>NC_044987.1:18878171-21278171 GCF_008728515.1 Papio anubis
CATTGACCAGGGGAGGCCTCCAGCTGTGGTTCATCATCCTTCTTCCCCACCTGTATCCCCTCTCTTCCTGTCCCCACTTTCTCTATGTCTCTCCTGGCCAAGGCTCTCCTCCCCAAGAACAGATGGTATTGAGGAGGATGTTTCTTTGTAACTTGAATAACTTAAATGTTATCAATTCCTCTGCTGGTTGGAAATGAAACCCCAAACCTCTGGTTGAGCAGGAGGGATTGGGGAGTGGCTGCTAATCACGCATTTGAATTTGGAAGGAAGAAGCAGTGAGGAAGGTGGTCAGGGCTAGGCAAAGGCAAGGGAGATAGGCTCTCTGGCAAGGCTCGGCAACAGAGGCTGGCACCTGCTTCATTCTGCCTCATGGTGGGAAGAAGGATGATGAACCACAGCTGGAGGCCTCCCCTGGTCAATGAGGGGAAGGCATTTCACAATCTGCCTTCTTTGTCGATGAAGATGGGATAGGGTACTCCTTGCTGGTCTTCTAACATACAGGACAAGCTCCCAACTCAGGACCTTTTCATGGGCTGTTCTATCTAGATCCCCCAGATATCAGCACACCTCACTCCTCCACCACCTCTAAGTCTTTGCTCAAAGGGCACCATGTCAGTGGAGAACTACCATGACCTCCCTACTTAAAACTGCAATACCCTTCCCCCAGAATTCAGCATTCACCACCCCCCTTACCCTGCTTTCTAGTTCTCCCTAACACTTAATGACTTCTAGTTTAGTATTTAACTGATTTATTCATCATGTCTTTTATGTGTTTCACCTCTGCCACTACTAGAAAGCAAGTGTCGAGAGTGCAAGGGTTTTGTGTGTTTTGTTCATCGTACCTAGAATACTGCTGAGCATATAGTAGATGCTCAATAAATATTGGGTCAAGTCATGAATTAAGTAGTGAATCAAGAGTCTTCAGATATGAGGGCTGGGAGAGACCTTGAAGATAAACTAATCTCTAACTCTCAATTTGCAAGTGATGAAAATAAAAGCCAGAGAGAGTAAGAGAGAGTTTTGTAGAGAAGGTGATGTTCAAGCAAGGTTTTCTTTTCTTTCCTTTGTTTTCCTCTTTTGCAACTCTTTCAGTTTGTGCATTTGTTCATTCATTCATTCTTTCACTCGTTCATTCAGAAAATATGTATTGGACACTACAACATACTAATCACTGCATAAACATAATATTTAAAATTTAAATTATTAACCATCATAACAATAATTATTATATTTTAATGTAGTATTGATCATTTTCTTCCAGGCATCTTGCTAAGCACTTTACATGCATTATTTCATATGAACAACCATACACACTATTATTGGCCTCTATTATTGGCAGATGATAAAATTAAGGCTAAAGATGCTACACGGCCTGCCCTAGCCACACAGCTAGAAAGTAGAGATGAAACCCATGCTGAGGCCTGTTTGACTCCAAACTCTGTGCCATACCACTGCATCTTGTCCCTGCTCCCCACTCTTTCTTTTTCCTTCCCGTCTCTGGGATCAAACCAAATGGCCCAATCGAGGTGGCAGGAGAGTCAGCCAAGGTCACCCCGAGCTGAGCCCTTTTGCGGCTGCACAATCCTGCCACTCCACTGGCTCCCTTGAAGCTACCTCTCCCTGTTCCATCTGCTCTCCTAGTCCCAGCCCCAAGCTCCAAGCCCCATATATGAATGCCGGTATGACTCACAGCACCAAGATCGGTCCCTGGGAAAAAGGACTCATAAAACCTTACAGCAGTGTTATAACGTATTCTTAGCTTTCACAGGCATCCTGGGCGGCCGAAACTGGGCAGATGGGCAGGCCCCATAGACCCAGAATTGATGAGAATCGCTACAACGTTTTTGTGTGTGTGTGTGAAGACAGTACCGTCTTTTAGCTGCCTGATAGGGGAAGGGCAATACAAGAAATGAGCATTTCTTCAGCTCTTTACAGTTTAAAAAGCACTTTCACATGTAATGTCCACCAGATAAGGTAGGTATAATTTCAGAGTCACAGATAAGGAAACCAGCAGAGAGCCAGAACTCAGAATTGGGCTTTCCTTACTGAATTCAGATTTGGTGCTCTGTTCCTGGGACCAGCTGGCATGGTACTAACTCTCAGTGACCTCAGCTACATCTGCCCACAGAGACAGATCCTGGCAGCATCCTCCTCAGGTAAGGGGGCACAGTCACCTAAAGTGGACATTGACACAACCACGGAGTCTCAGTCCAGGCCCTGTTACCAGCATATCCCAGAGCAGCCTCTGAGTACATTTCTGTGACCGACACCCAAGGATAGGGGCTTTTCCACCCACATCCGTGCTGCAGAAGTCCTAGCTTGACTCCTTCACCTCCCTTCATGCTCCCTGACTGTGCTCTACAAGCCATCCCACCTTTCATGTCCAGTGCAGACCCACATTTGTGCCAGGCAAGGGGGCTCAGGGCAATGATGCGGTAACGATGCCTCACAGTTGTAATCACCCACACTATCTCATTTATTTGGATATTTCTGAGTTCCTAATGAAAAAGAAGTAAAGTGGGTCTTATCATCCCTGTTTTACAGATGGGGTAACAGGTTCAGAGAACTCAAGCAATTTTTCACATGTCACACAGCTAGTGAGTAAGAGAAACAGGATCTGAATCAGGTATTCTGATTCAACTCCAAGTTTTCCTCTCTTCTCTTCGGTAAGTTTCTGATAGTCCCAGCTTGCCCCTAATTGTTCAGTTTGCCAATATTTCCAGTTCAATGGGTTTCCTGTTTCCTCCCAAATTGAAAGCTGGAGCTGATTCTCTTAGCTACTTTGGTCCAGAATGGGCATTTTTGGGCTTGTGAGTTTTTGAGAGTGTAGCTGAGCAGTATTCCTTACGTATCCATTTCCTTACCACTGACACTAACACCAGCCCCCAGTGAACACAACAGGCACCTCTAAGATCGTCTCACTTGGCCTAATTGAGGGACCCAGTTAATTCTCCTTCATCCTCCATTTATAGATCACTAGCCATTCCACACAAGAGAACACCTAGCATGGTGTATTAGTCCATTTTCACAGTGCTGTAAAGAAATGCCCAAGACTGGGTAATTTATAAGGAAAAGAGGTTTAATTGTCTCAGAGTTCTGCATGGCTGGGGGGACCTCAGGAAACTTACAATCATGGTGGAAGAGGAAACAGGCACCTCTTACATGAGGCGAGAGAGTGGAAATCGCCACTTATGAAACCATCAACTCTCGTGAGAATTCACTCACTATCACGAGAACAGCATGGGGGAACCTGCCCCATGATCCAGTCACCTCCCACCAGGTCCTTCCCCCAACACATGGAGGTTACAATTCGAGACGAGATTTGGGTGGGGACACAGCCATACCGTATCACATGATTTCAATGTTCTTTCCCTGGAAACGTCACCATGAGGCTTCTCCCGCACTGGTTCCTTTACGGCACCCAGCTCCTTGTGTGGTAAACAGGACCCTGCACTAATCTGGCCCCTTCCTGCTCCAGGAGCCTCATGTCTCTCTGTGCCTTGCCTCCCACTGTGCCCCAGTCACTAGCACTGCCTGCAGCCTCTCCAGGGACCCTGCTGTCTCATCCTCCTTCCACACTGCTCCCTCCCACCTGGACTGCTCCCCTACATGGAAGGCCCTACCCAGGCCTCTTGGCCTGGCAAGTGCCTACTCATCTGTCAGGACACAGCTCAAATGTCACCTCCTCTGTGAAGTCTTTCGTGGTACACACCCCCATCTCCCCTGCCGTAGAAATCCATCACCCCTCCTCTGCACATTAGGCTACTCACTGAGCCCTAATTAAAAAACTAGCTCCCCGCTAGGTCTGAGAGCATTTTGAGAGCAGGAGTACTGTTTTATTTCTCTCATCATCTACAAAGCTTATCACAGAGCTTAGTAAACTGGAGATGCTATATGTGCCCTCACTGAATATAACAACACATGAACCGATAAACAGTCAATTCTACTTTACCTGTGGAAAGGAAGGAAAGCTACACCAACACGGAGCTTAAAACTTCACCTACGTCTCCATCCACAGATGCCTGGATAAGCAAAATGTGGTAAATAACATACAATGTAATTTTATTCAGGCTTAAAGAGGAAGAATATTCTGACACATGCTACAACATGGATGAAACTGGAGGAACTTGTGCTAAATGAAATAAGCCAGTCACCAACAGACAAACATTATGTAATTCCACTTATATGAGGTACCTACAGTAATCAAATTCAGAGATAGAAAGTAGAATGGCAGTTGCCAGGAGCTGGAGGAAGGGAGTAGTGGGGAGTTGGTATTTCATGGGTACAGAATTTTAGTTTTGCAAGATGAAGAGTTCTGGAAACGGATGGTGGTGATGGTTGCACAACAATATGAATGCACTTAACGCTACGGCACTGTACACTTGAAAACACTTTTTTTTTCTCTCTCTCTTTTTTTTTTTTTTGATGGTGGGGAGGGAGTCTCACTTTGTTACCCAGGCTGGAGTATAGTGGTGCAATCATAGTTCGCTGCATCCTTGAATTCCTGGGCTCAAGAGAGCCTCTCACCCTAGCCTCGCAAGCTGGCATTGCAGGCATGTACCACCATACCTGGTTGATTTTTTTTATTTTTATTTTTTAATGGGTAAGATGGGAAATTTTATGAGATATGTATTATGCCACAATTTTTAAGAATGAAAAATGATTTTCACCTATGTGTCTGAGGTCTTAGAGGGTGTGGGGGTCACCTGAAGAGCTGGAGTAAGCACTGTTTGCTCCCTGGGCCTGCTTGCTTTTCATGGAGAGAGGACGTTCTGAGGGCAGGAGAACAAAACTAGAGGGTTAGTCACTGGGACTATGTGAAAAACTATTTGTTTCTTTTTTTCTCTCTCTCCCCGGTTTTTTTTTTTGTTTTTTGTTTTTTGTTTTTTTTTTTTTGAGGGTGGGGAGTGAGTCTCACTCTGTTACCCAGGTTGGAGTACAGTGGTGCAATCATAGTTCGCTGCATACTTGAACTCCAGGGCTCAAGACATCCTCCCATCCTAGCCTCCCAAGTAGCTGGGATTACCGGCGTCTACCACCATACCTGGCTTTTTTTTTTTTGTATGTTTTTGTAGGGACAGGGTCTAGCTATATTGCCCAGGCTGGTCTCAAACTCCTGCCCCCAAGCAATCCTCCTGCCTTGGCCTCCCAAAGTGCTAGGATTACAGGAGTAAGCCACGGGACCCAGCCAGAAAAAACTATTTGGAGCAGGGGATGTCTAGATCTTAGTGGCAGCATTTTCTAGGAACTGGTACCTGTACCAAGCTGGTCAAAACTTTACAGAGCAAGGTGCTAGGGGCTTGGAGATCAGGATAGATAAAAGGGGTAGGGATCATTCAGATAGCATCTCCCCTGAGCTGCAGAGAGTGAACAGGGAGAAGGAAATGACTAACAGTTACACTTGTAATATTCATTAACTCCCCATGGTAACTCTGTGATGTATGACCTTAAACCTAAAGCAGCTAAGACTCAGAGAGGTTGATTAAGTTGCACAAGGTCACACTGGTTAGTAGCAGAGTCTGGATTTGAATCCAGGTCTAAGTCATTGTTCATTAACAGCATTCACTGAGGTTCCTTGCCTGGAGGAGGAAAATGAGCAGGACTTGACCCTTGTCTGTTGGAGAAACACATCCTAAAAGAGTACATTGTCATTCTGTGTACTGACAGATGTGTGCCAGGCTGCACTGGGAAAGAGCGGAAAGGCTTGCTAATTGGGCCTGGGGCAATCAGGAAAGTTCCCTGGGGGCGGGGGGAGGGGTTGCAGGGGGAGGGGGAGGGTGGATGGTAGGGACAGGGAGGAGTGTAGCAGTCTGCCCCTCCCCAACAACTACAGACCATGAGGTCTCAAGTCATCCCATAGCATTTAGCACCCCAAAGTGGAATTAAACTCCATTCCAGCTCTCCCCTTCCCCATATAACCAAAGAAAAGTTGCCTCTGGCCTCTACCTCACAGAACAGCATTTGGGAGATATATACATACATACAGGTTTGTTTCTGGACTTGCACAAATGCACAGCTCTTTGTCAACTTGCAGACTGCATTTCTGGGCTGTTTTGCTTTGAACGCCTTGTGCCCTTTGGCCCCTGAGAATGCTGGGAAACCAAAATGGCAGCAGCTTCCTTGGCCTGAACCTTGAATTTTTACCAGGACTCTCACAGACATCCTCTACAACCCTGCAGTGGATAGCCAAGGTGCTGGGGGGCACCAAGCAAGCCTCCTATGCACAAGCACCAGGGAGAGAGGGTTGGCAGGAAGTCAGCCTCCCTTCTCCAGCACAAGCCGTGAGGGGGTAGGACATTTGAGGATGGAGCCTCAAATGCAGGCTGATTGTGAAGAATGTTTCACACATGGAGCTCCTGCCAGGAAAGCCTGACTCTAAAAACTCCAGTCAATGTGGTACTGTAGGGCTTATTTGTTTAGCACCTATTATTTGCAAGCTCTAGACTACCTGCTTTGGGGTTTCTAGTGGTGCCTATACCCTAGGAGGTCAACTGACAAGAACCCAACTAACTGTAATAAGGGGAAGGCTCAAAATGCCAAGAGATGCATCTCAAATGCTGTAAGAGTTCAAGGTGGGGTGGAGGGAGCAAGATGCTCCAACCCTGGTAACATCTCCAGCCAAGCCAGCCTATAAACGCAAATAGCCTAGGGGGCTGCTTTTACAGGAGAGTTGGTAGCAGATTGGATTCGTGACAGGAACCATTATTCTTCTGAAACGGAAGAGGCTATCGCCATAGACTGACCACTCCTCCCCAGGCAGGCAGCTGAAGCTGTCCCAAGCCTTGGAATTAAAAAAGAAAGAAGATGCTGATGCCCCAACTGGTCTGGAAAAACAAGATACAGGCTGGGTAGAAACAAAGTCAGGCTTCAGGATGAGATAGGCCTGGGACCAATCTTGGCTCTTCCACTCAAAACCTGCATGATCTAAGGAATGACATTGAACCTCTCTGAGCCTTAGGTTCTCCTTCTATAACATGAGGATGACAATCCTTCCATCACAGGGTTGTTATAAAAATGAAACAAAGAGGTATACTATGTAAAGTCTTTAGCCCAGACCTGGTATGTAAGCACTAACTTATTGATAGCTTGTATTATTATTAGTGTTAGTAATAGCAGCATCTTTAGTGTTATTATTACTAAGATGTGCCTGGATGTTCCTTTTGAGCCACTCATAAATTTGTTCCATATCCTAGTAGGTCCTGGAGCCTTGGAAGTCTCCCAGGACTGTGGGGAGATGCCTTATTTCTGAGCTTGGGACATTGGTGAAGGAGCCTGTGGTGCAATGTTGTCATTAGTACCTGATACAGGGTTGTCATGGGGATCAAATGAGCTAAACATACATGAAGAGCGTCTAGTACTTCCTGGCACAGAGGAAGTGACCGTGTGGTGTAGAAGTGAAGATTGAAGACTCTGGAGGCAGACTCAGGTTTGAACCCCAGCACCTATCATTCCTAGCAGTGTGACCCTGAGCAAGTTATTTAAGAGTCTATCACTCAGTTTCCTCGCCTGTGAATTGAGGAGGGAAATAATAGTGCTCATTCCATAGAGTTGTTGTGGGGATTCAACGAGGTAACACAGAGTATTGGACTTGAATCCAGAATACCCAGCTTTGAGTTCTGACTCTAGCAGTAAACAGTTGTGTAACAGTAGACAAATGACTTCACCTTTCTGAATCTGTTTCATTGCCTGAAAACTAGAGATACTAATGCCCATTCTGGCCAGGTGCAGTGGCTCACACCTGTAGTCCTAGCACTTTGGGAGGCCAAGGTGGGCAAATCAATTGAGTCCGGGAGTTCAAGACTAGCCTAGGCAACATAGTGAGATCCTGTCTCTTAAAAAAAAAAAAAAAAAAAAAAAGCTGAGTGTGGGGACAAGCCTATAGTCCCAGCTAATAGGGAGGCTGAAGCTAGAGGACGCTTAAGCCCAGGAGGTTGAGTCTGCAGTGGATCATGATCCCACCACTGCACTCAGCCTGGGTGACAGAATGAGACTTTGTCTCAAATAAAAATAAAAATATATAAATAAAAATAATGCCCATCCCACTTACCTTGATGGGTTAATGTGAGAATTAAAGCATTTTGTAAACTGTAACGAATAATAGAAGTATAATAGACAAATGGAAAAGTGAAGTTGTAAAGCAGCATTATAGTTTTCTTAGAAATACTATAATGTATACATCTTGAGGAAAAGACATATAGATAAACATATGTGCTTGTACAAACATGGAACATTTTCCAAAGACTTTTTATCTTAAACTCTTCTGTAATAATTGAATATTTAAAAACAAACAAACCAAAAAACAAACACGTTTTCCTCCCACAACTTAAAACTAAAGCAAGATCGGGTGCAGTGGCTCATGCCTGTAATCCCAGCACTTTGGGAGGCCGATGTGGGTGGGTCACCTGAGGTCAGGAGTTTGAGACCAGCCTGGCCAACATGGTGAAACCCCATCTCTACTAAAAATACAAAAATTAGCCAGGCATGGTGGTTTATGCCTGTAATCCTAGGTACTCGAGAGGCTGAGGCAAGAGAATGGCTTGAACCTGGGAGGCGGATGTTGCAGTGAGTTGAGGTTGTGCCACTGCACTCCAGCATGGGTGACAAGAGCGAAACTCCATGTCAAAAAAAAAAAGGCAATATCTCTCTGAACATTATGGAGTATTAGTAGATTGCCTAGAACTTCAGATACTTTGGGTTTTTACCTTGACTATGATGTCAAAATGAACAAGGCTGGGCATGGTGGCTCACACCTGTAATCCTTTCGGAAGCCGAGGTAGGAAGATCACTTGAACCCAGGAGTTCAAGAGCAGTCTAGGCAACATGGTGAAACTCTATTTCCACCCAAAATACAAAAATTAGCCAGGTGTGGTGGCAAGCACCGGTAGTCTCAGCTACTAGGGAGGCTGAGGCGGGAGGATCGCTTAAGCCCAGGAGTTGAGGCTGCTGTGAGCCACAATCACACCACTGCACTCCAGCCTGACAGAGTGAGACCTTGTCTCAAAGAAAAAAACAAAAACAAAAACAAAAGAAGCAGCACCCAGCCACATCCCCACTCTTGGCCTCAGTTTTGTTTTGTTTTGTTTTGTTGTTTTACATTCTCAGAGAGGGGAGTGTGGGCTGACCTCTGCAAGATGATATCAGCCAGCCTCAGTGTTTTTCATCTGAAAAATGGGACAGCCATTCCCTTTATACCACCAGCTTTATGAGGTTAGGGGTAAGATAAGGAAGTGATACCTATTAAAAATAAAAATGAAGACAAACAAAAACAAAACCCTTTTAAATCAATGTATTGCCTCAAACCTAAAATAGGTGAGCTTCTATACCTGTCTCAGGGACAGGTATTGGCCCCCACCCACAGCCCAAGGAAAAGATTAAAAACCACAGGCAGACCTCCCTTTACGGCACTTTGCTTTATTATGCTCTGCAGATTAGATTGTTTTACAAATTGAATGTTTGTGACAACCCAGCATTGAGCAGGTCTATCAGTGCCATTTGCCAACAGCACGTGCTCACTTCATGTCTCTGTGTTAGCATTTTTATCAATAAAATATTTTAAAATTAAGGTATATACTCTTTCAGACTTAATGCTATTGCACACCTAATCACCTATAGTGCAAACGTAACTTTTATACACACTGGGAAACCAAAAACTTGTGTGACTTGCTTTATTGCTATATTTGCTTTGCTATGGTCTGGAACTGAACCCGCACCACCTCCAAGGGTATGCTGGTACTGTTGGTTTTGCCCTGAGGTTTTCCGTTGGGATCCACAGTGCCTTTGATCCTACACACAGCCCCAGCAAGCCTAGGCCCCACCCCTCCCACCCAGACAACCAGGAGAAGAACCAAACCCACAGACGAGTCCAAGGATCCTGAGCCAAGGACTTCCACAAGAAGCAAACCCTCCGAGGACTGGGGACTGATCTAGGACTTCCCTCCTCAACCAGACAGCCCTGCACAGCCAAGGCGGGGGAGCCAGGAACCCAGGCTGGGAAAATGGCCTGAGCTCCCTCCTGCCTCGGTGCCTCCCTAGCTAGGGGCCACACGCTCAGAAGTCTCCTGCCCTGTCCCCGCTCCCCTTCCCTTGGGCAGCGGCTGCTTGGTATTCAGGCCACATCACCCTTGCCTGTCTCCATTTGGAAACGGCTGTGTGTGACCTCTCTCTGTGTCTCTCAGTTGCCTTTGTAGGTTGGGGGAGGGAGGGAGAGGTGTCTCCGCATTTACCTAATTAGTGGTAATTAGAAGGCAGGGCCCGGGTGCTCTCCTCGCAGCTGCTCCTAAGGACAGAAGCTGGAGGCTGGAGAGTAGCTCTAAACGGACATTGGACACACTCTGTCCCAGGGCGCTCTGGCCGGGCACCTCCCTCGGATCCCCGCCGCACTCCCCACGCAGCGGACACGCTCGTATCTCTTCCCATAGCTGCTGCTCCCAGGCGTTACTTCCGGGGCTAGCCCTGGATTCTCAGTCCCCAGAACCGCAGCCTTAGGCTATGTCAACCAGGCCTGGTTCCCATGGTAACCCAAGTCACGCCCCTAGGAGACAGCCTCTCCGGGTAATGGGCAGGCTGCCTTCCCGGAGAGCAGAGGCTTTGGTTCTAGCTACCCTTGGAGTACGTAGATCCTTGCAAAGCCGAGAAGCGGGACCAACTCCCACCCTCTGGTTGGGTCCCGATTCCTTTTCAGCTCCCTTGAGCCCAGGCAGCAAGTCCAGAACTCCAGTAGAACCTCACTCAGCTCTGATGGCGTCTCAGCACATCTATCCCTCTTCCCGCTCATCTCAGTAGGTGGAGCGGAATTAAGACGCCATGACCTGCCCCACCCCAACATTAGGCACCAGCTGTTGGGGACTGTCCATCCTGTCGATGCTTATTACTGATTCTGATCAACCTCTATGGAGATCCATTATCTCTAAACCAGGGAATGTACTATTAATTCCCATCTGTGCCGGATTACTTACAGTTAGTGGTTGGTAGTTTTCCATGGTCTCACAACACATCTTAATCAGATGGTGAGTGGGTTTAATTAGCCGAAGTATAGGTTGTATTTTTTTTATTCATATAACTACTTAATCTAATGGAAGCCTATTATCTGTGGCTTTTTCCCATGCATAATTATTGCTGTTTTTAATTGATGGTGCATCAGGGGTTGCAGCTACAATATGGCAGCTGGAACACAAAGTCGCCTCTCCCCAGAATGAAGGTTGAGAAAATGAGTTGTCAGTGAGGCATCAGATTTCTTGTTTTCATTGAGATTTGAGCTCCCATGTGGAAGCTGCCGGCTCCTGCCAAAAGAAAGGAAATGTGGTTCTCAGCTGGGCGACCCCTGGGCTTCACTGCTGCAAAATGCCCTTCAGGAGCCCTGGGGCTGGAGCCAAATCAGGAACAGATGGGAAAGAGAGCTATTTGTCAATCCAACCAGATCATAAGCAACCCTAGGGCAGGGACCAGGTCTTTTTCTTGTTCTACTTTCTCCAATTCACAGGCCCTGGGATAGGCTCGCGTACCCTGTGTGTTCTCCATACGCATGCAGCGCATTAAACACAGAGCTAAGATGGTGCAGGAAACCTGGACGCTTGCAGGGAAAGTCATTTGTCTTCAACATGAGGATGAATCTGAAGCTTTCCCTGCAGAGAGCGGGATCCACTTTCAAATTTGGACAGGGGCTTTCATCCAGTCTGCAGAAGATCCTGGCAGTTCCCATATAGAAATAAGCTCCTGCTCTTCAATAGGATGAGTTGTCAATATTTCAGTGACCATCTGGGATAGAGGGAGATCTCTAAGAACAAAAGTGTCCCATTTACCCAGATTTATAGAAGAGAGAAGCAGAAGGGCAGAATGATATCTGGTCAAAAGTAAGAGCCAGCAATTTTCTAATAACTTTAGAAAACTTTGGTTTCCTACAGATAAGCTATTTCTAGGGTTTGGTATGGGGAGCTGCCAGTTAGCAGAGCTCCCAGTTGACCCAGAATGGAAGGATTCCAGGGTCTTTGATCAATTTTCAGAGTACCTTGGGCAGAGCAGAACAGGGAGCCCTGTTCGCCCCTAGAGAAGCTGAGATATTCACAGGACAGAGCGTATCATCTGTCCTGCTCTCTTAATCCCCCCTCCTTCTTGCCTCCAGCTCTCTCCAGACCCTTAGCGTCAGTCAGAGGAAATCTGCATAGCTGGGTTCAAAGACTTATTTCCCCTCCTGCTTGTCTCTTCTTGTTAAATAATGTGACACAGAAAGGAGGCCACGGGAAGAAAAGGTGCTGGAGCTTTCTGGTTGAACGGTCTTTTCCAAGAGAGCCTGAGTTCCTGAGGCAGGAGGCCTGGACTTTCTCTCCCAGCTCACAGCCATGGTGGGCTATTGTTGAAGGTGGCTTTGGGTTGATTCCTTCTGTCCCATTTTGCAAAAATATTTGTACAGAGACTTCTGCGCCTGACCCACAGTCAGCAGCAGACAGGAGCCACGGATTCTTCTTGCAGCGTTTTACAGGGTGACGGATCAGATAATGTACACTTAGCGAGTGCACAAATAATGTGAATCAGGGTTGGCATAGTGCAGTGAGGTGTAAAAAAAGCAATTTGAATTGTTCTAGGGAAACGCCAGAGCCGCTCTGACATGCTTGCTTGCCAGAACGCTGCCCTGTGCCCCTCCAGAGGGCTGAGCTCCAGGCTCTGGCCAGAATGGCAACGAGGCTGCCCAGTGCTGCCGGCCTGGAGGGGAGCTCCCCTAGAGATGTGGAGAAGCTCCGCATTCACAAGGGAAGGGAGAGGGCATGAGTGGCCCGATGAAACAGCGCTCCATTTCACACTGGAGGGGATGGTTGGACCCGTGATCCGTTGAGACTCTCATCAGAAGGAGGGAGGGAAAGAGAGCAAGAAACACCAAACTCAGGATCTTTGGACAGGGCCACACATGAGCAGGCAGATTGATGCTGTACACCTACTTGGGGAGATCTATCCTTAGTCTCTGTGAACTCCCAGAAGTCATCTAGTCCATCCCTCTGCCTCCAGACAGAACTGTGTCTCCTCTCCCACACAACAAATGGATTTCAAATGTGTTTCAACGACTCTCCAAAGGAAGGAGATTTTGCATCCTCTCTTAGTCACCTGTTCTGGTATCTCACAACGCCCACCTTCCGGAAGTTCTTTACATCCAGCCTAAATCAAATCTCTCAGGCAGCCTTCAGCTTCCACATTTCATGAGGGACTGGCCACACTTGGCAACTTGATAGTGCCTGTGTACCATACGCCTAAGTGCAGCCCTGGACACAGTGCTCTCCTGGCCAGAGGAGGTTCTGGAAGCAGGTAGCCAGTTCCTCCCTCAGGTCAGCCCTTCCTTCTGCTGTCATTTCCTCTCCAATTGAAGCCCAAGCTTTGCCCTGCTCCCCTTGCTCTCTGACTCTGCAAAGCCATGGACTACCCAATGATGACACCCCGCAGGTTGATGAGGCTGATCCCCTTCTCGTGCCCTCTCTGTCAGCCTCTGCCCTCACAGCCCCTCCTTCCACCACGCAGCTTCCATGAGGTTTCCTGTCCAGAGTAGGAGACAGGCTGTTTATCACCATGACACCTGCTGGGCAGCCTAACCTTGCAGAGCTGCAGAGTTTCTGCCATCCTCCCAGCGCTCGCTTCCCCAGCCCTCGCAGTGGTCTCCCAGCTCTCTGGGGAACCAAGGCTGTGCACACAGAAGATGCTCACTGAATTGGTCTGGATTTATTTTTCAATAACCACAAGCAGACACTGCCAATCTCCTCTATTAAGTCCCTTTGTCCAAGTCAAGTTCCAAACCTGAAACTCACCATCTGGGTGTTTTCTGAAACCTGGTCGTAGGGAAAGTGGTAGGAAATCTCTTGATTGTTTCCAATGAAAGCCGATTATAGGGAGTGAGGGAGTTTTCTGGTGGCTCGGGAAGCTGAGAGGTTTCAGGATAATGGATGGCCAGGCTGCCACCTGCCCACCTGCATTACTGACCTCAGAGTGGCCAGGCAGGAAGCCCAGCACAGATTAAGAACCCAAACAAAAGGGAAGACAGGACAGGCCTGGGAACAGGCAGCCTGCTGAGGGACTGACTGAGGCCTCCAGATTTTTTTTTCCCAGGAAATCTTGGGGCACATTTCCATGTTGTCTTTGCATAAATTTGTGTGCTGATTTGCATATATTTGCATTTCCCCTGCAAAACACCAAAACTTCCAGAATATAAAATAAAAAGCAATTAATTAATTGGTACCATGGATGGCAAATGTAGCCATACTAAAAAAATACAGGATCAGTAGGGGGCCCTGATCAAGAGACAGATTATCTAGATTGTCCCCCTAAGACAGTATGGTTTTGGGGACATAGTACAACCTGTTCTGAAGTTGTCTGTCTCTACCAGTAGACAGTGGACCCTTGAGAGCAGAACAGACAGAACTCTTTGATCTCTACATCCCTGGGCTTAAGCACAGGGTTTCTCACATATGAGACTATTAATAATACTGTTAGGAGAATAAATGAACCAATAACTAAGTGACTAAATGACTCTCCTATAAATTGATGACCAGATGATAGGTCAAAAAGAACTGAAACTAAACCCTCTTAAAAACTGAGTAGATAAGGTTCAAATGAGCCTTTAGAGGGAAATGGGGAAGACAACCTCACAGACCTGCTGATCAAGGACATTGTTCTTCTCAAGCCCACTTGGGAAGGAGGTCTGGAACCAAGTCTGGATTGAGTCCAGAGATTGTGGGGCTGTCCCAGTCCAGGGGCAAGGGCTCCTGGACCTGAGAAAGCATAGACTTTGAGATATGGACCACACATGGCAGAAACAAGAGGGAAAAGTAGAGGCCATCAATCTGCCCTCCACCTGCCCATACTATGAGGCTTTAAAGTCTTCTGAACCTGGAAAGAGCCCAAGGAGATGACCTGGCTCATCCTTTCTTGGTGCCTGACATAAGGCCTTGCCCATAAAAAAAACTCAGCAAATTCCTATTTAAGTACCCTATTCATAATACTCAACAAATATTGATTGATTGATCGATTCTCTGATCACTTTCCAGAAGTCTTTAATCCTCTTCTCAGTCCCAGCTCCTCACCTACAGACATCGCCTTTCCTCTACACAGAGGGACATGTGGTTTTTGCAGACTCTAAGAGAGCCACCATTTGCTACCAGGGTATCACACGATGCTACTAGCCCTGCTATCAATTCTTGTAAGTAAAAAGTTCTACCTGATGTCTCACCTAATCCCACTTACTACAACATGACTCTGTTATTTCTTATCCCAAACTTGGAAACCTTCATTACTTTTCATTCCGGACACATCTTACCTACATTAATCCACTGTGACAAGTGGTTAAGAAAATCGAGTTTGGAGCTGACTGGCTAGATTAAAATTCTGTCTCCGCCCTTCCTAGCTGTGAAACCTTGGACAAGTTTTTAAACTTCTTAGTCTCGTCTGTAAAATGGGGATATCTACTTCATAAGACTGTCATGAGAATTAAATGAAACCATATACATAGGGTGCTTAGAACAGTAAGTGGCACATAGTAAATGCTGCTCTAGCATTAGCTACTATCATTTTACAATACAACTCCTTGCCCTTGCTTCAGAGACAAAGAGAAAACAAAAATGGTTGACTGAAATGGATGAGGAGATGGGAGGAGAGTTTCACAGAAGTTACTTTTCAGGATGCAGAGTAGAGATTTAACGATTTTCTCCTTGCTATACATCTCCCAAAATACAAACTCTGAAGCCAGTGCCTGGAGAGATGCCAGGATGCTGTTTGGATAGAGAAGCAAGAGGTTCTCGGAAGCTGACCCAAGCATCTTCATCAGGGACAGTGGTGGAGCCGGGGATTTGGGGATGTGCCCCAGGCTTTGGAGATCAGGATTCTGTGAAGCTAGGAAGCTGCAGAAAAAGCAGCCTGCCCTGCCCTGGGATTAAGAACCAGGGCATCCTCAGGCTTCAGACACTGGGGAAGAGGCATGAGAAAAGCCCTCAGTTAGAGGACACCGGAAGATCTCCAAAAGGAACACGGCTGCTCACACTGTTTCTCCTGCCCTTCTCCTGGTTGTAAATGCAGCTTGGACACATGACCAAGAAAGATGACGATTTAAAGAATCAACTGGCTTATCCATCAGTTCCAAGAAAAATACCAACTCCAGCTCCGCAGTTTCCCTGAACTGATATAGAAGGCATGAAAAGAGAGCTGGGACCAGAACTGGCACAACTTGTCAAGTTCCTACTGCAGGGCCAGGTGCTTTATGCTAATTTAATTTAGTTTATTCTTTACAACAACTCTGAGACATAGATGTTATTGTTCCCATTTTACAGATGAGCATATGAGAGACCACAGGTTTGTTGAGAATCAAAAGACAGCTACACGGAAGAGCTTGGACAAAAGTGCAATTCTACCCAGAACCAACGCTGTGCTCTTCATACTACTTTGTAGGACGAAGAGCACACAATAAGGAGAAAAAACTCATGGGGTGGAGGAAGAGGTGTTGAGAAAGGAAGGAGACAAAGGCACTAGGTGGGGGTTGGGGAGGCGAAAAAGCAGAAGCTGGAAAGTTGTGCACATCTGACATTAAGTGAATATATGCAAATGAGATGCAAATACCACATGCAAATGAGTAAGCAGTTTGGTGTGTGTGTGTGTGTGTGTGTGTGTGTGTTTTAAGCCAACCTTTCAAGTCCACTTGGCACAATTGCAGCACAAGGCTTACCTGCCCAAAGCTAGCAGTATCCACGTGCAGAAAACAGGCTGGAAATGCCCCTTTCTCACTCTTGCTGTGGTCTCTTTCCTCCATCCTGCTACTCTCGTCCTTTGCCCCCCTCCTGCTCCCATCCCAAGACTGAGGTCAATCACACCAGCACCCCTCCCTCCAGACACTCCAGAAGACAGCTGGCCGTGTCAACCTTCTAATGGAGTGACCCCTCACCCCTTGATCTATCTCCACTTCTGTTTACCTTCACTGGGAGGCTTTCTCGCCACCTGGGATCAACAAATGCCATTCCCCTGACCTCACTTGTCAAATGATTCTCCAGCCCAGTGCCTCCCTTTACCAAACGGCAGCAGAAACAAAACATACACTTTGAAGGGACCACTTCTGACCCTGGCCACACTCAGCAGCTTCTGAAGTTAAGCATGACAACTGTTTCTCAGCCTTGTCTCTGGAGAATCTTGGATCTGGAAGAAATCTTACAAGGTAACCTTATGAGGCACCTGCGTTAGGTAGACAGTAGTTAGTAGCCTCTCCCATTCTTGAAGACGTCTGAAAAAGAATCTCAGGCTAGCTCTGGCTATCCAGTCCAATTTTAATCCCTTCTTTTCTATCCCAAAGTTCTTGCCGATGACTACTATAAATCTGTACTGCTGTAATGCCATCCTATTACACCCTATTGTCTTTAGTGGGACAAAGTAGCAAATCCCTACTCTTTTAACTTTTGATGTAAGAAAAGAATAGGGAATTGGAAATAATAAGCTTAGCAATACAGAGTTAAGGCACTATTGACAAAATACTGGAGTTTTATTTTCTTCTACCTGCTCAGAAACCATAGCTTATGTTCAGGCCTCGGTGCCAATGGCTCTGGAGACCTCCTGACTCTTGGCATGGGCAAATCACAAGAATCTGAGAAAAGATTCTCAGAAAGATCTCTTTGCAGTTTGTTTTTTATGTTTCCAAAAGAGGCTCAGGATAATAATTTTATTTTTAAAGTCAATATCAGAAGAGTCATTTGCAAGATGGACTGTCCATGGGGGAAATCCTTAAAAAGCAATATCCTATTGGCCAAAATATTCTTAGAAACGTACACGGTCCAGCTTAGAGGCTGCCTTCTCTAAGAAGCCTCCCTTTCCTCTCCAGGAATCATATTCAAATTCGAGATTCAACAAGTATTAAGTGCTTATTATGTGTCAACCACTGTGCTTGGGGCCCTCAGATCCATTATCTCTTTAAATCCTGTCATTATAGCCACCTTCAAGATAGGTATTTATCCCAATTTAACAGACGAAGGAACCAACGGTCATGGCTAATTCATTAACTTTTCAGTCTCTTTGGGACCTTAGAGTCAGGAAGTCCTCCCAAACGTCTACCTAAATTCTTTCTGAATGCTACTTTCCTCTCACTGTCCTCTGTTTAGTTGTGGACATCAAATGATTGGTAAGCCTGAACTGCCTTCTGTGGCCCAGAGTTGGAGATGACTGCAAACGCCACTCCTCAAACCATCACCACCCAACCCACATCTCCACCCCTGCTAGAAAGAAGTCAGCGCCTCAGAAAAGGTAAATGGTGGCAGAAAGACCCTCTGGCAGGATCATGGACAAGGTGACAGCCCCTCCCAGTTCTGTGGCTTCACTCCAGAATGACTCACTATTCCAACTTAAGGCACTTTCTCTTTCTTTGATGTTGCTGTTCCTGGCATCCTCAGCAAGGAGACTCGGGAAGTAGGCTAGAATATTAAGGGGACACGTAGGTTGGTGACTACATTAAATGTGGCAACTCTGGCATCTAAGTGGGCTGCTGTTTTGATAAATAGCATTTAACCATCCAGATCCTTCAGTTATCCACCTTCTGCTGAGCTAGTACTGAGATGAACTGTGCATGAAGTCAGCAAGACAGACACGGTTCTGCCCTCTGGGAGCTGAGGTCTGACCCCCTCCTCGTGATGAGATAATCTCCGTCAGTGGAGCCACGTCCCTCAAATGCCATGCATCAAGAAAGTTCCAAAGAAATCAGATAATAAACTGGGGAAAGGCAAAAATTACAGGGTCTCCTCTAAGCCATTAGAAAAATTCCCAGTTTCCTCTGAAAATTGTTCTACATTGGATTCTTCTCTGTACAGATGGTCTCAGGACATAGAACAGTGTTGGGTACACAGTAGGCAATGACTATGTGTTGGATAGATGACCAGATGAGTAGATGTCAGATGAATGGATAAATAAAACTGGATCAAGAAACAGTATGGGCTGGGCGCGGTGGCTCAAGCCTGTAATCCCAGCACTTTGGGAGGCCGAGACGGGCGGATCACGAGGTCAGGAGATCGAGACCATCCTGGCTAACATGGTGAAACCCCATCTCTACTAAAAATACAAAAACTAGCTGGGTGAGGTGGCGGACGCCTGTAGTCCCAGCTGCTCAGGAGGCTGAGGCAGGAGAATGGCGTGAACCCAGGAGGTGGAGCTTGCAGTGAGCTGAGATCCGGCCACTGCACTCCAGCCTGGGAGATAGAGTGACACTCCGTCTCAAAAAAAAAAAAAAAAGAAACAGTATAGAGAAAGACTCTCCTGATCTCCTTAAACTCACCAGCCACACTAGGGGCAAATGACCTTGTCTCATTGTCTAACGGCCATCCACACTCTGCCTACACTAGCCCCTAGGGAGCTTAGATGTGCCTTCCTCGTATCTCTGTGGAAAAGCAGTTCAGACACTTCACTCTGCCTGGGGAAGCTTCACTCCAAACCCAGGGACAGCTGGGATGATGCCTGGCCCAGAGTTCTTTATAAAGAAGCCTTAGACAATGGGAGCTGAGCTCCTTGGGAGACAAGAAGCTTTGTTAAAAAGACAGCTAGTTAGAGAGTGGACAGTATTTTTAAATGCATGAGTGTGCTGAATAATTAAGCAAAAACTTTTGTTTTCATGGAAAAATTTCCTCCAAATGCTGCATCAAGCCGGGTACTGAATTTGCCACAGGCAGTTGTTGGCAAGATAGTGAGACTGTGTTTCTTCCAGTCCAGGGAAAGGGAATTCGGATCAGACCTCCAGGCTATGGCCCTCAATTCAAACATAGCCCATGCTTCCTGATGCAGAACAGTCACTCTGGGCGTGTTAGGAAAGGTCATTCGAAGGTCATTGTCTTTCCCCTGCCTCTGTACTAAAATCACTCATGCTCTTCCCGTGTCTAGATTATCTTTTCGCTGGATCATAAAGTTTTACAGCAACCAGGCCAACTCCCATTCTACAGAAGAAAGCATTGAGGATAAGAGAGGTTAACAGTTTTGCCAAAAGTCCCCCAGTAGCTAGATGGCAGAGCTGATACTCTATCGAAAATGCAAAATTTTTTTTTTGAGACGGAGTTTCACCCTTGTTGCCCAGGCTGGAGTGCAATGGAGCGATCTCAGCTCACTGCAACCTCCGCCTCCCAGGTTCAAGCGATTCTCCTGCCTCAGCCTCCCGAGTAGTTGGGATTACAGGTGCCTGCCACCACACCCTGCTAATTTTTGTATTTTTAAGTAGAGACGGGGTTTTACCATATTGGTCAGGCTGGTCTTGAACTCCTGACCTCAGGTGATCCACCTGCCTCAGCCTCCTAAAGTACTGGGATTACAGGAGTAAGCCACTGTGCCCAGCTGAAAATGCCCAATTCTTAACCTTTATCATTTTCTCTGCCAACACAAATGGAATTCATCCTTCAATACCCTGCTCAAGTCCCCTCTTGCCCAATTGTTTCTTAATCTATCCCCCTACAAACATCTTTCTCTCCTTCTCTAAATTATTTTTCAAAGTATTTTTTCTTTTTCCCTTGTTTTTTATTTTCTCTTTTATAATTGACATATAATCATTGTACATATTCACAGGGCACATAGTGATGTTTTGATATATATGTTATGTATAGTGATCAGGGTAATTAGCATATCCATCATCTTGAACATTTATTACTTCTTTGTCCTGGGAACATTCAATATCCTTCTAGCTATTTGAAACTATATAATATAAACAGTTACTTCTTAGAATGTTTATCCTCTGCATCATTCATGGTATAATTGGCTTCTGCTAAATCATGTTGCTAGTTAACTATCATATGCCAACATCGTTTTTTATTTAAAAAAAAAAAAAGATGATAAGGTCTTGGAGGGCAGGAACTCTCCCTTACACTTCTTTTGTATCTCCTTCAGCATCTAGCACGTAAGTGATATTTGATAAATATCTGTTGAAAATACGAATCAATGGATAGATGGATGGACTGAAGGACTGAGCGATAGTGTTTACTAGGTACTTAATGAGTGAGATTAAATAAAATGATAAACTCATTAAATTATATCATGTCTATATTTGCTTAAAGCCTTAGCAGCAGCCAGGCGCGGTGGCTCATACCTGTAATCCCAGACTTTGGGAGGCCCAGGTAGGCAGATCACCTGAGGTCAGGAGTTCAAGATTAGCCTGGCCAACATGGCAAAACCCCATTTCTACTAAAAATACAAAAATTAGCCGGGCTTGGTGGCCTGAACCTGTAATCCTAGCTGCTCAGGAGGCTGAGATAGGAGAACTGCTTGAACCCAGGAGGTGGAGGTTGCAGTGAGCTGAGATCGCCCCACTGCACTCCAGCCTGGGCAACAGAGCAAGACTCCATCAAAAAACAAACAAACAAACAAAAAAACCACGTAGCAGCAGCTTAGAGTTTACACACACACACCCCCCCCCCACACACACAGGGTTTAGGCAGGCCATTTCACTTCATATTCATTTTATAGATGATGAAACTGAGGCACAGAGAAAACAGAAGAAACCAGCCACTCTCTCATGGCTAGGAGAAGGCACGGAGGAATTAGAAGTCCCAGTAGAAGACACACGGTCTCATTCCTTTTCAGTGGATGTTTGTGCCTGTAGACTAAGGATGAAGAGAAAGTGAGGTCTCCTGGAAAACCTAGGGCACCTTCCAGTGGCTTTTCTCAGGCCCTGGGAAACTGAAAGAAAATAATTCCACTCTTCAGAAAAAGGAGAAACAAATAACACATAGTAAACGTTTCTTCTTCATACCCCAAATTATAGGTGTGACTAGTAGCTTATTAATTACAAAACTGTCTTATTATGCTCTAATGAAGGCATGGCCTTCTTTTTTTAAATTCTCAAAGTACATGTAGCAAATTTTAGCATTAAAAATTACTTGAGTCAAAATTACTTACCAGTATGGTAATTCTTTCCGAGGCAACTCTAGACTTAAAGTCATTTTCCCTACCAGTACCACCCGATAGAGTAATTGGCTGCAATTAGCAATGACTTTGTCATTCCTCTCAGAATCTGGCTTCAGCGTCCGTGAAACATGCGGATCTTCTTCTCTTTCCCAGCAGGGACTCAGAGCTTCTGCGAATCCTGTCCTCCATTTAGAAAGGAAAAGGAAGGTATTCCCCTGTGTAAAACATCATAGAATCACAGAGATGGGGGAGGAGTGGACCACGATCACTTGGCCCAGAGTTCCTGAATGGGCAACATAAAACAGAATTTTAGGTGGCCCACAGATGAGCCTTAAATGAACTTAATAGTTTGTTTCAATATACATTAGAGAAAGTATGACTTCCACAGCAAACCCATTAGTATGTTTAGAGAGAGGACAAATTTTAAAAGTAAACCAATTGAGGCTGGGCATGGTGGTTCACACCTGTAATCCCAGCACTTTGGGAGGCCAAGGCAGGTGGTGAGGTCAGTTCGAGACCAGCCTGACCAACATGGTGAAGCCACATCTCTACTAAAAATACAAAATTAGCTGGGCGTGGTGGTGCATGCCTATAACCTCAGCTACTTGGGAGGCTGAGGCAGGAGGATTGATTGAACTCGGGAGACGGAGCTTGTAGTGAGCCAAGATTGCGCCACTGCACTCCAGCCTAGGCAACAAGAGTGAAATTCCATCTCAAAAAAAAAAAAAAAAAGTAAGCCAACTGAAAAAATATATATTTGAAGCTCTGATGAAACTTATGAAAATAGTGTGTGAATAAATTGGGGTTTGGAAAATTCTGATAACTGTACACCCTCTTTTTATGGGACCAGAAACTGAAGCTCTGAGAAACAGCTGTGGCACCAGAACTCAGCTCTGGTCATTCGCACACCATTTTTGCTTTTCTCTGCACTATGTAACATCTCCCTTCACCCCAGAGCAGTGGTCATAAACAATGTGAGGTTGGCCACGCCTCTTTTGTGTGTAGAAAGACACACTGTAGGACTGCCTTTCCCTTCCCCAAGCCCTCTCCCATTCCTCTCCTTCTCCAAGGTCCTGATTCCCCACTGAAGAAACGAATTTATGCTCAGATAATTTCAAAATCCACCCTTTGCCCCATGGCTAACAACTCACACACCTACCAAACCATGCTTGTCCTGGAGCCCCAGTCCTTCATGGCTCCATATCAAACCAGTTACACCCATGGCTTAGCATGCTTTTCTTTACCATTAATAGTTACATATATGTTTTTTTAGAGGTGCTTCCTAGAATCAAGAAAATGGTTCTAATGGTGGCATCACAGGACGACAAGGAGACAGGAAGGCTTCTTGTCACCTTTCAGACATGAAACTGGGAGATGTTCTTTCAACTGCCAATGTTTTGGGTCCCCGTGTCCCACTCTTATGAAAGAGTTGGTTGATTTACACTGCTTTGCAAATAGTCTTCAGCTATGAGACCTCCTTGCTGACATGATCCTTCCTGCCCTCCAGCCTGAGTTGCACAAACGTTGCATTGATGGTATTTATAAGGTCCTGTGCATGTCACTGAGCCCAAATGATATGAGCAACCAGGTCATCTGCTCCCCAAGACCTGATCAGGTACCCCAGGCCAGGGAGCCAGAAGAAAGGTGGCACTTGCTAACCAGCCCTATCCACTGACCAAAAATGGGTACCTCTTTTAGGACTTGAGGCCACGGGGACTCTTACCCTTTCAGAGTTTAGAAGTCTAGAAGTGTTACCTCATGACTGCTCATTTATCCTGAAGCCTCTGGCCATTGCTGGCCATCCTACGCCCCTTCTTTACCCTAAGTCTCCTGGCCACCCTGGGGTAACCCCTAGGTGGCTTTCACATCTCTCTCCAGATGATGAAGGAAAGATCTCTGCAGGTTCAGCAAGTCTTAGCGCTGAGCCAAGTGGAGGCAAGAGTAAGACCCAGCTCCTTGCTAGGCCTCAGTTTCCCTGACTATAAAATGAAGGGACTTGGTGTAGGTACATTCCATTCCCCATCCATTAGTCCTTGACCTCTTCATAGCACTATGCTTTCAAATATTTTTCTCTTGTGGTTTTTTTTTAAATTTTTGTGCCTGGTCATCTGCATTCTCTACCAAAGATAAAAGAGCTCAGAGATCATCTGTTAGATACCGTCATAGAAGAGCTCTTCATAGTTCCTTCTTGGCCTTGACAAAGACTTTAAAGCCACAGGAGTGACAGAAATCCTTTCTCTTGAAGGCCTGGATGTCAGAGAGTGAGGGATATGAAGCAAAACCTGGATTCAAGGCCTGGATGTACCCCTGCTGGTCGAGGGCTGTGAGCAAGTTTCCCAGTCTTTCTGAGCCTCAGTTTCCTCATCCATACAATGGGGAAACAGTAGCTCCTAGGTCACAGGGTCCTCATGAGAAGTAAATGAAATAATTTACATAGCTGGCATTTAGAAGGCATTCAGCATGCGCTAATGGTTAGGATTTGAACAACTGCTTTCTGAGAACAAAACCAGTTCCCTTAAAATCAGCCTACTTCCATTAATGACTTTCTCCCAAACCCTGGATTTAAAGTGTGCGTTCAGTTTTACTGGAAAACAAAAGAGAGGAGGGTGGAAGACTGGATCTGTTGCAGACAGCCAAAAATCACAGTCAGCATTGCCCCTACCCAGATGCGCAAGGAACAGAGAGGGTCGCTGGAAGTCTGGGTCACTGGTTTCAGAGTTGCTAATTAAAGCCGGAATCCTTGTTCCCGCCACTACCAACCCCCATCACCCCATCCCTTTCCATCCCCTCTCCTTTCAATCAAACACTTCAAAGAGGTGCCCAGAGAAGGGAACTGTGAATTCTCTGCTCACTAGTTTACATGAGAGGAAACCAAAGAATGTTTCTTTTCGAGACTGCGTCTGCTCATCCACACCAATTTTACTAGCTGGGGGGACTTGAGCTCAAAGGCAGGCTCAGGGGCTGATGAAATTCAGATGTGAGGCCGCAGAGAGCTTGCACCACGGACAGGAAAATGAGAGGCGCCCAGCAATGCTGGGCTGGGCAAGAGCCAGGACAGCAGGAGAGGGCGCAGGAGAGGGACAGAAAGAGGGGATCAGAAGAGGGAGAGGGGGCGCCCGGGGCAAAAAGCAAATAGTGAGAAGAAAAGAGCCGAGAAAGGCAGAAAGAGAAAAGAGGAGAGAAGAGAAGAGAAGAGACAAAGCCCAAGAAGGCATTTTATTTTTCTTCTTTAAAGAGTGAAAAAAACAAACACTCCAACTGTTTCAACTGACGGGGAATGTTCATCTGCCGAAGGCATTATTAGGACGGGAGATAAGGAAACCACGGAGATAGGAAATAATTATTTTGTATCTGTCTTTATAAATGAAAATGAAGGGCATTAACTTAAATAGGATTTAGATTTTCAGGGACAGAAGGGAATGAATTAGGAAATAATTCTGATAACAAAGGAAATGTTTATTAAAAGGTCGGGGAGGGGGGGGCACTTGAAACTGACAAGGCCTCATGGGCCAGATTTAAAACCCCTGCTAAACTGCCAGGGAGTTCCAGCAGGGCCAGAGCTGCGGGGTCCAGTGGGTACCACTTGTGCGAGATAACTCAGCTCAAGGCAGAGGATCGGTGGAAAAGATGACTGACCTTCTGGCCAGACTTGGAAGTCAGTGGCCTGTAACTCAACAGATGGGAGCCAGGCAGCTGTGCTGAGAGCAGAGCAGAAGTGGACAGAGGCATCCTGGGCTGGACTCAGCTTCCTGCAAGGATCTTTCATCCTTACTTCCACGCTCCTGCTAGCTTGTGGAGGGGCGCTACATGGATAAATTGGGTGGGAAGGGAAAAAAGGAAGGAGCCACATCAGTGACAATGCCATATTCACAGATTCCCACAGCCTGAACGCCCTCCATGAAGTCCTCTGTCTCCTGGATGTGTACCCAACCAGGCCAGATGGCGCTCTCCCCAGCATTTCTTCACTCTTTCTACAGAGGCACCTGGAAAGCAGCAGTCAGGAGCCTACACTCTGGCATCAGATTGCCTGGGTCTACATTCTGATTCTGTCTCTTTCAAACTGCTAACCTTAGATGAGTTATTTCAATTATTTAGACCTGGCTGGACGTGGTGGCTCACACCTGTAATCCCAGCACTTTGGGAAGCCAACGTGGCAAAACCTCGTCTCTACTAAAAAGACAAAAAATACAAAAAAAAAAAAAAAATTAGCCAGGTGTGGTGGCACATGTAAACCCAGCTACTCGGGAAGCTGAGGCAGAAGAATTGCTTGAACATAGGAGGCAGAGGCTGTTGTGAGCTGAGACTGCACCACTGCACTCTAGCCTGGGCAACAGAGCAAGAATTCATCTCCAAAAAAAAAAAAAAAATTACGTGGACCTCAGCTTTCTCAGATGTAAAATAGAAATCTAATGATCATACCTCTCTTATAGGGTAGTTGGAAGGATTAAGTGACATAATATTAAAAAGTTCATTGGGAGGCCAAGGTAGGCAGATAATCTGAGGTCAGGAGTTCGAGACCAGCCTGGCCAACATCGTGAAACCTTGTCTCTACCAAAAACACAAAAATTAGCCAGGCATGGTGGCACTTACCTTTAATCCCAGCTACTCTGGAGGCTGAGGCAGGAGAATCGCTTGAACCCAGGAGGCGGAGGTTGTAGTAAGCCAAGATCACGCCACTGCACTCCAGCCTGGGCCACAGAGTCAGACTCTGTTTCAAAAAGCAAAAAGAAAGGAAGACCAAAAAAAAGTTGATAGAACAGTAAATATAGTAAATAATAAAATTATAGTTATTATAACACAATTATTAGAGGTATCCTGGCTAACCTTCAAAACCAAGTAAGTTCTTCTTTATGTCTACACTTAGTGCCTCCTCCTGTCATTTGGGCCTCTCCTGATTGAAAAGAATTGCCACTCAAATCCACCTACCTGTCTGCCTGCCTTGGCCTTGATTTCTGTCACAGAAATGGCTCTTCCTCACCCCCTCCTGTCCTTCTCTTCCACCCCTAGCAAGGTTGGAGTTGGAAAGCTTTTCAACAGCCAAAACTAGTGTCTGTAGATTGACCGTGTTAAAGGCTCCAACAGGAGAGGGAATCAGAGGCTCAAGTTCAGGAGTAAGGGAAGGGAGATTTGCCACGGCCTAATCTCCCAGAACCATGTGGCAACGTGAAGCTTGGAGCATGTTTCGGAGCTGCAGGATCTGCCTCCAATGCTGATACTGTAAGTACCCAGGACACCTTCCAGGGGCAGAACTTCACACGAGGACTCCTTCGCAGGTGTCTAAGCTTAGCGTTTCTATGAGGAAATCAGGGGGCTGGCTCTGTGGCCTCACTGAAAGCTCTCTGCTGACAGAATCAGATAATCAGCTAATACCTGACCCCGCCGTGTCCTGAGCCCTGGACTGATACACAACAATGTCATCAGGCCTGCCTTCTAAGAGCCTTAGCCAGCTTACCTCCTCTTTCAGAGAGTCTGCCCTGGGTAATTATTCCAAACTCGTGCCTGTGAGGAGGGCTAAGTGTCCGGTCCCTGTAATCCTCTGGGATGATCTCTCGTAACACCCCCTTCTCTTCACATTTAGCACTCCCAAAGTTCTGTGCTGGCTCTTGGAGATGGTAGCTTACTCCCGCCAGTGGGTAGCTACCTTAGATGATGAGTTCCTGAGAAAACAGTTTGGGACAAAAGATTGGCCCTGGGATCTGCAGAGGTGGAGGCCCGGAGGAGATCCCCAAGTGCACCTGTTCCAGGAATCCCAAGCTGAGAGCCAACCCTTCCCAACCAACCTTGCAAATAGTCACTGGCCCACCCATTCAGGTCAATGGAAAACCGGTGCAAATGAAGTAGCAGAGACCCAAGATGTCCAACTGCCTCCGGTTTAGGAGCATTCCAAGGAGGGGGAAATATTTGACATGTTGGTAAATCAATATTTGTGTTTCTGCACAAAACCAGGGGAGTTACCTGCTCCTTAGTCTGGAATGGGTACCTGCAGAGGGGGAGGGAAGAGACAGCCTAGACTAGAATCTCAGCTCTGGACTTCCCTTAACCACCTCGCTAAGCGTCCTGAATTTCCTCATCTTAAGAAAGGGGAGGTCCTTTTGTAGTTGATAAGTGAGATGATCGGGTGTTCAGGCACATGTGTGAGATGTGCCTCCTTCAAACCTTGTTACAAAGTCAGCACATTACCCGCCTGACATGAAAGAAAAAGGAGGGGAGGGGAAATAATAGTATCAACCTCACAGGGATTTCTGAGAAGATTAAATGAGCAAGTAAGTGCCAATTGCATAATGGCAAGCACATCGTGAATGCCTAATACACTTCGGCCTTTTTAAATTGCTTTTATGCTCATTCAGTATTTTATAGTTTACAAAGCGTGTCCACATATATGTATTAACTAATTCAGTCCTCACAGCATCCCTGTAAGGGAGTCATTATGGACTCCAAGTTTGGGGGATGGAACATCAAAGCTCAGGGAAATCTAATGATTTGCCCAAGGTCAATAATTCATATTTTTAAACAATCCAATCAAGACCAGTTACTTGCTTAGGATTTTGACCATTTGGTACAGGTATCAAGAACCAGATACCAAATGCGAATCGTTACCCACTTCCTTGAAGTATCTTGCCAAAAGGGTATGACTGTAGTTTCATGCTGACATGACTTGCAGCTGTACCTGAGCTGGACCAGAACTTGGCCCTGTGTGGGGCGTTTGCAAGGTTGAAGATAGATCAGTGTCATCGTGCAAATTATTTCAAAGCCATGAGGATTCAGGGCTCTGTTGTAGCTCAGTGGAGAGTGTAGAGAAGAGGGTGACGATGTCACACATGAATAATGCATAGAGGGTGCTAAGCTTCAGTTTCAGCAAGATCCAAATGCTCATTTCATCTTTGATTTCTCCTTCTGGCTGTGCCATTCCCCATAGCCACTGATCCCGGGGCCTTCTGCTGGAACTGTATGGCCGCCCGCTAAATTGGCTGTTCTTGATAGTGAATAGAAAGAGGAGGGGGGCTGGAGGCAGAGAGAAAAAAAAAGATAAGTCGAGGGGAGGGGATTAGGGAAGATGAAAGAGGGAGATGAGAGAAGGAAGCTCTTTCACTGTACTACTCTTACACAGACTGCCACGGACCCCGAGAACTTGGTGAGGTTTTGTTCCAGGAGAACTTTTCCGGTCTTTTCACTGTGTGGCTGTCACAGACTGAACTCACTTCTCAAGAAGTGGGAGCGGTACAGGGCCGGCCCCAGGCTGATGGGGAGAACAGCAGAGGAGTCCTGCCATCATTTGTAGGTGAGTGAAAGGAGACTTTCAGACAGGGCAGAAGGCAGACTTTGCTCAGCATGACCCAAAGTTCAGCCTCAGGAGATGAATACAAATATGGAAATGACAGCACAGATTCTGGGGATGTGGCATAGGCGGCTTCTGCCCCAGCTGCGAATCTGGAAACAAATGAGAGCTCCAAAACTGGCTTGTTTGGTTTAGCGAGAGGGCAGGTGCCAAAACAGCAAATGTCACCCTCCCCGTTAAGCCTGGGCAATTAAGATTCCCATTAGTCCTGGAAATGGGATACGGCCTCTGTGGGGTCAGAAGGCCAGAGGCTGCAGCAGCGTCGCAGCATCAAGGAGGAAGAGAGGACACAGAAAGACTTGTGATGTCAGTCCTAGGTGGGGCCGGTCTGTTTTAAGGAGATGTTCTAAGTTCAAACCCAGGGTAGATGGGCTTTGGCAAGCACAAGTAGAAAGATTTCCACCTGTCCGCTTCTTAAAAATCAGCAGGTAGACTGACTACTCTAGGATAAACCGCCAAGAGCTTTGTTTTCTTTGGGGCAGCCATCTGAAGCAGTTGCAGCTGATTTTAATGAGACATAATAATATTCTATCAGTTCTGTGAGCTATAGACTGAGCCCACTGAGGGAACCTGCTCAACCCCCAAAATGATCAGACTTGTCAAAATATGATCATTTTGTTCCTTATTATAAATGAAAAGAAGATATGATTTAAGTGTCATCCTCTGGGTATGGGAGCTGGATTCCTATAAATCAATCATCCAAAATAAACTCTTTGGAGTGATTTCACTACAAATATGCTGCAAACAATTTCTTTAAACAAAGCATAAAAGTATTACTGTATCTCTGCAACGTCAAAATGGCTTTAGACATGCATTATTGGGTTGCTGGGGTGTTCTTTGCTTAAAATACGTTATTTATGGCGTTGTGCTTGACAGGTGAAGTCAGTGCTGACTGCCTGCTGGAAAAACCTCCCTCTTGGTTGCCTGTCAGTCCCCAACAGTGAAAATGGTGAAAGAGGACAGGTGCCCAGGGTAGGGAGAGGTCCAGGGGCCAGACTGGGGTCCCCAGACTTTGCACATGTGACATTTTTCATCTTCATAATGGCTCCCATTGTATTGAAGGGTGGTAAGAACATAATTTCAGGCTATAGGATTCCCAGGTCTGTTACTAGCCATCAGACTTAGAAAATCACACAATGCCTCTTTCATTCAGTTTTCTTTCTTAAAATGGGGACAATGGTGACAACAGTAACATCTAACTCATTTGGTTTTTGTGAGGATCCAACAGGGGCAAACATGGGAAAGCACTTAGCATGGTGTCAGCCCACATGGTTGCACCAGGTCATGTTAGTTAGCTATTGTTGTTATTATCAGAAACCCAGGGAGTTGCAGGGCATGGTGGCTCATGTCTGTAATCCAGCACTTTGGGAGGCCAAGGCGAGTGGATCACGTGAGGTCAGGAGTTTGAGACCAGCCTGGCCAACATGGGGAAACCTCATCTCTCTACTAAAAATACAAAAATTAGCTGGGCGTTGTGGTGCATGCCTGTAATCCCAGCTACTGGAGAGGTTTAGGCACGAGAATCGCTTGAACCCGGGAGGCAGAGGTTGCAGTGAACCAAGATCGCGCCACTACGCTCCAGCCTGGGTGACAGAGTGAGACTCCTTCTGAAAAAAAAAAACAAAAGAGAGAAACCCAGGGAATTTTCTGTCCCAAGGAGGTGCTATGGAGCAAAGCTATGCTCATAAACTGTAATCTGTCTTAATATGATGTCTTCACTTTATTCTGTCCGGAAAACTAGACTTGCAGAGGACAATGAACAACCCTAGGCCATAGAGTTCTGGAGCCCCATCTTCCCCTAAGGTGCCTGTATCACCAGTCTCGGAAAGAAGGCAGTGTGCGGAAGGAGGTGACGTACTAAGAGTTTTTCTACAAAGTAGATTTGTCTATCAAGCCTCATGTCACTGGCTTTCCATCTCTCTCCACGCACCTGGACAGGCATTTCTTCCATGCCACATTTTTGTAGCGCTCCAATCTGTCCACATTTTAACAACCTTGTACCTCAGTCGAGATAGAGTCTGAAAAGTTTAATATCATGTCAAATGAGAGAGCCAATAAAACTTGACATTATTAATATGATGTCAAGGGATTTTTTTTTTCCCAACTGCTTAGGGAAAAAACATTGTGTCCCATTAAATGGAGCTCCTTGCCCAGAGAAATATTAAGTGACTTTTCAATGACTACCAGCTGGAACTATTAGTTTTTCTTCATAAGCGTTGCTGCCGTCGATTCTGAGAGGCCAGTTGAGAACCTTTTATGAAGATGCTGGATAAGCTGGTGCAATCAGAAAAGCTTTTAGGTTTCCCTGGGATCCCTCTTTAAGTGGGGCTGTGTAGGGAAATGGGGATATGAATTATTAAAAGGCTTAAATACACTTGGCTGAGAGAGCATGGGCTTCATACTCCCTCTGTCCATTTATCCCCAAAGGACTGCAGTAGCCTTTCAGGACAATCTGCTGTGGAGTGGAAAACCAAGGCAAGAGTCCTGGAAAGAGGAGAACACAGGCCTTCCTCTCCCTGCCTGGCACCCCTGCCCCAGCCATCAGTGGCATCACGGTGGGCACAAGAGCTGCTGGTGTGGTGTGGCCCACTGTTCCACCCTGGCAAGGGAGAGGGGCATGAGTGCCCACAGCTGCTCCTGGCCCTTGCTCACACTGGGCTTCTGGGAAGGACGCTGTCAGGAAGCTGTGGGGGGGGCCTCTGTTTCCCTTGGCCGGGGTCCATGGTTGCTTCACAGCACGTGGCTTTCCATGTCGGAGTCCCTTCCCAGGAAGAGGTCAGGACTTAAAATAAGCTGGCATGACTCATGTCTGAGTTGGGAGATGCCTCGCGCAAGTGCCGGCTTTTCAGGAATGTGCAGCTGGGGCAGCTGAAAAGAAAGCTCCAGAGGCTCAGACCTGGATTTCCAAGGAGTCTTTTGGCTGCTCAAGCCCAAATAAGATTGTTTCATCTGTTCCTACCTCTGGACTGTTTAGAAACCAGCATTTCTCCTAGGCTTTCTTATCCCCAGGGAAGCTGTTTCTGTAGCATTTACCCCATTTCCGACCGCACTCCAACACCATTTGCCTGCCCATGCAAGTATCTCATCACTTTCATTGTGGAGGACTTTTGTAGTTCCTAGCTGTGACACCTTCTAAGGGCTAGACCTGTGTTCTTAATCTCAGGAATCCAGTGAGCTGGCTACAGAGGCAGTTGCAAGCTGGTGCTTATTTATGTAAGGCTGGAGTGTTTATTGTAGGGTTGTATTCCTTTAGTGAGATCAAAAAAATAAGACATGGATGGCAATCAGAACAGTCCTTATTTAGACTTCTGTGATGTTCCAGTTGACATACTTCCCCTTGCCCTTTGCCCCCACTCATCCTGAACCATCTGGAGGCACATGACCCCAGGGATAGCAGATGGAAGGCAGCTTGCTCTTCTTAAATTTCACCCAACTCTTAGAGACCTCTAGGGAAAATATCCTTGGGATGGTTCCTTGGGGGCACCTTAAGTACTCAAACCCCAACACTGGTCAGGAGCAGCTGATGAGGAAAATCCCTGTCCATGGACTTCTCTCTTCTCCATGGAAGTTAAGGATTGGATGACTCAGCCAAGGGCAAAGAGGTTGGGTGAGAAATGTGTCTTGTTTAGGTGTAGCATAATTGACAGCAGCCATTCCTCTCTGCTCCCGTTGATCTCAGGATAAGAGGGAATACAATTATTATTATTGTAGAAGGGACTTAGTTCAGATGCCAGAAGCATCTCCCAACTCCCAAGATGGTGGTCTTCATGAAGCTGTGAAATCTCTAGTGCAGTGGGTCCCCCTGTTCTGAGCTCTTAGCTTCACCCCAGCTCAAATCTGACAATTCCTAAGCAGCACCTTTCCTTTTCTGGGACATGATCTGGAAGGTTCATATAGCTGACTTGGGGTTTTGAAGTGATAACTCCAAGAAAATTAGGAAAGAGTTAAGTGTACCTTGAATAAAGAATGAAATAGAGGCTGAGTGCCGTGGCTCATGCCTATAATCCCAGAACTTTGGGAGGCTGAGGCAGGTGGATCACTTGAGGTCAGGAGTTCAAGACCAGGCTGGCCAACCTGGTGAAACCCCATCTGTACTAAAAATACAAAAAATTAGCCAGGCCTGGTGGCCCATGCCTGTACTCCCAGCTACTCAGGAGGCTGAGGCAGGAGAATCGCTTGAACCTGGGAGGCAGAGGTTGCAGTGAGCTGAGATCATGCTACTGCACTCCAGTCTGGACGACTAAGTGAAACTCTGTCTCAAAAAAAAAAAAAAAAAAAGAATGAAATAGAAACAGGTCTGCAAACCTGCAAACCTGGGCTACTGTAGGAAAGGATGGAAGACTAGAAAACAAGAGACTCCATCACAATTGCTCAGAAGCAAATTCGACTCTACCTCTGGGCTTTGGTTTCCCTCTCAGTAAAACAGGAAATAAGACCTACCTGGACCTACATTAGAATTGTTGTTAGGATCCAGTGAAATCATAGATACAAACATCTCAGGAAAAAATGTAAATTACTTAAAAAATATGGAGGATTACCACTCTTATCAGTCCACCTTCCCGCTCAGAGCTGACAGTGAGGATGTCCCCCAATGGTGGGAGGTAGAATCAGATGACATTTAAGATCCCCTTCAGCTCTAAGAGTCTGTGGATATATTCTCATTTTTCCCCCTATAGGTTTCACTTAGCCCACTCTTCATTCTGAGGCAGGGCAAGGGAGCAGAGTACATGAGCTGGCAACTCTCAGTCTACTTAGAGCAAAGACTGACATCAAGGACACACGCTACAACACAGACAAACCCTGAGGACAGTGTGCTAAGTGAAATAAGTGAGGCACAAAAAGACAAATGCTGTATGATTCTCCTTCTGTGACATACCTAGAATGGACAAAGCCATAGAGACAGAAATTAGAATGGTGGTTACCAGGGGCTGTGGGGAGTGGGATGAGGAATTAGTGTTTAATGGGTATAATGTTTCAATTCAAGAAGCTAAAAAAGTTCTGGAGATGGGTGGTGGTGATGGGTGCACAACAATCTGAATATACCTAATGCCAGTGAGCTGCACACTTAAAAATTGTGAAAATTGGCCGGGCACGGAGGCTTGTAATCTCAACACTTTGGGAGGCTGAGGCAGGTAGATTACTTAAGCTCAGGAGTTTGAGACCAATCTGGGCAACATAGAGAAACCTTGTCTCTATAAAAAACACAAGAACAACAAAAATTAGCTGGGTATGGTAGCATGTGCCTGAGTAGCTGAGGTGGGAGGATCACTTGAGCCCGGGAGGCCAAGGCAGCAGCGACCGTGATCATACCACTGCACTCCAGCCCGGGGGACAAAGTGAGACCCTGTCTCAAAAACAAAATGGTAAATTTTGTTATGTATATTTAACCACAATTTTGAAAATCCCTGACATCAAGTCATACAGTTATTAAGTAACAAATTCCAATTCAAACCTAGGAGTAAGGTTTAGTCACCAAAATGTACTGTCTCTCATGACAAACTGACCTGCCACAGTCCCCTATGATTTGGGAAGCCTATCTCATTCACTGTACCATTGGTGAGGGCAGCAAGAAAGGACTCCATGATGGTGTGGGGTTGTCATTAGTGCCCCTAAGCACCCAATGTTGTACATGTCACAGAATCTGGGATTCTAAGAAAGCCCTAAGTTTGTGTCATCCCAGCTGGGGTAGCTCAAGACCATTCTTGGGCCCAGCAATTGGAGGTGTTCTCCCAAGCAAATGGAGGAAATTGTCTCTCTATTCCTTTTACTGCAGCTCAACCTTTCTTCACCTTCCTGCTTTAATGACTTAATCAAGGGGCAGATGAGAGGAACTGATGCATGCAAAGGACAGAAGGTTCAACAGAATGTGTGGAACCCACTGCTGCTCCCTTCCCCTGCCCCAGAGTCACCACCCCACCAGAGAAAGATAGGGGAGACAGAAAAAGAAAAGAGAAAAAGGCGAGAGAGATTTTGTACCCTTAAGCCTCCACTGCCGCAGTTCAAAAGACCAATCTTTACTGAAAATAAATTTAAAGGAGAATTTTTGATGTATATTATGGTCTCTGGTGGTAGACAAGAGCGCTGCCGGCAGTGTGTGGAGTTATGCAAAGCCAAAGTGGGATTACTTAAAAGTGTCTGTAGTGCTTTGATTAACTGGTGTGTATTTTATTTTTTATATGACACAATCACAGACCTACATTGATAATATCTTGCTATTATTGTTTGACACTTGAATCTCCCTTTTTCCTATCACTTGGAAGTGGGCTTTGTGCAGTTCGGGGCAAGGGGCAGAGGATCAAGATGATCCCCAAAGGGATAAAAATGAGATGTGGTCCCAACTTCACATTTAAAAAAAATAAATAAAAGCAATGTATGAAAACCCCAGGACCTGTCGTAGAAAACGAAGAACTGACAGATCAGACAATAGAGACTCAAACAGATGGCCAAGTGCATGGGCTGAAAGAGAGTCCAAACTACCTTCTGAGGTTCCTTATGCCTGTCTGGAAAATATCCCCACGATGAATACATCCTCTGGGAATCAGAGGATGCCCCCACCTTTCTCTGTTCTGCTTTGGGACACAGGCTCTGAAACTCTACAAATTGCATTTCTACTTTGCCAGTTAGCTCTTGCTTGATTCTGCATCTAGTGGGAGCTAGAGGAGATTAGAAAGCTGGAGGAGATGAGAAAGGATTTGTTGCTCCCTATTTGCCTGGTGCTTCTGCCAGTGTTGTGCCCACAGAGAAGCACTGTGTCCCCACAGCAGCAATTGCTTCCAACCGACAGCTTCGTTGGCTCTCCCAGTACCAGCCTCACTGCATGCCCCCCAAGAGGTCACAGCACCAGCCAGGCAGTCCCCCCTCCTTGGATGTCTGAGTCCCCACTCCACAGAGCCCCTTCCTAAGCTCCTAAGATATTAGCAGCAACTGGGTCACACCTCAGAATTCTGAGCCTTGGGGCCCCTCCTTCAAGCTTCAGAGGCAGCAGCAGCACCCAGGCAGCACCCCCAGCTTTAAGGTGTAGCTCTAAGCTCTGCAGGGTTCCTCCCTGGAGCTTCTAGGTTCTGGTAACCCCAGGTTCTCCTCATTGTTCATCCAGACCTAAGTAAGAACTGCTTCCTTCCATTTAACCAATCCCCTGTATAAAATCTTTTCTGTTGAAATGCCTAGAGTGGTTTCTGGTTTTCTGACCATACTCTGAACAGAATATGCTCCTTGAAACAAAGTTGTCTGAGCACTTGGGGCCAAGGGATGGAGGATTGCACCATCCTCCTTAAGGCAAAGATGATGCAGACCAGGACTTGGGCCTGGCTGGGTAGCATTCCTGAGGCTCACAAAGCCCAGGAAGAGAGGCCCATCAAGCCAGTTCACCACCTCACAGGGCAGGAATAAGTCAAATGGAGGTAAGGATACCAACTGTGGTGGCTGAGAAACCTGGAGAATCCTCCTCACTCCACTGGGAAGAAAATGAAAGGTGAGGCAAGGAGAAAATCCGCTCAGGGCCAGACATGGTGGCTCACACCTGCAGTCCCAGCCAGCACTTTGGAAGGCTGAGGCAGGAGGACCACTTAAGCCTGGGAGGTCGAGGCTGCAGTGAGCCATTGTCATGCTGCTGCACTCCAGTCTGGGTCACAGAGCAAGACCCTGTCTCAAAACAAACAAACAACAACAACAAAAAAACCCTCACTCAGGCCTTGCCTTGGAAACTCTCTAGAATGAGGAAATAGGCCCTTGGGATGCATCCTCTTCATTCATAGAATGGGCAGAGCAGCTGTTTTCCTGGCTGGCTTTCCCCAACTGAGTCTCTTGCCATCCCCCTCTGGAGCTCACAAAAACAAACTCAGAGATTTACTTTTCTTTCTAATTTCCTGAGATCTCATAAGTACTAGTCTGACTCTCCCTGCACCCTAGTTCCTTACGTCCTCTGCTCATGCACATACTGCACCATGGGGGGTCTTGTCTAAAGCCTGAGCTGAGAATTCCATCATTGACCCCATCCTCCACACCCACTGGTGTCTAAAAATAGAAGCCAAGTCTCTATTGTCACTGTGCCAGGAGGTTATGTGTTTGAAGGCAAAACATACACTCTGGTGTTCATGGGCACAGCCCTTCTGCCCTCCCACCTGCCCTGGTATAAGCTTGAGGCTTTGGGGAGTCATTTTATTTCCTCCCCAGTCAGATTCTCTATCTGAACTTCCCCCAAGCATAGTGGGGAGTCTTCTATTCTTAAAAGATAACTATGAAATTTCTTTATCCTTTAGCTCTGTACATCCTCTGGTTCATTCAGGTAGATCTCCTTTTAGCATTGTAAAGTCAAAAGACCTGGCCTCTCACTAGCTGTGTGACTTTTGGTGAATTGATTCATCTCTCTGAGTTCCAAACTCTCTCATTTGAAAATCTGGGCAAAGATTGTCTATTTCACAGGGTTGTTGTGAGGGTCAAATACAATAATATATGTAAGAGCATTTTGTGCACAGTAAAGTCCTGTACAAATGGGAGGTAATATTATTGCAACAGTTGCTGCCCAAGCCACTCACTGCATTATTATTATCTAAGTCTTCCTTCTGGTGCTTTAAACTCATTTCTTTTTGCTCTGTCTGGTTGGGTTATGGCTGTTGATTTCTCCCTGGGGCACCAGCTGCACAGACAGGAGAAGGCTAAATCAGCCCTGTGTTTCCAGTCCTGATTCTAAGAACTCTCTCCAGGCCTCTGGCCCCACCAGGCTCCCAAGAGCATGGCCCAAGCTGTCCCTGGGGGGCCATATTTTTAGGCCTAGCCAGTTCCAACTGTGGAGCTTCTTCAGACCAGGCTGGCAGGAGCCCAGGCAGCGTGCGCATGAATCATAACTGCCTGTGGTCCCATTATGCAGGTCAGGGTGGCTGCGGAGGAGGCAGGGCCCTGACCTCAGAGGTCTGGGCATTATTTATTGCCTTTAGCCTCATGGGCTAATTTGGGCCTTTGTCCAGCCCGGGGGAAATGGCTTCACCTTCTTTCTTCCCCAAGGGCAAGGTGAATTCAACTCCCCTTATTGTCTACCTCACAGGAATAAAAGATGGGGGCTGGCAGCGAGGGGAGAAAAAATGTAAGCACTCCCACGTACAATGTCCTATACTAAATTCTGCAGTTTAAAAAAAAACAACAAAAAAATTGGACCGGGTGCAGTGGTTTACGCCTATAATCCCAGCACTTTGGGAGTCCAAGGTGGGCAGATCGCTTGAGGTCAGGAGTTCGAGAGCAGGCTGGCCTACATGGCAAATCCCCACCTCTCCTAAAAATACAAAAATTAGCTGGGCTTGGTGGTGGGAGCCTGTAATCCCAGGTACTCGGGAGGCTGAGGCATGAGAATCACTTGAACCTGGGAGGTGAAGGTTGCAGTGAGCTGAGATTGTGCTACTGCACTCCAGCCTAGGTGACAGAATGAGACTCCATAAAAAACAACAACAACAACAAAAACTATTTCATCATTTTTTGTAAATAACACTTTTCTCCAGACCTACCGTAAAGTTTCTGTGATGTGTTGTCTTCCAGTTGCAATAAAAATTACTGAGTTGCATCAATTAAAAAAAATTAAAGGGAGGACCCCAGCCCTCGAGGAGTTTATAAAGGAATGAAAATCACCTATGGGAACAATCTTAGGCCCTTACAATTGAGCCTACAGCACGCATGCTAAAACAGTGCCAGGCAGTGGGAGCATCAGATCTAGGAAGGGTTAAGGAAGGCAAGAGGTAATCAGGAAATATTTCTTAGATAACATTCCCTTTTTCTTTTTTAAACAAGTGTTTTGCAGAAAATTAGAAAATGAATACATAAAAAGAAGAAAATAAAAATCACCCATAATCCCTACCTGAGGATAACCGCTGTCTACAGGTTGATCTATGCCTTTCCAGACATTTTTCAATACAGGTATTTATATTCATACAATATTAATAAAAATCAAATTATTCTGGGTGTACTATTTTATAACCTACTTATTTCACTTAATTTCTTGTGTCAATAGATATATATCTTCATTATTTTTAATGACTGCCAAGAATTCTCTTGCATGGATGTAAAAGAGAATGTGTATAAATTTTGCCAGTCCTCTGTTATTGGACATTTCAGAGATTTCCAGTTTGTGGCACCTTAAACAATGCTTCAGTGAACATTCTGGTGCTTAGCTCTTTATATACATGTATGATTATTTCTTTAGGATAAGTTCCTAGAAATAAAAGCACTGAGCCAAAGGATAAACATATTTCTAAGGCATTTATTATCCTCTGTCAAGTCGTCCCTTACATTTTGCACCAAGGTACACTTATAATCAAATGAAGAATGTGAAGATTTAAGTTAGGCTTCGAGGCCAGGCATGGTGGCTCATACCTATAATCCTAGCAGTTTGGGAGGCCAAGGCAGGCAGATCACTTGAGGCCAGGAGTTTAAGACCAGCCTGGCCAACATGGTGAAACCCCGTCTCTAACAAAACTACAAAAATGAGTAGTCCCAGCTACTTGGGAGGCTGAGGCATGAGAATTGCTTGAACCCAGGTAGCGGAGGTTGCAGTGAGTCGAGATCGCGCCACTGCACTCCATCCTGGGCAACAGGCTGTCTCAAATATAAATAAATTAGGCTTCAAAAGTGGGGAGAGATGTGGATTGGAAAACAGGTAAGGAGACAAACTTGGGATAGGGAAAACAAGTACAAGATGTGGTCTAAACAAGTCATTTCTTTATTATTAATTTTTTATAGAGAGACAGGGTCTCGCTATGTTGCCGAAGCTGGTCTTGAACTCCTGGCCTCAAGCTATCCTCCCACCTCAGCCTCCCAAAGTGCAAGGATTATAGATGTGAGCAACCACGCCCAGCCAAGTCATTTCTTTATTCAGCAAACATTCATCTAATGTTGACTGTGAGACAGGCACTATGCTCGACAAAAAAAAAAAAAAAGCGTTTGAAAAAGGAGATTATAAGGAATATGGGTTTGGGCTTGGTTAAACATGTGTTGGGAGTAATGGAAAGTAATGGAAAAATGCCTCATGGGTGCACTCGGAAGGCTTGGCTGAGTAGTGGGACGAGGCCTGGCTCTGACCTTCTATGGAGTGAAGCTTAGGGGTCAACACTGAGTTCTTGAGAAATAGACACCTACATTGCAATCCTGGCTCAGCCACTGTCAGTGTTTAGCCATATAACTTAACCTTGAGTGGCTCATGTCTTTAGCTTCAAATATGGGGACTATAACCTACCTCATTTGGCTGTTGGGAAGGCAAAATAATCTAAGTCATGTTAAGGGCTGAACAGAAATGAAGTAAATGCTCAATAACCATTAGCCATCATTACTGCATAGGTGGGAGGTGGACAGGTTGGTGCAGGTCTGAGAAGACGTAATGGACCCCACATCCCCAGCTCAGTGACCCATTGGGTTCTGGTCTACCTACATTCTCTGTGTAGCCATTGGGCCCCCCCTTTAATGGTGACCTCAGGGGATGATGTGGAGTGGTCCAGCTGGCTCTCATAGGGCAAAAAGAAATAAAGCTGAAGACAAAAACAAATAAGAACATCGCCCACCCCCAGGGGCCATGAGGTCCTGAGGCTGGATCACTTCTGTTCACCCAACACTATCCCTGCCTGCTGTTGCAATGGGCCTGCTGGCCAAGTTTGCAAGAGCTGCTGTGGAGGCTTGCTCCCGTCTCACACAACAGGTGCCACAGGAAGTCTCTGTGAGCCTATGATCTACCTATTTGTCCAGTGACTGCCTGTCAATCTCCCTCGGTGTCACTTCCGATAAACAGCTCAGAGAGAGCGACACCTTGATACATCAATTCCATCTGAGATTCCCCTGACAGGCCTCCCAGTGTCTGAATCATCTGGGTGATTCATGGCCAGCATAAGCACCGATGAACCCTTTCAACCATGCTGGGCGCTGCATCAGCCTCACACTTGTCAAACAGACTCCAGGCTCCTCCTCAGACCAGCCTCATTTTACTGTCTCCTACCCACTTCCCAAGGATGAGGGGAGTCTATCTGTCCATCCTTTTAGCAAACATGAATCAATCCAGGGCTAGCAGAGGCTAAAAGAGAAAGGGAGCGGACTGAAATCATCACACAAGATCCAGGTTCCGGAACTGTTTCTGCTACCAGCATTCCTGCAGCTCCTAAAAAGTCATTTAACCTCTGTTAGATGGGACAACTGCAAACATCTCTACTCCACACATAAGAAGATATACCAGTAAAGAATCGTAGAATGTTGGCCGGGCGCGGTGGCTCAAGCCTGTAATCCCAGCACTTTGGGAGGCCGAGACGGGCGGATCACGAGGTCAGGAGATCGAGACCATCCTGGCTAACACGGTGAAACCCCGTCTCTACTAAAAAATAAAAAAAAAAAATTAGCCGGGCGAGGTGGCGGGCGCCTGTAGTCCCAGCTACTCGGGAGGCTGAGGCAGGAGAATGGCGGGAACCCGGGAGGCGGAGCTTGCAGTGAGCTGAGATCCGGCCACTGCACTCCAGCCCGGGCGACAGAGCGAGACACCGTCTCAAAAAAAAAAAAAAAAGAATCGTAGAATGTTAACCTCAAAGGAGAGGTCTTCAAGATCATCAAGTTTAACTGTCTTTATATTTATTCATTGAACAAACACTTACTGAGTGTCTATTATGTGCCAAGAACCATTCTAGCTTTGGGAATATATCAGTCAACAAACAGACAAAAATATCCTACACTCATGTGGCTTACAACCTTTATGAGAAGAGACAGAGAGCAAACTAAATAAATAAGTAAAACAGATAGTATATTAGATGGTGATAGGCGCTAGGGAGGAAACTACATCAGAATAAAAGGAAGGGAGATTATTTGGGTTTAATTTTAAATAGGGTAGTCAGAGATGGCCTCCCTGAGGAGGTGATCTTGGAATAGATCTGAAGGAGGTTAGAGAGCAAGCCATGGGGCTCTCTGGGGAAATGTGTTCCAGGCAGAGGAAATGACAAGTGAAAAGATCCTAAGGAAGGAATTGCCTGGTGTGTACCAAGAAAAGTGAGAAGGCCCACGAGGCTGGAACAGAATAAAAACAGAGGAAGTACCAGAGGTCAGCTCACCTGGGGCCTTGTTGCCTTTCCAACTTTGGATTGTATCCCAAGAGAGATACTGGAGGTTTTGAACAGAGGAGTAACATGGCCTGATTTATGTGTCAACAGGTTCACTCTGAGGCTGTGCTGGGAATAATACCAACAGTAATAAAAGCTAATGCTTACGTAGCACTTCCTATGTGCCAGGTACCATTTTAAGTCCCTTCTGCATATTAAATCATTTAATCCTCACAACAAGTCTTAAGACGTAGGTCCTAGCATTGTTCCCATTTTACACCGAGAAAAGGAAAGCACACAGAGGTTATAAGTAACTTGCCTAGGTCACACAGGTAGTCAGCCACAGAGCCAGGTTTTGAATGGAGGCAGTTTAGCTCCAGATACTGTGCTTTTCCCACCCTACTCTGCAGGTCAATCAGGGCAAAGGGGAAGGCAATTAGTAGCCGTGATAGGGGTCTAGGAAAAGGTGGTGGTAGTGGAGAGAATGGATCAGATTCTGGCTCTCTTTAAAGGTAAAAGCAATAGGTTTTGCTGTCAGATCAGATGTGGGTGGAGTAGAAAGAGAGGATTTAAGCAACTGGATGGACAGAGTTGCTTCTAACTGAAGTGGGGAAGATCAGAAGAAGAGCAGGAGTTTGGTTTGGGACACACTGAACTTCCCATGGAACATCTGAGTCATAGAGATAGGAGCTTGGAAGAAACTGAGGAGCCAAGAATCTCAAATATTTGCTCAATGCCATAGAGCCAGTTAGGAAAAGGAGATTCAACCTTCTAGGTAGGAGCTTTTCCCCCTTTGGTGTTTCTAAGCACCTTTTCCATTCACCGTGGGGAACCCAATCTACAGTCACGCACCATTTGTCTATCAAAGTGGAAATCAGGCACTGGCTCCAGAGTGAAGAGCCTTCTCTTCACATCCTCATCCCTTGCTTGGGGTGACAGTGTATGCATGCTAAGGTCTGCAGTGGGAAGGGGAGTTCAAGGGGGCTGGTAACCTAGGAGACTCTCTCCAAGTGGTGAGGAAGAGACAGCTTTAAATGTTTACAAAAGTCTATCGTTTCTCCCACTACAAAGGGAAGGCCCCCAAGACCTGCTGGAGCTGGGGCATTTGGCCACCACAGAAGGCCATTCCATGTAGCCTGGGAAGGCAATTACAGCCTCTGTCGTGTGGAGCTGGATGGAGCTGCCGGTGTTTATTTGGGTGGTGAGCTGCTATTTAAAATCAGGCTTTGTTTCTGAAAATGAGACAGCTGGGGCTACATTTGGTGGATAAAGACATTTTGTTGAACTTTCAAAATGGGGTATTATTTTCCATTTACACTTATTTCACGGAGAATTGTAAGAAGATGAGATTGTAGACGTGTCTGTGATATGCAGTAATGAGTGATGGATCTTTGAAGGTAAAAATATCTCTAGGATATTTCTTTTTCTTTCTTTCTTTCTTTTTTTTTTTTTTTATCTCCTCTCTCTCTCCTCCAGGCCTCAGGTTGGGTGGGTTTAGGTTTTGTTTTGTTTTGTTTTTTAATATCAAAATGGAGAGTGTCTCCAGTGGGAGTATAGACTGTTCTCTGCTCAATGTTTGTCTTAATAAAGGTTAAAAGAAATGAAATAATATTAAAAAGGCTCTCAGGAGACAGGAGCACCAGATGCTTCCAATTCCCCGGACTGTTGCGGAAGAAGGCAGGATAGCAAGACTGGGGAACCTACAGGGCAAACGGAGCAGCTGATCCCTCCAGACCACCCAGCCCCAGGCTGAAAAACTCAGGAAACAAAGGAACAAGCGAAGGCAGAGAGGGCTGGAGAAGAAGACAAAGGAAAGGAGAGGAATTCAGATGCCAAGAAGATGCTTCTCTCTCTCTCCACATTCAAGGCCCTCTCTTTCCCTAGGGACTGGCATCGGGAAGGGTATGCATCCCAGAGGAGTCAAATTCGATATCTTCCCCTCTCTCTACCTTCTCTTAATTGCTTTGGAAGAAAACCAAGAAAAGAGATACCAGAAGGAAGAAAAACATTCAGCTTGATTTTCTTGGATAAGGGCTTGTATAAAGAAATCCAATGATGTTTATTGAATAAATAAATGAATTAATCATTAATCTATCAGACAGTATATCAAAGAATCAATACATGAATCAGGAATGAATTGGGGAATCAGTGAATCTGGCATAAATTCTCAGATTTCTTAACCTCCTGCTTTAGCACACAGACCTCTATATCTTTGTGTATTGACAAAGGTCAGTATCCTCCATTAAAAAAAGAAAAAAAAAAAAAAAGAACTCACCACTGTCAAAAGCCTGCATCTCGCTATGTACTTACGAAAATACTGGAGAGACCCCCTACCCTATGAGTCCTTTGTGCATAAGTATTAGGAAGTAGAAACCAATTTTCTGAAGGGAGGAAAGGAAATATTTTCTAATAGACTGAGTTCAAAGCAGACACTGCATGCTTGTAGCTTAACCCTGCTGAAGGGCAGGGTTAAACTTTCAGTGTTGCAACTTTTGAAGGTCTTTTTAACTGTGCTTTGCTTCTCTGAATGTTTCAGGTACAACTACCCTGCACCCTATCACTACTAACTGGGCAGGGTCTATGTCTTCTTCCTCTTGATGTCTTCCTGCATCTGTAGTGGCCAGGACTGTGGTGGAAACATAGTGGCCATCAGTAGATGCCTCTTCAATTGAATTCAAAGTAGTCGTGTCCAGTGTGGCAATCCCTCAAGGATCTAGAACTAGAAATACGATTTGACCCAGCAATCCCATTACTGGGTATATATCCAAAGGATTATAAATCATGCTACTATAAAGACATATGTACATGTATATTTATTGCGGGACTATTCACAATAGCAAAGACTTGGAACCAACCCAAATGTCTATCAATGATAGACTAGTTTAAGAAAATGTGGCACATATACACCATGGAATACTAGGCAGCCATAAAAAAGGATGAGTTCAGCTGGGCGCGGTGGCTCACACCTGTAATCCCAGCACTTTGGGAGGCCGAGGTGGGCGGATCACAAGGTCAGGAGATCGAAACCATCCTGGCTAACATAAAAATTTAGCTGGGCATGGTGGCAGGCACCTGTAGTCCCAGCTACTCGGGAGGTTGAGAGAGGAGAATGACATGAACCCGGGAGGCGGAGCTTGCAGTGAGCCGAGATCACGCCACTGCACTCCAGCCTGGGCGACAAAGCGAGACTCTATCTCAAAAAAAAAAAAAGGATGAGTTCATGTCCTTTGCAGGGTCATGGATGAAGCTGGAAACCATCATTTTCAGCAAACTATCACCAGGACAGAAAACCAAACAACGCATGTTCTCACTCATAGGTGGGAGTTGAACAACGAGATCACTTGGACACAGGACATCACACACTGGGGCCTGTGGTGGGGGGCAGGGGGAGGGATAGCATTAGGAGAGATACCTAATGTAAATGATGAGTTGATGGGTGCAGCATGCCAACATGGCACATGTATACATATGTATCAGACGTGCATGTGGTACACATGTACCCTAGAACTTAAGTATATATATAAAACAACAACAACAAAGTAGTCATGTCATGTCATGTCAAGATTTCCAGCTTTTCTCCCAAAGACCATATTTTACGAAGCTACAGCAAATGCTAATCAATGGTCAATTGTGAATAGCAATTCTATTGTTTAAGGCCAAATACCCGGGAGTCATCCTTGAGGTCTACCTGGGATAAAACTCATAAATTCCCCTGGCATTGGAACCAGGCTAAAAGAGACAACAGCAACTTGCCAATTAACTCTTCTTAATGACTTGAAGTAGCTGAGAACTTGGACGCATAAGATTCCATTGAGAGAAAGTGTCCTGCATTTTGAGCTGGGGGCAATAAGATCATAAGAAGCAGGAAGGGAAGAGATAGTTGTCTCTGAAAGCATAATTTATATTCAATAAATTAAGAAGGGCCACCCGGGGAATCCAACAGTCAAGTACGGAGTAGGAAGCTAAAAGAAATTCTCCAGTCTGGGAAGAAAGGACTACATGAAAGCAGAAAATGGCCCAGATGTCCTGAACAACACAGAGTAGATCAGTAGATGATTTTCAGGGGCTTTATTTGGACAGAGGGTGGGGTGATCTGCTTTGGGACCCCATCTTTTTTAATGGGGATGGAGTGAGAGATGAAGTGGGAGACAGAGATGGAAGAGAGGCCAGAGAGACTCCTGTTGTGCTGAGGAGGCAACAGGCTATGCTGTGAGTGAAACATAGGGTGCTCCAACTTCTTTTCCACACCTAGAAGCTGAAAAGTTCTTCCCTGATATTAGGCCATGGGGGAATGTTTGGCCTGAAGACTGGAGAATCCTAGAATTCTAAGAAGGAAGGGCTTTTAACGATCGCCCTGACCGATCCCTCTATCTTACCGAGAAGGCGACTCAAGCTCCGGGATGGAAGAGTGAACGTCTGTACCTGAGCTCACCTCCCTTTCCATAGTGCTCTCTATAAGTTCACACCTCCCACATTCATCCTCCCCCAGGCAAGTAGGCAGATGTTAAAGAAAAGCCTGCCACATTTCAGATCACTCTTTTTTTTATTGCCTCGCAAATGAGACCTGGATTTTGAAAATACCATCTCCAGCCCTGACAAGTTTGAAAACTTGCAGAATGAGGAGGAGGGCACAGGGATGAGGAGGCTTCCAGGAGGTAAGGAGTTGGTCTCCCCCTGCTTAGAATGTAAGGACATGCCTGGTGCAGTGATTCCCAAATGCCAGTCCCATAAGGGGGACGTGGGAAGCCTGTTAAAAATATTGAAAATCTTGACCACCCCTGAGAATTCTGATCCCACACATCTATTCCATACATCTAGTGTGGGAATCTGTATATTTAACGAGCACCTTAGGTGATTCCTATCCATGGGTTTGGGAGAGGAGATTGCTCAGACAAAAGCAGAGAAGCATGGTCTCCTACCTGCTGCATAGATATACATGGTTTCTTTTGTCCATCCATAAAATGGGAAGGAGACTCCCCACTCACACCTTCTGGCCTCCCTAATGGGTCAGTGAAGACAAACAGAAACCAATGACTCAGAAAAGGCACTGCACTCCTCTGAGATGCTCTATGTGTCTGGGGTACTATTAATTCAGGTTTTGATTATTGTCGGTTCTATCACTGAGTCCTGGAAGGAAGGGCTGGTCTGAAATAGCCCCATCCACGTGTGCCCAAAAGTGACCCTCTAACCCCTCGCCCACCTTTTGCCAGCCCACCCGAGACACATACCCCAGCAGCTGACCCCCATTCTGGACTCACCCTTGAGTTAAGGCCACCGGGGAAGTAATTAAAGATAATTGAGGCTGCAACTTCTAAATGAAGAAATACTGCCACCCAGGCGGTAATTAATCACCTCCTCCACCCTCCCCCACCCACCACCCAAACCCCCCTTTGGTTCAGACGAAACTGGGTCTTTATATCCACATGTTCAGGCAGACTTCCAATTCTCCCAAAACCCTTGTCATGATTGGCAGTCTTTCATTACCAACATAGCCCAGCCACAATGCTTAACATTCCATTTTGCTCCCTACTTAACATTTTCTGATGTGCATTGAAAGCAACAGCCCCCACCCAGGGCTTCTGACCATCTCACTTCCCCAAGTCTACTATGGAACATTCCAAAAAAGATAAACAGCGACGCTCCCCAGTTGGTAAATGTCAACCATCTAGGTTTTCTGCACAAGCGCAGGGTTTTACGTGCCCCACACTATTCTAAGCTGATAACATAGATAACCCATCTGGTCATGGCCTGCTTTCCCTCCCAGGGTGGGCAAGGGATTATAGCTGTTTTAACGCTGGGAGACTCAGAGCTTGTAAAGAGCCTGTGCTCTGAACAGGGGGACAGTTACATAAGTCCCCGGAGCTCTGGCACTGCAGGACAGCGGGCTCCACGTGGCTTCTAGTTACAGGGAGGCTGATGGCCGTGGTTGAAGATACTGTCACAGGACCCGGGTCTCAGCCCACTGATGTCCCACCAGCCATTGCACTAAAATGGAAATTAAGCACAGTGTCATGGCCATTTAGGACATTAGGAGCGGAAGGCACCCAAGAGCTGTTTCCTGGCCCTTTGCCCACCTTATTAACAAGGTGCAAACGAGGACTTCGGCTGGGAGAGGGAAACAGCTGGAGAAAAGAGACCTTCTCTGCAGGTAGAGACATAAGGAGAGGAAGGGGATGCAGGGAGGCTGTGTCCCAAATCACCTTGGCTGAGAAGAAAATTGGCTTGATAAATGAGAAAAAAAATAATCAACTTCTGATGAAACCGTTTAAGGAATATTTTCTAGGTTGCAAAGTTTCTCCAGTTCCTGAATTTGCACTCTGCCCTCCGAACACACACACACACACACACACACACACACACACACACACACACAATGGGGGGAGGGTCATAAGGGGGTCTGGGGAAAGAAATAGGACCAAGCAACATCCGCATTCATTGACTTCCACCTCTCATCATTTGTAATTTGTTTGAAACCTTCAGGCTAGTGGCTCTCTGCAAGGCTTCACCAGCCTGCCAAGTTCTCTAGCTCAGAATCTGGGGAAATCCTGGCCTTGGCTGGAATCCAACCCTGGATACCAGGGCTATCTGCTAAATAAAGACCACAATCCCCAGTGCTGAGGGATGGACGGGGAGCTGCTGTGAACTCACCCCCAGTCCACTTCCACCCTCCCCTACACACTCCCTATTTCCTCTCTCCTCAGTGACCCTGACCTTTATTTCTGGCAATTGTCCTGGCTAAATGACTGACAAGACTTCTCTTAGAAAATGTAAAAAGCCACAGAGATCTGGGTAACTCGGCAAAGAGAATAAATGCCATGGTTGCCCTCTTCACCTCCTTCTCGTGGACATGGACACACATTCCAAGGTGCTTTCTTCACTTCTAGCCCAAGGCAGGTCAGGGTCAGGAGGACCCTGGGAGCTGCCACGCAGCCAGCGCAAACCTTCTGCGCAGGGCCAGGCTTTCTCGCTTCTTTGCCAACAGCTGCAGCAGAGGTGAACTGGGACATGGGAAACACCAACTCCCTTTGGAGAGAGGAAAAAAATTAAGAAGCCCGTTTTTCTGTCCTGTCAGGTCTATTTAAGTATTTAATGAGGTGAGATAGTACCAATAAATTTAACATGGCACAATAACTCTGATGATGTGGGCCACAGACTAATAAGCTTCCATCCCAGGGACAGAAGAGTGATCTTGCCTTCGCTAGATCTTATCGGGTTTGATTGCTTTGTTCAGATATTAAAAAGGTTGAGCAAGGACTTTCAGGCACTGCCACAAATCCATGCGTATCCTCCCAGCCAAGATAGATTGAAGTCAGGCCGTGGAATACAAGGCTGTTTATTTTAATTGACAATTGAGAGGAGTGGAATAGGTGGAAGGTGGAGGGTGGAGGGTGGGTGAGGAGCCACAGGGGCCCCTGTGATTGGGTGGTTTGCGTGTGTTTTCCCCTTCTCTTCAGAGTCTATGGCAGACCTTCAAATTCCAGGCACTGTCCAATTGAGTGTCTGCTCCTGAGGCTTCAAAGAGTCTCTTTCTTGTGTGTCTTGAGTCAGGAGACGGGCCATTGACCCATGTGTCACCAGTAATTTTCATCCTCGCCTCTCGGGGAATGAGACCTGCTGTGGACGTTTCCCAGCCACTTGTGTCCAGCCCCGAAGCTGGTCCCATTTTCGCAGTCTGTCCTCTCCTTCTGCAGATTGATGGGATGCATGCTGGAGTCCTTTGAGGTCAGGGAACCACATGATTCACTTCTAATTCCCCCATAGCACCAAACACAGATCAGAACCTCTAAAGTGTCATATGCATATATTAGAGGGTAAGTGAAATAATTGTACATGGCATATGTGTGAACATTTAAAAGTTAATGTTTAGATATATTAAGTGTATTGTATTAAATATAACTAATGTAAGACACTTAATTTCACAGATATTATTACTCAGGATAAGGCTAAGGTAGAACATAAGTTTAAAAATGAGTTACGTGGCTGGACGCAGTGGCTCATGCCTCTAATCCCAGCACTTTGGGAGGTCAGGAGATCGACACCAGCCTGACCAACATGGTGAAACCCTGTCTCTACTAAAAATACAAAAATTAGCTGGGTGTGATGGCACACGCCTATAATCTCAGCTACTTTGGAGGCTGAGGCAGGAGAATTGCTTGAACCTAGGAGGTGGAGGTTGCCGTGAGCTGAGATCACGCCATTGCACTCCAGCCTGGGCAACAAAAGCAAAACTCTGTCTCAAAAAAATAAAATAAAATAAAAATGAGTCACATTCAGATACACTATTAAATAAATAATGGTACGGGGAGTATTCAAATGAGTAAAGTTTGGGGAACACTGTTTTAGCTGACTTACTAATTGATTGGTTAGCTATTTGGTCATTTAGTCGGTCAGTTATTGGTTTCAGATCGACAGATACTTTTCCCAACATTTTATTATGTAAGTTTTAAAGCATAGCAAAAAAAGTTGAAAGAACTGTATAGTGAGCACCCATATACTCGCCTCCTAGATTGGCCAATTATCATTTTTCTATATTTATCACATAGCTGTCCATCGACCATCTAGCCATCTCTCATATCCCCCATCAATCTCTTATGTTTTTGGATGCTTTTCAAAGTAAATTGCAGACATCAGTGCAGTTCACCCTGAAACACTTCAGCATGCAAATCATGAATCTTCAATATTTGTTTATGGTTATTTTTGTTGAAGAAAAATTTACATACCATGAAATGCACAAATCTTAAGTGTATCGGCTGAGTGTGGTGGCTCACGCCTATAATCCCAGCACTTTGGTGGATCACTTGAGGTCAGGAGTTTGAGACCAGCCTGGCCAACATGGCAAAAACCCATCTCTACCAAAAAATACAAAAATTAGCTGGGCATGGTGGTGCGTGCCTATAGTCTCAGCTACTCAGGAGGCTAAAGTGGAAGAATCACTTGAACTCAGGAGGTGGAGGTTGCAGTGAGTCAAGATTGCTCAACCACACGCCAGCCTGGGCAACAGAGTGAGATCCTGTCTCAAAAAGAAGAAAAAAATCTTAAGTGTAACATTCAATGAGCCTTGATAAATGCATACCCTTGTGCATCCCAAAATCCTATCAAGGTGTAGAACACGACCATCAACCCCAGAAGTTTTCCTCATGATCCTCCCAATTAAACCCCACTCCTGTCCTCCAGAAGACACCACACTGTTGTGATTTTTTCACTTTATATTACTTTTGCCTATTATAGAAGTTCATATAAATAAAATAATGCAGTGTGTACTCTTGGTGCCAGTCTTCCTTCACAATGTAAGGCCCAACGTTTTTGAGATTCATCTGTATTGAGGCATGTATCAGTACTTTGTTCCCTTTTACTGCTGAGTGGTATTCTTTTGTTTGTATCCATTCTCCTGTTGATGGGCTGTTTCCAGGTTGGGGCTTTAATCAATCGAGTTGCTATGAACCTTCTACAAGTCACTTTATGGATGCCTGTCTTTACTTTTCTTGGATAAATAACTAGGAGTTGTATTGCTGGGTCATAAGATAGGTGTATGTTTAGTTCAAAAAAAAAAAAAAACTACCAGACTGGCTTCAAAAGTGTCTGTGTACCGCAACTCATAATGTATGAGAGTTACAGTTAATCCTCATCTTTGCCAACATTTGATGTTGGCTGTCATTTACATTTTAGCCATTCTCACGAATATGTAGTGGTATTTTATTGTTGAGTATATTTTCATGTACTTATTGGCCATTTGTAAACTTTCTTTAGTGAAGTATCTGTTCAATCTTTTGCCCATTTCTTGTTAATGTTGTTTGTCTTTTCATTACTGTGTTGTGTCAGTTCTTTTTTATTTTTATTTATGAATTTATTTATTTATTTACATTTTGAGATGGAGCCTTGCTCTGTTACCCAGGCTGGAGTGCAATTGCACGATCTCGGCTCACTGCAACCTCCGCCTCCCAGGTTCAAGAGATTCTCCTGCCTCAGCCTCCCAAGTAGCTGGGACTATAGGCTCATGCTACCACGCCTGGCTGATTTTTTGGCATTTTTTGTAGAGACGGGGCTTCACCATGTTGGCCAGGCTGGTTTTAGCACCCGGCCTTTTTGTTTTGTTTTGTCTTGTTTGAGATAGCTTCGCTCTGTTGCCCAGGCTGGAGTGCAGTGGCTCAATATCTCCTCACTGCAACGTCTGCCTCCTAGGTTCAAGCAATTCTCATGCCTCAGCCTCCGAAGTAGCTGGAACCACAGGTGCGTGCCATGATGCTCAGCTAATTTTTGTATTTTTTTAGTAGAGACGGGGTTTCGCCATGTTGTCCAGGTTGGTCTCAAACGCCTAACCTCAAGTAATCCACCTGTCTTGGCCTCCCAAAGTGCTGGGATTACAGGCTTGAGCCACCACACTTTGTTTTTTTTAGGACAGGGTCTCACTCTGTCACACAGACTGGAGTGCAGTGACATGATCATGGCTCACTGAAGCCTCGACCTTCCAGGCTCAAGTAATTCTCCCACCTCAGCCTCCCTAGTAGCTGGGACTACAGGCGCTTGCCACCAGACCTGGATAATTTTTGTATATTTTGTAGACACGGGGTTTTGCCGTGTTGCCCAGGCTGGTCTGAAACTCCAGGACTAAGTGATCTGCCCACCTCAGCATCCCAAAGTGCTAGGATTACAGTTGTGAGCCACCACACCTGGCCTAGAAACTTTATAGTTTTAGCTTTTACTTCAGGTCTATAATCCATCTCAAATTAATTTTCATATATGGTAGGGAACAAGGAAAAATTTTTTCCTTTTAAATATCCAGTTGTTTTCAGTAAAAATTGTTGCCAGTGTGGTGGCTCACACCTGCCATCCCAGAATTTTAGGAGGCTGAAGCAGGAGGACTGCTTGAAGCCAGGGGTTTAAGACCAGTCTGGACAACACAGCAAGACCCAGGCTCTACAAAAAACAAAACAAAATTAGCTGCGCATGGTGGCTTGTACCTGTGGTCCCAGGTACTCAAGAGGCTAAGGTAGGAGGATTGCTTAGTGACAGAAAGAGAGCCTGTCTCAGGAAAAAAAAAAAAAAAAAATGTTGAAAGACTTTTTTTCCCCTCTTTATGGCTTTTGCACTTTTGTCAAAAATTAAACGACTATATAAGTGTAGGTCTATTTCTGGGCTTTCTGTTTTGCTCCATTGATTGATGGATTTTTTTAAAAACAGTCTTAGAATGTTACAGCTTGAAGGAAACAAATATTCTTTATTGTTTTGTAAACTTTCTTAGATTACAGATCCCTTTAAGAATCTGATGAATATTTTGAATCATTTCTAAAGAAATTGCACATAGATATAAATGTTTGCATGTGATTTTAGAGATCATAGGCCTTTGAAGCCTTTATCCCAACACTCATATTTTACAAAAAAGAAAACTGAGGCCTAGAGAAATGACGTGGTTTGTCAAAGGCTACAGACTTTAGCAAATGACAGAGCTAATGTTAAAACCCAGGGCCTTTTAACCTATTACACTGGCCCCCTCCAAAATGTGTATGTCACAGTCCCTATTGACCAAGAGCTTACATTTCAGGAGGAAGTTAGACATGTTTACAGCCAGGCATAATAGAAGACATTACAGGATAAGAACCAAACCAGAATAGATTTGGGCTTATCAGGAAAGGCTCCGTGGAGAAGGGACGCTACAGGGTGCGGTGGCTCACGCCTGTAATCCCAGCACTTTGGGAGGCTAAGATGGGCAGATCACTTGAGGTCAGGAATTTGAGACCAGCCTGACCAACATAGTAAAATCCTATCTCTACTAAAAATATTAAAAAATTAGCCATGGTGGCACTCGCCTGTAATCCCAGCTACTCAGGAGGCTGAGGCAAGAGAATCACCTGAACCCGGAAGGCAGAAGTTGTAGTGAGCCGAGATCATGCCACTGCACTCCAACGTGGGATCTCAAAAATAAATAAATAAATAAATAGGATGCTATGGTCTAAAACACTCTAGAATGAGCCAAAGCTCTGCAGTAGAATAGATTCAGAAAAGACTAAGCTCCTCAAAGCTAAAATCTGGGCCTGTGTACAGATGGAAAAATAGACATTGTATATTTATAAAAGGATTTGGAAGATCATAACGATACCTCTTACATTTTTTTCTGATGGGAAAAAGGTGAATAGCTGGAAAGAAACTTCCTACGAGTTTTTTGTTGTTGTTGTTGTTTTTGCTTTTGTTTTTTTTCACTTTGTCCCGGAAGCCATCGCTATTATAAATTGAAAACTGTGTTTCTGGGTGTATTTAGAAAGGCAGGCTGAACTATCCTCAGGGCAAAAAAAAAAAAAAAAAGGGTGGGGGAGGCAGAAAACATTGAGCAGAAAGAATTCATAAGCTGGTATCAGCAGTCCCCAAATTGAAACATGTCTCTAAAATTTACTAATTGTGTGATCTTGCACAAGTCACATATCCTTTCTGACCTCTTGTTTTTTCATTTGTGAAATGAGATTAATTATAACACCGACCTCACTAGTTGTTGTGATGTGTCAGAGAAGTAAAATATGTGAAAGCACATTACCCCGGGTAGAAAACTGCAAAGGAAAGTGGCATCATTATTATGGAGTCACCGTGGGACCCATTTGGAGGAACCCACACACTGATGCTGGGCACTGGCTCAGGGAGGCAACTGCTGCCAGGGAAACCCAAAGCACCATGCTTACAGCCAATCCCTGAACAATACCTTCCCTCCCCAAAGGCAAAGCGTTGGGTGGGAACTCCAACTGCACACACATGGACAGGCTTCATTTTTGACATTTCTCATTCAAGGCTGCCTTTGAAATTCTTTAACTCTGCCCTATGTCTTGAGAGTGAGGGTGGGTCTGAGAAGGGGGGAAAAGCAAACCACATATTGCTATTTCTTTAAGCTATATTTACTTGATAAGTCAGAATAGAGTAGGTTATGCTGCAGTCACAAACGACCTCAAAGTCTTGCTGACTTGTAGCAATAAGAGGTATTATTCTGTAAACAATACAATACGGAATAGAACAGAACTAGGGAATCTCTTCTGTGTCTCCTCCCTCCACACCTACTCTAAGAGAACAGCTGCCATCTTAAACATTACCAGTCACTGTAATAAAAGAAAAGAGAGTTTGGAAAGTTTTCATGTCAATAATAAAATGCCCTAGCACATGTGACTTCTGCTCACTACTCATTGTCACATGGCCACAGAGTGGAACCCAACTCTAAGGAGGGCAAGAAGTACAAGCCTGAGACTGGGTAATTTATAAAGAAGAAAGGTTTAATTGGCTCACAGTTCTATAGGCTGTACAGGAAGCATGGCTGGGGAGGCCTCAGGAAACTTACATCACGGAGGAAGGCAAAGAGGAAGCCAGCACATCCTGCACGACAGGAGGGAGAGAGAGCAAAGAGGGAGGTGCTACACACTTTCAAACAACCAGATAGCATGAGAACTCTATCACAAGACAGAACCAGGGGGATGATGCTAAACCTTTAGAAACCACCTCCATGATTCAATCACCTCCCACTAGGTCCCACATCCAACACGGGGGATCACAATTCAACATGAGTTTTGGGTGGGGACACAGAGCCAAACCATGTCACCAACAAATACTTAGAAAGTAGAAAACTGGGCCAGCCTCAGTGGCTCACACCTGTAATCCTTACACTTTGGGAGGCCAAGGTGGCTGGATCACTTGAGGTCAGGAGTTTGAGACCAGCCTTGCTAACATGATGAAACCCTGTCTCTACCAAAAAATACAAAAAATTAGTCAGGCATGGTGACACGCATCTGTAGTCCCAGCTGCTCAGGAGGGTGAGGCATGAGAATTGCTTGAACCTGGGAGGTGGAAATTGTAGTGAGCCAAGATGGTGCCACTGCACTCCAGCCTGGGCAACAGAGTGAGGCTGTCTCAAAAAGAAAAGAAAGTAGAAAACGAAATAGGATAAATAACTTTTATTACTTCCCTCTTACATCCCCTGGACCCCTTGTGCTGTTACATATTTGATGGTTTTGTATGTTCTGTTTCATCTTCTGTTTGGAATGCCAATATCTGTTCCTAGGAGCACCTATTCGTCTTCTAAAACTCATTCAAACATCTCCTTCTCTAGAAGCCACTGCAGAACCCCTTATCACAGGGCCTCACAAGTGTAAGTTTTTCTGTTTGTTTCCCTACTTCATTGAGGATGCCTTGAAGGCACAAAATAAAAGCTCATGCAATGGATGAATGGATGAATAAATGAATTATGATACTCCTTGCCCAAGATAACCTGACCTTAATCCCCCACCCCACTCAACCCCGTGAATGGCCCTGAATGGCCCAGAAGGAGAAAAGCAAGTTTTGCCACACCCTTTCCCGATTTCTTCACCATTAATAGTTAACATTTAGTAAGCACTTACTAAGGGCCAGGCACAATTAAGAGTGCTAATTATATTATCTAATTTAATCTTCACAACAACATTACAAGCTTCCTGTTTTAGAGATTATGTATTAGAGATTATAGTAATCAGGTTTAGAGAGTTTCCATGATCTGCCCAACACCACACAGATAGTAAGAGAACCATGCCTGAACTCAGGTTTATCAGAGGTTAAAATCCATACTCTTAACTTCTCAATGTGGTGCCTCCACAGGTTACAGAAATAGGCCACTGACACATGTGACTCAGATTGTTCTACTTTCTGTAAGCACAATGCTGACAACAAAGACAGGAGAATCTCTCTGTCCATAGCCCCCAAACAAATGTGTGCAAAGGTTAGAGAACTAGAATACAATAGAAGCCCCATCCTATTGTAGTTCCTTTTAGCCAGAGAGCCCACAGTAAAGCCCACCATTGAAACTCGCCTGCTCTGACCATGACAAGAGAAGACTGATATGAATAGTTCATTGAATGGAGATTATTTAGCCAGAGAAAAGAAAACTATGAGTGATTTAATAGATGGTAGTTGGTCACCAGATGTTCACTAAATCCACCGAGGATAAAAAAGACAGCACTTAAAATTCAGCTTGGGGGATTTCAATTAGGCAGCAAGAAGGCTTTCTCAACAGTAAGAAGTATTAAATATCTTTGACTAATGAGCAGTGATGGAATGCTTCTTTAAGTCTAGGGTCCTTATTCAGGGATTTATTCTTTTATGTATTTAGCTACTTACTCATTCACTCTTTCAGCAGTCGTTTATTGGCCAGGCACTGTGGTAGGTACAGCCATCCCTTGGTATCTGCAGGGGATTTGTTCCAGGACCCCCACCCCTAGATACCAAAATCCACAGATGCTCAAGTCCCTTATATAAAATGGTATAGTATTTGCATATAATCTACTCACATCCTTCCATATACTTTAAGTCATCTCTAGATTACTATAATACCTAATGCAATATACACACTGTATAAATAGTTGCTATATTGTATTTTTCATTTGTATTATTTCTATTGTTGTATTTTTAATTTTATTGTTTTTTTTTTCCAAATATTTTTGATCTGTAATTAGCCGAATCCAGGAATGTGGAACCTGTGGATATGGGGGGTCGACTATACTAGAAATACAAATGTGAATGAAAACACTTCTGTTCTTCAGGCTGTCTTCCTGAAATCTTTTTTTCGTGATGTAAAATTTCTTTGAAAGCTATACAACAACACTTTAATACAAACAAATTTTCCCATTTCCTAGGCAGGCCCTGGTTACCAGACTTGGTATATGTTGGTTGGATGGTAGAAGCTAAAGAGAAAGGGAAGGAAATGTGGGGGTACTTAGGACTCTATTTGGTTTCCTATTGCTGCTGTAACAGATTATCACAAACTTAGTGGCTTAAGACAACACATACTTTCTTCGGGACTGAAGGTCAGAAGTCTGAAGTCAATTTCACCTGGCTACAGTCAAGAAGTCAGTAGGACTGATACTTCTGGAGGCCCTGAGGGGAGAATCTGTTTCCTTGACATTTTCAGATTCCAATGGCAGCCTATATTCCTTGGCTTGCGGCCCTTTCCTCCATCTTCAAAGCTCATCATTCCAGTTTCTTCCTTCTGTTATCCTATCTCCTAGTATCTTTGATTCTGACTCCTCTGCTCTCCTCTTATAAAGACTGTTTTATTTATATTGGACCCATGAAGATAATAAGATAATAATCTCCCGATCTCAAGATCCCTAATTTAATCACATCTGCAAATACCCTTTTGCCAAATACCCGATGACATTCACAGGTTCTGGGGACTAAGATATGGGCATATTTGTAGAACCATTATTCAACCTTCTACAAGGACAGAAGGCCTATTACAGCAACTTTACCTATGTGGCAGTTGTGCCCAGGACTGGCCTTGACGTTTACCCTTGCTGAGGTTATTATAAACTATGGGAGAAGGCCTCACCAAAGTCACACAGATGGTTGATGCTGGCAGAGTTACTGGATTTATGCAATGATATCACCAGCCCTGCGTGGGAGTTTAGCTGTTGGCCTGACTAAAGGCAGGGGAATGTACAAAATAATCTTTTCCTACACTAGTTCTATAATGATGGTTAATGTTTGTTTGTTTATTTATTTATTTATTTATTATTTTTTGACTCAGTCTAACTCTGTCACCCAGACTGGAGTGTAGTGGTGCCATCTTGGCTCACTGCAACATCTGTCTCCAGGGTTCAAGCAATTATCCTACCTCAGCCTCCCAACTAGCTAGAATTGTAGACATATTCCACAACTCCCAAGTAGCTGGAATTACAGGCACACTCCACATCCAGCTAATTTTTGTATTTTTAGTACAGACAGGGTTTCACCATGTTGGCCAGGCTAGTCTCGAACTTCTGACCTCAAGTGATCCACCTGCCTCGGCCTCCTAAAGTGCTAGGATTACAGGTGTGAGCCACCGTGCCCAGCCAATAATGATGGTTAATGTTTATTAAGACTTTAATATGTGCCAAGCACCATGCTAAGCACTTTGTATGTACTACCTTTCTAAATTAATTTTGTTTTTATCAGAGTAATCCATATACATGATTTTACAAATTAAGTCATGCTAAAAGACTCATATCAACCAATAGGTCTACTCCTCCTTACTTCCTCAGTCCCACATAGGTAACCTCTCTCAACTCTTAGCAATTTCTATTGGCATTTACCTTTAACATTTTAAATAACATATTCATATTGCTATTTCTCAAGTTATCCATTTTAGACAGTTTCTACTAAATTCCTTTTATTGCAATTGAGAATTTTGTTCTCTAATACACTGCCACCTTCTTCCTACTATCTCTCCCCTATCCTTCTAGTGTAATTTTATCACATTTGGTGTTGAATCCATCATCTGTGTTTATACTATGATGACTGTGTAAGTATTGCTCTCTGCTGAGCCAGGTTGTCCAAATCCACACATATCTAAGTCCCATAGTCAGCCCTGAGCAACCTGCCTGTGTGAAAAGTCGACCCTCCACGTACACGGGCTTCACATCCTGCAAATACTATATTTTCAGCCAACGTTTAGTTGGAAAAAATACCTGTGTACAAGTAGACCGTGAAGCTCAAACCTCTGCTGTTCAAGGGTCAAATGGACTCCTCACCACCACTAACAAATACTCCAATTGATCTATCGCCTAGCAATAATTTTTAAAACATTTGTATTCATCAGATAATCTATTCACTTCTTTTCTCTCCATGATCCTCCACAGAGTAGAATTCTACATTTTCTCTTGAGGCTAGAAGCAGGCTGCTTCCCCAAGACTGTTTATATCATCTTCCTACACTAGATGACCCAAGGCCCCACACCATTGTATCAGACCTGGGATTTGAACCCAAGTTTGTCTAAATCAAAATTCCTCATCCTCAACTGCCATCATATATGGCTTTTATAAGTTAAGAATTTGAAAAAGTGGCTATAATGTTTGAGTGGGACGTAGTTGCTACATAAAAGTAATTACTGCTGATGGCTGCATTGCGTTTGAACTCTATCCTTATACACACTTTCAAAACAGACAACAGTTCTCTAAGTGCTGGGACCTGCCTTCACACCTGGGAGAAACAACATTCAAACAGGGAATTTGTTTTTTTTTTAATCTTGCAGACATTTCCATGTGGGTTTGTTGACACTTTGGGAATCCTTTCCTATTGTAAGGCTTGGGTGGCTGTGGCTGTGGGGTTTTGTTTTGTTTTATTTTGTTTTTGTTTATTTTGTCTTTCTTCCTGATTTATTTTCTCTAGTTGTTCCTGAGGTCTGGGAAGACTCCCAGTGGGCATATAGCCTGCCAACCCCAGGGACAATATAGCTTCTATCTGAACGTATACCCTTCCATCCATTGACCCCCACTCCTTGCACATACATATCCACACATACACACACACATACATTCACATACACACACACACTCTCTCTCTCTCTCTGAGCCCACAACTCCAACCCTGCTGAAGAAAAGAGTCTAGTCTGTGTCACAAAATATGAGTCTCATCAACCCATTTGGACTGGAATCATGAGGATGAGGGACACAAGGAGGGGGAAAAAGGAAAGGAGATATGGGTAGACTTAAAGGTGTTCCAAATATTCCTCAATGCTGTTTGCATCTTTTCCTCTTCAATTCTCCCAACTCCTCTCAAACATAGACATCCACCATAGAGAAGTTAAATTACCATCAGATTTTACTCTCTGCCTAGGTGAAACCACAAGTCCCCCAGAGGGTATAAATCTTTTCAGGAGCAATGCTCCATTGATCCAGTTCCACTAGAATGGTCCTGAACCATAGCCCTCTTTCCTACTTTATCCCCTTCTCTTTTTTTCCTTTTTCTTCTTCTTTTTTTTTTCTTCTAGACAGAGTTCCACTCTTGCCCAGGCTGGAGTGCAATGTGCTATCTCGGCTCACTGCAACATCTGCCTCTCAGGTTCAAGCGATTCTTCTGCCTCAGCCTCCCCAGTAGCCGGGATTACAGGCACCTGTCACCACGCCCGGCTAATTTTTGTATTTTTAGTAGAGATGGGGATTCACCCTGTTGGCCAGGCTGGTCTCGAACTCCTGACCTCAGGTGATCTGCCCGCCTCAGCCTCCCAAAGTGCTGGGATTACAGGTGTGAGCCACCGCGCCCAGCCCCTCCATGTTTTTTTTTTTTTCTCACTCTCTCCCTTGTTTCTCTGGTGCTTCTTCCAAAACAAAAAACAAAACAAAAACACAGCCACCCTCTTGTTTATCTGTTTGTGTTCTGTGTGTGGAGCTCAGGGACCTCCCAGAATAGTTTATTATGGCTTTTCTGTTTAGCTCGACTGCAATATAGCAGAGGTAATACAATCATGTCTCAGCTCCATATGGTCTTGGAGGCTGACAAGCAGAACAACCTCTGCTTTGTTTGTGTTTTACTTATGGTGTTATGTGAGCCATGTGGGGCTGCTGTGCTAGGTTCCTCCCGCAGGACAGATCAGAGAAGGAGCCAGGCGCCATGTTGTCGCTCCCCACCCCCTTCCACTACCACGCACACAACACACACACACACACACACACACACTCCACAACTCGGGGCATAGTGGAGATAAGGGGCGATGATCAACCCCAGAGAACATTAGGGACACACAGGAAAGGTCGTGTTGTGGGGAGGAGGAGGGTGAGAAGAGGAAGGTGAAGGAATATTTACGGAGGCATGCGACACGTCTTACTATAGACACTTACATAATTCTCATACAACTCTTTGGAATATATATTGTTGCCCTATTTTCTCTTGGAAAAACCTGAGGTCAGTAAGTTATCAGGCCTTTCCCCCAAGTGATATACCTGGAATTGAATGCTTATTTGTTTGATCCCCAAACTCACACACGGTCTATCACAACCTTTTTGTCTACAATGTGGGGCTGCAGGGGTTGGGGAGGGGGAGTCTTACAAACTCTTCTAGGCAAAGAGCATAGATGCTGTAGATGATGACAAAGGATAAACCACTACGCTCCCAAACTTGAAACACAACGTGGTTATGACAGTTCTCAGGGGCTTAGTGTCACCTTTATCCACACTCCAATCAGGCATGGGCGTTCCTGGGCACTGGAGCCAATGAGGTACTGTATCTTAAAAGCATTTTCAAAACAGTGAGATTTCAGTACAACATACTTACTAGGTAATATCTTCATTGCTGCAGTTACATTAATGAGGTTTTACCTAAAAATGCAGAGAGGAAGATTCAGTGGGGATGAGTTAGGTATATAGTACAGCTGGAATAACGGAAGACCCAAACCACAAGTAATTGTTGTACCTTCAAGGTGCTTAGGTGCAAAAAGTTGCAGGGAAGCATATATTGGACAGATTCACTGACCATATAACCTAAGTTTTTCTAGACAATTCCAATTCCATACATTCTCTCTAACAAAGAGAACCAATGACAAGTCCTGGATATTCCAAAATGTTGGCATCTAAACCATGTGAAATAATGACAATAGCTAACGTGTTCCACGCTTTCTAGCTGAGTGCAATTCATACATTATCTGATCTATTCCATGCAGATCCTCATCTATTGACCTGTGATGTCAATGCCTTTAGGAAACTGTACCTGGTGCACAGAGGTGATTACTAAAAATTTGTTGAGTAGATCATCACTGCTGCTTTCTAGACTAGAAACTGACCCACAGAGAGGTTTCATAACATGTTTGGCATCGCACAGCTGATGGGGGTGGGGCAGGAAGGTGAGCCCAGGCTAACTGCCCCTGCCACTTGCCTGCTGTCACCACCCAGTACAGAAACCTCATCCTGTTGCTTCCCCAAGGCTCCCACATTGGCCTTCCCACCTGAAAGCAACCCCAAATCTTTCATTAGATCATGCGATCCAATGTCAAATTTGAAATATAACACCATACATGCAAAACATGGCAGGGGATGCTGGGAGAGTTAAAGCAGCACTAAGTGGTGAGACCCCGCTCCCAGGGAGAAGTAAGGGGTCTCACTGGAGGATACTGAAAACAGGGCCAGGGCCGATGGCTCACGCCTGTAATCCCAGCACTTTGGGAGGTCAAGATGGGCGGATCACTTGAGGTCATGAGCTTGAGATCAGCCTGGCCAAGACGGAGAAACCCCATCTCTACTAACAGTACAAAAATTAGCTGGAAATGGTGGCACGTGCCTGTAACCCCAGCTATTCAGGAGGCTGCAGTAGGAGAATCACTTGAACCTGGGAGGCTGAGGTTGTGGTGAGCTGAGAACGCACCACTGCACTCCAGCCTGGGTGTCAGAGTGAGACTTCATCTCAAAAAATAATAATAATAAATACTGAAAACAGCCTGTGCCCTAGGCACCACCATTTGGAGAAACCCAATGGTGGCTCTCGATCAGTCTGGGCCTTGAGAAAGGACTGGTAGGGAATCTGTTATCAGAAGAGGGAGACGAGCCCTCAGGAAATATGGTCCTAGTCATGAAGAGCTGTCTTACCCTTCCTCTTCCAGCCTCAGGCCTGAATCACACAGAGCAATCTTAGACTCACATTTGTGTTGAGCGGCAATAATTAGTTTTAGTGGTAGAAGCTGTGTGGCACGCAATGGTAACACACATGGGGCAGCCTTTACGTGCTAGGGGCTTGATCATACATCGATTCATTTTCTTGACCACTTGAAGAGATCAATTTTATGAAGCCCATTTTGCAAATGAGAAAACTGATATATAAGAGGTGAAAAATCAAAGTTACATAAATAGCCAGCATCCAAATAGGAATAAGTAATGTTATGGGTAGCCTTGAAGAAGACAGGAAGTTTTTTCTGTTTTTTTGTTTTTTAAATCATATGCTTGGGGGTTTAATTGTGGGAGAAAGCAGAAAAGGAGGTTTCTGCTCTTTATCTTGGTAACAGTAGAAGGGTACAGGGTGGGTGATATATATATGAGCATCTGTATTTTTTAGTACAAGCTAATTGAACTACCTGATTTTCCTCTACCATCTGTCTCCCACTCTCACTATCATCCTCCCCATCCACCCCCAGCAGCAGTCACTATAGCAGCCTGGAGCCCAGAATAGCTCCTAAATTCACCAAAGCTGAGAAGAAATGATCTTGTACTCTATGCACCCCTGTCAGGGTGGCCCTAAAAACAAGGATGCCTAGCCATTCATTAATTCTACAAATACTTAATTGAATGACTATTGTATGCCAGGTACTTTTCTAAACATCAGAACAGATGAGTGAACAAAGCAGACAGAAAAAATCCCTGCCTTCATGGAGATTATGTTCTGCCAGAGAGGTTTCTAGTGCTCAAAACTGTCAGTCCATTCACCTTCCTAAGAGAAAAGTCAATCCATGGAGGATCCCAGAGATCATGATAGAAGTCCTAAACTGAGCTTCACAGTCCTAAGCTCCTCAAAGGAGACCTGTGGTCACATCCATCCAGCACCTGCCCTTCCTTCATCAGCCTTTTGTTCCAACATTGAAAGACAAACAGGGGTGAGCTACTCCCCTAAGGCAAACCCCACCCCACCTGCGCCTCAGGCCCCCCTCTCCAGATCCTGCACTCCGAGCCCTTGCTTTTTCATTGGTTTGCATCATAAATGTGTAATGCCAGGCTAAGAAAAGCACCCAGCCCAACCCGCTCTGCCTTGCATCCATAACAACCTTATCAAAGGGTTTTTTTCTGAGCACAGAGAACAGAGAGCCCTCCAGGTTTTGATTCATAGCAGGTGAAGGCTGGATGTGCTGAAAGCTGATTGAAATCAGCGAGGTCAACAAAATACAGCTGAGAGTGCACAATAATTGGGAGAGAAGCATCGCTTCCTTGTTTTTTTGTGATCCCCTGCACTTTCAAGCTCCCACTTCTAAAGGAAAGTCTTTGTCTTACACACTTTATTGCATTGGTGTGGGCTTTATTTTATAAACTTGGGATTTTGCTGACCCACAATTTCCTCTCCTTTTGCCCTGTAACTATCTAGATATTTTGAGGTGGGAGGGTGGGGGTTGGAGACTGAAGAGGAGAGGCTTTAGGACCCTCTGGGTTTTCCTGCCTCGAGGAACCCCCTCTCGTGCATGTGTACGCAAGCACACACAGACACACACGCACAGACACACACACATACATAGACACACACGCATACACCTGCAAGCCCTTCCATTTTGTTTCAGGAGAGGGGAGTCTGCCCTATAGCCCTACAGTCTTTTCATGCTGACAGGAGTACTGTTTTGCCAAACAATTCTAACTAATTCAAGGGCAAGTGACTGCATTCTAACTAAAGCTTAAATTCTCACATACACATATTCTTTCTCAATGTCGTGTGTGTGTGTGTGTGTTTCTCTTCCTTTATGGAGATTCTGCCTGAACTGAAAGTTACATGAAGGTAGGGGCTTTGTCTTGTTCAGTGTTCAAGAGGACTTAGCACAGAGCACAGCGTGTGGTTGAGAATCAATAAATATTCATTGAATGAAAGCAGGCTCACTGACACTGAGTGTTACCGCTCCAAGTCTCCTGGGCCTCTGCTCTCTCTTCAGGACAAGAGGAATCTATAGGTGAGCCTTGGCCTTCCTAAGAAAACAGAAAACCATCGTGCGGCCACTGCCCAGAGACGAGACTGGGACTAATACAGGACTTTGGAGAATACTGGTAGTGTGGCAAGGACTTAAATGGAAAAATGACATTCTTGAAACTGTCACGTCAGAAAGTGTTTTCGTTAGCTGAGCTTCGTATATCGGAAGGTGGTGCTGGTTTGGAGTCCTGACTAGGCTGGCCCAGAGAATTTTATCCATTGGATTCAATCCCATAAGAAGGAACTCATTATCCTGCTTTCCAGAGTTAATGATTGTTGTTCCATCTCATTCGCTGCCCAAAGACGTTTTTGTCTATTTTGAGTACCTCCCTGTGAGAACAAGGCAAAATTCCTTAATCCCTGTCACATAGCTGAGCTAGAAAAGTCCTCACGACTACCATGGAACCGAAGAGAACAGTAGCAGTAAACACCAGAAGTATATTTCTTCTTGGATTGAAATCCTTTCCTGCTGGCTTCAATGGAACCCCACGGAAAGGGGGAGGAGACTTCTTCCTCACAGCAGATTGCTCATGTCCGCATTTGTAGATCCAGAGGAGAGAAGTTGGATCAAGAAGTCTATACAGTCAGTAACAATATTAGCCAGATTGGCAGCCTATTCTGCTATCATCTCTCACGTGGGTCACTGAAACGGCCTCCTAAGGGGTCTACACCTGTCTACCCTTCACACTGATGCCCTAGCAAGCCTCCTGTAAAACAAATAGGACAGATAATAACAAGAGTTGGTGAAGATGTAATGAAATTAGAACCTTTATATATTGCTGGTGAGAGTGTACAATGGTGCAGCTGTTTTAGAAAACAGTCTATCAATTTCTCATAAGATTGTTAAACATAGAATTACCATATGATACAGCAATTCTACTCCTAGGTATATACCCAAAAGAAATGAAAACCTAGGTCCACACTAAAACTTGTATATGAATATTAACAGCAACCTTATTCACACTAGCCAGAAAGTGGAAAGAAACTAAATGTTCATCAACTGATGAATGGATAAACAAAATGTGGCATATCCAAAACAATGGAATATTATTTGGCAATAAAAAGGAATGAAGCACGGTTAAAACATGGAGAAATAATTATGTTAAGTGAAAGAGGGCAGTCACAATAGGCCACATATTATATGCTTTCATTTACAAGAAATATACAAAATAGGTAAAGCTATAGAGACAGAAAGTAGATAAGTGGTTATGAGAGAGGAGAAAGAAAAAAAGCAGGCAGGCAGTTAGGGTGGGTCCTTAGTTGAATATTTCCAAACAAAAAAAACAGCCTGCAGGCACAGATAAGGGAACTTGCACAGGAGGGCTTGCCTAAGACGTGTCCACAGCTGCACAGATAAGAAAGGCTACACAGGTGACTTGCCTGGAAATGCCCACAATAGAAAATTCCATCCCCCGACACATGCGAAGTAAGGGGAACAAAGCAATATGGAGTAACTCTAGCTAAGGGCCGCCATGTGCGTTAGGAGGATGGGATGGAGCTACCAGAAATTTGTACCTTATGCAAATGAGGCACCAATCCCTCATCAGTTTCCTTTAAAAGCCTTTGCATTCAACTGTAAAAACTTCAACCCTCTTCCAGGTCCCTTCTCAGAAGCAGAGAGCTTTCTTTCACTTCTGAAACTTTCACCTCAACTTCACTTTTTGGTGTCCATGCTCCTGGTCATGAGACAAAGAACTCTGGGTGATACCTCACAATAAGAGACTGCTACATCCTGGTGCACAGGCGAGACTGTAACCGTTACCTAGAGCTGGAGAGAGATTGGGGGAAGAGGGGGTGGGTGTGCTTACCATTAAAGGGTATGAAATTTCTTTTGGGAGTGATGAAAATGTTCTAAAATTGATTGTAGTGATGGTTGAACAATTCAGTGAGTATAGTAAAAACCACTTAATTCTACATTTTAAATAGGTGAATTGTGAATTATATCTCAATGAAACTGGTACCTCCAAAAAGAAAAAAAAAATTAAACCTACTCATTCCTCTACCAAAGGCTTCTGCTGGTTTCTCATCACCCAAAAATAAAGCCCAAGCTCATTGGCCCGCCACGAAACTGTCCCTTGACAATTTGGCCCCAACCCGTTTTTCAGCCTCATCTTCCTCTCTTCTTACCATGTACCCCAAATGCAGAGCTTTTGAGCTTGCCCTGTTCCTGAACATACCATGCTGTGGCTGCCACAGGAGTCCAGGCCTTTGCATTGTGTTCTTGTCTCCTGCAATGCCTTTTCTTTGATCTCTATCTGACAAATGCCGATTTATTCTTCAGGATCCAAGATGAGCATCACCTGTTCTATGCAGCCTTTCCCAGCTTTCCCAGGAAGAGTGTCTCACTCCTGGGCTGCCACAACACTCTGTTTATAGTCTATTTTTGTGCTTATCACATTTTATTTTAATTGCCTGTCTGCATAGTACCTTCCCCAGTAGCCTGGACCATGGGCACTTCAAGGACAGAATCTGTAACTTATTTATCCTTGTACCCTTCTCTCCAGCCCACTCCCACCACATGTGATTAAACGCATAGGAGAGAAAGAGAGAGAGACATGCATGCACACCTTGGACTCCAGCCTTTAAAAAGTAGTTAACAAATGTTAAGAAGGGAGAAGGAAAGCAAGTGAAAGAGGAGTCTCTGGCATTGGAGAACTAGGTTTGATTTCATCCCACTCCATACTGGCTGAGCAACCTTGGTTAAAACTTAACCTCAGTCAGGTGTTCGAGACCAGCCTGGCCAATATGGTGAAACTTCATCTCTACTAAAAATACAAAAATTAGCCGGTCGTGGTGGCACACAACTATAGTCCGAGCTACTCAGGAGGCTGAGGCAGGAGAATCACTTGAACCGAAGAGGTGGAGGTTGCAGTGAGCCGAGATGGCACCACTCATTGCACTCCAGCCTGGGTGAGAGAGTGAAACTCCGTCAAAACAACAACAACAAAAACACTTAACATCAGTTTTCTCTGGTACAAAAGATGGTTAGCTGGGCCATTTGTGTTAAACGCATTAACTCCTACAATGTCGCTTTGAAGGAGGTATTACTTCAAAGTAAGAAGCTCAAGGTCACACTCCTAGCACCCTAAGTGATCTAGATGTTCCACGTTCAGAGGTTTGTGTCTCTGACCCCAAGGCCTGAGCTTTCAGCCTCCTCAACAATCTGCATGTCATAAGCTGATAGTTGCTACCTATTATTTAACTTTCTTCCAACTATCAGAGGACCCTGCAGGCAAACAGCGCCAGGTCCCACCCTCCCTTGACGTGAACTGTATTCGGTTCAAAGTGCTCTGCCTCTCAAACTCATTTTACTACCCTGGGGATTTCCAGAATGTTATCATGAGGCAAATGCATGCCTGAAACTTCCATTCACTGCTCTCCACCAACCAGAGTGCACCCATTTTTTAGGACCCAACTCAAATTCAATGTCCTTTAAGACATCTTCTTAACTCTTTTTTGTATTCTTCAAGGTCTTACATTCTGAATCACTTATTTTAATCACACATCTCTGTTTTATTTTATTTTTATTTTTATTTTTATTTTTTGAGATGGAGTCTCACTCTGCCACCCAGGCTCGAGTGCAGTGGCACAGTCTTGTCTAACTGCAAGCTCCGCCTCCCAGGCTCACACTATTCTCCTGCCTCAGCCTCCCGAGCAGCTAGGACCACAGGCGCCTGCCACCACTCCCGGCTAATTTTTTGTATTTTTAGTAGAGATGGGGTTTCACCATGTTAGCCAGGATGGTCTCGATCTCCTGACCTCATGATCCACCGGCCTCGGCCTACCAAAGTGCTGGGATTACAGGCATGAGCCACCGTGCCTGGCTGACCACACATCTCTAAACTTCACTTTCCATTCACAGACAAAATTGTCCATTTATACCCCTACTCTCGTCTCTTTCCTGCCCAGTCATTTGGTGACACCCTGTGATATGAACTCCATCCTCACCACTCCATTAGAGCTACATTCTCGCTGTTACCTACAACCCTATCTCTGTGCCAGATTAAATACATTTTTCAGAGCTCTTCTGCCTCATCCCCTGCAGCATTTTACAGCATTCTCTCCTCCCTCCGCCTCCTCCTGGACACACTGGGCTGTCTTCTTCACTGGCCTTCCCTATCCCCACTCCCTACTCCCTCACTCCTTTTCCTCACTGGGCCTGCCTGAGGCTCAGGTGGGTCCCTTGCTTCTCCAGCCTTCACATCTTTTTCCTTGAAGTGTGACATCTCTCATATCTCAAGCAATAGCCCTGACTTCCTTCCTTAGCTCCAGTTGAGTGTCTCCAACTGCCTTCTGGGCTTTTCTACTTGAATGCCTCACTGTCACTCAGCATTTAATGTGTCTAGATCCTGGAAGTGCTATTAATACTTATGTACAAAATGAGCTGTGGATACCAATATCCTGATGAACTATAAAATACCTCTCCCATTGTTCTACGCCCCCACCCCAACCCGGTCCCTATCAGAATGGCACATGAATTTGTTTATCCCACCAAATGAGTCATTGAGAGCTCTGAGAAGAGAATGTTCACATACACACACACTGCCTGAGATATTAGGGCCTGGATTTGTCACCAGGACCCTTGCAACTAATAGTCAACCCATTATCATGTACTGCCCGTTCTGTGCCCAGCACCGTGCTAGATGCTTCTAGAGTACAATGATGATTCCTGCATAAAACCTATCATTAAACAGATTACAGCACGTACCTTCTTAAAAATAGCATAGTATAAAACCACACTCATCCTCTTCCCCCACAGTTAACAATCATTTTAGTCATCCATGTTTATGACAGTAGGGGGTCCCCCCCGCTCGTTACTTCTTCCTCTTCCATGCTTTCCCCCAAATCTGATCAATTCCAAATCCTGCTAGTTCCTGTGGGGGCTCAGAAACTGATACCACAAAATATGGTACTTTGTCATGACAAACTGAAGAAGGCTCAAGGTCTGTCTGACCTTCCCCCTGGCCCCTAGCCCCAGTCGTCTCTCCCAAAGCTTTTATCTAAGGCCCAGACCCATCAAAAGAAGCAATTGTTTTTTTCTTCCCCTCCCTCGAAGACCAAGAATATCACCGCACCTGAACAGACCCTTTCGCAAGATTACGTACAAGTTGATCTCTGCTCCCTGACCCGTTCAATTAGTAATCCCCTCCACAGAATTCTTCTTCTCTCTCCTCTCTCTCATAACCTATTTTGCCAGGATGTTGTATAAGCTTCTGATCTACCTTGAGGGGTGGGTAATTATTCTGTGACCCTTCCTGTGAATACTCTGTGCCTACATTAAATAAATTTGTATGCCTTCTCTCTAATTATTCTACCTTTTGTGAGTTGATTTTTCAGAGAACCTTCAGAGGACCCAGGAAAAAAGCTCTCCCTTGATCCTTACATTCCTCTTCCTTAGAACCCATTCACCCCCATTCTTTCTGTCTCTGCCTCGGCACATACATTTAGGTCCCCATGATTTTATGACGCGGTCTCCACAATGAGGCCTTTCCTCTGGGAGCCTTTCTACCTCTTTCAATGGGTCTCTCAGAACTTCCAGATTAATTCTCTTAACGTGCCCATTCTAGGAACTCACTTCCTTGTTCAAAACTGGCATTTCCTACAGCAGCTTTCACAACATTATGGAACCTCAAAGTCAGAAAAAAAACATGTGGGTCTTTGAGTCAAAATACCTACCCATTGTTGTCTTCTCTTCCACAACACACCCTCCTCTTAAATTCATTCAGGAATGAGAAACATTCAACCAATCCATTCCACGATTGCCCTGATTGTTACAAAATCCTTCTCCCGTTGACTTGGCTCTCTTATTTCTACCCACTGGTTCAAATTATCCATTTTTACCTCCTCCTAGCTCCTTCATCACTTTGTTACAGTAGGTAGTTAGGCATGAGCAGGGCGGGAGAGGGCCCCCTACCACCAGGAATGTCAGGTGACCATTAGGTGATGGTCAGGCCATTGTTAGCTGTCTAAAGTAATAATTGGTTACAGCCAATGCCAGGGAAAGGCAGTTTCTCAATAGATAGAAAAAACCTGAAACTGGGGCCAGGCACAGTGGCTCATGCCTATAATCCCAACACTTTGGGAGGCCGAGCCAGGCAGATCACCTGAGGTCAGAAGTTCGAGACGAGCCTGGTCAACATGGTGAAATCCCGTCTTTACTAAAAATGTAAAAATTAGCCGGGCGTGGTGACGGGTGTCTGTAATCCCAGCTACTCAGGAAGCTGAGGAAGGAGAATCGCTTGAACCCGGGAGGTGGAGGTTGTAATAAGCCAAGATCATACCACTGTACTCCAGCCTGGGTGACAGAACAAAACTGTCTCAAAAAAAAAAAAAAAAAGAAAGAAAGAAAGAAAAGAAAATGCCTGAAACTGGTGATCAGCAAAGCTACCCGATAAGATCTCAGGAGTTGGGTGAGTGGGCTCAGGCATGTATGCCAAGAGGCAAAATGGCAGCATTTAACTGGTATATGACCTTCCTCTAGGAACACTAGTCTAGGAAGAACGCCTACAACTCCAGTAAACACACTGCGCAAGTTCCCCTCCCAAGCGCTGGCAGGCCACTGAGCACGTGGTCATCCCAACCCAAGGGAAGAATCGGGGAGAAGTAATCCAAGACCCCAGAAGTATGCCAATGTATAAAACCCCAAATCAGGCTGGGCGCAATGGCTCCCACCTGTAATCCCAACAATTAAGGAGGCCGAGGCGGACGGATCATCTGAGGTCAGGAGATGGAGACCATCCTGGCTAAGGTGGTGAAACCCCATCTCTACTAAAAATACAAAAAATTAGCTGGGTGTGGTGGCGGGTGCCTGTGATCCCAGCTACTCGGGAGGCTGAGGCCGGAGAATTGCTTGAACCCGGGAGGCGGAGGTTGCAGTGAGCTGAGATCGCGCCCTGGGCAACAAGAGTGAAACTCCATCTAAAAAAACACAAAAAACAAAACAAAAAAAACAAATCAAAGGTCAAACCACGCACTTGATCTCTCAAGTCACCCGCTTGGCTCTCTTCCAAGTGTATTTTTCTTTCATTCTTGCTCTAAAGCTTTTTAATAAACTTCCACTCTTTCTCTGAAGCTTGCCTGGGTGTCTCCTTCTGCCTTATGCCCCTCGGTCAAATTCTTTCTTCTGAGGAGAACTGAGGTTGCTGCAGACCCATGCAGATTCGCTGCTGCTAACAACTTCATTCTAGTTCCCTAATAGTCCAGGGTGCTCCTGGTGCTGTAACTCAACTCCACACAGCTTCCTCACCTCCAGACCAGCTCTTGTCCACCCCGTCTCCATCTACTGGGCAAAAACGGAAAAGTGCAGGAGTTTGACAAGGAAAGCGTGCTGGCTTGCTCACGCTCCCTCTTTTTGAAGATGTTGGATGTATGTGCGTGTGTTTTGTGTATTCACTGCAGCTGGTTCAGTTTTCTGCGTTTACCTAGTGTTTCTGGAGGACAGAATCGTGCATGAGCAAACGTGAAATCTGCTTTATGCTCACATTGTTCAGTATATCAATCACACTGGAGCCACTATGCATTTCATTGCGGACAGCTCCTCCAGTCATCTGCTATGGCGCACATGTGCACACGTGTACACACACACACACACACACACACACAGTACATCAAGAGCAAAATGGCAGCGTTTAGAGAATAGACTCATAGATTAACACTAAAATAATGAAAACGTTGAGCGCGTGTGTTCGTGTCACTGTTTATCACAGTTTTGGTTGCCATCTTGCTAAATATGCTACACTGCTCAGAACACTCCAGAACAAAGCATTGTCTGGCCCAAATTAGAGTAGGTCGAGGAACCTTGCTGTGAACCTACTCCTCTGAGTTTTTATTTTCTCTTCCTGGCCAGCATGGATTTGAAATCTTGTGTAGGGTGTGGCCAGCCAGAGTGCTGGGAGGCTACCAGAGGAGCCGCCTACTCCCAGGGGACCTGGAGGCTTGTGATGTGACCTCCCATCCATACCCTGACCCCCTGTGCCCCAGGCAAGCCCATTGAGATAATTAGGTTAAAAAGCAGGCACTTTGCTAACTATCAGCTGCTGTGTCTGGGCTGAGTTCCCCTTGGGGGTGGAAGCAGAGAGGGTGGGGGGAGGAAAACAGTCGCAGGAAGATAAACTACAGGCCAGGGAACTGGTGGGAGGGCAGGGGGAGTCCAGGCAAGCAAGAGCAAGGGAGGTTGCATCCGTATGCAAGTAGGGGCTGCTCACCCAGCCTGAAGGGCTCTTACCTTCCCTCAGCTAATGATAAAAACATTTCTCCTTACAGCTTAGTAAAACCTTACAGTTTACAAAGTGTTTTGCATTTGTTATCTCATTGAAATCTCACGATCACCCTGTACCATAGGGAGGGCAATTATGATTGGCCTGGATATAGAAGGGAAAACAGTATCAGGGAGGCTCAAGATCACAGTAGATTAAAAGAGGGAGAAAGGGAGGGGAAGAGGGAGACAGAGGGGAGAGAGAAAAAAATAAGTGAGGTACTGAATGTGGAACCAGGACAAAGAGAAAGTCTTTAAACATAATAGAGGCTCCCCAATGCTTGTTTATTCATTCATTCTTGGCACTTAAGAAAGGAACCTATGTTAGAAAAACAAGGGCATTATCTTCACAAAGGGCAATGGAAAGAACTCTAGACTAGGGACCCAAAGTCCTGGGGTGTACCCCACTTCTTCTGCTACCCGACCAGGATGCCTCTCCTTGCTGATCTGAACTCCTCTAAAAGTGAGGAGGTTGGATTCTGTCATCTCTGGATATCCTACTCCTTTTTCAATTTCCTAGGCTGCCCAACCCCAAGTTGAGCCTCTGGCCACAACCTGTAGCCGCAGGGCAAGAGTGGAGGGTTACAGCTCAGTTAGGAATTGGTTAACTGCCCTTGTGATTCTTCAGAGCTTTGTCACAGGCTCTACCTTTTCATCTTCAGCACAACTGTTTGAGGAAGATAGGGCAGGGATAACAAATCCTTCTGTTTCTGGGAAGAGACCGCACATGATAACAGAAAAAACATGAGTCTAGGAATCAAGAGAGGTGAGCTCTCTGGAAGGATGACTCTTGCCCGGTGCTGAATTGGTTTGCACTTAGAAAACTCCAGAAGCTGCGATTTGCCATTAGACTAGGACAAAGCAGAGTGCCAGCCTCTGCTATCTTACTGACTTTAGCCTCCATCGTTGCCTGTTTTGTTACTCACTCCAGCAGCACTGGCTTGTGCTTTCTGCTCCTTGAACACACCAAACTCCCTCCCTCTTTAGAGCGTCCACCCACTCCCTGTACTTCCCCCGCCCCCACCCCCACGTCTTGAGAGCTCCTTTCCAAATATTCACATAGTGGCTCATTCCCATCAGCTGGGTCTCTAATCAAATGTCACCTCCTCAGAGTGCCTTTCCTAACCATTCAGGCTAAAGTAATCACCGTGTTCCCCCACCCCTCACTCTCCAGCCTATCATTCTACACTGTTTACCCCATAGCATTAGGAGGGTACAAGGTTCCAAGGTTCCCTTCTATGGGAAGGACTTTCCATCAGACAGAATAACACTACTGGTCTCCCCAGCCATTACCTATTCCTCCGCAGAGCAGGTGTGTCTTATCTGGTTGGCAAATTTGGAGAAGTTCCTGAGACTACATGGGCCCCCCCTTTCTTGCTGGGACAAACTTCAGGCAGAGAACATGAGTGCTGACCGGCTATGGGGAAGTAGGCTTTGGGGTAGAGGCTCTGCCCTTGCAGATGGAGGCCTGTGGTCAACCATCACTGCCTAAAACTGGATGTGCAAATCTGCCTAATTCCAGGGTACAGCGCCGTGAAGCCCATGGTCGCTGCACTCCAACTGTGGACTGGAGCCACATCCTCCAACCTAGCTATGATTAGCCATGGTGCTTGGGTCTCCACTGTCTGACTCATATATCTGTCTCTCCAACGGTTCAGAACACAGGCTGGGAACAGGTATATTATATATTGGACTCTGCAAAACCACATTTGCCTCTCCCTGAAATCATTATATTTATTGGCTGATTCATCTGTTTACACATCTTTTGCCTTACCCTCAACCGACACATACCCCATGGACACACACCTCCCCTTTCTCACCATCCCCTACAGAACGTAAACTTCAGAACAGACACTGTCTCTTTTGCTCATACATTCTGTGCCGGGAACAGTGTTTGGTTCAAGCAGATGTCAAAAAGTAGTCACTGGATGAATAAAAGACTTTCAGATGTCTCCGCACTGCATAAGATCCCGGGACCTTTGCACAGCCCTAGGGCAGGGAGTCTCCTCAATGACTAAGACTAAATACTTATCCACTTGCTTAGAAGAATAGGAATGTAGAATGGGTTCCAGTTGATTTAAAGAAATTTTTAGAGTAGTTCTTATAAACCTACATTGTAGATGAGATTTCTATCTATAAAATATGATTTCCCCAAGATAAAGAAACTAGGGTGCACGGAGGTTGGGTTATTTCTGGAGGATCCCACCGTCAGCTGGCAGCAGAGCTCTGCATTGCTGTGGCTCTGCTCCATACTCCTCTCCATTTGCAGAGGCAGCTTGGGCTCCTGCCATTTCCTCATGGAAAGAGCCACTGCCTGTTGATTTCCCCGTCCTTCTTTCTCCCTGGGTCTATCAGCCCCTGCCAGCTTTCAGTCCCATTCCGTTGTAGGCCCCAAGGACCTTTCGTCTGCAGGCTGATACTCTCCTAGACTTTGAGTAGAATCTGACCCCAGCATGGGCATGTGACAGCTCCATCTGTACGAGGAGGCATGGTCTGAATTTTGCTATCTTCAATTCAGCATCTAGTGGCCTTCGGTGACCTAGGTGCTCACCAAGGTTCAGATGGCCGCACTCATGATGGCCCAGACAGCACAGTAGGCTCCTGCTTTGGTTCCCTGCTAGAGTCTGGGGCTAGAGAATGGCCCTGAATCTTCGTCCACATGGCCAGGGTTTCATCATCTTACATAACTCTTGCCAGCTTTCTCTGCCTCTCCCTCAAGGACTGTAGCCATCTCTGTAGCTGAGTCACTACAGGAGGTCCTGTGGCAAAGTATAGGAACCTCCCTGAAGCAAAGCCCTGCCTCCTAACTGAAGTTAAGAATCTCCATGGTCTGTAAGATTCAGCTTTGGATGTCGTGGCACTAGTGTGACTTTATTCCTTGGGGAGTGGGTTTATTTGTTTGTTTATTTATTTATTTATTTATTCTACTAGTTGTCAAATGATCCTTTATTGAAATATTTTCCTTTGTGCTTTTTAACTAGCTGGGCGCTCCTCTGAGCCGCCATCGATGTTGTCTATGATGTCATGGGGGTGGCAGCTGTCAACACTGCAGCCCACAGACTGGACAGTCCCCAGGGTATCTTTTATGGTTCCAGAGAATTCTCTGGCTAAAGACTGGTAGCGCATCTGTCAAGCAATGTTGACAATCTCTTCAAAAGCGATATTTCCAGGGCAGTGGATTTAGGACAGCTGTCCCCACCATTTCCCCAAAAGAAATCCTTTAGGCCCACCCAGTCCACCTACCAACCCACTCCTAGCTTCCCCTCCTGCCTGTCGTCCCCTGCGCCACAGTCTCAGCCTGGCCCTCCATGAAGCCATTCCCCGTGTAAGGCCTCGGTCTGTTACCTGAGCAGCCAGAGGACAGCCAGCCCCTCCCTCAGGGGTGGGCTCCTCTCAGGGAATGGCTGGCCATCCTCCAAGAAGGCCCCTCTTTCCTGAGCATTCCAGTCATCTGCCTCAACTTCTCTCTCCTCCCCCAGGCCCTTCCTGTAAATTTCACATTTGAAACAAATATTGATTTTCTTACTTACTCCCCTTGCCAGGGTTGTAAGACACACACACACACACACACACACACACACACACACACACACACACAGAGACAGAGAGAGAGAGAGAGAGAGAGAGAACAAAAAGCATGGACCTGCTACCACTTCTGGAAATGAATGAGGTGAAAACAGGGAAAGCACAAAGAAAAAAGATGTGGTTTCTGAGCAAAATGCGGCCATTGCTATTATTTTCAGAGTTTCTCCGTGACCCTGGCCCTGAGTTAAGAGCTCAGGTAGTGTGGTGAGTGTTAACTGGGAGTGAGAGACCCAAGAGGGCTGTTTTCTTCATTAAAAAAATAAATAAATAAAAGGGCTCTTAACTTTTCCATCTTGTTACCTGAAATGAGAGCAAAGACCAGGATCTGCTCAGATTCTGTGGCTGCAGGACTCCCAGCCTCGTCTCCTTCCCCAATCACTCTCCCCAACTCCCTTTTCCCTTGGCTAATAAGTAATCCTGAGAAGGTTTGCGCACTTTGCTTATTGTATTTGGCTCAGAAATACATTCTCTTTTTCACCCCCAACCTCAGGCAAATGCTTTCTGATATCCATTTGTATGCCTGAACACATGTGATTAGGCTTAATGTCATTTTCTGGGGAACTGCAGGAAGGTCACTGGGCACAGTGAGAACTTGGCTCCTCTGGGGGATCAGATGCCCAAGACCCAGTCAGCTCCTGTCTCAGGCTCAGACACCTTCCCCCAGCCACCATGACAGGCCTCTGGGACACCTAACTAGTTCCATGTCTTCATTATGCTCCCCTCCAGGGGTAAATCCTGAATCCACCAAAGACCATGCTCACATTCCAGAGAATTTGCATTATAGCAAGGCAATTTATTGAGACTTTAATGGAGCAGAATAACTGACTCAGAAATTACCTGTGTCTTGTTTTTCTCTGCAGTAGGCTCAACACAAAGGCATGAAAGGTATTTCCTTTCCTCCTCCCCACCCCTCCTTCTATCTCTCTTCCAGGCTTTTGTGTCCTTGAGGTCTAAGTTTTTTTATTCGGTTAATAACATTTACCTCTGCTTCATAGCACAAAGGAGAAGTTGCCAGATGCCATTATTTTTGCTAAAACTCGAGAATGATCAAGCGATTAAATGCGATTTGACATATAGGGGAGAAACCTGGTGGGTGTGTAGTGTGGGGTTTGAAATGAAAATGGCTGGCTGAGGAGGAGGGCCTGCCTCTGATCCTGGAGAGGATAGCCAGATCCTCAGGAAGAGAAAGGAGAAGGAAGAGGCCTGCGGTTGCCATCAAGGCAGATACCTGAGCCCCAGGGAATGCAGATCCTCTGAGGAGGGAGGATCAGGTGGCTCTGGAGGGCTCCGTGGGTGTCTGTGAGGACTGAGCACCCAGGCCATGGCCTTGGGACTCTCCATGGTATCAGTTCACCTGTGTGGACCTGGATGAGGAGCACAGCCAAGAGCATCATAGACTGAGGACCAGACAGAGGACACCTTACCTCCACCTTCTGAGACCCGAGAAGCCCAAATTTTGTTGTTGCTGGTTTTTTGTTTGTTTGTTTGTTTTGTTTTTGTTTTAATGGGAGAATATTCTGGAAACATGCAGACATTGGCAACCTTAGGGGTGTCAGACCAGTTATACTTCTTTTTTTGGCTAATCTTTTTTGTATTATTCCAGTTTTAGTGGATATGCTGCTGAAGCAAGCACTCAGACCAGCTGTAATAAAAAAATGTTCTGGACATATTTTATCACATGCTCACCATTTCATTGATGGGAGGTGGGCTGCTGCCCTTCAGAGAACTTGGCAGCAAGGGATGCCCTCTGCGGGGCAGAGGTAAAATGGACTTTCCACAGCTACTCCAGGCTCCCAGAGGCTGTGTACAATGTCTGTAGCCAGCAGGACGACCAGACATTTAACTGGATCCCTTATAGTCTGATGGCCTCATCCAATGATTGGACTTCTCCCCACTTATTCCCTGACTCTCTGTGTTCCGGTGCTTCCTCTGGTTTGCTGTTCTTTGATCTTTGGCTCACATTTGTGTCTGTGATCCTAATACCTCCCAATTAGGGCCTAGTGTTTTCCTATTAGTCCTGGGCTTCATTCTACTTGCCTTTAGGATCAAGGATATGCTTTTGGTATTTTCTATATTAAATTTTGGCTGCTACTGTTTTCAGCCTTTTGGAGCAAAACCTCATGTTGAAACAAACAACTCCATTCAATTGCTCTTCCTCTTTTGAGCTCCAACATCCAACTGCTCTTCCTCTTGCCACACTCTTCGCAGTCCCACTGAAGCCATTTGCTGACCTCAGTCACTCTCGCAGATTCCTACAGACCTTCCACCGCTAGCACTTAAGTCTTCTTCCCAACCAAATCTCTGTCATCATCCCAAATGGCTTCAGTCTCCAAGCAGGTGACTCATCTAATAACTTGAACTCGCAGTTTCTTGATTTCCTTTGCGACCAACAAATTTCACCTTCGTTTAATTTAAGTGACCCACTTCCATGGCAACACCCTGGATCTTGTCATCACCTAGAACTGTTTCATTAGCAAACCCTTAAGTTTAAAAAGCCCAGTCCCTAAAGTCAACTTCTTATCTTTCTACGTGTGGCTCCTTTAGAACCATGCATCTCCCTTTCCAGACTTCTAGTCTTTCAAACTCTTCCCATCTTCTCTCCACCAGCCCTCTGGTCCTTCCTTGACCTCCAGATTCAGCCACATAGTTACTTCTCTGATAACAGTGGCAAACACATAGCATGACTTTTGCTGGGCCATATGGAAAGCCCTTTATATATATTAACTGTCTTCATCTTTTTCATCCGTTTGCAGCTAAATAAACTAAGGTTGAGTAATTTGCCCAAGGCTCCCAGCCAGGGCCAGCTGCATAATCTGTGGACCCAGTGTGAAGTGAAAATTCAGGACCCCTTGTTCAAAAAGCAGGGAGGGAAAAGTACCCTTTAAAATACTTGCCTATAAAGCCTTTTACTTTCTTTTTTCTCTTTTTTAAATTTTTAAAGAATTTTTGTAGAGATGGGGTCTCATTGTGATGCCAGGCTGATATCAAACTTCTGACTCAAGCAATCCTCCTGCCTCGGCCTCCCGAAGTGCAAGGATTACAGGTGTGAGCCACCATACCTGGCCAAAGCTTTTTTCTTTCTTATGTATTTGTTTATTTATTTTTATTTTATTTTTTTCCTGACTTTTAAGTTCCAGGGTACATGTGCAGGATGTGCAGGTTTGTTACATAGGTGTGCTGTGGTGGTTTCCTGCACAGATCAACTCATCACCTAGGTATTAAACCCAGCATCCATTAGCTGTTCCTCCTGATGCTCCCCCTCCCCCATTCCCCTCATAGGCCCCAGAGTGTGTTGTTCCCCCCATATGTCCATGTGTTCTCATCATTCAGCTCCCACTTATAAGTAAGAACATGCCATGTTTAGTTTTCTGTTCCTTCATTAGTTTGCTGAGGATAATGGCTTCCAGCTCCACCCATGTCCCTGAAAACGATATAATCTCATTTCTTTTTATGGCTGCATAGTATTCCAGGGTATATATGTAACAAATATTCTTTATCCAGTCTATCATTGACGGGTGTTTGGGTTGATTCCACATCTTTGCTATTAGCTTTTTGCTTTGAAAGTACTTTATTACTTATAAAACATGAGAGGTAAGTAAAGTTAAAATTTTAAACCATTAGCATAAATTTTACTGTTCATCTTTATGTTGTGCAATGCCAGTTTTAGATGCAAATGTAAGAACACACACACACACACACACACAAACATACAGAATGACTTCAGTGGAATTTCATACCTTGGGCACATATTTGTATCTTGTTCTTACCAGAACAGTGGAAATGCTGCTCAAAACTGGTTTTGTTTCACTTCTTGGTATGCACACATTCTATCAATACTTTTTACCTTTGGCTCACTGGTGAATAAGCAAAGACTGAAAGGGAAAAGAAATACGTGTTGCTCTGTTTTTCGCTTTCCTCATATGTCATCATTTTCAGCATAAGTGGTTGGCTAATACAGGAAAGTAATGCACATAGAAAGGGATATGATAGGACTTCTTGGTCGTTTGTGCTTCTTAGAATGCCACTGCCTTCTTTCTGAGTTCAAAGCAAGTTCTGGATGAATGGAAAGTATGGCCTGGTGGGTTGCAAGTATCTTGCTTACTCGGTTATAGACCTGTTGATATGAAGCATGAGCACAGAATTCTGTGAAGCCACAATGCATGAGAGCTCAGCGAGACTCAAAGTGAGTACAAATTAAGCATGTGATGGAAGCTGCACAGTGATCCTGAATGCTGTATCCAAAGGAGGCAGCAAGAAATGAGGGGCATGCACCTGGGCCGTTTTCCCTCTGTTCACACGTGTGCTCCATTGTCCCATCAGATTAATGAAACACAAATTCAAAGATAAAATCACTGAGAATTTCAAGATAGTCTCAGCATAGCTTTTAACCAGGCAGAAGACCCTTCTGAGAGCAAGATGTGGGATGCCCCAGGAAGAGCTGTGGCCTTGCTTAAGGCGACTCTTCAACTGAGGCCATTCTCAAAGAAGAGAGGAATACCCAGCACCTGGGACAACACAGCCTACAGTCCTGATGTGTGGATGTGGGCAGCTCAGCTCAGCATTCAGGATGCCTTCCCTCTTACCTTGCAGAAAGGGCGGGTCCTCCCTCTTCCAGAACTAACCGCTCTCTCAGTTCCAGGCCAATCCACCCACGTGTACGCTTATGTCTTCCTCTCCCACATCTCTCCAATGTTGTCCATTATTCATCCCCACTTTCCCTCATCTCTTCAATTTCTTCACTAATAATGGCTCCTTCTACTCAACCTAATTACATATCCAAGTCTCTTCTGTTAAAAACATCCCATTATTCAACTCTGCTTCCCCCAGAAAAGCCAAGTCCTCTTGCCTTCCTATCCACAAAGATCCCTCAAAGAGTAAACTCCACTTGCCATCTCCAATGTTTCACTGTGCAGCAACACCCAGCCCAGACCAGAGTCATCCGAGAGCTCTCCGACCTGCTCTTTTTTTTTTTTTTTTTTTCCTGACAACTACCCTTCAGCCTTCAACCTACTGGACCTCTTTGTTGCCCACCACAGTGATCACTTCATTCTTTAAGAAACCTCCTTCTTTGATCTTTATCACAGAGCATGACTTGCTTTTGATCAACCACCATTCCTCCTACTATTCTTTCTCAGGAAATCTTAATGAATTTCCCTTCACTAACTCCATAAATCTTGTTAATCTCCAGGGCTCCCTTTTTTCTCTTTTCTTTCTTTCTTTTTTTTTTAAATTATACTTTAAGTTCTAGGGTACATGTACTGCTTGGGTTTGTTACATATGTATACATGTGTGCCATGTTAGTACTGCACCCATCAACTTCGTCAGCTCGTCAACTTCGTCATTTACATCAGGTATAACTCTCGTACCATCCCTCCCCTCCCCCACTCCCGTGGCAGGCCCCTGGTGTGTGATGTTCCCTTCCCATGTCCAAGTGATCTCATTGTTTCGAATTCCATCATGGTGAGAACTTATCTGGTGTTTGGTTTTCTGTTGCTTAGCGAAGTTTGCTGGGAATGATGGTTTTGGCTGCCATGTTCCCTCTTTTCTTTTTCTTTTTCCTTCTTTCCTTCTTTCTTTCCTTCTTTCCTTCTTTCTTTCTTTCTTTCTTTCTTTCTTTCTTTCTTTCTTTCTTTCTTTCTTTCTTTCTTTCTTTCTTTCTTTCTTTCTTTCCTTTCTCTTTCTTTTCTTTCCTTTCTCTTTCTTTCTTCTTTCCTTCCTTCCTTCCTTCCTTCCTTCCTTCCTTCCTTCCTTCCTTCCTTCCTTTCTTCCTCACTTTCTTTCTTTTTTTTTTTTTCAGGGTCTCCTCTGTCCTGGGCTGGGTCTGGTCAGGATTCTGGTCAGCCTCACTGCAGCCTCGACCTCTTGGGCTCAAGCGATCTTCTTACCTCAACCTCCCCAGTAGCTGGGACTACAACTGCGCACCACCATGTGTGGCTAAGTTTTTTTGTTTATTTTTTGTAGATACAGGGTCTCACTATGTTGGCCAGGCTGGTCTCAAACTCCTGGTCTCAAGGGATCCACCCACCTCAGTCTCCCAAAGTGCTGGGATTACAGGCTTGAGCCACAGCGTTCAGCTTAGGTTTTGCTTTCACTCTCTGCCTGCTGTCCCTGGGTTGTTTCATCTGCTCTCATCTATAAGACAGTGACTCCCAATTCTTCACTTTTAGTACTCATCACCTGCTAAGCTTCAGGTTCATTCCTTCTGTAAAAGTAATCTTTATTACTGAATACTTTAGACTTTTAAGTTACTGTTTAAGATTCCACAAGTAATAAATGATTGTTGTTGTTGTTGTTTTTGTTGTTATTGTTTTTGAGACAGAGTCTTGCTCTGTTGCCCAGGCTGAAGTGCGGTGGCACGATCTCAGTTCACTGCAGCCTCTGCCTCCTGGGTTTAAGCAATTCTCCTGCCTCAGACTCCCAAGTAGCTGGGATTACAGGTGCCCGCCACCACTCCTGGCTAGTTTTTGTATTTTTAGTAGAGACGGGGTTTCACCATATTGGCCAGGCTGGTCTTGAGCTCCTGACCTCAGGTGATCCGCCTGCCTCAGCCTCCCAAAGTGCTGGAATTACAAGCGTGAGCACTGTGCCTGGCCCATAATACATGATTTCTATAGAAAATTGGGAAATGCAAGTAAACAAAGAAAATCTAAAAGGCAAAAACCTGAAATTCCAACTTCCAGAAATAATCACTACTAATAATTTGATGTATATCTAACTTTATAAACATTTTTACGCAATATACTAAATATTTGGTATAAAAATCTATCTTTTTTTTTGCTAAAATATTGGTCATACATATTGACCAAATACTGACATAATTACACATTGCTTGGTGATTATTTTTTGTTGTAGTCTTCCCAGATGACTAAGTATATTCCTACACCATCATTTTAATAACTGCATAGTATTTCATGATATGGCTATCAAAATTCTTTTAAACTTTTCTTCTAATTTTTGTACATTAGCCTCGTCCAATATTTTACATTATCATAAACAATATGGTGATGCCTTTCTTGTGGCTAAATTGCTGTGTTCAAACATACAAACCTTTTTAAAGTGGCTCATAAACAAGGCCAGGCATGGTGGCTCATGTCTGTAATCCCAGAACTTTGGGATGGGCCAAACCAGGAGGATCACTTGAGCCCAGGAGTTCAAGACCAGGCTAGACAACATAGCGAGACCCTGTCTTTATAAAAAGATAAAAATAAAAATAAAAAATTGTTCATGCATTTGGTCAAATTATCCTCAAGAAAATGATTGTACCAATGTATGTTCTTTACCAACAATGGACGAGAATATCAGTTTTCCCAAACCCTTACCAAGAATAGATAATAGCATTGTTTTTCATTTTGCCCATTATTTTATCATTATTTCAAAAGAATTTCAATTTTTATTTGTTAATTTTTTATTTATTGTTCCTTGTATTTCTCCCTTTGAAAATTGTGGTTTTGTTTTCTTTGTCCATTTTATTCTATAAAGATGTCCTTTTATTTATTGATTTGTAAGAAACACCTACTATTTCTAAGTACCTATAACTAGATTCCCCAGAGCACTTCAAGATCAAGTTTTCAAAACCAAACTGATCATCTCCCCCATAAAAACCTATTACGCTCATATTCCCTTAGTTAATAGTATCACCATCTCCCAAGTTAGTCAAGACAAAAACGTGAGAAATAATCACATAACCTCCCTCTCCTTCTCTTTAACCCATTTACAAAGTCTTGCCTCTTTCTCTCAAATAGCCCTCAAGCCTATCCCATCTTCTCTATTCTCCATGCTAGTGCCTTAGCTTGGTGGTAGTCACCCCTTCACAGCTTGTCTAATCTCATTGACTCTTGTTTGAACCATTGCAAAAGGCTCTTTGTGGTATCTGGCCTCCTCCCCATCTATTTCATCCTCCATACTGATACAAGAACATGTGTTTTTTTTTTTTGAGACAGAGTCTTCCTCTGTTGCCCGGGCTGGAGTACAGTGGTACAATCCCAGCTCACTGCAGCCTCCCCTCCAGGGCTCAGGTGATTCTCCTGCCTCAGCCTCCCAAGTAGCTGGGACTACCAGCAAGTGCCACCACATCTGGCTAGATTTTTTGAAATAGGGTTTCTCCATGTTGCCCAGGCTGGTCTCAAACTCCCGGGCTTAAGCTATCCACCTGCTTCAGCCTCCCAAAATGCTGGGATTATAGGTGTGAGCCACTGCACCCAGCATAATTTTTCTAAAGAAAAAATCTGTTAGTTATAATCTTCTCCTTAAAGTTCTTCCATGGATCGCCATCACTTGCAGCATAATGTGATCATTTCTTAGCATGGTATATGAGACCCTGCACAATCTGGTACCATGTTACCTTCCACATTCATCTACATTATTCTAGCCTATGCACCCACAGCCAAGCCTGCTGAGTGCTGCTCCCCGCAAAATGTCATGCTCTTATACAACTTCATGCCTAATATATACATTTTTTCCTAGAGCTACCTGGTCACTGCTCAAGACTTACAGCACATCTTGCCCCTAGAAACGCCCAAGAAATAAGTCAAACATACAAGTTTTGGATTTTTCAGCTAGCTGGGAACTGGGATAAAAAGTTGACTCCCTATAGCTAGGAAACCTGGCTCAAAAAATAGCAGAAGAAATCCTTCTTAGTATAGCACAGCACTTAAGAGACAGACTGCCTGGGTTCAAATTCCAGTTTTGCATTTACTGATTCTGCAGTCCAGGGCAAGTTACTTACCCCTTCTGTGTTTCAGTTTCCTCATCTTTAAAATGGTAATCATAAGAATGACTTCTTTTTTAAAAAATTTTTAATCATAAGAATGACTTCTTTTTTAAAAATTTGAGATGGAGTTTCACTGTGTTACCCAGGCTGGAGAGCAGAGGGGCAATCTCAGTTCACTGCAACCTCTGCCTCTCAGGTTCAAGCGATTCTCCTGTCTCTACTTCCCAAGTAGCTGAGATTACAGGTACATGCTGCCATGCCCTGCTAATTTTTTGTATTTTAGTAGAGACAGGGTTTCACTGTGTCGCCCAGGCTGATCTTGAACTCCTGAGCTCAGGCAATCCACCTGCCTTGGCCTCCCAAAGTGCTGGGATTACAGGCATGAGCTGCCACGCCTGGCCAACCATGACTTCTTGTAGGGTCTCATGAATTAATATACGTAAAGCACTTAGAAGAATGCCTGCCATGAATGAGTTATTTGAATAGATGATGTATTTGAGGTAACTAATGTTGGTGCCATCTGACTGTATATGTAAGTGGTTAAGTGGATGAGATGATATAATGTGTGTGCAAGCTCTTTGGAAAATTTAAAACACTATGGAATTGTCCAGTATTACTATCACTCTTAATTTTAAACAAGATAAGTCTCTATACTTCCAAGAAAGTATATATCATCTTGAACTCATAAGATTGCTGCAAGGATTAAATGAGATTTAAAAAAATATATGTATACCCCATCTCATTCCAAAGTGGTGCTGAGTAGTTCAATTCAACCCCAAATTCAACTTATACGGTAACATGATGATGTAGTAGTAAGAGCACTTAAGATTCCACACACTGGGGTGTAAATCCAGGTTCTCCCACTTATCAATACAATGACTTCTCCAAGGCCCAAAGATATTTGTGAATCACTGGGCATTCAGAAATTGATCATTATTGTCATTTGGTTGAAAGAAGTCTACATCAAGGCATTCTTCGCAGGAGGAATAGAGCAGACATTCAGAGGAAGGAATAAAAGGTTGACTTATATTGAGTTAGTTCAGAAGAGGTAGAGGACAATAGACATACTTCTCAGATAGCCAGGGGCTCAGCCTAGACTCAGACAGTAGCAGATTGAATCTCAAGGCAGAAGTCATTTCAAATGCTGCTATTTAGCCCTTATTCCATTCAGCTTTCTATCATAGTTAATTATTTCTACGTCTGTCTCCTGCATTAAATTGTATCTTCCTTGAAGTCAGTGACCTCGTCTTTGTAAACCCAATGCTTGCACCGTGCTTGGCATTCAGAAACAGGCACGAATGCTTCTGAGTGAATGCAATGGCAAATACCATCTGCCTGGTGAACTCTTAGACACGTGTTAAGGCCCAGTTTAAATATCATCTGCTCTCTGAAATGGACTGAATTGAGAAAAGAAGAATACAGATTTCAAGACAGAAGTAATGAGAGACCTGGATGGAGAATCCCAATCCTGGAGAAAATGTATCCGGATTTATGGAGATTCAGAAAAACTCTGCCAAAGTAGATGCTGCATTTATACCTAGATTACAGACTGCGTGCTCTTTAACACACACAAGTCCTCATAGAGACTGAGAAGTCATCTCTGATGGGGGTTGATCCTGTGGGAAAAGCTATTGTCAGAGCTGCCTATGAGTTGAGTGGCTGGAACAGGCAGCTGGGATCCCAAGGGCTCAGACCATGGCAGAGCCAAGCAGAACTGCAGTCATCCCATGGGGCTCACTCTACAGCCTGGGTGAGCCACGGTTGCTCACTCTGGACTGGATGGGAGCTGAAAGGGACTCTACTATGTCCCCCTTCCCCATCCCACTGCACTCTGCATTTGCTCTGCCATAAATTCTTCATGATGAGAGTCACAGTCTCAAGTCTGCCAGATGCGTTTCAGATTCCTAGAGTTTTCAAGGCATGTTGAGACTCTGTATTGTTTTCTTTAGTATACTTTCTTCCCTTTGTTTTCTGCAAATCCTGCTCACCCTTACAGCCGACCTTTCAAGAACTGGGCAATACTCAGAGACAGCGTTGCCTTAAAAAATGACAAAATATAGTGACCGAACATTTCAAAAGGTCTAGACATCCAGGGATGATAAAGGGCTTCTTTCCCATCTGTCTTTCCCTGAGCATCCTCCCCTGGCCCGTAGGACCCTCCACGCGAGACAACAGAACCCGGGCTGGTTTGACATGGCTGGGGGTAACCCTCATCTCCCAGATGGATCTAGAACACAAGGTTCCTCCTGTGGTTTCCCAGTGATGTCTAGAAGTTGTGTCTGTCCACAAAACAGTGCAGTTATAAGACTAGGTGCAGGTATGGTTGTGCAGAAAACAGTACGCAATCACCACTGGCCTCATCTGGGTGAAATTAGGGCCAAAACCACACAGCCATGTGTGTAGACTTCCTTTCCTTTCTCTTCTTTGTTCCTTTCCTCTCTGTAAATGTTTTCTTTCCTGGACCTGGGGAGTCAGAGAAACCCAGCAAACTGTTATTTCCTTCAGCATTACAGCAACTTGTGCTCAGATTAACCCTGCTGGTTTTAATCGGAACATTTGCAATTCCTGAAGCAGTCGAGTCCTTAGGATGCCAACCCCAGATCGCATCACTGCAGGGTGTGCCTATCTCCGCCGATGGGGGCAGGGAGCAGCACCAGAGGGTGAGCTGGAGGAGGGAGTCACACACAGTGGACTTTTGTCCTGGACTGTGTGTTAAAACAGGTACAATGTGAAATCAAAGAGGAGACAGAAGGGGGAAGCTGCACTGTGTCCCAGTGTGAAGAAAACAGCCTGCTCTGAAGTTATCGCGTCTCCGAGTACAATGTAATTTCTTCTCGGGCAGTGCTCTGATAGCCTGACCAGCAGGGAGGGCTGGAAGTCGTGCACGCCAGACAGAAGCAGAAGTCATGATGAGTGATATCGCAGTTCCAGGCACCGGGCTCAGGTTTCCCCAGCCTTCATTTGGGGCACACATCGCTGACCCAACCTTCAGTCAAAGCTTTCCCAAGGCCAGTCACACCTTCCTCCCTCCTTTCCCCCTTGCCTTTTGCCTCTTTTGTCAGGACTACAAAGAATACCACCTGGGCATCTGAAGTTTATAAGAAAATTCCTGCAAAGAATTTCAAAATATCCAGGGTCTCAAGAGCACAGGAAATATCCAGGCAATTCTCTTGTCCTGGGCAAGCCTCCACTCATATCCTCCCAGAAGTACGACACCCCCTTAGGTACGAAACCCTTCAGTCCAGGCACATGGCTCACTCCTATAATCCCAGCACTTTGGGAGTCCAGGGCAGGAGGATTGCTTGAGACCAAAAGTTCAAGACCAGCCTGGGGAACATAGTGAGACCCCCATCTCTGCAAAAACTTTAAAAATTAGCCAGGAATGGTAGTGTGCGTCTGTAGTCCCAGCTACTTGGGAGGCTGAGGTGGAAAGATTGCTTGACCCTGGAAAGTCGAGGCTACAACAAGCCGTAATGGTACCACTGCACTCCAGCCTGAGCCACAGAGTGAAACTGCAACTCAAAAAAAAAAAAAAAAAAGGCTTGAGAGAAAGACTCATCCACATCCCTCTGTGCCCCATTCTAATCTCCACCAAACCCCACAGCATCCTTCCCATTTCATTTTTTTTTTTTTCTTTTGAGCCTTACTCTGTTGCCCAGGTTTGAGGGCCGTGGTGCAATCTCGGCTCACTGCAACCTCCACCTCCTGGATTCAAGCGATCCTCTCACCTCAGCCTCCTGAGTAGCTGAAATTATAAGTGCCTGCCACCACACCTGGCTACTTTTTTCTATTTTTAGTAGAGATGGGGTTTCACCATGTTGGCCAGGCTGGTCTCGAACCCTGGCCTTAAGTGATCCACCTGCCTCGGTCTCCCAAAGTGCTGAGATTACAGATGTGAGCCACCATGCCCTGCCCCATTTCATCTTGAGTCACTTCCCTACCATTTGCCACCAGAGGCAGGGAGCTGCCTCTCCTGAGTAGGGTCTCCCCGATCCCTACACGCCAACTTTCTTCCACCTTTTACAGGGCCTGGAAATCTGGGGACTCCAGAAGGTGCAGCCAGCAACATCTATTGTTTAGAGAAGCTGAGACTAGACTGAGTCAGCTAGCCCAGGCAGGAGCAAGGTGTCATTTCATTTTTCTAGGTCATTGTGTCCGTGTGGCTCTGGTCAGAAACCTGCCTTTCATTCCCTGCTAGGACACGAGGGAGGGAACACTCCTCTGCTGGCTGTGTCTCCAGGGTTCTTAGGGTGAACAGAAGGGAAGGCCCTGATTGACTTCCCCCTGCCCTCAGGGGCCTGAGGCTTGGAAGAGGCCTCCAGCATAAGCCCACGACTCCTCTGTACTTAAGCAGGAAGTGGGGTGTGGAACTCTTCAGGGATGAAGGAAGGGAGGGGGGCCCATTGTTTCTCATCTCCTGATCCCCAAAAGCTCTCAGTGGGGAAAATGGCTCCAATGTGGGGTGAAGGACTGTAGGACTGAGCTGACAAGCCACTATGGATTGGCGGTGGACAGCCCACAATTTTTCTTAATTAGCCATGGCATCTTGCCCATCATGGAAATAAATAACAGGTGTCCCCTAAGGACAGCACATGAGAGGCGCCATTTATCGCCGTTCTGAGAGGAAACTGACAACATGACGGGTGACATAGCAGAAATAATGAAGAAAAATGGTAGTGGGCAAGGAAAGGCCCTGTCAGAGGAACCTTGCAATCAGTCCCCAAAGGGAAGACCCCTGCCCAGCACCCCTGGGTGGGCAGCACCTCCCCAGTGGGCCTGTTCTCCAGGCAAGAGTTCCATCTCCCATTAGCACTAGGCAGGCACCATGCAGTATCATTTCAGGGTCACTGGCAACCCCTCCTGTACCATCATGGGTCACTGTGGATGTGTGTCAGAGTCCCTGAAATGCCGCTTTGAGAGTTTTATTATTTTAGATATTTCAAGTTCAGGCAACTCTAATTTGTCTGTGTGGATTACCTCTGCCAAACATTAAGAGTGTAGGCCACTGATCTGCCACCTGACATCCTTCTGGTCATTCTCTCTGTCTAATAGGTGGTTGCTAGATCTGTTCTAAAGGTGAAAAGGGGTCCCTCTCCTGCCGAAAGTTCACGTTTCCACCTGTGCTCAGCATCCCATTTCTCTTCATTAGCCAGGCATAATGGCATGTGCCCATAATACCAGCTTCTTGGGAGACTGAGGCAGAAGGATTGCTTGAGTCCGGGAGTTTGAGACCAGCCTGGGTAACATGGAGAGACCCCCATCTCTAGAAATTAAAAAAAAAAAAATTAGATTAGTATGGTGTCACATGTCTGTGGTCAGAGCTACTTGGGAGGCTGAGACAGGAGGATGACTTGAACCTAGGAGTTCGAGGCTGCAGAGAGCTGATTGCACCACCGCACTCCAGGCTGAGCAACATAGTGAGATCCCTATCTCCAAAAAGAAAAAAAGGAATTTCTCTTTATCATGAATCCCCTCTCTAACCTCGATACTTAACTCTCCCTGTCTACTTTCCTTGAAGAATCACATACACTAAAGTCTCTTCCATTAAAAAGAAAACAATCAAGTAGACGGTGATGGTTAATTTTGTACCAATTCGACTGGATTAAGGGATGCCCAGATAGCCGGTAAAACATTACTCTGGGTGAGGGTGTTTCCAAAGGAGGTTAGCATTTGAATCATTAGACTGAGTAAAGATCTGTCCTCACCAACATTAAACATTAAATGGTGAGCAGGCACCATTTAATCTGTTGAGGGCCCAAATAGAACAACAACAAAAAAAGGCAGAGAAAGGGTCAATTCTCTCTCTCTTCTTGAGTTGGGACAGCCATCTTCTCCTGTCCCCAAATAGAGGAGCTCCTGGTTTGCAGACCTTCAGACCCAGACTGAATTACACCTCCAATTTTCCTGGTTCTCCAGTTCACAGACGGCAGGTTGTGGGACTTCCTGCTTTCATAATTGTGTCAGCCCATTCCCGTAATAAATCTCCTCTTATATCTCTCTATATATCTATTGGTTCTGCTTCTCTGTAGATTCCTGACTAATACACCAGGCCTCCCTGTAGGCTACGTTGCTTTTCAGCTACCACCTTCCACACCTCTTCCCTTCCCAGTCAGCTTTTTAAAAATGTCCTCACCTTCTTACTCCAAAGCCCACACCAGTTTGACTTTTGCCCCAAACTGAAACATCTCTTTCCTAAGTCACCAGTGATGTCTGTGTCTAAAGCCCATGGACACTTTTCAACCTTTGTCCTACTCATCATTTCTCTTTCTTGAAATTCTTTCCTCCCTTGGCTTTGGAAAGGCTACATTTCTCAGGTTCTCTTTGTACTCCTTCTCAGACTCCATGGCAGCTCATTTTCCACTGTCTATAGCATAAATATTGGGAATCTTCCAGGCTCAAGACTCAGCTCCCCCTTCTCATTCTGCACTGTCTTCCTAGGCAGACTCATGGATTCAATGACCTTAGGTGCTTTGATGATTCCCAAGTCTATGTCTGTAACTCAGGTTTCTCCCTTGAGTTCTATCACTGTAGATCTAATCTCCTCCTGGAAACTCTATGGGTATATACTTTGTAAGCACCTCACTTTGAACACACCTCAAACTGAATTTCTCTTCAACTCTCTTTCACACCCACGTGCATGAATACACACTCATGTGTATTCTCCTGCCCTCAAATACAGGAGCTGCTGGTTCACAGGCCTTCAGACTCAGACTGAATGACACCACCAGTTTTTCTGGTTCTCCAGCTCAGAGATGACAGGTTGTGGGACTTCTTGCTTCCATAATTGTGTCAGACAATTCCCATAATAAATCTCCTCTTATATCTCTCTATATATCCTATGGGTTCTGCTTCTCTGGAGAACCCTGACCAATACACCAGGCCTCCCTATAGTCTACATTGCTCTTCACTACCACCTTTCACACCTCTTCCCTTCCCAGCATGAATGCATGCCCAGCCAAACCTCCTGCTTAGGAATGGCACTTTAACCTATCCTCACAAGGAACAGTGAAGACAGCCATACAGCTTTTACACTGCTTCATGTAGTCCTCAGTGCTCTGGGAGCAATTAGCCAAATCTTACTGGCTAGGACCTTGGGGCAGGCCCAGTGAGTCTAGTATGTATATGCTTGTTGCCTATACCAAATTGGGCAAAGCCAAACACACGTCTGAGAAGTTCAAAAGATGAGATTAGGTGAGGCCAAATGGAAGGGGATACAGCATCCATGCTCCATCTATATACAGGAAGCCCCTTGCAATGGGCAAAGGGATGTAGAGATGCAACCAATCCTAGGAAGAAAGACAAATAAGAAGCAGACGGCCTCCCAGAGACCCCATCATTGATGAGTTTCAGAGCAGCGGTCCCAGCTGCAAGGGGTTTAGTAATACCAGACAGAGAGCCCAGAAAATTATAGAGTGGGAGAAAATTACAGAGTGGTGCATCAAAGCAGAAGTCTTGGCCTATGGATTGAATAATAGTAGAAGCACAGGAAATGCCCGACTAGGAGGTTTCTTGGGTACCCAGTGCTCATCCAAGCACATCAAATCCTGAGTCTCAGAGAACATAACTTAGTTCTCATCCTCACCAGACGGTTGCACTGAAGTCCCTGCCTCATTCAAGACTGCCTTAGAAACTAGGATGTGCCTGAGCCTCCAGTTCGGCTTCCCTTCGGGAAAAGGAGGGATGGGAGAAAACAAAGGCAGGATAACAAGTTGAAGAGGCTGATAGCCTGTGTCCTATACAATGATTTATTTGTATGTATTTTGTCCTGTGGCTTCTGGGGGTCAGTTTTGTGTGGCAAGCTGGCCTTTTCTCTTTCTGGACCTGGTTTTGCATGTGGTGTTGCATGTCTGGGGAATGAGTAGACCAGGGTGGCTGAGGATGCTTTCTATGGAGCAGCAACAGTAGGGTGTTGTCCTACCAGAAGTTTTGACCTTGGACTCATTGATGGGCCAGAAGAGGCTTTCTAGTGTTTCAATTGAGGCCATTGAATACAACTGCAGGAAAAAATAGCCTTGGTGATGTCATAAACCTAAGCCAAATGCCTGCCAAATATAGATACAGTGTGGATCTTTATGTGTTGCTTGAGGATGTCTTTTGTATGGGAATGAGGCTGTTCTCTAGCCTTCAAGTTTTCCGTCTGATGGTAGCATAAAAGAGAGTCTGGAGAGTGTGTATACACACCCACACACACAGAGAGAGAGAGAGAGAGATGCAGTCTTGCTCTGTCACCCAGTCTGGAGTGCAGTGGCATGATCTCGCTCATTGTGACCTGTGCCTCCCAGGCTCAAGCAAATCTCCTGCCTCAGCTTCCAGAGCAACTGGCATTACAGGCACCCACCACCACACCTGGCTAATTTTTGTATTTTTTAGTAGAGATGGGGTTTTGTTATGTTGGCCAGGCTGGTCTTGAACTCCTGACCTTAGGTGATCCACCCAACTTGTCTTCCCAAAGTGCTGGGATTATAGGTGTGAGCCACCGCGCCCAGCCACTCTCTAATATTTTAATACTATGTGGCAAATACACTAGTAAGAGTAATGATGATAATTGATATAGTCTGAGCACTTATTACAAACCAGGTGCCATGTGAAATGCTCTACAGGCATTGTATTATTTAAACCTATCAACCCTATGAGCACTACACCATATTATAGATAAGAAAATTAAGGCTTCCAAAGGTCAGATAACTCATCTGGGATCACTCAGCTACAAGTTGAAGAGCCAAGATTTAAACCTATAACATCTGAGTCTAGAGCTCATCCAGTTAATGCCTCCATCTGCAGCTTACTCTAATTAAAGGCAGAGGAAAACACAAAGGAGAATGATCAACTCTTCCCAAAGAGCCCAAGGATGGCTTGAGAGATGATATGAGTTGACTCTTGATAAATTAAAAGGAGTTTACAGGATAGGGAAGGAGAGAAGAACATTTCAGGTGGAGAGAGAAGCATGAATAAAGCCAGCGTCTATTTGGAGCACTAGTCAGTGTGGGTACCCCAACACATAAACGCACACACTCATTCACAACTACATGTATATGCACACATGTACACACTCACATGTGCACATATTATCACACATTCTTACACACATATGTACTTATTTCACACACACTTAACACATCAGCCAGGTCCATGCACATGTACACATATGTGCACACACTTACAAAGTTAGCACACACAGGCCAGGTGCGGTGGCTCACACCTGTAAACCTAGCACTTTAAGAGGCTGAGGCGGGTGGATCATTTGAGGTCAGGAGTTCGAGACCAGTCTGGCCAACATGGTAAAACCCCGTCTCTACTAAAAATACAAAAATTAACCGGGTGGCAGTGGCGTGCACCTGTAATCCCAGCTACTTAGGAGGCTGAGGCAGGAGAATTGCTTGAGCCTGGGAGGCAGAGGTTGTGGTGAGCCAAGATCATGCCACTGCACTCCAGCCTGGGTGAGAGAGTGAAACCCTGTCTCAAAAGAAAAAAAAAGTAAGCACACACACTTTACCTGCTCTGTGAGATGTCTGCCTGAGGCGTATATTCAATCCCATTCATCACCTTTTCCAGTCTTCAACTCCAGTGGTCCAATAATAGTAAGTGTTGTCCTTCGCTGAATGTCTCTGTTCTTCAGGAATTGTCCTGTGTGCTCTCCATACACTATCTCTAATGCTCACAAGGAAAGACAGGTGTGTGGTTCCATTACACAGATGTGGTTATAGGGCCTCAGGACAGGCTCAGGATCTTCCCAGAGGCAACATAGTTCACCAGTGGCTTTAAACTTACCAAGCCCATCTGTTTCTAGAGTCTGGGCTCTTTAAGCCAGTGGTCACCAACCTTTTTGGCACCAGGGACCATTTTCATGGAAGACAATTTTTCCACAGACTGGAGGTGCAGGGGAGGGTTTGGGGATGATTCAAGCACATTCCATTTATTTTGCACTTAATTTATATTATGATTACATTGTAATATGTAATGAAATAGTTATACAACTCACCATAATGTAGAATCAGTGGGAGCCCTGAGCTTGTTTTCCCGTAACTAGATGGTCTCATCTGAGGGTGATGGAAGACAGTGACAGATCATCAGGCATTAGATTCTCATAAGGAGTATGCAGCCTCGATCCCTCACATGCACAGTTCACAATAGGGTTCATTGTCCTGTGAGAATCTAATGCCATGGCTAATCTGACAGGAGGTGGAGCTCAGGCGGTAATGCAAGCAATGGGGAGTGGCCATAAGTAGAGATGAAGCTTCACCAGCTGCTCACGTCCGGCTGTACAACCTTTTTCCCAATAGGCCACAGACTGGGGGTTGGGGACCTCTTCTTTAAGCCACCAAACTGCCTCTGCAAATATCAATGCCCCTAGAGCAGACTTTGTCCCAGAAGGGACTGGTCAAGCCCATGTGGTCTGGAAAGCAACGGGCTACAGCTGGGACCCACAGTGATGGCCCACACTGAGGCAGCCCTTTCTCCCTTCAAGCTGAGGTGCCTGTGAATGATTGCCAAGATGTGGAAGCTTCACTGAGAGGAATAAGAGTGCTTCATATCACTGTGGTGACAACTTCCATCAGTGCAGAAGTTTGGTGTTCAGACTTACTTTAAAGAATGAGGAAACTGAGGTGCTGGCCAACAGTTAACGGACTGGACAGAGACTTGGAGAGAATCCTTATGAGAACTGATTCCAGGTACATGTCCTTCCCGCTGACTGCACTGCCTCCCAGTTCCTACAGGGCTGCTTCGAAATCTTCACCATGAGTATGTCGTATTAATTAATTTGCATGAGAAAATATGTAGGGTTTTAATAATTTGCATGTACGAATTTGTTTTGTTTCTTTGCACATGCTCTAGTTTCCAGGAATGCACAAAGCTGAGTGAGTGTGGTGGGATCCCACCTTAACAGATGGCCTAGTTGTAGCCCAGAGAGATTAGCTAAAGCAAGAAGCTTAGAATAACATCTTGAAGACCAGATTCAAGATCTCCTTTGTCCCAGATCTGGCCCTGCCATGTTAGTATAATTTTTTCTCCATGTTATTTCCTCAAAAGAGCGTTCTTCCTTCTTCCCTCACTTTCTGGATCTCACACCTCAGATCTGTATGCTTCTGAATGGCTATTTTCCTTCTAACTGTATCCCTTTCTTGATTTTCCCACTTCATACCGAGCTGATTTATAGGCCAGAGTCGTCCCTTGGGCTGGACAGAAAAATAGCAAGGAGACAGATTAATGATCCCCTCAGCATTGCTCAGGAAAATGCCAGCACAGGCGCGAGACTGTGGCTCCGCAGAAGGTGGGAAGCCAGCATCCACCCCCTGCGAGCGATTATGTTGCCATCTCAAGCCAACACCTGGTTTGGAGGGAGGGAGAAAGGATTGGGAGTCCTCCCCCATCTACTCCAACCATTGCTTTCCTTTTGTTAAGGTAGAATGGAGAGCTTGGGGGCAATGAGGTGAGGAAAGAAAGAGAGGTAGGTACAAAAGGATTTCCCAGAGAATTTGTACCCCAAAGATGACATGGATTCAAGTTTCTGGATTAAAAAGAATCCTTTTCTGCATTGCTCTCCCTTCAGAAGCACAACACATAATCCATACCCACATCCATACACATCTTTACACACATGTGTGCATACTCACATTTTGCTATATACATATTTACATGCAAAGCCATGTGTTCATGGCCTTGGACCCTCCCAGACTTTAGTACAGGGACTGCTAAAGTCACAGGTTAAAAGGGAAGAAAGACGTTGAAACCTTTGCAGCTCTGGGTCCCCAGCACGCAGTCCCAACTCCCTCTAAAACCCTGGTGGGCTAGGATGGCTCCCCCCTTTCCTCCTTTTCTAATTATGACAGGCCCCAGGGGGCCAGAGCAAAGAGAGGGGAAGGCTGAGTGAGGACTGCAAGTGGGAAAGGAGGGCAGAGAAGGGAGGGAGGGAACCAGGGAGCTGAAACAGACATTTTGTTCTGGGGAAAAACAAGTGCATGGCCAGGCATGTGGCCAGACCACATGAAGAGTGGTCACCCCTCACTTTCCCCGCTTCCTCAGGGAGATGAACCCATGAGAGGTCCAGGACCAGTGCAATGGAAAAGGGAAAGAACCTTCAGGCCTGAGTTTTAATAGCAGGCTGATTTGTCTCCATGCTATAGTCAGGTTTAATGTCAGGTATTCTGCTGGTCCCTCTGTGAAGCTAGGAGATACCAGGAGTTTTTATCATTACTTTACATGAAGAGGACCCTGAGTTGTTAGAACCACTTGACTAAAGTCATGGCATGCAGGTCTCTTTGCCCCTAGTCCAATGCACATTTCACTGTTCTGATGGAGAAGGACTGGCTTCCCCTTCTATTCTTGGGGTTAGGCTACATTAACAATAACCTCTTGCAAGTGAAAATAGTCCCTCACCATTTACAAAACTAAATTCATGGGCATTTTATCTAAATTCATATATATGTATACAATCTAAGTCTAGATCTATATAGTGTTTTAATTGAGATGGGGGTCTCACTGTGTTTTCAGGCTGGTCTTGAACTTTTGGGCTCAAGCGGTCCTCCTGCCATGACCTCCCAAAGTAATTCAACACATTTTTATTGAGCATCGCAATACGCGTCAGGCACTATGATGAGTGCTGGGGAGGAAGGAATGGATAAATCCAATCCTGGCCTCCCTGAGCTCATGGCCAAGTAGAGAAAGTTAAACAGAAGATGATAAAGGCTTGTTATTTCACGCATGATCCTAGGAACCTGTTAGGGAAAAAAACCATGGGAAGAAGAAAACCTTCTGCTCACTTGTCAGCCAAAAAGAAGAGGATAATCCCAGAGCCGAGGAATTCTCCATGACATCTACTTCCGTCTTTGTCAGCAGCTCTTGGTTAATCCAGTTCCCCAGGCTTCTTCTCCTCCCCAAGACTTAGAATTAAGTTAAAATGTCAGGTCCTCTCCAGATGATAGAATTTCTTCTCTTCCCAGATCTGTTTTGTTGTGGTCATGAAGACTGCCCAGCCAAAGATTTGGAAACAGCAACTATTCCAATTATGTAAAATGTGATTAAAGGAAGTGTCATGGCTCTTCACATGAGCCTTTCACTTAATTCTTGCCTTGCAACCCTGGCTTGGGCTGACAAGCATAATAGATCTACTTGATACATCTTGTGCTAAAATAAAATGTCTACTCAAAAGTGCTTAGAATCCCTCTAGGCTGGAGTTGCCTAATGATGTCATTACTCCACAGGGCCCGGCGTTATTTTTAGGATGGCCATTTCCTCCCATATTAAGGCTTATTAGGATTTTTTTTTTTTTTTCTGTAGTACTCTACCCAAACAATAGAGGTCACACGCAGAGAGATGAGGCCTGGTCTGAGCCTGGGCAGCTCACTTACCCTTTCTGTACAGCTGAGGCCAAGTAAGGCCATTTGAAGCTGAAGGAAGCTTTTCTTGAGTGGTGGGAGATCAAACCAAGGTCAAAGTCTGTCTGGGTCAGGCTTGCATCAATATAGCCAGCATGCCCATAGTGCAATGACCAGGTTTATGCCATCCATCATCCACTCCCACTGACCTCTTATCCCTTTATACGGCACAACTACCCATCAGTTTAGGACACCTCCAGCCCAGCTCAAATCATGGGGCAAAAATAGCCTAGCAAATGTTCTATCATCCACAAGACAAAGTCTCTGATTCCAAGGTAAGGCAACCTCTACTATGCGGGGAAAAACAGTGATTGATTTTTACCAGCATAGGCTTTGCAATCAGATGGATATAGGTTCAAATCCTAGGTTTGCCATTTAATGGCTGTGTCCTCTGAGGAAAGTTTCTTAATATCTCTGAGCTTCATTTTCTTCATCACTAAAAGGAAAACAATACTACCAACCTCACAAGACTGTTACAGAACAAGTAAGAAAATAGATGCCAAGCACTTAGAGACCCCAACACAATGAAAACATTTATTAAATGCAACAGCTATTATTATTTATCATCATCTCTATTATTACCATAAACCAACAAAACACAATTTTGGAATCCAAAAACCTCTGAATACTAAAAGATTTTTCATAACTCGTTTCACAGCAAAACCTGACCTGACCTGAATTTTTTTGTAGGCTTCATTTATCCCACTTAAGATAAATATTTGTTACAGAAATCTGAATAGTTTTTGCTCAGAAGTTATTGCCCCAAACTCTGCTGTAGTTGTTACATAATATACACTAACTGCGCCATATTACCTTTTTTTATTTTTTGAGAGTCTCACTCTGTCACCCAGGCTGGAGCGCAGTGGTGTGATCTCGGCTCACTGCAACCTCCGCCTCCCGGGTTCAAGCGATTCTCCTGCCTCAGCCCCTCAAGTAGCTGGGATTACAGGTGTTTGCCACTACCTTCGGCTAATTTTCCTATTTTTAGTAGAGACGGGATTTCGTTGTATTGTCCAGGCTGTTCTCAAACTCCTGCCCTCAAGTGTTACTCACACCTCAGCCTTCCAAAGTACTGGGATTACAGGCATGAGCCACCATGCCCAGCCCATATTACTTTTTTAAAATCTGAAAAATTCTGAATTCTTAAACATATCGGGTCCTAAGAGAGTTTGTTAAAGGTTGGTCAGCATTCCTCTTTAAGCCAGATGCAGGGCGCAAACTACTGCTGTTCCTTCCTACCTAGGAATATACAAAAAGGGTTCATTCCCTCCTGGCTGTGAGGCAGTTGCCCATCTCCACAACAAATCATAAAGACTCCCAACCCCCAGGTAGCAAAATTAGCCCCTTTTGCCATTCAGAGACTCAATTTCTTACTACACCTAGGTAGTTGATTCTTGGCAAATCTGGACAGAAAGTTGGGCAACAAAAGCAATTCAAGGCCAGGCGCGGTGGCTCATGCCTGTAATCCCAGCACTTTCGGAGGCCGAGGCGGGGGGCTCACTTGAGGTCAAGAGTTCGAGACCAACCTAGCCAACATGGTGAAACTCTGTCTCTATCAAAAATACAAAAATTAGCTGGGCTTGGGGGCGGGTGCCTGTAATCTCAAGTACTCGAGAGGCTGAGGCAGGAGAATTCCTTGAACCCGGCAGGCAGAGGTTGCGGTGAGCTAAGACCGTACCACTGCACTCCAGCCTGGGTGACAGAGTAAGACTCCATCTTAAATATATATATACACACAGCTCCTGAATAAGTAACACTTCTATTTGCTGAGCACCTATTATGTGCCATGCCCTTTACATACACCCTGAACCTCACAACAATAATGAAGAAAGTACTGTTGTTCCCCACTTTATAATTTTTTTTTTTTTTTTTCAGAGGTGGAGGTGGTTGGGAAGAAAAGGTTTCACTATATTGCTAAGGCTGGACTCAAACTCTTGGACTCAAGTGATCCTCCCACCTCAGCTTCCCAAGTAACTGAGACTACAGGCACGAGCCACCTGACTCAGCCCCACTCCAGAGATTTGTAAACAGGAACATAGAAATGATGGGAACTAAAATTCCAGTCTGATTTCAAAACTACTGCTTTTTCTTCTGTAGCATTGCTTGCTGACTCTCATAAAACCATAGAAAAAATACAAAAAGGGAAAGCTTATTTACATTTATTTTAGTCCCATTTTCTATTATATTTGAAGCATGTGGTATTATCTCTTTTAAGACTCAGGCCCTACATAGGGATCAATTTGCAAGTCTGGGAAATGGTCACTTTGTCAGGTGCCAAATATTCTCTAAGTGCTAGTGTTCTCAGAAGATGACATTGACCTTTATTACTCAGTCACCTCTCCCCTTAATCCTTCCTCAATCTCTTGCAACTTGATTTGTGGGAGGAGTTTTAGAACTGCAGTGGTGGTGGAGGTGGTTGTGTTTGGGGGCGTATTTTGTAGCTGTGTGCCTAGTTCGGTCCGATGAGATCATTTGAGTATAAAGGTCAGGAAAGGAGATCTGTTAACCTTGGCCCCGGACCCACTGGTGAATGTTCAGTGTTACGCTCCTCCAGCACACGATATGCTAAGCCAGGCACAAGGCTCTATCCAGGACAACCCACCTTCCCTCGACCCAAAAGGAAAAATCAAAGGCAGCAAAAAGATCAAAAAGCAAGTGTCCAAAACCAGAAAGAGCAACTCTCCCTCCCTTGTGACACCTGATGAGACAAAGACCGTGAAGTAAAGGTGTCATGCAGCCCTCAGATTAATCTACACTATGCAGAAATGGTCAGAGTCCTCCTTTCCCCTATAATAGGATGCCCAGGAAGCCTCACAATGAATGCTTCAGTCAACAAGATAGCAAGAACTCAGCCTGGCTGGCGGTGCATTGTTTATCGGCTACCTAGGGCTTTGGATTATGAAAAGATGTCTGAAAGAGACTTTGTTATCTCATTGTACTTCTGCAAGTCACCACTCAGTTCCGTGAGCAGCATTGCTCCCCTTAGAATTCCTGACTTTTGATTTGAGGATGTGATTGTTCGTTAGACTGATAATAGTAGGTTTGAAACCCAAGGGTAGAAAGCCAGGCCTGTGGTTGCCTGCAAAATGGAGGTGCAGCTGGGGCTTCTGACGGGCCCCGGTGAATTCCAGGCAGCCTGCCAGGTGGCATGGCTGTCAGTGATCCATGAGGTCGCCAAGGTATGAATCAACGTTGGCGGCATCCATGGTTGCATCCATAATATAGATGGTTCATGTAGCATGTCACAGGCCAATGAGAAAGTGACTTGTCTTGGAGGTTTTTCCTTTTTTTTTTTAATCCCAGTAGCAAAGAAAGCAATCATCCAAGAAATGGAGAGTATGAAACAGAGCCCTATCCAGGTGGGATCCTCCTGCAGCTCTGAAGTGTGGCCATGGAGCAACTTATATGCTGGCCACTGTGTCCCAAATTATCCAGAAACTGTGATCTCCTTCTTGGCCATAGATATCTAAGCCCATTTTCCTGCTCTACTTTCTCAGTAACAACTCACAGACAAAGTAAAGATTAGAATAGACCTTAGAGATTGTCTTGTCTAATACTCACATTTTACAGATGGAGAAACTGACCAGAGAGAGGATGTGAATTTCCCAAGGTCACAGAGTACGCCATGAGAAGACAAGACGGGAGTCATCTCTCCTGATTCCCAGTGCTTTCCTTTCTACTCCTCACTCAGAAACAAAGGCCCCCAAATTTTCTAATCCTGCCAAAGAAACATGTATATAAGAAAATGTAACTTAAAATGAAAAGATGTTCTAGAATGCTGATGACAATAGCTGAGGACTACTGACTTGAATATAGAGATAGCTTGACACTAACAAAATCAAGTGCTGTGGGTGAATGAATATGATGATAATAGACAAGTCTACATAATATATTTTTCATGAGCAAATGAGAGGATATGAAATATATATTATGGATGATGGTGTTAACATCACGTTTATTTACTCTGCAGCAATCTGATTCTCCGAGCATTACAGTTTCTCTACAACCAAAATGGCTATGATTCTCTGAATCTTGAAGTTGGCCCCAAACTTCCACAAATGCACCTGAGGGTCTGTCCTCACCCTCACTGCCACACACCCCACACCCACACCCATTGAAAGATGACTTCAAAAGAGAGGTCTGGGCCAGGCGTGGTGGCTCACGCCTGTAACCTCAGCACTTTGGGAGGCCAAGGCGTGCAGATCACTTGAGTCTAGGAGTTTGATAACAGCCCAGGGAACATGGGAAAACCTCATCTCTACAAAAAATACAAGAATTAGCCAGGAGCTAAGGTAGCCTCCTTACCTGGAGGATAACTTGAGCCCAGGAGGCAAAGGTTGCCATGAGCTAAAATTGTGCCACTGTACCCCAGCGTTGGCAACAAAGCAAGACCTGTCAAAAAATAAAATGAAATAAATAAAACAGGTCTGTATTTTTAACAAACTGGTGAACCAGTAAAGAATCCTCTCCCTGCTGCCCCTCATCGTGTGCTGTCACTGATTCTTAGCTGGTTGCCACTTTGCTGTGGTATCCTTCCCAAAGCACCTCCCCTCCCTCCCTGCCATAACTGTATTCACACAGTCAAGTCAGCCAGCGTTTTTAGAGCCCTGAATATAGCACAGCCCAGGGCTGAACACCAGAGAGTTCCTCGGGGATTCCACACACCCTTCAACTCAGGGAGAAGCAGAGGCCACCCCCTATTCTTTCAGTGAAGCCCTGCCTGCATCCCTGAGGTCTCTGCCAGTGGTGGTGGCAGCTTCCTGTGAGGGCGTCCCTCTCTCCACGTCTGGCACTGAGGAAGGCAAAGTTAGACTGACAACAACACTAACAAAGATTAATTCCTGTGTCTGATGAGAGTTAATTTCTCTGATTAGAGGACTCTCAAAAATGTGCAGTGACTAAATCTTGACTGGAAATTTTCAAATGGCAGAACGGCTGGGCAAAGAGCCCCAGTCACACACCAGTGACTTAGAGGGTCTCCCTGAGACCAGGAAGAGTATCAGTAAGACAGGTAAGTGAGATAAACTCATGAGGGCAGGTCACTCTGGCCAGCTAGCTCTTTATGCATTTATCCATTTCATTCCACTTATTATTTGTTGTGTATTTTCCTTTACAGAGCTTCTCGCAAGATCTGGTCTGAAACCAGACCAAAAAGTATTCAGAAAGATAGGAGGAGAGGTGGGGAAGGCCCATCCACCTGGAGAAACATTATCTGTTCTGATGGAAATTGGCAACTAATACCCCTCCTCCAGAAACGTGCTTTGTGTGGTGAAAGAGAAAGAAGATGATGGAAAGTGGAGATGAACCACTTCTAGACTGCTTTCTGACGAAGGGCATGTGCACGCCTGTAGAACAGGTGGAAAAGACTGTCTAGAGGCAGTGGATATTCAGAATGATACTCCTCTGTGGTCAGAGGGAAAACGGGAGGTGGCTGGGAAGAAAGACTGCGAGCCTGGAAGGCAGACAGACTTGGACTGGAACCCTGGCTCTATCACTCATATCTTTGTGGACCTGAAAAAGACACCTACTTATGAGAGGCACAATTACATCACCTAGAAAGTGAAAATCATTCCCATCTATGTTGATTTTTCAGCATATAGAACTTGCAAAAGAGCCTGGCAATCGGGGTCCTCCTTCCTCCATGCCTTTCCTCACCTCTGGGGCCTAACAAGAAAAAGTTCTTCTGGCTTCTCTTTGGGGAGATATGGAAGGCTGTGAAGTCTCATACTTGTACAGGTGGGGGACCGAAGGAGGAGCTACTTTTCCTTTTCTGTCACATCATCCTTTCCCTTCACTTCCCAACTCACTTTTTGTCCTACCCGTCGGTCATCCATCTCATAAATGTGTATTAAGCACTCACCAAGGGCCTGGAGCTGTCCATAATGAGGTGCTCCAGGTCCTTTTAGTAGTTGACCCCCCTCCAAACTCATTTATCAATTCCATAAACGTTTATTGGGAGTCTATTTTGTGCCAGGCACCAAGCTATGTCCCAGCGATAGGGAGACAGGGTTTCTCTCCTATAGCATCCACAGTCTACTAATGAAAAAGAAGCTGGCTTTGGTCAGAGATAGTTTGTTCCTTGGGGTTCAGGATATGAGTGCCCAGCGCTCCCCTCCTAAACTGGGCTAGTCCAGATGTAAAGCTGCAGTCAGCACACTGCTAATGGGGCTTTGAAAGTCTCTGCTTTATTAGGGCAGTCAGGAAAGCCGATTTCAGCTGCAAATGCCTTCATTGCCTCCCCAGCAGAAATGGCTAATACCTGCTTTCTGGGACGTGCTCATCAAAAGGAGACTCTCAAAGCCCCATTAGCAGTGTGCTGACGCTGGCTGTACATCCTGAAAGGGCAAAGTCCAGCCGAGTGAAAGGAATCCAGCCTATTTGTCAACACTAGAATGAGTCAGAGTTTCCCATCGCCCACCCTCCACCCCCTAAACACCCCCCCCCCCCCCCCCCCCACCCCCCCCCCCCCCCCCCCCCCCCCCCCCCCCCCAACCACCCCCGCCCCATCCACCTTCCCAGCCCACCACCCCCACTTACTTCCTCCCTCTTACCTGGTCCACAGGGTCAGAATTACAATTTCTCAGCAGGGGGCTCTGCAGTCCTGTAACCCACACACTCCCCCTCCTTCCTCTGGCTCACCATCTCCTCTTCCTGCCATTCTCAATTTATCCCACAAGCCTGCAGATGCCTAAACAAGCATAGAACTATGTGCCCAGGACTTTCCACTCTGCCCTCACCTGAACTCCACCACCAGAAGCTTGGGCTCTGCCGTCACCATTGCCTTAAGTGGTCACCCAGGCTCCTAGAATCTGGGGAAGGGTCTAGCCCAACTACTACCCAACAGAGGAATTTCTCCCACGGCACCAACAACATATGGGCATTTTGTCTCCTCAGAGTGAAGATGGTTATTACCATAGAGCCTTGGAAACAGACCCACCTGGTGGCCCAGCCCGGCGCACAAGCTGTGGGACCTCGCTAGTTCACATTAGGCTGAAAGAAAGTTGCTGGGAACCCCAAGAAGATGATCTCCCCTGAGATTTTTACCTGACAGCTGCCCCCAATCCCAGCCCTCATATAACCTAATCACAACTTCTGCAATCATCCAGTCTCATGTTTAAAAGATGCCCAGTACCAAGAAATACTGGCCTCGTCTTCTACTTGGGCCCCCCCCAAGAAAAAAGGACAGGAGAGGAAATGAGATTCTCTCAATTTTGTTTACTGTCTCATTATTCAATAGACAAGCAGGGTGAAGTGGACCTCGAAGGAACAGGAGTCATTAGAGAGTCTCATAACAAAAATAATGTTTTGACCACACTGAGAACGTCCTGCTATGCTGTAGGCATGTGTTAGCCTCTGGATATACAAGGCTGAATAACAAACTTGACCCCTTACATTGAGGACTCATGGCTTAGGGGTGAAAACAGACATAAATAAAAATTATATGCGGTCTAACACTTGCCTTCTTAGCCATCTGAACACACAGCTTTGTTTTATCCCTGATCTTACTTGTGCTGGCCATTGTTGACTGCTACCTCTTTCTTGAAATTCTCTAGTTACTGAGCTTCTGGTTTCACTTTCTCCTGAGTCATCTTTACTTCTGAGACCACTCCTGAGTCTCCTTCATTGCATCTTCTTCCTCTGCTTGCCCTTTAAATATTGGTATCCGCTAAAGAATCCATTTTTTCCTTCTTTGCTACTCAATTTGCAGCTTACATTCTCTCTGCAAAATATCTTTTGCTCCTAAATACAGACAGCTCCCAAACCCCTACCTCCTACCTAGACTTTTTCTAAATGGCATCTCCAGAACATATATTTGTTGGAAAAACACTTCTTTGGTATGCCATGTACCAATAATAATCTAGGTGCTTTACAAATATTAACCCTCATTTATTCTTTTTTCTTTTCTTTTCTTTTTAATTTTTTTTGAGATGGAGTCTTGCTCTGTTGCCCAGTCTGGAATGCAGTGGCACAATCTCTGCTCACTGCAAGCTCCACCTTCTGGTTTCTCGCCATTCTACTGCCTCAGCCTCCCGAGTAGCTGGGACTACAGGTGCCCACCCCAACACCCGGCTAATTTTTTGTATTTTTAGTAGAGATGGGGTTTCACCATGTTAGCCAGGATGGTCTCAATCTTCTGACCTTGTGACCCACCCGCCTTGGCCCCCCGAAGTGCTGGGATTACAAACGTGAGCCACTGTGTCCAGCTGTCATTTACTCTTAACAACGTAACAACTCCGTGAGGTGGATGCCATTATTATCCTCATCTTAAAATCAGGAAATGGGGGCATAGAGGGGTTACTTAACACAAGATCACACAGCTTATGAACAGTAGGGGTAAGTTCTAAACATGCATGGTCTGCCTCTAGAGGCTACCGTGCCACATTACCTCTCCACTTGTATAAATTACAGGAATACGACACCTATTTTGGCAAATATGAACTTGGCTACTTTCTCCCCCAGTCTCCTCTTCCATCTATATAACTCAACTTTCCACTTTGGTTAATAGCATCCTCATCAACTCAGTTTCAAAGAAAGAAAACACCTGGTACATAAAAAATTTTCAGTGAAGGCTTCTGTATTGAGTTAAACTGTTCTAAATGGAATTGAATTGAAGTATGGAACTCAGCATGGGAACTTCCATTGGAGAACTGGGGAAGATTTTAGAGAAGAGGTGACATGTGAGGTGAGAAGGCTGTAGTACTTTATATAGAACCTTGCATTTTAGCGTTGTGCGGGGATAAGAGATCAGGCAGTTCAATATTCTCATGTCACAAATGGTAAATCTCAGGTAGGTAAGAGGAACCTGGGATGTGAACAAGTCTAGAGTCCAGTAGGGGAGGAGCAATAGCTCTTTAATATTCATGGCTTGTCTATAGACTGGTGGGACCAGTGGTATTGGCAGTACATGGAGGCTTGTTCTGAGACTCTCCCATAGACCTACTGAATCAGAAACTGCATGTTAATGAGACCTCCAGGTAATTTTTCTGCACATTAAAGTTTGAGAAGTATTGGTCTAAGACTGTTTTTATAATGGGCAAGGGGATCAGATTATCTAGCCAAACTTCATAGCATCCTAATGATTTTATTTCCTCTGGAACACCTCTAAATTTTTGGAAATACACCTCTCCCCTCACCTGCATGCCATGGAGATTAAAATCAATAAATATGATTGCATGCATGCATTCTCTACTGTGTAGAGAAGGCTTTATCCTGAACAGCTCAAAGGAGACACAGTTATTAATGATGTTGGTAAATGTTCAGCAGTTGATTTTGGTGGGAAGTGGGAGAGAAAGAAAGAGAATGGTTTCATCTGTGGTGTTAACCTAACCCCCAAGCATTTATGGTTAATGAGGACACTGGGCCTGCTATTAGTCATAGGTACTAGGAAGGCAGTGAAAAAAAATTGTTAGAACAAACTGATTTGATTAACATGGTCCAGGTGGGTGTTGGTTAAAATCCTAGAATCTGGAAGTACTGGGATGATCTAGGCCTCAGAGTACTAAAGGGACCTAGATGAAAATTAGAGGTGATGGAAACTTGGCCAGTGCACTAAGTACAAAGGAAGCCAAGATCTTGAGGCTTGGACTGGCATTGAGAATGGATGCTGTTTGGATGGAAGGCATGACAGGCTGGGTAGGACCAACGATGGATGGTGGCAAACAAGGTCAGGAATCAAGGGAAAGTAGAAAAGCACAGGCTCTGTATAAATAAGAAGGAAATAGTTAATTAGAATAAAACTAACTTTAGCCACAGCTGCTGTGGCTGAGGGCCATTTGCTGGTTGGACTCAGGATGCAACCATACAGGAAAGAGCTGCTAATGGAAGGGGGAAGTCTTCCAGGCAGCTCTTCACCCAAAAGTTACTCTTTTCCTGTCTAAACCCATGGAAGACGATAAAACCCCTTCTGCAACAGCTGGGAAAGACATTCACAGACATCCACAGACATTCTGTAGAGTGATTTTATTGCAGAAGGCATTCATAGAACAGGTTTACATTGGAAGGGAATTGTACCTCGTGAAATTCCCGCATTTGCATGAATATGTGTGATAGCAAATAGCCGAAATAGCTAAAGTAGAAGAAACAGGGAGACATCTGTATACTCTAGAGTGAACAGTTGGAGGCAGACTACAGTTCTGCAGTTGGCCTATCAGCTCTACTGCAAGGAAGTGACGGGTCCAAATTACACTGGCAGGAGCTGCAGAAGGAGACTTGTGGTCAGCGCTGATCCAGCAGGACAGCAAGAGGGTTCAGAGAATATCAGACCAAACTGGCTAAGGGGACAGGACCCAACCAGAGTTCTACAGGTCTCCTAGATGCAGCAGTTAACTATAAATAAACCATATTGTTCATTCCAGGAAGTCAGGTAAGTCTTGAACTAATCCATCTTCTTGCTCTCCCTGTAGAGTTTAGAGTCAAGAATCCACTCAAGTATTAACAAGCAGATGGGTAGGTATGATCTCAGAGACAGAAGGTCAAGGAGGCAGCACCCTTAGAGATGGTGCCTGTCCTTTCCTTCTCTTCCTCTCCCGCTCTCATCTCTAACCTCCTTTCTTTTCTTTTCTTTTTTTCCTCATTTTTTCTCCTTTTTCTTGGCCTTCTTCTGACTCTTCTGGCTATAAAATGAAACAAAGTTTGCATTTTATTACTTACTACAGAGAATTTTATGTTTCCTTGTTTGGGTTTAGAAAATGCACTAGTGGAATAGCTTTATTTATTTATACATTGAAATAGACTAAATTAACTGGATTTTATGTTTTATGTGCCTACCCACACTGCCTTTGCCCTAAAAGATGGCACTTTCAATGCCAAAATGGCATCCACCTAGGTGTGTTACTAACATAGCATTTGCAAAGGCTGTTTACAGAGAAATAGTGTTGTAGTTGCCTTCTGAGCTTGCCTAGTAATCCCAGCCCTTCAGAGGGTAACACAAAACCTCTTATCTAACACAATGGACTGGGGACAGAGCCAGGACACAAAGACAGTCATGTAGTGATTTGACTGTGTCCACTGATTCTGGGGATATCTGCGTTTGAAGGTCACATAATTCCTACCTGCTCACCTCTTAAATCATCTGCTTCTGTCTGCAGGTGGTGACAGAGACTCCAGAAAACTAAAATAGTCATCTTTCAAGGTTAACAAGGAGCTGCTTAGAAGCCTCAGCATGACTGCCCATAGCCAATTCACAGGGAGCTGTCGCTGCTCCCCCGAGGAAGGGTTTCGGTTAATGAAGAGATGGGGCTGGGGTGGCTGCCTATGGAGAAGAGCCAGCTGTTTGGCTTCCTATGTTGGAGCCCTACGCTGAAGGCAAAGGGAGTGGGCTGCTGCCATTCCCCCAAGCAGAACAGACCGCAATGGTCCCTGTGAGATGTCTGCAACCAGGGAAAACTTGCTACAGTCTGGGACTCATTCAGTGAAATCCATTGTCCTCTCCCCATGAGAGGGGTTCTCAATTAAATTTCTCCTGAGGTCCTTTTTCTCCCATAGTGATCTATTTCTTGCAAGGTTTTTTTAATCTCTCAGATACCGCAAGGTTGACTCAAATAAATACTATAATTCTAGTTTAGGGTCCGATTTATGCAATGCCCTTTACTGAACATAATACTCAGTTTTCTTATTTGTAAAATGAGAGAGTAGGCAAATACAAAAGAGCAGCACAATAACTCAGTCCTACAAAAATACTGTCAGGAATTTTTTTTTTATGAGAGCTAATAGACTAATGAAAAATAAAAGGGTTTTTCTCCAGATTCTACCATAGCCTTTCCTCCTTCAAGATGAGTGCAAGAAGAAGAGAAGAGATCACTACCTGGGGCAGGTGACATCATGCTAATCAATAGTGGAGAGAGAACAGAACTTTGCAACTCGTTTTACTTCTACCTTGTCTACCAAGAAGACTAATCTTCAATCTTGGAAGAATAGAACAAACTCAGGAATAGACAAGCTCATGATGGGTGGAGAGATAATAAAAGAATACCTGTAAATGAGCTCGAGTCTTAAAGCCTAGACAAATTGCATCCCAGAAAGGTAAAACTGTGGAACTACAATCTGTAATCTTGGAGAAATAGTGAAAAAGACGAGGTATCCAGTCACTGGAGATGTGCACATCTGTCCCCATTTTTGAAGAGAGGTAAAAGCTGCATTCTGGAGACTATAACTTGGTAAGTATCATATCAACCCTCCACAAAATTCTAGATTGCACTATTAGGTGGGTGCAGTGGTGCACACCTATAGTCCCAGCTATTTGGGAAGATGAGGCCAGGAATATCACTTGAGCCCGAGAGTTTGAGTCCAGCCTGGGCAACATAGCAAGACCTTATCTCTTAAAATAGAAAACAGCCAGGTACAGTGACGCACACCTGTGATCTCAGTACTTTAGGAGGCCGAGACGGGATCTCCTCTCCAACTCAAGAGCTCAGGAGTTCAAGACCAGCCTAGGCGCATGGAGAAACCTCATCTTTACAAAAATACCAAAACAAGTTAGCCAGGCGTGGTGGTACGTATCTGTAGTCCCAGCTACTTAGAAGGCTGAAGTGGGAAGACCCTTGAACCTGGGAGGTTGAGGCTGCAGATAGCCGAGATCACACCATTGTACTCCAGCCTGGGTGACAGAATGAGACCCTGCCAAAAAAAAGAGAAAGATCAAAGATTGCTGCATTAAAGAGATGGTTGCAGACATTTAGTAAAGAAAACAGGAATCATCAGAAGCTGGCCTGGGTTCATTAACACAAAGTCATTACAGGAATAGTTCTACTATAAGGTCAAGTTGGGAGCAAAAAACAGCAGGATAGTTTTGAATCCTGGGAGTCTGTGTTTGTTTGTTTATTTATTTATTTATTTATTTATTTATTTATTTATTTATAAGCCTTGACTAGAATACAAACTCCGTAAGAGCAGGAATTTGAGGGAGGAGTGTTTTTTGTTTACTTTTGCACCTAGAACTATACCTGACGCATGGAAGACACTCAGTAAGTAGGAGGTTGCAGTGAGCTGAGATGGTGCCACTGCACTCCAGCCTGGGTGACAGAGTGACACGCTGTCTCAAGAAAACAAAGAAGGAGACGTAGCAAAAGTTAACTGTGACTATCTCTAGGTGGTTTGATACTGGGCAGTTTTAATTTTCTTCATAATAATTCATATTAAAAATGCCTATATTTTCCACATTTTCTATTAATGAGCATAGGTTACTCACAAAATCATAGCATAATCACAAAAATAAAATAACCTTTGACTTACTCATGACAAATTAGCCTAATTTTCTTCTTTTTGGAAGTATTACCAGACCGGTAGACTAAGGGAATGTGGATTTCCATGAGGGATTTCCCAAAAACGGTCATGTTATCCTTTGACCCAGATGGAGGGCCATGAGTCCAGTTAAGGGTTATGGCTCAGCTAGGTGAATTTGTTGAATGACTGCACACCAGTTCTGTCATGCATCGATAACAGTGGGGATACGTCCTGAGAAATGGGTTATTAGGTGATTATGTGATTATGCGAACATCACAGAGTCAACTTACACAAACCTGGGTGATATAGCCTACTACATACCTAGGTTATAGGGTTTAGCCTATTTCTCCTAAGCTACAAACCCGTACGGCATGTTACTGTACTGAATACTGTGGGCAATTGTAACACATTGATAAGTATTTGTATACGTAAATATACCTAAACATAGAAAAGGTACAATAAATATATGAGATTATAGTCTCATGGGACCACTGTCACACATGGGGTCCATGGTCGACCAAAACATTGCTGCACAGCTCATGACTGCAGTGTAGGTGAAAGGATCAATGCCAATTACAAGGAAGACTTCTAATGTTGCAATACAGAGATCTGTCACATTCACCATGTTCTTCGGAGGCTTGGATGAAGATAAAGAAGGCCTGCCCACTTACATTGTAGGCAACACATAGCAGGGAAACCTAGCTGATACGCTGGTGGGCAGGATTCAGATAAAAAAGATCTCAACCCCTGTAACTCCTTTAACTTTATTGGCTCAGAACCAATAAAGTTAAACTTGATAGGCCTTATATTCCACTTCCAAAAAGTCAATAGCCCAAGTAGTGAAAGAGAAAGACCTACTTAAGGATTGTTGTGTGAAAAAAGACCCAATCATTTTAGACAGCCTACAGCTCCTGAGAAGTCAACAGAGTGATGTGGCTGCTTAAAGAGCTAATGCAACCTTGGATCACATTACTAGAGCTCTCATATCTGGAATTGTGGTTGATTCCAGATTTATCATTCTATGACAGCATTATCCAAAGTGCCTTTTGGAATATTTCATGTTAAGTGGATGGTCAAATATATTTGGGAATTGTATTATAGCGAGCTTCTCTTATGGAGATACACAGTATATATTAGCAAACTAAATATTCTGAGAAGTCCTGCAATAAAGAAACCTGGTTATTTGAACTCAGGTCTGCCTAAATCATTTTACCAGGAAATGTTTTTTGTTGTTTTGTTTTGCTTTGCTTTGCTTTTGTGTAACATTCATTGACAGAGCACATTTGGGGAAATGCTGATGTACCATAAGCTACCCTAGGCATGAATATATCACTCTATCTTTGTGCTCTTCAGCAAATAGCACAGTGCAGGGCACGGGACAGGTCCTCAGCACATGCTTGTTGAATGAATGAATATGAATGTACCAGAATACTTCAGTATTGTAAAGTCTCCACATCCCATCATGTAGAAGGTGCACAGGCAGCTGGAACATATCCAAAGGAGAGCCAACAGAATGGAGGGTTTGGAACGCTGATTATCTAAGAGAGGCTTTACTTGGAAATGGAGAAGACGTTGGTCAGAACAAAGGCCTGGTTAGCCTGGGGTTCTTGGGGGCGAGATGGGCTTGACTGAGCCTGGCTGGAGTTTGGAAATGAGACATACTCTCCAGGAAACAAGAGGACATCACAAGCTACTAGCAAAGTCCCAAGACCAAGCATGGGTAAAAGAATACAGTTAGGAGTCCCAGGGTCTTGGAGCACCCTGCTGGGTGACAGACCCCTGAGAGACCACCTATTCCAGCGATTCCCTACCCTGTCTCCACACATTAACCTCTGCCTAGTTTTTCAAAATACCATTATCGGGACTTCTTCCTGGCCACATAGATCATAATCTCTGGTGCTATTGCCCTGGTAATGGCAGGACTGGGACCAGGGCAAAGCGAGCCTGGTTCCTAGGGGAGCTAATGTAAGGAGACAGTCACTCTCGGGGCCCTCCCAGTGCAGGGTTGGCACCAGAGAGAGATGCACTTTACATTTTGCATGCTAGGTGCCTTTCACTTCTCATCCCAGTTCCAGCTCTGGACACTGGCACTCTGTAAAGTTGCCCCCTGGCGATTCTTAGATGGGGCTAGATTTTAAATCCACCAATGCATTAAAACGCATTCCATTTGCTGGCTAGAAAACAAGGAATCCAAGGCAATGCAGGAAGTTCATGTCAAAGACAGGACCAGAAAGGACCAGTGGAATCTGGCAGCAGGCAAGGGGCCAAGGAGAAGGCAGGCAGAAGAACTTGGCATCAACTGCTGGGGACTCACCTGCAGGGACAGAGGTTTGGCTCTACTCCTAGGGAGGCCTTGTGAGGTAAGACAGGGCCCCAGTCCAAGGTAATGGATCCCAAGCAGGAAGACAAAATGGAAATCTGGGAGTTAGAGAATAAATACAGTCATAGGGGCTAGACTACATGACTTGGTCCTCATGACCAGATGTGGCCCAGTGATAGGGTTGGAAGTATTGACCAGGGGTGCCTGCAATTCAGGGCCCTCAATGTTCCTTCCCATGGTCCCAGAGACTGTGCAGAGCTGAGCCAGCAGGACAGGGCTCCACAGCGTGGTAGGAAACATGGGCGGTTCTCCATCTTGGGGAGGCTCAATGGCCATCTTCCAACATTCAAATGGAAATCATATAGAAAAGGAATCAGAGTTACTTGAAAGGGTTTCAAAAAACAGAACTCACACCAATAAGAGAAATGGCTGGCAGGGTGTTCAGCAGTCCCATGGATATGTTTTTTCTTCAACAGTGTTTGGACAGAACAGACCCAGGGACTCCCTCTCTTCTAGCCTCCGAGCATCCTCCAATCTCCTCTTCACTTGCAAACTCCAGGATCATCTTCTCGGCTATCTCCGGCTTCTGGGATCAGCCCACACAGTTGTTGTGGTTAGCTCCTTCTTGCCAACCAATGAGGAGCTCCAAGATTCATCAGAATTATTCCACTGACATGGAGGCAGCCACCAACCTCCTGGTCAATTTGCATTGGTGAGCCTCCTCCACCCACTCTCGCTAGGCTTCTGTTTCCATCATGATGATGTGGCTCTGGAAGCTGTGGGCCCCTTCTATGAATTGGCCAAGGAGAAGTGCAGGGCTCTGAGCATCTCTTGAAGATACAAAACGAGTGTGGCAGCAGTGCTCTATTCCAGGACATCCATAAGTCACCTTAAGATGAGTAGGGTAAAACCCTGGATGCCATGGGAGCCGCCATGGCCTTGGAGAATAAGCTGAACAAGGCTCTTTTAGATCTTCATGCCCTGGGTTTACCCACACAGACCTCCATATCTTGACTTCCTGGAGAGCGACTTCCTCAATGAGGAAGTGAAACTCATCAAGAAGGTGGACAACCACCTGACCAACTTTGATAGCCTGGCTGGCCCCCAGGCCAGGCTGGGCAAATTCCTCTTCCAAAGGCTCACCCTCAAGCATGACTAGTAGCCTACTGAGCCCAACAACTTCTGAAGGATCCCCCTCAAAGTGTCAGGGCTTCTGCCTGAGCCTCTCTCTCCAGCCTCTAGGCAGCTTTTTAACCACCTTGGAGCTTCTTCTCAAGCCTTGGACCAAATGGAAACAAAACTTTTTGCAGTAAAAAGAGAAAGAGAGAGAGGACAACTTTGCCCCAACATTAGGCATTTCTACTAGCTGGCAATTTCCAAAACTGGAGTAAGGCAATGCTTGTAACCTGTCCAGATGTGTAAGGAGGTTTGAAGACAGATGTCTCCACTGGAGACAGGTTCCACACTGTTGCCCAGGTTGAGTGCAGTGGCACCATCATGGCTCACTGCAGCCTCGACCTCCCAGGCTCAAGTGATCCTCCTGCCTCAGCCTTCCAAGTAGCTGGGACCACAGGTGAGTGCCACCATGTCTGGCTAATTTTTATCTTTGTAGAGACAGGGTCTTGTTATGTTGCCCAGGCTAGTCTCGAACTCCTGGACTCAAGGGATCCTCCTGTGTTGGCCTCTCAAAATGCTGGGATTTATAGGTGTGAGTCACTGCACCCAGCCTCCACTTCATATTAAACGACTGCTGTTGTCTTTCAACTCAAAGATCCTGAATTCCTTGTCTTTTTTGTTTTCTTACCTCAAGGAGCTACGCTCTGGTTCTCCAAAATGCTCTATCCGGGTATTCAAGATGGTAAGGAAGACCACAGGGGCATTTGCATATAATTAGATTATGAAAGACTGAGGTTTGAATAAACTGTGCAGACTATTTACAGACAATTTTCAGGTTAAAATTACATCACGGCTCCCCTTACAGTCATCATCCTTTGATTTCTCTCTTCTGTTTCTCCTCCTGCACCTATTTACATTGACCCAGATCAAATCTAATCAAATCAGCTAGCATTTGTGGAGGGCTTACTGTGAGCCAGGCACTGCGCTAGATGCAGATGCTTACCTCGGAAGCCCACTCAGAGAAGGCTGGGCTCAAAGAGTCAGGGTTGGGGAGCATAAGGAACACCACGGCCTGGGATGAATTCTCCAAGGCCACAAATGCTCACTCCCCATTCAAGCAGGCCCAGTGTAGAGAATAAAGATAGCAAATTCCCTGGATACACTCCCTAGAACTGTCGCTTCAATGCTCAGATCAAAAGCCAAGACTGGGCAGGATCCTGGGAATTCCAGGATGTGTGCACATGGCTTCCACGACAGTACAAAAGGGAAAGTTCTCAGGCCAAGGAAGACAGCCGTTGGTTCCTGTGTAGACAGGGTGGGTCATGCTGAGCCAGGAGGAGAGACACAGATAAGCCCTGCCTGCCTCAGGGCCCTTGTCCGTGCTGTTCCTTTGACACTGAAGGGCTTTTCATGTCCCCCCTGCCTCCTCATCCCAGCCCCACAGAGTCCCTTCTTCTTGCTTCTAAAGGACAGCTTAAAATTCCCTTCCTTCAGAAAGCATTCCCAGATCCACCAGAGGAAGTTGGGCACCTTTCCGTAGCATCTTCAGGCTTTCCTGTGTAACATTTTTCATAACTATAACCAATAACTGTTTGTGCAATTGCTTTCTCTCTAGACTACAAGTTCCTTAGGAGCAGGGAACTTGAATGAATAAATGAATGAATGCCATAAGTGTTAAAAAGAAGAAAAAGGTAACTGGAAGCAGGAGAAGCAGAAACTAAGGAACCAAGGATAGAGGTTTGGCTGGAGCAAACAGAAAACCAGACGGGCAAAGCCAAGGGTCAGGTACAGACCAGGTACAGAAGCAGCAAGGTAAGACTGTGAAGACAAGGCTTGCAAATGTGGGATTTCAACAGCGTCCCCTTGAGGTGAGGTGTGGGGCTCCTTTCCTGGGCATGGGGCAAGCTTTAGAGAGGAGGACTCCCACTTGAGCTCCCTGGTTTCCAGCACAAACAAGATAACCTTCCTATGGCAGAATGAACCACCCAATATAAATGAGGCTGTACACGGGTTTACGGGACATCTGTCCTCAGACCACAGGGACCTGAGATCCCTACTTAGCAAGGTTGCCATGTCTCACTTACAGCTGCCCTGATCTTCTGTCTGGTTTGTTTTTTTTGTTATTGTTTGTTTGTTGTTTGTTGTTTTTTGTTTTTGTTTGTTTCTTTTTTTTTGGCTTCGTTCTCCCTCCCCCACTCCGCAGGCTCCCCCCAACCCCCCGCCTGCAACTATAGCTAAGGGAACTCCATTAGCTTCTATCTCCATTACCTGGTCATCTGATTATCTGATACCCTGGGTTTTCTTGATTATTCAGTTGAGACCTCTGGGGGAACTTAAAAGATGGAAGAAGGATGGTGTGTCCCAAGTTGAAGGCAGAGTCCTATCTTACAACACAGCTGGGTGTGGTCTGATTAATTGCATTAGCCAGGAAAGACAGCAGGGGTTCTGAGATCAGGAATTAGACATCTACTCAGGTGTGGCAAGCCCCAAGGGGAGAGCAGAGCCATCAATCCAGGGGCCACATGAGAGTTGGGACCAGATATTAGCTCTGGGGCTTCAGCAGGAAATATTAGGGGTCACCAGCTAGGTAGACGGGCAGAGATGCACATAAGAAATAAGTCAAATACAGGCAACACACAGAAGTCCCAGCAGGCAGGAAGACACCTTTGGGGATGTCTGTTTATAGGAAGCAAGCTAAAAGGACAAGATATAATCCCCGAGGAGACCGGAGGCCAGGGCAGGACACTTGTCTGAGGAATGAATGTCCTCAGATTCTGAGGGTCTGAGTAGAAGGAAAATAACCAAGGAAGGACTTAGGGACAAAGGCATATGTCAGACGATTCACTTGTCAGAATGAGGCACAAGATTAGGGACAAGAAGCAAGCCGCCAGGGTGACAAGACCAAATCAACACAGTTGGACTGCAGCAGCTTAAATTCTTCCTGCCTGAAGTCAGAATTGATCCTAGAGCCTGGGGCAGAGCTGAGCCTGCAGATCTGGCAGCCAAGTAGATTCAGCTCAGGGAGAAGAGAGGCGCAAAGCCTGGGAACCAGGTAAAGCCTGACAGATGGAACACAAATGATGCCCAGTTCTGCTCCAGCTGTTTTTGATAGCCTGACTTCTTGCTCATAGGTTCAGGAAGGATGAAGAATGGGCTGACATGGCCTTGGAGAGCAGCTGCTTTTTGCGAGGAGTGGGGGAGAGGTGTGTGGATGCAGATTTGCAGAGCACTCTGAGTGTCTTGAGGGGGCATGGGTATCTTATCAACTGAGAGGAGAACCTTAATTCAAATGAAGAAGAGGGGCTTCAGTCCTCCATTTGCAATAAGAATATGGCCCCTCCAAGAAGACTGGGAAAGCATGTCCTGCTGTATGAAATCACTTTATATGTGGTCTCTTTTCTTACTCTGTGTATTTGCTTAGTTTCTCTCTTCCTCATAAGAAAAAGAGCAAGGGCTTTTTCTATCTTGTTCACCTCTGTATCCTCAATGTTTGTAATAGTTGGAACCCAATAAGTATTGGTTGAGTAAATGAATGCATACATGCATGAAGGAATCAATGAAGTGACTCATGGTTCTGCAGTTATCATGCAGGCTACTTCTCAGGACTCATGAAAGAAAATCTTGCTCCACGTTGCCTGGGAGATGCCTGGACCCCAATCACCCTCACAGGTCCAGGAGTGCTGGTCTCTACAACAAACCCATCTACTGACTCTTTAACTGAGGGGAGTAAAGCCCAAACCAAGGTTAGGCTCCCACGTCCACATGTCTTCAGACTGCGTCCTCCCTGGCAAGTTTGAGTTGGGACTGTCCATGTGTGTTTGTGAGAATCTGAAGCAGCTGAGGAGAGAGACCTTGACCAACTGGGAAGGACTGGCAATTCATGGATATCCACGTCCAGGCGACATGCAGGATGTGCTGGCATTCGGGATCCTGGGTGAGGAACCCAGGAACAATTCATTACGTCACGCAGCTCTGGCAGGGGAAGTCACCACTTTAAGTGAAATGTTCCAAGAAAAGCAAAAAGTAACAAGAACAAAACAGAAAATCAGGGTTAGTGATGGAAATTCATTGATTTCTCTTGTGGGTGTAAATTACAAATGGGTTGGAAAGACAGTAGGTAGTAGTACTGGAAGCTGTTATGGGGGAGCACAGCTCTGGCAGAGCTTCACTTGTTGGCTGAGTACCTACTGTGGTCCAGCACTGTATCGGGTGCTAAAGATATTATCATGAACAAGGGAGACTCAGTGTTTGGAGAGTACAGAAACTAAAAGGGCAAACACTAAGATAAGAACTTTAATAGTTCCGTGGACACACAAAGCAGGAGCACTTATCTCAACCTGACAGAGTGAAGCGAGGGCAAGGAAGGCTTCCTAGAAGAAATGACATCCGGGTTGAGAGCTAAATAAGCAAAGAGGGAGGGGAGAGAATTCGAAAGCGGGGGAAGTAATAATGTGGCCCACAACCCAGAGCTAAAAGAAAGCATGGAGCATTTAGGAAACTACAGGGACTTCAGCCTGGTTGGGGTGTGAAAGAGAGAGTGGTGAGAAGTGAGCGGTGAGTGGAGCCTTGATCACGAAGAACCTCCTAAATCAGCTCAAGAAATTTAGATTTCTCACTTTGTCAATGTTGGGATGGGAATGAGGGAAGGTGGGAAGCAGTAATTGAAGGGTTTTAAGAAGGGGAGTATGTTCTGGAATAATCTCTATTTCCCCATTGATTCCGTGTGTGTGTGTGTGTGTGTGTGTGTGTGTGTGTGTGTGTCTGCGCGCGCACGCACGTGCGCGCGTGTGAGCAACTCTTGTTCTGTTGCCAGGGCTGGAGTGCTGGAGTGCAGTGGTGTGATCTTGGCTCACTGCAATCTCCACCTCCCAGATTCAAGTGATTCTCCTGCTTCAGTCTCCCAAGTAGCTGGGATTACAGGTGCCCACCACCACAACTGGCTAATTTTTGTATTTTTATAGAGACAGGTTTTCACCATGTTGGCCAGGCTGGTCTTGAATTCCTGACCTAAGGTGATGCACCTGTCATGGTCCTCCCAAGGTGCTGGGATTACAGGCGTGAGCCACTACACCCAACCCCAACCCCATGGATTCTTCCCACAGAAGGGGGGATCTTTCTGTTTCACCGAGGTGTTCCTAAATCCTCCTCGGGACACTGTGTCCCACTGTCCACATTCCCTGGCACAGTGTCTGACACATAATGGATTCTCAGCACACAGATGTTGCCCCTTGCATGAGGATCATGGTATGATTTAACCGGCCTAAAGGACATGTTGGCTGCTCTCCTCTCCTTGTGTTGGAGGGATAGGGAGAGAAGGAGCCCAAACATATGGGGCAACCAGAGGGAAGCAGTGAAGCCAGAAAGTGGTCCCAGCCTGCAGCAGAGAGTGTGATATACTCGACAGAGCCATATTTTTCTCCTAGGCAGACAGGTAGATGCCATCTCCCAGCGTCCCTGAGAGTAAGTGTCACCAGGTGACTGAGTTCCGAACAATGAAATGGGGGCAAAAGAGATGTACTCCTCTTATAGGTCTGGCCCATGAAATCTCTCCTGGCTGGGTGCGGTGGCCCATGCCTGTAATCCCAGAACTTTGGGAGGCCGAGGTGGGAAGTCAGGACGTGGTGTTATGTGCTTGTAATCCCAGCTACTCGGGAGGCCGAGGCAAGAGAATTGCTTGAACCCAGGAGGCAGAGATTGCAGTGAGCTGGAATTGTGCCACCACACTCCAGCCCAGGTGACAGAGCAAGACTTCGTCTCTGAAAAAAAAAAAATTCTCTCGTATAATCCCAGATCTCCTTTCTCCTCTTCCAGATGAATGAAGAAGAGTCTGAGGGTCTGGAGAGGGGTAGACCACAAGATGGACAAGGCTTTTGTCCCTGAATGGCCACATGGAAAGCCACAAGACTAGGACCAGCTTCACTAAAATATAATGTGAGTGACTAATCGACTTCTGTTGCTGAGCCACTGACTGAGTTGTAAGGGTTTATCTGCTGTAGCAGATAGCCCTGTTTATTCTAACAGTTATAGCCGTCCCTCGATATACGTGGGAGATTGATTCCAGGACCCCTGGGTATACTCAAGGCCACACATGCTCAAGTCCACCAGTCAGCTCTGCAGAACTACCTGTAGGAAAACCCAGCTTTCCATACACACAGGTTTCACATCTCAGGAATACTCTTTGTATTGAAAAAAAAAAAATCCACGTGTAATGGGCCCACACAGTTAAAAACTGTGTAGTTCATGGGACAACTGCATGCAGCTTCCTTAGCCCCACCTTCAGCAAACTCATTCCAAAAGGCCCAGAAAAAAAACTTAACCTACGCCGAGCGAAGTCTCAGGTCCAATGAGGAGAAGCAAGACAGCACAGAAAATGCCTCTCTCTGAATGAAGGTCTCCTACTGGAAGAACACAGGTCCACCCATGGAGAGAGTCTCAAGACCTCTTTTGGAACATTTTATATTGCTTGTTTTGATGCTCAGTTTATGGAATTAAAAATAAAACCTCTCACTGAAATATGCAACTGACTCAATCACTTAATTCTGTGTTCTCACTACACATAAAAGCTCATACCTTCACATGGATATGAGCATGAAGTTGTTTAGTAAAAAGCACCTAGAAATGAAGTAACACAAGAAATAATACATAGTCAATGAGTTTTATATGGTGAAGAAAACTTCTCCAGTTATTACTAAGATGAGGAGTTATTCTCTTCTTACAAAAAAAATAAGTCAGAGACTAAAAAATCCCTGGCAATGCCTCACAATGGCTCAAAGAACACATGAAGCAGAAAGACAGAGTAAAGCTATGGTTTATAAAAAGATAATGTTGTTAGAGTTATAGGTAATTTCATGGAAAATTCATAGAATGAATACACAAATGGTTCAGTATTACATGGACGTGTATAGTAGCTATTATAAACATCAGTAGCTACAGCTACAGAAATACAGTTAATGGAGATTCTGTACTTAGAGGGAAAACTTTAAGAAACTGCTGCCAAAGAGACTGAGAATTTCTTTTTACAACTGGTATAAAAAGAAGCATTCAAAAGTAGGTGGTCTGGCTAAAGCAGCAGGGGATATAGTGAAAGATACAGAACCAAGAAGACGAGAAAAAATTCAAACAGAAACAGGAACTGCTTGGCTAAAATTTTTAAATTCTTAGTGAGAAAGAAACTGGAGCTAGAACCACATTAAATATAATAGCCTGCTTGGGGTGTGTCTACAGTTAATTCCATCAGATATCATTCAAGACGGATACCTGAACCAATAGACCCTGGCTATAAATCACAGTCTAGTTGATTTTGTCCCAGAGCGGTGAGATCAAATCCGCAGTCCTCTAAATGAATGAAAACCCACCAAGGATTTATTCTGCAAGTGTGTGCATATATTTTATCATTTATTAGAGACCGTCTCCAGACTATCAAGGTTCTTCCCCAGAAAGTAACCCTCATGGAATTCCAGTTGTGCCTGATTAATAAATGTGAATCGTGCAGTGGGATTAGTGGGTGGTATCTAGATTCAGGCAAAGCCACCTCTCCACCACCCTTGCTTCCCTCATCTTGCTCTCCTTTCTTTCCCCAGCCAGCCCCATCTCTCAGACTCTCTTTCTCCTCTCCCCCTGCATCCTCTTCTTTATCACAAGCCCTTGGTTCTCTTTGTCCAGAGACTCCAGAAAGAACGAGCCTGGGCCACCAGGCTGTATCTATCACCTGAGTATGTCCTCATCCACTTGGACTGATGGAGTGGGTGCACCTTTCTACCATGAAGGACCCTGACCTGCTGCAATAATCATTCATGATGGTCTGTCCTCCCTGGCAAGGTCTCTGTATCTGCTACGAGATTACTTCCTCATCAAAGGACCCAATGTGAACACCAGAGCCTCTCAGCTGTGCTCCCAGCCGCAGTGTGAGAGCTTGGCTGCTGTCCTAAGAGACAGAGAGAGCTGAGGGGATGGGAGAAAATAGCAGAGAGGAGGTTGGAGGGAGACAGTCAATGGGAAGTGTTCTTGCTATTCCTCCTCCCCTCAAGCAGGAGCAACCTGGGATGAGCTGATTGTCCAAGCTGAAAACAACCCTCTCTCTGGGCTGCGAATGCAGAGGAAGTCCCAGCCTTGCCTTCAGAAGGAGAATGATTTCTGTGCTGTATCTCAGGATTTCAAAGCATCCCTTCAACTAATTATTATGAAGATGTATACTAATCATGAGGCTACAACAGCTTCTTAATACTTGCTCTATTACCAGCTTGAAAAGCAACTCTGAAGAAAAAAATCCAACTGTACCTAAAGTGATTGGGGTAGGGAGTAGGGGGTGGTGATAGGGGCTGATGCTATCCCTCAGAGCATTGGTAAACCAAAGCAAAAATCACAGGACCTGTGTTTCTTATGAGCAGAAGCAGCAACCAGATCATTACTACCACCAATATAAAAACATGCACTGGTCCATTTTTCCCCTTCCCCGTCATTCCACTACACTTCCAGCACCTCAAAACTAGGTTCGCTAAGTGAAACAAGCTAGACACAAAAGAACAAATATGGCATGATTCCATGTATATAAGTTATCTAGAATATGCAAGTTTATAGAGATAGACAGTAGATTAGAGGTTACCAGGAGCTTGGGGGAAAGAGAGTAAGGGAGTTGTTGCTTGCTAGAGTTTCTGTTTGAGGTGATTAAAAAGTTTTGGAAATGGATAATGGCCATGGCTGTATAACATTGTGAATATAGTGAATGTCACAAAGAATACATATAAAATTGGTTACAATGGCAAATTTTATGTTATCTACATTGCACTATAATTTAAAAACTTAATAATAATGTAATGTACCAAAATCATTGAATTGTACACTTTAAATTAATAAATTGTATGGTATGTGAATCATATATCAATAAAGCTATTAAAAAACACCAAAAAACAAGTCTACTAACAATCCTCACTCACAGGCACAAGTCTGTTCCAGCTTCTTTCTTTCTCATTTATTGAGAACGTTTCCTTGCCAGGTACTCTGCTAGGCACTGATGAACAGAATAGACATGGCAGGAATTGTTTAAGTAGCTTAAATCTCCTTTCAAGCATCTGATAGTTTTAGCATTGAGTATGCCTGTAGGTTATTATCTAGGTTTACTGTCCTAATGCTGACCACAGAACTAGATAGCTCCAACTTTATTTCTGAGTCCAGGCTCCCTGGTAGTGCCTGGTTCAGGTAGAGAGGTCTCTGTTTTAATCTCCTCCCTGAGTTCCTATTTCACCAGCCTGACCAATGTCTGTTGTCCTGGAAGTCTCTGCTTTTGTACTAATAAGTCCCTTTCTAACCACCCAAGGTCAATGGTTCCAACCTAAACTCCATCCCACTGCCTGGGGCCCTGATAGTCTGTAGAGAGACCACACTGATATCCACTGCTCATCTGTCTGAACTTGTAAACACCCTCATTCCAATTTACTTTTACCATATTATTCTCCCTTCCGGCAGGTAACTTCGCAACTTTCCCATGGATCCCCTGTTACCAACTTCATATCGGCACTACAACTGAAAAGACCATTATCCAGCCATACTTGCAAATATGTTGGCTTCCCTATCTATGTTAAGTTCCAGATAGGAGGCCCTTACCCCCTTGCCACCTGAGTAATTAAGCATGGCCACAGAATCTCAAGATATAACAATTATAGTGAGTGCTATTTCTGAAACACAAACATGGTCCTTCCTAGCCCAGGAGATAATGTATAAAACACACAGATACCGGAGTGAAAGTTCTGTACTTTGTAATCACCTGGGGAGCATGCTAACCTGGCTGCACATTAGAATCACCAGGAAACCTTTTTGAAAATACTGATTCCTATACCACAACCCCAGAGATTCTGACTTTAATGGTCTGGAGTGGGGTCCAGGTAGGGGAGAATTTTTAAAGTGCCCCAGATGACTCTAATGCATATCCAGGGTTAGGAGTAGCTGATCTAAGAGAAGGGGACCAGATGATGTAGAAATGTATTTGTTCATTCACTCAGCAAGTAGTTATTGACCACCTACTACGCACCAGCCATAGAGTCTAAGATGCAGTGAGCTAGTCAGTAAAGTTTCAGGTTCTCACGGAGTGTCCAGTGGTTGATGTAAAGCAGGCTCACTGTGCGCTGGTTACCAACTTGTCTGAGTCCAGTGAGACAGAAAACACTCATATGCAGCGAGTTATATGAAGTGGATTTATGACTTCCAGACAGGCAGCAAGGAACAACAAAAGCCTACGATTCATTGCCAGCTGGTCCCTCCAGGCTCAGGAAAGCTGCTGTGGATGGATGGAGGCTCATCAGCACGTGCCCCACTTGCACGGCAGCTAAGATATTTCGGAAAGCAGCCCACCCTGGGTTTTATTCCCAGGGGCCGCATGACATGCTGGGCTAAAGCACTGAAGGACATCCTGTTTCTAAGGGGGAACTGGAACAGGGCCCAGGCTGCTCCTGTCATTCCCTCCTTATCTCAGGATGTTCTTGAGAACTGCAAGGAAGAAAGGAGAAGAACTGGGTCAGTCTGAGGCCACCTGGAGAACTGTCCTGCCATTGGTGGAAAATGAAAAAGAAAACAAAAAAGTATAATTGTGTAGCTAGAGATAAAGCAACTCTAAAATATATAAAGTGTATTTTTATAATATGAACACAAGTTTCAGGGCTCCTGGATTTAGGTTTTTGGAATTTATGAGCAGATTACCGGCATTAGCGGAGTGACAGTGGGGAGCCCACTAGCCTTCAGAGTTAGGCACGGAGTAGGGAAGTCGTCCTTTAGAGAGAATCAGGAACTCTTTCTCTATCTCTTAATGAGCTTTAAGCCATTCAGAAAACCAGGGTGGTATTTGAAAACACAGCAGCTGTGGTTCCACAGGGGAAAGAGCCAATGACAGAGCTCTCTCTAGAACAGGGCTTTCAAAGTGAAACAGGATAAACAGGTTTGATGGCTGCCTGTGGGAGGCAAGGGGGCCTTGAGCCTTCCACTTCCTTCTTTCTACAATTGACTCTTTTTCTCTCACTTCAAGCTGTTAAAAAGGAAACAATATGGAGGGGGTAGGTTTTCCTAACTCATCCTCCCTACCCTGGGCTCAGCAAAACTTTGATTAAGAATCCCAGGAGAGCCGGGCTGACTTAAACCTTGCCAATTTATGGGTGAACCAGATCCTGTGAATCTGTACTGGGATCTGCATACTGCATATTTCTGGAGAAAAAAACAAAAACACAAAACACACAAAAAACAAAGCAAGATAGCCATTAGTTAGCTCACACTCAAACACAGGGCCAGTGTGTGGCACTGCTATTGCTGCTTTGTGAAAATCCCCTGCTCTCAGGCGGCTTACATTCTGGTAGGAGTATTTAATAATCAAGTGTTAAACAAATAAAACATATATATACATGCAGGGAAGTGGACAGAAAGCCAAGTAGGGTATCATTTTAGATGGTGTTTTTAAGAAAGTTCTTTCTAAGGAGGTAACATCTGAGAAGTGGTATGAATGAAGTAAAAGAATGAATTCGAAACTCCTAACAAACAGAAAGTCTATCACTAAGATAAGGCTCTTTCTTTTACTCATTTAAATAAAAAAAAATCTCTCCTCTTCTAACCAGCTTTAACCAAATTCGCTTCCTAAAGAGCTTCCTTCAGTGGTTCTGGATTACAAGTCACCTGGACCTGGGATCTTACTGTCTGCCCATCTCAACGATATACCCCCTTCTGTAAATGTCTTCCTATAAACAATGCCCATGGTCCATAATTTCTGCTTCTGAGTTCAAACTTCCTTATAAAGCTGCAATCCACCAAACTGAGGCCTTCCAGTGCCTCCAGCCAGTTCTTACTCATATTCACAGATGGAACTAGAAACCCCTTTCCAGGTGCTGTTTCATCCTATACCATATGTTAACTGAGGGAGGCTGGTTTCCCAGAGGCAATCACAGCCACCAACTCATCAACCATGATGCTCCCTGCAAGCCCTGTTGGCTAAAACTGGGTGAGCAGAGGGAACTCCTCAGACAGCCTTCTTCTCCCGGAGTCCAGGCACACGAGGTCAAGGTCTCTTCTGTTCCCCAAGGAAAAATTGTTGGGAAGTTCTTCTGTGTACTTGACTTTAGTTTCTTTTGTTCTAATATCACTCTTTCTATTGCTCTTACTTGTGTTTCAGCCATGAGCTGGACAGCAAAGGGGCAGGCCTTGCTCAGCCAAAATTTACCTACAAACTTCTCTTGCTTATTCTGTAAGTGAAGAAGAGGCCCGAGTAAGTGGTAGAGGAGAAGACAAAGGTGGAGCGAAGCCTTAATAGCCATTCGTTCTGTGGTTTTGGAGTTCAGAGCTGGTGGGCATGTCACAGCCAGAAGGATGATATAGACAAATTGGATAAAACTCAGGAAAGAGTAACACACCAAAAAAAAAAAAAAAAAAAAAAAAAAAGATGATGAAGAGGCTGGAGGGATTGAATGATGAGGAAAGATTAAAAGAACTAAATATGGACAGACTGGCTAAACGCCGATTAAAAGCAGCGATCAGAACTGTCTGCGGGTATCTGAGCACCAGCAGGGAAGAGGGGCCGCACTAGCAGGTGTAGGGTCAGGCAGGGGGGAAGTGAGGTGGACTGCGAATAAATGAAGGGAAAGTGTTAGTGGCAAACTGCTGGGTAGTAAAACAGCCTCTATAAAGGAAAAAGGTGGGAGGGAGTCTGGACCAGGAGATAGAGGGGTAGTGGGTATAGAAAAGGGGGACATTTAACATATGGACCTCCCTCTGAGACATCTAAATATACTCAATGATGTTAGGCAAATTCTGGGGTGGGGAGGTGGGGAGAAGGTGTGCTCCATGGAGGAGACCTGAGGTGTGTCACGTGGGCCATGTCCTTATCTAACATCTAAGCTATAGCAGTGAGTCCTGCAGGCCTGGATCCAGGATGGTCAGAGACCAGGAAGGATAGGCCCATCAGTTGGAGCACGGGGACAACACAAAGATTACACCATGTGGCTGTCCAGCTGATAGTGACCTCTGATGCCGCTTTTTATTTTAAAAGTAAAATCCTGAACCAGAAATATTTCCCCTTCTGCAGAGAAAGAGGCAGCTGGTCAGCTTGACAGGCGGAAACTGCAGCTTTCTTGTTAATGTGCAATCCTGAAACGGTGATGTATGGCTGGTGATAGATCATGTTGGGTTTCCGGAGAGCAGGGAAGGCTAAAGCCGGAGCCTAATTCATGATGCATGAACGCATTGATCTTCTTGGCTCTGAAAATACAGTGTAATGAACCCCCGCTAACACATCATTTTTATTCCACTGCACCTCGCTAATATCTAATGATTTCACCTTCTACTGTGATCAAACATAATTGTATGGGAGTTTCAACTTTGTTCTTTGATATGGGAACACCGCTGCCCAGCACTGTTTTGCTCTTTACTATTGGTAGAGCAAGTCTGAAACTTACACACATGATGATTAAGATCCTACAGAACGGTCTTACGTCCTTTTGAGCGCCCTACATGTTTACATGTTCATAACGTGTGTGTCTGTGTGTATGCAGGTAGGTTCAAGAATGTGTTATATGCTTATGTTAAACCAAAAACTAACTGAAAGCAAGAAAGATATTCAGAAGCAGATACCTCTTCCCTGGCATGGTAATACTCTTTCCCACCAATTGGCCCTTGGGAAATGGCAATGACTTGGAATGGAGATTACCTTGCAAATGTTATTGTTTGCAGAATCTGATCTGCTGATGGAAATCACGATAATAATTTGGTTTGAAGTCCATGAAGCTTCTGGAGCTCCTCTTGCCAGCCTGTCCTTGACAGCATCATATCCTATGTGCATCTCATGTTTCTTGGACAGTTTTTGATTACACTGATCCATTCTCCATTTTAAGAGAGCTTTTTGGAAAAAAAATTAATATTAATTTTATAACTCTAGCCATCTGGCCTGAAGTTAGTTTGTTTCTGATGAAGGAACATTTACAGCCCTTCTGTGGATGAGTTGGGCTCTCCTTTGCCAGCGCTGTGCTTGGAAGCAGGGCACCAGGGCTGAGTCCCAATTCTGACACTTGCTAACTGTGTGACCTTGGCCAAATCACTTAACCAGTTATCTCATCTGAATCTCAGTTTCCCCCAGATAAAGAGAAACTCTAATGCTTTTCTATGTCTGAATACAGGCAGCTGAACCAGATGATTTTTAATGTCTCTTGCAGCTCAAAGATTTATGATTCTGTGATACCTGAACACACTCTTTCACTCCTCTGCATCTCTAAAGTTCCTTTCTTTCTTATGTCTCTAGAGTTTGGGGTTCCTTAAACATCCCGATCCTCCTCACAATGAGGGTTGGATGTGAGCAAATCATAACCTCACAACTTGGATAAACAGAGAGAGCTGCACTTCTGGTGTCTTTTGTTTTGTTTTTAATCTTAGTCTTGATTTAAAACAACGACAACAACAAAAGAATGACAACACAAGAGTGAGTTAGGCAGAATGGTGGCCCAATTATTTAGATTCTTTAAAGAATCTGTAGCAATATTAAGTTAATGCAAAACTTGGTTCTCAAGGTCATGCTCCTGCACCGCTTAATAGGTAAAACTTTGACCCCTACCCAGGCCTTTGATTTTGGCCTGCACTCCGTTCCATGGGGAGGTGGTGGAAGGTTATTACATAAAAAGCTGATATTCCAGAGAAATACAGTCCAGAACTTGTGATGCAGGTCAGGGTACAGTATCTGACTGCAATCAATATGCACTTAAATGTTTGGATCATCTAAACCTCCACTTAGCACAAAGGATCTCCAGAGAGAACTTTCTTCAGAGCAGAGAAATTACTATTCCAGAGCTGTGAGTCTTCTTGGCCCATTTGTGTTGCAAGGGAGATGCTGGTGAAAGGGGCAAAGGAGGTCTCTTTGGGATGAATTGGCTGAACAGTAAATAGTCTAGGGGATAAAAAGCCTTGACTCTAATTCTGGCCACCACTGCCGAGAACAACTTGGCCCAATTCCTAATTATTCTCTCTCACTCTCTGCCTCTGCAATGGGGGTAATTATTGAAATATGTTAACAAGGTTTGTTGAGATCATTGGATAGAAGACAAATATCATTTATACTCACAGACTTGACAGAGATAGAAGAGAAAAAGCGTTAAAGTTCCAGCCACTCATTGTTCTAATGTTGAAACTTTGAAAGAATGGAAAATGTCATCTATTTACTTAATCTTTGGACTCCCAAACCTAAATTCCAGAATAGGGTTCACATTCCTTGTTTTAACCTTCAATGAGTGACAGTCCAAAACTGGATTCGAACTAGAATCTTTTTCTTGTTACTTTACCAATTCCTTGAGAGAGATAAGAAATGGAAAGTAGAAAGAAGTGGATAGACCCCAAGGAGCTCAGGATCATGAACTAAAATACGGGGGTGGGGATGCAGAGCTAGACATGGGGTTGAAGGAAAGGAGCAATACTGGCTCCTGGTTAGGGGAGGAACAGAAGAAAAAAAACAGATCCACAGATAGATGGATATGTATTGTAATTATTATAATACTTATAGATGTCAATTATCATATAGGTATTATAATGCTTATATATGTCAATTCATGTTTTCTTTCTTTTTTCTTTCTCTGTCTTTCTTTTCTTTCTCCCTTCTTTCTTCTCTCTCTCTCTCTCTGTCTTTCTTTCTTTCTTTCTTACAGTCTAGCTCTGTTTCCCAGGCTGGAATACAGTGGCATGATCTTGGTTCACTGCAAACTCCACTTCATGGGCTCTAGCCATCTTCCCACCTCAGCCTCCTGAGTAGCTGGGACTACAGGTGCGCACCACCATGCCCAGCTAATTTTTGTACTTTTTGTAGAGACAGGGTTTCACCATGTTGCCCAGGCTGGTTTCAAACTTATGTACTCAAGCTATCCACCCTCTTTGGCCTCCCAAAGTGCTGGGATTACAGACATGAGCCACCATGCCCAGCCTCATATGTTTCCTTAAAGCAGGCCTAAATGATGAGGAAAAGATCTTTGGTTGGGAATGAAACTTAATTATAGGCAATATCCCAGTTTAGAAAAATGTTAGTGATGGGTGATTTTGAAAGAGTAGCAGCAAATAAAAAGGACAGACTAGCGACAAAGTCTAAATTGTAAGAGAAGAGTTGGGTAAGACATAGGCAGAGCTTATTGGTCTTGTTCAGAGATCGAATACCAGAACGAGCAACTGAAAGAGCTAGAAAATCTCCTACAAAAAATATGGAAGTGAGATACCCTTTCCTGTGTGATTTGTATATGCTACTCCGTAGAGCCTTAATACTTTGCCAGATAACCTGGTGAGGTTCCTTGCAGGTCTAGAGTAAATAAAGGTGAATCTTGGCTTAGCATACAGATCAGTGAATTCTTTTGGTAGGTGCCTCTTGTTCCATCCATTCGTCATTTGGAGTTTTAGGACACTTTCCCTCCACAAAAGTATTAAATGTATTTTTTACAAAAAAAAAAAAAAATACTTAAATGTTAATGCAAAACCTGGGGTAGAAGAAAGATGTCAAATAGCTGAGCAATGCTCTGAAGGCACGATGTCTGTGCTGAAGGATTTGACCCCAGTAATCTAATTTGCTTTAAATTTGAAATGATCCTTCATTCTCTTATTATAAGGCTTCATGTCGTTGGCTCATAAAGATTACAATTTCTTTTCTTCCAATTGTAATAAATCCAATTCAAGCACCCTCTTGACTTGAAATTCGTCACAACAACACACAGAGGGCAATGCTCCCCTGATGTGCCTCTTGGGGAGGGCATTCTAGTCTCGTCTGCTGGAGAGCGATGATGCAAGACTATAAAGTGAGGCTCTCTCCCTTCCCCTTTCTCCCCCCAACTTCAATATAATCTGCGAAAAGAATACTGTGTCTAAATTATAGCTGATTCCTCATTATCCAGCAGTAAAAAGGTTAGGCGAGCCAGAAAGCCAGACTGACTGCAGCTTCACATTTTATCTTTCCGCCTGGGAACAGTTCAGTTTCTCAAATCCATTTGAAAACACTTCAGCTCATTCCATCCAATCTAGGGATTTTTAACCTTTCTCTTCCTTTATTTTCTGTTCTTTTTCTTTTTTAACTGGCAGCTTAGAATTATAACTGACCAGCCTATATCCTGCATATCTGTCTATCTGTCTATTGATTAGTCATGGGTCTAGTGTCTTACAACAGAACTTGACTTTTGGATAACATTTGGTATTGATTCAAAGCTAAATTGGATAGATCTTTGAAGGACTTGGTTGTACTATTGAGGGGCTTTTGAGTGATAAATCATCATAATAATTACAGCACTTGGTATGAACTTAGTAATCATAAGGCCTCTGGCACCCAAAGATGTCTTTTTGCCAACCAGTAACTATCTTGATATGAATGGGAAACTTGAGCTTCAAACTACCACAATTTGTTACTTTAATATGAGCTGAAGGAGGAGCCTGAAGATGGAGAGCAAAGGACAAAGAATGAATATGATTGCTCTAGAGACAGTAACCCCAGGTAAGTCTACAGGGATAATCTCTATTAACAAAAACGACACATCCCATCACTTCTATGTGATAAACATCATTACCAGGGCTGGGCACGGTGGCTCACGCCTGTAATCCCAGCACTTTGGGAGCCCGAGGTGGATGGATCACTTGAGGTCAGGAGTTTGAGACCAGCCTGGCCAACACAGTGAAACCCTGTCTCTACTAAACATACAAAAAATTTAGCTGGGTGTGGTGGCACCCGTCTATAATCCCAGCTACTCAGGAGGCTGAAACACATGAATAGCTTGAACCTGGAAGGCAGAGCTTGCAGTGAGCCAAGATCATACCCTTGTACTCCAGCCTGGCAACAGGGGGAGATTTGGTCTTAAAAAAAAAAAAAATCATTACCAGACATAGAAATACATGGGCAGTAGAAGGTGTGTGCCAAGATTCTAGGCAAAAAGGGTTATGACTAAAACAGTATTAAATAGTAGTCAAAATATAAAATGGTAACTAAAATAACTAAAGAAGGCATCAGGAAACTTAAACTGTCTTGTCTCCCTGGGAAAAACAGAAGGAAGGGGAAGAGCCAGATTAATGTTGTGGGAGCACTGGCAGAAGAGAAGAGAAGAGAAGAGAAGAGAAGAGAAGAGAAGAGAAGAGAAGAGAAGAGAAGAGAAGAGAAGAGAAGAGAAGAGAAGAGAAGAGAAGTGACTTAACCCCCAGAGTGGTTCTCAATGTTGGTTATGCCTCAAAAGCATCAGTGGGGCTTTTAAGGAAACAGTTTCCTTCCCAGAGGCGCTGAGTCAGCTCTGGGGTGGGATCCAGGGAAACTCATCCCACCAGGTGTGGTGCTGCACATCCACGGTTGGGAACCACTGCATTAGATGGTATGTTAAATGACGAGAACAATGCCTTGCCCAAGTGGCATCTCCAGTGGCCAGTGGAGTCCCTGACTCATATTATATATACAAAAATGTTTACCTGAACGACTGACCAAATGACAGACTGACAAATGAAATGAATAAATAAGCATTTATTAAGTGTCCATGAAGTACAGGATCTGTCCTAAGAGCCTTATTTATAATATCGCTTATCATTTTCACTGTTTCCAGTGAGGAACATGTTATTTCTATCTCAAAATCCAGGCACCCAAGACACAGAAAGGCCAAGTAATTTGTCCAAGTTCATACGCTAGATTGGAAGAAGGAGCCCAGCCTCGAGTCAGGTAAGAAAGGGAGGGGAGGGGGCAGAGAGAAAGTCTGGAACCCTGATTGTTTCAAAATTTCTATAGAGGGGCTGCAGTCATGGCAATCTGGCTGGGTGGAGTTTGAGGACTGTCCTCAAATTCTGTTTGCAAGGAAAGCACATTGATTTTACCTATATTTTTAGCTGGGGAAATTGAGAGGCTGTTCATGGAGATTCTGGGAGCCTCCCACACCCACCTCATCCTATCCGACACCCCACTAAGCCACTTGTCTGGAAGAAAGAATTTGACAGTTCCCAGCTCATTCGTCTAATATCTCGGGGAAACAGAAGATATCCCAGGATTCTCTTAACTTCCCTCATTTCTCTCTGTCTGGCAGCTAATGCCTGAAATTTATGCTAATGAAGAAAAAGTTTTGGTTCCCATAATTAAATATGAAAGACTTAAAATACAGATGTGATTGTACACTGAAGCTCATTCATGCTAAAGTCAATCTACCAATAAGAGCAAATGACTGATAGCAGGCACTTTCTTATTTTGAAAAGGAAAAGGAGGAAAGAGAACACCTGACATTTGCCACTGAGGTGGAATAAAGGAATCGTCTTCGCCTTTACAGGTTTGCCTGCGATGAGCCCTATTTACATTCACCTGGGAGGGGACAAACAGAGGCTGTGCTCAGAGGTATTTTTGTCATGGGCAGCTGTGAATACATGCAGCTTTTCTTCAAATGATTTATGAAGGGTTTTTTGTTTGCTTTTAAAATGTGGAATAAAAGAGCTTCATTCCCAGAGGCTTCATTAACCGAGGTACCACCATCCCCAAAGCTGTCTATAGAATCTGCAATGCACTGGAATTATTCAAGAGGGAGTCCAGGCCTGCAAATGAAGAGGCTCTAGATCAGGAAGCTCAGCTTTGCCCCCAGCTGGTGGGGGTCCTTGTGCAAGTCCCTTATTCTTTTGGTGCCTCATCTGTAGAACTAGAACAATTGCACCTGTGTTCGTGGGATATTTATCAAATGTCAACATGTGAGGTGCTTTTCCTGCGTTATCGCCATTAATCGTCACGCCACCACCATGAAATATGCACTCTTATTTTTCAATTTTAGAAATGAAGAAATGAATCTTAGAGAGCTTAAAGTGAGTTGTCCAAAGTAGCACAACTAGTAATTGGAAGATTGGTTACGTTAACTAAGGCCTATCTGACCCCAGAGTCTGCTGTCTCAGATACACAATGTCATAATGACTGCTACTCCATGGAGGGAATTATCTGGATAAAGAGAAATGATCTGGCTAAGCATTGCTTTGAACAGTTATACATTCATATTCACATATATTGTGATATATGCACATATGTATATATAAATGTAGATATATGAGATATATATAGATATATGGATATATAGATATATAGATAGGCCCCCATTTAGCACTGTCCCATGCAACCCAGATTAGTTCTAACATTATTTAGTTCTAAATCCATTTCTTGACACCAGTGGATTTTAAAATGTGTCACCGAGGTCAGCAGCCAGTCTTGGCATCACTTGGGGACTTGGTAGATCAGAAATGCAGATTCTGGGGCCCCACCCCACATTACTGAATCAAGAACTCAGGGAGTGAGACTCAGTATTCCGGTATTTTGTGGGGGTAGTGGAGGGAAGGGGTGCCGAGCTTCCATGTCCTCCCTTGGTGCACCACCCTCCAGGAACCTCCACATGTCTGGCTATCTAGGAGCTCCAGTCATCTGGGCTTTAACAAGCCCTCTGGATGATTCCGATGTATGTTCACGTTTGAAAGCCACTGAGCACTGTTGAGCTAACATGGCAGACAGTCCATTCTCAGCCAGGAACTATAAAGGCACCAGACTGCAGTGCACTCAGCCATTGAGCTCTTCATTGTCATATAAAGAAACCTATAGCTTCTCTTCTTGTTATTTCATTTTGTATTCTGGCAACTGGTTTTGACTCTCAATGACTAAAAAAATCGTGCATGTGATATGCCAGCTTTACCCCAGGGCAACAGAGGATGAGTATTAAAACAAAGCCTTCCCAGAAAATCAAGGGGTGTTCAAAGAAATGGTCCAGAAAACTGGGAATTATAGATGAGTTGATACTTTTATATTATGGAGAGCATGGTAAGCATTAATGCATCCCAGGACAATTGACCAGCATTTCTAGAAAGAATAGCAGAAAGACATTGGTTGAAGACATGTCATGGCATGGGGATTTGAAGAAAACCGAAGAGGTATTACAGAGAACCCTACCATAGACACGATGCTAGAAGATGTGCGTGTGTGTGCACGCATGTGGGCACATAGCCATATTACTTACCATATCTTTGGCATATAACATGGACTTCAGAATCAGTCCATGTTCCTAGTTGGTTTCTGGTTGGATCCACCACTTCCTAATGGTTACCTTGGGTAAACTACTTAATATTCCCAACCTCCAGTTTCCTTATCTGGGGAATGTGGGTAAAAATAGTATAACCCTAGTACAGAGAGTATTATTTTGATACAGCACTTAGCATAAACCCTATCATGTACATGGTAATTGTTCAATAACTTTTAATTATTATCAATATACATAGTAGCCATATTGATACTGCTTCCTTAAACTAGGAAAGCTTCTTCAAAAAAATGAGTTTTCAGACTGGGTAGAATGGCTTGTGCCTATAATCCTAGAGCTTTGGGAGGCTGAGGTAGGAAGATGGCTTGAGTTCAAGACCACCCTGGGCAACATAGCTACACCCTATCTCTACAAAACATTTTTAAAATAAGCTGGACATGGTGTCATACACCTATAGTCCCAGCTACACAGGAGGCTGGGGCAGGAGAATAGTTTGCAGCCAGGAGGTCGAGGCTGCAGTGAGCTGTGATCGTGCCTCTTTACTCCGGTCTGGGCAATAGAACTAGACCCTGTCTCTTTAAAATAAATAAATAAATAAATAAATAAATAAATAAATAAATAAATAAATAAAGATGAGTTCTCAGGTGAGTCCCCAAGGAGAGGAAGGCAGTACCTAATAGAATCCAAAAACAGCCTCAGAAGTTTTCACTTGAGCTTGTTCATGGCTGATGCTTGCCTTCTTTGTGAGAAGACCTCTTTTCAGTAATTGTTTCCTCCTAATCTTGTGGTTTGCTAAGCATGGCCCCTTCCTCAATCTTTCATAGAGTCATAACTAGTTGCCTTGCTAGAGTCTCCATTTCTTTCTCCTTTTCAAAGCTACCTCTTTCAAATTTTGTTTTGTCTCCACTTTCTGATCTCCAGCTTGGGCTGTTTCCAATCATTTGGTCAGTAAGATCTCCTGGGATCTTTTTTGCAGCCTTTGGGATTCTTTTGACCGCATCTATGCATGTCTGCTTCAGTAGACAGTTATCCTCTGAAAGATTTTTCTTTTTTCTGAAGGAAAGGCTGAGCTGGATTCTACTCACAGCACTTTGCTACTTGCTTGTTGCCCTTTCCATGCAGCTGCTGTGGCTCACTTCTTTGGCACCAAGCTAAGCCTTATTACAGCACAAACTCTAGTGCATTGTACACTGTAGGTGCTTAATGAATGCTTGTGGCTTGACCAAGTCACATAGAATGTTAACATTTTAATGTAAAAGAAAAAAGAAGAGGTAGAGAGGTCAGCCCCTGAAATTGCAAAAGAATTTGGAAAGGAAGTGACACAGATAAGAGGGTGTAAAGAAACAAAAAGGAGACAGATGGCCTTTCCCAGATTTTTTTTTTTTTTTTTCATCACAGATAATGACCTAGAGAGGGGAATACAGGGTGAGAAGACAATGCTAAGAGTCATAAAACCCTTGTCCAGAGCTGATCCTGCTTAAGGCCTCACCACCAGGATACCGGGTGGGATTCATTACTTGGCAGCTCTCAATGTGGAATACCCCAGGGAAAAAATGCTGCAATAGGGCACACCTCCCAGGCTGGGGAGGGAAGGCAACAGCTCCTCGGTCTTCTGCCAGTGGCGTCTGGGCAGCTGGCATCCCCTCCCACCATGCTGTGTATTTACCCAACTTCAAAGGCCAGGGCAGCCATCAAAGAGAGGAAGAGGAAAGACAGACAAGATTAACTTTCTCCCTCCCTACCTCTCCCTATCCCTCTTCTTCATGAGAAAGCCTCCATTGCCAAAATGTTAACTAGCAGCACACACTGTGATCAGATTTGTGTGTCTGCAGCAATAGACAGGAAGAAATTTTCAATCTAGGGCTGAGATATGACTTCCCCAGGCAAGTAGGGGTGAAGCTATTAGGGCATGTTCCAAAGGGTGACCCTTAGGGACAAATGACTGCCAGGTTCCACAGCAAGAGGGCAATGGTGTTTTGCTTTGTTTCAAACTAAGGTTCTGAGAGTATCTGTTGGATTAGAATGGAACCTGTGGAGCACGCAAAAAAGAAAGAAATCCATACACATACATGTTGAAGCTGGTTATACTTCATATCAGCCTGGGTTATCTTAACCTGACATGAGAATAACAGACAATCAAGGAAAAAGGTGTTGAGAAAATACAGCACTATGTAAAGGGCATGGGCTTTGTTTGAGGTGAGATAGAGCTTTGCAAGTTGCTTTCACCTTTTTGAGCTGCAATTTCCTCATCCTAATAATAGTTGTCACAAGACTTAAATGAGATGTTTCATATAGAATAGTTCATAGTGAACACTCAGTAAACATTAGTGTCTATATTTGCTTTCTTAAGGCTGCTATATCAAACACCACAAAGTTGGTGGCTTACAACAAGAGAAGTTTATTCTTTTGCAGTTCTGGAGACCAAAAATCTGAAATCAGCACCACTGGGCCAAAATCAAGGTGTCAGCAGAACTGCCCAGTCTCCAGAGGCTCTATGGGAGAATTTGCTCTTTGCCTCTTCTAGCCTCTTGTGGCTGCTGATATTTCTTGGTCTGTGGCCATGTCATTCCAATCTTCAAGGCCAGCATCTTTAAATCTTCGCTCCATCTTCACCATCTCTTCTGTGTCTGTGTGTATATGAAGTCTTCCTCTGCCTCCTTCTCATAAAGATAATTGTGTTGGCACATAGAGCCCACATGGATAGCCCATTGCAAGATCCTTACCTTAATCACATCTGCAAAAACTCCTTTTCCATACAAGGTGACATTCACAGGGGCCAGGAATTAGAAACTGATTTTTTTTGGTGGGGGAAAAAGAGCATTATTCAGCCTGCCACTGTGCGTGACCTTTGAGTTTTCAATGGCAGGAAAGAAGTGAGAAAAAGGCAGGAAACAAGAAGGTACCTTTCTATATGAAGTGAAATTACATGCAAATTTAGCATCATTTTTTTTTTTTCCCCCAGGTTGACAACTCAGAATAACAAGGCAGCAATAGAAGTAGGTGTATTATTTGGATATATACGGGTAGTCTTGTTTTTTGAGATTTATTTGTATTTATTGTCAATTATGTCATATAAGATCTTTTTATTTTGTTAGTATAAGGTACATAAGCTGATTCTTGATGTAATTAAATCTGTACCATGAGGAATTGTTTTAAGGGGATTGTAATGTATTTGCATAGCTTTTTCCTGTACCTATTAGAAGCTTCTCATATACAGCCTTGAGCTCTAAGTTAACTTTTCACAGATCTTGCCTCTTTAACTTGATTACAAATTCTTTGAGATAAGAGACCATGTCTTTACATCTTTGTGTCTTTCTTGGTGCCTAACATAGTATATTGGTCAATAGATATTTGCTTGACTGATTAATTTTAAAATACCCAGGAAGGCAATTGTGAAGAAAGATGAAGTCACGTCCATTGAACATTTGATCTTCACGAAGAGAGATATTGGGAAAAGAATATCTTAAACCTTGAGGGAGATATTGATGCTTCTCTCTCTTATTCCATACTTCTCGGCTCTGATTTAAAATTTGTATACCTTTGTCAAAATGCATTTCAAACTAATGAAGAAAAAATAGTAATATAGAGTTTGAATACAGATCCTATCTCTATTATTCCTTTTATCCAGTGAAGTAGTTTGACGATCTGGATCCCTTCAGCAAAAATTCAAATAATGTCCCTTTAACCATTTTTAGGATTGGAATAAGCCTATTTCAAATTTTTCTGCCAGAAAGGGCCTTTTATATGATATGCCTATCAATGAGGGAAGAAAAGGGAGAGCTTCTTAAAAAAAAAAACAACAAACATTGTGCATTTAAGGCAAGCTAACACATTTCATGGCACACAGTTTCTAAAAATATTAATTTATTCCTGTTCTCCTTTTTGTTTCTTTTCCGTTAATAATAAATAAGCTTAATTGTGAAGATAATGAGCTACCAACCTTCAGAAAAATGATAATTCCTTCAAGAGTAGAGGGTTTAACTGAAATGCAAAATGTTTATAAATGATGGATTTTATAGTGGTCTAGACACCTAAAAAGACATCCAATAAAATTCCTGAAATAAAAACACCGTTTATTAGTGAGTAGGGGGCTATGGTCATAGTCTTTCTACTGTGACTTCTAGGTGTCTCTGAGTGTCCTTTCAGGGATTCGGAGTTTTCGAACTCTGCAGGAAAGGCTAGGGTCTCAGTGCTAAGCTACCTTAAAGTTGTGTCTTTCCAGGGAGAAATTGTAATTCTTTTTTTCTTTTTTGTGTGTCTATTTGCAATGCCTTTCAGAGTTGAACAGCAATCTTTTGAAAATGATGAGAATATGGAATTGGCCATTGTAACCTGATTCAGCAAACCAGTTCCATTTGGGTGATTTTTAACCTGCCTCTGAGAAGCAGAAACGGGCAGGTTGGCGTCTCCCCAGACCCCAGATAATTGAGTTGAACTGGTGTTGTGTACTAGACGGTTGTACATTAGCTTCAGCCCTCTTGCCCTCTGCAAAAACATCTCTTTTTCTCAATTATTTAAAATAAATAAATCAATGATATCATAAAAAATGAAGAAGAAAACATTAGAAATAACCGCCCCTCTGCTTCTGTATGGAAAGCACAGTCTAAACTTCAGTGATTTTAAAGACAATTTTAGTGAAGGGAGAAAACCCATCTGTATGGCTCGGCAAATTAATTTTGAACATTTGAAGATAAAAAGGCTGAGTTCCTTGGAACTGGCTTTAAAAGTCACAATCCATAGCAATCTGAGGTATTCATTGACTAGGGGCTCTTCTGTTTATTCCAAATACCCCTTTATCATTGGTTTTGAAAGAATGTGGCTCTCTGTAAAGCATTGCCAATTGGGAAAAGAATCAGATAGTGAAGAAGTGATGTTACTGTGATGACACCCCTTTAGGCCCTCAATAGGATTTCGTCTAAATCAAAAGACTTTGCTTTATTAGTGCATTCGATGGAGGAGGGGGAAAAGAAAAGAGGGGGGCTTTTCATTTTTCTTTTTCATCTTCATAACAAAACACATATTGAATAAAACCCCCGGGATGAGCCACAATGCAAACCCAGAGGGTGAAGAGATAATTTTGTAAATTGTAAATCAGAAATTCTATTTGCAGTAGATGCTGAACACATGTAATTTACCAGCATAACATTGTTACCCTGAATATAAGTATGATGGATGCCTTGTAAGTTTGAGAAGAGGGGCAGAGTCACTTAAATATCAAGTAAGCACAATGTTCCTGGGTTCTGTGGCTATCAAATCTTAGCCTCCTTGGGAGATCCTGTAGGAGCAGAGCATTGATCCATTGGCACTGTTTTGAGACAGAACAGTGGACAAATGACCTGGGACCCTCCCTTGGGCTTGTTTCATGATCAAGCAGGTATTAAACCAGCATGAAGTGAGTTGGTGGCACCTGGTGCTAAGATGATCTCGCTTTACAAAATGCATCTTTAGAAGACTAATATGCCAGGCACCTTACCAACTTGGAATTGCTAACCCTTTCTAAGTTTGAATTGACTTCATGAGATTTTCTTTCCTTCACATTAGCAAGCAAAATATACTGTTCAGGTTAGATGTATGAACTGGGAAGCCAGGTAATTGACTCTGGTGGGAGGACATGACTGGATGGCAGAGCAGAATAAGATCAATCCAAAGTCCCATGGAGTAGCTCTCCAAGAAGAGTAGTTAGCACTGGGTCCTGATCCTCAATTTCTCTTTCTCATCCTAGTGTGGTGAGCAGCCACTATATACCTTCCCCACTGATAATGCTATTTCTAGGCCATAGCTGACACATACAAGAGGAACACTTCAGAGGAAAGATAAATAACAATTATTAGAAATCATAAGAGCTTTTTCTTTTGTAATTGGAGTCACGAACTGTACTAATCACCTCTGAAACTATATGCTATTTACTGTATTTTATTAACTGCACTATAGGAGAGTATGCCTATTCTGTTTATTGGCATCTTGTAGATATATTGAGATTTTTGCATAAATGTGTTATTCATTACAGACCAAGCCACATAAATAAAATATATAGAAAGATATAGTACTGTAACCAAAGTCTTAGGGAAATAGCTTAGCAAGTGACAATGCTGTCAGTGAACATGAAAGACCGAAATTAAGCCTTGCTTTTCTTCAAAACATGATCTTTAAACAAACTGAACTTCAGTTCTTCACAGTCTGGGGACAGGTAAAAGAAGATATTCAAAGCACCACATGGGGTTCCTGCTAGCTGATAGAGAGGCATCCTTGGAGAGCCGAAGTAACTTTTAAAAAAGAAAAAGACAAAACTTGCAATACTTAAATTTGCAAAAGAGTAAGATGATTATTCCTCTTCTGGAACCCTTTTGACAAACCCCTACATTTTCAAAGAGTTACATGGGATTTAGCGAGGCATTGATTTTAATGTGAGTTGCATTGCTAAACTACATGCAGTCCTTTGGAAATGTAGAGTTTATTGTTCATTACAAAGTCAGACAATAGTTTGATTTATATTGACAGAGTTTGAAGAATGAATAACTATAGACACTTTGGGGCAAAAATACCAATAAGTTGGCCACTAGTCAGGCAGGGACAACCAGAAAGAAGGAAAAAACAAAAGTAGAATCTCCAGTTCAAAATGCAGTTGAGAAATTTAAGTTTCATTTGAAACCAGAGGAACAAACATGAAAAGTTGGACAGGGCCATCATAAGGCCCCAACGATGGGATTTTGAGAACATCCTCCTAAAAAGTTTTCCTGTTTGGGACTGCAAGATAAATTATCAAGACAATTTCTATTCAGAACTTGTCCTGTTTACAACCCATATTACAAAAGTTATATTACCATTGTCATCTTTTAGCAGCATGAGTGATACAATCTCATATTCATAATATGGCTATTTTATATTTGCAGCTTTATGAAAATCTATAGATATCAATATCTGTTTTTTAATGGATCTTGCTGAAATCCTGCTGCCTGGGAAGTTGTGCAGTACTGCTATGGAATTATCACAAAGCCTCATCTGACAATTATGATATCATATCAGGAAAATATTACTTTTAAAGTATGGAAGAAAACTTTTACAGTATCATGACCAATCATATTTTAGTTTGGAAATAAAAACTAAGGTCTATATGTGATAATTAGTTGAGTTACCTCAGTTGCCACAATCCCTCTATCCCACCCAAGGCTGTCTGTCAGTGTCAATGAAATTGAATGTCAAATTGAAAAACTCTAAAGCTATTTCTTCCATATTAGAAAAGCACTGGCAAACACATCTTCCTGCCGTACTGGCAAGATAAGCAAAATTAGCACATATCCCTCTCCTTGTTTTGTCAAACTTCAATCAAACTGTTTATATAGGCTGTGAGGTGATCACATACTAGACCTTAGCATAAGAAGATCTTATCTCTAATGCGAACCTTTGATCATGTTTGTGAAATATATTCATTAGACTTCTCTGTGAGCAGTTGGCATAGTCAATCTTTGCCTCTTCCCTCTTTGGCTTCCTTGCTCTTTTCATTCTTTTCCTATCCCCACGTCCCTCCTTCTCAAGCTCCGTCCACTCCTTAAATAGTTGGTGTTCATCATAGTGGTACCCCTAGCTTATTTTGTTTAAAGTTCTTCAATATATCCTATCTGAGTGAAACTCTCCTCCCCTCCTTCAAGTCCATAACTTCAATTTCTACCTACATGCTCTTAACTCCCAACTAAGTTGTCTGGATGAATATTTCAAAGGCATCTCAAAGCCTCCATGCCCCAAGTTAAAATTTTCTTTTTTCCAGCACCCATCCCCCAAACAGACAATAGACAATCAAACCAGCCTTTTCAATGTGCCCATACCTGTCTTGGATGAATGACACCAACATCTACTCCAATGCTGCAAGTACAATTTTTTTTTTTTTGAGACAGTCTCACTCTGTTGCCCAGGCTGCTAGGCTGGAGTGTCGTGGTATGATCTTGGCTCACTGCAACCTCTGCTTCTCAGGTTCAAGCAAGTCTCAATTCTCGTGCCTCAGCTTCCCCAATAGGTGGGATTACAGGCACGTGTCACCATGCTCGGCTAATTTTTGTATTTTCAGTAGAGACAGGTTTCACTATATTGGCCAGGCTGGTCTCGAACTCCTGACCTCAAGTGATCCATTGGCCTCAGCCTCCCGAAGTGCTGGGATTACAGGTGTGAGCTACTGCATCCAAACCAATGGGTTCTAATTACCTATAACTATTGAAACTTTTTAGCATGTTAATCAAGACATTCTCTAGTCCCTGTATATTTTTTCCAGCTTCCTTTCATGCCACTCATCCTCTGACAATCTGCCATCCAGCCATTCTATTTGTAATTTCCCAAATATACATGATGCTCTCCCAAGCTTTTGGGCCTTGTAAATGACTTCCCTCTCATCACACCTCCCCCCTGCCCCAATAGTATCCCTCTCTACCCTGTGGACTCTTACTTAAATTCTAAGACTTGGCTCCAGAACTTCTCCTGTGTGAAAATTTTCTGCGAGACACACATATTCATACTTATCTCCTGAGTAGGTGCCTCCTTTTCGTGTTCACATAGAGCTGTGTGCACATATTGTGGAAACATTTATTACATATAATAGTTGTGGTACACGTTGCCTTCCCTAGGTAGCTAGGGAAGAGTTCCTTGGCAGTACCTACAGTTTTTCATTTGCCTTTGTAGTCCCAAAATTTAACAGTGACTGCTCAGTGAAAGTACACCATAATGTTTTTTTCTTTTACTGAATACATATTTGGATCAGCCACATATATCTGGATATATTCCTAGATACTTGATTGGAAAACACTATGACTTGAGTCCCTATGGAAAGTTCCCTTCCATGGGAATTGGAGTTGCTCCTTGATCCAGTTCATATGTAGTTTTCTGCAACCTGCTTCAGTACTTTCCTTCAAATTGGTATTTGACTTGTGATATTCGAGAGTGTACAGTCAACTCCCTGATCCTAGAAGAATAAACCTTTGGGTAAACTGTTTACACATTTAGAAATATGTATTTAGCTGGTTTCATATTTCACAAAGATTCATAGACTGATACTCCTAAAGATGAGCTTCTTAGTCTTAATTGAAGTATATAAGAGCTGTCTACTAAATAAGACCAATAGTCTATCTAGTCCAATATTCTAATATATTGCTAACTTACTTTAATGTATGGAATACTTTTCTATCAAAAGCTGACATTTATGATACTTTTAATGCACCTTTTTAAAATGGCAGCTGAGGCTTAGTGATTGCTTCAGTCTGCTCAGGAGGATATAAGAAAATACTGTAGACTGGGTGGCTTGAAAAACAGAAATTTATTTTTGTGCTGTTCTAGGGGCTGGAAGGCATCATTGGGTTCTGATGAGGGACCCCTTCCTGGCTGGCACAGGGCTGCCTTCTCGCTGTGTTATCACCTGGCCTTTCCCTGGTGCATGCTCAAGGCAAGACAGAACTCTGGTATCTCTTGCTCTTCTTATAAGGACATTGATCCCATTATGGAGGCTCACCTTCATAATCTCATCTAAATCTAATTACCTCCCAAAGATCCCATCCCTAAATACCATCACATGGCAGGGGGTTAAGCTTCAACATTTGGGGAGACACAAACATTTAGTCCATAACAGAGATTAAATCACTTTTCTATAGGTACTTAAATAATCTACCCGCCAGGCAAATGCTGACTCCAAATACTGTTTTCTTTTCCCTAATAATTTGTCTTTGTTGCTTTTTATACATAGGTACTCAAATAATTAGTCTTTCACAAATCGAGATGCTGCTAGTTCTCATTGATTGTCTCTGATGTATTCCTCAAAACATGAATCATCTTTCAATGATTATTTTTCATATATGTTTATCCATGTTTCTTAACCGTTTTAGTGAAAGCAAACAATATAAGCTCTCTCTCTCTCTCGCTCTTGCTCTTTAAAGTTTCTCACAACGACAAAAGGAAAAAAAAAAAAAGAAAAGAAAAACCTGGGCTCTTGGTGCTTCTGGCAATTATATTCAAACACAAGTAGCACCCAGATTGTAATTTTGATAAGTATTTCAGTTCTTTCTTGAAAAATTAAATTCACAAAACAATTGATTATCAGTTATAAATGGCAAAAACACCATCTGGTTTTTAAAAATTGGTTAAATCCATGTAGCAAAGGGGAAAATTTTGGAACTTCTAGTTGGCGAGGAGTTCTAGTCCATGAAGCAGAAAATGACGAGCTTTACTATGAGAAAGCCAGAGTAGTCATAACTTGTACTTAGCGGCTGCGGGAATTTGATGCGTTCTTCACATGTTCCATATGTTAAATTGCTTGGCGAGATCTTCAGTGTGAAGGAGCTGGGGGTGGGAGAGGCGTGTGGCTAGTGGATAGACTAGAAACAGCTTAATCCCAAATTCTCTGCTATGCTTCTTGCCATGTACACCCAGTGCTAAAGGTGCCCCAGGACTCAGTTTCTCTACCTGGGGAATGGTATGTGCAAATTCCTTAACCTTATAGCACAGGTGGCATTTTGGTGGAAATTTCTAAAGCTATTTGCATTCCTCTAGTGAGGTAAATCATACGACATTAGCATTTCCTACAGAAATGTCCCATGTTGTTCTTTGCCAACTGGAAATTTGAGTAGGTGTTCATTTGATGTGCCAAGAGAATGAAGGGAGATGAAAACACCCCACATCTTCCAATGTCCCCATACTGTGTTCTGAGTGTGGGAGGACTGGGGCCTGGCTAGATTCTCCTGGAGATTCAGCTTCATGAGGAATGCTTTTCCTTAGGAGTATATTGCAATTCTGTTATTTTTTTTTTTTTAAGTTTCTGGGTTGCTGGCATATTTTCACCTTATGTTAAAAATGTAGCTATCCTTTGCTTATTATTCATGCATTGTAATGTGAAATTTATTCATTCACTTAACAGATATTTAGAAAGGCACAGTGGTTAATTGCATAGGCTCTTTCTGCAAGTTAGAGACTGTAATCTTAGGGCAGTTACTTAATCTTTCTAATCATGTTTAAAAAATATAAAATGAAAGATAATAATAGTATGCACCTTGGGGATTGTTCCAAGGATTAAATGAGATTTTGCATGTAGAATACTTAAGAAGAATTCAATGAATGCAACAGTAGTAATAATAGTAATGGCAAATAATAATATAACTATGTGCCAGGCTCTGTGTTAGCATTCTTGCCATATAGGACCTGCCTTTATAGTTTACATATCACTTTCAGCATACATATGGTCTTACTTATTTTTTTGGAGACGTAGTTTCACTCTTGTCGCCCAGGCTGGAGTGCAATGACATGATCTCAGCTCACTGCAACTTCCGCCTCCTGGGTTCAAGTCATCCTCCTGCCTCAGCCTGCTGAGTAGCTGGCATTTCAGGTGCATGCCATCATGCCTGGCTAATTTTTGGATTTTTATTAGAGACAGGGTTTCACCATGTTGGCCAGGTTGGTCTCGAATGCCTGACCTCAGGTGATCCATCTGCCTCAGCCTCCCAAAGTGCTAGGATTACAGGCATGAGCCAGCGCACCCGGCCAGCCTTAAATTTTTTATCCCTATTTTGGTGAAATTTTGCTCTCTATTTGGTCTGACCCAGGTACCTCACTGCCAGAGGTAATAAGATCAGGTAGAACTTTGCAGACTGGGCATTATCCTGGCACCCACGTGGTGATGGTTTCCTGTCTCCTGTAGTTCTATTCTCCTGTTGGAGCTTTCCCCACTTCTGAAGGACTGCCTGCAGTTCATGCATCAGGGCCTGTAATTACAGAGCAGAATATCCAGGGCTGTGAAGACCGGGCAGTCTCGAAATTAGTTTATGCATAATGGATAATAGGAGGCTGTTTTTAAGTGTAACTCATTTGGTGGGTTGGCAGATCATGACTTCCTTTTTGATATGTATTATTTATTTATTTTTTAGCAAGATGAGGACAGAAGGCTAGGGAAGTCATTTGGCACAGCTCTTCTAGACTACAGCTCAGACTTAGCAATTTACATTCAGTAATCTCTTGGTCATTTAGCCACAGATAATTTGTCATGGTTTGTTTTAGCTGTTGTGATATTGATATTTATTATGCAAATTGTATTTCCTACATCTTATTGTTCTGCATTCTATGAATACTTAAATTATTATAAACCTTTACACTTAATATGGCTCGTCCTTCAATTTGATGCTTGAGCAACAGAGGGTCAGAGCGCACACGATCTTCTAGAGGGGAAGAAAATAAGTAATTGAAAAGCAGACAAACAAGAGAGCCGGCTGCCTGGTTGAAAAGAAAGCAAAGAGAATTTCAGGGAGGGAGAGTGAGTTCGGAGATGCAAGTCGCCGTAGCAGGAGAGGCTTTCCCAGAGACACGAGAAGCTCTGAGCACCTGTTGGTCCCCGGCTTCCTTTCTAGGAAGGGCTGAGGGCGCAGAGGAGGAGTGAGAGGGTTTGAGCCCCTAAGGAGGAACACGGCAGACCCTGCCTTCACCACACTCCCTGTCCCCAACTCCCACGACCCCCGCTCTTCACCTGAAGCCTTGACTGAATAATTTTTTCCGTTGTTGTGTAATCTTAAATATCTAAAATTACAAATAGTTCATACATATATTCAACACACTCCTATATATTAAAACCAGGGAGGAGACCCTCTACAAGCGGGGGAACCTGAGCATACCCCCCTCGATCTACCTTTCCCGAGATTCTGCCGCAAAGAGACCGACTGGAAAATCTCAGAACCCGACTCTACGGCTGCCTTCTCCAACTATCCCCGAGTCTACCGCTAGGCTGTTGAGCGGGCTCTCCCGCTCCGCCGGACGTGCAAAGCACGCATGCACTTCTCCCAGATTGTTTTGTCAATCCGGGGACCTGCATTCTTACTCTCCACTCCCGCACAGCCCCCGTTCCCAAAGATCTATTCCTTCGGTGCAAGGTGAGTGACGGAAATTTGCAACGTCTGGTTCGCAGGCCAGATGCACTCGGTGTGCGGGACAGAGGACCCTCTAAGGGAGATTCTCCAGTCGTCGGTCTGATACAGCGATTGCTATAAACACTCCTAATAAAGGTGTACAAGAAGCTAGACCCGCCCCCTGGAGCCCGAGTCCTCGCACGCCAGGCGCCCGGGAGAACACTTTTTCCTCGATCCGGGGAAAGCAAAACCGAATTTTAACATAAACATATTTGCATACGCCCCTCCCCTTGGCCCCGCCCCTAGGTGGCGCGGGCGCGCCGCCGAACGCCAGCGCCAGGGGGCGGGGTGGGGGAGGGGGCGAGGCCCTCCGAGAGCCGGGTTGGGCTCGCGGTGCTGTGATTGGTATACCCGGACTCCGCCTCCAGCGCATGTCATTAGCATATCATTAGCTGTCCGCTCGGGCTCCGGAGGCAGCCAACGCCGCCAGTCTGAGGCAGGTGCCCGACATGGCGAGTGCAGTGCTGCCGAGCGGATCCCAGTGTGCGGCGGCAGCGGCGGTGGCGGCGGCGGCGGCGCCTCCCGGGCTCCGGCTCCGGCTTCTGCTGTTGCTCTTCTCCGCCGCGGCACTGATCCCCACAGGTAGGTGTGGGCACCGGCCGGTTGGCCCCTGAATCTCCCAAGGCACCCCAGTAGCCGTAGCCACAGAGGGGGGAAACGTTTCCATGACAACCTCCCCCCACTTCCTAAATCCGAAGCGGAGGGAGTGTAGAGAGGAAACTCAGGGCTGAGAGGGAAGGGGCTGAGGGGAATCTGTGAGCCCCTTCTACCCTGCCCGGCTGAGTGTGAATGAGAGTCCCCAGGGATGGCTGCACCCACACCTTCTCTACCCGGCTTTGCGCGGGGTGCAGCGTGGAGTGAGAATGGGGGGCCCGGGGGCTGTAAAGCATGGGGGAAGGGGATGAATCGCAGACAACCTCAACCCTTCCGGACCCTCCTAAACTCGCCGTTGTCCCCGTAACTTGCAGGTCCTCCCACCTCCCAGGGCTGCCCATTCGCCCCCACCTCTCCAGAGGGCCCCCCCTAGTTCTCCATCCCCGAAGCCTCCCGGTGGCTGACTCCCAGCAGCCGGCGGCGTGATTTCTCCCCGGTCCCCAGGACATCCCCAGACTTCTCTGATCTCCCTTGCCCCTTCCCCCCACGCGCTCTGCCTTTCTCCCCTGTCCCCAAATTGCACGCCTCTCGTGTTTCCCTCCGGCAGATCGAAGCCCTCCGCCCCCTCGGCTCCGCTGCGGGTCTTTTTGGCCTGGCTCCAGGCGGGGAAAGTTCCCCGGCCCGGCCCCGCGGGGGGGCGGCCGCTGTCGCCGCCTCTGCGGGAAGGCACCGGGAGCCCGCAGCCCGCCCGCCCCACAGCGTCCTCTGCCACGAGTGGGGACACGGGATTTCCCGGCTGCCCGTTCTTTCCGCGGCCCGAGGGTGGCGGAGGGGGCGTCGCGGCCTCTGCGGCCAGGCGGGCACCCTGCGGGCCTCCGCGCGCCCCCTGCGTGAAGAGCATTCTTGGGAATTTGCCCAGGGGCGGCTCTGCACGCCCGGTGCCTTCCCTGAAGACGCCGAGCACTCGGCTGTAGCCCGATGTGTGGCTGCCCGTGTGCCGGGCGCGTTGGCGCGGTCGGGAAAGAAGAGGGCAGTGTTTGCTTTTGCTAACAAAAGGGAGCCGGAGCTCTTCCCCAGCGGAGAGGCCGGCCGTGCTGCACCCAGCCTCCCTTCCCGCCACCTCGCCGCGCTCGGCAGCCGCGCGGCGTCCCCTAGCCCCTGCTGCAGGCTCCAGGCGGGCGCCAGGACCGAGTGGTACGGGGCCGCGGGGGCGAGCGGCGATGCAGGAGGGGATGCAGCAGGGCTCTGAGCCTGCAAAGCCCCTCCTTGCAGCTCCAGAGCTGCAGGACCCGGGAGCAACAAGTGGCGGAGGACGCCGAGAGCTCAGCCCCCACCTGCGGAGCCCCAGGCCCGGACGGGCACAGCGTTGGGGCCACCGTGCAGCTTCGGGGGCGCCTGTCCGCTTGGGCTGTGCCTTTTGTTTACACGCTAGAGGACACACAGTTATGTAAACACCGCAGGAGACACGCTGTAGGAGACGGGGGATGTGTGGGGGTGCTAGCTTGAGATTTGGGGGACGCCAGGTTGGCTGCTTGCCCCCAAATAGGCTTGGAAAGGAGCTCGGCTTGGGGAACCTATTGGGGGGCGTCTGGCAGCAGCGTCAATTCCAGCGCTGACGATTTTTTCTTCCATGCCACTGTCTCCGGGTGTTGTTTATGTATTTTTCCTCTGTGAATTCTTAATTTATGAGTTACGAGATAATTGGGTTCAGCCGATGCCAGTGTGGTTACAACTTCATTTCAGGTGATGCCTCTGACTGGATGGGTTCAATAAAATGTTCCTGAAAGAGATCCCTCGTGCTGCTGCATTGTAAAAAGCGCCAGTGTCAGTTAAACGTGAGCGTGAGTAAAGGCTCGGTAACTGGCGCATAATAGAGGCAACAATAGACTTGTATTGGCTGCACAAAAAAAAAAAAAAAAAGGGGGGGGGGGGGGGAAAACTGTGGTCGGGGATATTGCCTTTTGACTAAAAATGGGAGTCGTGCAATGACGCTTGGCAACGGAGTAGGATTAGATTATGCCTCCCCTGTCAAGACTGCTCATTGAAGGCATCGGATAGTAGCAACGGTACTATATTTGTAACTATCTCGCGGTGAGAAGTTGCCTTCCCTGCGAGGGATATATGCTGACTTAGGAGCGGTCTGGAACTCAACCGTGCATGTCAAAGCTACATGAAAATTCTGTTGCCAGTTACCATGGAAGCAGCTTCTTGCTCTTGTGTACATCCCTGTTTGTATGCTGGTTATCAGATTGTGTTCAAATTAGAAAGTAATTGGGTTTGATTTGTAGTGAGGGGATGAGATGACTTTCTTAATTTTTTTTCTCTTAATGCATATATATTTCGTGGTGAGTTCGAGAGGAGGTCTTGGCTCATTGCGGGGTCCCATACCCCAGGGGTAAATTTCAGGTGGGCACTAAGGGACTTTTCCTCCTCAGTTCTGTTAGTTTAAGCTTTCTCAGAGGCCTCCAGTTCCCACTCCCAGGGTTAAAGAAACCTGTTGGTGCATCTAACTTCATTAGGCTTGTTTGATTTACATCCTTGCTGGGAAAGCGAATTAGGACCATGGTGCCTGGGTCCTGGTTCTGTTTTCTCCTGTAACAAGCCATCCATCCCCCGCAGAAAATCTCCTCTCATTTCTCCTGTGATGTTTGGATGAAATGGATGTTAATGAAATGCAGCAAAAATGGGTTTGCTTAAGCTCACTCCACAGTGTTAATCACGCCTGTTACGTTAAGGTGTATGCATGATGTTGTTTTTGTTCCCGAGTGAACCAGTAGCTGATCACCCGCCTCTTATCATTTTCAGGATTACAGAAGATGGCTGGTGGGTGGGGGTTTTATGGTGGTGATGGGAAGGAGGGGGGCTGAGTTTTGCTTGCTATGGCCTGTTGAGGCTTGCAAACCGGGGATAGAGACTTTACAAAAGTGCCGCCCTGTTATTGTTGCCTTTCCCTGCATCAAATTGAATAGCCGCAGGAGGGACTTGCACTTGTCTGTGATAGATTTGATAAAATATCCCTCATTAATGCCACTTTATATTTACAGTGTGTCACTGGAGACGCACAAGGCTTCATTTAGTGACTTGTGTGACGAGACAAGCTTGCATTATTTGCCTGGGACGTTTTGGAGGAACAAGAGACCCATTGAGCAATCTTTTGAAATGAACAAATACGAAAAAGGGGGGAATAAAAGAGCAGGCAGTTCTCTGGAACAAAGAGCTTTATTCATATGGATGTTGTACATGCTTTATCCAGTTTTCCCCAATGGCCCTCCTGGTAAAGGGGAGTGGGACAGGGAAGACGCCAACAGGCAGGACACTTTCGTTTCCTCTCTCACTTCCTGACTTCATATTCTTATCGGAGTTGGTCCCCGGCTCACTGCCTGCTCATCTCTCTCCACACTCTCTAAAATCCCAGAAGGTAACGGGTTCCTGGGTCTCAAAGAGAGATTGTGAAATCCTTTCTCCCAGCTCTAAATTTCAACAGAAGACAATGCCAGCTACCTGTTGAGGTTGATGTCGTTGGAGGATATATTGGTTGAAGGGAAAGAGATGTCACTTTTCTATGACATGTGTCAAGAAGTGGTTGATAGTGAATGTCAGATTGGTAAGATGTCTTACAATTATAACATTAGCCTTACTATTTATTTGGAAAGAAATGCTGTGAAAACCAACATCCAAAAATTGTATTCTTACTGATGGTGCTTTTGGAGTTTTTAGTGACTTTTTCGCACATCTGGTACATTTTAGTCTCATACATAAGTGAATTTTTATTATCCCTTGGCCTATATTGCTAAATGATTTTTTAGGCTTTAAAAATTGATAAGATTGCTATGAATATAAACTGTCTCATTCTCTTGGGGTTTCTGTACGTGACGTTTTAATGCCTAATTGGTCACTTAGAATTTACATTTTAAAAATGATTGTGTGTGTGTGCGTGTGTGTGTATGTTTTTAGCAAAAGGTGCATTTTAATGTGGGGAATCTCTTAAATTGGGCCAACCTAATCAATACTATAATTTGAATGGAAATTTACCAGCAGATGAAGAAAATTCAAAATGAATTCAAAGGATTCAAATGCTGTATATTTTTCTTGGGAAGAATAGTTCTGACCATTATGCTGGGCATTTTTAACTGAAAATCCAGCACAGAAAGGAGAAATCACACAGCGACATCTGTTGCAGAATTGAAAATTTGCTGCTTTGAGTTGGAAGCAATTAGTCCCATATAAGCACCTAATGGTATCTGTGTGTGTGTGTGTGTATGTATAAGCACTGATACAAATACATACATATACATACTTATGTATACATATATGTGTACAGTATATAAAAACTTGCCCATATACAATATTCATGTTAACATTAAAAATTATTTCATAGAAAATGTAACATTTTGGGACTAAAGCTGTTTTTAGAAATATTACCTTTTGAGGAATTAGAGATTCTTATAATCATGGAATTTTGGGGAGGGGAAAGATACTAGAAATCATCTGGTGAAATCCCATTTTGAAGTAAAGTAGCCGAAGGCCAGGGAGGGAAGAACATTACTCTGCAGTTGAACTGAGGCTAGGTTAGCGACGGATCCTGGATGGGGACAGGTCCCTTGATGTCCAGGCAGTGGACCTTCTGTTCCGCCTCCTGGCAAGGATGCCTGGTCAGAGATACGGATCATGAATAGACACTATCTTGGCTAAAAATATTTTGTATTTTGAAGGCAGCAAGATTAATTGTTGCTCTAGGTAATAAACCCATGGATCAGAGGAGTGACCTCTGGGAAGAAAGGACCAGTTCTTGGTAATGTTGTCTTTGGTGTTGACAAATGATCCCGAAACCTCTGGAATTTATTTGGCAGCCGCAACAGAAATGTCATCCAAAGCACCTTCGCAGGGGAGAAATCTGGATTTGTGTCATTGGAATAAGTCTGATACACAAAAACCAGGCTTCGGAAGGCTCAGATTAGATTTTTACAGTTTTTTATTTGTCTTTTCAAGGATTAATATTAGCAGTAGAACTGGTTCTGTATAACTAAGGAAAAAGGGAAATGTTTTAAAGTCAAGAACAAGAACATAGCTTGATTTTCTTACCAGGCACTTGCCTCTTTTCATGAAGCCAAGAAAAAGCTGAGAATTTTTTTTGTTGTTTTTTAAAGAACAAAAATGTTTTATTTTTGAAGGATGACTTTTTTTTTTTTTTACATTGATCAGATTTTTCTTTTTTCCCATTTTATTATGGAAAATTTAAAATATAAACAAAGTGGAAAGAATACCATATTTAACCATCATGCAAATCACCCAGTTTCAATAATTATCCACCCCGGTCACTCTGTTCCCCCTGTGCATCCTCCTTTCCTCAGATTACTTTAAATAAATCCTGAATATCCCGTCATTTCTTCCATAATTACTTTTAGAATGATTTCTAAGATACAGCCCCTCTTTTTCCATTCCTCATCCCAGTATTATTATCTGACCATACGCATAGTATTCTCACCTGGATGCACCAAATTTTTGCTTTACCTTACTGAGGAAGAGAGAATGAAGGTTTGTTGCAGTTGGTGAAAGCAAAGGCAGAGACCAGAGAAGCTACAGCACGATTATTGCTTCCACTGAGGAGACCTTCTCATATGGTTTGGTTTATTTTGAGCAAGATTTTGTTTGGATCGGATAAGATGAGTTTTATTGTTGTGCAAATACAGTTGTGTAAATATGCAGTAATTGTAGTTAGTCCTTCAACTGTGGTATGCGCTGGAAAGCACCCTTGGCGAGATTGGCCATTTCCATTTGTTCCCATAATGAATACCCTCCATGTGAGGACTTCTGTAGGAAAGGCTCATGTTAGTTTGATGACTGTGAGATACCCCATTTGTATATTTATCTTTAAAGGCCTCCATGGTATAAATACCTTTGCATTTTGTGGATATATTGCTTAAAATAAAAATGTCTCTTCCTATTGCGAACTGGCTAAGTGCTAATTTCAGCCTGCTATTCTGTAACTGAAGTGATCACAAAATGCCTTCTTTGGTGTGGGAAACTCATACATCAAGCTGTAAGTATGTGGGCCTTATTTTTGTGGGATGGTGGTGAAGGATGGTGGGGAGAGAAAACGTTACTACCTTTCCTTCTAAATATTTGCTCCATTGATTTAAAATGTGAATTTTAAATTTCAGCTAGAAATGTTGGAATGCTTCAGTGTTAATTTCTTAAAGTCTTTGGTTTTTCTGAAAATTGTTCCATTTTCCAAGGTTCATGAAATGTGAGGTTTTTTTTTTTTTTTTTTTTTGAGACTCTCAAAAATCTGATTAAATGTGGACTATAAATCTGAAGCATTTAACATTTGGTTTTTTTGTTTCCAGACAAACAGGGAATTATGCATGAGATGATTTTGAGGGGTCCGAATGGCCCTGGCCAGGTGAAAACCTGCCCCCTGCACCGCCCCCTCTGAGTTGACCAGGGCACAAGAAAAGCACAAAGGAATGCCTACATTCACGGTTTGGGGAGTGCCACCAAAATCGAATAAAAAGCCTTAGCTTGGAAACCATCAATGAAGGAAGGAACCCACTGGAATGTTTGTAATTACAAGTGGCACCTCCTTGTTTAAATTTCAGAAGCCACAGTTTCTTTTTCAGAGATTTAAATTGCAGGCTCTAGCCAGCAGCTGCTGTTGTGGTTAATGGGCAGTTTCTCTTTGAACTTCCTTCCAGTGCTGATTCTCAAAAGCTTTGGTGCAGTTGGCCTTGATCTAGGGTTAGAAAAAAGGGTGATGTAGGTATTTATACACATGCACAGCTCAGATGACATGTGGCCTTTGTTATTACTCAAAAGAAACTTGGTGTTAAGGTTGAGAAAAGCCCAGCACTGAGAAAAACCTGTTATGACTGACAGGTGTCTTGACTGAGGTGATTATCTTAAGGGAGATAAGGTGGGAGAAATTTTTTCTTTTAGTAGATGTTTTACTGGAATATAGACATTTGACCCAACATTTTGATCTAGGTATTTGAGAAATGTTAAATAGGCTTGAAATGAAAGAGCTGTGATATATATTTAAATGCTACTCAGTGTTTGAAGTTGATATTCCAGTGACATAGACTTTTAAAAATGCCTAGAATAAGTATCTGGCTCTTGGCAGACTTCCTTGGAAAGGTAGGTGCTCTGATTCCTCGTCGGCTGTCCAGCACTGGACTGCTGTGTCTAGTTGGAATTGAGTTATGCTGTCCCTAGAGGAGGTGGAAAGAATCTGCCTGAAAACAAAGGGTTCTCCAGTTCCCTGACTCCCATTGTCTGTGCCATATCTCCACTTGGCTGGGATTAACCTAAAAGTTAACGTTTAAAAAATTTGAACCTTTTATCTTTTTGCAGTAGGTATCAACTTTTCTCAAAGTCTCCATTATTACAAATGACACCATCGGCATCCTGGTCTCCAAGGCCCCTAAATTTGGAGTCTTTTTTCCCCTCCTTAGCTTTCCTGCTTGCACTGAAATAAAATGGGGCTGATTGTTTCTAAGTGACATTCTCTGGAAACATCAGTGCCCTCTCCAAACTGTGTTTTGCTAACAGGAGACTCCTAGTCAGTTCCTCCTACCCTAGTCCTCTGCTAGCTACTGCAGTTCTAATTCTTTTCAGGACAGGATCTAACATTTCCCGTTCAGAAACCTAATCTCACATTCTTACTTCTTGCATCAGATTCAGACTGCACACTGTTTTGTCTTTAGGTTGTTCTTCCTCAATTGCTCTCCCACTCCCTCTCTAATTGCCCTCATTTCTTATTACTTTTCAGCTTAATCCTGATGGGACTGGAAGACTGATGATTCTCCAGTGAAACTGAGGAAGACAGTGGTTCTGCCTATCAGCATTCAGCTGGTTACCTTTGCATAAAATACTCTCTTTATCTTTTTTCCCTTAACTGTCTATCTTGGTTTGTAGGTGTAGGATGGCTGATTTCTCTTTGTCTACATTGAGAATAAACACTTTCCTTTTACATCTTTCATTTTAACTAACACATACTTACCTAAAATGTACCTCAACCCACATGTTTCTTTTTTGACTTCACAGGTCTATACATGATTCTGTTTCTTGAGGCTAAGCCAAAATGTGTTGATAGTATGGCCATGCTTTTCATGAAAATTTAAAACTTTAGATTGTTGAAAATGCATTGTCTTCATTTGGTAGTTTGTATTTGAATATGGGGATTTACTACGGCATCAAAATGGGGTAATTGACTAAACAAATTACAAGCTGTCAAAGTAAGACTTACAGACAAAAAGTGAAGTCCTTTAGAAGTAGGAAGACTTTTTAAGGGTCACAGTCAGAGGGCCTCATGTGGAACTGCTGACTTGGGTGAATGAGATTGGCTCCTCTGAAGATGATCCAAGAGATACCACCACCTTAGAGGAGTATTTGGTGCTTGTGTCTGGTGTGTGTAGTTACCTAGTTACCGGAAAGAAATAAATAAATACAATACAATAAAATAAATCCTAAAAAATCTACCCAAAGAAATGGAAGGGAAGTGCTTTAAAACCCAGGCCTTTACTAGCTAGCGTTTTCAACACGTTTGTCTTTGGGAGCAGAGCTGCCTAACTAAACAAAGAAGTTACCGTCATCAGTCACTGCCAGGCCAGCGTTGGGGCAAGTCTAGGAATTTGGTTGAATTTTGGTAGATAACATAGAGGGTGGATTATCACTGGCTCAAGAAACAAAAAAATGAAACCTTTCTTTCTCAGTCTACCTGCTAAATTTGTTATCGTAAGGATCTTTTCAAAGCCTTTATCTGGGAACAATTTCTGCCAGAGTTCTTCCCTTCCTTTTTTCCTGGCCTGGCACCCTTCCCTTCAGAGTTCAGTTCTTGCTAGTAGAAAAAGGCTAGGCGGCATGATAATACAGTGATTTAAAAAGTTGATTATCTTGAAGTATTTTGGGACAGTTTTGGGGAATAGGTTGTATGTCAAACTGTGGTATTTATTTATTTGGTTCTTTGCTGAATATGCTTGTATAAATCCAGCCTCCTGGATGTTACAAGGCATCCCATTGATTTCTTCTTTCGAATAAAAAAGGAGCATTGCTTCATTTTTCTTGCAGAAACCATTATTTAAACAATGAAAACTTCAAAGATAGGGAGAAAAAAACCAAGTTAATTTAGTACTAAATTACTGCTCAAATGGTTTTATCTTTTAAAAGGTTCAAGTAGAGATTAGCTTAAATAACACTGAATTTCACTTTTCCTTGTGCATACATATCTTGTGAGCAAACTTCATTGTGAAGAGCCCTCTGTCTTCTTTAGTTTTGTTAGTAATCACATAATTGCTAGTTGCTGTTTATTTCCCTTTCCTGAAGCAAATCTCTCCATCTCTGGGCCAGGTTTGCAAGGGTAATACCCAGTTAAGGTTACAGGATAGTAAAACCAAGTACTTTAATCAAACTGCTTACTTTACAAGATGGCAAAAATAAAATAAAGTAATATATATGAACACTCTTAAGTAGGAAGTGTTTTCTACCTATTTACCTGTCTCTGTTTATCAATCACTTTTATTAAAACAGCAATACCTAGAGGTGGGTGTTATATCTCTGGCTACAGCTAATAATAATAACTTTTGTAAATCTTACACATGTTAGGGAATACTGAAAAAAATACTGTGTAAAAAGGATTAATTCAGGATGTACTCAGTCATCTCTAAGGTGAAACTGAAGAGTACTGTGACAGCAAGATCCCACCTGGAGTTGAATGTTTTTTTGATAAGTGAATGGAATTATCTTGTAATCTTGGAGAAACTGACAATGATTATAATCTCTAATTGCTGGGTCTTCTAACACAGAAAGGACATTATTGTTTTATGCAGTTTTCTATATTTTATATACTATGTTTAATAAAGAAATGGTGTTTCTGTAGCTAACCCGTAAGACATTTGGTAGAAAAATGAACATTTAAAAATGACTTTAAAATTGAGTATCTGCTTTTATATCAGGCACTGTGTTAGGTTCATCTTTGTCTTTCAGAAGGTTCTAGTCTATTTTTCCCTCAACCTTTATTTCAAAAAATTTCAAAACCACAGGCAACTTGAAAGAAGAGTACAATGAATACTTGTATTTACTTTACCTAAATCCATCAACTGTTAACATTTTCCCCATTTGCTTTCTCTCTCTCTCTCTCTTCTACATAATGTATACACCCATACTCATCTTTTTTCTTCCCTAAGCCACATGAAAGCACATTGCATCATGATGAATACTTCAGCATGTAGCTCCTAAGAATAAAGACATTTTCCTGGGCACACGCAATACCATTATTACATTAAAATTATCTAGTCCATGTTCAAATTTCCCCAATTACTTTGTTCTCTCTGCTGCAGAATCTATCAGAGATCACACACTGCATATGGTCTCTAGTCTCTTTTAATCTAGAACCATTACCCTGCTTGCCACCTGTTTTTTCTTTAAGGAGTTTTTAAGGGGTGTCTTTTATGGCATTGACATTTTGATGAATCCACCTGCTGTTTTGTAGAATGTTCTGCAGTTCTACAAATTGTTTGATCCTTTCCTCATGGTTCAGTTCAGATTAAACATCTTTTGCAAGAACCCTGTATAGCTGATACTGCCAACTTTCTTGTAACATTGCCTCAAGAGGGACATAATATCAGGTTGCCCTATTACTAGTTTGATCCCTTGGTTCAAGATATACATTTAGTTACTGAATGTAGGTGAATTTATAGAGTTCTCCATATTTGTCCTTTTATAATTAATAAGTAACGTTGTGCATACATATCTTGTGAACAAACTTCATTGTGAAGAGCCCTCTGTCTTCTTTAGTTTCAAGCCTGAAGATCTTGTTCTCTAATGGCGCTTTACTTAATGGATTGAGGAGCATTGATAAACCTTGTCTGAATCAAATATGTCAGTGGTTACAAAACTGTGATTTTCTAATTCTCTAATTCCTCTACTTGGGTAGAGGCATTTCTGAATAAAGAAGAGCTTGCCTTCCCTACTCTTCTCTCTCTCTGTTTTTATTTATTTATTTATTTTTTTAGAAAATTACAATGGGTTCAGTGTGGTGTGATTTGGCCAGTGGGAACCCCTTCAGAGTGGCTCCTGTATCCTTTTAATATATTCTCATTAATTTTTAAGCTTTTTTGTATTTCATGTCACAAGAAGATATCCGTGTTTATATTGTATTTTCCCTGCCCCCAGACCTGGAATCAGTTATTTCTCCAAGGAGTCCTGATTCCTTTTAGTCAAAGAATGATATTTAGATAGCGGATATCTAAGAATTGTGCTCATTGCTACTGACTTGTCATTGTTTCTAAACTTTTCGGTGAGCAAACAAGCGTGTGTATGTGTGTGCGCGCGCGCGCGTATAAAATATCCTTTGTCTCAAAAATAGTTATATGTGAATTTTCAGCTGCATGGGGTATGGGCCCTGTGTTCAAGGGGCAACTGTGTGAGTGTATTTTAAAAATATTTATTCATTTAAATCACAATGTCATGCTAATACATTCAATTCCAGTCTAACATCCCAGGGTACTTTCTCTCCATCTCCCATTCCTTATTTGTGTTTTCTTTCTCCCATGGTGAAAACTCTGTTTCCCAGTGACAGCAACGTCTTTTTAGTACAAGATAGTTTTGGAATTACTCCACCAAGACCATTGTAGACAGCAAATCTACCAAGTAAAGCGCAGAATTTTTTTTTGAGACGGAGTCTCGCTCTGTTGCCCAGGCTGGAGTGCAGTGGCACGATCTCGGCTCACTGCAAGCAAGCGCAGGATTTTTTTTGCCATTCTTTCTGTCTTTAAAATAGATCCCACTGAGGGTAGATGAGTACCATGTTCACAAATTTACAGATTAGTTGTGTGTGTGTGTGTGTGTGTGTGTGTGTATCAATAGATATATAGTTAGGATCGTTTATTTCTGTTTATATTCTGTTTTAATTTCTTCCCTATCATTGTTGATTTATAATTTAAACATATAAATCATTAACGTGGCTCAAAATCAAAACTATCTGTTCTCATTTCATTCCCTATGTTTTTTGTCCCGTTCCCACCCAACTTCCTATAGTTGCCAATTTCATACATTTCTTGTATATTCTTTCAATTTTTCCTTTTGAAAATATAATGAGTAGTGTTCTATTCTTTTAAACTTTCACACAGCCTGTGTTAATATCTGCCTATAGTATGTTTTCTTATTTGACAAATCCTAGGTTCTCGTATTATAATGACCTTCCTCCTCATTTGGCTGTATTTTACTTTAGAAGCCTTTTGTTTTTATTTATTTATTTTTATTTACTTTAAGTTCTAGGGTACATGTGCACAACGTGCAGGTTTGTTACATAGGTATACGTGTGCCATGTTGGTTTGCTGTACCCATTAACTTGTCATTTATATTAGGTATTTCTCCTAATGCTATCCCTCCCCCTGTCGTCCCCCACCCCACAACAGGTGTGTGACATTCCCCGCCCCGTGTCCAAGTGTTCTGATTGTTCAATTCCCACCTATGAGTGAGAACATGCGATGTTTGGTTTTCTGTCTTTGTGATAGTTTGCTCCAAATGATGGTTTCCAGCTTCATCCATGTCCCTGCAAAGGACATGATCTCATCTTTTTTAATGGCTGCATAGTATTCCATGGTATATATGTGCCACATTTTCTTAATCTAGTCTACCATTGATGGACATTTGGGTTGGTTCCAAGTTTTATTCCAAGTTTGGGTTGGTTCCAAGTTACTATTTTCACTTTTCTCCCATTTCTTCCTTCCAAGTTCATAGTTTTACTTGGATAGTGGAAAGAATTCATTTTTTTCTTTTAATTCATCAAGTTACTTGCAAGAAAATAAGGACTGCCCTTTTCTTACAATATAATGTGTGTCTCTGAAATTTAATAACCATGACTTGCCTTGCTTCTGATCAGCTATCTTTTTTTAACCCTTCTCTCGTCATCCAATAAGTTGGCAAATAAATGTCTCAAACCCCAATTCTTCCCACTTTTCTTTTTAAATTGCAGTATAATGTACTTTTAAGTGCACAGCCAAGATGTCTTTTGCATTTAAACTTCAGACTGTGTTCTAAAAGTGGCTCTTGGACATCTCAGTCCAGATGTTCCAGTTTTCTCAAATAATATGAATGACAAAACAGCAATTATATTTAGTGTCTGTATTCATGATCTCATTTAATCCTCACTGTCACCCTATAGTTACTACTGTTGCCCCATTTTACAGAAGAGGAAGAGGAGAGGACAGTAATAAGTCCCTTGTCCAAGAAACACAAATGGTAAGTATCAGAACCAGGATCTGAACTATATCTATGTTCAGAACTCATAGTTTTAAACACTGAACTGTATTTTCCTAAAATTCAAGATGTCTAAAACTGAACTTCACATCTGTTCTGGCCGGGCATGTAGGCTCTCGCCTGTAATCCCAGCGCTTTGGGAGGCTGAGGCAGGCGGGTCACAAGGTCAGGAGTTTGGGACCAGCCTGGCCAATATGGTAAAACCCTGCCTCTACTGAAAAATAAAAAAATTAGCCAGCCGTGGTGGTGGGTGCCTGTAGTCCCAGCTACTGCCTGCTGAGGCAGGCAAATTGCTTCAACTTGGGAGGTGGAGGTTGCAGTGAGCTGAGATTGTACCACTGCACTCCAGCCTGGGCGGCAGAGCAAGACTGTCTCAAAAACAAAACAAAACAAAACAAAAATCTGTTCTTCCCACATCTCCCTCTATTCCATGTTTCCTATCCTGATGAAGGGTACCACCATCCATCCAATGAGTTAAATAAACCTAGGAGTCCTCATAGAGAATACCCTCCTTTACTGTCATTTCCCCCTGTATTAGCTCTAGGTCCTGCCTGTCTTCATTTTACAGATGAGGGAAGTAGACTTACAATGGTGTAACAGCCTCTTAATTGTTTCATTTACTGCTAGCCTCATTCCTTGTAATGCATCCTTAATACTGCTTCCAGAGGAATCTTCCTAAAATACACCGTAGATGTCACTTTCTTGCTCACAACTTTAAATGTTTTTCTTGGCACCTTAAAGGTGAGGCTTACCCTCTTTCAGAGTGTCCTGCAGTGTCCTTCATGCTTGGCCTCTATCTTCCTCTCAAGCTCATTTCTTGCCGGCTTTCCACACCATTGTTCTTGCTTTAGGACTACCAGAGTAAATGTGTCCTAGATGCACCACGCTCTCCTATGCCTCTCTGCTTTTTGTATGCTACCTCCCCTACCTGAAGCACCTTAATCTATACGGCTAGTTCCTACGTATCTCTCAAGATTCACCTCAAGCACTGCATTCTGCAAGGAAACTTTCGTGATTAGTCAGGCTGGTTAGGTATCCTTTCTTTGAACCCTTCTTCTGTACTTCCCTAAGGGCTACTCCTAACTTATCTTCTTCCTTCCTATCAAACAAACTTCTCTGAATGGCCTGAGTCTCTTCTATGTGCCTGCTACACATTTTGTCCAACTTGTTTCCATGGAAAGAAATGTCCTATCCTCATACCTTCCATGTAGGCATATTTAAATCCCATGCATATGTAAAGACAGAAGTCCAGTGTTTTTAGGTCTTACATAATTTCCCAGCTTGAATATGTTTTCCTTTCAACTTCTATTACAACTTCTCCAACCATTTCACGACATTTAACATTTTTCACACAATTTGATTTCTAATATGTATATATCCTATCCTTTTCATTTGTTATAAATACTGGTTGTTGGGATACAGAATACACCAAGGCCTTAGTGTCTATGAATTTAATTTAGTGGTGGTCTTATTATCAGCTTTTTTAGGGCTATAATTCTTAGTTGAAGTTGTTTATTCTCCCATAATGAATGAAGAGCTATCAACGTGCCTGACCCTTTTGTATCTTGAAGGAATGACTTCTAGTGTGTTTGTTCATACTTGGTTGTTGGGCAATCATTAGAGAGATTTTGTCTAGCAGTCCAGATAAAAGAATCTCTTTCCATTTATTTAATCACTTCACAGTCCTGGGATACCTGGACTTTGAGTCATTGCTGAGGCTATATTGTCACTTTAGAGTTGAAGCAACAAACGAAGAAACTTACCTCTGAGGTCATCTGTTCCTCTTCACCTCAGCTTTCATGAGAGGCTTGTCTTAAAACTGAGATATATATATCCTTAGAAGAGGCATGGTGAACATAGGGAAATTTAAACCTCAGGGTAACAGTTTTCCTTTTATAGTAATAAAGATGTATGTGGAGTCAGTGGCTACAGGATCAAAAAATAGATCACAGTCATCAGATCAAACCTGAGAAATGGCTTGTTGCTGTGTTTAAAAAAATGACACGGGTAAGGCAGTCTGTTTGGTGGTGATGCTTCCACTATTTGTGTGACTGTACAGTCAGTGTGAAATAGGACTGGCAAAGTTAAGCTTATAAAGTTAATTGCCTACAACTGATCTAGCTTTAAACAGAAAGTAGGTTCCCTTTTGGTCTTGTGTGGAAGAGGGGAGAGATTTCATGTGTAGGCAGAGAGAGTATGTGTTTGCTAACATTACCTTTTAATTTAGGAGAAGTTTGAAGTTTGTTCTTTCCTGTGAATATAGAGGTGGAACCACTCTAACCAGAGTTTATTGCTGTAATATTTTTTAAATGCATTTGTAACACTGATATATCTGTGACCTTGTGAAGGAGTTTTTGAGAGGAGGGGGTGGCAAGCCCTTTTTCTCACTGTCATAAGTGATGCCTACTCAATAACTCTAACTTCCTGACAGTATTGGGAAGGGGAGGAGGGCCTCTCCTAACTTGTTGTTGTATGGCTTAGTTCGTAAGTGTTCCCTTCCTAGTCACATCCATCCATTTAGACTTCCCTTTTCCCTGCCTAAGGCTTGCATCCAGCCTAGTCTGTGTTTGGTACTTTAAAGGCTTTGAATTATGGAGAACTGTAGTATTTTATCGATGCTTCCCTTGTAGCTGTATAGCTCTACATTGTCTTAGATTACACAGCTTGCATTTCTTAGGCATTGTGAATGGATTCTTGCAATTAGTTGAAGTTTTGAGAGGAATGCTATGTCTTCCTTGATTTCTACCAAGTGCCATATTCTCTTTCTTGGTAGATTTTTTTTTTTTTTTTCAGGGATTGCCTTTTAAAAGACCTTTTAAGTTAGAGGCATTAACCTTTCTTTCCACCGTATCTCTCAGCAGATATATATTTTTCAGCATGACCTAATGTCAAGTAAATAATGATTTGATGGCAATATTCAAGAAAAATTATATCTTTGAAATACACATTTTTGTTAGTGTCTTAATGTATAGTGTATGATTGGTATTATCTAAGAAGAAGAAAAGATGAATCAATTTCTTCTAGAATTAGGTGGCTAATGCTTCAAGCATCCTATTTAAAAACAATTACATGTAGGTCCTGTCGGCAGGATTGCTTATTTCATTATTCTGGTCATTTGCATGAAAACAAGTTGATGATTCTTTAAATAACCACTGTTCAGTTTTCTTTTCCTTTTGAACTATTATTCCTCAAACATTATATTCCATTCATGCAACAGCATGAATCAGATCTAGAAAGTTAGAATTTCAGACTAAGGTAGTAGCAGAATTTTTTTCACCTTTTTAAAACTAAAAATGATCTCCCATTTTCATATTAATTTACCTGTGATTACATCTCTTTATCCTTGTTTCACAAGGTGAGTGCATAGAGTTACGTTTTAATGGAATATTTTTCAAGGTTTTGGGATTTTTTAAAATGAGGTCATCACCTTCAAGATTTTGACCTGAACTTTTCATGAACTAAAGGAGCAAGAAAAGGATAAATTTTTTAAAAATATGAATATCTAATGTACTTATAATGGAATAACTGATCGAAGTTAAATTCATTTGATAACATTTATCTGGCGCTAGTTCCCAAAGCACTCTACCATTTCAACAAGAGAAACTCCATGTTTATATAGTGGATCTCCCCCATAAGATTCTCTTTGAAAAAAGTGTTTTACTTTTTTTAAAAAAGGTTTAAAAACCACTGGCCTTAACAGAATGAGTCTTTCAAGTTCCAAACAACAAGGCTGAAGTGAATGAAGCCTGGTTTACTGGGAAAGCACATCAGGCCTAAGGCCAAAGTCATAGGCAGTATCAAAGAATAGCTATTTGCCTGACCTTTCCTCTGTTCGTATTCTCGTTGGGGTTCTGGAAGGTGTGGTTGTGGCCACAGCAGAGAACTGGTTCAGGAGCTGAGATTTCCGATCACGGGCACCTCTGTCTTTCCATTAGAGGGATATAAAAGAGGGAGCTAGCCTGGAGTTGGGATGCCTAGAAGGCTTTCCATTTAAACAAAGTCTTGAAAATATGGGAATGATTGCTATTGAGAAAGAGGTGAGAAGGAAGGGCATTCCATGTTGAGGAGAACCATGTGAATAAATGCTTCAGGTAGGAAAACTAAAATGGCTAGTGAGAGATAAGATAAGCAACGGATAGCTTGGGGCCAGATTGTGGAAGAACTTTGAATGTCAGGTTTAAATTAAATTCAAGGCCAGGTACTATGACTCATGACTATAATCCCAGCACTTTGGGAGGCCTAGGTGGGAGGATTGCTTGAGCCCAGGAGCTTGAGACCAGCCTGGGCAACATAGTGAGACGCCGTCTCTACAAGAAATTTAAAAAAATGCCTGGTGGTGTACAACTATAGTCCTAGTTACTTGGGAGGCTGAGGTGGGAGGACTGCTTGAACCTGGGAGGTGGGGGCTATAGTGAGCTGTGATTGCACCACTGCACTCTAGCCTAGGCAACAGAGTGAGACCCTGTCTCAAAAAATAAATACATAAACAAATAAATAAATAAATTCAAGAGGTCATTGGGGAGTCTTAAATTTTTTGAACAGTGAAGTAACATCAGGTTGGTTCTTTAGGAATATGAATCCTGCAATGATAAGAAATTGAGAGGTTAATGAGTCCTACAATGATTAGAAATTGAGAGGATCTTCCATTAGAAATGGAAAGATTGGTTAGGGGTATAATAGTTCAAGTAAGACAACAAAAAGTTGAATTAGGGCAGTGAAGGAAGAATAGGAGGTAGAATGGAGCCTCCATTGATAGCTGACTGGAGAATGGGGATTGAGGGAAAACAAATAATAGAAATGAAGATGTGCTTTGATTTTGGACTTCAGTGACTAAGAGAATGGCTACTCTAATGAACAAAAATGTAAATGTTATGTGTGGGTTTAGTAAGGGAATGCAATGAACTTGGATTTGGATATGTTAAACTTGAGGTATCACTGGAATATTCAGGTAGAAATGTTTAGAAAGCAGTTTGAAATAACAGTTTAGTAGAAAGGTTGAGAGTAGCGCTACAGATACAGATTTGAAAGTCATCTGAAAAGAGATGTGTCTTAGTCGTTCTCACACTGCTGGTAAAGACATACCTGAGACTGGGTAGTTTATATAAAGAAAAAGAGGTTTAATGGACTCACCATTCCATGTGGCTGGGGAGGCCTCACAATCATGGCAGAAGACAAAAGGCACATCTTACATTGCAGCAGAGAAGAGACAGAATGAGAGTCAAGTGAAAGGGGTTTCCCCTTGTAAACCACCAGATTTTGTGAGACTTATTCACTGACATGCAAACAGTATTGGGGAAACTGCCCCCATGATTCAATTGTCTCCCACTAGGTCCCTCCCACAACACATGGGAATTATGGTAGCTACAGTTAAAGATGAAATTTGGGTGGCGACACAGCCAAACCATATCAAGATGATAGCAAAAGTTTTACATTATGCTTTTATTCCGTTACTTGTTTCATGCACATTTATTGAAGGACCCAGTGTGCCAATCATTGTATTAGGCGCTGAAGACAGGCAAAAGTGCATGAGAGATCCTTAAGGGGTGCTACAGAGAGGTCGAGTCTTAAGGAAGGTGTGTTGGTAACGAGATAAAGAGCCTGTGATGAATGCCCAAAAAGGACTAGTCGGAGGACTGGAAGTTAAAGTTGTGGAAGAAGGAGGGAGTCAGTACCAGTGGAAGATGGGCAGGATTGGTGTGGGGTGAAAGCTTGTTAACCAAGGTGCAGAAGAGTCATTGAAGGTGAGAGTATTGTCTTGAAAGTGAATGAACTCTGAGGAGGAGGTTATTCAAGCAAATGGATTTGACTTAAAGTGATTTAGCCAGTCACAAAGCTAGGATATGGCAACACCAGAACCAGATTCCAGGTGTTTGGTTTTTTTTTTTTTTTTGAGACGGAGTCTCACTCTGTTGCCGAGGCTGGAGTGCAGTGGTGCAATCTTGGCTCACTGCAAGCTCTGCCTCCAGGTTCCACGCCATTCTCCTGCCTCAGCCTCCTGAGTACCTGGGACTACAAGCGCCCACCACCACGCCCGGCTAATTTTTTGTATTTTTAGTAGAGACAGGGTTTCACCGTGTTAGCCAGGATGGTCTCGATCTCCTGACCTCGTGATCTGCCCGCCTCGGCCTCCCAAAGTGCTGGGATGACAGGCATGAGCCACCGCACCTGGCCCAAGTTTTTATACTGGAGTCCATTTCTCACTGTAGCATACCAGTATGCCAAATTGTGTCTTTACCATGGTATAGGGAACCAGAGAGAACCAGCTCAGCCTGTCCATATTACTTAAAATGTTTAATTAAGATACTCGAAGTTGTTGAATACAGAGAAAATTAATAAACCTCACAACTATCCTTGTATTTCACGTGACCAGTGGCAGCTTTGTCAGGCTTAAGCATGGAGGGAGGATAGATGGAAGCTGTTTTTCTGGACATGTGCTGCTTTTAACAAGTACCACCAGAGAACAAAAACAAATCCTAGTGTAGCACAGGGAGCACTTTCTGGATGGCAGGACGAATCTAGGTCAGCTTAATGGCAACTTCTATTCTTTAGGTAGATTAATGTTTGCCCCCTGGTTTTCAGCATGCTCTAGGACATCCAGAAAGACTGTGCATGGTTCCTTAGCACATATTAGTTAGTAGGGGGTCATGAATGAAATTGATATGTGGGAGCCTTTTGATTTACAGTTGAGTAGAGACAGTGTAGCTCAGGCCTAATGTGGAAACATGCTGAGTTGTATCTGCATTTTCTTAACTCTTTTATGTAAAGGACACATCCTTGTGGACATTTTGCATATTACCTTTAGGAGATGACTGATCTCCTATGGGTAGGATGACCAAAAAGTGCTCAGTTGATCAGTAGAGCTCTGGAACCTGGGCTGGCTAGTCTGGCATCCTTTTTCTGGCTATGCCTCCAGTGCTGTCTAATAGAACTTTTGTGATGATGGAAATAGTTCATATCTGTGCTGGTCAGTATAGTAACTACTTGTCACATGTGACTATTTAGTATCTGAAATGTGGCTAGTGTGACTAAGGGGCTGAATTTTTAACCTTGTTTAATTAAATTAATTTATAGGTAAGTAGCCATGTGTGGTTATCAGCTACCATATAGGGCAGCATAGCTCTAGACTAAAAAGCATTTAAAAAGCCAAATTCTCATGCTCATCGGTATTTTTAACTAGTGAGAGGAGGTTGGAAGAGGGTTGAGTTATGTTGATATTCACTCCAAATTTAGTAGGTTTTTATTGAACATTGGACTGAGCTATTGTGGGCTTGTGGATTTTTCTTGACTCTCCTCTTGCTTTTCATGTCTAAAAGCCTTTGGAATATCTTAAAAGTCGTTTCCTCATTTGAAGAATTACCCCTTTTGGCCTTAGATAGTGCATAGATTAATAGTTCTAGCTTTGTCCTTAGGAAGCTAAATCTTGAAGGTTACTGTTACGTGACTCTACTGCCATGTGCCAATTCACATTGTTATTTTTGTGTGTGTGTGATGCTGAAAGTGAGTGAAATGTGAAAAAAAAATTATTCATTTTAAATAGTTTTGACTGCCAGGTTAATGCGACTCTTAAGCAGAGCTTCATGAGGTCTGGCCATAGTAACTGCTTTTAACTTGATTTAAAGTTCTTATACATTCTGAATTGCTTCACCTAATCTTTTTATACTGAACGTACAATTTTCAGGCTCTTTTTTATTTTCAAATCCATAACTGACAGCTGCTCAACACCTCATTCAAATAGTTTTAAGAGTTTTAGAGAAAAGTTGGGACAGACTGGATTTACTGACATCAGTTGGATTGAGATATTGTGGATTTAAAGATGACAGAGAAGGAGAGGGAAAAGTATGAAATAATTATTCTGTGTTCACTACTTGCCCAATGACAGTGATTTGAAGCCTAATAACTAACAAAACTGAGAGGTGGCAGAAGGACGTTTGAATTAACTTCTAAATCTTAATACAAGGAATGAGTATTTTCTTTGAAAACAAAATTTTCATGTGTAGTCCTATTTGTTTTATTATATTTTAAAAAATATTAACGCACAGAAATGCATATATGCCACAACTTCACTACAACCTTTTTCTTGACATATATCTTCCAGATTCTGTGAGATTGTCAGCTCCTTAAAGGCGCTAACTCTTTAGGGGACTCCATGATGTCTAGTGCACAGCAAATATTTTCCAAGCGGAATTAACCATCTTATAAGAGAAACACGGTTATAAGGTCTTCCACCTCTACTTCCAATGACAAATGAAATCGTCTTGTGACTCAACTCAAGAAGGCTTTGGGCTACAGTGAATATAGAGAAGCTTCAGGAAATACTGTTTAAGAGTTAAAATTAATGTGACTAAATTTTGTCCTCATCCTTTTGAGAAAATGCATTCATGTCTGTGTGCATGGGTAAGTGTGTGTGTCTGTGTGTGTGTGTGTTTGTGTGTATGTGTGTATCACCTACTATGTGCTAGACACTGGTAAGCACTAGGTTTACAAAGATGAATTATATAGGCTCTCTTCCCTCAAGGAACTTATATTTTAGGTTTTTTTTTTCAGGACACAGTAAAAATAACAATACTATGTGCCAAGAAGCATAATAAATATAGTTTGAGAGTGCTGTGGAAGCATAGAAGAGGAATGTCTAACTCAATATGGAGACTTAGGGTCAGGAAAGACCTCTGGGGGTCTCTTGAGTTGAGTCTTGAAAGCTAGGTAAGAGATAGCCAGATAGAGGGTATTAGAGGAGTTTTTCCAGGTAGCGAGAGAATGGGCGGAAAGACAAAAGCATGGGGGGTTCTGGGAACTGCAGATAGTTTGCTATGACTGAGGGGAATAGCCTTTGAAGCAGCACCAAAATGTGAAGCTGGAGAGGGTACACAATTGTCAAATCATACAGGACCAACTTGGTAATAATGAGAAGTCTGGGCTTTATTCCATGGAGAATGTCAATGAGGGGAGCGGGAAGGGTACAGAATGAATCTGGAGGATTAGAGACCTCAGCTAGGAGAGCAGTTAGGGAGCAGCTGTGGAAGGCCAGCTGAAATTTTGAGGGCCAGAACCCAGGTACTTGCTATGCAGCTTGGGTGGAAGTTGGTTTCAGGATATGTTTAGGAAAGTAGAATTTCATAACTGATCGAGAGAGTGGGAAGAGGAGGAATCTGGTTAATGGTCAGGTTCTGGTATGCAGAAGAAGATCAGCTAGTGAGAGGAGTGAAGAAGGGGCTGTCCGAGACTTTGAGGAAAGCCAGGAAAGCCTTTTGTTTTGGCATCTAAGAAGGTGAGTGAGCCAGTGTCAAATGCTACAGGGAGGTCAAATACGATAAGGGAGGCCATCATGGCTATAGCACTTAGGTATTCATAGGGGACCTCTGCCTTACAATTTCAGTGCGGCAGTGAGTGTGGAAACCAGATGGCAGTGTGTGGAGCAAATGGAAGTGCAGAATAGGAAGCACGACTGTAGACACGTGTTTTAAGAGGCTTGACTGGTGAAAGTAAGGTGAGGGAGAAGGGGACTGGAAATCAGGAGATGTAGAACTTAGATAAATTTTAAAGTATGTATTTTTTTGAATTCGGGAGGTGTGAGATGGTTTATATATATCATAAAATAAGAGATATTACAGAGGGAGGTGAAAAATAGGGAAGTGAGGGTTGATCACTGACCATCAAGGGCCATGATGAGGCTCAGGAGGAGGCATTTGCTGAGAGGAGTGGGGCGAAGAGACCATCGTTTTCTTCTGAGGTGGAGATAATGGGCAAGGCTTTAAGAAGGAGGGTGGGTGTAGATAAGATTGCACCCCGCAAGGCTGAGGACCAGAGGGAGGGAGAACCTTCTTGGGAAAGTAGGATCCCATGCTAAACCTGTTGATGGTGAGATGGAGCTGTGCAGGGTGAGAGACTGGGAAGGTTTGAAATATTCTCCCTCCTGGGGAGCTCAGAAATTCTAGGGAGCACCCAGCTGAGGCTGGAAACGTCACATTGTAGTGACCCAAGGCCGCTTGGGTGTTGATTGTCCTTGTCTGAGCAGCAGACTAAATGTCACTCTTCCCAGAGACCCTTCTGAGATGTCCTTGATATCTTCCTTCCCTTTCAGAGGGAAGGCAGGTCACTGTATCACGGAAATTTAGAGCTGAAGGGGACTTCAGAGATCACACAGAACTCCCTCATCTTGTAAATGAGGAGACCAGCTCAAAAAAGTGAATGACTTACTCAAGTGGATCCAAGGCCAGGGCTAAGCCCAGGCCTGACTTGCAGCTCAGGGTTTTCTTTGTTGTTCCCTTGCTACTTCCTTGATAAGGATTATTAGTAAATCCCACCCATTATAAATGCTCTTCATTTCCCATTTTGTACACTGCGAACTCTAGATCATTGTCTTTCTCTTCCAGTTTTTTGTTTTGTTTTGTTTTTCTTCTTTGCCTAGTTCAAGCAAGTATAACAGTATTCTAGGATGCTAAAAATCCTTTATGATTTTAAAGATAAGTAGATTTATTCACACATTTTAAAATTCTTTCATTCCGTATTTCAAGAGGATTTATTAGGTGGCAGGAGTTGTGATGATGCCACAGCAAAGAATTTCCATATCTGTCCTGTTGTCTGTTGAGAATTGATTATATTAATATTCTCTCCATCTAGAGTAGCAAGGTTAATATTGGTAACTTTTGAATGCTTCTTTGGGATCTTCCATCCATGTCCTTAGCCTAGACAAGGACTAAGAAGCAGATAATAGAATGTCTGTTGGATAAACACAGATTTGGTAGGAGTGATTTAGTTTGGAGCAGGGGAACCTTAATTAATTATCACTGTTTATAATACATTTTTCTCCTTTGTTTCCAAGAATGAGAATAGTTCAGCAACACAATCGATAAATAAAACATAAAAGGTCAGTTATAGTTGCCCTGGTAACTATATTTCTCAGCAAGTATTTTGTTTGCCATGAAATGTGTCCAGGGTGATTTACTGGAAATCAGACTCTGAATGTCATGACTTTTTGTATTTGAATTTCTTATGTACTCATTTAGGAGCGACAATTTTGTAGGTTTTTTTGGGTTGGGTTCTGAAGCTCTATGTGTGATGGGGATCCTTGTGTGTTTTTCTTTTTTTGGAAGACAAATAGGAAACTGTGATTACAGTGAATCTATTTAAGTTTAAGATGAATTTCCAAGTCTAAAGTGGGATTTAAGAGTATTTGAATCATTTTGGGCATACATGAAATTTCTTAAAACGAATATTTTAATGTAGAATTTGAACATAGGATACTTTCTGATCAGTGATCAGGAATGTGTTAACGTATTATATTTTGACTTAATTCCTGTTCTGTTAATTTTGAGTAGAATAAATTATTCTCGAAAAAGTATTAAAGATAAAAATCAAAATAATTAAGCAATTAGAGCAATTGCCACCTTCTAGATGATTTATGGTAGTGTGAATTAAAGCTAAGTGAATAATTTTTTATACGTTTATTTTATTTGACCCCCACACAAAATCACTTCAGTCTACAGAAATAGTTTTTCAAGTGCACAAATACATACATAGAAAGATGTAACTGCTGCATTGATTTTAATAGCAAAAAATTGGAAGCAATCCAAATGTCCATCAGCAAGGGACTGGTTAAGTAAATTATGATCTGTCCATACAATGGAATACTTGGTAGCCATTAAAAAGAGTGATGTAGATCTATGTCTACTGACAAGAGAAGACTTCCAGGGTGTATCAGTAGGTGAGAAAAAGCATACTGCAGAATATTATGTAAGTATTTTATATATAATTAATCTATAATGCATACTATCTAATTGGCATATTTGTTTAAAATGTGAAGAATCAACAGAAAGCTCTTAACAATGCTGTCTCTGGAGAGTGAGATTATGAAGGACTTTTACTTTCTAAGTTGAATTTGCATATTGTTTAAAATTTCTGTAATCACTTTGGGTTACCTTGGTAATTAGAGAAAGAGAGAAGTTACAAAGCTATATTTAAAGGGTCTAGAAAGATCAGTTGAACTGGGTGTGGTATGTAAATATATTAGGCTTTGCAGTAATCTTTGTTTTTGTTACTCTTTGTTTTTGTTACTGTTTGTTTTTGTCTAGATACACAGGAGTTTAAAGAGGTATTTATATTTATGTCTTTTGAAACATACTGACAGATTTTTAATTCTTTTCTAGATATTTGCCACCTGTTTTTTTTTTTCTCACATTTCAGTTATTTTCTGAATATATCCTTTACTTTAGATTATCACTTTGCAAGGTAACCTGTTTTATTTACATTTTAGTTGCTCTTGAGTATGCTTTGATGGACTTTGCCTTTTGTTTAAAGCATTATTGCTGGCCCAATTACTACATTTGTTTTATTTTAAAATTATATGAGCTCCATATACAATGCCAGAGGATTTAGGAAATTTATGTATAATTTATAGTTTAAGAGTATTTGAATAATTATTGGGATACATGAAATTTCTTAAAACTGGAATATTTTAATGTAGAATTTGAACAAAGGATACTTTCTGGTTAATGATCAGGAATGTATTAACTTACTATCTTTTTGACTTAATTCCTATGCAATTAATTTTGAGTAGAATTGAACCTCTTATCCAAAACCTCTTTAAAAGCATGTTTCCACCCTTTTCCCAAGGCCAAGAATAGAATGGAATCTGTATTCTGCAGGATTTCATCTGGATGCAATTTTCTAGATTCTGCCTCCATTGTACTGAACGTAAAATGTTCTTGTGTTTGTGTGTGTTTGGTCCCAGGCTCTGCCTGGACCCCAGCTGCAGCAGCAATCTGGAGAAGACAGTTCTCTAGTACAGCCAGTTTGTCTTTTTGCAGAGGAGTCATCAATGCAAATAGGATTAGGAAGAAAATGCACATGGTCCAGCCGTTTATTGCCATTTTCAATGTATAAGCTTAGTTTGTTAGCACAGAGTGGAGCAGAAATCACTATTCCAGACCCTTGCTGTGAAGTTTACTGTTTCAATACGGTGATGATGTCTGTTAGGAGAAAGCTACAAAGTCAGGTAGACTTTAGGTCACAGTGTTGACATTGTGAATATATTTTATGGATCTGTTGACTTAATGCAAGTTTAGAAAACAGCCTTACATTTTTAATTTTCTTCCTGTCTGCTTTGGTTACATGAAGCTGGATAGGCAATTCCTTTTCTTGGAAATAACCATTGGATTCTTGTCCTTGGGAAGAGAATGGAAATAGCCTTTAAAGAAGTTTTGGATAAGATGTTATTATACCTTGGATAAGATTTAAGGCAGTGTTTATTTTATTTTATTTTTTACCATGACCCATGCAACTGTATGCACAATAAATTTATATGATGTATTTATCCTTTACTGCATTCTGTGTACCTTGATTTTTTTCTTCATTGTGCTCTTATATTTCCTTTCCTTTCCCTTTCCTGTCAGTCCAAACCTATCCAGTATATCCTGTCCACCTTAATCTGTGCACCATCCTATCCTGTCGACCCTATGCTATCCTGCCCTATCCTGCCCGACTCTGTTCTATACTCTTCATTTCTAGTCTATTTTTTTTTTTTTAAAGAAATGCTGGATGGGGCCCATTACATTTATTTTAAGATTTGCCATTTGAAAATCATTGATATGAAGGTGGCAGATTGTAATAAATAAAATTACCAAAGGGCTTGGATGTTATGTATTTCTTAAGTGTCATCTGTCTCTTTCAGTGGACGTCAGCATGCTGTTAACTTTCAGTTATTATGTGTGCCCCATGGCTTGTTTGCCGGCATAGTAGGATGACAAAGTTAAGTATCTCATTATGAGATATATACGGTTGTTGATTTCTAAGTTATCGTTCTTCCAGGAGAGTTTTTAACTAGGGAGTCTTTATCACCCTGATTCTCTTATCATTGTGTAAATGTTGAGTAGTCTGTTTGTGTATCCGGTGATGCTAATAAGGTCTGCATTTTCTCGGTGTAAATTATGCCCTACAGAATGTTTAATTCTAGGATCATATTCTCCTACCACCCAGCATGCTCCTGGCCCCCTCCTGCTGCCGTCTCCTGATGCATGCAGAGAGCATGCAAACCCATTGTAACACTGGACTAAGTAACACAGGGCCTCCGCCTCTAAGTTAAGATAAACCTGCCTCAGAGGAAGAAAAACAAACAAACAAATCACCAGTCATTCTAGTATACTTACAAACCACATGGAAATGATCGTGGATTATCTGGTCTTGGTCATCTTTTAGTTTAGATAATTTAGTATTGACTTTGACCAAGATAATTTCATAACTGAATTTTAGCCTTTGTTTTTATATTACAAAATCAGAACATAAGTTATATTCTTGAGACTCTTGAGAGTACAGATACTATATATGTCTTGTATATATTGTAGAAGCCAACTCTGTGCCAGGACATAATTGATTCTTGATGAATGTATTGATTTAATTTGAATGTGAATTGCATATTAAATACTGAGACTTTGGTAATACTATAATAATTAAAAACGTTGCTAAGTGCTTACTATGAGCAAGTTATATTCATCATTTCATTGAGTTCCCACTACTATTTTGTAAGAGTGAACCTTTTTGCTAGCAGTAATTTTAATTTACACTTTTAAGGATTTATTTTTAAATTTACATAAACTGAAATTTACTTTTTTTGGGTAGAGTTCTGTGAATTTTGACACATGCATAGAATTGTGTATCTATTTTACAGTGGTATGATTACCACAGTCAATATACAGTTTCCTCACCCCCCCAAATCCCCTCATGCTATCTCTCTCTAGTCAAACCTCCCTCCAACCGCTAACCTTTGGCAGCCCTACTGATCTGTTTGCCATTCCTATAGTTTTGCTTTTTCCAGAATGTCATATACATGGAATCATACTGGATGCAATTTTTGAATGTAGCTTCTTTTACTTAATATATTGCATCTGAAATTCATCAATGTTACTATATATACCTATCTATCAGTTGTTCATTTCTTTTTATTGCCAAGTAGTATTCCATTGGTGTATGGATGTACTATAGTCTGTCCCTTCATTCACTGAAGGACATTTAGGCTGTTGACAGTTTTTGGCAATATGAGTAATGTGGCTATATATCTGGGTGCAGGTTTTTTGTGGGCCATTAAGTTTTCATTTCTATTGGCTAAATGCCTAGGAGTAGATTGCCAGGTCATTTGATAAGTATAGTTGGCTCTCCGTATCCAAAGGTTCTGCATCTATGTATTCAACCAGCTTCAGATAGAAAATATGTGGAAAAAAAAAAAATTCTTAGCCTAAGGTAGAGAGGAAAAAAATAAAAAATAAAATTAAAATATACAACAATAAAAATGATACAAATAAAAATGTAGTATAACAACTATATAGCATTTACATTCTGTTAGGTATTATAAGTAATCTAGAGATGATTTAAAGTATACAGGAGAGTATGGGCAAGTTCTATGCAAATAGTACACCATTTTATATAAGCGACTCGAGCATCTGAGGATTTGGGTGTGTGAAGGGGTCCTGGAACCAGTCTCCTAGGGATACTGAGGGACAACTATACATGTTTAAGGAACTGCCAAACTATTTTTTAGAGTGACTGTACCATTTTACTTTTCCACCACAATATATAGGAATTCCAGTTTCTCTGCATCCTTGTCAACACTTATATATTGTCAGTATATGTGTGTGTGTGTGTTTAGTTGTAGTCATTCTAGTAAGTATGTAGAGATATTTCATTATGGTTTTAAGTTGTAGTTCCGTAATGACTGCTGTTGTTGAGCATGTTTTCACATGCTTATTTGCTATATGAATATCTTTGGTGAAGTGTCTATTCAGATATTTTGCCTATTTTTTTTTTTTTTTTTGATCTGGAGTCTCGCCCTGTCACCCAGGCTGGAGTGCAGTGGTGCGATTTTGGCTCACTGCAAGCTCTGCCTCCCGGGTTCACGCTTCACACCATTCTCCTACTTCAGCCTCCCAATTAGCTAGGACTACAGGTGCCCGCCACCACACCCGGCTAATTTTTTTAATTTTAGTAGAGACAGGGTTTCACCATGTTAGCCAGGATGGTCTTGATCTCCTGACCTCATGATCCGCCCGCCTCGGCCTCCCAAAGTGCTGGGATTACAGGCGTGAGCCACCGTGCCCGTCCATCCTTATTTTGCCAATTTTTAAAAAACTGGGCCGTTTTCATATTGTCAGGTATTGAGAGTACTGGGTATATGCCATTTGTGAGATATATGATTTGCATATGTATTCTCATAGACTGTGGGGTTTTTTTTTTCTGTCTCTTAATAGTGTCTTTTGCTGGTTCTTAATTTTTATAAAGTCTTTATTTATTTTTATTTATAATAAAAATTTTTATTAATTTTATATTTTATGGATTGTGTTTTTGATGAGGTAACTAAGAACTTATTGCCTAACTCGAAGTCGTGAAGATTTTGTCTTGTTTTTTTTTTTCCTAAAAGTTTTATAGTTTGAGATTTTGCATTTTGGTCTGTGATTTATCTTGAGTTACTTTTTGTATAAAGTATTAGGTATAGATTGAAATTTATCTTTTCTGCCTATATATGTTCATTTGTTTCAGAAGCATTTGTTGAAAAGACTATTGTTACTCCTTTTTTTTTTTTTTTTTTTGAGACGGAGTCTCGCTCTGTCACCCAGGCTGGAGTGCAGTGGCTTGATCTCAGCTCACTGCAAGCTCCGCCTCCTGGGTTCACGCCATTCTCCTGCCTCAGCCTCCCGAGTAGCTGGGACTACAGGCGCCTGCCACCATGCCCGGCTAATTTTTTTATATTTTTAGTAGAGACGGGGTTTCACTGTGTTAGCCGAGATGGTCTTGATCTCCTGACCTCGTGATCCGCCCGTCTTGGCCTCCCAAAGTGCTGGGATTACAGGCATGAGCCACTGTGCCCGGCCTGTTCTTACTCCTTTTAACTGACTTTGCATCTGTGTCAGAAATCAATTGACCTTACTTGTGTAGTTCTGTATTTGGGTTCTTTCTGATTAAAGCTTGTCTATCTTTTTGCCAGTTGAGATAGTTACTTTTCTTTTTGAGATGGGATCTCACTGTGTCATCCAGGCTGGAGTGCAGTGGCGGCATAATGACTCACTGCAACCTCGAACTCCCGGGCCCAAGTGATTCTCCTGCCTTTGCCTCCCGAGTAGCTGGGACTACATGTGTGTGCCACCACACCTGGTGAATTTTTTAAAATTTTGGAGATATGAGGCCTTGCTATGTTTCCCAGGCTGGTCTCAAACTCCTGCCCTCAAGCAGTCCTTCTGCCTTGGCCTCCCAAAGTGTTGGGATTATACACGTGAGCCATCATGCCCGGCCTACTTACTTTTTAAACCTCAGATTACTGATGAGGAAAAGGAGTCTTAGTCAAATTAAGTATCTTGCCTAAGATGATTCAGCTAGCAAATGATTGAATTAATACTTAAACTAGGGCGAGTTTTCTGACTATGAAACTTGGTCTAGAAGCTCTGTTAGCACCTGTTCTTACCGTAGTTATTTTGCTTCTGGTTGAAATGTTTGGTTTTAAGAAACTGAACAGTGTGTTTTTGGAAGAGTACATATGACAAGTAGATCACAGAAAGTTATCTGAAATAAGAAATCTAAGGTTTTTTTCCTGCTTTCTAGGCCATTAATTACCAGACATAATTAATTTTCAATATCTTTAACAAGGTATAATATTCTTTTCTAAATCCAAGGTAGTTGTATGTCATTTTTCTTTATTTTAAATAGAGCAACATAAATATATGTTCCTTGTACAGCAAGGAAAGGATGTTAGGGTTTGTGAATGTGAGACACAGATGGATTAAGAGTGATTTGCATCCAGAGGGCTCATGCAAGGAACTTGGTAAGAGGTTACAGAGTGACACTAATGTGGCGGTGAATAATACATTAACATTTCAGTATTGGCAAACTGGAGAATTTTGAAAAATGTCATATTTAGTTAATTTCTGATTATTACAAATTAAGCCTGTACGTTGATTTGTTAATAACTAGGCATGCATGTGCATGCGCATGTGCACTCACACACACACACACATACACCCGTATATACATATATATGTTTTTTGAGGGAAATCTTTAATGACTTCAGCCTGGGTACTCTGTTCTAATACATGCTTTTCCTTCTTAGAACCCATTTACTGTCACAGATTCAAGTTTCTTCGAAAGGCAAATGACTCCAAACCCATGTCTGTGTTGTGATCCACTGTTAAACTTAATTTCCCTCCCTGGGCTCTGATATCTACTTAGCTATAGGATACAACTACTAGGATGACCTTTTGATATTGGAAACTTATACATAAAACTGAGTTCCATTTCTCCTCATCCTCACAAATAAGCAACCATTCTCAGTTTCCCGTTTGTTTTCTTTAAGATAGACTTGCTCTTTGGAACCTCAGAATCATTTTTGACCCTCTCTTTCTGGGGCCCTGGTGTGGCCAAATCTGTAGTCAATTTCTGCTGATTGTGCCTGGTTGGTTTGGACCTAGCTCCTCTTACCCCTTGCAGTGCCTGCCATGGCCCCTTGCCCTCTTCCTCCTCCCTTGATTTATGATCACCTTTTTGATGCCTGCTAGTTTCTGTACATGAACTCTTTACATACCCAAGCCATTCTTTCTTGTTTTATGACCACTGGTCTTGCTACTCATTCCATCCATGGTGTCTTCCTTCTCCCCCACTATCTCTGCAGATTGAAAGCTAAAGCATAGCTCGCTGCCGTCTCATGTTTGAAATGCTCCAGTCCACTCCAGTCAATAAGCTCCCTCCCTCCTCCGATCTCAGCCTGCATTGTGCCCAGGCCAGCAGCATCAACAGAATCTGGGAACATGTTAGAATGCCCCACCCCAGACCTGCTGAGTCAGAAACTCTGGGGTTGGAGCCTAGAAATCTGTGTGTAACAAGCCCTTGGGGTCATTCTGACACCAGCTAATGTTTGAGAACCAGTGTACTGTGTAAACCCAGATTCACATACTCAGTGCCAAAGGCTGAGTAACCTTACCTCTCTTTAGCCCATTTCCATTTCTCAGCCTCTGTGAACTTTTTCATTTTGAATACCTGCATCCCCTTAGCCACTTCTAATTCCTCATTTAAAGTGTCAGTCCTCCCATCAAAAAGTGGGCAAAGAATATGAACAGACACTTCTCAAAAGAAGACATTTATGCAGCCAACAGACACATGAAAAAATGCTCATCATCACTCGCCATCAGAGAAATGCAAATCAAAACCATAATGAGATACCATCTCACACCAGTTAGAATGGCAATCATTAAAAAGTCAGGAAATAACAGGTCCTGGAGATGATGTGGAGAAATAGTAACACTTTTACAGTGTTGGTGGGACTGTAAACTAGTTCAACCATTGTGGAAAACAGTGTGGCGATTCCTCAAGGATCTAGAACTAGAAATACCATTTGACCCAGCCATCCCATTACTGGGGATATACCCAAAGGATTATAAGTCATGCTGCTATAAAGACACATGCACACATATGTTTATTGCGGCACTATTCACAATAGCAAAGACTTGGAATCAACCCACATGTCCATCAGTGACAGACTGGATTAAGAAAATGTGGCACATATACACCATGGAATACTATGCAGCTGTAAAAAAGGATGAGTTCTTGTCCTTTGTAGGGACATGGATGAAGCTGGAAACCATCATTCTCAGCAAACTGTCACAAGAACAGAAAACCAAATACCACATATTCTCACTCATAGGTGGGAATTGAACAATGAGATCACTTGGACAAAGGAAGGGGAGCATCACACACTGCGTCCTATTGTTGGGCGGGGGGATAGCTTTAGGGGATATACCTAATGTAAATGATGAGTTAATGGGTGCAGCACACCAGCATGGCACATATATACATATGTAACAAACCTGCAGGTTGTGCACATGTACCCTAGAACTTAAAGTATTAAAAAAAAAAAAAAGTCAGTCCCAAAATTCGCTTCCTCGAGGCAGTCTCAGTTCACTGTTTGAGCCATAGGTGCTTGGTTTATATTCTGCTCATTTCTCCTTGTTGATCGTGTTTCTCTGTAAGGACTTTGGTTGACTGCTGTATGCATGTTCTGTCCTTTCGGCAGACATTTGTTCCCCCAAACTGGTACAGGGTATATTTGGTACAAATTTTTGGTCTGTCAATTTCACTAATAGGTCGGAGAAAAAAAAAAAAATTAACTGTCAACACAGTAAGTATGTTTCTGAGTAGAAAGAAAAACGTACATGAATACCCAAGGATGAAGATGTTTGTGCTCGGGCAACTTTTGGCTATGTCTTAGGCCACTCAGGATATTCATTAATTCCCTCTCCTCTGATGTTAGAAGGTGTCCTGGTTAAAAAGTCTGGGGCACCCCTGCTGACACGAGCAAAGGGAGCACGTACTGCAGAGAGGGGCACCAGTTTTGACTTCAGGGTCCTTCACTTCTTTCAGTGATTGATTCCCATTGTTTGACCTTAGTTTCCTGATAAAAAATTGGGATAATACTATCTACTTCATATGATTGTTATATTGCAAGGATTAAGTGAGATTTGGTAGGTAATGTCCTTATACAATCCCTGTCCTACATTAGGTGCTCTATAAATGGTACCTTTTATTAATTCCAGGAGGACAGCACACTTAAAGAAAAAAATCATTCCACAGAAGCAGTTCTATTTGCTGCATAGTAGGCCCTTAGTAAATGTATTGAATGATATATATATGGCATTTCATGGTTCTGGTCTATGCAGATGTCCTAATTTGTACAGGGCTTCAAGTTTTAGTGCTTTATAATCGTTAATGAATGGTAAGAAATATTACTTGACTTTTTGACAAATCTATTGCATTTCTTAAAAATTTTCCATTCAACTTTAGTTTTAATGGATGATAGCTTACTTTCTAATAGTATCTGAAAGGTTTTTGTGGGGTTTTTTTTCCAGTAGAATAAATTAGGCTGGTTAAATGGGCTTTTTGACACAATGCCCTCCCAAGAATGTTGTTTCATTGTCAATGGCTAGTTTAATCAGTATTATTGAAGACAGTTTCAAACTACTCTGCTACTTGGTTCTTTATTTAGTTTTTATTCTTTTCCTAACACATCTAATTAATGGAACTGTCCAGTGGTCTAACATGGAGAAGGAGAGAAGATGACATTATGAAAAGTTTAATCATTATATTAGCAGCTAACATTTGTCTGGCATTTTATAGTTTACAGAGTACTTTAACATGCATTGTATCATATCTCACAGTGTCATGTAAAGTAGGCATTACTATTATTTTTATTTTGCTGATTAGAAAACTGCTGCTCTGCTTAATGACCAAGGTCATGGGAGCAGAAGATAAAATAAAAGCCCCAGGGCTGGGCGCAGTGGTGCACACCTGTAATCCCAGCACTTTGGGAGGCCAAGGTGGGCAGATGACCTGAGGTCAGGAGTTCAAGACCAGCCTGGCCAACATGGCGAAACCCTGTCTGTACTAAAATTACAAAAATTAGCCGAGCGTGGTGGCAGGTGCCTGTAATCCCAGCTTCTCGGGAGGCTGAGGCAGGAGAATCTCTTGAACCTGGGAGGTGGAGGTTGCAGTGAGCCAAGATTGCGCCAGTGCACTCCAGCTTGGGCAACAGAGACTCTGTCTCAAAAAAAAAAAAAAAAAGAACCCAGAAGTTGAGGATAGTGTGGTTATGTGAAAGTTTCACTTCCTCATTATTAGGAAAAGAATAAAAACCAAATAAAGAACCAAGTAGCAGAGTAGTTTGAAGTGGTTTCATGCCTGCAGACAACTTACAGTTTCATGTTATCCTAAAGCACCGCCTCCCACAGCTTATTTATGTGGAAGAAGAGACAGACCACCTGATTTCACACCTTGACTCTGCCACTTCCTTTCTATGTGATCTCAGTCAGGTTGTTCAACGCCTTTGAGCCTCAGTCTTTCCATTTATTAAATGGGGGAGGACAATGGCATCCACCTCATAGAGTTGTTGTGTTAAAATGAGTTAATATATGTAAAACTGTTAGAACAATGGCTGGGACATAGAAGGTGCTAGGTAAGTACGTAAATGTCAGCTATTATTATTTTTTATAGAGGAGTGGCTGAAGTGCCTTATACGAAAGGTGAATATACTTAGCCATACTTATAATTAGAGAAGTAGAAATCAGAGCTTCTATAAGAGTTCAGTAGTGCAGAATGTATATTTTGCATCTTAGGTATTGATGTGGTGTGGCTGTGTCCGCACCTAAATCTCATCTTGAACTGTAGCTCCCATAATTCCCACGGGTTGTGGGAGGGACCCGGTGGGAGGTAATTTAATCATGGGGGTGGGTTTTTTTCTGTACTGTTCTTTTAATAGTGAATAAGTCTCATGACATCTGATGGCTTTATAAAGGGGAGTTTGCCTGCACATGCCCTCTTGGCTGCTGCCATGTAGGATGTAACTTTGCTCCTCCTTTGCCTTCTGCCATGATTGTGAGGCCTCCCCAGCCATGTGGAGCTGTGAGTCCATTTTACCTCTTTTTCTTTCTAAATTACGTAGTCTCAGGTATGTCTTTATTAGCAGCATGAGAACAGACTAGTACAGCTATCATGCCCTGGTCTGGGTTTTCCTGTAGACTTATGTTCATTTACTAACCTTGGGATACATGAAAATTTGGAGCACACTTGTGTGATTGCTGTTTCTAAAAACTCAAAACCCACATAACTACAATAAGCTGCTGTCCCCCCTCCATTATCCACAGACCCTTTTGCCTTTCTGAAAAAAACACATGCACACCACTCACACAGACACACCCTTGTAAGATATAAGGTACCTTGGCCATTTTCATGATAACGATTGTTAATTCCTTTCTTTAAAATTGAAGTCTTTTAGGATTTTAACAAATATCCTATTCATGAAGTTATGTCTGTTCTTCTTGATTTCACAACTCACCTGTTCTAGGAGAGCCTTCATTATTTTGGAAAAGGCTTCAAATCTACTATCTTCAAGCTTTTTTCTTTCCAGTGTACCTGTCTCATCTCATGTCATGTGGTGCTGGGAATATAAGACCGAGATTGTTATGCTTACAGTTTTTCTTCTTTGTAATTTTCTGTGACTTGATTTTTTTCCCCAATGAACATGTATCTATTTTACTGTTAAATAATATTTTGGTAAATACTGGAAGTAGGAAATTAAAATGTGCAAAATTGTAAATTATTATTACAGTTTACTTATCTTTCTTATAGTTACCAGATACAGAATGTATTTGTTTTATTATATCGTTTTCTATATGTAAACCGTAAGCTGAGTGTAGCACCTGGTTATGAAATTAAGTACTTAATAGAATATATTCACTTTTAATTTATTGGCAGCTAAATCAAGATGAAATGCTTTTCTTAATAATTAATGTTAAGAAGAGAAATGTAAACTTTCGACAACTGTATGACTTCTCTCCAGAGGATGTATGGATGTGACTGTGACTGGGTTTGTGATTTGAAAAATTTTTTAAAGTTCCTTGGATTTTTTTTTTTTTTCTTTTGTTTAAAGTCCTTAGGTGTTTGCCTTGGCTTGCTGAAGAGGAAGGAGAAGACCCTGTAAGCTCATTCACTCAGAATCGGATGAGAGTATTATAGATTTCTTTTCTCCTTTGAGACAATTTTAAAATTACAATGGTCTTACCCTAAGTGGTCCCTGTTATGGCTTCTCTCTTTTCCATGCTCAACACAGCCTTTGAGGAGGGGCTCAGGGACAAGCCACCTGTTTTCAAGTGTATTTATTTCTTTATGTCTTAATATGCCTAGTGCATCTCAGAATGGAAATGTCCTGGAAATTGAACAGCTTCATAGATGGGTGGCCCCATGAGTATTTAGGAAATATTTTGTGAAACTTTGTGGGCACCTTGTGTACTGGTTCTGGTACTTTCGCCCATCATTTTGGGATCATAGCTCTTGTAAGGAAAGAGCAGCCTTGCACCTTCAAGCCTTTCTATCTTCAATCAGTTGGGTTTGCGTATTCGAGCTCATTCCAGTTCGTGATTGGCAGTTTTTGTGTTAGATACCCACTCTGAAGTGTTCCCTATCGTTTAGAAGGTCGAAGTAGTCATCAGTGACTGAAGCCTAATTTAGATTCTTAAATTGAAATCATTGTTGAAGAATACTGCTCCTCCACTACAGACGTCTTGTGCATATCATGAGTGTCTTCATCAGAGAACAAGCTCTCACCCGGTCTCTCATAATATAAAAGCATTTTTTAATCCCTCTTAACAGGTGCTGCTGCAGTTTATTTATAACCAATGCATTAAAATGAAAAATACTGAAAGGGTCCTAAGTGGAAGGCGGCTATTGAAATATTGCCATGTTTAAATTATAGAATTTTGTCAGGCTGATTTGTGGAAAGGACGAGTCAATGTTGGCTGGTAAGTGATGTACTCACAGGTTTCCTGTAAGTTTGGGTGGTGCTTTCTGCAGTGTATATAAGTGGGTTGTGCAAAATCTGAGTCCTACGATTGAATTGATTTTCCTTTGCATAATCATAATCATATTCATATTTGGTCAGCTTTCATGCTCTTTGATATTTCTGATCTTTATGAAGCATGACAAATGTTAGAACTCTTTTGGCCTTCTAGACTTACTGCAGCACAAAAACTCGAGATCCTAATTGAAAGACTTGTGAAGAGTGTTTCATTTAACCCTTTTCTTCCTCTCCAAATTTGATCTCACACGGGGAAGGTAAATGCACACCTTAATATTGGTGCAACAGATTATTCTGAAGACACATGCTAAACATTTGAAATTCTTGTTGATTTATATTTCCACCACATTTTCTCTTTCCTGAAAAACCTTAGCCAGCAACTGAAGTAGTTGGGTTGTATTAATGGATGTTTATGTTGTCCTGTGACAGCTGGTTTTGCTAATTTGTTTTTACAGGGCAGTTTATAGTAAATGAATGGCATGCTGAATATTTTACTGAGATTTCAGATTATCTAAAGAATATTTTCCGGTTTACTAATTGGTAGATAATGCTGAGTACATTGATGTTGACATGAGCAAATGGATTTAAAATGATTTGAAGTGAGCTTCATTAAAAGATGCTCTAATCACAGTCAGCAGGAAATGTCAAACTAGTTCTGCCTTCACTCACTCTAGTGGACAGGAACTGTTGCAGACTTAGGGTGCTAAAGTCATTGCAGTTTTGATTTTGGGGTGCCACAGGGTGGGGGAAATGGTGGAAATTTTTTTTTTAGCTTTTTTGGCTCATCGTGTCTTTACCAGAAAATAAATAACACAAATTACTAATTACCGGTATGGCTAAATGAACATTCTCTGAAAATCAAAGTCACATTGCTGGAGTCTTATAATCCATTATGGGTTGAATACATGGAAGTCATGTTTGTTGCTCACTCTGAACTAGAAGTCTGTAAATTACTTGTTATCCATTTTAGCAGAAGTCTATTACAGAATTAAAGCCAATGGTGCTCATCAAAACATTAAGAAAAACTTAGGCAAAGGCATTACAAATTCCCAGGTTAAAACTTACAACACTGGTTCTACTTTTCATGCCTGTAAAAAGTTATAGAGGCTGTTTCATCAAAATTGAATGCTTGGGAAAAAAAAATCTAAGGGAAGCAGATTCTGAAGTAAGTCTTTTCAGGATTAAAATCTGTCTTTTTCTGATATCGACTGTGTGACTTTATGCAAGTAACCTAACCTGCCTGAGCCTTTGTCTTCTTGTCTGTAAAATGGGGATAATAATATCTATCTCATGAGGTCATGGGAATATCTTTATATCTATATGCTTATCGTAGTAGAAGTTACTTGGTAAGGGCTCTATTAGTGTTAGCTATTGTAAACCTAAATACATTTATTTCCTTCTTTTAATACCTGGGGAAAGGCCGTGGGTGTCATATGCCAAGACATTAACTAGACATCTTATTTCTACTGATTGTAAGTTTACTAAACACCTCTCATGTCACTCAGAACTCAGCTATCTAGAACCAGTAAGTTCATCATGTGGAACTTTTTGAATCTAGGATATAATGAGACTAGCCCAAATTCATGCAGTAAGTTATTGGGTAAGCTTGCTGCAGTAATCTTGTTTTTCTCTTTGACTATTATCAAAATGTCTTTTTCTTCAAGCCTGGATGTAGTATGCTGAGGTAGTAGCACTCACAGGCAGAGATCAACGGCTCTAATTATTTCACAGTAAAAATAATATGATGCAGGAGTCTGTCTAATGCTAATGAAATCTAGCTACATGGCAAGCAACCTGTTCTTTTCAGCTTCCTCATTAGCATCAGATTTGCCTAGATGCCCAGATAAGTGGTTGTACAGTTTGTGTGTATTTTAAATAACATTCCTCTGGGTCAGCCCAACAATGCTGTAAACTTGATGCCCAGTAGATAGGAGTGCCTCCTGGAAATTTCTTGAAAACATGGTACCAGATTAGGAGATCGATAAAGGATGCTGATACTGGCATAGAATGTTCTAGAATGCCTGAACAACATCTTTTAAGTGACCTAGTATTGTTGGTTGAAAGCTTCTAGCTGTATTACATATAAATTTGGCCTATGTGGCTGAGTAGAAATTGTCCTACTCATCTCTTCAGTCAGGGTTCTGCAAGACAACTGTGAATTGTTTTCTTTTTCTGTTTCTATTCCCCCTTAATGCCACAGTGTGTTTTGAAGAGGGAAGAGTGAAAAACAAAAAAAGTTCCACTTGAATGACCCTATTAGCTTTACTGTGGTTTCTGTAAACCGTACCAGAAATATAATAATCTATGAGGGCTTTGAGTGCGGGACACAGCGTCTGTTGACAAATATAAAAAATGGCACACCAGACTGCAGATGTGGATTGTGGGTTAGTGTGGCCTTCCCTCATCAATGGGGAAATGGGGCTTAAGTCAGGCTTAGAAAATGAGAAAAATGCTTGAGGGACATGACTCATGTCTCCAATGCGCAGTACGCTACATAAACCTATTATGCGCTTTAATTTAATGTTCTCCATAAAGATTCAGGACCTGTCAGCAGAAGGAAAGAAACAAGCAATCCATCTTCAGTGAATTGTGAATACATTTTTATATTTTTTAAAATACACATTCACCTATAACATACTTTTCCTTTCCTTCAGTTTTCTCCACATCTGATCCATTTCCCGTCTTGCATTGCCACTACCTAGGCTGCTTGTGGATTGTTTTGTTCAGTGAAATAAAACTAATGTGTTGAATATTTAACATTGCTAATTGATTCAATGTAAAGGAAAAGGGAATAGATGCAGATTGCCTCCAGTCTCTGTCAGCAGACTTGAGCAGACAAGACTGGAAAGTCTGAATTGAAGATGTTTCATCTCAGGGACTTAGAGGCCTATGGGATAATATAGCATTTCTTGCAAGTGGCGATTGGGCCAAAATTGGGAGAAAAATTAATTTGCACCTGGGAGCTAGAAAGCTGAGTATCTATTTCTACAGAAAATTTGGCTGCCTGCCCCCCACCCCTCACCCTATCAGAAAAAACTTTTTGTTTTCAGGCTTCAGGTGTAGATTGAAAGATGACAAAATGGATGTGACATTTTACTGGTCTTATCTCCTTTGCATGTTGGGAGCGTTAAAACACTTAGCTATACTTCACTAAAGCAAGCTGAAATTTGCAGATGATTTTAATTGATGAGTAAGGAAGTAGAAACCCCACTGGGTCAGTGAGAATTTTTCCATTATGAAAACATAACCTTTCATAGGAGTACCCAATGGCAGTGAAATGTCAGATACCTGGATTTTTACAAAGGAAAGGAAGGCAAATTTGTATTGTTTCCTGTAATACAATTCTGAAACAGGAATGTACATATATATCTCATTCTCTTTTGAGGTTTTGTTGGCTGCTGTGTGTAGGTGAAAAGTAATTCTCACAGTGACATCAGTTTTTGCTTGAATTGATTTTTTCTTTAAACCAGAGAAGGTTAATGGCATCTAAACAATTATTTAAATCAGGATATAAAAATATTGTATGTTTTAACAAATGTTGACATTGGGAGCTAGTCTGAGCTGTTCTTTTTTCTGGAGGAAAGACATTAGTAAACTGAGGTGGGGATAGAATTGTTTCAAGGACTGTCAGAGGTGTCTAGGTGCTGAAAAAATAAGTTTGGCGAGTTAAAGCAGAGGACTCCCAGAGTGGGGTCCACGGGGATCAATTAATAGCCTTCAGGAGGTTGATGAGTCCCCAGAAATAACATGCAATATTTTGCATGCATTTTTTTTTGGGGAGAGTCTGTGTTAAAACTAGATTCTTAAAGGGGTAAAGAGACCATGCTGAAATAAAGCTCCTCCTGCCAGCTATCTCCAAGTGCCTATTTTACAGGTGCACATGAGCTCTAGCTCAATTTATTTCTCCCCTTTCTTCCCAGTCACCATCCCCTTCCCTAGTGGACACCTACTGCTTCATCCCTCTTCATCATGCTTCATCCCCCTTCATCCTGCTTCATCCCCTTTCCTTCCTTCTCCCCTTTCTATTCTTTACCCCACTGCCTTTCTTATGTGTGAACCCTTTAAAAGAGGATGGTCTAGGTGCTAGCAACATAGACTGCCACACAAACTGGAAGGGCCTCCCTGAAACCTTCTTGCCTTGAAAGTCAGGGAAATAGGCTCCCAGCTTCTGCCTGGACAGAACAATTAAGTTTTGTTGTGATTATAACCCTTACCTCGTTGATATTCAGATACTTTTCAATATAATGATTGTTTTCTAATGTCCCTTACTTTCCTCCCTCCTCCTCCTCCACACCAAAAATAAATTACTTGTAGAATATTTAATAGGTTCATGGGGCTCTGCTCTCGTGTTATCTGTTTTAATTCTGTGTGAGATGAGATGAGGCACTTGTCAGCAGAGGCCGCTGATGATGTTGGTACACCTTACTGAGCACAGGTCACTGCGGCCTGCAAGCCAAACTGGGTGGTTCAGCAAAAGGAGCCTCACTCTGTGAGTGGTAGAACTCACCGATAACCCAGAGTGCTCACACTTAGCCCTGGATGTAGCGCAGGTGATATGCAAGGCGGTTCCTTTCCGGTTTAACTCTCGCCTCTTCCTGGACTGCTTTTCAGCCGTTCATTTGTCCGGCGGAAGCAGTCAGCTTTCTGAAATGGATCACAATTTAATTGCTGCTGCCTCCGCTGTACTGAAATGAAACTTTCGAAGGTCACCAAGCATCAGTGGCCCTTAGTTAAGCATTATCTTCTTTGCCCGCCCCACAGTATTTGGCACCATTAACTTCTGTTTCCATTTAAAAATTCCTCCATTTGTTCTGCAGCACTGCCTGTACCTTTTTGGTTAGCGTTATTTGGCAGCACTTGGGCTAGCTCTGTTTTCTTCCTCTACCGGCTAAATGTTTCCCAGTGTTTTGTCCTCGGTTATTCGCTTCCCTTTTTCCATGGGTTCTCCTTGGTGTTCTAGATCTTATTCCCCCTCACAACTTCAAGTGTTGCTTTTCCCTACAGCCTCACTTTTTTCTTTTCTTTTTTAAAATTCCTGAACTGCATTGTCAACTACCTGCTGTTCCCGCTACTCCTGGGAGTCCCCAAACTTCTCTTGTTTAAGACAGAGCTTACCGGCCGGGCGCGGTGGTTCAAGCCTGTAATCCTAGCACTTTGAGAGGCCGAGACGGGCGGATCACAAGGTCAGGAGAGCGAGACCATCCTGGCTAACACGGTGAAATCCCGTCTCTACTAAAAAATACAAAACCAAAAACTAGCCGGGCGAGGTGGCGGCGCCTGTAGTCCCAGCTACTCGGGAGGCTGAGGCAGGAGAATGACATAAACCCGGGAGGCGGAGCTTGCACTGAGCTGAGATCAGGCCACTGCACTCCAGCCCGGGCGACAGAGCAAGACTCCGTCTCAAAAAATAAAATAAAATCAATCAATCAATCAATCAATAAAACAGAGCTTACCTCCAGCTATTCACTATCGTACCTCCCAAGCAAATATACAAATACACCCCGAAGACAAAACCCCAAATTAGAAAGGCTGCCCCCGTAGCCATCACCGAAAAGCAAGTCCCTCAACAGGTTCATCCATGTTCATTTCTTTTTCCTTTCATAGCTTACCACCGTTCACCTAGGCAGCCCCCGAACCTAAATCTCTGCAGACATCTTCATCTTCTTTTCATGCTTCATGTGCTAGTAGTTGCCAGCCCTCCTGACCTTGGTAATAAAACATTGCCTACATCCTGACTTCCTTTTGCTTTGCTCAGGGTCAGTTTCTTATTCCCTCATGGCTGTGGTCTAAACCATTCCTCGTCAGCTGCTCACCTGGCTGTGGTCTAAACCATTCCTCGTCAGCTGCTCACCTGTTTTCCTAACTTGCGATTCTCCACAGTTTGCAGTTTCTCACCTTTAAGAATTTTATTCAGCATTTATCTTCTCCCATATCCATTCTTTGAGGTATTATTCACCCTTTACCTTCCTATATGAAGGTGACGCCTTCCCTGACCACCTTTGCTTTATCTCAACTACATTATTATTCTTTGTGAGATTTATAGTATCTGATTATGTTTAGAGTTTTAAATCACCCTACTAAACCACAAATATTGACAGAGTGGGAGCTTTATTATATATACTTATTATATATACATATATGTGTGTGTGTTTCTGTTTCCATCGCACAGTACCATGTACATGTTAGGAACCCAGTAAATCTGTATTGAATGAATGAACATCTACACTGAAATTTTACTTCAGGTTGGTTAGCAGGCTTAGAAGATCTCTTCCTACTAAAGATCTTTTGCTAATTGTTTTTGGAGCCTTTCTACTTAGCCATGCAAATTAGCATGGGTTCATAGGCCCAGAACCTGAGATAAATTAATCTGTACTTGAAAGGAACAAGGCTGTGGCTGTATATGGATTTCAGGAAAAGAAAAATGGGAAACATTGAGCCAGTGTGCAGTTGATATAAGTGCTTGCTTTTTTTTTTTCTAGGGCATAGGCAGTATAAAGTTACTTTTACCTCCAGTGACCCAGGCCAGAATCATGGCAGTACTGTCACCAGAGCTGAGAAAAGGGAGAATAAGAGGTACATTAGAGAAAGAAAGTATGATGCTTGACCGTGTGAATTACTCAATAAATAATTTTGTTATTATTAGGGCTGTTATTATCATTTCTAGTTCCATTATTTATTGCCACTTAAAACAATTCTGGTGACAGTGCATTTAGACATCTCCAGAGAAAATTATGTAAATCCAGAAGCGAAAGGTTAATGCATGGTTTTTGGCCCAATTATTTCTATAGCCCTTGGTTACTTGTGGGAGAGGATTTTGTCAAGCTAGTAAAGCTGTGTGTAGTTGAGTTGTATTGTTTTGGGCTATTTGTAAATACTGTATTGTGTGACATACTTCTAGCACCTGAAAAGCCTGGCCTTTGGGACTGATTTTAAGAGCTGTTCACATTGTATGAACCAATACCCATGACCAAAGGGAAAAGGTTTGCGTTAGAGAGCAGACTGAAATAAAAGGATGGGTGTGCAGTGTCCTTCAACCCTTGTGTAGACTAGCTGTGCGGCACTGCCCAGAAGTAAGATTGAGAAGCTTACGAAAGCCTAAACCTCAGGAGGTGGGGTTTGGAAGGTGGGGAGGCTTTCTCTAGAAGCAGAATCTTTTTTGTGAGTCTACCTGCCAACTGGAGAAAAAGGGTGCTAGGTGTTCAGATCTGTTTTGCAGGTTCCAAAGTACCTAAGTACATTTTCAATTCCAAAATTTAAATCCTGTTTGTGGGAAATCAGTAGAGGGTTTAATAGAAGGTTAAACAAATTATATATAAACACACAGAAATAGTTTGGCCTGAGTATGGAAAGGCCAGAAAGTCTGAGTGTTATGATGAAGTACTAGGAGGTAATTTATTTTAAAAATTTATTGAATCCACTGAAGCATAAGTGTGTGAGGATAAGAGAAAACCATATGCACATATGGTCCAGAATGAAATTCTTCAGATTTCTGAGATGGTTGCAAGTAGTGGCTAAACCATTTTGAATTAACTTCAATCCTTCCAATTTAGTCTCTTCAGGTTCACTAGTGGTAGAAAGAATCAACTGGTCCATGCCACCATTAGGCTGGACTGCCAGGAGGGAAGTAAGAGCCTCCTTATCCGTGCTCAGAGTGTACTTGCTCTGTTTTTTTCTCTTTCCTCTCTCTCTCTTTTCTTTCTCTCTGGGAAGCAAAGGGAATGGGTGAAGATCTCTACATTTCTTTTCTTGAGAGAAAAGCAGGTCTGAATGAAAATTTATTCATAGCTTTTTCGTTTCTCTTTGGAAAATGTAATTGTGACATTGTAGCTATAAATTCAATGTTTAAAAAGTATAAAACTCTATCAAGGGAATAGAATATTTTTGCCTTAGTTATTTGTGAAAGTTAGGCCTTTTGTTGGGTGGGGAGAACACACGTAATACATTGATAGTAGAGAGTAATCTGCAGTAAGATCTAATCAGAGGAAGAATCTAAAGGAATCAGACCAGAGACAGATCACTGACCGGAATACAGAAGCGCATTGTGCAGCAATAACACTCCTTTCCATTCATTATTGCAGTTATAATTATGGAACCCAACATATTTAATTGGCACGGTGTACTCTTCTCTGGTGAATAGATTGCATTGTTCCTGTTTTAAAAACCTTTATGCATCATGAATCCATGCACATGTTGCTCTTTGGCTCTCGAGAGGTTTCTTTGTTTACATGATGAGTGATTAACTGAATTGTGGAGCCTTGCTATGCGTCATACGCAAAGATGAAGTGAAAAGGGGTATCTTCCCTGTTCTAGCTTTGAAGGGCTTTGATTAATTTAAAAAATCAATTAGATCTTTGCGAGGATGTATACCTTAACTTAGAAATATGTAAATGGAAATATCAGTTGAGTTTGATATCTGGGCTAGTCTTTTATCTGATTTCAGAGGACCTGTTAATGGAAATTATGTCTAGTGGGATGTTATTGGTACATGCATTAGATTACAAGCTGCAGAAGTGGTATTCCTGAACCCCTAGAAATGAGATCAATGCTAAATGTGGATGGCGGAAAACACCCTCCCCTTATATAGGACTTTCCAGTGGATTCCAGGGACTTTTGTCTAGCTTGAAAGATAAAATGCATGCGTGGAATAGGGGCAGGGTGAAATATAATAATAATAATAATTACAGCTAACATTTAGGAATACCTACTGCCTGCCAAGCACCCTGCTAAGTAAACATTTTACATTTATCTTCTTATATAATTCTCACCACTATTCTAGTGTTTACCATTATCTTCATTTTACTGATGAGGAAACTGAGCCTTGGATAGATTACAACATTTTCTTGTTTGAAGATCACACACCTAACAAAGCTGGGATATGATGATCTCAGTTGCTTTTCACTTCTGCTGTTTGCTGTAGAACATATTGGTAAAGCATAGCTCATTGTTTTAAAGCCTTTATAATTATAGTTAACGTTGTTCCTCACTACATATAAGCGTTTATACTTTTGAAAATTAATCAGAGCTCAGTGTAATTGGAGAGAGAGAGAGAAAGAGGGAGAGACGTTAGTATCCCCCAAACATCAGCTTATTGCTTCCACAGCTGAGACCCACAGGGGAAAAAGAAGAGTACACCCATAAATATTTTCTGTAAACGCCACAGGTAGTTCTGCTGCTCTTGGATGCAAAAGGTCTCTAGTTCAATTTCCTGCTGGAATGGATTCTTCACAAATAAGGATAATCCCTCATTTGATGTTTACTCACATGGATTCCTTCTGTATTCCATACTGTCCACACTGGGCTTTGCAGTTTTTATACATTCTTGTCAGAATGCACTTATTCATTAGCTGTTTTTATTAGTGTTACGGTTGAGATGACATTTTCCCATTCTAAACTCCAATTTTCTTTGACTTTTAATTTTACAAAACAATTACCTATCAGGCTGAAACTCCTTAGGCTGGTTGTCTGCTCAGAAAGGAGGTGTGGGGGGAGGTTTTAAAGTCTGTTCCACTTTTCTTGGCAGCCTAGACATTTGGATTCATGTAAGTGCTCTTTAAATAAAGTTGCAATTGCTTAATTATTTAAATAAATGGGAACTGAATTATTTAAGGATTTTCTGGCAAGACAAAAGGTTCTGGATTTTCTCTTCTACCCCTCACTCAGAATTTTCAGTCCCGTTTTGTCCTGGCTAAGAATGAATTTCTCATTTGTGTTTTGATATATCTGCAAATCCAGGGACATCTTTTGGAGTTCTTACCCTGGCTAAGTCCATGGATTTTAAAAGTCAAGTTTGAAATTTTAGATTGTATCCGAATACTTACTTTCAATAATGTCTTTTTATGTACATTATGGTTAAAATGCACACTTTTACCAGATTCGACTTATCGACCACCTGTAATGTGCAGGGGAAAATAGCAGAGTGGAAAGAATACAGTTTTGGAATTTGAAAGACTGGATTTGGATTCTGACTCTGCCACTTATGTGGCTCTGTCACCTTTGCACAGTTATTTACCCTTTCTAAAGATCAGTTTTCTCTTCTGTAAGCCACCTCTTAAGGTTGTGGAGATAAAGGAAATGTATGTAGAAGCCTTTAATATATAGTACCTGGCAATTACTAGGTACTCAGTGTGTGGTAACTATGAAGGCTGCACTACATACTTTGTTAACAATCAGGAATGTACAGGTGGATAAGACAGAGGTTCCTGTCCTTACTGAGCTGATAGTCTGGCAGTGGCAAAGCATTTTAAGCAGAAGGAACAGCATGATCAGTGGTAGGTTTGAAATCAAGAAAGTCCTTGGTTATTTAGGAACCTGTTAATGTTCCAGTGTCCCTAATCTTAACATTAATATAATTGGAAATATTACATTGATATGGTGTTTTTGAGGTTTATAATACACATGACATATATTATTTCACTTGATCCTTGCAAAAACCCTATGTGGCAGACAGGGATTACTGTCTCTATTTTATAAGGGATTTTAGTGATTTACCCAAAATCACACAGCTAGTGGAAGAGCCAGGATTAAAGTCCAGGTTTTTGCATTTCCTATCCAGTGCTCTTTCTACTGTAACATTCAACTAGTCCTATGTCTTATCTATATACACAAGTGCTAAGCCTTTAATGATAATTTAATGAGACTTTTATAATGTTCTTTTTACTTAAACATTTTTACTCAAACTCATCTGACCTAAGATAAAATTATATAAAATCAAATTGAGGTTGTACTTTAGCCTCTGTATATATGTCACTCGTGACTGTAATTAAAAAAAAATTAAAGTGTAGTTACTCTCCTCCCTGACCCGGTCAAGTATGTAGAATCTAAATGTTACCTCCTAATTTTACTTTATATGCAGTTTTTTTTTTTGGATCAGTGTCTTTTAAAATGTCTTACAGAATGGATAAATCACATACTTTTATATAGATTCATATTTGCTTAAGTATGCAATTAATTGCCTCATCTACCCAGTTCTTACTGTTTATCTCCTTTGATGGCAATAATGCATCTTTGGATGTAGTATCTTTAAGGGCCCGTATTTGTGTTACCATACTTGATTCAAACATATTGGATCCTTGCTGGAACTGTTAAGATTATGGTTCTTTTGCCATCATTAATTTTAAAAAGTAAGTGCTCAGGCGAGAAAGTAATCACCTCAGGACATCAACTTCCATTTTTTTTGCCCCTATGCCAGTTGTAGGATGTTCAGCATGAATGGCTCCACTTCTCAGAGGGAACTTACTTGAACCCTGGAGTTGCTTTTGGATCCTGCCAGTTATTGGCATTTCCAATTAAGAATGCAGAGCGTGCAATACGTTGCTGTCAACTTGATCTTTGAATACAAAGTTGTGGATAGAAATGCTAATGAACCAGCCATCTGTGACGTACTTCACCATGTTGGGCACATAGCAAATTAACAGGGTCTTTCCTCTTAGGAGGAGGAGCTTTTGAAGGGACTGTCTCTTTTTGCTTTTTTGGTAGGGAAGTTATTTTAAAGTTGTTTAGTTAGGGGCGAAGCTCATCAGATGTGAGTGTTGGCTACTCTGGCCACAGAACATGTGTGACTTTCCTGGCATATTCAGATAATTTCTTAAGAAATTTGACTCTACTGGAATCTTTTCCATGGTTGTAATTGTCATTGAACATTCCAGGGGCTTCATCTACATTTTGAGTTCTTAGTACATTACTATTTAGAGATGTATATGGGCATTTTCCACCAGAGACTAATATTTCCCTCTCTCTATGTATTTTTTATTTTTATTTTTGCCTTTGAAGTACCTCTTTTCTTAGAGATACTCTTGCCCCCAACCCTCCACTTTTTTTTTCTTTTTTCCCAAAACTCACTGAAGACGTCGAAAGAAATACATGAACTTTTCAATGGGAGTTGCACGTGATTTTTAAAGCATCTTATATGTGGCCTTTTAAGTTTCTGTTTTGATTTTGCAATTGGTTGGAAATGAAGGAAACTTGAAGCTAGTAGCTGATGAGATCCAACAAGAACTTGCCATATTAATAACAAGAATCTGAAAAAAGAATCTATCTAAAAAAGAGTCCAGAAAGGGTTCACTGCCACTCCTTTGAGGCTTTTTCCAGTCTCACCTATTAGAGAAGTTATTCACTTTATCATTATGGATTGAAGGAAGGCTTAGAAATTTCCTGTCCAGCACTTCCAAGATGGTGAAACTTCTTATTTTACAGGCTGGCAAGGAAACTGGGAGAGAAAGGGAAATGATTTCTTTCAAAAATACCAGAAGATAGGGTGCCACACTTGTCCCTTAAGACGGATAGACAGATACACAATATAAGCTCCCGTACGAGGCACATCTTTTCGGGTGAAATTGACTGAAGGATTGATCTTTGACCGTATCTTGTGTGCCTGACCTAAAATGAACTCCTGGAAAGACCAAAGCCTTATTGGCTGCACCAAGAGAAGATGGGACCTTGCCCATGGATGGGAGAATCCTGGCCTTTAGTCAGAGACAGCAGGTATGTGTGTTAAGTCCATCTAGGACTGAAACTTAGTGTACTTTTTGGTTTGTCATTTTGCCAGTAGCTTTCAAGGAATTTGGAAAGTGATATGATGTAGGGTCTTCACATTTTATGAGATTGCAATGAAATTCTTTTGACCCTATAGCAAAACCAGCTTTTTAGAGTATGAACATATTTTCAAACATTGAGCCCAACAGTAAACATGAAATGTTGAAAGAGAAATGTCTGTCTGGCAAATTGTGATTCTGTCCCAAGAGGAGGAATTTACTTCCATTTTGATGTACCTGGCAGGAAAGTATCTTTTGCAGGCACTGCTGAAGTTTTTCTTAAATTCCTCTGCTTTGAATTGTGTCTCTGGGAGCTATTCATCTTTGTCACCTGTTTTACTTCTGCTATTTTTAGCCAAGTGCCAAAGACCTTACAGCTTCCTCAAGTGAAAGATAAAGAAATTAAGATCTGTTGTAAACAAAAGCTCATCGCAACATTTTTTTTTTTTGTGCTGCAAGAGCTTCCTTCAAGTTTTCCTTTGAGTCAACTTTAATTGCTTAGACTTAGACTCTCCAAAAGAGAGACTTCGTTAATTTTGCTTCCATATCCATGGAGAGGCAAGGCCTTTTTTTTTGGTTTTAGAACATTTTAGAAGAAATGACCAATGAATGAACTTCTCTTTCATCTCTATTCTCATGTCAAGTGATAAGGCATAAAAAAATAAAAGCAACTGGGGAAACTTCTAGACCTAGGAGGACATATTTTATAAGTTAATCCATTCCCAAAAGTGCCAGTGCTTGTTTAGCTGAGTCAGTTAATCTTGACACTAAGGAATTACAGTGTTTAAATTTCATCATTTAGGCTGTAGCGTGGCAGGAAATACTTGATGAGGCTTTACCTCTTTGACTTGGATTTGTGATAAGAAAGTAAGTTTTGGGAGGGCGAGGTGGGCAGATCACTTGAGCTCAGGAGTTTGAGCCCAGCCTGGCCAACATGGCAAAACCCCGTGTCTACTAAAAATACAAAAATTAGCCGGGTGTGTTGGGGCACGCCTGTAGTTCCAGCTACTCTGGAGGCCGAGGCAAGAGAATTGCTTGATCCTGGGGGGCACAGGTTTCAGTGAGCTGAGATCGTGCCATTGCACTCCAGCCTGGGTAACAGAGCAAGACTCTGTCTCAAAAACAAAAACAACAGCAAGAAGTATGTTATTTGGCCTAACTCATAACCACCTCTGGAGAAAACAGTTCAAGGCACATAGGCCCGTGGTAAGTGCTGCTGTTTCTTTTCTTTTTTTTTTTTTTTTGCGGGGGGGGGGGGGGGGATAGGGTCTCACTCTTGTGACTCAGGCTGGACTGCAGCCTTGATCTTGGCTTGATCTTGGCTCACTGCAGCCTTAAGCTCCCTGGCTCATGCAGTCCATCTCCCAAGTAGCTGAGACTATAGGCATGTACCATCACACCCGACTAATTTTTGTATTTTTTGTAGAGATGGAGTTGTATCATGTTGCCTAGGTTGGTCTCATACTCCTGGGCTCAAGCAGTCTGCCCACCTCAGTCTCCCAAAGTGCTGGGATTATAGGAACGAGCCACTGTACCTGGTTGAGTGCTTCCTTTTCTGTAAGGCCAGAATGTTTCCATCAAACCTAGACTAACTAGTAATATAATTTTATCTACCTGGTTAATTAAATAACATTTATCTAATTAACTATATAAATTTATACTGCAAAGCATTACATGCTTGTAGGTTTGGCTTTTCTTTCGAGAAAGTAATGATACCTCCTGAATCATTTCTTCCATCCTCATGTCAATCACTCCCACCCTTTCTCCTTAAAAATTATTTTGGAGACCAAAGTATAATAGATTTTACCCAGAAGTGATATTTCTCACCAATGTAAACTTTGTACTTTATCTTTTAAAAGGTGGAAAAAAAGTATAGTAAAATATTGCATATGCACAGAGCCTAGAGATTATATTTTATTCTATTATTCTTCCAAGTTGAGTTTTGTGCTGGTCTTATTTTTATCTCTCCATCTCTGTTTGCAGGGCTGCCTGTTTCCCCCAAGTGTTAATGTAAACACATTTTATTTTGAGACAGATCAGCTCACTTCCCTCTGGAAATCCATCCCTATAATGTGGTAAACCTCAATATAACTCTCTGGTCCGAATGACATTTCATAACTGTGTACAAATCAAACATACTGTTGATATTAAATGACAACATTTAATGCCTATGTCAACAATTCACTTAAGTCTCATTTCATTAAAACGCTTCTGATCTGGGGAGAAGCTGCTTGTCTGAGTAGATAAAGCACTTGACTTTCACCTCTAGTTTCCGGGTTAAAGTGCAGTTGGTGAGCTGTAATTCAAATGGATTTCATAGGTTCTGGGCTAGGAGACTGGAACAAAAGTCTGGTTCACATAATCAGAGGAAATCTTGGGTCATCTGAACAAGTGGGCGTCAAAACCAGTGATTTTCGCTTTATTTCTTATTTAAGTGAGCTTGTCTTTGTGGATGATTCCCACCCCCGCCGCCAAACCTTAGACATTTTAAAAAAGAAATTAATGTGGTCAAGATAGTTAACAAGCAAATGGAGTACCTTCTAGACCTAGGAGGATATATCTTGTAAGTTAATCCATATTCATTCCTTGAATGGATCTCCCTTGGTTTCTCTTCCAGAAGTTACAGCCAGCTTTGGGTCCTCCATTCTTGCCTTGAGGAAATTTCCAAAAAGTTTTTTTCCCTCCAGCCCCAGATGCTCTCCTGACTCTTTCCAGGACTCTTTAGGGGACTGGCTTTTGATGGTTTCCAGAGTGTAATCCTGATGCCACCAGTGTTTTATACACATTGACTCCTCTGATTGTTTCCCTGTAGTTAGGAAAGAAGTCCAGGCTGGTTAGGAATCTCCTCTTGTGCCTAAATTAGCAAGGAAAAGTGTTTCCCACATTTCCATGGTCATGGTATCTCTACTTCAAGAAGAATCTCTTTGTGGGGATTGCTCATGTCTTAAACTGAAGCCAATGACTACAGTATACCTATTAAGTGACTTGTAGGGGATATTTGAGTAAATAATAATAGTTGCTGCTGCTACTTTAATAATGCCATAATGTTTTTGTTTCATACAACTTCCTGAAGTTTAGGACTTGTGTGCAAATCGCCACCTATATCCTTTTTTTGCCTGGGACCTCCTACTTTGTGAGCCCTCAGCAAATGCAGGATAATTAAGAGGGGGAAATTAGCCTTGTGGCTGTAACAGGTATCTTCAAATGGCTACACGGGTAAAACCCTGGGATTGTGCTGAATTCTTACATACCTGTGTCAATGCAGAAAGGCCCTCAAAAAAATTACAGCCCTTTCCATACTGGAACAACAAAGGCCCTCAAAAAAATTACAGCCCTTTCCATACTGGAACAACCGTAATATAAAATAAGTGGCTGTTAGGCTTCTTTCAGGTCTTGATAACTTAGGCAAGGCAGATAATTAATACAACCAAGATGACAGTCGGCTATAATTGGCTGCTTATTATGAAGTTTAGACATTTTCTTCCCTTCTATCTCTGGGAGAAAGAAATTGCTCTGGCATATGTGTGTAGAAGACATAAAACTTGCTACAGCAGTATTTTTATTTCCAAATTATTCTTAAAGCTATTTAAAAGTCACCACAGAATGAGCTTTACAGAAGCAATTTCATGGCTCCTTTAGGTTTTTGTGTAAATTCAGATAACTGAAATGTTAGCCTTGATTGATGATTAAAAAGGAAGGAGGTACACCAAAGCTGATGGTGAGCTCTGGGTACAGGATAAAGGAATTGGGTTGTGGGGGAAGGATCTCACCATAGTCCCTTATGTTCTTTTATAGAATTTCTGTTGTGATTGGTAACGTAAGGAGCATTTGAAAGATGATCTTTATTTGAGAAATGTTTCTGAACTAGAAACTTGCAAGCTTTGAATCCCGTTAATACTCACTGGCAATGATAGCCATTTTCCATTCCATGAGATCAATTTGGAACTTGAGCATAATTTTATTTCTGCTTCACAGTTCTTAAAATCCTGTTTGGAAATGTCATTAGGAGGATAAGGGATGTAATGAAAAATACGTTTTCTCATGTACCAAATCAAAGTGTATAGTTATGGAGCTGGCTATCTATACTGAACAACAGTTAACAAAATGAATTGGCTGCTTTCTGCATTTGAAGTTGTCTAGTGTAAAATTCAATGAAACATTCAATAACTGGAAAGATCACATCAGCATCAAGGATGCATTTAGCAGGTTTCCTCCTACCATATTACTAGGATAGAACCATAGTTTAGAACTAGGAATAAAGGCTATGAATGAAGCTAAAAATTGTGGGAGGCCTGGAAGTAGAAAGATAAGTAGGAGTGACTGTGGCTGGAAACTCAGGCTTGGATGCAAGTGAAGGAAACAGAAAGATGGGCCTGTGCAGACCAGTATTTTATAAGATTGGTGCTCTTGTCAGTATCTTCCACTGAAGGCTGAAAGTTATTTCTTGAAACTAGCATCTGTCACACCCCTCCTTAAGGCAAAGGACCTTATTGTTGGTAGTTGAACTTGCTGGGTCAAACAGAATCACTATGCCTGATTCTCACGTTGTATGGAAAGACATAGGGTGGTGTGAAAGCAGCTTTTTTTCCCTTCAGCATTTTTAGCAGCTTTTTAGAGTGGGGAGTTATTCCATGAGTGAATGAATGGAATGAATGGATGAAAAAAATAAATGACCAGGTTTGTTTTTCTTGGAAAGGTTTTATTTCCTATAAAGAGATATGGCATAATTGTGTTTTCCCTTGCATAAAATGAAAAATAAAGTCTAGCAAAATGCATACTTAAGGGATGTGTGTGCATGTGTGTGTATGTCACTATAATACATAATGAGATTGTTGAACTCTCTAGAATGTTTGGAACTATAAAGTTCAGCTGTTTTGAAATATTGCTCTGTTAGACATTGGCTTAGGGAAATACATGTTTTCATCTAAAACACCAAGAGCATTTAGTGATGGCGTTGCCGGGAAGTGCACCTTGCCTTCTTAAGCAGTAGATGCAACTTTTAAGAATGCAAATGTGAAAAACTGACAGGGGAAAATTACAAGAAGCTTACATATTCTTGAATTTTCTCCATCCGAGTTTTAAGTAGGCTGGTGTTAGGCTGGAGCTGCTTCTGATTATGACTCTTCTAGGGGGAAAACACAGTTTTACAGGACTGACCTTAAGTGCAAAATGGATAGTAATTCAAAGCCCTGAGGGGGCTTAAGAAATGAAGGTAACTTATTGGTTTTGGCAGAGAAAGGGTTGTCTGGTAAGACCATTGAGCCCCTTAGCTGAAAATGCTGACAAGCTGAGCAGAGAGCATGTGTGCTATACCAAGCACAATCATTATTTTCATTGGCAAAGTGTATTGCTCACAGTTTTGGGTAGTCTGTCCATTTTGTCAGTAATTTAATCTAGGTTGAAAAAGGCATGGGATATAAACTGCTATTGTTGAGTATCCCTGCAGGCATACCTGGCAGATTCCATTCCAACTTTTAATGAGGAGCCTTGCTTTATATTGGGGTCCCGCTGGTGGCTTGCAATATCTATTTTGGGGTGTTTTAAGATGGGGGTTAGCTCTTGAAATTGGACAAGGTGCCTGCATAAAAGATGATGAGATATTTTTTTCCTCTTGGTCTCTCTTCCTTGTTAAATTGGTAATTAGGCGAGACTTTTAGACAGAAGTAAAAATACAGATGACATGGGATTGTGTCTAAGGTGATAGCTTTCCTTTCATGGGAAGAATAATCCCGAGGACTGAAATAAAGAATCTGAAGACAGAAACTTAATACATTTGAGATCTTCTATATTTTTATAGTCATTTTATTTCACAATATGTGCCAATAATACATGACACCTTGAATAATGTATTTTTATACTCCTTTACCCAAGAATTAAGCTGGTTCATTTGCAAGAGGAGGAAATACACGTTGACTTTGTGATATTGCTAGTAAATTGCTAGTAACCCCATTCTTTTTCTTTCTTTCCCTGGGAGTGGTGCTGCACCCCACCCCACCCCATCTTACCCCCCAACACACATTCATGGGTTATTCTTGGCTGGGAAATGTTCTATGTTTTCTATAATTTTTCAAAATGTTGCAGTTTATGAGTTGAAAAAATGAGAAAATAAAATGATTACAACTTAATTTTTTAAAAGTTTTTTATATTAATCAATTTGATTCTTTAGATCATTTTGGGAATATCCCTGGCAAGAAAAAGCAGGCATTTTCACACATTGTGGCATTGTCTTTAGGTCAGAGAAGCAAGTTGCAGAAAGCATTTTCCAAGCTGCGTGTTGAATAAGGAGACAGTTAATTCTGAGGCAGCCCTCATTTTTTTTCTAATCAGATTTATTTTAGAAACTATTGGGACTAACTTATTCACCCTTTTCCCTAACTTATTCACATTCTACTTATACCATATAGGAATTTTTATAGTCAAAATAGGTCCATATTCTAACCAAAATAGAATGAGAAAGGGAAACAACTGCTTTTTAAGAATAGGGATGAGAGGTACTCAATCATTTATAGTTATTCTTATGATATGTGCTGTTTATGGAATACTATATGCCAGGCACTGGTCTAGAAAACTGGATTAATCTGTGTCCAATCAAGAGAGAGGAACCACACAGTAATTTGAGTAGGGAAAGCTTACGGTGACCTGTTAACTGTAACAAGGTATTCGAATAACGAGGGACTTGCTGGTAAGAAATAAAGAGAATTGTAAAGAATATAGGAATAGCAGATCTAATGAGCAACCATTACCCAGCGCTAAGAAAGAGCACCCAAGAAAGAACACCTTTTCCAAGCTGAGATCCAGGTTGTGCTGGAGAGGACACAGCTATGTCTCACTGTGGCGGAGAAGTTGCTGTGGTGCTGTGGAACTTGCTGGAGTTCCACCTTCTAATATGCTGGGGAAAACCATTCGTGAGAAGGTGTCTCGTTGGAGGCACTCTGATACAAAATTGTCTGAGGAGGGTGCCAGCAAAGCTACCAGCCACCGTTTCCTCCTGGATGCTCTGCTCTGCAGGATCCAGGCACTGGGGAATCTGTGTGTACCTGGAGACGGATGCTAGAGATACCTCCAGCGCCATCTACTGATAAAGATTAACCTTGTGTCGGAGGGTAAAGGAAAAACATTTAAAGGGCCCAGATCCATTTTCACAGAGCAGACAAAAAAGGTGATTTTGAAGCTGAGAGGCAATAAACTGATGATGCGCACAGAAGTCTATGCTGCTGCTTTTTTAATCCTAAAGAGATTAGAAGGAGTGAAATGGGATTATATATCCCATTTTACAGGTGAAAAGATTTCTTTAAGCTTAGAGAGATTAAGTGACTTGTTCAGGGTCATATAGTTAATAAATGGCAGGTTCACATTTCAAAATTAGATTTGCTATTTTTTAAGGCCCATGTCTTTCCATCAGCCTTTTTGGAATACAGATACTAACAAGTCTAGAAACTGGCAGTTGTGCCATATGTTCTTGTCTAGGTATTATACTAGAGATCACTATTTATTCATTATTTAGTTCACTTCCAGCTGGTCCTACAGATGAGGGGAGTTATGCAGGTGAGTACCTGTTATGTTTGTACCGTAGATCAGATTCTGAAACTTAAAGGAATAGTTTGTACCTACTTTAGTGGAGTCCCTGAAACCTCTTTTTTTCTACCTGTATCTTAGCTGTGTTCTTATCAGTTACAGTTCAGGATTCATACCTGTTTGCTCATTTGGCATCTCCCAGTGGTCTCAACTTGGGTTCCCTGGAGGGTAGGGGCAGAAGATGATGGCTCTTGGCTTTTTATCTGAGATGTTACTTTTTCTCAACCCAGCTTCTCTCCCCAGGGATACCCCTCCAGGCCTGCAACCTTTGGTTGTCTCCTAGTTGAGGCTGAGGGTACAGCCTTGCTCTTTTGGAACAGCAGTGGCCCTATTAGGCTACATAGGTTTATCTCATTTTTGTGGAATAGATTCATACCTCAAATTTTTATAAAAGAAGTATCATTTTCATACTGATGTACACTATAATTTTTTAGAACTCCTTTATCACTTGACTTTGGGTGAGTTACTTAACCTCTCTGGGACTTAGTTCTCTTATCCATTCTTTAATCTATAAAGGGGAATGGCCTTTCCAAAGCTCCTCTCATCTTAAAAACACTCAGTGGCTATTTCTAGTGTAACATCTTTTGGCAGCAGTTCCAAACACGTGAGCCTTCAGTTGCTGATCCTGTTCCTGGCAAGTAGTTGATGGATTACAAATAAATGGAAGGCAGTGTGATGTGCTAGTGAGAATGTGACTGTGGACTCAGACCTAAAAGGGTTGGAATCTTAGCACCTCACAACTTAGTAGTTATGAGGCTTTAGGTGAATAATTCATTTTTCTGTGTCTTAGCCTTTTCCTTTGTGAAATGAGAACAACAATGCCTGGCCCATGGTATTCTGCTGAGGAGGAAGGGAAATGATATATGTAAAGCACTTTGTACACTTGCTGGCACATAGTAGGTGTTTTATAAATGATAGATACTATTATTCCCCATGAAATTATAAGCTCCTTGAAGGCAGGGACTCTGTCTTAGTCATCCTTAAATTACTGGTAATACTAGATATCTAACAGGCAGTTAGTAATATCACCCTTTTGAACTGAAGGAAAGTCCTTTCCAAGTTGAATCTTTATAAAGTAAATACTTTTTATGTAAATAATCACCCTGGAGTTTATCTATTTGATAAGCTTGGATTGCACATGTTCTTCTGTCTTAAAGCAGTACATTGTTATAATTGTATTACATCTCTCTCTCTCTCTCATTTTTTTCTTTTTTGATGGGGTCTCACTTCGTCACCCAGGCTGGAGTGCAGTGGCGCAATCTCGGCTCGCTGCAGCCTCCGCCTTCCTGGGCTCAGGTGATTCTTCTACCTCAGCCTCCCGAGTAGCTGGGACTACAGGTGCACATTACCATGCCCAGCTAATTTTTAAATTTTTTGTAGAGACAGGGTTTTGCCATGTTGACCAGGCTGGCTGGTCTCAAACTCCTGGCCTCAGAGAATCCATCTGCCTCAGCCTCCCAAAGTACTGGGATTACAACCTGAGACACTGAGACTGGCCCCTTAAATTTCTTGCTAGTAATTTTCGGACTACACAGTTCTTTGATTTTTTTTTTTTTAAACCATGATTGCGTGGCATAATAGTGATGGTATAACATTATTATGGATTTACTATGTGCCAGTCATTATTCCAGGCAATTTATACTTACTAATTTCTTTAATATTCATAGCATTCTCATTATCTCCATTGTCTAGATAAGAAACTGAGGCACCAGCCAGTTAAGTAACTGGCTCACTGTCCTGAACTGTAAGTGGGGAAGTAGTGGTCTGTCCCCAAGCCCACTACTTATCACTGCTATGTTATATTGCTTAGTTCAACTCTAGTTTTGAGACACTTTACCAGATAGAGGTTACTGATGAAAACCCAGTCACACCCAAATCAGCCTGAGTCTAGAATGAAAGGGAAGGCATATACTTCAAGACAGGTTGACATAAATCTATTTTTAGTTATTTAAATACATTTTGAGGATTGCTTTCCGCCTTCCAAATAAGTTCTGAAATCAGGATGAGCAAAAGCCAAACACATATTTTTTATGTTTTGAGATTAAAACTGTGTTTGTCAGTATGTTATAGTCATTAGTCCCCTACTGTGCCTCAGACATAGCCTCTCCTCACTCCTCCACATGCCTGCCCCCTGCAAATATGTCACAGCAACAACAAACTAGCTTTGTACTTCCCATCTTCCTTACGTAGAAGCTATGGTTGTTTTCTCCCTCTAGTGTTCCTAATCTGCTTACTGACTTTCTTTGCTATTTAAGCTGACTTTTAAACATGAGGAAGAGAGGTGAATTGATTTTCTACTAATAATGTGAAAAATTAGCGATTTAATTTCACAATATTTGTAAATAAGAAAATGGGACCAATGGCCTAGTCTCAGATTACATTAATGAGTTCCCAGAAGTTGTCCTCTAGCCCCTGTCTCCAGTCGTTGTGGACATAGAGACCAGAGAACTATGGAACCTGAATGAAGTGTATGTTCAGATGCCAACAGATTATTCCATTTCTCCCTTTAGTTTAGTAACAACATTATTTTCACTGTTAGGAAAAAGATTGGCTTGGTAGACGTTAGGAACCACTTTAGTCAGTGTGGATAAATGAAAAAGCACAAGTGATCGGCTTTCATCATGACAAATGGAAACTGTCATTTAATTTTTATCCCCAATTATACAGCTCCAGGACCAATTTTTCAGGTGGAATGTTGGAGCCATTAAAAAGAAATAAGTAAACTATACCATATTCCATCATTTTTCTGGCAGCTAACCAATGATCTGTAGCCTTATTACATGTACGTTTTTATAGAGATATTTTTCTCTTAAGTTTGCAGAAGGCTTTATTAACTCTTTACTGATTTCTTCTGGAATGCATTTTTCCAAATGAATTGCTTTTTTTCTTTTTATCACTGAGTGTTGGTTGGGATTTACTTTGGTTTTGTCTGGAAGCTATCCTCATTTTCTTCTTTAATTTTTTTTTTTGATTACTAGAATTGCATGGAGCCATATTTCTTTAATTCCAACTGAAGTTATATTAGTGGTCTTAATGTTGATTACAGACTATGTTCATTTGGATTTTAAAATGTAATTTATTAGAAATATAGGACACACAAAAAGACCCAACCAACCACCTTTTGTCTCCTGCTTTAAAGTGATACTTAAAAAGTTGAGTATCCCTGAAAGGTGTGCTCCCATAGCAGTTTGTCCATTATTCTAATAGGTCATGTAGTAATTTGCCGGATTTCATCTTCATGTTCCCCAGTAATTTGAAATCTTCGTTCTGTGGATACCCTTCTAATTGGCTGAGTTATCTTTGCATCCACAAACTTAGCAGACTGCTTGGCACATACTGGGTATGCAAAAAATGTTCTTTGAATGACCGATTCAATGCTTTTTAATTTCCTTTTGGGACTATTTGTAATTAAAAATTATTTAACAATATTGAAATCTAGTCTCTTCTGAGGACACTAAAACCCTTTACAATTATGTGTGTGGTTTTATTTATTTCATATATAAAAATTTTACATGCAGTGGGTAGCCTTTGAATTTTTCAGGTGGGAAAAATTGAGATCAAAGGTTACTAATGATATTAAGAACTCCAGAGAGAGGCAATGCTGTGATTGGAACCATTGACTTCTGGGTTCCAAGCCCTTTTTTCTCCCCAAGCTACACAGCTTTGGGTCTTTCTGCTCAGATTGTACAATCTGCCATTACTTTTATTGTCAAAACTTGTCACTGATTTATTTTTGATGCATAATTAATATAGAGAGTGGTGGTGAGGATGATGGTCAGAAGATTGGTTGTTTTGGTTTTGGAGAAGCTGGTTAATGGATGAGGTCTATTAGCTGTGTAGATCTACGTACAGATTTTTTTTTTCCCCTTGGTGTTCAAATCCTTTTCCCTTCATTCACCTAATTAGTAATTCACAGGAGCCTTTGGCTCCCAGCCCGAGAATATTTGTATCTACTCGACTTTAGCTTCAGAATAAACTTAATTTTCAATAAAAGAGGTACTGAAGTACATTATAAACAATAAGGCAACATTTTCTTCAGATGTATGCCTTGGCATATGCTTAGAGGAGAAATGATACCCTCTTGTATCTACTTATAAAACTGTCATCTGGTACTGTTACCATTGGAATATGCAAGTAAGCTTATAAACATGCTGATGAAAGGATTCTTTTGGCTGAGAACCTTGTTAAATAAAAGGTGTTAAATCATGTATCTTGTCCTCAGGGGTGGTGGACTAAACAGCTGCGCTTATCCTTATTAATGACCGTAGACTCCTGTTTCAGAAGAAGCAAATAGGCTTTTGTAAGAGTTGTTATAATATCAAGAGTTACTCTTAGGCAAGCTCTTTATTGGGAATATTAACATATAGTCTAGCTTGGCAAACAGCAAAAAACCCTAGCAGTTGGCAAATGGTTTTCTTAGTTTCTTTCCCAGGAGTGATAGGAAGAGTAAACTCAATGAAATAAACACACGTAATTGCTGATCTATCATAAATCATTCCTTGTGGTAGGTATCTATTTTTAAGGCTACATTAGGTCTTCCAGTGGGAGAAGAGCTCTCGGATTTGGCTAATGTGCCTGCACTGATGGAGAGATGATGATTTTCTGTCTATTCGCTTGTGATGCAAATGAGAACTTCTCTTGTGCCATTTTGTTGGGGGTGGAGTGTTGGGATTTGGGATTGGTTAGTCATAGAATTGCAGTTAGAAGGGACCTTAGGGATTGGACTCAGTATGGTACAACATCCCAAAGCTTTAGAGTGAGCCCTTTCATTTTGGGTAGCTGTAATATTAGAATGCTTTTTCATATATTATGATTGTATTTATTAAATATATATGATATATTTCATATATTATGATTGTATTTATAAATAAATGTTCACTCATTGGTCCCTTGCCTTCCTTCCCAGGGTCTAATCCTTGTTTGTCACCATCCATCTAGTGTGACATCCTTGACTGTGCATGTCCTTGACTCAACCTGGCCCGCTCTCCCACCACTTAGCACGTGCCTTTTATCTTCCTGTACTTTTTTGTATACCATATTACATTTCCTTGGTGTTCACTTGGCTCCATGCTAGACTGAATTATGTGAAGGTAGGGATCAGATCGTAATGCATCATAGAATTTTGGGTGCCTAGTACAAAGCCCAGTCCTCAATAATATACATTATTGAATGTGTATTGTTCTCATCAGCTTAAAATAGAACTATTGTGGGTTTTTGTTTTTGTTTTTGTTTGTTTGTTTTTCCTATAGGTATAGCTGTTAGGATACCTGATTACACATTGACCTTTGAACTTAAGATCAATTGAAACTCTCAGGGATGTCAGAGTTGCCTGATGCAGGGTTTGGGGAATTGTAAAATAATGGAAGGGGCTAGAGGTGTCCCAGAACAACTTCTCATTGATTTCAGAGTCCACATTTCTATCTGAATATTAGCCTGTAACATCCAAGTGATTGGCCTGAATAAGAGTCTGTACCTTGCTCATTTTCTGTAAAGTTTGATCATGTTCACAAATTTAATAGCATAGTAATTTCTCACACAAAAATCCCTCAACGTATCTTTATACCATGATAGAAAATCACCTACTGTTTCCAAGCAGTGAGCTTAATCTTTTCTTCAGTGTTTTTGCAGTTCGACATAGGAACTGCAATTCCTACAATTATCATTATTAAATGTCTTGGGTAGAGGTGAAACAGCATTCTGGTTTTTTGCTTTTGAAATCTGTGTTTGTCTTATATTCAATATCTACAAGCTTTACACATTTTGTATTTGAATGGTTAAACCTTCAAGGCTATTAAGTCCTCATTTTCATTGGTGTTTCCCATCATTTCTGTGAGATACAACACACCCCGCCCTTTTCATGGAATGGGAGAAGCCCTCAGCCAGCATGTATATGATTTCTAAGCCTACAGGCACAAGCACGAGCAGGCAGGACTTCACTCATTTGGCCCTTGTCGTTAGTTTTACTTTTTTTTTTTTTTTCCAGAAGAAAAAAGATACCATGTCCATATTGCTAAAATCAGTGATTCATAAAATCTTGAACTAAACTTGACATAGGTTTCTGTACTTGAAGAAGAGGTGGTAGGATTGCCTGAACCCAGGAGTTTGAGACCAGCCTGGGTGACATAATGAGGCCCTGTCTCCACACAAAATTAAAAAAAATTAGGTGTGTGGTGATGTGTACCTGTGGTCCCAGCTACTCTGGAGGCCAAGGCGGGAGGATCGTTTGAGCCCAGGAGGTTGAGGCTGCAATGACTCATGTTCATGCCACTGCATGCTAGCGTGGGCAACAGAGTGAGACCCTATCTTAAGAAAATAAAAATAAAAATGATTGAAAGCCAAAGGGCGACTGAGTATCCACAGTTTTCTCAGATACTCAGGAGGAAAATGTCAAGAACAAGGATGGGTCGGGTGATTATTCAAATGGTGGCCTGTGGGTCCTGTTGAATCTAATGCCTCCCTCTGTGGATTCAGCGATGTTCCTCCAAACTCCCCTTAGCTGTCTGTGTGTAGTTAATACATGAATGCTTACATATGAGGAGGAACAGTTCCTATCTCTGAAGTAGTAAAGCATCTTACTGCATTTGTTTAATGACTTTGAGATCTATCTGGTAAACTCCAGGTTACAATTTCTTCCTTTGAATTTGATTCATTTCCTCATTCAATATTTCAGGAAGTATTTATTGACCACCTATCATGTGCTATGCACAATGCTGGATATTGGGAAATAATGGTTCACAAGACAGACAGGATCCCTGTTCAAGAGCTTAGCATCGAGTGGGAATACAGGCAATGAAACAATTACAGTTTATCATGTGTGGTAAGCAAGGATAGGGAAAGCCTCTGTCAGGAGATGAAATGTTTGCTGTTTAGCATATCCATACAGTGATTATGTATTCTGAGCCTAAATTAGAGCACAAAAGATAATGCCAAAAAAAAAGAGGTGATTATGCCAACTAATTTTTTGCCAAGACCATGTGTGGATGGAAATTTTGAAGATATAGTTTGGACATTAAAATATATGAATTTCTGCGACATTTAAGTAATTTATGAGTATAGGCGGGTAGAATATTTGAAATCAAGCCTGCCCTGGCAAATCCTGGATAAATGTTTGCTGTGCTTTCTGGTTTCTGCCACTTGTAGAGCTGAATTTATGGAGCTGTTAATTCAGGGAACAGATTTTAAAAAGAAATTTATTAGCATATAATAAAGGCATAACAGAATTTATTAAAAGTCTGATTTACTTTAGAAATTCTGAGCCCTACTCCAATGTTTTGATGGGAAAAAATAAACCAGGAAAAATGAGCAATTGTTCATGTTCTCAGTGCAGATATTATTAAAAGACCTTCTGTGCTACTGGAGTGTTATGGATTCTCTCTCTCAAAGCACCACTTGGCTGTACTTTGTCACTAAAGTCGACCTGACAATTTCCCGTAGATAACTCTGAAATGGATGTACATTCATGACTTTGCATAATAATTTATGCCTTTAATATTGCTGTGGTCAGCATGTGGACATCTCTGCAAAACATTAGTTAAGTAATTGGTCCTTTTCAGCTGCAATCTGTCAACAGAACACATCCTTTGAGGCCACGAGAAAATACTTGCAATGCTTCAGTGTATTCATCTATGCAAATTGGTGACTCATGGGCCAACAAGGGCAGGGTAGAGGAACTAGGAGGCAAAGATGTTTGAAGTAATAAAACAGTTGCTCAAACAGGGTGGGATAGCTAGTATACCTCCTCCCTGCAGTCAAGACTATACCCAAACCATCTGAGATGGACACCTATCTAGGCTTTTCTTGAAATGCCATGACATAAAACCTTTAGGAACAAGAATTTCTTCTGTATGTCCATGATATTGTCTTTGCCTCCACTTATCCTTTTACATTTTGGGCCAGTTTTCTCTTTGGTGGTAATGGATACCTGGTTAGCCTTTACTTACGACATCGTTTTACTAAAAGCCCTTTGCTGGAAGTAGGTCTGGGGGCTCAGATCGCATGTTTGAAAAGTCTTTTTGCTTTGGGTGAAGTTTCGTAGCTGCTGTGTGTGGCAGGTAGAAGACCCAGTGCACCCCTCCCAGAGTGGGTTCTCGGATGATAATGCTTCACCTTTAAGATTGCTTGACAGGATTTAACCACACATGCAACAAATCAATGCAGTCTAGCGCACAGATGCACTTGATCTATATTGTTTGTCTTTTTTTTTTTTTTTCGACTGATGCAGGCAAAAGAAACCATTAGATAGCTTCTCAGTTAATACAACTTTGTTCTGAAAAGGAGGCAGTGATATATTTGGGGATGCATATGGCCAAGGCCTGAAATGATGTACATTCATGATTTACCAGTGGATACTTACCAGTCAGGACAACATATAGTCAACATCCAACTAAACCGTTCTATAAATGGAGCTTGTTTTTTTGTTTTTGTTCTTGTTTTTTTTTTGATCAAACCATATTATGTAAAAGTTTTCTAATAGTTTATTAGTATCATTAGAACATGTAGCCTACTCAAAATTCTAAATGATCATTTTAATGAAAGCTGTGTCATTTGTGTGTGGCACTTGCCTATAAATTTTTCTGGAGCTATGAAAATAAGTTAGACACAAGGCCAATGGTTTTTCTTTCTTTAATTTTTTTTTTTTTTACATTTCCCAAAGCTCCGTGAACAGCTCTGACTGTCTGATTTGTTTCATCGTTGCCTTCCACTGCCTGTAGAACATCTGTTGGAAAATAATGCTTGTCCTGTCAGTTTCCAGAATCAGCAGCAAACCGAAGTGTGTGCACAAGGTAGATGTCAGCATTATACTGCTGCTGCCACCAGGCTACTGAAAGGCAGAATTAATCCTGGGCTGGTAAGATTCATTAAAAATGAAAAAAGATCTGGAAACCCTATTCAGGAATAGGACGCTTATCCCAAAATGGACCAAGCAGAACACCAGCAAAGAGGTGATTTTGAACTAAAGGCACAAATATAGGATGATTATTGCCTGTTATTTAGTGGCTAACTCTTTGTTCTGAGACTAGGTTATACTGTTTTGCTGGAAGCTCAGAACAGATCAATAGTAATTTTGTTATGGGCCAGATGTCAAAACAGAAATGTGCTCTCAAATCCCACTGACTTGCTGTGACAACTAGTATGCTAAAATACATTCACTCAGCGAGCAGGCATTTCACGATGCTCCTGCAGTTCTGTTTTCTTTCATGTGGAGCTTAAAGCTACGTATTGTTAGCTGAGATTCTCTGGTTTTGTAGTTCTTTCTCTATTACATATGTACCTCTTTTGGTTGAGAATAGAAACACTTCCTCAAATTCTCCCCTTTCCTCTGCCTTGATAATGAGCTGGGTGTAAAGTCTACACCATAACTTTCCGTTACAGGTATCATTTGCATGGTAATAAATAAAATCTGTGGTAGGAAAATGGTCGTGAAGAAAAGCAAACCAGCAAGAAGCATGTTCTTTTTTTTAGCTCCTCTGTAGTCCAACTTTGGAATTTTAATTTTGGTCTGGTGAAGATCTGGGAATTAAATGTTTTGTGATGAAAGATAATTTAAGGGATGTTGATTTCCCCGTCGCTTTGGTATCTTTCTGTTTTCTTCTGCTTCTGTGAAACTGCTGGTTACCTAACGTCTTTTGGATGAATTAGGATAGCATGCCATAGTGAGAAAATGTCTTCCTGTGCTGACTTGTTTTTGTAGAAATATCCCAAATTAATCAGAGGGAAACAACTGGCAGTTTTTGGCTGATGTGGTTTGGAAATGTAATTTTAAATGGTGTTAGTTTCTTAAGTCCAGAGAGAATTGGACTCATGTCTTGTCTATCTGGGCCCAGCTTTCTTCCCCGCTTTCTCCCTAAAACAGGAAAAGAAAAAGCCTTTCCTTTTCAGACAAGAAAGGATTAAACAAGCTCAGAATTATGTATTCAGTAATGTGATAGAGTTTTTTATTCCACCTCTGGGGCAGGTCTTGCGTTTCTTACCATTACCCTATCTTTTGTAGTAGAAATACCTCTAAGTGAGAAGAAACATTTCATCCAAGCATGTAAGTTCTCTTAGAACTTATTACTCTGCTGGATTTTGTGTATATTAGTCTATATAATTCTTGATGCTGCTCAGATTTCTCTAACAGATGTTTTACTCACTTACAAAAAGAATTCCTTGGATTCTGTTGTTCTTTTCTATCTACATTGCCAGTGCTTTTCACAGAACTTTGTTCACTTTACTCTTGTCAGCTTCATCAGTAAAATGAACAGAGTTCAAATCAGATTAAGTACCTTCTGTAGCAGCTTTCATTTATTTACTGACCACTGAAAGATGCCTTTTTTCAACAAAAATTAAATACACTATTGCTGCATTCCAGGCTCTGTGTTACAAGTGGAAGAGGATTGCGGATTAGTATGTCAAAGCCCCACCCTTTCAGAAACTTATACACATAGAAGGCACAGCTCCCATACCATACTATTGAGCTACAACAGAGGATGAATTTGCATGTGTCTGTCCTCATTCTCTTAGTTGAGTCTCCTGATAGCTAAGTGCATAAATTGCCAAATCATGGGAGAGAAAAGCTAACATGTCCACTGAGAATTAAGTGGACAGGGTTAACCACATATTTTGTTGTAATTGTTATTACCTTAGCTGTATTTTTGTACAAAAGAATCATAGTTCATGACAAGGGAACTTGGAACATAGAGCAGAATCAGGAAGAGAATGCCAGGTGGGTCCCCACAAAACAAAATCCAGTAAATGGGGAGGGGGAGTTGAATATGAGAGTTGCAATTATTATCTGAGAGCAAAGCAGCAAAGAAACTCAAGAAGGTGAATTGTATTTTCAGGAACACTTTTGGAAAAATCTCTAAAAATATTTACTTAAATAAAAATCTATAAAGGATACCAGAATTAGAAAAAAATGGAGAACTTGGGATCGTTTTGCTTCTTTACATCCTATGTTGCACATAAAGTGAGCATTACTTTATGTGGGGAATATGTATGTATGTGTGTATTTATATATTCTAATTTATTTTAATAGGGTGGAGTGGGTCAGTAAGATGTAGAACAGTAGTTATCTTTGTCCATTAAAGCCCCTGTCACCATGGTATAGGTTAGTCTAAGCCCTCTTGCAGAGTGTCTTTGTAGAGATACTCAGGTAATACCATGTATAGTTTTGCAGAGATTTTGTAGTTTTCTTAGATATTTACCATCATGTGCTAAGCTTTTTCCAAGCCAAAAAACATTGATCTAGGCCAGATACTGCCAAACTTTTTCTTCAAAGGGCCAGATAGTAAATATATTAGGTCTTATAGACCATATAATCTCCAGCAAAATCACTCAAGTCTGTTGTTGTAATGCAAAAACAGCCACAGGAAATATATAAAAGCTTGGCTCTGTTCCAGTACAACTTATTTTATTTTATTTTATTTTATTTATTTTTGAGATGGAGTCTCACTCACCCTGTGGCCCAGGCTAGAGTGCAGTGGTGCCATCTCGGCTCACTGCAACCTCCGCCTCCCAGGTTCAAATGCTTCTTCTGCCTCAGCCTCCCAAGAAGCTGGGACTATAGGCACCGGCCATCACGCCCAGCTAATTTTTGTATTTTTAGTAGAGAGGGCATTTCACCATGTTGGTCAGGCTGGTCTGGAACTCCTGACCTCAAGTGATTTGCCTGCCTTGGCCTCCCAAAGTGCTGGGATTACAGGCGTGAGCCACCACGCCCAGCCCCAATACAACTTTTATTATGGACACTGAAAATTTGAATTTAATATAATTTTTATGTGTCATGGAATATTATTCTTTTGATTTTGATCAAGCATTAAAAAAATGTGAAAACTATTCCTAGCTTTTGGGCTGGCTTTGACCTGTAGGCCATAGTTGCCAACCCCAGTTCCAAACCCTTTACTGTTTATGCTTTCTAAGCCATATTGTTGCTTAATTGGAAGCTTTACCATATCATAATTAAATTAAATTTGGTAGTAACTGTGTGAGAAAGTGAAACATTTATAATAATCCTAAAAGGGCCAGGCACAGTGGCTCACGCCTGTAATCCCAGCACTTTGGGAGGCCAAGGTGGGCGGATCACCTGAGGTCAGGACTTCAAGACCAGCCTGGCCAACATGGAGAAACCCTGTCTTTACTAAAAATACTAAAATTAGCTGAGCGTGGTGGTACATGCCTGTAATCCCAGCTACTCTGGAGGCTGAGGCAGGAGAATCGCTTGAACCCAGGAAGTGGAGGTTGTGTTGAGCCAAGGTTGCGCCATTGCACTCTAGCCTGGATGACAGAGTGAGACTCCGTCTTAAAAAAAAGAAAAAACAAAACAAACAAAAAAAACTTAGAGAACTGATACAATTGTCAGAATTCAACTCTCCAGAAAAACTCCTACAGAGAGTGTAGTTCATTCCATTTTGTTTGGGGCTGGGTTCGGAATTCTCAGTGGCCTGAAGAGTGGCAAGGCGGAGAGGTGAAAACCAGCAACAGGAAGGGCCGATGGTGACCAAGGCCTCGCTGAATGCCTGCCACACCCGGACGCTGGGGTAGGGACTGTACCCAGTTTATCTCCCTTAGTCCTCACAAGATTTCTATGAAGGGAGAACTGTTCTCATCTCTGTTTTATAAATGAAGAAACCATTCCTGGTGGGTTAAGAAACTTGTTGAAGATAGCATAGTAAATGGCAGAGCCTACATTCCAACCCAGGCTCTCTGACGCTGCAAGGTGTGTAGTCAGCGTAGGGCAATGTAAGTCACTTGGTTGATTAACAGTACTTAACTTGGTGCCTTGTATATGGTAGGTCCTATATATGTGTTACTGTTTTGTAGCAAGAGGGAGGGGTGGGGTGAAGTAGTATTAAAGCATTAGGGACAAAATACTATGATACCTTCGTTAGAGTTTCAGTTGGATCTTGTAATCAACCTATGTCTTATCAAGCCAGAATATGCTTTTGTGAACCAAAGAGGAGTGCTAAAAAAAAAAAATAAAAGATCAGAGAAACTCACACAGTTAAAAACGTGGCAAGTCATAGACGTGGGGAAGCCAGTGTGAAAGTCCTTACTACGGAGCTCATGAACATCCACTTGATGGCCAGAGTGTCATGTTTCAGAAGACTAGAGGAAATTTTTTTTGACTTATTGCCAATCATTTACTTAAACTTAAAAGATCTGAACATTAAAATTACTTATTTGAAGTGCTGGCAGGCTAATAAATTCAGGGGGCTATTTGAAGCATTGTCAATCTAAAATGTAATCCTATTAAAATAATTGAGTATTTTCTGAGTGGAGAATTCCCTTGTCCTCCTGTCCAAGGCTCACAAGAGAACAACATAAAAGGCATCCTAAAATGTCCTCTGAACATCATTGAACCAACCGACGTGTTTGCACAGTGTAATTCTCTTTCCCAAAGAATTTCCTCAGCTCTTCCACTTTAAAAGGCAGAAATCCCAACATAATGGCAAGTTTATTCTAATAATGGGAAGTGGGGATTGTATTTGGAGTGATACCTTATAGGTCCTGGGAACCTTCTTGGTCTGTTTGTGCTCATTTCTGTATGTGATTGAGGATCCTGTGTGACTTGAAACATGTGTGTTTGCTTCCTTCTGTTCATTTCTTGGGCTCCCTTTCATCCAGCAGCTTGGGTTACCTTGAATTAAATTGGTTTATGGCATGCCGTTTTCGGTAAAACTCTGTGAAAGAAATGGTCACATAACTCAAAAAGGTTTGCCCTTGGAGTGATTTAGTCATGCTGGATGATAGCTGAGGAGGCTTATTGACTTTGAGCTCCCTTTGGAACCAAATTCAGAAAGCTGTGCACTTCTGTGGCACCTGTGAGACACTCACTTGAATAGAGCTACTGAGAAAAGCATTTCAGTTATTGGCATTTTTCCTAATGCATTTTGTATGTGTCTATACCACAGGGAGAAATGTGTGGTTATTGTTGAAATATTATCTGCATGGCCTTGTAGAAGAAGAAGAAGAAGAAAAGTCACTGTACAGCAATCAACAGAGGAAGTCTCATAGTGTGTGTGATGTTTGGGCAGGCGGGGCTGGGGGGGGTGGTCTGTGTCTTCCCCCATCACCAAAACTGCAAACAGCTATGTGGCTGTATTGTAAGCCGGTGTGACCTACAGATCCATTAAAGGGATCTTGAACTTGACAAGTTGGGTGTTGGTAACCATGATTTGGAATGCTATTTAAATATGAACATTCTTTTTGTTCACCTGGTTGTGACTAGGAAGATAGGCCTTGATCATTTGAGTGACTGTGCTCTGTGAATCCAAGAGAGGAAACTAAACTCTCAGAAGTACATAAAAGTTAATTTCTTTTTCTTTCTAAGCAGATAGACTCTTGTTTAAATACAAATTTGTGTGGACAGATTTTCGTTTGTCATGCGTGAGCTGGGCATGTTGCATTTGTCTAAAGGGAGCAGTTTTAAGTAGGTGGATGTGTAATACCCGTAGGCTATCAGAACCACCATTTCAACAAATCCCTTTTCATATAACAACCGTGCAGGAAGTTTGGGTAATTGATTCTCCTGAGCAATACAAATATTGAAATTCTTAATCATTCCAAGTGGTGGGCAGAGCTACTACTTTTATATTTTTTAAAACTCTGTTTATTATTCTTAGGTGCTCATTAAACACTTATTGATCAGCAGTCTACAGCCAGGCTGTAGGCTAGATGCTGAGATGCCAAGTGGGAGAAAGGGAGAATCCCTGACCTCATAGTACACTGAGGAATGTTGATCCCACATGGATAATCATAATGCATACGTTCATTAAGAGATTTTTATTTATTTAGTATGTGCTAGATGCTGGGCATTGGGGAGGGAAAGACTTGAGGGATGGGGAGAAAGGGACAATGGTGAGCAAAAGAAGACTTGGCCCTCATGCTCCTTACAATCAAGGATCAGTTATTAAATATATTTAGGGCTGGATGCAGTGGCTCACACCTGTAATCCCAGCACTTTGGGAGGCCTAGGCAAGTGGATCACGAGGTCAGGAGATCGAGACCATCCTGGCCAGCATGGTGAAACCCCATCTGTACTAAAAATACAAAAATTAGCCAGGTGTGGTGGCACGCACCTGTAGTCCCAGCTACTAGGGAGGCTGAGGCAGGAGAATCACTTAAACCCAGGAGGGGCAGAAGTTGCAGTGAGCCAAGATCACGCCACTGCACTCCTGTGTGGTGACAGAGCAAGACTTGATCTCAAAAAAATATATATAGATATAGATATATAGATATTTGGTATAATATTTATTAACCAAGCAATCACACAAATGTACAATTATAAATGATCCAAGTATCATGGAGGAGAAGCCCATGGTACAATGAAATCATGCACCAAGAGCATTTGATCTGATCAGGTAGGCCAGGGAGTGCTTCGTGGAGGAAGTGAAGATTGAGCTGAGATCTGAAGGGCTGGTGTGACCAGGTTAAAAAGGATAGGAAGAGCTTTCCAGAAGGAACAGGGTGCCTTAAAGGAATTGAAAGAAAGCCATTGGCTGGAGTCAAAGAGCTGGGGCAGAGAAGAGAGAGGAGGTAGGAAGGTTCAGACTACTTAAAGCCCTGCAGGCTGTGTGAAGGACTGGGGTCCTTATTCTAAGAGTTATAAGAAGCCTTTGAGGGTCTGAAGCAGTTCATGAAGGGTAACATGACCCTAGATGTTTTCTGGAAAAAAATCACTGTGGTTACCTTGTAGAGGGGCTTCAGTGGCTGCAGACAGGTAGAAAGAACTACTGTCTGGACAAGAAGTGGCAGTGGCTTATATTAGGGTGGTGGTGGGTTTGGGTGTAGGCATGGAGAGGTAGGTGGAATTGAAAAGTCTTATTTAGGAGGTTACATCTACAAGCTTGGTGATGGACTGGGTATGGGCTGTTAAGAAGATAAGGACAATATAGTTATGAGACCATATAATGACATTTTATACCGACATGAAATAACACGAAATAATCCTTATTTTGCGTCTTCAAAATTAAACTTTGTATATATTTTACAGTAGTTGTCAGTCTGTTTTCCAATTTTTCTGGTACTTTTTTGTGCCATTTAGGAAGGACATTGTAGTTCTTACCCTTTTTTCTCCTTTTAATGTGATTAAGGTGGTGAAAGTACTCAGTTGCAACTCTAATAAGAAGTGCAAAAAGAAGCAGGTCCAAGCCAGAAGATAATATCAAGCTAAAATATTTCCAGCAACATCAGAAAAAATGTAAAGATAACATTGGAAACAAACATTTGCTGCCTCCTACCTTCTCTGTCGATTTTAATTCAGAAAATTTAAATGATTTTTCTCATATCGAAAATGAGTTAAAATACTAGGGAGTCTTTTATTCTTTATAAACTGAAGTCAGAGTAATTTATTTTATCTGGAGGAGAGTATTAAATTAGCTGTCAACCGTGCTATACAGGTGGATGGTAACTTTTGAATGAAATGACCAAATCTCTGGTCCTGCGGCATTCATTTTTAATCTCTGCTTTCCATTGAAAACAGCAAAACATGAAATGTTGAGATAATAGTACTAAAACTCCAAGTAATTGCTTTTGTTAGCTCAACTCATGTTTACTCATATTAATTACTGAAATTTGATAACCCCTTTGTTTTTTACTTAGCATGACTCTGAGTGCAGCGGACAGAGCTATAAATCAGGTAGGTGGTTCTCACTAAGGCAGGACTCTCTCGCTTTGATGTTGGCAGCTTAAGGCTAATTCTCCAAGCTTGATAGGTTTATAATTCAAGAAGATGTGATTTAATGTTGATGGAATTTATTTTTGAAACACGTTAGAGGAAGAAAACCTTTCAAAGTTACAAATGAAGTTTTGAGGTAAATCTTAAGTAAATAGATTGTCAGGATCTCTAAACACCCAACATTAGCTATCTCTATAGGATAGTTCCTCCACCTTTAGCTGGAGGGAAATGGCTGGAGGAGAATGACAAAGTGAAGAGAGAAGATGTGGAAGCTATAGAGCCTTATGAATAAGTCATGCATTTAAAGACATTACTTTTTTGTATCTTCTCCTCTTTCTAAATTTACTTGACGTTGCCTTCTTTTCATAATGTTTCATTTGTGGGGTTCCTTGTAAGTTATTTTTCCAAAGGTTACCCTATTAGGTGTGAATTTTTTTTGACATTTAATTTGAACTATAGGATCGTAGAGTGTGGAGAAATCCTGGGTTCATTTCTTTTTCCAGTTTGCTGATACATAAATTTCTTCCCGCCTTACACCCTCATCTCATTTATAACATTCATCCTTTCAAGAGGACTGCATGGCAGACACTGCTCTGTGGGGGAAGCAAGGAGGCAACAAACCACACTGAGTTTTCTCATGGACATCCCTGCTTTGGACACTAGTATTACCAGGACCACCTAAAATCACATTATCTACTTCTAATTTTTTATTATTTTTTGTAACCTCATGGCATTGTTAACTCCGTAGAGCTCAACAAACTTAGTGCATGCTGTTTGAAGAAAATTATTCTAAAATATAATACACAATTCTCTGCCTTTGGAAAACAATGTTTGATTTCAGTGTTACTTAAATAAATGACTTGGGTTTTTTTTTTTTTTTTTTTCCTGCTCTTGTGCCCAGGCTGGAGCTCAATGGCACAATCTCAACTCAACCTCCGCTTCCCAGGCTCAAGCAATTCTCCTGCCTTATCCTCCTGAGTAGCTGGGATTACAGGTGCCCGCCACCATGCCCAGCTAATTTTTTGTATTTCTCTAGTAGAGATGGGGTTTCAACGTGTTAGTCAGACTGGTCTCGAACTCCTGACCCAGGTGATCCACCCGCCTCAGCCTCCCAAAGTGCTGGGATTATAGGCGTGAGCCACCGCGCCCAGCCAAGATCTTTTAGAATAACAATATATGTTGCATATAGACTCTTATATGGGTTGGTTGTTTTGTTCATTCTACATTCAGAGAGAATGCTATTTTTTTTTTTATTTCTCAGCAATTTTTAATAAATCATTTTTTTTCTGTGTCTTTGCTCTCTGGTTTTTCCCTTTTTAAAAATTTGTTTTGATTTTATTGTAGTTTGGAAGTCCAGGTAACCAAGATTATTAGATGTGTGTGAAAAGTATGTTAAGAGAGTAAGTGGTGACAGCTCGTCATCCTTTCCCATGACTTCAGTAGCACTTACGTAGAACCATGACATTTGAATGACTTAGACACTCCTTTGTAGCTTCTCTGACCCTGGAGAATTGGGCTGGCCAGGTACTGGGCCTCATAGATGAGATGTTACTGAAACTATCTTGTCCAAAATATTTTCCTGTGAAATCCTTTGAGGCAGTAACCTTTTTATTGCAACGTAGTACGATGTTTTATAATTTTATCCTTTCTGGATTTCCTAGTCTGCTTATATGCGCACACACGTACACACACATACACACACTGCTAGTTTTTTTTTCTCTATAGCTAAGCTTTAGTGAGTGAAACCTTTAAAATGACATCTCTACATTCTGTCAGTGGTATATTAAGAATTATAACAAGGCAAGGAATAGTGAAAATAAGAATTGAGGAGCTTATAGACAATTGCAAGGCTTCTAGACTGGATGCTAGATTACATGAACACACAATATATTGATTTGGGGAATAAGAGCTATATATAGTTTAGATGCAAGCTATGACAGATGGGGGTTCATGAGCAACAAATCTGATGACTTCTAGGCATCATTCCAAACTCTTAAAAAAAATTCACCAGATGCAAGGACTCTTGCCTTTCTTAATGAATTCTCTTTTATATAAATGAGTCCCATTTATATATTTCCTCCCATGGCCAATTATCCTGAAGGCATTATAAGAATTATTATTTTATTATTTTTCCATTTAGTGGATGTATTGCCACATGGTAGTAGGGTAGTTACATTGGTAAAGTTGACTTTTTTCTAAAGGAACCCATAAATGACTAGATAGGAACCTGGAAATGTCTAGATATTTTAAACTTAGATTACAATCTAGTGATTTTTTTTTTCCCATAAATATTTGTACATTTGTCTTTGCTTTTCAAAATTAACTCTTTCGGAGGGGGTAGAACAGGTTCATCTAATAGCCCTTTGCTAAAATTTGGAAGACTCAGACTATTTTCTTTAGTCCTGGACATCCCCTTTAATTACATTCTTTTTGTTTTTGTTTTTGTTTTCTTTTTGTTTTGAGACGGAGTCTCGCTCTGTCGCCCAGGCTGGAGTGCAGTGGCGCCATCTTGATTCACTGCAAGCTCCGCCTCCCGGGCTCAAGAATTCTCCTGGCTCAGTCTTCCGCGTAGCTGCGACGGCAGGCACATGCCACTATGCCCGGCTAACTGTTTGTATTTTTAGCAGAGGTAGGGTTTCACTGTGTTAGCCAGGATGGTCTTGATCTCCTGACGTCGTGATCCACACGCCCAGGCCTCCCAAAGTGCTGGGATTACAGGCGTGAGACACTGCGCCTGGCCCTTTAATTACATTGTACTTCATTATTAATATATTTTCTTTTTCTTTAATTTCTATCAATTAATACATGAATATATTCCCCTTTACAAAATGTTTCAGATAATGCTAAAGTCTCCATTGATGACCCCTTATCCATGTTAGCTAACTTCTGTTTTCTTCTATATTCACCCCCACATCTATCATCTTATCTGTCATCTATCATCTAACTATGTATCTATCATCTCTCCTTCTAGATAGAGGCATAAACGTAAAATCCATAGAAACCCTGTGGGACAGCGTAGGTAGTATCATTCAGTCCTCATCATTCTGCAGCTGCTGTCTTCAGCCAGCAGTGTCCTAAAAGCCTGGCCATGTTGCTACATGCTGATTTTGCTTGTTCCATTTAAATGCTGCCTTGTTTTTCCCTCAGCACACATATACCTCTGTTTATTTAGCGATTCCCTAATTGATAGACATATGGGTTGTTTGAAGATTTTTCCTCATGTAAACTGTTCTTCAGTGAAGATTCTTTTGCATGTCTCCATGTGCACATGTGTGAGAGTTTCTTTAGGATATACACTCAGAAATGGCATTGCTGGGCCATAGAGGGTGCACTTTTTAAATTTTAATTTATATCTGCTATGCTTGGCTGCTGGTCATTTTAAACTTTCTTTCGAGAACTAGGTTTTTGCTTTTTTTAAGTGAACAGAGTTGAGCCAAGTAATGTTCTCCTACGGAACAAAACTAAAAATTGTTTCATTATATCCTCCTGTATTCCTGTGGCATTCCTATCTGCACCTTTCATGGAGTTTTAGAACAGATTAAGTGAAATTTGTTAATATGCATGCCAGGAAACACAGCAACCTGTCCCTGGCTCTTGTCTTACCCATCACATGCCTCTTCCTGCTTCATCTTAGCTCATCCCTATGAATGGCAGAGACCCAGTCCTGTCATTTTAACGGGAATTATCCAAATTTTAAAAAGAACGAAAATGAGCTAAACCATCCAAGTTGTGGAGGGGCCCAGAGAGGGTAAAGCGGGGAAGCAGGGGAGGGTGGGTGAAGAAGAGAGTATTATGGATGAAACTCAACTGGTGCAGCAGAGGATGCAGTGACCTTGTCCTAACTGAAAGAGAGTAAAGGGCGTGTCTCCAGCCACAGGTGCTTCTGCGCTAAGTACACCTACAAGAGGATCTGGAGGCAAAATCCTTTGAACTCTTTCTTCTCAGAGCACAGGGGTAAAAATAAAAGGGGAAAGGCTTTCTTTGCAGGCTAAGACTTAGTTAAGGCCAGTGGTCAAGCTACAGTGTGTACCCTACTTCCCCTACCCTCTGAAGAGATGGGGCAGCCCTACTTTGGGTGACATGGAAGTAAGGGACTGGGGGTCAGAGTCTGGTCCTGTGTCTTGTTACTACTACTAATTGTAATTAGTTTCTTCAATTTTATATCATCTGTGAGAGAGATCATTTTAACCCACTGGCAAGAGGTGATATAACATTTTTGTAGCATCCACTAATCATGTAGGATAAAATATTCCTGAAACTCAAAAGAAAATTCATGTTTGGGAGATGCCTAGTGCTGCTGCTAAGATTTATTTTCTTTTTAAAATGTCAGTGTCTGCTGCCTTTCCTGCAGGTAGCCCTCCTGCCTTCTTGTCGCCTGAGTCCTTCAGTGTCTTAGGTTGGGCTGCATCTGTTCCCGCAGAGCTTTCCCTTCCTCCAGCAGAAAGCTGGTTTGTTTGGCTGACAGATGGGGTTCCCGCTTTGGCCTAGATGCGCCTAGTTAAAGGGTTTCTGTTTGAAGCCCGCAGGTGAAGGCCAACTCCACACAGACCCCTGCTTACAAAGTTCCCTTCATGGTCACATAAAGCAGTAAGGAAGTTTTTAATTGACATTGTCTACTGTTAAGAGGGCATAGTGTGGACATCTTTTGAGAGGGTTTACTTTGTCTTTCTATGAAGTGTCAAGCTACTAATTCATTGGATAATGCAGTGGGTTTGGAAGAGAGGTACATATTACTGTGGCTTATCTTTTAGAAACTCGGCACATCAAAATCCCCTCAGAAACAACAGTCCCACAAACCTATGTTGCAATCTAACGCAAAGCTTAAACTGGTTGAGTGATAGGTATGGTTAAAATAACAGTATTTAATGCCCAAAGCACATTAAATTTGGGTGAAGAGGATGCATTCTGCATAATACCTAGAGATGTCTCGTTACGGTGCGGTTACCTAGCAACAAGTGGAAACTGTATGAAAATGAGGTGCTTATCTGTTGTTGAAGTGGGTGCAATGAAACTTATTACGCTAGCCTGTTTGGCTTGGCATGTTATTAAAATCACAGCTAATGTGGAAAGAACTGGAGCCTGTTCTCATTTGATACAGAAGCAGTGTTAAATGCTGCTACTGTAAAATGCCAATACTTTGGTTAGGAAAATAGAAACTTGCAGCGTCCTTAAGCACCCAACATTGAGATGTTAGAGTTTGATTTATATTATCAAAGACTTATTAATAAAAGAGCAGACGGAATCTGTAGTGGTGACTTAAGAAGCAGCCAGTTATTTAGATTTTTAAAAACATTCAGGGAGCCATTTATAGTTTCATCTATAATAATAGCTTAGTACGGCCCTGTTTCTTGTAGCCAAATTGTCTTTATCTGCTGAGCTTATTGAATTCTAACCACTGTCTTCTTAAGTTTGTTTAATTTGCTGAACCAGGGTGCATTGTCATGATCTTTTTTTTTTTTTTTTTTTTGAGACGGAGTCTCGCTCTGTCGCCCAGGCTGGAGTGCAGTGGCGCGATCTCGGCTCATTGCAAGCTCCACCTCCCGGGTTCACGCCATTCTCCCGCCTCAGCCTCCGAGTAGCTGGGACTACAGGCGCCCGCCACCACGCCCGGCTAGTTTTTTGTATTTTTAGTAGAGACGGGGTTTCACCATGTTAGCCAGGATGGTCTCGATCTCCTGACCTCGTGATCCACCCGCCTCGGCCTCCCAAAGTGCTGGGATTACAGGCTTGAGCCACCGCGCCCGGCCTGTCATGATCTTTAAAGGTTCTCTTTTTGTGTAGTCACGTTAAAACTAGCTGCACATCTTTTATACTATATACTGATATTTATTTTGATGGGAATAGAAAGTCTTCTTATCCTTACTGGATCATGGGTTTTGTTGTTGTTGTTTGTATGTTAGAACAGCGTGTTTTCTGGCTGGGCGTGGTGGCTCACGCCTGAAATCCCAGCACTTTGGGAGGCCGAGGCGGGCGGATCATTTGAGGTCAGGAGTTCAAAACCAGCCCAGCCAATATGTTAAAACTCCCTCTCTACTAAAAATACAAAAACTAGCCAGGCATGGTGGTGCACGTCTGTAATCCCAGACACTTGGGAGGCTGAGGCTGGAAAATCGTTGAACCTGGGAGGCAGAGGTTGCAGTGAACAGAGATCCTGCCACTGCACTCCAGCCTGGGAGACAGTGTGAGACTCCATCTCAAAAAAACCCAAAAAACAAAACAAAGAAAAGTGTGTTTTCCTACAGGTTTGTCTTACTACTTTTTTTATGTATAGAGTATGTAGCTTCATATGGAAGTCTAATTTCACTACATTAAAAACAAGGTCAAACTGAGAATTCTACCAAAATATTCTCTCTGGGTGGCCTGTGTTCCTAACATGATATAGCACCCATTATCCTAGAGATGAAGAAAAGTTTAAGTACTCTCTGTGCTTGTCAGAGACCTGTGATGACACACAGAAATCTGGCATACAGGACCCAACTCTGTGAGCTGTATTCTGACATTACTTCTGGGGCTTTGGAATGTGTTTATGTGTAGCAGATGGAGCTATTAGTTAGCTGTGCTATCTTGAAGAATTGCTTTCCCAGGTAATCAGCTCTGCTCATTTAGGATGTCGTTTCCCCACCTCGATATGTCAGCTCAAGAAGCAGGAATGATTAATTGCTGCAACTGGACAGTACACTAGAATAACTCTAAGGGGAACCATCCCCTGGTGCTCCCATTCAACAGGGAGTTTGAAGTGCTATGAGGCAGAGCGAACAAGATGGAAACGATGACCAGGATGCTTCCTGAAGCTTACCTGTCAGTATATAGAGTTGCTGTGGCAACCTGAAGATTTGCAATTCATAGGAAGAGTAGAGCGAGACAAAACCTTAAGTCATGGCTGTCATTACAGTGGAATGGGTGCCACCAACACCTGGCAACCTCTATTACTTCAACTTGTTTCTTTTCACGCTTGGAGAAATAAAATGCATAAAAGATTAATATGCATAGTAAACCTTTTGGTAAAACATGTATGTGTTCTGCATTTCAGATGAGTAAAAACTTCAAGAGTTCCTGTCTACTTAAATCAATATTAGCTAATAAGGTTCGAAGTGAGGTTACCATTAGACTCTTGATAAAATAAGAACTATGACGCAAGGATAAAGCAAGCATATTCTTTTTCAAATTTAAAAAAAGGGGGGATATATTACAGTGTATTTTTAAAATTGTTGCCCCTCCTGGAAATGCTCATAATGTATTAATGTAAATTATGTGCCCTCTTCTTTGCAGCCTTCTCTGTCACCATGCATAGTAAGGAGAAAGTTAGTTCTGGATTTTGTTAGGTCTAAATCGTTCTTTTCCATTTCTCCTTGTTAAGTAATGGGTGTTTTAAGTTTATCTAGGTGCAAGTACAATCCATAGAGATGAATGTTAAAAGCACACAGTTGAGGATTATCTTTCTGGAGGGGGGAAACTCCAATAAAATTACTGTGGTTTGTAAATATGGTCACATCATGTAGGCATGTTCTGTGATTTTGTCACTTAATGGAAATGTAGGATTTCCGGCATCAAACTAACATTACAATTGTCCTCCTTAGGTGTTCACCTGAACGTTGAAGGTTGATGGGTACGTAAATCAAAACTCATTTAAATTTTATCCAGTTGGCACTAAGGCCTAGACTTTTGTCTTTGTTCTATTAAAAATGTACAAACATTTAAAAAAACAGACCGTAGCATTTTCTAGGTTTATATTTTACTGTATTTAGTAACTTTCTTTTCATTTTTTGTTGTAGGAGAAAGTGTTTTCCAGGTATATATTTTAAAAACAGTTAAACTGAACTTTGCTTGGGGTTTTCTGGCAAACAGAATCTTGAAAATCTTCTGTTTCCGAGTGTCAGAAAAATGTACAGTTTCAATAAAATCATAGCAGTCAGCTTCCTCACAGGTGCATTAAGTCTAGAATTAAATCTAAAGGACTGATGTGTTAAAAACACATTAAGTATTTAATGTTAAAGATCAGCTTATAGTTTTTCTCTTACCTTTTCAAAGGGCACAGCGAACTATCTGTGCTGTTCCAAACAGTTGCACTTGTAAAAGGGTCTATTTAATTTAGACCAGGATCCAGAAATGTAGGTTATGGCTAAGAGGATGAGAAAACAAATAGATGTGTTCAGCTTCTCCAAGTGACTTGATAGTTTAGTGGCCATGTTGTCCCTGTTGGGATGGGAAAGCTTTCTGATTGGTATGTTACAGCTCACCGCTGCATCAGGCATTTCTTCAAACCAGCGTAGTGTTGTAATTGGAGATCATCTTCTTGAAGATGGAGCCTTTTAGTTTTGTGGCTTTCTGGGGAGTTATAATGCCTGCCTGTTTTTCCTTTTAATCAGATGTTTGAGAGCTGCAGCTTCGGGTCAAACGAACATATTCACACCTGATTTTTACAGTATTTTTTCAGCAACTTGAGTATTATGTTTAAATGGAAAACTATCCTGAATAGTCCCCTTTTAGGAAATAGTCTGTCTGAGAGCGGCGTTTTCCAGCATTTGGTGGATGTGAGAGAAGGCACTGACACCTGTAATTTGTAACCCAGTTAAAATCGTGTATCTTGCCTGGACACACCTGCGGACAAGAAGAAAGCTGCTGATTTTAAGTTCGGCCGCGTAATTTTACTTGTTTGCTCAGATGTCCTTTAATTTATTTTCTGGGGACCTAATAACAGTAGCAAGATTTTAAAGTTAATTGCCAGATTCAAGGGCAAGTCCCATGAATGGGCTGGAAGCATACCCTTAGGGCATAAGCCTGTGTGTGGATCTGTGACAAAGCCCTGATTTGGAGTTTATGTAATCATTGTACCGAAATATTTAAGACGGGAATCTATCAAGTCTTATCTGTTGAGACGTGATCCCTTTTATATCTGGCAGGCCTCATGCAACAAATTTCCCTTCTTTTAAGTGATCTCCAAAGCTGTCAAGTTCATTTGAGTGAACTGTGCTTGAGAGAAACATGTACAATTTTCTCTGGCAATGGCATGGCTGCTGATGACATATTTTTAGAATTAGCTTTTTCTCTCCCCCACCCTTCTAGAAACTGAACTTTTATTTAAGCTCCCTGCTGTTAACATTGGAAAGAAAGTTTCCTGTGCCAATGTTTGCCCAAATGGAAGGAAATGTTTGCATTTTGTATGCAGTGTTCATAAACTTGATGAGTCTAACAGTTTGGCACCGCTGGTGAGCGCGTCTGCTTTGAGTTCTGAAGGGCAGGCAGAAATAGTGTAGTGAAGCACTGCAGCTAATGTGAAAAGGTGTGGCTGAGCTGCTCGGTTGAGATGCGACAGGTCGAGAATTCAGAATTCATTTTTCCTAGCGCTTTGAAGGTCAGTACTTAGGAGCGAGATCTCCCACTTGTCAAGTAGTTGTAAGCAAAAGAATCACTTCCTCCCTCATTCATTTGGTTAAGGTTAGCTGAAACACTGGATTGCTTTGATTTCTCCAGGCAAGATTGTTTTAGCAAGGCTGTTTGACACCCTGTTTCTGTGCTTTTGGTTTTAGTTGCAAAGATCCTGCCAAACTTTGCCAGGGCTCATTCTGGTCTTCAAACCCTTTGCTCTGGAAGCTGGTGCCACCAAATTGAATAATTTGCAACATGTTATAGACCCACTGTAGAAAATCATTGCAATTTGTTTAACATTAAGTTAAATTTTTTCTGTATGCAATGCAAAGGTCAAGGAAAAAGGCATTAAAAAAAAAAACCCTGCACAAGTGAGTCATTTGCATAGAAAATGCTCCACTGGATGACAGAGTATGAAAGCAGTAGGGAATTAACTGATAAGTGTATGGCAAATGACCTAGCCAAGGATCCAAGCAAGAATGATTTGTTCCAAGAACCAGTGTAAGACGATTTAGGAAGATGCATTTTTCTTTGGCCCCCATCCTACAGCAACATTGAATCAGGTGAACGAAACAGCCTTGGCTTTGTTCATCATCAGTAAGCCAAGAAGAACACGGCATGGGTCATTAAGATTTACAGCTCAAATGTAAATAATTCAGGACCCACAAACAATAATTAAAAAACCAACTGCGGCACTGCATGTAGTCAGGTCCTCTGGGCCTCTTTGAGCAGGAACCTCTCCCGTTTTGGCTGGAGACCTGTCCATCTGGGTACAGATGGTTGTAAGAGCTTTTTAATGACCTTTTCTAATGCTGGTGAATGTGTCTTTGGACACCGTCGTAACCAATGGATGAGGAGGGTGGAAACAGCAGGATGGTGGCAGCTGAGGAATTAAATGTCCTGAATTTGTTAGGCATCTGCAGAAACATGCAATTTGTTGGGCAGAAAATTGTAAACAAAACAGACTGAGTCAATTATCAATACACCTGTGACACCCCGGGATGCCAGCTTCAGTAGTATAATGGCAACTTTCAAAGTCCATACCCCTTGGAGCAACCTGTTGAATACTGCAGAAGAGTGCCAGGGCTATTGGATGTGTCCTTTGCCCATGGGGCCAGAGCTTGGCTGACAGCTTTTCACCAGCTGAGGAGCAGGAGGAAGTTCACAGTCATCAGGAGCAAGTCAGTTCCAAGTTTTCTGCTATAACCTGTCCCCTTGCTTGTGTGGTGATCTCCTGTGTGGCCACGTCTTTCCTTGTAACACTATACACATTTTTCTAAATTCTAAGTCATTGGTTCTTCACCAGTGGTATGTTTCAGAGCTTAAGGAGAAAAGGAACTTAAGAAATATGCCTGCTTTTAGGGGCTTTTGCCTGGAGAGTCTAATTCAGTAGTTGTAGGACCCTGGGCATGTGCATATTTTAAAAAGCACCCCAGGTAATTTTGATATACACACCTGGTTGAGAAATAATCTCACATGTGTCTCAAGTTAACAGTGGAGGAGAGCATGAGGTTCTGGACCAGGTCATGAGAAGGCTCGACCTGAATTTATTGATCAACAAATCAACTCATTATGCAGATAAATATCATTCAGAGCTTGGGCACAGTCAAGATGAAAGTAGCTAAGGACAAAAATGTGTCCCCTTGATTAATCTCTGTAGAAAGGCCACTGACTCTGGGTTTGGATATCAGCCACTTCCTGATTTCAGCATCTGTTCCCAACTCTGGATTTTCCCATTTAAGGTCCGTTCTGTCATTGTGTTCACCCAGTTTAACTAATCAGATTATTAAGTCTCAGGGGCTCATTTTCAGGTTCATGGTCAAAGATTTCTTAATTCTCTAGAGGATTCAGTTAATTTCCTACTTTAAAAGACCAGATGGGGTACTGGCTTTATGAACCTGAAAACATGGCTTTCACTAACTGGGACACTTTTGCAAACTGGAAATCTCTGATGATTGTAATTGTAATAATTGTTAAATGTAGTTTGAACTTAAAGATTCAAAAGGAGTATGTATTTATGGTGTGTTTCTTAAAGGCAGGGGAGGGGCATCAAAAGGAGTCGCCAACAAACTTTTTGGATTTTTAAAAACATCTTCTGCTGGGATTGAAAAATAGGGGAAAAGGAAGAAATGTTTTCGAAAGTTACTTGTGTACTTCAGAGTATGATGGATTGAACACTGTTGTGAGAAGGGAATGTGGAGAGGTGACCCAAACAGAGGGGCTGTCTATCAGAAGCAAATGGTTAGAAGTTATTAGGTCATTATGCACATGTACCCTAGAACTTAAAGTATAATAATAATAATAATAATAATAATAATAATAATAAAAGAAGTTATTAGGAACCAGAGAAAAGCGAAATTTGTGTAATTGTGAACAGCATAAAGATGGGTTGAAAGAGGAAGGAAATTCTAAGTATAAAAACTTTTGAGTGGTCTTTCTGGGAAGTAGCATATGCTTCTGTAGCAGACCATAGCAAAATTAGAGACCCATTTTAGTTTTTGTGAATACATTTACATTTTCACCCCTTCTTGATCATCACCTGTCTTCAAAAAAACCTTCAGTGTGCATTCATTTATGGGACCCAACTAACAGTTCAGACTCCTTTTCCTTTCTTCTGTAATATTTGTATTCTAAGTTATGATTCAATGGGCTCCTGAATCTTTTATCTTTAGTAGACTATGATGTTATATAGTTTATGTAAATATTTGTCTTGAGGTGCTTTAAGTACTCGATCTTGTAAAGTCTCACCTTTGAATTGTTGTATTGCAGTCATTCTGTTTAAATTAAACCCTCATCTCTTCAATTCGATTGTCAAGGCCTCACTCTTGGCTTGGGTGTAATGGAGATAGAATTTGGTGGGTCCTGTAATGTGGTATATTTAATTTAACTTTTCAGGTAGTGACAAACATTGGGGTTTGGGCTATAGGCTCTTTGACATTAATATGTATAAACTATGATCTCAAATATGGAAACTTTTAAAGTGTTATACTGAATGCAATTTGCAGCAGGAATTTTTTTTTAAGTGTATAATATGAAATAGTATTTCTGGTTCAGATTCTGCTGTAGAGCTTAGCTGAAGCAAACCCCCAATGGCTTATGCTTTCCTGAGGCTAATAGAATTTTTTTGGAAGCCTGTAAGGGTAGTAGTTTGATATTTATCTCTCAGTTCTCATGTACTATAGGATTTTTCTAAATATAGCCATCTTGACTCTAAATAGATTACATGAAGCAATAGACTAGTAGACTGTCCGTTCTTGTTAAGTGTAATAATCTTAACCACTTGCGTATTCCACTCCCCTTATACCCTCGGGCTATACTATTAAAGAAGTTTCATTTTCTTTTTTGGATTATCAAAATATACAGAGCATAACCACTGAGCCACAAGTGACTTTTGCATTCCAGGATGGGTAAGGCAAATGTTCTCTCTCTTAGTGTGTTTGTAAGATCATACTTTGTTGAAGAAAGACTTCTTTTAATGTGCGAAAGGTAAAAGAGGAAGGAGAACAACATTTTTCTTCATGTCAAGTTGAATTATTTTGTTATTCATTAACATTGCTTCTTATCTGCATCTGAATTAGATGTTATACAGTCAGACCCAAACCATAATGTGAGGTAATCAGATCCACACTATAATATCATAAGGATAAATACAGCATCTTCACTACCCACTACCGGTGCCCTTTGCTTTAGGACGACTTGTATGTTAAAATCTGAATTAAATCTATCAGGCATGATCCGCACTAGTGCCCCTTACCCATGGTTTCACTTTTGTTGGTTTCAGTTATCTGTGGTAAACATGGTCCAAAAAGATTAAATAGAAAATTCCAGAAATAAACAATTTATAAATTTTAAATGGCTCTCTGTTCTCAGAAGCATAATGAAATCTCAAGCCATCCCACTCTGTCCTGCTGGGTTGTGAATCATCCTCTTGTCCAGCATCTCCACACCGTGTATGCCACCTGCCTGGTGGTTTCTTACTAGCCGTCTTGGTTATCAAGTTGACTGTGAGGTATTGTAGTGCTTGTGCTCAAGTCACCTTCATTTTACTTATTCTATTTTATTATTAGTTATTGTTGTCAGTCTATTATTGTGCCTCATTTGTAAGTTAAGCTTTATCTTACGTATGATGTATAGGAAAAGACATAGAATATATAGGGTTTGGTATATCCGGGGTTTCAGGCATCCAATGGGGGTCTTGGAAGTTATCCCCTGAGGATAAGGGGGACTACTGTAGTTAGTTACTTTAGCATAGTCATGAATTAGTTTGTAAAGATTCACCCCAAGTTTCCCATAAACGGTGAGCTCCCTTAGTCATGTAATGCATGATTCAATTAAAAATGTTTTGATTTGCATTTAACTTTGCAGGAATTGACTGTCAAGGTGATATCACAATTTAATGAGCTACTGTGGGAAAATGTGTAGTCCCAAGCCAGACAGTTTTCAAGTGAGTTGAAATCTATTTTCCCTTGGACGGTTAAAGAAAGGTATCTGTTGGACCACATTTCTTCCTAAATGCCTCCTCCTCTCCTGTGTTTCTTAAACACACCTACACTTCCATGTTGAATCATTGTAAAATCTCTGTTTACATTTAATAAATATTCATCTCAAAAGTCCCTCAACTTACTGAAAATGCTTTTACTGTATTGTTTTAGAAACTTTTCCCTCTGTTTAATCTCTACTGTTAATTAAATTCAGTGCCCTGTGGCTGATTCGATTCAGTCTAAACAATAATTATATCAATAGTTTGAAAAAGTCAAAATATTATTTAGAGCATTTTCTAATTTTCCTTTTTCACTAGCCGGCCACATCTTGTTGCATGCCTGAGTTTTTATACTGTGAGTACAAATCTATCTGTGTGTGTGTGTGTGTGTGTGTGTAATCCTTACAACTAATCAGCATAAAGGGGGTTTGTGGCTACAGTCTTTGATGGTAAACTCAACAAGTTAGTGCTGTGACTGTATGCTGAGTCTGAAAATAAGCCATCTAGGTTTGTGTAGGACAGAATACTAGGATACCAGGATGCCAGATGAATTTAAATGGTGTAGTGTGCTTTATCTGTGGTTGTTGGTTCTAACTGTCTGTACTGCTTAAATACTGATAAGGAGAGTCTACAAGAATACTAGATGTGATTTGTGCTACTTGAGTTTACTGTTACCCAGCAGATTTATTCATTCCATGTTTACAATCTGAACAGTTCGCTTCATATCAGGGTTTAGTGATTCTGATGGGCAAAAATAGAAATATATTGTTTCATATTTTTTTTCACTCTGGAGATTTAATATAAGAAAGCGGCGGACAATTGGCCAAAGATGCACAGCTTTGAATATGATTCCTGCTTTTCACAAAAGTGTGTCTTTGATTATCTCTTCATAAATGCATGACCTGGAGCTAAAATTTTCTGTCAGTGTCTTCTGTGGAGTTGTATATTAATGGTTTGACTTGGCATTATCAGCAGAAGAGCTATGCCACTACAGTATTTAAACTGCATGCCAGACATGGCAGCTGGTACTGTAGATAATAATGAATTGAAGTTTTCACAAGCCTCGTGGTGTTTTCTCACCATTGTTTGTTTTCGGGGCTCCTTTTGTGTTCACACAAAAGGAGTAGGATGCACCAACTATAGTGAGGCAGATATGAGGTCTTTCCACCCTAAGATCACCTTGGTCTTTTTTTTCATGCAGCTTCTTCCAGGAAGGCTACTCTGATTATCCCAGTTAGAATCAAACTTTAAATTTTTTTTTTTTTTTGGAGACAGAGTCTCACTCTGTTGCCTGAGCTGGAGTGCAGCGGAGCAATCTCAACTCTGCCTCCCAGGTTCAAGCTATTCTCCTGCCTCAGCCACTTGAGTAGCTGGAACTACAGGTACACATCACCAAGCCTGGCTAAATGTTGTATTTTTAGTAGAGACAAGGTTTTGCCATGTTGGCCAGGCTGGTCTCGAACTCTTGACCTCAGGTGATCCACGTGCCTTGGCCTCCCAAAGTGTTGGGATTACAGATGTGAGCCATTGGGCTCGGCCAGAATCAAAGCCTTTTTAAAAATTTTAATCATTCCTTGTCTTTATAACTCTTCTGTCATATTCCTCATTTGCTTTGCATATGTCTTCTCTTTTGTAAACTTGTAACTCAAGCAGACTCTTTAAAACTTTTTTTTTTTTTTTTAGGTTTTGGCTACCTGCCATAGGATCTAACAGGTGCAACAAATAATCAGTATATAACATATGAGTGATGACCACTTGGTGAAATTAACTATCAATTTATAGAGAAAGGATGATGAATTTAAGAATAGCCAACATTTCTGTAATCCCAGCACTTTGGGAGGCCAAGACGGGCGGATCACGAGGTCACAAGATCAAGACCATCCTGACTAACACGGTGAAACCCCGTCTCTACTGAAAAATACAAAAAACTAGCCGGGTGAGGTGGCGGGCGCCTGTAGTCCCAGCTATTTGGGAGGCTGAGGCAGGAGAATGGCGTGAACCCAGGAGGCGGAGCTTGCAGTGAGCTGAGATCCGGCCACTGCACTCCAGCCTGGGCGACAGAGCGAGACTCCGTCTCAAAAAAACAAAAACAAAAACAAAAACAAACAAACAAAAGAATAGCCAACATTTGAGTAGCCATTTATAGATGAGAAATTGCTCTTGTATGTGTTACCTCATTTGCTCTCATGTGTATTATCTCATAATAGTAGTATGAGGTAGGAAATAGTTCACGTTCCAGGTATGAAAACTGTCAGAGGTTAAGAGATTTTCCAAGTCACTGCAACCACTCCATGATTTAACTGGGATTTGAAACCAATTTTTCAAGCTCAAAACTCTTCCCTCATTAGACCATTCTGCTAGAAGATATGCTAGTTCTTCCTCATCCAAGTCTAAAGTTGTAGATCCTTTTAAAATGCTGCTAGTGTACAGGAGATCCTCCTTATTAGGGGATAATTGATGCCTAGAAAAGGTCACCTAAGTGAATCTACTTAAATCAGGCACCAGAATTTCACAGTAAATACAGAGAAAGAGATTTGATTGAACTTTATTGTGGAAGTGAAACTAATAATGAGGAATACCATTTTATATTTAACAACATTTAAACTATAATTGCATCTATGCTAATTCTTAGAATGAGCAAAGAATGAAGTGATTGTTTTCCAGGGCAATTTTTCCGACAAAATTGGAGGACAAAATGCCACAGTGTCCTTATCTTTATGTAAGTGTTTAGCCTGAATTCATTCTTGTGACTTTTCCCTTCTAGTGGTTCTTTGGTCTAACTTTACTAGAAACTCATTGGCTCATGATTTTGCTTGTTATTCAAGCTGTCTTATTGTGACTTTCATTGATTTTACCAAATTCTGTTCCTTTGATGAGATTTACAAATTTATTATTTATTATTTTTATTTTTTTGAGAGTTACACTTTTATATTGCAGTCTGTTTTCTTTGTATATGTGGTATAGAATCTTCCAGAGACCTACAAAGAATATGATTCCGTGGACAGAGATAGACTGTTGTGTTAATTTGGGTGGGGATTAATTTTATAAGTGGTTTCTGTGTTACTTATATATTATGATGACTTTGGCCTTCTGACTAACTATGGGTGCTTGAATGATGAATATTAAGATAACTAGGACTCCCCAAACTAATAAAAATATCATAATCATGTTCTTTACATAGTTGAAGTGTTGGGTGTTTTTTTTCTACTCCCCAATTATCTACTTTCATGAAAATAAAAGTCCATTGGGCTAAATATAATTGACGTAACAAAAAATAAGCAAATGGTTCTAGAAGAGGGCTTCATTTTAAGGCAGCATTTGCATTACTTAACAGATTAACAATTATATGCTTTGTGTGTATGTGTATATACTTATTTAAGCAGTATTTGCATAAGGAATTCACTATGAGTGTGATATCATGAGACTGATGGTGGAAATCAGCTTGAGATTAATTTTAGCATAATGGTTAAGAACTGAACCGGAGCCGGGTGTGGTGGCTCACGCCTGTAATCCCAGCATTTTGGGAGGCCAAGGTGGGCGGATCACGAGGTCAGGAGTTTGAGAGCAGCCTGGCCAACATGGTGAAACCCCATCTCTACTAAAAATACAAAAATTAGCTGGGCATGGTGGCATGCACCCATAATCCCAGCTACTCCACAGGCTAAGGCAGGAGAATCGCCTAAACCCGGGAAGCAGAGATTGCAGTGAGCCGTGATCGCACCACTGCACTCCAGCCTGGGCGACAGAGCAAGACTCTGTCTCAGGAAAAAAAAAAAAAAAAGAACTGAACTGCAACCACACTCCCTGGGATTCTGTTCTGTCTTCACCCTTTACTAACTGTGTGATCATGTTCAAATTTTGTAATCTCTCCATGCCAGAATTTTCTTGTGTTGATAATGGAGACAGTTATTATATCTTTCTCATAGAGTTGTTTCAAGATTTGAATGTACAAAGTGTCTAGAACAGTGCCAGACACATAGTAAGCACTCAGTAAATGTTCAGAGTTATTGTGATTTGATTTTTGTTTAAGATTATTATGAATATTATAGGGTTTTTGCAGAAGAAGGCGATCTGAAGAAAACTGCTTTAAGTTGGCATGAGAATGTTAGGTCTTTTGTTGTTGTTGGCAACAAAGTAATAATCTCAGAAATATTTGTTGAAGGAAAAAACCTAAGTTTGCTGTTGAATGATATATAAAAAAACTCATGTTTTTGAGCAAATATGTTTAGGTCTTCTAACCATTTAAGTGTGTTAAATGCTCCTTATGCACACCTTCTCTTCCCTCCTATGTCTCTTTATTCCAAGCCCCACTCCTGTGGGTAAATAAACCAGATATTTCTTTAGGTTTTTACAAAGAAATCTGAAAGTGACTAATTTAATGGCTGAATGAAATGGTATTTTAAATGTCTTTTCTCAAGTGTAAATACAGTGAAATTGCAGTGAGAATTTATCTTTCAGTTGATTACTTGCTTCAGGTTTTAGGAGTGATGGTGACAGATGAACAGTAATTGAGGTGTGAATAAAATTTTGGAAAAGATAAATGATATCATTTCTTGTGGAAAATATTGCATTCTTCCATTATAGTGCACGGTTGTTTATTAGCTATCTTTAGTGGGGGAAGGACCCTTGATGCTTGTAAAACACCTGTGGTTTTAAATTGGCTTAGGATAGATTAATGGTAAATGATTAGAGACCTCACTGGATTGACAACCACATTGCATTTGTAACTCCAGTGAGGTAGTCGGCACATAAGTGGAGCAGCCCTCCTGTGGGTTATTATCTCTCAGGGCAAGAGAGAAGTACAGTCTTACTGCTAAAATTTGTCTTATACTAAGTTCTTTATTTTAGAATTGGTTGGAAGATTGCATTGTTTTCTTTCATATAGACAGGTAATTTTGAATCACTTTAAAAAAGCAGTTTCAGGGGCTGGGCACAGTGGCTCACGCCTGTAATTCCAACACTTCGGGAGGTTGAGAGTTTCACTTGAGCCCAAGAGTTCAAGGCTAGCCTGTGCAACATAGCAAGATCCTATCTCTAAAAAATTTTTAAAAATTAGCCGGGCACGGTGGTGCTTGCCTCTAGTCCCAGCCTACTTGGGAGGTTGAGGTGGGAGGATCACCTGAGACCAGGGAGGTAGAGGCTGCAGTGAGCCATGATTGTGCCACTGCACTCCAACCTGGGCAACAGAGTGAAATTCTGTTCTCAAAGAAAAGCAGATTCAAAATAATTTTTTAAAAAGCTTAAGTTTGCTTCATAAAGCTGTTTGTAAAAGCAGATTCAGGATTCATTTTTTAATTGCTTAAGTTCACATTATAAAGCTGTTTCTATGCTTTCTCACATCAACTTAATTTAGTTTTGAGAATAAAAAGCATATATTGCTAAAAGTGAACTAGCATATTTTCAAGCTTTATGTGTAAAAAAAAATCTTGAAGTCTGTTATTAGTGGTTTTGTAAAAATTTCTGTTTTTAGTCTTGTCAAGAGGTGCTTCATAAAAACCAGGCAATTAGAATGAAGAGAATTTCAGTCCTAAGTTATTTGAATTCAAAGCCTTTCCTGTGTTTTAATTTACTTTGTATTTGTTTTTATCAAACTCCGGTCCTATTTGGAGAAATAAAACCATTGACTTAGGGAGTTCCAGCTCACCAGTGAGGGTACTTGAAATTAGAGACCCCAAATCATTGATAACTTTCTCTTGTGAAACTGTTTTAAAATAGAATTTCCAGCTGGGCGCGGTGGCTCACACCTGTAATTCCATCACTTTGGGAGGCCTAGATGAGCGGATCACCTGAGGTCAGGAGTTCGAGACCAGCCTGGCCAACATGGGGAAACCCCGTCTCTACTGAAAACATGAAAATTAGCTGGGTGTGGTGGCGGGCGCCCGTAATCCCAGCTACTTGGTAGGCTGAGGCAGGAGAATTGCTTGAACCTGGGAGGCAGAGGTTGCAGTGAGGCGAGATCGTGCCATTGCACTCCAGCCTGGGCAACAAGAGCGAAACTCCATCTCAAAAATAAATAAAAATAAATAAATAAATAAATAAATAAAAAGAGAATTTCCACTTTCTTTGGCCACTAAGAATTGTACTTTTTTCTTAGTTGTTTATTTCAAGGGTGAAATTCAGTCAGAGACTCTATGGGGTCCCTACTGGGTAGGGCTTCTTTTGCTGTTTAGATTTCACATGGCAGATTGTAGTAAGGCTCTCCTAATTCTTAACATATTTCCAGTTTTTATTAAGTTTAAAAATTTAAGCCTTTCCTATCATTCCATAACTAAATATAGTAATGAAATTTTATCTGAAGTCAGGAACATTATCCAAATCTGATTTGATGTGTGTAGGGTACTGCACATTCATTGAGTGGTACAGATTGTGTTAAATGGGCCTGAAATAATGTTCAGGAAAGAGAATCACTTTCTGTTCTTCTTGACACAAACAGTTTGTCACAGATATGCATTCATCTCCCTATCTTGTTAGTGTAGTCGTTATATTTTTCATTACAAGTTTTATGCAAATCCTCTAGTTTTCCTTGATTAGGTTTACATGAATACATTGCAATTATAAACTGGGTGTTATTAATATATGTGATTAAACATGTAATTAATATGTGTAATGACATAGAGTCATGGCAGAGCTGGGTTCTATGCTGATTTACTGTATAGGTGCTGCATGCACAAAGACACAGTTAGGATTTTATGCTGAACATTTTCTCACACTGTAAATCTGCAGTGTTTTGTCGCCAGGGTATATATGCTTTTTCATTTAAGTTCAGGAGAATCCTTTTTATGGTCATGACAGCAACTGGATTATGATTGTTTTTTACTGTGACCGTATCAAATACTCCACCCAGAGAACCCATAGAAGAAAAGTTTGGTGTGATGTCATGGTTCCGTGTGTGCAAGCAACACTGTGCTCTCTGCCAGCCACACTCTGGAATGCACAGATTTTACTTATTTGTTTGTTTGTTTATTACATGTGTTAAGCTCCATGTTAAAACTCATCTGTTAAATAACCTTTCTCTCTTCTGTCTCTTATGTGTCTGGTTTCCTTCTTAGCTAAATTTCCCTTTTTTTAAACATTGAAGAGCACCTTTCTGCTTTTTTTTTTGTGATCATCTGTATGTCATATCCTTGTCCATCTCATCATTTCACATTTTTTAAAGCTCTGTAAACAGACATAATGCACCCCCTGCTTCCTTTTTGGCATTTATTCTGTTGCTCTTCCCCCTACCCTCCCATTCTGCCTCTAGACTTTGTTTCTTTTCCTTAGAAAGGAATTCTAAATTAAACTATGGCAAGAAAATGAAAATGGCAAGGGTACAACACTGTAAAGGACTAAAGGGGAATAGAAGTAAGTTAGGTTATTGAAATCTCGATGTGAGGGAATAATGAGGATAACCCAGGTTAATTTTCAGATGTGTCCTTTACCCAAATAATTGTCTGAGACATAGACGTTATCAGAGAGAAGCTAAGAAGCACAATTTGTAAGAGTCTTAAAAGGGTAATGGAAGACACACTTAGGCTTAGCATCGTTAATGGGCAGAGAGGTTCAGGTCATAGTTGATTTGAGTCTGCTTAAAACGTTGTGCAGCATGTTGTATTCAGTGTTTTGCTTAGGATGCTGGGGATGGCCCGAGGGCCCAATAGCTACCAGTGTATAATTTTGATTTGAGTGCTTAAGTAGGTATGTTTTCCTGAAAAAACATGAGCAGTAAAGGTTGACTTGGATTCGTATGCGGCATGTTTCCAAGGGGGACCTGGGAACAGATGTGTTGTCTGTTCTGAATGCGTTGGGATCCATCCATGTTTTGCGTACAGACCCCTTTCTGTCTGGTGCACTCTGCCCTCTAAAAGCTTCCTGAATTGCTTTGTAAACAAGGCAGCTACTCCAGCTGCAACTGTTGGGTTTGGACTTTTGCCAGCTTGAAATTTATCCCTGCCCTAATGTTATATATCTGGGAGCAGGCAGTGGATTTTTTTTTTTTTTCTTTTCTGTAAGCTTTTGGACGCATTTCCTGAGGAAGATCGTCTTGAGTGTTGAGGAACCCAAGGAACCCAAATTCCTTAAAACTGCATGCATTCTCTGTGGATTATTTTAACCACCAGGTCAGATTTCAGCACCTTTCCTATACTTTTCTCCAGTTACTTAGTTGGGTTATTGCTTCATTAAAAACCCACAATTCCTATGTCTTTTATCTTGGTGAGCCACTTGGATTCAAGAGGACTAGATTCAGCCCCTTGAGTGAATGAATGAAGATTGTTTCTCAAGATTCCTTTCTTCGGTATGCTAATATTTAACAATGAAAGAAAAGAAAGACAAAACAAAAAACCGAAAAACAAAAAAAGGGATAAAGTGAAGAACGGCATTTCTTAAGAAATCTCCTTTGAGGATTAGCGCTACCTGGCAGTTGCTAAAGTGACTCTGCGCTGCATGGATTTTACATTGTCTGTATGTTATGTAGAGAGGTGTTGTGATGTCTTCTTTGAGTACCTGAAACACCAGTGTTCTTGTAGAAATTGGAGTTTTGCTTTATTATATTCTTGACTTGTTGATGAGTTTTCCATTTAAGCCTCTTTCTTCCTTCTTTCTTATCTGGCTTTTGAAGTCTTCTGCACAGGTGGATTCCTTTATGCCTTCTCACTAGATCAGGATTTTAAAAATGTTCATTGTTCATCTCTTCATATACGTTATAGCTGCCTGGGCTCCCTTTTTGACCTCCTTGGGCTGATGATGTGTGACACTGTGCAACTAGAGTTGGTATTTGCCAATCTGTATGCCTTTGGTTTATTTCATATTACCGGATTAAAACGAAAATCTATTTCATTCCAGTAGCAGCAGAAAGCACAAAATCTTGAGGTTCCTGCCAATATTCTCTTTTTGGAACACTATCAAAAATGTAACTTTTCTGTTGGAATAAGTATTTTCTGGCCAACATCTCCCCGCCCGCCCCTGGCTTCTGTGTGATGAAATAACATTGGCTTCTTTTAGCTCAAGATTTGGACTATTTAGGAGCCCTTTCACATAAGAAATGGATGTCTTAACTAATTTTCTTGGACTAGAGTTGATTATGAATAAGTGCTAGGAGGAGGGGCTATGTAGAACCTTTGTGATGTAATATGGCGTAGTAAAAGCAGGACTAAAGGAGATTTCTCAGGATTGGGATGGGGGCATATCCTTCCTATGTCATATGATTTTAGGTCAGTAACCAACACAGTTGGGAACCTCCCCACAGCTTTTGGCTGCTCCTCATCTTTGAAGAGTGCTGGCCTGCATAGTGGGATAGAAATCCAGGCCTTCATTGATTTATTCCTTTTGGTTTCAGTCCCAGATCTCGAACTGTGCAGGGATTTAAACTGATCAGGGACAGTCAACTAGCTGTAGTATAAAGAAATGAGCTGTTGTGCTTGGGGGAAAAAATTGTTGTTTGAAGAAATGAAATTGACACATTTCCTTTAGGCAGAGGAAAGTTAATACCTTGGAGTGTTACTATTTTTTAAGGGGGCCATCATTCCATTCTCATTTCCAGTGTTCACATGTAAAAATAAGAAACAGTGGGGCTTTTGTTTTAGCTGTTGCCAATACCAACATTTACTACCTCCTTTAGAGTTTTTTTTAAAAGGGCTCCATTTGACTGAAAATTTGCTTAGGGCTGAAACTTGTCATTTAGTTTCTGAGCCTACAGGCAAATTGCTACCACCCCGCAACACTCAGCCCTTTTAGAACAAGAACACTTTTTAGGAATTTGATAATTAAGGAGCTTTTTTGGCATTTAAAATTGCTTACCTTTCTTCAATACACAAAAACTAAACTCAGCTCTGCCTCTTTTTTTTTTTTTTTTTTTTTAAGACAGAGTCTTGCTTTCCTTCTGTCACCCAGGCTGGAGTGTGATGGTATGGCTCACTGCAGCCTCGAAACCCCCAGGCTCAGGTGACCCTCCTGCCTTGGCTTCCCAAGTTGCTGGGACCAAAGGGCACACACCACCCTGCCGAACTAATTTTTAAATTATCTCTAGAGACAGGGTCTCACTATGTTGCCCAGGCAATCTTCGTGCCTCTGGGTCCCAAAGTGTTGGGATTACAGGCATAAGCCACTGTTCCTGGCCAACTCTGCCTTTACATGATAGCTCACCCTTTCAAAGTTAAATTTGAAATAAAAGTGGTCCTCTTGGTTGGATTTTTGAAACCTTCCTAATGTGGAATATCAGATTGTTGGGTGCATATCTAGGCATTTCAGCAGCACTTAATGAAAACAAGTGCTCCAGCCTTTCTATACCAAGATGCTGCTGACCCACATGTCATACCTGTGCTTTGGTGCTTTTTCCTTATGGTCATGGTAGATTTGCATTGAACTCATCCAGTGGTTCAGCTTGAAAGACCATAAGCCAAGGTTAGGGAACCATAGAACTACATATTTTGCCTTGTGAAATTAATATTTGAGAGAAATGGATTCAGGTCCCTGGCTTCATTGTTAACATTATCAACCAATAGCACCTGCAGTCTTGGAAAAGTTCAGCGAAGAGGTGAATGGGTTCTTTTTTAGCCTTCACTCAAACCTCTAGCACATCTAAGGCTAGAGTATGTTGATCTTTCAGGTAGTGAATCATTACGGTCTCTCCTGGTGAAATTCAGCAGCAATCGCACTTCATACTTTAGTGTGATATGGGAAAGTGCCTCTCTTGTACATATACCCGACACTAGATGATTACATTTTACCATGCTTCAACTGTGGGGGCATTTTATCACTATATATCACTTCTTTTTTTTTTTTTTTTTGACAGAGTTTCACTCTTGTTGCCCAGCCTGGAGTGCAATGGCACGATCTCGGCTCACTGCAACCTCCGCCTTCCAGGTTCAAGTGATTGTCCTGCCTCAGCCTCCCGAAGTAGCTGGGATTACAGGCGCCTGCCACCACGCCCAGCTAATTTTTTTGTATTTTTAGTTGGGACGGGGTTTCACCATGTTGGCTAGGCTGGTCTTGAACTCCTGACCTCAGGAGATACACCCGCCTCGGCCTCCCAAAGTGCTGGGATTACAGGCGTGAGCCACAGTGCCCGGCCATATCACTTCTTAACATACAAATTGCTTAGTAATGTATAACCTAATCTTTATTCTTTATAAATATTTTATTATTTATTATAATGATGTATATAATATATAATTATATAATTATAATATATAAATATATAATAATTATAAGTATTTTATAATGCAGATGCTTTTTACAGGTGTATATTTCACATGTATTTATTCTTTATATTATGGAAAATAGGATTTTGTTAATCTTCAGTAAAGGCATCTTAAATGATCTGGATTTTTAAAAATTGTTTTGTTTTAAAAATCAAACCTCTTTAAAACATCTTAACATCTTTTATGTATTCCGGGGTCTAGCATTAAAACATCTTAACATCTTTTATATATTCTGGGGTCAAACATACTCCAGAGGGATTTGGTTAAAATTTTTCTGAATAGAAATCCTTGGCCGGGCGCGGTGGCTCAAGCCTGTAATCCCAGCACTTTGGGAGGCCGAGACGGGCGGATCACGAGGTCAGGAGATCGAGACCATCCTGGCTAACACGGTGAAACCCCGTCTCTACTAAAAAAAAAAAAAAAATACAAAAAACTAGCCGGGCGAGGTGGCGGGCGCCTGTAGTCCCAGCTACTCGGGAGGCTGAGGCAGGAGAATGGCGGGAACCCGGGAGGCGGAGCTTGCAGTGAGCTGAGATCCGGCCACTGCACTCCAGCCTGGGCGCCAGAGCGAGACTCCGTCTCAAAAAAAAAAAAAAAAAAAAAAAAAGAAATCCTTAAGGAAGCAAGTGAATATATGAATAATGAGGGAGGAAGTATTTGGATATTTTTAAGGAAACAAAAAGGCAGCCCTAATTTTAGCATATGGGGTCTAAAGATACCATTTACATTTTTATACCAATATAAAATCAAGGAGAAAAGAAATATCCCCATGAGAAAACTGAAAAAACCAGTCAAAATTAAGCAAAATCTAATTGAAGAGTCATTTAAAAGTAAAGGCCTATATTTTATGACGCAGATGCTTTTTAAAGTTGTATATTTCACATATATAGAAAAGTTTATAGAACCACACCTAGCTTTGTCACATCTTAACACTGTGCCATGTTTGGGCGTCCTCTCTTGTGTCTGCCCCATCCCTCACCTCATTCCTTATCCTTCCTCCTAGGATTAAACTAAAATCCTGAATTTACTGTTTATCAATCCCATGTCCATTTCGATCATCTTCCTACAAACATGTTTGTCTATGTATAGGGTGTAGTATTTTTGCATGTTTTAGATAAAATATTAAACATAATGATATAAATACTGTTATGTTGTTGTATTCTGAAATTTGCTTTTTACCTTCATACTCATTTGTGAGATTCATCTTGATGCATGTGGCTCTGGTACACTTATTTTCGCTGCTATATATATTTTATGTTTTGTGAATACCACTGTTTATTTATTTATTCTCCTATTGATGGACTCTTGCTTGTTTCCAGTAGACTGTTACCTCCAGTGAAAGGATGACCATTCTTATGCATGCCTTTCTGTGTGCCTTCTACTTTTGAATGTGAGTAGGAATTTCTCTAGGGTAACACCTGGAAGTGGAGTTGCTTTGGACATCTTTGGCTTTCTTGGATAAAGCTGTCCCTCTCCCACGTGTTTGTGCTCATGACTGGTAGCATAGGTGCTGTGAGAGAACTCCCATAGCTTCGTATCTTCTTCAGTTCCAATACTGGTATTGCCAGAAAATAAGATTTTCATTGATTTGATGGTAGTGAAAACATATCTTCTTGTTTTAATCTGCATTTCTGCTGGACACACTGGCTTGCACCTGTAATCCCAGCTACTTAGGAAGCCGAGGAAGGAGGATGGCTTGAGGCCAGGAGTTTGAGACCCACCTGGGCAACATAGCAAGACCCCATCTTTAACCAAATGAAAATAAATTAGCCAGGATTGCATGCCTATAGTCCAAGCTACTTGAGAGACTGAGGTGAGAGGATTGCTTGAGCCTAGGAGTTCGAGACCAACCTGGGCAACATAGTGAGACACTGACTCTTTAACAACAACAGCAAAAATCTGCGTTTCACTGACTTGTAAGGTGGAGTATCATTTCACATTTATTGGCCTGTTGGGTTTTCTCTTTGTCAGTTTCCTAATGCTCAGTCCTTTGCCTGTTTTTCTATTGGATTATTTTGTTTTGTCTTTTTTTTTTTTTTTTTTTTCTTTCTGATCAGGGTCTTGTTCTGTTGCCCAGGCTAGAGTGTCTCACTGCAGTCTTGACCTCCTGGGCTCAAGTGATCCCCCTACCTCAGCCTCCCAAACAACTGAGACCGCAGGCGTGCACCACAGTGTCTGGCCTTTCTTCTTGATAATGTGGAAATGTGGAAATTCTTTGTGTTCTGAATATTAATCCTTGTCGGTTATATGCATTTAAGTATGTGGCTTGTTTTTTATTTTTATTTTTGTTTTATAAAACTTTTAAATTAATTTTAATGCAGACAAACTCAGTCTTTTCCTTTATGGTTTTGTTTTTTGCTTATTTAAAAAGCCTTTCCTACTTCTGAGGTCATAACAAGGTACTTTCTCTCCCTTTCTCTTTTTTTCTTCTAAAAGTTTCAGAGTTTTGCATTTTACTTTTGTTCACCTATCTGGAATTTTTGTGTATGATATGCAACAAGGGCCTAATTTTTTTTTTTTTTTTTCTGAGACAGAGTCTTGCTCTGTTGCCCAGGTGGGAATGCAGTGGCATGATCACGGCTCACTGCAACCTCCACCTCCCGGGTTCAAGCAATTCTCCTGCCTCAGCCTCCCAAGTATCTGGGAGTACAAGTGTGCACCACCACGCCCAGCTAATTTTTGTATTTTTCATAGAGACGGGGTTTCACCATGTTGGCCAGGCTGGTCTCGAACCCCTGATCTCAAGTGATCTGCCCGCCTCAGCCTCCCAGGGTGTTGGGATTACAGGCGTGAGCAACCGTGCCCAGCCTAATTTTATTTTTTTCTATGAGGGTATCTGGTTGTTTCCGTGCTGCTTTGAAAAACACACACACAAAAATACATTTTTTTTTTTCCCCCTAAAAACTGACTTTTGTTTTTGGAATTTTAAAACCAATTTGAACTTTAAAAAACTAATTTCAGGCCAGGCACGATGTCTCATGTCTGTAATCCTAGCACTATGGGAGGCTGTGGAGGGCAGATCACTTGAGGTCAGGAGTTCAAGACCAGCCTGGCCAACATGGTGAAACCCTGTCTCTACTAAATACAAAAATTAGCCAGGTGTGGTGGTGCACACCTGTAGTCCTAGCTACTTGGGAGGCTGAGGCAGGAGAATTGCTTGAACCCAGGAGGCGGAGGTTACAGTGAGCTGAAATAGTGCCACTGAACTCCAGCTTGTATGACAGAGGGAGACTTCATCTCAAAAACAAACAAACAAAAATAAATAAATAAAAAACTATTTTCAGACTTACCAAAAAAAAAAAAAAATTGCAAAAACAATGCCAAAAATTCCTATAGATGTTTCATCTAGATTCTCCAAATGTTAACATCTTACATAACCACTGTAGAACCATCAAGATCAGAAAGTTGGCAGTGGTTCAATACTATTATCTAATCTCCAGACTTCATTCAGATTTTCCTGGTTGTTCTCACTAACAACCTTTTACTGCTCCAGGATTCGATTCAGGATTACACATTGCATTGACTTGTGATGTTTCTTTAATCAATCTGTGACTGTTTTTTTCAGTCCACCTTTGTCTTTTCTGACCTTGATAGTTTTGAAGAGTACTGGCCAGATATTTTGAAGAATGTCCCGCATTTTGGATTTTTATGATATTTTCTTCATGGTTGAATTTGGTATGCATTTGTTTGCAAGAATGCAATTTGTGTCCTCAGTGTAACATATGAGGAAGTCTATAATGCCCATTTATCCTGTTATTGGCAACGTTAACTTCGATCATTTGGCTAAGGTGGTGTCTGCCACGTTTCTCCACAGTGAAGTTACTGCTTTTCCCTTTGTAATTTTTAGCATGCACTCTTTCCTGTGGTGTTTGCTAAATGATTTTCTATTTCCATCATCCTTTCCCCATTTGTTAGTTGGAGTTCTATCAGTACCATTTATTGAAGAGTCCATCGTTTCTCTAGTGAGTTATATGTTTACCTCTGTACTGATTTATAAATCTACTTCCACATCTCTGCTAGCACCTGCTGACTCCCTACCTTTAGGGTTTTATACCCTTTCGCCTTCTCACCAGCAGCATACAAAGGTACTATTTCCCCTCAGCCTCATAAACGGAGTATATAGTCAAATTTGGAGTTTTGCCAGTCTGATCAGTGAAAAAAAAATGTATGTCTCTTATTATGAATAAAGTTGAGCATTGGTTCATATGTTTTGGGCCATTTTTGCTTATTCTTCTGTATACTCCGTGTTTATGTCCTTTGCCTATTTTTCTATGGGAATGCTAGTATTTTTCTTTTAGATTTCTTAGAAGCTTTTTTTTTTTTCTTTTGTGTGATAGTCTCACTCTATCGCCCAGGCTGGAGGGCAGTGGCATGATCTCAGCTCACTGCAACCTCTGCCTCCCGGGTTCAAGCTATTCTTCTGCCTCAGCCTCCTGAGTAGCTGCAACTACAGGCACGCACCACTACGCCCAGCTAAGTTTTGTATTTGCAGTAGAGACGGGGTTTCACCATATTGGCTAGGCTGGTCTCGAACTCCAGACCTCATGATCTGCCCACCTCGGCCTCCCAAAGTGCTGGTATTACAGGTGTGAGCCACCACACCTGGCCTTAGGAGCTTCTTATGTGAGGCATTATAATTCCCTTGTCTGTGATAGGTTGCAAACATTGTTTTTCGAAGTATATCGTTTGTCTTTTGGCTGATAGCATTTTGTTTTGTTTTGTTTTGCTATGCACAAGGTTTTTTTTTTTTAATACATTTTTATGTACACAAAGTTATTTTTTATTATTTCAAGATTTGCCTTTTCTCTATCATTATAAGAGACTTCATGCAAGTTTTCTTTCAAAAGTTACGTGGGATTTTTTTGTGGGGGTGTTGGGCTTTTTTTAAAAAAGACTTAATTTTTTCGTAGCAGTTTTAAATTCACAGCAAAATTAAAAAGAAGGTACAGAGATTTCCTTGTCCCCACACATGCGTAGCCTTTCCTGTTATCAACATCCCCTACCAGCGTGGTATGTTCGTTACAGTTGATGAACCTACACTGACACACCGTCACCACCCAATGTCCATGGTTTACGTTAGGGTTCACACTTGGTGTTGTCCATTCTGCGGGTTTCAACAAATGTATAATGACACATGTTCATCCTTATACAGTATTTTCACTGCCCTAAACATCCTCTGCCTTCTGCCAGTTCATTCCTTCCTCCCTTATATCTCTGGCAACCCTGATCTTTTTTTTTTGGAGATGGAGTCTTGCTCTGTCACCCAGGCTACAGTGGCACAATCTTGGCTCACTGTAACCTCTGCCTCCCGGGTTCAAGCGATTCTTCTGCCTCAGCCTCTTGAGTAGCTGGGACTACAGCCATGCGCCCCCATGCCTGGCTAAATTTTTGTGTTTTTAGTAGAGATGGGGTTTCACCATGTTGGCCAGGCTGGTCTCAAACTTCTGACCTCATGATCCACCCGCCTCGGCCTCCCAAAGTGCTGGGATTACAGGTGTGAACCACCGCACCTGGCCCACCCCTAATCTTTTTACTGTCTCCATAGTTTTGTATTTTCCAGGATGTTATATAGCTAGAATCATACAACATGGTTGCTTTTTCAGTTTGGCTTCTTCATTTATTAATATGAATTTAAGGTTCCTCTATATCTTTTCATGGCTTGATAGCTCATTTCTTTTTAGCACTGAATACCATTCCATTGTCTGTATATACCACAGTTTGTTTATTGATTCACCTAGTGGAGGACGTTTTTATTGCCTACAAGTTTTGGCAATTATGAATAAAGCTGTTATAAACATCTGCGTGCAGGTTTTTGTGTGGACATAAGTTTTCAACTCTTGGGTAAATACCAAGGAGCATGATTGCTGAATTGTATGGTAAGAGTATGTTTATTTTTGTAAGAAACTGCCAAACTGTTGTCAAAAGTGGCTGTACCATTTTGCCTTCCTGCCAGTAATAACTGAGCGTTCCTGCTGCTCCACACCCTCCCCAGCATTTGGTGTTGTCGGTTTTCTGGATTTTGGCCATTCTAATAGGTGTATAGTGATACGTCATTGTTGTTTAATTTGCATTTCCCTGATGAAATATGATGTGGAGCATCTTTCTGTATGCTTATATATATCACCAGCAAATAAGCATATATATATATAAAAGATATATATGATACATATCAGATATATATGATAGGCTGGGCACGGTGGCTCACACCTGTAATCCCAGCACTTTGGGAGGCCAAGGCAGATGGATCACGAGGTCAGGAGATCGAGACCATCCTGGCTAACACGGTGAGACTCTGTCTCTATTGAAAATACAAAAAATTAGCTAGGCTGGTGGCGTCGGCACCTGTAGTCCTAGCTACTCGGGAGGCTGAGGCAGGAGAATGGCGTGAACCCCAGAGGCGGAGCTTGCAGTGAGCCAAGATTGCGCCACTGCACTCCAGCCTAGGCGACAGAGTGAGACTCCATCTCAAAAAAAAAAGATATATACGACATATATGTAAGATATATATGATATATATATAAGATATATATATATCGCCACCATATATATATGTAGGTCTGATTTTGAGAGTATTCTGATATGTGAAGTATGAATGCAATTTAATTTTTTCCATTGGCTGTCCACTTGTCCAAACATTATTTATTAAAAAGGCCATCTTTTCCCACATTGATCGGAGGTGTGATCTCTCATCATATACAATTTTCTATGTGTACTTTTTTTCACTTTCTGAGCTTTTTGTTCTATTGTTCTGTTTCTTCATGCAGCAAAACCACACTCTTCCACTTGTAGAAGCTTTATAATATTTAAAAATATCTGGTAGTGCCTGCCTCTTCCCTATCCCAATGTAGAACACAGACACACACATACACTGTTTTTCTTTTTTATGTTTTCTTGGTAATTATTTGGTTGGTTTGTTTTTAATTTATTTAAGTTTTTATAGCCAACAGACCTAGTTGGCATCTAAGTAGCTGGCATTTCTTTGCTATTTCTAGAGACTTTCTTTGCCACCTAGTATTGACCAATTCTTTGTTGATAGGACATGTATTCTGAAAAAGAATGAGCATTTTATATAGGCTGGGTGCAGAATTTTGTACATACATCACATGTTTCTGGAAATTTAAAGTTTTTGTGCGCTTCTGAAGCAAATTATGAAGTATGTGTAAGATTCAGGGATATCCTACAGCCTGCTCTCATATGATGTTCATCATATAGGTCAGTGGGTAGACCGCAGGTGGACTGTGAACTGGCTAACGCTATATAAAAGAGGTTTCTATATGTGATTTTTCTGGAAAGAAGATACATCAATCTTTTAAAGATGTTTTATCATCACAAAAAGTTAGACTGTTCCAGGTAAAGGTGAGAAAAAGACTGGAATTAAATACTCTGTAAAAAGATAATGAGGATGGCTTTGAAAAATTGAAAGATGAAAAAACAGCTCTTTTTATACTATTGTGCTCAGGATACACTGACTATAAAATTAAAGTATATTTTAATATATTAGTAGGTAAAGTTTCTAAGAGGTAAATGTCTACGTTTACAATAATGGTGTTTTCTCTCGTATTTCTTTTAGGTAAGTGACAATCTTATGCTCGGATACATCAGCTTCAAAATGGATGGATTTTGAGGGTTTCCTTCCTCTTCTCTGATGCTGTAGTAGTAAGTCATACTTCTCGCGTGTGCTCTGGTCTGGTCTGGTCTGGGCCAGGGGATTGGCTTGACAAAAGAAACTAGATAATTTCTTGTAAACACTTTGCCTTTTTTACTTGATATGCATGTTTTGTTAAGAACTCTTTGTATGTGTAGTCTCTGAGATTACACAGAAGAATGAAAGGACTAGCTTCCAACTTTCAGGAAGACTGGATTTTAATAAGAATACAACAGAAAGAACTTGGGTTTTAGAGTTGTATTAGGTTTGATTTTCACTTTTTCATTACTGTGTGATAACTCAGTTGGATATCTTTTTCTTCTTCTCCTTCCTCATTTACTCAGTAGGTATAATAATAACTACATATCAGATTGTTGGGAAGAGTAAATCAGGGAATATCTATCCTTATCACAGTGCTCCAATATATAGATTTTGTTGCTCATTTCTTCTTTCCAGCTCTATCCCATGGCTCAGAAAGAAACAACAACGTCTAGAATGTAGAAAAATAGAGAGTAACTCTCCTCTCCTGTTATCTGAAGGGTCTTTGGCTGAGATTCAGGAAATCTTGGAGACCAGGCACCAAAGGATTTTGTAAAGGAATCTGTAGTGGGTCTAAGTAGGCACTTTTCAAAGCCTGAGCCATCTTCTTGAATGTCACAGTCACATTAAAAGAGCCTAGTTAAATGTGGCTTAGATATTGTTTCACAAGTGGCCTTAGTGGAATCCCTGTAAATAAATATGTTAGAATATTAAGTTGGGAAAATCTTCTTTTGTTTAATCTAAAATGGAATTTATACAAATGACTAAAGAATGTAAGCTGAGATTGTTTGATCTCATGTGATTCTTTAAATAATTGTCACATTGTTGTGTTTAGAATTAGCTAGCTATCTGGCCTAGTAAACAGATGAGCAATATTCACTGAGAAGGAAAAGTATATACAATTTGGTTTGGAAAGTGGAAGAGAACCATGCCTAAGTTGGAGAGACACAAGTGAGAAAAGTCAGGGGGAAATTCAGGCATGGGCATTTTAGTTCATATGGCTCAAATACCTCTTATCCAGTGGCATAAGGCCTGACTAGAAATGTTCCTCTCTAAGGAGATGCTGGGGCCAAGGGAGACTACAGTTCATTGCACATTCAGAGATTAAAATATCTCCACATTAGTTCCAGTGAATCATTTTAAATTATTTTAAAAGCCCTTTATATTTTAATCAGAGCCTATTCACGACCAGTTAATTTGGATGGCACGTTCTAAAATTACTTTCCCCCAGTGATGTGTTGTACCATTGCCATTGAATGCAGAAACCTCATGGAAGAGGGGATTAAGGAAATTTGAAAGTACCGAGGAGCTGTTGATCTTAGTTGAGTGTTTACTGATTTATGAGTAGATTAAGATTTCATTCTTGACATCTGATTTGGATGGGATAATGAGTAATGATACTCTTGTAGAGAGGGTGAGTGATTCCACAGGATGCCAAAAGTGTAGCAATGTGCCCATTTCCCCAAATATTCAGGGAAGACTTGATGCTGTGGCATTGCTGTAGTACTTTCTTCAATATTTGGATGTAGTCTTTGGGTTTAGGAGGTATTGTTCTAACCCTCTTTGGTAGTCTCAAAATTTTTATCTACCATGTTGTTCATCTGTTCTACAATTAGCAAAGGGGTGCATGCCTTGTTAAGAGTTCTAACTGTATGGCACACTTCCTTAGTCATTAACGTAAACGTGATAGAGTACAATGTCTCTTATTGTCACTTGAGAATTTAAAAAATGAGCTATACAGATCATGTGTTGGTTCAAGTTTGACTTTTATGCTCTATTATTCTCACTTCAAAGTTGATGAAACTGAAACTCAAAGAAAGAAGACCTGCCTTGGGTTACATATCAATTTATTGATAGAACTCTAGGCCAGTGCTTTTATTGATAATGATCTTCATTCTGCTTCTGTTTGATTGGGGAGGAGCCTTGTGCTTAGCTGTACTATTCTACATCTTGATACATTGACTTTTCATTTTGTGGGAGAGTAGCAGCAGCTCCTTGGAAGTTGTTCATTTTACAGTTAGCTAAGGTAGAGGGGCTGGTAATGTTCAGTTTTTCTGTGCCGTTCTCCTGATATGTTGGCTCAAGATACCAGAATCTATCTTGGAATGTTGTGTATTACCCATTAGTTACCAATCTTCTGCAGGGAAAGAATATAAATAGGAGAAAAAAGAGATGGACAGGATGAATTTTTAAATTATAGCACTGAGTAACAACTGCTAGTCATGAAGTTTTTGGCAGTTTGTTAGAATCTCATTTTAAAGCAATAACACACTCAGAGTTGTATTCAAACACTGAGATAAATGCATCAACCTAAATTCATGGTTTTGTTTTTTTCCATGTAGCTGCTAATTATTGAACATAACGAGGCTTATTCATAATTTCTTTTCTCCTGCTTGATAGCCATAATCCTGTATTTGTGCTGCTGTCATTCCCATGGTAACAGACTAATGTCTGAAGCATAAGATTATTAAATACAGAACAGTACATTAAAATAATGCTAAGGTTCTGACTTACAGAGAGACTTTCACACTGGGGCAAACTTCAAAAAAAGAGAACACTTATACAGAAAGCAATTTACTTGGCCAGTAATGTTTAGTATTCCCATAGCTATTATGGAAGAGATTTGTTTGAATTATAGCCTCTTCCTTCCCAGCCCATCATCTCCTTTGGCTTTGCAGCCAAGTCTTAATCTGGTGTTTATGATGTCAGCCTGTTGCCATGGGAGTTATTCTGTCACAGATGTATTGTGACTTCACTGCAGGACAGAAGCAGTGGAAAATTTAGGATGATATAGAACAACTCTAAAGTTAATCTCCTGCATATCTGTTTTGGAAAAGAAGTATTCCCTTCATCTTTATGTGCTCCTAAAAAAAAAATAAATAAATAAAGTTAGTTAAGTGGTGACTTGTTGAAGGTTGGCCAACGAATATTGTTGAAATGACCAAAATGCCAAAAGCCACCACTAAGGAAAAAATGTTATGTAGCTCAACCCTAGCTCTCTGAAGAGTGGTCAAGATTTATGTTTTTAATCCTATGCTACAGTAATGAAGCAAACCATGTCTGTAGCACATAAATTGATACACCATTTTTTCTGTTTTTCTTGTAAAGGACTTTCTTCTATCTTAAATCTAATGTGGTCACATTCACAAGGACATGCACCCTTTGCTTCCACCGCCAGTGACAACCACATCTTTATTATTCACAGGACATATGTGGAGGCCCTGCCAAACAGAGAGGCATCTTTGAAGTCAAATTGTATAGTGCTCATAGCACGTTAGCATTATGGTCCCTCAGGGGCCCCTTCGTCATCTGGTATCTGGGACAGTCCCCCATTTGGATGGCATAAAAATAATCTAGGTTCTTTCCTAGGGATGAGAGATTTCCACAGAGTTAAGCTAAGTACACAGGTGATCCTGTGTGCATGATGAAGTCTTTGAATGTCATGAACCAATAGTACAAATGAAATGCATGTACCTTAAATGATTTCTTTAAAAAAGAAATATGGGATAGAAGGAGAATAAAATGCTATGTAACAAATAAAATCTTTTGGGCTATGTTTAAATAATATGTAAAATTAGAAAATTAGCTACAGTGAGTCTTTTTAAAAAAAGTTGGAATTACAGGGTTTGGGATTTTTTTCTTGTCCTCTTCTCCGTGTTTGAACTTAATAGAGAGTTTTAATATCCTTCCCCTTATTAAAATAAACCATTAAAGTAGGCAAGGTTAAGCAAGTTCACATTTCAAGCATCTCTGATTGGTGGCGATTTGTCACTAGAAAGCTGTGGTAGTCACCTTGGAATCTGCGTACCTTTTTTTGTGTTTATGAGAATAATCTCTCTTCTGCTCTCTCACCCAAATCAGCATCCTTCTTAAAGGACTGGGGCTGTGCCGTAGAAACTCACGTCAGCATAATATGCCATGTACCTCTATCATGATTTTTTTTTCAGCATTTTGTTAAGCCAGCTTCAGAAACAGCAGTGAGTATGTGTGTAAATGATCTGCTTTAAAAAGCAGATGTAGATTAATGCACTGGTTTAGTATTTTTCCCAACTTTTTCCTTTTCCTTTTCTTTATCTTTTTTCCCCCTTCAATTCTCTGGGATAATCCTGATGATAAATCTCAAAGAAGGCAGAAGAATTTGTTTGTTTTCTGTACTTTATGTCAATGATTCCCAAACTTGGAGAGCATCAAGAAATCCTGAATGCCTGCTATCACCCCCAAAGATTGTGATCTAATTGTTTGGGGATGTGGTTAAAAATATCTTTAAGTGATTCTGATATACAGACAAGTTTGCTTTCTGCTTGCTATATATGAATAGCTGAAAATTGATCAAAGGCAAGTCTAAATATCACACATGTACTTAATTTTTATAAATCTGTTGCGTCCCTTCCTACTTTATGCAAAGTCTCATTTCCTCTGTTACAAGAACATACTATACAAGTAATCAATCTCTGACCATGAATTTTTCCCTTTCTTTTGGAATGAATAATGGATGAACATTAATTATCTCTAGTGTTTTGTTTTTTATTTTCTACTTTTTAAAAAAATTGGCTTCAAAATTTTAGGAAATTTTGCATCAAGACTATAAAACAAAAATCATGTGGCTCATAGGGAAATCAACAGGGCTCCCGTTTTAGAAACTTGATTAGCACTGGAAATTGAACTTTAGTTTTTGACGTTGGGTTGCACACTATGCACCATCTCTGTAGTGTGCTCAGTCTGCATGCAAATTGTTTTCCTTAAGCTCTTTATAAATGATGAGGTGACATTAAAAGAATGGTTTAATCATGTTTTTGTTTTTCAATATGTAATGCTAGAGAAGACGAGAAGTAGATTTCTTCATCTCATAAAACAAAGTACCTTTGCAATAAAGTTCTGACTAAAACCTAATCCGGCATTTTTTTTTTTTTTTTCATTTATCTTGGTTATTGCTTTTCACATGTCTCGTGGTTCTTGTAAACATGATTTTCCCTCTGGAGCTAGATAGAAAGCTAAAGTCATAAAGGAAAGTGTTGATATCCAAGCATCTTGCTTCTGATGTTTAGCCTTAAGAAATATATTTGAGCTTAAAAGAAAAGTAATAGGTTTGCTTGAATTTTCTTACTTTCCCTTCACATTCTCTTTTTCTGCGTGTATGGATAGCCCTAATACTTGCTTTAGATAGAGATCTGATGTAATTTTATGAAGCAGTGCTGTCAGATGACTGCAAAGGATGTTAATGTTTCTGTTGACACTGCTTTTGTAGACTTCCAAAGAGCATGTGCAGATGTTAAGTCTGTAGATCTAGATCTGTAAGCACAACCATTGTCTTTGTTTTAAATGTTTGAATTTGTTTTAGATAGTCAAAATGATTACTCTACCTGTACGTATTATGAAAAAGGGCTTCCCTAAGAGCTTGGGTAGTTTTTTCTTCTGACCATCCAGAAAGATTTTTCTTTTTCTTTTTCTTTTTTTTTCTTCAATAAATTCAGCCTTTTCCTAGCAGATGATTTATTACTGTGGTCGGTGACTCTGTATTTGGCTGATTTATTGAAAAGTTCATTTATTATCAATAAATTTAGTTTATATTCATGTTAAGAACAGTGCTAATGCCATAATGCTTTGTATTTTCTCATTTTTTTTTCAGGTTTGTTCCTCTTTCATAGCTATGTGGATTAGGAACTAAAACTGAAAAGATCCCCTTTCAAATTTCAGATTGAATTTTAAGATACAAATTTTAATGAGATAATTTTGGAATGAGTGGACCTTATAAGGTTATTCAGAGCTGTGGATTTTTTTTTTTAATAGGGGAATAAGAATGCATTCTATTTTTTTAAAATGCAACCTCTATGTGTTTTTTTGTCAGATACTGTTAACATTTGGTCGTTTTTTCTAATACTTTATTTCCTAAGACTTTATTCTTCTATTTGCTTAATGACAACCCTTAAAAGTATATTTTATCCCAACTTTTCTATTAAATCTTTCTTTCCTTCAGTCTTCTATGAAATCTGTTTCATTTAAAATTTTTTTCTAATTCTAAAGGTAGAATCTTTATGTTGATGGAAAAAGAGAATCCATAAAAGTATAGTTTAGAGGACAAAATTCAGCTATAATCCTACCAGAGAAAAAGATTCTTGATATTACTATTTTTCACTTTCCATGCATATTACCATGCCTACTTCAGATTAGACTCTTCTTGTTTTTATTTATTTACTATTATTTGCAGTCTTTTGTCTTTATAAATATTCTTCAAGCATACATTTTAAAGACTATATAATAATTTTGTGGATGTATCATAATTGAATGGGCTATTTCTCCTTTTTTTTTTGGAAGAGATGGGGTCTCACTGTGTTGCCCAGGCTGGTTTGTAGTGGCTATTCACAGGTGCAAGCATAGCATACTATAGCCCTGAGCTCCTGGCCCAAGAGATCCTCCCTGGGCCCAGGAGCCTCAGCCTCCTGAGCAGATGGGATTACAGGATTACTGTGCCTGGCTTGTTTCACCACTTTTAATCCTCTAGATTTTTCTACTGTAAATACTGCTTTTATGAACATCTTTGTATTTGGTCTTTGCCTATATTTTATAGTGTTTCTTTGCAGGTTTCACAATTGAAATTCCTGGGTCAGATAATGGTTGTTTTGATTTCATTCCTCCTGGCTGGAGATGACCATCTTACTGCAGGGTCATTTGTGTTTGGGAATGTGAATGTTAAGTTTTTAAAGTATTTGATACATTATGCAGAAGAAAAATATAATTTTGTTTTAATTTGTGTTTATTTGCTGTCAATGAGGTTGTTTTCCTCCAAAATTTTATTAACAATTTGCTTTTCTTTTCAGTAGCATTTTAGGTTCTTTAGCCCATTTCTGAATCAGTGTTTAATGTGTATGTATATGTGTGTCTGTGTGGTATTTAATCAATGTAAATAGGCTTTTTAGAGTAGAGATAATAAACCCTTATATGTCCTATTATAACTCTTTGAAAATTCTCTGCCTAATTTTTGCCTTTTCTGCTTGAATAAGAAAAGCTTTAAGAAATCATTGAACTTAATGAATGACTCATTTATTTAACAGACACTTATTGAGTATCTATTATGTGCCAGGTACTGGAGTAAATAGACAAATACCTCCCCCTGTATGGAACATATATTGGAGTGGGGAGTAAGAAATAAACAATTAACACAATAAATGAACAAATTGTGTAGTATTTTAAGAATGACAGCAACTGTGGAAAAAAATAAGCAGGATAAGAAGGAGTAGGAGTACTAGGGAAAGGGTTACAATCTTAAATAGAATGGTTGGGACTGGCCATAATGAGAATATGACATATGAACAAAATTGACTTGTTGTTTTTCTTGTATAGAAATATTTGTTCTTTGTGGTGATATTGTTAGTGTGGGCCTGCTATTTTGTTTTTTAATAACACGGTTTAATTCTGTGCTCTGTGGGTGATCTCCTTTTTAGGATAGCTAAAATGAATCACCTTGGTCCAGAGCCCTGCTATACACTGTTGAAGGGGTTTGTAAGTTGATCTTCCTGTTCACATGTATGGGCAGGAACTCTGCCTTTAATCAAACTTCACCTGCTGCAACACCAGAGCACTGAGTTTGTGGCTGCTGTATGTCAGAATGTGCATAGCTGTAAGAGAAGTTTTGTCAATGTGAATTTGAGGGCGGAGTGAGATTTCTTCACCGCCTGGTGAGAAATAATTTAATCTGTCTTGCAGTAAGTGCTAGTGTTATGTTTTGTTTCAGGGGAAAAAGGAAGAAACCATTTTCATGATGCAGGTGTTGAAATTTCTGGATCCCTCTCTGCCTCCCCCATCCTCCTCCTCTTCTCTTTTGCCTTTTCCTCCTTCTTTTATTTCTACATCTTTTTCTTGCTTAATTTTAGAATTTGATTCTGTTGCTGGGTGTTATTTATTCTCTGGCATAACCATTGCAGTTCATTTTTGGAGCTGTGCTCCAAAGCCATTCATATTTTAGAATGGAACTGTGTTGTTTTGTCATTCATCACTCAAGTCTGAAAGACCATTGTAATCGTTTTGCTGATAAAGAACATGAATGTGAAGAAGAAATAGTGGTAAACCAGACAGCCCTGAGAGTGTGTTGTCTTGAAAAGGAGCATGGGATCACAGAGAAGTTCTTTATTTTTGTTCATTTAAATTGATGAATTCTTTAAATTGTATGTCTAATTGTACTCTTTTTTTTATAGTTTAATGCAGACAGGTTATAAGATTCTAGACGCTAATTCACACTGATTTCTTTGACAAGTTAGGAGACAATTGTTGATTCATAAAACATGAGAGGAACTTTGGGTAATTGTCGATTGTATGACTATTCTTTTATGCATTCCTATTGCTTTGCTATCGGCAGTCATTAAATGGATTCAATTTGAAATCTGAATGAGAAATTAGTGTATTCTTATGAATGTGCCTCACATAAATTTTAAATGAAGTGTTTGACTTTTTCATACACATCAACTTGGCAAAAGAATTTTAATTATTTCATTGGCTGAGTTTATGAGATTCATAGTTCAAGATTACTCAAACCAGGGTACATTAAGAAATAAATATAATTAAATGCTCACAAATGTGATGGTCTTAAACAGCAACTGAGCTGTAATAATTGTTTAATGTAGAAACTTCCTCTTTTGTTTTGTCATACACTATTCTCGTAATACTCCCAACTGCTCCCCCAACCTTTTTTTTTTTTTTTTTTTTTTTAAAGAGTAGCCTAACCTTTTGCTGGTGACTCCGGCAACCTATTAGAAAATGAATGGCGGTGCTGTTTCAATTTTCCTTTCAGCGTTTCAGTTAACTAAACATTTACATCTGATCATTGTCACCTAGTTTTTCAAAGCACAGGTGTTTTTTCTTACCCTTTCTCTGCCTCAGTCTCTGCCCCGCTTTTCTCCTTTTTCTCTCCCTCTGTCCCCTACTTCTCTCCTTCCTTTATTTCTCTACACTTCCTCTCTCCTCTCTCTCACCTCCCTTCCTCCCTCTCCTCCCTGTCCCCCAACCCTTTCCCCCTCTCCCTCTCTCTCAGTGAATATCACCATTTCCCAATATAATTGGGCTTGTCCAGTTCTACTTGTAGAATATTGGAGAATTTCATCTTGAACGTACGTATACTCTGAGCAGGAGTGGTAAGAAATGTGACTGTTTAGCTAAAAAATTAATAGCTCGAAATCAGTGAAGCCGCTGTCACATGCTCCATCTTTGTAAGCACCACTGCTTTTCCTTTTTTCTCCTGTGAGATGGGGGGAGATGGGATGAGAGGGTAGACAGTAATCCCACAATCCTCTGATGGCTCAGCATAAGGAGAAAAGAGGCATCACTGGCTCCTGAATGTGTGGATGCACAACTAAAGTACTGCTTGTCATACTAGTCATCCCTAGTATGATTATCTCTTCCTAGTATGACTGTCTCCTAGTATGACTTCTCTGTTTCATTTCCCATCTTTGAGACTGCAAGTAACTCAGATTCCATTTTGATAGTCACACATCCACAGTATCATTTACTTACATAACAGGTGTTCCCGAAGAACTTACGTAAATGTAACTTATTCCTATTAACTTTTATTAAATTATTTAAAGAAGAAAGCTTCTCTTGTATTATATAATTATTAGCCTATATATCTAATTAATTATTAGTAGAAAGGAAAAAAATCATCCATGAACCATCTCCTAGGAACAGATGACTAATGTTGACAGTTTCTTGGATTTCTTTCTAGGCATTTTTGTCTAAGGTTTTTCCTTTTATCTGCCTGTTTTACTTAGTTGTGATCGTGCTATAGGTATCATCTTTAGTCCTGTTGTTTGCACTTAATATCATGTCATGTGTTTCCCGTTGTTATAAACTTTTGTAAACATTTAAATACTGCATAGTGTTCTTTGGAATTTGCATAGCATAATTTAATTAACCATTCTCAGTTTTTGAAAACTACATGTGGTATTTTCAAGTTGTTTGTTTTTATAAACAATGCATTGACAAATATCTTTGCACATATGACTTTTTCCACATTGAGGTGATATTTCCAGAAATAAAGTTATGAGATTAAGAACACCGTGTATGTTATTTTAAATTCACAAGGCTGTGTGAGTGAAGACATTGTTTTGTTTGTTGTTGTTTACATTTTTTATTTGGAAATCGTTTCAAACTTACTGAAAAGTTGCAAAAATAGTACAAAGTACACCGTATTCATTTTACATGGATTCATCTCTTATTGACATTTTATTCCAATTGCTTTATCATTTGTGTCTGTGAACACTCCGTCTTTTTCACTCCTTCCTTCTTTTTCTTTTTCCCGTCCATCTTTCTCTGTGCATTTTTTTCTGCACCATTCTAGGGTAAGTTGCATACACCATGTCCCTTTGCCTCAAAATACATCAGAATATATTTCCAAAGAATAAGATTTTCTTATGTAACTATGGTATAATTATTAGCTTCAGGAAATTTAACATTGACGTAATACTTTTATCTAATCTTCTGTCAGCATTCTCCATATTTCAGTTTGGTCAATTGATCTAATGATATCCTTTATAGCAGTTTTCCTCCCTACAGTGCAAGATCCAGTCCAGGATTACATCTTGAATCTAGCTATTATGTCTCTTCAATCTCCTTTAATGGGGAACAGTTCTTTAGGCTTTGTCTTTTGTGACATTGACATTAAAAAATATACAGAAGTCCCCCACCTCTTTTATTTTTTAAGTAAAAAAGTTTTTATTTGAGTTTGTCTGATGTTTTGTCATGAGGAGATTAAGGCTGTGTATTCTCAACCAGAATAATATTGAAGTAACATGTCCTTCAGTGTTATTCTGGAGATTACACTATTACATCCAGAGATATCCAATGTAATACCCAATGTCCTTCTACCCTTTGTTGGTGATAGTAATTTTGGTTATTTGATCAGGGCATTGCCTGTTTTTCTACTGTATAGTTACTATATTAACCCTTACAACTAATAAGCAATCCGTGGGAAGGCACTTTAAGAGCATGCAAATATCTTGTTCCTCTTCAAAACTCGCCCCTTAGATTTAACCTCTATTGATGATCCTTGCTTGAACCAGTCTTTTCTATGGTGATTTTCCAACTATAACACTTCATCAACTTTTACCAGTCAGTAGTTAGCATTCTCCTATAAATAATTTTTCTATCCATCCATCCATCTTTTCATTATCTATCTATCTATCTATCTATCTATCTATCTATCTATCTATCTATCTATCTGCCTATCAGTCGTATTGACTTATAGACTCCCCTTTTTAATGGTATATATAGTTCATTACTTTCCTTAATTATTTCAGTGCTCAAATTATCCTAGATTTAATTGGTGGGGACCCCTTTAGATTGTATCTTGTGTTCTTCTAATATACTCCTATCATTTTCTCAGCACTAACTTTTTCTGGTGTGAGATGTGCTAGCCTTATCTTGTCCTTTCTCTGCCCTAGCCCTGTAATCAACCATTTCTCTGATGACTTCTGTTTTTGTTTTTTGTTTTTGTTTGTTTGTTTTTAGAGGAGAAAGGTATTAGAAACCAATATTGGGGTACTAGGTATGCTACTTACTAACAGGGTGGATTTGATTCTAGGCCTTTTTTAGGAGACAGGAAAAATAATATACACACACATGCATGTATGCATACACAAGCACATATTTTAGGAATTCTGAGTTCACAGTAAGACTTCCGAATTCAAACCATTTTCACAGAGAATGCTTATCTCCATTCTATAAGGTATTATTCTTCCACAGTGAAAACCCTGCCTCCAAACACATTTGTTCATTTACTCAGTCCTCTAATACATCTAAAAATAGATTCAAATTATGTCACCCATACTAGTACAGAAAAAGACCTACTAACGAAGTTCAGGACATGTTTTCCCTCCACACTTTCTTAGAATAGGGCAGATAGTAAAATTTTGAGATCATAACTTATATTATTCTTTTTCTCACCTCTCATCATAGTGGTTATGTTTTTAATTTGAAGTACATCCATTTCCCTTTGCTTCATTTTGCTTTCAATTTTAGGTTTTTATCTTTCCCATCTTTGTTTATTAATTTTATTTTTTGAATATGTGGAACACTAATGTGCTTTCCAAATTCAAAACTCTGTATAAAGGTATACTGAGACATGTATTACTGCTAGAAGTTGGTCATTTATTTATAGCAAATGGCGTTCATCTCTTCGAGTTTAAAATGATCACCTTTATTCTTTTAAATTATTTTATTTTTTAATCAAGCATACTTATTAGACATTCAAAGGGAACAAAAGCAACCCTTGGTTCTTGTGACCAGCCTTAGCTTTTTGTATAGTAGAAAATACGAAATGGTTGGTTCACAGATAAGGCAAGTGACAGGCACTTCATGACGAAGGCTTGCTTAGCCCCTTTGTCTTTGTGCTATAGGTTATGTTCCCTGCTTCCATACACTGTTGCTACCTGGTGGTTGTTGCTGTTTTTAAATTTTACCTCTTTGATGCTAGCTTCCTGGTGATAAATTTAATTAGTTCCCCCTCTTCTAGTTTAACTTTGAAAACATCTTTGAATGGTGGATATATCAAGTATGTACATTTTTCAAGGGTTAAACTCTTGATTACATGTTGCTTTGGTTGGATGTTTGTCTCCTCCAAAACTCATGTTGAAATTTAGTTCCCAGTATGGCAGTATTGAGAGGTAAAGCCTTTAAGAGGTGACTGCCCCCATGAATGGATTAATCTATTCATGGGTTAATGGATTAACGAGTTATAGATTAATGGGTTATAGAAGTGTAGAACTGGTGGCTTTATTTATTTATTTATTTATTTATTTATTTATTTATTTTTGAGACAGTTTTTGCTCTGTCGCCCAGGCTGGAGTGCAGTGGCGCGATCTCGGCTTACTGCAAGCTCCGCCTCCCGGGTTCACGCCATTTTCCTGCCTCAGCCTCCCAAGTAGCGGGGACTACAGGCGCCCGCCACCACGCCCGGATAATTTTTTTGTATTTTTAGTAGAGACGGGGTTTCACCGCGTTAGCCAGGATGGTCTCGATTTCCTGACCTCGTGATCCACCCCCTTCAGCCTCCTGAAGTGCTGGGATTACAGGCGTGAGCCACCTCGCCCGGCCGGACTGGTGGCTTTATGAGAAGCGGAAGAGAGATCTGAGCTAGCAGACTCAGCCCCTTCACCATGTGATGCCCTGTGCCAGCCTGAGACTCTGCAGAGAGTTCCTTCAAACAAGAAGGCTCTCACCAGATGTGGCTCCTTGACCCTGTACTTTTCAGCCTCCATAACTATAAGAAATTAATTTCTTTTCTTTATAAACTACCCCGTTTCTGGTATTCTGTTATAAACAACAGAAAATAGACTAAGACGTGTCTTTTTTTTTAAACAATAAGATTTAAAAATACATTTAATACAAAGACTGACATATATACCAGCTCTGCATAGGATATAAGTGTTCCTCCCACTTAGGGTTGTGGTCAGATATATAGGCTTTCTTTTTTAATATTTGCCCATGCAATAGTCTCATGTCCTTTTCTTTTTCAAAATTACAACTGGAGTTTGTGGAATGGTGGACTCACAACAGTTAATCCTGAATGACTTAATGAACTGCCAGACAGGTTAAGGTGAAATGGTGTTCCAGGACAGATCTTGATTTGTAGAATTAAGGCTGGCAACAAACTTCAAAATTGCTCCTTTCATTCCAGCAGGTAATTTTGTTAGAGGTAACTCATGTAATCTTAATATCTGAATTGTTCAGTTTTATCCTGTTCTTATATAGGAAATCCCAGTGCAGGGAAGAAATAAAGTAGCTTGAACACCAAAGATACTAGGAAGGTAGGGTCTAGGGAGCTGTCAGCAAGCTTTGCTTGTATTTTTGATACTGGTCAGTTGTGACTTTTGTTAAGTCAAGGAACTTAGAAATGGAGATGAAGGGAGACTGCCTTTGTGCAGTCAATTAGCTGGTCTGGGCAGTCAATTTGAGTGGTGAAATTAAGGCTTTATCTACTTATATTTGGGAGGGATTTTCTGGCAGATTGCAAAATCTTGATTAAGTTAGCTCCAGTTTAATATGTACCTGAGGTGGGCTCTTTTTTTGTTTTCTTTAATCCTTTACATTTTCTTGCTATAAACAATTACGAATTGGTCCACTTCTTATTAGATAGACTTTGTATACATTCCAAGGCAAACATAAAGTAAAAATCATATTTTCAAATATATAATAGAATAATTGAGATGATTCTCAGATGCATGTCCCTTAGTAGAGTCACAGTAAAGGCATTTGCTGGCTGGCTGGCTGGAGGCATTGTTTTATTGCCTGTTTCAACTCTGAGAGAAGTGAACAGATGGAGACCTGTATTAGAAGTACTCACACATAGGAAAAGCTTTGGAATATCTTTAGCATTTTACTCAGGAGCAGCAAATCCTATTTCCACAATTTTGTAATTGTTAACATGTTATGTTGTTAAGCCTTTTTTCCCATCTGCATTTAATGGGTCAGTTGTTTCTAACTTGTTCTTTTGAAATTTTTAATTGAAAATCTGTTTTTGTTTTGTTTTGTTTTGAAAGCACATTTTAAAAATAAATATATGATGTTCAGCTAGGTGGCTAGGTGGTAAAAACTAAAATGAGTATGAATGTATGTTTTCTGTAAGGGTTCTGAAAGCAATAATAGGATCTCTTTAAGCTCTACTGTATAGGGAGGCGAGTGATCCATCAAAAGCACAGTCTTAGATTTGAGTCTTCTATTTAGATTAGGAACGTTAAGAAAGATGGATGGTAAATGTCTTTTAGCTGCATTGTCCCCAAAACATGAAATGGAATCTAAAGACTCTCAAAGAAGGTTTCAATTACACTAGCAAATGACTTGAACAAGGATTGGGTAAGGGGAGGTCACGGGCCAATGGAATGCCAGTTGTGGATTTATATTGTTTAAAATGAAAACATTATTTCCATTAACCCCTTTCCACTAACACCTCCACCAGAGTTATTTTCAGACTGTACGTTTTTAGGTGTTAGTCATACTTGATAGAAATTCCTTATCACAGTGTGAATTGCACAGCCTTTCCATGAGTATATATTTTTTCCCTGTCCAATACACAATCCAGGGTTTCCTTTGGCTAATCCTCTAGAGAGGTACTGGCATCCCTATGTTCTTCAGACTCGATTTTAAAATGTAGCAGTAAGCTACCCAGTTGCAAAGAAGCATTTGTAAATGTTTTAATTAAAAACAGAATAAATGGATTCTGTGTTGTGGTTTTCTGTGATAACAGCCAATCGACTGCCAAATCACACTGTTTACTTGAGTTTTGGGAGGGAAAAGTCTAGGTTTAAGGGTGACTCTCAATGAATTTGCCCTTGACTGTCAATGTGGGTTTGAGTGTGGTTTTTGCCCTCTCACAGCAAATGGAGAAAAGAGTTGGTAAGCAGAGGATGAAGCATCCTTTTAATGAGTCGGCTATAGTGTGCACTCAGGGCAGACACTTTAAAAGAGCACCATTAATTTGAATAAAACAGGAGAAGGTAGGTACTTTGTACATCCATAAAGCACTGAAGGGGATAAATCCAATTATCTGTTCAATATTTAATGGCCGTAAAGTTAAAAATTTTAAAGGCAGTACCTCGGAGACTGCTTAGTCAATTCTGTCCATATTATTTTTGACATTCAAAAGTCAAGGTAGAATAGCCATATTGACGGCAGTGCTCATCACATTGGTCTGCCGATTTAGTGGCAGTGACCCTGGGATTTGTGTTTCTCTACACAGATGAAGATTAGTTGCAATTTTTTTTTTTTCCAGGAGCTCTTAGGGAAACCTTGGGATCTACTGAGCTTCCAACCTGTTTCTTTCAGTCCTTTGCTATTGGCTCTTGCTATGAAAGGTAATTAAGGGTGATTAACTTAAAAATTCAGATGCAAAAGAACCAGAATAAGGATCAGCTGTTTGGGTTAATATTGCTTTTTAAAGAAAACAGGGGATTTTAATAAAATCTATATTTCAAAAATTCCTAAGAAACTCCGTTAGAGACTCTAAAATTCCAACCCAATTTTTATAAACTTTTTGCACTGTGCATATTTTCTAAGCAAGTCATGGGGGAAAAAGGTAATTTTTAAAGTTGGCCACGTCTGTCTGTTCTACAGCTGTACTTAGCCGCTGATGCAGGTAGGCATCACTCTGTGGTTCAAAGGCAGCTGAATCATAAAGCTTCTAAGAAAATCGATGCTGTAGCGACACTTGGAATGAATGTCAGTATGACAGAGTGATTTTCGTGATATGGTCTTGAAGCTTTATTCTTCTTGTCTATTAGCTAATACAGGAGCCTAATTAGTCATTAACATGCTCTCACCTTGTATGGTCCAAACTATAGAAGCATATCTTACTGTACTTCAGAGAATGTAACTGCTGGTTACCTTTTCACTTATTCTGTTTTATATATTTCCTTTCGCATTGAATATTCTCCTTTTGTACATTTCTGAAATAGAGCTGTATGCTCCCTGGGCATGGATAGCATTGGATCCCTTTCAACATAGCTTCAGTTGCCTGTAGCTATCTGCATGTTTATTTATCTAAACTAATACTAGGTACAGATAAATTTTGACACGATGCAAGTTTACTGTTAAAATGTTATAGAGGAATCATGCAGGAAGACAACTTTAAAATAGATTAAAGAAGCAAAAGTTAATACATTGCGTGAATTAGGAGATGATAATAAGACTTTTGTTTTATACATGTCAAGTCCTTTTCTTTTTCTTCTCTATTTTGCTACCATTTCCCTTTAAAGGGAGACTTGGTTTGTTTTACTCTATTTTCAAATGCAAATTAAGCTTATTCTTGTCACATGTACCATCTCTAAGGATGATACTTGCTGAAGTCTAAAACTATTTAGCATTCCTGGATCTTACAGTTTTAAGTAGATTGTTCCTTGTTTTGCTTCAAGTGTCTTGAGTGATTTGGCTATTAAACCAGCAGAAACCTTTGTTTTCTTAGTTTCCTATAAAGGAAATAAAGGTGAGAAAATAATGATTTCCTGGATAATTCAAAGAGAAGATTTAACATACAAATCCCTAACATGCCACTATACAAGGACTTGCAAATCAGCTTATGGTACAACTCAGCATGACAATTGGTAAACTCATTTATTTTTAAAGAGCTTTTATATGTGATACATGTTAAAAAAGCCAAGAAGAGCGGGACTTTTAGCACTGTTCTTCTTGAATATAACATATATGTTTCTGAACTCTTACTTGGGGTATTTCATTTGTTTGCTCATTCTTGATCTGCACAGCCCTTAAGCTGTAAGCTTTTTGAGGACAGAAAACCTCTCGTGCATTTTATATTCCTAGAATGTATTGTTTTTTCTTGTATGACTTCCCCCTGTATCTTTATATTAACAGTATTATTATTTACATAATATTTCTCTTTAAATTGGTTTACCTTTTTACCCAACCTCATCCAAATCAGTATTAGCCATGAAATTACAGGTCTGTTGGGTTGTATCTTCTTTTAATACATATTAATATTTACATTAAAATCCTAATTATTGCCACACGCGAGCTCACGCCTGTAATCCCAGCACTTTGGGAGGCTGAGGCGAGTGGATCACTTGATCGGGCTACTGCACTCAAACATAGCTGACAGAGCGAGACTTCTGTCTCAAAAAAAAAAAAGAAAGAAAAGAAAAAAGAAAAAAAAATCCTATTATTAGAACTTATAAATTTTTATTTGTGTACCACTTAAAGTCATCTCATGCATCACACTTGAGGAACGGTGCCCTAGCGTAGCCTTGCACATTCTCACATTTAGTCACTATTTGTTTAATTGTGGAGGGGAGGGAATAAGATTAATGTATTTAGTGTGTCAAATATTGCTTTCAATAGTGTACCTGTGGTTTCTCTTTTAATCCCTATAACAACGAAATGAGAAGATGTCTCCATTTTATACACAAGGAAAGCGAGGCTCAGAAAGGCTAAGTGACTTTCCAAAGGTCAAATAGTTTAGTAAAAATTAGAGCTGAGCTATGAATCTAGGTTTATCTGATTTCAAAGCTTGTACTGTTTTTGCTATATGTTGTGGACTCCCAGTAATTAGTGGGTTAACATTATGCATTACTGTCTACTTTCCTGTTGTTACTCCTCTGTGGTTAGAACAGAGTTGACACTGAATGGTATTTACAGTTTGTCATTTTCTTCTGGAATTGCATTTTGCATGGTCTTGAAAGTTGTCGTTACCGCTTTCTTTTTTTTTTTTGAGATGGAGTCTCACTCTGTCGCCCAGGCTAGAGTGCAGTGGCACGATCTCAGCTCACTGCAACCTCCACCCCCAAGGTTCAAGGGATTCCCCTGCCTCAGCCTCCCAAGCTGGGATTACAGGTGGCCGCCACCATGCCCAGCTATTTTTTTTGTATTTTTAGTAGAGATGGGGTTTCACCATCTTGGCCAAGTTGGTCTCAAACTCCTGACCTTGTGATCCACCCGCCTCGGAATCCCAAAGTGAGATTCAGGCGTGAGCCACCTTGCCTGGCCTGTTACCACCTTCTTTTTAAGGTTTGTATGAAAGGGAGCCTCTTCGCACTACTGAGAGGAATATGTTTGTTTTGGATTTTTAAAAAGTATCGCTAATTAAGAGTTTAGACAAATATTAAGCTTCTTATTTAAGTTAGAGGTAGCTTCTCTCTCTGCAGTTGTTTTTCACTTTATGTGGCCTAAATCATCAGAGATAAAACCTGGAGATGATTTGATTCTCATCCAAAATGAGTGCCTGAGTTTCATTTGCAGCATACACATATGATCATCTAACTGTTGCTTGATTACCTCTAATTATGGTGTTCTCACTGTCTCCTCTTTAACTATTACTAAAAAATGAAAGAGGGCATCGACAGCCATAGTGTTTTAATACTAATATCCTAGTATTTAAAAGCTGAAAGGGGGCCTAATGTTTGCTTAATCAATTTATTTATTTTGGTGGTAGAGAATAGAAAAAGTTGTAAAAATATTGTTTGCCTTTTGATAAATTCAGAAAACATTTTCTATTTCCCCTTAAGTCACTTGGTTTCCATCTCAGATAATCATTAGGGTTTCATTTTCATTCAGCTGGATAGCGTACCCAGAGATTGTTTAATGGGATCACTTACACTGATGGATGGTTTAATATTTTGAAGATAGCACACAGTAGCACTTTTAAGAGAATAATCAGGACTGGCATGTGAGGGCCGAGAATTGCTTGAGTTCAAAATCAGAGCTAGTGTAAGTGCAGTTTTGTGTAACTTCTCTTTGGCTGCCAACTGACCATTTTATACTTCTTTTCTTTCCCCCGATTATATTTTTCTTGGTTTCCTGTTTGACTCATATTCCAAATTCACTTTCAATCTTTGAAATTATGGAATAAGGAAATAGAGGAACTGTATTTCTTCCTTTCTGAGTGTAGCATCTGGACGCTCTGGTTTTAAATGCGAAGGGGCTGTAAACCCTAGGAATACAATGTCTTTTGAGGACCGGAACTAATACGTTTTCAGAACTGACTTCAAATAGTTTATTTCACTCCATTGATCTGACCTATATCTGTTGATTTTTATTATATAGTCTATACTGAAGGGGGAGGAAGAGGCTGCAGTTTTACTATTACCTCATAAAATTAATTGGTGGCTAAAACAAATATTATTAAAGATACTGTATTTTATAACATACCTAGATGATTGATACCGTTTCTGTAGGGAGGTTTTGTTTTTCTGTGTTTATGTCAATAAACTCATAAAATCCGCAGAATGAAATAAGTCATAATTTCATTTTTACTATCAAAAAACGAAGTTAACCAGCAGCATGACCACGTAGTTCCTCCCAATGACTCAAACAAGTAAACAATTTCACATGTCTTCATAACACAGGGTTTTGCTCATATCAAGAAACACGGTCACCACCCCTTGGCTGTTCAGTGTAAGGGGCTTAGCTTTATTGAAGTTGAAAAATCTAGTGCAGTGCTTTGTCAGCTAGTGAATATTTTGAGCTTCTTTATTTTCCCCGTTGCTTTTTTACACAAATGTGTAAAATATTGGTATCACAAGAAAATCAGACTATATTTGGTCTTCTAAAATGTAACTCCATTGTCCCCATGCTGGACTGGATTTCTTTTTAATGTGCTGTTTTCCTCAACCCAACCTTTCTATGGGGAAGAGTAATAAGTTTATTGTCAGTATTGTGGATATTTTAATTGAAGATAAATGAGTTTTCTTTTTAAATGTCTTCACTATTACATATCTTCAGTTTTATTATCCTAACTTTAGTAGATTGGCAAAGCCAGATAATCTTAACAGCCCTAACCTGATTCAGCGTTCATTACTGCTGCTAAATTAAATAAGACCTGGCTAATAGAAACATGGCTGGTGCAGCCATTCTTCAATTTAATTAGAATATTATACATTGCATTGCACTTATATGTGTATACCAGAGACAAAACTTTATAATCAGTTTGTAAGCACTCATGCTACATCCTCTAGCTATAGACATTTATCATTTATTGTGAAATCTCCTATTATGGGAAACTCTTTAAATTATTAAATATCAGGATTGCTTGAAGGGGTGAAGACGGGGCTAGCTCACTTAACGTGACATCAAAGGTTAGGAATTTAGGTCTCATTCTACTATAGCAGAGATTGGCAAACTTTTTCTGTAAAGGGCAAGGTAGTAAATATGTTAGGTTTTGTGGGCCATACGGTCTCTTTCACAACTACTCAGTTCTGCTGTTGTAGTGTGAAAGCTGCTGTAGACAATATGTAAACGAATGAGCATGGCTGTGTTCCAATAAAACTTTATTTATGGACACTAAAATTTGAATTTTATGTATTTTTCGGGTGTTGTGATATATTCTTAAGAATTTTTTCAACCATTGGCAAATACTATTCCTAGCTTCCAGTCTCTACAAAAGCACATGGTGAACTGGATTTTGATCACAGGCCTTAGTTTGCTGACCCTTATTCTGAAAGTAAGTTTCCTTTCTTACTGTATTTTAGTTTTCTTATTTATTTATTTATGTACTTATTTACTTACACTTCTTTGATGGTTTGCTCTGTATCCGTGCGGTTTTCCATAGTGCAGGAAATGTGGACGGAATGAATTTTCCTGTCATTCTTTTATCTGTCAGTCTCTGCTTGATGTGGCAAAGGAGAATCAGGTGTTCAACCTCCAATGAGAGTAATTTCTGATATCAGTTGGTAGTTGCTGTTTAATTCTCAAGGTGCAGACAAGGCGGTGGAATTGACTTATCTCATTTTCACATTCTGGGAGATGATCTGTTCATCCTGAGGATGCTGTCAGTTTTCTGGTATTACTCTCCCTGCGTGGTCATTAACAACAGCAGAGTCCATAAATTGATCCCAGGTTTGAATTGTAAGTTGTTGGCCCTGAAAACTTGGTGAACAAACTTGCTGTCAGTGTTCGTATTGATGGAAATAGTCTGAGGTCAGCTTCATTACCGCACCCTAACTGTCTCATACATTGTCCGTTGATTTTTAGGTTGTGTTGCAAGAGAGTTCTTGTTTGAGACACTTGCTGCCAGACATAATCACCTCAAATATTTACAGTACAATGAATCATTCAGACTTAAGGTTGGCAGTGTCTTTTTGAAATGGTGTTCATGAAGGACTGGGTTAATTTATCAGATACAGATTTTGAGAAATTCTTTTCTCTTAAAGCAAAGGTTCAATTTGCTAATAAATCAGTGGCAACTCTGTCTTCTGACACTATGGATACTTGTCTGTTTCACACTGAAGCTTGCTACTGGCATCTTTTGCAAGAGTGGACATATTCTTATCTATAAAGTATTTTCTAGATTTATTCAGAAAAAAATAAAGTGGGAATACTAGTTTCTTTCTTGAATAATGGAACTTAAAGATAGATCGAGGTGTGTGAGTTATTACTGTTGCCCATTTTCAATGGCTACTGAGCTGTGGCGATTATTATCAGCTTATTTCTAGAATTATTTATTAAGTAGGGAATTTTATTCATTGTCAGATTTGTAATTTTAGCTAAGCTCTGATCAGATCACCTTGTGGTTTCTTGCAAACATTTTTAGTCTTTGTTTTGCGTCATCATGAAAGAAAATTTAACAAAAAGACGCGTACTTGCTCTCACTCCTGGGCATTTTTATTTATTCATTTATTTTTGGCCCTGTGGTTTCTCTGTCTGAGGTGGTTGGAACACACCAGACCTCTCAGAAGTGTTCCGCTGTTTCCTTCCTCCCAGTAAGCAAATTATTTGCAAGTGACTTGAGAATAATTTCAAGTATTGGAGAGCTTTCTTCTCAACCACCCTTGCCAATGTTTTAGGTAATACACAAAGTTCTGTAGGTCAGCTTGAAATCATAATGCTTGCAAGGAAAAAAAAATTAAAATTGACTTCAAAGGACAACTCTGACACGGTCAATTAATAATTAAAACAGTTTTTTAATGAGCTATGCAATTACCTGTATGTCCCTGGAGATGATGGTTTATGGTATTATTGCGGTGCCCTTTCTTTAGTCATGGCGCATGACATTTGTAATTTAAAGCCGGCTAGACATTAAAGTGACAGAACTTTCATTAACCTTGTCTAAAGTTTGCTGATGACAAATGACTTATAAAACATGCTGTTGTCAAAATATACCACATATTTAAGTACCTTAAAAGTCCTGTGGGCTCTGAGAAGCTATGGAGACTCAGAGAGAGACCAAGGCCACCAGTGTCCTGTGGAATTACTCGACAGAATCCCCGGTGTCTGGCACTATTTCTTTGTACTCAGGTAAGTGGTACCTGCTTCAGAGAAGAGCTTAATGTACTTTTCTTGGATCTCTGGTTCAGGTAGGTTTCCCATGGGTTTTTGTACCACCTGACATGATTCTGTCAATCAGTGGTTTATGACTATTGAATAATTTCTTCTAAACCTGCTTTGATATATCAACTTTCAAGTCTTTAGAAGTAGTTTTATTTTTTCAACTTGAAACCATTTAGCAATTATGTTTTGATTTTAGCTTTTTTTGTATCTTGGCTTTCTAAAATCTTAGCCCTCTGTGCTATGCCGTACCTCTCTCTATTTTTATTTGTTTTCTCCCTGTATTTGAAATTTTCATTTGTTGTAGAAACTATATAGAAACATCCTCTAATTTTTAAAAATTTTCTCATCATATTTCTTTTAGAGGAATATCTTGAAATGCTACCAAGGGAGATATTGCAGGTGACTATCCTTTTATATTATAAAAATAATAAATATATAGTAATTAACATTAATGTGCAGATATTGTTTGCCAGGTATTAAGCTAAGAGTTCCATCTCATTTAATCCTCTTGGTAGCCAGAGCTTATAGCACTGTTTCCCCATTTACAAATTTGAAACCTGAAGCACAAAAAGATTAAGTACTTGTTTACTGTCTCATAGCTTGTAGATGAACCAGGATTCAAATCCTGACTGACACCAGAGATATTATTAGTAACCACCAAGCAACATGGCTTCTCAACTCACTTTTGTTTTTGTTTTTTCAAAATAAATTATAAGTTTGCTATCTGGAAAGATAAAGTATAGCAAAGTTACAATTTATTTATTATTTAATAATTATAACAACCACCTTTAATAATTAAATAGAAAGAATTGTTATTTCATGTTTGTGCTATTCAATATACCAATAAATATATGCTGGACAGCATACCAGCAAATATGAATTTAATATTGTAAGCCAAAGTTGAGTATTTATAGCTTATTCAAGAGACTTGTTAAGAGAAATTATAACCACCTTTTAACTCAAGTGGCATATGATAGGTACTTCATAAGTATTTGCTATTATTATTATTATTAACATACTCCCTACGTGTAATATATCTTGATTCTGTCATGGGTCTGTGTTTGAGGATTGGTTCCAATATAATTAGAGACTACAACTTTAACAACACATTGTTTTATTCCGTTTGGTTAATGTCCATACATTTCTTAAACACTATGTAAGTATTATACATTAAAAAGTATTAAATACTCTCATCCTATCAAATACATCTTTTTGTTCATATTGATGAATAGTAGTCTACTCTTAACTATTTTTTAGTTGAAGTATAACACCAGGGAGGTACACATAGTGTAAATGTACAGCTCAGTAAATTGTCTCAAAATGAACACCCGAGTAACCATTACTGAGGTCAAGAACTTTGCCAGCAGTACCCCGGAAGTCTTCCTCATGGCCTCTCAAAATTACTACTCTTCCTTCCTCCCCAGTGATAACCAAGATTTGAACTTTAATGCCATAGTTTTGCATTTTTTGTTTGCTTTTGCTTTTGACATTTTAAAAACTTCTTATTGTTGAAAATGTCAAACATACAAAAGCAGAGGGCATAGTGTATTGAATATCATGTTCTTATCACTCAACTTCAACAATTATTAACTCATGACCAATGTTATTTCACCTGCAATCTCACCTACTGTCCCTACCATGCATCATTTTAAAGGAAATTATAGACATTGTATTATCTTTCCATAAAGATTTTGGTATATATCTCTAAAAGACGGGGATTCTTTTTAAAAAAGATAACCACAATATTTTCTTACCTAAATACTTTCATACCAACAATATCCAGTCAGTATTAAAATTCTGTAATTGCCTTATATTATTATTACTTTGAAAAAAAATTTTTATTTGTTGAGTCAAGAGTCAAATAAAGTCCATGAGTTATAACTACTTGATTAGCATGCCAAGTTTTTTTTAACCTATAGCTTCTTCACCCTTTTTTCTCCCTTGAAGTTTCAGAAACTGGACTGCTTGTCCCATAATTGCCCACAGTCTGATTTTGCTTACTATGTCTTCCTGATGTTGTTTAACATGCTTTTTAAAAATTTTTTGATTTCTTGTTAGTCAAATAAGTCTATCAGATTCAAGCTTACTTTTCTTTTTTGGGGGGATGGGAGAGTATAAAGGGCAAGAATACTTCATAGGTAGGTACATAATGTCTGTACCTTGTTGTATGCATGTGGTGTCAGTAACCATTTGAAGATCATTGTGTAGATTTATTCTTTCAGTGAGGGCCGCAAAATGGTGAGGATCTTATTCTGCCATTCCTTCATAGGGAGAAACTTCCCCTTATCATTTAACTTAAGGTGCAGTATATATAGAATGGCAAGACAAATGACTGATTCTTTATCTTTATTTACTGATTTTCACAATAATTAGTTGGATCTCAGCACCCTTCAAAGATAATTATGAAAGTTTTCTTTTGCTTTAGTATGATTTTGAATGTATAGGATTAAACATACTTATGCTTCAATCCATTCAATTATTATTCTTATTGATATTCAAATTATCCTGCTTTTGGCCAGTGGAAGACTCTTTTAATTTTGACCCCAGAACCTTTGCTAATATCCTTTTCTGATTGTGATAAGATATTCGAGGCTGATCTTAGAAAGTTTTTTATTTTGTTTTGTTCTTGCCTCAGACCTGGAATCAGCTATTTCTCCTAGAAGCTCATTTCTTTTAGTGGGAAGTGTTATTTAGAAACTGTACTCTGGTCCCTGGGGTATGCTTATTCCTACTGGGTAGGTCACATTTTGAGATCTTTTTAGCATACAGAACTAGGAAACGTATTGTTGTTGTCTTAAAGATAAAATGTATAAGGACTCCATTTTTACTCTTCCAATTCAAATTCAAGACTACATAGCTTTCACTTAAAATCATGCATTTGCGTTTTCATTCATGCTTGTGAAAAATCCTGACACCAACACTGGAGATTCTGAAATTGGGATACATCATACACACAGTAATGTAGTTTCTGGGAGGTAAAGCTTGGCATCTGCATTTTTAACAAGTTCCACAGGTGATTCTGATACTCACCAAAGGATGAGAACCACTGATCTATTTTTTATCAACTATTTTATGTTATAGATACTTAAATGGAACCTCCCATTTTCTTCTTAGAATCCCTGTTTTCTTTGTTCATTGTCCATTCTTTTTTCCTTCCTTCCTTCCTTCCTTCCTTCCTTCCTTCCTTCCTTCCTTCCTTCCTTCCTTCCTTCCTTCCTTTCTTTCCTTCCTTCCTTCTTTCTTTTTTCTTTTTTTTTTTTGAGACAGAGTCTTCCTGTGTCACCCAGGCTGGAGTGCAGTGGCATGATCTCAGTCACTGCAACCTCTGCCTCCCAGGTTCACGCAATTCTCATGCCTCAGTCTCCTGAGTAGCTGAGACTACAGGGGTGCACAACCACACCTCGCTAATTTTTTTATTTTTAGAAGAGATGGTGTTTCGCCATGTTGGCCAGGCTGGTCTAGAGCTCCTGACCTCAAGTAATCCACCTGCCTCAGCCTCCCAAAGTGCTGGGATTACAGGCATGAGCCACTGCGCCTGGCCAAGATTGACGATATTCTTGATGAGCCACCTGTGTACAATCTGAATTCTTTTCTTGTTTAACTCATTGCTCTGTGCATCTGATAGAAAAGACTAGTTATTTCACTTCTGTGAAAGCCAGGCTGCAGTTATCTTTGACCACTTGGAATGCTAAAATACAGGTGAACCTCGCAACTAAGGCTCTGCCTGAGGCCAGAGAGAGAACCCCGCCTCATTGCTTTGAGCAGAATGCCTGGTACTGGAGTAGATTTGCTTAAGGGCAACTCTGCATTTGATAAAATATCAGAGCAATTGATGTCCTTGTACCCTTGTTCCTTTTCTTTCCTCTTATGCAGAAATGTTAATTGACAATCAAAGGAGTAACAAGTGCATACCTGAATTCACAAGCCTTTGGGGCCCATCTTTAATACATCTGCAGATCCAGGCCTGGTTTAGGTTATGCCTTCTTTCATCCATGCTCACCCGAGAGTTCCAGTGTTTTCCTTGTTCTTGTTTCTGCAATCAGAGTTCTAAAATGTGACTCTAGCTGGTCATTTTATCGCTTCTCTCTGTTAGAATAGACTATAGCTCTATATCAGAACATTTAACTTTTAATTGATTTGTATTGATAATAGGTGAAAAAAGTTAATTAGCTTGGAAATGACTATATCGTAAGAGCAGACTTTGGTTAAAAATTTAACCACATTAATTTTGATAATCTTTTACATTCATTTAATATTAGCTTTGTTTTATGTTAAATTTGCAAACTTTTACATTTTTATCAATGTTTTTGAGGGGGAGGCTAAGATACTCTCAATTTATGGTGTAAAATGGAACTTTAGGTCAATTATTTGACCTCTATGATTTAGGTCACACATCTCATAAGTGGAGGAGCGACTACTCAATCTGATTCCTGGTATTTTTTCTGTCATAAAGCACACTCTTAAAAAGAAAGAATTCAAAGTTGCTTCCAAAAGTACAATGTAAGAAAAATAATTTTAGGAAAGGTCAAAAATGATTAGAAGAAGGAAGTGAGAATTCTGTTAATTTAGTCTGGCTTTGAGCTTTCTGTTTGTTAGCCAAGACATAAAGGGAAAACTTTGGCTCATAGAATACTTATCTGATTAAAGAAAGCACATGAATTTGCATGGAATGCAGACTTTTTTTGGCATTGAATTCTCTGAAGAATATATTATATGATCCTACTAGGGGATATTTGTAGCGATGAATTATACCTTCACTGCTGATTTTGTGAAAGATGTAAAAGTAAACTTCAAATGAGCATTTTTCATACTCTTCTTAACCATTATCACATGAACTTATTGCCAAGGTTTTAGGTATGATGCTGTCAGATGAAAAAGGTACAAGATATATGCTTAAGTGAAGCATTTACACTAGGTTTTAGTGTTGATGCAGTGTATCTTTTCTCATTATTTTACTTTTAACCTGTTAGTCTTTATGTTTAAAGTGATTTTCTTATTGTAAGTATGTAGTTGGGTCTTAAAAAAATCCATTGGCCGGGCGTGGTGGTGGGCACCTGTAGTCCCAGTTACTCGGGAGGCTAAGGAAGGAGAATGACTTGAACCCAAGAGGCGGAGCTTACAGTGAGCCCAGATCGTACCACTGCACTCCAGCCTGGGCGACAGGGAGACTCCGTCTCAAAAAAAACAAATAAAAAATAAATCCAATCTGACAATCTCTGCCTTTTAATTGGGTATTTAGATCATTTACTTTTAATGTTCTTACTGCTGTGATTAATTTTTAAATTATCTTACTATTTCTTTTTTATTTGTATCATCTGCTCTTTGTTCTCCTTTCCTTATTTTTCTTTCTTGTTTTGTGTTGATTATTGTTTATTATTCCAGTTTATCTCCTCTGTTGGTTTATCAGCTGTAATTCTTTGTTTTAATGGTTATTTTAGAGCTTATTGTATGTATCTATAACTTATCAAAGTCTATGCAAATGATGTTATACCACTTTATATGTAGTCTAAGAGCCTTATGACTGTGTACTTCTATTTTCCTCTCTCAGCCTTTCTGCTACTTTTGTCAAACATTTTACTTTTATGCATATGCTATAAACCCCACAATACATTATTATTGTTTATTCAATTTATCTTTTAAAAATTAAAAATAATTTAAAATATCTTTTAAATAATAACAGAAAAGTCTTATATATTTTCTATATATAAAGTGCATTTTTTGGGTGCACTTTATTCCTCCCTGTCAACCTATATTTCTATTATTTTCCTTCTGCCTAATAACTTTCTTTAACATTGCTTGCAATATGAGTCTACTGGCGATGAAGTATTGCTTCTTTTATTTTACACTCTTCTCTCCTTTTTTATAATTGTTATTGTTCAGGCAGGACAGTAAATCTTGTCCCTGTTAACTTCATTTTGGTGAGAAATAGAAGTCTTCATTAGTTTTAAATGTAGGTTAAATTGTCGGTAGTTAATGCTGAATTCTTTAATAGCTGAGTTGTAGTGACATTAAGTATTCACTGTGGGTGTGGGTGCCTGTGACTTCCTTCAGAGGTCGATATATAGGGATCAGGGTGGATAGCTATAAAACCCAGGTTGTATTCCTCTGTCCAGATAGTGCAGCTGTATTAGTCTGCTTGGGCTGCCATATCAAAATACCATAGTGTGGGTGGCTTAAACAATGGAACTGTATTTCTCAAAGTCTGGAGGCTGGAACATCCAAGATGAAGGCATTGGAAAGATTGGTTTGATTCTGAGACTCTTCTCTTGGCTTATAGACAGCCAGCATCTCTCTGTGTGTTTGCGCGACCTCTTCTTTGGACATGCACATGTGAAAGGGGAAGACACAGCAAACTCTCTGATGGCTCTTTTTTTAAGGGCACTAATGCCATCATGAGGGCCTCACCCTTATGACCTCATCTAACCCCAGTTTCCTGCAAAGGGCCTGACTCCAAATACCCCCTCGTCAGGGCTTAGGACTTCAACGTGAATTTTGGGCGGATACAAACATTTGGTGTATATCAGCAGCCACAAGTTGTAGTGTTCTGTGAACCTGAAGCTTTCTCCTTATAACTTGTGCTGTTTGTGGTTAAGGACCAGAGCCATACCTCTGCTCTGATCTCTTTCTTACCCCTCTAGGCAGCTCCATGGTAATATAAGGAACACTTTACCCATCAATAGATTAGAACCTTACCTGTACTTGTCTGGAGAGAGAATTTTTCTTCCCGTAATTCTTTTTGAAGTGTCAAGAACTTATTTAGTTTCACTGGATTAAAGAGAGCAAAATTATCAGCTTGAATCAGGAGCAACTTGAAGGAAGAGATCAGGGCTATGAAGCCTGTTGGGAGATCTGCATTTATAAGGAGATGGCTTCAGCAAGGATAAGTCATATCTTAACATCTTAGTCTTAAAGGACAGATTTGTTGCAAAGAAAATGGAAATGAAAGGAAAAAGTGCTAAGTCTTTTTTTCTGTGGCAGCATTTCAGAATTATGTATTGGAGCTCAATTTTTGCTTTTGCCTCTCCCTTCCGTTAATATTAGAGTCAGAGGCCTGATCAGACACGGTGCTGTTTTTTCTGCCTAACCAAAGCTGTGGACAGGTGAAACCTGTAAAGATATTAATGAATCAAGAAATTTCATATGAGTGAGGTGGTTGAATTTTATTTCTGTTGTTAATGTTAGGTGACGTTGTTAATGCTACGTATTTTGTTACAGAGATTCCAGGATGCCAATATGCCTTTACATTTGTTCAGAATTTTATGTGGGATTATACTTTTATATTTTAATTTACTTTATAACTTGTTAGCTATTCTTTCTCTAAACATCTGAGAGATAGTTTTCTTCCCGGCTTTAAAATTTAATTGAAAAATAAAACTGTGACTATGTTTTGTTAAGTTAAACAATACTCTCTGCCAGGCTTCTTAAGGCAAATAGGATTATAAAATCTTACATGCCCAGTTCATATTACTCGCTCTGAACAACCGATTAACCACTCCCATATAATCCTAGGAGAGTTTAAAAATAAAATTACAGCTTTCTTAATGTTTCTCACATTTGCCCAAAGGTTTCAAAGAAGGTGCCATAAGAAATATATGAAGGTGCCCTTGGAAATAAATGCAAAGAAGGTGCTGTGGAAATTAACTTTCTTTTGGTGGCATCTTTGCAGTGAGATTGGGCTATTAGGGGCATTTTAGTTTTCCTGTACCTAGGACAATCTGCTGCTTTTAGTTTTCCTGTATCTAGAACAATCTGCTGCTTACAGTGATTCCCTGATGTCTTTATTAAGGGAAAGAGACTTCCCTTTTTAGGATTCATCTAACAAAGTGTTATTGCTTACCTATGCTTACCTATTTTTTTTTTTTTTTTTTTTAAAGATTTTTTTCACTCTGCTAGGCACTGGGGAACTATAAGGACTAAGAGGACCTCTTCCCCTCTAGAACCACACTACAATTTAGTAGGATAGCCACTAGCCACCTTGGCTATTTCAATTTAAAGTTAATTAAAAATTCAGTTCCTTAGTAGTACAAGACACATTACAAGTGCTCAATAGCCATATGTGGCTAGTGGCTATCATATTGGACAGCATAGATATAGAACATTCCTGACATTGCAGAAACTTCTGTTGGACAGTACTGTACTAGAAGTTATTATTCAGATTTGTTTACCCACATATATAGTTGTTGTAGTAGTGCTTTTAGTCTTAGAGTCATGTTAACCAAGGGATGGATAGGAAAAAAAATACGCTAGAGGGAAAATTATTATGGGCTATTCAGGTGTTCTTGTTACTATATGTGCCCCTAATATTAGGATTTTCTTCACAGAACATTATCATTCAAAAAAGAAGTCATTATATATATTCAGGTTCTTACAAAGGCTCTCATATTACTGACTAATCTTTCAATTACAGTACTTTATTTTGAACATCAAAATGGCTTTCATGAATGTTTGCTTATGGTGCTTGAAGAAGTTAGTGGTAAAATCAGATTTAAAAAGAAAGAAATTTAACACAAATTTAGTAATCTGGGCATGACCTCACAACTACAAGTGTTGCGCATTATTGTAAACAACCCTTTTTAAGAACAGATAAAGCAACAGCACAAGTGTCATTGCTATGGAGATCACAATTATACCCCTGCAGGATCTATGACAAACTGTCCTGCTATTTAGCAAATTGGTACTTGTGGTAACTGTGCCATACATGAATTTTAAAAAGTGCTATACCTCAAACAATCTGGAAGGGAAGACGATTTGCTCAGGAAAGTAAAAAAAAAAAAAAAAAAGAATCTGGTGATAATAAAGACATTTTTGTGCCTGGGGAGTTCTTAATGAAATGTGAGAGGAAAGAAAACAAGGAGCTTTTCTAAATTAAATATGCTCTATAATATGCCATGTGATTTTGAATGTGCATACGACTAAATGAAGGAAATACTATACCTAGACATTTAACCATTTCAATCTCAGTCTTAAAAGTTAATGTAAATAAGTTGTTAAAAAAAACACAAAACCTTATTTTTTGAGGAAATCATCTCATATGGAAAATGAGAGATCATCTTATATTCAGGATTCACTTAAACTTGAATTTGGATATATAAAGTATCTACTTCTGGAGATAACCTTACTGTTTTTTTTTCCTAAGAAATTCTAAGCATTTCCAGAGAATTGATTAAAATTTATTAAACTACAGAAAGTGAAATCAGAAGACTACTGAATAATTTCTTAAAATCATGTTAAAATATATAAAATTTATATGCATGTAAGTATGCTAAAAGTATACAGAAAAGAAAAACGTGGAAGAAATGCAACAAAATGCTAACAGTGGTTGACTGGGCAGTGGGATTTGTGTTCTCGTTACTCCTTTATTATTGTCTGTTTCATTTTCTATAATGAATATGCATTATTTTAATAATTAGAATAAAAAGAAAATGTAAATGAACACTTAAAAAGCACATGTTAAAGAGAACTCTTGATTAAATGGAAAGAAACTTCTTTGTACAAAGACTAATTCCATGTGGGCATTGGGTACCTTTCTCAGAGAAAATGGGTTGTCTAACCAGCACGCCTTGTTTGTTTTTTAATGCCTAACAACATTTAGGATATCATACAAAATAGAAGTCTTGGAAATTCTTACATATATGATGATTATTTTTAGAGATGGGGCCTTGCTATGTGGCCCAGGCTGAAGTGTGGTGGCTATTCACAGGCGCAGTCACAGCTCACGGCAGCCTCGAACTCCTGGGCTCATGCTGTCCTCCTGCCTCAGCCTCCGGAGTAGCAGAACCGCTGGCGCATGGCCACTGCGCCCGGCTTTACAAAAGCTATTAAGACTTTTGTTTTGTTCAGCATGTCTGGGTAACATTGCATGGCCTATCCCAAAGTCTGAAATATTTTAAATTCCAACTGACAAGATGTTAGGATACTCAAAGGAAGAATTGACCACACATAAAATTGTTTAAATGTGCTCAGCACTTTTCAGACTATTTCACATTAATTCCTAGTGAAATAATGTAGAAAGATTACTTTAGGGGTAAAGGTAATTTAGGCCTTTTTTGTTCTTTTTTGGTGTTGACTTACTCTGACTTTGAGTAACTCAAGTCATATACATCAAATTTCCTCTGTATTACTCAAGTTTTTGGTTTTGTTTTTGTAAATTGCCTTGACCTATTTGGAGGAAATACATGTTCTAAGAAATTTGAACACAAATGTATCCTTGGGATGCTATTTCTCTTCCTTTCTTTCTCTAGTGCCATTTTTTACATCACACAGATTTGGAAACAAAATGACATATTTCTTTGCAAATTGTGTGATGAGTAGAAGAAAGGAAAATATTAGCAACTCTCTGCATATACAAAGAGACTTTTCAGGATCTCCGAGGGGATATGAACTCCCAGGTACTAGAAGACTAACCCTCTTTACAACCTTACAAAATCCTGTACAGATGACCTATGTGTAAAATGCACTGCCTGTTGCTTTGGATATCACTTGACACTAAAAAGCTATGCATTTTGTATTTTTGCATGTCAGAATCTTAGCCAGAGGAATTAAAAATAAATATTTAAGTAGGTTCCTGACTTTTCCTATCAAGGAGGCACTGAGACAGGCAATTTGCTTAGCAAGTCTTTTTGTTCACCTGTTTTTGTGCTGCGGAGAAATGTGATGTTTGCTTCTGATGATTCCAAATGTGCATGCATTACATGGTCAGAGCAGAGTATAGTAAATGCCAGTGCTATCGGTGGAAGGCTGGATGATAACATGTGACCCGAGTGACAGAAATAAATGTGTCCTGGCAAAAAGGAGCCATTAATCTGAATGAAAATATTACCACACAGTGGGCAGATTAATCTTGGCAGTTTATGGCAGTGGCCTTCATATATAAAACCTATTCTGTGCTCCCACAAATGCCCAATCAGTAGACAACTGCCCCAGTGTTAATTGTGACTGTGTGCGACATTTGGGTAAAATCTTCCGATGTTAATGATCCTGAATTTCTAAATGCTCTTATCCTAAAAATTGATTCTTAGTTTAAGCAAGATTAGCAATGTGGGCCATTCAACTTTTTTGTTTGTTTGATTTTCTGAAAATATTTATATATTTGGGGTTTAAACAAAGAATTTTTTTTTTTTTATTTTTTGCCGCACTCAGAACACCTTAGCTAATATATGAGGTGATTAAAAAGTTATTGTAGAAGTTTTCTTGTCTGGTTTATTGATGCTAGTAGTTGATTAATCAAAAAAAGTCATAACAAATTATAAATACACACCTTCTACTTTTCGTGTTAGTATTAAATCTATATACAGGTATTTTTCTTTTTTTATTTGCCAACATTTGATATCAAGTCAAGGCCTAGTTGAAATTCCCTCACATCTTCCTTGTATAAACAATACCCACAATGCTAATCTCTATGATTTTCAATCTCTGTCTCTCTAAATTGGCATGGTAATTTAAAGATATTGGGAAACAATCTAAATACGGAATCCTCCTAGATTTTTACTAAATTTCCCCACAACTTCTCAGTTATCTAACCTACATCAGCTTTAGTATTTTTTAATGACTCATCTTGATGAAGTCCATTCAAACATTCTGCTTAATTTTTATAGAAACAGTGAATCACTTTCTGTTTACACTCGTATTTCATGGATTTATATGGAATAATCTGTTCACATCCTATTTGATTAACACAGTTGGAGTAAAGAGGCTTGGGACCAAACCCAGTCCACCTGTGGTGAATGTGTGACTCAGCTGGTGGGACTAGCCATGCATGGGGGTACACTAGAGAAGTCCACCAGGATGACTCTGCAGAGTGCCCTTCACATCAGGGCATGTTCTACAGAGGGAATGGATATCATCATTGCTTCATTAAGCCTGTCACGTTTTTCTGTAAACATCTACAAATAGCTATAGGTAAAAATGGATAAAGAATATAATTTTTAATATTATGTTCTCTTTATCAAATGAAAAGCCAGATATAGCTAAGTAAATGCTAATGCAACTGTTTTTAAATGAGGTACATGCCAACATTAATAAGCTCTGAATTGTTCATTTTACTACTTTTACATTTATTATGTATGTGGTATATTAATTGATTGCTTTGTGAAGCTGTTTAAAATTTTTCAAGAGAGTGATAATGTGCCAAATGTGAAATAAAATTGGAGAGGTGAAGCTGTCAACAACTTAAGTGTTAGTACTGACTGACAGTGACAGGGTTCAAGAAGTATCATAGATACCAATATGCTATGTCACAGCTATACTATGACCAGAGTGGGTATGGTCCCTGCTAAACAAGTTAAACAAAAGGGTTTTTTTTTTTTTCTTTCTAGTGCTTTATAGTTTCCCCTACTATAGAAAATGCATGAAGACTTTTTAAATGGTGATCTTTATGGCCATGATAGACGTGTGCGTCTACAAGACCAAGTCCAGGTGTTTCCATTGCGAATACAGGGAAGGAGTTGATTTAAGCAAGTGATTACTTAAAAAGGAAAAACAAAAAAGTGGAAAAAGGATAGGAGAGAATGTTAATTGGGAGGGTTTCAAGTATAAAGGAGACTTAAAGATGGGCATAAATGTAACTGTTAGGAACACATTTGAAAGAACTTGGCCTTAGAAAGGAGATTTATAGAAGCAAATAATTCAAGAACTGTAGGTTTTGAAACTGAGACACACTCATTGCCAGACAGAATAAGAATGAACATGCCTGAAATTTCACTGAGAAAGATCACAGATACACAGTCACGTGTTGCTTAACGATGGGGATATGTTCTGAGAAATGCGTTGTTAGGCAATTTCATCATAAGCAAAAATCATAGAGTGGATTTACACAAACCTGAATGGTATAGCCTATGACACACCTAGGCTGTATGCTACAGCTCATTGCTCTTAGGCTACAGACCTGTACAGCATGTAACTGTAATGAATACAGTAAGCAATTGTAACACAGTAGTATTTGTGATCTAAACATATCTAAACAGAAAATGTCCAGTAAAAATATGGCATTATAATCTTACGGGATCACTGTTGTATAAGCTGTACATTGTTGACTGAAAGTTGTTATGTGGTGTATGACTGTATTTAAAATTATAAGAACATACGATCCCAAGGTCATTTGATTCAGGCCCCAATAAAGCACTAAAATAGTCCAAGAATCTTACCCTTTCCCATTAGTGAATGAAGACATTCTTCAGCCTTCCTAGTTGAACTGATGCAATGATCAGTGGACCTTGAATCTAAGGAAACAAATTTCTGTTTATCTTAAGCCTTCTCAATTGTGCTTTTGTATGCGTTCATCTTATTCTTCCTATTATTCTTAACTTAGTCATCCAGATTGCTGCTTAAAATGGAAAATTAGCCTAAAATGGAGTTGGGCAAACAAACAAATCTATCACTGTCCAGAGTTTCTGAACCCTTAACCCATTTCTTACAAGAAGAGAGGGAACTATTTTCTTTAATATTGAAAAGACGTTACCTGGAGCACCCCTAATGAACCTTGTTCCACACGTTGAATGATGCAGTAGAATTTAGAGGATTCTGACATTCAGAGAACAGCAGCCAACTGTCAAAAAAACGGTAGGAGATGGTAATAATGACCTCGATTTAAGGTCACTGGTGCTTGAATGCTTGCGGTATTTTGGCACTAGCTATGCCACGTCCTGCTGATCATGGAACTGGTGCCAGGTTCACTCAGTGGGGCCAAAGGAACTTTGAGTATAGTGACAAGAGGCTAAAGAGCCTGAGCCGCTTGGCTTATAAGATTGATTCTTAATGGAAGATTGATCTGGGTTGGGCGAATCTGTGATTTTTCTGTTGGTAGGGACTTGAAATTGGTGAATGAGATAAACATGAAGTTCAGATTCCTTAGCAGATGACAACAGCTTTGCTCTGTATTCCTGTCACCTAGCACCTAGTAGGTGCTTGACTATTGAATGAAGAAACAACTGAACACATTTTCTAGGTAGACTTCTAATAGAATTAATATCTACATTGGATTTGTAAAAGTAATGATGTTACCGGTACACATTTAGTTAGTGAGGAGTACTTCCTTTGGGGTTATAAGCATAAAAATACTCAATAACCTCATTGCTTTATTGATGTTTGTTTGTGAAGAAGGATTAAATAGTATCTTGCCTTTTTTCCTTTGCTTTTAATCATTCATTGTTAAATAGAGGCTTAGGCCATCTGTCTCTGCCAAGATCTGCCTCGATATGGAAGACTGTATAATAGAGATACTAAAAAAAACCTCTCTAATAATCTGTTTATACTATTATTCTCCAGGCTTTTCCCTAAAACAGTTTTAAGTAAATTTCTTACCTTGAACTGCAGACTTATCTGTTAATTAAAACTAGTTTTGTTGACTAGGTCGCAATGCTCTTGAGGCCTGTGGAAATTGTCCTTAGCTGCCTTTTCTCTTGAAGATAAGACAGAAAACAGGATGCCTTGCCGGGTTTAAAAAGTAAAATACAAACTGTCAGTTTTCTGATACCAAGGGACATTTTTTTGAGAATCAACATTCCAATGGCTAATCTAGTTAACTCTCAGTGGTATAAGATAGGAAAAAGGAAATTGACTGTGTTTTGGTATTTGGTTTTATTTTATTTTATTTTATGCTAAGTGCTTCTTAGGCAATTCTGCCTCATCAATATTCCGTAGATGTAGGCATCATTAACCTCGGTGAAAAGTTTATCACAAGCCACTGTTAGGACTTGTTTTTGAATAATATGACTCCAGTATTTAAATGAAACAAACTACCTATACCCAAACTCAATCAACAGAGTTTAAAATTATTCAGAATATGGAAAAATAAGGTTTACGGCCTGGGTGCTATGGCTCTCACCTGTAATCCCAGCACTTTGAGAGGCCAAGGCGGGAGGATCACTTGAGCCCAGGAGTTTGAGATCAGCCTGGGCAACAGAAAGAGACTCCATCTCTACCAAAAATAAAAAACAATACCCGGGTGTGGTGGTGCACACCTGTGTCCCAGCTACTCGGGCAGGTGAGTTGGGAGAATCACTTGTGCCCAGGAGGTCGGGGCTGCGGTGAGGCATGATTGTGCCGCTGCACTCCAGCCTGGGGTACAGAGTAAGACCCTGTCTCCAAAAAAAAAAAAAAAAAAAACCGATACGGTTTGGGTGTGTGATTTGGGGCAGTGTTTTTGGCATGCACGGGTGTATTGGGGGTGTGCATATGCCCAGACATATGCGCAATCTGAAGACGTAGTATGAATTTTCCTTGAAATAAATTTGGCTCTTAGAAGTGCTTTCTTCTCAGTCACATGCAAAATATGGTGAAGAATCGTAAGCAGTCATAAATACTGGCTTGTATACACCATTCAGGGTCAACTTCAACAAAATACAGGTCACTCAATTTTATCCAGCAGTCACAGTGCTGGATCTACTGTGGGACTCTTAAAATGTTTCAAGTGAGAGCTGGATAGTCATAGCTAGAATCTGAGTTATACATTCTGATTTCCTTTATGGACTATAGATTAACTGCAACTCCGATAATACTTCATTATAATCCTACTGACTTCTTTCTGGCAAGAGAATTGCCAGGTACCCAGCTCTGCACGTCCTGAATCCTGTCAGTAGCTCTAGTTTATAAAGGATGATTTGCTAATGAGATTTCGAAGACAAGCACTAGATATTGATGGTGATTCAATGTTGTTTGTTGTCTGAGTGGTTGTTTTGCTTCAGGGTAGTTTTTGTTTTCCATTTCTTTAGCAACCTCTTTCTCTACCCCGCTCTTGCAGAATTTGAGATGAAGAAATAGGCCATTATTAGTTACATATAGACATTATAGGATGTTTTGGGGGTTCTTAGTCAAAATGTAAATGATAGTTTAAAACACAGTTTGAATACCCTGAGTATCTTTCTAGTCAGTAAATAGTGATTGCCATGAGGACCACGAGTGTATCAAGACAGTTTCATTGTAGTATTCAATGAAAATCTTAAAAAACATAAAATAAAATTCTTGCTGTATTTTATGAGTAGGCTACAAGAACCTAGTAAGATTTTAAGGCAGAAGAACCTTTAGAAGGGGCTGAAGGTCACAGTTGTCACTCCTTGTGTGAAAACCTGTGAATTGCCTTCCAGACACTTTTATTTTGCCTTAAGACTGCAACTGTGTTCTGTCTAGGGGTTCTGCTGACAGCACGACCGCACGAGTACAGTTTCCTTTCTGTGCATCAGCACAATTGGAGATTGCAATGCTGCTTGTGGCCGTTAGGATTTAGTCATGGAATGTAAGGAATTTTCAACAGGAAATGTATCTGGCTTTGATATATTTTCATCTGCCGCAGTCGCTTAACCTGCATGCCTTTTGGGTGTCAGCATTTAATTCTAGGATTTCATTGGAACATGTGTGTATATAGTTTTCTCCATCACTGTCTCGAGTAACCCATTTGATGCTGTTCATGTACAGGCCCTGTTTTCATTAATAATCACGTAAGCAGCGTTAGCAGGTTTTGGCAAATGCTCCATTTCATCTATGCCGAGGAACATAAAACTCTTACCGGCAGTATAATTTAATTTCACTGTGCATTTTTGGTTAGGATGCAGCCAACAAAGTCAGCAGAAGTGCAAGTTGTTTTTAGGTGGCTCAGTTGTATTGTAGTTGTACGTACTGTACCTCACTGCTCTTAAGTGTCTTCCATAACAAATACGGTGTCAGCGCCAGCTTTTGGGTATGTGACTTATACAAATGTCAAAGTAGCAGGTGTATTACTTTATTTCCAAAGAAAGGCTTCTTTATCGTCTCCACTACATGATTAATGCTCTTAGCCAGTTGGCTGCAGAATTTAACCTGGCAGGGCCCCAGCACATAGTAGGTGGACAATGAATGGATATAACCATTGCTGTGGTTTTTATTCAAGGCTCTCAACATATGATTGAATGAAGATACCTAGAAACTGAAATATCAAGGCAGTTGTGAGGATAACTGAGGAACACTGGGTGAAGCTTATGTAATGTCATGATTTAGCACATGCCTTATTATTTTCATAGCTCTCAAACTTAGCCCTACTAGGAGAGAAACTGTATTTGGAACAGTACAGAGCAAATATGTGAGTGTTTTCATGTGCCGTTCTCTTACATTTAAACTAAATAAATTTAAAACAGTCAACAAAGATTGAGTCAGGAGGATTTTATCTTATTCATCCTTAAAAAAAGCCTTCTTTGGTGCCAGGCATATAGTAGACACTCAGTAAATATTTGTTGGCACACTAGCTTGGTGCTGAATATAAGACATGTTCAATTTTGTTGAATGACCAATTGAGAATGTAGGAGTCACTGTAATCATGGTGGGACCCATTTCTCTAAGGACGTTTCTAATATGACTGTGTCATTTCTTTGCCTTGGACTGGTCTTTTATCAAGGTTGTTACTGACATGGCTATGCTTTATTGGGGTATCTACTATATGCCAACCATTATACTTGGTTCTCTAGCAATATCATCTCATCTTGATACATTGTACTAGTGAGAATTACAAGAAATTTCATATTCAAATGAAAGAGAATTTTTAATTTAATTTTTATATCCCCAAATTACTTAATAATCTGCTAAAGGGAATAGTTCTCCTTTCCCCCTACATGGATTCCCCATCAGAAGCTCATGCCTTTGAGCGGTATACTTGGCCACTGAGCTGGAAAATTGTCAGTCTTCATAACAACGTTTTAGATCCTAGAACCTCAGTGGAACAGTTTCTCAAAAATTTCTACCATCTTATGAGAAGCCACACAGATGTGCCTTCATATTGTAGTATATTAACAAGATGGTAATGCATGTATGTATACAAATCTATCCTGAGAGTCTCCTTTGAGGGTTGATTCAAAACTCACTCCTCATCTTGGTTTTGGTTGCTTGATATGGGAAGAACAAAACATTTATCTTTATGTTCTGACAATGGAAATATATAGTAGTTGGTATGAAATACTCAGTGGGCGAAGCAGTGAATGATAAGGGAAATAGTATTTAGCATGTTGCATTTGCAAAGGAAACTCTTAGAAAAGTGGCTAACTTTAGATTTACTTATACTCCTTAGAGTTCACAGGGATGAATTTAGGTGAAGCGATGATATTTGAAGGAAAAGGTACAGGTCTACTTACAGTAGACTAGATTAGGTGATCTTATTATGCAATATGTTTTAAAATTACTGATGTGACATACATTAATCTCAAAATAATTATGCTGTGTGAAATAAGCTGGATAAAAAGAGTATAATAGTTGATATGGTTCAGCTGTGTCCACACCCAAATCTCATCTTGAATTGTAGCTCCCATAATCCCCACATGTCATGGGAGGGACCTGGTGGGAGGTAATTGAATCATGGGGGCAGGTCTTTGCTGTGCTATTCTCATGATAGTGAATAAGTCTCACAAGATCTGATGATTTTATAAAGGGGAGTTTCCCTGCACAAGTTCTGTTATTCTCTCTTGTCTGCTGCCATGTAAGATGTGCCTTTCACCTGCCATGATTGTAAGGCCTCCTCAGCTATGTGGAAGTGTGAGTCCATTAAACCTCTTTTTCTTTATAATTTACCCAGTCTCCAGTATGTCTTTATCAGCAGTGTGAAAATAGGCTAATAAATACTTTATGATTCTTTGAGAAGGAGGATCAATGACTGCTTGAGAGGTGGTGGATGGTGCTGGTATAGGAAGGAAGGATGACAGATGGGTACCGGGAATTTTTAGAAGTGATGAATATGTTTCTTCTCTTGATTGTGGTGATGTTTTGCAGCTGTGTACAGCTGTGCCAGAACTTATTAAACTGTACACTTCATATATGTGGACTTTATTATACATTTATTAAACCTTAATCAAGCTATTAGAAAAAAATGTAATTTTATGGCAATTACCACATTATAATCAACTAATTATCTAGTGTCTGTCTGTTGTACTAGACTGTAAGCTCCCAAAAGACAGGCTTTTTCTGTTTTTATCTATGTTCTCAGTGTCTAACCTGTGAGACGTTCCTATTAAGTAGTCATTAAATAAGTTGAGTAAGTAAATAGATATGTTATTTAGCTAAAGCACAGACAGCTATTATTGGCTGAGCACTTGCCATATGCTGGGTGCTGTGCTAAAAATACATTATGTTATGAATCGTCACAAACAATATTTTTGAGAAAGGCAATTTTGTTATCCCCGTTTTACAGAAAAGGAAACAGAGCTTAGAACAGTTAAGTAACATGCCCTAGACCACTGGCTAATAAGTGGACAAGGCTGAGTGATTTTAAGTCTGTGGTGGTAACCTCTCCACTTTGGACCCTTTTGGCATCTCCTTATGGCCTGTGTAGATTTTTAAAGCTGTGACGGGGAAATTTGCAAGGATATAAGACTCACTTCCTAGCCCCACACTTTCATCACAATGGGAACTTCAGTAAACATTTAAAACTGAATGAATGAACCCAGTGCTGAAAGTCTGGGAAAATCTTTTTCCTTTTGTTTACTTTCCTGGTATTAATAGAGCAACGTTGTCTTACTACACGTGGCTCTGTTTATACCGGCAGAAACCTGAATGGGAAGCAGGCTGGGGTACAGCAGGAGGGAATGCCTTTGGGGGAGCCTGGGCTTCTGCCAGCACGTGTAGCTGGGGTTCCTGAAAGGCCCGAAGGACATTGCTTCTCCATCCTCACATTGGAGATTTTGTTCCAGGAGGGGGATGAAGAGAGCATATATTTAAATTTTCTTCACAGTTGTATTATTTGTTAGATTCCTCTAAGAGACAGTTGATTTTTGTAGGCCAGTATTAAAATTCCAAAAAGGGATTACAAAAATGTTTGCATTGTAATGTTATAACACAGCTGGAATACACTTTATTCTTCCCTTTTGGTTATAATGCTATCTTATAAGAATTGTAGAATACAAAGAATGGTTACATTTCTGAAAATAATATATATATTTTTCAGGCAATTGGTGTTTTTGTGTTCTTAAAAAAGCCATTATAACATCAGTTTATCTCGTGTCTGTGTATATTTTATAGGAGTACATTAAACACAAACACTGATGAAAGTTTTTTAGTTTAGCTTAAAAGCAGTAGTTCCCGAACGGTTATTTCTCATATACTATTAGGTAGAGGTCACACTGGGATTTACATGGACTGCTGTTTTCCCTGTTGAAAGGGCTACTTTAAAAAAAAATACTTGGAATGTTGTATAGCCACATTAAAAAAAAATCCCTTATAGGGATATGGAAGATATGGAATGTACCACTGATTTCATTAGACCCATCATTCACTGGCATGCCCCTATTTGTTTATTAATTCATTCAAAAAATATTTATCAAGGCCACTCTACGTGCCATGGTCTGTGTCAGGTGCTGGAGGGCCAATGAAAAATGTTCATAAGTGACATCTGCTTTACTGCAGGGTACTTGCCCTTTCCTCCTATAGTTTTACTTTTGGAGATACTAGATGTATCAAAATTGTTAATACTTTTATATTTGCTTGTCGGTTCTTCCAAAATCGCAGGTTATTTAGATCAACTTATTTGACCTTACTGTCCTCATTAGATTTGTATAAAATGTATGGGAAATACTTAGAAAATAAATATAGAATATTAATTTCATAAAATGTGTTAGTAACTTCTTATCCTATGTGAGTTATATTATAAATAATGTACCTCAGCCGGGCACGGTGGCTCACGCCTGTAATCCCGGCACTTTAGGAGGCCGAGGTGGGCACATCACAAGGTCAGAAGTTCGAGACCAGCCTGGCCAATATGGTGAAACCCCGTCTCTATTAAAAATACAAAAATTAGCTGGGCATGTTGGTGTGTGCCTGTAATCCCAGCTACTCAGGAAGCTGAGGCAGGAGAATCACTTGAACCTGGGAGGCGAAGGTTGCAGTGAGCCAAGATTATGCCACTTGTACTCTAGTTGGGCTACAGGGCAAGACTCCGTCTCAAAAAAAAAACCCAAAAAAACCAAAACCTACCTCAGGAAAAGAGTAATAAAATGCATAAAGTATAAGAGAACTATTCAGTAAAATCAGCTTGCTTTCTGAATTCGTGCCTGTGTGTGTGTGTGTGTGTGTGTGTGTGTGTGTGTGTTAGTGATTTAACCTTGAGCTAAATCTGTTTAGTTTTTGATTTGTGGGTAGTTTGCCTATAGCTTGATCTGGCTGTCTTTTTTTAATACCTTTTTTTTTTTAGGGTCAGAGGTACATATGCAGGTTTGTAATACAGTTAAACTTATGCCACAGCGATTTGTTGTAAATATTATTGCATCACCCAGGTACTAAGCCTAGTACCCAATAGTTATTTTTTCTGATCCTCGGCCTCCTCCCAGCCTCTACCCTCAAGTAGGCCCCAGTGTCTGTTGTTTTCTTCTTTGCATTGCATCCATGTGTTCTCATCACTTTGCTCCCACTCATAAGTGAGAACAATTAGTATTTGTTTTTTCTGTTCCCGTGTTAGTTTGCTAAGGATAATGACCTCCAGCTCCATTCTTGTTCCTGCCAAGGATATGATCCATTCTTTTTTATAGTTGCATAGTATTTTACAATGTATATATACCACATTTTCTTTATCCAATCTGCCATTAATGCGTATTTCGATTGATTCCATGTCTTTGCTATTATTGTGAATAATGCTGCAGTGAACATATGCGTGCATGTGAACTTGATTTCTCTTGAGATGACTTTTGAATGGTTTCCTTATCTTTGTGTTCTGGATTGAAAATGCTAAAGGCTTTTAGAGTGATAATTTCTATTAATCTCATTCTAGCAAATTAAGCTTCTACAAGATGTAGAGGAGTGTTTTTGTTCTAGAAGAAGGGAGATGATTACAGACAGGATTTCTTTTAACTGGCATGAGTGGGCACATTAGAGATGTTTAGGGAAATTCTCTCTATAATGTATTGGTGATGAACGAAATGAATGCATAATATCTTATAATTAAGTTAATGATTACTAATTTGTTGAGAGTCCTTTTTTAATGATATGGAGAAACACTCCAGAGACAGTTATCTGGAATCACTCTGAAGGTGGTTATCTTGAATTTCAGTGTTATTTGAAAACTTCTAGTTACTATAGTCCTATAGTTTTCAGAGATACATGTGATATACATAAACTTGCTTTTTCCCATGGCCTCCCTATTGCTCTTTAGGGCTTAGGTCACTTTATATTGTAATTATTGGGCCACCTGTAAATCCCTTCAAGGAAAGGACTGTGTCCTATTGAAGTTTGTGTCTCCAATGCTCCCATCAGGGCTTTAAGCAGTTGTTGGCTGCCCTATTAGAAGGGTCCATCATCAAGGCTCAGCAACTTCCTACTATTTCTTGATCCTTCTTCCTTGCCCTGCCTTGTCCAGTTTATTTCCAGGTCGTAAGAATATCAGGGTTATGTGTGTGGAAAGAACTTGCTGCATCCTCTACTGCAGACAGATCTAGGCTTGCATATTCACTTGGTCTCTTATCAACTCTGTGACCTTCGGAACATTACATATTCTTTGTGCCTTAGTTACTCAATTTGAAAGCATGAATGATCATGCTTAATTTATAGAATCATGAGAACTAATTAAAATAATGACTAGCATGATTGTCACATAGTAGGTCCTTAGTAAATGATAGATTCCCATATCTTTTAATCAGTTCACCTTCGTCAGTAATTTTTGAAACTCTTTCACCACGTTAGATTCTTGTTAACTGTTTTCTCTATTTTTTAGTCTCTTCTGCTTTCAGATCAGCAGAGATATTGCTGCCAGATTAAATATTTATTAATTTTGTACTGTATGCTAGACACTAGGTTTTTTCTGTCCTGTGTATGATTTTAAACAAACAAAAACAGCCCGTCACTGCTTTGGTTGACAGTCTGTCTGGCCATAACCTAGTTTTTTTAGCCTTATCTTGTGCCATTCCTTTCACATACGTAACAATCCTTACAAATTGAATACTTGTAGTTCTTAGTTGTTAGGAATTGGGATGAGATGATATCCAGGGACTCAGGAAGGCTCAAATCCCATCCTGCCAATCACGTCTACCCACTCACCACCCTTCTTTCCCGAAGCAAGGAGGAGCAGAATGAGAATCTGAATACCACTCCCTGAACTCCAGGTCAGAGCTCTGATAAAAGCTGGATTGGATTATGGATTGAGGTACGAACTCAAGTTATACCTTCAACTTCTCTGCCTATTCCATCTCAGTCTTGGAATCTTACTAGTTTCTGGCCAACTGCACTAAAGATTGAAGTTGACATGAGAGAAGGAGCTTGCTAAGAGTTTATTTCAAAGAGTAGCATATATAACAGGTCTTGCATTCCATTAACTGAACCAAAAGAAAGCTTTAACAAAATGTTATAGAATTAATTAAACTTAAGTTTAAATAGCAACATGCGGCTATTTAGATTTAATTAAGTAAAATTAAAACTTTACTTCCGCAGTTGCACTTGCTACATTGCAATTCTCAATCGCTGCCTGTGGCTGGTGGTGTGTGTTTTGGATAGTGCAGATGTAAAGTATTCCCCTCACAGGAAGTTATGTTGGACAGTGCTGTTATAAACACAGTAACGTGGGTCATTCATCACCAATACATTACAGAGAAGATTTCCCTAAACATCTCTAATATGTCCACTCATGCCAGTTACAAGAAATCTTGTCTGTACCCGTTTCCCTTTTTCTTGAACAAAAACACTCCTCTACATTTTGTAGAAGCTTATTTTGCTAGAATGACATAAATAGAAATTATCAAACTTGAAAAGCCTTCAGCATTTTCAATCCAGAACACAAAGATAAGGAAATAATTCAAAAGTTACCTCAAGAGAAATCAAGTTTGCATGCATGCATATGTTCACTGCAGCGCTATTCGCAATAGCAAAGACATGGAATCAGCCTAAATGCCCATCAGTGGCAGATTGGATGAAGAAAATGTGGTACATATACACTGTGGAATACTATGAAGCTGTACTGCCTGGCCTTGAAATCTGGCTGTGCCAGCAGTAGCTGACTGAAACTTATCTCTATCTTACCTCAACTGCAAGATGGGGATAATAATAATATCTTTTTCATATGGCAGTGGTGAGGATTAAGCTAATTAGTGTGAAATACACAAAAATACTAGAAACAGTGCCCACCACTGTGCAATGCTATGTTTTTTCTGTCTTCTCTTCCTCCTCCTCCTCCTCCTCTTCTTCCTAAGTCTTCTCTGTTGTTGTTTTTTTTTTTTAAACTAAGAAACACACATTCTTCGAATATGGAAGAGAAAGGAATTTACTTTGCTCAACCTGTAATTTTTTTTCCTGGAGATGAGCTCTTAGCTGGCTTCTGGGAAAAGAAAATATTTCCTCTGTTTTATCCAACACTCTGCATAGCCTGTGACAGTTACATGAAAATGTCAGTTTAGATGTGTTAGAGATTGTTTTAGAAGACTATTCCATGTAAGCCGTGTATTGGTTCATTCATTCATTCTTGCACAAGTGTGTGAGGATTACTTCTTAAATGCAGGGCGCTGTATTTACATCAGATGGGGACTTAGAATCATCATTCCATGCTGACAAGCCCTCTGCCAAAGGGATCAGTACTCCACTTTTGTATAGAACTGGGACAGGCTTTCCGTCACAATTTTGTTATGAAACTGTCAGGTGAGATGTTGCACTGAATTCCCTTTAGTTGATTTATACAATTTCAGAGATTTTGTTATGGTAACTTGGGGGCTTTTAATTTGATTTTATTGCATTCTTTTTTTAGACTCTTAAGGCAGTGGTGTTTTCATCACTACATCTGCCCAATTTGTTATTGGCATTATTGGGAATTGCTGATGTAAAGCAGTCTATGACTTTTGGGAATATTAATAAACTCCTAAAGTACTTGTTCAATTAGCTTCTCTGACCTGCTGTTCAGAGGTTGAGCTGTCATTAACTGAGGAAGCTTCCTATGGTTTAAGTGGTGCTGAGGAAAACCATTGTCTTTCTTTCTCCTCATCTTTGTCTTGCCTACTTCATTCACTACTTTCTTGGGAGCAGTGCAGGAACAGGCCATCCAATCCCAGAGCTGCAGAGGGACTCCTGTGCCCTAGAGAATGAGAAAGAACATGCTGGTTAGGTTTTATATTACTACTGTGCCTATTTTTGATTAAGAAAATGTTTGCTGTGTGTCCAGAGGTTTGAAAGATTAATAATTTATTTTACATATCTGGAGAATTGCTTCTCTCTGCCTCAAGCATTAGGGCCAGAGTTCCGTATTTTGTTTGCATACAGTTTGAAGTGTTTTCTCTAGGTCTTATAGGGGAGAATCTGAAGACTTCATTGCTCGCTGGTTTCAGTCTTACTAATGTTGGGCCCTTAGATCAGCTTGCTAGAATACAATAATTATTCTTTCATCGTGACACCAAATTCTGTACTCTGGGACTCCAAGTGGCCATGGAAAGACTTGGATTTAATGTTAGTGCCTCATGCTATCAACTGCCTATCTGTTGTGAAATTCTTTTGTTGTCAGATTTGTCGTTTCCTTTTTAGATAGGAGATCATCTGATTTAGAGCATGAAGGTACATCTTCCTAAGTTTCTATGACAGAAAGATATTGAAGAAGAGGGAGAAAAGCCAAATACCAGAGACCAGACAAGCTGGCAGGAAATTGCAAACATGGCGGAATTTCCAGTCTTTTCCATTCTTTGAAGTCACGGATAATTTAAAAACTACTCGCTTTTACTTTTGTTTGTTTCCTTGCTTGCAACCACGTCTATCTGCCAACCTTTCTAAAATGTCATGATGTAATTATTTTAACAGGCACTGTATGCTCCTTTATTTGGGGGATATTAACCTTTCTAAACAAAAGGAATGTTAATATACACTAGAGACACAACTAATGGGATTTCATTTTTCTTGTTAGGCAAGAAGCTTGATTTTTTTTTTTTTTTAACTTCTCGTAAAAGAATGCAGCAAGTGAAATAATTGCCTTAAGCTAATCCATGATAGCGATTTTAAACGTGACTTTCCAGATCACTTTTATATGGCTTAGAAAGAATAATGTGATTTTCTTGTTTTTGTTTGCTTTAGCTAAACAGTGTTGAAGGATGATATAAATTCAATGAATTCAAAACAAAGAAAATGCTAATTGCTAATGCGCTAAGTTCTTTTAAGGCATGAAATATAGTGTTTAATTCATAAGCATTGTTTCGTTTTATATAGATTTAATTTTTTTTTAGTTAGTATAGGACAAACTCAGAATAAATTAGCCAACTAGCCATTTTCTTTTCTTTTCTTTTCTTTTTTTTTTTTTTTTTGAGACGGAGTCTTGCTCTGTCACCCAGGCTGGAGTGCAGTGGCCGGATCTCAGCTCACTGCAAGCTGCGCCTCCCAGGTTTACGCCATTCTCCTGCCTCAGCCTCCCGAGTAGCTGGGACTACAGGCGCCCGCCACCTCGCCCGGCTAGTTTTTTGTATTTTTTAGTAGAGACGGGGTTTCACCGTATTAGCCAGGATGGTCTCGATCTCCTGACCTAGTGATCCACCCGTCTCGGCCTCCCAAAGTGCTGGGATTACAGGCTTGAGCCACCGTGCCCGGCTCGCCATTTTCTTAATTATTATGTATTCCTATTTGATGTTTAAATATATATGACCTGAATATGTTGTGGTTTTTATTTTTAAAAAAGGAAAAAAAAAAGAATGGTCATAGGCTCTCAGATAGATAGTGAGGCAAAGCACTTTTAGGATTTCTACAGGGCACCTCCTCTATCCCTGGCTTTCCGCCTCTCCCCTTCCCTACCTTCTTCCCTCCTTCCCTTTAATGAGTATCCACTGAACCTTTTTCACGTACTTCCTCAATCACCCTTTTGACCAATAGCATGCATTTGCCATGGCATGGCTAGGCTATACATCTTTAGTGTTAAAGATGGTAAGGCTGGCCGGGCGTGGTGGCTCACGCCTCTAATCCCAGAACTTTGGGAGGCCGAGGCGGGTGCATCACCTGAGATTTGGAGTTTGAGACCAGCCTGACCAACATGGAGAACCCCATTTCTACTAAAAATACAAAATTAGCCGGTTGTGGTGGCACATGCCTGTAATCCCAGCTACTCGGGTGGCTGAAGTAGGAGAATCACTTGAACCCAGGAGGCGGAGGTTGCAGTAAGCCCAGTAAGCCAAGATCGTGTCACTGCATTCTAGCCTGGACCACAAGAGCGACACTCCATCTCAAAAAAAAAAAGATAGTAAGGCTATGAAACAAATGAAGACTGATTGGTCCATGTGGTGTAAAGCCCATGACTTTGGTCTTTTTTATTATGAACTACCTCCCCCACAGTTCCATAGACATGTGTACCCTGAAGAAAATATGAGTCATTAATCCCTCTGATGGAGGGACCTAGAACAATGAAGTAGGGAGGAGAGGAAGGAGAATGCTGCTGATTTGAACTGGGATCTTCTCGTCTGTCAAGCCCTTGAACAGCTTTCCCTTTAAGCAACAAAGCTGACAAGTTTTCGCTATTTTGGATTAGCGAGAGAGTATGAAATGGCTTCCCTTTCCTTCCAGGCAAAAATACCAGCAGAATCTGACTTCAGAATGAAAGTGCTAATTTCATTGGGTGGCTTTCAGATTTGAAATATGGGCTTGAACAGGCATTGTGCATTAGTCAGCTGAGGCAGTGGAGGTTATTTTTACAATGCTAATTATTATTTCATGACAGTGATTTACTTTATGTTGTCTGCTGTTTACACCCCCAAACTAGCCATTGTTTTGGGAACAGAATTGGTTGGGTTGTCTTTTCAAAGACAAATCTTACTATTTTATGCATAGAAATACTTTCCTGTAATAAAGAAGAAAGCTTTATTGAAGAGAATCTTGCATATGAAATGTAATCTGGCTAAATATTCAAAACTAATAGGTTTGTATTTTAGTATTGATTTTTAAAGTATATTTTTCTGACATCCTAACCACCTTGCTTTATCTGCATTAAAGTTAAATCTGTTTTACTGGGATGCAGCTAGATTTTTGTTACTCACATTGAACTTAGAAAGGAGCGACACATATAGTTAACAAATAAATACAAAATGAAATCGAGTATAACCCCTTGATGCGTAAAGGAAGATAAGTGGAAGACAGAGTTGATTGCATGTCTGGAAGCATATCTGCCTGATTTATGCTCTAATTTTAGTGCTGAGTTTCCTTTGTAATAGTAAAATGTCACATTAGCATGTCCCTTTTAGTAATCTAATATGCTACCAGTGACAATAAATACATGCACTGAGTCTAGCTCAGGGTTTCTCAAACTTCAGAGGCCCATGACCCTTCCTGATGTAGTTAAATTGCCCAGATGACCCTCCTGTCATATATTTTTAATTGTAAAGCACTTGAAATTAATCATGTTTTATTTCTTTTTAAATAAGCACCTCAAGAGCAGTGGTGAGCGGTTTTGCTCACGGCACTTATCCACTCTCAAAGAAAATTAAAGATTGGAAAGGGCCTTGCGTCTCAGTGGCAGCAGAACCATCTACATGGGGGAAAACATAGCAGACGAGAGCTGCATTTGATACTCCTCTACACAGTCTCTTGCCTGTGCACTTAGTGAAAATTGGCACCGGTGAATATAACAAAGTAAAAGCATTTTGAATTATTACCACAAGCCTTCAAGTGGTCATAAGCCAAGATTTCAAGTACCTCAGTGAAGGGTAAGGTTCTCTACAATTCGTATGGTAACTGAGTGCCTTTAATTTAAACTACACGGAGCTAATCTTTAGGAGAATTGGAATCTGCCTCTGAACTAATTATGATTTACAGAAATTGATAATTTGTCTTCTGCATGTGTCTGCAGGAAGAAATTACTATTAAATTTGATTAACAAATGACAGATTTCAGCCTAGTAATTTACCATCTTTATTAGCAAACTTAGAAAACTTCTTATAGTAATCTTTTCACTCGTGTCAACTCTGTTCTGATAGTTAAAGTTTATCTAGAAGTAACCCCTGCGTGTGGCTTTAGTAAGAACCTACCTTACCTTTAACAAAGAAATCTTGGTGTGGTGTCTCTTTTCAGTAGGCAAGCACTACCCAAGTGCTCACACTGATTTCCCATGGTACTTAGAACTTAATAATAGGTAATTAACTTCCAAAAATGAATAATCTGTTCTTTTGAATGCCTTCCTGCACTTCCTCAAAATATATAAAATTGTGTAAAAGGGAGCAGAGCATTATATCATATATTCACTTTATTTTTCATGCACCACTTCGTCAAATGTTTTTCTTTCTCTTCAAACAGATTGTAATTGTGTAATGGAGGATACTATTGGCTAAAGCGGTGCCATAATATATGATTGACATTGTGAATGATTCTGAATCCTACTTTGGATGAAATAACTGGGATGTAAAACTATTGTAGCATGACAGTGTAGTGAGGGCATTAAACTTTTCCTTACATGAGTAACATGGTGTAGTTTTCAAAAGTATGTTAATGTACATGTTTTTATATAGTTGAAAAAATATTCCATTGTACTAAGCAGCCTAGCAGAATTGTCACAGTGGTTACAAATGCCCTTTTATATTTTCATGTCAGGAGAATCTTATCTTCTTGCATGTCAAAAAGGGAAGTTGAACTATTAGCCTTTAAAGACCCAGAGGTAAAGTTTAATTTTATAATGACATAAAATAAATGTTCTATTATCTAAGTAATAGTTCACCAGAAAAGTCTGAAATGGCCTCCTTTCTCAAGGATGCAGCTTGTATGTGATGCTAATATTAAAATGGACCTGCCAAATTGAGTGATGGGAGGTGCTAATAACTCCAAGTGGGGAGATGAAAACAACATATTGCACACACCTGCTGTCAGCTTTCTGTCAGTTTCTTAAGTTATTGAATGGGTGAGTATAATGGTGAAGGAGGGGAGTCAGACGTATGCCAAGAAGCAGCTGGGGGGGCTAGTACCCCACAACATCATGAGTAAACGGATTGTCCTTGGCTCAGGAAGCCTGCTTGTCCCTGTGGTTCATCCATGACCTTTGACCTGAGGATGCAAAAGAAGTTTAGATTCTTTATAGCAGTCTGTCCTGGGGAGTTGAATTGACAATTAAGATTGTTTTATTCGCTTGTACCCGCATCTTAGTTTCTTGGTGTCTCATTGAGAGTATGTGCTTATATGCTTATTTTGTTTAGGTACTCTAAATTTCGTTCTGTCTCTTTCACCTTTATGATGAATCAATAGGTTTTTTTTTTTTTTCTTCTGACAATGTTTGGTGTTATTATTCTTTGGTAAGTAGGGCTATACATAGTCTGATCTGGGTAGAAGAAGGTCATTCAGGCAGTTTGCGAACACTTGTTGCTAGTAATGGTCACTCCTCTAAACTAGAACAATTTAACAACAAACGAAACAAAAACTTAGGAACTGAATTGTGGGAAGCCCACATAAGGTGTGATGGATTCTGGGGGACTCCAGAGGTTAGCCGGTGACCCTTTGGCTTGATCCGGGCCTCTCTCTGACAGCTTTCTTTCATTTTAAAGAAGCCTGGGAAAAGTTGATATCCAAAAAGTGCTCGTTAGCTGTCCATTATTCACCCCAACAGAAAAGAAGTTTCATGAAATGTCTTTCAACAACAGAAAAAAATAAGAAAAAACAAAACAATAAGCAGGCAGGGTGTGGTGGCTCAAGCCTGTATTCCCAGCACTTTGAGAGGCTGAGGTGGGGAGGATAGCTTAAGGCCAGGAATTCAAGATCAGCCCGGGCAACATAGCAAGACCCCATCTCTGTAGAAACAAACCAACAAAAACCAAAAACCCACAATGGCTTCCTGAAGTTATTTAGAGTTGATTTTGTAATGTTTTATGAAATTTTACCTCGTAGGTTAATCCAATTCTGTTCTGCTTATTCTAACTTTGACGTTCACTTGCAGTCCTTAAGCACGTATCTTTTGAATACAAGCCAACCCATGCAGTGGGTGGCAAGGTAAGTCAATTTGGGATTAAAAAGCTGTCAGGGATAATGCTGAAACACATGTGGATATTGGAGAGGTGGCTGCACCCACTTTGCTCCCTGTCCAGCTTGTAAACTGAAAGTCTCTGGAAAAAGTAGCTTCTTAAAGTAATAGGATTCACATGAGCAGAAGAGCCCATCAGAGGTTGTCTGGTTTCAGTAGAGATGATCAACAGATAATGTGCTGAATTGGTAGGCATAGTGAGGATACAAAGAAAAGACATCCTGGAAGCCTAATGAAGACTTCACTTTATTATTTTTTCAGATAATTGCTTGGATGCATGTACATTTTCCTTTTAAATTTAGAGTTAATAAAATCAAGTTGAAACACAAACATAATTTGAGTGAAGAAATGCTTGAGCATCTGGGAGGTAAAGCAAGAGGGTCCTTGGAAGGGTGTGGAGCAGCACAGTGAGGCTGTGACAAATGTCCCCCTAGCCACTGGCCTCTATCAACCCAAAGTGCTTCTCGGAAAACGAGTAATAAAATAAGCAGGATGTAAACATCAGCAACTTAAGTACTTGCCAGCTCAGTTGTTGGGAGTAGGTAAAGCTAAAGATTAAAGACAGCTTGACAAAATCCTACACACTCTCCAGCTGAGTTTTACACATTGTGAGATGTGGTAGGACAGAATGAGGGTGTTTAAAAAAATTATTGCTATTATGCAGCTGGAGGGCAATGGGCTGAGTTGGGAATATGCCAGGAGAACTTGTGCTGCTTGTGTAGATAAACTTACAGGACTTCAGCTTTCAACCCCATCCAATTCTTTCTGTCAGATTCTCTTAACCTTGTCCTGTCCCTTGCTGAGCACTGACATTTTCAGAGCAGAGGAAAATCATGTTAAATTTATGTATGAGGAGGGGTACGTCTGTGTGTATTGCTGTACTCTGGTTTTAAGTGTTTGGGCTCTTTTGATTAGTTCTGCCCTTGGTTTATTTTGTAGTCTCAGAAGTGCTTATAAACCAGTGCTGGTTAAGAGTCTAATTTAGCTTCTCCTCATGTTCTTTGGTCAGCGTGGTGGCAGTCCTTTGTGGCTGTGCAGAAGAGCCTCAGCCCCTGCTGTGGGACAAAGAGGACCGAATTGTTTGCTGCCCCTGGACAGCCTAGGCCTGTTGCAGCCCAGATGGTGCTTTTTGTTAGTTTAATTTATTGGGATTCTGCCGAAGATTTTGTTTGATGTGTGAGTTTTAACACTGAAGAATGCATGTAAACCTATGTGATGTTGGAGAATTGTGAGAGATGGGCCTGGAAAGGAAGATTGAAGCCAAATTGTAGAGTACCTTGAAACCTGACAAAGGGGAATATATTTTTATTTTATCTGTAGATACGTAATGGGGAAACACTGAGGATGACTGAGCTGGAAAGAGACAATGTGAAGGATGGACTGAGTGGAGACGTGTATCAAAGAGTCTGGGTATCAGAGACTTGTATTAGAGAGGGTTGTTGTAGTAATCTAGTCAGGCTATGAGAAATGGTTTGTATTAGAGTGTCAGGAGTAGTCATGGCAAAAATATATAGATCAGGGATGAGGGATGGGTCTCATCTCACACCCTCACTCCAGTCAGTGGCAGTGGTGGCTCCCTGGAGTACACTACGATAGGAAGGATTTTGTAAAGTTTTGTCTGGCCTCAGTGGAGGGTGAGGTAGGGGAGGAGTTCTATGAACAGTTAGTGATGTCTGCCATGGTTGAAACAATGGAGAATGGGGACAGCTTTTCTGTGCAGGTGTTGTTTCTGGTAGGTAGAATCCACATTGTAATGGGAGAAGTATTAGGAATCGTAACAAACTGAATGTGGAGAATCAGTAAATTATGAAAGGTGTAAAAGACTACTGATATTTAAGCCTGGTGGACCGGACTTAGAGAAATGACAATTAAAGGAGAAATATCCAGCAAAAAAGATATGATATGGAAGTTCGGGACTGAGATTAGTACCAGAGATTTGGATCGAAGATGATTTGTATAGAACAGATAGTTGATTTTACTCTTGCAATTTGGATTGAGGGTGGGAAACCAGAGAGGGCTGGGGGTAAATTAGTAGAGGTCAACTTGAATTCATGTGTTCATATCAATGCTGAACCGATTGTGAACATTTTTACAGCTTGAGTCACATTGTAAGGAGACCAAGAAGTGAAGTGAGCATAGTAAGCATTTGGAAGTAGGTGAGTGTTTGGGGTTCTCTATCTACAACTTTTAAGTTTTAACAAAACTCCACGATACTCTATTTAAACTCTTAAATATTACCTTGTTTATTAATTACCAAATTTTAGTATTGACTTGAGCAACAGGTCTCTCCTCTGCTATATTTTGAGATTATATAGAGTATTGACACTAAGAAGAAACTCAATCGTAGCTCCTTCTGTTAGAGAAGAAAAAGAACTCAGAAGGGTTAAAATTTTGCCCAACATCACAGAGGTAATAGGTAGCGTGGTTGGGCCTGAGACTCAGGTCTTGCAATTTTCCTTCTAAGTGCTTTTTCTGTATTCGATGCTATTTTTTTTTTTTAAGAATCTATATGATACAGATTTGAACATTATTTATAGAAATAAAGAATAAATGATGTGCATAATCTGACAGAATAATTTTGAGAAATGCAGATGTTGATAGTCCCCCGCTTTTTGCCCTTTTATTGTGCTGCTTCATTTATATATTCATAAATATATTTAAACCAGTCTCTGAATATGTAGGTCAGTGCTAGTCATTTGCTTTTATAAATGGGAAAAGACTGTAAGTTAACCAGACTGTCTAGGTTTAAATCTGAGCTCTTCCATTTTTTACCTATGAGATCTTTGATAAGTTTCTTACCTTTGTGTTCCAGTTCTCTTATTTGTAAGATGGGGATGATAATGGTGCTTACCCCATTGGGTTACTGTGAAGGTTAAATGAGGGTGGATATGTAAAGTACTTAGAACAGTCTTTGGCACATGGCAAGCTCTATGTATGTAAGATCATAGCCTTGAGAGTTGACCTTTTGGACTCAAATTCTAACTCCATCTTTTACTAGTTGTTTGACCTTGAACAATTACCGTAATTTTTCTAAGCTTAGATAATAGTATCTACCTTATAGGGCTGCTCTGAGAACTCAGTGAGATAATGCAGATAAAGTACATTCTCAATGCTTGACTTAAAATAAGGACACAATACAAGATAATCATTTTCATTATTACCATCATAATCTTTATAATTAAGAATAATATGATAATGAACATCCATGCACATAACCCCTTATATGTCTTCATGAATGTTTCCTTAGGGTAAGTTCTTAGAAGTGAAATTGCTGTCTTCCTCTTGACTTTCTACAAGGTCTTTAATCTTTAAAAAGTTTTGTATATTGAAAAAGACACGCTTTTGTTGAACACATAGTAGGTACAATTCACCAATGTAGGCATAGTAGGTTAAATAAGGTTGAACATTTCTTTGTCTATATTGACTTTGTAATCTAGTGTGAGAGTAAAGAAATGAAACTAACTGTGGTAAAATATGCAACGTGAGATGTATCTTTGAAAAGGGACAAAGTACTATGGAAACACATCAATTGAAGAGAGAAATTTCGGCAGAGAGAAATCAGGAAAGACTTCATGCAAGAGAGGAAAAAATTAGATATCTATGATGCATAGTGTTTTGATAGATGAAGATAGGTAAGCATATTCTTGGCATAGCAAGGTTTGTCATATGGCCATTTCTGTCACTGGAGCCTTAGGGTTTAAGTGCATATACTAGCCCTTGGCTTTGGAGACTTAGAGACTGGTAAGGAGCTTATCTTCTTTTCTCCGCTCACTGTGTTCCTCCATCTAGAATCTCTTTATCTTCCTTCCATCTCCTTCAGGACACAGGCAATGTTTGGATTTCCCAGTTTCTCTCAGAAACATGATAGTACATCCTGTATTTCTTAAGACAGATTCAGGCCAGAGTACACATACAACTCTTGAGTTGGTCAAATTGGAATTCAGTTGCTGGGTTCTCCATGATTACTTTAATCTGATTTCTCTGAAGAAAAGTTAATCTGTTGGTATGATCCGATGGCAAGGCTTTACAAGTATACGTGTTTTAATGTAGTCGCAATTTTTATGGTAAGTTAAAGCCTTTCCAATTGTTACTTATTTTTCAGTGACAGTTATGACAAATGGCTGGCATAATTTATTTTTGCTTTGTAGATGGGCATAACTAGAGATCTTATATTTTGAGTATGCATTTTTTATGAATTTATAGAATTTTAGCCTAAGACATTAGATTAGATGTTAAAGCATTTATGTTGACAAGCGAGAAGTAAATTGTATTCTGATCCAGTTTGTATAGTAATGTGTGACCAACCCAATTCACTAAGTTTGTATTGGTAATTTTGCATTGCTATGGGACTTAAGTTACATATATAAGAGTTGACAGTTATTTCAGCATGTGTTAGTCTTGAACTCCAGAAGGTAAAGGGGAAGTTCTGCTATTTATTTTCTGTTCAAAAACAGAGAAAAAAAAGAATCTTTATATTATTCTCTGTCACACACCGGTAAATACATAGTCTTCCCAAATCCACCATTAACCAATGCTGTGAGCTGCTTAGTTTGCTTGTTTCCCTAAAGCTTTCATGTGACAAATTTATAATTTTATATGTTATTTCTAGGTCAACAGTTAGATTAATGTTTTATCTCCTGAGCAAAAACACAGTGCTTCTTTGTAAACTTTGTTATCTTACTGAAACTGAAAATTGCAAAACAAAGAATTTTCCAGTTCTCACATTCCCTGATGGAGAACAGTGTTTATATAGAGGTTATCTTGTGGTTTATTTTATATTCTACTTAACTTTAAACTTTCTGCAGGTGGAATAAATATCCTACTTAAAGCTTTCAAATCTTATTAATTAAAGGTAGTTAGTTGTCATTACTGATGGTTTACTAACTTTTATTTATTTTTGCTTCATTGTAGCTCAGGAGGAGGCCACCTAAATTGATCAGAATATAAGCTTATCCTACTCCCTGAAATATACTTAGTGCCAGCAACAGAAATACACTCAAGAAATACTTGTTAAGTGAATAAACTGATAATGACCTAGGAGGATGCAGGTCTTACAAAGTAGTTCAGAATATGCAGATTTTACCATCAGTCTGAGAGTTGGTAACTTCGAACATTTTCTATTTGCGCTAGTATGAATTTAATTTTTTACAATGCGATATGTCATCAGTTCTTAAGTAGGCCTGGGAACTCATTCTTTTTGAAATCTATTACATTGTAAAGACCTTATAACAACATTGTCTTCCATTTGCGTGTATTTAAAGTTTTTTATGTTCTGGCTGGTCACAGTGGCTCATGCCTGTAATCCTAGCACTTTGGGAGGCTGGGATCACTTGAGGTCAGGAGTTTGAGACCAGCCTAGCCAACACTGAGAAATCGCCGTCTCTACTAAAAGTACAAAAATCAGCTGGGCATGGTGGCACATACTTGTAATCCCAGTTACTGGGGAGGTTGAGGCACCAGAATATCTTGAACCTGGGAGGCGGAGCTTGCAGTGAGCCGAAATCATGCCACTACGCTCCAGCCTAGACGACAGAGCAAGACAAAAAAAAAAAAAAGGAAAGAAAACATATTATATTGTGTGACTCCATTCTCAGACCAGGGGAAATTTGATTTTAAATATATCCCATTATTTGATGTATATTATGACCTTTTTTTTTTCTTTCCACAACCCCACCCCAAAACACTTAATACGTTTCAGTAACTGAGTCAGCTTCATTATTAAAAACTCTTAGCATAGCCAGTTCTAGTTATTTTTCAGAGTGTTCCTAGAAAGACACATCCTAAAGGAGATTGTCATGAAAGATTTTGTATTTCCTCAGAGGAACAATAGAGCTTGCATTTGTGATCAAAGATGGAACAGAGATAATCATAGAAGTGACCCAAATGCCATAAAAGCAAAAATACAGCCATAAACCTACATATTATTTTATCTTTATTTCTATTTAATAAACATTTTGGGCATGTACAGATATGAATCTTAGGTAGTCATTATGCTCAAACAAATTTTTCAGGCATTGAGGGAACACATGATTGGAGTGGACTCCAGATGAACCATGTAGTCAGCCAGCGTTCAGGATACATACGGGAACACTAGCTTTATGGCAGCTGGATAGTTTGGAATCTCATCCTTATAACTTGGATGCCTGGTCTGGCATGGTAGAGTAGACCTGATGAGCAGACTGACTTGAAATCTGATCTGAGGTACCTCAGTGATCTTATTGGAAACACAGAATAACTTAGAATACCTGGAGGGATCAAATTTTTTTTTTTCTACCTCTTTTAAACTAAAATACTGTAAATCTCAGTTGGGCATGAGAGGTAGTGAATTGAAGAGGGTTTGTGTCCGAGCTCTCTGGTCAAAGCTTTGATGTACTTATTCTGTGCTATAAATTAAAAGGGAATTCGTTCTCTTAATTGGTGATTCTGAAGAGACTTGCTGAAAGTTGCCCAGTTTGTAATTAAGCTTTGGATCTAATGTTCTTTTCTTCATTTTCTATACTTTGATATTAGATAGCTGCTTGTATGACTATACATTATGAAATAATTGGATACATGTTAAAAATGAAAAGTAAACTCTGCATTAAGTAAAATTAGTGAAGAGGCAAAAGGCAGGGGTGGCCTCTATGAAGCAGGTATGAGAAAAGCTCCACGAAGATATGATTACATTTGTTTGATTTTTTTTTTAAATTGCAACATGTTTAGATGGAGATTTATAAGAAGGTGGAATAGACCTCTTTAAAATAGAAAGTACAGGAGCTTACAAATCATATAGCACTTGCAATCTCCTCCCCTCTTCTTATCACTTTTATGCCAGGAAGGATTAAGAAATCTGAATATTTGGAGACAAAGCAGTGTGAGATGTCATTGCCCAATCCTGAAGGAGAGTTGAGCCATAGCACACACCAGAGCAGGGATGCTATAACCAGTTATGCAGGCGGAGACACAGTGTGGCTCCTATGTGTGAGTATCTGCTGTTGGTCAGTGGCGGCCTTCCAAAGGCTTAAGTGATCATGATGCTTGAAAACATGTTGGGTTCAAGGATTTATAATCTATTTTAAAGACAGTAAATTCAAGGTTAAATAGAGTGCACTGGTGTGTACCTTCGATATTAGTTCTTTAAATCTTTCTCCAAATGGTAGTTTCTCTAGAATTTGAGACATGAACACTAGGTAATTTAGTATTAGGCAAATATTTAAACAGTTTAAATGAGTTTATTGCATCCCGGCTCTATTACTTACTAGCTGTGTAAGTAACCTTAGGCAAATTATTTGAATTTTTTGCGACTTAATTTTCTCGCCTATAAAAGACATTTAACAATGGTTTCTACCTCTTAGGGTTTTTGTGAATATTAAATGAGGTAACATATGTGAAGTACTTAGAATCGTTTCTAGCATATAGTAACACTATATACGTGTTAGCTGTTATGACAGTGATAATGATGTTCTCCTCCTCCTCCTCTTTCTCCTTTTCCTCCTGCTAACATTTGTAGAAGTGTGAACTATCTCTCAATTCATCTACTCGCTTCATCTGAGAAGAGCCAGTCTTCCTGACCAGTATTTTACAACCCAAGATACCCACTTAGGGCCAACCAATATGCTACCAGCTTTGCGCTTAGGTTATTTCCAACCAATCACTTAAAAGCAGGACTCAAAATTCAACTTCAGTTCAGTAATGGTCATTGTTTTTCTCTGGTCATCCCTAAGGTTTATTTATTACTAGACGCATCAGTATGACCCTCTCATAACATTTTTGTTTCCTGAGAAATGGATTTTTAATAAACCATTATCACAACAGCATTATTATCACTATCCATGGTGTGTTAATTCAACCACGTCTGTGGCCCTCTAGTTTATTTATAGTATTGTGATAGAAGTCATGGGGAATACAAAGAGGGCAAAAAGGAAAAAATATATATAACTTAGTTGGAAAGACATAACAAATGTGTATCAAACGTTAAACAGCATTAAGAAAAAACACTAGTAAAGAGCCAAGGGAGGTTAGAGTAAGGAAACAGAATGCCTGCCCCAAGTTTTGGGGCAGAAATAGAAATATAGAAGGCAGGATCTCAATACACAGAAAGGAACAGTGCAGGCCGAATGGTGGAGGAAGAATATCTGTGGTGCCTTCAGAGAAACCATGAGCAAGCTGGTTTCACTGGAAAAGAGAGGTGCTGTTGAGAACTAATAGGAGAGCAAGTTGGTAAGTTTGGAAGATAGACAATCACGTGGAAAGAAAAAAAATTCTGTTAACTGCAACAACTAATGTCTACAACCTATCAAATTAATACATGTATTAAGCACTGATAATACCAGCTAAATCTCAGTCAGAAGCTAACGAACTGGAGAACATCAAGGACCTAGTTGCAGAAGCATATCAGAGCTGCTGGCCCTGAAAAACCCTGAAAGAGCCGGAAATTAAGAATTTCATCTTTGGACTCAGCCAAACTTAGACAGACTTGGTTTTAAACTCAGTTTAGCTGCTTACTAGTTGTATTAGTGGAAACATTAATTAATTCTCTGTACTGCAATTTCCTCATCTGTAAAGTGGTGATACGATTAATTTGAAGATGGCGCCTTTGAAATGTGTAAGGATTGAATGAAATGGGTAATTTATGTGAAGATCTTACAAATTAAAACATATAGTGAGTACTTACTTAATGGTCACTAATATTAACAGCAACAGAGTATGTTTCAATGAGACAGAATAAGTTCAATTTAATTTTTTTTCATATTGAGATGCCATGTAAAATGTTAACTAATGTTCCACTTCTTTAAGAAAAAGTTGGAAACACATTCATACTTATTTTTAACCTTACTACTGTGAAATGACAGTGCTTCTAATTCTGGCTGTGAAAACTAGTAATCCTTTTAAAAGGATTAAATTGTGAACAAACACATCAGGAAAGAACTTAAATCTAGTGTTTCCTGACTTCTTGTTTTGGTTCTGATTAATTAAATTTTTTTTCAGAAAGGGTAGAAACCAAGAGTAGGTACAATTGAAGAGTTAATCAGAAAATTAAATAAGGGTACTCATTAACCATGTGTTTTAGTAATAGAGGTTTTACTGTATCGGGAGTTCCCACTTGTTCTTTTTCTGCAAATGTGACACTCAGTTTTATTTTTAAATGCTGACATAAATTGAAAGTCTTTTATAACCTCTGAAGCCTGGTTCTCAAAGTGCAGTCCATGGATCCTTGGAGGCTCCCAAGGTCCTTTTGGGGGATCGATGAGATCAAAACTATTCTCATAATACTAAGATGTAATTGCCTTTTTTGGGTGTGTTGACACTTGCTCTGATGGTGCAGAAGCAATGGTGGGGAAAGCTGTGGGAGCCTTAGCTTGAATTGAGTTAGTGGCACTCAACTGTCCTAGAAGTCATCGTATCCTTCACCTCCACATACAGTAAAAAAGAATATCCCTGATGAAGCAGTAAAAATTACTAATTTTATGAAAGCTTGACCTTGAGTTACATGTTTTTAAAAATAGTCTGTGTGAAGGGGAATTACAAATAAAGCATTTTTGCTACATACAATTACTTGTCTCAAGGAAGAGGGCTGGGGAGATTGAGTTAAACTATAGTTATTTAGACTTGGGTATTTGGCAGACATTTTCTGGAAAGCAATGAGCCTGTCATTTTAAGAGAAACAACGCACAGTGATAAAATTAAAGATTTCAAGTGAAAATATGAATTTTTTAAAAACTTGCATCTTCCTCTGTGAACTTGACAAATTCCTAATGAACCATTGACGACTCTTATGATATTGGTGGTGATACTAATGAATGTGACTTTTTTGAAACTGAATAATGAAATGTGTCAGCATTTGGAAAAGCACTGCATAACTCAGTGAACTCATATTTTCCAAATGTCCATTGCATGATTTTAAAAAAACATGAGTGTCTAAAAGATCCATTCAAAGTGCAGGATTGGCTAATGAGTTTTAGTGTAACAGAGTGTGAGAAGTTCCTTGATATGGTTTCAGATTCCACAATCCAATTTAACCATTAAGAAACCACCACTTGTTGAGTTTTGGTCTAGTATCAAAGGAGAATAACCATAATTATCTGAAAAGACTATTAAAATACTTTTCCTTTTACAACAATATATCTACATGAGGCTATTTTATTTCCCATATACTTCAACACAAACAATGGATCACAACATGAATGAAGCAGCAAATGTGAGAAGCCAGTTGTTGTCTATTTAGCCAAACTTTAGATTTGCAAAATTCTTTTCAAAATTTTTTGCTGTGGAAAATGTAGTTATTTTCACAAAAATATGTTATGTTAACATGTGATGGATTTATTAAGTGAATTCATAAGATTCTTTAAAAAATATTATCAGTTTTATTTTTAAGAGTTTAAAGTGGTTCTGACATTATGAACTTTGAGAACCACACCTCTGATGTGGTACAATTAAATTTTCCTATGAATTTTTATGGTTTACCAATGCATGAGATTGCCATCTCGTGACAAAATAGGGAAATGCAGGTATTTTTGAAAAGCTCAGCTTTAAGGACTTGGAGCGATTTCTAATGACTACTTGTTGGAAATTTATCAAGAGAAAGATGTAAGTTCAGATTTCCAAGGGCTATGTCTTAAAATATTATGTGCCAAAAATATTAATTTTCAGAAAGCAAGCAAAAAACAGTTAATTAAATGGGTATTTTTAAAGGGCTGACATTGGTTTGGGGCCAGTCTTCTGTTAAGAACACGTTTAGTTTTTATGTTCAGTATGTATATTTCCTATTACACAGAGCCCCTTTGTATGTGATGTTATATACTGCTCGAATGTGTATTTACTGTTCAAAACACTGATAAATGTTTGTGGTGATATTCTGGTGGCATACAGTAGTCCCCCTTTATCCTCAGGGAATGTATTCCAAGATCCCCAGTGGATGTCTGATTCTGAGGATAGTATGGAACCCTATACAGACTATTTTCCCTATACATATATACCTACGATAAAGCTTAACTTATAAATTAGGCACAATAAGAGATTAACAACAACAATAAAACAGTTATATCAATATGCTGTAATAAAAGGTGAATGTGGCTTCTCTCTCCAAATATCTTATTGTACTGTACTCACCAATTTTCAGACCCCCATTGGCCTAGGGTGACTGAAACTGTAGAAAGTGACACTGCAGATAAGGGGGGGATTAGTGTAACATCACTAATGATTGACTTAAGGTTTAGTCATTGGTTGCTACCACAAACTTGGCTGATAATATTCTTTCTAAAGGGAAATGTGATCAATTCTTTATGATGTAGAGTTTAAGTCCACACTCCGGTAAAGAGTTTGAATTTGCTGCCCTTAAATACTACATCACTGTAGTTCTGTGTGATGTGTCCTGTACAAACATGCAGAGTAAACATCGTTCCTTGCCTTCTGCTTTCTTGAGCACTAAAATACACAGTGTCAATATGCACAAACATGTGGAAGGACATATAGACAAATACAGCCTTAGCCAAGTCATGAGAGATGCAGCTGCAAGAAACAGGCTCATGCATAATGAACATTTATGCTATGGCATAGCTTGTGTTTTTGCATCGATGAGCTGTGTGAAAAGGAAGGAACCTCACTTCATTTTCATTCAGTTAGAATGAAGGCCCACTGGTCAGTTTTTTGACTCAATTCAGCTGATTGTTTTCAGAATAATTGTTCTTTTCTAACAGTTGTGTGTAGGGACAGCCGCACTCTGATGAAATGACTGTGAGCCTATATGCTAACTACTGTACGAATTTTCTGCCTATATTCACTATGTACCCAGTGACCCTGCTGATGAATATTTTAGACATCTTCATGAATAATGTGACTGCCCACAGGAGAGCTGCTTGCGTGTTTGTAAGGCTGGACATGCTATCAAGATGATACCGACTCCAATTCTATGTACCAGTGTGAAGATAATAAAATACCTAAGTAAGGTTGTTGGTCAAGATTGTCTTTGAGGAATCATGGATGCTTTGAAATTGGATGCCAAATTTTACATGTAGGTGGATGTATGTGTTTTTTGAGAAAACACCACAGCTTTTATCAGACTCTCCAAAGGGATGTGACCTCATAAAGATAAGCTTTACAGTTTTGAAAGTGCTTCTCCATACATTTTTATTTGATCCTCCCAATGATTTTGAGGGAGGCATGTTGGGCATTCTCTCTCTTTCTCTCTCTCTCTCTCAACAGAAGAGCATGACTCAGAGCTTAAGTGGTTTTGTGCTTCATCCTGTAAGCACTAGGAGCCTTTGAGGGTTTTAAGTGAGGAAGTGATCTGATCAGATTGTCCTTTAGAGAGATTGCTCTGGTGGTAGCGTAGAGGATGTTTAGAGGGAGTAGGAGGCTAGTTAGGACATCATTGGGAAAATCATGTAAGAAAAGATGGTTGGCCCTAAGTTTGTTGCAGTCAGATTGGAAAAGAGGGGAGGAATTTGCTAAACAGCTTTGATTTTGAAGAACTGATGGAACCTCAGGGAGAAAAGACTAGTAAGCAATTGGAAGTTCTAGTCTGGGACTGGTGAGGTGAGGAGGACCTCACGCAGGGTGTATAGAGTGAGAAGTGAAGAGTTTCTGGGGAGAAAATGTCAACTAGGTGTTTGGCTGGAGTTATGGTCTTAGGGAAGTTCCGAGAGATCCAGGAGTGGCCAAGGAACATCACTTTTTTCACTCCATTCTCTCTATTCCTGGGTTGGCAAGTAGGGATTAAATATATTTTTTAACCTTGTTCGTTTACTATCAGATTATTTCCATTTTTATTTCTCAAGGACTTTAAATTTATGAAATTTACATAAATCAGTCATACCACTCTAATCCACCTTCTACTCAGTGGAGGCATCAAGCAAAGGATGGGTTAAGGGTACTCCCCTATAACCAGTATGATCTTCTCCATTCTTAGGTGTGGAAATTGACACATTATCAAGTATATGTAAGTACCATACCATTCCAACTTTACATACCTTTCACCACCCCTACCGCACCTCACCTCCCTAATAACACTTTTGGGACCATGGCTGCTTCAAGATCAGCTAACTTTTTCCTCAGTGATTCGATGCAGAATCCTCAGTAAGTAGAGCATTCCTTTTGATGGCTTTATTAATACCCAGATCTCGTAGTTCTTTAAATCCCTCAACTAAAATGACCTTCATCATCCTTTCACTTTGGCTGTGCACACACATGCCACACCTAATAGATCTGCTCCACTTTGAATATTTCAAACTCTATTAGTCTTCGCTTTGAAATAGCCTTCTAACTTCTACCTGCCCCATCCATGTTTCTCCTCAACCTGTCTTCTCTTCTCCTGTTCCATTTCTTGTTCTGTCCTTGTTTTCCAGTGTGGGAAGATAGGGAAGGGAAGAGGCTGGCAACTCTCTTCAAATCCCTGCTTCCGTACTCAGCCCACAACTAATCAGATGGTTCAGTAATGATTGTGCTTACCCTGCAGACTTCCTCACACAGTATTCTTTGAGAATTTCCAACTCAGGTTCTTTTCCTGTTTCCCCCCCACTCCCCCTTATGTTCAGGCACCTGGGCATTGTTAGTAAATTTCATAAAAACTGGGACAATTGGATCAATAAATGTATGTAGAATAAAGAAATCTATCAAATCTTTCACCATCCAGGGGAGGGGAACCTTAGGGCTGTGTTGAACTCAAAAAAAAAAAAAAAAAAAAGGTCCATATTTCATTTCAGTTACATCTCAACTAGCTCTGCCTATGTGAATATTTGTATGTGTGTCACCTGATAGTGGTCAGAAATTTGGGTCCTTCATACTTTTATTTCTATTAGAAAATCAGTCTTTGTACCCATTTTTTTTTCCTTACTGGTATAGACTTGGTAAAATCTTGATAAAATTTTTCTGCACATATTTACTCTGTTTGAGTTAGGAACTGAACTGTGTGAATGCTTTTTCTTCTAAGCCATGAGTGATATTTATTTATTTTATTTTTGTCAGTTGTTTCCATGGTTCATGAATTCTTTATTATAGTAGGAGTCATCAATTGGATGGAGAATCATTGAAATTGTAAGTTTAGGACATTAGTTGGAATAACCTGAACAATGTGCTTACCTTTTGGGCCCTTAATTTAATTTAAAATTAAATGAGTCTTATGATGGCAAGCTTCACAGATCTGCCTGCAGGGCTTTCAGAATGGAAATGTGCGTCTCTGTGTGTGGGAGGCTCTTTTGTTTAGTTGGAAAGACTAGGAAATCTTTGCCTAAAAACCCTCATTGTTTGGAGAGCATAAATAACTGAACATAATGTTAGTGAGAAGTTTCATTTGAGATTGAACCACTGACTTCCAAGAATATAGCAGTGAGTGGAAGTGCTATGAACAATGTCTTCCTTATTTCCTTTAAAATACCCAGGAAATTGTGTTTAAAAAAACCCCAAATCCCCAGAAGTAACTACAATGAGTGTCAGGCATTGAGCCCATTCTAGTTTCTGGAAGGAATTTTACATTCTTTCCTGTAGTTGAAATCAGATGGAGTTGCCGCTTCTTCACCAGGACCCCCAACCTGCAACCTGATGCCTCCTCCTCACTTCCCTATTTTAGCCACTAGTCATGGGATCCTGCTCCACACATATGGCTTGTTTCCCTTTTGTTCATGTCCAGTGCTGCTGAGTGTTAGTTGATTCTGTAACAGCTGCTAACATGCTCCTTCTTTGACTTACGCAGCTTCTGGATGGGGTGGAGGTGGTCCTCATTGAACTGACTCCTGGTTCCCACTCAGGTTCTAGGCTGGTCTGTGACGTTAGGTGCTTGAAAGTCAAGAACCAGGATTTACACCTGCTTCCAACCATCCTTTGGCTCCACTTTGAACACAAAGGCATCTGCAAAGACCTCTACGTTCAGTCACTAGTGTGGGATTTTCTTATCTCCTCCATTAGACTGAGCTCCATGAGGGTGGGGAAGGAAAAGATGGGGGTGGGAGTAGCTTCCTTCTCATTGAATCCACAACACCCAGAATAGTACTTAGCACGTGTTGGGTACTGAACACACGTGTCAAACTCATTAATGTAACTCAATCATTGGGAAGGACTTAAAAGCAGTCCTCAAGCATGGTAAGCACTAAAGGCCAAGGTCAAACCAAGCCCAAGGATGTAAAAAAGAAATGAAATCACATATTATAGATGAGTAATTAAAACAAAATTCTACAGCTCCAAAGCAAATAAGTTATAGAGATCTATAGCAATATCTTTCTGAAACAATTTTGCTTTATGAAACAGTTGTAAAAGCTCTGCTTTGTAAACTCAGTAAGATACCTGAAGAGTTTACATCTAGTAAATGAGAATTTTAAAAAGAATAAAATGAAATGAAAATTATAGTAGATAAAATAAATCTTCATTGTAATAAAAAGCTGACTGTACTTAGAAAATTCATCCAGTTTATATGGACAGGAGGCAGGGAAATACTGGGTAAAAGAGGGTGGTTCCCTGGCAAAGGCCCCACTCTCAAGCCCAGAAACCCATGGCCCTAAATGGGAACAGGCATTCCTGTTTTCACACCCAAATGTTCTCTTTTGGCTGCACCCCTCTATCCTGTACCCATATAAACCCCAGACCCTAGGCTCCACAAGTAGAAGAGCAGAGGAGCAGAAGAGCAACAGAAGGACACGGCAGAGAAGGAGAGAAGAGAAGGAACATCTCAACACTGAGAAGAGTTCAGCTAGGGATGGCTGGAGAGGAGATGGGCCATGGCATGGTCATGTTCCCGCTCCATCTCCTTTCCAGCTCCCCATCCATTCTGCTGAGAGCCATCTCCATCCAGCAATAAAATCCTCCGCATTTACCATCCTTCAGTTTGTCTGTGTGACCTGATTCTTCCTGGACACAGGACAAAATCTCAGGTACCAAGAGGGCACTGAGCTGGTTAACACTTAAACCGTCTGTGGACAGCAGAGCTAAAAGAACACTGTAGCACACCCACTGGGGCTTTGGGAGTCACAGGCACCCAGCCCTAGATGCTACTGGGGGACCAGCTCCCAAAAGTGCTTTGCCCGGCTCCTGCACCTGCCCATCTGTGTGCTCGCCCTCCCGTAAGGTGTTCGAGCATGCAGCAGCCCAACAGACGAGCCACACTCCTGTTTCATGTCTTGTGCAGGGGTTCAGGGAACTCTTTTGTTTCATACTGATCGAGGATAGACTTCAAAAAATTGCCCAGACTGCAACAAAGAAGCCCGGAAAGACACAGATCCAACCTAGAACTGATGGGGATTACTGTGGAAGACACAACAAAATCCACTGTGATAACTGTTGGAGGGACATTTTTCAGTTCTAAAAGACCTGATCTTGGGTACTGATATACCATACCACATTCCAGGTACACTTTCTCATTATAAATCAACACTGAAAAATATTCAGATTTTTTTTTAACTAGAAAACTTGCAGGTAGAGTAAGGAAGTATAAAAGTGCTAAATTATTTGTCCTTCATTTAAAAGAGACTAAAGTGATCTTTTGGGATTATGTTGAGAGTAGTTAAATAGCAGTTGAAAGTTTATTAAAATTTATTTATTTAAATTTAATAGTTCATTAAAATTTATTGAAAGTTTATTAAAGTTATAAAAATAACTAATAGAAGTAAAAAACAGGATGCCTATAAAAGTTAATACAGAAACAGAATCAAATAAAACACCATAATCTCATTGGGCTACAGAGAAACGGAATCGTTCTACTTTCTTTCTTTGTCTCTCATTTACATCTCCTTAGCACGTCCCAAAAGATATACTGATAACTTTCATAGGGACTTTTTTAGCCCACTAAAAGTTCTTTTGTCCCCCCAAAAGAGATAGGGTTTTAAATATATATATATATAGTGTGTGTGTATATATATATTTATATTTAGATAGTATATCATTAATTTGACTCATAAAAATTATAACATTCCTTTCAAACAACTGTGTGATATAGGTAGATGAGAATTTAGCACATAAGATATTGCCTTATCCTTTTGCAAAAGTATGTAATTCACCTGTCATGGTGCATGGTAGGCACTAAAGAAATACTGTTGAAGGAATGAAGACATACATAACTTAACTAGCTGTATACTTGGGAAAATGTAATTTCATCTACAAACAATAACTTTATAAATAATTGAACTGTTTCTCACCCATTAAATTTACTGTGAAATCTGGACAAACATCTGTCATGATGTAAGCCATGGAAGAAATGTTGAGATTAGCATGCAGTAATGAACATGGTAGTAAATGCTGGGGAAGGCAGAAATCAGAAGAGACTTAAATAAGTCCTAATTTTTAGGTTCTCAAAAGGTTAATTCGGATTGTTGTTCTGAATGTCTTCATATCAGAGAGACTTGGCCAATCTTTTTAAAAAAAAAAAAAAATCAGAGGTCAACAGAAGTGATTAAGCAGCTAGGAAAATCAACTCAGAAAGAAGATTTTAGTATATAATTTGGAAAAAGAATTTGAATCTCTCAAAACCCAGAGAAACAGAAGGATAATTTAGAATGCTTTGTAAATCTGTGGAGCTGATGGCATAAAATTAAGTAGAAAAAAATACTTACTGAGTGTAAGACAGTTCTTAATAGACAGACAAATTAAAGAACCATATAGCATTCCAAAGAAAGGAGTAAAGTTGTTTTGATAGAATCTGACACCCCAAAGACAGACAAGTGCTAACATTTATTGAGTACTTACAATGTATCTGGTACTCTGTATGCATAATTTAATTTAATCTTGCAGTAATCTGTGACGTAGGTACTAATACAATCTTCACTTTACAGATGAGGACATTGAGGCTTGGTCACATGAGTCTGGTAGGAGATAGTGCCGTATTTTGAACTCTTGTTCTGGAGTTCAGCCTGCATCACTATACTCTCCTGCCTTCTAATAATGAAGTTGGGTCTCAGTAGGTGTGTTGTGCAGAGGTTTGACAGAATAACCGAGCTGGTTTTCCAAATGCTGAATAGGTGATCCTAACAAGCCATTTTAATTAAGTTAAAAACATAATCTCTTATGTATTCCAATCAAAAGTGTACTTTTGTTCAGTCTTCTGGATGAATGAATCCTTGCAGAAAAAAGATTTGTATATGAAAAGGCATTCTTAATGCAGATTTAAAATAAACAGGTATTAGTCTCCTGGACCCAATAGAGTGAGCAGCATCCAGCAAGTGCCAGCCTTGCAGGAGGTTTGATCCGCTGGAGTGTTGGCTGCGTGGTAGTGTATAGGGGATTGGAGAGAGAGGCTTGGGTTGAAATATTCCCGATCTGCCTTTCCTTTGCTTATTACCTCAAATAAGTCACCTAACCCCTCTGAAAATAACAACACTACTTATCTCATGGAGTAGAGAATCTGATACGATATGTAAAGATAGCCTGCACATATGCAAACTAGGTAGTATGCATGTAAAGATGGCAAGTAGATAAGATAGCATGTATATAAAAATAGTATGTATGTCTTTATATGTAAAATGCTTAGCTCAGAGCCTGACACATAATGCATATTTGATTAATAGTAGCTGGCATTATTATTATTTATTATCCAGATACAATCTTCAAGTAAGTACCTTAGAAAGCATAGCCCAGTGGTACCCTAAGGTAGTAAGTTTTAAAAAAGATTTTAATTTTATGCAGTCCTCTCAGATAACATATTTAATAGTAAAATTTCACCCTCCGTGTACCCTTTTCACAATTTGGGAATTTACCGAATGCTTTGGTGTTTTAAAGGCAGTCGTTTGTTCACTGAAAATGCAGCTTATGACAAATTCAATGGTTGCCAAGCTCTAATATGTGAGCAGGCAAAAGCATGCTTTTAATATTCATCATCTTTAAGTGCTACCAACTGACATTCAGTACTAAATGTGCAGATATGGGTGCTGAGCAAAACAGAGCTAGGAAGAGGACTCGCTATTTTGTATTCTAGATGGAAATCTTAAATTAGTTTCCAAGATTTTTAAATGGATTTTTAAATGCTGGGCACATAGGAGATTGAGTTCATATTAATATTTATAAGGTTTGAGAAGATATTTAGTGAAATATTTGTATAATTTAATTTTGGTCATAAGTAGGAAACCATAACAAGAAGGATATTGTACTTTAGTCTGGTGGCTGCTTTGTGACTTACAGTTAGGAATATCCTTCTGGAAAAGCCCTGAATGATACACACATGTACGTACATGCTTCAAAAGTTCTTCTTTATTAGAACCCAGAAACCAGAGGTTATTTGTGTATAAATACCTTGGGTTGGATTGTTTTGTGTTAATTTTAAGTTAATTAATTTAGAAATCAGTGTTGATAATGATTTCTTTAAAAGCATTTATTGACAGTTCGGCAGAACTCTATAATCTAGCTGCTTTTATATTCTTTATTATACAGAACAGCTCTGTTGGTTCACAGAAAACCTGCTTCCTGTAGTTTTGCTTAGGGCTAATTGAGTTTAATGTAGTTTTGTGTGCAGAAGGTATTGACTTGTGCATAGTATTTAATTTGTGTAAATATGTGTGTATGTAATGTTTTGCCCCTCTGAGTTTTATTTTAAATGTAACCCTTGAAACTGGGATAATAGAAATTCTTAGCCTAGGCCTGCTAGCAATTGCAGGTGCCAACGGTTTAAACTGCTGTAGAAATACAATTATGAGCAGCCAAGAGCAAATCTTGTTTTAAGGTCCATGTGTAATGAATACCTGTTAGTATCATAGAATACAATTAAAAAGAGGTTTACCTCTCCTAAGCTGTGATTGGTTCTTTCTGATGGAAGTGTAGAGTCCCATGAGTAGAATGTGTATTCAGCTCTTGGTGATTTCGACTCCAGTGAGTCTGGCATTCTGCAGGCTTGGATAAATTCAGGGCAGTTATAGTCAGGCAGAGATGGGAAAAGACTGAAAGATTAATGAGGGAGCTTAAAACAAAGCTTCAAAAATGAGAGCAACACACTGCTTGGTCTTATGTAATTGTGCCGAGTAGAAGTCAGTCCTGGCTGCTGCTGTGTAAAAATTTTAGGAGGTTGGCAGAAAATATTTGTTATAAAAATTGGATCTTGAGAATAATAGTGAAAATTTAGGACATAAGATCTAATTCTTGCTTGCTTGTGTATGCCCTCCAAGACACACCCTTCATCCTGCTTTTATTCCAGTTTGACCAAGGCCCTTGCTTCCCCGCTGCCCCCCACCACTTCTTTTCAGCAAGGACCCTTATTGATGACTGATGTCCAAGCCCTGGCTGCCTCCAGGAGGTGCACGTCTGGGACGTGCTCCTAGAGGTCACGTTGATGCTCTCTCACTACAAGGCCTGAAAGATGGGGAGCATATAGAGGTGTGAGAACCCTCTGGGGAGAGAATCCAAGGGATTGTTGGTGACCTATGGCCATTTCTGGTTGATGGTTTTAAATAGCAGTGGGTTAACATTTTTTTCTATAGAACTTAACTTAAGGGATGCTAATGGCTTTAAAATGCTATTTTGCCTTTGAAAATCCTTTTAATAGATGCTCTAACGAACTTCCATTTACGTGATAGGCACGGTTGAGCTCTGCAGTGAAGCTGGTCGTACTGTTAATGTGAAGCTGGGTGCTTAAAGGGGGAAAAGCAGCTCATAAATAACGTGGCGCAGGTGAATCACTTCTGAAATCTAGAGCTTGCCAATACCAGTGAAGAAGAGCTGCCTTGGAGGAGAAATTGCCAACTCACACAAGCAAATTCTTTAGCGCTTCAATCTAGACACACACCAGCCTTTTAACTTTGCTTTCTGTTTCCTCTTCAAGGAGTTTGTCGCCACCTACAGGAAACAGGAAGCACAATAACCCAGTCAGTCTCTGAGTGACACCTGGTTTCTTCCATTGGTCATTCCTCATCGCAGTTTTTATATTTTATCACTTGTTCATCATATAGTATTTATCAAGCTTTTTTCTTGGCTATGGAATGAGGCTAAGCTCTATGGAAGAAAAGATTCCATCTGCACTAGCTGTTTGGCAGGAGATTCCTCACCCTTAATTGTTTTTTAAGGTCTCTGTCTGTTTCTGCTGTCATGTACCTTTTCCACGAACACACCAACAAGAGAGAACAGACTTATCGATTGGAGCTCGGTAGTATAGCATGTAAAAGTACTAGTGCTGACTTATTCACAATTTTGCCTTCTTTTGTTTGTTGGAGAGAGCGTGGCACCAAAATCATCATTTTTATTGTTGATGTTGTTTATTTGTTTTCTTTTGCCTTATTTGGAGAAAAATGTTAGGTAGTTAAAAACCTACATAGCAGAGAAAGTTCAAGATGCATGATGCAGTTCAGAGAAGTCTAAAGGAAGACATGTGATTACTTTTATGGGTGCATTAAGGATGTTGAAGAGATAATTAGGATCAGTTCTTTTCATTCATTAGCATCTCATAACTATATCACTGAGTTAAGTCATTCCCCATTGTGTGAAACAAGAGTGAGTTGGCTTGAAAGGAGTTAAGAAGAATGCAGGGTTTTTCTCCTTGATATATGAATGACTGTGGCTCTTTCTTTTCCCACAGCATCTTTAACCCACGCCGTCTCCTGAACTCCTTCTGGGTTCTTTGTATGGCTATCTGCTTCTCTCTCCTGCAACAGCAACTTACATATCCTAGACCAGGTTCATTGTGGCACAAATTAGATTAATCCCACTTTTTTTTTCCTTTTTCATATCTCTTCTCTTAAAAGAGCAACAGAAACCGCTGCCACATAATGAATCCTCCTTCAGAATATTTATGTTTTGTTTTGTTCTCCTTTTCCTCCTCCCTCTTCCTTTGGGCAAGTGATACTATAATCCACTGTCCTAGGAACTAATTCTTACTTATCTTTCTCAGTTCAACATCTGTCTACTACTAAGTCCAAATAAGTTGCTTTACCTTTGTAACATTTCATGAATTTCCATGACCTGAAACTGAATCTGTTGCTTTATTCTTATTGCCATTTCATCATCTTGAATGTTCTGTACCTCAGCCTCTTCTGCATGAAATTCTTACTAGTTGACTGTTAGTAGATTTGGGAAATGGGCTGTTGGCTAGAAAAAGCTATCTAATCAAGTGAAATTTCACCCACCTATTTCCCCGCCCCATGCTTCCATGTTTATGCTGTGGAATTTCAAGACTGGTTTTAGGTATTATCTTAGAGTTTTTATTTAAACATCAAAAGTAACTTAGGGTAAGAAAATACATTAATGGCTTGTTGTGAAATGTTACATAGTGCTGGAAGATTATAGATACAATATTTTATATATTTCTAACAAATAGTTGATTAAAAGTTGCTCAAAATATGTAGTACATTTGTCCAAAGAAGATATACACGTCACCAATAAGCATGCAAAGATGTTCAATGCCATTAGTCACTGGAGAAATGCAAATCAAAACCACAGTGAGGTACCACTTCAGACCCACTAGGACAGCTAGAATTGCACAAGAAGACAATAATAAGTGTTGGCAAGGATATGGAGTAACTGGAGCTCTTATATATTGCTAGGGGTAATGTAATATGGTACAGCCAGTTTGGAAACAGCTTGACAGTTCTTCAAAGTGTCAAACATAGAGTTACCAATATGACACAACAATTACACTCCTAGTTATATACCCAGGAGAATTAAAACATGTGCCTGTGCAAAACATGTACATGAATATTATATTATTATTTATAACATAATGCATTATATTATTAAGCAGCGTGATTCATAATAACCAAAAAATGGAAACAATATCCAATATCCATTTATGATGAACAAACAATATGTGGTATAGCCAAACAACGGAGTATTACACAACCATTAAACAGAATGAAGTACAGATACATTCTATGACATGGATAAGCCTTGAAAACATTATGCTAAGTGGAAGAACCCCAAAGGCCACATATTATATGATTTCATTTATGTGAAATCTCCAGAAAAGTCAAAAGCTGTAGACACAAAAAGTAGATTAGTGGTTGCCATGGGTTGGGATAAGAGATGAGCCAGAAGTGACTATCAGTGGATATAAAGTTTCTTTTTGGGATGAAGACAATGTTCTGAAATTAGATAGTGGTAATAGTTGCACAACTCTATGAATATATTCAAAGCCATTGAACTGTACACTATAAACAGGTGAGTTCTGTGATATATGAATTAAAACCAATAAAAGTGTTATATATATTTGACATAAGACTGTATCTTATGAAGTCATTGGCAGCTGTATATACTTAACAGCCTGCATCGGATTCATTTTTGTGTCTTCCAAAATACTAAACACAATGCATTGCATATGTAAGCCTTTGATAAGTGGTTGAAGAATGAATGAGTGGATGATTCAATAAACATTCACGAGTGGTCTTGTTATAGTGTGTGGAAGGATTTTTTTTGGCAAGTGCTACCAGAGAGAGGTAAAGAACAATGGCCACGAATTAAAACTTCTGTCCTCCTGTTCACTTAGGCTGACAGTTCAGCTGTCCTGTCATTGATCTGATGTCAGTCTGATAGAATCATTCTATGCTTTGACGCCAGCTAGATGGTGTATTCTTTTTTCTTTTGAGTGATAGGTTGGCAAAATGTACTTTAGCGACTGTATGTTATGTGGATGATGCATGATGCCAGTGCTCTGTTGTGACCTTTATTTTTATGAGCTGTGAGAATTAAGAACCTACCAGTTTTAGTTTAATTAAGCAGTAAGACACAGCAGATGGTGCATTTGTGGGTGATGATTGCATTCCACTGGTTCCCTCAAGCAGCACTCTAACCCTATGGAATGCTTTGCCTGGAGTATCACGCCACTGTTGTAAAATTACGAGGAAGACAAACACATTGTAATAATGTAGTCAGAAAATCTTGGAGGACAGTTTACAAAAGGACCTGAACACCACAGGAGTTTTAGTAGTTAGCAGCTACTGGAACTAGGATATTAAGGAGAGGAATTCATGACATAATGGTTGTAGCGGTTTACCACCTATCTTTACTTTTCAGTATTTGCAAATAAAGTATATGGAGATTTTTATTACCCTAGTTTTCTTTTGTGTAATCTGGGTCAAACATTAAAAATGCATTGGAATATGATTTGCATGTGTTAAAGTGCTCAGAGAAGTTTCGGTAAATGGAGAAATACTGAATTGATGTCAGGTTGTTTTATTATGTTTGCTTTTAGTCACTACAGAGAGCCTAGAGTGTCCTACAAAATGCATTTTTTCCCAAGAACTGTGTTCTTACCGCTAGCATATTTACTCCATAGAATGTTGAAAACATACCTAAGCAGAGAGAATATAGAATTAATCCAGTACTTCTTACCAATCTTGCAACTCTTTAGGAAGCAAACCAAATTGGTAAGTAGAATTGCTTTCATTGTCAAGGGAGAGACTGCCTCGGTCAGAGTCTTTTCCCTTCACTATCTTTGAAAAAACTGAATTACTTGAAGGCTGGCATAAAACTTACAATTGCACAATATTTTAGATCCTAAGATAATATGCCTCAATTTTTCTCATTAATGCAATATATGAAGTCATCAAAATGAAATACATTCACTTACTGGCTGTAATGTTGTTAAAAGTATGAACTATGTGGATTTTAAAAAATATAGCAATGGTTGCTTTAGATAGAATAATCATTTGTCTCGTGTCTTTGCTACAAAGGAAGACTAGATTTGAAATTCTAGTAAAATAATGAAATTCAAAACTAATATTTTAACAAGAGAATATAAATTCTCTTTGGAAAAGCCCACATTTTATATTGATTTTTCCTCTGTATTACATACAGAATTTCTTTCCTTCGATTTTTAGGGGAATTTTCATCACAAAACACGTGACTACATCATTCTTCTGCTTGGAGACCTGACTTATATTTAATTAAAGGAAACATTTTTTTTTTTCTGGATTCCCACCAACTTCAGGATACTCAAGCATTGAAGATAAAACTGAAGGTCTAAACACTAATTTTGCAATTCTTCTTGTAGGAATAAAATATTATTAACCTTTTAGTTAATACTAGTTTATAATATAGTATAGGGAAATACCATAACACCTACCTGCACAGGAAAGTCAAAATAATAACTGATTTTATCCTATACATTATTCAAGATTCTGGCACAAGAAATTACATATTATATGTATATGGAAACATGCTTTACTGCAAAATCATTGGTATTTCATTTCTTTACAGAACTAGATTTTCATCTAATTAAAATTTAGAAAAGCACTCATCATGGTAGCTCACATCTGTAATCCCAGCACTTTGGGATGCCAAGATGGGAGGATTGCTTGAGCCCAGGAGCTCCAGACCAGCCTGGGCAACATAGAGAGACCTTGTCTCTACAAAAAATAATTTTAAAGAAATTAGTCAGTCATGGTGGCATGTACTGGCAGTCCCAGCTACTCGGGAGCCTGAGGTGAGAGGATCGCCTGAGGCCAGGATTTTCGGCTGCAATAAGCTATGATCGCACTACTGCATTCCAGCCTGGGTGACAGAGCAAGATACTGTCTCTAAAAAATACATGAATGAATGAATGAATAAATAAATAAAATTTGGAAAAGATGGAACTAGATTGTTTCCTATTTACTGAGTATATAGGTAACTTGCCAATTTTTTAGTAGCTCTGTTTAATAAAAATACACTACAGGATTCCCAAATAAGGCCCCAGCAGGAAGATAAAATTATGCTTGATAATTTTAGGGTTGTTAGGATTATTTATTTTAGTTCTCTAAAATTGGTAAGATGTTGATTCTTCATCATCTACATGGTTTATCTAATGGTAATACCTTCCTTTTCGAATGATGATGCATATTTTGCATTATTTTTGTATTAGAGGAAGTAACAAAATCGGTCAGGATGTACATAAACCAATAATTGACAATCTGCACCTGTAACCTCAATTGCTCCCTTGAGCAGTCTGGCCCTTTTTGTTGAGATCATAGAATTTAGAATCAAAGAATTGCCTTCCGTTTCTGACTATGCTACTTATTAGCTGTGTGACTGTTTATTTTAGGAGTACTTTTTGGCTCCCAAAGAATTGGCAGGGTACCTATATAATGAGTAAATGGGAATATAATTCTACCTGCAAAATCACCAAAATAGTGATTTAAATAATGTTTTTTTAAAACATTATTTAAAGTAGAAAGAAGTAGAGAGATAGGCAATCCAGGGCAGGTATGGTGCTTCCGCAAAAATCTTGAAGAATTCAGCCTTCTTTTTTTCTGCTTCACCATCCTCAGTTGGTGACTTTTTTCCTGATGGTCATCTCATGGTCTAAGATGGAGTTTTTGCCAGTGCTGCTGCCTGTTAGGCATCAGGAAAGACAAAGAAGAGCTTCTTTTGGCAGAACCAGTTTCTTTTCCAACCCACGCAACACTTCCACTTAAAGCTCATGACCTAGATGTGAGGGAGGTAGGAAATGTTATCTTTGCCAGGCACAGCTTAAAAAGAGGGGTTTTGTTACCAAGGACAGAGAGAAGAATGGATGTTTGCGAGGCAACTAGCATTCTCTGCCCTAGTGACCTTGGATCCTTTCATCTCATTGAGCCTCAGCATTCTTGTCTATAAAAAATGGTTGTAAAAACAGGATCTAATTCAAGATCCTATTGTTTTGAGTAGCAAGTGAGTTAATGCATCTAATGCATTAAGCACGGTGTCTGGCATATAAGTAAGCAATAAATGTTAATTATTATTCTTGCTACTTCCTTAATATCTCTAGGTTAATGTCCTATAGATACTTAAAATGCTTATGTGTATTACAGATTCTTACTGCATTACCTAGCTCACCACCTACCTATTCCAACAGGCTGGAAATCTCAGAGCAGTCTTTAAATATGTCTTTATTGCTGTCTGTACCTAAAAGTCATCAAGTGTAATTCTGCCTGCAAAATTCTTCATGGATTTCTCAAATCTGTCCCTCCATTTCCATTCCAGTATCTGAATTCAAGCCGTCATCTTTCCTTGCCTTCTACACGTCTTCACTATCTACAAGATCACATCCAAACTCCTTAGAATAGTATTCATGTCTTCATATAGTCTGATTGCAGTATTAAAAGCTTAATCTTGATTTCACCACATCTCCCTAGTCTCCAGATCACACATTTCTTGTACTCTTAACTTCACTGAAAATTCACTATTCCCCAAATAGGACATTATGATTCTAGTTTCATCTTCAGGGTAAATTTTTACGAATTTTCAAGTTGAAACTTGAGGAAACTAAGCATAGATGTGTTTCAGCCTATAATTTTGAACATTAGAATGTGATTTCTGGAAACTCCTTTGTGATTTTATTTATGAGGACAACAGACGGACAGGTATTCCAGTATTTCTTATCATAGCTGAGTATCTAAATGTACAAATGTGAAAGAACAAAGGGCTTTTAAGTGAAAGGAATGGATGGAAGGGAGTTGATGCATTTCTAATGGATGGGTTAGTTTGTTCAGCAGTTCTGAAAGTATAGGTTTAGATCTAGAGACTCATTGTTTTTACTTTGCATTAGTTTAGGTACTTAATGTGAATGTTATATATGCATTTTGCTTTCAAATTTAAAAAATAAGTAGGGAAGTTTAGCTTTACTTTTATTGTGTGTGTGTGTGTGTGTGTAATGTGTAATGGGATGTATAATGTAATTTCAAAGCCCTCTGATGCAATATTTTGGAAATAAGTTGGTAGTACAATTAAAACATATCCTTGGTCATAGATTACTTGGCCTTATGCCATTTTCATAGGCAATGTCCTACTTAAATAGCCTGGATTGGCTGAGAAAAATAATTGCTGCTATGAAATAATTTTGCAATTACCACTGTAATTAAGGGCAGTTTGTTAATGAAAGTGCTTGGTGAATAATGACTGCAGGGCACTCCATCTTGCCGCTTCATGCCAGATGATTGGTTCATGTGGTGGAGGTAGTTAGGGAATTAGTGACACAGCTGTCATGGTTACAGGATGGATGTAAATATCCTTTGCAGTTGATGATGAAGAACAGTCATTAGCCTCCTGCCCCTTGGGAACTGGTCAGAGGAACAAAAATAAACTTAACACATGATGGTAGAAGCCATTCCTTATGTCTCCTTTTCTTCAGTATGAACAATTAACATTCTAATAGAAACTGCAGAGAGCATGTGGATGAACCTCTCCACTTTACAGGCGTGTTAGTGTGATAAATGTTCTTTTGTGTGGGGCATTGGTTGTTCACAGTTTATAACCACTCTTATTAGCTTATAGGCCAGTTAAAAACTGCTCTTTAGAGACCCACAGGCCCTATTTAAATTTTTCGTGTTCATCTCCAGGTGTTGTGCATTCAGTTTGACCCTTTGAAGACGGTCCACGGATGGATTTTTGCATGCTGTCTGCAAGGCTGCAGGGGCAATTGAAGATCAGTTTTCTGTATCTGGGCTTACTTGCTTATGTAAAATATGTATTGTTATGAAGAAGACCTAAATGCTTCTCTGATCTTCCTTTATAGTTTGCAAAAGTCATTGAAGGTTAAGGAGCCTGTTTTTCCTCCCCCTTCTTAAAATAAACGTCCTAGGTGTTTAAGTATGCTTCGTATTTATATTCATTCCACTTCCTTGGTGTTTTGATGTTGTTTTTCATTGTAAATTTGCTTAAGCAATCTTTTGTGGAGTAATTTCATAACATGCACACACTGTGGTTTTACATTGAGTTGCTCGTGATCTGCAATTCATTAACTTTTGCTGACTAGGAAGTCAGTATAGCACGTTGCATTTTCTCTGTTTATCTTGCTATATAGTCAGTTTCATTCCTTGTAAAAGATGTTAGTAGATCACTTCCTTAAGTATGGCTTCTCTTGCTGTCTGATATGCTGAATCTTTTCCTCAGGGCCTTAAGGAGAGATTGTTGGAGTTTGTATCATTGCCTCAGAGGTGACCAGATATCCTCACTAAAGGAACGTAACAGTTTTCCGGGTTTTAGCTCAAAATGACTATTCACGGTAACACTATATATTTTAAGGATGAATTTATTGCTGCTTGTGTCCGGATACGATTCTCTGCATTTGCTGTTACTTTTGTGCCCGTGTCTCCTCTTGACTTTAACAAGAGGACGTGCCAAATGGAAGGATCAGAATTCCACCTCGAAACTATCATACACTGTAGCCCGAACCTCTGCCTCTTCCTTTTCTCTTCTTTGGCCGTTGTGGAAAGAATGAATACTATCAACCAGCTGAGGTGAACAGAGCCTTGTTCAGATGTTTAAATGCTTCCTTTGCAACTGAGTCATTCACTCTCCCAAGATGAACTTCTTTTCTCATTAGCCATAGCTAACTCACTGTGGAGATGTTTCAAGCTGACTTGATTGTGATCAGACATGATAGGATACAAGGTAACTTGCTGACCCTAAATAGTAGGGGTGAGTCCCCCAAAGCCAAATAACTTGAAAAACTTTACATACTGAGCATTTTAAAAAATCTGTTTATCTTAGTCCAGTAAATGACAAAATCCTTTGGAAAATGGGCATTATTCTCAGGCATGTTCATGGCTGGCCAAATTATTTGGGTTTTGGTGGGATATGACTTTGGGGACTCTTCGCAGGATGCCTGGGTACAGGAGGAGCTGGAATGCTCCACATTAAACCAACGTTTGGAAGCAAGAGGAGAGAAGCATGCTAGAAAACACCCTCCCAGTTGAATGAAAATTGCACTGTATTATGATTTATTCTCTCTTTAGCAAAAGTAAGGGCTTTGTGGTAGGTCAAGATAACTAAATGGGAAAGAAAGAAACAATTGTGTTTTTAATTGGTGTTGCTTCAGGTACTGGGACTGAGAAACTTTTCTTCTTTTTCAGGAGAGTTATGACACGCTGTCGTATTTAGATACTCAGTTTGTGTTACCATTTTTGTTTTGTTTGGTGGTGTTTTGATTTTTTTTCCTATTTTGTTTGTTTGTTTGTTTTTGGCTAAACATATGCGATGCGTGTTTAATTGAATTTCCAAGGCAGCGATACAGGCACCCGTCAAAAAGTATAAAGATTCACTGCAGGTTTTCGGGAGAGGTGGCCATGTGAATTTAACAATCTGCAATGAGAGGGGAAAAAAAGTTTCTGAGTTTGTGTAAGTAGTTGAGATTCCCAAGTAAAACAGCGTCTGTTCTCATGTAGCTTTCTGGGCTAGTTTGGACAGGAGCTGGCATCTCATTTTTATACATTAACAACTCTTGTCAGATTTCTCTAATTTCTTCAGGACAAGTCAAAACCGTTATAGTTCTCCACATGAAAATGTGTCGTGTCCCATCCTGTCCTTTTGCCATCTTTTCTATCAAAGAAACACTAATTATAAAAATTGAACATAAATTTGTGCTGTTTAATAGGTTTGGGTTTAATTTTGCCTCAGTGGGAAGACGTTTCCATTAAAAGAGTCCTTTTTTTTTTCTCTTCCTCCCCCCTTTTTCTTTTGGTAGAACAGTTAGGAAAGGCGTAGGAAATTGATTTTAGTGTCACAAAGGACATTTCTGACAGGAATGTGCTTTGAAATGATTCAAGGCATCTGTTTCTCTTGCATATGCCTAGCACTGCTGAGAGCTGTACCTAGATGAAACTGTTTAACGTGTCAACTCCAAATCCGATCACAATTTACATCCCAGTTGCTTGGTTGGAATTTTTAACATTTCATGAACTTTCTCCCCTAATTTATGAAACAAGCTTCTGCTGAAAGTGACCATTTGTTCTAGATGACAATATGTCATGGTCAAAATTGACTTAGCTTGAGAAGTTATTTGTTTTTGTATGGTCACTTTGCCTGTGAAACAAAATCATCTTTGCAGTTTTTATTTCTGCTGGCAGGGTTTGTGAACGAACACTTGGTGGGTGTTTTTGTTACCATTTGCCTTCCACTGGTGCTATGTCTATCATACAAGCTGGCTCAGAGAATTCCAGTTTTAAGAGTGTCTGAGCACAGAAATTATGGGCACTCTGTTTACTACTGTATCCATGACATCCAGCATGGTACCTTGGAAAGGCACCTAAAATAAATCTTTCATATACAAATGGGGAATGAGCACTTTCGACATAGTCATACTACATAGTCTTAGTCATAGACTCTTGATTCTGAGGGCTCACTCATCTACTCTGCTTATGTTTCTCAGAAATTAGTAAGGCTCAGTTGTATTACTTATAGTGAAGCATGTCCTTTGAAGTTGAAGGGCAGGAGCAATTATTTTGTGTGTGTGAACTTTTTATACTCATAGAAGAAATAATTTACTGGGGATGAGAAGAAAAAGCGACTGTGTTGATGCATAATAGGGACCTGAGCTCATTAACTTAATTGTTTAGTGGCTCCTGACTGTTCTTCTCTCCCCTAGTGTCCCCGCATGTGCCCTTGCACAGTATTTACCCATGAGTTTTGAGTGGAGAATCCTGAGAAGGGCTACTACTCTGGCCTTTCCCTCTGCTAATAAGTCTACAGCCAACCGAGCATAGTGGTGGTGTTTGTACAGGTGTATCCTGGGGGACTAGTTCCCCAGTGGACTCACTTGTTGACCTTGAAGATGCATGGTCACTCATGACTAGTCAGTTGAGAACATTATCCATAATATTGTTATCAATATCTTGCATCTCTATAAGCAGTTCTCTGGGATTGTGTTAGTGAGGACAGAGAGCTTCACATTTGCAATAGCTTGAATGTTTGGAAATTTTCTTTCCCTCACTTACTAGTCTAGGGTGGGTGGTCCAGGTCTGTGGATGGGTTGACTCCACCTAATTGTTCAGTACCTAGGTTAATGGCGGCTCTGCCACCTTTTGCATGTCACTTCTGGAGTCACTCTGGTCATACTGTTTCAGCTTCCCAGAAGGAGAAAGAAGAAAGTACAGGAGGAGCAACCTCAGGCACTAGACTGGAAATGGCACACATCACTTCCACTCACATGGAAAAGAACTTAGTTGCCTGGCTGACCATGCTGCAGGGAAGGCCAGGAAATGCAGAGGAGCAGGCCAGCCTTGTGCCAGGCAGCATGGAAGAAGGGGAAAATGGATTTAGTGGACTGTTAGCAGTCTCTTGGACTTTAGGTTTTTCCCAGTCAGTTAGCTGTCCAGCAGCTTTATATTGTAAAGCTAGTTGATCTTAGACTTTAAATAATAGCTAGTACTATCTATGATAATTATTCCCCCTTTAGGTTTCTTTGGGTCCAAGCTATTTATAAATTGTACTAACTGGCAGAGCACACAGCTTACCTTCTTCTGGTTAATGTCAAGGGCTCAGTAGTTTGCACAGACATATTTTTACCCTTTGAAGTGATAAATTAACATTTGAATGGTTGTTTCATTTCCTTCCACTTTTTTATGTCTGGGACACATGGTAGAATAGGGACATGTTTGTAGATTTGTGATTTCTTCTTCATTTGGGAATATATTATATGTATTATTGGTATGCTGCTCATTCATTGTATAGGAAAACCCAGAAGAGCATAATCACTATTGTCTGCAAATATTATTATATAGTATATGCAGATGGTCATTGCCTAATGTAAAATTAGGTTTCCCTTCAGGATCTTTGTTTAGAAGCAGTTCTTGAGGTGACATGAGAAATCGTAACCAGTATTATTGCTTTCTGCTTTTCTAGTTTTTTTTTCCTCCAAGGATCTAAAAAATCATCTACAGCATACTTTCCTCTGCTTTGATTAGATTTCAGAAACATTGTCTGATTTTTCTGCTCACATTGTTTAGAGAAATTATACTCCCAACCATCTCTTGGCTGCTTTCGGGTGAAATACATCAACATCTTTGAGACATTTTAACCTGTGGTTAGACTGGCTTTAGTCTCTTCTGCTACTTTCCCACAAACAAAGAGTTGTCAGAGTTCTTGCTATGCAATAGATTCTATTTTTAAGGCAGGATTTAGATTATTAGTCATCTGATGTTTTAGGTGTTAGCACAACTAGACACTTAATTTTGGTTTTGTGCCAATGCACATCACCTGGAATTTTATTTTTGGTATGGTGGGGACAAGAAATAAATGAAGTGTGTTCTAAGCTGTTTATTTTATGTAGAATATAATTTTATTTTAAATATACTCTTCCTTGATCTATCTTGTTGCTCTAGTATTGATATGGCATGAAGTAGAAGTAGATGTTTTTCCTGAGTATGATTTACTGTAAGTCCTGTGACTTCAGCTATATTGAGGCTACTACTAATGGATTAGTACATTCCCGCAGTGTATTTATTTAGCATCCTACCCTCCAGTAATCAAAACATGAGATGCTTCAGTGTAGAACTGCTTGCTAGAGGTGATGGAGAGAAAACACACCTCTCTAGTGGTGATATTAATCTGTTTTCACTGTCTTGTGAATGTGCTTAATGTCTAGGGCATGTTAAATTGAGTTATCCAAAAATAGAGTCCCTGAAATTTAAATAAAGCGGCATTGGAGCAAGAAACTATTCATTCTTTTTCTGATAGTTAACCAGTTGCCACCTTTCCCAGCTCACATTATAGCAGCTCCTATGGGTGTCACTACACTGTCACATTGTTCTGTAATACTCTGTTTACATTTCTGTCTTCTGTACCAGACTGTGAGCTTCTTGCAGGAAGGGAATGTGTTGTATTCATGTTCGCATGGAACTTCTAGTCACTAGCTGATGAACAAATTTAAAAAATGAAGAAACATTAAATACATTAAGTAGGAAAATCTTATGCTTGTGCTGATAGGTGAAAACTAATCTGATGACATTCCTTTAAAATTTGTTCAAACAGGTTGGTATTTGTGATTTCTGGATATAGGGAATCTTTTTGTTGCCCATCACTGCTCATCTGATTAATCTTAGTTTTCTTAAAAAATCAAGAAAACATAAACACCATGTATATTGGTCTAAAACGATACAAATGATAACATGAAAAAGAGAGTTTTCCTCACTGAGGTGTGTCTGACTTCCTGCAAGCTCAGCCTGTTTTCCCATCTGTCAAACTGGGGGAATAACGGGACTTAGCTTTTTGGGACTGCTGGGAGGCCTGAATGAGATATATTTGACCCTTGAACAACATGTGTTTGAACTGCAAGGGTCCACTTATACGTGGATTTTTTTCAATCAAACATGAATGGCAAAAATAGTATTTACGGGATGTGAAACCCACGGTCTACACTAAGGGCAGATTTCCCTATCCTCACATTCTGCAGGACCAATGGCAGTACTTGAATATGCGTGGGTTTTGGTATATGCAGAGGTCCTGGAACTGATCCCCAGAATACACTGAGGGATGATTATATTTTGTGGCGGGCTTAGCCCAGTGCCTCACACCATAGTAAGCTCCCAACAAATGTTAGTCATGACAATCATGAGAATTGTTGTAGTTTTTTTCATTTCCTGAGACGTCTTCCATGATTATTAAATCTTTTAAATTTTTATTACCTATTTTTTATACTTGATTTTTTTTTTATACTTGATTTTACTGTTAAATAGTTCATTTCGACAGCAATCATCAAATAGTGTCTTTCATTACCATGACTAGAACTCAGGGAAAGTTAGGATAGCTCTCTACAGTCATGGAAAACAGGAGATAATAAGATCATCTTTCTCTTTGTAGGGATGTCATATCATGAAGTAGCTGAACTATGTAAAGTGGTACTTGTTTGTTTATCCAGCATGTAATGCCTGTAACAACAAATAGAATCTCTTGGTATCAGATGGTTCTGAAAGCTTGCACAGAACACAGTGATATGATAAGATGCCACAGACTTTAATGTTGCCCACAAATACTACTCTTCTTTTTCCTTCATTTTTAAGTGTATATTTCTGGGTCAGACACTGAAATGTATTTAAGCATTTCTCTGCTAACCTTTTATTGAAGCAGGTATTTATTTTCTATTCTTTCTAAGATCTAGTGATGAGGTGCAGTGCCACCTCACTTATCTGGAGGCCATGTATCAGATAACCTCAGCTATCTGGAACATAGCTGTGGCTTAGGAGTAAACCAGAAAGGCCTCAAGCTGCCATAGGTGTCACACAGTCTTTGCATTAAGGCCTATGCACACTACTCAAAGAAAAGCCCCAGGGTTTCACCAACAGCAAATCTGTCTTAATTTTGCAATCCTGTAGAACTTGTACAAAATCTTATCTGTTACTTATCTTTTCTCCACCCCCCCATACATACATGGGAACTAGAAAATTTGAGTTTTGAGAGGTACAGAGTTGGGGAGGTGCTGCTAGATACAAGTAGGCTCAAGTAGCATGAAGAATTCATTGATAACACTTAGCAGGATGCAAGTGTTGACCTGAATCAGCAATAAAGGTAAAATTCTTTTTTATTTTCACTCTGTTTAAGAAGGCAGGTACTCTATAAACTTCTGGAGTATTTTCGTCAATTATAATTTAATTAAAAACTGTCATGATGATTCCAGATAAATTGGAAATTTCCTTTTTCTCTGTTATTTCTGCCTACTTATGAAGTTTCATGGGCATAACCTTTTACTTATGAATATGTTTCCTTTACTTGCCTTTCCCCATTGTGCATATATGATTCTTTCCTACTTTTATTTTTTTCCCATCGAAGGAATAAAAATAAACATTTAGGTAGTAGAGAAGCTTAAGATGTCTTGAATAGTACATTTGCCAAAGTTTGTATTTTTAATTTTTAGCACGCCATTCTACATTAACTACCCCATCCCAAATACCCAACAACAGCAAACCCAGCTGTGTCAGCCTCTGCTTTCCCTCCAGGACTGGGTTTATAAGCATGAGGCTAGGGATTACTCTCAAGTATCAGTAGAATTTAGCACCATGCTATGCACATAGAAAGTGCTCAGTAATTCTCACAGCAACAGTTATTTGTGATAGATATTGTTGTTATCCCCATTTATAGGTGAGGATGTGGAGGTTCACAGAGATTGAGTGACTTGCCTCAAGTCACACTGCCAGAGGATAGAACCAGAAATCATATCTCGCCAGCTGGTCCTTTAGTCCATGTGTCTGATTGTCCTAGCTGCAAGGCTCACTGCTTAGCTTCAAGAAAAGCTTGGCATTTCTGGACTTCCCATTTCAGTTCTACATAACATGAAAACAGATTCGTGTTTCCTAACTGACAAAAAAGAAAAACGAAGGACTGATTGAAATCCGTTATTAAACTTCTTTGAATGATTGAATTGGCATAAATGCCTAGCTCAAAGAAAATGAACTATTTTAAAAGCAGTAATATTTCATGATGCTTTTTTTCCCCAATTCACCTATTCTTTTCATTTTTACTTTGACAGAATTCTTGGGTTGTATATTAAAAAGCCTATGGGTTAAAGCTAATCTTATATGTTTAAAATTATACATTGACAATCTTTCTTTTGGTTTTCCTTTTCTAAACTTTTTTGGAGTGTTGACAACTTTAAAAGAAATGGCATGTTCCTTTAACCCTAAGAACATTTTATTTAAATTTAGTCACTGGTTTGGAGAAAGAATAAACAGAACTTTTCATTTAAATGTTCTCATATCTTGGTAGAATGAATGGGTAGTGATATGATTTATAGCTTGTATAAGAATAAAGAATATAAAAGAAAATTGAAACCCAAAATTATTGGTTTCAGCAGAGCATTTCTGATTTAATTCTAAATTGTGAATACCGTTTACATCTTGCTTAAATGTTTCTTGCCAGTTTGTAGAAGCAAATCTCTACCTTTGTGTGACACACAGTTTAACTGAATACTCATCGTCTATATAGATAATTTAAAATTAAGAGAGGTAAATCATCATTCATATCTAGCATAGTGCTTCAATAAATATTTGTTGATTGAATAAATGAATAAATCAAGGAAGGAAAGGGAGAGACAAAAGGAAGGAAGGAAAAGAAGGAAAGGAAAGGAAGAAAGGGAAGAAAGGAAGGGAGGAAGGAGGGAGGGAGGGAAAGAAGGAAAGAAAAGGAAAGGAAAAAGGGAGGGAGGGAAGGAAGGAAGGAAGGAAGGAAAAAGTAAAAGATTGCTGTGTTACACAGTAACAGGAATAGCACCCACACTTTACGGAAAAGTTTTTGGTATCATAGATATCTACACCTTTCTACGAGAAAACTAAAATGTGAAAAATAGAATAGGTTACTTTGTGGAAAAAAACACTAACACTACTGTTTTGCAGACGTACCATAGATCAGCTTTGCATAACATGGAAATTATCTTGCATTGTCTTCATTTAAATATTTTCTAGTATATTTATTGAATAAAAAGACAGATATAGAATTAACGGTGGTTACAATTTCTGTATATATGAAGCATCTACCACTGTCTTTGACTTAACCCTTCTTATGTCTGAGCTTCAATCATGAGTTTTTCAAAAAATTATTTCTAGAAAGCAGAATTGGGTTTCTTTAATTGACAGTGGAGTGTTTTGCTCCAGAATACTGAAATACTCTGTTGTGATATTGGAAACTTTCACCAATTAAGGACAAAAACCTTCTCATATATATATATATATAGTTTGTGTCTCTTACAGGAATCGTTTTAGAAGTTCATGTAGACTTATTTTATTGAGGCTGTTGAGCAATGTCTTTTTTCTACTTCTCCTTGTGAATTTTATTTGGATATTATTTGAATAGTCTCAGAGGTAGCAGATCTTTATTTTTTAGTATAATTTATTTGGAATCAGCCCAGAGTTATTCGGAATCATGCTGTTAAGGTGGACACTGAAGTTGTGGATTTAAAAAAAGAAAGCCCAGTTGTAGCTGTAAAACACTAGGGTGTAGGTATGACACATCAATTGTCATAGAAGCGAAGGATATAAGGAGTAGCTCAAAATATGCAGGACCAATGACAGTATTGTTCGAATAAGCATATGACCCTTCAAGGCAACTATTGTGAAGAGTAATTCTCTCTTAAAATTTTAAATCTATAAATTCCAGTGGTTTTTCTTCAAAGTTTTAAAGTCTCACCTTACATAGACTCAAAGACTGATGTGCAACAGTAGGACAAGAAGAACCTGAATACTTAGGACCTAGTTAATCCTAAAGAGCTGAAGCTAACCATAAAGATCACTGTCAACCTTGGCATTAGCCTATTTTAGTAATTGGGCTCAGTGTGTGTGTGTGTGTATATATATTTTTTCTGGCTTAACTAGTTGAAAATTCATTTAAAAATGTTCTTCTGATTTTTAAATTTTGTATTTATATTTTTTGTCTTCTTGTCTCATTGGAAACAGGGTAACTGCATTTTTGGTGTTCTTGCTGAGAGAGGATAGGGCCCTTTGAGGAACATGTTTTCTGATTTGCAAGATCTGGATACCTGGGACATTAAAATTTTTCAAGTTACTTTTTGCAAAGGAAAATTGCTAAACATTATTTAGCCTCTTGTAATCATAAATGCTGACTTCTGCTTACAGTATTTTACCAAGAATGGCTAACAAATACTTTTAAAGGGGTTAGAGGCATATCTATAACAAGTATCTCTGCAATGTGGAAAATTAAGCTTGGCCTCTAATATGGAAATTGAGATAAATAGAAATGAAAGCATTTAAATATATGTTATAAATATCATGTACATTTGATTGGCCTGAAATACTGTAACTATTTGAATGCTATTGCATGATGCCAGCTCTCTCTTTGACATTCTGACTACATCACTCACTCACTCCATGCTACCCTGCATGGAATATTGATGGAAAACTTAAATCCTTCTCATTTTGAAAAGTGAAGCATGGGTAATTAAGCAATGCATCCGTAAGTTGGACACTAGGTTTTTACTGAGGCCCAGTAATGAATAGAAAGTGCATTACCCAAATTAAAACTGTTGCATGTCTATATGTTTGGACATTGACATGTCTGTGAATTTCATTACTAGATAGTGAAGTCATGCTTATCAAAGCGCTTTCCAGAAATTTCCCTTGTATTAAAGCTTTGGTTAACTTCTAAGTTAGTCAGGGGAGATAATCCGGTGACACTTCATCTTGCTTACTAATTTAAGAGTAGTCCTAGATAATCCTACTTGTCAATGACCCGGAAATCTAAGACAGAAAACAAGGCCTTTCTCTTATACCGTGTTCAGTACTAAATAAATGTTATCCCAGATTCTGTTCTGTACCAATGACTATGAAAATTTTTAGATACTTACCTGGCAGGGGTATGAAACCCCATCTCTACTAAAAATACAAAATTAGCCGGGCATGGTGGCACATGCCTGTAACCCCAGCTACTCGGGAGGCTGAGACAAGAGAATCGGTTGAACCCGGGAGGCAGAGGTTGTGGTGAGCCGAGATCGTGCCACTGCCCTCCAACCTGGGCAACAGAGCAAGACTCTGTCTCAAAAAAAAAAGAAAAAAAATTTTGAGAAGAATTCTGTTATATCTATGTCTTTAATATAGAGCTGCTAAAAGTGAGTAGATGACCATTAATCTTAGTAGGTGATGTACAGTCATGCATTGCTTAACAACGGGGATACAGTCTAAGAAATGTGTTGTTAGGCAATTTTATCATTGTGTGAACATCACTGAGTCTACTTACATAAACATAGATGGTGTAGTCTACTGCACACCTAGGCTCTATGGTATGGCCTGTTGTTCCTAGGCTACAAACCTATACACATGTCCCTGCACTGAATACTGTAAACAATTGTAACACAATGGTAAGTAAGTGTTTGTGTATCTAAACATACCTAAACATAGTAAAGGTACAATAAAAATACAGGATTATAATCTTATGAGACCACTATCCTGTATGCAGTCCATCATTGACCAAAACATTGTTACATGGCACATGACGGTATGTGTGTGTGTGTGTGTGTGTGTGTGTGTGTTATATGTCCTCTGCAAATATCCCTTAATTAAAATTTTGAAGTTAGGTAATGTTTATTGCTGAAATTAGTTTGATACATAGAAAAATGTGTAGGAATTCTATATAATCAAAATTATGTATTATACTGCCTGAAAGTTTACATTGCATATTCTTTTTACACTGTAGCAGAATTTGATCAGAACTAAATATCCTGAAATGAATGAATGGCTGGTCTGTTTCTAGCTCTAACATGAGTCACTAATAAAGTATTTTGGCGCTTCGTGTTTTTGAATGCCTTAGAATTGGGCTGTTGCCCATCCTAAAAAAAAAATCTAAAGTCAAGATGCTGGTTCCCTGTTAGCTACAGAAAACACAAAGGGGGAGGAGGGAGCTAGTGCTGGTAGAATAAACTCGATTTTAATAGAACTTTAAAGAATCCCTCTTTCATTGTGGCCAGCCAGTGCTCTATGTATCCCTTACCTCATTGTGCTGTGATTCTCCAAGCAAGAGGGGAGAGAAAAGATTGAGAATCAAGGTGCAGAGAATAAGCAGTAGAGACCAAAAGGACAAAAAAGCAAAAACTGACTAGAGGAAGCAGAGGACTGAAAACACAGAAAAGCAGAGGAATTTCAAAGACAGAATTGGATAGATACATATTAAAACCAGTGAGAGAGGAAAGTTCTTTCTGGTAATGTGAACTGGGTTGAGGCCTGTGTATATAATCAGAGACTTGTCTGAGCTGGAAGGCGCCCATAGGCGGGAGTCCAGAGAATCTTGTGACCTTCTGGGTGTTACATGGCAGGTGAGGCTAGAATCTAATTTTTTTCTATCTCGACATCATCTCCATTAAGTACTTGTCAAGCTTTGACTTGAGGGCTCCGGGTGATTTGGTTTTTGGTGTCTCTCTCAGAAGGTGGTTTCCTCACTTAGTTGAGTGAGTTCTCATTTCACCATCTGAGCTTCTGTGTCTCCTGTCTAGGTGTCTATTTCTTGCATGGTTTAGACAGTCTGTGCAGTCTTCAACTGTAGTTCTGACTAAGAGGAGTCGTCATAATTTACCCTTCATTTCTGTCAGAGACGGACAGTTGATAGGTTTTTGCCGTTGTTTACATAATGATTCCATACAGCCAGAAGCACAAAGGCAGTGACCTCATATTACCTGGTAATTTACTCCCAAATCAAGGACAAAAACTGTCTGACAATAGGCACTTGATAAAAGTGAAGCTTGTCATTTGTTTCCTTTCTTAATTTGAGCTGTGAATTTAACATATTTGTTGTCATTTTATTAATATTTATATGAGTATGTAGCAGAGTTTTATCTTACACCATTTTAATTCTTTGTATACCTGTTTGAGGTATGATATCCAATCAGATAATTTCTTTGATAATTCTAAGATGAAATACATAGGTAGTAAATGTGTCATTTTTAGCACAATATCTCTATTTAAGTTTTCTTTGAAGTCAGGAAGTTTGGACATAAGCTGTTTATTATGCCATAGTTCTATCTCTTCCTAAAGAAAACCTACCATTGAATTAACTTTTGCATAGTGTTTTTCTATCAAAGCATTTGATCCTTGTTTCTGCAAGATAATCCTAAGAACTTTTTATTTTGAGAATAGAAGACCATGATGGATTTAATTCATAACGGGGAGCTGCTGCAAGGAATGTAAATGTAAGCGCTTGATAAGGTAGGATTTCCTAGTTGCTATGGCAACCTTTGGGTCATGAGCCTGAGAAAATATAAAGTAAGTCCTGAAGCTGTGAAGATGATTATAAAATTTAACTGTCATTCTTCATTTAGAGTTGATGGCAAACATTATTTACTTAAGTTTATCTCAAGGCAGGCGAAGATCCATTTTTTAAAATCTGAGACTCAGATCACAAATGAATCCATGTTGCACATGTCTAACATTATAAAGCACATGCAGCATTTATTATTCTAACCAGACTATTTGTACATAATATCCCTGTAGATTTGGTCACCTTCCTATGGAAGCTGACAGTTTTCATCTCTTGAATTCTTAATGAAAACTGTAGAATGCAGTTATATACATTGAGTAATTTTGCAAAAATGTGTGTGCTTTCCATGCCAAAAAGAAGGCCTAGGGGATTGTATAGGAAGGAGGCCTTTGTGCCTTCTTTTCAGGTTTAAATATAAATGGCAAACTGTTTAGGGTGGACAAGCGCCAGGATATTAATACAGTTGTATATTCTCAAAATATATCACAACCTGGAGATTAAAGAGATAGGTTAGAACCTATTTCACTAATTCTTCCCATCTCCTAGTAGGACACAGGGTTGTGGGGAGGGGGAGTAAAATCTGCTTTTTCTCTGAGGAAAGAATAGATTTGGGGTGTCAAGTTCCTAAATTGAGATGTGACCTTTACCTGTACACTATGACAAAGTGCCAGTTTTTCTTGCTTTAGCTTTTACAGAATGCTGTTAGTTTGCACTAATGACCTATGAGACCCATTGCAAATTACCCAGTCTTGCAAATTAGTGAGTATGTGAACAAACACTATAAAACTATCAGATACAGGATCAAACAAATGTCGTTTATTGCAGGAAGAAAAATAGACTTGCATATGGAGAAGGAATGCATTTTGGCAACCAGATAAGTGCTTTCCTGTTGTCTGCTTGCCCACCGGGGAACGTCAACACATGATATGGTCTGTGGCAGCCAATGGCTTACTGGCTCTTGGGCAAAAAACATCATTTTTTAAAATGCAGGCATAGAAAATCTCAGTGATTACATGCATACTGGAATCTGGTATTGAATTGTTTCCCTTATACTTTGCCTCCTTAAAAGTATTCCCCTTTCCAGCTTCATATGCTGAATGTTTACACTAGAAAGGAGAACAGGATTTAAGGCTATTAAGAATAGCATGCATACCTGGCCGGCTTTTTTGTACCACACCCATCTGAACCTGGGGGATTATTTGTTGCTCCCCTTTTGGGGGATGAGGTAGAATCCAGCCCACACACCCAGCAGCATACACTCTGCTCATCAAAGCACTTTTCTTAGTTGGTTTGTTTTCATGTCTAGTGGCAGAAATAGCCGCTCTTTTACTTTCCTTTCTTCTTCTGGCATCTTGTAATTGCAACCGGTAATGTGGCTTCCTCCTAACCTGGAAGCAGCACAGAGATGGCAGCATTTCCCCACTCACACACAGCCTTGCTCCTGGCTATCATCCAATGCTGCTACTGTTGGGTCATCAATGGTGACCCAGTGCATCACCGTTTGTCTATCGCTCCATCTCCCTTCATTGAGAACTTTTCCTGGGCCAACTAGTTGCCTCCTTTATTTTTGTCACCCTGGCTACGTATGTTCTATCAGGTTTGCTAATAGCAATAGCCCCAATAGCAAAAACTATATCAATAATGAACATTTTCTTTTTTTCTTTTTTTTAGGTAAGAACATGAATATTTATTTAGAATGAGAAAATAAATAACAACAAAGTACAAACTTTAGAAAGCTAACATATACCATAAACTTCACAAAATCTAGAAAATATAATTGTTTGAATTGCCTGATATGACTCTATAATACCTTTCCCGCTGTATTTTTATAGGAAACATCTGGAAAACTCCCATCAGGTGTCTTTGATATATCAGTTTAAAAGATGCACTTGCTATTTGTAGGTTTCTTATAGGTTTGGGGTTACAAACATGGGAATCTGAGAAATTCTATTTCACATAATTATGAGAAAAAACATTTCTTTTTTTTCTGAACTTTAGGTTCAGGAATACATGTGCAGGTTTGTTACACAGGAAGACTTGTGTCATGGGGGTTTGTTGTACAAACTATTTCATCACCCCGGTATTAAGCCTAATACTCATTAGTCATTTTTCCTGATCCTCTCCTTCCTTCTACCCTTCCCCCTCCGATAGGCCCCAGTCTGTGTGGTTCCCCTCTATGTGTCTGTGTGTAGTAATGGACATTTTTAAATTATGTAGTAGGCACTGTGGTAATGTGTGTGTGTGTGTTTACTGAATGTTTTACCTGATATAATTTTTATACATACATATATATTTCACTTCATTTTAAAAATTATAGAGTAACATTTTATTTTGTGTGTGTATAGTTCTAAAGTTTTAACAAATGTATATGTTCTCAAGACATAGAACAATTTTGTCACAACAAAAATCTTCCTCATGCTCTGTGATAAGCATTTTGAGTGACTGCTGTTTAATTCTTATAATGTTATGGGGTGTGTACTGTTATCTCTTTTTTACTGTTTTATTTTTAATTTTTGCTGAGGAAGGTGAGACTCAGAGAAATTGAATAACTAAGCCAAAGTCACACACTAAATGAACAGGGAAGCCTGGATTGGAACTTGGAACTAAGTTCTGTCTAAGCCTAGAATTCCAGCTTTTATGCATTATTTCACATTACTGCTAACAGAACATGGCTTGGGGGCTATATGATCAGTACAAAGGTCTACATGTTAGTTTTATATGATATAAATGTGATGTTGCACCTTGTAGATGATCACAAGATATTTTTATGTGATGCACTCTCAAAAGACTCTGAAAGACTAGGGTTATTTTTTGTTTGTCTGTTTTGTTTTGTTTTGACTTCAAGTAAGACTAGTAAGAGGACTGAATTGAACATCTCAACTGGAAACCATTAGTGCTCTGCTTTTTAAACTAAACTTCCCAACACCAAAGTCTCATTACTGTCATGCCTGTTTCCCTCCCGGGCTGTGTCATACACATAGAAAGTGAAGCTGGGCTTTTTCATTTGCCATGGCCAACTCACACTATCCTATCCCTCTTTTGAAAAAAAAAATAAAACCCTTTTCAGTAGCTGTGGGCTCCTCTGTGAGGGTGAGTCAGCTTTAGGAATAATAACCACAATCTTTCATCCACGCCTTCACTCTAATGTGCTGATGCTCAAATCATCCTAAATATCAATACAGAATTTTGCTTTAGACTAGTGATTCTCCTGCCATCACTCAGTATAAATCCCTTGAAGTGCAAAAGAAACTATGAGCAATAAAGGAGGTGCTAAAGTTCTATTTGAGCTGGGGGCGGAGGCAAAATGCTTTGCTCAAGGAAAGGCTAGTGCTTCCTAGATGGTTAGAGAAACTCCCTTCTCCTCAGAACTTTTGCAGTTTGGAGCCCAACCTTAAATTGAGCTTTACTAGGATAAATGTAGTTTCATGACCAGAGCCTACATGTATATCTCACAGTTTTAAACAGTGTATTCACCTCTTCTGGATGATCATAATCAGTGATGATCATGGTGAAGCTATGAGGAAGCAGCCCTCCATGTGCTCGCTTTCTTCTTGTCTTTCCTTCTCATAGTTTTGCTTCTTAATTATAATGATGCTAGACGCAGGCTGTTAAGGTACATTGTAAAAAAGGGATACAAGCATTCCCTTTGTATAGGTTGAGAAATATTACTCCAGCAAATTTTGTTTCAAGAGTTCTTCAGGACAGAATTTGGATAGTATGGGTTTTCTGTGATATATATGCTTAAGAAGTAATATTCACTGTATATTGGTATAAAAGAAAGAAAGGGAGCCCGATATCAACATAAAATTGTATTTTGGATTCTTTGATGCCTTAATTTTATCTTTCTCAAGGCAGCATCTTAGACCTTCACTCCTGTGATAAAACACGCTCCTGTCTAAAGACAGATGATGGGGTCCATTTTTAAAGTGAGGCTGTATTGAAAGCCTAAAAGCCAAGAAAAGAGCTTCTATCTTATATTTGTGGTTACCATTCATGATGAAGAGGGTGGGAATCATTGCCATAATTTAGATGCAGGAGCCCCTTGAAAATTCTCGTCTTCAGGAGGTCTCTAGGAATGTTATTCACATCATCACTGAGTAGCTAATAGTACTGAGAGTTGTACATAGCTATGTTTGTGTTTGTTTTAATGTTTTACTTCCCTTTTTGTAGCCTAATTTAGGCTGGATCAACTAAAAAAAGTCTGTTGCATTTGCTTTTTATAATACATTTAGAGTAGATAATCTGAAATCACAGTTTTCAATCAGAAAGGAATTTTGGAGGCTTTTATGGAAAGATTACTACAAACTAAGTTTTCTTTCCGTTTTTTCTGATTTAGATTCCTTGAATGCACTTTGTTAATGTCTGAACACTGAATCAAAGAGTGTATTTCTCCCATTTTTAAACATTGCAAATTCAAGGCAGGGGCCTCTGCTTCTGTCTTCAAATGAATGAGAATACCATTTTAAGAGAAAATGGCGGCTAAAGTGTCAGTGCTCTGTATCACCTCTATCAAAGAGACTGATTACAATGTTGATGGTGATTTTCAAGGCCATCTCCGTCTTGCTTCTGCTTCTTAAGAATGTATAATGGAGTCCAACCTTAAGACAAATAGGTCAAACTGCAGAACTCTGCAGGAATATAAGAACGGATTTCAAAATAATAAAGCCGTGCAACTTTGAGATTCTATATACTATATAAGTATCTCCTAATTTAGAGGACATACCTTTTAAACATCTTTCCATCAGGATGCATATTGGTGCCTGATCTTACCATTCTCATGCATTTTCAGCTATTCTAGAATTTATTGAGTTACTGATGTTTAATCTTGAATGATGGTTGAAGAGGAGAAAAAGTACATACACTGTGTTCACCAATTCTCACTGCTGATAAACTGAAAACAAATTGTTCTCCCTGTGGGGCAGGAAAAAATATTTTTGAGAATATCCCATCTGCAGATAAAGTCAGTGGCCATTTGTGGTCCTGTCAAAGATAAAAATAAATGCCATGTTCAGCTGTATTAAATACTGTACTTGAGCATAAGGGAGAGTGTGCATTTGTCTTATTTCATTTGTCTTCCCAGTCTGCGCCCATTTAGTACTGCAATAGCAGTGAACTTCACGCGCAGTCAGGCCCGCTCTTTCATGTTTCCTTCCAGTTCTAAATTGAAAATATTTTTTTGAAAAGAACTATGACAAAAGCAATTTGAGTTAGTGATATCCTGAAAGAGAACCCAATTTAAGATTACCTTTATGGTTGGTCATTGTTACCTACAGTAGGCAGATGTCATGGTGATCTTCTTGATATTAGTATTCCGAGAGAGTCTGACCTGACAGTGTTCAGGTAACATCACAGATTGGGCTATAATATTGAAATTTCAAGTGCTGGAGCAAAGGGCTGCTCGCGGAAAGCTAGTGCAGAGAGAACCACTGTAACTGAGGAGGGCAGCCAGCCATTCTCCTCATCCTTCTATAGTTAGTAAATACCACGTGACAGTGAGTGGCTAATTAAAATGTGTGGAGCGTGAGCTTTGTAACTGTAAACTGTAGAGAAGGAAATCGGAAAACAATGGTGTCTTCGCTGATTTTCCGACCTGTAACTTAAAATGTTGTATCTTTCCAACTCTTTCTCAAAAACTCACCACGCTGGTGAAATGTAATCATATCTTTCAGATTTGTGTCATTACAACTGTAACAGGATCAATGATTCATGAACATACGGAGCTAAAGTCTCTTACAAGATGGAGTGGTGACCAGGAGGAGAAGTTGTTGTTAAAGAGGACCATCTGTCTTTGAAAGTGTGATTTACTGAGGCGTTCACCTCTGCCCCAAGCCATGAAGACAGGATCTAGTGACTGGGTCTCATCGCCTTTCTCTTCCTGCCTCCTTCCCTTTCTTCTTCTCCTCATTCTATCCTTAAAGCCAGAATCAGTCAAGAGATTCAGTAAGAAATGATGCTACTGTGAGTCACATAGCTTCTTAGAGCATCTTATTTACGTTCCTAAAATCCCTACCAGACAAATAACAAGTGTTACAATTGTTTCTGTGTTTCAGATGAGGAAGCCAAGACAAGGAGATGAATTGGCATGCCCAACACAGAAGGGTGTCAGTAGCATTGCTGAGACTTGTGTCTAAGTCTCTGCTTTGTGGATTATTCACAGCAACAATTATTCCCGTGAGAATCCCTAATTACCACCTACATCCCTGTCAGTTGGTGGTGAATCTGTAACAATTCACAAACTGCATATTCTGCCTCTGTGTGATGAGGGAATCCACTCTAATTTTACACTATGCAGAAATGAAATGAGAGGCCAATGTTACTTCTAAGGGACCATGCAGTGCAGTCCAGAGGCAAATATGAATGACATCTAGCTCTGCCGTTTTGGCTGTTCCACATTAGTGCAGCTCTCCATTCATCTACATAACCAAGAGTTAGTTATTCTTAAACCCCAGTGTTCTGTCTACTCATGCACAATTTACCTGCATTTCTCAAATTCACCATCCCGTAGTGTGTTTGGCTTTCAAATCCATTTTGGTGCTTACAGTTTGTGTCATGTTTTTGGCCCTTAGGGATGCATTGGATCACATAGGATAATCTATTGAACATATATTAGTTTCTTGATCTCAGTAGAGTAATGGATGCTGAAATGTTTCAGCAAGATGTATTCTGTAACGATTCAGGAATTGCATACTCTGCCTGTGTCAGAAGCACAACATGTATGATTTTATTTGTGGCTTAATCAACAGGAAAAAATGCCAAGCAGCTTTGACTAGCTGGCAGTGGATCTGTTTGTGTTTGCCTTATTTTCTCTATAAGACACCTGCTGGAGATGAGAGCCGGCAGAAACACCGAGTAGGTATCCAGGGCTTCATTATAGCAGTATCTCTAATGATCAAAGAAGCCTTTTTTTATACAATCTTGTTCCTGATCATGCAGCTGAACATCTGTCTACCTGTCTGTCCACCTTTTAATTGCATCATCCAGGTCTCTCTGATCCTAGACGGTCTGTCAATGCAGCTCTGCTTTCCACCATTTCTGATCATAGTTAACACAAAATTTCCCACAAAGCAAAACAGTAAAACTGAGAGCTTTCTAATAAACTTGAACTGAACCATTTTATGAGAAGTTGATTTTCTATTGCATATCCAGTGAAACCCTTGTGCTAATTTATTCTTCAAAGCCAAATACTGTATAGCAAGGTGGGGAATGTACTATAGGAGTACTTGAAGCATTGTATTTACTGGATACAAAAGGAGCTTGTTCTACACAGATGCTGCAATCTGCTAAACACTGATTTGTTTTAAAACATTGGCAGTAGAAAGTCAGGAATTTAATTCACTGATTTATTTAGGTATTCACTTGTCAAATACTTATTAAGACAAACCCATTATGTATAGGACTGTGTGTGATTCGAAAGGGAGATAGTGTCCACACTCTAAAGATGAGATTCATGTAGATTAATTGTAAGAAAAACATTATACATTGATTTCTATAAGAAAATACTCAAAAAGTGGTGTAGTGCTTGTCTCAGTCTGTTTTGTCTTGCTACAACAGAGTACCCGAAGTGAGATAATTTATAAAGAAAAGGGATTTATGTAGTTCATGGTTCTGCAGGCTAGGAAGTTTAAGGGCATGTCCCTGACTTCTGGTGAGGGCTTTCATGCTCTGTCGTAACATGGTGGAGAAGATCAAAGGGGACGCAGACACATGCAAAGAGGAGGAAACCTGAAGAGTGTCCTGGCTTTATAACAACCCACTCTCTGGGGAAATAATCCATTTCCGCAAGAGCTAATCCAGCCTCACCAGAGTGAGAACTCACTGCCGCGAGAACCAGCACCACGACGTTCATGAGGGACGGCCCCCATAGCCTGGACACCTCCTACTAGGCCTCACCTCCCAAGCCCACCACACTGGGGATCAGATTTCCACATGAGTTTTGGTGGAGACAAACTTAAAGCATAGCAGTACTCCAGTGGAGGGAAAACTCACTTCCAGTGGGGCTGATAGAAAATGGCTTTGTGGGCCAGGCACAGTTGCTCATGCCTGTAATCCCAGCATTTTGGGGGTCTGAGATGGGAGGATTGCTTGATTCCAGGAGTTTAAGACCAGCCTGGGCAATGTAGTGAGACCCTGTCTTACTAAGTTAAAAAAAATATTAGCTGGGCATGGTTGCACTCACCTGTAGTCCCAGCTACTTAGGAGGCTGAGGCAGGAGGATCACTTGTACCCAGGAGTTGCAGGTTATAATGAACTATGGTTGCACCACTGCACTCCAGCCGGAGTGACAGAGTGAGATCCTGTCTCTTAAAAATATATAAGAAAAGAAAGAAAATGCCTTTATGAAAGGAGGAGCCCTTAAGTTGAGCATTGACAAATGAGGAAGATTTGTAGCATTTTAAGAATATAGTATTAATAGTTGAAGGTATTCTGAATAGAAGGACCAGCATTAGATAAAGCGTGGAAACAGGAAACCCCAAGTCATGGTGAGACAACAGTATGTTGTAGGCTAGTTTGATCAAAAACATGGAGAGAGTAATTCCACGAGAAGTCATGCTGAAAAAGCAGGTGATAGTAGATCCTTCAGAGATTTGAATATTATGTTAGGAACTTTGGATTTTCTTCAGTAGAAAGCAGGAAGTAGAAGTAATTGAAGCCTTTAAGAAGGGAAATAGCAGGATTTATATATATATATGTGTGTGTGTGTGTGTGTGTGTGTGTGTGTGTGTATTATATTGATCAAAGCATGCAGTATGGATTGCAGAGGCAGAGAGTGGATCCTGAGAGATCCTAATAGTCCAACAAGGAGTATTGAGTACTTTAACCAGGGCAGAAGCATTGGGAGACAGAGATGAAGACCAACCTCAAGGATGTAGAATGTACAAAGGCAGGGCAATTGATCACAAAGGAGGGAGTGAAAGTAACTTAGAGAGGGGCCAGTAGGCAGGGTAGGTGGATGTACTGATGTGATGGATTTTGCCATGGACTTGTTGAATGCTCATTGATACTAGTGAAAGTGCCCAGGACTCTGTTGTCAATATGGAGTTGGGAGTGGATGAAATGCGTCAGAGTGTAGAAACAATGCATAGTTGAACTGATAGCATCTGATAAAACGTCTCCAAGCAAACTAGATTAACTAATAAGCATTGCTGTAATATTGAGCTGATATAATACTTTTTGTTGTTGTTGTTGTTGTTGAGACGGAGTTTCACTCTTGTTGCCCAGGCTGGAGTGCAGTGGCGTGATCTTGGCTCACTGCAACCTCCGCCTCCCAGGTTCAAGCGATTCTCCTGCCTCAGCCTCCTGAGTAGCTGGGATTGCAGGTGCGTGCCACCATGCCCAGCTAATTTTTGTATTTTTTTAGTAGAGACGGGGTTTCACCATGTTAGCCAGGCTGGTCTTGAACTCCTGATGTCAGATGATCCACCCACCTCCGCCTCCCAAAGTACTGGGATTACAGGCGTGAGCCACTGCACCCAGCTGAGCTGACATAATTCTATGTACGAGTGGGGAGGCTTATCACAAGTACAATTTTTATTTAGGCTTTTTGAGATTTTTTTTGGAAAATTTTATAATCACCTGAGGCTTCCCTCTCTATTTCATTACCTTATAAGAACCCTCAGAAGAATAGCCACATAAGTGGGCAGGAAGAAAAGGAGGAATTGGAGGTGGGTGTGGTACAAAAAAAAATGAAAAAAGCCAGAGAAAGGAGGAAGGCCCTTCCCCCAGTTGAAGGGAGAGTGCTGAGGTGGGAGTGGGTCAGCACAGTATTAAATATTAGAAGAGGTGGAAGTAGATGAGAATGGGCTATTGAGTAATGTTTAAGAAGAAGTGGTTTCAGGAGAGTAGTTTCAGTAGTTTAGTTGCATTAAAATGGTAGGAGCGGAAGGAAGGAGGGTTTGGTGAGGAAGTGGAGGCAGTAGGTATATAAACACCACCACTGGAGAACAGGCTGTGTTTCTCAATGGTGCTAGCAGAGGCCTCCTCTGGCAAATACATGACTTGAGAAGGCAGCCCAGGTTCCTTGTGAAGAGTCTAGTGGGGTGTAGTAGGGGTCACCAGAGGCTACATCTGGAGAGGCAGACTCATCCTGATCATGTTTCCTGGCCAGTAGCCATCTGAGCATTATCCTGTTTATTACCTGTATTGCTGAGATACTTCTCCCCACCTGATACTCCATACTGAACAGTGGTGGGTATCAGGAAGCCATCATGAATCTCAATATCTTATTCTTGCTTGTGAAATAACTTAAGATATGTTGTTTTAACTTCCTTATTTAACCTCTCTAAATCATACCGTCTGAACCCTATGAGTTCAGACCTTAGAGTACCTTCAGATTCTAAATCATAGAGTCTGAAGATTATTTACATAGAATAACTGGCCTTATGACTGAGAAATAAAAAGTTTGCTTCTTATTCTGTTCCTGTACTTGAATTTGGGACTTAAATTACAGATGTTGATTACTAACAGAAGTCTGCTAAATCCTTGGCTTAGGCAGTATAATAACACAGCTAATCATAGCCAATAATAATAAATATTATTAAGCAATAATGAGACGAAAACTAGTGGTTGTCTCCTTCAATAATACTGGCTCCAGGGCATTTACAGTATAACATTTTGTATGTTTGCTTCAAATTTATGATTTTGGGTTAGATGAGACTGTAGGATAGAAACTTTAATTACAAGTTGGGTTTTTGGTTCATGTGCTGTGGAATAAGGGATAGAAACCTCAGAGATCTTTAAAAGAGTTTTTGGGGTCTCTTGAGGGTGGAGTAGTTATACTAGATCTTTTAGCTATAAAAAAGTCATTGGAAACTTTGGTTTTCTGCCTCTTCCCCTTTTAATGTCATTTCTTCACAGTAGTTTAAATGATGGCTAATTGTGCTGCAGCATTTGGTACACGTCATATATCTACTTTTCTAAAAGCAGTGAAGTAGTGTAAACATGTGGCATCTTTTTTCAAAAGATCTATCCAGTAATTATCCTGAAGGCTATTACAGTATGCAAATAGCAAGGGGCGTCCTTGTCTCCTAAATTAGAATATCAATATTGATTCAACATGTTCAAAAAGAAAACAATATTTCTAACAAATGTTAATCCTGCTTCAGGATAGTGGAAAAGACGCTGGATGTCAAGGTTTGATAGGATTTTTATAGGATTTGAGTTCTGGGTGCCCCACTGACAGATCTGCCTGTTATTTGAGCTACTGCCCCTAGTTTCATTTTTCTCATCTACAAAATGGGCATGCTAATGTCTGCCCTTCCTTGGAGGATTGACTGCGATAATGACTTGGTATACCATAACATGCTATACAAGTGTAGATTATTATTATTTCAGGAGAAACTGTCATCTCTGAATTATTAATTATTACTAATTTAAAATGTTCTGAGCACCCGATTTGTTCTGGCTTCCACATGGAATTTAAATTGGCCTCAGATAAGGATGTGCTGTGCTTCTGCTCTTTCATGTTAGGGAAGTTGAGGTATGTAGATACGAAATTGATTGCTTTTTGTTTTCCATTGAAATCGCTTCTCCTTGCATATTATTAATGAGCTTACTATACTTGGTATGAATTAAATTCACATTGCCTGAAATTACTGCATGAAGCTACAAAAAATAATTTCTTCTGACAATGAAATGATACAGTCTTACAGGTACTTTCAGTTTTAATGTAAACATGACTGCCTCTGATCCATTTAATACTCCCATCTTGGTGTACTTGTATGTATTTGGAATCCCTTGACTTTAGACTTGAACAAGGTTGTCAGCAACTGTGCAGAAGTAAGTGTTTTTGCCATCACACCAGGTGGATGACCCCTCCAGCTGTTGTTTCAGTGGGTGGTAAGAAACAGAAGACAAGCCCCTAGTCTTCATTACTCTTAGGTGTGAAAAATTCTCCCAGTTGTGTTTTCCATAGGTTCCCAATATACCAATTACTTCCTAATGTCATGCAGACACCTATATTCTCAGAAATGCCAAAGAAAGGCTGCTCTGCAGTCTCTCAGAATTATTTTCCCAGCTGAATTTGTCAGTCCAAATTTAAAAGAGCAACAGGCAATTAAATATTCATTTTTAATTTTTTTTTTAGTCACTCACTGCTGCAGGTCCCAGCTTTTATAAGATTTCTCTGACTGTGTAGAGTACCGTATACTAAACCCTGTTTTCATAGTATGTATTAATACTCCCTTGCAGGCCCAAGTGAGGGTGAGAGAGATTTGGCTGGGCATTTTGGCTAAGCAATGCTAATTTATAGGCCTGGGCGGTGGAATATTATGGAAGTGTGTAATGATAATATCAAAACTGCATTTAATTCCTGAAGAGGAAGGAAGGCTAGCACATGAGAGACAGAATCTGCTGTTCCCTTTGTAAGTGAAAGGTCATGCTACTGAGCGCTGCGGGGTGGATCGGTGAGAAATGAGCTCCCGTTTGCTAGGAATTAGAATGAGTCTATCTGATTTTCCTTCACTTGTGACCTTTAAAGATGCAGCTTTTAGATTGATAAGCAGGTGGATGCTTTTAGTAACCCAATGCAGAATTTGTTTCATATAAAAAGACTATCTTTCAGACACTGAAGATATTGCTTCCACAAAGGGATTTTTTTCTACAAAGCCTCTGGAGAAAGAAATTCAATGATTATATCTTATCTGTCACACAAAGAGAAAATTCAGAATTACTGTATGTTCAATTAGAACATTTTTTTTCCCCCTCAAAGCATTAATCATTTTCTGGAACACACATCCTCCAGTTAAGAATCTCTAGGAAGGCTTGACAGTGGGCACTCCTCGTTGCTCTCGCCTCTGGATTTCCTGCGCCACTCCACAGAGCCTCCTCCGAGCCGATAAAAGAGCTTCCTGTGTTGCTATAGTAATCCTTTCATGTTGGGCACTACGCTATCTTGAAGGCAATCAGATGGGAACAAGGAGTGGGGAGCAGTACAGAGTTAATGTCAGACAGCTGAAGGTGATCTGCGCTATTCTATTTGGAGATGTTTTGGTATGCTGAAGACGGGATGCCAGGCAGCGCAAGCCCTTAGCCCACTGTGGGCCCAATTTGATGTTTAGCTATTTAAATATGGAGTTTTTTATAACACTCGTGAACTCTAAACGTGCCTTACTTTGGATTTAAACAGGTTGAAACAGCTTCCTTTCCACAGCCAACAAGCTCAGATTTCTCTTCCTCTCCACTTGTTTTCTGTTCGTAATTACATCATCCATCTTATTTGTTCTAATTTCCCCCTTTTATTTTCCTTATCTCCTCAGCCATCAACAGCTCAAGCCCATCAGTGTGTGTTTTATTTTGTCAAATGCTGGTGTTTTATTGGGGCTTCTGTGCTGTTTCTGTTTCTCATTTGATATTCCTACCTGATAAGAAATTCTTCATAAAGCACCCCTGATCAAATACATCAGGCCTTCGTTCTTTTCCTGTGTACAGGTTTTAATTTCCTATTCAAAAATCACAAATGAGGTTAAAAAAATGCCTTTCTCCCGCACAGTATGCCTGACTTTTTAAACGTTTAGGGAAAGCAGAGGAGTGAGCTGACTGACTTCATCCTATCAGACTTCCTGCCACTGTCTATGGCAAGAGTGATCCGCTCTGTAGTGCCAGCTTTCACATACCAGAAATTCCTCTCTAATTTAAAAATATTCTGCTTAAAAAAACTAACCCAGCAGCGTGTTGTACAGACCACGTAGATAAACATTCCCATCAGAAGTGTCTCAACACTGCAGAGCCCCTATGTATAGAAAATGCCAGCTTATCTGCAGGCAGAACCACCAGGCCTCTGCAAACGCTGCTCTCACCTTTCCGCCCTTCCTCCATCCGTTTCATGTGCATGTGTAGTTCCACATTCACTGAAGTCCTCCCAGGCACTGTTCCAGGCTCTGAGCATGACTGGCCCTGGCGCTTGTGGAACCTACATTCAAATCAATTTTGACCTATCTGAAAGAGAGGATACCTTTGTAGGAGGCAATAGACCCACACTGTGTGTCACAGAAAGCAGCCCATATGACTGTTGAATTTAAGTTAAGCAAAATTCAATACAATTAAAAATTCAGGGCCGGGCGCAGTGGCTCATGCCTGTAAATCCCAGCACTTTGGGAGGCCGAGGCGGGCGGATCACGAGGTCAGGAGATCGAGACCATCCTGGCTAATGTGGTGAAACCCCATCTCTACTGAAAATACAAAAAATTAGCCGGGCATGGTGGCGGGCGCCTGTAGTCCCAGCTACTCCGGAGGCTGAGGCAGGAGAATGGCGTGAACCCGGGAGGCGGAGCTTGCAGTGAACCGAGATCGTGCCACTGCACTCCAGCCTGGGCGACAGAGCGAGACTCCGTCTAAAAAAAAAAAAAAGAAAAAAAATCAGTTCCTTAGTCGCTGTAGCCACACTTCAAGTGCTCACATATGTTCAGTGACTACCATATTGAACAGTGCAGACACGGAACATTTTCATTATCACAGAAAGGTATACTAAACAGTGTCACTGTAGATCATCTGCCACTCTTAAAGGTAAACAATTATTACAGAGGAAAGTCTGTAAATAAATAACTTTATTTATTTATTTTTATTTATTTATTTTTTGAGACGGAGTCTCACTCTGTCGCCCAGGCTGCAGTGCAGTGGTGCAATCTCTGCTCAATGCAACCTCCACCCGTGCAACTCCACCCTGCGGGTGGAGGTGATTCTCCTGCCTCAGTCTCCCAAGTAGCTGGGATTACAGGCGCACGCCACCACGCCCGGCTAATTTTTGTATTTTAGTAGAGACAGGTTTTCACCATGTTGGCCAGGCTGGTTTCAAACTCCTGACCTTAAGTGATCTGCCCACTTCGGCCTCTCAAAGTGCTGGGGTTACAGGCATGAGCCACTGAGCCCAGCAATAACTCTTATTTTTCATCTCCAGAAATGTTTAAGCTTTTTTGGCTTCTTCGGTTCTTCCTGAGAACATTCAGCTAAGCAAAATCAACATGTTCCTTATCCCAACCTGGGGGTAGTGTGAGGTTTACAGGAACAGGACATGGAGGGAGGAGGGCAGCTGAAATTGAGGCTCCCTCTGAGCCACCTGAGTCATCTGCCTCCAGTGTGGAGAAGGTCAAGATGGGAAGGTTAAAGAGGAAGGTCAAGGTGGAAAAGCTGAGTACCAATTCACTTTTTCATTCATTTTTTTCCAGAAAGTTTTCTTAGGTGTTGAGAGGCAATTGCAGTGAAGTAAATAAAATATTTTTATCTGTAGTGGAAGGAGACAAGGGTCAGTGACAGGGTAGCATAAGTGCCATGATATAGGAATGCATGAGAGACTGTGGGAACTTGGAAGACATGGTACCTGACTGCCCTGTGAAGTGAGGACGAGGGAGAGAAATAGGAGGAGGTACATCAGAGAAGGACCACAAGTTGTGTGGGAAGTGTAGTTTTAGTTTGCTTGTCTTGATGTAGCCCTCTTTAGCATAAACTAATTTGAAAGCCAAGTTATATAGAAATAGGGGTTGGTGATTTTTTTTTTCTTAATCCTAAATGTGATGGTATTTTTTTTTAAATCCCGAAGGTGATCGTTGATTGCATAAAATCAGCAGTCATAAAATTCTGCAAGTAACAAAACCTTGTCGTTCCTTTGAAATATTTGCTGTAAAATGTAATTTTTCTCCTGGTCTTCGGGAAGAAAAGTATTTTATTTGGAGTGAAGTGTGAGGTCCTACTAGAATTCTAGATGACCCATTCTCTCCCCAGCATCATCGCTTACTCCTGGTCATGCTGGCTTCCTTGCTGTTTCTGGAACACACCAAGCCCATTCTCCCTGTAGGGCCCTTGTTTTATTGCTCCATTTGCCTAGAATGAAACACACTTCCTCACAGATACTCACTTGGCTGTCTCCTTCACATCCTCCAGATTCTGCTGGAATGTCATTTCATCACACAGAATGTCATTTCATGACAAGGCCTTGCTGACCACCCTGTATGAAATATCAGCCTCCCCACACATGGCCCCCAGTCTCCTGAAGTTTTCAAAGCACTGATCATCACCTGACATAATGATGTTATTGTCTATGTATGGCCTGACTCCCATCTTTAGGATATATGCTCCCTGAAGACAGGGACTTGGACTTGTATACCGTCATGTGCCCAACACCTAGAAGAGTCCCTGGCATGTAGTAGTTCTCAGTAAATAGATACTGAGCACATCCTTTCTATCTTGATTTATGTTATGGATCCCAAAAGAAATGGTTAGGTTAACCATTCTGATGATCTGTTTCACTATTCCTTTTGTAAAGATAATTGAGACTTGGTGTTTTGTGGCAATTCGTAATGCAATAATTCTTAGTAACTTAATCTCAGAGGCTACTCTCATCTTCACCACACCAAAGAACTGTTAAGCAAAACTGATGCTCTGGTGCTGTTTGTCAGATGCCTGGTTGTCTCTAGTGTGGTAGTGTTCAAATACAATTCACTGTGTTTGAATGCTGCTCCTGGCAGATGACTAGAGTGCGCTGGAGAAGCAGCATAGTGTGCCTGTGAGGCCAGGAGCGTGGAGCTCTCAAAGGACCATCTTGTTTTTCTGATTTTAAACCAGGTAATCTGGGCTTGCCTTTTTTCCTGCCTCCCTCCCTCTGGCTCCCTTCCCTCACCCGCCATCCCTTTCTTCCTTACGTCCATCATACCTTTCAATAGAATAACAGCAACTAGTAATGAAATCATCCCCATGGAGGCAGGTGTTAGAGGTCCATCCCCAAAACCTTGTTTTCAGTGCTGTAGAATATCAATGTATAAACTTCAGAAGAAAAACTTCAGTGCAATATATACAAGCTCCTTTTCTTGCATAGCATGTCATTCTTAATTGAGAGAATGCAGTGTGTTCCTGCTTTTCCTTGGATGCTTGGCCCTAAATCTAAACAGGAAAGAAAAGGAAAGGCAGTGTTTCAAACAGGCAATAGTTGGGAGAAGGGGTCGGGAGAAACTACTTCTCTTTTATTGATTTTGTGAAATTGTTTGAAGAATGATTCAGCATTTTGGGGTATAAAAATAACAGCTTCGAGTAGCTTTTCAATTAGGCGAATGTACTTTTGCTGAAAGGTTCTGTTGTTCTTGGAATGCACTTTCCTTCTGTTCTTTTGGAGCCTCTTTACTCAGTAGTGATGTGACAGGAGGTGCGGCAACCTCCCCGACAGCCCTGCTTCTTCCTTTCCCTCTCTCTTTTGTGAGGCTGAGTTGCCAGGAAAACTGATTGGCAAAATTGTTCCTTAATTGGGGGGAGAGGTAGTTCTGCAAAGACAGGCACTATCCAGAACATAACAAATTGAACTACCAGAATGTATGTTTTACCCCAGTTGGGTTCTGTTTCAACTAGAAATCCTAAGCAGCCATGGACTGGGTTTGAAGCAGGCACTTATTGTAAATTAAAATATTACTGAGGCTTACTTTTTCTTTTTTCTTTTTTTTTTTTTTTTTGAGACGGAGTCTCATTCTGTCACCAAGCTGGAGGGCAGTGGCGCAATCTCGGCTCACTGCAACCTTTGCCGCCTGGGTTCAAGCGATTCTCCTGCCTCAGCCTCCCGAGTAGCTGGGATTACAGGCACGTGCCACCACGCCCAGCTAATTTTTGTACTTTTAGTAGAGACAGGGTTTCACCATATTGGTCAGGATGGTCTCGATCTCTTGACCTCGTGATCTGGCCACCTTGGCCTCCCAAATTGCTGGGATTACAGCGTGAGCCACTGCGCCCGGCCTACATTTTAAAAAATATTATTACTTAGAGCATGGTAATGAGAATTTTTGTTTCATTATTGTGTCCACTGTCAGGTCACTGCATTTAAACTCCTTTTAAAATGCGTATAGTAATCAGTTTTGTATATAAGCTGAATGCCCTGGGCTTTAACAGAATGGCTAATAGGTGTTTCCTGGCCTAAAGAAAATGAAATTTCCTTTGGTTCTCTTTGTGTATTTGTTCTGGAGTGTGAGTGTGGGTGTGGGTGTGTGAGTGTTGATCTGGGAGAGAAAAGATGATTATAATGTAGCATTATATTAGCCCTTGTTGAATATTTATGATAATGGGCCCTACAAATTTGCTGTAGTTGCAAAGTAAACTTCAGTGTGCATATAACGAGTAGCAATTTTGTTTGCTAATTTAAAAAGATTATATAAAAACATTTTTAAAATTTAATTTTATTTACACATATCTAAACTACCACCTTCTTTAGAAGAACTGAAGAACTAAGAGCTGATTATGTTTCTTGTTACTTATGCGCTTACGATTGACAGGTGTCCGTGGCCTTAGAGTATATGATGGTGCTTTCTGCTAAATTAGTTCCTTTTCCCCTCAAAACAACCGTGTCTGTGATAATTTTATGGATGGAAAATATTGAGGCTCAGAAAAGTAAAGTAACATCACTCTGTAAAAGCTGATATTGAGTGCCAAGGTTTCAGGCTCTTGGCTGGGCACTGAGGATTCATGCTAAGATTCAAGCTCTGCCCAACAGGACCCACGTGATAAGAGAGCTACAGTGGCTCAGAGGGAGGGGTTCACCGAGAGCTCAGAAGCTCCAGGTGTAACCCCAGCTGCCTGTGTGCTCTTAGACACATTAATTTCTCTTCTACCTCATCTATCAAACTTAGGCTACTGAATACTCTGTTTGTATTTGTTTTCAGATTAAATGAAATATATGAAAACACATAGCAGTCACTCAGTGAGTGTTAAATTTTTCTTTATATTTCTAGCCCAGGTCTTTTCTTCTTTCCTTATACCAACGTGTATCATAGACACCACACTTGTAAAACTCTATCAGTGGTTCCAGACTTCTCTCCTTACTAGCCAGGTGACCTTGAACAAGTTAGTCGACTCTCTGTGCCTCAGCTTCCTCACTTAAAATGGGGATAAGACGACTACTTCATTGGGATTTTATTGAGGGTAAATGAGCTAATGTATCTAAAGTACTTAGAACAATTTGTAACACAGAATAGGTACACAATGAATGTTACATATTATGAGCTATAATATTAGTTTTTCTCCTTTAGATTATAAATTGTGTTCACAGTTGTTTTCAGTGTAAATTTGTCTATCAAAACATTTTAGTAAGTTCTAAATGTTTGATCTGATTTTAAGCCTGAAAGTGAAGTCATACTCTTCTGAGTCCTTCGACTGTATAAATCAGGGGGTTGGCAATTTGGTTTCTGATTCCTTGGCATTGACTGATCAACATTTGGTTCATTGGTGAGCATTTAAGAACCACCAGTGAGAGCATAAGAAATTAGCAATCCTTCATACTGTCAGGAAGCATTGAGATTGAGCTGTCAGAGGCTGAGGGTGAATGCTTCATTGGATTGAGCCACTGAACCAGCTGTATTTCTTTGTCTTCCATGGCATTCTTGGATAGAGTCCATTTAGCTAGGAAGTAAAGACTTTGGTCAGTTCATTTAATAAGAACGAACTTAGAAAATCCTGCATTGACCACTTAGACGTATTGAAAATAGGAGAACATTAGTTATTGAGCTAAACTCCTTTAAAAATAAATCAAAAATATTAGGGCATGAAATAGTACATAACCTTTAACGTTAATGCACAGCCTAAATTGTAACTTTAAAGCAGTAGAAAATTTTTATTTTCTTTCTTTTTAAAAAAAATTAATCAGAGTGGCCATGTTTATTGGATGCTGGAGTGGTTGTAGTAGTGAAGAAAAAATAGAAAAAGAGAAACTAGACATTCCGAATTGTGTTTGGTCACAGTATCTAAACTTTCATGAATGTGCTTTATTCCTTTTTGAAAACTACTTCCTCTATGTTTTTCCTTTCTGTTATTTTTTTAGACAAACCTTGTCTGACTATAACCTTTAAATAATTGGTAAACTAGAGCAGCGAAACTGACATGAAAATCTATTGAAAAGAAATGGAAGCTGGGAGCATTATTCTAGTAAAGGACTGGCCAGCCTATTGTCCCCTTCCCTTGTGCTGTGTGTGGGAATTATTTCTGCTGGCAACAGACAACATTGACAGTAGTAGTAGTAAAATAATTCACATCTATTTCTATTAGTAATAATGTAATACTGGATCATCTCTAGGCCACAAAATAATTGACCCATTTCTAGGAGCAGAAAGTCTTCAAACTACAAGTGCTTCTCTATCTGCCCACGTCTGCTTCACTTTCTCTTCCTCCTCACCACACACACACACACACACACACACAGTTGAGCTTGTAGGTCTTCACCCTGGTTCTTACAGGCCCCCCTGCCTGGAACGCCACTTTCAGCCTCAATAATTCTATCATTTTTTCGGGAGCTAGTCTAAGACCCGATCCCTTAAGCTTTTCTTCACTTGTCCATTGCATTCAGTCCTATTCAAGAGACATTTGCTGAGTGTAAAGCACTGGAGATACCACACTGAAGAAGGTGGGCAAGCCTCTGCGCTCAGAGACCTCACAGTGAAGTGGGGATTTGTAAGCAAGGCCAGGCCTTTACAGCAGTGTGGTAGACACGACGACAGGTGGGGCACAGGGCACTGTGGGAGCCTTGCCCAGACCTTACCTAGTCTTCTGCACCGATCCCACTTTGCCCTAAATATCTGGCCTGGCTTTAGTAGCTTCCAGGGAAGTTGGCGCTTAATTTTATGCTGCCTCGCATTGTCTTCTTTCTGTCTGTTATCTCCCTGGCTGGATGGTAACTACCTTGAGGATAATAGACTTCATTTTATTTTTATGCTGCCTTTTTAAACCCTATAGGGTCTTACATAGCACTCAATGGATGGTAAATACTCAGTACACACTCACTGATTTGCTTAGACCCTCTTCCCTTCCCTCCACCTCTGTGGCTTTACACAGGGATGATTTCCCCTCATCGTATTCCTTCCGATACCTTCTATAATTTGCAAATGGCTGGCCTCTGAACCTTGTTTGCTTATGGGCGGTGAACTCCAGCAGATGGTAGTCATCGTCTTCTGACCCTGGGTTCTTGGGCAGCAACGTGTCTTCCTTCTACCAAACTATCCTTTCTTCCTCAGCTCCCGTCAATTTCATTATACTTCAGGCTCTCCAGGCACAGATCTACCATCACCTCTTTTTGCATAGCCTCTAAAATGCTTTCCTCTTTCTGGGACTGTTTTCCTAATGAGGGCGGAATATAATTTAGAGGCTTAATTTTAGAAAACTATATGAAGCAGCAGACCCATAAAATGTTATGATTCACAACCACTTGTTTTGTTCTCATAATGCAACCTAAACTAAAAAGCCATTCATCAGAGCTATAAAAGCTGTTCATGGCTGTCTTTAGTATATCGTGTGGAGCATAATTCAGCCCACAGAGAGGCTACAGATGGATTCATGGGGCCATTTGCCTTGGTGTACGTTAAAGGCCAGTAATTTCTACGCTCTGTAGAACACTCTATTTTACTATAAACCCTGGATTTTTTCTTAACCCCACTTAGTTTTCCTTTCCATTTTAATATAAACGTGTCCCCATTTATAACCTCTTCCATCCCCTGTAAATAATTGCCAAGATTCTGACTGTTCCCTAATTCATAGTCCTTCTTGTCTCAGCTACTTTGACCATTTGAGAAGATTGGTGTATGAAGATGTGTTGACTAGAAGCCCAAAATGCAGCCTCCACGGAGAGTTGCCTTGGTCATCTGTCTCCTCTAACAACACCCTAGGAGAACCATTGGTCCTCCCGTCACAGCTCCCCAGAGAGCAAATTGCCAACACTTTCCTAGAAATGAATGAGGGAACAAAGCTGTGGGCATTCTGGGCTCTGTTTTCATAGTGTTATGATGAGAATGCACTGGTGATTGTGAACCCAAGTTGCTAACTATAGTGTCGTCACAACTTAAGATGCCTCTTATATTGTGTTCACATTTAAATAATGAGGTCTGACCTTTACATTTACTCGCAGTCATGTATCTAGGTCATCACATCATATTTTCAAAAGTACAAGATAATATCCTGGAAGTTAAAGGCTCCAGCCATAGGGTAGGTACACCTGGGTTTGAATCCTGGCTTGGGTACCAGTTTGGCTGTGCTTCCTTAAGTATGTTACATAACCGCTCAGTTTCTTCATCTGCAAAATAAGGTTTCTCACTGAACCTATCCCATAGGATTACGGTGACAATAGCAAAAGATAATCCATATAAGACCTCACCATAGTACTTGGTTCATGGTAATCAGTATGACATATTAAGTAATTCTTCTTTTTATTAAGAGTCTACCAAAAAAAAAAAAAATAAAGCAAGGAACTGGAAGGATCTTATTAAATCTAGACAAACATTTTCAATAAAACTCTAAGATGGACGGCTTGTGTATCTTTGATACATGTTTTACCTTCTAAAGCTAGTTTAAATTGTGTTGTAAACAGAAGGACATCTAACAAAAAATGAACCAGTTATTTATGTAACCCCATGATTAAATGTCAGTAACATGTTCTTTTTTCTTTCAGTTAGCTATTAAATATAGTATTATGATTTTTAACTTACCTTTTGCACATCAGTTGTTTAGCTGAAAAGTAAATTCTTTTTTTTGTATTAGGAACTAAGCTTTTTTTCATTGAAAACTGCTGTAGTTATAGACAGCTCATGTATTTCCACTTAAAGTGTACCTTGTACTGCATATTTGCCCTGGATCTGAAGATCCATCTCTTTTTAGCAGACTCATTTTAAACTCTCACAGAACTAAATGATTTCCTTGAAGAACAAGTTTCATTATTTGGCAGATGAAACTGGCGGTGGCCATTCAGAATCTTAGTCTGGATCACACAATTTTTAAAAGCTCAACAACTTTGAAATAAATTCATGCATAATTTATAATAGAAAAATGGTTAAAAAATCGAGAATTGTTTTGAAAGTGGCTTTGCCCCCCTTTTAAAAATCTATTTTTCTGCAAGATGTAAAAATAGCATTTATCTTAGTGTTCTCTTTAAGCTTAAATCTTGAGGGGGACGATTCCCTAAAATTAAGCTCTTTTGGCTGAATTAATACTCCCATTATTTATTATTTTTATTGGGAGTTCCTGGGCATTCCCTGTGCTACAAAAGAACCTGCCTCCTACGCTCTGGATAAGTTTGTTAGGTCTGTTCAGAACAGCTTGACACAACTGTGGCCAGGCATCATCCATAGGACCCACAGCTTTAGGAATGCTCAGGCAAAATGATACAGTGTGGTTCTTTCTATAGCCCTTTTCCATAATGAAAGAAACAGAGTCTGTCTTGCAGTTGGGTGGATTTTCCCAATCTACTGGGAGTTCAATCCATTTATAGCTAACATTAGGTCAAGGCCAGAGGGGCCATGGCCCTCGCAGTTGTCATTAGTGAGCTCTTATTTCTATTCCATTGAGAAGCTGAAATTGACAAACTGTCTAGGGAGATGTGCAGTTTCTAGCTGCCCGTTTTTGAGCAGAACGCATTAAGGATAGGTCACTTGTCATGGTAGAATTCCTCATCATTAATCACTGAAAGACCAAATTCCTAGGTAAATAAGTAAACTCGTTGATAAAGCCACATCTTGATAGAAAATGTACCTTCTTGACATCCTCCTGTCTGCCAGCCTGGTCAGCAATGTTGCTGCCCCCTCGGAACAGACAGCCTTATTTAATTCTGATGATGGAGAATCACCATGGATCTGTGAAGACCTGAGTCGTAGCTGTTGCAGGAGGCCTGCTTTGATTTGTATACAATGTGAATAACTGTCTGTGCATTCGGAGTGCTGTAATTTTTTCTTCTTCTGTGCCTACAGGGACTGGATTGCCTTATCAGGGTAAAGTTCATTCGGTAGGACTAATAATTAATCCCCTGTTCTTTTTGTTTCCTGCTTTCTTATCTGGTGGCTACATTGTATACAAATTCCAGCATTTTTCATCACTGTGCCAAATAAAGCAATTTGGAGATGCAAACAATAAAAAGCTTATTTTTATAACCCCTCTAGAAAGAAAACTGCTCAGATTCCATTTGAGTGAAAAAGGCATTCCATTTTGTGGCCATGTTTACATCTACTACCTAAACCAAGTTCTGGGAGAACGGGATGACCCGCTGTGACTGATGAGTCTCTATTGTCCAATAGAGTCAAAGAAACGATAGTATATTTGTTAAAGATATTGCCACTATCCATGAGTTTCCTGTACACACCACACTGCCTGTTTTGTTTCTCTTGCTTTATAACTTTTGAAACACAGAAATAAGATAGTCTGTAGAGGTTATCAACTCAAGATTCACATCCTTAACTGGATAGCAAATGTCTTACTAATTGAGGCGTGTATTTAACTGGATTAAATCCAGTGGCTTGATGTTAGCATGCAGTGCGGCCATGTCTGCTGTCCTTTTATGAGAAGGGGCTTAGCTTTCTACAACCGTGCAGTATGCGAGTCACGCACTCATCCTAGGTTACTGGCTTGCCGTAATTTCATTTGGGGACAGGGGAACATTGCAGTGTGATGAGCTGGGTAGGAGCTAAATATTTCACATGTAAGAAGGAATATTGTTCTAATTAAACTGAATTTGGTGCCCATGGCAAGATCTGTGCTTAATATATTTGGGTATGTGTGAAAAGTTACATGTATTTTTTATAAGTTGGTCCCCATCCCATCCTTGACAAAAGGCTTTTGTTTTGGATATCATTACGTAGAGGAATTTTGTTTTGAATATCGTTACATAGAGGAATTATGTAGTTAAAGATATTTCATAGCACAATACAATCTGAAGAGTTGTAACAGTTTCCCAGGCCCTTATTTAAGGGAAGAGTTCAGTTTTCACCTATAACTTGTAAAATGAAAGAGCAAAATTCTCTTTGCATTATCTAATACAGAATCTATTGTACAAATCCCTGAGGTTTTAACTGTTTTTCATTTAGAAAAGAAAAGCAATTATAGCATAAAGTAGATCTTGGATATTCAGGAGAAAATCAGGACTGAGTACAGGATACTCCCCCTTTCTTAGCCTGAAACTTTGCTCTTAGGTGGTCTTTGTGAAATATTTGGTTGGGGAGGAGGTGGGTAAAAATGTTAAGTATCTGATTTCACTTGACAACCCATTGGCAGGCATTGACTATACCCCCAAATCCATGTTTGCAACCTTGAAACGTCTACCTAATATATTACAATTAGAAATTAAGTGCTAGTGAGTCTAGTTTTCTGACTTGTGGGTTGTTAAAAGGTCTGTCCACAAAGGGCTAGTGGAATGTGGGATTGGAGAGGATGACATTCGTAGGGACAGGATCGTCTTACCAGTGGTCTCTGAAGGTCTGACTCAACTGTCATCTTGATTTGGGTGACTCCGAAATCTGCAGCTTCACCCTTGAGCTCACTTAGAAAATGTAGTTCTACACACCATCCGGCTGGTTGAATGCATTATCTGCTTTTCCCTGCCCACATCCTCCAGGCTTCCCATCCTCATCAATAAGTCCTCACCCTCCAGTCTCAATCTTGGCATTTTCCTTTATTCCCTCCATCCTCTCTCACCACCATTTTGTGATCAACCACACTGTATAAACTTCTTCCTTGTAATTCTAGGATCTGATCTTTCCTGTGGTGACTGCTGCTCCTCCCTCCCTGGTTCAGGCCAGCATTGACTTGCCTGGCAATGCTCCAATAACCTCTTCGCTAGTCTTTTAACTTTCGTGGTCCCTGCTTCCCACCCTATCACACACACAACATTCAGTCCTTCTTACAAACCTCTAGAATTGTTCTGCCTGGAATACAGTGTGGAACGTGATACCTCTCTACCCTGTTCTCTCTATACTCATCAACCTCCAACTACCTTCAGTCACTTTTCAACATGTGTAGGATAAAGTCTCTATTTCTGGCTCTGGCATTCAGAACCCTCCACAGTAATGACAAAATAAGGTCCTTCTTCCTCTCTCTTAAGTCCTACCAGTCCTTTCTGAAATATTCGTATGATCTTTATTATGCCCTGCTCCTTATCCTAGTTATATGAAGACCTTTCTTATGTATCCTACTAAATCCTGAGTTGCTAGACGTTAAGTTCTATTTCTTTTACTTGCTTATATCCACCACATACAATTCTAAGAAACTGTGACCAATACTAATGATAGCTAACATTTATTGAACATTTACTATGTGCTAGTTACTGTTCTAAGTGTTTACATAATTTTTTTCTCATCTTAGTTCACTGGGCAGGTATTATTATCCTTTCCATTTGTTACAGTGCACTTGGAATTTAAAGAGGCAGAAATGATCACTTCTGTGCAACATAATCAGGCAAGGTTTCATGGCAATCCACAGGATATAGTGGTGAGGGAATTGATTGTAGAGATGGGCATCTCTACAGGGGATGAAAATGTGATTGGGGAGAGGTGGGAATTACAGGATAGGTAGAGAGGGGCATGGTCATTGGAAGTATGATACCAGGAATGGAAGAAACTGAGGATGAGGATGAATCTTGTATTAAGTACATTGGCAAGCAGTAGAGAAAGGAGTTCTGCAGAGATTTGTGCCTAGACCACTTGCTCAGTAGTTAGCACAAATGGCTTCATATTCTTTTGGTCTATTCTGTCTGTACAGCTAGATCCTAAGGTCCTTGAGGAAGGGGAATGCAGTTTATTCTTTTTGGTAGTTTCAGCATTTAGTCTATAGTAATTGCCTGGTCAGTGTCATTTTATGATGAGTATGAGAGAAAAAAATAAAAATATTACAAAAGGCAGTCTCTCTTCCATTAACAGAAGCCTTCTTCATGTGAACCAAGCATGAGGGTGGTATACAAAACCTATTTGGAGCAGGAACTTTATGAAGAATAGAAGAGCTTCTTTCCTCTCATCTTTCACAATTACTCGACCCTAGTAATCGTATTGTTTTAATCTCTGAATTCAGTGAAGGGATTTATAACTAGCATTTCTACTAGTTAAGATCTGCTTTAATTTTGACGTTTAGTGGAGTAGTCACCATAATTTCAGTGGACTGTAGATTATTGTTGTTGTTATTAACGATAGTGTTCTGCACATTCTGTTGTTATTAAAGAAGAAAGCATACCTTACTCTTTAGCATGCATTTCAGGGAGCTGTGAGCCCCGTGTATTTTGTCAGGCCATGGCTTTCATCAAGTCTCTGTAACAACATTAGAGCTTGGTGGTTGATGTGAGCTTTCAGGGTGTCCATGCTGCATAATAATACTAATAGGCAAAACAAAACAAAACAGAAACTTGCAGTAGCAAAAGATGTTGCTATGGCTTACTTTGTGGTGGGGCATTGTGTTGCTGGTCAGCAATATGTTCCTGTCTATTCAAGCTGGCTTTTGGCTACCCAACTGTGAGATGTTTCGTTGCTCACAAGCCTCCCCCATTCTGTATTTTGCCCTCGGGCTCGCAATTTAGTGGATGCAATCTTGTTGAGAAAATGTGGTCTTTATTAGTGTTCGGCACAGATCGACTTTTCTTTTTCCGCTTCTGCAGAGCTAGTGGGATGCTTGGTGCAGGGAAGAAACGGGACAGATGACAGTATGAGGGCAGGAAAATAAGGGTTTTCGGGTGCTGAGAACCAGAATGCTGGCTTCGTGTAGAGATGATTGGAGCATCTAGGGTAGAAACAGCTTATTTGTACCCACCGGGCTTTTGGCAGCATTCCAGTCAACAGCTAATTGTCAAAGAAAGATATTTGTCAATAAAAATACTTGTAAGTTAGTTTTTAGGTACATGAAAAATAAGGAAACTTAATTGTATAAGACAATTCTTGCCCTCCAGAGGTTTATGATGTAATGAGAACACAAAAATAACGTCGATGCTCCCCAAGTCACCATGAATATGTATGGTTTTACATACAATATTTTAGTTTTCACTGTGAGGATCTATGCATGTATTCTTGTGTATATTTTTCTATCTGTCTCCACGCCGCTTTGTCTGTTGACTTGGCTCTGTTTCATTGATCTAATGTATTCTACAAAGAGATTTGTGAGTGGCATGCTGCAGCCTCTTTTCCTTCTCCCATATGCTGTCTCTTTAACAAATGCCCACACATGTGACTTTCCCCCTCCTCATCCTGATGGTGCCTATTGTTTTAAGCAGTTCCTCAATTTATAGGTGTTACTGGGTAGCTTTTTAAGCACAAATACAAATGCATTGCAAGTGGAAATTAAATGCCAGAGTATCTGTGAAAAATATAAATCACAGTCATTTAAAATAGTCATTCTATGAAGAATTGTAGAGATGTGAAATTAATAAATACTAGTATAAGCATTAAATATTCACTGCCTGCTACTTCTGAAATGGTACAACAGCATCATTTTTTAATGATGGGTAATGATAAAACACATCAATTTTAAATAACCTGTTTTCTCCTTTTCTCTTTCTGAAGCTATGAGTTGGCAAGCTTGAAATTAAATACAAGTAATGGTAATAACTAAACTTCTGTTAACCTTAGTCATGGAATAGACACATTTTTGTGTTTTCTGGATGTTCTGTGGCTATTTGAAAAGACCAGTAAATTGAAAATTGCAGCTAATGGGATCAGCTTGAATTTAAAGAAAAAGAATATGTCTCTGTTAGTGGAAAACAGGAAACGTGGAACCTTAAGTAGCAAGTGCACCATTATCCCCTAATGCATTCTTATTTGTCTCCTTATTAAAGCTCACTGGGTCCTCTTAGAGTAGTTAAAATGAACCTTTAACTAAGATACTTTTCTACTCCCTCCCCTCCAACCCCTCTAAAATCTCTCAAAAACACCTTTATTTTTAGTTATGCTTCACTTGTTCTTTAATAAATTACTTGCAAAATACAAGAGTAGAATTAAAGAGCCAACAGTTATACCTTGAATTCATATGTCCCTGTGTATCAAAGAACTGTGTACACCTTTTATCTTCAATCTTATACACCATACAAATGGAATTGACAGAAATTGTTCTCTCTATTTCATAGATGGGAAACACTAAAGCATCTGTCTCCTAAGGTCACGTTGTAAAGCATGTTACAAGCTTATGTGTCCTAAGATGGGGAAGGGCAGGATGTTGTGAGTCCCCAGCCTGTCTAGGGAGGTTGGAGTGAGGTAAGGCCTCCTGAAGGAAATAGCACCTGCGCTGAGATCTGAAAAATGAGTTGGAATTGATTGGGCAGCCAAGGGGTGAGAAAGACGTGGGCGAGAGGAGGACATGGGTGGGAGGACGTAAGCGAGAGGAGGTAGGCATATAGAAATGACTGTGTGTGGCTCCCACGGGGAGGGGCCGTGCCGTGATGTTATTGGGCCTGATTCTGGGCAGTGGCATAATGTGGGGAAGGATTTTTGTGAAATTGCAAGGAGTGGGTTTCCCCAAGGTTTTCCTCGCTCATTCTTTCTCTCGTGCTGCTTAAGAAAATGGCATGACCATTTAGAGTGGTGAAATGTAATCTTGATTGCAGACCTCAGTTACCTCAGCTGAAAATACCATGGCAGCAAGGGGCCTTGAGACAAATTCGTGGGAAGGGACTTCATAGAGGACCCAGAGCAAGAGTCAAGACCGGGCCAAAAGGAGAGCGCTTATGGTGAAAGCAGGACCGATCTGGGGGAAGACACAAGATCTGAACTTCTGATGTCACCCCACCCAAGAAATACCAGTATTTATAGATGTCTGAAGCATCTGGCCTGTAAAGAAAGATGTAATGAAGTTATTAATCCTATGAGGACTCTGTAAAATCAAAATCTCATCCTGTGGTTCTACTCTTTACTGCACATTCTCCCGGTTTTTGTTATTGCTGTTGTCTTGTCTCCCCCAGTTTTTAGGCACTGTGCTGCAAAGGCCAGGAGTGGCTCTGACAGAAACATTGCCAATGGCATTATTACCCTGGACCATTGTCAAGATTTTGTATTAACAAGTTGTATGAAACTGAAATGCGGACAAGGGGAAAAGTAGACTTTTTTAAAGCCCAGCCATTTTGTTTTTCAAGGGACAAATCTCCCTGGGTGATAACTACCAGATTGATGGGGATAGTGAAATGGCACTCAGAAAGGAGAACTGTTAACACAGTGTGCTAGCAGAGCCTGGTGCTCGTGCTTAAGCACCTGTGCCATTCCGTGATTCAGAGCAAGAAATAGGAAACAAACCCCTGTTGTCTAAAAAGAACCTAGCAGGAATAGTCTCTGCGTTTCCATTTGAACAGAACTCCATTAAGAGATTACTAACTAAGAAGCACTAAGATTTATGGTTGAATAAGCAATTGAAATCAAACCCTAAAGCTTATCTAGATGAATTCACATGCTTCTTTACCTGCAGATGTTGGCTGGAATTATGCACACCTTATGTCAATATTGAAAAGCATGGGGTATGAAGTGTGATTTTCAGGGAGGAAAATAGATCTTGAAACCCACCAAAATGTACTGTGGTTGGGGGACTTTTCTGGAGAGAACAGAACTTCTATTTAATGGGTATGAAGACCAACACTCTAGTATGTAATGTCAGTGTGTGTTTACTGGGACACCCCTTTGTCATGTATCTTCAAAGATGGCATTGAATTTGTCATGAGCTATAGCCATCTCATTCTTTCTCCAGGCGATGTTTTGATAAATGTTGATGAGTTTATAACTGTAAAACCAAATGACATTTATAGTGTGATATACACTTTACCCATTGCATAATTATATCTAATGGCTTTGCATGCAGAAAGGCATTTACCATTTACTTTTGTATAATATGACAATCTAAACCCCCAGGCCTAATTTTTTTTTTTTTTTTTAACACAAAGATAAAGACTTAATTAAGAACCAAATACAATTTATTTTTGTAACTGACATTTAAGGTACCTAGTTCTTTGGTTAAATATGTGATAAAAATCATGATGCTTCTAGTAACAAAGATCAGTGGGTTTCATTTATTTCCCTCTGTCTTTGAAACATTGGTGAACTCATTTAATTATTGAACTGATATCCAGTATGACTTCTTGTTTCTCATTTCTAGTTAAAAGAGCTATTTTGAAAGGTAGCACAGAATTGAATAATGTGTTCAGTTAATGAGGAACATTTAAGAGATGTTTCTGAATTTAATATGATGGGAGAATAATAAACCACCACTGTAGTATAGACATACTTTATCCAGACAGCGATGATGTCTTAGGCCTCTTGGTTGTGGTCAAGCAAGGTTTTATTTTTAGCCATTTAGACATTTTGGAATGTTTATCATCATACAGTAGGTCACCTAATAGATCAAAACAGTTTTGTTCTTTAGTCTTCATGTCAGAAATATAGCTTTTAGTATCTTGTTAGGATATCTACTGTGTTCACGCGTAGACAACTAAGTAGCTTTCTCAGAAACAAGGCTGCTGTAGCAGTAGGTTTATCTTTCTGACCTGGTATTGACCCTACCTGCCCTGACATTGACGGCCTCTGATCAGCCTACCAATGATCTGAAGTTAAAGTTGTTCTCTCTGTCTGCCTTTCCACAGTGAAAAACTTCACATCCTTGCTCTCTTTTTACAGGAAATAAAACTAGATCGAAATACGTCTCTTCTCAAGTGTTTGGTTATAGAAGTAATCTTATTTTGAGTCTCCATACTTCTGAAAAATACTGAATTATTTGTGAATAACATGAAGTTTGTCCTCTTCAAATTGCTGATGTTAGATCCTATTGAGACTCTAAGCCTTATGGAATGGTGGAGAGTTAAAAGTTTGTTTTTGTTTGTTTGAGGTTAAACTCATAATAATCTAGCTGTATACTAGTTAGGTCTAACTGATTAAAATTTTTTCTTTTAAAATATGAAAACAGTTTTTATATATACCTGAATAAATATGGAACTCATTACTATTTGATAATTGGCAAAAAAAAAGTCTGTTCATCTTAGTAAGCTCATAAATAAAGAGTAGGGTGTTCACTGATTTCTGAACTTGAATGCACAGTTTGGAGAAATGTTGCGGCTGAGTATAATCCTTTGGCTAGGAGGCGTAATAGAAACAAGAAATGCACTGACCACAATTAAAATGCAGAAGTAAGACTTTTGCTTGTGTCTGAGGTCAGGCTTTTAATAATGCATCTGTGAACTGCTTTCTTTTGCCTTTAACAAAATTGTAGAGCAATAGTCTTTGCAAGTTCCTAAAAAAAAAAAAAAAAATCTATAATGAACCAGAAAAAAGTAATGTTAAACTAACATTTAAGACCTTCCAGAGAGGTTGTAGAATATATTGGAAGAAGGAACAGAGTAATTTTCTGTGTAAGAGTGATTAGGAAGAACCATTTTCATGCTTTTAGTCTGAGACAGGTGGTATAGATTAATGTTGAATACATACAAAATCTATTGAGACTAATTAAAGATGCATATCCACATGGAATACCACATCTCAGTGGATCTTTGGCAGCCAATCCAACAAGCACATGTAGTGTTTATACCAAGCATTTTTCAAATGTAGCCAAGAGTGGTACCTGTGAAACTTCTGAAAACTGCCCTGAAAATCCTTAGTCTCTTTGTATTATAAAGTCTCTTGAGAATTTCTACCTCCAATAAATGCTTCTTGGAATAGAAAAGATTATAACCTGTGTTCATCTATAATGGGCACAAATATTATATAGCAATGTAGAGTACTAGTTGACTGTACCGATCAAAATCCTATATACAGAGCTTCAATTTAAGTATTTGGCAATAGCTGTAAGAATGATCTTGACCCTTCACTTCCTGAGAGGGCATCCATTTCTAACCTGATACTTAGCCTGATAAAGATGAAGCTGTACTAAGGACCTATCTCAGGTGTTTAATCCAGGAGAGTGAATTAACACATCAGTCCCTAAGCCTCTGTCCCTCATCCAGGTTGGCTTAATACCCTTTGGTGACTTGATTGCTTCTTACAAATGCTAATGAACAGTTCACTTTGACACTGTACACAAACACAATCTGGTGGTTGTGTTCAGATGTGTTTCATACTGCTAATGAATAAACTCCCAGGGGTTCACAGTTAGCTGAAATAAGCAATGACTTGAGGTATATCCCAAAAGTGATTTATTAACCATGTTGTAAACCAAGTGGACTGGATTTTAGAGAAAGTGGGAATGTTCTCTTGAATTCAAGGGCCAAAGTAAGCAGGATATTTTAAATAAAGGAACTTAATAATCTTAGATAGTATTCCATACCAAGGTTTGTATTGGGAGTAGGGGTGAGAGTTGGGAATATGTACAGGGAGATAAAAATGCCTGTTTATCATTTAACAGAAGAGGTATCAACATTTGTCTGTAAAGCTTTCTTTTTAATAAACATTGAATTGGAGCTTTGCTGGGCCATCAGCTATCCAGTCAGTAATGGGCTTCAAAGAAGCCACCCTTTCCTTCCTTTTAAGGTTTTCACCAATAAAGCAAATCCTGTAGTTGCAGCAAGAATAAGAAGGAAATGTTCTGGAAGAAGAGGGGAGGGGGTGCCCAGAACTTATGGGGAATAGATTAATATTTATAGACATCGGCAATGGTCTCTTACCAACATTTATAACTCCAACAGTAGCAGATTGAGGGCTGAATCAACATTTTTCCCCCTCTGTAAAATAATAAATATGGTAAAGTAGCTCTCAGAACTGCCTTTATCATAGGGATAAATCAGGACAGTTTGTGTTGCAGGAGAGACTTAAAACTTATAAATATGTTGCCCTTTAGGCTACTATTCATCAAAGTGTCTGATATGAAATCTAGACTAAAGGCTTTTGTTATTGTGTGTCTGCGTATTCTCTTTTAGAAGTATAAATTGGAAAGAGCACTGTCATTTTGGTCATACTGGCCTGCTGTGCTACTTAAATGCATGTCCCTTTTGGGATGTATTTGAAGAGAAGGAAATAGTGGGAGTTGACGACTGCACACTTTTACACAAATCCTCTTCGTTGCCTAAACCTTCCTTGCAGAAGGCATAATTTCCAGCAGGAAAAATACAGTAAATAACCGCTTGACAAATGATCTATTTTGGTGCAGTCAACTTTCTTCCTAAGACACTGGAGTAGAGAAGTTGTTCCTTAAAAGCCTCATCAAATCCAGAGGGACGTAGCTTTCCTTCTTGGTGCTCCAATTCAAATGTATACAAATGGGCATGGCTAAAGGTTCTTTCAGTTTGCAGAGGGAAAGCATATCACGCTAGTGACAGATGCTTTACGTCACATGACTTGATGGGTATTATGGTATATGAAATCTCATATAACTTTGCAATCCTGATCTGAATGTCCTGGCTTCTGTGGTTGGGAGTCAGAGTTGAAGCTCCAGCCCTGTCCTCTACTCCCCTTAGTGCCTTTCAATGTTGAATCACATATGGTGTATGGAATCACCTGCCGTTTGGAGGCCCCCACAGAGTATGTACTGAGCAGTTTTCCTTTTTTAATGTGTAGTACAGCTCCTAGTTTTCAAGAATAACTAATTGGGAGCATAAACCTCACTTTGTCCTTGAATGGTTTGCAATTTAGGAGTCCTGAATAACAGAAATGGAGGGCCTACAAAGAGGGCATCGAAGCGTGCTGCAGTTTGATAATTTGCCCGCTTGGCTTGGGTAAGCTGCTGGTGTGGAATTGCCCTGGGAAGAAACAGCAGACCCTCTCAGGTCGGTAGCTTGTCTCTGATGTTGGTTTGGGGGAATTTAGAGAGTCGGGGAACTCCGATGACCCCTTGGGGCCTCTATTCTGCCATGCGTGTTTTCACAAGAGCAGAGTGTGGGCCACTGGGTTAGTTTGGATTTGCTTGAATGCCAGCATGTGGATAATACACTTAGATTGGAGCGGAGCGCTGAAGTTGTACCAGGCCACACTCATGTATAGAAACCATTATTCCTGGGAGTCCAGTCTAGAAGCTATGGCTGAGGAGAGAAATACTTTGAACTGTGGGATCCAAAAAGCCCATTGGTCCCTATCTGACACCCAAGCATGTTTACTTCCTGCTTGGCCACGTAGCCAACCAGAAGGGCGCAATATGGTGATGTCAAGTTCCGCCTGTGTGTCAAACTGAAAAGACGGCAGCTCTGCAGGCCCCACTCATTCTGTTGAGGTGGTTGCAGTTTGACTTGCCAAGTCAAATTCCTTGTACTCTGTACAAGTCAGAATGCCCAACCTTATCACTGGTAACTGACTCTAAAGAGGGGCTCAGAACGGGAGAGCACAGGTTTTCTCTTTATCAGATGCCTTTAAAGCCGCTTCGCAGCACATCCCTGTGATTGCTAACACCATTATGAAGATTGACAGTTTCATCAAGAAAGCAAAGAAGAAAATCTGCAGACAATAAATGGAGGCAGTGCTGGGCCCTGCTCTGGTTACCCTCAATAGCACTTCCAGAGCGCTGAGCTGGGGCTGGGGTCCTTTCCCCCCTTCAAGGACCTGTGGCTTTTTTTTTATTGAGCACAGAGCCTGAGAACTTTTGTGGCCCTTTTCCTAGTACAAATTAGTGAGGAGAAGTCTGAAGAGTGTAGATAGAGACTTGGTTGTGGTGGTGAGGATTGGTTTTTTCCTTGCCTGAAAAGGATGGCCTGAAAACAAGCCTCTAGCATTGTCCAGCAACTTTTCCACCTCGCAGGCTGAAATGCATATCCCAAAGTCTGCAAATATTTTAGTACAGTGGCCAAACCGGAGAAGCTCAAGTGTAAAAAAATCAAGAATGTTCTTCTAAGGATACAGAATATCTCTGAATTGTTAGCAGTTATCTATAGCTAATAATCCTGGGCACTCTCTTACCCCAAGCCAGCTGCATCACAAATATGTGGGCTGTTGGCTGCAAGGCCAGTGGTGTGAATGATTCAATGCAAACCCGTCAACACTACTGGGAAAACAATTCTTCGTAAAGACTTACTGGAGATGATTCAGTGCCATCATCAGCAGAAGCGAGCAGCTGTGTGAAACCACCGCTTCTCTGAGCTTCGGATTTGCTAACGATATATTCTCAGAAGTAAATAATCCTTTTGCTAACAAGATGAACCCTATTTACTCACTTTCATTCTGTTGAGGTTTGAATTCAGCCCAGTGACCGTGTCATGAATATCATTCTGACCCCCAAGGGGGCTGTTCCTGAATCTTAGTTCTTTTGCAAGTGTCCTTCTCAGAGGTTAAGCTGTCCACCCAGCCATGTTGCCTTATATTCGTCGTATTTTTGAAAGGAACTGAAGGGGTTAATTGGTTTCTTCAGTAAAGAGACTTTTGCCGAAGAAAGCAATTTTAGGTTAGTTTGTGTAGTAGCCAGGGAAATGTACTCAAAGGGGTGAACCGTGTTTCTGTTGTGCAGATAACCTACATACTGCTTTAGAAATGTGTGATTTCCAGCGTGTGCTAAAATAAGAAGTGGTTGTTTGATTTATCTCCCACAATGGTATGGCATTCTCTTCCTAAGTGGCATTTCATTCGCAAGCCAGGCACTGTAAATTTGAACTGAATATGTAAGTAAATATCCCTCAAGGAGATAGCACACTGGCTGGCCTCGTCTGAGAATACGGCTGCTAAAAATGAAGCTCTTGGCTTTTGGAAAAGGCTCAGCACCTGAAATACATTAGCATCCAAAAGAGGGCATGGTGTGCTCGCCAGCCAAACAAACTGAAAGTTAGTCTGAGCTATAATTGTGGAGCATCGCCTACAAACAAAGTGATATTTGGGTGGTACCTCCTACATTTGCCCTCAGGCACTCAAACTTACATTCAACCCATTGGAATTTTGCTTTGAACTTTCATGTTTGGGCACATCACCTCAGTGCATGGCAACTTGGTACGTGATAGCTTTTACTCTAGCATCTTTGCGTGGCAGGGACAAAGACAGTGACAGTGTTTTATGAAGCCCTAACAGGATTGCTGCTGTGCATAATTGTTAAAGGGCTGTCGATCTACTGATGTGGAACAGGCAAGAAGCTTAAAGAATGGAGAAAACCCATAATCGCAGAGTAACTTGTATTCTGATTTATTATTTATCACATCACGGTTAAAACAATTTCCTAGTTTTGTGTATTTTTAATATTGACATTGAATTTTCACCTAATGCAAAGGCAGGTTTCAGAAACTTTTTAAACATTTATATATGCAGGTAGTTAAGGGGGAAAATCCCTTTTTTATTAAGATACAGAATGCATGTTTATCAAAATTCATCTCAGATTGCATTTAGAAATATAGATACCTTGGGTTTGAAAGAACTTACTGGGCTTCACAGAATGACAGATATTACTGACAGAACAGAGTTATGAATGATAAAAGAACCCAGGAAATGCTTATACTCATGTGGCTATAAATTAAGTAGTAGAAGAAAGACTGCTATTTGTTGGCTGGCACAGAGCAAGCATTAAGTTAGTAAATGTGTAAGATAACACTCAGGGTACATCTTGGATTGCTTCACGGAGAAGTACTGAACCTCCTCTGTGGCTCAGTCCCGCGTGGCTGATGGCCTGTGAGCCCACCACTCCCACGGGGTTCTCACTGACATAATGCAGACATGGCACTCCAGGAGGCCCCAGGCAGTAGCACAGGAGTCCTGCACAGAGATTGTAGCTGAAAAAGTCATAGAATTCTAGAAAAATTGAGCATTGTAAATGTTGGTTTGTGCTTCAAAATGTTACATTTCACTGCTATGAGCAACATCTGTTCAAAGTCACCTAATACTAAGACATGGCTGAGCAATATTACCTTTGTTTTAAGCACAATTAGCAGCTCTCTGGAATAACTGGTGCAGTCCAGCCCCTCTGGAAATCCTGCTGGCTGATGCCCACAGCACACTGAGTGCTGGCGGGTAAGGCTGCCTTTGCACACCTGTATAACTCATCTCTTACCACGATGGTTCTTAAACTTCAGGAGGCCTCCGAATCATCTGGAAGGCTTATTAAGACATTGTTGGACCCCACTTCTATAGTTACTGATGCATTCAATCTATAAAAGGACATCCAAGAATTTGCATTTCTAACAAGCTTCCTCATGATGTGAGGCTGTGGTCCAGGAATGACCATTTGGGGACTGCTGTCCTCTTAAGTGAGTTATATGGTTACCAATAATCAATTTCATTGGTTTACAAACCACCTCAAAGAAAAGACCTGAGAGGGGAGGGGTGGTGAGGAAAGACCTGGACTTTACACCAAAAGATTAAATGAATGTACAGCCATACATTTCAAATCAAAATGTTTATGGCATATATGTATCTTTTCTTATGATTTCCCACCATAAGTCATTCTTTTGGATTAACCCAGTGAACTACCGGTCCCAAATACAGATTAGACAACCTGTATTGTAGGAGTAGTGTTTGTGTTTACAACACAGGTAGGTGTATTCAGTGGTGGAGACCGGGAAACTTTTCCATGATTTTATGAGAGATGAGCACTGGAGCATGTAAAAATACAAGGAATACATACCAAAAGCATTTTCTGTGTGGACAGAGGCAGGGCTAAATGGCTGAGGAACGAAAAGCCAGAACATAAAGGAAATACAACAGCAAGAATGCACTGACCAGAGTTCCCAGATGTGGCATAGCCTGTGTCTTATAGACCAGAAACCAGAGGCCCAGGAAGACTAGGGCCAGATACTGGTCTAGGCACTGGAGAAAGCACCATGAACAAAACACCCAGGTTCCTTCTGTCTTAGAGGTTAAAGTCACTTCTTTCCTTTCCTCATGAGAAAAGAGGAAATTTCAGTATTGGTATTGAATTCCTAAAATAGGAAGATGTTATGATTCCTTTTGTTAAAAAATAGGCAAACAGAAAACTATTTCCTGATGTAAGTATGTATATTCAAGAAGGGGAGGGGCATGTGGTAGGTGGGAGGCAGTCTCGTAAACAGTATTTCGAGAGCAAACACAGTCTAATGAATGCCTTACATTTTTCTTAATGCCAACGGACTTTTCATTCCTAATATAATGGTTTGCGTGTGTGTGTGTCCCTCCAAAGAGATGGAGAAATACTGTGGTGGCGTTCACTTACCTTCATGGTACCCTTGTTTAGTAAATGGGGTCAGGCAATAGACTCTCCTTCCCCATTCCCACCCCATTCCAACTGGTTCTCATGTGTAGGTGTGGAAAGAAGGATAGTAAGAGAAATCATCATGACTGTCATATAACAGCTGCTGTTTATTGAATCCTTATAATGTCAGACAGCACATTCATTGTCTCATTTCATCCTCGCATCAGTCACAATGGTTCTTAATATTTCCATTTTTATAGATGACAAAATGGAGGCTTAGGTTAAATAACTTACTCAAGGTCACAAAGCTTATACAAGTTGAAACAGGATTTGAGCTCCATCTGATTCCACCGTCAGAACTCTCATCATTACCACAAACCTTGTACAGGAGCTTTTGTTGTGTTCATGGAAAAACTAGGTCTCTGAAACCTTCATTTTGCAGAGAATGTTTTTCTGTGGTCTTGAGATAGGGTACGCCTGTCCTTGGTTGCTACAATAGATGACAGAGATGGAAGTGACTGTTTTAGAACTGAATGTGCCATCCATTAGCCCATAGAAAGGAAACATTTTTGAATGTTTGTTTTTTCTAATTGTGGGTGTTAAGTAAAGTGATTGGACAAACAGTTCTCTCCTGCTTGGTAATCTGTTATAAATCAACCTTCAGATGTTAATAAAACAAATCAAGACTGACAAAGGAAGTTCCATTTGTATTTTAAACTCTCAATTCATCAGGGTCTCCTCCTTTAGATCTTCTGTGAGAGTGTCCTTGGTCTTAATGTAGCTGGAAGATAAAATGCAGATAAAAGAGTCATTGTCTCAGAAGAGCATTAATAAAAAATGAATGTTGATCCTAATTGAGTAGTATTTAAACATACGGGGTGGAGGCAGCAGTCTGCAGGGAGCATCTGAGTCTGTTAGAATTTGACTCTCGATCTCATCTTCCTCCTCTTATTACAGGGACCTCACCACCCAGCTGCCTTCTGTGAATGTAAACTGTCACAATGGAATCAGAAAAGATATATATAGACATAGTACTATAGCAGATTCTCAGCTCTTTTGCTATCGTTGTTCTTATTTTGAAACAACGTACTACTATTCCTCTATCTTTTCCTAAAAATCTGTTCATAGAATGTTCAATTAACTCATTTTCTGTTCTTCCCTTTTCATTGTTTGCTGTTTCTGTTTACAGTGGTTCCTGATAACTTAGTTTTAAGTTCTCCTTAATTCTGTTATGCTGGATATAACAGGAAGAACTCACGATGGTCAAAGGTGAAATAATTTGAACAAAAATATTAATAATGATAGTATTGGATTATAAACCAGAGAACAAAATAAATATACATGAGCCCATACTGATATAATTAAATTACTGAATAAAGAAATGGGAGGAAAGAAAAATGTCTTCCTTACAGAAGAATTGCAATTTAAGGAGTGAAAGAAATAAAAATATTACCACTTGAACACTGAAGTAATTTCTACAGACAAGATCCACTAGTGGATGCTAAAATTAACAAGTGAAAGTTTAAGGAGAAACATGATAGTTTCACAGCCTCCAAGTATTTTCCCCCAAATATTTATTAATTCCTCTGGTGGTTTTAACATACACATATATCTACAAATTCTTTAATACTGCTCCCTCTTAGGAGATGGGGCTAAATTCCCCTCCTTGTGAGGATGGGCTGGATGTCAGTGACTCCAATTCCAATGAACTGACTCTGGAAAGGTAAAAGTCTTAACTTTTCAGTGGAAAAACCTGGCATACATCACCTTAACCGGTGGATCAAGGTTAATGTCACCAATAGTAAGACTTTGATGTCATGTACTTCATGATACGATGCAAGGAAGGGGCATGTCACCTCTGTGGTATTCTTCCCCAAATTCATAACCTCAATCTAATCATGTGAAAGCATGAAACAAACCCAGATTGAGGGACAGTCTACAAAATAGTTGACCAGTACTCTTCAAACTGTCAGAATCATGCAGTATTGTACCAACGTTCACCTCTTAGTTTTCATAACGGTACCACAGCTAAATAAGATGTTAACATTAGGAGAAGGTGGATGAAGAAGGCTTTATGATAACTTTCTGCATTATTTTTGCAACTTTTCTGTAAGTCTTTAAGTATTTCAAAATAAAATGTTTAAAGAAAAAAAAAAAAAAAGACCCTCAAGGGCATAGAAAAGCTTAGGTGAAGAAACCCTAAAATGAATCCTCATTTATCAACTCATTCGTTTATTGATTCATTTGTTCATGCACTCATTCATTTGTTCACTCAAGAAGTATTTGTTGCCAGACACAGTACCAACAAAGAAAATAGCAGCCACTATGGCTTTGCAGAGCTTGGTACGCAATGCCTGGTTCAGAGGAGATATTGGTTCATCACTTGCTTTTACTGTATCACAGCCTGGGGTGGCATGTAGACGTTTGAACAAGTGCTGAAGCAGGACAAGTGAGGTGCTTATGGAAGCACACAGGAGAGGCACTTAACCTAGTTGTGGGAGACCACAAAAGGCTCCCTGATCAGCCTTTGTAATATGAGTAAGCCTATTGTTTAGTCTTTCATTTAAAGTGTGTTCAGTGTTTTCTATGGGACGAACATACTTGTGACTTAAATTTTGAAGTTGATTTCATCCTTGTAGATTCTAAATGCCTTAAAAGTGAGTGCTTTAAAAGTAAGAATAGCGTAAGTTGTTTATATATATCCATCAAATCCTAGTTGGTAACACAGAGTTTTTATAAGGAGTAAAGGGGTCTCAAATCCCTTTGGGTTAGAATCATTTGTTACTTTGAGTTTTCCTTAGCAGCAAAAAAAAAAAAAAAAAAAAAAAAAAAAAAAAGAAAGAAAGAAAAAAAAGAAAAGAAAAAGAAAAAAAGTGTGACACAAAATGTATACATGCTGCAAATATCTTCGGTGGCTCACGCCTGTAATCCCAGCAATTTGGGAGGCCGAGGTGGGCAGATCACAAGGTCAGGAGATTGAGACCATCCTGGCTAACATGGTGAAACCCCATCTCTACTAAAACTACAAAAAATTAGCCAGGCGTGGTGGCATGTGTCTGTAATCCCAGCTACTCAAGAGGCTGAGGCAGGAGAATTGCTTGAACCTGGGAAGCGGAGGTTGCAGTGAGCTGAGATCGCACCACTGAACTCCAGCCTGGGTGACAGAGCGAGACTCCATCTCAAAAAAATAAAAATACTTATTGGAGTGCATGAAATTGTGGATGTTAAAAAGATGTTTTCTAAATAGGCTGTAACCAGAAGAAATATTTTTACAACAGTATTTTCAGTGGAACATTTTCAGAAAAAGAAACTTAGAAACAATGTAAATATATAACAAAAAGGAGACACTGAAATCGTATTCCTATATGACGGACACATAAGACAGTGATTAAAATTATAGAATTTATGTAGATGTGCACATCACACACATACACCCCCTCAACATATGAAAATGAAAAAGGAATACACTAAAATATTAATAATACGTATCTCAGAGTTATGGGATTGTGGGATTTTGTTTATACTGCTTTGTTTTACTTTTTCTACCATGAGTATATAATTTTTATAATTAGAATGAAATTGTCTTGTGCTACTTTTTGAGAGAGGCATTAATTCTAAAAAGTAGTGGTACAGAGGTCCTGGGACTCTTAATGTATGGGTTCAGTAACAGATGTTCTAATTGAAATGAGAATCAGAGCTCAGGAAATCTAGTCTGAGTCCTCCTGTGTAGCTAAATAATAATTTCATATTAGTATTTTTGTGTACCGTTTCTGAATATGTTTTTAAATAACTTTTTGATGGTTTTATATAGGAAGAAATACTGTGCCCATCAATAGGTGTACCTTCATGAAATTTAGCCTACCTCATGGTTTCTCTCTTACAGCTTGTAAGTCTCAGGCATTGAGAAGCACTTGGCCTATGTAGCAAGTGGGTAGACCGCATTGCAAATTCCCAAGAAGGTACCTACCAATGGTCTCATTAAAAGCACTTGGAGGTAGGCCAGGCATGGTGGCTCAGGCCTGTAATCCCAGCACTTTGGGAGGCCGAGGCAGGCAGATCACAAGATCAGAAGATCAAGACCATCCTGGCTAACACAATGAAACCCTGTCTCTACTAAAAGAACACAAAAAATTAGCTGGGGTTGGTGGCGGGCACCTGTAGTCCCAGCTACTCGGGAGGCTGAGGCAGGAGAATGGCGTGAACCCGGGAGGCAGAGGTTGCAGTGAGCTGAGATCGTGCCACTGTACTCCAGCCTGGGCAACAGAGCAAGACCCCATCTCAAAAAAATAAATAAAATAAAATAAAATAAAAAAGCACTTGGAAATCTTTTTCTAAAAATCTATTATGATTCAGTCAACAAGCACAGCCCCTCATCAATCAATGTTGGTCATTCTCATGTAGCCGTTTGACCTAATGTCTTGTCAGCAACTATACCCCCTCATTATTCTGAAAACTGACCAGGCCTCGGCCATTCAGGCCATCAGGCACAAAGATAGAGGCTCACTGGCCACATATTACCTGATACAGTATGATACAACCATTGAGAGTTCTTTCTGTTACATCCAGCCTACAACCAATATGTATGATGCAACATATTACCTGATACAAACCAGGGAAGGGAACCATTTTTAGAGTGTTGAGCTCTACCTGTCTTATTCTCTGCACAGTGGATCATTAGAGACTGTCCTGAGACTAATCCAGAGAGGTCAATCTAAGTACATTAAAACAGAAGGGTGGCCAGGCATGGTGGCTCACGCCTGTAATCCCAACACTTCGGGAAGCCAAGCTGGGAGGATCTCTGGAGCCCAGGAGTTTGAGACCAGCCTGGGCAACATAGAGAGACCCTGTCTCAAATTAAAAGAAAAAAAAATTAGGCATAGTGGCATGTGCCTGTAGTCCCAGCTACTCAGGAGGCTGAGGCAGGAGGATTGCTTGAGCCCAGAGAGTTTAAGGCTCCAGTGAGCTATGATAGCAGCTCTGCACTTCAACTGAGGTGACACAGTGAGATGCTGTCAAAAAAACAAAAAACACAAACAGAGTTAAGAGCCATCATCTCAGAGATGGAGACAGGACTGAGCAAAGGAGAGGCTAGAACTAAAGTGAAATGAGGCGGGAAGGGCATACAGCCAGGAGTGACAGAGGAAGGAAACGATGCTGAAGAGTTTAGGATGAGATCTTTAGGTGGCAGGATGTCTGCTTGGACAGTGTTTGGAGGAATACTCCTTCTTTAGCTCCTCTTGGGCTATACTGAACCTTAAGGAAGTAGACTCCTAACAGATAGGTAGAGTCCCTAGCTCTGCTTTGATCTATAGATAAAGCAACTCTTTCCTTTAAAAAAATAAAAAGTTGGCTGGACATGGTGGCTAACGCCTGTAATCCCAGCACTTCAGAAGGCCGAGGCAGGTGGATCACTTGAGCTCAGGAGTTCGGATTGCTTAAGCCCGGGAGGCAGAGGTTGCAGTGAGCCAAGATGGCACCACTGCACTCCAGCCTGGGCAGTCGAGCAAGACTCTGTCTCAAAAAAAGGAGAAAAAAAAAAGTTAAGACTGGGTGTGGTGGCTCACGCCTGTAATTCCAGCACTTTGGGAGGCTGAGGTGGGCAGATCTCTTGAGGCCAGGAGTTTGAGACCAGCCTGGCCAACATTGTGAAACTCTGTCTCCACTAAAACTACAAAAATTAGCTGGGCGTGGTGGCACGCTCATATAGTCCCAGCTACTTGGGAGGCTGAGGTAGGAGAATCGCTTTGAGCCTCGGGGACAGAGGTTGCAGTGAGCCGAGATCACGCCACTGTACTCCAGCGATGGTGACAGATCAAGACTCCATATAAAAAAAAAAAAGAAAAAGTTGGAAAGTCAACATATTTCTTTTTTTTTTTTTTCATGTTCTTTAAAAAAAATTAAAAGCTTTCTAGGGCACCTGTGACTACCATTTGTTTTTCTTTATGCTTTGAGCTACAATCATCTAAAAAATAAAAATGATTGTGCTTCTTATCTTCATTTTCCTCTAAAGTAAGACTCTTCCTATTTGAAAGATGGATGGAGGAAAGGAAAAGTATAGGTGAACTACTATGTCTCCTTAGATTTGAGAGACAGAGGGAGAAAAGGAAACCTTAGCTTTCTTTAGTACTTACCTCCAAAGAACTCAGTTATCTTATTGATCTTGGTAACACGTTATAATAAAAGTAGAGCTTTAGCTTGTTGGTTTTGGCTGCCAGTGTCCACGACAAGATTCACCAAAGATGGTTTTGGACTCTCGGCCTGGCTCTAAGCTATAGGGCCCAAATCTTAGACAGTTGAGATCCAACAAAGCTGGGTTCTGGAGTAGGTCGGGAAACAGAGCTGGTGGCAGAGTGCATCTAGGAGTTCCCTCTTTGACCTGTTCACAGGCCTTTCATTGAGCCTTGTTTACCATGCTTTTCTTGTGGTTTGTGACAGATAAGAACCGTATTGATTCCTAGCATCTGCTAGCAGTAACCTTTGAAAGGGCAGGCGATGCATCACCACAGAATTTTATCTATCAATATCGGAGTAATAGAAAGACAGGGATGACATCTAATCACAACACAGCTGGCAGATCATAAATCTGAGCTGATACGGTACTAGTAATGGGCAGTAGAAAAAAAGGGACATGGATTAACATTCGGATAAAGTCAGGGAGTCGTTTACATGGAAAGGACACAATCTGGCCTTGAGAAAAGTCTTCATGGAAATGATCACCCTCAAAGGCCTGAGAAGTTCAGTAACCTGCCCAAGTTTATCCAGTTAGTCAGTGGAAGAGCCCTGCTGTGTAAGCCTCAGTTTCCTCATCTATAAAATGGGCAAATACTTTGATGGATGGTAGAGGATTCAGTTAGATTAGGTATGCCAATTCTCAAAGCTTAGACCCTGATCAGCAGCGTCAGCATCACCTGTGAGCTTTACTAGGCATGCAGACCCCTGGGCTCCACCTCACACCTGCTGAATTTGAAACCCTGGGAAGGGCCCAGCAGACAGGCCCTCCAGGTGATGCCGATGCATGTGACAACGTTTGAGAACGCAGATGTGTGCCAACCAACCAACAAACACCCTTAAAAGGGTGGCCTGGCATAGAACTAAGGTTCAAAGAAGCAGCATTTAACTACTGCTTTTATTACTATTAATATTACTTGGTCCTGTCATTTATACTAATACTTTCCTCTGTGTACAAGCCCTCCATTCTTCATACTTTTTTCATTCACTGGTGAATTAGTGACAAAAATAAACATTTTTTGACAGGTAAACATTTCTGATATTTAAAAGATATCATAGAACTGGATACACAACTCCTATGCTCCTCTGGTTACAATGCTAGAGAATACCAGCATTCTAAAGGTTAAGGTTCTAATGTGTGCTTTGGACATATTTAGTGCTTTTGACATGTCAGGAAGCTTCCAGCCTGGACAGTGAATAGTGCTACAATTTAATAACATAAATGGAGTCTGTCTGATTCTGCAAAGAAACGGCCTTCCTTGGGGCCCAGAATATATAGTTCCTTCTGCAGTTCCACTCACAGTATTTTTAATCATTTCATGTTTTTATTATATCCCAAGTATAAGGTGCTACAAAGAGTCCCTGGTGCTGGCAGTCACTCAAAAATTGGCAAATCTAAAAAGCGAATAGAACAGCAAGTAGCCCATTAGGTTATTTTTTTCTTTATTTAAAAAAAAAAAAAAAAACTTTTTTAAGAAGAAAAACTACCATGTAACGTTGGAAGGGTTGATTTTGGCATCTTATACATGAAAAGTAGTCGTAATAAAGTTCCTCAATTGTTGGTGCTTGTTCTGCAGAAATTATGGCTGTGCACAACTGTGAGGGCTTAACTGGCTTTCCATGAAGTACATAATTCACACTCTAAATGTGACAAGCATGACTGCCCATAAACCTAACGACTTTTTTAAGAGACCAAAATTCAGAACGTTGTTGTCTCTGAAACTGCACTTCAGTAACCCAGCAGAAACCTGTTCAGAGATCTGCTCCCATTGCAGTGAAGGCATCTGGACATACCAGTGGTAAGAACAGCCAACAGCTTTCATGTAAGAACCAGTTTTTTAGAGGAAGGAGTAAGTGTGAACCTATTGCAATTGCCATATGTTAACACAAAGAATAGGAACTAGAACATGGCAGTGGCCATTTTGCTGCTCCCTCTCTCTCCCTGCCCACCTCCAACCAGGAAAAAAGTTTACTAGAAAACGGAAACAAACTGAAGTCCTAGGTATATAAATTTTCGGAGTGATAGGAAAGAACCTCCCCCACACTGAGTCTTTCACTCTGAGGTGAATTCTCTGGTTTCAAGGTAAGTGTTACTTCCTCCTGTGAGCCGCTGCTAACGATGCTGTTAGCCTATGTCTGGATGGCACGAGGCACACTGACTCCAGTGACGGAGAACAGGGCCAGCAGTCCAGGCTGATCCATGGCTCTTCATTAAGAGGCTGTGTGAAATGAAACTGGTGTTTACTTTTTCTTCCCCTGAACATTCTATGAGGCTCATTCCAAGCCTGATTCTTTCTGCCTCAAGCTTAAGACTTTTGCTCTTTCTCTTAAACTTCTGTTTATGCGGTTACCTATATTTTTGCAGCAAATTCTATCTGCTAGCCAGAGTGAAAAGGCCTGTTGTAATGGGTAGGATAGCTTTTATTTTTTTCCTGCCTTCAAATCATATAGCTGAATTTCATCACTTTTATAACAAACCTCTGTAGCTGAAAAGATTCAGTTTTCATTTTGGAACACTTGCTTTCTTTCCCTATTTGCTGTTTTTGTCTTCACTGGCCTAACACTCACAAACACAAAACACACAGTAACAATAAAACCAAATAAGCAAAAATTTAACTAGGGTGCTACAGCTTGTGAACCGACAGACCCCACTAAGTGTGAAAGCGCTGGCTAGAAGTAGTCATTTTTGCAACTAAGTGCAAAATAATCTATGCATTGGTCACAGTCAGCTAGCTGCTTTGGGAGAGGATTTTTCATTTGTGCATTGGTTGTTGTTATTTTTCATCTGTGTATTGCTTGTTGTTTGCAACTTAAGGAAGAATGATACATTCAGTTTCCTACTGACTTTATCCATGAGCCACACCAACTTATCTTCATGCAACCTTGAAGTTTTAAAAATTTGTTTTTAAACATGTTTATTCCTGGAAACTGGCCTCATTCGGTGGCTAGGATTCGTGATCTTCTTAATCCCATGACACACCGAGATTCACCAGTTTCCTCAAAACAAGTTATCTAGGAATATTTCTCTTTTTAGGATCTCCCTTGGTTAAGCTGTTAGTCTTGTGTTTATGACTGTGATATAAAAGAGTGATTAGAATTAATATACTCCAGGCCAGCGCTCCTCAAATTAATATGCATAGGAATTATCTGAGTCTCTTGTTAAAATGCACTTTCTGACTTAGTAGGTCTGGTGTGAGTTTGAGATTCTGCATTTTTAGTAATCTCCCAGGGATTGTCAAAATTGCTGGTCAACAACACTGCATAGCAAAGCTCTGAGGGGACCGACCGGTGGGCAGGTGTCCTAATTATATTTTTGGTACAATTGGGTGCTACTGAAAACCCTCTTGAGTCAGACTGGAAAATGTATGTGTCCTTTGCCTTCTAACTTCTGAAATTAGCTCTTTGCTGGTCTTTCCTTAGAAGGCTGCTAGACATTAAGTAACATTTATAGAGGCAAGTAACGCTCATTTCTTCCTTTAAAAGGGGAACACTGATGCCAAAGCCCGTGCACCTGACCTCTGAAGTATTCTCCACTCCTGCTCACTCTCTTTTTCCTTCTCCTGAGTTCTGCTTCCTCCTCTCTATACTCTTTTCCCTGAATCTTATCAGCTCCTGAGCACTCTGTGGCAGTCTCTTCACTGATCCTCCTGACCCCAGCCCTTTTCCTCCTCAGCCTCCCATCCCTCTCTCCATAGAAGTTATCTTTCAAAATACAGGTATAATCATTCCCTGGATTAAAATCACTTAATGGCTCCCTATTAATTACAAGATAAAGTGCAAATTCCCTAGCCTGGCATACAATGTCATTCAATATCTGGACCTAATGACCTTTCCAGAAAATGTTCCTTCTTGTCTCTATTCAGAGCACACTGTATTCTTCACATTGTTCCAAATATGCCACGATCCTCCTTTCAGATTTCTCCTCCTCCTTCCCCTTCTCTGGAAGCTGCACCCTCATCCCAACTGAGCTGGTCATCCTTTTCTATGGTATCCATAGCGTATTAGTAACTTGTGACTTACAAGTATGTGTTCGTTGTCTCTCTGTGTGTGTGTGTTTGTCTCCCTTGCAGCATTGGGAGCTTCTTAAAGTAGGGCTGTTTTCTCTATTAGCACTCTAGGTCCACTACAAAGGCCTGTTTCTTTCCAAGAGCCTTGTGAAAATCCCCGAGACGTTGACAAGTATTGGCTTCAAAATAAAATATACAATTGGAAATAATTTTGAAAGCAAAAGCCCTTTGAAAATATTAATTCAAAATTATATTTAGTGTGGAATATGGATGCCACTTAATATGTCTTGATGTTATTTGGACAAGTTACTTCAACAAGTGGGAGCTCCTAGCACCTGTGAAGTCTTAAAACAGCCTATCATTTAGTAACTTTATTCAACAAACATTTATTAACATTTGCCCTCTTAGCCAATACTGTATTATGCTTTTGAGATACAAAGATGATTAAGATAGTGTGACTGCTCTCAAGGAACTAAAAATAATTAAAATAATAATATATATTTTTTGGCACACAGCTTTTGTGTCAAGACAAGCTGTGCAAATATGTGGATTATCCCATTTGCTTCTCAAGATAACCTAGCAAGGGAGGTATTTCATACCCATTTTATGTGTGAGAAATCTGTTAAGAGAGTTTAACTTTGAGTTTACGTTTCCCAAGCTCTGCCTAATAACTGGCAGAGCTAGGATTGAACCCAGATCAAAATCAAATGAACGAAATAACCCTATAAACAAATAATCACAGAACTATCCATGTAATGAGCACTGAGACTGAGACACATATGATTTGTGTGTTAGACATCAAGAAACCTTGACTTGGCATCAGAGCTGTCTTCATGGAGAAAGCTGATGGCTTTGAGCTCAATCCTGCAGGACAAGTAGGAGTTCCTCCATGGTCAGTTTTCCTGCTTTGATGAGTAGATTAGTAATAGGTGGGTTTGATCAAGCAATAAATTAAGAAATTATGTCAGTAACTACTGTTAGTATCAGTTACATATTGATTTGCTTCCTACATTCAAGGGTATATTTTTACCTAAGAATATCTATTAGTGTCATTGTATAGTTATCAAACTGAACCAAATATTATTATTTAATTAAATTTTGTGCAACTTTTCTTTGTTCAGTGTCAAATGAAAGGGGAAAATTATGTCCCGTGATGCCATAGGAGCACACCACTTTAGTGAAGGTTAGGTTTCCAGAGACCCTGAACATCTTAGACACACCCAGGAACTCATTAGGAAGCAGGAAAGGTCTCAACACCCGATAGCTTTCTCAAAGCTCGTGCACTTAGTCCTAAAGGCAGGAATTACCTGTGAGATGTGACAGCCAGCATTTGAGGAAAACAGCAGTGGACACATGCAAGCCTAACAGGCTAAGACTGTTTAGAGCCAGCTTGTCCAACCCACAGCCCACAGGCCGTATACAGCCCAAGACAGCTTTGAATGTGGCCTAACACAAATTAGTAAAGTTTTTTAAAACGTTATGAGATATGTGTGTGTGTGTGTGTGTGTTTAACCTTATCAGAGGTCATTAGTGTTAGTGTATTTTATGTGTGACCCAAGAGAGTTCTTTTTCCAGTGTGGCCCAGGGAAGCCAAAAGATTGGACGCCCCTGGTTTAGAGGAAGGCCAAGTATTCCCACATATTTCAGTAACTCATGACGTCCTCCCTGTATAGAAGCATAGAACAGAGAAAATGGGAAGACAGCAAGCTTTCGTGCAATTTGTCATTTATTTCATTAGTCTTAGAGAGAGGTTTAGTTGTATGGAAAGCTGACTTTTGTGGAACACCATATTCCCTCAAGATGTTTGGTATCTGAAATACTGATTTTTTTTTTAGGTTTTTCAGGGAGAAGGGTGTATTGCATTACCAGCCTAACACTAGGCACCCTTCACACCCTTTGAATATGGTGATTGCTCTCTGAACTACTTATGGGCTTATACAGAAAGGGAGGAAACCCAGATGATAAGTCGTGTTTTTAATGCTGTAGATTGCAATTCCAAATGTCTGGTCCTCTGCCCTCATCTGCTATTTACCTTATATGTTTCATGCTTGTGATTTTTAAGTTTGACAAAGATATTTTAATTTACTCTCTGCTTTTTAGTTAGCCTTAGAATTAAAACAATTATAGCTAAACCTCTGAAATAAAAAAAGTTTTCAGCAGATTATGGAAGATCATAAGAAGGTCCTAATAAAATAGAGAGTGCATAGATGGTGATGATGCTGATGAAGAATATGGAAGAGAAGGTCATAGTTCTCTATTTAGCATTTTTGGAGCTTAAATACTTTCATAGGCATTGCTTCACTCAATTCTCATAATAATCCTTTTGGAGAGATAACATCCATTTTAAAATACAGAAACATTCAGAATTTGAGAGTTTTTCCTGTGTTCACCACCAGGAAGCTCAGAACTACAACAAAAATTCCTGTTTTCCAAGTGTGATAGTCTCATTTCTTCTTAGCTGCCCCCTATTAGTGAAAAATAAGTCACAAGTAATGTATTCTCACTTATCTCTAATTTCAGTGATGATTAATCAGCAACCCACACTTGGATGATACTAATCAAGTTATTGTTATAATGGCACCAGTTTGTATAGTTACTGTGATAATTGTCTGACATAGGCTTTGCACTGGGGAGTCAGCAGGCATAAGAGTAGAATCTGGAATCTCTTTGGTCCACTGACTTCTCTCCATATGCAATTCCTTCATCAAACTCTGGCTTAAAAGAGCTTTCTACCTCTAGTATACGTCTTCCCAGGTTGAAATGGTACCAGCAACTGAAGACAACCAGTTTTAAAAACTAATAATCAAACAAACAAAAAACCACTAGCACTTGCTTTATGATTGACAGATGATAGAGTGAATAACTCAGCAATAAGGGCCTTAGTCATAGAGCCCAGTTTTCCAGCTAAGAAATTGTCATTTCATATAATAGTCCAAAGCTACTTGGCTTCCTGGTAGGAGATGTGGGTAAGTTGAATGTTGCAGCGTTATTCAGCATGATGATTATCATGGATTTACAGCTGTTTCTTGAACAAACCATATTACACCACTCACAGAATACACTCTAGAATAAGAATATAAAATACCTCTCCCCTCCCACTTCCCCATTTTCTGTTTCTGTAGTAATGTCAGTTGAAACTGACATTCACTCTGAGTCCATATCTGATGTGTTCCAACTGATATCCTTACTTGCCTGTCCTGTCGGCTCTAAGCTTCAAATTTGGAAGGTTTTCAATGACTCTTGTTGGCAGGAGAAATGAATGAGGAGATGTAGAGAGAGACTGCTATTACAGCCAAATTTCAGCCACATAGACTGTCAATACTAATGAATGCCCTTGAAGCAGGTACTGTAAATGCCGTTAAGTTGGAGTTGAGCTGCCTTTCGAGTTTGGGTCATTTGGCAGAACAGACATCTCCTCTCTAAATACTAAAGACCCTGTTATAGACCTTATTTTATCAGTATCACATATTGGAACGTGCTGGTTGCTGATAGATTGGCTGTTTGGCTTCAGATTCCTTTATATGCTGAGAATGTTACTTTAGTTTTGTTCCTGAGTTATAAAAATGAGATACTATAGATTCATTTCATTAGTTCACCTTCCTTCTTTTAGCATCATAAAGCTTAATGTCCTTTCAGCTACCTCATTAATATAGTGTAACTGTTAATAGCACTCAATCTAGAATTAAACAGACCTAGGTTCAAATATTGGTTCCATTCAGCATATGTAACTCTTAGTTTCCTTGTCTGTGTAATGGGGATGATAATGGGATATTGAACCATATAAGATTGTTGTGAGGTTTAAATGAGATAATATGAAGAAAGGAAAAAAAGAAGCATAGCACCTTGCATAGAAACATTTTAAAAATATATTAGCTATTGTTATCATGCAGATGATTAAAAGAATACCCTCCTCCAGATAGCAGTGAGAGTTTTCTTAATATTAGAAAAATTAATAATAAGTGCTGTGGAAATAAATAATTTGTTTTTCTTGCCTCTATACATATGGAGAATAGCAGCCGCTTTCCTTTTCTTCTCTTTATGTAATAATTATTGTTACCTGTTACAGTCTTACGATTTTAAAAATTTTACACTAGTTGTTAATCTTTTTAACACCCTGGAGGCAAATGTAAAGGGGGAAAAACCCAGCTTTTAGTGAGCTGAAATGAAAAGTGACCCAAGTTTAATCACAGTACCTCTTATCAAAGAGAAAATCATATTAAATTGGGTATTTAAAATTAGGGTATATAAACTAAGGGAAATACACGTTATCTCTATTGAGACTTGAGGATGGGGTTGTAAATAAATGTAATTTAAATAATTTTGTAGAGAATAAACTAGTAAGGCTGGGCACAGTGGCTCATGCTTGTAATCCCAGCACTTTGGGAGGCCGAGGCAGGCGGATCACGAGGTCAGGAGATCGAGACCATCCTGGCTAACACGGTGAAACCCCATCTTTACTAAAAATACAAAAAATGGGCCAGGCGTGGTGGTGGGCGCCTGTAGTCCCAGCTACTCGGGAGGCTGAGGCAGGAGAATGGCGTGAACCCCGGAGGCAGAGCTTGCAGTGAGCTGGGATTCTGCCACTGCACCCCGGCCTGGGTGACAGAGTGAGACTCTGTCTCAAAAAAAAAAAAAAAAAGTGTAACTAGTAATGTCAAGTATTGTGAACGGCCTATATCTCTGATATACTTATGACTCAGGGGAATTGAGAAGGATCCATTAACGTAGAAGAGACCACAGTAGGGTCACCCATCCCCATAGCTTTGAAATCCTAAATTTTTCGTTAATTTGGTTAGGGAAAGCCAATGTTATATTTTCTTACAGAATAAAAGCTCACCAGAGGCTGCCGCAGTATATATAATAAGTATATATAATAAGTAGTTTTGGCTACTAAGATCTCTTCTGGGGTAAAAGAGAAATCTAAGTTCCCTTAGATTTTATAGGAACAGTAGAACCTAATATTTGTATCTTCCTTTGTGGTTTTCAAATATGTGTTTTGAGTTGTAATCCAGTAAACCTTTTGTTTTAGCTGTGAATAGCCTGTGGTTTGGGAAATGTAGATAGTTCTATATTGAATTAAATCAGTCGCTTCCTATTATCCCAGACTTCAGATAACTTTGGGGCCTGTGACCAACACACCAGATGAAGTGAGGGTTTGTGCTTCATCAGCTATCAGCTGCTATTTACACAGTTCATCCCCTTTAAAAGAACGTGAGTTTCCTTCTCAATAGTCCATGCTTGTCGACAGTGGAATTTTGTATGACTGGTTTTCACTCTAGAAAGCAGTCATTTAATATTTCCTCAAGTGTAATATCATAAGTTCATTAGCAAAGTGGTTGATACAGAAGATCAACAATTGACCTTCAGCACAACTCCATTTTGTCTAAAAGAAACTTCGTATGTTTTGAAATGCTGGAATACCACCCAGCTTTGAATTGCTACTAAAGCAGCTCAATCTAAAACTATTCTTCTTTTTTTCTTTTTTTTTGCCATAAACGAGCATCACAGAATCAAATCCATTGAGAAGAAACTGCTTGCTTTGCCAACACAATTAGTTTTATAAGAAGCCTCTGCCTTCAGATTGTTCTTCTCCAAAGTCCACGTTTGTTGGATGGCTGCAGTTATTTTTTAATTAATATTTTTTTAAGAGCCCCCCCTTCTCCCAAGAGCCTCTAAGCAGATTTAGCAGGCTTAAAATGACTCTTCCACAAGGTGATTTCAATGCCAACTCACAAACAAATGGAACAGTGGCTCTTCTACTTTGGGGGCTCTGTTTGTCTCTCTCTCTCTTTTAATTCTCATAAAACCTGTCCACTGGAGAGAATTTTTCTTCAGGGTTAGCCTATCTTCCCTCCAAAAAAGATGCTATCTTGCTTATGAACGAAAAGGCCATGCAACCTATCCAGCTATGAAAAGGAGTGACAGAAAAAGAAAAAAAAAAGTCTCTGGTTTTCACCTTCCAGTGTGAAAAGCAAAAGGATTCAATGATTATTATTATCTTTTATGGTTTATTTTTATATTCCTGTTTCTTTTATTGCCGCTAGCTTCTTTGATAAGTAAATTTTAATGGAAAAGCTAATTCAGATCTTCAAGTTTAGCGGATGGGTGTCACTCCACATAAACATTCTCTAGAGGGAATTGCACCTCTCCTTTTATGGGATCAGACAGCTCAGACCTTAAGCGTCATAATTGCTTGGCCCTTTTAGTGGTGTGGGCCCTGATTAAAAAGTCGTATTGAGCTCAGTCTTTTAAAGGAAAGGCAGCTAATGTGATGGTTGAAATTGAAATAGTACAGGCAGGGATGCTATAACTACTTTCTTTTGTCACAGCCTTCCTTGAAAAGAGTTTTCACCCATCTAATCAATGTTTTCTTTCACAAGAGATACCCATCCTGTATGTAAATACAAGTTGGACTGTGCTTGACCTCCGTTCTTCAGCCTTAATGTCAAAAACCAATACACACAAAGGTAGAAATGGTTTGATGCATATTAGTCTTTAAAATCAAGACTCTGGTCGCCTTTGGTTCGGCATGGTATAAGAGATCATTCTCTTGGGAGAGAAAAGCAAAAAGAACTCTTCTTGCAGCTGACATTAAAGAATTTCATGGGGACAAAAGAAACTTTACATAATTCTTTCCAGTAACTTTTTTCCTACTTTATGTAATTCTTTCCAGTAACTTTTTAAAATCCTGGCTACTTTCCAGTGTGTTAAGTTGAGGGTAGAATTGTTGAAAATCTATTCACTAGATAAGTTTTGTTGGCCTTACAGCTGTGGAAAACCCAGTCTGGGGACTCTGAAGGAGAAATCTTGCTGTACTGTTTCAGAGCTGCCTCTCCCCAAAGGAACTTCAGAATATAAGGGACACTAGGAGACATGAGGGTTGAGAAAATGGGTCTTTGTGTTATTTGGTGTGGTTGATGTTGAGTTAGACCCTGAGCGGAATGCATTGTGGTGAGCCACCACCCTAAGCATCAGTATTCTTGACCATTCTCCCTTCATGTGCATTTTGGACTTAAAGGTGAAATTCCGTCTTTAACCCCCTTGTGGTTGTCTGAAAAATGATTAATGAACTAGATGTGATTCCCTGCAGACCTTTCAAAGGATGGATGAAGGATGGAATTTCAGCCTTTTTTTAAAACCAGGCCTTTTGCTTAATACTGCTTTTAAAATTAATGTCCTCTTTTGAATGCCAAGAAAACAAAAGGAATTTCTCAAAAGTGTGTGCAGCTTGACACAATAGACCTTAATTGGTGTCAAGGAGATGTTAGGATGAATGGGAAAATGCCCGATAAGACTGAAAAGTGGAACCTTGTTATGAGCTGTCATTTCAACGTGTATTTAAACTATAGCAAAACTGAAACATATTTGCCATATAGATCATAATGACTCCAAAGGAGCCATTATACTCTATTATGTAATTACATAATCAAAGCATGCATAGTAATCAGCTTTTGAAATTCAATGCTAATCAAACATACCTATAGTATGTGTTTAAGCGAAAATAGAGAACGTTAATTTGCCATTAGTCAACTAAACAAGAATGTGTATACAGAATATTCATGAATAGCTTAATGTTGTGTCAGACGATATTTTTTGTTTTGTATTCAGGGGAAATCAACAATTTTAATTGAAGAAAAAACCAGCACAGAGGAGGATTACTCTTTAACTTGCCATTCAAAAATTTGCCTCACCTTTTACTGATTACAAAAGGAGATTAAATTAAATAAAATATTTTTTCCTTTCATAAGCTCAAGTGACACAACAGTAATTATATAGCAGAAGATTCTTTTGAGATCCTGACCATCTCCATGCCATAGGATACAGTGTTCTAAATTCTACATAAAATAAAGCTTTCAAAACAACAACAACAACAACAACAGAAGCCTTTGAATATATATTGCTTTTGTAATTAGCAATAAATCGAAGGTGTTATCCAGAATGAATCAAGAATAGAAATATCTTGTTGACTTGGTCAGGAGGTCTGGCGTCTCCTCGTGGCTGGGCCTCATGCTTGCCATATGATTTCAGGCCTATCTCCTCCCTGGACCTAAAGTGAGAGAGTTGATCTCCAAGTTTCTTTCTACTCAGTTCTATTGATTCCGGATTCCATAGGGTTCTATAAAAAACAAGGTGGTACAGATGAAGTGTTTGGGTCAATGTCACATGTTCTTGTTCACTCCATTATTTGTTGAGTTGGTTTAGTTTATTTTTTCTCTAAGCCTGTGGACTGTATAGTTGGCATTCATAATTATTTTCACCATTAAGTAGACAGTCCTTGGAGCAGACAATCAACATATTTGACTTAACTGTTTGGTGTAACAAAACATGGAGAGGATCAAAAAGGTTAAGAGGGGCTTTGTAAACAGCAGACAGATTGATTGCTTTTGATTTTAGATAAATACTAAAGTATTCATGCCGGTTGAAATTTGCCTGTCTCAGAAATAAAGAATGGCATTTGTCTTGAAGAGGTCACACCCTTTACCTTAAATCTACAGTTGACGAGCCCCTTTCTTCGGACACTGGTTCTCACTGTCTCTTGTCTGCACATTGGATGCCTAAAAATGTTACTGTAATATTTAAATAGAACTAAATTCTTTCATCAAACGCTTTCATGGCTTGAACTTCGAATAATTTATTTTCAAATTACTTTTACTGTAATTCTTATTAATTCAAATAGGTTTCTGATTTGATATAAAACTCTGTAAATGCAGGGAACAGTTTAATGAATTGAAAGATAGGATTGAGTCTTTTAAAGGAAATGTACAAAATATGCTGACAATAATTGCTTAGATAGAAATCAAATCTTAATGGCTTTGTTAATGATTTGTGGTGAACACTGTGTTTACGTTGACTTGGGGGAACATATGTAGTTAGAAAGATTTTTCCCTGTGGGTTTCAGCAGAATCTTAATTTTTTTCATTCTTTTCCTGAAACGTACTCAACTCTGTACTAGCTCTCAGAAACGTTAGCAGAAATTTCAAGTGCCTCTACTAGTGATGGTTTTTTTTTCGGGTAGGGATTAGAGAGGTTCTGCTTCCAAGCTGGGCACATCCTGAACAGGGTTGTAAAAATAGTAGCCAACAGAAATGAGCATAATTGACAAGGCATTTGAAGCTTCAAGTCAGCGAAGGCTCACACTTCTACAGAAAATAAGATTTCCAAAACGTGCTTCTTTGAAAATTTCAAACCTAGGAGGGTAGGAATTTATTAATAACCCGAGCCTTTCATTTGTGTAAAATTTCAAGAACTATAGTGGAGTTTTTAAAGTAATAACTTACTACATTGATCATCAGCAGGATTTTTTTTTTTTTTTGAACAATCTATAGTTTTGGTTTGACTCCTATTTAGACGACATGACTGTGCTGATTTAATGTTAGGTTCAGTCTTCCATAGAGCAGAAGGTTTTCCTAATATGATTAGTTTTCCTAATATGATTTTGCTACTAAAGGAGTAGGTCAAGGGACTTTATTTGCTCTTTCTCTGGGCAAACTGTCTTCCCTTTGAAGAGTTGCTGGTGCTCCTTCTCTATGTCAGTAACAGTTTACGTAGTTGCCATAGTATAAACTCAATTCTGTTTTAAATATGACTTGCCCTTTTGTTATAGTCTTGACTAGAGAGACTCCCCTGGTGTAAATGAAGTGCTTTATTTATGAACAGCCAGGCAGCGGGGGCGAGAGCTCGTGGTGCTGGCAAAAGGCCGCCATGCACTGGTAATAAAGGCTTTCTCTAGGGGCAGAGTGCCGAGCACTGAAAGAAGGAAGCAGTAGTAAACAAGGTGTTTTACATTCAGAACAGTTTCTCTCTCATCTTAAAGTGTGTAATTGTGTTCTGGATAAAATATGGAAATAAAAAAATCAGAAGTTGCTCATAGGCAAACAGCCCTCTTTAAAAACAAGTACACTTTCCAAGGCAGAGCCAGTGTGAACCTTGGCATCAAAGCCTGATGCTGGCTGGTAAAAAGTGCAAGCTGTATGGGCTGGAGAATCTGATAGAACCCGGTTCAAGAACCAGCTTGGCCATTTAGCTGAACGACATCAGGCAGCTTATTTAAATCTCTCTGTCTCAGGTTTTTCATCTCTAAAGCAGGGATACTGAAAACTCCAGGAGTTTGAGAGAGAAAAGTATGTAAAGCATCCTGCACAGTGCCCAGCCCTGGATAAATATTTGTTCCCTTCCCCATGTCTCGTTTAAGATTTACCCTGTCACCTCCCTACAGTGGCCATATTGCTGACTGAATAGATTCCAATCCAGGCAAGTGTTTTATGTAATGTCACTGAAATGGAGTTTATAACAAAACGAGGTTTTAGAAAGGAATCTGTAAATTACGTTAATTGAAGATTGAATTAGTAGGGGATTTATGTGCCCGCTGCACCCCCACCCCAACAACTCTGCTGTCATGGTCATTACTAATCATAAAAATACATTTTATTTTTCTTTAGATGATAAGCTTTCTCTTCATTGTGATGAATGCCCTAACAACTTCTAGTTTACTACAGGAGGCTTGCTTGTAAGCGAATGGGACTTTCCAGTGCCATAGTTTTGTTTTTAGGAATTGTCTGGCAAATCAGGGAGTTATAGGGAATATAGTTGCTGATACAAATAAAAATCCAGTTTGATTTTGTCTTCTAAATCTCACCCATATACACTGATTAGCAGTCAAAAATGTCTATACATGCCAGATATTGTTCCACCCTTAAAATAAATTACCTTCCTGTTAACAGCCTTATTTAATGGCTACACTATATTGTACCTATTTGTTTTCTTTTGCCCAGAACATGTGCTGTTTCTGCCTTGACATTATATCTGCTAATTGAGTTGTAGAAAATCAGAAAGGTTTTAAAAATGGATTCTTGAAGAAGGGCACCAAAGTTGCCTATTTGTACCCTTCTGCTACACATCAGATTGTGTTTTGTAGCAACCTAATTGTCATGATATCTATTTCAAGGGGAAATTTATCAAGTCACAGTGCACCCTTCTGTTTGGAAGAAATATTTGAGGATGTGAGCAGAAATTATTTTTACATAAAGGCTTCAGGCAGTTAAGAGTACTGACATACATACCGTATTTTCATCACTGTCATTCACTTCCTTTGCCTCAAATAAATAGGTCATTATTATTCCTTTGCAGCCATCTTATGGCACCTTAAAGCGTGGAGCTCTGTTTAACATAACTGCCGTCCAGCTGACCCATATAATTTATTGGTGATTTTTACAGAATGACATCCTTGGGCCACCACCATCAGCCCAGGCCCTTTGATCTCTTTCAGCAAAATATTTCATGATCACTTATAATTTTTTGGCATTAGTATTATAACCGTGTTAACATAGCTAGAAACTGGCATTTCCTGAGACACTGGATTTTAGGTTAGCCTCAGCGATTTTAGAAAATAATACAGTCATGATGATGATACCACCGTAGATTTGCAGAGCGCAGGATGTGCCGGAGCACAGCAAGGGCAAACGTTTGCAGATGGAAAAATTTTACCTGAATGATTCACTCAGTAGTGACACGTTAAAATGGTTTGGCCTTAGAGTACTTAATTATAAGTGATAATTAAGAATGTTTAGATTTTCCTAGAAAACAAACAAAACCTCACTCTGATTTATTGTTGTCATTGCTTAAAAGACAAAATCGTGGACAACACGCCTCTTTTCCCATCCCCTTTATACATGTTTTGTAGCCTTAATGTGAATGTAGTATGCTACTCTCAGAATTTACTAGCCTTAGGATTTCAATAAAGAGCTAAAATTAAAGCATACAGTTATTTCCACAGGAACTATTCTATTAAAGCATAATTGAATTGCAACTTGCTTTAAGTCCCAGTGGCTGCAAGATAGTAGTCAGGATTTGTAAGGCCTTGGTTTATATTGAAGGGATTAATGTCTGTCACCAGGCTGTTCCACGTGTACCTTTTGTAAACTGAAGATTATTTGTGTTGCTAATATACTTCCTTTGATAGAAGAAATCCCTCCCATAACCCAGTAAGACCCCGTTTGGTATTCTACTCTGCTCAAAGCAAGTCCTATGCCTTAAGACAGATACAGCACTTGAATCACACAATTAAATTTTTTCTTAATTTTAGTAGATTGCGTGTTACCTGAGGCTGTGAGAGTGGTGGCTTTTCTGTACACGCTTTTGTCAGGGCCAGCCAAACCACCTTGAAAAGCTTGCTTGATTGGTAGAAATTTTCTTCTCCTTGTTCTTTTCTCCAATCTGGAAATAAACTTTCTCTCTCCAGCTGGGTTCTGAATTCTGTGTTTGTCACAGTAATCCACCAAGGAAAAAAAACACATCCGTTCATTTTTTTTCTGATCACCTTTTCTCTTTGTTGTTATTCTGTAACACTGTTCTGCGTGCTAAGCTTCCACTGCTGGATCAAGCTATGGGGAATTGACCCTCTCACTCACCACAAGCCCTGTGGGCCTGCGTTCTCACACCGGGTTAATTCCCTGGATCATAGAGCTCGAGGTGGGGTTTCATTTTGGTCTGCTCCTCAAGCACCAGAAATTTTTGTTTATCTGTGGTTCTAATAATTTTTTTTCCTTATCCTTTTAGTTTCCTCTTTTCTAATCCTCTGCCAGGGGCTGGTCTATTTCTAGGTGGATTTGGCTTAGAGCCATCTTAGCCACCCCTCTCACACTTTCCCAGTGTGTCCTAGCAAAGAAAAAAAAGGATCCTTCAACAGAAATATGATAGCAGGTGGAAACCCTCCATTGATTCTAATTGCATCTCTATTTATACTGTCTCACATTTTCTTTAGATGAGTATTTATCTTTGACCTTTGTTTCGTTATGTGGTAACATTTTTTTAAAGGAGCAAATAATCTGCCCTGAGTTGGTTTAAAACAGCTACATAGGGAGGTCCTTGAGAGCAGGAGCCTTTATTCTTGGATCCACACCACTCCCAATACGTAATGGCTTAATAAATCTTTGTATTTGATGTCTAGAGAAATGATGATGATGATGATGATGATAGCAGCAGCTGCCATTTATTCAGTTTTATGAGAAACTAGACACAGTGCTAAATACTTTATATTTATTATCCGTTTTCATCCTCCTGTCAGCCCTGTGGGATAGCTTTTAATTACTATCCCCATTTTTCAGATGAGAAACTGGCTCAGGGACTTTAATTAATTTTCCAGAGATCACACAGCTAAAAAGCAGTCTCTCTCCCCTTCCCAGCTGATCTTTACATCTAATGCCTATGCCACACTTTTTGTTCTGTAAGTAGGGATAAGGTATCGGTTTTCACCCACATTGCAGCTTCTTAAAGGCTAGGACACATATACTTCTGTATCCCCTACTATGCCAGGTGCGACATGGAACACTGGACAATTACTTCATCCTTTGGTTCTGAATTGAACTCACTTCTCCTCCTACCTGTGCTGTGGATCATTTAGGACATTTATGAGGTGGCCCGGCTGCTGTCACTAATCTCAGAAGCAACAAACTAGGGCAGATCTGGAGATAAGCCTTATATATCAGTGAATCTGAAAGCCTGGACTTTTTGACATGTTCTGAGGGAGATTTTCTAAATGGCTGGCAGGGGGTGGGGGGTGAGCTGCAGATAGGGGTTTCCGTTCAGAGATGCCTGGGGCTTTGGGTGAGTCATGAAGGTATGAGTTTCAGAGAACAGAGTAACAAACTCCGAACCCTAAGCCTTCCCAGGATTTTATTGAGATCCCAAAGAGTCAGTTAGGCCTCACTCACGCACGATGAACTGCCTATACATTGGGACTGTCAACATCAACTAACAAGACGAGATTATTTATTGAACCCTCCTACCTACTTCTATTAAGTGGCTCCTTGAGTTTCTGTGAGGCTGACCAAATAGCTTAGCTCAAGGGCGGGTAAGCTAAATTTGGCTGTATCTATCTTCCCTACTCCATTTGCGAGAGCTTCAACATTCACAAAAGTCGGTACTCTGACCTTTCCAATACCTCCTCAGTATATTACTCAACTATACAAAGTTCTAGAGGCTGAAACGTTTTGTATCACAGCTTTTGAGAGTATGGTGATTCCGGGCTTAGTATTTTGTCCCTAGGTCTGTCTTGGATTAATAGACTCGTCTTGTAGACTACAAAGAAAGGTATTAGAGCCATGCTAGATATTGCTACTTGTGTTCATTTTCTAATATGCCTAGTTCCCACTTTAGTAGATCCCATGGATCACATTTTAATTGATGGAAATTTTCCTCTGACCTTTTCTTCCCTTTTTTTAAGGTGATGGACAGAATCTGTTTACGAAAGACGTGACAGTGATCGAGGGAGAGGTTGCGACCATCAGCTGCCAAGTCAATAAGAGTGACGACTCTGTGATTCAGCTACTGAATCCCAACAGGCAGACCATTTATTTCAGGGACTTCAGGCGTAAGTTTCCATCCCTATAGTTGTAGACGGCAACTTTTTTTCCTACATGGAGTCTTGATAAAGAGATTGCTAAGGCCACCTTTTTAAAATTTAATGTTAGATGCTTAAAGTTTAGTCAATTCTTTAGAGGGAAGAAGAGACAGGCAATCATAATCTTTCTACTTAATAGAAACCTTGAATGGCCCCTTTTAAAAGTAAGGCAGTCTTACTTTGCAATAGAAATTGATTGTAGTAATTCAAGGTGAATTGCAATTGAGTCCCAAATACTTAGCTGACACAAACAACTCAAACAGGGTAAGGCAAGGAAAATACAGCATTCTGAAAGGTAATCCCTTTGGTTTGAAGATTGAAATTTCCAAGGCAATACATGCCTATAAGCATAAAACCAAGTCTTGTCTCATCATAGCCTTTGGCATATGGAAGTGTCCATATGCTGAAATCTTTCCAAATGTAATATCACAAAAACCAAAATTGCAACAAACTTGTGTAGAATACAAATGGTTCATATGAGTGTCAGGGCTTAGTAAGAGCAAGAATCAAATCTTTTGAAAAAAATTGTTATTGGAGAGCGTCGGTGCCTAACCAAAGCGAAGCATGTCCCTTCCCAGCTGCTTGTCCCCTTCCTCCCCAATACCTCAGGGTCATTCATGACCTATGGAAAACGTTGATAAACCTAAGGAACATTTAAAGGGTTGAGGGAAGATAAAAGGAAATAAGCCAGCTTCTTTTCTTAAAGTGAATTCGTCATATACTAAGTTAGTCTTTGCCAAAATTAAAAAAGGATTTTGAAAGAGAACATTTGAAATAAATAAGAGGCCCACATATATCAGTTTTGCAGTGATTTTGATTTCCTGCTTAATGCCTAATCAGTTTCATACTGTGAAGCCAAATGTACTTAGGAAACCGCAGGACCAGTTTAAGGCCTCCGTAGGCTCGAGGTCATCCACTTTTGGCAGCTCCACCTCAAATCACATCAAATATGTTAAGGTAATCCAAGTTAATTAGGTTTATTTTGCTATTAGATTATAAGTTTTTAAAGTAATTTTCCTTTTGCTTTTGTAATTAATATGAAGGCCTTTTTAGTTCTGTTTCATAATTTGAAATCCTTGTTTTTTGAAAGTCTTACTTATACTTTTTGAGGCATTTTAAAAGGCTGTAGGTCCTAGTCCCTGAACTTCCAGTGCCCAAAGGCTGGGGGGGCCTGGCACTCCCTGCTTCAGAGGACTCATGACCTGCTTTTTCCTTTTGTTTTCTTTTTGTCTGTCTCTGGTAGAAAACTTGAAAACGTGTATGAATAAATGCTGAAAACTGACAGCATTTGGAATTGTGCCAAGGTAGAAGGGTGCATATCTGGATGTGTGTGCATATATGTATTTTTTTATTTTTAAAATTCAGCAAGATGGGCAGTGATTCTATTCAAGAATCCAAATCAGCTGGATTTGGATTGTATATGTACACTCACACATGCACTCATATGCATAAGTTTCCTTTGGACAGGGTTATTTGTCTACATGAAGTTACTGCAGACACCCGAAATAGTCAAGAAGTACCTGATACAAGAAGATTTAATACATAATTAAGGAAAACAGACTGTCCGTCCACCTTCTCACAATCACTAACTGTGTGTTTTGTTTCACAGCGTTGAAGGACAGCAGGTTTCAGTTGCTGAATTTTTCTAGCAGTGAACTCAAAGTGTCATTGACAAACGTCTCAATTTCTGATGAAGGAAGATACTTTTGCCAGCTCTACACCGACCCCCCACAGGAAAGTTACACCACCATCACAGTCCTGGGTAAGAAATGCATGTGGGGCTTACTCAGGGAAATGGAACGGGGATGGCCCTTACTACCAGACAGCTTACAGCAGCAAGGAAAAGGTTAATGGTGAATTCTCCTGTTCAAACTTGTTTCAGGAAGAATCGCCGCCCATCTTGCTGAATTTTAAAAATAGCCTATTTTACCAAATGCTCTAAGGAATGGCAATCAGCAGTCTTTATAGATTCCACCTGCTCTTGGGTTTCAACCCTCAAGTTTCAGAAGCAAAGATCAAGAGAATTTAGAGCCCTCAAATGAATCACTCACCACATGAAATGTTATTGCTTCTAACTACCGGGATTTTTTTCTTCCTTCTGTGCAGGGGAAGGGGAGATGGGCTACCAAATCTATACCCCATGGCAGAACTCAGTTATGAAATCCACGTAATGATTTTTCCTTCTGAGTTACATCCTCATTTTAATATTGTTGATCTCCTTTTCATTGGCTTGACTTATGGCCTTGTTTATTGCTTATACTCTAGATTATGCTGTAAAAAAATCATACCCCATGAACATATACTTTGCCACAAATTGCCGTCATTGGACATAAAAGAGTTAAGAGCGCTTTTACTGATAATAAGCAAATAACTGTTGACAGGCTGCGAGGTGCACCTCCAGTGAGCTGAGTGTCTTCATTTATGATCACCAGATTGTGAGTTTCAGCAAAATCCCAGTAGCCAGGTTTCCATGTTTATATTTTAATATAGTCAGCAGATATTTCTATGTTGAAGGTGGTCTGAATTAGTCACCTTTAGACAAGCTTACTCTACTGCATAACACCAGCTGATTTGGAGTCTTGAAACTGAATTTTCAAGGACATACACTATAGCATGAGGCAAGATCTCTGATTTACACCTTCGGGAAGATGATGAATCAAAGTCTATTTGAGGCGGCAGACTGCAGCTTTTCAGTGTAATGATATGAAGATTAAAGAGGAAAGATAAATATGAAGGACATTTTTGCTTGGTATGTGTGCACATATATGTATTTATGGATGTACATATTGAGCTGCTGCCTCATTACTTTACTTCAACACAGCTGTAGAAGGGAAAATTTTTTTATTCATTAAGCTAAAACATAACCCTAATGCTCACATATATGTTTTTGACAAGAGGAGTATTGATTTTAGAAAGTTGTGTTTAAAACCTGTCCATACAATTTCTAATCTGGTCTGTGTTTAATGATAGATGGCTTTCGGGTATTTGTATTTGTCACTATTGTGGTCTTAATCCAGATTAGACCTGTAGAAATAGTAAGCATGGGAGGTTTTGCTGCGATGACTATTTTGGTATTTTGCAGATGTACCAAATTCGCAAGCATACATTTGAAGTGTTCTGTCTGTCTGCTTGTATCAGAGTATTTGAAAACGCTCTTTGCTTGTTGGAGTAAGTCATTAGCAACACAGACTTCAAATTGACCATCCACTCATCCATCCTTTGACTCATCATCGTTTATGGTATCTCCACAAATGTGACAGTCATAAAATAAAATCTATTTATGGCATTTTGAATTTTCAGAGTATTTTACTACATATACCTTTACGTATTTATATGTTGTTTTTCACAGAAGTAAAATGATAATAACAGACGTTAGACATCTTGCCCAGGTTACAAAGCACTCAGTAAGAACCAAGAATCTTAGAATTTGGAATAAACCTTACAATTCTGTTTTATAATTACAACATTGGTGTCTGCCAGTCTAGGTTGTTTTCAGTTAAATACCGAATGCTTTTGTTTTAAGATTTTTTTTTTTCCCCCAAAAGGCGCACATCTTCTGTTTTCAGGAGCATATCTAGCCATTGGCAAGCAGTTACTACTGCCTGTCATTTTCTGGTGCCCGATACATTTATTCTCCAAACCACTGCATGGATCAGTTTGGCTCTGAATACACCACGTGCTTGGGAGCCAGTGTGCCAGCACTAGAATTTTGAGAGGCATTATGCCTGTAATCCTTTAGGAGGTCTGATTATTCTAGAAGTAATAGGTTCCTACTTGTATTTTATAGAAGCATTAACTTAAATATACTCGAAAGTAGCACTCTAAAAAGTAGTAGATGTTCTTTCTGCAGATATTATTCATTCACTTAATATTCTTCCCATTTAATTTACTCCAGGATTCCTTGACAGAGTAAAATTGTTGTCATCAGTGTTTGAGTCTTTCATTTCCCAAAATCTGACAATTTCCACTGATACTCTTATATTCAAACCTTTCTCGTAAGGTTTAGAGTTTTCAGATATTATAATGAATGAAGAATGACATTAGCATCTTCGTTGCTATCTGCAGTTCTCTGAAAAGGACTCCGCGTGTACTTACACAGCTGTCAAACTTCTTGATAGGTTGAAGATTCTCATTTTAGTGCGTGTGTCTATTAGTTATTTGATGCATTCAGTAAAAACTTCAGCATAATTATAAGATATGGAGATGGGTATTTGTTAATGTTGTCTATGCTATTCTATAGTTACTATTATGCTTATGATCTTATCCATGTAAAATCTGAAGACTCTCCTATGATATTTTGCATGCATTTGGTGCCTTTAAGGATATTCATTCACTCCTTCCACTTGTGACAATTTTGTTTCTTTCTCCAAACATACTGTAGGACGCTCTTTATAGTCCTATTCATGAGAGCAGATGAATGAGACAGAGAATACACTTCTTTAAGATTAATATAGTTACTGATAATAGTAGCTAATATTATCACAGTCCTGTCCTTCTAAGATTAGTGTTCGTTCTTAAGATTCCAGGAACAGGAGAACCTAATTATTTTAAAGGGTCTTAGAGTGAGATTTCACATACTGATCAGCTTTAAGACTCCTCTTTTGTTGTAATTAATGTGACTCATCTTGATATTGCTGATTTTTGTTAAATGTTGTAGGCGTAATGTTTATAATTAGCACTCTCATAGATTTGGGGTAGCTAAGAAGAACCTTGACATTTCATTACTGTTTTCTAGTATTTCCCTCTGTGATTTTCATTCAGGTTTTCATCTATATGCACCTCCTTAGAAATATCTTTGGTTATTTTCATTAATGGCTGCAGGCAGTTTTTACTAAATGTGCTTGTTTAGTGGACCATGCGTAAGTATATTCTCTGGTTAGCAGCAGTTTTAATTCATTTTTCTTATAAATGGATTTTTATACTTTACTAACCTTTTGTATTAGAGTAGACATTATGAAGCTAAAGGAAAAACAGGGTAGAATTAGTAGACCAAAATAAGTTTTAAGATTTTCTTGTCCAACCCTTTTTTTCAGAGAAACAGATTTAAATCACCTCATTTATATTTTTGAAAGCTTTCCTGCTCTTTAAAAAAAAAAAAAAAAAAAAAAAAAACTGAGCAAAGTCAACTTTGTAACATATCAATAAACTATTATGATTCGCATTATCAGATTTTATTTTATAAACCAAACAACTCCCAGTATAAATGCCTATTTCTTCTTCTAACCTTAGCAAAGATCAGAAATACTGGTCACAATCTTGAGAAAACTATTTATGGGCTTGGAAAAAAAATCATTCAGTGATATCACAGGATGGTGATCTCAACAATAAATAAGCCCTTTATTTTTCTACACTGGGCAAATTTTTTTTTTTTTTTTTTTTGAGACGGAGTCTACCTCTGTCACTGAGGCTGGAGTGCAGTGGCATGATCTCGACTCACTGCAACCTCCGCCTCCTGGGTTCAAGTGATTCTCCTCCTTCAGCCTCCTAAGTAACTGGAACTACAAGCGCCTGCCACCTCACCTGGCTAATTTTTGTATTTTTGGTAGAGACAGGGTTTCACCATTTTGGCCAGTTGGTCTCAAACTCCTGACCTCAGGTGATCCGCCCACCTCTGCCTCCCAAAGTGCTGGGATTACAAGGCGTGAGCCATTGCAACACTGGGCACATTTTCTAATGCTTTTGAAGTTTTCCACATTTTTACCTTAGCCATAAAGTTGAAGATGATGTCAGCTCTTTGGGCATATAATCCTAGGAACGAGCACTGGTTCAGGACTCACTCTGAAGTGTTATAGAATAGAATGTATCTGTTGCGATTGTTTGGATAATGCCAAACAATGAATAATCCAGATGTGGACCTAGCTGCCTGTCAGGCTCTCAACCCCCAAATGAAATCTGGAGGGGACATTGGTGAATTTTCCTCCAACCTTATCTGTACCTGCCCCTTTTCATTTCCTTACTCTGGACCAGCAGACATGATTGATAATGTGGTAGGAACCCACCCTCATCTTTATGAACCAAATGGAGGCAATAAAGACTCTCCACCAAGAGATACCACTGAAGATGAACGGGTAGTGAAGGTTAGGAGAAGCTTGGGGTAAGCAGAGACAAGGGGTTTCCAGGCTTAGCATGAAAATGAGATAATAAAGGAAAGATATCCAGGAACACAGGAAACAACTATCTGAGTATGTTTGAGGCTAAATTCCACTAAGACTCAACAGAGATGCATAGAGGAGTCTTTTAACAACTGCTGGACTGTCGCATCAAGAAGATGCCCATGTTTCCACAGAGGGACCATCAAAGTGTTTCTCCCAAAGTCACACAGATAAAGCAGGATCTCATCTGCCCCATTCCCTAGGGATTTCCAGGGTTGCTGGTGGCTTTAGCCATTTGCCCTCTTTGTCGTTTACTAAGAGAAACACCTTCCTAAGGTCCTATCCCATCAGTTACATTGCTCCATTACAGTTCTCATTAGGAACCACTGCATATTTCAACATGAAAAATTATTTTCATCACTCTTATTTTCTCCTGGACCTTGAAAGGTATTTTTTTTTTAGCTTTCATTCCTCCATTTGTTGAGAAGACACTCCTATATATGTTATACCTTAGTTGTTTTGTTTTCATTTTTTCTTATACCACTCTTTAAGGTCTTATTTTCTTTAGGCTTTTCCTCTGACATTTGATCTAACAATAGCATGTAAAAAATATTCCTATAATACTACACTCAGAATGCAGTAATATTTATTAATCCTAAACATCTAGTCTCTCCATGTATCCCCCATCTACCGTCTAGGTATGTGTGATGAAAATCTATAACCTACCTGACTATCATCTAGCATGGATAAACTATGTGAAAGATAAGGCTAGTTGAAGTCATTCCATTTCTTTTGTTACAGCCTTTCTGTGTTTCATAAAATGCTAGCAGATGTGAAACTCTAAATTAGATGTTAAATTATCTTTTTGTTTATTTTTTCTTAAAATGTAAACTAGGGTAGTTCTTTGCCATGTTTAACTACTCATTTGGGCCGTATCATATTAGCAGCACATCCATTTGAGCAAATATGTTGTTTTCCTTGTACACAGGAAACAAAGAAGAGGGATCTTTTGGGTCTACTCATTACACCCGCCACCACCAACAGCACCAAACACTATCTTGCTAAGGAAGTATGTGCAACAAATCATTTTACTTTTACTTTTCTGTCATTCTCTACAGGAATTTTCAACTGCTCCAGTTCAGTGTAAAAGTCTTCCTGTGGGCAGAATTTTCACATTGTGGACTAGAACAGTTGGAAATCCCAAATACATGGTTTAATCCCATAATTTATTGAAGCGGTATCAGAAATTTATTATTCAACTTGATCATCAGGATGGCATGTTTATACATATTTAATTTCTTGTTTCTCTTCTGAGTTGAGAAACTTATTAATCATAAGTCTCGGAACAGTCTTTGCTTATTCATGGTGGTCAGGACACATATTCTTAGATTCACTGTACTGAATTCAGTATTCTTACTGATTTTTATTTCAACAGGCTCAGTCCTGAGGTAAGGTTGCATATGAAGTTTTACTGTCAATTCAGTTTCATAAAAGATAACATATTTTGTCATCATCATCATCATTGTCAGTATCACCATCACTATCACACTACATACTCTTGATTTGATAGTCAGTATTTTAACTCCCCAATCCGTTATTTTGACCATTTTATCACATATATGTTTAATATGCTTACAGAAGGGTGGTTTTAATTCTGATATGTAAATCTACTTATAAGCACTTAAGGGTCTCTTTCGTCTTTGGTTTCCAAAATCTGGAGCACTGGAATTCAGAATATGGAAAATTGCTGCAAACTAGTTGGCATTTCTTATATTACTGCATCTTCATATCCAAAGGATTTTATTACTACATTATCCATCAGAGGTTATGATTACATTCTGGATCTCTATGAATCATTTTAATTACATGGAACTGGTTTGAGGCACAATTTTTCTGTGCATTTTATGGTGAGTGATTCTTTTAAGGACTCAAAGATTTTTATCTTTGCCCCGTTGACTTTGGAATCTTTCATTTGAAGATTGAAATTCAAGAGTTGAGTTCAAGGAGAAATACTGCTTTCAGGGGGTTCCTGGTAAGGATGATCATTTCAATAGTATGTATTCCTCTTTTATATCTACTTTCTGGTTAATTTGTGAATGACTGGTGACTAATATCTATACTGATATAATGTGCTCAGTGATAAGAGTGTGACATTGGTGGTTGTTGTTATTTATTATTATTATTATTATTATTATTATTATTATTGAGACAGAGTTTCACTTTTGTTGCCCAGACTGGAGTGCAACGGCACAATCTCGGCTCACTGTAACCTCCGCCTTCGGGGTTCAACCAATTCTCCTGCCTCAGCCTCCCAAGTAGTTGGAATTACAGGCATGTGCTGCCATACCCGGCTAATTTTGTATTTTTAATAGCGACGGGGTTTCTCCATGTTGGTCAGGCTCTTCTCAATCTCCTGACCTCAGGTTATCTGCCCGCCTCAGCCTCCCAAAGTTCTGGGATTATAAGTGTGAGCCATCATGCCCGGCCACATTGGTTATTTTTAACATAAATTTAGGATAAAAATTCTAAATTAACTGATTTTGCATAACCCACTTTATTTGATGATTACTTTGTATTTCTTTTTCCCTTTTTGTAATGATTTAAATTCTCATCAGGAATGTCTGCTATTTTTCTCCTTTTTGATAGCAACAATGCAAAAATGCATTCTGTGTTTATAAAACACATGTGTTTAATTTGTAGTCCCACCACGTAATCTGATGATCGATATCCAGAAAGACACTGCAGTGGAAGGTGAGGAGATTGAAGTCAACTGCACTGCTATGGCCAGCAAGCCAGCCACGACCATCAGGTGGTTCAAAGGGAACACGGAGCTAAAAGGTAAGCTGCAGATTGCCCCACACTGAAGTAGTTAGTTGATTCTAGCAGGGGTATGCCTTTGTGAAAATCAAGGACAAATACAAAACATGCCCATGAAACAAAAGTATTCATTTAGATATGGTTTATAAATTACTAAATACATCTGAGGCCAAAGCATAAAAGCATTTTATTGTTCTAATCCATGTCCTCATTCTGCTGTTTAAGGGTTCATGGTGATAGCTGTCACTCTACTCAGATGCCCAGAAAGAACTAAAACTGTAAACTAGAACTGTTTAGGCTAGGAAAAATTTTCATGAGGGCTGTCTCCTGAGCTCAGGCTGTCTCTGTCTGTACCTTCAACTCTAATTGCTTTTGCCCTGTCTTTTGCAGTGACCTAGAGGGGATCAGAACCCCACATTTTTAGGGTATTCATTTAAAAAAATGTTACACAGTCTTTCCTATGGTAAATTCCAGTCATTCTGACATCTATTGAACTATCAACTGTATTGACTATATGCTTTCCTACAAGAGTGGTTGCACCAAGTGAACTAACAACTTCATCTTAATTGTGAATTTACAGGGGCCACCTTTCTTGTGAAATTTATGATTCAATTGCCCAGTTCACCAGCCTGTTCTTGTGCAGTCTGTGATTTTGTGATGACAGTACAAGGCAGCTCCTTTAGCCCCATTCTGATCATCTTTACCTCTGTACTGGGCCATCCCGGGTTTGGGTCCTGGATCCACAAATGCCTGCCACCTCAGGTGTTACATCAGATAAAGGAGACAGCCTATACCCTATTTGACCATTTTTTGCCAGTTATCTTAAATTCTGCATGTATTTCTACATTCAGATTCCTTCCTTTTCAAAGTTACCCTGCAGGTAGTACTCTGCACAAAGGTCTTAGGAGCTGAATTCCTCTAATTGTTTGACAGAAATGCTAGTGGTATGCTTCAGTTTCCTCTAAAATAGGAATAATCATATTACATACTTCATGGAATTTTTATGAAGATGAAATGAGTGAATAGTTGTAAAGTATTTAGCTAATACTTGGGCCAAAGTAAGTGCTGTATATGTACTTGTTAAATAAATAAAGAGCGTGAGAAAGAAAAGAATCAGCCCTTTTAGAAAGAGGATATAGAAATCTATATCTGGAAGCAGATAAATCTATATATAACAGCTTAAATTTCAAGAAGCTTGTTCTGTTTTAATCTCCTATTTCCTAGGTATGGTTTTGGAAGGAAGGAGTTTCTCATTTCCTCTCTGCTTTTCTGTCTAAGTGAATTCAGCCATTAAATGTGTACCGATAAGTACAAAACATTAAAAGAAAGTTAATGGTGTGCCATGTTCCTGGGAGCGCTGAGTTCAGGAAGGGACTGCCTTGGCCTATTCATTCCATCCGGAAGCCTCCTCCCTCCTTTTCTGGGTGTTCTTGGACGTGTCTCCCATCTGGCCCCAAGCCCTGTGTCTTACTTTGCTCTAGCCCACTGCCACTGCATTTTTGTGGTCTTCCAAAAGTCTCAGAGTTTAAACATTTCAATTACAATTTCAATTATGTAAATCCATTTAGTTACTTTCTCTCTTAATTGTTGATGATGGGAGTAGGCAAAGGGGGTTGTTTGTAACTCTACTGCTTATTGAATTACTTAGGGGATTTGGATAATATCCTAGAATTTCTGAATGGCATGACAGCCTAGTCGATATTTCAAGTTCAGATGGTTGTAGGGGTGAAAAACATTTTTCTTTTTATCTTCCTGAATACCTTGAGCAGCCAGATGTCAAAATGGCTCAACTTTCAGCTGCCTATTTCCAGGAGGTTTTAAGATAGAAGAACCATACATAATATATTTCAGTAAAAATAGTGTATGCTATTCGGACTTGAAATATATCTTAAATACTATGCTGCCAGGTTGAAAAGTCGGAAATTAAGGAAATAAACATTTTATCAGGTAACTATTCACAGATTACTCTCATCCCAAGTAACTGCCATCATATTTGTTAAAATAGCAATGTCGGGGTTAGAGGACAGAGGGGAGGACATAAAAACAAACTGATGGAAATTCACCCAACTCTGGTGTCTTGGTACATTTTCTGTTCCCCAGGCAAATCGGAGGTGGAAGAGTGGTCAGACATGTACACTGTGACCAGTCAGCTGATGCTGAAAGTGCACAAGGAGGACGATGGGGTCCCAGTGATCTGCCAGGTGGAGCACCCTGCGGTCACTGGAAACCTGCAGACCCAGCGGTATCTAGAAGTACAGTGTGAGTACCTCAGTATCTTATTCTGAGGGCGTAGAGTTGTGATTCCATAGAAACTCTTCAGAAGCCATTTATTCAGTGCATTCATTTTATATAATATACATAGAATTCTTGTTTTTGGCAGACAAATAAAGGATTATTTTATTGAAATACTGTACTGCCGTATTACAAAGTGCCAATGAGGATTTGAAAATGCTACATTGAACCCAAAGGTAAAACTGAAATGATTTCAATCTGCTCTAACACATGACTTAATTAATTTATTTGCATATAGACTGTCATCATTTCTATGCCAACTGCAAAATCTAGGGCAATTTTCCCCCTTTTTTAATACCATCATAAGTACTGAAGTTTGTATAGAAGGGATTTTATTCCCATTCTATGTCAGTATTTTGTTTTAAATGGCATGTCTTCCTCTATTTTAGCTTAAATTATAGCATTGAGTTGAAAAGTCTACTCTTCGGGATCATTGCCACAATCTCGATGGCTTTATCAATAAAAGCTAGATCGTAGTGAGTGAGGTTTTCTCCTTACCACGCCCTGTAGACTGAATATGGTCTCCTCATCTTCTCCTCTGGACCCTTCTACTTAAGAGGAAAAAGGCTTTTTCTGCACAAAGCCATTCTTATGCCAAGGTTGTGGCTAAGTAGCCAGCTTCTCACTTTGTATTTGGCTCCTGAAATATCAAGGCGATCTTTGAGTATGCATAGTGAATGTTACCAGAGTTTGGTTGGGATGGCAGTGATTGGATGTCAGATGAAGGAAAAGCTTTACCCTTTATGAATCATTGGATTAATTTCCTAGGGCTGCCATAACAAATTGCCACAAACTTGGTAGCTTAAAATAGCAGAAATTTCTTTCGTTACAGCTCTGGAGGCCAGAAGTCCAAAATCAAGGTTTTGGCGGGACCACACTCCCTCCCCTCAAAAGAATCTAGGGATGGATCATTCATTGACTTTTCTAGCTCTGGGAGCCCCAGGAGCTCCTTAACTTGTGGCTTCACCACTCCATTCTCTGCCTTCATTTTCACATGACCTTCTCCTCTCCTCTGTGGGTCTCTCCTCTGTATGTTTTTATGAGGACACTTGTCGTTGGATGTAGGGCTCACCCAGATAATCCAGAATGGCCTCATCTTGAGATCCTTAAGCTGATTTCATCTGTAAAGACCTTTTTTTCCAAATTCAGCTATAATCACAGATTCCAAGGGTTAGAATGTGGACTTATCTTTGGGGGCCACCATTCAACTCCATACAAGCCCTATTATTTATCTAAATGATCTGAGCAAAATGGGAAGGCAGGAAAAGTTATAAAATGTTGCTTCTAAGAAGCCATCCCATTCCAACCTTTTCTTAATTCCGTGAACTTGGCTCAATTGAACATTACATAATGCAGGATTTCCTCATTAATTCATTTCATCTGCTTCATTATAAAGCTTCATTATGGGCATCATGCTTATAATTTTCGTATCACCAAAACTATTGTGGTATAATGTCCCTCTAATGGGAAAACAGAAATGATCAGATACTATCTAAATTAGCAGATAGTAGATCTCTTGTGATTTTGTTAATATGTAATTCATTTAAGCAAAGTTAATATCCATTAACTCTCCTTGTAGGGGCCCATTAGCTTTAATAATACATTAGCTCCTTTGTATGTCCTGAGTAGATATTCGCCCAGTTTCCACCCCTAAACTCTTTCAGTATTTTCCCAGAATATCTTTTAAATAGAATATAGTCCCACCCACCTACCAAATTACCCTCACTCCCAAATGCGAAATATTTCAAGCATTACACTTCTTACTCCTTGGAAAACTTGATGATGATCCTTATAAGCCTTGGTTTCCATAATGTGTAGATTCTGGAGATTTGTCCTTCTAAGAAAAGGAATGAGGGTCCACGTCTGAATCCATTTGGCTTCAATCTAACAAAGTACTGCTAGCCTTTAATTGTGGGAAAGTGACTCTAATGCCGTCCAAAAATAAGGATGCACCAGCTGATCATTTTAAACTCTAATACGGCACCTTTTTGTGGGAGACTCTGTTTTTTTAATCCAAGAAAATCATACAAATATTTTAGCCTTTATTCCACTTTTTGGAATATACATAAGGAAAAAAATATTTTTATATAAAGGAAAGCTAAGAATTACAAAGCATTATATTAACCTGAATGGAACTTTGCATCTGATTTGATAATCTTAAGTAAGGTTCTCTGTGCTCAAGAAAGTTCACTACGTTCCACTCCTAGAGCACTATTGAGAACTTTACAGAGTCAGCCGGGAATTCCTTTTGTAGCTTCTTCAAACACCATTGGAATTCTCTACATCATTTCCTACCAGCTTTACTCTCCTTGAACACTAGCGGCTATGCAGTAACAAAAAGCTTCATTCCTCAAATGCCTGAAGCACTCAGTCACTAGGCCCTGAAGGCTGATCAGTCATTGTCCAGTGCTGTTGATGGCTCAACTCCAGTGCCCCCCACAGCCGTCCTTTCTTTGCAGACAGGTAGCACCACATTTTGATGCCCATGAGGAAAGAAGAGACACTTGAATACATGAGATTCCTAGAATGATTTATTCAGTAGCCAGTCTGCACGGGGGTTGAAGTATTTTGGATGCCTGTGAGGAGTAACATTGCACCTGTATTTTAATGTTGACTCATGCCCTTGAAGTCAGCAGTTCTTAACCTTTTGGGGATCATTGGCCCTTTTAAAAATCCTTTGATAGCTATCGACCTGGAAAAGATGAATACAATCACATATTCACCATATTCTACTTACAATCAAAGGAGTCCATTCGCCCCTCAGGGTTTTCCTAAATTCAGTTATTTGGGGACCACTTGCACAAATTTGCCATGTTCATGTGTCATCTGTATTTTTACCTGATTTAGAATTTTTCTTTAAGTCACTTTATTGCTTTAACCTAACCAGGGCCTATGTAAAAATATGTATTAAATTATACATTTCATCTGTTATGTATAGTGTCTAATAAGCTTTAAAATAAATGTACAACTAATTTTTTTTCGATGTCCTTTCCTTTGCCACCTAAAAAGATATCTTATGTTCTCAGTGACAAACAATAGGTTATCACTAGGAAATACTGATCCCATTCATGGACCTCAGAGTCTACTCCGAGTAAATAAGGCTACCTTGGGGGCAAATCTGATCTGATATCATTGGTATTAAATATGCTCACTTGTTTAAGCCTGGCTAATTTTGCTCCATGAAGGTTTATGGAAACCTCTCTTTATCCCCACCTAAGAGGAATGGATGTTTACCAGGACACGAATAGGGTTAAATGACAGATCATGGATTTGAATTCTACATGAAGTAATTTTTTAAAAATACTGCTAAAAAGGAAATGAAATAATGAAAACCTGCATTATATGTCATTAAATATCTTACTTTAAATATGACAGGGAAAAAAGAGAGGAGGGATAAAAAGAGGGGAAGTGTTGCACTTCTCTCCTTCAAATGGAGTGCTACCATAGTGCGTAGAAGACAAGGCTGGAGCTACAACTTGGAATTGCTTTTGTCTTGTGGATTTAAGTCCTAATTAATTGAACCAGGATTTTGCAGTGTTTGTTTGTTAGGACCCTTATTTGTGATACCAGGAGAAACTGTTGTGCCCAATTATGTGAAAAATCAGCCAGATGTGTATGCTGTCATACTTTTAATAATCCTTAAGTTTTCGGTGAGTACAGATATTAATTGTGTAGTATGCATTGAAGTGATTAACATCAATGTAATTTATCATCTGGAGATTTCTGAACATAAATAAATGAGTTGTTTTGTTCAGCAAGGTGTTGACCCCTTCAGAATCAGTGAATTAAAGTCCCCCCCTTTTTTATTATAAATATGAAAGGCACCACAATCAGCCAAGTGTTCAGTTATTTGATTTTCTGGGGCATTAGCCGCTCTTGTTTGTGACATTTCCCTGTTGGGTGCTCGTTTGCAAGCTCATTAATAAGGTTTTCTCATAGGAACGTTGCTGGGAATGAAGAACATACAGTAGGGCTCTTAGTTTTCTAGCTTTCATTCTGAGACTCAGCAAGGGTACCGCAGTAGCACACAGTTAAATGTTTAAAACAGAAAATAATTATGCTCCCGAGCTGGAAGAGCTCAAAGCTCTCTTCCCTTAGATGTTATGCAGAGAACAGTTTTGCTTTTTAATGTTCTGAGCTGTATGACCCTAAAATCTTTCTGTGCATTTTTTTCTTGCGAATGTCTGTACAGGTGGTGTTGCCCAAATTTACAACATGGTTGATTATAGCAGAGCGTGATACAATTGTAGCACGGTTAGTAGAGCTTCAGATCTGAGGGAATGTACTCTTGTCAAATAAAAACCTGTATAAACGGGAACAGTTCACTGTCTGAGCGTTAAGAGAAAACTGTCTAAATAGCATCAAGGTGGCAACACATAGCGACATAAGCTGGGAATTCAAAGAAAAGCTGTGACCCTCAGTATGGAATTCAGATTGCTTTGCGCAAGGGAGGAAAGCCTTCCTCTGGACTGGGGTGAATATGAAGCTCTTGAATTACTGCTGTGTGGCTTTTGCTTTCACCCATCATAGCCTTGCTCTTTAAAATGTTTGGCAAAAATCCTCATTTTGTGAAGGTTTTGTGTTTGTGCATATTTGAAAAAAAGAAAAAAAATTCAGAGGTGAGTTTTGAAAGGAAGAATGAAAACAAAGACTCTAGAAATGGGTGTTTGAATGCCATGCTTGCTCTGATTATCATCTGACAGTTAATCGTATACGTGGGCATCATTTTCAAAATGAGTTTTATTGACTGAGTGTAGCTAGGTATTTTATAAATCCATAGCCCTGTTCATCCAAGGTCCAGAGAAGGGTAGATTTTTTTTTTTCTTTCATTCCCTCAACTGGAGGAAAATTGGGCATTGAGGAGATGATCAAAACCTGTTCTTTATCTGTGCCAAAATAAATGTTTCTCTGGGTATCGATAGTGCCCTGCAGTGAAGGAGAGAGGAAAACCTGGAAATCAGAAAATCTTTCCTATTTGGAGTGAAGGATACCACATAGTTTCCAAGAGCAGCTTCGATATCAAATACTCTCCCTCATCAATTCTGTTTCCAGGTTGTATTCTTCAAAGCATAATAGCTGCTGTTTTCCGATTTGGCCTGTTTCTCTCTGATCTCCAGTCTCTCTCTCTCTCTCTTTCTCTCTCTCTCTCTCTCTCTCTCTCTGTCTGCCTGTCTGTCTGTCTCTCTTTTTAACAGAATACGCTCTTCCTCCCACTCTCCCTTTTATTTATTTATTTTTTAAAGCAATGAATTGAGTTTCAGGGAAGTTATTTTAGTATTTATGATTCCTTATGAGAAATAATCAAGGAATGAAGAGCCCCAATTGAAGCTAACTTTTTAACCTATTATTTCTTTGTGTTAACACAGAGTAGTGTTGGTTCCAAATTCTTGATATTATAAGGACTATAGATTGATAGTGATACAATCTGCAGTACCAAAAGTGTCACGAGGCTAAGTAACCAGTATTCAAAATACAAAGAGTGAGTGTTGGGCAAATATGTCCTGAGCAAGACTGGAAAGACCCTTAAGTGAAAAGCCTTTGCCTTTAAACCTGCCTTCTGAATGCATACCCTGCAGAAAGAGGCCTGTTTTACTAAGGACCGCCTCCTCTCATCTCACTGACCTTAATGTATTTGTAACAGATGTGTCTACGTGGCTGTGGACATCGAATACTTACACAGTGAAACCGGTCTTCTAATGTACATACTTCACTTAATGGTTTTTAACTCAAGGTCAAATTTTGATTCTGTGGAAGGTTAAATAGTTGTGAAGCTGGCATCTAAAAGTCTAAAAGGAATAGTCAAACAACATCCTTTCTGATTTCCTGTAAGATACCACTTAGACACACACCAGAAGTGCTAAATAAATGTGTAGTGAGGTGGAAATATGTAAAGCAGAGCACCTGGGCTGAACTTCCGATTTGGGGAGCTGGATTGACCTTCCAAAAGAAAAACGCAAGTATATTTTGTGATGAGGACTAAGAGGAACTTGTGATCTGATTGTATTTATTTTTTAATCAGTAGTAAAGGTGGAAGGAGAAGTCCATGCCCCAATATTTCTTCACTTTCTCATTCACTTATTCCTTCATTCACTCATCCAGTAACTGTGTCTCAAATGCTTACTGTGTGCCAGTCCCTGGCACTGTTCTAGTTACCAAGACTTCAAGAAACAGAACAAAACAAAACAAAACAAAAACCCGCTGTTGTTACAGAGGGAACAGTCTTGTACAGAAAATCTTGCTATAGGGATTTTCTTGCCCAGTGTTTGCTTACAAATGATGAAAATTGCTTCCAAGACACCGAAGAATATTCTGTGAGTATGTACCCCCATTTAAAAAGCACTGGGAACAAAGCTTTCTGCCACAACACCGTGAGATCAAATTTGATTCTTCTGGGTAAACAGTAATTCTAATACCCACAAACCTACCTGAAAGTTGCAGCAAGAGAAGATTGCATTCTACTGTGGTATTGGTCTTACGTCAGTCCCACCAGATTTGACTCATCCCACTCACAATAGTTCAGGCCTCTTCAAGAGCCCAGTTTCAGTACTACAATTCATAACAACAGATGTAACAGCAGGAGGTTCTTCACCTTGCAAACAAACAAAATAAATGGCAGTGAAAATTATTCATGAATGTATTATGACAATAGAAAGCAAATCTTTTGCAAGATGTTCTCTTTACCTCCCCCGAGAGCCCTGTGTGACTCCGTTCATTCACCAATCCCAGTCACCTGGCATTGCTAGACATGGCCCTTCTTCAGTTGCAAAGCTATCCTCTCCCAGCAATTTAGACAGCCATATTGTAGGGGTTGATTCTTGCTTTGAGCTCAGACAGCTTCTAACGTTCACCAAATCTCAGGTTAATCTTTGCATTGTCGTTCTACTCCAAACTCCAATAATCCTCCATGATTGACAAAGACTCTTCAGTCAATTCTTCCTCACTTGAATGCACAGGGGCTGACCCAGACGCGTTACCCAGACATTCTGATATCATCTGTGCTCATGCTGCCCTTGAGTTCTCCCTGGTAGGACTTGAAACAATTAGCACTTGATCCACAAACATCAAATCCCATACTCCCTGGTGTTTCAGAATATTGGGTGAAATCTAAGTAAGAAACATGAAGAAGAGCCTGTGTCCCAAATGCAGTTGCAGAAACAGATTTGCACTCAAGTCCCTGGACCTGGTGGCATTCAGCACATCAAAGAAAATATGACACCTGCATTTCCTGATTTAGAAATTCTCAGGAAGACAGGGAAGGTTGTGGGATCTCCGGGACAATAGGTCTCCCACTGGCTTGTCTCCTGCCAGGATATCAGTATGCCTTTTCCATTGACTCAGCTCTGCTCCTCTCTGCTACCCGGGAAGGGTGACATCCCAGTCATGAAGAAATTGCAAAGTACCTTTTTCTAAATAAAGGAATGCAAAGACCTGATATATTAGTGCTTGGACCTACAGAGGAGACTGTGCCTTTTCATTTACATAGGAAACTGAAATACAGGTTACAGAATCTTGAGTTTCATCTTCTGAAAAGATCACAGAATGTGGTGCAAGGTCAGACTGGCATGAAATCAATTGTAATCTGCCAGCAAGCCATTCCAACCTCTTTAAGAGTTTCCTTTTATATATTTTTTCCCTTTATAGAGAGAGCAAAGTACATTTAAAGAAAGTCTCATCAAATCAGAATGTCTTTCTAATATTATTTTTTTAATTGGTTGCTACTATAGTGTGACCTAAAGCCTCCTGGTATTTAACCCTCTGTGCAACTTTGACTAATGAACAAATTTTGTCTGCTGTAGCAGTCTTGCTAAATGTCTTTTACGGGGTTTAAAAAAATTTACAGTGTATTATGAAAACCTGAGATCCCTTGACCTAATTGATTGGCTGTTGGTGATGCCATGTCTTTAACTGTAATGTTCTTTAAGTGTACAGACCTAACTATTTTTCTTATTTTTATATAGCAGTTCCATTTTCTAATGACATTAAGCCATTCTGAGTGATACATTTCTGGGCAGTTATTGCACTTGGGTAGAAAGTATCATCTGGCTTTTGGCCTTGTGCCTTACAACACCAACCGAGGCATAAAATGATCCCCCAGAAAATGTACTAGGCTTTACCTCATTACTTAAAAATAAATCTTGGAGGCTGGTTCTGTTTCAGAAAAGATTTGGTGGGTTATAACATTTGATTTATGAACATAATTAAAATATAAATGATGAGCTCTGGGCTATTCAGTCAGCCATCTGGATTGTTAGGTATTTTGACATATTCATATCATAGTTAGGCTCTTCAATGGAAAATTTAATGTCCCTTAGTTCTAGAGGTGCCAGTGGAATCCCAGGGTTTCTATTCCACCTGTTAAGAATGCTTAAGTTTCTCTTTCAGGACAAAGGAAGGGGAACAGAATTTGTTTTTAAGTTTCCATCACCCAGGGATAGATCTTGGCACATAGACCTTCTGTAATATTTGATTCCTAGACTGGGCGAGAGGAAAGCTCATCTGCCCATGGTCAGATAATATGCCTATAAATACTGCATGTGTCAACAGAGGGAAACATTTTTCTGTATAATGCAAGCAAGACTAATGCTCACCTTTTCAGCCAGCTATTACAGTAACTGTGGCAGCTGTAGCCAGAAGTAGATAGTAGATGTTTCTCCAGAACTTAAAGAGTAAATTGGGAAAATCAGTTATCAAAACTGAAGGTGTATTTTTTATGATTTAGTAAGTGGTTTTTAAAATAAATTTCAGGTAGAACAAATCCTTAGCTTGTTCTTCCTAATTTATGTGAATAATTGACAACTGATAAACAGCTCATTAGGAACATAAAAAAGCATTTAACTAAAACTCAGTGGGACTGAAGAGGCAGGGTGGGTTACGTTTTTCAACACTGTCTTTATTATTGATGGAAGTTGAGGATGTAAAATCCTTACTGCACTGTGCTGAAAAATATGCCCTCTCTGTTTGCTGGTAAATTACATGAAGGAAAAAAGAAGAAAAACAAAATCCTTCCACACAGGCCAGCAAGCATTCTGCTGCTTCTTCATTAATGGCCAAAGTCAGCAGTGCATGAAAAATGTAGCCTTTCTGTAGATCAGAGATTAACCTATAAGCAAATGTTACATTTCAGCCCAAACTTGGGGCTTTAAATTTAGCCTCACCCAGAACGCTTCATGGGTAAGAATGCTAGAGATCCCCTAACTGGGAACTCTAGTAAGTGTTCCTGTTCCTGGGTATGAACTATGAGGTAGCAGGTCTTTTGTTTTCTGTGTGTCCAGTGTCATAACCTTCTTCTTTCATTTTGTTTTTTTTGGTATCTTTTTTAAAAACTAAACTTCACCAACTAGTGTGTGTGTGTATGTGTGTTACACGACCACAAACAATAAACCCACACCTGATGCCCAGCAGTTGTAGTTAGCCTAATATGTGGCCTCTGTCTCTAAAAGGGGGTTCCCAGGAGTTCGTGAACCACCCAGTGCTAGTTCAAGGTCATCCTGTTTATTCTTTACAAGCATTTCTGCTTTTCTTTAATGACTACCTTCCCGACCCAGTTATCAGTATCTGGAAACCTCCACACCATTTTGCTCTTAAACATTTTCTTCGCCAACGTGTCCAAGAATAGAACTGTGTAACTTGCAAGGGTCAGCTGGAGCTTCTGGGCTTGTTAACTTTTACGTTCTCTGGCAAGAGACTTAGCTTCTCAGAAAGCACTACCAATTCACAGTATGCAGTGCACACTGGTGGGTGAACAAGGGGGCTCTCTTAAAAGGTTTTGAATGCCATGTAATTTTTAGAGACATGAGAGAAAGATTCGTGATAGGAAAGAGACCATAAGGATACATCTAGAAAGCAGCCATCCCTAGTGAGGACTTCCTTGTGCAGCTTATATAGCTGTGTACGGGATGAGATTGGTTGAGCCTTGCCGTAATATTTCTATCTTCTCCCTTATTCCATAGGATGAATGTTAATGAGCTAACCACAGCTTGTAAAAGGCCAAGGGGCTGTTGTTTAGGTGGTATGATTGTCTGAGAGAGTAAAACTATGGTAATTGTTTTGACCTTTCGGCCAGCCGATGCCTCGCCCTCTCACATTTATTACTCTTGGGTACATTTCCAAAAATATGCATTTACAGAGTCACAGAATTAAATGAGATAACTGATTTAGGGATTAATAGCTTGTTAGTTCAGCACAGAAAAAAACAATCTCCTAATTCCATTCAGGTTTTGTTTGTTAATGTATTTGCATATGTATCTATGTTAACTCCAACTTCTGTAGCTTGCCTCCCTATTCCCTGAACCTCCCCTTATTCATCTCTCATAGCCATATCCCCACACTGACAAACACAGTTTTAAGTAGCTGGTGGAAATAGGAATACTTACATCTCCTTCCTAAGTACCTCGCTGCATTAGGAAGCTATACCTGGCTTGGATTATGGATTACCATTGGAAATGCACTTGGGAATCAGAAATCTATCCCAACATAGACTTCTGGGGCTGTCTCTCTCTCCATGATCTTGGATGAGCTGCTTCAGTCTGTGGGTACCAGAGTTCCCATCCCTAAAACTAGGCTTGTTCTACCACCAGTGACGGTCCTAGGAGAGCAGATCCTGAGTAAATGTCAGTATTTTTTCTTTTTAATGTTTGCAATGAGATGTCAAAGACGTTTCCCTGGGAGGGCTCCCAAAATGTCCCAGTTCTTTTTCCTTAAAGTCATTTGAGTGGAATTCAGAAGTTCTGCCTTTCCCGTTTGAAAACAAGAACATAGAAGAGGCAAACTTATTAACATGCAGTGTCACAACATATTGTCACATAGTAATATATGATATATGATAAAATGTATCAACTCTGAGCACCACAAATATCTATGGCTTCACCTCAGCATGAAGGCAAATGAGTTTCCTTTAGCTTGAGTGAGTTTGGAGATAAACTTCAGTGTAACAAACTGTATTTCACAGGAAATGTTTGATGTGGCGCAGTTGGCTCGTGAATCTCTTATCTATTTGCGGCTCACTCCTTAGAGTTATTAGTCAATTTAATTTGAGCAAATGCCAGGATTACTAACTAATTAGAAGGGTGTTCCTGAAGGCATCGGATGGGAGAGAGTAAGTGCCGGACTGGTACTGTGGGTTTTGAGGCAGTGTGTGAGTCTGATTTTGCCTGATGATATCATTTGCTAAACATTATACTTTGTGTTGTTGTCACACAGATAAGCCTCAAGTGCATATTCAGATGACTTATCCTCTACAAGGCCTAACCCGGGAAGGGGACGCGCTTGAGTTAACATGTGAAGCCATCGGGAAGCCCCAGTAAGTTCTGAAGGACAAGGTTGGCAGAGGGTCGTGCGCAGTAAATGCCACAACACAGACGTATGCATTCACCAGTCCTTGGCCTGTCACCTGTCTCCTGCTGCAAAGGATGGATGGTTTTTCAGGAACTAAAGAATATTCAGTGAGAGGGGAAATAAATATCCATAGTTCTTAATGGTCAGAACTGGGAGAAAAATTAAATGCCAGCTAAGATTGAAGTCTCAGCTAATTCTATTTTATTATCATCAACATGATTGTCAGGACTATTTTCTCTCTTACATGCAAGAATAATCCTAATAAATTCTTGGTGTCCCCACAATCTAATGATATATCTGCCACCTTTTGTGTTAATGTCTAAGCTGCTACAAAGATGGTTTTAAGACTTACATTAAGCTGCTATGTTTAGGGCCAGCTGTAGGCAAATGAATTTGCCCTACCTTTAATTTTGCATCTTCTTCCCTCAAAGAAAAGTGTCATTCATACGTGACTCCCAGAAGTATTTTTATTAGTAAAGAAAAGCTCAGGAACTTTTCTTAAGGAGGATATATGTGCCACTTCATAAGAGAAAAAGAAGAAACAACTAAGACTGTTATTTTATTGAAAGTATAAAGGAGCCACTTGAGTTGCCCTGTGAAATGATCCAAAGTGAATTAGAGGAACTACATGTATCATCACTAATACAACAAAAAAAGCCACACAGTGGCACCACTTTAACTATTATTCAGTTTACTTAGTGGGCAGGGGACACTTCTTTTGTGTTTCTAGTAAAGATTGTTTTTGACTGTTTCTGTTTCTTAGGGGAAAAAGCAAGTTGAGGATTCATGAAATGAACTAATAGGTCAATGTTGGGATTAAGGGCACTCAAACTTGAGTGGTACCTAACAAAAAACAGCATTGAGCTCCCTCTGCTGTCCCCGTAGTATGATTTTTTTTTCCCCTCAAAGAGTTTTGCTAGCCAGCATCATCACAGTTTTCATATAAAGAATTCAGAGCATCTTAACAAAGCTTCCCCAGAAATCTCTGGAAAGAAGCCTCCCTATTTTAACTCAGGAGTGAACTATGACAAGAGATCAGAAAGCCAAAGGGGGCTCTGGCTGCTGTTGGTTCTCTCTTCTCATTTCAACCCTCCCTATCTTTGTACTGACCGCTCCATGTGCTGGAATTTCCTTCCCTCTGTGCTAACCATGTGGCGTTTTAAATGACCTTTAGGAGGTGGAAAGTGGTCTTGGTTCTGTTTCACTTTCCCTCTGGTGTTCCCAAGTTATTTGGTTTTGAATGCTTCAAGCTTCAGCAGAGTGATCTTTTTCTCTTTTGAGCACTGCCAAAGATTCAGATCTTTCTTTTTGTAAACAGTTTGAATTATTCCCTAATTAGCCGCTTTCTTCAAAAATAATCCAATGGAGGAAGAAAAAAAAAAAATTCTCAGAGGCCTCTTGCCACTTGCAATACCTGTGTTCGGCCACATTAACCACAGTTACAGTATATGGCTTGCTAACCTATACTTTATTTTTGTATTTTTCCCCTGAAGAAGGTACTGCGTTCAATTGAATGTGCCACGGGGACAGTAAATTACATGTTTCCTTCAGGACATTTATGCCAGAGAAGGGATTTGTTTGTTCCTTTCAAATAGGAACTAGTATATGGTTGTGTGAGCAAGCTCACATTACTCTACTGCTATCCCTTCTAGCATATTACCTATTTATTTTCTCAAGAAATTGCATACAATAAAAATGGTAATTTAACTTGCCATTAAATGTTGTGAATATTCTCAGCACTTACCCCTACTGATTGTTTCAGCTGTCAAGCAGCAGGACATTAGGTCTGATTGCCAGGCAGGCCCATTTGCCATTGCCTACAAGGAGGACATATGCAGTACTAATTTTTAAATAATTTACTGGGTTGTGATGACAAACCCATGTGTAATTAAAGAAAAATTGGAACTTCACATCCCATTTGAAAACTGGAATGCTACTTGACAGGGCTAACTTGAGGATCCGTTCTTCATTAAGCATGGTTCTCTTGTCGTGTCGCTGCTCCTAGAGGCAGCCGTAGGAACTGGAAGGAAGTCACTTCTGAGCTGGATCTCTGTTGTCCTTCCTTCAAAATGAAAGTTTTCAGGCACAATTCTAACTGTAGCCTCAACTTCGTAGGAGGTTGAGGGAAACGCCTTGAAGAATGGAAGTTTTCCAAAGATACTTGGTGTGTATGCATTTTTAGCTTTGGCAAATCTTATGAAATTGGCTTTTTCCCAACGGATACAAGTGTGGTACTTTAAATCACTAAAACAAACTTGTCTCTGGTGAGCAGATGCCCTGGGCCCTAAGGGATCCATGTGGAATGCATTCCATGGTGATTAGCCTGAGAGCCCTACCCACAAGCGTGGGGCACTGCAGGTGCACACACAGGAAAAGTTCTTGCAATATGCAGGCCTTGGAGAGCCAGGAAAGAAGGCAGTTTGCCAAGAAACAGATAGACATGGTGGACCAGGGCATCAAAGACAGGGTGGCATTCTGGGTAGGGGGAGGCAGGTTATGGGGAGAGGTTAAGGACAAGAGGAAATGATTACGTCTTTCCAGAATCAAAGGTGGTTTTTCAAACAGCGGCCCAAGTAAAGCACTATTCAGATATAAAAGTCCATTCCTTTTGGTGAAACTCAAAATCCATTTAAATATCACAAGAGGCTTCTAGGCAAGTCTTGGTGTGTGAGTAACCATCAGATGAATGCGTGTATCACTAGCCAAGAACTTGATTTCTTTCCTAATTAATGGGATGTTAACAATGGGTGAGCTCTGTCCTGCCCGAATTGGTGTGAAACCACACAGCAGGGCATAAAACTAGCGCACACTTATTTGCTGATTTGTCGAAGATGAATTGGAAATAATGAGACTCCTGCTTGTGGTCTGTTCAAAGTTTTTCAACACCTGATCATGTTTAAAAGAAAAAATTGTATACCAAACAGATTTTTGGAGACTTCACAGTTGTAAATTCTGTGAACTTAAAATATCTCCAGTAGGTCCTCATTAATTGTGTCACCCTGCATGTGATTCATTTAATGCATGGGTGAGAAGTTTGATGCAGACATCTTAATGGGAAACGATAATGTGACTTGTCTTCCTCCCCTTCTCCCTGCAGGCCTGTGATGGTAACTTGGGTGAGAGTCGATGATGAAATGCCTCAACACGCCGTACTGTCTGGGCCCAACCTGTTCATCAATAACCTAAACAAAACAGATAATGGTACATACCGCTGTGAAGCTTCAAACATAGTGGGGAAAGCTCACTCGGATTATATGCTGTATGTATACGGTACGTGAGAAGATAAAATGCTCTTCTACTAGAGTCAGTCACATGGAGCTGCTACTTGTGATTTACTCCCAAAGCTTTTGGTCAAGTTGAAAATCAAAAACCAGTTGGTTTCCTTCTAGAACTTAAAGAAGCCTGGCCTGAGGTGGACCCTAGTGTCTCCACCTGGAATAGTGACTTTTCTTCTCTCCCTCTAATCGTGGGGGTTTCTACTAGATTACAGTCTTTGGTCATGCTGAGAAGGAAAGCTGTGTCCTCGGGCACATGCCATGGAGATTATGTTAGAAGTAATGACTGAAACATTCAACCTTACCAATTAGTGGCTTTTCAGCTCAGAAAGTTTATTCCCAGTGGTATTTTCCTATGATACCTGGGCTAGCCTTTCTCCTGCTTTGATGAGCAGAACTATTCTATTTTCAGCATGAGGCTATTAAATTTCAAAAGATGTTGCAAGCCAGTAAATACTCAGAACAAATACAAGGTCCTTTGTAGCTACATAAACCACCGGTAGCTACTGCTTCGGAACAAAAGCCTTTTTAAAAAAATATGTCTGTTTTGTTAATATCGATTTTCAGGATGATTAAAACCTCATGAATTTTATTCTCTAGTCAACAGATATTTATTGAGCATCTACTACGTTCCAGGCATCTTAAACTTACTTCCTGTTTATAACTTACTGTTGATTTTGCGAATGGTGAATATTTTCTATTTAGTTGAGGTGTGCACCTCCTCTCTAGTTTTATAATATCAAATTAAGTCTCTTCTATTGAAACCTCATATGCCAAGAAATAGCCATGAACTGACATGACAAAGAATGAGTAACCAGAGGCATCGACATTTCAATGTGTTATAAATATTTGAATATGTGTCTGTGTGAAGGGGGCATTTTTTTCTTCATGTTAGCAGTGTAAATAATCCAATTTACAAGTATAAGTATATGTGAATAAATGTTTAGATACGCATAAATTATACCTATGAAATATCCACACCATAGTGTCTTAAAATCAGGATACTTTCCTTATGAAGGAAATAGGAGTGGCAGTCCTTTTAATCAAATAGAAGCATGCTTTACACCATATCTGCATGGATATTAAAATATAATCCTCAGCCTATACCTGAGATTTTTTTCCTAGCATAATGCAAAATTAAAAGATCACATCTAATCACCTTATTTGTAGACTTCTGAAGTATGTTTTGTCTTTATGCACTACCAATGTTGTCTGTAGTTCACACATAATAACATTAATTCTCCCAGTAGTTAAGGAAATCCATGTGAAGTGAACAGCTTTTCTACGTAGGTGAGAGAGGGCACAGCATGGCCCGTTTTCAGCTGGCGATATGCAGAGCCACCTCTTTCCACAGACTGCTCGGTGGGGGTGAAAAGAACATTCCTCCCTTTTTCTGCATGTGCTCTCTTCACACAAGGGCCTGCGCCTCATGGGAGTCCCCGACATTGCTGTTGCCCGGGTTTACTGGCTTTCAGTCCAGCTCTTTACAATCTACAGATTATAAAAAGCAGTAACAAATTTCCATTAGTCTGTCATGTGCTTCCTTGATTCAGAACACTAAGTTATCTGGAAAAACAGTTTGATTTATTGTACTTACTGCCCCTACATTTCAAGAGAAGAAACATTTTGTGGATTTGATGGACAGATATATTTGAATAATTTTGGATAGTAGTTTATAGCTAGCATTTATTTAGTGCTCACTTTATTCCATGCCCTATGGTAACGATTTTACATGCATGGTCTCCTATAATCTCCACGATAACACCAGGAGGCAGGCATTATCATGATCCCATTTTACAGATGATAAACTGAAGCTCAGAAAGGTCCCACAGTTTTCCCCAACTTCACCAGGTTTCTAAATGTGTTTTAGAACCAAAATACTTTGGCTCTAAAGTCCACAACAAAGTTTGTGTTTCTTTGTATATTCTCTTATTCTCACTGCTTTCCAATAGAACAATCCCCTTCAATATGAGATGATCCTCTTAGAATTAACTGTCTCGGCCACAGTGCATTATTTGAAAGCCAAGAAATATAGGGATCCACCTGTTTAAGGCAGGCACAGCTACATATACATGTCTCCCTAATCCAAGATGGTATACCTATCCTTGTCTCAGGACTTTCTAGATCCGTAATATACTACCTACCTCCCCTAGTCAGTCCTAGTAACAATACTTGAGATGACAGGTTAGAATATTCACCTAAGGTATTACTAGTCTATTAACAAAATACTCTAGCATTTTGGGAAGGTGTTGAGTAGATTTTCTTTCCAAAGCTGATTTGTTGTATTACTACCGTAATTTTGGAAGTATTTTATGAACTAAAAGTTGGCACGCCTCCATATAGTTTAACTCTCTGGAAGCAACTTCTACACATGAATAATCTAGCTGGTTAGTGCCTGAGCCCCAGTTGGTTTTATTCTTTTAGCCTCTACATGTCAAACACAGCTCATTAACTCCAATTCTGTACTTTCTTAAATAGTGGCCTCACATTGCTCTTATTGCTAGAAATGATCTAAGCACTGAGGTTATTAAACCTGTTAAGGGAATCTAATTCTTTCAGGTCACTTTAGCCAGATGTGAAGGACAACAGTTGCCCCAGTCGTGATAAAGATAATTGAAAGCGTGTGATTTGCACAAAATGGGAGGGACTGATGACCTTCATTAGTCTGGTCTACCCCTTGGTTCATAATCATATTTTCAAATCACCTTCAGATCTACTCTTATTGTATTGTGGACATCACACACTTTATGTCAATACTTTAGAATAGGTGCAGAAATAGGATTATAGGCCAGGCATGGTGGCTCATGCCTGTAATCCCAGCACTTTGGGAGGCCGAGGTGGGCGGAACACAAGGTCAGGAGTTCAAGACCAGCCTGGCCAATATGGTGAAACCCCGTCTCTATTAAAAAATATACAAAAATTAGCTGGGTGTGGTGGTGCACGCCTGTAGTCTCAGCTACTCAGGAGACTGAGGCAGAAGAATTGCTTGAACCCAGGAAGCAGAGGGTGCAGTGAGCTGAGATCATGCCACTGCACTCCAGCCTGGGTGACAGAGCAAGACTCCATCTAAAAAAAAAAAAAAAAAGAAATAGGATTATAGTATATCAGGGAAAATCTCCCAGGCACAAATGTTCCTTTTCAGTGGTAGATACAGTAATTCAAGCAAAACAGAAAAATCACATTAACTGACCCCGTGCAGGGCAGCAGGCACCTCTCTGGATATAGTTTAGTTGTGTAGTGGAGGGAGCGGGATGTCTTTAGTGCTGGGCTCAGGGGTCAGTGCACTTGGTTCATTTGTATCTGCACTGGCACCTGCAGCAGGTGTGTAGGTGCATCCAAATGAGTTTCCAGCTCACAAAATGCTTCCCCACCTGTGGCCTCCGTAAAAAGTGTGAAGGAGCAAGACTGAACATATGGCCTGAATCACTGCATTTCTCATTCTGCCTTTCTTTTAAACAGGTAGTTTAAAATTACTGACTTAATCATTTTTACTTCTTGGAGGAGAATGAGATTATTTTTAAATGACATGCTTTTTTGGACTTCTGTGAGGCTCCTTTAAAATAAAAATGTAAACTGCTTGTATCCCCAACTTAAAGGAATGGAGCCTCCCATCGAACAGAACAGTAGCTTCTTCTCTGTTAATTTCATCCGAGTATGTTTGTGTGAGAGAAGCAGTTTGTGAAGAAAATTAAAACCTCAGATTGTTGATCGATGGTAGGAATCATTTTAAGTAGACTTTGCAACCAAGCACCAAAATAATATTTTTATAAACTTTTGGGAAGTTGCACCAAGCCCAATAAAGGTGCAGTATATAATTAAAGTTTTGATGTATTAATTAGACAATCTGAGAGCTCACTTGAAGATAAAAGGACACCAGATGTGTCAGGGAGAAAAAGTTGATGTGCTTTAGATAAAATTTAAAATCAAAAGCTTTCAAATCATCTTATGCTCTATTATAGCAGAATGATTGCTTAGTTCAAAGTCTTGCTGACAATTTAACACATTCAGTTTGATCATCTGGTCTTAGAATTTTTTTTCTCTTTCATATTTGCCCTTCCCTTGTCTCCAAGTAATTTTTGAGACGATAGAAGAATATACAGTATATCAAATATCTGACAGAGGGTTCCCTATCAGGTTCCTGGCTTTGAAGGTCGAGTCTCATTTATATTTAGTTCTCTTGTTTACAAGATGGAAAACGTTCTTTCAGTTTTATCACTGTAGTCCACTTAGGTCAAGCTTTTAATATGAGCAAAGGCAACTTATTAATATTTATAAGTTGTAAAATTTATTGACTTTTAAAAAATAAAATCTCAGTAAAATCTCACATGCCTGGAACTTGATATTTACTGGTGACATTCTCTCTTCTTTGTATTTATTATGAGTGTAGAAGTAGTTTTACTTCCTGCTGGGATGTATTGATGGAGAATAATGAAGTTAACAGTCACAGAGAGCAAGTGTGTAGGGACACACTCATCCTTGGCTGATATGAGCCCCCTAATAGAGCAGCACCACCTCCTCCTCCTTCCTCCCATCTGTAAAAGCTGAAACGAAATGGCAGCCATTGTACCCTCTTGGTACTGAGTTGATTTAACCTCACCTTTGAAATCTGGTAGGGAAGAGGGGTGTTGTATGTTTTGATTTTTCTTCCCCTCTCTTCACATCTCCTCATCCCTAATTCACTTCATTAACGAAAATTCTCTTTTCTTCTTTTCTCAGCTCTTCCAAGTAAGGCTTTGGGATATAATCACAAGACATAAATCTTGCAGGGAAAGAACTTTTGGTTTTAAAGGGGGAAGCCATCAAACAAACATCTCAATGTCCTCATGCCTTTGTTTTGTCATTACTGGTCATTGTTGTGTTCAGCATTGTGGGTTTGATTTTCCTTTTTTTTTCTATCCAGATCCCCCCACAACTATCCCTCCTCCCACAACAACCACCACCACCACCACCACCACCACCACCATCCTTACCATCATCACAGGTATGGTACCTTCATTACCATTGAAAATGTCCTGAATGTATATTGTCTTTCTGGTATGTATAAAAAGAAGCCAAAAAGTTCCCTTTAAATCCTTGAAATTTAATTGTTCCTTTATTTTGGAACTCCAGCGACATTAGATACTATGTTCTTAAGTTGAATCTTAAGGACCTCAGAAACATCCAAGCATTTAACAGTACGTCAGATATTTTGCAGCTTATGCATAAAAGAATTCTTTTTGAAGCATCACTATTCAAAACAAAATGCTAGGGAAAATGGCAGCTGGCTGCTAGAGAACACGCCTATAGCTTCTACTTAGCCATGTTTGATGAAATGGTAAGTACTGTGGCTTTCAATCTTGTCTCTGTCTTAGTTTCATCTCAGTCCATGTAAGGGAAAATATACACACCTAACTTCAATGTGCCTATTTGGGCCATGCTACTAAATGCATAGTCATCCTTCCTGCTCCAGAGAGTACCCGCTGACAGTGTTACTACCTGTTTGTGTTGCCTAGGTAGTCACAAGAGATCAGAGGGAGTCACTGTCTTTTCCATGCTGAGCACTCGCGTGCCGCTCCCTGCCCTCGGTCACATATTGGAGGAGTGGAAGAGGCAGCCACTGTGGTTCTAACTCTGCGGCTTTATCTTTTTGGACTGTCTGAAACTCTTATTCAGCATGAGTTTTACTGTCTCTCGTTTCTGTCACTGAGGGAGGTGGCATGCCATCCAGCCCTTCCTGGCATCCGGTGGCTCGCTCATACTGCTTGATGTGGCTCGTCTGGGAGCCATGGGGTTTCCTCTGCCTACCTAAGTAGGAAAGTTTCCAGCCGTACTATGTCCACTTGACATGAAGGATTTCCATAGATAAGGCCTTCCCAACCTGTGTTTACAGGGACTTACCACAAAAACATGTGAAATTAATTATTCTGTGAGGAAAAAAAAAAAATCTCTTGAAAGAGTAACTTTTCCACTGCATTTTGTTAACTGGTGAGACTGCAAGGACTGGACTCCTTTATGAACACTGAGTATTTGACTCCCCACCCTTCATGGTCAGCTCCTTTTTAGCACCCTAGATATCATTGCTCTCCTTTTCATTGACATGCTGGAGACATTTCCAGTTTTCATGGGAGTCAATAAGATAGAGATGATGAAAATTCAAAGTGTTCGAAGAAAGAGGAGGCCTCATCGGTTGATAGAATATAGCAATAGATTGTCTACTCTCAGTTTTCTTCACTTTTCTACCCATTACAGTGGAACAAAGAGAACCCTTAAGGAAGCCAATGCTTCTCAACATTGGTTACAAAACCATCAGTGCCAGCACTTAATTTGAAATCTTCTGAAAATCCATCAATTGGTTTTCATGTCTCACTCTAAACTCAGCTCCAACCAGGCTGCTTCCTAGATTCTTGTCTGTGTGTGTTTCTGTTTTGGCTCTTTGTTACTTCCCTCTGTAAACTTAAGTAAACTCAGTTTGTTGGCCTAGTGAATTGATTCCTTCCATTTTCTATACCATTCATAAGCATATCAAAGATGCTTCTTCCTAACTCTGATTTCCAGAGTAACCGTGCTATTAGCTTTTCATACTAAGAACTAGATTTTTACCTTTTCAGATTTCTTGCCTCTTACCCAGTTCATAAACCAAATTAGACTCGTACTCTTGTGAAGGGCCCTTTAGATATTAGTATAAAATGTATTGCCTAATTCTCCACTGCCCTACATATGTTAACCCTTTAAAAAAACATATCAGCAGTCTATTTCATCTTTGCAGAACTTGCCCAGGTATGAGCCAGCATTTATTACCACTCATTCTAGAAGGTGCCAGCTAGGTAGCTATCCAGGTTTTACATTTTAAGGCAGTCGAGACCTTATTCATGCGGTATATAAACACCACATTTCTCTTTTATATGGAACAACACTTTTCATTTGTGGCTGGCCTTCTCACTAGCTTATGCCTTTTTTTAAGACCTTTCTTAACACTCGCTGAACTCCTCCCCCTCACAATCAATCTCAGCAACTCAGCAGAGTCGCTTCAGTTCACAGCTCTTAATCCTTCACTCCAGACTAAAGCTAATCTTATGTCCTCAAACAGCTACAACTCACTGTTATCACAGTTCCAACTGCAGAGACTCCATTTAAGAGGAAATTTTAAAAATAAACAATGCTCTATTTCTGTCCACATCAAAGCTACCTCTAACAGAAACTTGTCTTTGCTTCTGTCTCTCTGCTACTGGCCTCTCGGCTCAAGGTAACGTAAGATGATCTCATAGATGCACTTTAGCCTCTTGATGTTAGCAGTTGAATCCTCCCTGCACATAAAATACATTTGTGGTAATGAATGCCCAGAATCTCACTGGCACACCCAAGAGTAGTTAAACTAAAATTGCTACTAACACAACATTGTAGAATTCGTTGCCTTAATGGATGTGATCTTCTAGGCTCACTGTGTCTTAACAAGCAGTCTTATATCTATTTATCTTGCCCAGAAAGTACACTTGTAGAATTTAACATTTGCTCCTTTCTCAAACAGATTAAAGGTTATGCAGCTGAATGATTCTGTGTCCCATTTTAAAGGTCCAGGCTATCCCCTAGATTTAGATTAGTTCCTAAAAAATCTTCCAGACTGAATCCTGACAAATGGATAGCTAAATTAATGTCCACTCCTCTTCTCTCTTGCACTGTTTGGTACATTACAGCCACCATTAGCCTTCAAAGCTGCAACAGCCAAATTCGGTGACAGTAACATAAAGCCTGAGCTTTAAAAAAAAAAAAAGAAGAAGAAGAAGAAGAAGAAGTCCACAGTCATCTATTTCTTTTCTCCCAGTCAAATGCAATAACTGAAACCCATTCCCTAGGTCAGAGTTTCATTACAAGAAAAATGTACACGTGCAATAGAAAAATACTTTTAAACTTGAGAAGTCATAATCGATTTCTGATTTCTCTGAAAGGAAATGTTCCAGTGTTATCTTTTATCTTCCGTAACCAGGATAATCAAATTGTTCCCCTTGTTAGGAAGACAGACTGGCATTCTGTTCTGAGTCACCTGACTTCCTTGAAACATGTTAAAGCTTCGTCGTGGAGACCCTTCAAAGAGAAGAATTATAAGCCCAATCTGACTCTGCTTTGCCCACCCAGAATCACACCCCTCATGGGTGGGAGCACAGGGCGTTTTCTGCCTCCTGCTTACCCTGTACGGAGCAGGTCTGGAGAGTTACACATGAAGGCACCCATCTCAGTGTGGCCTTATCTAGGGAGAAATTTTTGTAGTCTCTAAAGTACTGAAAGGAACACAAACAGCCCCTGATTTATGATGGTTCATCCTACAATTGTTTGACTTTAGGACGGTTCAAAAGCAATACGTATTCAACAGAAACCGCACCCATACAGCCTTTCACTTTCAGTACAGTATTCAGTAAATTCCATGAAATCTTCAGCACCTTATAAAGTAGGCTTTGTGTTAAATGGTTTTACCCAACTATAGGCTCATGTAAGTGTCCTGTGCACGTTTAAGGGAGGCTCTGCTAAGCTGTGACATTTGGTAGGCTAGGTGTATCAGACGGATTTCCAGCTTACAATGTTTTCAACTTAGGGTGGGTTGACTGGGACATAGCCCCATCGTAAGTCAAGGAGCATCTGTATTTAGTGTCAACTTGCCATATCAACTTGTTGTGGCTTTAAAACCATGAAGCCATTATAGTATCATTAAAATGTTTTTCCAACTATAAAACAGTTTTAGATTGGGAGCCATTCAGAGCCTCACTATGATTTGCCACGAGATTCCCTGGAGTCTCTTTTCTTTCCTGTATATTGATATTCTGACCATATATTTCTGTTTCAACTATTGCTATTGGCAAGCTCCTGTTCCTTTTTTTTTTTATTGTGTCAAATTGTCCATGCGGTTTCATTCATGAAGATATATGCTGTCATATGGACGCATAAATTGCATAATTTAAATTGCCCCTGGAATCCTTTGTTAAAAGATGGAGACAGCCAGCCATTACCCTGGGTAAGAGTCCTTCACACAGATTCCTGTCAAAAACTAGAAGAGAAGAAAAACTTACTACTGTGCTGGGGTGGCGGGGGGAGGTGGGGGGAGTGTGGGTGAGTAGGAAGTGTTTGTTCTGTCTTGTTTTTAACTTTCTTTGTAATTAGTTGACTTGTGTGTTAGGTGTACATAAACTTACCCATTTCTATAATAGTGTTAGCCCCTGTCTTCCAGTTGGATCAACTTTTTCCTGTAATCATCTCAGGAAAACATGTTGCGTTTCCCTTCCTAGTTAGCGTGGCTGTTGTTTTGTTTCTGCCTGGTTGCATCTTGAGTTAGATGCTTGATAAGGAATATCGTAGAAAGGACTCCACACTCAGTTTTAAATACTCTTAGCGACTTACAGAGAAAATCCGGGCCGGGAGGAGTTCAACTTGGAGGTCACACTATACGTGTGACTGTCATAAATTAAAAAATTAAAACCACCTTAGAATAAGAAACGAATAGCTATAGGGCCAAATTCTGAAACATATTAAAAAATCCTTTCATAAGAATGAAGTAGGTCATTTCTAAATGAGTTTTCCTCTTTTTAAAAGTATGTACCCAATTAAATATTTTGTGTTCCTAGGAAAAGAAAATAGCCAGGCTTTTCTTATTGGTATCTAAGTACTCAAAAACCAATATACCTTGTAGCAAATGATTCCTACCCCCAGGCCCACATTATTATTTTTGGCTTTTATAGTCTGAAATCATAAGCTTTTGTTATATGTAATGTGGATTAGATCACATAAATAAAGAAGGTGGGTATAGCCTTTATCCTTCAGTGATATTTATAGAATATGCCCAATTGGGAAACTTGACACCAAAGCACATGTTTTTAGTTCCTTAGGTGCAGAGCAAAGAAGCACATCTGTCCTTAAGACTGAATCTACGTCATGACCATCTAAATGATAATAGAGAGCTTTCCTCCAAATAGAGCTGGCTATTCCCCAGGGTCTTAGCCTAATGATTCCTACTCTTTGCTATTGATATTTGCATTGATGGTTCAAGAGCTGGTCTGCTTTTAGTTATGCACTCAACAAATATTGAGTGCCCGTAATATGTACAGCACTATGCTAGTGCTTATGGAGACAAAATACTCCCTAAACCCCTTATAATACGGTTGCGAGAACAGGTTACACACATTGGAACCCAATAAGAGATACTGTGCAATTGGGGCGATTCGGTGGCACAGGCAGGTGCCATAGACACTGAGGAGAGTGTCACAGTGGACTTTGGTCTGTGCCACCAAAGAAGGGACAAAATGTGGATAAGAAAAGATGGCATTTTGGAAGTTATGCATGAAGGTCCAATGTTACTTCAAGCATCTATCTTCAATGTGTGTTTATTTTGCGTGTATTTATGTTCCAGGCATAGATTAGGCCACTCTTGCTAGGAAATATACATCTTCATCCTAGAATGTTTACTAAATTGCCTTTTTTTCTAGAGTTGACATCTACTTCATTAAGATTATTTTTCATTCAGCATTTATTGAATATTCATCAAGTGTTATTGATATGCCAGTATGCCTAGTGACAAGAATATTTTGGGAGCACTAGTAAATACTCATGAGCCACGTTTTATATAATAAGCCACCTTTTCAAGTTTTTACTCCAAAAAGTGTGTGTTCATTTTTCTTCATACTGTCTTAAGTGTCTACATTTTTTTTTCTGATGATTGTAAACCTGTTACAAATAACAACATAGCTAACCAGCTTTTGACCATATTGATTTAGGAGGGAATGAGAAAAGACTTGAATACTACAGTGATGGAGGCCACCTGACTCCACATTTTTTTAAAAAATGAATGAGAAATATGATGCGAGTGGAAAAGTTTTTAATGCCTCTATCGTAATTTCAATAATTTTATGCTCTTTATTTTAAAAATAATCCTGGAGATAAAAATGTGACATGTTTTCATACTAAAGACCTATCAACAGTGCGAACAAATAATACTGTGAATACAGGTTTCCCAGAATTAAAAAGTGATGTTTAGAGCTATCTTGGTAGTAAAAAATAAAAGACTTGACTGAAGGACTCAACCCTCCCGTACCTAACACAAAATTTGCCAAGACTTAAAAATGTGCTACAACTTATAGACAGCCTCTCTCCTCTCTCCGTCACTACCCTCCTGGCAACACCCTCTTCTTTTCCTTCCCTCCCCTGTGCCTTCCTCTTATCTGTACCCCTTTCCACTGAGCATTCACACACAACATGATATAGGAATTGTTTTTCTTGTTAAATGAAACCACTATACAGATTCCTATTATTTTGCAGAACATCTGGTTTGCAAATGAAAAGATCTCAGGGGCACAACAGCACGAGTGAACAATTCTGAAGAAGCTTTTAACAAAACTTGAAATTGCTTATCCAAAAAAAAAAATTGTCCCCTGTTCCTGCTGTTCTGTAGCACACAATCTCTTCACTCACAGGGGAGGTGACTTTAACAAGGAAGAGAGCTTTATCCTGGCTCTCCTATTTGGGCCTTTTAGTTTTCGTTCCGTTCCTATCCACTTCTCCCATCCCTAAGACAGGGGAGTTTGATTAAAACATAACATAGATGGAAAGAATTAGCCAGGAAACTAGGAGAAAATAAATTCCAGAGTTTAATTTTCTGGCAGTTATTTTTGTTTTCGATCAAGTTCAAATAACTTGAAAGAGGAAAAAAAAAACCATATATTTAATATATATTGGCCAGCACAGCACAGCCATGAAAATAAAATTGTCAGGGGAATTCCTTGCCTATCCTAGTGTCTAGATTTAAAGCACCTCCATAACACAAACTGAAGGGGAATTCAATTAAGAAAACCCATTGGCTTCTTATTGACTTTAGTTAAGAAAAGAAACTGGGAGAAAGTGTATTAAAATATGTCTAACTGCTTAGTATGCTTTCATTTAGGCTTATGACAGTCAAAAATGAGAGAATTTAATTTTTTTACAATTAAGCTCTGGTTTTGAGTAGATTGTGGGTTATCACACCATGCATTTTTTTTTAAATGTACACCTTACTCAAACACACCCCAAAATGCAGGCTTGCAAGTCTGTGCATTGTAAAGCAGGAGCACCACAGATCAATTGGGGGAAAAAATATTTAAGGTTGTGAATTTAATTTTATTCTAGGATTTTCATTTTCATTTATGGCACCCGTTGTGTTTGAGACCATGGACCAATTTATGGATTAGTTTTAAACCCCCAGTCTGTCACACTCAATGAACAATTCTAAGTTGGAGAGAATCCATATGAAAGGATTAGAATGTGCCACAGTGGAGCTTACACATGACTGTTTCAACTAAATATTGCCCAGCTGCCTCTCCTGCAGTAATTTTTTTTTTTTTTTTTTTTTTTTTGCTACTTAGTTAAATTGCTAGTGTCTCTAATTTCACACATTGTCAGAGCTTTTTTTATTTTTTTATTTTTAATTTCGTCTTAAAGCTGACATGATGTTGTGATGTAGGAAGACAGTAAATATACTGCAACAATAAATGTATGTGATGTTTCGTTTATTGAAGATGGGGTGTGATAAACTGTAGGACGAGGAGACTAAGAAGAGAAGTCAATATTGAGTAGAATGTGCATCTTTCAAATAAGAGTGCTGGGCCCTTCTTTGGATACCTTGTTTGACTGTACTCATAAAATAGCCAGAGAGTGACTGTTAAGACCGTACACACTTACTGGGTTTTCAAGAAGATGGGATTGTTTTTTCTTGGCCATATAAAATAAATATGCAATAAATTTGCTCTCTTTGTAATTAAAATTAAAATAAGAGACAGTAGCTCAGCTAGGCCTTTTAAATGTCTATATAACCCAACACCACCATAAGTCCAGCTCAATTTTTTGTGACCTGTTTTTCTCATAAGCTAGCTCAAAGGTTTTTTTTTTTTTTTTTTTTTAAGGCAGCAGCAAGGTGAGGTTTTAAAAAGGCTTTGTTAGGGCAATTAGACTTTCTCATTTTTCAAGCTGATTGCAGCATTTATCCCTTATATTGAAATTTTACTATTTGCATTTTGCCTCTACACTTAGAATGTTACCCAACAATATGGTAACCGCACAAGTTGATTCACAGGGCATGTTTGCACATTTCTCCGGTTTTCTGATTAAGATACCCTAATAAATCCTGCTCACAGAGTTGCACTCACTTCAGAGCCAGGGTGTCTGGTTTCTGCATGAAGTCATAATGCAATTATGAAGGAGAATTAGATTCTGTCATAGCGGTCTCCTGCAGGGAGCACAAAGTTACTTCTAAAGAATATTTTCTTAATTCTTTACTTGAAACTAACCTCTGTTCAAGTAGCATTCCAGATGCTCTTAGAGAAATGGAGTCAGTGACTCCCCAGACACACCGTCAATCTTGCTCTGAACTTTGTAGCCAGCCTGTGTTTCTGCTGCAGTCTCCTACCCCATTGCTGATCATGGTTTTGCCATTTCCAGCTGCAGTAATCGTGTGTTTGACTTGAACATGTGTTTGCTGTTAACTGTTTCAGAATGTGTTTTTTCTTCTCAACATCCCCCTTTCCTCCCTTTTTGGGTGCAATTGATGGATTTCCCATCCCCAGAACGGGGAAGCAAGATGCACTGTGGATTTTCCTTCATTTATTTTCTAGTACCCACCTAGGAGCAGACGCCTAGCTTTACTTGGTTTAATTTCGTCTTAAAGCTGACATGATGTTGTGATGCAGGAAGACAGTAAATTGGGGTCATTGGTTAATGCTCAGATATTATTTTTGATGACTGTAACCCTTAGGTTTTACTCCACCCCCCGCCCTTCTTTCATTTGTACTTAATTATTTACCTGGTGAAAATAAAGCATATGCCGGGCGCGGTGGCTCACACCTATAATCCCAGCACTTTGGGAGGCCAAGGCGGGTGAATCACCTGAGGTCAGTAGTTTGAGACCAGCCTGACCAACATGGAGAAATCCCGTCTCTACTAAAAATACAAAATTAGCCAGGCGTGGTGGCGCATGCCTGTAATCCCAGCTACTTGGGAGGCTAAGGCAGGAGAATCACTTGAACGCAGGAGCCGGAGGTTGCGGTGAGCCGAGATCATGCCATTGCACTCTAGCCTGGGCAACAAGAGCGAAACTCCATCTGAAAAAAAAAAAGAAAAAGAAAAGAAAGCATATTAGAAGAGCTACTACAAAAATAATGAGCCAGAGTGTTGATTACTTTTTTGTAATTTTGGAAACGAGCCAATGCCTATCTATAAAATGTATTAACATCATATACATGTTTCTGTACAAATGGGCATTTGATTCTGCCCCTCAAATTTAAAGTACCTAATGCTGCACTTGGATGTTTCAACTAAGGAAATGTGTCATGTGTGTCGGGAGAATCTGTGACAGAGTGTGTTTCAACTGTACAGTGTTCTGTATTGTTTTTTACTGCTATTTTATGCACACAGACTTGACTTGTAAGTATTTTGTTCTTACGCGGTATATTGTATGTTTCTCTTTCCTTCATCTATTCTTCAGAAACTAAGCTATCAGTAATATTAAGCTGCATTGGCCTTTCAGACTTCTGGTTAATTCTGGCTCCTTAGAAGGGATCTAATTTTTGATGGTATAGGATCCTGAGGAAGGCATGCCAACTGAAGGGGAACGCCGGTGTGAATTCATGTGTCATATTGATAAATCAGAAGCACCAGGCTCATTTGCGCCCCCCAGAAAAGTTTCATATGAAGTTCCAGTGCATTTAAACATTGCCTGTGTTGAATCAGAAAGTCTTTTGGAGTCTCCACAGCTCATGAAAGCAATTACCAGCTAAGTAGCTGCATTCTGCAAAAGGACAGTGAACTACTTGCTTGCAGTTTAACCCAGAATCCTACTTCAGCCACCAAGAGATGACTAGCTTGTGTCTCAGTATCACCATTTCTTTTCGCCAGCGATGAATCGTAGAAGGAACGTGCCTGGGTGAGGTTGACTAGAAGAGTGAGAAAATGACTCTGGAAAAAGAATGTCACCCTGCCTTTTGTTAGATATTTATTCCACTTCCCCTGTAGCCAAAAATAAAAAGAAAATTCCTTGAGCTCCTTGGAGGAATTTCTTGTGAACAGGAGCAAGTACAGCAAGCCTGGCTTAGAAGCCTGGTAGAAGAAGGAGAAAACTTGAACAGCATCAGAAATAGAAGAAGAAAGAGACAAAACACATTTCCTTCCACAGCAAGTTCATCTAGCAATGGGGGAAAAAAAAACTGCACTCTCTCCTAATCCAGCCATGAAAGCAGGACTCCCAGCCCCTCAGAACGGTGAACATGGTTCTGAATTGTGAGTGAAAGGATGGCTGGATACTTAAATTTTTGGAATGTCATATGATTAGAAGTGGCATTTGGCAGATTGTGTGAACTTGGATGTTTTCATGAAAGGCTTCTGCTCTTGGATTTTAACATTAAGAGCTTTAGAGTGAAGAATGGTTGTGTGTGTGTATGTGTGTGTGTGTGTGTGTGTAGAAATTAATCTGTGAAAACCTTGAACATGTTCATTGCCATGACCTCCCGGTTAATTGAACTTTTCGGCTAAACTGTGCTGCAATAATACACTGGATGGAAAACTTAAACCTGTCTATTCATCTACAGGCATCTGAGCATAAGCAGTAAGAGGAACCTAAACGTGTGATTGATTCAATGATGCCTAACTGGCAGTCAAGAAGCCCAAGTGCCCGGGTGGGTTGGGTTAAAACAAAGGCAATGTTTGAATGTTATGAATCCATTGTTTAACCAGCCTTTCGACTGAGCTTTTCTGTCGCAGTCCTGAGCCTTGATGCGTTAAGAGCCATCTACCAGCCACTGAGTTTGCACTGGTGTTTCTCATCACTTTGCATGTCCACCTGACTATTGACTAGCAAATATATGTGTCCTGGCAAGACCCCCAGAACCAAAGAATTTACTGTTTTCCTCACTGGCTCGCAGCTTTGAGCTCAAGGCATGTCTTAAAACAGTGCAACTCACTTCAAATGCTTTTTGCTTTTCATTTATTATTGCTTGTCACGCGATGTTCTTTGAAAGCTTGCTCATATATTATCTGTTCCATTTTTTTCCATTTTCCCTTTTTTTGCATGCCGTTCCTCCTGTTTCTTCCCTTCCTCCAATCCTCTGTTCCCGTCTGTAGACACAACGGCGACGACAGAACCAGCAGTTCACGGTTGGTATCACATTACTGTTTATCTACTTTCTCAGCGCTGCTGAGAGGCAAGGCAAGCCTGGGAAAAAGAGAAATGTAGTCTTCAAGGGAAATCATGTTTCAAGTAGACTGACCTCATAAATATACTATAATTTTTTAAGGTTTGAAAAGATGTTGAGTCTTGTCATTTCTGTTGTGAGTTCAGTAGCCAATGGATGCAATCTGAGATGAGACCTTCTCCCCACTGGGTGGCTGGAATTTGTAGGAGTTTCAGTTGCACAGAGTCCTCCTTACTTACAAAACTCCACCAAACCTTGAAATACATGGGGCTTCAAACAAACGAGTATTTGCAGGAAAACAGTAACATCTGAATTAAAGGCTCAGTTGCTGTGCTTATATTATATATAGGCCATAGTCCCAAGTAAACCTTGAAGAGGAGTCATTTGTGTCACTTAGTAAAGTTGAGATGGAAGGGTAGACCAGGGAGGAAGATTCTTGTTTAAAATCGTGAGCTTATGATGAGGAAGGTCATTGCTCTTCTTTAGAAAGGTCGTGACTTTAATTATGTCGCTAATCATATTAACCCCAGTACCCCTCACTGGTTCACTCCTAATCTCTATGCTTTCATATAACTTTATTCTCACATTTGGCAGAAAACTCCTCCAAACCAAGAATGATACCATATGTCGATTTTATCAGCATTAAATGGGACTTTAAATAAGTTAGTGGTGTGTGTGTGGCTTGCAGGTAAAATAGTAATACGTTTTTAACCACAGAATGATAAAAACTGAGTGAGTAAAGCTCAGGAGGGGCATCAGGAAATATGATCTCTTTTTCCCCATCTCACCAATGACTTACTGGATTGGAATAAGTCCATTAACTTTTCTATCTCTCTCCAATCAGAAAATGAGAATCATGTTTCATCTGTATATTACTTTATTACTTAGCTCAAATCTAACCCTGACAAGATTGTGCTTAGAAAAGATATGTTAGTTTAAAACTGGGCTGAATTTTAATAATTGAATCCAAGGGAATTCTTTGGTAAAGGGCCTACTTTAATCGCTTTGCCTGTTGTTGTACAGGGTGGAAATCTATCATTTAAATGACAAGAGGTGATCAGCCAACCCTGCCATGTTAATTCAACTTTAGAGAACATTTCCTGGCACACACTGACTCACTTAGAGTCCTACATTTGATAACTCACCAGTTGGAAAATCTCTAAGCTCTGTAGGAGCTGTCCTTGAAGGTCAGGTCTTGATGCTTGGCAGGTCACCCCATCTTTTGACTTTCCTATGACGAATTCTGAGAAAGAAAAACAAGCGTAGGTGCTGAGCAATATATCCCTCCTCACCCCATTCCTATTTCTTTCTGCCCTTTCTGGTCGTTGGCACAAAGGGACAAGTTCATAAAATAACTTAAAGGGGCCAGGTACGCTGACAGTCATGAGAAATCAATTAGGTATAAAACTTCCACTTTCTAAGGTAATGCCCCATAGTGCTTGCTACATCGCAGGCATTGCACTCCATTAAGCTCAGTTATTTGTAGGTTTCATCATTAATTGAGCACCTCCTGACTTTTATCGATTATTCTCAAAGGGTTATTTTAATGTAGTTAGATTTTATTCTATTCTTTTTAAGATACTTTAAGTTTTGAGCTTACTATAATTAACTACAAGATAAAATGCAAGCTCGTCCAACCCACAGCCCATGGGCCACATGCAGCCCAGGACGGCTTTGAATGCGGCCCAACACAAATTCATAAACTTTCTTAAAACAGTATGAGATTTTTTCGTGATTTTTTTTTTTTTAGTTCATCAGCTATCATTGTTAGTGTATTTAATGTGTGGCCCAAGACAATTCTTCTTCAATGTGGTCCAGGGAAGCCAAAAGACTGGACACCCCTGATGTAATGTAACCATATGATTCCTAAATTCTATGAGATCCTTGAAGAAATATTGATCATTTGTCTCCGGAAGCTCCAGAATTCTATTTTCTAGGTCCCTTCAATAAAATTCATGTTCTTACGTGACTCTAGTGGATGTAGGTCTCAGAGTTGCATAGGCTATTCGAAGTAGGAAATTTGTCCCCTTATCTGAAAAATAAGAAGTTAACTTACAGGCTGATCCTGATTTTAGAGTACTAGTTTTAATGAGGTCTTTCCCTGGAGAGAGAGAAAGGGAAGGTGATCTCTTTTTGTGGCGTAAGGAAGAGACACTTGGAATGGGACTATAATTATAGCATTTCTGTGGCAGGTAATAGAGATGTTTGTGTACTGTGAGAAGCAACTGCCTTCCTATTCGTTTGGGGACAATGTTCAAGTTAGTGATACCTCAGTAAGATGTTATTGACTAGCAGTGCATGAAGAATATACCTAGAGCCAAGGGATTTATTGTATTTTATATATATACTTTGAATTTGACTTCTTAACGGCAGAGGGATAGAAAAGTGATAGATAATCTAGGCTGATCCCTGTATAGTATACTTATAAATACATTCTTTACCTTGTCCAAAATCCTTGTGGCATCTTGACAAAGGGCTCCAGCCACTATTTTAAACAGCATACTCTTTAACCCACAGCAAGGAAGCTGTAATGAAAGCCAGATAGTATCTAAAATTTTGCTTGATGTGGGGGAAGAACTTCCAGGTCAGTTGTCAGGATAGAAAAGGTAATAGAATATGGTGGAAATTACAGAGCAGCATCTGAGATTTCCAAAGAGATGAGGATACAGAACTGATTTTATTCTAGTGAATTGTAGCTGAAAACACAACTTCTTCATTACAGCAACCATTTGACTTAGATTCATTTGAGAATAATCTTGAGATGTTTGTTATGGTGATCTGGGCCTAGAAATGTTGAATGGTTTGATAACTTAGCAACTTAAATGACAAGACATTAGGTCAATCAGCTATGGCCATCTTATTTGGTCTTTAAAGTTTTCATACTGGATTTCCTTCTATATTTCTGTGTTTTTATCATAAAAAGGAAAAGAAAACATAATTTTTAAAGCTTTCCCTTTGAAGACTCATTAAAATATTTTATTCAAGCTTGTGTTGCTAGAGTATGTATGAAGTTTATACCAATTGTTGATGTATGTTGACCATTTGTTCTTACCAATATCTGACTGGAATAAGCATGTATTGGAAGGTTAGAAGTGCATGGGCATGATTCAAAATCAAGTGGATTTTCTCCAAAAAGAAAACCAAACGACAATTAGCCACAATGTGCTTTTAAGGATTTAATTGATAGTAAAGATAAACGTGAGTGTTAAGAATGGGATTTTTAGACTAGGCTGACACAAGGGATCTTCTTTGAATAAGGATCTTGAGCATTTGTGTTTTTGGAGCTCATCCTTAAGGCCTGGACAGGAAGAATCCTGTGTTATGTGTGCATGTTGAGCAATGCGAAAACCACTCTGCCAAATCCTGATACCACATGGTCTGAGAAATGCATGAGTGATTTAACGCACGGATGGTGTAGTCATTATGTTATTGATGTGTGGGTGCGTGTGATGGTTTTTGTTTGTTCATATGTGGGCGCTTTTGTGTCTTGTGCCTTGTTCCTTCTGCCCTGTGTGTCCCCTCTCCCTTTCCCCACCCTCCTCCCCCACGTGAGGGGTCGGGTGACAGCATGCCCATGGTCTGGAATAGTGCTTGTGCTTTTGCGGCACTGCAGTCAGCTGGCTTCCTCTGGGTTTGAGGTGTCTCTCTCTCTCTCTCTCTCTCTCTCTCTCTCTCTCTCTCTCTGCCCCTTCTCTCCCCTCTCCATTTTATTATTTTCAAGTCTACCTGTCCTCTTGCTTTTTCACCTCTTAATACAGTAGAGGCTGATGATCTCATGAATTTTCATATCCCCAATGAGTTTTTAAATCGTTCTTAATTCAGTATATAATTGTGGTAAGACGCAAACTGGAAACCCCTCTGAAGAATAATTTTTCATTTTCAGTTTTGGTTTCAGAATGTTTGGCCTATGCTAGCTACATGCTCAGACCCTACGAGCCCTGCCCTTAGGAGACTGCCCCCGTAGCTCTTCCTTTTCCCGACTCATTTATAAATAATGCAAACCATGGTCAAATTCTAAAAGCACATAAAATTTTCCTATTATACTTTATATTCAGTTGTGGGGAAGTTCTTAAGCCCATTTTAAAGAAACATAGCCAGCAGTGCGCATTACTACAACCGCTATGTCCACCATCTGTGTATGTGCCTCTATGTACATCTCTCTGTATGAGCACATAACAATGGCATTCAAAGGCTGTCATTCAGTCACGGGACTCTGCAGACATTGTATGTTCTACACAAGAGCAAAGCTCAAGAGGTTTATGAATGGCTGCAGGACCTGAAGATTGTGTTTCAGCCTTGATATGCAGTTTGGAAACAATGTGCTACTGTCTAACGGCGTGAACCAAATTTCTGCTAATGAGAAGAAGGGAAAACTCTCCACAAAAGCTGACAAAGCAGGAAGAACAGGATGACTGAGTTTTTAGATTAAAACTACCGGGGGCGTCTGAACTCATGGCTGGTGGTGGAAGTAACAGTTTCCATAATATGGCCAAGTGATCAGATGTATGCTGCTTAGGTAAGAGAGAGACCATCGCCTACTTTGTTTTTCATAATGGGAATGGTACTAGGGCCAGTGGGCTGTTTTCGTTTTCTGGAGGTTTTATTCGATCATTCGATTTTAAAATTTTCTGGAGAAAAATGATACCCTGAAAACCTGAGCCCATAAGCATTTAAATTGTATTTGACCTTGAATTGATTTAAGTATCTCTAGAATTTCTTATTGTTTCTAATTTTTTGAGGTTTTCCTTACCCTGGTTTAAAATTGCCACATCTCTTTTCGAAGCCAGCAATTACTGTTGAAAAGGAAGAATCACAACTGCAAAAGCATTACCTGAGAGGGCTAAGGGTATGTTATAGCACATTGTAGCACCATAAAAAAGTGAAATACACGTCAATGCAGAAGAGATGGCTATCATGCATATATTAAATTACCATGTGTGCATCCTTAGGACTTTATTAATTGCTCAAAAATAATCCCATATGGACAAAAAGTAAACTTTCACTTGTTTAACAAAGTTTAAAGACATATGTTGAATACATTTTAATTAACAGTGACTAGAAAGGGGCTTTAATGGATGATATGAAAGTTTCAAGAGAATACACAAGAAGTAATTTCCTACTTATTGTTAAAGAGTGGAGTCTCCTTTTGAAGAATGTTCTCTGCTTCATAAAATACGTCTTTGTCTTTTTCTTTGAGAAAATGAAGTGTATAATTTTTAGCATGAAAGAAAAATACCTAAGCCAAATCAGTTTTAGGAGATAAATTTTACGTGTCCCCACTTGTACACCCAGTGCTTCAGTAAACTCTTCTTAATTATATTTATTCAGAAATTATCCAGCTACGGCAGAGTATTGTAGATTCATACAATATAATGTTGCTACAAAAACAAATTTAACGCCACTAGGCTAAATGGCTTCCTGCTTTAGAACATAATCCAAGCAGTAGATTCCAGATAACTTGATTTATTTTAAAGTTTATGCCATTAAAAATGACAGTTTCTGCTTTAATGAGGTGTATATCAACTGTCTGTTGCTTTTAATGGAAACCTTTGCATATCAGTGATATTTCATAAACATATTTGTCTTTTTGTTTTTATTAATTAGCTTTCTAATGCCCTCCCCAAGGAAGTAAGCCTTCAGCAGTAAAGCTGCCTACTTGAAACATCATTGTTTAATGGGGTTCAGTGGGCACCAAGCACGTATGTAGGACACTTTGATATTTGTTGGGCCAGGTAGAAGTGAGAGATTAGCCTTCTGAGAACTGCAAATTTATAATTAACTACAAAGAAGTACTTTATGTTGCCCATTTATAACAGTTATTTAAATAATTGTATTCATTGGTCTTTATACAATGTACAAGCCAATTAGAAATAGGGATACTATCAACCAATCAGATTTCAGAACAAATGGATAGCATCCCTACTCAGTTGCCTCTATAATTGATTGCATTGCTCACTGCTTTCCCTTTAGTTGCCTAAATCTATAGTCTGGGAATACCTGTGGGCTCAAAATATTCCCATTTTTACTCAGCACCTGCCATTGAGTATTAGCACCCAAGGGTCATGATGGAAGTTCTTCTTCCTCAAGGGCTGATGGTGTGACAGCCTCCTTTTAAGAATCGACCTGGCTATCAATGTTTGTTTGGCTTCTTTATAAAGCAACTTACAAAATGCAGGCTTCAGTGATCATTTGCACATGACTGTTTTGGTTCATTTGAGCCTTTAAAAATACTGATCAGTTTGACATTACTTGTTTCGAAAGCATTTGTTTTGGTTGCTTTTATGCTCTGATTGGGCCTTATTCCCGAATCATTAATTCAACAAATACTCACTGAGAATACACTTTGTGGGGTGGCTGTAGCAAAAGGGAAGGATGCAAAAATAAACACAACCTGCTTCTCCAAAGACCTTGCAGTTTATTAGGTCCACAGACATCTTTAAATAAGGGACAGATTTGACTAGAGAAGTATGAGCAAACTGCTGTGCAACTTAGAGGACCTAGGCAGTCAGTCACACCGGAGTTTGAGCAGAACAGCAAAGAACAAGTAAAGCCGTCTTGAATGCCTAACATTCTGTGTTATTAAATAAACTTCATTAAAGGATCAGCTCACAAATAAAGCAAAAGGAAATGGAAACCATCTCCTATCTGAGCCTCCCATTGTTTATCTACTTCCTTCTTCACCCCTTTTAATTCAAATCAAAGCTAGCTGAGAAGTATCTCAGCTGGCCATCATTGGAATTGACTCGGATACAGGCATTTCAAGCCCCCATTTGATTGCCTCCTGACCTAACTGCTTTTTCAGCTTTGAGGGTTTTATTTTTCAGGAATACCATTGATTTATGAAATTCTCTTTTTTAAAAAAATCATTTTGCAAATCAGATTTTCTGATGAAGGCATAACCTGCAATCTGCAGTTAGCAGATGCTGTACCATTTTGAAATATGTGATCCAAGATCATCATAAATTGGTAATGAACTGTGTTTGTCAGTATTGGCAGCGGATTTCAATTTACAGTAAAATGCGAAATAAAACGTACATACATCAGTATGTAACATCTAAATACGTTTGTATTTAAGAGATATCAGAACATCGACAGCTAACAATCAGGCTTTATTGATTTTCATTTTCTTTTTGCATGCTGTTATGAATGAGTGATTTTAAGCATTCACCTTCATGTTTCATGTCCTTTGAACAGTGGAGACTGAGGAATCTTTCTGCCTCGATTGTTTTAATAACAAAATTACATAATTGAAGAAATGTACTTATGGATTAATACATTCACGCTATCAAAAACATAGATAGCAAGAGATTTGGCTCATGTTTTTAAAGAAATTCATCCTCAGTTCTTAAGTGTTTTGTTTATGTCCCTCGAGGAATGAAAAGAAAAACGATTTGTTTTTACTTGTAAGGCCTTACTCAGTTGCCCAATTCCGCAGAAGAACTGGACAGTGAGGACCTCTCAGGTAAGGGCTAGTCATTAGGTAAGGCACTGCAGTGTCCAACCTGTGGGTGCTCTATCCACTTCTACAAAATGGCCATTTGGTTTGCTGAGCAATCAATGTGGATTTTGAGACTAACAAAAAAACAAATTTTTATCAATACTGTCTTCCTCCCTGGTCACCCACCCACCTGTTTTCTCTGTGGCAGCGATATTTATATTTCAGAATGGGAACAATTAATGCAAGAGAGGACAAGTTACCTTTGGGATTGTACTAAAGCCACTCTGTTCAGTGGCTTCAAATAATGTTTATGTCCTAGATATATAACGTGTGGGGAGAAATTTTGTTGCATTACAAAGCAATTTAAGGATGTTGGATTATGTGACAAGATCTTTTTTTTAAAAAAACAAGCAACTCATTGACTGCCTGCTTCTGTGGAGGGGACTAGAATAGCCATGTTGTAGTTATCTTCAAAGTCAGGGGTGGGGAAGGGCAGGGGGGAGCGGGCAGCAATTGTTTGGTCACACACCACGATGTAAACTAATTATCCACCTCAGACATCTTTCACAGCACACTGAGCTCTTGCAAAAGTAGGTTTCATGCTTGATTCCAGGATTTAGGTGTTACTAATCCAGAATAAGAAGCATATCCTACAACGGAGGGAGGGAGGGAGGAGATTTAAAGTGGTCAGAGCTAAACAATTATGTGAGCCTCCATGATGTTGTAGGACTTAACTGCCAATCAGCTATAGCTTAAACCTTTCCATCCGTCACTTAATAAGTTAGTAAGCAAGCCCCTTCTTGTTACTGCAGTGGAGAAATTAAGTCATAGGACCGTAGACACTTACTCAAGCCTATTGGAAAGAAAGATTCCTAAGGCGCTTTTACTGAAGTTCCCTTTAATAGTTGGCTGGTGAGGTGCAGTCCTTAACTATAAGTCTGACCCCAGTGAGAGAATAAGATAGTACTACTCAATTTTTCAAAGTGCCATAGATTTATTGCCAACGACGTGCTTCTGACAAACCTCAGGAATATCTTCACTTTGCTGTTATGCAGCCTGTAGTTTGAGTTTAGCTGTTGGATTTGTTTTTCTACAGACTGGAAGCTCCAGGAGGTCATGCTGGTTTTGTTCACTGCTGTACGCCTGTCATGTACTAAGTACCCAGTTGACACTTATTGGGTGAATGAATGAATTTCCAAATTCTAATGTATAGATAAATAAATAGACAGCTGGCCCATCAAGAGAGTGTTTCACTTTTGCCACTTCTTTGTGGTGTAGTTGGAGAAGCTGCAAAAACATTTGCCTAGTGTTCCTTTAAAATAAGGGTGGATAAGTCCTTCTCACTGCTTAAAATGTGATGCTGGAAGTAAGCAATTTCTGCTTGCATTTCTGGTGATAGACAGCCTCAGTTCTGATTGACTGTAAAGAAAACAACTCTCTTAGACAGAGTAGCCCTGGCAATTGGATCATCTCAAAGATCCTAAGAAAGCTGTAGGGTGTGTTGGCCCTGATTCCTCTTTGGCACAATAGCCAGACAAGGATCACTCAGATATGCAAAAGTCATTTTTCTCCTCTTTAGGAAAATGTGACTGAATCAGCCATCCACCCCTTCCACCAGCACCATCAATTAGGAATACTCTAGGCCTCAGCACTGCGCCATGTCAGATGGGTCCCTGCTGCAGTTCTATCAATCACCCAAGTCAGGAGCAATAAACCAACAACTGTTTGTGTTCATAATAATTCGGTTAAATTAATAATTATGTTATCCCCTCCCCCACTCCCTCCAGGAACGCTGCAGTCATATATTGCTCGGGAGCCGTAAGTCATGTAGAACACTGATGAACTATCAGGCTGGGCCGGGCTGCCTTTGCATCTGGTTTGATGAACTAATCAAAAACTGATTAGCACCTTTGTTCAAAGGGGATGCTGATTAATCAATTACTATTGATTGTGAGCTTGGCTTCACTCAGCAGCCAAGAGACATCTGAAGGGAAAAAAAACAACCAATAAAAATTGAGCAGCTGTCATAGTGTTTAAATTTATTAAAACAAAATACATTATTTTTATGAAGCTGTCTTGAAATGGGTCACTGAAGGGGAGCATATTGATTGAGAAAGGATGAACTTCTCAAATTTCTGTAGCCTAGAGACTGAATTCAATTATAATACAAGACAAACAGGTTAACACCCGTCTTAAACAGTCCATCAATAAATTAGAGTAGGTGTTGCACATTTAATGCTAAACTGTGGTAATGAATAATATCATCATCCATTCCCTGCTGCATCGGGGTAGAAATTTCATCCTTTCTATATTATGGATAAATGTTATGTACTCAATTTCCATCCAAATAATGATGGTCTCTCTTCCTTTTGTCCCCTTTGCCCCGACCTCCCCCACACACCAGTGCTACCTTCGTTAATGACAATTTCATAAGCAACATATGGTGCTCCATTCTCACCCAGCAAAGCAAGTTGCCCAGCTGATCCTCCTCTTTAATCTGCATAAAGAAATTATGCTCGCGTGTAGTTCAGTGATTTAATTATTGGCAGGCCTGGGGAGCTTATCCAGTTCTACTTTGAACCCTTTCATTTACTTTTTGGGTGTTAACTTTATTGATGATGGATCCATAAGAGTTTTGAATTGTTTTATCAATTACATCTGCTGTTTCCTGGTGACAGCTGGTGGTGATTGCCACCCATGTGGAATAGAATAGCTTTAAGCATATTTATCCTTCTATTTTATTTTAAAACTTTTTCAAAATGTCTCCAACTGCCTCTCTCCCTTCCGCAGTGGAGGGGCCTTGGGGAACTGTTTAGCGGAGTGAGGTGGTAAATATACAGTGTGCCAGAAAATGGCCTTCCAGCACAGTTCAAGAAGTGCATCAGTCTTCTGCTTTGGAAGCAAAGGCACTGACAAGAAATTCCAGAGCTGTCATGATTCCTCAAAACATGTTTTCAGCTCTTGCCCTACAAACAGGAAAGTGATCTGGAAAACTCCTGCAACATCTCCCTCACGATCCAAAAAAAAAAAAGCATGGGCCTCAGAGGGCAATTCTAAATGGCTTTGCTAACCCTCATCAGGTGTTAGTAGGAATCTAGTTGAACCAACTGCAGTCCCCTAAATGGATTATACAAGAAACATGACTTCAAAATATAGCCTACATTTAGCTGGGCATGGTGACTCACACCTGTAATCCCAGCACTTTGGGAGGCTGAGGCAGGTGGATCACTTGAGGTCAGGAGTTCAGCCTGGCCAACCTGGCGAAACCCCAGCTCTACTAAAAACACAAAAATTAGCCAGGCACGGTGGCATGCACCTGTAGTCCCAGCTACTTGGGGGTGGGGGTGTTGACTCGGGAGAATTGCTTGAACAAGGAGGCGGAGGTTGTAGTAAGCCGAGATGAGGCCACTGCACTCCAGCCTGGGCAACAGAAAGAGACTCCATCTCAAAAACAAACAACAACAACAACAAAATCTACATTTTGATAATATGGAGCACTTAAAGGTCTTTTGATTTAGATTATCAGTCCTGGGGGAGGGGATATATGGCCTTCCAGTTACTAGGAGTGTCTTAAGTCCTGGCTAAACTTGCTTGAAATATATGTGAGAAACTGTCAGTAGCTGTACCATTTAGGGGAAACTCTTTCCTAACCCCCACATAAAGAGTGGCCCAGATTTGGCAAACAGGCTATTTTATTCCCTTGGTAGAGTAATGACAACAGTCATGATAATAAAATACTAAAAACCAGATGGGCTAGATAGATATATTTAAGTTATGGCCCATAAATCTAAAGTGTGGCATGATATGGCTTGTATCTGTATGATACTTTGTAACTTAGAAAGCTCTTTCGCACACTTTACTTCGTTTGATCTTTATTCATTCAACAAAATTATTTGAGCTCCTTGTGCTGGGCTCTGGGCTGGGCACCAGGGATGCAGCAGTGAACAAGACCAACAGGAGCTGGAGCTGCCATGGCTTCCAGGAGCCAGGGCCCCTGCTCTCCTACGGCGACACGCTACTAAGGGAGACAGACTCAAAACACAAGTTAATCTTGGACAGTGACAAATGCTGTGAAACAATAAAACCAGATAAAGTGGAAGTGAGGGCTGGGCTGGAAGAAGGTGGAGGCCAGTTTAGAAAAGTTCGCCAGGGAAGACCGTTGGGACAGGAAGACCCAGATAGATGAGAATGAGGCAGTTATAGAAGATTTTCATGAAAATCTCATGAGACTGTTAAGGAAGGGCTCTTAGTCTCCATTTATAAATGAGGAAACTGGGGCCCAAACGGTTAAACGGTTTGCTTAGGAGATGGTGAGAAGTGAAGCATGGGTCTTCCTGGCTCTGGAGGAAATAGAGGAGTTTGGTTTGCAGGGGCCGCCCTTCCCCCTATGAAATCCACAGCTTGCTGTGTGCTGGGGCCTTTGGTAATCCTCTTGACCCTTTTGAATTCAGTGTGCGCATCCGGGAAATGAGGGAAAAGTCAGGCTCTCTACAGCCCATCAGGCATAGAGCAATGTGCTGACTAACCTGGGAAGATTTTTTTTCCCAGCATCAAATCAAGCTCTTTCTCCTTAAAGAAGACCTAAACTCTGCTCTGGTACCTCAGTGCTATTGTCCCACTGATTCCCCTAAATTATGGGATCACTTAGGGAGACCCTAAGTGCCATGGGAAAGTGATGGCTGGAAAAGGTTAGACCATGTCAATTCCCTTTTAAAATTCAGTTTCATACAAGGCAGTAGACTGAAGAAATCACATTGAGTCCACGCCAGCTCACCCGCGACTTCCCCACGATGTGTTTGAACTGCATCCTGCTGCTGATCTTCCCCATAATCCAACATGCTCCTGTTTCCACCATGGGAAGGGAGGAGACCATCCAATGGGAACTTTTCCTCCAAAGTTAAAAAGTTGGCAGGCCACGGTGCAAAGTGCGAATTCTAGTTCTACAGGTTGGACACTGCTTTGGGGTGACTTCACCATATTCATTAATCCATCCTCCTCACACCCCCAAATGCCTGAGGTCCACTGAAGCATCTTTCTCGAGAGAGAGATTCTAGTGGGAAATGTATGTTTGGAAATACTTGATAATTGTCCTCTTTATCAGGCGTATATTCCTTTAAGGGAAACTCTGGTGTCATCCTCAGTGCCTTCCTGTTGCTTAAAGTGGAAAAGACGATCACATTTCTAAATCTGTGCTATCATGAGATGAACAGAGTGGACTCAAGCATGACTTTTGGTGTCTCTGGTGATGCTAAATGCCTTGGGAGAAATCTTGCATCCTGTTGGATCAAGTCATTTCCCCTCACGGTTAAATTAACTAAATCAAGGAATTTGAGAAGGGAAAAAAATCAACAAGAAAAAAACCCAAAACACTTGTTTTCATATTTAGCTGACAATAGTATTTAATATCCTGATACTCAAATGGTATACCTGAATCGCAACTTGAATCAGACGGCCTTCAGCTGCCAGGCCCACAGCCTTGACCTTCATAAAGGACAGCTAGGCCATTAGTTACACAGTTTGTCAATTCTGTATAAATGAAAAGAAAGAACTTGGTGACTTCAACTCAGTAAGTGTTTATTGGGCATCTTACCATGTGTGGGTAATGCTGAGTATGCAGTACCATGCTTACCCCTAACCAACTGGTAATTATTTGCCTTGGGTCGGTGATAAGAACTGGAAAAGCCCTCCTTAGGCTCTAATACAGGAGATTTGAATTTGGCAAACATTGAGTCCCTATGATATGCCAAGCCCTGAGCCAGACAGGCACTTCCATTTTCAGGAAAACAGTGGCCACTCAAAGTGACCCTGTGAGGTACGTAATTGTACTCAGTGGCTCAGAGTGCCTCATTGACCTGCCTGAAGTCACAGAGAAAAGTAACTAATCTCAAGTTCTGTCCCAGAAATGACAGCAAGTCCAGTGCTCTTTCCAGTGGGCCATGCAGGAGATGAGCTCCTAGCTCAATCCTTGTTCAGGCCTGTTTCTGGAAAGCAAGGTAGCCAGTGATAGTCTAAGAGAGCCCTGAGTCCTGATCACTGAATAGTGACAAGGTACAGCCAAAGTCTGTGTGCAGTACTTCTAATTTAAATGAACACATACTGAGCTCTGGGTGGCACAATGAGGATGATCACTGCAGTTTTCCTTTAAGTAGCTTAACATAGCTTCTTCGAAACATTAGTATAGATGCAGTTACATTGCTAGAATTGAATGCAGCTGACGTGTAGTATTAGATGCCTGGGATGCTATATGGGCGTCTTCATGATTTTCTTGCTTTACGTTTATTCCTTCTCGTCCACTTTCTAAGAAGACAGAAAAGAAAGGTTATGCTGCATAAAGGCTAGTGTGCTCCAATATATATTAACATCTTAATGGGAAAGCTGTGCATGTACTGTATACATTTACTACTCTCTGACAAGAGGGAATTAAATGTCAGAAGGATTTGTAGCATCTATAATTGAATTGGTGCTGAGAAAAGCAAATCTTAAAGAAGAATAACATATTAGGATTAGCAAATAATGTGGCATTTTGTCAGCGCATGCCATTCAGTTTGTTCCCCTTCAGTAATAAAGTTGTGCTTTTTAAAATGCACACTTATTTTTGTTGCCATGGACGGGAGCTACAATAGATGATGAGAATGGGTAGCTACATTTTTCAGATAGTGCCAGGTTTTCTTGAGTGTAATTTTTTTTTTAGGTCAGATTATGGTTTTGCTTCAGATTTGGGAAATCCATTACCAGGCTTTTTCTTTCTTCCTAGCAAGAAGTAACAAATGACATCATAGTCAGTAAGCTCTCTCTGAGATAGACTAATCCCTACAACCCTAGGAATCTGGAGGCAGCATTTCCATTACAAACACCGGTTCTGAGAGTTTTTAATTAAACTGACTTGCCCAGCAAGATCCCCGCCCAGGAAAGAAACTAAAACTGAGCCTCGTAACAGAACTGTTGCAAAACGTCAGCAACAATTCTTTTCCTCTAGTCATCCACGGATGGGGGAAGCACAGAACGCTGAGCATCTGAACTGTCCCTAAATAGAAGTAGGAGAACTAATATTAGAACCTCCCCATGGCTTAAATGTTAAAGATGAGAGATAAGGTAGTTTATGACCTATGAAAAGAGTTAAAGTGTGCGTTTAAGCAGCATGTTGCTAAATGTGCCTTACGGTCTGAGCCAGGGATGTTGGAGATGTGAGGGTGACCCAGTGCAGTGTGGCTGTCATGCCTCATGCTGCATACTTTATTGTGTATCACTGTGTCACCCTTCACTCCTCCTCAGAAAGCTTGGTGTCCTTTTGGCAAAAAGACTGACCTTGGACTCTGTGTAGCTGAGGGCTTCAGGGCGGGCAGGCAGCAGTTGCAGTGAAGGTTCCGCTCAGTGAGTCCTTCTGCCAAAGTCCCTATTTGCCAGGAGCTTGTCTAGGATGTACTAGCCACTCTCCAGTTATCCATGGATCCCTGCTTTGGCAGCAGAGCCTTCTAGGCTTATCACAGATCCATGATTATGGCATTTGCATGGCGGTTTATGCTACACCTCTCATGCCAGGTGGTAAAGTAGCCATAGAAACCAGGATCTCTTGCAGAGCCCTGTTTAATACAGGCAGCATGGCTGCCAGAGTGCTGCGTTTAAGACGACTCTGGCAAGGAGGTTGAGGAGTGAAAGCAAGTAGAGAAAGAAAAGTCTCCTAGGAGGGGAAGGAGACTGAAGTTTCACTAGCGGTCACCTTTCTTGTCAGGCCCTAGGGAACTACTGCCTTTAGAACTTCCCCCTTCATATTGCCCATGAGGAGTGGATCGGGCCAGGTCAACTGGCCCAAGGTAAAGAAATCTGAGCAGTTTGGGGCATCACTCTTGGGAGTTTCTTTGAAAATTTTCTGTCCCACAATTTCTAAGATGCTAAAGCGAGCCCAGGGTTGTTGAAGCTGTGACCCAAGCAGTAGTGGCCAACTTAACATTCTGCAAGCAGCTTGTAAACTCTCACCTGGAGCCAAGTTGTTCCAGCTTTTTGCCAGAAGAAAAGCTAACTCACGAATACTAAACAGCTCATGATCTATCTGTCACACTTAGAGCCATGGAAGTGACTGCAGGATGGGACAGGACAGGCAGGGAGGGTTGTATCACAACCGTGAGCTGTCAGGAACACCTCTCTGGAACTGCCGCCTGCCCACCCTGAAGCCCCCGGCTGCACAGAGTCCAAGGTCAGTCTCTTTGCCTAAAGGACACCAAGCTTTCTACCTCTGAGGAGTGAAGGGTGACAGAGTGATACACAATAACGTTCACAGGGTTCATCTGCGAGTCAGAATCATTCAACGACTAGGCCTAATTCACCTGAGGTCACATGTGAAATGATTTGGATGAGATTCTTAACTCCAGTTGAACTGTGTTATGTAATCGTGCTTGGTTCTTTGAGGCTGGAATGACCTTTATGCTGTAACCATTCACCAAGCAAAAATATGGCTTTACTTTTCAGGATGATGAGGCAGAACTTAGGCCCAGAAACACCTGTTACTAGTAAGAGGAACACTTGTAGCCTCTTAGGGAACAAGAAAACGTGACTTTCTAAACTGAAGTGATATCCATATGCCTGAGCATCAGGTGTGTTTAAAAGTGCTTTCCACTCCCACATTTATTTTTCAATTGACAAGCTGGGGGCAGCTGTAGAATCTGCCTCTGGTTTCCTTGCCCACCCGATTCAGAAAATGAGCCGGGAATCTGAAGAGGATGTCCCCAGGAAAGCCAGCACTTCGTGGGACCTGAATGACGGGGTCTGCACCCTACAGGACCAGGATCTGTGGCTCTATGGGGAAACCCATAGCTTTGTCACTAAGAAGTCATTTATCATGGAATTGGTCAGAGTCCTTGCCTTGGGAATGGAAGGAAAGGTCAAGCAGCTGACAGACTTTGTCGGAGCCATGCTTCTGTTAGTGCTCAGTATTTCCTTACGTTTCTGGTTTTCGTGCGACTCCAGTAGCCCAGTGCCCTCCTGGGCGGCATCTTGCAGGGCTGCTTCATGTCATGAGTGCAGCACAGCCCGCAGGTGCAGGCAGCTCACCCCGGCCCTGCTGCCTTGAGCCAATCCATAGCATTATGAACACTCACCCACCCTCCCCACACGTGGAAATGAAAGAACGGACTGAGATGACTCCAGAAACAGCTCTGCTTTTCATAGGGAAGGCCAAGACAGAGGCACTCAGTGAACAGGCACAACTCTATTAACACCTCCCACGTAAACCCAGGAGGTGGGAGTGGGGGTGGGAAGAGGCGTGAGGCGCTCGTAACCAGCAGTGCTCCCTGTAAATTAAACATCAGTTACCTTCTGTGTCCATCTGCAGTAATTGAAGGCAGGCGAAACGTCTTGGTGATTAACTGGTGGTAGTAAACTTTCTGATCAAAGTGAGTATCAGAAGATAGCTGGAGAGATTACCCTTATAAATAAGTATCTGTAAAATATGCATGTCCTTGAGGGTGGGGAAGGTAACTAGAAGATCTAAGGTTCTAGTTTAATTTGGGCAAAGTGCAGGGGAAAATAGCAACACTGAGCATATTTAGCTCAAAGTTCATGGAGGGCAAAGGTCAAGTAAGGAGTTTTGGCTCAAGAAATTAATCTCACAGATACATACCTTGTGAGATCTTTTTGTTTGGGGGAGGTTTTTGTTTTTCTTTGTCACAGAGCCTCTCTCTCTGTCTCTCCCCTCCCCCCTCCTCCCTCAGGCTTCCAGAATATCCCTTTGTCTAGGCATGGAGAGGAGGTGGTTTATTAAGAGTGGACAAGAGTGCCTTCCCCTAAATGGGTTAGAACTGTCCTGGACAGCTTCTCGAAGCTTCTCTCTGTTCTCAGTCTTCCTAGAACCTCTCTTCACCTCTTGCCTCTTGTGCCTAACTTTCCCCTGTCCTCAATGTCTAGTCTCACTTCAATTTTAAGACATACAGAGTTCGTCGAAAGACATAAATTTTAATAGGTCTGAGGCTCATGGCCATTGGAGATGAGTTAATTCTCATTCTCACAAAATTCCCTGTTTTGACAGCTCCCTAAGGAAAACACAACTTGCTGGCTTTTCTGTTACTCTTTTGCATGTGTGCAGTCGGAGTGAACATCTCCAGTGTGTCAAGCGCCCTCCTCCAGCAGACACCCCGTGTCCAGCAGCACCCTACGGGGAATGCTCCCCTTCAACGAGCTCTGTCGTTTCTAAAAAGGAAAAAAAAGAAAAAAGAAAAAAAAAAAACAACAACAACGAAAAAAACCCAACTTCCCTTGGCTGAGTTCTGCCTTGTTGAAATGACTTTCAAGACAATGGGGGCTGTAGCATCTGCGGTCGGCAACACTTTTGGCTGAGGAGGGAGATTCCTCTCCACCACGTTTCAAGTTGAGCTTATTAGACACGTTGCTGGAGGGGCTCGCTCAGCTCGGAGCGGGCTAATTGGCTGCAGTGCACTCTGCCTCCAACCCAGCTCCCTTCTCCAATTAAACTCCCATCATCCTGTTGTCCTAGGCGACCTGCTGCTGCCTCTGATTTGGCATTTCTGTTTGGGTTTGGGTTTTGGTTTTTCTGTAGTCCTTTCAAAGATAACTTAATGAAACACTTTAAATACTCCATTTTAAAATTTAAACTCTTTTAATTAAAGCACTTTTCATGGAACCCTCAGTCACGAGTTATTTCCCCACATCCTTCAGTACTTAATCTCAGAGCAGAATTGGAAATATCGATAGAAAGTGTAAATCATGCCCTCCTGCCGAAAGCGTTGTATCAGGTTTCGGCTCAAAAGAGCACCATTACCTTTAGCTGTCACGGATCTGTACACTTGATCGATAAACTTCAAATATTATTAGAGGTGGAGGCTTCAGAGATTTGCTCTGTTCTTTGGAGAGAGACAGAGATAAATCTTTCTTAAAAATTGACTTGAATTTGCACTCTCAGTCTTCCTGGTGAAATGCATTTCTCTTAGGCGTCCAGCAACTGCAAGGGGGACAGATTTATAGGCCATGTGCTGCTTGTACTGAAAGATTCAAATGGTAAATCCTTCACATATGACTTCACAAATCATGTAAAGTTAAAAGATTTTTACCGTTTCTGTTGCTGCTGTGCTTAAATTGTAAGGTACAGCTAGTAAATCATTTTAATGGAGGTGTCGTACTTGACTCAATAAAAAAAAAGACAATGGTTTAGCTTCCACTCCAAAATGTTAATGTATTAATCAACAGGAGAATAATTGTTTTTTACTGCATTATAAATCTCGGATGCCATTAGGATTTCAGCAAGGGGTGATGTAGCCACATTCCTAAATTAAAATTGTTTACACTACCATACATCCATTCTGCATCGCCATAGCTCATTCTGGGTTCATTTTGGAGTTGTTCCCCAGCCAAACATGTCGTTCCTCAGTCGGAAGAAGACATCCTGAGGGAGTGATGCTTATAAAGGAAAATTAATTGCATTGCAAGGTGTTAAATAAATAAAATAAAAACCGTCGGTGGCAATGGACAATTATTCCTTGCTGTCTCTTTTGAAATAGGTTTTTAGGTTTTAAATTGAGGCTTACTCCCTCGTACATCCTAAATGTAGCAAGCCTGTCATTTGTCTTTAGTCTTATAATCCTTGTTTTATCTCTAGGCAGCTGTGGCTTTTGAGCACCTTACTTTTCCTATGCATATCCCTGATCTATCAGGGAATAAAAGTCATTGGGCATCTATAGAAAGATGCTTTATCTTCCTGTTGCCTAAAGGTGTCATTCAGAGCACCCTCAAATAGTCAGGTCAGCCTCGTTAATTAGGCTCTGCAACTGGATACAGATCGAGTGGACGCCAAGACTAGTTCAGGGCCGGATAGACTATTTCTTCCTTCCCTGCCTCCCTAAGCTTGTTCCACATACATTAACCCTCCTATGCTGCTTATCATGAAATTGCCTTGTGGGGAGAACAGATCAATTCAGCACTGGACAGGTCAGCCTGTTCCCTCAGTGTAACTTCAGTTTAACTTGATCCATCTCACTTGTTCTCTCTGACTCCTCCATTAAAAAGAAGGTGACCCTCTGACCCTGGAGACAGTGTCGCCAGGGCTTCTGGTGCCTTGTAATAAACTCTACATCCCTATTCCTCTTCTGATTTCAACAGATTCCCGAGCAGGTGAAGAAGGCTCGATCAGGGCAGTGGATCATGCCGTGATCGGTGGCGTCGTGGCGGTGGTGGTGTTCGCCATGCTGTGCTTGCTCATCATTCTGGGGCGCTATTTTGCCAGACATAAAGGTAAGCAAGGCTTCAGCAGGCAGGAGCAGCGTGTCCCCACAGCTTCTGCCTTTGGGGACTTTACGCGGTTGTCCTTGATAGATAATTTGATATATGTGGCCACACGGCCTATCTGATTCCTGAAACTGGAAGAGAAAAAAAAAAAACAGAAATCTTAGCAGCCGCTGATTAGGACTCTGGGAGTTGATGAGTAGCACTCCTTGATTCGGATTTTCTCTAACTATAAAGCTCTGTAGAGTTGTTATTCTGCCATCCATAATTGGGGATAGATGAAAAATGATAGAGGCTGGTGTGCAAGATGTGGCATGAACCCCCAAAGGATAAACATGGAAAAGCCACATCCACAACCTGTTTTCTGGGAGGCAGAGGATTTCCCCCTGTCCCCTGTCCCCAGACTCTGTGTAAGCTGGTCACAATGGCTCTGCCTTAGTTTGATGTGCCCAGGTTAAAGACAATTTTTTTGCCTTAAAAGCCACATAAATATGTATTTTTAAAATTATCAGTGCAATTGATTTAAATTGCCATTAATCATCACACTTATCAACTGTGCAGTCTGGATGGGCAATCATCTTTTCCAATGCCCCTCCTCTCTGCCCCATGCTGCTCTGATCCTCTTCTCCCCTCTTGGTAATTTATTCTTCCTTTTCTTTGTCCGCCCCTGTCTCTCTCAGTTATTTTTCTCAAGCACTGTGCAATGAGCCTACAGGGTTTTCTAGGTGCTTGCATACTGCTTGACTGTTGAACTTGGGTTTGCGGGAAGGTCCCTTGAGCACAGCAGTGGAGGTCTAAGGTACATAAGCACCTTTAGGATACAGAGTGCCTGTCTCAAGCATAAAACAGTTTAGGATGATCAGAGCTGTCCATACTTCGCCCTCTGCCCGCACTCAGGAGGCAGTCTGTGTGGCCAAGAACTCCCAGCCTCTCGGTGGTAAGCTTGATAGAGACAGGAGGTAAGGCCAGAGAGCAGGGCAGCGTCTGAGCAGCAGCTGTGAAGGACCAGGGGAGGGGAACATGTGTGTCACTCTACAGCAAGAAAAAAGGATACCGAGAAGCGTTTGACCACTTGCTTTCTCAGATTTGTCACTTTGAAAACCTGAAAATATAGCAAATGTCTCAATCTTTTTAAATAGAAGACTCTTCAGGAATACAGTATGTAACGGGAGGAAGAGTATTTGATTACGGCAGGCAGTTTAAGTTCTACCTGTATAGCATACTGAGGTGCAGTCTTTGTCGTTCTCCATGTAAACTGTTGGGATCTGGTGATAAGAGTGTCCCCAACTTTGTAACGTCTGTCTATTGTCATTATAAAGTGGCTGTGCCAATTAGCAAATCCATGAATCCGGGTCCAGGCTAGAGTTACATGATGAGAGAGACTCCCTTGCTCATTAAGACAGATCCGAAACCTTGATCCCAGCCATTATAATGTCAAATTCTTTCTCAATCTGGAACCTCACTCTGAAATGGAAGACATAGAAAAATCGAACATACTTGTGCAAGTTCAAGCACATTCTCACCTATGGGTAGGCAATCACGATTCATATAGACAGGGGACTGTGGTTCAAATAAATGAGTTGAGATGACAACAGAAGCATCATCAGGGCCCTAATTCATTTATTGGCTAATTGCTCTTCCTTGCTTTGGTCTTTAACCATGTACGTGCACGTATCTGGTCATTGGTCATTGGTGTTTACTGTTTATACATTAGTCAGCAGCTCTCCAGCTTTCTGCATTTTTAGCTCCCACTCACGTCTTCTTCTGCTGACATCCTCTGGTCATAATCACTGCTCTAATGTCTCATTTGCTGAATTATATCGCAGCGGTTCAGTTGGAGTGGTGCCTTTGGAACCCCCGGATCCCCATTTGTCTCACCCACCCCGCTCTCTTCTTCCAATTGTTTTTTCCCCTCTGCTGCCTGCACACCACTTCGGCTGATGATGGCCATAAAGCAAGTTGCCATCTCTGTACCACTTTACACAGAGGCCATCAGACAGTCACGGTGCTTTACCCCTTCATCTTTCAGGTACATACTTCACTCATGAAGCCAAAGGAGCCGATGACGCAGCAGACGCAGACACAGCTATAATCAATGCAGAAGGAGGACAGAACAACTCTGAAGAAAAGAAAGAGTACTTCATCTAGATCAGCCTTTTTGTTTCAATGAGGTGTCCAACTGGCCCTATTTAGATGATAAAGAGACAGTGATATTGGAACTTGCGAGAAATTCGTGTGTTTTTTCATGAATGGGTGGAAAGGTGTGAGACTGGGAAGGCTTGGGATTTGCTGTGTAAAAAAAAAATGTTCTTTGGAAAGTACATTCTGCTGTTTGACACCTCTTTTTTTGTTTGTTTGTTTGTTTGTTTGTTTAATTTTTATTTCTTCCTACCAAGTCAAACTTGGATACTTGGATTTAGTTTCAGTAGATTGCAGAAAATTCTGTGCCTTGTTTTTTGTTTGTTTGTTACGTTCCTTCCTTTTTTTTCCCCCTTTGTGCACATTTATTTCCTTCCCTCTCCCCCCAATTTTGGATTTTTTCCAAAATCTCCCATTTTGGAATTTGCCTGCTGGGATTCCTTAGACTCTTTTCCTTCCCTTTTCTGTTCTTGTTTTTACTTTCTTTTGTTTATTTTTGTGGTAACTGCTTTCTGTTCCAAATTCAGTTTCATAAAAGGAGAACCAGCACAGCTTAGATTTCATAGTTCAGAATTTAGTGTATCCATAATGCATTCTTCTCTGTTGTCGTAAAGATTTGGGTGAACAAACAATGAAAACTCTTTGCTGCTGCCCATGTTTCAAATACTTAGAGCAGTGAAGACTAGAAAATTAGACTGTGATTCAGAAAATGTTCTGTTTGCTGTGGAACTACATTACTGTACAGGGTTATCTGCAAGTGAGGTGTGTCACAATGAGATTGAATTTCACTGTCTTTAATTCTGTATCTGTAGACGGCTCAGTATAGATATCCCACGCTGTCCAGAAAGGTTTGGGGCGGAAAGGATTCCTCCTTTTTCCATGCCCTAAACAGACCTGACAGGTGAGGTCTGTTCCTTTTATATAAGTGGACAAATTTGAGTTGCCACAGGAGGGGAAGTAGGGAGGGGGGAAATATAGTTCTGCTCTGGTTGTTTCTGTTCCAAATGATTCCATCCACCTTTCCCAATCGGCCTTACTTCTCACTAATTTGTAGGAAAAAGCAAGTCCATGTGTTGTGCGAATGACTGAATGGGACAGGGTTGATTTTTTTTTTTTTTTTTTTTTTTTCCTTTGTGCTTAGTTAGGAAGGCAGTAGGATGTGGCCTGCATGTACTGTATATTACAGATATTTGTCATGCTGGGATTTCCAACTCGAATCTGTGTGAAACTTTCATTCCTTCAGATTTGGCTTGACAAAGGCAGGAGGTACAAAAGAAGGGCCGGTATTGTTCTCACACTGGTCTGCTGTCGCTCTCAGTTCTCGATAGGTCAGAGCAGAGGTGGAAAAACAGCATGTACGGATTTTCAGTTACTTAATCAAAACTCAAATGTGAGTGTTTTTATCTTTTTACCTTTCATACACTAGCCTTGGCCTCTTTCCTCAGCCTTAAGAACCATCTGCCAAAAATTACCGATCCTCGCATGATGGCAGCCATAGTGCATAGCTACTAAAATCAGTGACCTTGAACATATCTTAGATGGGGAGCCTCGGGAAAAGGTAGAGGAGTCATGTTACCATTTACATGTTTTAAAGAAAGAAGTGTGGGGATTTTCACTGAAACGTCTAGGAAATCTAGAAGTAGTCCTGAAGGACAGAAACTAAACTCTTACCATATGTTTGGTAAGGCTCCAGACTCCAGATAACAGTCCCTATGGAAAGATGGCATCAAAACAGATAGATCTATATATATATATAAATATATATTCTATTACATTTTCAGTGAGTAATTTTGGATTTTGCAAGGTGCATTTTTACTATTGTTACATTATGTGGAAAACTTATGCTGATTTATTTAAGGGGGAAAAAGTGTCAACTCTTTGTTATTTGAAAACATGTTTATTTTTCTTGTCTTTATTTTAACCTTTGATAGAACCATTGCAATATGGGGGCCTTTTGGGAACGGACTGGTATGTAAAAGAAAATCCATTATCGAGCAGCATTTTATTTATCCCTCTCCTATCCCTAGGTACTTAACCAAGACAAAAAGCCACAATGAACATCCCTTTTTCAAAGAATTTTATCATCTGCAGCTCTATTCCGAGCCCTTAGCACCCATTCCGACCATAGTATAATCATATCAAAGGGTGAGAATCATTTAGCATGTTGTTGAAAGGCTTTTTTCAGTTGTTCTTTTTAGAAAAAAAAACAAAAACAAAAACAAAAAAAATCACACCATTGCTCACAGAATTGGCATCTCATTTTTGGGACCTCCCATCTTTCTGTTTTGAAAAGTGTACAGTAGTGCAGTGTTCCTGATGTAACTTTATGGCTTACAATGTTGACATGTCTCAGGTTCCTGTGTTTCGATTGGTGTTTTCCGTCTCAGGTAGATTGCAAAGTGTAGGCCCCACACATTGGAAAAAAATAATAATAAAACAAAGCAAAAACAGGAAATTATGGATTTTAGTTGTATATTGGTTTATGTATTTTTTCTTAAGTATACAGTGCACTGTTTGAAATGTATTGTTGAGTATTACTTTGTACAGGTTGATCACTTTTTTTAGAGTGAAGAAAGAACAAACTTGTTTTTTGTGTTTTTTAAAGGAATATAAAATAATGAAGGATGTATAATTGATGCCAAATAAGCTTGTTCTTTAGTCACACCGACGTCTTATTTTTCCCTTTAGGCCAGTTCTGTTTTTAAGGTGTACATGGACAATGTTACAGTGTAAGAAACTCCATATCCATATGTTCCCATTCGCATTTTGTATTGGTTCATGTATACCATTTTTACAAAAAAAAAAGAAAAAAAAGAAGTACTATAAAATATCTGTCTTCTTAATAAAAAAATTAATGTTACAAAGTGATCCTTTAATCTCTTTATGGACTTCTTATGGACGCCGAGTGAGAGAAGAGATGGGCCTCTGGTCCCAGCTTCCTCCTTAGGACCGTGTGCGGGGCCAGGAGCGCTGGCAGTAGATGCCAGGACATGCTGCCAGCTGGGTTGCTGGGGGCCGCACTCTCTTTCCTTCTCCGCTCATCCTTCCTGTCCTTGTTCTCTTCCCCACTCAGTGGACAGGTGAGCCGGGTGCCGTGCCGTGGCTGAGTCTGGGCTCTCACGTGGACTCAGCGATTTGTGCAGGTGTGCGAGCTGTGGTGGCGGGCCCGCCGGAACAGGCTGCTCCCGTGGATGTGTCTCCCGCACTCATCCCCTCTCTCACCGCCCCCCACCCTCACCAACTTCCCTGTGTTGGCTGCTCCACCTGTCTCTTACTTCGGGAGTTTGTGTCTTAACAATGCATTCTGCCTTCTTCATTTAAAGTTCTCTCTCCTTTCACAAAAGAAGTCGTGAGCTGTGGAGGACTGGCTTGGCTGCCTGCAGAAGATTGTTCTCACTTGCTGTTTAGGTTGCTGAGACTTCCAGGCCTGGGTAGACAGTAGGATTTGCTCTGTTGTCATCGTCCTTGCCTTGCAGGCTGAAGTGAGCAATGACTTACACTTCATGGTGGCTGATCTTATAAATGCGCAGATAATGTCTGGCCAGGCCCAAAGTGCCCTTTTCCCATCACCCTCCAGCTGTGGTTGAGTTCCCCTTTTCTCCCTTGGCCATGTCATGGGGAAAGTTCCATAGGAAAAGCAAAGGTAAGCTCCAGAAAGGCTGAAGGCTGTGCATCTCCCCTTGGGCCACTTCCATCCTGGCCTGGTCTCTTAAAAAAAAAAAAAAATCAGTTAATCAGATATGCAGTTATTGAGCACCTGCTGTATGTCCAGCATGGTGAGGGATGCAGAGAAGTATAAGGCGGTCTCTGGAGGCCAAGCGGAGTATCAGCTACATCACCTGAAAACATGAAGTGCCCCTGAGCCATGGGTGCCCCACCGAACACAGAGAAGCCCAGAGAGTGCTATGGGAATTTTCTGGAGAAGAGAAATCAGTGAAGGCTGGTGAGTCCCCAGACAGGTTCACGCAGGAGCTGGGACCCCAGCTGGATCTTAAAGGATGGTTTCGTGGAGAAGGAATGTGAGTCAAAAGTACAGAGGGCAAGAAGCCCAGCCAGCCTGCTGATGTGTATGGGGAGAAGAAAGAAATCAGTTCTGTGTGCGGGGTGGGATGGCTCTTGTGGCTGTACTAAAAAGTCCAGGCAGAGGAGTCGAGACCTCAGTGACCTCTCCCAGCCTCTGCTGGAAGGCAAGGAGCAGTGGGGAGTACTCATTCATTGCATCTCTATAAAAAGACCCAGAGAGATAGAATAGAATAAGGATCAAAAGTGCACACTAGAGTGAGGCTGCCTGCATTCAGATCCCTGTCCCACCATGTAGCAGTGAAACCTCCAGTGAGTAGCCCAGCCTACCTGGCTTCGGTCTCCTGCTCTGCAAGGTGGACATCACCATAGCCTCGAAGGTTGTTGGGAGAGATCAGTGAGATATGCAGTCAGCGCTCAGCCAAAAAGGTGTCAGGCACACACTATGCGTTCATTACATGTCAGTCACAGGATAGAGGCAAACGGTGACTAAAAAGGCAGGGCTTCGAAGAAGTGGTCACTACTCAGGGAGCTCTGCGGGCTCCTGTGCATATAGACACATCGTGCCCTTGCGAACCACGACTTAGAAGGTTTAATGACTCTTTTCTCTTCACCATTCATTAGCAGACTTATTCCAAGCCACGTGGCATGCAGTATGTGTAGTCTCCCCACCCCTCTCCCTCTTGTCTGCAGCATGAGGCTCCAGGTTTAGCTGTACCCTACAGAAAAGGATCCCAGAAGTTCCTTGAGCTGAGGCAAACAGGAGGTGGTGATGACTGCTGCACATTTACCTTTCGAGCTCCACAGGGTATGCAAATGAAAAGGTGCTAGAAGCAGTCCCCGCTCAAAGGATCTTGATAAGTTACCGGCTCCTTCATTTGAGAAGACTGTGTACGAGAGTGAAAATGGCCCTCGTTTCCTCCAGAGAGTCTTCACAAATGTTTTGGCCTGGCATTCTCCAAATACATCAACTGGAACCCTGAGGTGATATGCGGGTGTTAATTGGTGCAATCTTTCACTGTCCTCTGTCTACTTGAAATGTAATTCTTGTACCGCTGTGGACTTACTCCATGGAGAAATGCTCCTTTGATTCTGTCAACCAGAGCCTCAAAGAAACCATGCAGCCACCCTGCTACAGGTAGACAGACCCTGCTTAAGTGAGGGTATCTTTGTTTTATTATAAAATCATGCCCAAGATTAACATGCCATTTTGCCAGGATCCCAAATACCCAGCCCTTTGTCATGAAGAACTGGCAGCCAAATTCCTTCAGGGTGAAATCTGTATTCACAGCCAGACATGTATAGTTTTTGAACCACTTGGATGTCCTGGCCCCCTGTACAGGAGAAGAAAGAAGGGACTCTTGGCCGTCATCCATGACCTTGTGGGTCAATACCATATTAAAGTCCCTGGCAGGCATGCGGTAGTCACCCAGCAAGTATCAGATGATTAAAGGGAGAATAGTCCCGCACTTGGCTGCGTGAGCCTTACATTACACTTAATCTGAATGGGCCACCGATGCTGTATTTCAAACCTTGATGTTTGCATGTTCATCCTTATTACAGGTAGCTTTCAGGTTGGCCTTGAAGAGCCAAGCCAGCCAGTCCTGAGTTTAGACCTATTGGCCCCATCACTCTCAAGGACCCACTGGAACAGTATCAGGGAATATCATTTTGGGTAATGGCCAAGCAAAGCCTTAGTATTGCTATCATATATTGTGAGGGGCCTTCAGAATGCAATATGGCGTATTTTAAAAATGCAGACCATAGTCCTCGCCTTATTTGTGTGTATCTCAAAATGTTGAAATATGCCTCTAACAGGAACTGCAGGATTCAGTGCCCCCCTCCCCAGCACTCTCACATCATTACACATGAGCATCCCTGAACTGAGACTTGAAAGCAAGAATCTTCTCTGTTTTCAAGTCTTCCAATCCTCAGCTTCCAGGCTCTTCAGTACACAGGAAACTTTGTTTTGTTTTTTATGGTTTTTTTATTTTTTCATTCCCAAATAAACATAAAATGTCTACTGCCCCTGGTGGTCAGTGCTGGGAAATACAACTCGAGCCTTGCCTGTTGAAATGCAGAATTCATTCCAACAAGGAACCTGACATTGTCTACTGCTTTTTCTCTCACATGCATGCACACCTACCTGCGCCTCCCATTTTACTCCCTCCTAATCCTTCAAAGTGTTGATCTGGGGAAAGTGAGAACCACTACTGAGGGGCAAATCAACCGGTTCTCTGGGCCCGGGACTTCAGCTGCCCTCCAGACATACACAGGTTCACAGTCGTATTTCAGATGTGACCGCCTCAAATCTTCCTTAAGTGCTATCTTCTCAGGTTAATTAATCACCAGACTTAAACTTGCTGTTACCAGCAGGAAGTCCATCCTGAAGTCAGCAATATTACAATTGCATCTTCTAATACTGTTTATCCTGCATTAGTGTTTACTTAGGGGGAAAATTGATCCGTAATTGATATTTCAGTCTTCCAGAGCTGGTGTTGGAAAAGCCTAACGCAGGCCTTTAATAGCAAGCAAATATTTAAATCCCTTAATGGTTGCTGAATATTGAAATGTGTGACTTTATTACTCTTTTTGGTTTGTTTTCTCTGTAGTTGTGTATTTCATCGTTTAAACTTGCAATGGATGCTGGCAAGCTCAAGTCTAGCTAATCCACAAAAGCTGTTTGCCCAGACACAGCAGACCTGATTAAAAAGTATTGCTATGGAAGGGAATCTTCAGCGCTAATCAGTCTCTGTTAGCTAGTGACAAAATTACTATCCATCTCTCTCTCTCTCTCTTTCTCTCCCTCTCTCTAGGCCTGTTTTCTCTAACCTCCTCTCCCAGAATAAAGTGATGAGGGCAGCTATAGTGTTGCAATTAGGAACATGAATCTTTTATCGTTTGGACAAGGAAGGGAAAATGCCATTACTGTCAACTGAAATGTCCTACTTGGGTTTTTTGCTCCTACTTCCCTGCCAAAGCCCATTGCTGCTGCTGAAAGTGTATAACATTCACAGCTGTTCTTGATGACTTGATTCTTAACACAGCCAGAAATGTAGCCCGGGAGATGCTTAAGACAGTTTATGGAAAATAATAGATTTCCTTGCAGAGACACCAATGCATCGAGAAGGGCCTTGAGTCACGTTAGCCCCAGCCAAGATCACCAATTTTCTCTCTATCTGGCTTCAGTTACAAAGGCTATTGCTTAAAAAAAAAAAAAAAAAAAAAAAATGCAGGCCCTTTTGAATTCTCTGTGTTTTCCTGGTTGGTTTCCATCAGCACCCACAAGTCTCTGGCTATGGCGCCCTTTGTCTCACCACCCACCTGCAGCAGCCGTAAGACCTGAAAAGAAGCCATGCCTACAGAAGTGGAAATAAAAGGATGCTACTGAGGGGAGAAGAAGAGCTCCCAGGAAAGCCACCCGATGAGAGCTGAGACTAGGTCTACCATCAGCTGGGTGCTCCAGAGACAGACGGCTATGTTGAAGGCCACCCCTACAGTCCTAGCACAAGGGCAAGGTCCTTCCCTCCCTGTGTGGCATCCCCGCGTGGCCATGAGGAATGTCAAGAAGTGGTGTAGTTAGTTCCTCTAGCCTCATCAGTGTGCCCTGATCACTCTCAGACCCAACCCTTAGTTAGGAACCTCTGGGATTGGCACTCCCTTTGGCAGGTAAAAGGGAGTGGCTTCCCAGTCACAAATATTGGGAAGGATGCAAGAATGAAACAGCAAACAGTGCCTCACAAGGTTGCAGCTTTCAGACTGTTTCTGCAAAAGCATGTCAAAAGCCATGTGTCTCTGCCCCAGCGTGTCTCCCCAGTCGTGCCTGGAAGTAAAGGTTGGAAGATACGGGCTGGCAGGCAACGGCCAGATCTCTCTCCCTTTCACTCTAGTATCAGCCGCAGACACCCCCAGTGAGTGCCACCACTCCCCCACTGTTTTCATTCTTAGCTTCTCCTAAATGGAAACCATTAATCATACTAAATTGTGCAATGATTCCGCGATAGGGAGAATGCTGATGGCAAAAATCATTCTCCTTTGTTGTGCCAGGCAGGCAAAAGGCAGAAGTATTAGCTCGTTGCCCTGCCTGGCTCCTTGCAAATGCTGACCATGTGTTTGCCTACGCAGCTGCCTCTATGCACACAGCTTATTTTAGCACTGGTCTAAGGCATTCCAACTGTTGACAGAAAACAAGGCCACCTCTTCCTTAGTCCCAGGACTGCCAGGAAGACTGTAACTGCTGGTGCTCCCTCAAGTTTCTCCCATCTCAAGGTCCCCATATCAGAGGTAGGGGTGATACAGGACTCATGGGGAAAACCCGAGGTGGTCTCAGATGGGGTTAGCTGGTGGAGTAAGCCGTGCCCCCCATGCAGTTCTGCCAGCTGGATTGCAGAAGAAGCCAGGTGTGGGTACCAAGGAGGTTTTGTGCCTTTCAGAATTTGATGTCTGCTTCGCTTTCGACAAGCCTCTTTGTAAGCCACCCCTTCTGAATTAGAATCATTTTCCAAAAGCTCTTAAGCTATGATTAATGCCAGGGCTGTTTTTAACAATCATCCTGCCAGTCTTAAGCTGTAGTCATTTTCAATAATTTGGAGTGCTCAAAGGCAAGCCAGGAGTTTGTTGACAACAAAACCCGTAAGAGCACAGCCAGGCAGCCACAAAAGATGGAAAAGCAAAGGGACCATTTGGGCTTAGCTGGCTTTCTGCTCCCAGAGTTTCGCCACTAAAAGTTTGATTGAACACTCACAATGCATTAAGGATCCAACTGTGAACATGGCTCGGCAAGAGGGCTGCCAGGCTGGCTTTTGTGTGAACAAACAAGCAGCGTGTTTGGAGGGCTCCGGGTTTATTTATGGACATGTGTGGTTCATTCATGCCGTCCCCAAACCAGAGTGTCCTCGTTTGTCTTCCCTCTGCCAACATGGAAGACCAAGAAAGAAATGCAGTTGCTTTTCTTCGGGGCTGTTTACCTCCCGTGAATGCCGAGCAAGTCTCTGGCCACGATGCGGGAATCCTGCTCTGTAGATGGCCCCGGCCATTTCCCCAGCCATGTGTGTTCAACTAGCGTTCTCTTTTTAATCTTGGCAATTTCATGGTAGAGTATCCATCTGTTTGAAAAGCCCAAACCGAAGGAGGCTACCGTTTGAAATGTCCGTGATTGCAGATTTACTTAGACTCAGCTTCCGATAGCACTTATTTCTAGCTCATTACTTCCTCCGGAAGGAAAGGTCAGTTCTGGGTGATGGGAGTTTAACCCAATGAATTTGGTGTGATGGATAGATATTTGTGTCTCCATTCGACTCTGCCATCACACCAACTATTATGTAGGGTGTGTTGCCAGCCAGGGAGAACACAGATGCTTGAGTGTAGCTGGGAGCTTTTATTAGCTAACTTCCAATAAACTCCCTTCAACCATGAATCACAGCAGAGCCTCCGCCCTGCACTCCACGTGGCCTTAGCGGTATCTATCACGTCCCCTCTCTGTCTCTATTCACTTCAAGCCCCTTTCTTCTGAGGTGGAATGAACAGATTTCTAGTGTTGGGCCTCTAGAGCTGTGTTTCTGTCTTGGTTAGAGGGACCTGAAAGGAAAATTGTAACCTATCCGGACTCTGTGTCCCTACACCCCTTAAATGTTTGCTGGGTTTTCCCAGCAACTTTTCAAGGGAATCTTTAGGACATCGCCCCCCGCCCTAGCATGGCACCCACTTTAGGATCCTGGGGCTTGGGGAAGTGAAAAACTTCCTCCAAACCTACTTCTTCCTTTATATTCCATCTCAATTAATAGCATGATCAGTCTCCCAAACTGGAAACCTGGGTTGTTTGCCTCCAGTGGTTACCAATTCCTGCCCATTGCCCCCTAAATGCTTCTCAAACTTGACCCGAATGCATCATTTCCATGTCACTTACCTGGTCCAGGCCCTTTACCTTCAAACAAAGGAATGTGGCAGCCTCTGGACTGGCTTCCCCTCCTCCTCCCCCAGCCCCATCACCAGTCCCTCCCTGGCCAGGAAACCACTCTTGGTTAACTTTTGACTTCAGACTAAATCCAAATCCTCACAATCTGCCATCAACTCAGTTTGGCCTTTCAGCATCACCCTGCGATCCCCCACTGCCCATGGCCCCTGACCCCTACCCTATCCCACCTCTGTGCCTTTGAATATTCAGGGGATGTCCTCCGCCTTTTAAGAATGTCTCTGCATCCTTCGGGTTGCTTCTCTGTGCTTTTTCAATTCCTCATGCTTACCTCAATTTGTGTCCTTATCACATATCTGAACTGTTTGTTTACCTTTCTGTCTCCCTCAATAAAAACAGTAAATTTCTTGAGAGTAGAGACTGTATCTGATCCAGCTGTGTATCTCCGAAGCCAAGTGCAGTATCTGGCCCTGTGCTCAATAAATTATTGAATAATAAGAGAGAGGTTTTTTTCATCCGTGGTTGGATGGGTCTTTCAAGTGTCTGTCTCTTTCCTAGAAATATCTTGGTAAGCCCTGGGTCTCCTTTTTCTTTCTAACCAGCAATTTTAAAGTTTTTAGAACTACCTCTGTATGCTTCATTGAATTTTTGTTTGGGTTTTGGTTTTTAAAATTTTGTTTCTTGCTCTGTCATCGTCAACATCATTTTTTCCCCACGTCTCCTTTCTCCTATCTCTCTAAGCTGTTTTCTCCATTAAGGTCAGAAAGCACAGTGCCTATGTCCTAGAAACATTTCAAGAGCCTGTGAACATATTTCAGAACTGGAAAGAAATATATATATATGTATATACATATATATATATATATATGAGCTCTAAAATCCATGGAAGGCAAGAACACTGTAAATGTATTAAATGTTTAATTAAATATCTACAAAACCATAACGTTGTCATGAGCAAACTGCAACCTAACGTAACTGGTAAATAATCAGAAACTGTATTCAACATGGGACTGTAATGTATGTGACATAGTGTGGAATGGAGCTTTCATAAAAAGAGGTTCTAGGGCCTGCACGGGTTTCAAAACAGTCTCTCCTCTGTCTTGCTTCTTTTCTTTTCCTCGCTCTCTCTCTGGCTCACTCTCTCTTCTCCGAATCTTGCACTCCAACTCTGAGCACATAGAGCAAGCTCTGGAGGGAGCCACCCCAGAAAAGAACTAGACCTGCCAGGTGGGCAGAGCAAACTGTCGCATGAACCATCAACGCCTCCTGGAAGGCCAGAATCTGACATATACACGTGGGAGTTCAGGATGGAAAGCTGATCTGCCCAAATATGCAGAGTGCACTTTCAGCTTTCATTAGTGACTGATTCTCCTGGGACCAGCAACGGCAATCTGTAGAGATATCTGACCTGCACACCCAGCTTCCAATGTGTACAGCAGATTGTCCGTGTGGACACCCTGGGCTGGGGAGGGCAAGTGACTTATCTTCCCGCCGCTGTTTTCCGGCTTTGGGGTTTTGTTTTGGTGTGTGTGGGAGGTGGCAGGCTGATGGTGATGAGCGCCGACTCCAGGAGCCAGTATTCATGAGTAGTGTTTCCAGCTGTGCCTCTGATTCAGCCGTGACCTCGGGCAAATCGCTTCCTCCCTGGGCCCTGCTCTCCATCTGTAAAGAGCCCCAATCCCAGAGTGTTTCGAGTTATTTGTTTGTAAAGTACTTTGACATCTCAGATTCAAGGCACGGTAAAGAGCAAAAATACTGCTGTTGTTATAGTGCATTTAAAACCCTAAGGAAAATATGGGTTGCCCTCTCTTGAGTTGAAAATTAAAAAGCTGTAATCATTGACGACTAATTCCATTGTTGTTGCTTTATGATGTCCTCACCATCTTGGGATCATCCAATTTTTGCCCTTTTTTTTTATATATAAAAAATAAATAAAGGCTCCTTGGTGAAGAATGGCTTTCATTTAGTAAATAATTTTGACTTGTGTAATTACTTCTGTGACTTTTCTGAACAACCTCGCTTCACTTGAAAAAAAAGCCGCACCTGCACCCTTCCCCCACACCGCCGCCCACTGCAGCCTTCCATCCCTGGTGCTTCATAAAGTAATTGTGCAATTAGGAAGAAGTGGCTGGAGCATCGCGTTTCTCTATATTTTAAGTTGGGAGTCTGACTTTGACTCCCTGCTTGCTGGAGTGGGTGAGCCAGCCCGTTATTAAAAAAACAATTATGCTGTTAAAAAATCAGGAGCTTCACAAGTGAAGAGCATCGATTGGTGAGAGCTGGTCAGTTATCACCAGAAGGTCCTGACAACACACTAATAGGTTTTTCTGAAGATCCAATCAAATTTTCTAGGCAGAGGCTTGAGGTGTTCCACATGGGATAATGCTTGTCCTGGGCAGTATTGATTTCAGCGTGTGGCTCTCTCTTCTCTCCCCTCTTACTGGCTCCCACTCTTCCAACTCTTCTCCTGCTGCTACTTTTTTGGTTTTTTTTTTTTTTTTTTTTTTTTTTGGTAATAAAGACTTGAGCTTTGTATTCCATGTTAACAGTCTGATGGGGGAGGAGAGAGCCTCCCAAGTCTCATCTGCCCTTGACTTGGTGCCTCCCTGCACCATCTCCTTTGTTACTGTATCCCGAGAGTCAGATAGATATAGCATCACCTGCTCTGCTTCTCCCTGACCTTGTGGATTTCATTCTTGTAGCTGCTTCCAGCCCAGCCAGCAAACCCTCTTAGAAGAAATTCTGTTAAAAAGCCTGCTGGGAAGTAGGAAATGAAACGGCTTGAAGTTGTAGAGGTTTCTGGCATCCCCTACCCCACAAGTAAACAATTCCCTGGGGCGAGGAGAGGGTAGTGGTTTATGCACACTCGTGTGTGTGTGTGTGTGTGTGTGGTGTGGACGTGCATGCACACACGGTGGTAGGGACACAAGCCTACAAGATACAGCGGTACAGACTTAGGAACTGACTGGCTGTAGGATCACAGGGGTGCATAGGGATGGATGGGGACAGGGATCCAGCCTACTGTCTAGCCAAGCTTTGTGTCCTGACATGGAGTTGCAACTTCTTGGAGGAAGGGATATCTTTTTTTTCTAATTCACACAAAGATGTCTGGACTATCAGTGCCTGGAGAGATGTGGTGGAGACTCAGAGCCTCCAGGATCTGGAGTAACTCTGCTGCTGTGCACTGATGTATCTGAGCCCTAGCCACTCCCCACAAACATCCCTGGACGAGACGAAAGTGTTAGCGATGTATTAGATGCAAAAGTAGTTTCGGTTTTTGCCCTTACTTTTTTTAAATGACAAAAACCACAATTACTTTTGAACCAACCTAATAAAACACTCCTTGTACCCATTCCATGAATGTTAGTATTTTCATTGTCCTCAAGGATCCCAGGGCAGCTTTTCAGATCTACCAAGTTGACATTCACTTTGCTCACCCAACCTCTCTGCTGACTCATCTCACCCAAGGCTCTGCACATGGCCTAGATGGGATGCACCTGGCATGTCTTGGTTGTCCCTCCCTTCTCCCTTACTTCACCTCCCACACCTTTTGCAGAGCAAAGGCTCTGTTATCAGCAGACTGGGGTTCAAATCCCAGTTTCTTTACTTAATAAAAGTTGACTTTGGGCAAGTCTCTGAGTCTGTTTCTTCCTCTTTAAAATGTCCACCTCACGCCTTGCCGTGGGGCTCACGCCAGTTAAAATACTGTGCTGTACGCAAATGTTAGTTATAGATTCTCAAACTCTTAGGTTCCAGGAGTCTTACCTTGCCCCTGGGACTCCCTAAACCCCATAGGTAGCTCCTAACCAGATTCACGCCAATTAGCACTTGGTTATATACTGACACGTTTTTCTCTCATTGTTTCAAGTGTGTGTTTTGTCTCCACAACCAGGCTGTTGGTACCTGGAGTAGCAGGTTCACATCTTACACTTGTCTTGGATTCCCCACAGCCCTCCAATATGCTGAGCACACAGTGGCTACTCGATAACTCCTTGACCTCCCTGGGTATTTATTGTGATACAATTTTTAGTCTGTAGCACTTCCCACCTAGGAAGAGACTTAAATGGAATCTGTAGCTTTGGTTTAGCTCATCCAATCACAGAACACAGCCTGCCAGATCTGCAGAGCACCCCAGAGCTCATCCCGTCCAACCCCTTCATTTTACAGACTTCGATTGCAGTCAGCCTCACAGAGGAGGACCAAATACCAGCCACCCGAGATGTTATGTTCCTGACCCGCACCAGAGCCAAGTTAACAGATGAAATGCTCCTCACCCTCTCCAGGCAGCATGCTGCAGGGAAGCCATTCTCAAAACATAGGCACGGGACCTGCCGCCTGGTGTCACCTAAGACTGCAGTAAAAATGCAGATTCTCAGGCCCCCTCACCCCTTCCCCCGCTTCTATTGAATGAAAACTAGGGCAAGGTCCAGCCATCTGCTTTTCCTCTGGTCCTCTGGGTGATTCTGCTGCCTGCTGTACTCTAAGAGCCACTGACTGCTCTGGGGGAAGAGTTCTGGACTTCAGCCAGCAGACCTGCGTCTGCGTCCAGGCTTCACTCCCAGTGTCAGTGTCTTCATTTGCAAAGCAGGAAACACAGCACTCACCTCACTGAGCTTTTGTGTGCCTTAGCTGGAATCACACACTTGGCACACAGTAGGCACTTAAGAAATGTTAGCTGCTTTTGAATTGCCACTTGTCTTGGGTGAGTGGATGAATGGCTGATTGCAAGGCTGATTGGAGGACATGCAACTTTCATCACCTTCATCAGGAAAAACAAATCTATTAAGTGGCTAAATGCATGATATTCTGTTCTCTACATGGGGAGAAAAAAAAAGGCATTCCATAAATCAGGTGTGACAAGGTAGAGTGCAAAGGCCAAAGATTTTGCAAATAGGAGGCTCGTGGTCCAAAGCCCACCTCCATCACCATGTGCTGGCTGCATGATCTTGGTAGACTTACAATGGTATGTTCATTCATTCGACTGATATTCTGGGACTCCTACTATGTGCCAAGCAATAAGCCAGACATGGAGAACACACAAGAGAACACGTTGGTTAAAATCCTATGGCGGATCAAAAAATCCACCTGCTCCTCTGTAGGTCTCAGCCCCCTTGCAGCTGGGCAGAGTATGTGCCTCTTTTCTGTGCTGTACCTGCATTTTACCTATGCATACATGATTCTTCAATGTTTCTCTTGCCTTGCTGCAGCCACCAAAAATGCCAGTGTTCCATATGGTGCAGCCACAAGGTGCTGAAGCCTCCCCTGTCCTGGATCTCTGAGTGACAAAGTGGAGCAGAGGCCTTTGCTCAAACCCATGGGACACGTTACATGGGAGAGAAACATGATATTTGGGATTTATGTTTCCACCACAGAGCCCAGTCTCTCCTGACCAACACAGACCCTGTCCTGATGGGGCTTGCATTCTGGTAAAACAAACAACATACACAGTTGAGCATTTCATTACAGTTGTAAGAGGTGCTATGAAGGAGGCATGGGTTACTGTGAAAGCATATATGAGTGAAGCCTTATCTAGGAGGTGGGGATGGGGGTGTTGGAGGTTGGCAGTTCAAGGAAGACTTCTCTGGAGAAGTGTTAAGTTGAGACCTGAGGGATGAATACGAATTGTTCAGGTAAAACGGGAAGGAGAAGTCAGGTTCAAGGAGAAGAAAGAGCCTCTGTGAAGGCCTGGAAGTGGAAAGGTGTAGGATGTTGATGAACAGGCCGATAAGATAGGAGTGCCGAGAGTGAGCAGGGGTGAACAAGAAGTGGGCTAGAATCAGATTATGGAGGATTTTATGGGCCAGATTAAGGATTTGGGATTTTATCCTAAAACAAATGGCAAACTGGAAATTTCAAACAAGGCAGCAGCAGCAAGTCTGCTTTTCAAAAAGCTTTGAGCCTTACCTTCCTGATCTGTACAGGGGGCATAATAATATATACGCTTCAAAAAACTGTGAGAATGGGATAAAATAACCTCCGTTAAACATGGTGCTGAGCACACGGTTAACACTTAAAATGATCCAGCCCTTTCTCTTCATCTGGTTCCCTCCTGCTTAGAGCTCACATCTAGCACACGTTCTCTGGCATGCTCTCTTTCGGGGATGCTGCAATCAGCAGGAAGAAAGCCAAGATACCTTTGTAATGAAATAATGACAAACCTTTACTGAGCATTTATAGTATGACAGGTACAGTTGTAAGTATTAATTCAGCACACCCCTATGGGATAGATACTATTATTACCCATTTTACAGATGGGAAAACCCAAGCACAAGCTAAGGTATTTGCTCAGGACCACACAACTGGTAAATAGCAGGGTGGGGCTCACGCCTGTAATCCCAGCACTTCGGGAGGCCGAGGCAGGTGGATCACGAGGTCAGGAGATCGAGACCATCCTGGCTAACACGGTGAAACTCCGTCTCTACTAAAAATACAAAAAATTAGCCGGGCGTGGTGGCGAGCGCCTGTAGTCCCAGCTACTCGGGAGGCTGAGGCAGGAGAATGGCGTGAACCCGGGAGGCAGAACTTGCAGTGAGCCAAGATCCGGCCACTGCACTCCAGCCTGGGCGACAGAACAAGACTCCATCTCAAAAAAAAAAAAAAAAAAAATAGCAGGGTGAGACTTAAACCCAGACACTCTGAGTCCAAAGTCCTTGCTGTTAATCACTATCTTTCATTGTCTCTTGGAAGAAAATGAGATTTTAGGGAAACAAAGTGGTCAGAGGGAGCTGCTCCAGTCAGACCCGAGGAGTAGGAGGAAGAGATGGACCCAGCCACTGATGCTGAGCAGAACACCTGTAAGAGGCAGGGCGCACCCTCCATGCTCTCAGACCATCTGCCCATGAGAGGCAGAGGCTGGACCTCACAGCCAGCCCAGGGCACCGCCCAGTTTCCAGCCACCCTGAGCCAGGGAGTGATGCATGTTCTCTAAGTCACCTCTATCGGCCTCCAAGTCCCTTCTAGAGATGGGCCCTTCAGGGACAGCCCAAGGCACACCTCCCAGGTCACTGCTTGGGAAGACTCTGGGGGCCGCAGCAAGGCCTTAGTGGGGGCAAAGAGGATGCCATCGAGCCTGATGTGTGTCCATGTCATTGAGCCTGAGGCATATGGTGTCAGGAGAGCCCCAGGGGAAGGCCAGCCTCACTGGGCTTTGAGGTAAACACACAGGATGGCCGCCCTGCCCTGTCACTCTCTGCAGTCAACCAGAAAGTCAGAAAACGTGCCCAGCGACCAGTGAAGCAGATGGCTGAGAATATCATGTGTATACAATATTTATGAAATGTGAGCTGAGCAGAGCTGTGGCTGAGACTCCCGTCCCAGGCAGAGTAATTCAGCCCTGTGTGATGAACAAGATTGTAATTGGGGTAGTTCCAATTTACTAACCATTTGCAAAAGATTACATACCTCTCACATATTATCCTCTCCTAATCTTACTTTAATGAACCTTACTCTATCTGGATGTATAATTTCAGGGCGGGGGGAAAAACAATTTCTAGCCTAGAAGGCAAAGCTGCAGCTAATACATTAACATCCAAATTAGAGAGAGGGAACGTAATTGTGAGATCTATAGCTAAAGTAATCTAAAGGCGCCCTCCCCTTCCATGCAGAAAAAGACAGATGTACAGTGGAGGCAGTTCTTGTTACTACCAGCGACTTTCCAGTAAGGGGTGAGGACTCTCCCTCCAAGACGGCAGCCTCACCGGGAAACGTTCACTTCGCTTCCAGAAGGGTCTCAGCTGAACTTCACTGGTGGAAATGAGCCATGCCTGCATTAGGCAGGAAGCGAGTCAGACTAGCAGCAGAACCTCCAGGGAGTAAGGGTTGTTGGTAAGCACACCTTCCCCCAGAGCCTAAGGCTAGGAGGGATCCTTAGGGGTGAGTTCATGAACCCATCTTTATCTGTTTCATCATTTGTAAAATGAGGCTGGAATAGAACAATAATGCTTCCCTATTCATGCCTTCATTTGGTGAACGGTTTTATTGAAACCCGCTTTGTGCCCAGCACTTTTCTAAGTGCTAGGGAGACAGAGGGTTTTTTGTTTGTTTGTTTTTAAAGAAGTTCTTGCACTCAGGAAGCTTACATTTTCACTGGGAAAGTAAAACAAATAAATAGGACAAGAGTAGGGTGTTTGCATCTGGAATACTTGTGACAGGCTCACACCTCTTCAAAACCAAGCGTGGCCCAGCTGATTTCCCAGGCAGTGGACCCGGGGCGTCCCTGGAACTGCTTTGCTGCCTCAGTCCTGAAGGGGAGTGCCCAGCGGTGAGCCATCCCCACTCTTCCACGGCTTCCCTCTGTGAGGCACGGGCTACAATTGAAGCTTCCAGAAGGCAGCTGCTGCTCAGCTCCCATCCAGAATGAGGGTTGCAGATGGCAGAGAACCAGTGCTCAGGGCTCTGCTACCCAGAGTGCTGTCTCTGGCGGATGGAGGTCAGCAGCCCTTCCTCCCCTGTACCTTGTGAACTCCGGGAGGAGGTCAGAGAATACAGTCAATAAAAGGCAGCACTCGCAATCCTGGAAATGTCCTTCCGGAACTCCTTCCTGATTCCCATCTGCAGTGCAGAGCAGGACTGCAGGGGAGAGATGCTCAACTGTGCTGCCCATTCCCTAGGACTCACCAAGTCCCCATCAGGATGGATGGGGCAGGAAAAATAGCCAAAGCCCCTGCATAAGGGGCCAGAACCTCAGCCATGTTAGAAGCACATACTGTGTGCCAGGAGAGGACTGCACCCCACCTGAACTTCACTGGCCATACCTTGTGGCCTGGGTCAGAGCTTCCCAGGATAGAGGCACAGAGGCTTTGTGGGTCTCATATGTGATCCTGTGACACCCCTCCATGTCCTAATCTCTGATCTCAGGAATAGCAGGGAAGGGTTATGGCCAGAGCCCTGGGCACCATCTCTTGGGAGCCCTCCCCAAGCATCCCCTTCTTGGCTTCCCTCCCCAGTCCCCCTTCCACTCTCACTTAATTACCCCTCAGAATTGTTTGCCAGGGTGAGGGAGACTGATTGAATCCAGGAGCTCTGTTCTGATCTTGTCAATCAGACCTGCCCACCTGCCTGTGCACACACAAACCTGCTCTCTCCCACACTCTGGCCCTTTGCTTGCTCTCTGGCCTCCACACTTTCTCTTAAATAAACACACACAGACACCCGGACAGTAAGGCACAGTCTGTCCAGCTTGCCAGGAAGCCTAGAAAATTCACAACCATTTAAGCCCACATTGGAAGGAATGGGACACAGGGCTGGAGGCTTGGAGCTGCAGCTACTCTCTACTCTCTGCCACCTCAGGGAGCCAAGGGCATCCAGTTGCTAGTTCCCCAGGGCCAGCCAGAGAGAGTTTGAACTTGGTGAAAATATTCAAAAGCCTTTGTATTAATAAGTGCTACAGACTAAATGTTTGCCGCCCCACCCCAATTCATCATCGAAGTCGTAATCCCCAGTGTGATGGCATTGGAGATGGAGACTTTGGTGGGTAATTGAACTTGGATGGGGTCATGAGAATAGGGAACCCATGATGAGGTGGTGCCCTTATAAGAGGATAAAGGGAACGGAGCTCATTCTCTCGGTCCTGTGAGGGTACAGCAAGAAAGCAGCAGTCTCTAAACCAGGGCCCTCACCAACAACAAAATCTGCCATTGTCTTGATCTTGGACTTCTCAGCCTCTAGAACTGTCAGAAATAAATGTCTGTTGTTTAAGCCAGCCAGTCCATGGTGTTTGTTAAAGGAGCCCAAACTGACTAAGACAATAAGCCATAGAGCTGGACTGGGCCCCCTTCCAGACACTGGACTCTGCCTGGTAATTTGGCAGGCTCCCCAAGCAACCCCATCCCTTAACAGTGGGCCACGGTTTCGGCTTTTGTAGATGTGTGTGCTGCTGGTCAGCAAATGAAAGGGGAGAGGGGATGAGCAGAACCTAAGCTAAATAAACAAAATAAGAGAAAGAAGGAAGGAGAGAAGGAGGGGAAGACAGAAGGAGGGAGGAAAAGAGGGAGGGAGGGAGTGTGTTCAACCCAGTACAGTGCATACTAAGCAACTGCATAAGTGACTGAATGTGGGCCCTCAGTGCTGTCTTCTCAGAGGTGATGTGGGATGACCAACCATCCCAGTTTGCTAGGAATAAGGAGGCTCCTGGGACCGGAGACTTTCACTGCTAAAACCTGGGCTGGGCCCAGTTGGTGACTATGGAGGGCTCAGTCCCATCTCCCTGCAGCCTGTGCCTTAGAGTAAGGCTGTGTTCTAACAGCCCAGAAGGAGCCCAGGGACAGGATTCTGATAAGGGATTATATTACCAAGAAAAAAAAGACCTGTTCTTTGTTTCTCCTGCTCCTGTGTTTATACTGCTTCTTCCTTATCTTTGCATAGTGGTAGTCTTAGTAGTGATAGTGGGGTAATAATAACAGTTAGCACGTATAGAGTGCTTTTTACGTTGCAAGCACAGTTCCAAACACTCTAGAGACCCTGACTCCTTTAACCTTCCTAAATACCTTTGACATAGGTATTGTTATTGCTGCCATTTACAGATGAGAAAACTGAGGATAAAAAAGGCTCCCTGTGCCCAAGTGGGTGGGTGCTGCTCGCCCTGTGCCTGGTTCTAGTGGCTCGCCTCTCCTTACTTACCTGCAGCCGTGCCTCTAGGCCTTTAGCCTGGGGTTCCCATTCAGCACCTAGGAGCATCTCCGCCTCCTATTCCTATGGGGACAGTGGGTTGGGAAAAGCAGAGGCAGCTGGGCTCCTTTCTCGGAAAGCCACATGACCAGAAGGGCTTCTGTTGTGTCAGGGACTGAGTGGCCAGGGTGTGGGTCTGGGTCCTTGAAGCCATTGAGGTATTCAAGCTCCCAGGGCTGTGACTGGGGCTCTGAGGCCACCTCCCCTTTGTCCTTTGAGAGGTGGCAGCCCTGCCTCTCAATCCCAGGACTTCACAACCTGTGCCACCATGCTGTCAGGAAGCACGTGGCCTTCTGGCAGTGACTCTCCAAGCCCGAAAAAGGAGCAAAAGGAATATTTGATCACAGGTGGCTGCTGTCAGCACTGCAGTTTCTGAAGTCCTGAGGGCCGGGCGCTTCCTGTCTGCTAGGAGTCCTGTGAGGCCCCTCTTCATGTCCATAGCCCCACCTTGGGGCTCTGCAGCCACCTCTGCGAAGGAAGCACGTGAATCACGCCTCTCGCCTCTTGGGTGTCACCCCCGTGAGGCTGCGTAGAAATGCCCTCAGAGACAACACTCCCTCACCTCCCCTTCCGCCTCTTTCCAAGGAGAGAGGACGTGTTGCTCGCACAGAGTGTGTCTTTTGAAACCAGCCAGGCTCCGGTTTGTTCTCAATGCTCTTGTGCAGCGCCTGGTGACCTTCGTCTGTGTCATCGTTTTCAGGCTACAACACCCACCTGCTAGGTCTGAATCAGGGGTTAAGTGGAACATCATGCCCAGAGCGCTGGGACGCGAGCCAGGACCACAGAAGGGACTGGATCAACAGTGGAGAGAATTCAATCAGGTCGGGAAGCTGGGAGCCTGGTGGGGTCCGTCCACCCTCTGAGGAGGCCCCATGCATAGTCCATCTCAGACTCAGGCATTGCTGTGATTCTTTAAAGTTCTAGAGAAAAAGAGGTTTTGAAACCTCCTGTTGTATCCAATTTCATGTTTTAACAACTCCCCTCTGTGATAATTCCTTTTTTTAGGTCGAATCTGAGTCCCTCAAGCTGCAACTCGAGTTAATATTCTTTTGTCTCCTTTTCAGAAGAGACTGAGAGTCACCCGGTCCCCTTCTGGTATTTCTTCAGGAGCATGAGGACTTTAACCTTCTCCTCTCCAGGCTGTGGAGCAGAGAGAACGATCGTGCTCACTTGGTCCTGCTTCTGAGGTCCAGATCTTAGAGACCAGGGGCCCTGTCTGGCCCAGACGCAAGAAAGAGAGTCTGCCTCCGGGGCAGGGACCAGGACCCAGGTCCTCAGATTGTCTGAATCTGGCTCCCATAATCCTATCTCCTGTACCATTCTGGGCCACAGCCTTCTCTGAATTCTCCACATTCTGAAATTCTTTGTTCTTTTTCTTGAATGAAAAGAAGGGTGGGGTTGAAATAAAGAAGTCTAAACGTGCCTCCTGAACTGGGCCATCTCCCAAGTGTTCAGGGCTGAGGCACCAGAGCAGGGGCTGCAATCCGCGGGACGGAGCGCGGGAAGGAGCGCGGGACTGGGCTGGCCTCGCTTATGCTCCTGCCCAGGCCTCCCCGGCTCCTCATCTACAGGCGCTCGCTGCGCTTCCCGGCCACTTGCCGTCCCATAATCAGCGCCATTATCTCTGGATAATTTTCCCTCTCCTCCGCAATGCGGCCTGTGAAAGGAACCCGAGGAAGGACCGTGTTTCTGGGACTCTGCGGTGGGGGCTGTGGTCTTGATTGCAAATGAAAAATTAAGCCCGCGCGTCTCGCATTCAAGCCGGCGTGATTGCGCGACGGCTGCTGCGCGTCCCCAGCCCGTCCGCCCCGGCTGCCTGAAGGGTAGCAATGATCTGTCTACCTTTTCTTTGGCTTGCCTCTGGTTTAGCAAATCTATAATGCATTTAATCTCCGAAAGCCACCGCGCTTGGCTTTAGTTGCCTAATTTGCTCTCGAGAGCTCCGGCAATTCTCTGCCCGCCAACGACGTTTAACTCGAGGATTTTGTGTGTCCAATCAGCCGGGCTCCCCTTGCGGTGGAGGAGGTGGGAGAAAACAGCCGGAGCGGGCAATCGAGGGCTGAGTCCCCCAGCGCACCCCTCACCCCCAAGCGGGCTGCCTCAGGAGCCCGGGCACCCCCCACCGCGCCCCTCCCACCCACCTGGATTCTGTACCCTCTTCGTCCGACCTGAAATCCTGCCTCCGTGTGCCAGGCATTGTGCCCGACCCTGCAAAAATGAGGGGGAACAAGTTCCTTCCTTAAGGAGCCGGCAGGCTGCTTGGGGGACAAACCCATACACGAATAATTACCACACAATGAAATAAACGTCTTAATAGAGGTGTGTACAAAATGCCAGAGAGAACAGAGAAGGAAGTGACTCATCTTCTCTTGGGAAGATGATGAAAGCTTTACAGACAGGGTGCAGTTTCCGCAGCCTTGCAAGGTAAGCAGAAGTTCATTAGGTGGGGTGGTGGAGAAGGCACCCTGGCTGGGAACAGCTTGTGCCAAGAAGGGGACCCTTTGGAAAATGGGAAGGAGCAAGTGCTGAGGAAGTCCAGTCGCTGAGGGAAGAGGGTACTGGACTGGAGTGGCGGGAACTGAAGAGGAAAGTAGGGCCTCAGACGCCAGGCATCACATCCTGTTCTGTGACAATGAAGAAGCATTGGAAGTTTCCAGGCAAGAATATAGAGATAGAGATAGAGATGTAGGAATACAGATGAATCTGATAGGTATAGATCTACACACACACACACACATTTTCACACAAATACATATATGATAGACTGAAAGAGCATATTTTGCTGGGTTCAGTGGCACATACCTGTAATCCCAGCACTTTGGGAGGCCAAGGTGGGTTGATTGGTTGAGTTCAGGAGTTCAAGACCAGTCTGGGCAACATGGCAAAACTCCGTCTCTACAAAAATTAGGTGGGTGAGGTGGTGTGCACCTGTAATCCCAGCTACTTGGGAAGCTGAGGCGGGAGGATGGCGTGAGCCCAGGAGGCAGAGGCTGCAGTGAGCCGTGATCATGCCACTGCACTCCAGCCTGGGTGACAGAGCCAGACCCTATCTTAAAAAAAAAAAAAAAAAAGTATATATTTATATAAGCTTTTTTTTTTTTTTAGAGGCAGGGCCTTGCTTAGTTGCTTAGGCTGGAGTGTGGTGGCACAATCATGGCTCACTGCAGCCTCAAACTCCTGGGCTCAAGCCATCTTCCCACACCAGTTTCCTGAGTAGCTAGGACTATAGGCAAGCAATGACATGACTGGCTAAATTTTTAACTTTTGTAGAGATAGGGTCATGCCATGCTGCTCAGGCTGATCAATCAGTCCTGGCCTCAATCAATCCTCCTGCCTCAGCCTCCCAGAGTGCTGAAATCATAGGCATGTCCAGCCTGTATGGCTATTTGTACAATTTATTTCATATATTATATTTATTTGTTAAGCCTGTCATAACAAAGTACCACAGACTGGGTGGCTTAAACAACAGAAATGTATTTTCTCATGCTCCTGGAGAGCGTAAGTTGAAGACCAAGATGCGACTGGGGTTGATTTCTTCCATGCCCCGCCTCCTTGGCTTATAGATGGCCGCCTTCCCAATGTGCCCTCACACCGTTTTCTGTCTGTATGCATATGTTTGCCAAATGTCCTCTTCCTTCTTTTTTTTTTTTTTTTTTAGACAGAGTCTCACTCTGTCACCCAGGCTGGAGTGCAGTGGTGCGATCTCGGCTCACTGCAAGCTCCTCCTCCCGGGTTCACACCATTCTCCTGCCTCAGCCTCCTAAGTAGCTGGGACTACAGGTGCCTGCCACCATGCCCGGCTAATTTGTTGTATTTTCACCGTGTTAGTCAGGATGGTCTCAATCTCCTGACCTCGTGATCCTCCTGCCTCGGTCTCCCAAAGTGCTGGGATTACAGGCGTGAGCCACCGCACCCAGCCCCAAATGTTCTCTTCTTATAAGGATGTCAGTCATATTGGATTGAGACCCACCCTAATGACCTCATTTTATCTCTTTAAAACACAGTCTATCTCCAAATACAGCCACATTATGAAGTACTAGGGGTAGAACTTCAACATACAGATTTTTGGAGGGTTACAATTCAACCCGTAGCATATATGAGTTTGCATTCATTTATAAATGTACTGATTGATTTCACATTTCCCTCCAGAGGGTTCCATAGCCCTTGGCCTTAAAGAGCAGTGGCTTGGGGAGAGGGGGCACTACTGCAGATGCACTGGCTTTTCCCAGGGTGGGAGAAAGGGAGGGAGAAGGGCTACTTCTCCACAGCCAACTCAGGGCTCTGTACTCTGCAGCCAGGTTGTTCCAGCAGCCGCCAGAAGCAGCCTCTATTCTCGGATAAAATCCACATGCCCACTCAGTTCAGAGGAGCAGGAATTTCCAGAAATGCTAAGGAGAGTGTGGTCTGCTCCTGAATGGAGATCTCACCTTGGAAGTGGATAACCCGCCCACCAGGATGGGTGGCTGAAGTCAGATAATTTGACTTTTACTCTTTTCATTCTGCTAAAAAAAAAAAAAAAAAAAAAAAAAAAAAAATCGAGTAGGACTTTTCTGGTTGTGAGTGACAGACCATAGGATCCACATAGGCTGAAATCAATGGAGGATTTTACTGGCATATATAACTGAAAATTCCAGAGGGTAGATCTTGATTTTCAGGAATGGCTGAGTGCAGTGGGTGGGGTGGTGGAGGGTATGTGACATTTTCATCTGCCAGCTCTGCTGTCTTCTAAGTCAGCTTCTTTCTCAGGCAGGGCTTAGGTGGAAGCAAGATGGCTGACTCAGCGGTAAGCCCACACCCACAGGGCTAAGTCCAGTGTCACCAAAAGAGAAAATAGTTCTCAGGGACCGGGCGCGGTGGCTCACGCCTGTAATCCCAGCACTTTGGGAGGCCGAGACGGGTGGATCACGAGGTCAGGAGATCGAGACCATCCTGGCTAACACGGTGAAACCCCGTCTCTACTAAAAAATACAAAAAACATTAGCCGGGCGAGGTGGCGGGTGAGTGTAGTCCCAGCTACTCCGGGGGCTGAGGCAGGAGAATGGCGTGAACCCTGGAGGCGGAGCTTGCAGTGAGCTGAGATCCGGCCACTGCACTCCAGCCTGGGCGACAGAGCAAGACTCCGTCTCAAAAAAAAAAAAAAAAAAAAAGAGAGAGAAAATAGTTCTCAACAGGCCTATACGGTTTTGTTTTTGTTTTTGTTTTTTTAAAAATAATGTCTGTGCATCTCCTTGGATCTGTCTAGATCACAGGAGCATCCCTGAAGCCATCACTGTACTAGGAAAAGGACTGGCCAGTTCTGGGTCACAGGACACACCCTACCACCCCCACGCCTCACGGGGCCCACAACTTCTAAAGCGGGGGGAAGAGTGACTCCCCAGAGAGAAATTGGAGTTCTTTTACCCCCAAAATGCTAAATGGCTGCTCGTCAGTAAAAGCAAAAGACACCCACTACACACTCCAGGAGAAGCCTCCGTGGGACAAAAGTATAACAAGATGTCACCTATGACACTATTCTGGTTGTGTATTTCAACAATAATCCTGGTTGAAAGATAGCATTGAATTTCATTATGTTACAATCTTTCTGCTTCTTACCCAAAATGATTTTATTTCTGTGAAGTGGAATATTGTTTCAAAGAGAAAGAAAGAAATGTTTTCCTTAAGTGGTTCTAAAAAAAAGTATGACAAGATGGCTGAGAGAGTCCTGGGCTCTGGAGTCCACACTCTGCCACTTGATAGGCATTTGACATTGAGCAAATTGCTTAACCTCTCTGAACCTGTATTCTGTTTACTAACCAGGGTTAATAAAAGCTTCTTCTTATGTACATTAAATGAGATGATTTGCAAAAAGCACTTAGCACATAGTACAGGCTCAAGAAACAGTCACTGCTACTTTTAAGAAGCCGGCTATGGAGAAATCACAGACTCACAGTGTTGCACCTGAAAGGACACTTGGTGTGGCCATGACACTTTTCAGTTGAGAAAACAGAAGCAAAAAGAGGTTAAACAGCAACACTAAAGTCACTCCGCTCACGAGTTATAAAAGTGGGCCAGAGGCCAGGCGCTGTGGCTCACGCCTATAATCCCAGCACTTTGTGAGGCTGAGGCGGGCGGATCACAAGGCCGGGAGATCGAGACCAATCATCCTGGCTAATATGGTGAAACCCCGTCTCTACTAAAAATACAAAAAATTAGCCGGATGTGGTGGCACGTGCCTGTAGTCCCAGCTACTCAGGAGGCTGAGGCAGGAGAATCGCTTGAACCCGGGAGGCGGAGGTTGCAGTGAGCCGAGATGACGCCACTGCACTCTGGCCTGGTGACAGAGTGAGACTCCATCTCAAAAAAAAAAAAAAAAGTGAGCCAGAATCCAGGACCCCGAATTCCCAGTGGAGCCAGCTGCACTATGTTTTAACCAGTCTCCTACACCTGTCCAGGACAGCGGCCCCATTCTGGGGACATGGAGAATCCAGCAACCTGAGTCTCTTTGAGCATCTGCTTGGGAGGAGTGTCTTTGCTTTTGCAGAGGCTCTTGCACGGTGAGGGTAGGGGCCTGGTGTCTGTGACCCATAAGACTGGCCTGTGTGCACTTGTGTGTGTGTGCATGTCCACTTCCACGTGTGTGTGCCCCCATGGTTTCAGGTCTCAAATAAGCAAGTTGAGGACATTGTTCAGGGTTACGGATCCTGAGAAACAGCCCTTCCCCTCCAAGCAGTGCAAGAGCTGAAGGGTCCTATGAGTCTTAGTCTTCTTGGAAGAGGGCATAGGATCTTACTCCGGTTACTTAAGGGATAAATGCCAAGCCTGACCCAGATAAACCCAGGCTCCCACAGCCTGCACATGGCTGGCACCCTGAGCCCTGCTCACCGAATGCTACACAGGACTTTGGAAAAGACATGGAATTTAGAGTCTGGGATCAAGCCTGGGGCCCTGCCCTGCCTCATCTTGACCAGTTGTGAGCCCCAGGGGAAGTCTGTCCTTTCCGAACCTGTTTCTTCATCTGGGAGATGAAGACATGCAAGCTGCGGTAAAGATGAATGATGTTTCTAAACGTTATTAACATAAAGAGCTATATGAGGCCATTAGATATTACACACCAAGACCAGAGAGACACCTAAGCCTCCTCTACAGGGAAGCCGCCTTGGGTGGTGACGCGCTGAGGCTGACGAAGTGGTGATGAAGGATGTCAGGGAGGCCAGGCTGCCCCATAGAGGTGGGAGGCAAGCTTGGGTCGGTGCCCGGCTCCATCCCTGTGGTCAGTACCCTTCCCCTGCCCAACTTTGCACAGTCTACACCCCACACACAGCATATCTCTGTCTCACACACACACCCCTCCTACACAAACTCTGTACCCCCCACACACACACTCTACCCTCCCACACACACTCCACCCTCCCACACAAACTATCCTCCCACACACACCGCACTCCCCTCACACACTCCACCCTCCCACACACACTATCCTCCCACACACACCCCACCCTCCCACACACAATCCATTTCCACACACACTCCACCCTCCCACACACACACACACTATCCCTCCCACACACACCTCCCACACCTCTACATGGATTTTTCGAGATGATCTTTTGAGATTTCCGGGATACTTTTTTATGATGATTTTTCGGAGATTTTGAGAGATTTCTGGAGAGATGAGATGCCGATTTTTCGGAGATGACTTTTCCTGAGCATTTCGGGATTTTTTCCGGAGATTTATTTTTTCGGAGATAACGACTTTTCCGAGCATTTTTAGATTTTTACATTTTTATTTTTCATTAACGATCTTTCGAGCATTTTATTTTTTATGATTTCTCGATTTTCGAGATGACGTGATTTTTCGATATTATTCAGATAATTTTTGTGATTTTCTCGACATTTATCTTTCGCGATGACATTTCCGGAGCCGACACTTCGCCGATCCTTCCACATTATTCCATTCACTGCATCTTACACCATCCTTCCCACACCGACCCTTCCCACACCCACACCTCACACTCCACCTCACATTACCACACTTCATCCTCTACTCTTAATTCTCCCACAAAGTATCTCCCACACACACCGTGACTTCCTCTACCTTCCCACACAAACTATCTCTTCCTACACTCTAATTTACCTACATAACCCACCTCTCGGCTACACTTCCACCTTCCTACACATTACTATCCTTCCTACATTATTACCATTCTTCCTACACACTTAATTTTTACATTAATTTTACCTTTCATATTACACGATCTCTCTCATATTATTACCTCTTTTCGAGAGACGATTTTTCCGGGAGATGATTTTTTCGGAGATGATTTTTCGAGATTTGATTTTTCTGAGACGATTTTTTTCGAGAGATGGGATTTTTCGAGATGATCTTCGAGACGATCTTTCTGGAGACGTGAGACTTTTTATGAGATTGACTTTCGGAGATGATCTTTTCCGGAGATATTCGATTTTTCCGAGACGATTTTGAGATTGATTTTCCGAGAGCATTTATTCTTTCCGACATTTATTCTTTCCGGAGATGATTCTTTCTCGGAGACTTCGAGACTTTTGATTTATTTTCCGAGACATTTGACTTCGGATTTTTCGAGATCGATTTCGAGATTTCGATTTTTCCGGAGAGATTTTCGATTCTTCCCGAGACATTTCGAGATTTTTGAGATTGATTTTTCGAGATGATCTTTTTTCCGGAGCACTTTACTTTTGCGATTGCATTTTTCCCGGAGACATTTATTTTTCGACATTTTACTTTTATGAGATTTCGATTTTCCTTTATAAGATGATTCTTTCCGGAGATATTTCGGAGACTTTTTGAGATTGCATTTTTCCGGAGATTTATCTTTTCCGGAGACATAATTCGATTTTGTTAATTTACTCTTTCCCGGATATTTTATCTCTTTCCGACATATTAATTTTGACACTTCCTTTTTTAGGATGATTTTTCTGAGATGATCTTCTTATATTTCAGATTTCTTTTAGAGATGGGATTTTTCTGGAGATGATTTCGAGATGATCTTGAGATTTCCGGAGATTTTTATGAGATGATTTTTCGAGATGATTCCGAGACTAGATTTTTATTTCTCGGGATTTTTCGGAGAGATGATCTTTTTCCGAGACGGAGACTTTTGAGATTGATTTTTCTGAGCATTTATCTTCATCAGATTTTTACATTTAATTTTTCCGAGACATTTATCTTTCTTTATTTAGATTCTTCGAGACTTCGAGACTTTATGACCGGACCTTCGATCCTTCCACATTAATTCCATTCCACCTCCCATCCACTTCCACATTACACCCGGCACCTTCACATTAATTCCACCTCCCATTACCTATCCTCCACACCCTACCACCCTCGCCACACTCCACCTCCCACACCCCTATCCTCCCACACACCTACACTCCTTCACACACCCCGGACCTACTTCCACACCACCCCCGACCCCTCCCACACACCTGACCCCTTCCCCACACCTCTACACCTTCACACTCCCAATTCTCCCACACCTCGATCCCACACACACTCCTACACTCTTTAATTTCTACCTTACCACATTACTAATTTCTCGATCTCTATTATTAATTAATTCCACCACCCTAATCTCCCACATTAAACGATCCTCCCACATTCACCCCAGATCCTCCCCATCACCCACCTCCCACCACCCACCCTGCCACCACCCCCACTCCTCCCACACCCATCCTCCCGGCTTCACCACCTCTACTTCACCCTTCATTCCACCTCCCATTACCACCTCATCCCTCCCACACACACCACTTCACACCTATCTCTACACCCCACTCTTCCCACACACCTTAATCTTCCCACATACCTCCTCCTACACATTACCTACCTTTCCACATTCCCCACACTCCTCATACACTTCATCTTCCTATTATTAATTCTTAGACACTCTCTTTGTTACACTTTAATTTTCCGGAGACATCGATGACTTTGATTTCGGATATTCTTTCCGATACTCGACACCTTTATTACTGATCTTCCGAGCACTCGAGACTTTTCGATCTCTTCACCTTTACACTTTCGCATTTCTTCCGACATATACTTTATTTTCCTTTACATACTCGCCGACGCCGCTGAGATAACGATCTTCTTTACACTGATTTCCTTTATTAATTTAATTTCCTTTTCGGAGCATACTCTTTATCTCTTTACATAGTCGACTTCACATACTCCTCGAGACTCCCTTTATATCTCTTTATTCCTTCTACATACACTCTATTAATTCCTTTACACTTCGCATTCTTCCTATTATTACTCTCATTCACATCTCGCCGTGACGATAACGGTCTTTTCGAGACCGATTTCTTTGATCGACTCCTTCCGAAGACTTCGATCCTTCCTACATTAATCGATCCTTTCCGAGACACGAGATCTCCTTTATGACATCGACTCTTTACATCTCTTCCTACACATACCTTGTAGGTACTTCCACCTTCACAATACTTTATCCTTCCACACACTCCGCACTCCCTTTCACTCCCACTCCTTCCCACATTATTACTCCCACTTTGCTACACCTTTACACCTTTGCTATTACCACCTCTTCATACTATCTTCATTACCTTTATTAATTTCTACACTTCCACTTTCCGTACATCTATTCTTCCTCGGCGGTATACTCTGCACTTCCTTTGTTATATGACGACGATCCTTCCGACATTAATTTTGAGACCTTTATCACTTTACCCTTCATTACCTATTCTTCCATTACCTTTGCCATTAATTCCATCTTCCCACATTAATTCCACCCTACTTCACACTCCATCTTCCCATAACGATTCCTCCACCACACCAATTTCACACCGACCTTCCCGACACATTATTTCACCTCGACACCTCTTTTAATCTTCCCATTACTCCCACCTCCTCGTATCCTCATTACAATTCTACCACCTCATTACCTTCCCATTCCACCTCTTCCCACACTTTCACCCCTCTACGACTTATCCTTTATTAATTTCATTAATCGACACCACTTTATTACCACCTTTATCCTTCCCATTACTACCCGGCACCTCACATTAATTTTAATTCCTCCCATTAATTCCACCCTCCTACACCACCTCCTATCACCCTTACACCCTATTACACATTATTCTACTCCTCACTCACATTACCCACACCTCACCTACACCTTGCCACACACTCCACCCTACCATACACACACTTTGCACACACCTACACCTCACACACACTCGTGACCTCTACTACACTCCTAACCTCCTATTACTCTTATTAATCCTACATTATTAATTCCTAATCTTCCACACACACTCCACACCCCAAACACACTCCACCCTACCACACACACTCCACCCTCTCACACACATTCCACCCTCTCACACACACTCCACACCCCCACACACTCCACACCCCACACACACCCACACCTCACATACACACCACACACCACACACACACCCCACACACACTCCACACCCCCTCACACACTCCACCCTCCCACACACTCCACACCTCACACACACTTCACACCCCACACTCTACACCCCACACACACTCCACACCCCACACACACCATGCCCCACAATTTCACACCCCACACACTCCACACCTAATACTCCATTAATTCTCACACCTATTATTAGATCTCTAATACTTACTCTATTAATAATAATCTATCATACACACATACCCACCCTCCCCACAAACACTCCACACCCCACACACACACTTCAACCTCCCACATGCGCACTCCACACCCCCACACCCACCCTCCCACACACACACTCCACACCCCCACACCCCACACACACTTCACACTCCCCACACACCTCACACTCCCCACACACCACACCCACTCCCACACACACACACACCTTGTCCCCACACACGCACTCCACACACCACACACACACCACCCTCCAACACCTTTACCCACATTCTGCCACACAATCCACGCCCTACGTAATTCCACTCCCTTCCCTTACAACACTCCACACCCCCCACACACACTTCAACCTCCCACATGCACACTCCACACCCCCACACACTCCACCCCTCCCCCCACACACTCCACACCCCACACCCCACGCACACCCCTCGCCACACACCTCACACTCCCCACACACACTCCACACCCCCACACACTTCACTCTCCCATAGCATACTCCACACCCCACACACGCATCTCTCACTATCTCTCTCTGTCTCACATACAGACACACACACCACACACACACTCCAAACTCCATACACATGCTCACACACATGCTCCACACATCACACAACATATCACACACACACAGAGCTCCCAATTCTTCCACTCCATACTACCCCAACACCACATCTCACACACACAGACTCCACCCACCACCCTCCCCACACATACTGCACCCTCCCACACATACCCCACATACCACACACACACACCACACACACTCTCCACCCTTCACGCATTAATTCCAACACACACTCCAATAATATACACCTATATGTACTCCACACAGCACACCACACACACTTCTCCCTCCACGCACATACATACACTTCACACATACACTCCACACCCCACACTGACCACACACACACTACATAGACATTCACATACACACCACAGAGACATGCATACACTATGCACATAAACACACTTAACACCTGTGGTAGTCTGTTTGCACAATGCTATAAAGATACTACCTGAGACTGAGTAATTCATGAAGAAAAGAGGTTTAATTGATTCACAGTTCCACAGGCTGGGGAGACCTCAGGAAACTTACAATCATGGCGGAAGACGAAGGGGAAGTGAAGCACGTCTTACACTGCTACAGGAGAGAGTGAGCGAGCAAAGGGGAAGTGCCATACTTTCAAACCATAGTCTCGTGAGAACTCCCTCACTATTATGAGAACAGCATGGGGGAAACTGCCCCCATAATCTGGTCACCTCCCACCAGGTCCCTTGCTCAACATGTGGGGATTACAATCTGAGATGAGATTTGGGGCTAGGCGTGGTGGCTCACACCTGTAATTCCAGCACTTTGGGAGGCCGAGGAGGGTGGATCACCTGAGGTCAGGAGTTCGAGGCCAGCCTGGCCAACATAGTGAAACCCTGTCTCTACTAAAAATACAAAAATTAGCCAGAAGTGGCGGCGGGCGCCTGTAATACCACCTACTCAGAGGCTGAGATAGGAGAATCCCTTGAACCTGGGAGGCGGAGCTTGCAGTGAGCAGAGATCGTGCCACTGAACCCCAGTCTGGGTGACAAGAGTGAAATTCCATCTCAAAAAAAAAAAAGAAAAGAGATGAGATTTGGATGGGGATACAGAGCCAAACCATGTCAACACCCTTCCCACACACACTCCATACTGCACACACCCCACATCCCACACACATACCCCCCCACACACACACCCCTTCCTCAACAATACCAGTTATAACCACATGCCATGGTGAGAGCCACCAGGCTAATTAAGGTTTCCTAGTGCCCCCCTTGTATTCATGACTGAGGGTGGCACACCAGAGAAGCAGGCACTGAGGCAGTGGTGGCAGCAGTGGGGTGGCCATTAGGAAGAAAAAGCCTCCAAATCCTCCTTCCTGGTTCCCAGAACTGCCTGCCCGGACACGCATGTACGAGTGCGAGATCCACAGGTCTCACCCCGACTTTCAGGATATCTGAAGGTGAGTCCTGGAAGTCCGTGCTTCATTGAGCACCCCAAGTGGTGCTGATGTCCAGTTCAGCCTGGCCTCTCGCACGGAGCAGCTGCCAGCTCCTAAAGCTGGCCATTTATTTCTGCCGAGTGTCCCAGCCCTTAGCGCTAAACAGTCTCTCCCAGGACCTGGTGTCAATTGCTCCTGAAAACAGAAATGAGCCTTCTCCAAAGATTTATGGGGCTCCTGACAGACTGGGCTGCCAAGTCCCTGGAAAGGCTGGCGTGGGTGGTGGCATCCTCCCCACCCCGCTGGACAGCTGTGGTGGGCAGGATTCCTGGAGCAGGCATGCCTGCTGGGGCTGGGGCTCCCGCCTGCAGATGCCCGTGTTTGTCCAGGGTGAGCTGGAGGGACCTGGATGCTGAGCCTGGTTCTCAGGAATTTAGACAGCTGTCCCTGGACAGCCACCAAGCTGCTGCCTTCCAGACTGAGACGGAGTGCTGGGCACGTGGCAGTAGCGTGGATGCTACAGGTAAGTGACTTGGTCTTCCCGATGTTCCCTGCCAAACTAGCATCTGTCACCTTACATTATTGTCATCTTCCATTTACGTTCCTGCTTTGTGATTCTTTTTTAAATAAAAAAAGGCAAGGGAAGCAATCTGTGGCAAGGATCCAAGCTTCTCTTAATTGCAAATTCCCTGAAGTACCACTTCCCTGGAGCTGCAGGCCCTGCCTGCTAGTCAGGACTACTTCAGCCTGGCTGATTTTTAATAGGCATGCGGTAATTTCCAGCCTCTTCTCACTTTCCCTTTTGTTCGTCGGAAAATCTTGGCGTGTCCTCATCACAAATTATTAAAATGATCCCGCCTCTTACTTTCGTCTTTATATTAAAAGGAAAGAAAGAGAAAGGGCCAAAGAGAAAACGGGACAGAGTGAGAGAGAGAGGGAAGATGAGGGAGGGAAGGAGAGGGAAAGAGTGATTGAAATTGAATGCTGTGGTATTAGCATTCACAAGTAGAGCTGATATTGCAGCAGTAGGACTGTGCGAGGTGATCAAATATTGAAATACATATGGACTCACCTCCATAAGTTCCCCCACTCCATCTGCCCGGTCCCTCTGCTGAGACCCCATAGATCTGGAAAGGTAGACACTAAAGGATTTAACGTGGCACATCAGGGGGTTTTTCAGAACCGTGCTGGGTCCTAAGGCATTTGTTCTGCTTGGTTGGTGCCCTTGCCTTAGAAGATGTTAAATGTTTTGAATATCACCTTGGGCCAAAGCATGGAGAAAAATGGAGGAGGAGGTTGCTTTTCCTTTGCAGGAAAATGGAAAGAGGGAAAAAATACATAACCGGATGTGGAAATCAGTAGACAGCATCTCAGTGTGGCAGATCAAGTACTGTTTGCGCAACTCAGTTTCTGCCTTTGTAAAATGGGCCTGCTTGTATCTGCTGTAACAGTGCTTTGAAGCAATGCAATTGTATTATCAAGGGTCCCGGCCAGCCATCAGAGCCATGCAGCTTCACCCTAAGAGACGTCTTGAAGTGGGTCAGGCTCTCAGGAGAGCAGGGTTGGCCCCAGGTGGCGTCGCCATTGCCTCTTGCAGTCAAGAGAGGTCATGTAAGAGCAGGAGAGGCAGCCCAGAGAAAGTCTGGGGAGAGTTAATATCAGAAATTGCTGGACTGATGCAAAATACACTTGCTAAATTGCCCTGGTGCCCAAGGAAACAGTTGCACAGTAATATAAAGGGAAGTGAAGGCCAGGAGATGGGAATTGGTCTGGACACTTCATTCTTCCCTGACTCAACAGAACCTCTCTGCTGTGATTGCCAGACCAGTGACCTGGTTTGTTGGAGCCAGCAAGGCCAGCAGGGGCCTGAGAGGGGGCTCTGGGCTCTCTGGAGGAACCAGGCCTGCTGTCTGCCAGAGAGAAAGGCATGGCCGGTGCAGTGGATGGAGCCACAGAGGGTCAGAAAGAACTGTCCCCAGATTTCATCCAGCTCTGTCACCAGCTTCTGGTTAGCTTTAGGCAGGTCCCACAACCTTGCTAGGCTCTTGTTTCCTTGACTCAAAATGGAAAAAACAACATCGACTCTTTGGGAGAATGGAATGAAAAGTGGGTGGGAGAGTGTGCTGGGGTTTGATTTGCAGAGATAATGAAGTTATTTTCATTACAGACCATGCTGCCCATGATCTTTCTTCATCTTTCTCCCTCACCAGACAGTGAGAGGCTTCTTGAGGGCAGGGACTTTCCTGCTGGTCTCTGTGTGCTCAGTGGCCAGCACAGAGTGTGGTGCTCTCCAATACTGGTTGATGTGCATGCCCCAAGACTGCTGCCTGCCAGCCCATCACAGTCTCACCTGGGCCCCAAAGGTGGAAATGCACTGTAAGTTGCCCTTCTGGGCCCTTGTTACTGGGAACCCCTGACCCCTTTTTATACATCCAAGGAAAGAGTGGCACCCTTGAAGGGGAAAGATTAGGGGACTGGGCTGTGTCTGGACAGCCGTGGTGGTCCCTGCAGCTTGTGTCCTATGTGAACAGTGTCCCTGGAGTTGTGCAACCAGCATGTCTGGCAGACGAGTTTTAGGTGGAGTAGAGAAGACATGGAGACCATGGTGAGAAGAGCTCGCCTACAAAACACTTTGGGCTTATAGTCCTACCACCTGGTGACCACTCGGGCCAGGAGAGTCAGGGCCCTGGAGGCTGGCTGTACTGTTGCCATTGCTGGAGGAAGAGGACGAAGAGATTTGATTCCTCCCCCAATTTTCCTCCATATACAAACCCGTTTAAAGCTAGTTTATATGGCTCAAACCAACTTGGAAGTTCCACATAAAACTCAGTGACACTTAATATATCTCCCCATTTCCTAAGGCTGTCTACAAATCATCCGTGTTAGAGAATGGAAATTGGAACCAGACACAGTTGGGACCGCTGCTTTGAAACCGCATACTATCAACCTCAGTTGAGTCCCAGTTGCCTAATTGTAAAATGAGGTCACTCTACCCACAACACAGAGTTGTAAGGAGTAGAGGAAATAGAGTCTGGCCAGCTACAGGTAAAGCATGCCTGTAGTCCCAGCATGTGGAGGCTGAGGCAGGAGGATGGTTTGAGCCCAGGAGTTCGAGACCAACCTGGGCAACAAAACAAGACACTGTATCTACAAGAAAAAAAAAAAAAAAGAATTAGCAGAGTGTGGTGGTGAGCACCAGTAGTCCCAGCTACCTGGGAGGCTCATGTGGGAGGATCACTTGACCATAGGAGTTTGAGGCTACAGTGAGCCATGATTGTACCACTGCACTCCAGCCTGGGCAGAAAAGTGAGACCCTGTCTCTAAAGAGAAATTAAAATTAAAATTTAAAAATTTTACATTAAAAAAAGAGATAGTCTACACATCACCTAGCCAGTAGTAAGAGCTCAGTCAATGTAGTTTTTCTTTTCTCTCTCTGCCCCACCTTGAGGCCACTAATCCCATTAGCCTGGGCATTCCATGCAGGTAACAATACCCATCTCCCAGGCCTGTCATGGGTACTAAAGGAGACACTAGCACGTGCCAGGTCCATAGCAGTCAGGAGGCAATTTGAGATTTCCTCCTCCTATGTACTCTGTCTCCCCATTTGTTCCCTTCCAGCTCAGACATCCTTTGATTCTGGAGATGGCATTCTGGTTAATTGGGGTTCTTGGATATGTAACCAATCCGCATAACTTTCTGAAAAGGAACCAAGTTCTGCCCCAGGCCCAAGGAGCACTGGCTCCATCTGCCGACACTGGCTTCTCCCCGCTCCCTGTTCTGCCTCAGCAATGCCTGACCTTGCGCTTCCCCAGCATCTCTCTCCTTAGGGGCCTCAGAACCCCATCCCCGCCAATAATTCTGGCTCTTGGCTGCCCCGCACTAAAGGCAGATGGTGTTGAGTAATGGGGCTTCTCCCTCGGTTGGATGGGCCAGCGTAAGCAGAACTGACTTCAGCGTCAGGCTGGCATGAGGCTTTTGGAGCTTAGCACTTTCTCTTCTTCACGATCTGGGTGGGGAAGTGGGAGGGAAGCAGGGATGGTGGTTCTGGAACCTTTCCTGAAGCCGGGGTATTTGTGAAGACATGGCATCCTGAGACTCCAACTTCCCTGCCACCGAACTTCTCCAAAGACATCTCTCTTTGTTTGCCTGTATTCCACTCTGGCGGTGTCTAAGTGGCTTCTTCCATTTGCTTTTTTATATCCATTTGAAATGACTCCTCCAATATTTAATCTTTATCAGAACCGGGAAACCTGGTATTTATTTTGCAGGTCAGTTGCTCATCCATTTTCCTTGAGGCCTCTGGTAGGAGGCTGGAGAGTCGGATGCCCCCGGGGGGTGCTGCCATCAACATTAGTCCTGGTGACAAGAGGACAAATCAAAGCCCGCAGGCTACTGGGGAGAAGATAAATCTGGCAAAAGGCTAATGAGTGAACTGTGGCTGCAGCAAGAGATGGCCTCCAAGACTTTCCAGGCCTTCTAGTTGCCCGGAGGGGTCATCTTCTGGGGACTGGAGTGAGAGGGCATATGGTTGGCACGAGTTGGGTTTTTCCAGATTGCGACAGCTGGGCACTGGAGTTTAGACTTCTGGGCGGTGGGGAAGGAACAGGGAAGAAGGAGATCTCCACCTCTCAAAACACACGGCTTTTGTCTGCCATGTGTGAAAAGCCCAGCAGTTCGCCTACATGGCAGCAGGAAGGATTTGGGGTAGACAGCTGAAGGAATTTTCAGGCAGTAGGCCTTGACCAGATACTTATGGAAAGCTGCGCAAGAGCTTTTCTTTGCAGACCCAGGGATAGTTTAGAATGCATACTTGCATTTTAGGCAGGGAAATAGTCATCTGTTTTATCTCCAAATATGTATCAAACACTGATTTTCTGTTGGGCACGGTACCAGGCTCTTAGAATTTAAAGGTGGTCCCTGCTTTCAAGGAACTTTACAGAGGGACACCAAAGAACCAGGATGACAAATAGGTTTTAACCTCCTAGTCAATTCCATTTGATTGGAAGTAGCCTCTTGGAGCCTTGTGTTAAAAATGAAACACAAAACAGAGAGCTTCAATTAGGCTTAGGAAGAAAGTGTAGAACTCGTTTCCTGATGCCTGCATCGGTACAGCTTACGTAGTGACATCTACTAGCCAATGCTGCCAAGGAAATAGAGCATATTTAATTCAGCAAAGTTGTTTTGAACATCTTTGCCGTGTGCCCTGTTCTGTGCTAGGAACTTGGGTGTAGTGGTGAATGTAAGTCTGTTAGCAGAGTCCAATCAAATTGGGGAAATACAGGCAACCGCGATAAAACACTCTTTTCAGGGCTTGTCTACAATTGGGGAGCTGGAGGCGCTGATGGAAAAAAGAGGACGGGTGGGCTGGAGCTCCCGGGAGGCTTTGTGGAGTGGAGAGGGAGAAGAGGAACCCAACAAAGAAAAGCAACAGTCTACCTGGAACATCAGCATTCCACCATCAAAAGCTGTTCTTGAAGAGCAGGTAAGAAAGGAGGAACCAAGGAAGACAGCAAAGCCCAAGTGAGCTGGTTTGTTCTTTCTTCCTTTTAACTTCCTCTGCCCCTTCTCTCAGAAGCCTCTCAGGTCGAGGCGGGGCAGGGGGTTGCACTGCAGTGTTTCCAGTCTGCCTGGGTTGGTACATTTCAAAGCGCTGCCTGGATGGAGAAGCTGTTCCTGGGGAGCAGTGTTGACCCTGCTCTTGCGGGCATGTGATGAATATTTCATAGCGCAGATGTAATCCCGTCCAAGCTTCCCTCTCCTTCCCCTGTCCAGCACCCCTCTCCTCACATCCCCCACCTCCACCCCAGCCCCAGTCCCCCATCGTTCCCAAGTCAGGAAAATCAGTCAAAACATTTATCAGGAATCGGTATGAACCAGCCAAGCGCTGTGAAGAGCTAATCTGTGCAGAGCTAATAAGAATGAACAAAGTCACCACAGACTCCACCATGGGCATCGCTGATAAGGATTTGTCAGAAGAATTGCAGGTAAGATCTGAACAGCCCGGGGAAGTGGAATGCAAATGCCTCGCTTCCCATCAGCCCTACTGGTGCCCACTCTGGGCAGACTGGAGACTTCAGAACAGAATCAGAAATGCATCCAGGAGTGGGGCCAGCAGGGGGGCCAGCTGGGACACAGGATCGTGCAGAAATGTGCAACAAAATCAGCGGGGCCAGCAAGCAGCAGCTGATGGGGAGGCGGGAGCTGGGTGGGGAGCAGAGGGTGGGAAAGGATGAGAAAGCAGGCTAGGGAAGAATTCCCTTTCTCTACATTTTAGCAGAGGGGACACGGTATGTGGGCTATGATGTAGGAAGTGCTGAATTGGGTAGAGGAAATAATATTCCAAACTACTGGAAGCTGCTGAAAACTGGAAGAGGATTTGGGAGTTGCCCACCTGGAAACATGAAAGATGGTCTTAGAGCAGCAGAGCAGTGGTCAGAGTGAGGCTTTGCAGCCAGGCACGCACAGGGTTGAATCCCAATGCTATCGGTTTCTAGCTGTTGAGACCTTGAGAAAGCTTCTTGACTTCCCCAAGCCTCAGTTTTCTCATCTGCAGTACTTCGCAGGCCTGTTTGTGAGGCTTACATCCACTAGCATTCATAGCGGGTGCATGACACAGTGCCTGGCACACAGTAAGGCTAAACAAAGTTAGCTATTACTCTGTTGTGAATTTTATGAGCAGTTTTGCCTAAAGACAATCTGTAACCTAATGATCTAACTCAGGTGCCAGCAAACTTTTTCTGTAAAAGGCCTGATAGTAAATAGCTTAGGCTTTGCAGGTCGTATGTTCTCAGTCACAACTACTGAACTCTCCTGTATCACCAAGGAGCCATAGATGGAATGAATACGGCTGCGTTCCAATAAAACTTATAAGAACAGGGGGTGGTCTGGATTTGGTCTTTGGGGCTGTAGTTGCCCACACCTAGTGTAATTGGTCTGCAAACTGTTTGAGCCTATGTATTTTATGGGAACTTCAAAGGGAGGCCAGAGGGCAGGCTGCCTTTGAGCCAACAGGCTTCCCACAGAGGCTGAAGGCATCTGGAGGAGTGAGCCCCCACAGTTTGCAGAGGCTGTGCTAAAGGTATGGGCTGGGGGTGCACATTCTAATAGATCTCCGAGAAGATTTCCCTATAAATGAGACATTATTGCCGTGACTGCATTATATGTTTCCCCTCTATGCATCTTCACTGAAAAGTTTATTGTGGGCCTGATGCATTTTTACTGCATCTCCTAAAAGTAGACACATTTTCATCTTTTTCTTGAAATACATATCGTTAAATCTCTCTACCAATTCCTTCTGGCTTATTGGACTTGGGAGCAAGCTGTGAAGGATGATTTGTTTTCAGGCCACAAAGCCACCCCCAAGACAGGCCTTTGTCACAACCCTCCAGCCACAGGGGAGAGTGGAGGCAGGGAGGGCGGGAGGCTTTGGCGTGGGGTGCAAATGAGGTTTTTGAATAACATTGCTTTCCTATTCCCTCACATGTTTTAAAATCTGATCGTTTTCTCAAGTGCTGAACTTGCCACTCTCCCAGTGCAATAATATTTTCATGCATGTGCGTGTGGCTTTACAGCTCAGAAAATGCTTTCAATATACGTATATATATAAAACCTCTCTCCACCGCTACTCCTCGAAGAAGTGGGAAGATAGGGAAGATCATTCCTGTACCACAGAAGGGATAACTGAGATGCAGAAGGGCTGGCTTCTCTGGAAGTTCAGGATCGGATGAGCCAATGAGGAACAATGCAGCACACTCAGTAGCACCCTTTCAAAGGGATCAGGTCCTAGCCTTTGCAGCCTGGGAAAGTGACCTTATTTGGGAAAAGGGACTTTGCTGATGTGATTGAGTTAAGGACCTTCAGATGAGGAACATTATCTAGGTGAACCCTCAATGCCATCACATTCAGATGGGGAGAATCATCCAGGTAGCGCCTCAACGTCGTCACATTCAGATGGGGAGAATCATCCAGGTAGAGCCTCAACGTCATCACATTCAGATGGGGAGAATCATCCAGGTAGAGCCTCAACGTCATCACATTCAGAGTGTCCTTAGAAAAGAGAGGCAGAGGGAGGTCATCACAGGTAGCACGCACTCGACATCATCACATTCACGATGGGGAGAATCAGTCCAGAGCAGAGAGAGATGTGAAGATGCTGGCCTTGAAGATTAGAATGAAGCTGCCACCAGCCAACGAATCACAGAAGCCCCCAGATGCTGCAGGGAGCAAGGCACAAGTTCTCCCCTACAGCCTCGGGAGGGCATGTGGCCCCGCTGATACCTGGGATTACAGCCTAAGATTGGTTTCAAACTTCAGTCCTCCAGAGTGGTAGGAGAATACATTTCTATTGTTGTAAGTCACCCAGTTGGTGGTCCTTTGTTACCATAGCCACAGAAGCTCACACAGGTAGTGGAGCAGGAGCTGGGAAGTAAGCCCATGTTTGCGGGGAAGCAAGCTCAGATCCCCACCCCCAAAACTCACCAAGCTACCAGCCTGGGGAAGGGCCTCTTCCTCTAAGGAGGATCAGGTTGGCGGGGATGTTGCTGGGTTCAGCCAACCATTTGGTATTGACTGAGTCCTCACTATGGTGTTTGAAGCGGTGGACTTAGGGGAGAATTAGAAGCTGGATCTATGCCCTCAAGAGGCTCACAGGCTGGCTGTGACTCAGCAAGTGGAACAGTGCAGTGTGTGATGAAGTGCCTGCCTGCAAGATGTGCACCATAATTCCTGAGTTCGTCCGTCTTCTAGCACAGACTGCAGCGTGCTCTGGCTTCTCTGCAGGTGGCCCAGGGGGAGGACCTAACTGCAGACATAATGTATTCCCCAAGCACCTCTGAGCCCCTGCCTTTTATGCATACTATTAGTGTGAAAGTACTGTATAACTCAGGCACTTAGCTCCTGTCCTGAGAATGAAAGTGGCCATGCTCAGGCAGGACCAGTGACTGAGTGCCAGGATGTCCAGACTTTCTGGGCTGGGATTTTCCACTGGAGGAGAAGGGAGAATGACATTAGATGTGATCTCGAGAAGGATGGGGCAGGGGGTGCAAATACAGAGGAGAGTGAAAATAAATTAAAACAATTGATTTCTCGTGTCTAATAGAGATTTTCTCTCTGTGTCTTTTTATTTTTTGAAACAACATTTGGCATATGTAATAAGACGCTGTCTGAAGCCACTCCAAGGAATTGGAACCTAACTAAAAAAATGGGGTGAGGGGCTCAGATTCATTTGAATTTCTTCCCAGAGCTAGCTAGGGAGGGGCTTGGGCTCACACAGCTGGAGGCCACTGTGATGTCCATACTGATGACAGCCCAGTTAGGAGGGCCTCACCCTCTGGCCCACCTCTGGGAAACTGGGCAGAACTTGAGGTTGAACCCAAAATGTAAATATCCTAATTGGCATCTTATTAATACAAGCAGAAAAGCCCATTGTTAAGGAAGAGAAAGCTCCCAATCCGCCACCAATTAATCTTTGGTTACTGGCAGCTCTCGTGCTCACCATATCAATGGGGTCCTGGACTCCAGAGTGTGCTGGGGAATAGGAAACAAGGACAGCACCGCCAACATGGCTGTAGAATCTCTGGGCTGGAGAATCTCATCCTCATGGAGTCCATGCTTTGGCCACCCTAGGGTGGGAGGGGCCCATTGTGAATGCAGGGGAGAAGGTTCAGGAAGAGGAAGGAGCACCTGCCATCAGACCGTCCTGTGGGCAGCACAGGGAAGGCTGCTCTGGAGGAGAGGACATGGGGTGGAGGGCTGCGGTGGACATCTGCTGGGTTATTTTTGTAGGGTGGGATCTGCAGCATCTGAGCTCCAGTGTGTATGGGGATTTCCCCATCATTTGAGTCTTGGTGGGAGGCAGAGCATGCTTTTCCTCTAAAGGAACAGGAAATTTCAGCTACTGTTTTCCAAGCATGGCTGGCATATGCCCCAGGCTGGGCCAGTCTGAACTTCCACTCTAAGCTGACCCACTCAGGAGGCAAAGCAGCAGGGACCAGGGGGAGTTTTCTCTGATGCTGGTAGTTGGGGGAGCCTCATCCCTGTGATTGGTGCTGGCAGGGCTGGTGGCACCATCTGAAGGGGGCAGGTGTAGTGTGCACTCCTGGCCTCATAGGCTCTCTTCACTTCTACCTGTTTTCCAAGTCTGGATTTGCTGATTACCTTCCACATAAATGGGGACCACCGGATCCTTTTTTTTTTTTTTTTTTTTTTTTTTTTTGAGACAGAGTTTCGCTCTTGTTGCCCAGGCTGGAGTGCAATGGCACGATCTTGCCTCGCTGCAACCTCTGCCTCCCAGGTTCAAGCAATTCTCCTGCCTCAGCCTCCTGAGTAGCTGGGATTACAGGCATGCTCCACCATGCCTGGCTAATTTTTTATTTTAATTATTAGAGACGGGGTTTTTCCATGTTGGTCAAGCTGGTCTCAAACTCCCAACCTCAGGTGATCTACCTGTCTCAGCCTCCCAAAGTGCTGGGATTACAGGCGTGAGCCACCGCTCCCAGCCACCTTTTAAATAAATTCATTTTCTGCTTAGATCTGCCAGAGTTGGTTTCTATTGCGAACACACCTGACTTAAACAACATGTTTTACCAGACAGAACAGGAGGCAAAGGAAGGAAATTCATATTTCTGGAGAGCCTGGTGTGAGCTAGGCTCAGAAATTGTGCCATTTGATACTCACAAGACCTGTGAATGATTCCCGTCACTTTGCAGTTAAGGGAGCTTGGGGCTCAGAGCGCTGGCTGGTCTGTAAGTGGCAGGTGGCCACGCTCCACGTCTGGAGCCTTGCACTGCACCACGCTGCTCCAGTTGCTCTGGCGAAGTGGAATAGGTTTCGCCTTGTGGAGCACCTCCTTCTCCAGATCATCTCCACTCATCTTTTAAGGCTTGACATACAATTTTCTGGGAAGTTCTCCAAGATCCTGCACCCCCAGGGCTGAGCTTATGCCCCCTCCTCTCTACTCTTATTGTGTGGAGATCTCTTCTGAGCAGAAGTCTTTCCCAGTGCCCATCCTGTTCTTCCATCATCCTGGCTGTCATCTTCTTTTCCGGAGACCCTAAGTGTATTAAGGCCAAGAATGAGGCTTTTGTCTCATGGGGCCTTATAACTTTAGCATCTGACACAATGCCTTATGCTTCTTGGTGCTCAATAAATGCCTAGCAAATGAAACTAATAATGATTCAAATCTTGGCAATACAGATGAAGTGTAATGTTTGTCACTACAAAAGGGACCATCTTATCCAAAAAAGATCACCTGTGTGTGTGTGTGTGTTTGAGATGGAGTTTCATTCTGTCACCCAGGTAGGAGTGCAGTGGTGTGATCTCAGCTTACTGCAATCTCCGCCTCCCTGGTTCAAGTGATTCTCCTCCCTCAGCATCCCAAGTAGCTGGGATTACAGGTATGCGCCATCATGTCTGGCTAAGTTTTTGTAGTTTTAGTAGAGATGGGGTTTTGCTTGTTGCCCAGGCTGGTCTCGAGCTCCTGGGCTCAAGTGATCACCTGCCTCAGCCTTCCAAAGTGCTGGGATAACAGGTATCAGCCACCGTGCCTGGCCACCTTTGTTTTTTAATGATAAACCCAGAGGCAGTTTGTTGGTCAGGATTCTCCAGAGAAACAGAACCAATAAGATAATCTATCTATCTAACCATCTATCTATCTGTCTGTCTGTCTATCTATCTATCTATCTATCTATCTATCTATCTATCTATCTATCTATCTATCTATATCTCTGTTACTCTATCTAGCTACCTACCTCCCTATCTATGAGGAGAATTATTAAGGGAATCAAAACTATGAAGGGCGAGAAGTACCAGGATCTGCTGTCTGCAAGCTGGAGAACCAGGAAAGTCAGTGGTATGATTCCCCTGTGTCCAAAGGCTCAAGAAGCAGGAGCATTGTTGTTCAAGGGCAGGAGAGGGTGGCTGTCCACGCTCAAGCAGAAGAGAAAATTAGCCCTTTCTCTGCCTTTGTGTTCAATTCACACCATCAACCAATTGGATGACACCCACTCACATTGGTGAGGGCAATCTTCTTACTCAGTCTGCTGATTCAAATGCTAATATCTTTCAAAAATACCCTCATAGACACTGCAGAAATAGTGTTTTACCAGCTATCTGAGCATTCCTTAGCCCAGTGAAGTAGATACATAAAATTAACCATCACAGGCAGGAATGGAAGGGCATGTACAGACTGTTGTCATAATTAGGCTGTAAAAGTTCAAGGATGAATTCAAGGCTTGGGAGCTGCCATGCTTCTTTTGGCCTTGGGGTGGTCATTAGCTAAGACTTCTTGAGGGGTAAGGTAATGATGGCAGCTGGGCCTCCCCTGTCTCCACCCCTCCCAGTTAGCATTGCGGTGGGTTCTGACACTTGGCTTACATGATGGTAAATCTCCGTAATGCACCACACTGGAATCTTCTGAAAATGGCCCAGCTGCATGAACTTTTCTGGAAAACTAGTTTTAAGAAAAGATTCTAGGGAATTGCCACATAGATAGTGGCGATATCTATGGGTGAAGGGTGAAGGTCAGGAGCCTAAGGGTTGGTGAGGGTGATTGGGGCACTTCCCACTTTCTCAGCCTCTTTTCCAACGTCAGCACTACGCTGTCCCAGTAAAACACTGACTGCAAGAGGAATCTTGCCTGTAGGTGGTGCTGCCTCCACCACTTGACTACAGGAGGCCATGTTTGTATTCAGAACAACTTTGATCAGGTAAGTGCTCCAGAAACGTGACTCAAGAGACCATCCCAGACCACCTGTTCTGCACTGAGAGGTGGTCTTGGGAGGCAGTTCTTGTCTGAAAGAACTTCCCTCCATTTCATTGCAGAATTCTACTCGCCATGGCCTGAGGTCCCCCACCTGCCTGAGCTCTGCTGACTGAGCGGAAGAAGACTGTCCTTGGATTGTTCTCATCACTAAATAATTTCCAGCCAGCTAAGCGGGAGCCTCGGAACCACATAAAGTGTTGTCTGGAGAAATCTTGCCCAGATATAACATTGAGACAACATTTAAAACCTCATTTAAGTGAACACAAAGAGAGGGCTCCTGGGTAAAAGAGACTTAATTAATCTCGTTTCTGTGTAGATACTTTTAATTAAATGTAACTCCACATTCCTTCCAAGTAGATTGGAAGGGCTGGGCAGTCTTGCTACTTGGTGGAGCTGAGTTGGGAGGGGCCAGCAGGTGGGCTGAGGCCGTTAGAGATGCTGGAAGTACACAGCCAGCCCAGGGCTGGAAACCTGGGATGTGTCCTTGCCTCCCAACTCCCTCCATCCCTCAAGCCAAAATGTACCTCTAACCATAGGTTCTGCCTCCATAATCATCTCTTGAATGCCTCGTTTCTCTCCAATGCACAACGTTAGTTTGAGTTCAGGCCCTCAACATCTGTCTCCTGGATTATGACATTGATCTCTGACTTGTTCTCCCACTCTCCAGTCTCAATCCCTTTCAGTTCATTCTAGTTCATCTAGCTAAATGACTTCTTAAAACCCTACTTTCATTCCCCTGATCAAGAATTCAAAATACCTTTCAATTTTCTGATTAAATGCAAGTTTTTCCCCTTGGCATGGCCAGAGTATGGTATCTCAGAAGACTAGTCAAGATTAGGAGCAGCTATGGTGCCTGGAGAAGAAGGTGAGATTGGGTGGATCCAATAAGAAGTCTCCCCAGGGGGAAACTAGACCAGAGTCAGGCAGGCTGTGGCTGCACAACAAGTTGCTTTGAAGTGTCTAGGCATAGAGGATGAATTTGGATTTCAGACAGTGGACACTGAGAAGACTAGAAGAGAGGCAGTTTCAACTGAAGGAGAAACCTAGAGGAATTCCATGAGCCAATGAGAAGTAAGCCACAGGGAATATTTATAGTGTAATCTGCTGCCCTGGGCAGAGAAGAGGAAGTGGTTAAAGAAACCAGGGATAGAATTACATGTGGCCATAGATTGAATTACACTATCTATGTGACAAAGATTGGTTGCTGACCAATACCAGGGTTTCTCCTCTTAGTCCTGTCACACAGACTACATTCACTTCACTCTTCCCTTTCTGATAGATGGGGCCATTTAACTGAGTTTTGGCAAATATGGGTGAAAGGGATGCATGCCAAAAATCCCCTAAGAGGTCTTCCATGTCATCTCTTTTTGCTCAATCCCTGTCTGGATGGAGTGGATCTAGTGGAGGATCTAAAGGATGACAAAGACATTAGATAGATGGATCTGCAGGCTCTACATTAGATAGATGGATCTGCAGGCTCTGAATGACTCTGTGGCGCACAGCCTTTCTTTCCAGCCCCACCACCATATTGGATTGTGGCAGGACTGAGAGAAAAACATGTACTGTGTCAAGTCACTAAGATTTTGGGATTGTCTGAGACAGAAGTTAGCCTGTCGTGACTAATATAATAGGCATCCTGTCATGATGACACCTAGGAGAAAAAGAAGCAGGTAGACCTGGACCACATTCAGCCCCTATAGTGAAGGCATGTGAAGGTTCCTCCAGGGTAAGTCCACTTCTAGTCCTACCAATATCTCTTGATCTTTCTTTCCTCTTCTTCCGTAACCCCAAGGAGATCCTAATCACTTAGAAGAAGAAAGCTAGACAGACCCTGCCTCAAGGGGAAGAGTTGGAATATTGTATTATTTATATTTCTGCTTCAACACTGATGCAAAACTAGGGCTTAGAACAACAAGCATTTACATTTCTCATTCATAAATCTGTGTGTTGACTGGGGTGGAAGCTCTGATTTAGGTTGAGAATTGTGTTCAAATCTGCTCCATGTGCTGCTGATTCTGGGGTCAGGAGCCTCATAGCAGACTTCAGAAGCACACACCATCCAGCCAAGCCACACAAACACATTGGAGCTTCTGCTCATGGTGCATCCACCAACAGTGCATTAATCAAAGCAGGTGACAAGCCCAAAGTCAGTAGGGTGGAGGTGTTTCCTCTGCATACTAGGAGCCATGGCAGGGTAAGAAGGAAGGGAGAACTGTGGAAAATCATATAATGTGCCACAGGTACCATCTCTAGTAAGACAACTACCTGCCTAAAAGCCAATGCCATGGGCCCCTGTAAGCCTATGTTTGTTTGAGTGGTGTCAGAGGCTTCATAGAGCTTCTAGGAGGATTGGCCAGGCTGTTTTAGATAATGAAAAGGGAGAACTGGGAATAAAAAAATCTCATTTCTTGTCCAGCTGCTAAGTGGCCTTTGGCAAGTCACTTCTCTCTGGGCCTCAATTTAATTATCTGGGACATGAGAGAGATGGACAGGAAGATTTCCAATGTCCTTTTAAACTCACACCTCTGAAGACTCTAAGGCAGCCAGTCTTCATGATCCTAATCCAAGATCTTTGAGAGGCTGTTGTCTTCAAGCCAGTGGTGCATGCCCTGCCCCAGCAGAGAAGTCTGGGAGGAGGCGGTGTCTGCAGAGCCCTCCCCAGAGGGGAAGTGGGGAGGAGAATGCTGAGAGAAGGCCCGAGTATATTTCTCTGTGCACTTCTAAAAGCCCTTAGATCAGGCTGCTCAGGGCCTGATAATTTTTCCATTAAGAGGAAATAATTTTCTGGGTCTGTTTTGGTTGTATTTATCTGTAGTTGACAGCATCAGCCGCCGCAGCTGTGACATGCCGCCTGTCTCCCAGACCAGCATGTACTTGTGGGGACAGAAAGGGGCAGAGGTCTCAGCGTCTCCCGGCCTGGACGAACGGGAAAGACAGCTACAACATGACCCTGGTATCCATCTCTTGTGACCCAGCTGTGACCTCGGGTACCTCCCACTCCATTTTCTTCCCTAAAAAAGAAATGTAAACAATAACCCAACCGTGAAACCCACCGCTGTGCTATCTCCACCCCAGCCCCCACCTTCTGCCTATCGCTTCTTCTAAGCCAGCTTGACAATAACCATTCATCACGAAAAAGAAAACAAAGTACGGAGAAACAAAAACCAATCTAAAGCTGCAAATTTACGTCAAACTTTGAAAAATGGACTGCGAGATGGTTGTGCAGTGAGCTCTTTCTGCTTTCCAGAACAGATGGGGCTGGGCACCTCCTGTCACAAACCCACATGGCCCTGAGTTCAACTTGGAGGTGACTACAGCCCACGGACCAGAATTGACTTTCAGAGGTGACATTGGGATGAAGAGGGGGATAGAGTCCTCTGGGAATTGTGGCAAAGGAGAGCCACCTCTTGTGTTGGGAGTACACCTCCCTTGGGTGAAGTTCTGAGTGGACCTTGGCCTGGGACAGGGTGACACTGGCTCCATCCCATCCTCTGGATTCTGCCTCCTTTGGAGCTGGGGTATAAAATCCTGGCAGGTCTAACTTCAGGCGAGGCTGGGGAAGGAGGAAATCACAGATATCTAGTCCTCATAGTTGTGTGTCTAGAGAACTTTACCGATCTCACAGTGTTTTCATAGCACGTTCTCATCACTATAAGCAAGCCTAGGATACAGGCAGAGCAGCTTATCCCATTGCAAAGTAGAGGAAAGTGAGGTGCTACGCTAGTCTGTAACTCACCCAAAGTCATGCAGCTTGTGAGTGACAAGGTTGGACTTGAACCTAGGTTCTCCTATCTCCAGAGCCAAGGATCTTCTCCCTTTTCAGGGCATTTGAAACCAAATCACAGCATCATTAAATGCATTCATTTCCCAGAAGGGGCATCTCAAGACCAGAGAGGAGAACTGACTTCCACCAGGCTATATGGCCAAACAGGTAGTAGATTACAACCAAGACCCAGGGTTTCCTGATTCCCAAGCCAGGAGGAAGTGTCATGCTGGCAAAGTCCCGGAGAAGGAAGACCAGAAATTCTACAGCTGCGTTTCCCTGGGAAGGGGCTGGGGTGGCAATTGGTGGGGGCCAGGTGCGTTGTTTTGCCCCTGGGCTTTGCTGGGGATGTGGTACCTGTTTGTGTCTTAGACTGGTCCTGATGCAGCCTTAGAGTGACTGACAGCTGGGAGGGATGACAATTGGCCCCCGGCTAATAGCGTGTGGAGACGGGTTGTTTCTGCCTCATCGGACCCATTTTTTCCTTTCCTTCTCCTCCTTGTGGAATCTCATCCCTCTTTCTGCTCTACCTCTCCAAGCTGGTCACCTAGTGCCCTTGGCCTATCCCCAGATGCTCAGGACCCCGAACACCCTGGCCCACGTCTTATCTCCTGAGGAGATCCAGACACTGTGGGCGTCCCCGACCCCTCGCTGTTCACCGGCAGACTTCCCTCTATGGCGATCCATTTCCTTAGCGCCCACACTCTGTAAGAAGATCCCGCTAATCTGCCAGGCTTAGGGAAGCCGCACTGCTCAGGTTCCAATCCAGGTTCCACTGCATATGAGCCCTGTATCTCTGAGCAAGTTAATTAACCTCTCTTAGCTTCAGTTTCCTTATCTGAGAAGTGAGGATAATAATACTTACCTCAGAGGGTTATTGGGAGCTTTAAATGAATTTATGTAAAGAACTTACCACAATGCCCGAAGCGTAATAAACTTTCAATAAATGTTAGTTATTTTTAGTTTTTAAACCTATTCGTGCTCCTGTCTCAGTGGAGGCTAATGACTCACTCCAACATGAAAATAGATGTGATTTTACAGAGATCTAATTGGGAAAAGCCTTAACAGAAAGGTATGGAGACTTTAGTCCCTGAGTCACACACTTAGGGAGGACCCCCTAGAGTGGTGGGGGTGTCTCTCTGACCTCCTCAGAGCACATTCAGGCTCCAGGTATGGGTCATGAGTTGGACATTTGGATCTGTTAAGATTTCATGTGAACTGGAGCCAGGCGTGTTGGCTCACACTTATAATCCCAGCACTTTGGGAGGCTGAGATGGGTGGATCGCTTGAGGTCAGGAGTTTGAGAGCAGCCTGGCCAACATGGTGAAAACCCATTTCTACTAAAAACAAAAAATTCACCAGGAGTGGTGGTGTGTGCCTGTAATCTCAGTTACTCGGGAGGCTGAGGCAGGAGAATCGCTTGAACCTGGGAGGCAGAAGTTGCAGTGAGCTGAGATTGCACCACTGCACTCCAGCCTGGGTGACAGAGCAAGACTCCATCTCAAAAAAAAAAAAGAAAAATCTTATGTGAACTGGAACTCTCATTCCCCAGCTGAAGCACAGAGCAGGGGGTCTTGGAACCACAGACGTGGGATGACGGGGACACAGGGGGGAAGTGGCGTGGAGGAGAGCAGTAGGTCTATGGCCCTGGTGCCATCTCACACAGGGCAGTGGGATGCCAGTAGGGTGTGGAATCAGATGACCAGGATTCAAGTCTTTCCCCCTCCATTTATTAACTGTGTTCTCCTGCGGAAGTTATTTCTCTGACTTTCTGTTTCCTCATGGGGAAAATATTAAAATAAATGATGTAGATAAAAAGCACTTTGTAAGTGATATACCAAGGTACTGTTTTTTCTTTGGGTAGCTTGAGTCAAAAGAATTTTAGGTTTGGTGAATCTGAACTCTAATACTCAAGAACCCTGTGGCCCTATTGTTCTTGCCAGAGCTGTGGGTTGTAAGGAGCAAAGACCCCTAAAAGGATGTTCCCGTGTGTGTGAGGGGAGGGGAGGGGCTGTCAAGGACGTGGAGTCTTGGTGTGCAGGGCTGTGGCTCCACGAGCCTTGTGGAAGACAAGAGAAGGTGGGCCAAGTTTCACAGTAGCCCCTGGGAACGGCTTCTCTGCCTCCCTTGGGCAGCCTGGGTTTTCGCTCTCAGCATTTTGAACTTTTTTCTGTGCATCTGCTCTGTCCTCTCTCCATTCTGTCAGCTTACATTGCTTACTTATCACTTCTACTCACCTAATAATTTCACTTTATTTGTGCCCACATCATCCTTGCCGTATCTTTGCACAAACTTTCTGTTTTACTATCCACTACCACTGATATGGTTTGGCTGTGTCCTGACTCAAATCTCACTTTGAATTGTAATAATCCCCACGTTTCAAGGTTGGGGCCAGCTGGAGATAATTGAATCATGGGGGATTTCCCCCACACTGTTCTCACGATAGTAAGTCTCATGAGATCTGATGGTTTTATAAAAGGGAGTTCCCTTGCCCACGCTCACTCTTGCCTGCCACCACGTAAGATGTGACTTGCTCCTCCTCGCCTTCTGCCACGATTGTGAGGCCTCCCCAGCCATGTGGAACTGTAAGTCAATTAAACCTCTTTCCTTTATAATTACCCAGTCTCGGGCATGTCTTTATTAGCAATGTGAGAACAGACTAATACAACCACCAGTGGCAATTTTCCTCTAAATGTTTTTCTCAAAACCCAGAAAGAACCTGATCTTCCTCCTCGGCCTCCAAGAGCATAGGTCACTAGCCTCTCTATGGATCGGTTACTCTTAGGTCTCACGCCCGCCCCTCATCAATCATCTGTGGCTGGAAAAGCAGAGTCATGTGCTACCCAGGGGGCTTGGAGTGGGGTGGATTCCCTTAGAATGAGTTTTAGATGGGTTAGTAAATGATCAGCAATCCTAGGACATGTAGGCAAGTCACAAGATCTCCACAACAAACTCTCCTGGTTCCTCGTCGGTAAAGCACGTTATCAGGTAGATGAAACGAATCAGTTAGTGAAAGTGCTTCCCTTGATCTGACCCCTCCTCTCCATCCCCTCGGCCACTGTCTTAATCCAGGCCTTCATCATCGCTCACCTAGGCTAAACCACTAGTCCTCTAACTGGTCTCTTGGCCTCCAATGGTACTTCTCCCCCATTGGATCACATCTGTTTTCCACTGAATTGCTGTAGTGATCTTTCTAAAATGCAGACATGAAGAGCTACAAGATCAAGAGTTGGTGAGGATGTGATGAAACAGGCATCTTCTGTTTTGCTGATGGGACGGTATATTCCTACAATGTTAGGGGATAGTAAGATGGCAATCTATTAAAATTCAAAACACCATAACCTTTGATTCAGCAGTCCTACTTTTTTGGGGGGTGGTTTATCCTATGGAAATAAAAGCACCGGTATGTAAGACTACATGAGTTATGTGAGATATTGTAGCATTATTTTAGATGTCGACATAATTGTAAATAACCTTGATATTCAACAGTAAATGTTTAAATAAATGTTATTACAACTGTACACTGGGAAATTATACATATATTTTAAAATATTTCTGTGTCTGTTGACTAGAAGGAGTATCACAACATGAGATAAGCAGATTGCTTAACAAAAGGTATGATGCCATTTTCTAAGAAACTAGTAGTTTAAAAATGGCCTATATGTCTACATGTTCATATTTGCCTGAGGAATCACTGGGCACCTGGGGTGTTCTAGGACAGCGGTTCTCAAGCTTTCATAAGCGTCAGAATCACCTGAAGGACAGTAGCAGATTGCTGGGAACACCCCAGGTTTCCTATTTAATAGATCTGGAGTGAGGACAAGAACTTGCCTTTCTAACAAGCTCCGGGAGGATGCTGATGCTGCTCTTCCAGGGAACGTACTTTGAGAACCACTGGCATAGAGGCTACTGGGGCAATTAGAAGTAGGGTGGGAGAAATTATGAAAGTTTTCTTTATAAAACTTACTATATTACTTCACTGGCTTTAGTACATATACATAACTGCTATCTATTTTGGAGAGGAATATAGTAATAGAGAGGGAAACAATTATGTGAAAAAGGAAAGGAAATCCACTTAGCTCCTGCCACTCCCTTCCCCAATCTCCTTCAAAGGATAAAGTCTTGCTCAAAGGATAAAGTCCAAACTCGTGGGTGTGGCATGAAGGTCTTTTGGGATTGGGGCCCTGCCTTTGACCTCTTCAGTCTCACATCATCTGTCTGTGCTTAGCCCATCTACTCCATAACCTATGGAGCCTCCTGTCATTTGGGGATGTGCCTGTTCCACACTTCATTGCCTTGGCTCCTTTGTTTGCCTTTGTGAGCTTCAAAGACAGGGACTGACTACCTTGTCTTTGGATTCTCAGCACGAAGCGCAGTTCTGTGCCTATATAGTAGGTGCTCAATAAATTTTGTTGAATGGGAGGATGAATGAATGAACTGTAGGCGCCCAAAGGAAGCTGCTGCGTTGGAACCTCCCGTGCAGAGTTAGTCCTGCTCTACGGAGCACCCTCTGAGGGAGCGGACTGCCGCTCTGGTTCCCAGGTGCCTGTGTGTCAAGGAAATGCAAACAAATGCAAACAGCAGGGAAAGCGGGCAGGTGTGGGTCTAGCAGTCTGTGTTCCCGACCCACCTGCTTCTCCTTGAAACTCTTCAGCCCCTCCTCAATCTTCCCAAACCCACTCAGTCTAAGTGGGTAATGGCAAAGGGAGGAGGGAGGTTGCAGCGAGGTCCCAGCATGGGACTTTCAAAGGGCCTGCATCGTGATGCTAATTTGTCTTTGGAGCAAGAGCCTGTGAGTGTGAATGAATGCATGGGTGCCTAGAGATGTGGGTGTGTGGGCATGTGCACACTCACCTATAATTAAGCACAAAGCCTCATATTTGTGTGGTGCTTTACAGTTTATAAAGCATTTCATATTCATTATTTCATTAAGTCCCAGGAAGCCCTGTGACTTATGCAGAGAATTGTCATTTTCATTTTTTAGATGAACAAAGTAAGGCTTGGAGAGTGGAAGTGACTTGCTTCAGATGACACTTGGAGGGAGCCCATCGAGATAAACAACAAAGGTATCACCTGGTTCTGTTTCCAGGGCCTGCCCTTCCTCCTGGCATCCTGAGCAGTGAATGAGATGAGGGCAAGGCAGGGCAGGGCCAGGCAGGACCCCCCAGATCTGTCCACGCAGGAGGTCCTCCTTAGTGGGACCCGATCACCCTTCCTGTGGGTGGGGCTGCTCCAGTATCTTCATGCCCTATTCATCAGCTGGTCACTCATCAGATATTGTTGAATACCTGCCATATGGCTCATCACTGTGGGGGACACGGAGATATTTGTAAGACGGAGAGTATCATAATGTACAAGAATAAAGAATGCTTTGGAGTTAGGCAGGCCTGGGTTCAGATGTTGTCATTGCCTCCTTTCCTAGCTGTGGGCTTTTGGGCAAATTATTTAACCCATCTAAGCCTCGGTTACCCTATCTCTAAAATGGGATCAGTAATACCTACCTTGATTGCTGTGAATAACCAATGAGGAAATGTATGTAACGTGCTCTGCATACTGTCTGGAACACAGTTAACCCTCAATAAAAACAATCATTGTTCCAGATGGTGCATTCAGGGAGGGCCTCACAGAAGAGGGGCCTCTTTAACTGGATTTCTTTGGGCCTAATTGATCCTCTGAGGTTCCAGGAGCTCATTCAGTGTTTAAATCTGTGCATGAGGAAGTCTGGGTTAAACAGTCCAGTCTGTCTTTGGGGATTAGTCCCTGGTGTGCTGTTCTCAGTCCCTCTAGGACTCTAAGTGAGGAGCTGGCAACAAGGAGAGCCTCTGTGAAGAGAGCCAGCTTCCTATAAGCTCTGGGGCAGGGAGGAGGGTGGAGGGAGAGATCCAAGAGGAGAGGGCAGTGAGTGACCCAGGCAGATGCCCAGTGCAGGACCTGGCCCTATGGTTGCCATCCAAGGAAAGAGTGTACCAGCTTTAGCCCTGAGTTGCTGCTCCATTCAAGGCTGGAGGGTGGGACCCACCAGGAAGGTGTCCTCACCCTACCCACTCTTCATTCTTTCATACGCTGACACTTTCTTTTAGTGTTTGCGTTACTATCCTTTCCTTTTACTATCTCAGCCCCTGGGTCTTTAGAAAGGGGCAGTGGAGGCTGGGCGTGGTGGCTCACGCCTGTAATCCCAGCACCCTGGGAGGCCGAGGTGGGTGGATCACGAGGTCAGGAGATCGAGACCATCCTGGCTAACACGGTGAGACCCCGTCTCTACTAAAAATACAAAAAATTAGCTGGGTGTGGTGGCAGTCGCCTATAGTCCCAGCTACTCGGGAGGCTGAAGCAGGAAATGGCGTTAACCTGGGAGGAAGAGGTTGCAGTGAGCCGAGGTTGCAGTAAGCCGAGGTTGCAGTGAGCTGAGATGGCGCCACCGCACTCCAGCCTGGGCGACAGAGCAAGACTCCATCTCAAAAAAAAAAAAAAAAAAAAAAAAAAAAAGGCCGGGGGGCAGTGGAAAAAAGCCTGGATTTTGAAGCCTGGTAGATATGGTTGGACCCTGTTTTCCCTACTCACTAGCTGTGTGACCTTACAATAATTCCTTAACTTTTCTGGGCCTCATTTTCCCCTTCAGTGAAATGTGGATGATGATAATTCCAAAACCCACAAGCTGATTGCTAGGATTACATAAAATAATGCTGTGAGCTCAGCACATTGAAGGTACTCAATAAGTAAGGATTTGCTCCCTTTCTGCTATTGAACTTGATTCCTGTTTCTATCCCTTTTCACCAGATGTCAGAATGGCTGCCCACCCACAGTAAGCTGTAGGATTGCACCTTTAGGAATATCTATTTTTCTTTCCTTTAAAAAATGGGATAGAGGCTGGGCACGGTGGCTCACGCCTGTAATTCCAGTACTTTGGAAGGCCGAGCCTGGCGGATCACGAGGTCAGGAGATCGAGACCAACCTTCCTGACTAACACAGTGAAACCCTGCCTCTACTAAAAATACAAAAATTAGCTGGGCGTGGTGGCGGGCACCTGTAGTCCCAGCTACTGGGGAGGCCGAGGCAGGAGAATGGCGTGAACCCAGGAGGCGGAGCTTGCAGTGAGCCCAGATCGCGCCACTGCACTCCAGCCTAGGTGACAGGGCAACACTCCGTCTCAAAACAAAAAAAAAAGTGGGATAGAAAATTAAATACAGCTAGACGCAGCACCTTCCCCAGGGAGAAAGTCGTCTGGTTGTGGTGTCAGGGATGAAACCACCTGCAGGACCTCGGGAGAATGAGCGGTAGAAGATGGGAGCCAGAAGAGTAAGATCCCAAGGCAGCTACATCCACCCGTCCCTGAGAGTGCACCTCCCCCTGGCTGGCAGAGCACCGTCCAGAGATCATTCTAGAACTTTCAGAATTATCTTAGACTCTTTTTTTCCTCTTCTCCTAGATTCAATTTGTTAGACTACAAATATGATTTGAGTGCTCACTATGTGCTAGATGCTATTCTATGTGCTTCACTTTAAACTCATCCCTCCTGCGATTTTGCCTTAGGGTGACCCTTTATTTACTGAATGCCTGCAATGTGAGCCAGGACCCCTGATATCAGGCAGCTGAGAATATTATCTCTGTTAGTGCTCACCAGAATCACAAAGGTGTGTTCCCTAGTATCTTCATTTTACACATGGCATCCTGGGGACCAGTGACACTGAAGATCCTGCCCAGCATCACACAGTGAGTGGGAACCGGAACTGAAGCCCAGGTAGGCTGGCTGAGACGGTTCAGCTGTACTTCTCCATGCTGGCTTTGTCTCTTTCTAAGGCTACTGCAGGGGCTTCCTCACCCTTCCCCACCTAAGCCATCCTCCAGGCCACCATCAAAATGGCCTTTCTAAAGTTCCAACAGCCTAGGTGGCCCTTCAAAGACCTTCTCAGGCTTCCTTCTCTTATCTCTCCAGCTCATCTTCTGACAATTGCCTTCCAAACACTTGCCTCTCCAAGCAGGCCATGTGTTTCCACACCTCTGTGCCCTGCACACAGTTTTTACTCCATTCTCTGAATGCGGAAATGAACTTTCACCTCCTCTGTGAAGCTTCCCCTGACCCTCCAGGCCGACCCCACAGTCCTATCCTGTGGTCCCACAGCAGCAGCCTCAGACAGCCATTCCAGCACCTATCCTAGAGAGTATTAGAATTTATTTGTTTGTATTCCTGATTTCTCCTTAGTCTGTAAATTTCTTGAGGCAGAGAATGACTCTTATTTATCTTCGTATTCCTAATGTCTTGTACAGTCAGTGTATGGCACATAAAATAATGTTCTAGAAGTGTTCGTTGAGCTGAGTTAAAGTTAGGGCTATTGGTGAAAGTCAGACCAAACTGCCAGAGACGACCCCCTACATACTCCTCACCCGGGTTTGCTTTCTGAGAACCATTCTTTGTGGGACCCCTGCCCACCCCTGCCCCCCCCCGCCCCCCCCCCCCCCCTCAAAACCTCTCTTGGGTCTCAAGGCTTCAGGATCTTTGTACTGAGAGTAAAGAGTCATACCAAGCTCTTGGCACCACCATCACCTCACTCTGGGATCACAGACAGGTTTCTGGCTTCCTGAGGTCCCTGCTGCCCTGCCACTCCCCATCTGTCTGCATCAGTTTGAACTGCTATGACAAAATGCCACAGACTGGCCGGTTTATAAACAACAGATGTTTATTTCTTATAGTTCTGGAGACTGGGAAGTCCAAGATAAAGTTGCCGGCAGATTTGGTGTCTGGTGAGGGCTTGCTTCCTCGTCCATAGAGAGCACCTTCTTGCTATGTCCTTGCATGGTGGAGTCAAGCTAGCTCTCTGGGTCCTGTTTAGAAAATCACTCATCCCATTCATGAGGGCTCCACTCTCATAACCTCATCACCTCCCAAAGTCTCCACCTCCTAATACTGCCACCTTGGGGGTTAGGATTCAGCATATGAATTTGAAGGTGGCACTAACATTCAGGCCCTAGTGCCACCGCTTCTAGCATCTCACCACCATTAAAAGGAAAAGCTGGAGAAGGTAGACCAAGCTCCCAGGAATTCCTATAAGGCAGGAATTGACCAGATGGAATAAGCACCATTCACAGGTGGGATGTAAGTCAGGAGGAAGAAGATCATTCACAGAGCAGGGCTTTGTGCCTCTAGGAGAGCTGTAGGTCTCTCTCTGGGACTCTGAGATGGGGAGAAGAGCCTTTGCCTCAACTAGTCCTCCCAGATTGAATGAGGCAGGGGAGCTTGCATTGATCGAGCATTTCTCCTGGGCTTTATAAACATTGTTACAGTGAATGAGGGGGTGAAACACGATCATCCGCACCTTCCCAGAGAAGAAACTGAGCTCCCAAGGGGTTGTGTACAGGCACCTTGCATCTGTGTCCACGGTCAACAGAGAGCAAACTAGTAAAGGCAGGATTTGAATCCCTCCCTGGCCAGCACTTAGCTACTGAGAAAAGGCCTAGGGCAGAAAAAGCTCTTGGATATCCAAATGATTTGACTTTTTAACATGCTGGCTGCAAGGGTCCCTGCAGCTAGCCTAAACCCAGTGCGGGAAAACAGTTCCCTGATAGTCTTACCCAGGCTTCGCTGAACTCTGCTTGATAAGCACACTCTTTTCCAGCTGGCTGCCCATTGAGTGCGGTCAGATTTTTGCCAGAAAACAAAGACGACCCCCTCCCAGACCAATTTCTTGTTCTGCTCTTCCTTCCCTAGAGCCTATTTCCAATGACTACTGACGAAGCTTCTCTCATTGGCCAAACTTCAGTCTGGCTCCTCTGAGCCTTCTTCTCTACTAGTCTTCAGCCTTGGTCTTCCTTGTCTGTCTCTGCAGAGTCTAATATTAGTAAAATTCCCAGAAAGCTAATTTAGGAGGAATCCTTCCACCCTTGATATCTGAGCACCCTGGTCTCCCTTCAGCAAGAATTCCCATTAAGTTGACTTAGCAAGAATTCTCCTCTCCCTGGTCCACCGACCCCCTACATTCTGCTCGCTGGCTATCAATCCCCATCTGTCCTTGCTGTATTCACAATCAAGCCCTATCTTTCTCCCCTATTTCAATAGTCTTGCTGCCTATGGTGATAGTCCTGCAGAAAGTCTTCCTTACCATTTTAGCAAGTGTCAGGATAATCTCTTCTTTAACACTGCTCCCACATCCTGAGCATGGGCAGCAGCAGAGACAAGCAAAAACCAGTGAGTCACTCTCATGTCTTCCCACTCCCGACTGTCTTTGGGCCTGACTGGTACCAGTGAGTGGGATTTGCTACAGGAATCAGGGCAGAGACCTGGAGCCTCAGGACCCCAGAATGAGCTGGGCAGGGCAAGAATTAGCTGCCCTCAAAAGAACAGGCCACGTTGGGGTGGGGTCTGCCTGGCAGCTAGAGCTGCTGGTCTGAGTAGTTGGTCTGGATTTTACCATGCATGCTGGTACACAAGAAATGTCATGCTACTTGATTAAATGAAATGAAATGTGGTGTTGAGGTTCCATCCCACCAAGGTGTCAGGATGCTTTCCCACCCGCACCCGACCCTTGGGCCAGGTTGTGCACAGAGCCGGCACTGGAGAAGTCCTTTGATCCTGGGTCCTCACTGGTCCCCAGTGACATAATCATTTCCCATCCTGTGTGAACCCGGACAGTGGATGGTTTGTTGCTTTTGCATCAGACTTGGAGATGGGAAAGAATCTGCTGAGGCTCCTCAGGCAGAGCCATGAGCCACTCCCTCTGAAGCCCTCTACTTCCCAAACCCCCATCCCCATCTCACTTTGGAAAGTCCCCGTTCCTCTGCTTCTCTGGGAAGGCCTGGTACAATCCATCCAAGAAGCCAAAGGTAGAAGCTGTCTTTCTATCACTTACAGTTCGGGAAGTGACCTGCTACCTTCTTGAAGAGGGAGAGAAAATTAATTTAGGAATAAAACACACAGGAACATCTCCACAAGCCATCCCGCCCGCGCCTCTCCTCTCTGGGATGAAGAGAATGTGTGTTTAGGTTGCCAGGTCTCGAGGAACAGCAGGGGCAGGGCTGGGAGTGGGGTTGAGAGTTTTAATAAAAGGAGAAACACTCACTCACTATATTCTTCCCTCCCAGTCTTCTAAACCACCTACCTCAAAGGCCTTCCGGAAGGGGAAACAGGCTTGGAACATCTTCCCTTGGGAGCTGAGCCCAGGTTTAAGGAGGCGGTGTATTTGTTTATCGAATTTGAAATGGGGAAAGGGTCCACTGGGAAGGGTGAGAAATATTAAAGCGCCTGCCAGGGCTGAGCAAAGGTTTCTGTCCATCTGCCTGTCTGGGGACCTGGGTGTATACTGGGGGCACCGTGTGTGTGTGTGTGTGTGTGTGTGTGTGTGTGTGTACTTTTCTCTCTGGCTGTACTGGGTGGCAAGGTACCAAAGGGAGAAACTGTGTGCCCACCCACCTTGAACATACTATGCTAATGAATGAAGCATTACAATGTCATTTCCCAAGGGCCCCAAACCCAGATCACATCTCCATTAATACACCCCTGGAGTTCATTGTGATTGGCATCGCTACAATAAACAGTAAATGAGTGAATAATAATTGGCCATCTATTTGAAAGTGTTTCTGAGGTTGCCATGGTAATCACACCTTTTATTAAGCTTTATTAAGCCGCAGCCTGGGGAGTGAGGCAGCAGGAGCCTGGACTCCCTGGGCCCGCTGCAGGGGATCTGACCTGCTTGGTGACCTTTCCTGGGAGGCTCTAGGGTACAGGGGTGGGTCCCGGACACCGCCTTTTTATTTTCTTATTTAATTTTTTTTAACTATTCACCTTCTCTGGAACATTTGAGATGATCTCTTTAATCCCCAACTAAATAGAAAAGAAAAGGTTTCCCTCCTGTTTTTTCCCCTCCTCAGATACTTAGGGATGGGAATGGAGGGAGGGCAATGTTATTTTAGTTTTGCCCTAAGAATTTCCTCTCTGAACAATGTTAAGAATTAAAATTAGAAAAATTCTGGAAAATAAAATTTATTTATTTTAGGATGATGACGAAAATCCTTCAGATAAGGTGCTATTATCCTGTCTTTATTATTCCTCTCTCTTCCCACCCTCCACTAGTGAATTCTAAATCCCTCTATGCAAGGAAAAGACTTTAATGTGAAACTACCTAGAATATCAGATCATTGTAATTCCTGTCCACCAGGAACAAGCAGTGCAGTATTATTCTTGCATACAAGAGTAAAGTACATTTCTGAATCCAGGGTCAATACCATTCTCTCTCTCTGTCTCTCTCTCTCTCTCTCTCTCTCTCTCTCTCTCTCTCTCACACACACACACACACACACACACGAGATTCAGGAACTTCTTGTTCTGCTTGTGGGTCTGCTCACTTGCTGAATTCTGATTTCGATGTCAGTGGGTAGGCATCTAAACTTTGGGAGTGATGGACTATGGATTGTGGCAGGAGCATCTATTCATGCCTGTGGATGTTAAAACAACTAGCTTATTGTTACACCTGCTCAGAACTGTCCAAATCTGCAGCAGGAGAAAAGTCATGCTTGGAAATGGTCACAGTCAAATCAGGAAAACAGTAACTTAAAATACTATTTTCGTCTAGTCTATACAACAAACCCCCATGGCACACGTTTACACATGTAGCAAACCTCCACGTCCTGCACGTGTACCCTTGAACTTAAAATAAAAATTTAAAAAGAAATACATGATGAAAAAGAAGTTGTACTAAAAGACATTTCCATTTAAAAAAAGTATTTTTTTACTCCAAAAAGTATAGGTTATATTGTCTGTAGTTCATTTAAAAATACCTCAGTACAGTACAGACTATAAGCAGACTTGCCAAATTTAGCAAAAAAAAACCAAAAAAAAAACAACAAAAAAAAACCAAAACAAATAAACAAAAAACCCGGAACACAGTTAAATGTGAGTTTCAGGTAAATACCAAATAATTTCTTAGTATGTCCCAAATATTAGATATATTTTATCTGGCAACCCTAACTGTGAGATATTCTTTTGATCCAAATTCTAGGGAGTGATTAGTTAACATGTGAAGAATTCTAATCAGGAATACACACTTCAGGGGTGGTTAGTTAACATTTGTAAGACTCGAAGCAGAAGATACATTCCCTAGGCAACTCCTGCAAGACCTCCAGCTATTTTTATATCCTATCAATACCGGAGCTTTGCTAATTAGCATAATGGATGTTAGAAATAATTTTCTTGGGTGAAACAAGTAGTTTGAGATGTGTATATTGGCCAGAAGTAGCAGATACAAGAGCTCTCCCTGCCCTTGCATGGGAAAGGTATATAAATTTAGCAAGTCCAGTGGCAACAGATGCTCTTTGCAATGGTGCCCTAAGATTTTAAACCAGTCCTATTTATAGCCACTAATCAGAGAATTTTAAAGCCTGACTCCAAACCCACCACTAGAATATTGCTACATCTTCATGTAATGTGCTATCACACAGTCTAAAAAGGTCAGAAGGCTAGAATTTCATTGAGTGTTCTAGATAGGCTATGTGTTTGGGGCCAGCTTGCCAATAAATATTTGTATGCATGGAAGAATACAGCCTGAAACTCGTTCTTATTGTAACATACCAACTGGGAATGAGAGCATCGCGTTTAACTGTCTACAGAAAGAACCCAATTGGTGCAGGTTGGTGCAGAACAGAAGAGAATCTAACAGTAACTAAGGCAGAGTTTTGGTTCTCAGAAGTGTGTGAATAAAAAGAAATGAAAGATTTAGAAAAAGTGGAAAGTACTGAAAGGAGTAGCTCAGCAAATAAAACAGATTCCTGGGGGCAAGAATTACATCCAAATAATCTTTGAAACATTTGTCAACGTAATCATTGTTAAGTATAGAATTCAATGGCATGAACTATATTCACAATACTGTGCAACCATCTGTGCTACCCATTTCCAGACCTCTTATCATCCCAAACTGAAACTTTGTACCCATGAATAACTCCTCATCCTTCCTTCCCCCACCCTCTGTCAACCACTGCTATGAATTTGCCTATTCTAGATACCTCATATAAGTAGACACATCCTGTATTTGTCCTTTGGTGTTGGGCTTATTTCACTAAGCATCATGTTTTCAAGGTGCATCCATGTTGTAGCCTGTGTCAGAATTTCCTTCCTTTTTAGGGCTGAATTATATTCCATTATATATACATACCGCATGTCAGGGAATCTTCTGACAGTGGGTTTGGGATTCATAGACATGCCTGAGTTCTGCGTGTCCTTGGGCAAGTTGCTGTGTGACCTTGGGCAAGTCACTTAGTTTCTCTGAGTTTCATTTTCGTTATCTTTAAGTGCACACATCTTTCTTTATATTTAGACTTTTATTGTGAAAATGAAATAATGTATGTAAAGAGCCTTATAAATAGCAAATGATCACATGGAGTAACATTGTGCTTCTTGTCCTTGGCACTAGAATACATCAAAAAACAAAGTCTTCTTTCCATTTTACTCTAACGCTGGTGATTTCTTCTCTTCTAGAGGTTTTACCTATTTGTCAAACACCATTAAATGCAAATACCTTGAGGCTCAGTATCTTGTAGCTCAATTTATTACAAAACTTTGAAATATTTAAGAGTAAATTCAATTAGTAAAAGTGTAATTACTGCCTGAATAAACTATACTTTAAATTTTAATATGCCAAAGTGGATCATTTTATGAGCAGAACAAGCTCTATGTTATACATTTTTAATGCTCCTAAACTAACAAAATGACATACAGCGTATAAAAGATACTAAAAAATATATTGTGTTCATTTTCATATTCCACCCAAATCTCCACCCTGCCCTTAGTCAAAGCAAAACAACCCATTTTATTTGATCCCTTCAACGATTTCATTTTGCATGTTTAAGCACTCCCATATTTTTAACTAGTCCATATTCTCTAACTAGAAGAAGGAAGCTACAAGGGGTTAGACCCCTGGAGTTCAAAGGGGAATGGAGAAGAAGGCCTTTGTAAAGAAATTGCATGTGGACCCCAGGTCACTAGCTAGCAGCAGCACAATGGAATCAACATCTTGTACTGACTGGGCTGTGTGGGGCCTGTCTCAGTGCTGGTCCTGGATTTAGGATTGTTGTAAACTGTTGCCTCCATCACAGCTCTCAGGTGCAGGTCTAGGCTCTGTGGGGTGGAGCAGGGTGGAGCAGGGTGGAGTGGGAAGATGAAGGTGTGGCAGGGTTGGCTCTGAGCTTCAAAGACACCAGGAGACCACTGTGGCCTCTGCTTCCCAGCCAAAATGCAGGCCTCGGGCACTTTCCGACAGCCTTGAACTGGTGCCAGAAGGAGGGGGAAAGAAAAAAGGAGGAAAGAAAAGATGAAGTGCATGTTCACAAAGCAGCCTCTCCCTAGTCCATCCACACTGTCTAATTTTCAGCTGGGCTTCCAGCTCATGGGAGACATGACGCCTTATGTTGGCCAAGTTCTCTTACCCGCGGCTTCCCAGACACTTGGAGGTCCAGCAATTACCCAGTAATTACCCCATTTATTGCCTCATTACGGGTGACCACCTTTTGGCAGGCCTTTCCCTGGGAAGGTCTCTTCTCCAGCACAGGCTTCTTAACACCGGGAAGGGAGCAGGCAGGCCCGCTTGGCCCTGCTGCTGTGGCAGCAGCGCCGAATTGCACTTTCCTACTGCACCCTCACCCCACCCCAGCTTGCCCTTGCCTGCTCTTGGCCCTGCACCAAGCCCTGAATCTCTGCTTTCACTAATGCCTAACTGGGCTGGGTGGGTCACACTAGGGCTGCGCCCTGCCGTTTAACAGACCCCCATCTCATTTCTCCTGTCTCCATCACAATGGCCAAGGCGCCACCAAAAGTCTCCTTAGCATTTGATTCCCTTCCTGGAGCCTGATCCCCACACCTCTTACATGTATGGTTGCTTCAGGTACTTGGTTCAAAGGGCCCGCTTAGTGTCCTTTGGATTCCAGACACCTTGATGCCTGCTAGTTCTAACAGTCTCACATCCTCACCCTGTGCTCCAGAAGACCAATTTTTAACCCATCTCACACTCTGGTGAGCAGTTTAGGAACCTGCCGTCTAGGGGGGCGGGTGGTTGGGATAAGCGGGGGCAGAATATACCAATATCTGTGTCTTCCAAGCAAGTTATAGGTAAAATTGGGTTGGTCAGAGAAGAATGGAGCTGCAGAAAAGAACTTGGGATTTTACAGAATGTAAATGAGCAAATCGCTTTTTTCGGGTGAGATGGAAATTGGCATGGATTTATGGCCAATAGCTCTGGGAGGGACCTTGGGAATCACCTTGTGTATCTCCTCATTTCACAAAGGAAAGCTCAAGGCCTGGAGCAATGTGTGCCTCCTCCCATCTAGTCCAGACCGATGCCCTCTGGGGGTGGGCACCTTTTATGTGTATTTCAGTCCAAAGTCTTTGTTTGCTTGTCCCTGTCTTCCATGCCCTAACAAGCCTCTCCCATTCTCCTCCGGAGCTCTCAGGAGCAGAGCTCATCTTGTCTGTCTCACTGTGTTCTGTGAAGAAACTGAGCTCTCCTCTGGGCACTAGCCTAGGACCTCACATATGGCTAGAATACAGTTTTTTTGAGGATGCCCCTATAATTCCCCTACATTCAGCTTTTTTCTCACTGTTGAGCAGGGACTACCGAAGGCCTCTCTGGCCTGGCAGGACATCCCAAAGGGCACTCTGCCGCTGACCTCCCTGAGCATGCTGTGCTTTTCCATGCATCCACAAAGACCACGCTTGCCTATTAAAGATACTCCTCATACTTATCCCTGAGTAAATGTGTGCCAGGCCTGCTCCTAACAGCAGCGTCAAGGCCTGCAGGGGCCCAGGGCAGAGGTACAGGTTCCCGTTTACACATGCTCCGCACTCAAGAGTAGGGTGGGCCCGGGTGCCTGCTCTCATTGTCTGCAGCTTCGTCTCTATAGAAGCCCTTGTTGCTAAGTTACCACAACCCCTTCCACACAGCTGTTAGAGCTGAGGAAGGGGAGATGCACAGATGGCATCATGGTCCTATACAAGCAGTATTCAAGGCCTCAGGCCAAAAGCTTTTGTTTAGGAGGAGAATTTTATCTCACTCATTCATCCATCCATCCATCCATCCAACAAATAATTATTGAAAACTTCCTATGTGCCAGACTCCTACCTGTGGGACTCTATGCCAGGAAATAAGGAATCAGGAGTGAGCCCATCTCTCCAGTCTTACCTGGCAGCCTGCTCTAGTCCTTGTTAACAAAGCTTTAGCTATCCAGCACCCTAAAGTAATAACAACTGGGGCACCAGGCAGAGATCATTGCGTGCCAGGCACCATCCCGAGAGCTTCACACATACCTATTCACTTGATCCTCACAGCCACCGGTGAGGTAGTGGTTCCACTAGAAACCCCTTTTACCGAGAAAACTGAGGCTCAAAGATAGTACCAACACCTTACCAGCCAACAACTAGTAAATGGCAAAGCCAGGATTAAACCCAGTGAGTCTGGTTCCCAAATATGTCCTTTTAACCAGAAACTCTACTGTTGAAATTTGTCTTTATTGGTAGCAATGGAAGTGCAATAGAAGATTTTAAGCAGGGGGTTAATATGAGCGGAAGGTTTTTCAAAAATCAGACTGACTGTTGTCTGGAAGGTGAATTGGATCATGGCGGGAGTGGCTGAAGATGGGCCTGTGAGGAGGTCTTTGCAGGAGTCCTGGTGAGGAACGGTGGGGAATCAAAGCACAGTGGAGGGAGTGGGGTAGGGAAGACTTGGGTCAATTAAAAAAAACCATCTCAATGTCTATGGGCTTGGTTTAAATTTCTTATCTTTCAATGTCCGCTTTCAACTATGCTCTGCCCTTTGGAACTTAGGCGAAATATTTAATTTACTTGAAAAACAGTCAAATTTAAACTTGCAACCTGGAATCAGATTCAAACTTCATCAGTTTTTCTCAATCCTAACCGGGCTTTGGCTTTGAGGGGAAATAATGTACAGTCTTGTCTATCATACTCCTTCCTCTTCAGTACCATTCTTGGAGTGAAGATGGGAGGCTTGGTCTGGGTAGGGGCTAAGAACTTCCTCTCCCTCCATCTTCTGAGTCTTTCCCATCTGATGGTAAGGCTTGGAGAAGAGATAGAACCACTGTCAGAATGATGACAGCTCTCTGAGTATGGTACTTTACCCACAGAAAGCATTGAATAAATATGTGTAGAATGATTGAATGAATGCATGAATTTAAAAAAATGAACTTACGATCTTATCTCTAATGTGGTAATGTCTCTGGAATGAAATTCTCTGGAATGAAAGCTCATGAAGGGTGGGAAACTGTGTGTGTGTGTCCGTGTGTGTGTGTGTGTGTCTAGATAGATAGATAGATTTACTGTTTTTGTGTATGTGCTTTGCCCCAGTCAGTATCTAATGCAGTAGTTGATTCAGGGTGATTTTGATAGTGATGATTCTGGCATTTAGTGCTCCATGGTCCAACCCACCACTCCAATTTTTAGTTTCCCTGCACAATTTTTTCTGCTGTAGTAAGACTCATTGCTTTCTAGCACGCTTAGTATCTTTTTCTTGATGTTGCCTGTATAGCACACTACAGTGAGGCATCTTCCAAGAATCTGTAGATAAGGGAACTAGTATTGTCTGTTAAGAATTAAACTTTAAGATCGGTACAGAGCAGAGATATGCAAAGTCACCTTCAGGAGACAGAATGGTTCCCTCGGCGGCACAACTTGACAGTAACCCGATTGAATGTATTAACACACCTACAGGAAGCATGTGTTAATCAGAAGTGACTCTGCTCAGCCAGAACACAGAAAGAAAAGAGTCACAGAGGCAGGGACCATACGAAGTAGAGGTTGTTTGGGCCAACAGACCTGCGATGTTATGGCCGGCCCTGTTATGGTGATGGAAGTGGGCATCATGGCCGTTGGATTTCAGGTAGTTCAGCCTCACTGGCCACACCATCCTTGTTGGGAAGACGGACACATCAGTTCATCTTAGTGTGATGCCAGCACATATTACACTCGTTTGTTTGGTTTCCATTGCTCAGATGATGCTTCATGCGTGTACCACAGAGTCATAACTCAATAAAATATTGGCTATTGTTTTTATTGTTTTGATTATGAGTTGGGAAGAGATGTACTAGTCAAATAAACAGAACTGCTCTGTCCAGGAACAACACAGTCCCTGCTGAAAAGAAACAAACTGGCATGCCGCGTTTACATACGCTAAATGTTAACATCCGACAGCCTCTGTAATACGATTCTTTTCTGGGTGAGCTGAGCAGGTGTTCTGGCCTGCAAAATTGACAATTAAACCCTGGATGGGGTGAATTCTCCAACGGAATGGATGATATTCTCTGAGCAGCCTCCTGGAGACAGCCAGTTTGGAGTGAAGACAGCCAGTCTACACCCTACCCTGGCCTGCCCCGCCTTCTTTCTCCTATCTAAAGCCTACCCTTTTTAGGAGGCTCAGCTTAGCCACTGTCACTGGTGAGGCCAACAGTGTGTGCTCCCTCATCTAAGTTCCTTAGCACCTGCCCTTGCTACCCCATGGAGCACAGCACACACTATGGGCTCTGTAGTTGGACTAGCTGCGTAATTTTGGGCCAGATACTTCATCTCTCTATGTTTTAGTTTCCTTCTCTGTAAAACTGATGTAATAATAGTGCTGACCTCACAGGGGTGTTGCAAAGCTTCATGAAAAAAAAATGCATATAAAGCCCTTGACACCGTGTCTATCACATAGTAAGAGCTCAATGAAAGTTAGTCATTGCTGTTGATTGCTGCTTAGTTTTCTGAGCATGTGTCCTGTTTCTGCAACTCATTGTGAGTTCCTTGCAGTAGAGATGATGCCTGTGAGCTTCAGTGCCTCCATCTGTAAAATGGGAATAATAACAATCATGCCATAGGTTTATTGGGATAATAACTTAGAGATTAAGCATAAAGAGCCCCGTTGGTACCTACATATAATAGGTGTTCAAGAAATCCTTTTTGATGTTATTATTATTATTGTATCTATTAGTAGGCCCTCTGCTTGACACAGGCTCTGAACATGGTTGGCATCAGATGTATATGTGATTGAGTGGTGATGACAGAGGTCCTATGGAACAGGAACAGAATAAGTAGCCACCCTTACTTAGGCAGTTAGAGCTAATTCCCATAGGCTAATGAACTGATTCCCAGGAACTTTGAAATTGGCTATGTGAAATGTGGAGCACACTGTCCAGTGACATGGCCAAGGATTGGTACATCTCAGCGCCTTTGCATAGGCTGCTCTCCCCATCTGAGCTGCCCTCTGCTACTCATTCTTTAAGGCCTAATCAAATGTTATTGTCCTTGTACTTTCTGATTTCCTGTCTCCATTGCACATCCCCTTACCTGTCACTCTTCCTTCCTCTCGCTTTTCATGTATGTATCACATGGCATGAACCATACTTTATCAGTCATTCATTCATGTATGTATATATCAGTCATTCATTCATAGATATATATACACATATGCACATATATACACACAGGTACACATACATACACATATATAGTCATGTGACACATAATGAAGTTTCGGTGAACACCTGACTGCATATATGACAGTGGTCCTATAATATTGTAATATCATATTTTTACTGTACCTTGTCTATGTTTAGATACACAAATACCATTATATTATAGCTGCCGACAGTGTTGAGTACTGTAACATGCTGTACAGGTTTGTATCCTAGGAGCAAGAGGCTACACCATGCAGCTTGGTGTGTAGTAGGCTGTGCCATCTAGATTTGTGTGAGTATACTCTAGGATGTTCACAGGACAATGAAATTGTCCAACGACACATTTCTCAGAACGTATCCCCATTGTTAAGTGATACATGACTGGACTATATGTGGCATATCTATATGTATTTACCTGTCCTAGTGGGCAGAGACTATGTGTTATTCATAATTTGGTCTTCAGCACCCAGCAGCTGCTCAATTGATGTTACACATGAAGATAAAATGGCTAACATGGTTGGTGGTGCATGTGTCTTGAGTTCATTCTCTAGGTCTGGGATTGGGGTTGTTCTAATCCATCTACACTCCAGCTCCGAGTCCCTGCTGTGATGGGTGGATCACCTGGGGATCAGTGTGTGACTCTGAAGCAGAGAGAGATAACAATGCCACCCCTTCCTACAGAGCCAGATGCAGAGCAGACACAGGGTAGCAGGTCCTACGGTGTGTGTGTGTGTGATGGGGAATGTCCACTTAGCTGGAGGACAGCAGGAGCAGGGGTGAAATGACTTGTGGTCCCTGGTGGTCTGTGCCCCATTGTCACCGCAGACTGCCTCTGGGAGATGAAGCTTCCTGACCTTTTTTGGTCCAGAAACACTGGAGAAGAGCTTTGTTTTTCTTTGGTCCTGGCTGGGAGGAGGGCGAACAAGACTGTGATTTCCTGGCTCCTCTGCATCACTGACATTGTGAGTGATCAGGGCGAGGTGGTGGTGTTAGGACTACAGGGAGAACCGTGCATTCAAGAATCTTAAGGAGGGGATTATTACCGATAAATAAACACAGACACTGCTCTAAAGCAGAATTTGTGTTTTCTCTCAAGGGCCCCACGAAATCAGCAAGCAAGCCATGTAGTTGAGAACAGCCAGGCAACCCCTCCTGACCTCAGATTACTGCTAATGATAAGAGCTGGAAGCCCAGCTCCATGCACGTGAGGGAGGGTGCTCGACCCCCTGAGGTTAGGGATGTGCTTCATCTTTTGGGATTTTTCCACAATAGATTTATTTTTAGCCAGAAAAGATTTAAAATCCCACAACTCAGTGCCACTTCCTTGCTTAAACCCAGTTGCTTTTCAGAAGAGAGCTGAAGGAGGAGGTTTGAAAACAGTCCTCTCCGGCCATAGGAGGTAATCCCACTTTTGCGGAAGTCACCAAGAGCCTTGATCCTGGCAAGTGAGCTTCTGGGAGCCTCTCTGAAATATGCCCCTAAGAGTCCGTCAACCACTCATCAGCCCTTTTCCGAACTGACATAATCTGGGGTCTTATTGCCCAAAGAGTGTTCTGCGGTCAACGATCCCAGAAGTTGTGCTCCTTGAAAAAATACTGAGAAGTCAGGGTCCCGGAAATACTACCCACTCACTCTAGCCAAGGTGCTCCCTCTCTTCTTTCTCACACATGATAGGCATGTTCCTGTCTGGAGTCGTCATGCCTGCTTCACCCCCTGGTTGGTATGTTCTTCCTCCAGATACCTGCGTGGCAAGCTCCTCCCTTCATCTTCAGTTCTTCGCTGAAGAATGAAGTCTCTCTCTTCGCTTTTATATCCCCCTTCTATGCCTTTTTTCTTTTTTAACACTCACCACTAACTTCAATAAACTATGTCTCTTTCTGCCCTATCAGTTGTTCCATCTTCACAGCCACTCTGGCAGGAGGAAATAAATATGGCACAGTGTCCACCTGCACTTAGAGCTTCCACAGAAAGAAGCACATGATATTTTGACTCACATTTCATTGGACCAAACAAGTCACACGGCTGCATCTAACATCAAAAGGAAGAGGGAAATGCATTGCTACCCTGTTCCTAAAAGGACAACTGGCACATATGTCAATGGTTCTAATGACTACCATACCAGTTTAAGAGCTGTCAGTGGCTGGGCGCAGTGGCTCAAGCCTGTAATCCCAGCACTTTGGGAGGCCGAGACGGGCGGATCACAAGGTCAGGAGATCGAGACCATCCTGGCTAACACGGTGAAACCCCGTCTCTACTAAAAAAAATACAAAAAACTAGCTGGGCGAGGTGGCGGGTGCCTGTAGTCCCAGCTACTCGGGAGGCTGAGGCAGGAGAATGGCGTGAACCCGGGAGGCAGAGCTTGCAGTGAGCTGAGATCCGGCCACTGCCCTCCAGCCTGGGTGACAGAGCGAGACTCCATCTCAAAAAAAAAAGAGCTGTCAGTGAGTGCCTTTCCATTGTTCATGGAATAAAGTCCAAATTTCTCTGCTGGATTTAAAAATCTTTGCATGATCTGGCTCCTGCTTATCTCTCAGACTCACATCTCAGCTTAGAGGTCATTTCCTCCAGGAAGCCCTCTCTGATTGAGCTTTCTGGGTTAAGGATTCTTCATCCCATGTGCTTCCATAAACTTGGTACTTCCTAGCATGTTAGTACTTACTCTGTCTCCTGATACAAGGTTTTCTGGTGATTCATCAGTTAGTGTTAAAAAATCAGTTCAGTTATTCATGACCAGTATTATAAAAAACTGAAACAGACCGTAATGGGTCTCCTAATATGTAGTAAGGACTAGTAATGCTTTGTGAAAGTTTTGTTTCATGATATGCGTGTAGATCAGTCCTGTGTGTTGGGATGACTTGCAAAATGTATTTCTTAATTTGGCTTGTGGTTAAAAGCCTTTGAAGGGCACAGCCCTCTTAGAGCAGTAAATTTCATGGGGTCTGGGACCAGGTCTATCTCATTTATCCTGGACCACTGGTGCCTAGCACCATGGCTTTCGTGAAGTATGACTTCAAAATAATTTAAAATTTATTTTATGAATGAATTCTCTGTCACCTGAGAATTTCAACTTTGTTTAGAACCAGGGTGGAAGTCCGGGCTGCTTTCTTTCAGTCCCATTACCCTTGATGAATGATGCCAGCTTGGATTTCCAATGCCAAGACTTCCCTCACTTCCTAAGCAGGCTGAATGGATGTGGGCTGCAGCCTACAGACCACTGGGCTTGGAAGCCTACAAGAGTCATTTCTCTTAATCAAGGCCCTGGTGGTGTCCTGAAATCCAGTGCCATCCTTATGCACAGGGGCAGTAGGATGCTAATGATGCTGCCCCAAAATTACTGTCAGGGGTCAGAAAAATGTGTGTTCAAATCCCATTTTATAATATGCTGGTTGTAGCACTTTAGGCAAGGGGCCTCTCTGAGCCTAAGTTTTTTTCTCTGTAAAATAGGGGTAATATTATCTTCCTTTCAAAGTTGATGTAAAGATTAGAGAAAATGTTTATTACCTATTTCTGGAAATATAGCCATTCAATAAATCATGTCTGTTGATTATCATTAGTAGCTTTAACCAAACTCACTTTGAAAAGTACTTGAAATCCCTTTACTAGTAAACCATTCCTTTGAGTTAAGACATCATTTACTTTAAAATGCTCTAGTTTCCCTGGGAGGGTAAGAATCTGAAGTTATAATCAACATCTCTGTGTGAATTACCTGTTATATCTTTCTTGCAGTGTGGGATCAGCTGAGATCTGGCTTTGATGGGGGGAAACGAGGAGAAACAGAAAAGAAAAGAGAAGCCTGGGAAAAAGGAGGGGGTGTGTGGCCAGAGGAGTTGGGGGTGTCTAGAATAAATAACGTATCCTTCACAAGGTTCCCTTCTGTGGCAAGTAGCTGGTGGGGATGATGTGGTGTCTCTGAGTCTCAGTTTCCCCATTTTATATCCACCTCTTTTAGCAGGGTCGGCTGCATAATGTCCAGGGACAAGTGCAAAATGAAAATGAGGGGCTTCTTGTCCAAATGGAGGAGGAAAAATGGTGTTTCTTTTCTTTCACTCTTCTCTTCTTCTTCTTCTTTTTTTTTTTTTTTTTTTGTTTGCTATATAGTGTGTGCTCTCCTGGGAACCTAGTCCTAGTCCTAGTCCTTACCAACAAGCACAGACCCTCACCAGGGGCCACCCTCCCACCCCTGCCCCCATGCCCCAGTCCGTTGGAGGGTGGCAGTGGTCATGGGGCAGGGTTGGGGAAACAGGCTGCTGAGAACCCATCTGGGAGAGGCAGGAGGTGGGAAGTCAAGACCACAGGTTAGCTGACCTCACCACGTGTGACCACAGTGGTCACATGTCCATGAAACAGGGCCTGCCCTTCAGCTCTGCTGAGCGCTGCTTCTGTGACCCCACTGTCCCCTGGCCCTGGCTTCCTATGACCTCCAGGTCTTCCCATCCCTGAGTCCCCTGGGCCGAATCCCTAGGGGCGGGTGCTGCAGCTGCTCCTGCCTCTGCCTGCCCTTCTTGAAGTCGTCTCCGTCGGAGCTGCTTTGTTTCTGCACTGGTGCAGCCCTCAAAGCAGGTGCAGCTGGGAAGCAGGGCGTGGAGAGAAGGGAGAATGTGCTGCCTCTCCGTGTGTGCTCCTCCTGCTCCCCGGTTCTTGTCATGAGGTTTCCCAGAGTGAAAAATGATGACTTGGGTACTTTATTAATCACCCTACCCTTCCCCAGGAAAACGACTGTAACTTTTCCATCGTGGCAGCAACCGCGCTCTCCCTCTGCCTTGGCTGGAAGCAACCTCCAGGTCTGGAACGCCAGCCAGCCTGGGCTAGTGCCTGCGAGGCCTGGCTGCTGGCTGCTTTCTTGCTTTTCCTTTCCACCGAGAGAGGAAGAGCTCTTCGGCTGAGGGAAAGGAGCAGGTTGCATAGCAAGAGCTAGTATACACACATCTCCAACCGAGGCTCAGTGCATGTGTAGGAAGAGAGCACCAGGACAAGACACCACAGGAAATAGCTTCAGCGCTTGGGATTTGGAGTCCCCACACCTGGGTTCGAGTCCTGGCTCAGACACTTCCAGACCTTGTCACACTGAGACTCTGTTTTTCTTTTTCTTTTTTTTTTTTTTATCTGCAGAATGGGTATAAAAATAATTCCTGTTTCCTACCATTGAGGCAAGGAGCAAATTTAAATGTACAGAGAAAGGTCTTTACGAAAAGCTGTAAAAAGATTGGCTGGCCTCATGGGAGGTAACACAGAACAAGAACACAATTCATGATTGCATTACTGGTTTTGGTAATTCCAGCATAATGGGTGCTATACTATTTTTAAGTATAAAAGTACCGGTATTGTTGTAGGTACAAAATACTGTTATTTTTATAATAGTAAAATAATAGGATTTAACTGTTATAATTTATGTTATCCTATACTATTACCTACTAGTATAATGTTTATATAATATAGATACAATTTAAAGTACATTACTATTATATTCTAATAAGTGCTGAATACTATTATTTCTAAAGTATTAAAATGTGAAATCTGAATGATTTCACATCTGGAGACATACTGGGAGAAATACGCTGTGTTAAAACTTCTAATCAAACAAAGATATATTATTTAGAAAGCATTTTGATCATAACCTTCTTCCATTTAAAACTCTCCAAAGCTTCTTGTTTTTATTTTTATTCCCATTTCCCAGCGTCAGTGATGAAGTTGGGCATTATTATATATGTTTATTAGTGATTTATATTTTCTCCAGAGCTGTTTTCTGTTGCTATAACTGAATACCTGAGACTGCAGAATTTATAAAGAAAAGACATTCATTTGGCTCGCGATTCTGAAGGCTAGGAAGTATAAGAGCATAGTACCAACATCTGGTGAGGCCTTCATGCTATTCCATAACGTGGTGGAGGGTGCCACGTGGCAAGAATGCAAGAGTGTGCGTGTCTTGCTTTCGTCTTGCTCGTCTACTGCCAGGGGGTTCTGATGGCGTTTTCATAGAACTGTGGCCTGAGATATAATATGGGGAGGAGCAGCAGGATAAGGCAGTGCGGTAGGGGATTAGGGAACAAGAGAGGAAGGAGGGTCCCTTCCATTCTTCTGAAACTTGCCCACTTCCCTGTCCTCCTCATTCCTGAGTTGGACTTCTTTAGCTCTTCTCCCCTTAATCTCTACCAGGTACCAAGTCATTCTCTCAGGGACTAGGACAAAGGACTCTTAGCTGCAGTGGTACTGGCTTTCTCACAGTGAAACAGCATCTGAGGATAAACTGTAGAAGAGTTGCAATTAACCTTTCATTCTTACAAAACACTGGTATCCAGTAAAGGTGGATTTAATTTGCTATTTTGCTTTGATATTGCCATTTTTATGGATAAAATATGGGAATTTGGGGTCAGATGACTCTGCCATTTTCAGGACTTTAACAAATCACATCACCTTTCTGAGCCTCAGTTTCCTTATCTTTAAAATGGGAGTTCTCAACTAGATGTGTTGCCAGAAGTCAATGTGATAATCCACGAAGTGTTCGCATGCTACCTGGCCATGGTTAGGGACTCAGGGAAGACTGGCTCTTGTTCTTAACTATTATTAGACTTTGCTACTCCACCCCAGCCCTGAGAATCATCTAATTAGATAAATCCCACTACTCTCCCCTCTTTCACCCCCAGACAATGTTTAATCACTTGGCCTAACAACTCAATTATACAACGTTTGTGGCAACGGCTGTAGTGGTGAATTGAATTCTCTGATTAACTGAGTGTTACTGAGAAAACCCCCTTTGTCTTCACCTGGGCAGTCACACATCTTCGTAACATAGAGTACAATCCATTTTCCTGCCTTAGCAAGTAGGGCTGGAAACAGAATAGGCTATCTGTCTCTTCGATGACTCAGCGCCCCTCTCCAAATACCGCACAGTCCTGCTAATAGAAAGGGCAGAAGATTCGAAGCTGAGCATACCCTGGCCTTGAAGATGGATTCCAGAATAAAACCTGTACTCACCTGTCAGCTCACTGTTTTCCTCTGCCTTGAGAAAATTGAGAATCAAAAGGTATATACACATGTGGTAAGAGTGTGTGGGACGAGGAGTGTGCAAGCTGAATTATTAAACTAATAAATTCTAGTTCGTGATAATTGGTTTTGATTATTTGAGGATTTTTTAGCTTGGGAATCATTAGAGTGTGAATGTGCCCCCCAAATTTCATGTATTGGAAACTTAATCCCCAAATGCATCTGTCGATTAGAGGTGGAGTTTCTGGGAGGTAATACTGGGATTGGATGAGGCCACCAGGGTGGCTCCCCCATGGTAGGACTGGTGGCTTTATAAGAAGAGGAAGAGAGACCTTCTTGTATGTGTGTGGACACACATACTCCTTGCTTTCTTGCCACGTGGCGCCCTCCACCATGTTATGGCATAGCATGAAGGCCTCACCAGATGTTGGTACTATGCTCTTATACTTCCTAGCCTTCAGAATCGCGAGCCAAATGAACATCTTTTCTTTATAAATTCCGCAGTCTCAGGTATTCAGTTACAGCAACAGAAAACAGACCAGGACAGGGGCCTTTGAGATGTCTGTCTGTGGCAGCACTCTCTGACTCGATGCTGGGATCCTGCAGCCAGGCCAGCCTCTGAGAAGAGTGGTGCCAGCTTGCAGCCCAGTTTGCTGGGGACAGAGGAGCAGAAAAGGCTGGGGCTTGGAGAAGGCCCCTTTGAGGCACACATTCCCACAGCCCAGGAGTCAGTTGGCTTGACTAACATTTGTTGTCGGGTTGCTGTTTCACATGCCTTATTATCCCATTTGCTTCTCTCAGGACAGCATCCATTTTATACATCAAGAATGTGAAGTTCAGAGATGTTAAGTGACTTGTCTAAGGTGACTCAGCTGGAGTTGGGCTGAGTTTGGGGTATGTAAAGAAGATTGGGTATTCAAGGTTGTATTTCTCTCTCTGTTTTTCTTTTCTTTTCTTTTTTTTTTTTTGAGATAGAGGGTCACTCTGTTGCCCAGGCTGGAGTACAGTGGTGCCATCTCAGCTCACTGCAAGCTCTGCCTCCCGGATTCATGCCATTCTCCTGTCTCAGCCTCCCAAGAAGCTGGGACTACAGGCACCCGCCACCACGCCCAGCTAATGTTTGTACTTTTAGTAGAGACAGGGTTTCACCATGTTGGCCAGGATAGTCTCAAACTCCTGACCTCGTGATTCACCCGCCTCAGCCTCCCAAAGTACTGGGATTACAGGCATGAGCCACCACGCCCGGCTGGCCGTATCTCTTTTACGTTGCAAATGTATCATGTTTAAATATATTGGATTATTCACAGCTGAGTGAGAATAACTTTTTAAGTATAATGAGTTTTTTCCTATCTAAGTGATGTCGACCAGAGAAAGAGTAGGGAGGATGTGGGGCGCTTGGCAGAGACAGGGATCTGACTAGCCTGAGGAAAGAAGAGCAGAAGGGAGCAACCCCAGCACCTCCACGTGCCAGGCTGTTCCGTGTGATCCCTGCAACCCGTTAACTCAGATATTATCATCTCTATTTTATGTACAGCAAAACTGAGACTCGGAGAGACTGAGCAACTTTCCTGTATCAGAACTGGGAAGCAGCAAGGCCAGGCTAAGCTTTCTGTTTCTCAAGGCTATTCTTTTGCATTCCACTTTGCCACTTTCTAAAAAGCTATTGAATACCTGGAGGTCACATAAAAAGGACTGTTTAGAATCCCAAAGTGATGTGGGGGAGCCAGATTTCAGTTTTGGGTTTAGTTGTCCAAGGCCTTGGTGGCCATAGAAAAACCAGTAGTTCCCACAGCTGTTATCAGAACATGCTGGGAGTGTAGATGAGGAAGCTTATTATTGACATATTTGGTACAATAAAAAAAACAGCAAAAACAGAAGCAGCAAAGTACAACCATTGCATGCAAACGTCAGCCTTAGAAATAGTGACTTCAGGAAGCTCAGAAACCACGTCTCAATTCTGTAGCATCTCTGAGCCACAAGGCAGGGTTGGCACTTCCCAGGTGTACATTATACCATTGAACCACCAGTGGCGCAAAGGAAGGTGACAGTGGGCTCCAAATCCCTTCCCATTACCAATGCTCTCTGTGCTAAAAGCTGGCAGGCTGCAGTTCTGGGTCAGGCCAGATTGGCCTCCTAACACTCTTTATCCGAGCACCCGGTACTAACTGCCCCAAGGTGACTATTTTAAGTCCTTACATAAATCATTTCACTTACACAACAGTCCTAGATGTACTACAAAGAGGCCCATTTTATAGATAGGAAAATCAAGACATGGGAAGGTAACTTCCTCAAAGGCACACAGCTAATGAGTTGTAGGTTTAGAATTTGAATCTATGCCTTTGAGATTCCTCAGTCATTTTTCTTCCAGAAAAGCACTTGTGGTTCCCCAGTTTCTGATTTATACAACTGTGTTGACTGGTTTTATCAGAATCACCCAGGAGGTTTAGAAGCTGCCTATTGCTGGACCCGCCTTAGATATTCTCTTTAAATAGATTTGGAGTGGGGTCCCTGAATCAGCAGTTTTGACAAACTCCTTGACTCCACCCCACATGGAAGAACAGATAACCCCGTAATATCAGCGTTTCCTCAACTGCCTTCAGCTGACTGTGATGTCTGTCAGATCTCTTGCCACCCAGACCCCTGGCCAAATTCCAAAGTCAAGTTTAATTTTCTAACTTTGGGATCTGTTCCTTGCCTCCATGCCTTATTCTATCAATTTTAGTAATTAATAATTACTGAACAGTAATTAATTAACAGTGATCATTATTCTCAGCATCTTTGAATTCTCATGCCATCTTGGAATGGCATCTGTGATGGTTAGTTTTATGTGTCAACTTGGCTAGGCTATAGTACTCAGTTACTTAGACAGTAATCTACAAGTTACTGTGAAGGTATTCTGTAATTGTGGTTAACATCTACAATTAGGCTTTAAGTCAAGGAAACTACTTGATCATATAGATGGGCCTCATCCAATCAGTCGAAGGTATTAAGAGCAAAAACTAAGGTTTCCTTCTCAAAATGACATTTTGCTTCAAGACCACAGCACTAACTCTTGCCTAACTTTCTAGTCTTCTGGTCTGCTCTGCAAATTTGGGACTTGCCAGCCCCTACAATTGCATGAACCAACTCCTTAAAATAAATCTCTTAGTATATGTGTGTGTGTTTTTATGCACGTATGTATCCTATGGGTTTTGTTTCTTTAGAGAGCCCTGACTGATCCAGCATCCTTTCTTGCCTCTTGACTTGTTCTTCCCCCATCTCTTCCTTCTGTCTTTTCTCTCTTCCCTCCACCCCCTACTCCTTTCTATGATCCAACAGTGCTTGTTACATGTCAGATACTGCACTGAGCCAAGACTATACAATAAATGAATAAGATATTTTCTCTGCCCTCAAGGAGGTTGCAGTCCAGTAATTCTACAATAAGGAGATTTGTAGACTACTGTTGCCTTTATGCTATCCTTTAAATCTTTACATACTCTTTAAGTTAGAAAATACAACCACAATTCTCCTACTAGATATGAGAAGGGGCAGAGACATTTTAGGAGACACCTTGATGACAGACTGAGCCAGAGCGGTCCCGGTTCTTCTGCCCGAGCCCAGGGACCCTTCCCTGTGCTATGCTCTTGCTTCCCAGGCTCTTGGCTGGTATTCCTCACTCCCTCCTCTGCATTCTCCTTAGTGCTTGTTTATGCTTCTCTTTTGATACATTATATCATATCCTGCATTTCTGTTATTTGTTTACATAAATGTTTCCTCTCTGTATTGTAAGCTTCTCAGGGGCAAGATACAATACTTTATTCAACAAACATTTATTCAGAATTTATAGTGATACAGGCACATTTTTTCCTGTGTAGTGATTCACAGTGCTGAGTCTGGACTCAGACTTCAGAGTATGCATCTTAGTTTCTTCAATGTGTGCCCTCAGGCACATTACTTAACCTCTCTGTGCCTTAGTTGTCTCATCTGTAAAATGGGGATCTTAGTAGTGCCTAGAACTTGGACTTACTCTGAGGGATAAATGAGTTAATTTACATTAATTGCTTAGGATGGTGGCAGGTACTCAAAAATATTAGCTGTTGATAACAATAATTATTATTCTCAGCATCTTAGCAAACAGTAAAAATTTCTTAAATGAACATCTGAATGAATAAATGTAGGATTCTTTTAAGTTGAAATCACCCCATGTAATGTTTACTAGAGAGCTCGAGTACTCAAATGGGCAGTGAAGCAAAAATATACTTTTAGCAGACTCAGGTTCTTGTTCTAGCTCTGCTGCTAACTGGACATATGCATTTGGGCAAGTCATTTAACCTCTTTATACCTCTGGTTTCTAATTTGCAAATACAGTATTTTGCAGGAGATGATTTCTCTTAGCTCTAAAAGCCTGACCTCAGTCTTCATGCCTGCCTGCCTTTGGTGGCAGGTGGGTGTGAGGGACCCTGCCTGCAGGTGTGGTGTGGAAACCTGCAGGACAGACTGCCAAGACCTGACTCCACGTGGCAGGTGGCCGCAGCTCTGGACTTGCTGGCTTTGGTTATTAGCAGTGAGGATCCAGATACCAAATGTATAAAGTCAGCATTTGCTGAGTGCTCTATTGTGATCGTCTCAAAATAGCCTTACGCCTCTTCGCGGGGTATCAGGCCTTCTCCTAATACCCAGTAACTTCATACTCAAAACATCAGCCAGCTATTGTGTAACTCCAATGACAGCAGGTTCTTGCTACAAATCCTGAAAGCTGTCTCTTGGATACCCTTAACGTATTCATAACATTGGTATTTATGTATTTATCTCTGAAAACCATAACCTTGGAAAAAGCATTTAGGGGAAAGAAGGCTGTAGTGATTAAAGAAAGCTCTGTTCATTTGAACAACATTAAATACAACTGGCATAATGACAACTGTGCGATCTGATAGAATATAGAGAAGGCTGCAAATAAAGGGCTTGTATTTTTCCCTGATGTAACATAATGGTCACATTTTTCTTTCACAATGGTTTTGCCGAGATAAAGAACAAATTATACTGATTTGATTGCTACTTAGAAATACTTAAAATTGAAAAAGACAGCAGGTGGGCCTGGTTAGAAAGGATGGTTATTTTAGCATAACAGATGCATGCATAAAACATCACCCAGCCAATTTTTTAATCATAAGACCCCCCAAACTTTTCCTTTACTACTTTTCCTTGGGCTGTGAGCAAGTGGGGGAAATAAGTGGGCATGGCTTGAGGACGCCCTCTGGGCTGAAGGAGCCAGACATCCCCAGAAAAGCCTATGGGAGGAGTAAGGTTTGGGGTGGAAGTTAAGTCCAAGGCCTGGCAGATTACAGAGCTGGGAAGCAGAACGGGACGCCTGAGCAACAGGAACCCAGGAGGCAGGGGCCAAGCACACCGTGTTCCGAGCCACAAGAAGCAATGCTCTGCCCTTTTGAAGTGCAATTTTCTGATTGCTCAAAAAAGGGATGTGCTTGGCTTCCCAGCTTTGCGTTTGTCACTGGGACTCTTTCTCAGATGGCAGAAGCCAGCAACACCATCAAACCATCCTCTTTAACTTCCACTTTCTCTGTTTCCAAGAAACACAAATTTAAGGTTGTGAAAAGAAGATGTGCCTGTTTGCACTCCAGATGAGGCTTCACGGACCTGCAACCTTGCTCCCGGCTCTTGGTCTGTATCTGCATTTACTCTGTTGGAAGGGGTACAAGCCATCGACTTGCTCAGCTATTTATTAAAAATGAAAGAACAGCTTTATTCCAAGTGAGTGAGTCCAGGAGTTGGAGACTATAGAAAATAGCACGACCTTCAAATGGTGGGCATGCAGCAGGGTTTCAGAGGTTAGCTTTGCCTTGTGTAACGCAAAGCCTCCTTGGCTCCAGCTTGCTTTACTCTCAACCAGGCAGACAATCCCTTTCAGATTTGGAGGCTTAAGTTGGCAGGAGCATTTCTGGCAGGAACCGGCAAGAACCTCAGGTTCAAGATGAAACTAGCTCTCCCCAAAGAGACCCAATTCTCCTGGCCTACTGGGTTGTTGCTCCTGGTTTCCCAATGTTGGAAATTCATCCAATTTGTTTCTTTCTCAGAGCATTTAGCCTCAATCAGCTTCTACAAAATGCTTACACAGGTCAACCCAGGTCAAAGCCTCTCTGATTTCTTTCTTAGACTTTTTTTTTTTTTTTTAAATAAACCTTTGAAGGCCAGGTGCAGTGGCTCACACCTGTAACCCCAGCATTTTGGGAGGCCAAGGTAGGCAGATCATTTGAGGTCAGGAGTTTGAGACCAGCCTGGCCAACATGGTAAAACCCCATCTCTACTAAAAATACAAAGAAAATTAGCCAGGTGTGGTGGCGCGTGCCTGCAATTCCAGCTACTCAGGAGGCTGAGTCAGGAGAATCGCTTGAAACCAGGAGGCAGAGGTTACAATGAGCCGAGATCGTGCCATTGCACTCCAGCCTCAGTGAGAGAGTGAGACTATGTCTCAAAAAAAAAAAAAAAAAAAAAAAATCAAAAAACCTTTTTATTATAAGATCGTTTTAGATTTACAGAAAAAACTGGAAGATAGTACAGAGAGTTCCCGCGTGCTCCATCCCAATTTCCTCTATTGTTAATATTTTATGTCAGTATGGTACATTTGTCATAATTAACACCATAATATTCACACATTATTATTAATTAAAGTTGACACTTTATTCAGATTTGCTTCATTTTTATCCTTGTTTCTTCTCTGTTCCAGAATCCCATTCAGGACACCCCATGACATTGAGTTCAGGTGTCTCCCTAGACTCCTCATGACTGTGACAGTTTCTCAGACTTTCCTTGGTTTTGATGACCATGGCAGTGCTGAGGAGCACTGTTCAGGGATTTCATAGAATGTACCTCAGTTAAGATTTGTCTGATGTTTTCATCTTACGATTTGTCTTGTGGTTAGACTGGGGTGACGGGATTTGGAGAGGAAGACCACAGAGGTAAAGGGCCATTTTCACTGCGTCTTATCAGGGGCACATGCAATCAACGTGACTCAGTAGTTGGTGTTGACCTTGAACGCCTGGCTGAAGTAGTGTTTGTTGGGCTTCTCTTCTGTGCAGTTACTCCTCTTCTCCCTTCCCGTACTATACTCTTTGGAAGGAAGTCACTATTTGCAGCACACACTTAAGATGTGAGGAGTTACATTTACCCCCCTCATTGAGGATAAAATAGTTACATAAATTATTAGGAATTTTTTTTTTTTGGCCCAGGAGATTTATGTCTTCTTTTCCATTTATTCATTTATCCAATCATTTACTTATATTAATATGGATTCATAGATATTTACTTTTATATTCCGGGTTATAATAATATATTACAGTATTTATTCAGTCGCTCAAATTGTTCCAGCTTTGGCCATTGCAAGCACTTTCAGTTGGCTCCTGTGTCCCTTTGACATGCCCATCCTTTTATTTTTGGAGCACTTCCTTACCTGCTGCCACTATAAGATGGGCCAGGCTTATCTTGTGTATTCATTACCCCAGCCCTAGAATCAGCCATTTCTCTAAAGACCTGCTTCCTTTTATTGGAGAATGACTTTAGAAAGATTAGTGCCAAGATCTGAGCACTACGTATTCCTCCTTAGACCTTCTGAAAGCTCAACTCTTTAGGTTCTTCTTTGTCTCACACAAATCTCTTCTCATTAGCCATTTCCAAAGTAACTTCACCATCCTTTCCCAAGCGGCTTGTCATTAAACTGAAGTTGCCTCTCAACCTAATGTTTTCTGAAGTTCCCATAGGTAGAATAGCCCTGATCTATGGCTAATGATGAGGTACAGCACTGTGCCCTAGTCTTGAGGAGGGGCAGCAGTCATCATAGCTCACTCTGTCCCTCTTACTCTGTGTCTCATGTCTCTCCAAAGACCATAACTCTACGTACTGAAAAGGTGAACAGGGCTCCAAGTGAACAGGAAGAGATGTGTGGGTGTAAGGATCACCCATGCAAAACAGGCCACTTAGGGGCCAGGTGTGGTGGCTCATGCCTGTAATCCCACCACATTGAAAGGCTGAGGTGGGAGGATCACTTGAGGTCAGGAGTTTGAGACCAACCTGGCCAGCATGATAAAACCCCATTTCTACTAAAAATACAAAAATTAGCCGAGAGTGGTGGCGGGTGCCTGTAATCCCAGCTACTCGGGAGGCTGAGGCAGGAGAATCTCTTGAACCTGGGAGGCAGAGGTTACAGTGAACTGAGATTGTGCTACTGCACTCAGCCTGGGCGACAGTATGACTCCATTTCAAAAACAAAAACAAAACAATAAAACCAAAAACCCAGGCCACTTAGGAAGAGGAAAAAAAAATCTCATTTGGAAGCCTTGAAAATTAGGCCAGAGCCTGACCTACATGGGCTGAGTGAGGGGCAGCCATCCTTCAATAAAACATGGCCCAGGCCATCCCCTCGGGGGATCCATCTGCTGTCACTCAGGTAATTTTATGGCTGGTCAGACTTTCTACGTGCCCTGGCCACGCCTTTATTCTTCATGCCTCTCCTTTCAGACTTCTCCAACACTGGCCACACTCAGATAATTGGTTAGAATGCAACAGCTACTAGCACAATATTATGTCAGAGTTGTAAGGGTTTTTGGGGTCAATATTATATTGGAGCCTGAGTCTCTTTTACTATATCCCCATTTAGAGGCTGCCCAGCCTAGGTTTGAATTCCCCATGTATCAGGGAGATCATTACCTACCCAGGAAATCTTTTACAATTTTGGGCAACCGTAACCATTAGAAACATCTTCTCATATTCTCCTTAAATATGTTTCTAGGGTAGCTTTCTCTTATTTCTAGGTGCTCCTTCTGTCTCTTCCCCCAAACCCACTTGGAATAAGTTGACTCACTCCTCCACTCATCAACCCTTCACATATTTGAAAGTTGTTTTCTTTTTTAAAAAAATCTAACTCTATATCATGAACATTTTTTCATGTCTTTAAATATTCTTTGAAAACATAATCTTTAAAGACTTCATAATATTCCATTGTAGTTATGCCCTATAATTTATTTAACCATCCTCTCATTGTTGATATTGAGATGGTTTCCAATTTTTGGTTATTATACATAATATGCAGTGAGCAGCACATAAATCTTTATCTGTATTTCAATTATTTCTTTAAGGTAGATTATTAGAAGTGGTATTACTGGGTCAAAGGGTAACTATTACATTGTATTTTGATAGAGAGTGGAGTCTTACTATTCTATGAAGAGATCTGAATATCACTATGTGACGTGAATGTAGAATGTGGAGATGAAATTTTCAAGTGCTTTGTGGAAGCCAAGGATCCTTGGTTGTAACTGAAATGTGGCATACAGCAGGTCATTCTGTTTTAGAGAAATAACTGTGGTGCCCAGAATTGTGTATTGTCCTGCGTGAAGCTAAGAGTGAGTAGCTGATGTTTCAAGTAAAAATTTAAAGTCACATTTTAGATGGAGCTGCATAAATCTGCAGGTGAGACCCCTGGCAAGTTAAAAGTGGAAAATGCAGATGGAGGAATGCCAGAAGCAAGGCTGTGGGAAGGCACCCACATTTTTGAGACCAAAGTCAAGCTGTCCACAGTGATACATGAAGCAGCTGTCCAATGGCCCAGTGGAGATATTGAAAAGGTCAGAGATTTCACACATTCAGATAGAAAGATGACTGAAGAGTTAAAATTAGATAAAGGGACAGATTCATTCTGGAATGAAATCTGAACAGGAGGAAAGTGCCTTTTATTTTTTAATTAAACTTACACTGTGCATTCTGAATGATAAAGAGAAACAATGAAGTCTGGGCATTTAGTCTGATGTTTTTTTGGAGGATGAGAGATGAAAGAATACATTTTGAAATAAAATGGTAACTTCGGATGGCATGTGGTATTGAAGAGAAGCATAGACATTAGCACCGGAGGGAGCTGGAATTAACTCTGGTCTCTTTCACTACTAGCCAGATAACCTTGGATAAGTTACATCCTGAGCCTCGGTTTCCTCCTCTAGAAAATGAAGATTACAATTCTTATTGCATAGGCCTGCTGCGAGGGTTACATAAGATTAGATGCAAATAATAGTTTAGTACCTGTCATATAATAGGTGCCTAGTCAATGTTCACTGTCGTAGCCATTTCTGCTGTGAGCTGGAAGCTCAGAGCCCAAGCATGTCACAGAGAATTTCCATATCTCTCAGACCACAGAAAGCATTAGTCAAGACCAGAATACAATGTTGACTTGTTTCTTTGACATCAGGAACGTTACTCACACAGAATTCATTCCAGAAGGTCAAACACTTGACCAGGCTTGCCGTATAGAAATTCGGAAGCATTTGAGAGACTTCGTGCTATAAAAAAGGAGTAAAATGTGACCCCTTGCTCTGGAAAGTCTCTGGGATAGAGAAAAAGGGAGAACCGCTGTTTCTTTTGGTTATTGTTGTTTTGTTTTGGTCTTTATTTTTAAAAAATTCTATTGTGGTAGGAACGCTTAACATGGGATCTACTCTCTTAACAAATACATTATGTTGTACAATACATTACTATTAACAGAACGATTTCTTTTGTGCCATTGGTATGGTCTCTTTGGGACCAAGCCCTTTGCACACATCATCTTATGACACCCTCAGAGCAATGCTGTGAGCTGGGTATCTGTACCTTTATTACATAGAAAGACATAGAAAGTGACAGAAGCATCGTTTGACCTCAAGGATTGTGCCCGCCACTCCACCATGCCAACTGCTATAAAGATTTACTGAGATAACCTATGTAAAGAGTGCACTTGTCATGTGATCTTGGGCAGTCACATATTCTTTCTGAGTCTCAGAGGCTTTTTGATCAGAAAATGGCAACTACAGGAAATGAGCCAGGGTGGCTCATGCCTGTAATCCCAGCACTCTAGGAGCCTGAGGCAAACGGATCACCTGAGGTCAGGCGTTCAAGGCCAGCCTTGTCAACATGGTGAAATCCAGTCTTTACAAAAAATACAGAAATTAGCTGGGAGTGATGGCAGGCACCTGTAATCCCAGCTACTCAGGAGGCTGAGGCAGGAGAATTGCTGGAACCCATGAAGTAGAGGTGGCAGGGAGCCAAGGCTGTACCACTGCACTCCAGCCTGGGCAACAGAGTGAGACCCTGTCTCCAAAACAAAACAAAAACAAAAACAAAAACAAAAAACAGAAAAAGAAAAAAAAATGGCCACAGTTACCAAGAAAAAATGGTTACCAATAAAAATATCCTATTACCCACCTTGGTCGCCCACTTTATTCACCGTTATTGTCTCCAAAAGACTTTGGACTCTGTAGATCCCAAATCTGTGCTCCAAGAATGGGGATTAGGCTCCATGGCAGGCGTCAGCATGGAGGGGAGGGCACCAGCAGCCTTAAGAGAAAGTGGTCTTTCCTCGCAGCCTTCTTTCCTTTCTGATCCCTACTCTTCCCACTGCCACTGAGCTGTGGTGTTTTCCGGGGACCATTTAAGGCTTGTTTTAAAGGTGATGGGGTCAATCTCCCTGCTCCCCAGCCTCTTGGTGTTTGCAGTTGCTATCATGCCATGGCCCTTCTCCATCTTACTTTGGGGGTCCAGTACCTCTCCCTGAGAGAATGTCATTTCTGTTTGCTCTTCTGTTTCCTGGACAGTCCTCCATTCCAACAGTGGAGTTTCTCTTCTTTCTAGCTCCCCCAACCACCCAAAAGATGAATGATTCAAGGGTAAACTATAATATCCCTTGCTTTAAAACTTTTAGAACCTGTGCACACCTCCTTTAAGAAGCAGGGAAGAAAGCAAAGGAGCAAGTGTGAACCAAGAGACATTAGGTTAGACCACCTTGCTACCCAGCATCTTGTCTGAGCTCCGCTGTGCCTGTGGAACCTGCTACACTATTCTAAGATCCCCCAACATCAGACCCATCTTAGCTCTGGCCTGTTCTCTGAGCTCGTCCTTGGTCTTTGCTCTTTTGACACATTCCTCCCTGACACAGTCGTGTGCTGGCCTCTGCCCTGGTCCACGTTTCATCCAGTTCTGCTCCAGACAATGAGCACCCCAGGACTCTCTCCAGCCCTGGCCCCACTGTGTCCTCAGTTTCTCTCTGAGTATGTGCCTGTGATTAGGTCTTTGATGTGGCTCCTCCTTCCTTGTTTTATGTCTGTCTTCCTGCACTAAGCCCCAAGTCCCTCTGGAACTATCTTGGGAGGTAATATAAATATCATGGCTAAGGGCAACAGCCAGTTGTCCCACTTTTTCAACAATCTACCAGTGCCTATGGATCAGACTCCATCTTTCCACTGGGAGAATTCCCAAGTCAATGGAGGTCGCTGTCCAAGAGATTAAGGTTCTTTGCCTTCCTTCTTGATGGTTCCAAAGTTTCATATTTCTGATGAGATTTATTGGGGCCTTATGGAAAGAAAACTCCTAGGGTTCCAGCCAGCTTGCCTGGATTCCTGTTAATAGGAGGTCCCTTTCTGCAGATGTTTATTATTTGTTGAAATGGGTTACAGTTCATTCCAGAGAAGAAGTTCCAGACATGCTGGAGCAATGGCAGTCTTGTCAGAATAGGAGCGAGGAAACAGAAACTGATTCAGCCCACCCACGTTCGGATGGACCCAACCAGCTTCGACCTTGTGCAAGTCACCCAAACCCCTGGAGCCTTCACTTCTTCATCTGTAAAATAAGGATGAAAAGAACACCTTTCTGACTGTATTGGTTTGAAGATTAAATAAAAGAATAAACTTGAAAGTGTATTTTGAAATGTCAGGCATGTTTTAAGGTTCACTATTAATAGTAATACATATTATTATTAGCCTACAATTCCACAGGATGCTTCAGCGACAAAGAATAGAAACCTGGGGTCCAACTGGCTTAACAAGAGGGAAGTTGATTCTCTCCTGTGGCTGGAGATCCAAAGGCAGATCAGGCTTCAGGGTCGGTCAGTTCAGGGTCTCAGGGGCGTCGCCAGGGGCCTAGGCTCTTTTAGTCTCTCTGTCCTGCCGTCCTGGCTATCAGATTTACCTTCAGCCTGGTTGAATAAAATGGCTCTGCAGATTCGGGCATCACTCAGACACAACACTCTTCTGACAAGGGGGAGATAGCTCCCTGTAGCTCTCTCTTGGGAGAGAGAAAGCTTTCCCCAGACTCTCCAGCAGCCTTCTCCCCATGTCTTAGTCTACAGGAATTGGTTCATAGGCCTATTTCTGGAAAAATCAATAGCAAGGGACCCTTGAACCCATCAGACTCATGAGTATGGGGCAGGGTTAGTAACAGACCATATGGGTGGTATTGGTTCATATGAAGGCTCTATCATAAAGACAGGTGAATGGACACTGAGTAGGTGTGTTAGGCCATTCTTGCATTGCTATAAAGGAATACCTGAGTCTGGGTGATTTATGAAGGAAAGAGGCTTAATCGGCTTATGGTTTTGCAGGATCTACAAGAATGACACCAACATCTGCTCGGCTTCTGGGGCGGCCTCAGGGAGCTTTTACTGTGGTGGAAGGTGGAGTGGCAGCAGACATATCACATGGCAAGAGCAGAAGCAAGAGAGAGTGAGGGGAGCTGCCACACACTTTTAAACAACCAGACCTAGGCCAGGTGTGGTGGCTCATACCTGTAACCCCAGCACTTTGGGAGGCCGAGGCAGGTGGATCACTTGAGGTCAGAAGTTCAAGACCAGCCTGACCAACATGGTGAAACCCCCATCTCTATTAAAAATACAAAAAAAAAAAAAAATTGGCTGGTCTTGGTGGTATACACCTGTAATCCCAGCTACTTGGGAGACTGAGGCAGGAGAATTGCTTGAACCTGGGAGGCAGAGGTTGCATTCTAGCCTGGGCAACGAGAGCAAAACTCTGCCTCTAAATAAATAAATAATAAACAACCAGACCTTGTGAGAACTCACCATTGTGGTGAGGACAGCACCAAGCCATGAAGGATCTGACCCCAGAACCAAAATACTTCCCACCAGCCTGCATCTCCAACACTGGGGATTACAATTCAACATGAGATTTGACAGGGACATATATTCCAACTAGATCAGTGGGCAACAGTAGTACCTTTTACAAATGGTGTAATTGTCATCGTTATCATTAGACCGTAGACTATTTCTGTGGACACATTTACATCCCCAGTGCCTCCTACAGTCCCTGGCACATTGTAGATGCTCCACAAGTATCTGTTGAATGAAATAAATGACAGGAATGAGAGATCTGATGAGGACAACACCATTTACATGAGTATGCTTGGATGCATCTCACTATGTAATAGGTACCCCTTGCTGAGTGCCAGGGCTGTTTCTCACTTGTTTGCGTCTTCCCAGCGCTGAACACACTGTTTTCCATATAATAAGTGCTCCGTAAAAATGCGTTAAGTGAATGAATGGCACATATTTTACGGGAGAAATCGGACTTTTAATAATGATAGCAGATATTTACCTAGTGCTCCTTCTGTTACTGGTGTTGGGTTATGTAAGCACTTTATAGGTATTAACTTTTATAATGCTCACAGGAATTATGTGAGTCAGGCATTGCAATTATTCCTATTTTACAGGCAAGAAAGCCGAGGCGCAGAGGTGTTAACTAACTTGCTTTGAGCTCCACAGGTGGTAAGTGGGTGGGGCTGGCATTTGAATCAGCCCTTGTGGTTCAGATTCCTGCATTTAATACAGTGCCCAAAAAAGCTCCTTCTTCAACCTGGGCTTTGTCCTCTGCCACTAGCAGTCCTCTGGCCACTGAAGAAGGGACTGCCTATCGGGAGAGAGGCCTCTGCTGCCCCTCCCTTCACCTGCTCCCATCCTGTGGTGCCTGGCTGTAGGAAGAGCTGCTGGGCCACCTCTGGAGGACCCTTCTTTCGGTGGCTGGAGTGGACAGGATGGGTCAGACTGGGCTTAGCCTCCTTATAATAACCCTTCTACTGATCACAGACTCAAGTCACTTCCACGTCCACTTTCCTCCCTGAGAAGCCCCAGCCTGCTGGAATGAACTTGTTTTACCGAAGAAGCCTGCCATACATCATCGTTTATCAGTGAGCGTCCATTTCAGGCCGGCCCTCCTGTTTGTCAGGAAGGGGGACTATTTATGGGCTGCAGCTTTGCATAGTTAGAAGGGAATCAGGCTGCGTTAGCGGTGGCATTGCTGCTCTCGGGCTGTCGTGGCTGGGCTGACTTGTTTGTTCATTTGCAGGGCCTGGTGTATGGTGAAGATAAGTCCTTCCCAGGAAGAGCCTGTCTCAGCAGGTTGGCTCCCCCTTGGATGGCTGCAGAGAACTGGCCCCCTTTTGAGTTTATGGTTCTATGACCCTGACTTTGTCACAATGCCAAATGGATGTTGATAAAATAACAACAAAAACTAACTACTTTAAAAATGAGCATTTATTATGTCCCAGCCACTAATCCACTATTCAAAACACTTTACAGATATTAAATCATTTACTCAAAACAGGAGCTCTTTGTCTCCACTATGCAGATGAGGAAACTGAGGGATGGAGAAGTTCAGTTACTGGTAAGTGGCCAGACTGGGCTTTATGCCCAAGCATCTGACTCTGGAGGCTACATGCTCACCTGTCACTGGGGCACCCTGAGCCCTTGCCACTGCTCTCAAGGCTTTACATGCCTGTCTTATTTAATCCTTACAGCATACCCAGAGGATAGGAACTATTGGTATCCAAAGAAACTAAGGCTGAGAGAAGTTAAGCAGCTTGTTCAAGGTCCCACAGCAGCAAAACAAGCTGGGATTCAAATCCAGGCACCCTGCTTTGGTCCTTCACCACCACGCTCTAAGCCTCCTATCTCTTTTTTGTAAGACGTAAGGATCATTCATCAACAGAAATGGTTCAACCTAGCTTGTTCCTTGTATTAACTCCCTTCCACTATTCCAGTTCTTTCCTTTGGGAAGTTCTTCTTTGGGTTCAACAGGAGTCCATCATATAACTTAAGAATAAGAATGGAAAGGGCTCAGCATTGGTTTCTCTAAGCCTGTGTTTCATAGAATCCAAGATGCCTTTGGCTAAAAGGGGCTTCCTGAGGTCACTGAGCCCATCTTCTGGCCTCCAGACAAGATCCCCTTCAGCACAGCCTTGCTGTCCTGATGACGTCTTTTTTTCTGATTGTTTCCAGGGAGGGAATGAGTATCTTCCATGTGAAACTACAAAGGGCTGGCTGGCACCTATGATAGGGTGGCCTGAGTTGTCTGGAAGTATGGCCTGAGAGCCTGAAAGTACAGGCGACACAGGGATCCGGGCAGGGACTCTCGGGACAGCCCTAGCAAAAATAACCCCCAGGGCCCTGCCAGCCCCGCCCCCATCCTCTGATGCCAAGTGCAGATGACAGCTTGGAAATAATTTGTCCGGTCTGTGAGTAATGTCTAGTAACTAAATGCTAATTAATTTGCTGTTGCATTTGAGTTAATTTATGGGGTGTTCTCTTCACCAAGTAAATTTTAATTAAGAAGAGTAAAACAAATGACAAAGTAATTTCCAAAAAATTAATTTTCAGCAAACACAAGCCATTGTTTTTCTTTGTATCAATAATAAAAGTTAAAGTGAAGCCTCTCTAACGTCCCCTTCCCCCAACTCTCCGGCTCTACAAGATGAAGTTTGAGCCCAAGCCAGGCTCTTGGAGCGTAAAGACAGTTGTGCAAATTAGCAGCCAGGCAGGGCCAAAAGGAACTGGGCAGAGAGCCTGAGAGAAATCAGGCAACAGACCTCAAAGAAATGCAACAATTGCTACTTCTCTGGTGTTCATTGTGTATAATTTTCATCCAACTCTGCACTTTTTAGGAGCTTGGAAGGGGAAAAGTGCACTGCTCTTGCTTCTGATAAAATACCAAATGGGGGAGCAGAAGGGAGAGACATTTTATTATCATTTTTAAAATTAATCAAATTGCATAAACAAATAAGGTAAGAAGAAAGTAAGAAAGCATCTATGTCTCCAACTTTCCCAAGCACTGCACTGGAAAATTTTACATAGCTTCTCTCATTTGTCTAACAATTCTCTGAGGAAGGCAGTTACTATCAGCTCCCATATTACAGATGAGGAAACTGAGAGTTTCAGAGCTGGCCCGAAGTCAGGTCCATGGCAGTGAGTGAGAGCTGACACCTGCTTTGCGGCCTCCAAGCTTGCCACCGCCTTATGCTGTCTCTTCAGTTACACGGGTAACACGGTGATTTCTGAAATCGATTTGCAAGGCTGTGCTGGGTCTGCTGTTCGGGACTTGCTGTTGTTGCTGCTACTCTATGCCTGGCCTGTTTGAGAGTTGGGAATTGGGTTGGGGATGATGGGCACCTACAGTTGGAGGGATAAGATGTGGGAAAACCAGAAGGAGGCCTTGAGGGAGATCACAGAAGCTCTGAGCATAGCGCAAGGCCTGGTGGGGGCAGATGAGCAGGAACTCAGAGGGGTGGGCTCTTCCTATACTGCCCCACCCCTTGTTCTCCCCTGACAGCTTCCGCATCCTGAATCAATGCTTCATTGACCATGTCTGAGCTGAACTTCCTCACTCAAGAGCGTGAAAGCATCAAATTCTATCTTGGGGCAGCCAGGCAGTGGTGAGGGGTGTCAGCCTGGGAAGCAAAGTCCCTGCGGTGGTCACATTACGCAGAAGCTAACATGAGGGTCGCTGTTTCCCTAGAATCCGGCTTGTTCTGCCGCAGTCACTGGGGGCTCCTATGAAAGTATGGATTTGTCTGGGTTTCTCTGTTTAATCCCAAATCTGTCAGGCCTTGTTAAATTTGACGGGGCCTGAAAGGTCTGGTGTTAAGCAAATACTCGGTGACCAGAGTCTTTGATGAGAATCAAACTGAAGCTTAATCCTGAGGTAATGGCTTTCCCCATAATCCCAGGAGGCTGGGGCTCAGTGAAGGGCGGTGGAAGGCAGCAGGCTGCCTGACGCAGAGCTCAGGGAACGGGGAACGGCTGCTCCCCTGTGGAGAGGAGTTCTAGGCTCCCCCAATGGCCCACCCCTCGGATGTAGAGGCCGTCACCTGGGAAGGCATTTGCCAGAAGTGGGGTGAGGAGAGGAGGAGAGGAGAGGACAGAGTCCTTTAGTTTGTACAGATGGTTTTGAAGAAAGAAAGAAAATTAAAGGGAGGCCAGGGAAGAAGGAGGATGAAGAAGCTGATCCAGGATTCCCAAGTGGGCTAGCCTTGAGTTTTCCTCTGCTTCAGTCTGGGCTCTGAAAAGCAGAGTTGTCCAAGCAGAGAGTTTGGCTGGGGGCTGGCTGAGGTGCCCTCTGTTTCCCCTTTGTGCAAGGGAGGCCTGGCTCTGCAGGCAGCAGATGGAGGTAGCGGTGGTGGGGTGAGGACCCCCAGTTGCTACCAGAATGAGTGTATGGGGTAAATGTGACCACATCTAGAGTCCTTCTGCCAGCCAGGGGAGCTGGACACCCTGGGCTTGGCACAGTGGGGTGGGGGATCCTGGGGGCACGGGCTGGGGACGGTGAGGCAGAGTGTGGATGCGCAGTGGCCGCCCTCTAAGCTGCCCTCTGTGACAAATAGGGCTGATCACGCCATCTCTGCCTGCTCTCTGGAGAGGGCTGCTCTGCGCCTCGTCAAGGTACCTGATTAAACATTCATGGGGAAAAAATAAATAAAATAAACATTTTGCAAAGAGATGCTTAAGCAATCAGGCGCTTCAGGGGGTAGGTTACCGCAGCGCAGTAACCACATGCCCCAGGGGTAATCGGCATTTAATGTCACCAGCACCTCCTGGGTCTCACATGGAGGTGTTGATGCCGCCCTCCCCAGAAGCCCCACCCTCCAGGGGAGGCTGAGAAATCCCAGCCATTTATGCTTAGCTGTTTATTCTTTTCTCTTCCTCATCCTGACTTTGTTTTAGTGCATCAGATATAACCTGTGCGGGAGGAAGGAGCTGGCTCTGCATGGAGGCAGGCAGGAAGGGGGCCTGGTGCTAAGGAAGCAGGCCCTACCTCCTGCAAGGTGTGGGCTGCCAGAGCCTGTCTGGAGGCTGACACGGAGGCGCCACATTGCCCAGTCCTTCCTTTTGTCGCTAAGCAAATGTTTATGGAGCTATGACAGAGAGTGTGTGGTTCCTGCCTTCTCAAAACTGGATATTAATAAGCAAACAGAGAATGCAGATGATGACAATGAGAGGCACGAGTGTGTCAGAAACTATTGTTAGATGATTTACAGGCATTATCTCCTTTGATCTTCGTAACAACTGTATGAGGGAAAGACTGTTAGCCCAGTTTACAGAAGACAGCAGTCAGGCGTGAAGCTGCTGAGTAACTTGCCTAAAGTTACATAAGGCAGGGATTCGAACCCATGTCCTTTGACTCCAGGCTTGTGTTTTACCACTAGCTACTTCTAATAACTAAAAATAGAATTGGTGCTTTGAGTTCCTCACTCTGGCTTAGGCAGCCAGGGGAGATTTCCAGATGAAGTGACATTTTAGCTAAGTCCTCAGAAACACTGGACTTGTCTAGCTCAAAAGCACAGCTGGGTACACTCAGCCCAGTGCACAGAATTAAAATCCCAGGCGTCCTCCCATCCCCAGGTAAGATTCTCCCAGGCTCACTTCCTCCCCTTCGCTCCCTGCCTGAAGAAATAAATGCCTAGTGACAGCAGCCAGGGTCTCCTCTTTCCATGGGTGCTGCAGGGGCTGCTTGGGCATCATGTAGGCAGCTGTACAGATGTTCCACCTACTGGTATGTCAATTAAAGAAGTACATCAAGCATTTCCCCCACTGAGCCTTTTCCCTGCCACTGGGCTCCCCTGAAGAGTAGGGGCTGATTTTCTGGAGGTGTCCATCTCTCTGGCAGCCAAAGAAGCTCTTCAGACCAGATGAGTTTTCTTTGCAAATTAAAGTAATTCATTGTACCTCTGTAGTCAAACACACACCTACACACTTTTATTAATACAGTCTCTGTTTTAATTGGCTTTCTCTATAGATAATGACATGTCAGATAAAGGGTTACTCATTGTACAGAGGACATTCATCCACCAGAGCATGGACAAAGCCTGGGCCAGAGCACTGTAGGCAAATCACCACCCAAGTGGGGGCCGCCAGGCCAGGTGGGGTCTAAAATGGACTTTGGTGTTCATCTTGTAGTAGACCAAAAGATAGGGGAGGGAGGGAACAGAAAGTCAAAGATGCCTGGTCATTTACTCATTTACTCATCCACTCATCCAGCAAACCCTTATGAAACACCCTTTCTGAGCCAGCCGCTTTTGCCGGGAGCTGGATTTATCACGAGTCAGTGTGGCAAGTGCCTGACACTGTTACCTGAGCTGGCAGATGTGAGTTGCAGTATGGGAGGATCTCAGTGCCCCAGCTTTCAGGAAAGAACTAGACTGTTCTAATCAGCTCTGACTGCTCCTTTGCACTCCATGCAGGGCAGTGGGGAATGACCTTCTCTGGTGGAGACCATGGGTGTAGACTCATAGCCCAAAGGGACATTTAGTCCAACCTGTTGATTTTGCAGAAATGTAAAGCACCCAGAGAGAAGTGACTGTTTGAGGGCTCCCAGCAGAATTGGAACTTGAACCCAGCTCTCTAGGTCATAAATGCGTAGCTTTGTTCCCATGCCTCACCAGATACTGTGGCTGAACAACATCCTTGGTGATAGAAGGATGGTGCAGCAACCTGCCTAGGGAGCAGTGCATTTTCTCCCGGGCAGTGCTCCATGTGGTCCTCTTTTTTGCATTAAAAACATGTTTTCTTTAGAAAGTGGAAATCCTTGAGTAAGATAAGGGCTCGCTGTGGACTTCACTTTTTGTATCTGTCCAGCAGAGTCCATTGAGAGAGACAGGCCTCCTGGAGGTGAGTGAAGAGTGTTGCCCTGCTGTCAGGGAGGATGAGAGCTGAGCGGGTGATCGATGGCTCTGATGGTGACATCTGGGAGAGGCAGCTAGCAGGTGCTGGGCCCTTGGAGTCACGTGGGTGTGGATTCTTTCTGTCTGGGCTGCAGAGGAGTAGTTGTGTGTGCTGTGTGTGGTGTGTGTACAGAAGCACACGTACACACACGTTAGAGGAGGCAGACACTGCCCTAGAGGGAGTGGCAATGCTTCTCTGCAAGGAATATGTTCTGCTAAAGATTTCTCAGTCTCCCCTGGCATTTGGAACTAGCCCATATCCCTGGTGTTTTGTCCCCAGTTCATCATACCTTTACTCCTGAGGTGAGCGTGCTAAGAGCTCTCAGAGATACTTGCAGTTGTACACCTGAGGATTTAGTGGAAAGGGCATGGATGAGTTCAAATCTCAGCTTTGCTTCTTACTAGTCACGTGACATTGGGCCAGGTCCTTAATCTCTCTGAGCTCCAGCTTTCTTCTCCATATAGTGGGACTATTATGGAATGATCGCATGACATAGACTGGAACAAGGTATTCACTTGTCAGTCTCCCAATACCTAAGCTAATTCTATATTCACCTGTAGCCCTCTCAACAAAGGGTCTGGCTGGCCATTTTCAAACAAAATGATGTAATGGGTAAGTAAAGATGTTAACTCTAAATAATCACTCAACTTGGTAGTAGTAGTAGTTAGTGCAAAACAAAACTCTTTCCATAGATGATGGATCTTTGTTAGTCACAAACCCTTATCCTTGCAGGGTGAGGGCACAGCAGAGTTTAATGTTAGGTCCTGAGCGGAGAGTGGTTTCCACGCTGGGGAGAAGGATCTGAGCAGCCAGAATCTTTGCTTCTTTCCTCCCTGATTGAGCTTCTTAGATATTAGGGATGACCCCAAATTCAAGGGTATGCTGGTTTTGCTAGCTGTGAAGCCTTAGGAGAATTACCTAAACTCTCTGTGCCTGAGTTTTCTCATCTGTAAAATAAGACAATGAACTACCTATAACAATAGGTGGAACCCATAGCATGGGTTAACACACATGAAGCATGGGACACTCCTTGTTCATAATAGGCACTCAAGAAATGTTAGCAGATTCATTTCATTTTATCTATCATCCATCTATCTATCTATCTATCTATCTATCTATCTATCTATCTATCTATCTAATCTATCTATCTATCTATCTATCATTTGGTTTTGACATCAGATAGACCTAAGTTTGGAGTCACAGCTCTGCCACTAATTAGATGTGGTACTCCGGGCAGTTGCTTAATCTCCCTAAGCTTCAGCTTCTCATCTGTTGCGTGAGAATGCTAATAGTACTGCCTTGTGCAATGAGTGGGATTAAGTGAGTTAACATACATGAAGTATGTGATACAATGTCTGGAACAGGGCAAGTGCTCAACTAATTTGATTTGTGATACAAGTGGGGGCTGCACAGACTGTCTCTAAGTCTCATATCTCTACTGCCTTCTGGCATCACCTCCCAAACACAATGGTACATGTCTAAGAGGATGGGGCTGGTGAGACACTCAGAGCCTGTGGCTCTCCCGTTCTTAAGTGCAAGCCCCCTTTCAGTGATCCCAGTGCTTTACAGGCATGCAGCTCTTCATATTTTTTCAAGGTCATTTCATATCTTTTATCTTTGTTTGGCCTCACAGCAATCCTATGAGATAAGGTATATGGTGTTAATCTTGCTTCATAGATTAACAAGAAAACAGAGACTCAGAGAGGTTAAGTGATTTTCCTAAGTCATTCAGCAAGTAAATTCACGTCTCTATTCCCGTTTCAGCAGGAATAATGAGCATTTATTTATCGCTTTGCAATGAAGAAAGACTTTCTCACACACCGTCTCATCTGATTGTCACAACAACTCTGGAGGGGTGGGGATTAGGATCATCCCATTCTGCAGACCTAGAGAGGCTAAAAGACATGCTTCTGATTCCTCAGCAAGTAGATGATGAAAGTGAGCTTTACATTCTGACTTCGAGTTCAGTGGTCTACTTGCCATTTTTCAGTCTTCTCTTCAAAAGCCAGTTTATCTATTTTTTTGTAAAACCCCCAAACAAATAAAACACCAGCTAAAACAGAGGCAGGCAGCTACCCTCAGACAGGCAGGCTGCACCGTAACTTTTCTGACAACAGCATGGATCAAGGTCCCCAACAAGAAAGTGTGGAAATCTACCAGGCAGCTTTCCACTGAAGGGTGTAATTAGAGAGCTGACAGGCTGTACATGCAATGCCATTAATGGGTCCACCTGCGAGAGGGACCTGGCGAGCACAGGTAATTTGGACAGAGTGGAGCACTCAAAGGAGATCCATGCTGCAGGTGCCCAGCCTGACCCCCTAGGCCAGAAGCCTCCCCAGGGAACAGGAGGAAGGGCCCGGCCTGGACCCTGCAGGTGACACAAAGCTATTTGCCGTAGCGCTCACTGCACATTATGCTAAAAGTGTGACAGATTTTAGAAGCAGCCTGGGTGGGAACCATGGAAACAGGTTAGGGAAGAGGAGACACTGATTGCTACTGCTCCTGCTAGTGAGAGAAGAGTGAGCTGGGGAGCTATGCCCTCCCTCCTCCGCCATCCTCGGCCACTGGTCCTCTTCCTGACCCCCCGGCTGTCTGTAAGCATCATCCGTCCTAAACATGAAGCCAAATTGGGAAGAGAGGTGGGAGGCAGTGGGGGAGAGGGGGAGCAGTGACAAATCGTGTTGGTCCTGAAGCCTGTGCTTCTGGACTCTCACGCACGCCCAGTCACAGTTACAAGTTCCTCCGCGTGGAAGACCTGCCATGTGCCAGGCACTGTGTGGGGGGCTTCCCCTAGGCTAGCTCCAATCCTCCCAACCACTCTGCAAGGTTGACATAATTACCTTCGTGATGCATATGAGGAATCTGGGGGCTGAGAGATTAAGCAACTCGCTCAAAGTCACACAACTACTAACAGAGTATGAATTTGCATCTGGAACTGTCTGACTCTGAAGGCTGTGCTCCTTCCTTTACTCCGTGCCCACTTCCAGGATCACAGCAGCCCTCTATGAACACTGACAACCACACTCTCAAACCAATAATTTAGCAAAGAAAAAGAACCTGTGAATTTCCCTTTCAGTATGCACGAGGTCACTGGGGTTTGCCACAGTGGTGGTCCTGTCTTCAAGAATAGAGAGGAGACTGTTAGACTCTGCTGGTGGAGCTGCCAGACAGAAAGAACTAATGCTCTATCCTGTGCTTTCTTTACCTAAGGGTCTTCACCAGCTCCCCTCTTTCCTTGCCTTATAGCATGGTTACCAGTCTCTTGAGCAGAGAATCCATCTTCTCTTCTTGTCAGGAGTAAGGAAAAGGTGCTGGATGTGTAGGCTGAAGAACAACCCCTGGTCAAGCAGAGAAGTGGTTTTCTGTTAGAGACGCCAAGCCGAGCAATGCAGATCTAGCCCCAGATTCATGCAGCTGTCTGTGGTAGTGAAAGTGGAGGAGGATAGGTCAAGGACACCACCCAATTCTGAGACGTCAAGACAGATGCTTTCAGTGCCCAGAAACCTCTGGCCTCTGGGAGCCCTGAGCTTTGCTTTCAAGTGACTAAGATCAGAGACTCATACCGAGGAGATTTGAAACATCTAGTGCTGGAACACCCTGTCCAAGGAGATTAGTCTAAAGGGCAGCATGGAAAAACATCAGAGATGAGCTGACACAGAGAGGGTCAGACTTCAGTGGTTCTATGAAGAGAATTGTGGGGAGGTCAAGGGTAGAGTATCCTAGAGTAGAGAGGGAGCAAGAACCTTAGGGCAGGTGTTTTCTGGAGGGAAGAGGAGGGTGTAGCCTGGGTCCCATGAGACAGTGGATAGAGGACCAAAGCCATCTAGGAGGACACTCTTTATTGTTCTCCTCCGGGAGAAAAATTGAAAAAATACACAAATAACCCCTCATTCATGAATTCAAATTGAAAAATAAAAACAAACCCACAACAGTTAGGACAGATGGGCAGATAAGACACCAGTATGGGATGTTGTGGAGACTTAATTTTTTATGTGGAGTAGCCTCTTCTCCTTGTTTAGGAAAAAGTAGGTTCTTCTCTTGTTGTAGGCTAAGATCTTCACCTGGGTACATGATTTTATTCCTCTGGAAAGCTGGTCCAATATTATCACCCCGACCTGGTGCCACCTTGTAGCTTTGATCTTGACCTGGCACTGTTTTGATCCCGTAATCTATAGACAAATCTTTCCCCTCCTAAACCCCTTCAATATTCTGTATTCTCTTTTCTCACTGTATTCCTTTCCTTCCACCATACATTTTCTTTAAAAAATGATCAAATTTTGTTGTCCCTGTTTTTCCTTATTCGATTTGCTCTCCAGTTCATGAAATTAGCCTCTCTCTCATGGTTCATGCATGCCTCAGTTGGCCAATACTCATTGAGCATCTACTATGTGCCACATGCACACCAGGTGTTGAGGACACGACTAAGCAGTTCCTGTCTTTAGGAGCTTACTTCCATCTAGTGGGACAGACAGATATTAATACAAAGAACACAAATAAATGCTGGATGATAATGGTGGTAAGTGTTAAGAAACCATGAGATGGGGTGCTAAAAACCCAGTAACAGATAGACATGATCTAGTTCTAGAGCCGGGGACAGTGTCCATTGGTCTTCTCATTGACAAGTCCAATGGATGCTTTACAGTCAAGATTTGATGATGATATTTCCCTTTAAAAAGACTTCAAGGAGTGCTCTGAGGGTCAGCAGAAGAGCTCAAGGGAATGATGTACCTGAAACTAAAGGGTGAGAGAGTTTGAGGAAGGGCATCTTTGGGCTCTCTCTGCCTCGAACATCTTTCTTCTCTCCCATGATTGGCCACCATCTATTCTTTATTAGAAAACTCACATTGGACATTTTTATTTTGGTGAAGTCTTCTCAAATCCCTCTAACCCATTCTACCTGATCTACTCTATGCTAAATTGCATTATGAACACACTCTATCAGCATATTAGGCTGATATTTTTCATGTGTATGTGCCTTTCCCTCTTAGGAGTGAGGGAAGCAGGGAACTGGACAGAATGTGATTTAATTCATCTTTTTATGGACTTGCCCCTTGCTACCGCATGCACACACTTAGCCTTGTATATGTAGAAAGGAGGGATGGATGGATGGATGGATGGATGGACAGATGCCTGTGACGTCATTGCAGACACACAGTTCACAGAGGCAGCAAAGTGTCATTGAAGAAGCAGTGGAACAAGGACTCAGAAGAGCTGGGTTTGGGGTCTGGGTGAGTCATTGAGTTGTGTCACTGTTTGCAATTTTCTTTACCTCTTTGTGCTCAGTTTTCCAATGGGCAAAATGAGAAAATTTGATGGTTTGACTTCTAATGCTCTTTCACGCTCTAAATTTCTATTTATCTTCTGTCTCATCAAGGGAAATAAGATCATCTCTTGGGTAGAAAATATGTTTTCTGCCAGATCAACAAGTCGTCACTGGTTGCCCAGTGTGAGGCCATCCACTGTCATGTGGTGTAGAGATTTATAATAATAAAGAGAGAGTGTGCTCTTTGCCTTCAGTGAAATTACTGTTGGGTTGGTGAGCTAAGTTCTGGAAGCTGCCCAGGTCAGGAATGGTGGAAAGGAACCCCTGCTTTCACTGGGCTCTTTTGCTCTCAGAAGCCAAGATAAATGCCATCTTGACCCTATACCACTGCTACCCCCTTTACTTAAGAGAGGTTTTGGCTTCTTCCAGCTCAGTGCCTCTGTACAGAAGATTCTGCTCATTTAGGATGTTCCCACCCTCTAAGGACCTGCCCTGGTTGCTTAGGCTATAATCTAAACTGACAACAGACTTTCTGTTTTAAAAACAAGTCCTATCATTTTCATCCTCTCCGCTCAGCTTCTTCCCTCATCTCTCCCTCCCCCGGCTTCATCATCCCCCTTCCTAAGTTGATAGTGAGTCTTATTAAGTGGTGCTGTGTCATAAACTGTTGAGTTGTGTCAGCTGGAAATGGAACATGATTAAGTATATAAAGGAGCTCCAGCCTCGCCTGCCACAACATTACACAACAGAAGCCTTGGCAATGTGAGAGCATCTTTTCTTTCTCGCTTTCCTTCCTGGGGAACCCTGAGACCCTCCTCTCACTACGTGGGCCCTGTTACTGGATCCTTGGCTCACATTGGCTTAGGAATGGGCACTCCTGGTTAGCCATACAGGCATAATAAAAGCTTTCTTATAGCAGTATTTCTCAAGGCTGACTACATTTCAGAGGGACCCATGGCTGCACCACTCCCTTGTTTGTCCCTTCCCCAACCCTACCCCATTTCCATATTTCGTGCTCCCAAAAGAGCACTGGGGTCAGCTGTAGTTGCCATAGCACCCTCTGGCCAAGCTACCTCTTCGATTTATCTCCTTCGCAGACTCCACAGGAGGATGCTATTTTCTTCTATGTTTCTCCTGAAAGGCCACCTACTCCTGCAACACTTTTGGGACTGATCATATGATGTCTGCCTCACACCATCAGCTGGTCCTTGCTCAGTAGGAAGTGGAGATAGGGACAAGCTCTTCTCAGGGGCCCAGGCAGGATGCATGCTGCTGGGAAGTCTGAGCATCTCTGGTGTAAAGCAGGGCCCAGGAACTGGGATCTCTTTCCCAGGTCCAGCTGCCCCTGAGCTGGCAGAACGCAGCAGAAATTAATGAGGAGTCAGTGTATGGTCCTGGTTAGGTAATTGAGGATGGCAACAAGTGGGCAGAACTCCTGGATAAGTCCAGAAACAGGCACAGGAGAGCCCAGTATATCTCCTTGGGCCAGGGAACTCAATACCCGATGACCCGTTCTCCTACCTATTTCTGATTTGGTACCTTTTCTAGCTGATGGCTTCTAATTCATCTGGCAAAACAGCATCCTGTTATGATGTGAGGAATCTGGGTACCTCTAGCCGTATCATCCTAATTCTGGTCTTCCTTCTGGCCTCAGGATCTGGTCTGGATCTGTACTTTTAAGGGGCCTTACTTGTAAGTTCATTAAAATAGCACCTTGACTCAGTGTACCTCCTCTGTGTCCTATAAATGAAACTGAGGCTCAGAAAGGGCAGGTGACACCCTTAGTGGGTGTTTTCCCTCTCCTTTTTCTCTTTTGTTTCATAGCAATCTCTGTTTTCACTTGGAGTTAGGGGCTTTTGACCCACAGCAAAGGGCCCTTCACACCCATGAATCTAGGATCCATCATTGTCTTCCTCCGGGAAATATGATAGTACTGTCTCTTTGTGACCTTGGGCAGAGGTCGCAGTGTCTGTGAGGCCCCACAGTCCCTTCTGAGTCCCAGACCCTTAATTCCAAATGCCTGCTGGATATATCTGCCATAGATGCATTCTCGAATTCTCCCTTTCCTTATTGCTCACATTCAATCAACATGAAGTGCTACGGATTCGCCTGTCTAAATACCTCTTAAATCAATCACTGCCTGATCGTCTATAGCCATAGCTTTAGCTCAACTTGTTCTGGTTTTCCCTGAGATTATCACCTCTTCTCCTCCTACCTGCTCTCCCTGTCTTCATCCTCATCTACCTTCAACCCCCTGCACATTGCTATCTTTCCCAGACATACACCTGATTGTGCCACTGCCCCATGGAAAGACTTTCAACAGGTCTCCATCGTCTTTAATGTGACATACAAGGACCCTCACAACGTGGCTTCAGTCTGTCTGTCTGGACTCATCATCTGACGTTCTCTCTCTTCAGTCTTATACTCTAGCCATGCTGAACAACATTTCATTCCTTGACATGCTATTTGCACTTACATATTTGTGCCTTGACTCAGGTACACTGAGTCAAGGTGCTATTTTAATGAACTTACAAGTAAGGCCCCTTAAAAGTACAGATCCACTCTATCCTCTGCCTGGAATGCCGTCCCTTGCCTCCTCCTGTCATCCCTACCTGGCTAACTCCCCTTTCTTGAGACCAGGTTGAATTGCCACCTCCTCCGTGAAGCCCCTCCTGATTGCCCAAGGGAGTATTCTTCTCCGGGCTCCTCTAGCACATTGTTTGCCTCCTAATCATCCATCTTATTGATTTATAACTATTTGTACATGTGCAGTTCTCCCCCACTACATAAAGAGTTCCTTGAGTGTAGGAACGAAACTCCTAGTACAACGTATAGACCATAGGTGCTTGATTAATGTTATTGAATGAATGTAAGACATTTGCAAGATGAGAAGGGAGGGTTTGTGGGTAAGGGCTAGTAGGGGGTTCTGAGAGGAGACAGAGAGAGCAGGTTTTGTGTCCCCAGTGGCTGTTACTGATTTTCAGGAACGCTCCCAATGTGAACTATTTAGTCCTGTTTTCTTTTCATGTACATACATTCACAAGTTGGATAAAATCCTTTGTCTGACCGTGTGTTTCTATTTCTGCTTTAGGTAACATCATCACAGTAATCAATAGGTGGTTTGAGCCTGTACAGAATGGCTCCCTTCCTTCTCCCTGAGGCCTTCCCTTCCATAAACTTTGGACACTCTTAGCCTCCGTTCCACGTTGCAAAGGCCTGTGTGTATCCAGAATATTGGGATTTGGGGAATGAGTGAGTCTAGGCTTGAAAATATGACCAGAGTGCAGAACCTGTCAGGTTTCTTATCGGCCGCCAGTGGGGTAAGCTACTGTTTCTTAGTTTCTGGAATGACCAAAGGAAGAATCTGTGTATAGTTCATGAAAAGGGGGAGCTCACCTCGGCTGCCCTTGGGAATTTGGTATTTAGCTAGCTTTTATTTGCCTTGCAATGTTTTGCTCAATTCTAATACATGGCTTTATGTGTTTAGCTTGTGTACAAAGTTTACTCTCATAAATGGCTTATATTCTGTCTAGAGGGACAGCAAGTCCTGGGCTAGAGTCTGTGAGCAGAGTATAATATAATTCTGATGTTTTATTAACCATAATAACCAGAAGTCTCTAGCCACTAATATATCTGCATAGAGGTTTTTCCTGAATTTCCAATTATTTTAACTTTCAATACAAACTGGACAGAAAATTCATTTCAATGCAGTTGAGCTTTTTATTCATTCTAAGCTGAGATTAAGTCATCTGCGATGTGAACCGTAAGTCCAGGGGCTGTAAGAGTAAGTACATGGGCTTCTCTCTGGCGCCAGAAGTGGTCTCTGGAGCCATGTGGATTGAATAGACTTGGAGGAGTTACTTTCCCATTTTCTTGCCACCTTTCCTGTGAAATTTACATCCTTTGGCCCTATGAAAACTGACAGAAAATATCCAAGAGATTTACTTTCCCAAAAAGAAAAAAATACGGACCTTTTAGGCCAAGTTATTGCTGGTTCTTTTTATTTTTTAAATTAAAAAATTTTTTTCTGTCTATCCCTTTAATGGGTGATAAAATTGATTGAATCTCTGGCTGTAGATGACTTCAGAATATTAGTTGGGATGGTATTGATTTTTTTCTCTTTATAAAGCTTTTCTATAAAGAAAGCACCTGACAACTTTAAGTTACAAACTTTTAAGTTAAATTATGAACCTTTTAGCTTTGCATTAGAAGTGGTATCTGAAACCTGATTTGCTAGATCAAACCACATTAGTTGTGTTATGTTATTTTCTAAAAACACATTTCAGAGAAATAACTCCAATCTGTGTTGCATTTTATAGAGCAAAATAATTGAATGGCGGCTGTTTGTAATTTTAGCAATCTCTTAACCTTAATCATATTTAATGGCTTTTCTCTTCAGGCTAACAGGAGAGAGAAAAAAAAGGTTCCAGCTCCGTGATATAACCGCGCTACAGTAATGCACCCCGGTCCTTGGCAGCACTGTAAATTCCTCCTCTCTGAATTGTTGGTTCGGGACAATCATTCAGCAGGGAATTACTTTCTCATCTATGAAATAAATGAGATGTTAAACTAGTTTTCTGCTTCCTGTGGTACAAATGCATCAGTGTGCAGCCCCGTGCAGCGAAAAAACAAATGCCCAACGCTTCCGATGATGGCGACCGGAGCTGGAGAGGGGCACAGGGCTCTGGGATCAGTGAGTGAGAGTGTGGCCTGGGGGACAGGAGACCGGAATGAAATGAGATGTAAAGGAGAGAGAGGAAGGGTGCTCCGAAGGTGCTGGAGGTGCAAACCCCTATTCAATAGAGCCAGGGAAGCAACTCAGGAACGCCGGGGACCTCTGTGCTGCTTTCTGTGGAGATTTTTTTTTTTTTTTAAATGATTGATTGGTTGCAGGTGATGCTTCTTGGGATTTCTTCTTTAGAGTTTGAACACATGTCCACTCAGAATCTCACTGGCTTTTACAATCTTGATGGATCATTGGAAAGCCTGGGGAAGGATTCTTCTTAGTTCAGAGAGGGGGAAGCTGAGAACCAGGAAGGGGAGATGGTAAAGACTATTGAGTTAGGGGTAAACTTGAGATTGAAAGTCAAGTCTATCAAGAAAGACAGACTGAGGCTCCCAGCTCACTGCTTACAAATGGGGAGGCTGCTGCTTCCGCATTTGTGTCCTCTCCGTGTATCGGCTCTTCCTCCTCACAATGACCACCTTCAATGACCTCAGTGCCAAGCTGGGACGCCAGGTGGGATTTGATTTACTGGCAGGCTCCTACTAAGGTGAGCTACATCATGAGGTGCCTTCCTCTGTACCCTGTTTGCCTGTTCTGTCAAATTCTGCAAATTCCCTTTAGAAATAGGGCCCAGCTCTCTTGGCTGGGCCCCTGTGCCTCTGTATGCCCCAGAATGGCAAGAATCATGTCTTTCTTGGTCATACCCTTGGCACATCGTCAGTAAATAAATGCTGGATGGGTGAAGACACGCTCCTGCCTACTAAGTCCATGTAGCTTCCAGGCCAGTCTGTAAGGACACGGTCTTGGTAGCGGGGGAGGTCCTGGTGCCTGACTGACCTTGAGTCCCCACTCCACTCCAAACCAAGGTCCTGGGGTTTTGGGGAGCCCATGTCTTGGACTAGCAAGGCAGTTGGTGACTCACATTCAGGCTTGGTTTAGCCCAGGACCCAGCTCCACTGAGAGAACTGCCCACAGATTGCGAAGGCTTTGTGCGTCGTTTCTAATTAGAAAATTGCCTTTGGAATTGAAATATGTTTCACAGATGAATTTACTGAACTCCTTGCCGAGGTGCGATTCTCTCATGCTTGTTGTGAGACAATTCCACTCGGAGGCGACATATGGAGATATCAGCATCTCTGCAAATTATGAAATCATCAGCGGTCAAAAATAGTCCCAACTTCTTGGTTGCCTGAAAATAGCTGGGCTGACCACTGGGGATATCTGAGGTGTGGACCTATCCATGGGGATGGAGCAGGAGCTGTCTTGCTCCAGTCTCTACCCATAGGTTAGCTGAGTGCCTTCTCTGTGGCTTCTCTGCTCCGGCCTGGGGCTTTAAGGGAGTCCTGGCAGTAAATCTAGAACCACCGTACACAACTCATTTATACACCAAGAGCTGAGTCGAAAATGCACATTTTTACTAATGTTTATTTAAAATAGTGTCATTCTTCCCATTAACTGCAATAATATTTTTGGCATTATTAGAGAACAATTCTTTCATGTTCCTAAAGCACCTGAAATTTGGGGGCACCATTTTAAACTTTACCAGCAAATGGGAAGATTGGCTAAGAGGTGTCACCAAGCCATGATCAGAAAGAATTTGCCAGCCATTGGCCTATGCACAGACCCTAGGAAAGGTGTAACTCAGAAGATCTTTGTAAGAGATGAGTAAGTTCTCATCTGCGAAGAAAACATTGGTGCCGCAGACTCACATCACGTGATTACTACTCATCCTAGTATAATTGCCAGTACAATTGCTGCATATTATGTAATATTTAATTTTCCCAACAGCCCCCAATCTGCAGGTGAGAAAAAAGTCTCCGAGAGGCTGAGTAAGGTTACACAGCTAGTAAGACTAATGAAACCAGATTTTAAATTTAGATGGGACCAACCCCAAGGCCCATGTTCTTCCCATGATATGATGAAGCCTCAGGGAACCGCGTGAGGGAGAAAGCATGAGAAGGCTGGGAGGGGAGCCGACTGGGGCAGTGGCTTTTGTGACTTCCCAGTCAGACCCAGCCACAGCCTGGTCCCTAAGGCTCCTCACTGCTTCCCAGGCCTTTCCAACTGCATCTCCTGGCATGCTCTCCCTAAACATGCTCACATAAGTGAATCTGTGTAGGAACAAAGTAGAGGAATGCATAGAAACCCTATCTTTAGAGGCCTCTCCATGGGCAGATGACAGTAAGGATTGGTGGTAGGCAGTCTATTCGTTTCTCATGGCTCTAACAAAGTTCTACAAACTGGGCTACAAACTGGGCGGCTTGAATACAACAGGATGTTTTCCCTCCACACATTCTGGAGGTAGAAGTCAGGAATGAAGTTGCCGGCAGGGCCATGCTCCTTCTGAGACTCTGGGTGGATCCTTCCCTGCCTCTTCCAGCTTCTGGCTGTCGCTGGCAGTCCTCGCCATGACGCTTCTTGGCTGGCAGCTTCATGGCCCCCATCTCTGCCTCTGTCCTCACCTGGGGTCTCTGTCAGTGCACGGCATTCTCTGCTTCTCATAAGGACACCGGCATACTGGATGAGGGGACTTACCCAAAAGACCTTGTTTTAACTTGATTACATCTGCAAAGACCCTATTTCCAATTAAGTTCATATTCTCAGGTACTGAGGATGAGGACCTCAACATGTCTTTAGCAAACATAATTCAACCCATGGCAGGCAGGGTATTTGAAGTGCTGCCCCCTGGAAACTGAGGAGAGATCCAACGAGGTTTCAGGGGCTTCCTGTGATGATACTCGTAGGAACAGAGGAGCTTCCTATGGAGACTGGCCAGAAGCCCCACTCCCTGCTCCCTTCCCTTCCTCTACCTGGCATCCATCAGAGATGCTCCGGGCTCAGCCTCACATCCGGCACCAGCCAGGACATGAGACAGGGAGACGCAGCCCGTGTCACCTGGTTTGCATGAGACAGGGAGACGCAGCCCGTGTCACCTGGTTTGCCAAGAGGCCTTCCTCCAGGCCTTTTCCAGACTCTAGGGCCACTTCCCGGAGGCAGGTTTCCTGGCCCCTGCTGTGGGTTCTGCCCAGGAGGGCTCCTTCAGTGTCCTGGGCTCATCCATGCCCCTACCCAATTGTTTTTGGGACCAGACTCCCTTTCATGTCCCCCTCAGCCTGCTGGGCACGACAGGCGTCAGAGGCTTTGCCAAAGAGTTAGCTGCCTTTCTCTAGCCCCACTCATTGCCAGTGCCTCCCAAAAGCAGTAAAGTTGCATCTGTCACGTTATCTGGCAATGCTGTCTGTGTGCGCGCGCATGTGTGTGTCCACAGCTCCTGTCTGACATCAAAAGGGAAATATTAAAGAAACCAATCATCTCCCTCCTCCTCATCAAAAGTACAAATAACTTAGTTATCTGGGGAGCATAAAGGCCTGACTTTCCCCATCCCCCTACATAACGAGCTCTTTCTGAGCTGCCTCACCATGATCCTAATTGTTTTTAAATGTCTGCGCTAACCACTTCATACAGAGAGCATCAATCTGCACGCGGGTAACTGAGAACCACGCTGCCGTTTAGGATGACACATTCTTGCAGTAATTAAAAACATGCTTAAGAAGATTCAGCCCCTCTGTTGCTGGCACTTGGCAGGCAAGTGTGGCTGCCCAGCCTGTTTCCAGTCTGTTTCAGCCCTGTGGGTTGCAGCTGAGCCCTAACTCTTCCCTGGGATGGGAGGACGCTGTCTGCTTGTTAGGTTGCTCAGTAGCCTTTTTTTTTCTTTTTCTTTTTTTTTTTCCTGAAAATGATCTGTTAAGCCTCTCCAGGGCAGGAACGGTCTCTGTGGAGTTGCTTTTCCATCTCCTCCCCATGCCAGGTCTGAGAGCTCTGCCCAGGTCAGCACTCTACCATCGTGGTCCACCTGCCTGTTTATTATCAGCCATTGATGGGTGAGCCCAGCCATGCAGAAAGTGGGGCCTGGGCCTGCAAAACCAGGCAGCAGGCAGAAGGAAACTCTGGGATGCAGGAAATATTTTAGTGTCTTCTTTTGGTGCTCTGAGTTCCTGGAATCTCAGGAGGGGAAAGGAGGGGCTCTCGATTGTTTTCTGGGAGCAGATGTTTGTGTTGCTGTCTTCAGGGGGCCTGGGATCTACAGGATGGAAGCATGGGAAAATGTGGAGTTGGACAGGGATGGGGAGACATGGTTGGAGTCAGGAACTATTGTAAAACAAAAATATTTTCTGCATCTGTGCAAGTTTGGGTGACTGCCAGCAAGGCTGGGAGAGACATAAAGGATCTACTGCCAAAGAAACAGCCAGTGAAAGGCCAGAAACAGGATGAAGTTCTTGAAGGATGCTTAGGTAGATGATGGCGTGACAAGGTTAGAACAGGGCTGGGGAGGAAGCAGGGTTAGATGCAGGATGCTGGACATGCTGTAAATCCTTGAATCAGTGAACCAGTGAGGGGTCACAGGCATCTTTGTCCCTGCACGTTTGAGTCGTATTGGGCTTGGCTGGGGCTGGGATCGGCCAGTCAGAAGTTCTCATGCTTCTGATCAGAAAGAGGTAGAACACCCTCAGTAGTTGACAGTGTCCGACTGGAGGAGCAGTGGGTGCCTGGCATATCCTGATGCTTCCACTAAAAGCAAGGCTCCTGACACACTGCAGGGCTTGTGAGCTGACCCTAACATCAGCTCCCACCCCACACAGCTGCTCCTGGCTCCAGCTGTTGCAGCATCTGCTGAGGCCAGACTAACAAAAACCAGGATCTGCTTGGGGGAGATCCCTCCTTTCTGAACTCCAGGCTCATCAAATTTCTTCTAACCACGACTGCATACCCCATATCCCCACTTGATAAGAGAGGTGTGTGTGTGACCATGTGAGTTCAAAAAAACATAGATATATTTCTACAGATACCATTTAGCCTACCCAACCCAAATTTCCAGTGGAATTAAGTTATACACCAGCCTCCAAGAAAAGCTGAACCTTGGTCTCTGCTTCAACTTAAGCTGCATGAAAACAATACATCCCTCCGGGTCTCCAGCAACAAATAAATAAATGAAATAAATAGAATTCACAAAGAGTAGAGCTCTGAAGTCTATCTGTTGCTGGAAGGAATTCTACTCCGATGCCCCCTCTATCTGAACCGGGAGGTGAAGCTAATGTAGAGAGATGAAATCCAGCACGACTCCCAAGCAGTTTTCCTGTAACCAGCTCATTATGCATTAACCTGTAAGACAATATGTTTTAAAGAGAACCACATTCATCACCTCAGAAAAGTCATATTAACATAATTTCTGGGAAAGAACAATGGGGGAAAAATGTTAGTCATTGTTGATGGAACAGGTAAGTTTCAGTAGCATGATCTGTTGAATATTCATACGATATTGTTTTTGACATTTAAGAACTCAATTATCCGATGACTAATCAGTCTTTTACAGTATGTTATTTTTGTGACTAGAACTGAAATACTGATAAGCCCCAAGAGAGCACAGTGTTCAGATGGATTTATTAGTATTTTTCAACCCTGGCTTTCTCTGGCATGCATGTCCAGGGGAATTTAGTACCTGTGACAGTGAGGTGCCGAGGGTCTGGCTGGAGTCAGCAAGTGCATGCAGACCAGATGCTGTGCTGACTGATTTTGCTACGGTAATTTTTTTCGGTTAGTGAGGGGCAGCCAGGACTGTGATGTGCCCTACAGCTCCGGGCTCAGAATCAGCTCAGCTCCTTATAGCTATCACATTCACTACTGGTCAGGGGGAGGTGTACCTGTCACCCCAACCCGTACCCTTGGGCATTGAATGATCTGTACAGGAGGGCAGTTGGATACCACAACAGTTAAATGAAGTCTATTTTAGGAAAATGTCGATAACTTTCTCTAGAGCCAAGGTCCCTATGGTGAATTAAAGATTGCAGCAAATTATTTACAATTCATCCTAGTGAGAGGTAGAGTCTAATTCCCTTCCTCTTGAGTCCTGGCTGGCCTTAGTGACTTTCTTAACCAATAGAATGCAGCAGAAGTGACATCCTAGAATGTCCAAGACTAGGTCAAAAGAAACCTTGCAGGTCTTTTTAGAACACTCGTTCTTGGAACCCGGTTGCCATGTTGTGAGGAAACCCAAGCCACTTCAATGGAGAGGTCCACGTAGAGAGGACTCCAGGTCCCTAGATGGTGGTAGTTGTTGAGCTCCTAGGTGACAGCCATCTTCGAAGTGGATCCCCCAGCTCTGCTGAAGACACATGGATTAGAGACCAGCAGCCGTTGTCACCAAACCCTGCCCGAATTGCAGGCATTTGAACAAAATCACTAATTGTTTTTGTTTTAAGTCACTATGTTTGGCGATGGCTTTTTAAAGCATACCAGTAGATAACTGGAACTGTCCCCAAACAGCCAATGACAGTTGCTCACTGAATTTGGACAGAGACCAGGTTCTAGTCCCAGCTATGCTGCCAGGTATCTCTGTGGCTCTGAGCCAGCAGTTGTCCTCTTGAGGTAGCTCGGCATGATAGAAAGAGCTCATGCTTCAGGGCCAAAAAAATCTAAGTTCAAATTCTTGTTCTGAAACTAGGGCAATCCATTTAGCCCTTTCCAGTCTTTGTCTTCTTATGTGGTAAGTGTGAAGAATATTCTCTCTTGAAGTGTTATTATAAAAAGAATTGGCACATGGTAATGTTTAGTGAGTGGAATCCCCAGTTTCCTCATCTGTAAAGTGAAATGCTGGAGTGTTGGGAGCCTGCAGGGCCTCGTGGGAAGTGCTTGGACTCTGGAGTTGGGTGAATCTGGTTCCTAACTGAGGCTGCTGCTAGCCCATATGGCACCCTTGTCTGAAGAAGAGAATGGCAGATGCATCCTGATGGATGATGGCACCACAAACAGACTGTGCCCTGGTATAATTAGAAATGGGGGGTGTGGCCCCTTACCAGGTGCCCATCTTGGTAAGCAGAGCACAGATTGGATTTCAGCCCCTAATATACCTCTCAGTTGAGTGCCTTTGGCCACTGGACCTGTACAACTGTAATGAACTGCTTCTGTTCAGACCAGACTTGCTTTGTAACTCCGTAACCAACTTTAAACAGGAATTGTATACTCTCAGTTTCCATATCTGAAGAATGGGTAGTGCAATACGTATGTATCCGGCAGAGCTGCTGTGAGAATTGAAGGAGTAAGATGCCCAGCAGGGGCTCTGGCACAAAGTACAGCAAGTATTAGTTTCTTTTCCCTTTCCACACTGAATACCACTGGAGACTTTTTAGAAGAAATTAAATCTCCTGTCTATCCCAGGAGTAGATGAGGACAGAGAACAGTTGGCAGCAACACCAGCAGAAGGACCGGGGAAGACAGTGGGAAGAAAGGGGTAGCCATGTACTAGAAGGGTCTATCAGTGGGTTTCGGAAAATTCCATATCTAATATTTATTTTATAGTTCTATGACCTGTGAATCTGAAACCTCAAAATAGCCAATTGTTGTTGACACTGGCACCATTGCAATAGTCAGGGCAGGGCACTGGCTGGCTGAGTGAGATCAAGAATTCATGCACAAGTGGGGTCAGATGGTCAGTAAAGGTGAGTATCCTCCTCAGTGCCCCCACAGCACCCTGTGCGTTTCTTTATTGTTGCCACTTTCTAGTGTTCAGTTCTCTGCAGAATTGTCTTCCCACAACCCCAGACCATGAGTTCTTTTTTTTTTTTCCTGAGATGGACCCTTGCTCTGTTGCCCAGGCTGGAGTGCAGTGGTGTTATCTCGGCTCACTGCAACCTCCAGCTCCTAGGTTCAAGTGATTCTCCTGTCTCAGCCTCTCAAATAGCTGGGATTACCGGTGCACGCCACCACACCCAGCTGATTTTTGTATTTTTAGTAGAGATGGGGTTTCATCATGTTGGCCAGGCTGGTCTCAAACTCCTGACCTTGTGATCCACCCGCCTCGGCCTCCCAAAGTGCTGGGTTTAGAGGCTTGAGTCACTGTGCCTGGTCCAGACTGCCTTTGAGGGCAGTGCCTTTGCCTGTTCATCTTTGTATCCCCAGCACATCGTGGGGCTCAATATATATTTTTTTCATGACTAAATGAACATAGAGACAGTAAAGGGAGCTAGCATTTATTAGACAACATAAATATATAAGGAGCATTACTAAACTTTTCCATTGACGCTTGACAGCATCCCTATTTGTGGGAAAGTGGAGAAGGAAATAATATTTGATTTGCTGAGCCTGATCTGTGTGTGAGGAATTCTTCCAGGAACTTTATGTACATAATTTAATCCTTTGAACAACTTTGTGGGATAGGTGTTATTATACCCATTTCAGAGATAGGGATAAGGAAGCACTGATTTAAAAAAAGAAGAAGAAGAAAAACTAAGCAAGTTGCTCAGATAAACATCACTTAAAAGTGGTATCCTAAGGCAGGAATAGAAAACCAAACACCACATGTTCTCACTCATATGTGGGAGTTGAACAATGAGAGCACATGGACACAGGGAGGGGAACAACACACACTGGGGCCTGTTGGGGAGGCAGGAGGAGGGAGAGCATCAGGAAGAATAGCTAATGCATGCTGGGCTTAATACTAGGTGATGGGTTGATAGGTGCAGCAAACCATCATGGCACACGTTTACCTACGTAACAAACCTGCACGTTCCGCATATGTACCCTGGAACTTAAATTTTTTTTTGAAGTGGTATAGTTGAGATTTGACTCTAGATCTGTCTGACTATTAAGTTCTTTCCACTCTACCATACACCCTCTTTCAGGAAATAGCCAGACACTGAGTGTTGCAGAGATGGGAGCACAAGAACCCGTGTTCAAAGGTAGAACAAAACCAGGAGATTAGGGGAAAATGCAAGACATTAGTCAGTAAATATTTACTGAGCACCTACTTTGTGACAGGAAATATTCTAGTGTTCTAATCACATGACATGTATCAGTGAGTGAACTGGATGCAAATCTCTGCCCTTATTGAGCTTCTAATCTATTGAGTAGCATTATCAAAGAGCAAAGCCACGCGTTAGGTCCAGGATGTTTATTTAAATGTGCAAAGCTTCCCAGGGCAGAATTGGAGGTAGCAGGGCACCAACATGCAGGGGAATGCTGTTGGGATCCAGGCTCAGTTAATGACAACACCATCACTGTTGCTGTATCAAGGGGAAACCTTGGCTTCTGGAGTAACTCTGCAGTAGATAGGACAATAGCTCAGTGATTTGACATCTGCAGTACAAATAGCTGATACAAGATAGGAAGAGACTAACTCAGTACTGAGACGTATGTATGTTAATATTACCTTGTTTACAGTTAGGATTGATCTTCCGAGATGGGAGCAGAGTGGAGTCTCCAAAATGGGATTAAGCAAATTTAAAGAGTTAGGCAAATTATTTCCTTGGAACCCCCCAGAATACAAGACCTCTCCACTGCTCAAGAGTAACAGTAGCAGCCACAGTTTTCACCACATGAAGGGATCTGGACTGTTTGGACACCTACCATCCCTAACTTGAGTGACCCTAAGCTCCTTGGGATATGAGCGGTAGATTCTCTTTGAGGTCAAGTTGGAGATCTTTGCTTTAGAATCTAGAACAAGCAGGCCATCCAGAAGTATAATCAGTTCTTGATTATCTGCATGAATGTAGGTTATCTTCCCAGTCTCTCCTGGGCACAGGTAACCTAAAATAATGGAAAATCTAAAAACCATTTACATTTGGCCTTGGGATGCATTATATGATTTTTTCCAGCAGGTTTACTTTCATAATGATGTTTGACTTAGGATGAAATTAAAATTCGTAAGCTTTCCCTGAGCATACATCAGCTGGGGAGTGGGAGGAAGGAAATACAATGCAGTGGCTGAGAGATGCTGGGAGGAAGAGGCAGCTGACCCTGGCAGTACAGCAGAAAACCCCTGTTGCTGACTGCACCCAGTTCAGAGGTATGGGCCTTTCTCTATGGGGCTGGGTGAGGTCAGAACTGGATCTGGATCTCTTAGACTCAAATTCAGCAAGATTTATTGATGTGTCAGACCCTGAGATAAGCACTTTAACATCTTTATTTCACTTAATCTGACCAATGGCCTCATAATATAGGTATTATTATCCCCAAATTACAGAAGAGGAAATTGGGTCTCAGAGAAATGAAATGCTTCCAAGTTACATAGCTGGCAAATGATGGAGCCGAGATCTGACCCCGGGGTTTCCTCGTGAAAAACCCAATGCACTTTCTGCAACTGACTGTCACTTGCAACGATAGCATCCAGGCAACCAGTGGTCAGTGAACACGTCTGTGTGTCGGGCACGGCATCAGACACCAGAGATGTGGCAATGAAAAAGGCTTTGCTTCGGGATGTTGGGCAAGGCACCAAAGCTTTTCTCCCCTCTCAAATTCAGATAAAAGTAAGATAAATGCCATGAATTAATCACAGAGAATTTTAAACAAGTCCCTCGGTGGCTTATATCTAGAGGTTGTAGCTGCTTTAGGGAAGGGAAGGAGAAAGTGGTGGAGTGGCTGACAAATTCAGGTGTGTCCTTGTGTCTTGTTGCAATTATTCAGGCAAGCACAGGTCCTGTAACCTCCCTACCCCAAATGATTCAAACTGGCCCTGAGTCCAGTTTTCATTTATAGATTCCAGAATAGGCTATTTCTCTCCCTTCATCAAGGTGGCTGGGAAGACAGATGGAAGTGGTTGGACAAGGCTCTCCGGCCTTTCTCATAATGGCCAAACTGCTTTTCCTTCTGCCCTGGAATCTTTCCCACCAGCCCCGCTGACTTCATTACTGTCCTTACAGCCCACAAAATGAAGGGAGGGAGCCGACATTCCCCAGCCTAAGAATGGCTCACATCTCTCTCTAGGGCACCTTCTACTTTCTGAAGAGAAACAAGTGGCAGTTTGGGTCTCTCTGTGGAAGCCACTCTGTCTTGGATAAAATGTCCTAGGGCTGTGGAAGTCAACAGCAACAGTAGCATTTACAGTAACTGCCAAGCTTAATAGCATCTTGTGATGAAGTTTTACCGTAAACAGCCACGAGGGCAGAGGACTGTGGGGGGACAGGGCTACTTGAGTGCTTTGTCCCCATTCAGAAATAACATTTCTTGTGTGTGCTTCTTTACCAGCTTTTTAAATGGTTCCACGTGTGAGAGTCCTGGGAGTAATACTCATGTCATCTGTTGACTTTATTGTCCTCTCACCATTTTTTTTTTTTAAGAGGAGGGGAAAGAGGAGGAGAGATTTGCAAAGGCCTTTGATGGTGAGCAGGCCTGGCTTCAGTGAATGCGAGCATGCTCTTTTTCCTCTGGGCATGAGAGATTCTGGAGGAATGAGGAGAGAAAGTCAGTGGCTGCTGGAGACAAAGCCAGCCCAGATCTCAATCCTGGTTCAGGGACACATGAGACCCCAAAAGGCCTCATCTTCTGGGCTGTTCCTCCAGCTGATGAATCATCTGGAAATGTCTGAGAAGCCCTATCCTGCTGGGTGTGGGGCTGGCATAGTGCCTCAGCTGCTGGGATGGGCAGAGGGATTTCAGGAAAGGAGACTAGGGCTGGGCCACAAGTGGCTAAGTTCCCAGGAGGGTTCTCAGGGCTGCCAGCTGCTGGCCAGCATCTTCTCTGCAAGCCCTGCTGAGGAAGGGCCTCATGTACTACGTGAGGGGTCGGGGGAGGCAGAGGGTAGACTTATCACTCAGTTTCCAACAAAGCAGCTTGCATTTGGATGGTGACTGTGCTCTGTGGGTGCCTGGTACCCTCTCCATCATCCCTGGCCCATCTTATTTATCTCACATTATCAGAGAGATAAAAGTGCTCCCTCTCCATTGTTAGGGGACCAGGGCCAGGCAGAGATGGGGGTAGGAAAGTATAAGAGCAACTCACTTTCTTGGCCTCCCCTCCACTACTATTTGTGGTGCTGAAGGCTGGGCGGTGCAGGTAAGCCTGGGTTTCTGTGAGTGCTAAGGGCTGCAGAAGCAGGCAGCAGGCTCCATCTGACCTTCCCCAATTATACCTGAGAGCCTGCTGCAGGATCAAGGGCCAGAGTACAGGGTGAACTCTCAGGGCAGGACTCAGCTATACACAAGAGCCAAACAAATGATCATGGTAATCTTAGTAATAATAGAAGCAAACCTGGGTGTCCGAGGCATTGTTCTTCCTTGTCTCTTTCTTATCTTTGCTTCTTTTCAAACTCTCACTATGCTGGGAAGATGGGAAGTGTCTATCTTCATTATTTACACATGGAGAAACGAGGCCCAAGGTCATACTGTACATCCATCGTAGGGCCAATAAAGTAATAATAATCACGACAGATTATTATTGTGTTGAGTGTTGACTCTGTGTGGTTATTTAATTTTATCTTTACTACAGTCCTACAGCAATGGCATAATTATCTTCCCATTTAACAGAGAAGGATCCTTGGGCATGGAGAGGAAAATCAATCTTCCCACAAGCCCAGCTCATGTCTTAACCACCAGGCAACACTGCCCTGCAAACCAATGGTCAGGATTTCTGCCTTCCACACTAATTTGTGGTGATCACTAGAGTCAGAATGACTCATCCTCTTCTCCTCTAAGACACCAGGGTACCCAGGGACAAGAAGAGTAAGACAGGTGTATTAATCTGTTCTGGCTGTCGTAATAGAATACTACAGACTGGGTGGCTTAAACAACAGAAATTAATTTTCTCATAGTCTGGAAGCTGGAAGTTCAAGATCAAGATGCTGGCAAGGCTGGTTTCTGGTGGGGCCTCTCTTGTTGGCTTACAGATGGCTGCTGTCTCAGTCTGTTTTGGCTACTATAACAAAATACCTTATACTAGGTACTTTGTAAACAATAGAAATTTATTGCTCACAGTTTTGGAGTCTGAGGAATCGAAGGTCAAGGTACCAGCAGGTTTAGCATCTGGTGAAGACTAGTTTTCTGCTTCAAAGATGACATCTTATTGCCGTGTCCTCACATTGCAGAAGGGGGCAAGGGAGCTCACTTGAGCCTCTTTACAAGGGCACTGATTCCATTCATGATGGTGGAGCCCTCAAAACTTAACCTCTTCCTAAAGGCTCTGTTGCAGGCTGGCATGCAATGGTGCAATCATAGCTCACTGCAGCCTAGAACTCCTGGGCTCAAGAGATCCTCCTGCCATAGCCTTTCAGGGTGCCTGGGGCTTCAGGTACTCTACCATGCCCAGTTAATTTTTTTACATTTTTTTTTTTGTAGAGATGGGGTCTCACTTTGTTGCCCAGGCTGGTCTCAAACTCCTGGCCTCAAGTGATCCCCCATTGGCCTCCCAAAGTGTTGGGGTTGCAGGTGTGAGCCATTTTGCCTGACCAAGGCTCCTCTTCTTAATGCCACCACAATGGGGATTCATTTTCAATATGAATTTTGGAGGAACACAAACATTCAGTCCATAGCATTTCACCCATGACCCCCTAAAATTTTCATTTCATAGAAAAAATACATTTATACAACCCCAATAGTCCTAAAAGTCTTAATGCTAGTTAAATCTTAACTTAGTCCCAGCATCAACTGAAAAGTCCAAACTCCAAAGTTTCATCTAAATATCATCAAAATCAGATATGGATGAGAATCAAGGCAGGATTCATTCTGAGTAAATTTCTTTCTAGTTATGATCGTGAAAAATTAAACAGGTAATAATGTGCTTCCAAAATACAGTGGTGGGACAGGCACAGGGTGGATGTTTCCATTTCAAAAGGAAGAAATAGAAATCAGGAAAGGGGTAACAGGTCCCAGGTATATCCAAAACCTGACAGGGCAAACAACATTTAATCTTAAGGCTCTAGAACAATCTTCTTTGATTGATGTCCTGTCTTTCAGACACATGGGGTAGGGGTTTGTCCCCCAAGGATTGGAGTGGCCCTATTCCCATGGTTGTGTTTGGTTGGTGCAGCCCAGGCCAAAGCATTCTTGGTTTGAAGTCATGTGCCTGCATCTCTCCCAAGCTGGGGATGTTTGCTGGTGGCTCCACTGTTCTGGGGTCTCAGGGGCAGCATTGCTCCCGTGACTGCACTAGTAATTGCCATAGTGGAGGCTCTCTGTGGAGACTGCATCCCTGTGATGGTTTTCTGCCTGAGCCCTGAGGCTTTCTGGGACATCCTTGGAAATCTAGATGGAAGTAATCATGCCCCCACAGCTTGTGTACTCTGCACACCCATGAATACGGTACTGCACAGATGCCACCAAGGTTTACCACCTGTGCCCTTCAGTGGGGCAGGGTTTGCTTGAGCCACATCTTGGGTAGCTGAGGAATGCTGTGCCAATATGCAGGGGGCAGAGACTCGAGGCAGGTCAGGGCAGCAACCACAGAGTTCCCTCAGGTGCCCGAGGAACTTCTTTTGATATCGTTCTGTCCCCCAGGCCTTGGTACTCTGAGCCACTGTCAGGACAGGTAGCCCTGCCAATCTCTGAAGTGCCTCCAGGGTCATTTTTCCATTGTCTTGATAAACAGCACCTGGCTTCTAACCACCTGTACTAATCTCCTTATCAAACATTCACTTGGCCACACACTTAGTGTTCTCTATCAAACACACTGTTTCATTCTTTACATGAGAAGTTTCCAAATCTTTAGGGTCTGCTTCTCTTTTCATTATAAATGTCATTTTTAATTCATTAATCTCTTCTCACATTTTACTATAAGCATTTAAGAGAAGCCATACTGCATCCTCAATACTTTGCTTAGAGGTGTTTTTTCCACCAAATATCCAATTTCTTGATTCATAAATTCTACCTCTCATAAAACATTAGGAGATGAACACAATTCAGCCAAGTTCTTTGCCACTTTATAACAAGGGTTGTCCATCCTTCAGTTGTTTCCAATAATATGTTCCTCATTTCCCTCTGAGATCTCATTGGAATGGCTTTTACCATCCACGTTTCTATGGATATTTTGTGCACTACCACTTAGGTAATCTCTAAGGAGATTAAGGCTTGTTCTCCAGCTCTTCAGCTCTCCTCTTTTTCTGAGCTTTCACCAGAATTTCCCTTAAGGTTTCTTTCATGGCAATGTACCTCAAAACTCTTTCAACCTCAACCCATGATCCAGTTCCAAAGCTGCTTCCACATTTTTAGTTGTCTGTTATAGCAACACCCCACTCTTGGTACCAATTTCTGTCTTAGTCCATTTGGGCAGTTATAGCAAATACCTTAGGCTGGGTAATTTATAAACAATAAAAAATTATTGCTCACAGTTTTGGAGGCTGGGAAGTCAAAGATCAAGGCACCAGCATATTTGGTCTCCGGTGAGGGCTTACCCTTTGCCTCAAAGATAGCACCTTCTCATTATTCTCACGTGGCAGAAGTGGAGCAAGGGAGCTTGCTAAGCCTCTTTTTAAGGGCACTAATCCCATTTACGATGGTGGATCCCTCATGACTTAATCAGCTCCCAAAACTCCACCTCTTTATACTTCCCACAATGTCGGGGATTAGGTTTTGACACGAATTTTGGAGGAACACAAACATTCAGACCATAGTGCTGCTTTCTCATTGTGTCATCTCATGGCCTTTCCTCTGTTCATGCAAGCACACATCCCTGGTATCTCTTATTCTCATAAGGATACCAGTTCTGTTGGATTAAAGGCCTACCCTTATGACTTCATTTAACCTTACTTACCCCCTTAAAGATTCTATCTCCAAATACATTCACATTGATAGTCAAGGCGTCAATGTATGAATTTTGGAGGCCAATTCAGTCTATAATGGTAGAGATCTAGGAGGGTGAAGATTTGATTCCCAGGGGTAGTTGCACATGCAAACAGGAAAGAAGGACACCCTCCAAAAAAGGTAGAACCAAGCATCCATTTCCAAAGGAAACAGACATCAGGGTATCATAGAGCCAGGTCTTGTTCAGCAAACCTAGTTCCTCCAGGGAGCTGGGGCCAGAGCAACTGTGGTGCAGAGTGCCATTCAAAGAGGGCAGTGTGAGCTCCACATTTCATTCTCTATTTCTCTTGCCCTATTTGGTGTCTGTGATTTATGCCAGGCCTCACCTGGGGCCCTTGACAGCTCAATCCTGGCAGAATAAATACACAACAGAGGGCTTTGAAGAGGTGGTGTGTGTTCCTTGGCACTGGCTAAAGCCCCATGTAGGCACTTATACCTTCCACCAACGACCAGAATTTTCCTTTGGGGAAGAGAGGTGGAATAGGGCTGGAAGTGGAAGCAACATAAAGCTACGTGCAGTCTCTTCTGAGATACTTTTTGACCCTTTTGGTTAAGGGCACAAAAATGAAGGGGAGCTTGAGCCCTCACCTTGTGTGTTTTCCCATGGACGTTCTTCTAGGTAAGGTGGGGATGATGTGTCTCACATGAGAAGGAGCCTCCTCTCCAGCAGGGCTTCACCCCCTTGACCTGTTGCTTTCTTCAGGGGTTCTGGACACATTCTGTGAAAGGGAAGAGGTCGGCTCACACTCCAGCCACTGGCTGGGGGCCCAGAAAGGACAGAGCGTTATCAGCTTGGGTTGTATGTTTCTGCTCCAGAGCTGCCCTGCCTGAGCTCCAGCCCCAGGGCCCAGCAACCCACAGAACATCTAGACCCCTCCCTCCCACCCCCTTCTCTCTTCACATCTCTTCAGCTTTCTGCCTTCTTCTTCCTCCCACCCAGGAGCGGGAGGCACAAAGCCCAAATAAAGGTAGCTTATCTTGGGGTGACTGACTGGGCAAGGAAAGAGGTCAAAGCTGCAGGCGGAAGGGAGGTTTGGGGATTATCTGTGAATTTCAAATACCCATGTTCTTGCCTGAGGCTAAGTGAGGCAGGTTTGTTCCTGCTTTTGCATTTACCATGGTGACAAACCTTTCCCTGGGACAATTACTTACCCCCGTCTGCATGGCTGGAGGAAAAGTTGTCTGAAGAGAAAGCTGTGACTGCTAGACTCAGAAAATTCCCTGTTGGTTGGTTTTAATCTGTAGTAGAAAACCTCCACATTATTCTGCCATCCTGGGATGTGACAGGTATTAATAACCCTATTAGCTGCAACCCCATCCAGCGCTATTTACACAGGCCGTGCCTGAGTCGCAGCAGCCACTCGGCTGCAAGAGACTCGGGCTTCTCTGGCTTCTGTTTTTCTCCTTTGAGCCCAGGGTGTTGACAAATTAGGTGTTCGGAAGGAGATTCCCCATCCCCACGTGCCAACATTGCATATGGACCCATGCCAAATAGTTCCCGTGGTTGTAAGGTGATTTCATAGCTTTCAGGGAGGCTTCCCTGTCTTTTCTCCTGCTGCTGCTTCTGCCCGAAGAACTTCTCCCTCCCCATTCTCTCTTTCCCTGCACCAAGAGTGAATTCAAAGTCACCTCTTCCTTGAAACCTCCCCTGAGATCCTCAGCTAAAAGTAAACTCCCCTGAACACTGACAGCACTTTATCTGTAGCTCAGTGATGACACCGTGATGGTTAATTTCATGTGTCAACTTGACTGGGTGAAGGCATGACCAGGCAGCGGGTAAAGCATGATTTTTGGGTGTGTCTGTGAGGGTGTCTCCAGAAGAGATTCACATTTAAATTGGTAGCATGAAGAAAAGTCACCCTCCCCAGTGTGGCTGGGCGCCATCCAATGTATTGAGGGAACTGACAGATTACAAAGGCGGAGATGGCGAATTCCGCATCTCTTCTTTTACCTGGAACACTCATCTTCTCCTGCCCTCAGTCATTGGAACTGGACTCAGGACCCACACCGGTGGCTACCCTGGATTTCTCGAGCCTTCGGAAGTCCGGTCCTTTCCTGGCTCTCCTTCCATGTGGCTTTCTTTGGCTTCCATTTCCATTCCATCCATCCATCCATCCATCCATCCATCCATCCATCCATCTCCATCCATCCATCCATCCATCTCTCCATCCATCCATCCATCATCTCCATCCATCCATCCATCCCTCCATCCATCCATCCATCCATCCATCCATCTCCATCCCTCCATCCATCCATCTCTCCATCCATCCATCCATCCATCTCTCCATCCCATCCATCCATCCGTGTCCGTCATCCATCCATCCATCTCTCCCATCCATCATCCATCAAATGCTCTCCGTCTCCATCCATCCATCCTCCGCCGTCCCCGTCCCATCAGATAAAGTAAAATTAAAGATTAAAGATTAAAGTGTAATAAGATTAAAGATTAAGATAAGATTAAAATAGAATTAAAGATGCGGTCATTAAAGTTAATATTAATTAAATTAAATTAAAGTGTAAATAGTAATAAGGTCCCTAGGAGTCAAAGATTAATAAGATTAAAATTAAAGATTAAAATTATGTAAGTTAAGATTAAAGTAGAATTAAAGATAGCCAACTAAAAAGATTAAAATTAAGAATTAAAGATTAAAGATTAAAATAGAGATTAGAATTAGAGATTGAAAGATTAAATTAAGATTAAAAGTGCAAGATTAAGGAGTGTAATAAGATTAGAGATTAAATTAAGATTAGAAGTGTATTAAGATTAGATAAATTAAGATCAAATTAAAGATTAATTAAATTAAAGATTAAGGTAATAATGGGGTCGTAAGATTAAAGATTAAAGGTGAATTAAGTGTAAGATTAAGATTAGGAGGGTCATAAAGATTAGAATTAGTGATTAAGATTAGAATTGTAATAAAATTAAGTTAAATTAAAGTTAGAATTAAAGTGTGTAAGATTAAATTAAAGATTAAGATTAAATTAAGTTAGAATCCATCCATCCATCCATCCATCCATCCATCCATCCATCCATCCATCTCTCCATCCATCCATCCATCCATCCATCCATCCATCCATCCATCCATCCATCCATCCATCCATCTCCATCCATCCCTCCATCCATCCATCCATCCATCCCTCCCATCTCCATCCATCCATCCATCCATCCATCCTCCATCCATCCATCTCTCCATCCATCCATCCATCCATCATCCATCCATCCATCTCTCTCCATCCATCCATCCATCCATCCATCCATCCATCCCTGGTTCTGTTTCTCTGGAGAACCTTGACTGCTATAGATACTAACCACTTTCTGGTCAGTATTCCACATAGTTGTCTTACCTCTCTTCCCAGGTGGTAAGAGGAGCTTTGAAGGCATTTCACCTGCCTGGTATCTGCACCCCGTTTTGCCCATAGAAGGTGATTGGTCCATGCCTATTGGTAAAGGAACCTGAGCAATGCAGCAGGGAATCAACCCAGGATAGGCGCAAAGTTTGCTCAGCCCTGTGATGGCCTTGGTGAGCTTGGGGAGTGTGATTGATTGGGGACTCATTCAACATGATGCTTTATCTGACTGTGCCACTGGTCTTGAGCATAGAGACAGGAATAGAAGGTGAAGGGTGGGGCTGGTCAGGGCTGGAGACTGACACAGAAAAAGCTTTCAAAGGAGGAGGCTATAAAAGAATCTAGAGTACGAACAAACATGGGGCTGGGAAGGTGCAGTATGGATTTCAGGTCAATTGAGCAGGCCAAGGTAAACTAGGAAGAGACATTTAGACTTCCTAAATGGATGAGAGAGAGAGATAGGGGAATGGATACCTCTGATTTTAAAGGGTTTACACTAGCCCACATGGTGCCTTTGTAGGAATTAGAAAATAGAATCCTTTACTCAGTGGGACACAACTCCAGGTCAGGTGGTACAGCACAACGCAGGCTGGATTTCAACCCCTTCACTCTCCTTTGCCGGTTACCCATTATTAGTTCGCTATTGCCACAAAATGTTGTGTAACAGACTGCCCCAAAAGTCACTGGCATAAAACAGAAACCTTCTATTCTTTTTTCTTTTTCCCTGAAACAGAGCCTCACTCTGTCACCCAGACTGGAGTGCAGGAACACAATCTCTGCTCACTGCAACCTCTGCCTCCCAGGTTCAAGCGATTCTCCTACCTCAGCCTCTTGAGTAACTGGAATTACAGGTGTGCACCACCACACCTGGCTAATTTTTGTATTTTTAATACAGACGGAGTTTCACCATGGTGGTGAACTCCTGACCTCAGGTGATCCGCCTGCCTCAGCCTCCCAAAGTGCTAGGATTCCAGGCCTGAGCCACCGCGCCCAGCGAAACCTTCTCTTCTTGCTGATCTGATGGCTAGCTGAGGGTTGGCTGAGCTCATCTGGCAGTTCTGCTGATTGCACGTGGCTCACTGGCATGACTGGGGTAGTTGGGGTTTGGGTGATTTAGCAAGATGCAGCTGGGGCAGTTCACCTCTGTTCCATATGTCTTTCATTTCCTTTCTGTGGACTAGTCCTATGGGACTAGTCTGTGCCTATTCTATTCAAGACAATGGCTGAGGTGCAGAGAGCAAGCCCAGGTGCTTTGGGAGCCTGTAGACATTATGTTGGCTAACATCCCTCTGGCTGGAGCGTACCGCATGGCCAAACACAAAGTCAGTGAGCAGGGAAATAGGATTTGCCTCTTTGGTGAGAAGAACTGCAGAGTCACAGGTGAAGAGGTGAAGAATCGGGGCTATTAGTGCATGAAGGCCCCTGTGTAGAGGACACAGCATGACCATATGTTGCAGCCCTGCCTGGCACAGAGGTTCTTTCTGAGCCCTGACTTCCTGACCCAATCTGAACCTTTGCATTCCATTCTGTGTCTGCCTCAAACCTGCAGCCTTCATCACTTATAATGTGAGCATACTTCCGTCTTTCTGCTTGTGATTTTTGCCTCTTCAGACTGGTTTCCTGACCTTGTCCCCTGGCAGATCATCCTCTGACCACTTTAGTGTGCAGCTGCACCTCTCTGAATCCCGCCTCTACCAACATTTCCCCCACCTAGCTAAAGTGATGCCAGGACACGATGTGGTACAAAGGTATGTGTAGGAGAAGCAGGAACTAGAAAATGAGGAACAACAAGGAGTTGAGAGAAGAAAGCACTTTTCAGAGTACATAGATTTGAAGATTTAGTGCATTTTTCCAGTCTGATGCAAGCACATATTTGAGCTACCTTGGAAAGGTCACTTTTCTAAGTCCATCTCCAAAATTCCCATCGGCCGTGTGTCTCAGAAGTTCATACATATGATATCTGAAAGTTCTCCCTAATACCTCACTCCAAGGCCCACTGTCTTTGAAATCTATTCTAATTTTGCTCAGCATTATTGCTGTTTTTGTTGGCCAGGTGCTTTTTTATGTTTAAACCAGCCAATTTTTCTTTTATCCTGAAGAAGACATGCACTCGCCAAGTGTGCATGATATCCCCATTAAGGAAAGAAATGGAGACCCATTCTTCCTGCAAATGCTTCTATTGTGAAGCAAAGAATCCAAACATTTAATCCTTGATGCCTGGACCCCACTTAATGTAGACCCTTATTTTGTGCACTTACCTTCTCTCAATACACACAATTTCTTCTTGATGGAAACACTTGTATGTTTTCTCAGTGGACACTTTGGGGAATCAGGCCCTTCATGCTGCTTTTTGGGTTATTACTCTGTCACATTTTACCACTTTGCAGAAAGAACATATTAAGCAAAATAGAGTACTCAGGAGCAGGGATTGCTATTGTTAGCAAAACAATACTTGGGAAATAATTCCCCCCAATTTCATCTTCATCTTTTCTCTGCTGTGCAAAGAGAGGAACAATTTATTAACAGGAGGCAGACAATGTTACTACTGCTTATGAGCAATGGAGGTTTATGGAGTCTACGATATATGTTGTTTCAGTGGCTTAGAAAGCAAGAGACTTTGGGAGCTGCAAGAACAACAAAAAAGAATTCCCAGTGGGGAGAGTTGCTAAGGAAAAAAAGCCTCGTTTGAATTTCACAAAGCTTTTGAAAATGGTGACAGTGGTGCCCTCCTGTTTGTATTGCAGACCTTTATTGTTTCAACTGCGTTCAGGTGGTGGAAGAAGGAGGTTTTAGAGTGAGGGAAGGTGGCAGCTTCCTGATTCTGCCTGCCTCCACCCTGTGCCCATAGCTGGACTGACCTGTGCCCCGAGCAATGTTTATAGCAAATATCCTAGAGTCCACTGCCTTCACTGCTGCCCTCGCTCTTCTCTGCCTTGGACACTCTGGCTCCTGACTTTGGTTTTGCCTTCTTTCCAACTCCAACCTTGTCCTTGGACTTAGTGCTAGATTTCGGTTTTTAGTTCTGGCAGTCACCACTGTTTCCTGGAAGGTGGATTATGCCCATACTTCTGGCTCATCATGCTTTGGGCTGCTCAGGAGCCGCCTAACCTAACAACTCTAAGTCCAGGACTGTGTCTTGGCTGTGGCTCCTGTGATCAACCTTTGGCATAGGGCTAATTTGTCCTAGCCCTTTTATGGGGGGTGACAAATGCTTGGTCCACATGTGGAGGGGAGGTGACTTCTGAGGGGCCCAGTAAGTCGGGAGAGACTTGCGTCTTAGACTATAGAAAACAGTTGAATTAAAAGTGAACTAAGCTACAGGTATGAATTTTAAGGGAAAATATGGATTCTCAAAACTGCCTAAGGTTTTCTAAGCTATGCACTGCCTTCCATCGGCACTGGAGCCATCTCATTAAAGTTAAACAAGCATGTGGAAGGCATTTTGATGCTAACTTTGGTCAAACTGGAGATGTTGGACTGGGAGAGGTCAGAAACAGGGGCACCTGGGTCTGCCTGTAGTTTGCGGCTCAAAACGCAGCCCAGCATAAATGCAGCTCTGCCAAGCAGACGTGTAGGCAGAAATCTTACCCAGCGCCATAGGAGGGGCTTGTGTGACTCTATTAATGAAGCAAAAGATATTGGAATCCAATTGTTGATGGATCATCACATGCCGGGAAAACTCTCAGCTGCATTGACTGGGCGAGCAGGGGGTATTGTTTTGAATTTCTGGAGTTAATGAACTATGGCCTGAAATTTACAACCTGGCCGTGAGTGTTATGGATTTAACTCCGGAGCACAACTCTGGGGAGCTGGCACACTCCTCTGGCCTCTGTGCGGGCCAGAGCCCTCCAGGGTTTGGCTTCTGTATTCCCCCATGTGTCTGGAGCCCATTAAAGGTAGCCCAAGAGGCCTCTGCTTCGCAGGGCCGCTTAGTGCTTGTTGGTAAGAGACATTTGCTTCTTAACCCTGTTGCTACTATAACAGCACCAGGCAGAAAATGAAAAAAAGGTGAACTATAGCTATAGTCCTACTTGTTTTGGTTGCCTTGAAAGAATTTAGAAAATCATTTCGTTCCTGTGGAGGTTGGGTGGGGAGGCCTCTCTCAAGACTCTAATTTAGGACGCATCACTTAAATTTTTTTCCATCTGGACACATTCATTGAATGGGTTCAGTCCACAAAGAGGATTTGAGTTCTATGAGGGGGAAAAAGAAATGAGAGCTTACTAACGTAGTGCCCTAATCTTTTTTGGGAACCAGTTATGCATACAGATACCCAAATTGCACTCGTTCTAAAAAAAAAAAAAAAAATCTCACAATATAAAATGAGAGACCAGGGCTGGTGATGGGGGAATTTCTACACATAAAAACACAATACGTAAGTAGCAATCAATAAGTATGTTATTATATATAAATAGTAAGTATAACAATATTTAGTTTGAAGAGTCATAGTAAAGACTTTGGCTTCTGTTATGAGTGAAATTAGAAGAGTTATGTTTTGATTCCTGTCTTTTCTTTTTCTGTTTGTTTCCATTTGTTTTTAATGCTTAACTTCAAGAGAAATCAATAGTTGCTGCTTCCACTTCTTAATTGGCCATTGGTCTTGGCTCACTTCCTACCTTGCTACTAAATTTGCTCTTTTGAAAGTGACCAGTGCTCTTTCATTTGCCCAATATAGTGGTCCTACCAGAGCCTCAACCCACTCCATTTCTTGGTACTGCCCACTCATGTGTCTTAAAGTTTTCTTTTCCCTGGATTTTTTCTTTTCTTTTCTTTTTATTTTGTGAGATAAGATCTTTCTCTGTTACCCAGGCTGGAGTGCAGTGGTATGACCACAGCTTACTGCAGTCTCAACCTTCCAGGTTCAAGCAATCCTCCCGCATCAGCCTCTTGAGTAGCTAGGACTACAGGCACATGCCACCATGCCCAACTAAATTTTTAAAAATTTTTTTGCAGAGACAGAATCTCACTATGTTACCCAAGCTGGTCTCAAACTCCTGGGCTCCAGTGACCCTTCCACCTCCACCTCCCAAAGTGCTGGGATTACAGGCATAAGTCACCATGCCTGGCTTTCCCTGGAGTTTTATAATAAAACACTATCTTGGTTCTTCCCCAGGCTCGCCATCTGGGCATTTCTTGGCCTTATTTGTTGATTCTTCCTCTACTTGTCTTATAACTATTGATACTGAGAAGAAATTCTGAAATCAATTTCTCTTTGCAGTCTGGCTTCTTCCTCTATATCCTGTTTGGTCACTTTTAAAGCTTCAAGCAGCATGTCTAAGAACAGGACTGCTGACTCTGTATTTGACCTTTCTCCCAGGCTCTAGGTTTATGAATTTGACAAACATGTATTGAGCACCTAAGAAGTGCCAGGCATCTTCCCTGGTACTGGTAATAGACCCAGTGAACAAAACACACACACTTCCTTCCATAGGGAAATTTGTATCCTAGTGGGAGATAATATAATAAGCAAAATAACCTGTAGCTAACACTTATAGAGTGCTTACTTTATGCCAGGCATTGTTCTAGGTTATACACATATACCAACTCATTTAATTGTCACGACAACCCCGCTTTAAACATGAGAAAACCGAGGCACAGAAAGGAGAAGTTGCACAGCATCACACAGTGATCATGGAGTTGGGACCCAGCCTAGGGAATCTGGCTCTAGAGGCTATGCTCTTGATCTGTAAGAGTGTCATCTCCATAGAGCATGTTAGATGGCGCTAAGTGCTATTCAGAAAATAATCAAAGTAGGGGAGCTGATGGGGTACAGGTGGGCGTGTGAGGCTGCAATTTTGGATAGGCTGGCAGACAAGGTGACATTTGAGACATGAAGAAGGCAAGGGAGAGCCTTGAGGACTCTGGGGAGAGGGGATGCGAGAAAGACTGTTAGGTGAACAGATGCCTAACTTTTCCCAGAAAGGGTGGTGGGGTGGGTGTCAGGGAAGGAGTCAGGGTGGGGTGGGTGTTAGGATTCAGGGTCCTGAGGAAACCTGTGGGCCAAGTCAGTTAGGGCCTTGGAGGTCATGGCAAAGATTTTTGGCTTTTGAAAGTGAAATGCGAAGATGAGTTATATTTGGACAAGACCAGTCTGGGTGCTGCTTTGAAAATGGACTGGAAGAGTGCTGAGGGTGGAGAGGCAGGGCCCACCAGGAAGCCACTGCAATAATGCAGGTGTCTTTGAACTGGGTGACAGGAGGACAAGGCAGAGGTGGTTGGATTTTTGGTCTGTTTCAAAGGTAGAGCCAAATAATTTCCCGATAGATTGGATTTGAGGTATGAGAGAACGAAGAATTAAAGATGATTTTAAGTTTCTTGGTGTAACTAACTGGAAGTTGCCTGAAATGGGAAAGATTACAGGAGGGAAAGATTTAGGATAGTAACATAAACAGCTTTGTTTTTGACATGTTTGAGGGGTCTATCAGATATAAAAACGGAGGCAATAAGTAGGTATTTGGATATACAAGTCTGGAATTCAGGGAAGAGTCCTGCCCTAGAAATATAAGTTATTTTCAATACACATGCGCATAAATGTTCTATAGAAACCTAGAAGAATATTCTGATTCTTCCTCTTCCTCCTCGTCTTCCTCAACATTTGAATGTTTATTGTATATCAGGCTCTTTCTCAAGGTTTTTTGCATGCTTCAGTTTGTTTAATCCTGACACTAATCTTGCTATGGAAGGACTGTTGTTATTCCATTTTATAGATGAGGACACTGAGGCATACCTACTCTTGTCTACCATCAGACCTCCAAAAAGAAAGTGAGGTCGCTTACAATAAAATACATAGATAAAAGATTCTTAAAGCTATTCATATAAGGATTTATTTATTGGGGGTCGAATAATAAAGAGGGACTATAATTGTACCAGAATATTTAAACTAAGTATAGCAAGTCTTCTACAGAAAAAAAAACATAGCCTTGAGCTTCTTGGCAGCATAAATAAAAAGGCAAACAGCATGAACATCAGTTCATCAGGAGGGATGAATTTTTCTTAAGTGCTTAGTTATTTAGTTTTTAAAATAACCTCTCCCGGGGGAGTAAAGTATATTCTTGGAGGGATTCTTAGGAGGCAAAATAAGTTATAGAAAAGATTGAAATTGGTTAATCTCTTTTTTTTGTTCACCATGTTAGTCAGTAGTCACTTATTAAGCAATTATATATGCAAGTCTATATATAACTGTGCTAATATTGTGATAAATCCAAAGATGTATTAAACATGGTATTGGCCTTTAAGTATCACAGGACATAATTTAAAGATAAAGTGCAGGGACCAAAAATGACCAACAATGAAGCAGCCACATGAAAAATGGACTAAGGCAGGTTGTCACAGAAATAATTTGATTCTGGGGCTTATGAGACCTGAGTTTTAGAGCCAGACTTCCAGCTTCAAATTCAGGCACCACCACTTACTAGTGCTGTTTCTCAAGGTAAGTTACTTTACCTCTCTGTGCCCAGTTTCTTTATCTAAAAAAATAAGGATAATATTAATAGACCCTACTTCAAAGAGTTGTTGTAGGATTAAATGGGTTAATAGTATCTATAAAGTGCTTATTGCCATGCATGGCACATAGTAAGCACCATAGAAGTATTTGCTACGGTTATTTTATTTTATTTTTGAGACAGGGTCTGGCTCTGTCACCCAGGTTGGAGTGCAGTGGCAAAATCTCAGCTCACTGCAGCCTCCTCCTGCCCGTCTCAAGCGATTCACCAACCTCAGTCTCCCAAGAGCTGGGGCCACAGGCACATGTCACCATGCCCTGCTGATTTTTGTATTTTTTGTACAAACAGCGTTTTGCCATGTTGTCCCGGCTGGTCCCAAACTCCTGGGTTCAAGCAGTCTACCTGCATCAGTCTCCCAAAGTGCTGGGATTACAGGCATGAGGTACCTGGCCTGCTATGGTTATTTGGAATTGTAGGGATAAACACAGGTTAAGAAAGTACTTATGCCACTCATCAGAGGAGAGAGAGAGAGATCCGTTCACTGTGAGTTGTTCAGAAAAGCTTCGTGGCAGTGGAAAGATTTGAACTAGCTCCAGAGCCTCTCTAAGTGTAGATATGGACATCCTCCTGGCCCTTATGACTGGTTTGATATCACCAAAGTCTTCACCTGTATCACCAAAGTGATAGTTACCCAACTTTTCTAGCTGGGTCTTCTGGTAGCATCTTCTGGAAGGTGATGGGATATTGAAGTGATCTTGTTAAATGCAGCTAAGTAAGGGAGGCACCATATTAGATCCGAATCATTTTGCAGGAGTTTAGTGGCATCTGAAGGTAACCCAGCAATGATAAGGAAAAGAGTTAGTTTCTCCTTTGAAACCAGCTCCAGTTCCCTCCTTTTCATGCCTAAACTACAGACAATGGAAAAATTCACAGTGAGACTCACTGTGTACAGACAGTAGCTATCCAGAGCTCCTAAGTCCCAGTCCCAATACTTCCAGGCCTTAAATGTGAGAGGGTTCCCATCATTCCATTGCAAAGGGCTTCAGCCTCAGGGTGACCAGAAGTCACAGATATATCCATCCAAAAGGCACAGCCATTGTCAAAGTCTAACCGGTTATTTTGTTCAAAGTCAGAGAAGACTGTATCGTAAAGCAGGACCTTAAACGGACAAAGAAGGGGAGAAAGGAGTGCTAAGCTCAGGGTGGGCATGAAGCAGAGGATGGGGACAAAAACCAGGATGTGGATGTAGGAGGAGAAGGAGTTTATCAGGGGAAGTGGGCCTAAAATAGCATTTTCTGGAGTCTCAAACATTGCTGAGAGAGTAATTTGTGTTCTTTGTCATAAAATGAACTTGAAAAACTGTATAAAGAGGGACTGGAAATATGGTGCCTTTGATGAGGGCCATCTGGTAAGATGCCAGCTTACTTTCTCCCATGCCCTGACCCTCACAGGACATAGGCCCTGTCGTGGTGCTGGACACTGCGCTCAGAGATGCCCTGCTTGGCTCTGATTCTCTGCAGCAGGAATCCTGTATGTGGCTCATTGAAGACAGCTGCTCGGGCGGTTCCAGAAAATGGAAAACATACGGACAGCAGTGACAGACGGAGATGCTTTCTGGAACAGAGGACCTTCTGGAGCCTTTAGCTGCAGCTGCAAGCACAATTAGGGGCTAACATGACCTTGCAAATAAGTGCTGAGGACATATCAGACCTCCAAAGAGCCAGGTCACACTAACCCTGGAGGAATGACAAAAAGGAGCCAAGAAAAGGCAAGTGGGATTTTTTCAACTCTTTTTCCTGAGATCATTTCACCTTCTAGGAGACTTTTCCTCTTTCTTCCTTGTCCCTCTTAGGTGGATGTTGTATACCTGTGGCTGGGGCAGGGAAATGAGGACTACGATCAGAACTAGCCTGGTAGGTTTTGCAAGAGGCAATTTTGCAAGGTGGCTCTACCCCTACTCCCCACTTGCATAAATCCTCAGTTTAAGGTAGTCCAAGCAGAGTGGATCAGAGCTGAGGTTTGCACATCAATGGGAAGACCAGGTCAGGGTATTCTGTGGTCTGGAGTAGATTCAAACTCCCAATTTCAGAGTTCAGATGGGGGAAATTTATAAATCAAACACCCTGAAGAAGAGATAAGTATCAGAATTAGTGAGACAGAAAGCCCAAAGGTCAAGGTAAGAATTATAGCATGGCATGGAGCCAAGGTCAGGAGCCAGATTAAGGCAGAACCAGGATGGTGTCCATCTGGGATGCTTGTTAGGAATAATGAAGGGGGTGCCTCTGTCTGACTTCATCCCTGGAAATTGGAAAGTGGGTGTGGACAGGCTTAAAGGCACAGTGGTGGGGCAGTTGTTGATACCAGCTTAAAATGTATACACAATGCTTTCGATGGATCATGTCTGGCCACTGAGAATCAAGGCTGTGGAAGTCTGGCCAGCTCCCCTCCCACCCTCCACTGTGCTGAGAGTCAATAGCAGTTTTAATTTTATTCATGGAGCTTGTACTTGTTCTGTGCTGCGGCTCCTCAATGAATACTAATGGAACTCCAGATTGTTTTAAGTGAAGATCTGAGCAAGACACCTCCTTTCATCTTGTCAAGAGCTGTCATTTCCAACAGAGGTTTTTGGAGTTCCCTTTCTAACAGATTCAATGCAAACTCCTCTTCACACAGCACTGCAATATGTATTGCTGGAACTGGGCAATTGCAAAGCAGTCCTTGTGGAAAAGAAATCATGCTTGGCCTCTTGCCCCCACCATGGTCACTGTCAGCAGATAATTCTCCTGTAGGAGGACAGAAGGAATGGAGAAGGAGGCCAGCAGGGAGGCAGTTCAGAGGGCACCTCTTAGAAGGCGGTGGAAGCTGAGTGTCTCTTTCGTTTGCAAGGTTGTTTTGATCATTTGAAATATCATTTCCATGATTTTTATAGCCATGAGGCCTTTAGGGTTTAGAAGAATGTCTTCCTGGACATTTGAACTGCTTTCTTAATTCTCATCTTTCCTTGTTCCAGTCCACTTTGCCTACAGTGGCTATATAATTATTTTTTTAATCATGATCTCCCCTGCTCAAAACTCCTCAGTGGTTATGGCAGTTGAGTTAGCCTTCTCTGACTGACCCTCTAGTCCCCGTTCTACCCCACTGTCCTCATCATTCCAATCTCTCCCACACATTGCTTCTGCCTGCCCCTACCTCACCCAGCAGCAGAGACTGAAGACAAGCTTCTTGCATGCTCTTGCTGGTGTGGGCTTTAAACCAATGAGAGGCACACTGCAGCTAATGGATTTGCTTTTCCACCAGTGAGCACAGTCTGGATTAGTCCTTTTATATAAGTTCAGAGGGCCTGGGTCATCACCAAACTGCTGCCTTTCTACCCCTACAACAGCCTTCATTGTCCTTAACTTCATTGTCCTAACCCCAAAATCATTTGAAAAGACCCCAGCCTAAAGTAAATTTAAGCTTTTTCCTGATTGTCATAGATCATCCAGCTCAAAATCTGCTTCTAATGTTGTGGGAGGTAGTAGAGCGTGATGCTTAAGAGCTGGTAACAAATGGTTCAATCCTAGTGCTCAGATTTCGTTGTCATCTTGGGCTACTTATTTAATCCAAGTTCCATCTTCTCATTGACAAAATTAAAATGATCATAGTACCTACTACATAAGTTTGTGTTGATTAACTGAGATAATAGATATGAAGTCTTAGCATGGAGTGGGGCACAAGTGTGGCAATTACATATAATTCAGTATTCAGTGAATGTTAGCTATTATTACACTATGTCTCAGTTGGTGTTGATTGAGCCTATAAATGAAATAGGCAAGGCTTAATGTATGCATAGATAGGTAACAACGTATTGTGATTTCACAGCGCCTTTCTTTCTTCAGACAACCCACACCAAGCGAAAAAACAAGTATATTCTTTTCTGACCTACCACTGTGCAAGAAGTGGGTTTTTTGTTTTTATTTTTTATTTATTTATTTTTTTGTTAAAGGCATTGCCTCTCTGGTCACCCGTTGGCCTGCTGCTTGGCCACCATCTATCCCATAGGAGACACACTCCCTTGCCTCTTCCCTCCCCTTGCTCTTGGTGAGTGTGGGGAGGGAGGTGTAACATCTGCCGGTGATCTCCTGGGACCAGCCAGCTGCCCCTGCAGCAGAGCAATGTTCTACTGTAAAGGCCTACAACATGATGACTCCCAGGGGCCTCTGGCAGAGGGTGCCTGCCAGGACTGAGTAGGCTGTAAATGCTCCAGGGCAGTGCTGGGTGGCTGCTGGCCAGAGTGGCCCATCTGTGAGACTGGCCAGAGGGCAGGAGACTGGCATCATGCAGCCCATTCCTAGGAAGACACTTTCTTTGCTTTAAAAAATCTCATTCCATAGGTGGATGCAAATCTAAATTCTGGGTATAAGGTATGTGGAGGCCACACTTTGCCAGTGGGCTTTAGCTGTTGCATTCAATTGTAAGGGAATGAGTCTAGGTTCTATCGAAGACATAGTCTGAGGATCAATCTTTCTTCAGAAATAACATGCCTCTATAAAGCCCAGAAGTTTCATGTATTTGTTCAGGGTTGAAATTTCTCTTTCAGGCTTTCATCTCTGGAGGACTCTGACTCTCATTTTCCTCTCATTTTCCTATCTACATGCAGCCTTCCTGTTTCTTTTCCCTTCTCTGCCTCCCATTCCAATCCACAGTTAGAAAAGGAGCTGCCCCAGATAATGCTAACTTCTTCAAAATGTCATTTCCCCTTCTCCGTATTGTGTCTTTTTGCCTCAAATCATCCATGAGTGCATTTTCATTAAGATGAAAACAATATAAGAGTAAATAAAGCAAACATGAGAGTCGCCGAGTTCCTCCTCACCTGCCATCTCACTCTGGTCTCCAGAGGCCCTGCAGTTAACAGAGTTAACCACTGTCCTCGGTGCAGCATTCAAACCTCCCTCTATCCATTTACATCCATATGTCTACACAAGCAAATGCATTTTGTGTGTGTGCGAGGTTTGTGTTTATAGAGTCTTATTTTTTTTATCAGTGTTTTATATGCACATAGTTTAGAGAATCAGCAACTCCAAGCTTATTATGAAAAACTGAAGTCCTCCCTGCTCTTCTCCACTGTACTTCTCTCTCTCCTGAAACAGCCACACTCAAGTCTCTTGGCTGATTCTTCTGGCATTTACCTCCCTGTTGCTAAGCACATTTCTCATATTGCTACTTGAATTTTTTGTTTCAGGCATAATCTCTTGATTCCCCACGTGTAAAATGATGATTTGGTTATCTTCGGCCAGGGTTCCCCATCTAACACCTATATTGATGTTTTGTGTTTACTTTACTGTGATGGTTAGCAACCATGAGATACACTATATCCACTCTCCCTCTTCTGTAGAACATGTTGTGTCCTGGAATTAATAATTGCCATGTTTGTCTATTTTTCCCTCTCATCAATAACTCAACCTCACATACTTCCTCAGTTGCATGGATTTCCTTTCTGTGTTTAAACATACAATTGTTTAGTCAGTATCTGCTATGGATTGTATGTGTGTCTACCCGACTCCACTCAAATTCATGTTGAAATCCTAACCTCCAAGGCGATGGTGTTGGGAGATGGGGCCTGTGGAAAGTGAGTGGAATGAGGATGGAGCCCTCAAACATGGATTTAGTGCTATTATTAAAAAGGGGAAACTCAGCGAGCTTTCTCACCCTTTTTTCCCCACACGAGAACACAGTGAGATGTCAACAATCTGCCATCCAGAAGAGGGCCCTGAAGAACCCAGGCATGCTAGTGCCCTGGTTTCAGACTTTCAGCCTTCAGAACGGTGAGAAATAAATTTCTGTTCTTATATGCCATCCGGTCTATGGGACTTGGTTATAGCAGCCCAGAGACTAAGACAGTGTCATCATCTTGACGAAATATCTCTGGGGCCTTTCAACCTTCTCCTTTGTGCACTGGTGACTTCCAGGCATGGGGCACAGCTGTCATCGTGGGTTTTTCTTTCCCCATCATCCTACGCATGCCCATTGCTTCTCTCTCACATGTGATCCTGTGGGACTTCATGTTTCTTGAACCCCATGTATTTCTATTATTTGATTTGTCTCTTATTTTGGGAGTGTACATACTTCAGATGCCTCCTGAAAGAACATACATAGAATTAAGCCACTCATTCATTAAATTTCATTCAACACTTATTAAGAATTCTAGGAAAAACTGTACATATTCTAGGGTCTTGAGTTATAGTAGTGAGCACAATCCAAGATCTCTGCCTTTGAGAACCTTATATTCTAGCAGAGAAAGTCCAATAATAAAAACAAACATAATGGAGAAATAAATTACATAGTATATTTGGAAGTGGTAAGTGCCAAGGAGAAAGAAGAAGTAGAGAAAGGCGAGGGGATCAGACAGATTTACCTCTAGCATCTGTGGAACCTTGGAGAAAGAGTTCAGGTGAGGACCCATTTAACTGGCATCACTCTTGCCCCATGTTATGCCTGGACCTTCAGCTATACAAATTTAAGAGCAACATGGATCATTTCACATTACAAAACATTCCTCAGCTGACATTTGTGACTGCTGTGAATATCTATTGAATTTGTGTGTACCTTGGAAATGCAAACTGGAATTCAAAGAGAAGCAAGGAAATGGATCCATCACAACACTAAAAATTGTTACTTTCTTCTGTGAGAATCTATTGTATTCAGGCTATCTGCGAGAAAGAATTTGAAGAGTTAAATTGTCTCTTACTTAAGTGTTCTTGCTGCTCAAATCCTACTTGTACTCCAAAATAGTATTCCTCTTTGAAGTTGGCCATGCCCCAATCTGCACACCTTTGTGGCATCCACACACAGTTTCCTTTTATTTCCAGGACATCTGGAAAGAGATGGAGAAAAGCATTTGCCTGGTGCCTGAATGGTGTTAATCATGAGAATGGAGGTTTATAGTTATAGGTAGTGCTGGGCCAGCCTGGAGGGCCAGATTCCAACTGACAGAAGTGTCCAGATATTCTTTAACAATGTGTATTCATTGTACGTCAAGTACTACAAAACCTAGGGCCCAGGTTAGAGGCCCTCATGCCTGGATATTCGTGGGGTACTGGGATCAGGAGCTTTAATGTAGAATTGGAGGAAGTCAGGGTAGGCCTTGGTGAAAAAGTGACATGTTAGAAAAGACTTAAAGAAGGGGCAATAGTTACTTATAATGTTACTTTGGGAAAGAACATTTCATAGAGAATAACTTCAAGGTATGTTTATAAGTGTCTTTCGCAAAAAATTGACATTTAATTAATACTTTGTGTGTAGGATTCTAGGAAGGATTTTTTTCAGAATTTTGAATAAATTGTTCCATTGCATCTACCTTGTATTATGGATGTTGAAAAATTAATGATATTCTCATTTTTGGCTCTTTGTAAGTGACCTATTTTTTTTCTCTGCAGAAATGTATAAGGTCTTTTCTTTGCCTTCCTCCTGATTATATTCTTGGTGTGAACCTACTTTCATCCATTGTGCTATGCACTCAGCATTCATTTATTCAGTCATTCATTCCACAAATATTTATTGAGTGTCATTATGTGCCACACACTATTTTATATGCTGATGATGCAACAAAGAACAAAACAGGAAAATACCAGCCTTCAAGGAGCTTACACTCCTATCAAAGGGAAAGACCACAAACAAAATAAGTAAACAGTTAGCGTGTTAAATGGTGATAAATGCTACAGAGAAAAATAAAATGGGGAAGATGGGTAGGAAATTCCAATGGGGGAGAGTTGGGGTGGTTGCAGTTTTAAATAAGGTGCTCAAGGAATACTACACCAAGAAGGTAACATTTGAGTTAAGACCTGAAGGAGCTAAGGAAGCAAGTGATGCTGATTCCTGGACAAAGCATGTTCCAAGCACATACATAAAGACCTGCAGGACAGATGTCCAATGTGTTCAGGGATGACAGGAGACCTATGTCACTGGAGCAGAGTGAGCAAAGGGGTCAGTAGAAGGGATGAGGTATGAGAGGTAAGAGGCATCCAATTATGTACAACCTTGTATGCTATTGAACAGATTCTGCTTTTTTTAACTTAAAGTGATCAAGGAAACATTAAGCCAAATTTTGGTTCTCTTTGAGGTTGGGACCAGCATTTTTTTTTTTTCTTGGTGTTATAGATGTAGGAATGTATAAGAGAGAAAAGATAATTGATTATAATTAATTAATTTGTTTTTGCCTGGGCAACTGGAAAGAGGAAGATGTTATTGAATGAGTTGGATAGTATTTCAGGAGTTGCATGTCTGGAGGCAGGTGGTAGAGAACAGAAAATTGGCCATTGGAGTTAGCAACCTGAAAGTCATAGGTGTCCTTAGAGAAGAGTAGTTTCAGTGGAGTTGTGGGAGCAACAGCCCTGATGGGTGCATCCAGGAGAAAATGAGTGGGAGAAATTATAGCCAGTTGAATTAACTCTTTCAACGTGTTTTAACTATAAATAACTAAAGAGAAATGAGATGGTGATGACAAGTGAGGTGGGGTTAAGCTTATTTATTTATTTTTAATTTGAAGGAATAATAGGAGGTTTGCAGACTGGTAGCAAACTCATCCCTTCAGTTCTGTATAATTTTCTTATGTTGTTATTTTTATCTTAATGATTACCTTCCCTTCATGGTCTTTGCTTTTTCCTTTTGAAACTCTAATATCTGATGTCAGATTCTCTAGTTTGTTCATATTTTTCTCCTCTGTTTTCTACCTATTTGCCTTTTCGCTCTAATTTCTGTTACTGTTTTCTCCTATTAAGTTTTAACATTTTCTCTATGCTCCTTTCTTATAGCATTCTCTTCTTGTTTTATGAATATAATGTAGTCACATTTCTCTGAGGATATTAATGATCATTTAAAATTAATGTTTGTTCTCTTGAGTTGTGTCTGTTTCCTCAGTTACTTTTCTTTCTCTCTTCTTTTAATCCATGTCTTTCACATTACATCCTGTCTCAAATGGCTCATAATCATTGTTCATCTCCTCTCATTTAAGTCTGGAACACTTAGCTTATGTGGTGAAACTTCTCAACTGTGGCTTTTCTGTTAGTGTGATCTGTCTAGGCTGTCATCCTGGTTGAGGGAATCCCCTGTTTCACTTTCCTTAAGTTTCTTCTGTTAAAAGAAAAAATTGTCTGAAATAAATTCAAAAGAGTTTAATTGAGCAATGAACGATTGATGAATCGGGCAGCCTCCTGAGCCAGAGTAGGCTCAGAGACTCCAGTGCAGTTGTGTGGCGGAAGAAGATTTATAGACAGAAAAAGGAAAGGGACATGCAGACAACAGAAATGAGGTACAGAAACAGCTGAATTGGTCATAGTTCTGCATTCGCCTTATTTGAGCACAGTTTGAACAGTTGGCCACATTTGATTGGCCAAAACTCAATGATTGGCACAAGAGGAGGCTACAGTCTGTATTCAACTCGATTTGAGATATAGTTTACAATATACAGAGAAACCTTTATTTTTAGGCCAAATTTTAAGTATGTAAGGAGGCAGCTTTAGGCTAAACTTGATTTAACACTTCTTTGGGCTGGTCACATTAGTGCGCTTTCTTCCAATTCCCTGTCTGGTGGGTAAATATGTTACTGCCGGCTTACTGTAAGTTCAGTGAAGAAAGTAAGTTGGAGGTTGGCTGTCAATACTCTGATGTAAATTTTTATTTAATCTCTCTGTTTTCAGTATGGCACTCTTACCTTTAACATGCTTGTTTTAAGCTTTCCAGAGAAGAAACTTCCAGTTTATGGAGAAGAGTCAGATTTATGGCTATGAAGAGTGGAAAAGAGATTCTGCTTTTTTAACAAACTTCCCTGCAAGTTCCCCTCTTTCAGCCCCCACTTATGTTGCCAATTCCTGAGCCTTTGAAGAATCTGCAGTGTAAATTGAATTGCTTCTTGGCTTTTCTCGTCACAGTTTAAGATTCGGCACTCTCCCAACTGTTGGGTGAGGTACTATCAACCTGTACATCTGATTTTAATACTGAAATATTATTGTAGGTTTTTCTTCAGTACTCTTTATCCTCACAGATTTATTCCAAAAACTAGAATAAAATAAGTCTGTAACCTGGGAGACAGCAGAACTAAATGTGTGTGTTAAATCCTTTATCTTGATCTGGAAACTCTAAATGATAGCCTTTAAATTTTTCAATATTTATTTAGTGGAGATGTGAATAAATTGAGTTTTGTTTATTAAAATCATATACTTTTTCTTAGTGCTCAAAACAACATTTTTAAACCTTTTTTCTGATTTTACAGTTTTGGTATTGTTCCTAAGTGTAGCATCAGCTACTCAGTCATTTATAATAGAAGTAATTTACATGGCTGTAGTTACAAATCATGTTAACATATATTTATATTTTTCATCTTCACTCATTTACAAACCTATAAACTATTTCTAATTTTTGTATTTTTTTCAAGTTTTTATTTCGAGAAAAATCAAACCTCATAGAAAAATTGCAATAATAAAATAAATATCAGTATGCCCTACACTTGAGTTAAGTTTATCAGTTGTTAATATTCTGCCATATTTGCACTCTCTTTCTCTCTTTTTCTTTCTCTTGCTTTTGCTGTCTGTGTCTGTCACTATATGTGCATATATTTTTTATTTCTCAATCATTTGAAAGTAAGGTGCAGACATCATGACACTTCATCCCTAAATTGTCATCATAATTCTTATAAGAATAAGATTTTCCTGCATAACCTCACCATTATTACACCCAAGAGATTTCACATTAATTCAATAATGCTATTTAATTTATAGCCCATTTTCAAGTTTTTCTAATTGATCCAAACATTTCTTTAAAAGCCGTTTGTCCCCTCCCCACCCGCCTCACCATCCCAAATCCAGTCATGGATCAAGCACTACGTTTGGTAATTATTCATCTTTAGTCTCTTTTCATCGAGAACATTGCCCCATCTGTGTGTGAATTCTGTGTATATTATGACATTACTGTTTGAGGAATCTAGGCTAGCTTCTTGGTAGACTATCTCATAATTTGCATTTGTATAATTATTTCTTCATGATTAGATTCGCAGTCAATATCTATCTATCTATCTATATACATATTTAGCAAGGGTTATACATAGTTGATGCTGCGTACTTCTCATGTGTCACATCAGGAGGCCTATAATATCAGATTGTTCCATCATTGTGGTGATGATAAATTGGATCAGTTGGATAAGGTGTTGTCTTCCAGATCTATTTTAAAGGTACCTCATTATCTTTATACTTAGGAAGTAAACTGGTGGTGAGGGATAGGTGTTACTTTGAAGACAGGTGAATGTATAACAATCATTAACCCAATGGTTTTAGCTTCCATTGATGATTCTTGCCGGAAGCAATGATTATATTCTAATTCTATCATCCTTTCTGCCCTTGTTAGATAGCTTTCTCCTGTAATAAAGAACTTCCTCCTCCCACCACCACACTTTTTTTTCTCTTTCAGTATCACTATGAATTTAAGGATTTTAAAATTCAATATTATAGTCCATTACCTTCATTAGTTATTTTGATGCTCAAATTGTCTGACATTTTTCTAATCAGAGTTCTTTCAAGCTGGCTCCTGTGTCATCTGGATATATCCCCTTCAGTCTTTGTGCCTCCCTTGTTGTCTAGCACAGAAAATGTTCTAAGCTTAGTTTGTAATTTCTCTGCCTTTGATTTGGAATCAGTCCTTTCTTTAAGGAATCCTAGTTTGTTTCACTGAAGACTGGTGTTTAGAAATCAAGTACTGGGCATTAAATTTTAGTACATGCCAGTTTTTGTGTAAGAAAGGAGAAATATAAATGTTTCATGTATATATGTGTATGTTTGCTTATTTTGTAGAATGAAACTTGGTAACAATAGATCAGTAAACAATGGGAATGGTTACCTATGGGACGTAAGTGGGAGTGAGGTGGAGGAATAACAATTGAAATGAAGCTTCTCTGAGTATATAATTTAATACGCTGTGCTTACAGTGGACAGAGTTAGGAAACATAAAATTCTGAGTTTATATGGATATCTATAATCAAAACCCAGTACCACTCATTTTCACCATTTCATATTAGATTCTCCTTACTCCACAGTGAGAACCTGTGCCCTTAAACATCACTATATTTATTTGTTTAAATATTTACTATATTCAACAAATAGTTTCAGAATTATGCCAATACTGCCTCTACTAACAAATATATGAAAAAGTTTAAGATTTCTTTGCTATTTAAAAAAAAATCTTAGCGATATGTTTTGGCTGTGTCCCCACCCAAATCTCATCTTGAACTGTAGTTCCCACAAGTCATGGGAGGGAACCAGTGGGAGGTAATTGAATCATAGGGGTGGTTACTCCCATGCTGCTGTTCTCATGATAGTAAGTTCTCAAGAGATCTGATAGTTTATATGGGGCTTTTCCTTCTTTGCCTGGCACTTCTACTTCCTGCAATCATATGAAGAAGGACGTATTTGCTTCCTCTTCCAGCATAATTGTAAGTTTCCTGAGGCCTCCCTAGCAATGCGGAACTGTGAGTCAATTAAGCGTCTTTCCTTAATAAATTACCCAGCCTCGGGCAGTTCTTTATAGCAGTGTGATTTTATTTTTGATTATGTAAAAGAGTTACATGGCTCAACAATGAGAACCACGTAAGAAAGTTATATAATTAGAGAAGTCTCATTTCTATCCCCATCTCTTCCACTCTATTCACATATATCCACTGTAAATAATTGTATTTGTTTCTAGTTTGTCTTGCTTGGATTTGTTTTTCTAAAATTAAGCCCCTTATTTCATAAAAACAGTATTTTAACATGTGCAATGTAATATATAAAACAATATGTACTATATAAAATTTTGCACTTAAAAATTAAACTTTTAAATTTAACACTATATCCTAGAAATCATTCCATATCAGTTATTAGAGATCTTTATTCTTTGCTTCTGTTGTTACCGGAAAGGGATCCTGATCCAGACCCAAGAGAAAGTTCTTGGATCTTGCGGAAGAAATAATTTAAGGTGAATCCATACAGTGAAAGTAAGTTTATTAGGAAGGTAAAGGGGTAAAGAATGGCTACTCCACAGGCAGGACAACGGCATAAGCTGCTGGTTGGCCATTTTTCTGGCTATTTCTTGATTATATGCTAAACCAGGGGTAAATTATTCATGAGTTTTCTGCAAAAGGGGTGGGCAATTTTTGGAACTGAGGGTTCCTCCACTCTTGAGACCCTGTAAAGTAACTTCCTGATGTTCCCATGGCATTTGTAAACTGTCATAGCACCGGTGGGAGTGTCTTTTAGCATGCTTAGAAATTATAATTAGTGCGTAATGAGCAGTGAGGACGACCAGCGGTCACTTCGGTCACCATCTTGATTTTGGTGGGTTTTGGCCAGCTTCTTTACTGCATGCTGTTTTATCAGCAAGGTCTTTATGACCTGTACCTTGTGTCAACCTCCTGTCTCATCCTGTGACTAAGAATGCCTTAACCTTCTAGGAATGCAGCCTAGTAGGTCTCAGCCTTATTTTACCCAGCCACTATTTAAGTTGGAGTCTCTCTGATCAGAAAGTCACTGATACTGCCATATAGTGTTAAAATGTAAGTGGACAAATTATAGCTTATTTTGAGATGGAGCATGGAAATAAAGGGAAAACTTGAGGTCCTTCAAGGGAAGTTCCATACACCTGCCTAGTCCCAAGAAACAGAGTGATAAGCAAGAAGATAATAGTAGTCTAAAACAATAGCCAAGGAAACTAGAACAATGGAATATTTGGTTACCTATAGAAACTTAAGGTAACACCTTAACATATGTCTCTGAGTTGTTTTTCAGAAACCCAGATTGCCACCAAACAGATTCACCAGCACATAAAACTCAGATGAGGGAGAACTAGACACTGTATTCTGACAATTTTTCTTTGTTCTAAATTTCTTTCTGAGTGGCCTAGAGAAAGTCACACCCACAAGCAAGAGCTAACATTCTTTTCTGCTGACCCCAAATTTTTAAACAAAGCTTATTTTCCTTAACCAGTTACAAATCAGAAAATCTTTGAATCTACATATGATCTGTAAGCCCCACATACCTCAAGATAATTCCTTTTAGGCCAAAACCAATATGTAATCTCCATGTATTGATTTATGATTTTGCCTATAACTTCTACTTTCCTGAAATTTACCCCTGCCTCTAAAAATCCTCACCTGCAAGATACTGGAGAGGTCAGAATTTAAGCATTAGCTGCCTGATCCTCCTTGTTTGATGCCCTGCAAATAAATACCTCACTTCCTCTTGCTGCCAACCCGTTGTCAGTGTTTGGCTTTGTTGTGCTGGGTGAGTGGACTCCAGTTTGGTTCTATAATAATGTATCTATGTCTTTTATGGATATACATTTAAATTGCTTCTAAAATTTTGCCATTAAAAATAATGCTTCAGTTCATGCATATGTTGTTTTGTATTTGTAGAGGTATATCTTCCGTTCCTTTCTCTCTTCCTTCTCCTTCTGGTATTCCCACTATGCATATGTTTCATATTTTTATAATTGTCCCACAGTTCTTAGATATTTTGTTCCACTTTAAAAATAACAACTTTTTTTCCCTTTTGTCTTCCAGTTTGGGAAGTTTCTGTTGACATACCTTCAAGGTCATTGATTCTGTCCTCAGCCATGTCCAGTCTATTGATCAAAGGCTTTCCTTATTTCTGTCATTGTGTTTTTTATTTCTAGCATCCTTTTGATGCTAGCAAAAAGCATCCTAAAATCTTTTTGATTCATTCTTAGACTTTTCATGTCTCTGCTTGCATTGCTTATTTGTTCTTGCATGTTTTCTACTTTTTCCTTTAGAGCCCTTAGTATATTAATAATAGCTATTTTAAATTTCTGGTCTGGTAATTCTAAAATCTCTGGCACACCTGAGTCTTGTTTGGATGTGTGTTCTGTCTCTTCAGATTGTGGGTTTTTGTTTGTTTGTTTGTTTGCCTTTTAGCATACTCTACAATTTTTTGTTGAAAACTGAACATATCAGGTAAAAGAACTGAGGTACAGAGGTCTTCAGCTTTTATGTTTATCTGGATGGGAATTGGGCTATGTTTATTGTTTGTTGCCGGTGTCAGAAGCTAAAATGTCCTGTGGTGTTCTTGTTTTTCTCTGCCCTGTTATCTTTGGGTTTCCCTAGAGACTTCTACAATAAGGTCTCAGGACTTGCAGTTCTTTCAATTGTGTTCTCCAATTATTATATAGGGGCTCCATTGATGTGGTGGTGAGGAGTAGGGGAGAAAAGTGTTCTATACCACTAAGATTAGGTCTCAGTCTTTTAGTGAGCCTGTGCCCCTGGGCTGTGGCCTTCATAAGTTCTTCTCAGCTTGTTTTCCTTTTTTTGAGGTGAGACAGGAAGTCTATAGGGGGCTGAAACGGAGTACTTCCCTTCTCCCATGTAAGTTAAGCCGTGGTAAAATATTTGTCCTTGAGGGCAGACCTTTGTTTAAAAAAAGAGAAAACTGTAGGTGTATTTCAAAATGATTACTTTCCTTCTCCCCATTCAGGAATCAAAAAGGATTTTTTTTTTTCAAAACTTCACCCTGAGAAACAGGGATTCTGAAGATGAAAACTCATAAAAGTGTGGGACCTCTTATGGATGCCTCCCAAGATATTTTTTTCTCAAGCTAGAACACACTACCTCCAACAATTAGTCAATTACCTTTGTTTTCTTATCAATTTCCTACAAGTTGCTGGCTCCAGTGGCGGTTTCTGTTATCTGGAGGCTATGATTCTCTGCATTTTCTTCTCCAATGTTCAGGGCAGTGGCTTGCTCTAACCTTAATTCTCTGGTGGACCTAAGAAAAGTGTTGGTTTTCAGTTTGTTCAGCAGTTTTTTTTCTTTTTTTCTAAGTGTTTTACATATTGGACTGGAAACCGGAAGTTTATATAAATTCTGGAGGTGCACCTTAAAGATAAAATCCTAGAAGTGGTATTACAGAGTCAAGAAGTAAGATATATGCTATTTTGTTCCATACTGCTGAATCCTCCTCCACTGGGCTGTGCTATTTTGCATTTCTACCAGCAATGTGTAAGAATGTTGTTCTAACAGAATGTTGTTAAGCTTTTGAATTCTTGGCAATCTGATGGTGAGAATTAGTGTCTCAATATAGTTTTATTTTTAATTTATCTTATTGTGAGTGAAGTTGTGGATTTTTTAATGTTTAAAGGGCATTTACATGTATTTTGTTGTGGACTCTGTTTATACCTTTTGCTCCATCCTCCACCTTTTAAAAAATAGGGTTTTGGTATTTTCCATCAGAATTCAAGAATATATTATATATTAGGCAGATCAGTCCTGTAAGTGTGATGTACTTTGTAATTGTTTCTTTACTAGTTTATAATTTGTTTCTCGATTTTTCTTTTTCATTTTGACTTTGCAAAATTTTTTGTATATATGTAGTTTATTTTTATCTGGATTCTGAGTCATAGTTGGCAATATATTATTTTCTCATTATAATTTATTAAAAATTTTCTTACTCCAGTCATTTGAGATGCAATCTTTTTCATATGCTAAACTTTTAAATGTACTTGGGTTTAGTTCTTGATCTTCTATTCATTTCCATTGGTCTCTGTACTCATGACCTATTTCCATAATATTTTAATTACAGTGGCTTTGTGGTATGTTTTAATTTCTGGTATAGCTAGTCTGCCCTCACTGCTCTTTTTTCTAGGGTTTTTTATTTCTCCTAGCTATTTTTACATAAATATATTTTAGAGGCAACTTGTCTAAATCTAGAAAATAAAACTTAAAAATATTGTTTTTGGAATCACATTAAATGTATTTTAACTTTGGAGAACTGACATTTTTAATGCTGTTGAGTCATTAAATCTGTATTAGTTTCCTGTTACCGTAACAAATTATCACCAATGTGGCTTAAAACCACATACGTTTATTATCTTACAATTCTGGAGGTCAAAAGTCCAAAAACAGTTTCATAAAATCAAGAAGTCAGAGGGCTGTACTGCTTCTGGAGACTTAGGGGAGAATCAGTTTCCTTGTTTTCTCCATCTTCCTTGGCTTGTGGGTCCTTCCTCCATCCTTAAAGGCAGGAGCACAGCATTTTCAAATCTCTCTCACCTCTGCTCTCATGGTGCCTTCTCTGACTTTGACCTTCTCGACTTTCTCCTACAAGGATCCTTGTGATTATAGTGGACCCACTCAGGTCATTCAGGACAATCTCCGCTTCTCTATATCATTAATGCAATCACTTCTGCAAAGTCCATTTTGCCACACAAGGTTGCATATTCACAAGCTCTGGCAGTTCGGACCTGGGCATCTTTGCAGAGGGGTAGCTATTATTCTGTCTACAACACTATCTAAGAAAATGTGATCTTTCCATGTTCAATTTTATTTTTGTGGTTTCATGACTGTTTTCAAATTTTTTTTCCAACATGTTTTGCACATTTCTTGTTAAGCCTAATTCCTGATTTTTTCAATGTTTTGTAAATGAAATATTCTTCCTCATTATATTAAACTGGTTATTCATGCATAAAAGCTATTGATTTGTATTAATTCAATATTCTGGTATCTTATTGAAGTATTTTATTGTTGGTGTTGATTATCCCTTGACATATACCTTTAGGTATATTATCACATTAATAAAGATAGATCTGTGGCCTGGTGCAGTGGCTCACACCTGTAATCCCAGCACTTTGGAAGGCCGAGGTGGGTGGATCATGAGGTCAGGAGATCAAGACCATCCTGGCTAACACGGTGAAACCCCGTCTCTACTAAAAATACAAAAAAATTAACTGGGCGTAGTGGCGGGCACCTGTAGTCCCAGCTACTCGGGAGGCCAAGGCAGAAGAATGGCGAGAACCCAGGAGGCAGAGGTTGCAGGGAGCTGAGATCGCGCCATTGCACTCCAGCCTGGGTGACAGAGTGAGACTCCGTCTCAAATAATAATAATAAAATAAATAAATAAATAAAGATAGATTTGTTAATATTTCTTTTCTAATTCTCATATCTAAAATTTTTCTTTTGTCTGATTGCATTAGTTAATACCTTTAATACATAGTGGGAAAACTTACCTTGTTTAGGACTTTAAGGGAATGCCTCTAGTGTCTCCCCTCTGAGTAAGAGTCTAGCTTCAGGACTGAGATACGCATTTTGAAAATCTTATTCAGCAATATCCATCAACCCTTACCTGGATTGTGTTTGGAAATTTATTAAAGTTTGGAATTTTATTTTATATTTAGGATCTTTGGAGAAAATTATATTCATTTCCTAGTTGCCTCTATTAATATGGTAAATTATATTAATAGATTTTTAAATATTGATCTATTCTTTCATGCCTGGAATAAATCCTAGTTAGTTATGATAATTCTCTTTTTAATATGATCTTTCAATCTGTTTGCTAATATTTAATTCAGTAGTTTTTACGTCAATATTTGAAAAGGACATTTGTTTACAATTTTGGGAAGCTGCTATTTTTACCAAATTTTGGTAGAAATGTTATATTTGCTTCATTAAATTTTTTAGAATTTTTTTCTTTTTCTGTGCCTCGAAACAATTTAAGTGGTATTAAGATTTTTCTGATCTTTGGACATTTAGTAGAATTTACCTGTGAAATCATTCAAGCCTGATGTTTCTTTTGTGGAATAGTTCTATTATGACTTTCTGGTTTTTTTCTATGGAAATTGGTTTCTTGAAGCTTTTGATTTCTACGGAGGTCAAATTTGATAAATTGCATTATCCTGTGAGTTTATCCATTTTATTTAGATTTTTAGTTTATTTTTATATTATGCTAAGTAGTCTGTTATTTTTAATCTCCACTGTTTCAATAGTTATTTACACAGATTTATTATTGATTTCTACATCTTTGCTTTATTTTTTGGTAACATTTATCTTTACTTTTTTATTTTACCATCTTAACCATTTTAAATGTATAATTTAGCATATTAAATGTATTCATAATGTTGTGCAACCATCACCACCATCCGTCTCCATACCTCTTCATCTTGTAAAAATGAAACTCTACACCCATTAAACAATGATGCCCCATTTCCCCTCAGTACCTGGCAAGCACCATTCTATTTTCCGTCTCTATGATTTTGAGCACTCTACCTCATTTAAGTGGAATCATACAGTATTTGTCTTTTCGTGACTGGCTTATTTCACTTAGCATTTTATCCTCAAGATACGTTCATGTTGTAGCATATGTCAGAATTTCCTTCCTTTTTAGGGCTGAATAATATTTCATTGTGTATATATGCTACATTTTGCTGATTATTTCATCTGTCAATGGGCACTTGCTTCCATATTTTAGCTATTGTGAATTATGCTGCTATGAATATGGGTATACAAATATCTCTTTGAGATCTTGCTTTCAATTCTTCTGGGTGTATACACACACACACACACACACACACACACACACATATACATACATATATATATTCAGAAGTAAAACTACCAGGAGTCATATAGATAATTCTATTTTTAATTTTTTTGAGAAACTGTCATGCTGTTTTCTACGATAACTGTACCATTTTACATTCCTACTAACAGTGCACAAGGGTCCCAATTTCTCCACATCATCACCAATACTTGTTATTTTATGGGTTTTTTTTTGTTTGTTTTTAAGTAGCCATTCTAATGGGTGTGAGGTGTTATGGCTTGTAGTTTTGATTTGTATTTCCCTAATGATTAATGATGATGTGCATCACTTCATGTGTTTACTAGATAAATTTCTATTCCAGTCCTTTGCCTATTTTTGAATCAGATTCCGTTTCTGTTGAGTTTTAAGAGTTCTGTACATATTCTGAATATTAATCCCTTATCAGATAGCATGATGATATGGTTTGGCTGTGTCCCCATCCAAATCTCATCTGGAATTCCCACATGTTGTGGGAGGGACCCAGTGGGAGGTAATTGAATCATGGGGGCAGGTTTTCCCATGCTGATCTTGTGATAGTGAGTAGTCTCCTGAGATCTGATGGTTATTATAAGAGGGAATTTTCCTGCACAAGCCCTCTTCTTTTGTCTGCTGCCATGTGAGATGTGCCTTTGCTGTTTTTCAAGATATCGGTGGCTATTCAGGGTCCCTTGAGATTCCGCATGAATTACATAGAACAAGTTTTACTGTTTCTGCAACAATTGTTTTTGGGATTTTGATAGAGATTGCATCAAATCTGTAGATTACTTCGGGTGGTATTGACATCTTAACAATAAGCCTTCCAATTCATGAACACAAGATATTTCCAATTATTTATGTCTTTAATTTTTTTCAGCAATATTTTGTAGTTTTCATTGTATGTCTTTCATGTCCTTCATTAATTTCAAAGCATTTTATTATTTTTGATGCTATTGTAAATGTAATTGTTTTTGTAAATTTTTTCAGATTGTTAAACTGAGTTTTTAGTGGTAACTTTGTATTTTGCTACTTTGCTGTGAGTGCATTTATTAGTTCTAACAGATATATTTTTTTGAATCCTTAGGGCTTTCTACATAATATCCTCTGCAAAAAGAGCAAGAAGTAAGTTCATTTATTCTTTTCCAGTTTGGATGCTTTTTATTTCTTTTCTTTTTTTTTTTTTTTTTTTTTTGGCATAATTGTTCTGGCTAGAACTTCTAGTACTATGTTGAAAAGAAGTGGTAAAAGCAAGCATCCTTGCCTTATTCCTAATCTTAGAGGAAAAGTTTTCAGTCTTTCACTATTCGGTGTCATGTTTGCCAATGTTTTTTTGATGATTTTTGCATCAATGTCAATAAGGAATATTGATCTGTAATTTTATTTTCTCGTAGTGTCATTGTCTGACTTTGGCATCAAGGTAATGCTGTCCTCATAGAATGAGTCAGGAAGTGTTCTCTCCTATTCAATTTTTCAGAAAAGTTTGAGAAAAATAGATATTAGTTTTTCTTTAAATGTTTGGTGGAATTTACCAGTGAAGCCACAGGTCCAGGACTTTTTGTCATTGGGAGCTTTTTTATTACTGATTAAATCCCCTTTCTAGTTAATATGTCCACTCAGATTTTCTATTTCTTCATGATTTAGTCTTGGTAGGTTTTGTGTTTCCAGGAATTTGTTCATTTTGTCTAAGTTATTTAATTTGTTGTCATACAATTTCTCATAGTACTCTCTTATAATCCTTTTTATTTCTATAGAATCAGTAGAAAAATTGTCACTTTCATCCCTGATTTTAATAATTTAAGTCATCTCTTTTTTATTAGTCCATCTAGCTAAGTCTTGTCAATTTTGTTGAGTTTTTTTAAAAAATATTTTTGGTTTTATTGATTTCCTCTATTGCTTTTTGATATGGTTTAGCTGTGTCCCTACCCAAATCTCATCTTGAGTTATGGCTGCCATAATCCCCATATGTTGAGGGGGAGGGACCCGGTGTGAAGTAATTGAATCATGGGGGCTGGTTTTTCACGTGCTGTTCTCATAATGATAAATAAGTTTCATGACATCTGATGGTTTCATAATGAGTAGTTCCCCTGCACACACTCTCTTCCCTGCTGCCATCTAAGACATGCCTTGCTCCTCCTTCACCTTCTGCCATGATTGTGAGGTCTCCCCAGCCATGTGGAACTGTGAGTCTATTAAACTTCTTTTTCCTTGTGAATCACTCAGTCTTGGGTATGTCTTTATTAGCAGCATGAGAACAGACTAATATACTTTTCTATTATTTATATCATTTATCTCTGCTTTAATATTCATTATTTACTTCCTTCTGCTAGCTTTGGGTTTAGTTTGTACTCCTTTTTCTAGTTCCTTAAGTTATAAAGTTAGGTTGTTAATTTTGGATCTTTCTTGCTTTGTTGTTCATTAGTGGAGATTTATGAGATTTTAGTGCACCTGTCACCCGAGCAGTGTACACGGTACCCAATATGTGTCTTTTATCTCTCACTCTCCTCCCAATGTTCCCCCTGAGTCCTCAAAGTTCATTGTGTAGTTCTTATGCCCCTGCATCCTCATAGCTCAGCTCTCACTTATAAGTGAGAACATGCAATATTTGGTTTCCCTTCCTGAGTTATTTCACTTAGAATAATGATGTCCAGCTCCATCCAAGTTGCTGCAAAAGACATTTATTTCATTCCTTTTTATGGCTTAAATAGTATTCCATGGTATATATATGCCACATTTTCTTTATCCACTCATTGTTTAATGGACACTTAGGTTGGTTCCATATCTTTGCAATTGTGAATTATGCTGCTATAAACGTGTGTGCATGTGTCTTTTTCATATAAGGACTTTTTTCCTTTGAGTTTTTTGCTTTTTAATGTAAGCATTCATAGCCATCAATTATTCTCTTAGCACTGCTTTCACTGTCTTCCATAAGTTTTAACATGTACTGCTTTTGTTTTGATTAATCTCTGTGTATTTCCTAATTTACCTTGTGATTTCTTCTTTATTCCATTGCTTGGTTGAGAGTGCTCTCTTTAATGGACAAATTTGTGAGGTTTTCAATTTTATATCTGTTTTTGATTTCTAACTTTATCTTGTGATCAGAAAAAATATTTTGTATATCTATCTTTTAAAATTTATAGAGACAATTTGTGGCATAATATGTGGTCTATCCTGGAAGTGTCCCTTGTGCCCTTGAGAAGAATGTGTGTTGTTGTTTTGTATGTCTATAAGATTTAGTTGATTTATTGTGCTTAAGTCCTCTATTTCCATACTTATCTTCTGTCTGGTTTTTCTGTTATTGAGAATGGAATATTAAAGTCTCCAACTATTGTTACATAACTGTCTATTTCTCTCTTTAATTCTGTTGCTTTTCACTTCCTATATTTTTATGGCGTTTTATTGAGTATGTAAATATTTATAATAGTTATATCTTCTTGCTGTATTTAAGGTTTTATTAATACACAATGTCTTTTTTTGTCTCTTGTAATCTTTTGATTTAAAGTCCATTTTGTCTAATATTAGTACAGCCATTGCTGCTCTCTTTTGGTTACTATGTACATAGAATTTCTTTGTCCATCCTTTCACTTTCAATCTGTGTCTCTGAATCTAAGGTAAGTCTCTTGTAAACAGCATATATTTGGATCAGGGTGTTTTTTTGTTTTTGTTTTTGTTTTTTTTTTTTAATCCATCTGTCAATCTTTGTCTTTTGAATGGAGAGTTTAATTCATTTACATTTAAAGTAATTACTGATAAAGAGGGACTTACTTCTGTCATTTTACTATTTGTTTTCTTAGTACCTTACAGCATTTTTTGTTCTGAATTTTTTAGATTACTGTCTTTTTTGTGTGTTTAGTTAATTTTTTGAAGTGAAATATTTAAATTGCTTTCTAATTTCCTTTTATGTATTCCATGGCTATTTTCTTTGTGGTTACCATGGTGATTATACTTAATATTCTAAACTTATAATACTCTAATTTGAATTTGTAACAGGTTAACTTCAATAATATACAAAAAACTTTGCAGCTCCCTCCCTACCCCTTTTGGTGGCTGATGTCACAAAATTATATCTTTACACATTGTATGCCGCAAAACATTAACTAACAATTCTTTTAAATACATTAGTGTCTTAAATTATGCAGAAAACAAAGTGTGGAGTTATAAACCAAAGTTACAATAATACTAGCTTTTAGAGTAATACTTTTGTAATATACTAGTTTCTTAAATCATGTAGAAAACAAAAAGCAGAGTTACAAACTATTTATATAATTATAATACTTTTATAAATGCCCATGTATTTATCTTTACTGAGATTCTGATTTTTTTATGTGATGTCAAGTTACTATCCAGTGTCCTTTCATTTTATAATGAAGGACTTCTTTGAGTATTCCTTGCAGGACAGACCTACTGGTAACTAACTCCCTTGGGTTTTGTTTGTCTGGGAATGTACCAGTTTCTCTCTCACTTTTGAAGCAGTTTTGCTGGATCCAACAATATTAATTGACAGCTTTTTTTCTTTTAACACTTTGAATATAACAGCCCATCACCTTCTGGCTTCCAGTTTGTAATGAAAAATATGCTTATAATCTTATTGAGGATTTCTTATATGTGGTGAGTCATTTCTCTTTTGCCTGCTTTCAAGATTCTCTCTTTGCTTTTTGAAAGCTTGATTATAATGTGTCTCAGTGTGGGGTCTTTTTTTTCCATTGAAGGTTGTTTTAAGTTATCTTACTTGGGGTTCTTTGAGCTTTTTGAAAGTTTATATTCATGTTTTATCAAACTTAGGAAGTTTTTAGCAACAATTTCTTCAATTATTCACTTTGCCTCTTTCTCTTTTCTTCTTCTGGGACTTTCACAATGTACATGTTGATCTAATTGATGGTGTCCCACAAGTCCTCCCAGGCTCTGTTTAATTATCTTTAATCTTTTTTCTTCTCTTTCTCAGAAACAATGATTTCCATTGTTCTATCTTAAAGTTCACCAATTCTTTCTTCTGCCTGCTCAAATCTGTCTTTGAATACTTCTAGAGAATTTTTTATTAGTCTATTGTATTTTTCAGCTCCAGAATTTCTGTTTGGTTTCTTTTTAGATTTTCTGTGATTTAAACAATATTTCCACTTTCCCCATACACTCTTTTCTTGATTTTCTACATATCATTCATTAGTTCTTTGAGCATCTTTAAGATAGTTGTCTTAAAGTCTTTGTCTAGTAGATTTGCCATCAGTTCTTTTTCAGCGGCAGTTTCTGTTGACTTATTTTTTCCTTTGAATGGGCCATAGATTTTTATTTTTTTGTTTGCCTTGTGATTTTTTGTTGATAACTGGGCATTTTAATATAATAATGTGGTAACTCTGAAAATCAGATTCATGCCTTTCTCTAAGGTTTGCTGGTTTTAGAAATTGTTTCTTTTATATTTTTGATACTTGTTATCTGTTGTTTTGTCAAGAATCAGCTTGAAGTATAAACTTGAGGTATTCTCAGGTATGTTCTGAGCCTGCACCTTTCCCTGGACATGTAGTCACTTTCTAACTTTTTCTGTATATATAGTTGTTTTCAAATGTTATTATCTTTTATGTTATAATCTTTTATGCCTGGCTCTCAAAAAAAAAAAAAAAAAAAAAAAAAAAAGAAGAAGTAGTCTGGGTGCAGTGGCTTGTACCTGTAATCCCAGCACTCTGGGAGGCTGAGGTAGGCAGATCGCTTGAGTTTGAGACCAGCCAGGACAACATATCGAAACCCTGTCTCTACTGAAAAAAAAAAAAAAATTAGCCAGGCATGGTGGTGCCTACCTGTAATTCCAGCTACTTGGGAGGCTAAGATGGAAGAATCACCTGAGCCCGGGAGGCCAAGGCTGTGGTGAGCTGAGATTGCACCACTGCACTCCAATGTAGGGAACCAGAGTGAGATGAAAGAAAGGGAAGAGAAGGGGAGGGGAAGGGGAAGGGGAAGGGGAAGGGAAAGAAAGAGAGAGAAAGAAGAGGTAGGGGCACCAGTCCTTTAAATCCCCTAGGAAGTCACTTTAGCCAGAGGTGGAGAGGCCTGAAGCAGTGGGAGGAAGTGCAACAATGGCCTTCTTCTTCTTTGCACCTCTGTGATTAAAGCAGCAGTCATTGATCAGAACACAGATCCTTGCTATTTGGATAACAGGGCCATTGTTGCCGACTCTGGCTCCCACAGACTGTGTGAAGAGTGCTCCAGGAACATGTGCTTAGCTCTTTGCCATGGGGCTAGGAACAGAGAATGGGTAGCTGCTATTGTGCTAAGAGCTAAAATTGACTGAAATTAACCACAATTTACCCTCTAAGTCTTCCTTGGAAGTTATAAACAAACCTTAAATCGACCTCAGTTACAAAATAGTTAAAACAAACAGATTCTGCCAGTGCAATTGTTGTCTAGATGGGGAGACAGATTCCTGATGCTTCCTACCCTACCATCTTCCTGTGCTTTATTTCTTTTTATTGATTAGATTAGGTAGTGGCTTGTCTATTACACTGATTTTTTTTCAAGCAAATAGAATTTTCATTTATTTATTACTTCTACTGTTTTCTGTTTTCTATCTTAATAACTTCTGGTTTACGATTTTTATTCTTTCTGCCTTCTTTTTGTTTAATTTGTTGTTCTTTTTCTGGACTTTTGGAAATTTCATTCATTTATTTTCAGGCTTAGTTTAAAAAACATCTTGAAATTGAAGTAAGACATACATAAAGTAGACAAATATTATGTAAGTGAATTTTGAAAATGGACAAACCCTGGTAACCACCATCTGATCATGGTCTAGATTAGTACTAGCACTCAGAAGCATCCTACATGTCATCATTTATTCAATATCCTCTTCCAGTTCTGCTTCTATTACTCTAAATTAGGTTTGTCTACTTTTAAATTTTATATAAATGGACTGCTATAGTATGTACTCTTTTGTATCTGGCCTTTTTGCTCAAAATTTATGCCTAGGAGATGATTTCACTTAGCTATGTGTTGTGTCTGTATTGTATTCTTCTTTATGAATATACTGTACTTTAGGTATTTGTAACATAATAAGAAATATGTATTTGTTATTTGCCTTCAGTTCCTGACACAGACCCTTTAAAGCCCTTGTAATTTCCTGAATGATGGGGGTAATTGGGATGTCTGATATACAGCTTCTAAATAGACAGGAATTTCTTGAGTTATAGGAGCATCTTTTGTTTTAATGAGGTGACTCTTGGGCTCCTGGATAGCTTCAGGATGGAAGCTGGTTAACAGAAAGACCAAGCCATAATCAAAACGTTGGAACTCTCAGCTCCACTCACCAAAGATCTGGAGAGGGGTGAGGGGCCAGATATTGAACTAATAATCATGCCTACATGAGGAAGCTTCCCTCAACCATGGAGTTCAGAGACCTCCTAGGTTGCTGAATGCATCTATCTCCTGGGAGAGTGGTTCACCCTAACTCCTTAAGGCAAAAGCTTCTGTGCTTGGAATCCTTCTTGATCTTGCTCTCTATATCTCTTCATTTGTATCCTTTATAATAAACTGGTAAATAAAGGTAAAAAGTGTTTTCCTGAGTTCTAGGAGCTATTATAGCAAATTATCAAACCTGAGAAAGAGTTGTGAGGACCCCCAATTTGTAGAAGTTGAACAGAAGTGTAGGTAATCTGGGAACCTACTACTTGTGATTGGCATCTGAAATGAGGAGCAGTCTTGTGGAACTGAACCCTTAACGAGTGGAGTCTGCTCTAACTTTGGACAATGCCAATTTAAATTAAATTGTAGGGCACCCAGTTGATGTCCACAAGTAACTGGAGAATTGCTTTGTGTGGAAAACCCACCCATTTGGTGCTAGAAGTGTTGTAACAGAACAGTTTTTCCTTTAGTGTTCCATAGATGTTTGTGTTCCTTTCAGTTTTAGTCTATTATAGATAATAGACTGCTGTGAATGTGCTTATTCATTTTCACATGTGAACATATGAATACATTTCTGTTGGATAATACATACATAGCTAGGAGACAATTTCTAGATCATGGAGTATGCAAATATTCAGGTTTAGTAAATACTGCTTACATGGTTTTCCAAAGTGGTTGTACCAATTTCTATACCTACCCTCACGGCACATGACTTTAGTTTACTCCTCATCTACTCCAACAGTTTGTATTGTTAGTTTTTAATTTTTAGTCACTCCAAAGTACACACAGCTGTCCCTGGGAACCCATGGGGAATTGGTTTCAGATCTCCCTCCAATGCCAAAATCCATATGTGTTCAAGTTCCTGATATAAAATGGTATAGTATTTGCATATAACATAAACATATGTACATCCTCCCATACACTTTAAATCAACTCTAGATTACTTATAATACCTAATACAATATAAATGCTATGTAAATAGTTGTCATATTCTTGTTTAGAGAATAATGACCACAAAAAATGTCTGCAACTGTTTAGTACAAATATAATTTTTAAAAATATTTTCAATCTGTAATTGATTGAATCAATCCATGTAGAACTCATGGATACAGAGGGCTGACTGTATACAGGTAGTGCCTTTTTCTTCATATGTTTATTGATTATTTGGTAATCCTGTTTTATGATTTACCTGTTGATTTAGTTGCCCATTAGAAAAAAACATGTTGTTCTCTTCTTGTTAACTTAATGTTTTTCTTCAAGTGAATTTTTGGATCTTTTTTGGCAATTATTTTGATATGTAGGAAGTTTTGCTTTGTTCCAGTATTCATCTTTATACTAATAATTATTAGCGTCTGTAGTCCCCTCTGTTCTTACATAGGCTATTACTATTGAGTTTGTAAGACTTAACGGATATCCTTTACCTCCTACTTACTTTATATATGTCAGTCAATGAGATTTTTGTTTTCCCCATTTTCTTTTCCTTCTCCATTCATTTTAGTTGTTTTATTTTTACTTTGTAATATTTACAAACTATTTGTCCACTCTTGTGTTCACCATTATTTTAGCTTTAGTTCTACATTTAAATACATACAATGTTTACCATCAGCCTTTTGCCCAAGATTCTTCAGTTATCTATTTACTGGATGAAGCTTGTCCTCTAGTAGACTCCTCACAAGGCTTAGAAATACAGTATTCCTTGATTTTTTGTAGGCTTAATGTAAGTTTTCTAATACTATTAATAGCATTTGTCTATTGATTGTGCTAGGTCAATTTCCCAGGTATATGCTCTTAGACATTATTTCTTCAAATATTTCTGCTTCATTTTTCTTTTCTCTCTTTTTGGTAGTCCACTTACACGTATTAATTAGACTGTTGACATTGCTTCACCCATCTTGAATGTTCTCTTCTTGTTTTTTATCCCACTTTGTCTTGTCTTTGTATTTCAGTTTGTATACTTTCTTTTATACTTGTCTTCCAGTTCACTAATTCTTTCCTTGTTTGTGTCCCTTCTGCTATTAAGCTCATCTAGTATTTTCTTCAAATTTGATATTATATTTTTATTTCTAGCATTTTACTTAGTTCTGGTTTATAGTTTTTATGTTTCTGCTGACACATTCACTCACTTCATTGATTTTATGTATATTTTACATCAGTTTTGTTAGCATTTTTACTATAGTTATTTTAAAGTTCTTTTCTATCCTCTAGGTCATCTCTGTATCTGTTTCTATTGACTATTTTCTCTCTTGACCATGTGTATCTTTTCATTCTTTTTTATTTTGTGTGTGTGAGTTTTGATTATTTTCTGGATTTTTTTAATACAAGAAAAGGAGGAACTTAAGTAAACAACATTTGTTTTCAGAGAAGGCCATACACTTTCTTATGTCAGGTCACCGATCTGTAATTGAATTGAGTCTGGTCTTTGTCACGGTTTTAGTTTGATTCAATTAATCAGTGACTTCAAGTATTTTAAGGATGGAATAAGGACATTTCTTTCAATGGTGTTTGAGCTTGGAGAACAGATATACATTTTCTGAGCTGTGGGATATCTCTCCTTGATTTATAGTTCAACTGCTTATCCTTTGGGTCTCTCAGGAGTTCTCTTTTCTCATGAGTCCAGTTCTCATCTTTCTGATCCTGGGTATATTATTTTCAGTTCTGGTGCTCCACCTTTGGGTACTCTTAGGGCTGCATTCCCAACCTCTGTGAATGACTGGTAGGAATAGAGAGGTTTCTTTCAGATCTTCTGCCTCATGCCCAGTCTTTGGTAGTTGAAAGCCTAGAGTAGAGTTCCTTAAGATCTTTATTCAGCTTTTCCTCTCCACTCCAATCTCCCTTTGGTTACAGTCTGGAATGCCTGAGGTGCTAGTTGTTTCAACTCTTCTCTTTGCCTTCAGCCTGAGAGCCTAGAGTGTTTCTGTTGTGTTTCTCTCAGTTCTTTTATTATATCCCTCCCCCTGATTTCAACTGGCATATGCTCTTGCATTTGGTAGTGGTCTCATTTGTTGCATAGGAGATTTCTCTCAGCTCTTACCCTTTCTTCTTGGCATACGATGCAATTCCTCAAAAGTGTGTGAAGACTTATGGGATTGGTGGGTGGGTGGACACTTACTCTGTGGCTGCAGCTCCTTTGGATTCTTATCTCCCATGTCAGTATACATATAGCCTTCACAAGTTCTTCAGAATTTTCTTGGAAGTTCTACTACATTTTCAGGGATTTTACCTCTTTCTGCCATTTCACTAGGAATAAGAGTAGCAATAAATCTCCTCTCCCATAAAGGGATCCTGATTTTCTGGAATTTGTTTCATTTTTTTTTTTGTATTCTCCTTCTGTAATGAGTTTTAAAAAATCTATGATTTTATAGCTTATCTGGCCTGTTCTGATGATTAGGCCGAGAGTGACGTGCTTGCAAAATTTTATATCCAGACTGAAAGTAGAAATGATATTTTTTTGGTATTTTTAGATTACTAGTTTTAAAAAAATTATTTAAAATTATTCAATCTGAAAAACTACTTAAGAGACATATTAATGTGTTTTAAATGTAGATAAAACATAGATTCCAGAATGTAGAGTGAACACATCTTTATTTAAATTTAAAATAATTTACAACAAAATTTTAAATGATTTTAAAGAAATAAAATGAGGCATTACCCCTACCCAGACACACACACACACACACACACACACACACACACACACACAAAAGAATAAAACAGAGAATTGGAAGAGTTCCATTAGCCAGAGAAAGATCTCAATAAATTTCTGGAAGATGGAAAGCCTAAGAAGTCATGACTGAGAAGCCTTGGAGGGGAAAGGCTGGAGTTGAGAAAACCCATTCAAGTGACTACAGTTAGGAAGGGAACATGTCTCCCATTCAGTGCCCCAGACAGTCTTCAGAGGAAGATGAATCAGATAGCAAGAATTACAGTGGAAACAGAGTTAAGGTGAGTCTATGGAGTATTTGACACGTTCTACCCCATCCTTTCTTTGCCTTCAGCCACCCCAAAGAGAAGAAGATTGCAGCATTTTCTTAAACTCAGGCCAAGAAAAAAAAAATCATAAGTTTTTTTTTCCCCCCCCCTAAAAAACTATCAAAGAGACCTAGGGTGACTTGTGTAGGTGTGTATGCTCTGAAGGAAAACCTTCCACATTGTAATATTTAAGGTCGCAATGATAATGGCTGGCTCGCTGTTCAGTCTCCTTTGCATAAAGGTTACCATCTCAATATGCCTGGCCAAGATGCTTCCAATTACCACATTTTGTATATTTTATATATTTTTTTATTTTTATAGTTTATATTTTAAAATTAAAATTAAATTTTTTTTTTGAGAATGGATTTTGAGACTGGCTAACTTTTGTATTTTTGATAGAGATGGGGTTTTGCCATGTTGCCCAGGCTGGTCTCGAAGTTCTGGGCTCAAGCAATCCACCTGCCTTGGTCTCCCAAAGTGCTGGGATTACAGGTATGAGGCACTGCACCCAGCCCAAATGCCACATTTTAAATATGAATGGAAAAACCATGTGTTCTGGTGATCTATTTATTTATTTTTAGGCTAGTTTTTAAACTTCAAACACTTTAAACTTTAGTTTTAAAGTAACCGGGGGCCTGGAAGCCATGGTCCATGAGGAATAGTTGAAAGAACTGGGCATTTCTCCTGGAAAAGAGTAGATGAAGCTTAGATTATGAGATACCTAATAGTTGTACATATTTTCTTGGTACATATGATATTTGGATACTTTCATATAATGTGTAAAGATTGAATCAAAGTAATTGGGATATCCAGGTGACCTATTTATTATTGTCGAATAAATGACTTCCAAACTGAGTGGCTTAAAATAATAATTTATCATTATCTCTCATGGCTCTGTAGGTTGTCTGGGATTACCTGGTTCTCACTTGGGGTCTCTCATGTAGCTATAGTCAGATGGCATGGGGGTGGAGTCATATGAAGCTCATTTGGGATGGATGCCCAATGTGGCTTCTTTCTCCCAGCCTGGTGTTCTGCTTCTCCTTAGCCTTTCTCTCTCTCTTTGTGGTTTGGTCTTCTCACAGCATGGTCATCTCAGGCTAATCACACAAATCTTAAAAACTTTCATTAGTATCTCTCAGGGAAATTCAAGATAATATAAAGAATTGGGTGCTACAAGAAAGGAATGATTCAGAAAATAGGAAGGAATTTTTGAAATTTAAAAAGTGAGCACTGAGATGAAAGAAATGGTAATGAAGGACTGGCTTCGCCTATATTTAATTGTGTGCACTAAAAGAAACTCAACAGAGATGGGTGGAAATAAGTCATTTGCTTTATTTTTTTCTTGATAATTCTGTCTACTCTGGTGAGAAAGAAACAAATTTACATTTTGATGTTTATCTTAGAAGTTTAGTGTGAAAAATCTGAGTTAAATGACCCTGCAGTTCCAATCTATTCATCTTATGTTTTCAGGCACCTTAAAGATTACAGTGCTGAGCAGCTGGTGGCTTGGCTGGCCCAACCCTTATTGGATACTGCTCCAATTTTTTTCATTCCCGGAGCCTGTTGAATTAAGACAACCCAGTCAATAATCTCTTCACTGTCATACCCTTCCAAGATGTGTATCCATATAAAATCAGGTTAAAGTAATAGCAATAGCAAACAGGCTTAAGCAGACTAAAGTCATAGGATGACAGTGGGCAATCTCTGAAGTCTCAGGAAAAGGGTAGGGGCAGGCTAACTTTATGACCCAGCTGGTAAGAGGAAGGACAAATATAGGCTGATTGTGAGATCTGCACTTTTTGGTACACATATTGGGGGTACTGTCACATTTTCCCTGTTGACACTCCCCCAAATATTAGCTGCCTATAGAGAGTGCATTTGTTTCTCACAACTATGGTAGCAAATTATTATAGACTTGGTAGTTAAAACCAGAGAAATGTATTGTCTCATAGTTCCAGAGGCCAGAAGATGGCAATCAAGTGTTGACAGGGCTGCACTCCCTGTGGAGGCATTAGGAGAGAATCCTTCCTTGTCTCTTCCAGTTTTTGCTGGTTGCTGGCATTCCTTGGCTTGTGGCCACATCACTTCAATCTCTACCTTCATCTTCCCTCACCTTCTCCTCTTTTCTGTGTGTCATTCCTCCATCTTTCTCTTATAAGGACATCTGTCTTGGAATTAGGGCCCACTTAGATAATCCAGGATGATCTTTTCATCATAAGATCCTTAACTTAATTACATCTGCAAAGACCCTAATTTTCCAAGTATCATAACACTCAATCTTTTGACATGTAAAGTAATAAGGTAGGTTCCCATAAGGACACAAACATGTGTTTTGGGGGGTAACTATGTAACTGATTACAGAGAAGCCTCTTGAAGCATGAAGACTGAGGTATTCATACCAATTCCTTAAAAATTTCTGCTGGTGTGTCCTGCTGGGTTAGTTTGACTGTAACTATTAGGCTTCCTATGTGCAATCTTGTGCCTACATGTTTGATCTTTTCTTGTACTCCAGAGTACCAGGGAAGGCAACCTAATGAGGGCTTTAAATACCTCCGATTAGGCCAGAAAGGCAAAATTTGACATCACAAAATGAGCTCTCCTCTCCAAAGGATGGTTTCTTCTCTTCATTCTGCCAGTACAAGATTGCTAAAGTTTAGTTCCCAAGGCACTCCTTAGCAGGCTAAATCTGAGATGGGAATTACTCTGCTTAGCAAAGAAGATTAATGTTTCATAACAAAAGGTAATTTATTCAATTGTATGCAAAAGAGGTAGTGGTAATGGCATGTATAAAGCATGCTTATTTTTGTCTATTGTATCATATGTTTAATTCCTATAAAAACACCAGTAGCTCTATTGAATACCTTTTGGAGAACCTGACCACTTCCAGGATGAATTGGATTGTGTTAATTAAATACACTTGACTTTGATGAAACTGAAACCTGATAGGCTTTCAAGGAAATGAAGCTTAGCAAGCTTTAGTGAATTTTAATAGATAGTGGATAGGATTAAATACAAGATCAGGCAGCTCTGGTTTTCATCAGTTGGAATGGTAAGAAGACACCAGTCACCCATGCCCACCTGACAGAGAGATTTACCTTTTAAGGGCTCGTATGGTCAAACAGCGAGTATGTCCACAGGTCCCCAAAAGTTCTGTTTATGGTCCCGGCCACGAAGAAAGCCTGACTGTTTCATGTTTAAGACTGCCAACCAATATTACATACAGATGAAAGAATCATTTTAAATTATCATAACAGGATGGGGCATGGGATTAAGAAAGTGAGATGAAACTGAACATGAAAAAATGTGAAGTCTTTCATTCAAATAGTTAATCATAAACTATAGGGGTGGGGATATCTGGCTTTGCAGTAATTTATGCAGAACCAGGAGATTTAGAATAATCACCATCTCAAATTACCCAAGAATAATGCAGCTGCCTAAAATATTGACCTTATTTTGGCTTGTAGAAATATAAGAATTTGTGCCCAGAGTATGTCCAGGCACTAATAAATAAGACCAAGTTGGGAGTAACTTGCATATTGGGTCTACATATTTAAGGAAAGTCGCAGACAACTAGAGAACACCCTGGTAAAGTGACTGGGGGCCTGGAAGCCATGGCCCATGAGGAATAGTTGAAAGAACTGAGTGTTTTTCCTGGAAAAGAGTAGATGAAGCTTAGGAAAGACATAATATCGATTTTAAAATACAGGTTGAATATTTCTTATTGAAAATGCTTGAGACAAGAAGTGTTTCAGATTTTGACTTTTTTTTTTTGAATTTTGAAATATTTGCATTAACTTACTGGTTCAGCATTCCTAATCTAAAGTCTGAAATCTGAAATGTCCAGTGAGCATTTCCTTTGAGCATCATATCAGTGCTCAAGAAGTTTTGGGTTTTGGAGCATTAGAATTTTGGATTTTCAAATTCGGGATACTCAAGCTGTATCTAAAGGAGTGTCATGGGAACAACAAATAAATGTATTCTCTCTTATTCCAGAGAACAGATATAGGAAAGTACAGTGTCTTCCTCAGCTCTTCTTTTAAGGTAGATGAGAGAAACCAGCTTGAATTAGTTTTGGCATCCATCATAAAAAAAAAACCTTTATCCTTGAGGACATTGCTACCAGCAGTTTCCAGGCTTCCATTGTCCTAGATTTACCACCACAGAGGAAAGAAGTCTTACCCCAGCTCTTGTGTAAAAGCAAAATTCCAAGGAAGAGTTCTGATTGGCCTGGCTCAGACCATGTGTCTACCTCCTGATGAGTTGCAGTGGACAAGGGGCTAGCCCAGCAACTTAGATAGGCCTAGTGTCCACTCCATGGGCTCATGGAAGAACATGCCCACCCCCATTAAAGCCCTGGGTTGTAGAAGGAGGGGCATGCCATGCAGTTGACCAGAAGAAAGAAAGGTACCCTTTCTAGAACAGAGGGTGTGCTGGGAGGCAAAGCAATAACTCTCCTACACAAGTTGGTTTTTGTAAGACTGGTTTGTGTTAATGGATGACCATTTTAAGACTTAGAACTTTCTGAGTATTTATCTCAGGGTGGCCCTTCAGATAGCCATTTATGTACGTATGAAAGAGCACAGCAACAGAGTGCCTGGAACCCTAGGGAAGATGCCCTGCCATGCACCATCCACTGCCCTGCCCCTTAAGCCTCACATCTTTCATCTCTTCCAGTTCCAACCCATGGTCTCCAGAGGATGATTCTGCCTCCCTGTTCTGGTAGCATTCACAGATTGCCTTGTTCAGTAGCCTTTCACATGAGACCCACTTGGCAGCCCCTGTCCTCACCCCTCCTCAAACTCCTCACCACCCTCAAACTCTTCCAGCTCCATGGGTAGGTTCTTGGGTGGTTTCTTCACCTGCAGGTTCTGGTCAGTGCTCAGCCAGGGACTCGACAGGGATGTTCTGCAGGTCTCTGGAGTGCTCTTTGTGCAGTCCTTCCTCTGCCCTTGAACTCTCACTGCATTGGCCTCCCCAAAATCTATACTTTGTCTCCTCAACTCACAAAGTCCTCTGGTCTCTGTCTGGGCTCCCCTTCCCTGTATGTGGAATTAAATCTCTCTTCAGACAGGAAGTTGGGGCAATCCTAGGGCTCATTTTGTCTTCTTCCCACCTCTCAGGGATCACTGTCCGGATGTCTATTGTCCTAGAAACTGTTGTTTCATTTTTTTCTTGTTTTGTTTTAAACATTATTTTTTCAGGTGGGAGGGTAAATCAGTCTTTGTTACTCCATCTTGGCTAGAAATTCCATAACCAAAGGTTAACTGTTTAAAAAGAATCCTTAGAATGTTGGTGTGTTTTCCCTCAAGTCTTCTCCACTGCTAGGTCTCTTGAGCTTTCTATTAAAAGTCAGAACAGGACTGGGCATGCTGGCTCATGCTTGTAATCCCAGCACTTTGGGAGGCTGATGTAGGAGGATTACCTGAGGCCAGGAGTTTGAGACCAGCCTGGGCAACACAGCAGACCCCATTTTTTACAAAATATCTGAAAAACAATTAGCTGGGTGTGGTGGCGCACCTGTAGTCCTAGCTACTCAGGAGGCTAAGACAGGAGGATTACTTGAGCCCAGACTCTCGAGGTTACAACGAGCCGTGATCACACCACAGCACTGCAGCCTAGGCGACAGAGCAAGACCCTGTCTTTAAAAAAGACATTTTAAAAGCCAGAAGCAATTAGAAAAAAAATTGTCTTTCATTGCCTGTTAGTTGAAGCCCTGAGATTGCATTTTCTCCAAATGGAAGTAAGTTTCGTTCCAACTGACCACTTCTCTATCTTTTCCTTGCTCCTACTTCCCTCATTCCAAATCAGTACTTTTAAATGAGCAGCATTTGCATGTGTTCATTGCCTACTTTAATCATAACAACTCTCGTTCCAAAGATGAACTCTAGATTGTTTTCTTAAAAAAGGCTAGAGTTACCAGAAATGTCAGCTTTCATCAGAATAAAAATAAAATGTGTTATAGAGGCCCAAGCAGTAGGAAAATGGTCATTATTTGCTATGAAAACTGTACGTGTGAGGATCAGTGTTACTTAGAAAAAGTGACACCTGAAATGGGAGGGAGTGTGGAGGGAAAGGCTATGTCCCTTCTTGAACTTTTTCCTGTCTCCCTTTCTCCTTTCATATGTGCTTCAACAGCGTTGGGTTAAAATTTCCCCTTAAACCAATGTTTGAATATGTTAGAAAAGTGTATTAAAAATTGGCAAGTATGTTAATTACTTACTTGTAATAAAATCCAGTTCTTAAAAGCATCAACTAAATTAAAATTTTAAACAATTTTCAAATTTTCAATGATTTGAACTATACTTTGAATTAAAGGCTTGCTTTCCTGTGTAGATAAGAATCATTGTAATTAGCACATCAATTATTAGTATGTAAGTGACTATTTCTTAATAAGAGTGAATGGTTCATTAACTTAAATAGCCTCCTCATAAATTTGTTTTAACCTCCCTGTTATTTATTTTTTTACAGCACTGATAAAAGTAAATTTCAGCTTAGGCCACTGATGGATCATCATAAACTCTAAGTGAGTAAGGTTCAAATTAATGAGGCTTTACTATAAATTCATCTAGGGGCATAGTAGGCTGACTGTCCCAAGAGAGAGCAGATGTGCAGTTGGCAGGAGGGCCCCTGAGAAATCGTATTTATTGACGGTTTACATGTGCCAGGCACTTAGCTAAGTGCTTTACATGCATGATCTCATTTAATGCTCCCAACAACACAGTGATTTAGGTGATGCTACCCATTTTAAATGATAACACAAAGGCTCAAAATGGTTTGATAATCCGACCAAGGCACATTTGTAAGGAGTAGCCATGCAGAGATTTCAACCCGGGTCTGCCTAGTGACAAAGCTCCTGCTCTTCAGCCTGGGGCACATGGCAGGTCTGGGCTTCATGTGCTGCCCTCCGTGCCTCTCTCCGTGCATGAGTGTCGAGCATCGGCAGTGCTTTCTCCTCTCTCTGCCTTCCCCCTCTTCTCAGCAGCCCTCTCAAACTCCCCATCCACCCCCAGCCTTTTGGGCCTTAGTCTCTTGGGGCTCATTCAAGCCCATTGCCAAAATGGAGAGTCTAAATCAGCCAGGGTTATTGGCTGTCGAAGGCCACGGAAAGTGTTATGTCTTTTGTGAAAATGGCAGTTAAGTTTCTAAATAACAGCAATGGAGGATATTGGAGACAGTTTGAAAAGGAAACTTGTTGGCTGATTTACAATCAACTTTTGAAATGAAATTTAATAAATCTAGGAAGATGTATGAGCCTTCCAGTGCTTGTTATGCGAATTGTTTGTAACTGATTTTTTTGAAGAGTCTCATATCAATGTTTTCTATATATTTTGTGTATTCTTGGAAAATGAGCTCTAGGAGTGAGAGCCCCTGTCTAGCCTCCTTTGTCTGTCTTGCTTCTGGACAAATACAGATCATGTCATGTGAGACAGAATTGTCTGTTGTAAGGAAGGAGAGAGGGGCAATGGGGTTTGGAAGACTGAGCCTCTAGTTTTTCCTGCCTTGATACATGACTGTGAGCGCATCATGTACTTCTTTGAAATGCAATCTTCATCTGTTTATCTGCCTCCGTCTCCCCCATTCCATACACCTCCACCCCTTACCAACACACTTCAGAACTAGCGAGGATAAACCACTGGTTCAGCATAGCCAACAACCTCTCATGTAATCTGTTCTGTCACTTATGCATTCACTCTTCAGATGTTTATTGAACAGCTGTTAAGTGCCAGGCACTGTCATAGGTTCTGGAAATACAGTGGTGAACAAGGCAAACAGAGGTGCTGACCTCATGAAGCTTTCACTACAATGGGGTAAATAAACAGATAGTACACACATAAATAAATTAGTAAGATAATTTCAATTCATGACAGATTCCATGAAGAAAACAAGAGAAGAGAATGGAGTCATTGGGTAAGCAGGTGGGCATGATTTTATAGGGAGTGAGGTCAGGAGAAATTTCTTTTTGTTGGAAGAACCCATGAAACACAGGAAATAGCTAGTGGAAAGGTCCTGAAGTAGAACTTGAGTTGGTACCAAAAAAAAAATAAAAATAAATGTCATTGAATTTAGAATATAGTAAAAAGTAGTCCATTTTATGTAGACTTTTGTAGGTCATTGTTATTTTGAGTTTTATTCTAAATGCAGTGGGTAATTTAGATATTGTTTTAAAAACGATAGCTGACTGCCTGGTGATGAATGAATGAAGTGTGAAAGTGGCTCTTGTTGTGTCTTAGGTAAGAGAGGGCAGTGGCTGGGATTAAGGTAAACAGGGACCATAGTGCCAATTGGTCAGAACAGAATCAGGGATTTTTTTTTTTTTTTTTTTTTTTTTTCTTTCTGAGACAGGGTCTCACTCTGTCACCAAGACTGGAGTGAAGTGGCACAAGCTGACTCACTACAACCTCTGCCTCCCAGGCTCAAGTGATCCCCCCACCTCAGCCTCCTGAATAGCTGGGATTACAGGCACGCACCTCTGTGCTTAGCCAGTCTTTTATTTTTTGGTAGAGATGAAGACTCACTGTATTTCCCAAGCTGGTCTCCAACTCCTGGGCTCAAGCGGTCTTCCTGCCTCAGTCTCCCAAAGTGCTGAAATTACAAACATGAGCCACTGCACAGCCAGGAAATGGTTTCAAAGTATTGTTGATGGTCTTACTAATGCATGAAGTGTGGGGGAATTGAGGAAAAGAGAAGAATCACCTGTGATTCTCCACTGAAATATACATATATATGCTAGACCAACCAATAAACAAAGCTGCCAAAATGCTAACCACACTCAGATTTTTGTTTAGGCTATCCCCAAGCTAACTTCATCTTCACCTCTAGGGATATGTGATTTTGTGCCCATATTATAATGATGGTTTTAAGAGACATAAGTCAAACAGTATATGGAATGTCCTTGGTCAAAGGTGGGCCAGAGTGAAGCTCAGGGTTTTTGCTCAATGATTGTAGGAGGTGATGCCCTTTCTGTGTGGATGCATAGGATGAAGTATGCAGCTCTGACTGGCAGCTGTTCTAGGGAACCTGCCCAGTGAAGAAACTGACATGTGAGGAGGGCGGAACAAGAGAATCACTGAAATCTGGAGCTGTGCTTTGTTCAGAATGTTCTGAACTGCTTTGCGACAGTCTAAGTTGGTTTAAGTATTGTTTACAACCCAAAACATCCCAAGTATTACAAGCTGCTGTCTGCTTTCATTGGGATGCAAGAATATGGTATCCTTGAAATAGGACTGGAAAGCCACTGGGAAAGAATGAATTTAGGTGAGATGATTACATAAGGATATGTGACAAAAAGAAAAACAGGCTGAGTTAAGGAAGGATTCCAAGGATACTAGCATTTCAATAGAAGAATTAAAATCACATTGGAAGCAATGAAGAACAGAATTGACTCTGTGGAAAATTAAAACAGCAATGCTTAGGGGGAAAAAAACCCTTTAAAATATCTTTGATGGCAGAGCAAGTTTAAAGAGAGTAATATGGAGGTTGAAGACAGAGGGTAGAGCTCTGCCAGGGTCTTCAGGGTACAATAAACATCCAGTGCAATAGAAGCAATGCACAACATGGTATTGAAGAAAACTTTCCAGCAATGAAGAACAAACTGAATATGCAGATCCCAAGGTCTTACTCTGTTCTAGGAAATGATAAGGGAGAGTGCATCATACTATGACCTTAGCAGCTTCCCAGGAAAACAAAGCAAAATAAACCACTACCAACACCACCAATACCAACCATCACCACCACCACCAATGAAACAGGCTGCTGCCAAAGGAACAAAAATCCTGTTGACCTTTGATTTCTTCTCAGTAACTCTAAATACTAAAATTTTCTACATGGATTTCCTGTGGAAAATGTTGCCAACACAATAATATTTACCCCAGCCTGTTGCTGTGGATGTGTATGGAAAAAAGAAAATTCTCAGACATTCAAGGGCTTGTAAATTGCATAAAATGGGCGCATTGATAATAGGCACCTTATATGGAACTTCAATATCATGTAGTTATTTTGAATTTTAAAGGATATAATCACATAAAGCATTTAGAAGGGTGTCATATATCTATAGGCTCTAAAAATGTTAGCTAATAATAATAATAATAATTTCTCCTTGGAAAAAGTTACTTAAAGATGTACTTCATTTGATTAAAATGGAACAGTGCAATTCAGGAATATGGACTTTATTATACAAAAGGACTCTATAAGCATCAGAACTATCTGAACACATAAGTAAAGGCTATATCCTAAGTAACTGGAACTTGTGAGCAAATTTAAATAATAATAAAGCAATTTATTATAATAAGTAATTATAATTGCTGATTTTCATACTTCTTTCAGAATAATATAGATACATTTATTTCATTTTCCCCCAGATTTATTGAGGTATAAATGACAAATAAATTGTATATATTGAAAGTATTAAATATTGTGATGATTTCATGTATGTATAGGTTGTAAAACCCTTCCCTTATCACAATCAAGTTAGTTAGCACATCTACTACCACTTCAGTTACTACTTCTTTTTTTTTTTTTTTTTGTAGTGAGAACACTTAAGATCTATTCTTTCGGTAAATCTCAAGTATTGTCACCATGCTGTACAGTAGATCCCCAGAACTTACTCATCTTAAAACTGAAAGTTTGGGCTCTTTAACAAACATCTCTTCATTTCTCCCATTCCCAGCCCCTGGCAACCACCATCCTATTCTCTTTCTCTATGAGTTAAGCTTTTTTTATATTTCTCATATAAATAAGATCATACAGTATTTGTCTTTCTCTGTCTGGTTTATTTCATTAGCACAATGCCTTCCAGACTCATCCATGTCATTGCAAATGTCAGGATTTCATTCTTTTTAAAGGCTTGAATAGTAGTTCACTGTGTGTGTGTGTATATATATGTATATGTGTGTATATGTGTGTGTGTGTGTATATATAGTGTCTTGATCCATTCATCCCTTCACAGACTCATAGATTGTCTCCATGTCTTGGTTGTTGTGAATAACACTGTGATGAACATGGATGCAGATATCTCTTTGACATAGTGATTTCATTTCCTTTGCATATATACCTAGAAGTGGGATTGCTGGATCACATGGTAGTCCTATTTTAAGTTTTTGAGGAATCCTCATACTGTTTTTCACAATGAATGACTGTCCTCATTTACATTCCCACCAACGGTGTACAAGGGATCATTTTTTCCCACATCTTCATCAACACTCTTAATCTTTTGCCTTTTTTGATGATAAGCATTGTAATTGGTATAGGTAACATCTCATTGTGGTTTTGATTTGCATTTCCCTGCTGATTAGTGATATTGAGTACCTTTTCATATATCCATTGGTCATTTGTATGTCTTCTTTGGAAAAATATCCATTCAGGTCCTTTGTCCATTTTAAAAATGGAATCATTTTTGCTATTGAGTTAAATGAGTTTCTTATATATTTTGGTTATTAACTCTTCATCAGCTATATGGTTTCCAAATATGTTCTGACATTCTGTAGGTTGCCTTTTCATTTTGTTAATTGTTTCCTTTGCTGTGCAGATGTTTTTAGTTTGATATGATCAATTTGTTTATTTTTGTTTATGTTGCTTGTAGTTTTGTTGCTTGTTGCCTATAGTTTTTGTGTCATATCCAAAAAAATTATTGCCAAAGCCAATATCATGGAGCTTTTTCCTCTGTTTCTAGAAGTTTAACAGCTTCAAGTCTTAAATTTAAGTCTTTAATCCATTTTGAGTTAATTTTTGTGAATGATACAAGATAGGGCTCCAATTTTATTCTTTTGCATATGGCTATCCAGTTTTCTTATCATTTAAGAGAGACTGTCCTTTTCCCATTGTGTATTTTTAGTGCTCTTGTCAAATATTAATTGGCCATATATGCATGGGTTTATTTCTTGGCTCTCTTGTCTATTCCACTGGCCTATATATCTATTGCTATGCCAGCACCATGCTGCTTTGATTACTATAGCTTTGTAATATAGTTTCAAGTGAGGAACTATGATACCTCCAGCTTTGTTCTGCTTTTTCAAGATTGCTTTGGCTATTTGGAGTCTTTTGTTGTTTCATATGAATTTTAGAATTGTTTTTAATATTTCTTTTTAAACTGCCATTGGAGTTTTGATTGGGATTGTATTGAATCTATAGATCATTTTGGATAGTGTAGATATTTTTACAGTATTAACTTTTTTCAACCCATAAACAGTATATATTTCCATTTGTCTCTTCTATTTATTTTACCAATGTTTCATAGTTTTCAACGTACAGATTTTTTATATCCTTAATTAAATTTACTCATAAGGATTTTATTCCTTTTGATGCTATTATAAATGAGATTATTTTCTTAATTTCTTCTTTGGTCAGTTCATTGTTAGTGTATAAAAACATAAATCAGTTTTGTATGTATCCTGCAACTTGACTGACTTTGTTTGTTAGTTCTAACAGATTTTTTGAATTTTTTCTTTGTAGAGTATTTAGGGTTTTCTATGTATAGGATCAAGTAATCTGCAAACAGAGATAATTTTGCTTCTTTTTTTCTAATATGGATACCTTTTGTTTCCTTTTCTTGCATAACTGCTCTGTCTAAAAGTTCCAGTAGTATGTTGAATAGAAGTACTAAGGTATGTGCCCTTGTCTTGTTCCTGATCTTAGAGGAACAGCTTTCAGCTTTCCATCCCTGAGTATGACGTTAGTTGTGGGCTCCTTATATATAGCCTTTGTTTTGTTGAGATACCTTCTTGTATATTTAATTTGTTAAAGGCTTTTATCATGAAGGAATGAATTTCGTCAAATGTTTTCTGCATCTACTGAGACAATTCTATAATTTTTGTTCTTTATTTTGTTCATGCAGTGTATCACATTCATTGATTTACATATGTTGAATCATTCTTATATTCCAGGAGTAAATCTCACTTGATCATGGTGAATGATCCTTTTAATGTGCTGTTGAATTTTGTTAGCTAGTATTCTGTTGAGAATTTTTGCATCTATGTTCATCAGGAATATTGGCTGGTAATTTTCTTTTTTTGTAGTGTTCTTATCTTAGTATCAGGGTAATGCTGGCTTTGTAAAATGATTTTAGAAGTATTCCTTATTCTCAATTTTAGGAAGAGTTTGAGAAGATTAATTCTTTAAGTGTTTGGTAGAATTAACCAGTGAAGCCATCTGGTCCTGGGCTTTTCTTTGTTGCGGGTTTTTTGATTATTGATTCAATCTTCTTACTCATTATTGGTCTGTTCAGATTTTTTGTTTCTTCATGATTTAGACTTGGTAGGTTGTATGTTTCTAAGAATTTATTTATTTCATCTAAGTTATCCAATTTGTTGGCATATAAATGTTGCCATATAATTGATCATAGTAGTATCTTATGATTTTTCATATTTCTGTGGTATCCATCATAATGTCTCCTCTTTCATTTATAATTGTAGTTGTTTGAGTTCTTTCACTTTTTTTCTTGGTTAGTCTAGCTAAAGGTTTGTAAATTTTGCTTTTTTTTTTTTTTTTAAAATAAACCAGCTCTTAGTTTTATTAATCTTTTTAAATGTTTTTTCGTTGTGTATATCATTTATTCCTGTTCTAATCTTTATTCTTTTCATTCATCTTCTAATTTTGGGCTCAGTTTATTCTTCTTTGTTTAGTGCCTTGTAGTGTAAACTTAGGTTGTTATTTGAGATCTTTCTTTTGTCTTAATGTTGACATTCATAGATGTAAACTTTCCCCTTAAAACTCCTTTAGTTGCATCCTACAAGTTTTGGTATGTTGTGTTTTCACTTTTGTTTTTCTCAGGATATGTTTTGATTTTCCTTTTGATTTCTTCTTTTACCCATTGGTTGTTTAGGAGTGTGTTGTATGATTTCCTCATATTTAAACATTTTCTAATTTTTCTCGTCATTGATTTCTAGTTTCATGAAATTGTGGTTAGAATAAATACTTGGTATAATTTCAGTCCTTTTGAATTTGTACTGACATATGATCTATTCTTGAGGATTTTCTGTTTGCACTTAAGAATAATGTGTATTTTGTTGCTGTTGGGCGTATTTAAATTTTTCAATAAGCTGACTGATTGTTTTCTCAGAAATAAAGGTTCTTAAACTGGGGACTACTTTCAACTTTCAAAAAATGCATAATCTTTGTGCTATATAAACCATCCCAAAATACCAAAATTGATCAATAGCTCTACCTAATTTGGTTTATGAGGCTATCAAGGGGCAACTATCCCACTGCCTGTGGTCGTGCCTTTAGGGTGCATGGATAGAAATTGAATTGCTGGACCACATTTTTGTCATCTCAATTTTCTGCCAACCACTTACTTTTATCACCTCAAAACAAGATAGCCATGACTGATGACTTATTTGATAATGATGTTTCTTTTTAAAATCTTAGATAATTGCTGTAGAATACCTGTAACATCTCAAATTCCTTTGATAGCAACTCAGATACAGGTCTATATAAACTTTAGATAAGTTGGGGTCTTCATAGGGCACTTTCAATTATGACATATAAAAGAATGATTCAAACACATGAGATAAGAACATATGCCACATCTTATAGGAGAAAGTGCATGGCATTGGAAGGAGACTAAAGAAGCTACTGGAATATTCATGCTTACAAAAGGATAGGGGTGTGCACTTTCCCCCTTCTGAGTCCAACCTGGCCTTCGTTGTTGTCCAGCTTTGCCAGTATGGTGAATGCCTCATGATCAATAATGTTTCTAAAGATTCATACAAAAAGTTCTCACCATTGTTCTATTTTAGTGCAGCATTTCAAGGGCTAATCCTACTAGAGGAATGGATCCTGGTTGCTCTAACAGCCTAATAGTAGTGGAGTGAGTAGAGGAGGGAGTACAGATGCTGGTTCTGAAGGATGACCCTGTAGCAAGGGGGCTACAAGCTGTCTTGTATCCAAACCTACCCAGTGCCTTACTTCTAGTTCCTTACTTCCTCTTAGCACAATAAACTGCAGTCATGGAGGCAGCCTGAATATCATGTTTTTGAAACCTGAAAGATCCTAAGAAATGCCAGATATTACTTTCTGTAAGTTGAATGCCTGCCTTATGGAAAAGTTTCATCAATTGCAATGGAAATGCTATTGGAAAAAATATGTTCTTGCACTCTCTTCAACATAGGGTATTAACACTTAAAATATTATGAGTCTATTAAACATTTTTAATAGACTAGGTTTGGCATTTTGTTTTTGTTTACATATTTAAAGCTTTTTTTTCTAAACAGCGTCTTGCTCTGTTGCCCAGGCTGGAATGCAGTGGCATGTTTGTAGCTCACTGTAACCTTGAACTCCTGAGCTTGCTTCTCCTGTCTCAGCTTCCTGAGTAGCCAGGAATACTGGCACATGCTACCATGCCTGGCTAATTCTCAAAAAAAAAAGAAATTTTTTTTTTAGAGGGGAGTCATGCTATGTTGCCCAAGCTGGTCTTGAACTTCTGGCCTCAAGGGATCCTCCTACCTCAGCTCCCAAAGCACTGGGGTCACAGGTGAGTCACTGCACCTGGCCTTGTTGACATATTTTTAAAAATATATTAAAAACAAATGTAATGTTCAGAAAATAAGACTAACAACAGCAGCGTGCCCACCATCCAGAGTTTTTAAATAGTATATTTACTTTTTGCCTCAATTTTTTCTTTTTTTTTTGAGACAAAGTCTCGCTTTGTTGCCCAGGTTAGACTGCCATGGCATGATCTCACTGCAACGTCTGCCTCCCTGTTTCAAGCGATTCTCCTGCCTCAGCCTCTTGAGTAGCTGGGATTACAGAGGCGTGTAGTACCATGCCCGGCTATTTTTTTTTTTTTTTTCAATTTTTTGAGATGGAGTCTCATTCTGTTGCCCACGCTGGAGTGCAGTGGAGGGATCTCAGCTCACCACAACCTCTGCCTCCTAGGTTCAAGTGATTCTCCAGCCTCAGCCTCCCAAGTAGCTGGAATTACAGGCACGTGCCACCACACCCAGCTGATTTTTGTATTTTTAGCAGAGACAGGATCTCACCATGTTGGCCAGGCTGGTCTCGAACACCTGACCTCAATTGATCTGCCTGCCTCGGCCCCTCAAAGTGCTGGGATTCCCGGTGTGAGCTACTGTGCCCGGCAGTTTTCATCATTTTAAATAAAAGAAATATAACAATACAGACAAAACTAAAGTTTCCTTTTTCCCTCATTTTCTGTTCAATTTCTCACACTCCTTTTCAGAGAAAACCTCTATTGTGAAACTTCTCCATATTCTTCCATTTCTTGTTTTAATACTTTCTACCTAAAATTATACTAATAAAAATGAATACACTATTGTTTTGGGTTTCAAATATTTGTATAAATATTTTATACTGTACATACCTATGTTATACTTTTTAGATATTTTCATGTCAATACCTATAACAGATCTAGCTCATTCTTTTAACCACTGTATTATATTCCATTGTGTGTGACTATGAAATATAATTTATTCACTTTCTCTACTGATGGACATTTGTTTTTTTCCCCCTAATTTCTTACTATACCAAGCACTGCTGCAATGAACCTCCTTGTATGTGTGTATGGGATAGTCTTCGGAGTCTATGGAAGAAAATCAATTGCTATACTATACAGTATGTACTTTTCAGCTTTATCGTACATGGCCAAATTGTTTTCCAAAGTGGTGGCATCAACAAACACTAGCCCCATCAGTAATCTCAAGAGCTGTCCCTGCCTCTGCCTCCTCAGCCTCTGTGGTCTTCCTCTTCCTGGCTCTGCATCTCTGTCCCCGATGGCTTCCATTAACTGGTGGCTTCTGCTTACTCATGGATTCTGATTATAACGCCCTTTCCCTGATTTCATCTTCAATGCCGCCCTTTCAGAAAATTCGGACTGATTAGGTCCATCTGCACTTTTTAATAATTCTTACCACAATTGTAATTCATAAATGATTGTATATTCATTTGATATTTGTCTTTCCTATTAGACTCTAAGCTCTACAAAAGAAGGACTTTTCTGCCTGATTTACTTCTCTATCCCCAATGCCTACTATGGTCCTTGATAAAGAGTTTCTAAAGAAATGAATGCATTTAAACTCCCTAAGACTCCAACTGTTGTGCCCAGTCAATATGGGGTGTCTCTGTGGGGCAGAGTGCAGTGAGAGGCAGTACAGTGCAGTGATTATGAACAGGAGTTTGAAAGCCAGAGACTTGGGTTTGAGTCATGGATCTGCCACTAATTAAATATATACAACGTTGGGAGAATTATTAAAACTTTCTAAGTCACAGTTTCAGTCTTGGAAGCAAGGGGGCCAATTGTATTACTTAAATCATAAGGTTGTTATGAGAATTGAATGATGTAGCACATATAAAGCACTAAATATGATACCAAACATACATTACATATGAAAAGAATGTTAGCTATAAAGATATAAACTGCCAATTTACAGAGAAAGAAACCCTAGAGGTTAATAAGCATATAAAGAGATGCAGAAATTAATTAGTGATCAAAGAAATGCAAATTAAAACAACAATGGCACATTAAATCTATTAGACTGGCACAATTAGGATAATGCCAAGTGTTGGTGGGAAGGTAGGATGATTAGAGTCCTTGTGCATGGCTTCGGGGCCCTAGAGTGCCACAGTCATTCTGGAAAGCAGTGTGGACATTCTTGGATCAATTACATATAAGCCTACACTATGTCCAGCAATGTCACCTTTGGAAGATATCCAAGATGTATTCTCACACTGATCCATAAGAAGACAAGTGAAGATATCTATTGCAATCCTATTTGTGGTGGAGAGAGTTGTAGGAAATCTGGGTGTTCGTTGCTGGGAGTATAGGCAGATACGATGGGGCAGATTCACACCACAGAGTAACAGGCAGCATTTAATACAGGAAGCTGGATAGATTCATGAAGAGATCTTAAAAAAATTGCTAAGTGAAAAGAAGAAAGAGAAGGAAGTAAAGATGTAATGAAATACACATTTTAAATGACACAAAGAACAAAAATTTACTCAATAAACACAGGAGTCTGGCTACTGTGAGGTTGGAACTAGAGTGGAAGTGAGGAATTGAAAGGAGGTAATTTTTTTTTTTTAAAGACACAATAGAGGGCCCTGCACAGATGATAGTGTGATGATATGCCATGCACTGAAGGCTCAATCCTATATACCCTAAATATTAAAAACAAAGATAGCAAGGGAGGTAGCCTAGCAAGATCATGGGATAAAAGCAAGATGACCTATGTGGAATACAGGTTTCACTTCCAGCATGACAGTGTAAGAGATCATGGACTTACCCACCCCACTCACCTTAAAAACTGGTGAAAATTATTCCCTATAAAGTACCATGTAAAAATCTCTGGAAATAGCCCGAATGGTACACAGCAAATGAAGAAATAATGGTTCAAGAAAATATACTAAAACTTGATAAGAAAAGTGAGAGTCTTGGTATTTGAACTAAAATCTACCTGCTCCCCCTGCCCAGCCCAGTGAAACAGAAACTTCACTCCAGACAGGTGCAGTTGAGAACAGAGGGCTCCCGCTCTCCAAAGCTCCCAGGGGAGGGCTCTTTCTTGTGAGGGGCTGAACATCAGCAGCTCTCACCTTGCTCCCAACTATCTATCCTATCGCTAAACCTAAGTTCAGCCTACATGGTTCTTAGTTTAAAGAACAAAAGGAATAAGGAATATTCTTGGGACCTCCATTCTCAGGTACTATTCTAGGTCCCAGATATAAGCATGAGCAGAGGAGGACAAAGTCCCTACTTTTGTGAAACTTATAACTTCAATGGGGGAAGGATATAATAAACAAGAAATGAATATATAAATAGTATAGTATTGTATTAGTCTGTCCTCACACACTGCTAATAAAGACATACCTGAGAGTAGGTAATTTATAAAGGAAAGAGCTTTAATTGACTCACAGTTCCACATGGCTGGGGAGGCCTCACAATCATGGCAGAAGGTGCAAGAGGATCACAGTCACATCCTACATGGCGGCAGGCAAGAAAGCTTGTTCAGGGTAACTCCCATTTATAAAACCATCAGATCTCGTGAGACTTATTCACTACCATGAGAACAGTATGAGGGAAACTGACCCCAATGATTTGATCATCTCCACCTGGCCCCACCCTTGACACACGGGGCTTATTACAATTCAAGGTGAGATTTGGGTGGGGACAGAGCCAAATCATATCAAGTATCAAGCAGTGGTAAATGCTATAAAGAAAAGTAAAACAATGCAAGAGACAGAAAATCATGGAGGAGAAGGGTTGTTAATTTGGATAGGATGGGCAGAGAAAGTCCCTGTTATAAGGTGCCTTTTAGCAGATACCTTATTGAAATGAGGGAGGGAAACATGAATAACTGGGAGAAGAGCATTTCAGACACCAAGAACCATGCTTCCAAAGGATCCAGGGCAGGAGCGTGCTTGGTGTGTTGGAAGGCCAGCAAGGAGGAGTGTGGCTGAGGCAGAGTGGGAGACTGGCCAAGTGGTCACAGGTGTCATAGGTGAGACCAGAGAGTAACTCAAAAACAAGTTCATTGTGGAGCCCTTGCAGTTGTTTCAACAAGAGATAATGATGGCTTGGACATAGACTGTAGCAATGGAGGTGAAAAAGTAGTCTGGCCTTATTCTTAAGGTAGAGTTGACAGAATTTGCTGACAGTTTAGATGGTAGTGGAGCTGGGTGAAGGGTGTGGGAGGAAGGCAGGGGTCATCAGCAAGAGTCAAGGGTGAAAAAAAGGGAGAGAGAAAAAGAAGAATGACTCCAAGGGTTTTTGAACTGGGTATCTAGGTGAATGGAGGAAACATTTGCTAGGATGGTCCTACCTGGGGGAGAGTATTCAGTGTCAATGTGTACATCTGAGGCCAGCCTGATTTTTCCTCTTTGCATGAGTCTAGCATACTTAGGAATTTGATTTTGGCTATGTTGAGTTTGAAATGCTTATTAGTCATCCAATTGGAGATGCTGAATAGACAGTTGGGTATGAGTTTGGAGTTCAGGCAAGAGGTCAGACCTAAAAATATGAAGTGAGGAGTGATCAGCATACAGACGACAATTAAAGCCACAAGACTGGATAAAATTAGAAGAGGTCTACAGCCTGAATGCAAGGGCACACAATCACTTAAAGGTCAGGGAAATTAGGAAGAATCAGTACAGAGAGTGAGAAAGAGCAAACCTGTGAAGCAAAAAAAAAAAAAAAAGAAAAAGAAAAAGAAAAAAAAGAAAAGTTCAATAGAAAGAGTATTGTCCCAGAAACCAAGTGAAGACAATGATGAACTGTGCTGAATGCTGCTCAGATATCAGGCAGCATGGGTTCTGAGAATTAACTCTTGGATTTGGGAAGGTGAAGGTCATGGTGACTTTGATCAAAGTACTTTCATGATGCTGCAGAGATGAAAGCCTGATGGAATTGTGTTCAAGAAACCATGGGAGGAGAGAAAATGGAGAGTTTGAGAACAGACACCTGTTAAGCTAGGGAGTTTTCTGTAAAGCAATAGAAAAAAAAAATGTTATAGGAGCTGGAGAACAACGGGGTTTTGTGTTTCTTTTAAAATATGAGAGAAAGTGAAACATTTGTATATCATTTGGAGTGATCCTTTGGAAGGAGAAATAATGATGCAAGAGAGGGAGGGCTAACTGCAGAGACGAAGCCCTTGAATAGGCAAGAGAGGTAGGCTGCAGTGCACAGGTGAGGAAAAGGAACGGTTCAGTTCATCTGCTGTCAAGGAAGTGATGGTGGATGATGTACGCACAGATGAGGATGGGTTGATAGATTTTGGTGGTGGGTGGATGTGGAAATTCTGTTTTGATAGCTTATCTTTCCTATGTTAAATAAGAGTATCAGTTGAGAGTAGAGATTAGGAAGGGGGTGTTGGAGATGTAAGGAAAGAATGTCTATTGATTAAGATATTATTCTTCTGTGAGTAACAGACATTCAAAGTAATAACAGCTTAAATAAGTCAGAATTTTGGATGTAGGCTACCAAGAGCAGATGTGGAAGCCCTACTCCATGAAGATCTTGGAAGTCAAGGCTCTTTCCAGCTTTCCAGCAACAAGAGAATCAAGAATGGAAAAAAGGGAGAGAGAAAGAGGAGTCAAGATTGACTCCCAGGGTTTTTGAACTTGACAGCTAGGTGAATGGAGGAACCATGTGTTAGGATAATCCTGCCTGGGGAAGAGTACACAATGTCAATGTGGACACGTCCCTCGGAGGCCAGCCTGATTCCACTTCATCATTCCTAGGACATAGCCCTCATCTTCTTGGTGTGAAATGAAGCTCCAGCTGTAACATCCATGTTCCAAGCAGCAGAAGGAAGAAAAGAGAAGGGGGAAACTGCTTGTGTGTCTATAATCTTTTAAAGAAAGTTTCCAAAAGTTGCCACATAAAAATTTCATACAAATTTTATTGGCCAAAATTTGGCCACAGGCCCACACATAGTTGCAAAGTAAACTGGGAAATGTGGTCTTAATTCTGGGCAGCCATATGTCCAACTAAAAATTCTATTACTAAGGAAGGAGTGCAGATGTTGTGGGATGACTATCAGTCCATGCCATGGTGTGAAATAGTTACCTTGGAGAATGGGGTAAGGAATTAAGAAAATGTAGTAAAAATTGTAAGTAACCATGTCTTACTGCTTCAGTACAAGTGAGTAGAGAAAGTTTTTTTTTCTTTTTCAGATACATTTAACAGAAAAAGAGAGCAAGGGAGCTGAAAGTGTGTGCAAGGGAGAGATTATACTGATGAAATTTGTAGTCTGAGCTGGGTAATAAAAAAGGAGAGGGCAAGAAAAAATGGAGAGAAGTTCTAGAGAGCAAGAAAGTAAGAAATCAAGCATAGAAGTTATTGATGAGGCTCAAATAAGCTTGGAGTGGTGGTGCTGGGGTAAGTGAGTGGAAAGATAGGAGTAGACAGCGGGAGAGTGGAAAGGTGACCCAGTTATTGGGAATGACAAAGTGTAGAGCATGGGTAAATTTGGAGGAAATCCCCTCCGTTTATTGGAAGTGAGGAGTTCAAGGATATGAAAGGGTTGGGTGTTATATGGATCGTCTGTGTGAACAATGAAGTGACCAAGAATAAATGACAGTAACAGCAAAGTAAAGAGAATAACTCCAGTGAGATGACAGGATGGCTGGTAGGTAACTGCATCAGGGATAACAGAAAACATGTCCTTTAGAGGAGCGGGAGATTTAGAGGAATGATGGAGGAGAAATGACCTGAAAGCGGCAATGAAGAACAAGAAGGACACCTGCTATACTCCAGTCTGTGGGTCGTGGAAGCACAAACAGCTACCATTTGAAGAGGCTCCTGGGGAAGCAGTGTCTCAGGGAAAAACCTGGATTCCGAGCAAGATGTGATGGGAACTTTCAGTGAAGAGCTCATGTACCCTTGCTAGGGGATTTTGTATATGGTGGCATGAGGTCGAGAGGCTAAAGGGGAAGGGTCTTGTGGGTATGGAGAGCTGGGAGATTGAGCTGCATTTGTACTGCAACATTTTCATGTGGGGATATGAGTAAGGTAGAAAGAGAGGGAAACAGGGCTGTGGAGCCTGAGGAGTTTAGTCCTGAAAGTCTTTAGGGGAAGATGTGTCGGGAGTTTTACACGTACTAAGTCCCTCCTGTGGGATTAGCTTCCTAGGTAATGCCATCATGACAGTGGTGAGTGTCCTACCAGGGACAGGTGGAGCTCTAGGGGCTTTCCTTAACTCTTCACAGCCGTTGAAGAGCTGTTCAACAGCAAGTAGACCTAGCTTCGGGGGCCTGGAACTCGGAGGCACTCACTCCTTATAGAGTCCATGGGGTGGTCTCACAGCAAGGGTGTAGTCAAGCCCGGATAGTCCTTTTTGGGATCATCTCAGTAGATATTGAATAAAAACACATTTGACAAATTTTGATATAAATTTCTGATTTAAATTTAGAATAGATGACTGCTTCCTTCACATAAAATTAAAATCAACGTCATGTTTAAAATTTTAAAAAGCCTTCTTGTTAAAGCCGTGAATAAGAAAAAGATGCCCACTATCACCACAATTTTTCCACATTGTCTTGGAGACAATGATATACATATTGGAAAAAAGGCATACATATTGAGAAGGAAGTCACAAAATAACTATTTTAAGATATGAGTGCAAACATGGAAAAACTAAGAGAAGTATTTAAAAATTATTAACAACTAGAAAGGAATTTAGCAAAATGATTGGCTAAAATATTTTAGTATGTAAAAATTAAATTATCGTTTATACTAAAAATAACTGATTAGAAAATGTAATAGAAAATCTTTTATTCACAAAAACAACAGATAAAACATCCATGAGTAAATATGGTAAGAGACGTGCGTAGGGCTCATTTGAACAAAACCTTGACGTTGTAATGAAATTCATGTAGTGAAAGTTGGATAAGTAGCAAGATATGCTGATCTTGAATAAGATGATTAAACTGTGTAATTACATTAATTTCCCAGATTTAATCTATACATTCACTATGATCCCAATCAAAACACAAACAAGATTTTTTTTAGGAGGAATTTGACAAAATAATGCTGAAGTTCCCCTAATGAACAAAGCTTGTGAAGCAGCTAGGAAAAGTGTGAAAAGAAAAGAAGCATTATAAATAGAGAGTTGGATATTGAGATACTGTTAGAAATTAAATTATACTATGAAGCCAAAGTAATTTAAACATTTGGGGACTAGAGTAGGAATAGGAAACTAGAGTCCAGATGTAAACCCAAATAAATATGGGAGTTTGGAAAATGCTGAAGATGGCATTTTGATTAAGTAATGGTGAATTATTTTAAAAACAGGCTTCAGACCACTGGCTAGACATTTTGGCCTTAGGAGGAACTAGAATCTACCTGCTCACTATGCATATTGGCTACAAACGGGTGCCCTGACCCAGTGCTGTTTAGCCTGATAATCTGACAGTAAAAAAAATTGGATTCATTTTTGACCTTTCAACACTGGGAGATTTTGTATCAATATCCGTCTTTTATATAGGGCAGTCAGGAAGGCCTCTGTGGCAAGGGGATATCTGAGCTGCCGTGCTGAGGAGTGGAGGTAGGAGATACAGGGAACTTGAGATGGACAGACTTGATGGCTGGAGGAGGAGAGGGCAGGTGGTGCAGTTGAAGCCCAGAGAGTGAGCAGAAGAGGGCGGCGAGGGTTTCTAGATTTTAGAGACAGGCGACTGCCAGATCACACGGAACCTGCAGGCCACAGCGAAGAGTTTAGATTTTATTCTTAAGGGCAAAAAGAAGACATTAGTGGGTGTGAAGCTGCTGGTGGTGAGATGATATAATCTCATCTGTAGTTTTAAAAAGATCACTGTGAAATGGTTAAGATGGTAAATTTTATATTATGAGTATTTTGCCATAATCTTTAAAAATGCTAATAATAAAGAAGATCACTCTGCCTGTTATAGAAACAGGTGCTTGACCTGAATAGTAACGACTCCTTTTGACGGACCCATTTCTATTGTCCAGTTCACCCCTCTGAACTCAACCCCGCTTTGATATTTTTATTCATATATGCAACATGTGTGGCTCGTGTCTGCTGTCTGCTTGTACATTTGTGTTTGCAATCCTTGTCTTACAACAAAATTATTTTAGAGGACAAAAGATTCAAACATAAAATTTACAAACAGAAAGAAATATGGGGAATTGTTTTAATCTCAAAGTCAGAAAGGTCTTTCTAAGTTTGACAATGATCTGGCCACAGAAAACATTGTTTGCTATTACTATAGATACTGTAAAAACCCTGTAAGGGGGGAATAAAGGAAAAGTTAGAGAAAATTTAACAGCAGATGGGAATTAGCTAGGATTTGAATAAGACTAAAAATACCTAATGGCTATTATTTATTGAGCATGTGCCATGTGCGGGCCCTGTGAAAAGCACTTTGTATGTATTACTTAGTTTATTCTAACAATGATATCCTTATAATAAAAGTCTTCTTCCACTTTTTCTTAAACAGATAAAGAATCTGGCGTTTAGAGTAGTCCAGTTAGTTGTCCAAAGTCACACAGCTGGTAAACAGAATTGGGATTTGGTAAAATGTTTTAAGCCTTTTGTGTGTTCACCCAGATCCTCTCTTCACCCTCCCTTATCCTTTTAGCCCAGAGAGGTGGACTGTTAGGAATTTCGTCAGTGAACCCCTTGCCTTGGCTTCCTTTTGGATTTTGCCAATGGGAGGCACTGGCAATGACTGGTATAGAGTGAGGTTAGGATATTTATTTCCCCAACTCCCTTCCCACTGGTTGCTGTGGGCTGGCTTTGTGCCTTTTCTGAAAGCCACAGTGCTTGTCCGATCTTTCTCTTTTTTCACACCTTTTCCTCCAGTTTCCCTTTTCTCATCCCTCCTGGCCTATGAGTGGCCCTGGGCTCTCCGCTGCCACTGGCCTGCTCTGCGCCATCTCCTATTAGTTTCCCTAAGGCTGGTCACATTCTTGTAAATAGTCCCGGTATTAAATTCTCTACCAGTTACCTGTTTTTCACTGTGCCTTCTCATCCCTGCTGTGCCCCAGCTGACCCACATCTGATTCTAAGGCCAAGCACATTCTTAGCAGGGGTTACCACTTGAGCACAGGGGGTGGGCATGAGTCTGAGGGCAGAGAGGGTCTGATGGAGGGGGAGCTTGGGTGGCAAATAGCAGGAGAGAGTCGTAAAGGTATCTGGGGATCAGAGGGGGAGAGTTTCGGTTGGGAGGCTGAGAAGTTGCAAGACTTTCCTGGCATTCAGAGGACCCAAACCAGCTATGTACTCATGGGCAAGAGTGGCAGACCCCCAAGGGCCACACGGGCCTGGGTGAAATGGATTCAGCATGTGTTCATTTAGGAGTGGGGGATAGAGGGCATTGCTTGGGTTGAAGAGGATGAGAGTAGAAAACTGTTTCCAACAACTCCAGTTTGCCATGCATCCTGTATCTTCTTCTGCACTCCCTGGACAACTCAGCAAGGTCTGTCCCACCCCCACCCCCAGGCCCCTGCAACCTTTCCTCTCTGGCTGTAGCATTCCAGAAAAGCTCAGCTCAAGATTGATGGCTTCATAACTGGCCCGGAGTCCTTGTGCTCCTGCCGCTGCGTCGTGAATCATCAGCGCTGCATCACCCCACTCGCAGCAAAGAGGACCCCAAGGACACTCCTGAGAGTGGGTAGGTGCTGGAACTGCTCCTGCCTGCTGGACACGGGGTCTGCGGCCATGAGGAAGCGGGGCCGGCATGTGAGGAGCTGCAGGCAGATGAAACTGCTTTCTGGGTTGTGAGGACCCAATGGCTTTGAATCAGAGAGCTATGGCAAGGTCTCACTTAAGTGCTCCAGTCTGCCTGTCTTTTTCTGCGCACTTCTCTGATATTAACTTTATGTTATTGCCATCACAATAACAATAATAGTTTCAGTTGATTGAATCAGGTGCTTATGTTAAATCAGGCTTTGCATACATTTTCTGGCTTAGTCTTCTTAGCAGAAATGCAAGCTTGGTCTTCTATCCCCATTGTACAGTTGGGGAAACTGAAGCACAGTGAATAATGAACCAGAGATTCAAACACGGTTCTGATTCCAAAGCCTGAGCTCTTTCTAATATGCTTTGGTAGCCATGAAAGTGGACCTCAAGTTGTAAAGAAGTCTTTTTTCCTACTGGCTGTGCTCTGTGGGCTTCCTGCTGAGATACTCAGGCCTGCTGGAGAGCCACAGGAACATGGGGGTGTAGGAAACGGGGGAGGGAAGGAGAGGACCTTTTTTGGGGTTGGGGATAGGGAATGCGGAAAAGAGAAGAAAAGCAGCAAATCCATCTGCCCTTTGCTGCCCTTGAGGATAGTTAGTGCGGTAAGAGGCTTTGGGGCTTTGCTAACTCCCTGGCATCTCCATTTTATGAAATGAAGGTTTGCAGCAGCAGTTCATCGAAGCACACAGATTACTATTAGCGATAGCACCTCACAAGCACTGTACCTATTGTCCCAGTTCACCGAGTGCCAGACAGCCCTCCCGTGGGGGAATCTCACAGCGAACCAGCCCAGCTCCACCGGCAACCTCAGTATCTGTTCCTGCCTGAGAACATGGGCCACTCAATATCCCGGAAGATAGAGATCAATCCCAGCGCACCAGAGAGGAAACCGATCAGTCGAGGAAGAGAGGGCCTTGCTTAGAGATTAGCCGATCTAGGGGGAAAAAAAAATTAACAGCAGCTAATTCAGTCACACTTAATTTAAAGTCTTCCCAATAAGAGGTTTAATCTAGATTGAATAAAGTAGGATCTGCACACTTGCTGGTAACTGGAAAACTCTTGATGCAATTTTACAGGAGTTGTTGATCATCCAGGTTTCTTATTTCCTGCATATCTCTAGCCCTATTTGATGAATATTGCTGGAGTGCCAGAGTCTGTACAAGGTTTTGCATTTGATAACAACATCGATAAGAGGGGAAGCATCATATTTGAATACAAATTACAGATTCAAGTATATATACCACTTATTTACTCCTCATTTATTATTCACTTAACAAACATTTCATAAGCAACTATTATGTGCCAGGCTTTGTGGTAAGCCAATGTGGAGGTCCCAGTTATGAATACATTATATTCTGTGCCCCTTCAGGGTGCTTGGTCTGAAAATAGAATTATAAATGATGAAACCACCATGCAGAGTGATAAATGCTCTAGCAGATATTTGAGTCACAGGTTTTGGAAAATGTAGAAGCGGGACAGTTAATTCAGGGATGGCACAAGATGCTGGTTGGGAAAGCAGTCACAGAGGAGGTGATATTTGAGCTAAGTTCTGAAGGATAAATAGAAGCTTCCAGTAAGACATCACTTGTTTTTAATCTCCTTTTTACAATGGAGGGGCAGCAATGTGAAGTAAATTTTTCAAAGTTGCTGGTTGTAAATGGCAGAGCCAGGCTTGAACCCTGGGTGCCTGACTTCAGAGGCAACGTTCCCTCTATGATTTCATTCTTGCCATTTCTAGTTCCTTTAGCCCTGAGATTAAGGACTTTTATGTGGGGAAGCTGGAGCAGAAAGCAGGCTGAGACCTGGTCCCAGAGCAGCTGCCATGCCAAATGCTCCATGGCACCAGGAGAGGTTGCCAGCACAGGATGCTGGCTGGGCCGTAGGCTCACCCCTGCAGTCCCTGTGGGCATGTGGCAGGGAGGAACAGTGATCCTCAGGCCCAGACCCGGCTGCATTGCTTCCTCTAACAACTGAACTGATTAGAAGGAGACTTCGACTTGATTAGTGATTATTGTCTCAGTGCAGCCGTGGCTTTAAGCCTGCTCATTCTGGGAAAGGGGCGGGATGTTTTGAAAAAGCACCAGCAAGCATCTTAGTGTGGCTCATCTCAGCCCCTCTCCACATCTGGTCTTTCTCTGCTTTGCTTCCAAACTGGTGCTGGCCTTTCCTTGGAGAGGGTTGGGCAGGCAGGGCAGAGCCTGACTCCTTCCTTCAACCACTCCTCCATGCAAAGAGACTCTGAAGGCACATGCATGCTGAGTCATGGAAAACCACTCTCTGTGCCCATCTGCAGAATCCATAGTCACAGAAGCCAGGCAGTCCTCAGCCTGCACTAAACCCCTCCGCAAGAAATATCTGCAGAGATGATGCATGCTGTGTCCAAAGTCATCAGAATGTGGTCAGATGCATCTGGGTTCAAGGCCCAAACCACTTACTACCCATGCGACCTTGGAAAAGTTGCCTTGGCTTTTCTGTGCCTCAGTTCCTTCATTTGCAAAATGAAAATAATCATAGTGTCTACCTCATAAGGCTATCAAGAGACACGAATGAGATACCATAGCATAGTACTTGGCACAGAAACAGTGCTGTGTGTTCATAATTGCTGTTAATTCTAGAAATCTCAGCTTAGCTATTGAGGATCTGTGTGGCCTTGGGCAAATCCCTCACATCTCTGGACCTCTGTTCCCTCATGGGATTGTTGTGAAGATTAAACAAGCCAGTGAGTGTGAAATGTCTTGCACAGGTGGGATGCATAACAGTGCAGGGACTCCATATGCATTAGACAGATCTTTGAGTTGCGGTGGACACAGTCATTCAGCCTGCACCCAGGCACAGGCCCCCAGGGCCAGAGTCCCATGGTGACATTTACTGTGGAGGTCTCAGGAATGGGAAGTACAGTCTCTATCCTGGGGAAATTCAGACCAAAGGGACAGAAATACAGTACTTAAAGACTCAAGGGCCTCTAAACCCCGGTGCAGATGAGAAGGCCAAGGCCAGTGCTCAAGTACCGGAAGGACGCAGCGTGCAGGCTTCAGCAGTGTGGGAAAAGGTCCCACAGGGACTTAGTGGGAAGGAGTTAAAGGTGCCTGACTGGGCCAATCCCTGGGTGGTTGAGAGAGGACAGAGTGAGCCTTTGCAGAGTGCCTGTGCGGCAGATGAGTGCTAGGGGCTCCTCATCCATCACCTCATCACACCCCCAACAAGTCTTTGAAGGGACAGCACTAGCTGTAAGTGGCAGTTGCAGACCTTGGGCCAAGAGAAGTTCCAGAGCAGCTCCAGGTCACACTGTCCAGAGCATGGAGCCAGGATTCAGCCTGCCTCCCATGCCTGGGTTCATGCCACCGTGCTGGGCTGCAGTTTTTCAGTTTAAGTATTATACATTGCTTATTGATCCATTTTCTTTCAGGCCTTGGGTTGGCTGCTCATCTGAAACCTGGCTTCATCTTCATGTCTCAGCATCATTGTTTGCATGAACATCTTGTTCTTCTAGCACTCAGCCATGCCTGGCACTGAGTAGGTGCTCACTAAAGACGTATTTGCTACACGGGACAATATAGCCCCCACACACATGAGTTGCTCTTTGTCAGTCCCCTCTGAGGAGAGGACATTTGTGACATTTTTCAGAGCACATAGAGGTGGTGTCTCTTCTCTCTGGCTCCACTGTGTGTGTTCCAAAGATGGGCTGACCCTGGCCCAGCACTGCCCAGCACCGCTAGGTTAATCTTCAGGCTGTAGCATACACAGTTTATACCTCCTGCCCTCCTGGGCACCTTTCTTCTTCTTTCTCTTGTCTTTTCTTGTTCTCTTGCCCCTCGTCTCTTGACCCTTAATGTTTCCCCTTTCTTCTAATTTTTTTTTTTTTTGGCTTTTTCCTCTTACTGCATCTTTGCTGGGCCTGTCCCCAGCAGGTATGGACATTGCCCTGTGTCTTTGGACACTCACTGTTGCCCCAGGGCAAAAGCAGAGTGTAGGCTGGCCTGTGGCTGGTGCACCAGCCTGGCCTGCAGCCTGGGGAGGTGGAGACAGTAGCAGATGGGGGGAGCTCCTCCAGCCCAGCTGCATACCCGCCTTATGATCTCAGGCAGGCACATCAACCCCGAGTCTCATTTTCGTTTTTTGTCCACCTTACAGAGCTGTGGTGAGTCAAATAAGGCCAAGCTAGACCCTGTGATGTGAGTGGCAGAGCTCCAGAGTCACGACCCTTGATTCAAGTTCTGGCTCTGCTGCATGACTTTGGCCAAGTAACACTCCTGAGACTCAGTTTCTCTATCTGCAAAATAAGTATTAATATCTCAAGGGCTGTGATGAGCATTCAGTGTGGTGACAATGGAAAGTGTTGTAGAAATGCTAGAGCTCTGTTCTCAGCTACAGTTTTGTGGACAGTGCCCCAAGCTGTCATCTACGCGTGTTCTCCCTCTTGGGAGAGGGCTGGCCGCTTTCCCAAGGCTGCCTATGAAGGTGCCCTTTCTCCCTCGCCCTCCCCAAGGGTCTCTGCTCTGCCTTCTCATGCCAGCCACCCTATCTGCCAGCCTGGCTGTCTCACCCTGGGGGTGCCCCTGCTGTGCCGTCCCTATGGTCACGAGTCGAGAGGCTGGCCATGTTGTGTTTGTCCGCAAACTCCCGGCAGCCAGGCCGCTGATTTATCTCCCGATGCACTCTTTGCCATCTGTTTTTATATTGCTTTCAGCACAAGATAAGTGGCTCCCATACAGCGCTGAGCTTCAGAGATTGCAAAGTTCATGAGTTTGCAGAATTTATGATAAGGCAGAGAATTGTCTTAGTGCATCATTCATGTGCGCAGGGTCCAGAACGAAATGCCACTGCTTCCAGATGTTTTTTTCCTTTCTCCCGTCCCCCTCCTTAGGAGGTAGGGATGGCCAGTCAGCATCCTTCACTCTTGAGCTTGGACCTTGGGAGGGCTTCAGTTCCTTACCAGTTTCGGCAATGACACGGTAGGGAGCATCTCTGCACAGGAAGATGGGGGAGGAGGGGAGCGCAGGAGGTGGCTGTCCGTAGTACTTTGTGTCTTCCAAGAGTGCCTGGCTGACCACTGCTTGGGCAGTTGTTCTAGGAGCTGGGTGATAACAAAAACCGTTGGCCAGTGTTTCATTTCTCAAACTTTTGTTTTTTAAAAAATATTTCACCATCTACCATGATGATATGTACCATAAATTATAAATATGCAATTAAAAGACTAAAAATGATTGATTAAAGAGTATCCTTCTCTATTCCACTACTCTCTGCTTTCTAGAACTTGATTATAATTAAGTCATTTCCACTTTTGCATTCACTGCTCCTTGAATGGTGTGACCAAGTGTTCAGACTTTGGAGTGAGATTACTTCGAGTTGGAGTATCAGCCCCTTCACTTATGCATTCATTTGTTTTATTGCAACAAGTTATTTAGTGCATATAAGCCTCATGTTCTCCCCTTGAAAAACAGAGCTAATAATAATCTCTCTCAGATAAGTTTTTGAAGATTAAATGAGATAATATATGTAAAGGGCATAGCATTTTTCCTGGAAACAGTGTAAGCACTTACTACATATTTGCTCTTACTATTAATTATTGATTTTCTATGTAAGGCCCCTGGGTACCGAAACAAGAATGACATAGCCCTGTGCTCAAGGAGTTTGGGTTGGTGGTTATGGCACGGAGAACAGAAATATGGTTGAGGGATCCGTGAGGTGACTTTGGCTCTACAGAAGGGGAGCTTGCATTTCAGGTGAGAGTTAGGGATGGTTTTGGAGGATATAGATTTGGGGCTGATGTGTGGATGGCTCAGGCTGCTCACCTGAGCTCTGTCTCTGCCCTCTTCTAGTGACTCTCCCTTTCCTCCTTCTTCTTCAAAGGTCCATTGTGATTATTCAAGGTGCAAGGTTCTCTAAGCAATGAAGACATTTATACAGGTATCATTTTTAGCTAAATTGCCAAAGCAAACTCTAGGACTTCAAGAATCCTATTGATAAAAGACAAACCACTGCATCCTCATTGTACTGTGGGAGTGGGAGCTAGCCAGGTAAATACGGTGGGAATGAGCATCCTAAGGAGAGACAGCAACAAAGCATGTGGTGGACTCCAGAGTTCTGTGGTTGAGTATGGCTGGGTCGAAGATAGCTTGCAGAAAGTGTGCAAAATGAGGCGGAGAAGATGCAGAGTTGGCTTGCACAGGGCTCATGTGCCAGGCTAAGGATTTTGCATTCACTCCACAGTCAGCCACTGGAGAAATCACTTCTTTATTTAAGGTAAGCTACTATAGATTGAGTAATTCCTATGTGCTAGGTATTGAAAGACACTTCACATATATTATTTCCTCATTTATAGGTCACAGCAGCTCCATAAAATAGATCTTATTATGCCCATTTTAGAGATGAGAATATTGATATTGGACCACTTGATTAAAATCCTACAAGTGGTAGAGCTGGAATTTCTATATAGATCTTTCTGACACTAAAGCCCTTCACCACTATTTTATGCCAGCCCCTAAGTGTGTCAGGTTGCCCTTTGAGACAGTAAGCATCCTAATGTTATGTCTTAAGATTAGGTGGGCATGGCTTATAAATTAGAAAGACTGGTGAGGACAGGACCTGTGATGACCAAGATGGAATAGACACCGTGTCCAGAATGGCAGGCAGGGCATGCTAGTGTAGCAGGGCATACCTGAGTAAGTAGTTGACAATGATGGAGACAAGCTCAAGCCCAAGTTGAAACGTCAGGCATTTCAACATGCAGGCAGAGGTATTTGCAAGTCGTCTGAGGTGTTTGCAAGCCATGGAAACAAGCAAGGAGGTGTTAGGAGCTCCTGTGCCCAAGAACCTATGTGGATGTTGAGTGAAAGGGTTGTCCTGGAACACACACCTCATGTGCAGACTTAGCTTCCTGGACAGCTTGACCCAGCCATGTATCATTCCCTCATTTCTCGTGGCATCTCCAGACTTCAGCTCATGCTGTTCCTTGTGCCATTAGGTCCTCAACTGGTCTTCTTGGCTCAAAACAGTCAGCCCTTATTTTTGGACTTTTCCTCTTGACTGTTGGTTTTCCCCTCTGTGGTGGAAATGTATCCCTGGCCCCTTGGATGGTGCCCTGGCATGTGTAACTGAGCCCCTGAGACTCTTCTACTTGTGTTCACCTTTTTGGGTGGCCCCTCACACAACTTGCCCTTGTCTTACAGGCCAAATAAGACAAAGTCAAGTGACAGGCTATGAGAGTAACTGCAACAAGTCCTGAGCCCAAGAAGAAAAGAAGGAAAGAGGCAAATAATAGAAGAGGCGTTTATGGACAGGGCCAGAGGCAAAGTCCACGTCCTACATTTGGGGCCTTTCGTCTGCGTCTGATGGTAGCAGTCAAGGACCCAGCTGCTTCTTCCCTTACCCAGGAATAAAAAACTCCAGGCAGGGGTAGGGGAGGAGCACAGAGGCTGAGACCAGACTCCAAGGGAAAGTCCAAGTCAGAGTGGCTGTGAAAATCCTCAGATCAGCATGGGGGATGAAAACAATGCACAAAATACACATGAAGTTTTTTGTGCAAAACTTCATGATGCACATTTTTGAGATCCCCCTCAGGGTGCCTCCATGTTCTAGGGACATAGACACTCAACAAATCCCTGGGATAATTAATCAAGCAGAGCTCCCCAAATGGTGATGCATCCAGCAAATGCCTTCATAATGTGTCTGTATAATAGGGAGGGGTTAGGGAAAGAAATAACTCTGGTGACACAGAAGTCGAGGGGAGCAGGAAGTGAACTGACACCTGTGCTGGCCCCTGCATGCCTCATCTCTCTCCATCCTAATACAGTACTCCTTTCCCAGATGAGAAAACTGGCATAGCCATGGGAAAGGACTCAGCCAAGGTCCCATGAATGGTAAGAGGCAGAGTTGTGATTTGAACACAGGTTTGCCCAACTCTGAGATTCACACTTTTAACCCCGAATGTGGTTTCTGAATGTCCCAGCTGGTCTGAGTGGCAACATCAGCCTCAGCGTCAGCATTCATTGGTATTTCCAAGAGGTATTTACATTTTAATAACGAGCTCTTGAAGAAAGAAAATTCATCATGTCTCAAATGGCAGAAGTTTGTCTTCCTAACTGGATTTTCAGATAGGGTTTTTTCCTTAGATCTGCTGGATCTTTATTCTAATGTGGTAGCTGCAAGCTCTTGAATACTTGAAATGTAGTGAGTCTGACGTGCCACAGGTGTAAAATGCAAGACAGATTCTGAAGACTTAGTGAAAGAAATAGAGCAAAATATCTCATTCATAATTTGCATAATGATTACATGTTGAAATAATACAATTATGGATATATTAGGTTAAATAAAATATCTTATTAGAGTTAATTTTATCTATTTGTTTGTCTCCTTATGACTGTGACTACTAGAGAAACTTAGATGACGTATGTGGCTGGCATTTGTGGCTTGTGTTATATTTCTATTGGAAATGTTGCTCTTGATAACATTTCTGCATTCCCTATTTTTTTTCATTCAAAACATATTTATTAACAGGGACTACTTTTTATTGAGGATTTGTTAGGTTTCAAGAATCTACATAGCTAATATCTACAGTGATGCCTCGCTTAACAATAGGGATATAGTCTAAGAAATGTGTTCTTAAGCGATTTCATCACTGTGCAAACATCAGAGAGAGCACAAACCCAGATGACATAGCCTACTACACACCTGGGTTATATGGTATAGCCTATTGCTCCTAGGCTGCAAGTCTGAACAGCACTTACTGTATGGAATACTGTAGGCAATTGGAACACAATGGTAAGTATTTGTGTATTTAAACACATCTAAACCTAAAAAAGATACAGTAAAAATACAGTATAAAAGATAAAAAATTGTACCCCTATCTACAGCACTTATGAACGGAGATTTCAGGACTGGAACTTGCTCTGGGAGAGGCAGTGAGTGAGTGGTGGGTGAATTGTGAAGGCCCAGGACATTATGGTACATCATTGCAGACTTTATCAACACTGTACACTTGAGCTGCAACTACATGTATAAAAATATAATTTTCTTTCTTCGAGAATAAATTATCCTCAGCCTACAGTAACTGTTTTACTTTATAAACGTGTTAATGTTTTTTCAAACTTTTTGACTCTTTTGTAATCACAATTTAAAACATAAGTGTAATATACAGTTGTACAGAAATGTTGTTTTCTTTTCCGGTTTTTTTTTTTTTTTTTTTTTTTTTGAGACAGAGTTTCACTCTTGTTGCCCAGGCTGGAGTGCAGTGGCATGATCTCGGTTCACCACAACCTCCGCCTCCCGGGTTCAAGTGATTCTCCTGCCTCAGCCTCCTGAGTAGCTGGGATTACAGGCACGTGCCACCACGCCCAGCTAATTTTGTAATTTTTTTTTTTTTTTAAGTAGAGATGGGGTTTTTCCATGTTGGTCAGGCTGGTCTCAAACTCCTGAACTCAGATGATCCGCCTGCCTCAGCCTCCCAAAGTGCTGGGATTACAGGCGTAAGCCACCGCACCCAGCCTCTTTTTGTTCTTATTCTATTAACTTTTTTCTATTTTTAAAAGTTTTAATTAAATTTTATTGTGGTGGTGTTGTTGTTAAAAGCTAAGACACAAACACGCACATTAGCCTAGGCTTACACAGGGTCAGGGTCATCAATCTCTCCGTTTTCCACCTCCATGTCTTGTCTCAGTAGAAGGTCTTCAGGGGCAGTAACACACACACAGCTGTCACCTCCTGTGATGACAGTGCTTTCTGGAATTCCTTTTGATGGACCTGCCTGGGGCGTTTTACACTTAACTTTTTAAAAATTATAAGTAAGAGTACACTCTAACAGCTAAAAGTATAGCGTAGTAAATACATCAACCAGTAACATAATCATTTATTATCATTATCCAGTATGATTCACTGTCCATAATTGTACGTGCTATAGTGTTAAATGACTGGCAGCATAATAGGTCTGTTTAGATCAGCATCCCCACAAACATGTGAGTAAGGTGTTACACCAGGATGTTGTGATGGCCACAATGGCACGACGACTATAGCACTAGCTGACAGGAAGTTTTTAGCTCCATCCATTACCATCTAATGGGACCACCATTGTTTATGCAGTCCTGTAGTGACTAAAATGTCGTTATGCACATGACTGTGATTGATATATATGCATATGTGATATATAAGTATCATTATCCCCACTGTACAGATAAAGAAGGTCAGAATCAGATTGATTAAATCCAAGCTCCATCAACATTAGGAAAGGACAGTACATAGTTACAAGTGTGGACTGTCGTCCAGTTGATTTGAGTTCAAATGTCACTTCTGCTACTTCCTATTGGTGACCTTGGGCAGGATACTTAACCTTTCTGTGTCTCAATTTCCTGTTCTGCACTTGGAGGTAAAAACAGAACTTACCTAGACTAGTTAGGAGAATTTAGTAACTTCCTATGTATTAAGCACTTTCAGCAAAGCCTGACACATGTGATAATAAATGACTAGCTATTATTGTCTCCAATAGACAATATATGGTCTTAACTGGGGTCTTAACTTGCTTTGCCTAACAAGCAAGGAGGCATTAGGTAGCCTTTCCAAGGCTGCCTATTGACCACCTTTCATGTGCCAGGTGTCACGCTTTACTGCTATGGGGTATGTAACATGAATAAGGTACGGGACTTGACATCAGGGGCTCAGTCTGTAGCGAAGATAAGACATCCATGTAAAAACTACAGTACAGGGTAGAAAGAGGTAAATAATGACCAAAACTGATATGATGAGAAATGTAGAGATGAGATTCTGCAAGAACTCAGATTGGGGCAAGGTCGCTTTGATGTGAAGGCAACCAGAGGTGAATTCTTGGAGGAAGTGGTATTTGGGCAGGACCTTGAAAACACATAGCATAAGGTTAGGCAAAAATGCAGGTTAGGGTGTTGTGGCCAGAGGGAACAGCAGGAACAAAATCCTAAATGTGGGAAAGTCAAGGCAAGCCTGGAGAGTGGTTAGGAATTCTCTTCTGCTGGGGTGTGAGTTTGCAGCAAGTGTCATGTGAGACTAGGCTGGACGGTCGTGTTGGAGCTGGCTCACCAAGGGCCAGGAATGCCAGGTGAAGGAGTTTGTTTATCAAAGGCTAGGCTTCAGGACTGATGCTTAAGATCGCACCCTGATCATATCCTGATCGTACCCTGATTTGTTTATACCTTACCCTGAACAAAGCTGCCCAGTCAGAGGAACAAGTGAAGGCTGAATCCATCCACTCTCCTTTCCATCCAGCCATGCATCCTCCACCCAGAGGGGATACATGTTTTACTAACTTACACGCAGGCACCCTGAGTTCTGTCATCCTTGTCACCAGTTTGCCCCTTTACTGGGCTCACTGACCACTGGCGCTTCATGGTTTTACCTTCTATATTCTTGGGGTGATTTCTCTCCTTAACTCTTGAAGCAGTTAAAAGGCTTCTCATAGAAATATGTGCTATCCATGTACAAAGCCTCCTAAGGAACAGCATTCTCCCTCCCCTCCTATAGCCATAAATGACAGCTCTGTCCCCAGCTGCTTGGGATCATTTCCATACAGGTTGGCATTGCTGATGAGCCCCAGTATGTCATGGTGTCACAGCAGGAGGAGCTACAAGGTCACCTCCCAGAGGCCCTGGCTTGTGTTTGTTTGTTCCCAATGCCAGTGTCTGCCATGACCCCAACACCGACCCTGCCCCCACAGGGCCAAACAGAAAAATAGTGCCTCAGCTGTCATCTCCCGGGGAGCTTGGCTCTCTCAAATTGAGTTACTCACTGCTCCTAACTTTACCGTCATCATTTCCTTCTGTAGCCTATTAAAACTCTATCCCTGACTAATGTAGCTGAACACACTGCTCCCACCCCGTTCTTCTGCCAGCAGCATCTGTACAAAAAATCAGCTTTGTCAGGCAGGCTTCTTGCTCCCTCTCACTCCCTCTCCTCTCCTCTCCAAGCGTCTACCCAGTAATCATCCTCCCCAAATATTCCAGAAGGCTCTCTGTGCCCTTGAGCTGTCCTCAGCTTGGATTCCAGGACTCCAGGGCAGGCCGCTTGTCTCTCGGCCTGGCAGGTGGCAAGGTCCTCCCCTCACCCAGCTGCCATCTCCACCAGTCCATATGGGTAAACAATATGCTTTCTATAGAAGCCCTTGTAGGTTGCATCCAACACAGCACACCTGATTTTCAGCCCTGCCTAACAGTGTTTACATGTAAGGTAGGAACAAATCAGACAGTTTGTTGACACATTCAACACATGTGGTTTGGCACTGGTTCAGATCAAATGTATGTGGGTGTGTGTGAAATATGTTTTCAATTTGCTACCTTACCTTCATGCCTCTATATGTGTAGCATGCGTACACACACACACACACACACACACACACACACACACACACACTATTATAGGGCTGCATAGAAACACAGAACCACAGAATTTCAAAGCCAGCAGTCAATAGGCTTCTTTGTATATGCTGCTGCTTCTATCTCTTGCCTGGTTTTCTTTGATTTTCATGGAATTCTGTGCTAGTGAATTCTGGGGGTGTTGGCCGCAGACCCTGGGAGAAAAGATAAGAGGCATGTCAAGCATGACCCAAGTTGGATGGGATGAAGGCATTTTGCAAATGTTGGAGCGTAGAGAACATGAAAACATTGCTTGCTTCCTTCTGAAGAGTATTTTTAAAAAATATATCTCATCTAAAGATAGACACTGACTAATGTCCACAGCAGGAAATAAGAACAACAAAATTTGTCAATTAGAATCCTGTTTTTGCTTCTGTTGCCCCGGTCAATCATTTTGCTAATTAGTTAATGCATTCGTTCATTGATTTATTCACTTATTCATTCATTCAACATCAAATTTTTTTTAAAAGAACATTGTTTTTTATTATGATAGTAATGCATATTCATTCTAATTCTTGCAGAAATTTGGAAAATCCATTAAAGTACAAAGAAGGAAATGAGAATCACCTTATTTTCTCTGCCCAAAACTAAGGATGGTCTAATATTTCGGTGCATTTCCTTTTATCGTAATCTCCCAGATGTGGCTGGGCCCCTCACACAGCCTTGCTTCCCTCCCCTGAGCAAGAATCAGCACTCGGTCATCTCCCCTCAAAGCAAATCTACCTGCACAAAGTAGAAGAGAAAAATGAAGCTTTTGTTGAAATCTTCAGGGGGAGGCAAAGGAGAAAGATACAGTACATACCACACAGCAAAACTGAATACAAAATCTCCACTAGACATCTGGGGTCTTTGCTGTGCCTCTAATTCCCATCAATGTTAACTGCCTTAGTTCCCTGCCTATCATTAGACCTGCCACCCACAGCCTGTCTTGTCCCAGCTCCAGCCTCCTTTCTCTCTGCACCCTCCGTTGTCTGTCTCCACTGGGTAAATAAAGAACCCATCTTAGCATCCCCTATCTTTAAAGCCAGGAGGAGCTTGCAAGGAACATATATTTTTTTTCCTTTGTAAGAGATAACTTTTATCTGTCTCATTTAGATATGCATGTATGTACATATGTCTATATATTATATATATATATGCACACATATTAAGTATATATTTTATTAAAATGAGATTTTATTATATCTACCAGTTTTTTTACCCAGTAACATTTTCTCCCACGTAACATAATTGATTTCCATTATAATTAAGTGTTCTTTGAAAACAGCTTTTCATAGTTATAGTATTTTGTTATAACATACTATAACATGTTTGACTAGTTTTAATTGTTAGTAATTTCTGATATTATATATAGGTCTGTGATAAACATACACATTTCCAATTATTTTCTTTGTGCACATCTCCAATTATTTTCTTAGGATAAATCTTTAAACTTGGAATTCAGGGTCAACCTGAATGAGCATTTTGAATCCAGAAAAATGTTAGCATGAAACAGTTATTGAGCACTTACTGGGTACCAGGCGCTACAGTAGCTGCTGAGGATTCAAAAAATATGTACGACACATGCTCTGTTATTGAGGAGCTTGTACTTGAGTATTTGCTTTAATTAAATGGTAGGCTCCTTCTCCTCCCTCTAAAATGTCTGTTTGAATTTGCACTTAATGATATGGTTGAGAAGCTGCTGGCTCTGACCCTAAATTTATTTTTTTAACTATGTCTATCACAGACAAAGAAATGCTTTCTAATTCTTGAAGCCCAACCAAAAACTTTTGTATGTATTTGCCAGCTTGAAAAACATGTAGGCATATAAAATGCTTCTATTTTTGTCCCCAAATCACATATTTTAAAGAAAAAAAAACTACTTCTTATTTATGGATTGAAATTTATATTAATTTGGTCTTGGAAGAAGAAAGGGCTCTCTTCCTCCTATGGATGTTATATACTGAAAACCTCAGGAAATCCTAAATTTGGGCTCTGCAGAGCTAGTCTACCAATAGGATACGAAGTTTGTGTCTTTGCTAGGCTATTTTCCGCTGCCTCATTCCATCAGTAGCATCATCTGTTGTTTTACATGTAGGTACATTTCCTATTTAGATCACATACAAGTATTTCTTGACATTCTTACAGTGACGAAAGAGTGTAAGCAATGAATTTGGATTAGATAAGCTGTGGTAGATTATATTTTTATCACAAAATGTTTGCAGGGATTTTACACCCCTGACTCCATGATGCCAGTCTTGACTATGTGATCCGCTTTAGCCAATGAAACACTAATGACATTAGTTACCTCCAAGCATAAGCTTTAAGAACCATCACTTGGTTCTACACTTTCTTTCTGCCTTTTTGTCTCCAGACCACCATGTCGCTAATAGGAGCTGATGCTTCAGCCTGGGTGAGGGAATAAAGATAAACTCGACACCCACGTAATGTAAGTGAGACATAAACCTGCTGTGGAAGCTACCAAGATTTTGGGCACACTTGCTACCACAGCATAACGTAGCCTAAGAGGGCTATTATATATGCCAACAAGGAAGTGTAGTGATGCGGCATGGCCCTTGCTCTGTCCTTAATCCAATTCATTGAGTTACATCTGCAGCATATGGCTTTCCATTCATAATATTGGCACATTGGACTGAGTATAATTTTTGGACACTCTTTTTGGAGGGTAAGGTAGAAGAAATGCATTTTACATAGCAGGAAATTAACTATTTTCTACAAATACTGAGACTGTAATTTTATATTGGTACCACAAATTTCCAGCTCTTATCTCCAGCATCAGGTGATTACCTGAGTTAACTTCAAGATAAAATGCAAGCATAAATTTCAATTTCAATTCAATCGTCCAAAAAAAAAAAATCTGTGAAATCTGTACCTTATACTCTTCCCACCCCATCTATTTGTTAGCTTTCCGTGAAGTCTTCCACCCTTCTTCCCCTGCTAGGCAGGGTTTACCTCTGTCTGTATTTCTATACTATTTTTGACCATGCCTCTCACAGAAGAAATAACTCTATTGTATTGTGATTATGAGATTTTATTCTATTGGGTGGTTCATCCCTTGAGAACAAGGACTGTGTCTTACCCAACATTTTATGCATATTATAAATGTATTTATTTTTCCAACCATTCATTCAATAAATATTTACTGAGCAATTCCTATGTGCCACATAATATTTTTTTGTGCTGAGAATCCAGTGGTGAACAAAGCAGACATGGTCATCAGCAGTAAACAAGCAAGAAAAAAAAAATCCAAAAAATGATTAAATGCTATTAAAGGTCCGGTGTGAAGTGATGAAAAATTATGGTGGATTAGTGGATACAAACTTAGAAGTGTTAGGGAAGGCTTTTATTAAGAAAGTGAATTTAAGCTGAGGTCTCAAGTTCAAGAAGGAGCCAACCTTGAAAAAAGCATCATAGCCAGAAGAAGAAGTGAGCACAGAATCTCCAAGGCTAGAAAGAGCTTGACTTATTTCTTATTTGAGGATCTGAAAGAAATCTAGTCATTATGAATAGACCTGGGGAGGAGTACAAAGAATGGAGAGACGACAAAGGCTTACAGGACATGGTAAGGAATGTGGAGGCCATTGACGGATTTGAAGTAGAAAAATAACATGATCCTGTTTATGTTTTAAAAACATCTCCTTGTGCAGGGCATGGATGAATTTGGAGGGGAGTAAGCTACTCTAGTCATCCATAGAAAGCATGATTACAGCCTAGATCATGGGAGTGGCAATGAAAGTGGGAAGAAAATGATGGATTTTGGATATATTTTAGAACAAGGAATTACGAGCGTTGCTAATAGGTGGAACTGCGTGAGTGGGGAAAGGAAGGAATCAAGGTGATGTCTGTGTTTTCAGCTTAGGTAATTGTGTGGTTGGACGTGCTATTTACCAATATGGGTACAATTGGTAAAGGAACAGTATTACAGTGGAGAGAAGGTAAGAGTCTTATTTTGGAAATATTGAGTGAGGTATCTAGGAGATAAGTCAGAGGAGGAGCTGTTGAGGGTGCAGCAGGATGTGCAAGTCTGTAGCTAGGAGGAGAGCTCTGTGCTGAGGAATACATTTTGGAGTTGTCAGCATATCAATGCTATTTAAAGCCATGGGAATGCATGAGATTACTGGGGGAGAAAGGTCCCATACATGTTTACTGAATGCATCAATAGATGCCAGGAGGGGGTTGAAGGACTCAGGACTCCCTAATGGAATGTGGTAATGCCAGAGGAGCACGCTTGGCAGAGGGGGATGGAGAAGACAATGACATAGTTTGGGCTTGTGAGTTGGAGGTTATTCAGTTAGAGTTTTCCAGGAGGGGCTGACAAATGGGAGTGAGAGCTTGGTGGAGAATTACAGCTGAAGAGAAACATGTTGGTCTCATCAGTCTCTTGGAAGGGGTTGAACTGTTGGAATGGATAAGATGGCTGGGAAGTCCACATAGAGAGACAGGACAGGAGAGTTACTGATAGGAATGCAAAGTACACAACATCCAAGGTGGATGGGGGAGGAACATCCCAAGAAGGAACCAAAAAACGTTGGTCAGAGATGCTTGGAGAAGTGGGGATGACAGCACTGGGGAGACCCACTGGGAGAGCATTTTTGGAAGTAGTCAATGGTCAACAGTGTCAATTGCTACACAAACGTGGGTAAAGTAATCGGATCTGGCAAATTAAAGCTGACTTTTCTGAGAGTAGTCTCAGAGTGGTGGCAGGGAGCAGCTTGCTGAGAAGGGAATGGGGTGAGCAGGAAGAGAGGATGGCTTATTCTCTCATGAGACTTCTAGAGATGGTAGAAAGAGCATGGGGGAAGGTAGTCTGAGAGAAGACTTTTTAGTATGAAGAAGAGAGGCTCCTAACATTTATTGATTGAGGATATGTGTAGTGAGAGAACATAATTGTTGCATTAACAGCTGGCACCAGAACTCCTCCTAGGGAGAGGACCTACTTTGTTGAGGAAAATACTTTGACAGGGTGTTTTAAGTGTGAAAGATGAAGCCCTGGTATGAGAAGACACAACAAGATAAAGAAATAACCAAACTGCTCTGCATAAGAAATAAAGGAATTTGTGGATTGAGATGGGCGGAAAGAAAGAAGAGGGAGGACATGAAAGAGGAACGGAAGGAGCGGGGAAGCAAGGTGACAGGAGGCTGGAATGTGCACAGAGAGAGATAGTGAGGAAATCCTGTCCTTTAAATGAAGGACATTTAAAAGTGGAGAAAGATGTTACAATCAATTGAGGTTGTTGGCATATCACGATGCAGACTTTTTCTGTTCCCCCACATTTATGTAAAAGCCTGCTGTACCCACAGTCTAACAGCAAGAATATTTTGGAGGAATGAAGGAAGCAGAGTGGTGTCCAGTGTTAGTTTGTATAGAGCGGAAAGGGGATAATTATCTTTACATAATAAAATAAATCCCCAACTGAACTAATTCAGAGGTAACCAGAAGAAACATAAATGCCCCCTCCAAGAGCCTTTGGAGAGACTGGGTTTTCTATTACACATGGGGTTGAGGTGCAGCCAATTATTTCTTTTTTTTTTTTTTCTTTTTTTTTTTTTTTTTTGAGACGGAGTCTCGCTCTGTCGCCCAGGCTGGAGTGCAGTGGCCGGATCTCAGCTCACTGCAAACTCCGCCTCCCTGGTTTACGCCATTCTCCTGCCTCAGCCTCCGGAATAGCTGGGACTACAGGTGCCCGCCACCTCGCCCAGCTAGTTTTTTGTATTTTTTAATAGAGACGGGGTTTCACCATGTTAGCCAGGATGGTCTCGATCTCCTGACCTCGTGATTCGCCCGTCTCGGCCTCCCAAAGTGCTGGCAGCCAATTATTTCATTTGAACACTTGAATCTCAGAGGACAGGCTGACTGCACGTGACATCAGAGTTTATGAATACCCTGGGCAAGACATAGCATGCTAAAGCCTTTAATAATTGCCATCTTATTTATTTTTTAGAATGAAAGTAAAAGGTAAATATTAGAGTATTTGCTCTTATTTTCATACGAGCCTATTTTCATATGTGACTCAGAGAGGTTAAATAACTTGTCCAAGATTGCATAGCATGTATTAGGGAGGGAATAATTCAAACTCATATCTCTCTGACTCTGATGCTCTTTTTATTTCACCAAACCGACCCTACTCAGACTGGGCTCAGGGGAGAGAGTAGTGGTAGACATATTTGAAGCATTAACAGACTGAACAAAAGGAGCCAGGAGAGAGAGACACAGAGGGAGGCGGAGTGGGGGGTGAGAGAGAGAGAGAGAGAGAGAGAGAGAGATACAGAGTGGGAGGAGGAATTTGATAAAGCGATGTTATTTCCCTATCCCTTCTCTACCCCTACCTTCCTTCCATCTGCTTAGGAGATTCTGAGACTGGCACCACGCTGCTGGGCAAAAAAAATGAGAGCAATTAGCGGGCTCTCCCTCCCCTGTTTAATTTTGGATGCCTAGCCCCTTTATAGAGTGGTTGCTTTCTATTTGGCTCAGCAGATATGAGCAATGTTAATTCTATAATTGGGCCTACCACCCTCAGTGCTTGATAAGCATTAGGTGCCAAACAAAGTTGTTCCAACTAAAATAGCCTCTCCTTAAAGCTATCAGTGCCCATGTGCAGGCCCTTAGGCCTTTACATGCTTCAAATAGGCTTAAACTGCACACTTAGTATTTCACAGCAGGAACTCCAGCTCCCCGAGCACTTTGTTTTTGCCCAGGATTACTCTAGGTTATGCTCTGGCTTATTTATGCTAAATGATGATTCCCCTGTGCCTGGATGTGGAAACACGGTCTCGATTCATAAATCTGCTGCTTCTTGGTCTTCGCTACAGTTTTTAGGTCCTTAGTCGTCATTGATGTGATGTTTGGAAATGGCGCCATGGTGTGCCAAGCAGAACTTGGTCAAGTTGGAAAATTTGGCTCATTGTCCAAGTTTGCCACTAAAGAGCTGGCTGAGGCATTTCCTTCATCTGGGCCTCAGTTTCTCATATGTAGAGGGAGGAGCTGGGGCTAGATTGGGGGCAGTAAATATGCCCCTACATTGCAGTACTCTGGGCAGCCATTGTTAGTAGACTGGATTTAACATTGTGGGATGCCATTGCTTTTTCCATTTAGAGAATAAACTGATCCCATGATTGGGGGTTATTTCTTGCTTCAAAGAAGGGCCACATCAAATCCATTCCAGACATACAGGAATCTGTCCAGATCCTAATTTCATCCAGAATTCTATTATCTTCTTTAATAGCCTTCATGAGTATCTTCCAGCCCTTCCTGTTGGAAAATTTGGGGGTAGGGGGCAGTTAATCTTAAACTCTCTGTTGAGGTGTTAACCTGTGTCTCTATTTTCCTTCTTTAGTAGAATCGCATAGTAGAACAGAAGAAGGAGAATATTAGGTTTTATAATTTAACATAGGGAATGATCTTGGAAATCACCAACCGATCGGTATTACCAATAGCTGACATTTACTGAGGGCTGACTCCGTGCCGGTCACTGCACCGCATGCCTCACGTGCACTGGCTCCTTTAATATGCACACAGACGTGGTGGTGGCTTGGCTCACCAGTGATTTTAGGGTTGATGTATCTCATGGACTCTTGCAATGGGTCTACTGTCTTTGCCTCTAGGCCTGGTTGAAAATTCCAAGGCACAGTCCCATAACTAGGTGGTAACCTTACCTCTGTAGTGCAGCCGGCCAGTTACTTTGTTACTGGGCAGCTCCCTTCCCTTCCCCCTCCCCACCTCTCATCCTTTTCTCTCTTCTCAAACTTCCTTCCAATCTTCTTCCTTCACTATCTAAGCAGATGTTTTCATCCATTGCTTCATTAAAAAAAAAAAAAATAGAAAACTGAAGTGACAGAACCCTGTCTCCCAGATGCCTTCCCCACTGGGACATACATAGCTCTTCTCCAGTTCCCATGATCAGAGGAAGGATCCTTCTTTTTGCTCAAGGCCCACTTCCCACCATGCTCTGTCCTCTTCCATCAGCCTGGGACCTCATTTCTTTGTTACGCCTTCTTTTTCTCGCATTACCAACTTCTTTCTGCTTGTTTCTTCTTTTCATCTTTTAAAGAAGCTCAGATTTCTCCAATCCTAAACAACTCTGCCTTGATCCTGGGTCCCTTGTCTTTTTCCTTTGCTACCTAAAGAAGTTGCTTGGAAGATTATTCTACTGTGTCTGTTTTCATCCCTCTCATTCACGCCATTCACTGGGACCTGGCTTATTTCCTCTTCCTTCCCCTACTCCATGACCTCACTGAATGGTTCTGTCACAGGCCACTGAAGGACTACGTATTTTAAAACCCAGAGGAGATTTTTTCAGTCTTTTTCTGGACTTCTCTGTATCTTTAGATATAATCGTCACTCTCTTCCTGAAATTTTCTGCTCTCTTATCCTTCATGGGTCCATTTTTTTACAGATTCTCCTCCTAACTCTTAGAATTGTTTTTCTTGGACCACTTTCCAACTTCTCTTTTTCTGCCTGCCCTTTAAATGTAGTTGTTCTCTAGGCCTCCTGTTCTTCCCATACACCCTTCCCTCCCTGGGAAATCTCACCACCTCCCTTGGTTTTATTTTTTTGTTGTTATGAATGTTTATTTATTTATTTATTTCAGTAGATTTAGGGGTACAAATGGATGGATTGCATAGTGGTGAAGTCTGGGCTTTTAATGTGTTTATCACCCAAATAGTGTACATTCTACCCAATAGGTAACTTTTCATTCCATATCTCCCTCCCACCCTTACCCCTTCTGAGTCTCTAATGTCCATTGTACCACTCTGTATGCCACCTGTGTCCCCATAGCTTAGTTCCTTCTTATAAGTGAGAACATGTGTTAGTTGGTTTTCCATTTCTGAGTTATTTTACTTAGGATAATGGCCTCCAGTTCTATTCAAGTTGCTGTAAAGCACATTATTTCTTTTTTCTTTTTTTTTTGGCTGAGCAGTATTCTGTGGTGTGTATATATTCTATATATATATATATATATAGTGACTTCTTTTCCTTTGGGTAGATATCCAGTAGTGGGAATATATACATATGTATGTTACACACACACATATGACTTTATATATATACACACATCATGTTTTCTTTCTTCACTCATCTGGTGGACACATAGGTTTATTCCATATCTTTGGAATTGTGAATTATGCTGTTATAAACAGAGGAATACAGCTGTCTTTTTTAGACATTGATTATTTTCCTTAGGGTAGATATCCAGTGGTGGGATTTGTGGATTGAATGGTAACTCTATTTATAATAGCTCTGAAATAAAAAACATACCTAGTAATATACTTAACTGGGGAGTTGAAAGATCTGTAAAAGAAGAACTACAAAACACTGATGAAAGAAATCATAGATGACACAAACAAATGGAAAAACATCTCATGCTCATGGACTGGAATAATCATAATTGTGAAAATGACCATAATGCCCAAAGTAGTCTACAGATTCAATGCAATTCCTATCAAAATACCAATGTTGCTTTTCACAAAATTAGAAAAAACAATCCTAAAATTCATAAGGAACTAAAAAAGAGTCCAGACAGCCAAAACAATTCTAAGCAAAAAACAAATCTAGAGGTATCACATTACCTGCCGTCAAATTATACTACACGGCTGTAGTAACCCAAACAGTATGGTACTGGTATAAAAGTAAATACAAGGACCAATGGAACAGAACAGAGAACCCAGAAATAAAGTCAAATACACACTGCCAAATGATCACTGATAAAGCAGACAAAAACACAAGGAGGAAAGGATACCCTATGCAGTAAATGATGCTGGGAATATTAGCCACATGTGGAAGAATAAAATTGTATCCCTATCTCTCACCATGTAGGAAAAAATAACTCAAGATGGATTAAAGGCTTAAATCTAAGACCTAAAACCATAAACATTCTAGAAGAAAACCTAGGAAAAACTCTTGTGGACACCGGCCTAAGCAAAGAATTTATGACTAAGACCCCAAAAACAAATGGAAGAAAAACAAAAATAAATAAATGCAATTTCATTAAACTAAAAAGCTTCTGCACAGTAAAAGAAATAGTCAACAGAGTAAACAGACAACCTACAGGATGGGAGAAAATATTTACAAAGCATACTATATATCTGACAAAAGGCCAAGATTTAGAATCTGCAAGAACTCAAACAAATCGGCAAGAGAAAAAAAAGAACAAATAATTCCATTAAAAAGTGGGCAAATGACATAGATATTTTTCAAAAGAAGATATACAAATGGCCAATAAACATGTGAAAAAAATGCTCAACCTCACTAATCTTCAGGGAAATGTAAATTGAAACCACAATGAGATATAAATAACACCTTATCTCAGACTGGCTGTTATTAAAAAGTCAGAAAACAACAGGTGTGGATGCAGTGCAAAGGGAAGGTTGTACACTGTTGATGGGAATGTAAATTACAACAACCTCTATGGAAAACAATACAGAGATTTCTTTCTTGGATTTAGCCACCAACTTCATGTGAGTAATATATTCAGCTCTGACCTCTTAGCTCAACTGCTGGTTCATCCACCAGATTTCTACTCATCTGTGGATGTCCCACAGTACTTTGGCATCAACAAACCCACAGCTTGAAGGGATACCTTTCTCTCCATGTCTCCCTTTACCTTCTGATCTGCAAGTCTACCTTACCTTCAGTGTTTTTCAGGTGGCTGATGGCATTTCTAGCCATTCTGTCCATATATCTAGGCATCACCTAGATTCCTTCTCATCCATCCCTCTCTGTCAGTCATAGATACTCTTCAAGATTTTATCTCAAATGTTCCTCGAATTAGACCCTTCCTTCTTATCTCCACCCCCAGCTCTGGCACTTATATTCTCCCACTTTGAACTCAAAACCCTCCTAATCGGTTACCTTGCCTTCGCCATTACCATTCTCCAATTCCCTTCCACTCTGCAGCCAGATTGGCCTTTAAAATACAACTCTATGTTGTATTTCTGATTAAAATTCCTCACTACCTATAATTGCTTACAGAATAAAAAACAAAAGTTGCCTTAGTGGGGCTGGCAGGAGAGCACAGACACTGAGAATTTGAAGACTGGAGCCCAATTCTCTTTTGGGGTTTAAATTTCATCATCTGTGACTTTGGGAAAATTCCTTAATCTCAGTGTGACTTAGTTACATTTTGTATGTAATAAAGAGAATTTAGATTTGTTTTTGGCATTAAGTGCAATAATCCACACAAAGCTCTTTTTTTCTTTTTTTCCTTAACAAATTAGATAGAAGGAAGAAAGCTCTTAATACTATGCCAGATGTATATGATAGTAGTGCCATCACTACTATTTCTATTTTTATGCATTTGTTTATACAGTTGCTTCTCTAGGATATCATGTACCATGGCTGTCCCCTGACACATCCTCTATCCCCATTTCTTCCCACTCTCCCCACTGCCTCAACCCCACAATCAACTTGCTCAGAGCTTAGCCCTCACCAACCTTCAGGAGCCTGCCTCAGACCGTGAAACTGGCTGAAAATCTCCTGCTATGCACCCTCATAACTCCCTGTGCCTATCTCCACTGTAGCACTGTCACTCAGTAATCAACTCTTCCATTTATTTATGTCACCTGCCAAACTGTGAGTAACCAGAGGAAAGAGACTAGCACTGTTCCTGGGATAGCGATACTGCCAATAAGTGGTGTTAAATAAACAAATAAATGAATGCATTTCAAATGTGTCTACACTTCCTCAACATTGAGAAAGCTTGCTTTTTTCCATGCATTTACTCCCTCTTGATGTGGATTCTGTCTCCATCACTATCCTCCAGGCCTCAATGCTAGACAACCAATTGCCAATGGGATTTCTTTTGTACCAGCTGAAGGATGAGTGGCAGCCAAGAATACTCTTCTTTTTCTGAGTTTCTGAGCCACCCTATAGTCTCTTGGCTATGAGCTTGAGCAAACACAAACATTTTCCCATGAATGAGGAGTCCTGTTAACTTTGAGTACAAGTTGGATACTGCTGGGTTAATTATTATTCCAAAGAACAGGTTCAGGGGTAGAGGTAAAATAAAAATGGCCCTTTGAAAGGTTTTCTAATTTGCTACTAATCATTCAAAAATATTAACCTATCCTTGCCGCTAAAGCCAATCTGCTTCTCTCTTCATTAAATGTACAGGGCCAGCATCAAAATAAGAACTGGCCTTTGGTTTTGCAAGAAAAAAGGCTAGATTCAGAGGCTGAGAGGAGCTAATCGTTTTCGATTAGTTAGTTTCAGACTTCACTGAGTTTTGTTTGGTCTAGATTATCTGAATCTTTATTAAGTGAGCTGGAATTGGCAGTAACAACTACAGGAGCAGTAACATTTGTGTGAGAATGCATTTACATTGCGGTAGCCCCACGTGCATGTTTTCGAGTTCATGAATGCCTGTGCGCACATGCGTGCTCTATTGTGCCCCGGCAGGGGAGATGTGGCATGGGCATGTGATGTGTGGGTATGTTGGTAAAAGAGAGATGAAGTTTTCTGAGGCACTGGCTCTCCCAGAAGACCTGGGGCAGCTTCTCGGGCTCTCTACTGCTTTCTTCTAGCCTGGCCCCTGTGAGGTTTGCCTGCCTAGAGGTAATTTTACTTAATCTTGGCAATCTTCCGGGATATACTTAAGTAAACAAGGATCAAGCCACTCACAACCTTAATTAGGCTACACATAAATAATGGATTGCTGGATTAGCTGAGAACATACAGGAGGGATGTGAGAGCAATAACATCAACTTTCCTTAAGTGGTCCCTTCCTTCATTGAGCTCCAGTTTCTCCAGGCAGATATGTGTGTCAGGTACCGTGGAGACATTCCAACAATCTGTTTCCCATTCATTTGTTTATTCATTCATCGTACACATTCTGACTAAACCCTTCTGAGAACAAGATAGGATGCTAGATGTTGTGGGAGAAGGCAAAAGTGAAATCAATGAGAACTCTTTCTTAGTTGTTCACAGTTGCAAAGATGGGCTTTTTAAACTGTCACTGAAAATTGACAAAGGAGTTTCTCGGTAGAGCATTGTGGCAAATTGTCTTCTCCAAGGATGGTCACACAAAAACCTCCCATTCCACATGCTGTTCTTAGAATGTGACCTTGGCACTCCTCGCATCCAGCGATGGAGTCTACCAAACCTGAGCAGACCTTTATGACAGCCTTGGCCAACAGAGCACAGCAGAAGTGATGCCCTGTGACTTCTGAAGCTAAGTAAAAATGCCATGCATGTTGGTCCTGAGATGCTTGCTCTTGGATCCCAACCACTGTGTTGGGACAAAGCCCAAACCAGCCCAGGCCATGTGGCTCCAGTCCGCAGCTCAGCTGAGCTCTGAGTTGACAGGAAGCACCAGCCACCAGACATAGGAGTGAAGAAGCCTTCAGGTGGTCCTGCCCCAGCTGTGGAATCACTCCAGCCTTCAAGTCTTCCCAGCTGAAGCTCAGACATCATGAAGCAGAGAAAACAATCCCTGCTATGCCCTTCTAGATTCCTAACCCACAGTATCTGTGAGTTTAATAAAATAGTTGTTTGAAATTGCTAAGTTTAGAGATCATTTGTTACACAGCAACAGTGACTACAGTAAGCACCATGGGAGAAAACTTCTCTGGGACTGTTACTTCTCCCACTCAATGAGCAACATTTAGCAAGTTCAGTCAACTCTATATTGCAACTCCCTTGTATCCATCCTCTCTCCCTTTCTATCACTGTTGTCCTCCTTAGCCAAGGTCACCTCTTGCCTGGTCTTCCTGCCTTTAGCTTTATCCCCCTCCAGCCCATTCTTGCCATTGTCTCCTTTCTAGTGAGCATGGCACCCCTTGGCCCTCATGTCTTGCCTCTCAACATGGAGCAACAGTACACCAGGAGGCATCTGCCAGTGTGCTAGGAGTAGGAGAACCTACAAGGTGACCATGGCAAGTCCTCCTGTTACTCAACAGGAAGTGATTGCAAATGTTACTTTTACATTTAGAGAAACATGGATAAATTCTAGTATGAAATCAAAATTGGCAAGAATTTTAAAGATAAAACCAAAACTTCCAGGACATTCTCTCGCAGCAGGGACTTCCTAAGACTGCTAACCATATAGTTTCATTCATTTCCTTCTGCTGTTCGTGGTATGTCTGGGGAAAAGCTGGAGAGGAGCTGCCCTTAACGGTAAAATGTCAGTGGCTTGAAATGAAGCTCAAACTCTCAGCACAGCATTTGAGGGCTTCTGCATTCATCCCTATCCAATGATTGCAGTCTGGCTTCTTACTGGAAAGCCTCCTACACAAGACCAACAGGGTGAATGGCAATGGCACCAGGACAGGTATCTGCCTGGAGAAGGAGAAGAACTTGGAAGTGGGCCCCCTTATGGGAAATCACTCTAGTTAGCCAATTATTTTTTGGAGTCCCTCAATGTACCATTCTCTTTATGCCTCTATGTGTTTTGTGCTTACTGCTCTCTCTCTCTCAACCAATTCTGCTCATTCCTTTCCTCTCCTTCATTCTTCAGTATGCAGTTCAGATGCCTCTTTGAGGCTTCTCTGGACATTTTTGTGGATTAATTGCTCTCCTTTCTGCATGGTACTTTCTTCATATAATATTTAACATGTGGTATTATGGTATGCTGTGCACGTGGTGATCTTGGCCACTAGACTTTGAGCTTATTGAGGATGATAACTATATCTTTTTTGCTTTTCAAAACTATCCTCTCCATCCCTTGCTTCCCACCTGACTTTCCACACAGTGCCTCTTAAACAGTTGGGTCTCAATTATCTTTTGTTGAAGCAAATTACTCTATTAACTTTTATTTGTATTTATGCAAATTAATACCCTCCCAAGAGGTTAACCCCAAGACCAGGCACCTCCTCTCCCCACTCCTCATCTAGATGGTCCTGCAGATTCCTAAGAGAGGAAGCCCTCATGGCTCTAGGATGCATTTTTTTTTTCCTAGTCAGGATATGCTTCAGGTATAACCCAGATCTTTCTCATTGCCATGTGAGAACTATGGCATAGTGGACAGGGAGACACTGTCTTTACTGAGGGAGAAGGCACTCTGTCTCCACCAGGTCCTGCAGGTGGGCCTCTGCAAGAAGTAGATTGAGAGGGTACTGTCTGGGCAGTTCACCCTAGCCAGAGCTTTGTCCTAGTAACTGTCCTAATGTCTAAAAGTCATTCCTTGACCTTTGAAGGTTTTTAACCTTTAGGAGTTCTCTGTTGGCTGGGCATGCTGGCTCACGCCTGTAATTCCAACACTTTGGGAGTCTGAGGTGGCCAGATCACCTAAGGTCAGGAGTTCAAGACTGGCCTGGCCAAAATGATGAAACCTTGTCCCTACTAAAAATACAAAAAAAAAAAAAAAAAAAAAAAAAGTATTAGCTGGGTGTGGTTGTGCATGCCTGTAGTCCCAGCTACTCAGGAGGCTGAGGAAAGAGAATCACTTGAACCTGGGAGGCAGAGGTTTCTGTGAGCTGAGATCTCACCATTGCACTCCAGCCTGGGTGACAGAGCAAGACTCCATCTCAAAAAAAGAAAAAAAAAAATGGAAAGAAAAGAAAAAAATGAGTTCTCTATTAAAATGCAGATTTTCCTGGGAGCTGGGAGAACTTGAATCTGTTTTAAACTACCACCTCAGTGAAGATTCAGTGATAGCTGGGTTGAGAGCAGTGGCCCTTAAAGAAATGGGACAAAAAGTAAGAGCAATTCTGTTGAAAAGAAAGAGAGAGAGAAAAAAATGCCACGTTCACCAAATTGTATCAGTGCATCAAAAAGCCCTTTGCTTGCATTGTACGTACTCCTGGCTGGCTGCTATGCAACATAATGGGGGTTAATTCACGGGCTGGGAGCACTGCCTGCGAATTGGAAGCTTCTACTAGGAGGGAAATGGGGTGATGGTGGGTTTGATTCTCTTCTGTAATCTCCTCTTTTTCCTGGAAGATAGAAGTGTCCCTCTCTCAGGGTTCCAGACCTACGAAAACATGAAAAAGGGGTTAAAAGATGTCTTTTGTCTTGGAAGAAAATATGATCTTCTTGTAAAATTTCAAAAATTGAAAAACGCCAAATGAAATTTCAGCTTCTGGGGGCAGAGAGAAACAATTGGGGAAGGGAGCAGAGGGCTGCATTAATGTGAGGTGATTTTCCACTCCAGTTGCTCACCTTATTAGTTTAAAGAATTGCTTTAATACCTATATGTTTAGTGAAGAGAAGCCCCAGATATAACTCTTAGAAGCAGATGTCACCTTAGAGGTCAACCACTTTAACCCTTACCTCAGAGAGATGAGGCCAGGTGTCCCCGATCACACAGTGAGTGCATGACCCACACTGTCCCCAATCACACAGCCAGTGCGCAGCCCGGGCTGTCCCCGATCACACAGCAAGTGCACGACCGGCGCTGTCCACGATCACACAGCCAGTGCGCGGCCTGCGCTGTCCCTGATCACACAGCCAGTGCGCGGCCTACGCTGTCCCTGATCACACAGCCAGTGCATGGCCCACACTGTCCCCGATCACACAGCCAGTGCACAGCCCGGGCTGTTCCCGATCACACAGCCAGTGCGCGGCCTGCCCTGTCCCCGATCACACAGCCAGTGCACGGCCTGTGCTGTCCCCGATCACACAGCCAGTGCGTGGCCCGCGCTGTCCCTGACCACACAGCCAGTGCGTGGCCCACGCTGTCCACAATCACACAGCAAGTGCGCCACCCATACTGTCCCCGGTCACACAGTGCACGGCCCACGCTGTCCCCAGTCACACAGTGAGTGCGTGGCCCACACTGGCATGAGGACCCACCCCCATCTCCCAAATCCATCTTCTGGCTTCTCCTGAGAAGCCATGAATCTTACCTTGTTGGGGCTGAGACACAGGTAGCTTCCCCTTTTCTCAATGGCTTTGATGCTGTGGGAATGGTGACCCCTCAATAAGAGGCCTTGATGTGCTGAAGCATGGGAGGGTCAGGTCAAATCCTCAGGAGACACTGAGTGAGGCCGGTGCTCAGCAGCCATTTAATGGCTGCTTTTACATTACAGACCCAGGTCATTCAGGTCCTGCCTAACCTCGACCTTTGTTTCTGAGGTGTTAGCAAAGAGTCACCTTTATAGGCACTTCCCAGGCTAGGGCCGGCAGAGCATGGCCTGAGGATGCCCCAAGCCTTGGGAGGCCACTCCTACCTCTGGGTCAGGGATCCTGGGGGGAGTCCCATCCTTGACCCACCACTGCCTAGGACCGAGTCTCCTGCTTTGCCCATGGAGAAGCTGATGCCAAGCACCTCCCTCCTCCAGCCCTGCCTCCCCGTGATCTAGGGGCTGGGCTCAGTCACAAATAATTCTTTTGGTAGTGGCAGTTCACCCTGGTTCAGCAGCCCGTGTGGTCGCGGACGATCAATGGGTGTCCCTCTCCTAATGACGAGAGAGCTGTGAGAAGTTGAGCTGTTTACACAAGGTCACTTTATTAACAGGGAAATCACTCTTATGATAAATGAACGTTCGATGTTGCTGTCGCTGCTCTTCTCTCTCTCTCTCTTTCTCTTCTTTGTGCTCCAAGAGCTTTGCAGAGCCACAGCTTCTGCATCCTCAGCTGCCAGGAGACTGCAGCACCTCCAGCGAGACTCAGCCTTCCCCTTTGAGCCTGAATCAGTTGAGGCCAATGTCCTGGGATAAGGAGGGTCATTGTGACCCCCTCCACACAGCTCCCTCCAGGTGAGCTCAACAGAGGCTCTCAGAGAACCATGTTCTTTTTAAGGACCAGTAGGCAGGATTTCAGGTCAATGATGGTCATTTCTTGAATGTGCACAGCACTTTACAGTTTATAATTATTTTTTCCATTATTTACAGTGAATCATTTTGTTGGCACTTTCTGAGCAAGGTGCTCAAGAGAAGGATTAATTGTTTTCGTCCTCATTTTAGGGATGAGAAAACTGGTACTCAGACACAGGGTTGAAATGAAAGATGGTTGAATCTCAGATCATGGGCTTTGCAGCCAGAAAAGTCATGGTTTAAAACTTGGCTGCCTACTTACTACTGGCCAGATGATTCTAGAAAATTATTTTGTTGTTGTTGTTTCTTTTCTTTCTGGATAATAGACTTTCTCTTTTTTTAGGGCAGTTTGAGTTTACAGAAAAATTGAGCAGAAAGTACAGAGTTCCTGTGTATCCCTGCCCCTTACCACATGCAGTTTCCCCTAGTTTAACATCATGAGCCATTTGGTACACTTGTTAGAATTGATGAGCCAATATTGGTAGACTATTGTTAACTACAGTCCACAATTTACATTAGGGTTCATTCACGTGTTGTACATTCTATGGGGTTTGACAGATATATAATACCATGTATTGTATCCACCATTACAGTACCATACAGAATAGGTTCAATGCCCCCAAAATCCTCTGTGCCCCATCTATTCATCCTTTCCTCTCCCCCACCCCCACCCCATGGCAACCACACAGTATGTGGCCTTTTCAGACTACCTTCTTTCACTTAGGAATATGCGTTTAAGTTTTCTCCGTGCCTTTTTGTGGTTTGATAGCTTATTTCTTTTCGTTTCCATTCTTTCTCCCCTCCTTCCCTTTCTTTCTTTTTAACAGGTTACAAGGTTTTTATTTAACTTTCTGCATCTCTTTTATTGATGGAGACTTTTAGAATAGACTGTTTTTTTGAGCAGTTTTGGATTCATAGTAAGAGTTAGAGGAATGTACAGAGTTCCTATACATCCCCTTCTCCCACTACATGCACAGCCTTCCCCACTCTCAGTATCCTGTGCCAGGATGGTACAATCGTTATAACTGATGAACCTACACTGATGCATCATTATTACCTGAAGTCCATAGTTTACATTAAGGCTCACTATTGGATTTGTACGTTTTATGGGTTTGGGCAAATGTATAATGATATGTATCCACCATTATAGTGCCATACAGAATAGCTTCACTGCTAAAAATCCTCTGTGCCCCGCTTATTTATCCCTCCCTCCCCACTAAGTCCTGGTAGCCACTGATCTTTTTACTGTTTCCATAGTTTGGCTTTCCCCAGAACGTCATATAGTTGGAATTACACAGTATGTAGCCCTTTCAGATTGTCCTCTTTCACTTAGCAATATGCATTTAAGGTTCTTCTGTGTCTTTTCATGGCTTGATAGCTCATTTCTTTGTATTACTAAACAATATTTTAGTGCATCAGTGTAACATAGGAAAGTTATTTTTTTTGAGTCTTTATTTTTTTCAACTGTAAAAATGGGGATAATAGTGTTGTTGTAGGAATTAAACAAACTAATACGTATGAAACATGGGGCCTGACACGTAGCAAACTCTCAATCCATGTCCTTTATTATCATTGTTGTTGTTATTATTACTCCTACTACTATCGTTATTATTGCACATTGACTCCCAGGACTGTTGGTGACTGTTGTAGAGAATTGTTCAGGGCTAGGATGGAGAGGTTTCACAGCATAGTGCAGGGACCGTGAGTCCAGGAGCTCTAGGCTCAGGGACTGAGGGGCTGATATCAACTTGTATGTGTCTAGGTCACGTTGACCCTGTAGCTCACTTTAACTTTGCAGATATTGAAAAGGAAAATGTAAACCTAGGTGATGTATGAGTGCCTCTCAAAAGACCTTTGGCAGGGATAAGGTGTCTGCCCGATGTCACCACCACTGCTGGAGCCCCACAGTTTGGAGTGTTCCTGGGGGTCCTCTTCTTTTTACTTCAGGCAGAGAAGGACTAGCTTTGTCTAATGTCTAGTGAAGATCACTGGGTGGGACAGAGGATCGGTCTCAAGTGGTACCTTCCAGGACAAATGGAGTAACCTGGGGTCTGCTGAGTAGAAGAGTGATTGGCAGAGAAAGGCGGATATTTACTTTAGCTTTTGACCTGAAGGAGTCAAAGACTCCACAGACCCACTGAACGCCTGAACCAAAGGGCTATTGAAGTGAGTAAGGAAGCCACAAGGCCCAGGCATCATGGTGGTATGGGCAGGTGGACCTGTTCTCTCAGAATAATTCTCCTGCCTTGCTTTGATGTGGATCAAATACTTTGTAAACAGAAACTGAGCAAAGTATTATTTTCTAAATACCTGACCATCGTAAAGAAATTGTTTCACTTCTCAAGCTGCAGATTCATGTGTTAAATGAGGAGCACAGCAATGCCAAGTTCATGGAAGTTGCAGTGAGTGTTAACAAGCTAATCCAATCCACCGAAAGTGCGTGCCCAGTACCTGGCGTTCGTGTGTATATGTGCACACACATGCATGCATATAGTAAGTTCATGGTAAATGCTCACATGATTTATTACTTCCACCTGAGCTGAAACTCTCTAAATTCTGTTTGGCTAGCCATTATTATTATTATTATTATCATCCCCATATTATGGATGGGAAAATTGACGATTGGAGAGATTAAATAACTTGCTCAAGAGTACCCAGCTGGTAAGAGGAAGAGCTGGGATTTCAATACATGCTTTTGTCCTTCATCCCAAAGCTTATGCTTTTCTCACCAAACCCCTGGCTATAAAGCACTACATAAACACATATAAGTTTGTTTTTCTATTGGAAAATTGCCATACAGCACTGTTCCTGCTGAGGTTAATTTAGTTCTCTCATCCTTAGAGGTGAAGAATCCTGAAGTTGCGCTAATAATGGCAAGAGAAATGGATCCAGTCGAGCTGATTCCAGTTGGAGCTCTGCTTTTGTGCCTGGGAGAACGTGGATGTGCGTGCCGCCAAGGGACTCCATCTGTATTAAGGAGAGAAAGTCACATTGGATAGGAATGGGAATGACTTAGGAGGAGCCGCCAAGACACTGGAACTCAACCTATTGTTGATGTATGATAACCAGGGCACGTTACTGAAAGGCATAAAATAATACAAAAAGTTATTTTTCAGCCAATTTGCTGACACAGCACCAGTTTGGGTCCCTAACTGAAAATGATATATGAATTATCTCAACCTAAAGTCAGAAGTATAAATTATAGAATATATCTTTTGCTGTTTTATTTGGGCTGTAAAGCGACACCTTATTATTTCTCCCTCCTGGGCTTCCTTTAATGAATCGGGATTTGAAAGTGAAATATTTATTATATTGCAGGGGAGAGATTACATAGTGTTTCAAAAAAGAGGAGAAAGGGTTATGGAAATCAGGCGGCATCTTGAAAATTGGTCTCTTTCTTGTTTATGAGAAATGGTTTATGTAGGTATTCTTCCTGAGTTGTGAGAGACTTACTGAAGAGGAACCCTCCAGCATAGTGAACACAGGGGCACAGGCTGCTGAGTCAGGGATCCAGGCTCCCAGCCTGCTTTCACCCATAACCCCTATTCATGTGATTGGGAATGTCCAGTGGACGAGAGACACCTGATTTTGATATTTTCGTGTGTTGCATAAAGAGATGGAGTGTCATGAGCCCTCTTATTAAATCTGGCAGGGGGTGGAGGTAAGAGAGGGAGGCAGGGAGGGAGGAAATGCTTCATTTTGATGGGTTATTTGATGTTGGGTAATGGCAATTGGTTATTCACATAGGGCAGTTACTGAGACTCAGCACTGGCTTAATGGATATATTTCTTCTTCTAGCTCTCATAATCAGTCCTGATGGATGATTATGGGAGTTTAGCATGTCATATAACTGCTCAGGGCCAGGCAACCAGATTGTCCTACTGCTGAGAATGAGAGCAGTTGTTCCTAGGGATGCCAGAGGATCCCCACTGTACATGATGAGAGAAGAAATGGGTTAAAAGGTTGGAATCACAGACAGTGTTACCAAGCAGCTTTGCCATATCCCACACAACTGTGACCATAGCCCAGAGATGACAATCTATTAAAAAGTTCAAAGTGTTTACTCCTCATTCGTTCATTCACTTATTGATTCATTCATGTATTTATTTATTCCATAAATAGTTTCCAGTGCTTCTGTATGCTATGCACTATGCTAAGCACTGTGGAAGGGAAAAAAAATAACGCACAGCCCCTGTGCTCAGTGCAGGATGGACCAGCAGGGAAGACAAACCATAAACAAAAATCAAAAGTGTATAAGTTATACCATAAGGACATGCAAGGCTACAGTGATGATACCGGAAGGAAATGATTGACTTTGCTTGAGGGGAGAAGGTACATGGAAGTTTTCAAGCCCTCCACAAGTTGATTCATAGGCAAATATATATTGAGTAGACTCCTTCATCACTAATGAGGCAACAGTACTTCAACAGAAAAAGAAGGGTATTCTAGGGCACATGAAAAGGCAAAGAGCTGGGAGACAGGATGGCTGGAACAGAGTGCTGCAGACAGGGTATGAAAGCTCTCAGAGTAGGGAGTTCGTTATGGGCCTCCATTTTGTGAGTATAAATCATGTACTTCTACAACGAATTCTTTTTTCCTACCATACTGATCTCCTTATTATGATTATTCTGAACTTTATATTGTCTCCCATGACACAAAAATATAAATTTTCTCCTTGGTCTCTGCCATGGTCTGAATATGTCCCCCAAAATTCATATGTTGACATGTAATCACCAATGCGATGGTATTAAGAGGTGGAGTCATTAAGAATGGAGCCCTCAGGGTAAGATTAGGGCCCTTATGAAAAGGCTTGAGGGAGGCCAGGCTTGGTGGCTCACGCCTGTAATCCCAGCACTTTGGGCAGCTGAGGCGTGCAGATCACCTGAGGTCAGGAGTTCAAGACCAGCCTGGCCAACAAGGGGAAATCCTATCTCTACTAAAAATACAAAAATTAGCTGGCTGTGGTGGCCGGCGCCTGTAATCTCAGCTACTTGGGAAGCTGAGGCAGGAGAATTGCTTGAACCCAGGCAGTGGGGGTTGCAGTGAGCCGAGATTGCACCACTGCACTCCAGCCTGGGTGACAGAGCGAGACTCCGTCTCAAAAAAAAAAAAAAAAAGGCTTGAGAGACTGAGTTTATTCCTTTCCGTTCTCTTCCACCATGTAAGGACACAGAGTGTATTTCCTCTCAAAAGGATGCAGCAACAAGGCACCGTCTTGGAAGTGGAGAGCAGCCCTCATCAGACATCAAACCTTCCAGGGCCTTTATCTTGGACTTCCCAGCTGCCACAACTGTGAGCAATAAATTTCTGTTCTTTATAAATTACCCAGTATTCTGTTACAACAGCACAAATGAACTGAGACAGTCCCCAGCTTATACACACCGTACCCAATCAAGGGACTGCCAGTGGCAGAGGGGGACGTTTTCCTCACCAATTCAAGAAATATGGTGAGAAGAACACTGCTCCCACCTCCACACCTTTCTTGCCTCCAACACTCTGTCCATTTACCTCATGCTCTCTGATGGGGTAGAACCTATGGATGGGCCAACACATACACTGCTTTAGGGGCCAGGGGCTGAGCACCTCTCTCCAGAAGCCAAGAGCACAAAGCCTTTTAGCCCAAGTGGCCTGAGGCTGCTTTGCAAGCAGGAGGTTTTTGAAATGGATTTGACTAGTGCTCTGAGCCTGGGAGACTGGAGAGACTGAATTCCATTTGTCAGGGCACCATTTTTGTGTGTGTGTTGAATGCCTTTAGCATCCAGGAAGGAGCACATGGTTTGGGAGGCTGGTGCACCAGTGAAATGCAGCAGCCCCCGTCCATGGCTGATGGGGTCAGTAGTATAGGGGCCTCCAGTAGAGACTCCACAGCTATCCCATATTAGCAATTCAGAAGGGACTGGCAGTAACTTTGAGTTTTCCCCGATAGCCAGCTCCTGGGAGCTATGAGTTAAGCGGAGGCACCTGCCAACTGTAACATTCCCGCATTCTCTGAACAATCCATGGTGGCGGCAGCAGCCGGGATGAGGAGGCCAAGCCATTTCTTTCTGAAAGGAATAGCATAACACAATGATTGCAATGCATCTCAGCTGCTTGCGTGGCATTGCATATACCTCATTCATAGAAATGTAGAGCTGGGTGAAGACTTAGACATCATCCAGTTCAGCCTCTTCATTCTATGCCTGCAGATATTGCTCAGTTGATGAAAGTTACAAAACAGCCAAGTTAGGACCTGAACCCAGATTTCCTAGCCTTAACTCTGTTCTCTCCCAATATTTTCCCATGTTGGTGGGGGAGGAGAGGGTAGGTAATGAGATAAATTAATTGGAACAGACAAACAAAAGAGTAACAGAATCACAGTGCATCTAATATCTAGCAGTCATTTTATAAATTTTTTTTCTAAACTGGTATGCCTTCTGATTTTGCCAAGTTTTTTTTAAAAGAGGATTCCTAGTTGTTTATTGTATTTATCACTACAATTTACTTGTAGTAAAATGTATTTTTCTTCCTTGACTTAGCATATATGAATTTCTATTGCAGCCAGTGAGATTCAAGAAAATCACATCTGGATGCTGGGATTCTATACCAAGAGTAGCAAAGCATGGATTGATGCTGGCTCAGGCTGAGTTTGGTGCAACCAATCTGGAAGCAAGGAGAGGAATAAGGTGACAGCCACTAGAGGTCTCTTTAAGTCCTAGGATGAGATAATTTCAAGCATCAGCAGACACCCACCCAGAGTTTGTTTAGGTGGAGATGTTAGGAAGCAGTAGGCTACCAGAATTGATGGGTCTTGGGGAAAAGCAGGAGTATTAAGAAAGACCTCGATATTTGAGTAGAAACACCCTACAATGAATGGACAAAAGAGTGAATGTTGTCAGATTTGGGTAAGGGTGTGTGTGTGTGTGTATGTATGTGCGCGCGCGCGCTCACATACATAAAAGAGGCTATATAACAGTGGCAGGGTGGTAAAGAAGGTGGCCTTTCCTCCTCACTGTCTGCTCCCCATCCCCACCAACATCCTTCCAATTTCAATCCTTTCTAGAAGGAATTCAGGGACCTCTCTCAGCTGAATTCTGCCTCCTTAGCTTAGAAGTAGGCTCTATGGTAATGACATTCAATTTTTAAACACAAATGCGCCGGAACTTTTACATACAAAAGGATGTATCCCTGCTTCCCATGGTTATCTTGAGAGACTCTGTCTACCCTCCCTGTAGTAAAGAGGGCTGCCTTTGCTCATGCCATCCTTGGAACTCTTCACTGTGTTGTGTAAATCTTTGTTGTGGGTTTGGGACTCAGTCAAAAGGTTGTGCACAACCAAGTCTTTGTTCAAGGAGGGAGGTCAGCCAGTATGGCTCTATGGTAATGAGAATGGCACTCTTCTATCCTTTACACCAACTTGTCTTTGTCTTCGGTAAAGGAAATGTTTAAGTATACATTTTCCAGATGTATAATTTATAGCCATTGTTTAAACAACAACAACAACATAGTAATATAACCCTTGCAATGCTAACTCTTGGGTAAAGCAGACTGTCACTCCCTCCTCCCCATTATCTTCAATCTGTTAACATGGAAAGAGCACCAGGGGTTATTAGAAGGCATGGGCTTGAATTCCAGTTCCATTATTTACCAGCTATGGGGACTTGAGCATGTTACTTGACCTCTGAATTTCAGTTTTCAAAACTACATAAAGTAGATTAAATGTTTACCTTCAAAACTTGTGGTGAGGATAAAGTGAACTAATGTGAGAAAGTATCTGGTGCAGGGTAGTTGTTTAATGAATATTTTTGTATTATTTTAAATGTGGTAGCAGCCAGAGGTGGGAGAAGTTTGTGTCTTTCTCTCCTGGCCTTCTGACCTTCCTTGATATTCATTGCCATGCCTTGTGATATCTCCCAGCATATCATATTCTTTCTCTTTCACCTAGAAGCTATTGGGAGGTGGTGGAGGAAGAGTACAAGTAATGAAAGGGAATGAATAAATAGACTCAGGCATGGCTCCACACCCAGCTTAGGAATGACATGGACCTCAGACCATGGATCCCACTGAGGTGAAAATACACTTCCCACCATCAGGCTCTATAAGGCTGTGTCTTATCCAGAAAATGGTTTCCCTTTAGGAAAGAAGGGAGTCTCTGGGAGAAGGCATGCTGGACAGGGCCTGAGGTCCCTTCTCTGTGCTCCGTGCTAAGTGCTGGGGGTGCAGTGGTGATGAAAACCCAGTCCCTGCCCTTAGGGGATTTACTGTGCCCTATTCTCTGGAAATTATTGTTGAAGAAAAAATAGGTACAAAAGGAGCATCTGAAATGGCTTTCAATAACCCTTGCTCCCAGATACTCACACACTTGTGCAAGTGCCTCCCCTTGACTTCAGGCTGGGCCCAGTGGCTTCTTTCTAACAAGAGTATGACAAAAGTGATGGGATGTCACCTCTGAAATTAGGTTACCAACAGACGGTGACTCTGAGGAAAGACAGCTGGCCTGTTTTGAACTGCTCCATGGAAGAGCCTATGTAGTAAGGAATCTAGCTAGGGAGGACCCCTACCAACAGCCAGCAAAACACTGAGGTCCTCAGTTCAACAGCCCACAATGAACTGACTCTTGCCGAAAACGATGTGAGTGAATTTGGCAGTGAATCCTTCCCCAGTTGAGCCTTGAGATGAGACAGCAGCCCCAGTAGACAGTGTAACTGGAGCATTTTGAGAGCTCTTGAGGTGGGAGTACCCAGCTAAGGTGTGTCTGGATCCCTGACCGATAGAAATGGTCAGATAATAAACATTTGTTGCTTTAAGCCAGGAAGTTTTGGGGTAATTTGTTACACAGCAATAGATAACCAATACAGAGGGAGTAAAGAAGGAATGACTTTTCTGACTTTCATATGTTTTTATTTTTTAATTTATTTTAATTTATTTTAATTTTTTCCCTTTTCATATGTTTTTTAAAAGCAGAATGTCTGGCTCTCTAAAAGGAAAGAGGAAGAGAAATCTCCTTCTGGAGGAGGTAATGGGGCTGTTGTTTTTAACTTGAAGTCCCAGGCACTCCAGGTGGTGAAGAAACTGGCTTGCAGGTTCTTGTAAATCCTCCCAGCTAGATTCTTCAGAAGAGGAATATGCCTCTTCTGTCATCAGCCTTTTTCTCAAGTCCTCTTCTACTTATTCCACTTCCTACTTCTGAGTTCCTCTTGCTCCATCTGGATATGCCCAGCCGCTATAGATCCAGCTTGCAACTGAGGAAGAGATAATTTGATCATGGTCTCCTAGGGGTCAAGGGGTGGGAGCCTCAGTAATCATAGAAACATAGACTCTGAGGTCAGGATGCATGGGACCCGGTTACAGCCCCAACATCTCCAAATATTATGTGTGACTCAAGAGGCAGAGGGACCCCACTGAGTGACATTCTCTCAGTCTGATTTATTACTTTGTACCTGTTGCCTGGCAATGAGATGTGAGCCTGCCAGATCATGGGGTCAGAGCCTGGAAGAGCTCCCTCATTGTTCCTGCCATTCTTCACTTGGGGACAGAAATCCAGAGTTTCAGAGCCTTCCACTTGTGGCCCCAGAGCTGGCTGCGCTCCTATTCAGGAGGCTCTTTCTTGGGTCACCACTGTCCCCAGAGCCAGCCAAGATAGCTTCCTGCTCCCTCACTCCTGGACTTCTCTCACAGATCTCCCAAAGCACAGTGATTCTTATCTTCTCAGCCTGTCCCTCTCTCTGAAGCCTCCCCATGCTGGCCTATGCCTCCCCCTGCACACACACACACACACACACACACCCTCCCTCTTCCCCCACCCATGCTTCTCGATATCAAGATTCTAAGTCTTCTTTGAAAATAAATCTATTATACTCTCAAATAATCATCCAACCCCAACCCCTCCCCTCAAGTTGATTAGCATCTGTGAGCATTATTTAAAGTGCTGCATGGATCCTATTTTGAAAAGCTGTTTCCCCCCTCCCCTTCATGCTGAATCCCCGATGTAGGCTCAAGGCAGGGAGCAGCTCGGCATGGCTGAGAGAGGTCGGCTCTCATTAATACAGATCCCATTTATTTAAAAATAGCAATATTATGCCACTTTCAAATAGCCCGAGTGAGCTAAACCATTAAAGGATTGTGCGTCGCTGACTTCGGACCTATTGTGAAGGCTTAATATTTCACAGCACAGCGACACATGGTACATAACCCACGGAGCAGCACTATTGGTTTGGCTGTTCTGAAGCGAGGAGTAGGGAAATAATTGAAGAGAACATTTTATAGCCCAACACAGAGAAAGGAAGAGAACTGGAGCTTGGAAAATATTATGTGGGCCTCCTGAAACTCAGGATGGGGACTCAGGCAGAGATGGAGTGGCTTTGTCAATGACACACGGATAGATATTCGGGAGCTGGATGGGGAGATGGATGGATAACCCATCACCTGGGTCTCATTCACATTGCTGTCACTTTCCAAAATGAATTCTCCCAATGTGGCTAGCGGACTAGTCTTTTGTATTTCTACCCAAAGCCCAGAAAACAGTCAAATTATGAGATGATTGGAATTAAGTCATATTTGGGAGATTTGTGGATGAATTTGGGGGTGGTGGAGTAATTGCTAAGAAATCCCACTTATATTAGCTTTGATATTAGAGAGATGTCAGTTCTGATCTTGGTTCCACCTCTTACTATTTGACCTACAGTAAATAAATCAAGATCAAGATTCTTAGCTTGCTAGAATCTCAGTTCCTTGGTCTCTAAAATGGGAATCATAAAAATTGCATTCTGAGGCCGTGATGTGGGTTGCACATATGAAACTCAATAAGTGTTGGTTCCTCCTTCTTGCATCTCTATTTGCATTCATTACCACTCTCCTTCTTCCCTTTCCCTGCCTCCTTCTAACACACAGAACTCTCTCGTTTATTGCTGAGCCTCGGGCCTAGCCTGGAACTTGGTCTTTCACAGGCACACCTAGCTCCTGTGGGAATTACCCAGTGTAATCAGCTTCTCACCAGTCCTAACCATCATCCGCAGCACTAAGCTCTTTCTCCAGTCTTAGCCGTCCTAAGATTGCCTTATTTACGTGTACTCTTCCTAAAGAGACTAGGCAGGGAAACCTCAGGAAAGATTTGTGTATTTCTAAGACTCAGGGGTTAGAGGTGCAGATCTTGGGGCTCTGGAAGAGCCTGGCTAGATTCCTCTCATAACCCCAAATTTGCTTCTCCTTAGGTTCTGAGTCCTGTTGGGTGTGGCTGACACCTGGTCATCTTCCTCCAAGACCTATTAGATTCTCCATCAATGATAGCCTCAATGTGTGCGTGTGTGGACTTTCGTGACCTGTTAATGAATCGTAGTCCTCCGTCCACATCTTACACAGTTCAGATCTGAAAGCTGGGAAGACTTCCAGGCCCACTGCCCATGGAAGGAGCCCTCCTCTCACCCCCCACCCTTCGCCCCGGCCAACAGCCTTAGGAATGGAACATTTTACAGTAACAATCATTAGAGACAGAGTAAGAGTAAAATCCCCTGCCCACTGAACCCCTCCTCTCCCACATCCTGTGCTGTGCTTGCCTTCTTATTTTCACATTCTCCTTCCTCCACTGACCTGGTGGTCCTTTGCCTATGAGTAACCACCAGCCTCTTCCTTCATTTTGTAGTTGTTTCTTAAAACTAAAAACAAAACAAAACAAACAAAAAATGTTTTCCCAAATCAAAGGTAGCACAAGCATCATCTTCTGTTTTGTTGCTCTCTTGAAAAAAAAAAAAATCCTTTCATTCTCCCTTCCTTTAACCAACGGGGGCCTCTTGCCCTTCGCCAGAGGTTCTGAGCATGAAGAGTTCAATTGTGGCACCGCAGACTTTAATTAGACTGTGTGTGTGTTGGTGGTGGGGAGGGGGTGAAGGGGAGGGGGAGCTACTGCGTTCCTCTCACCTTACTCCTGCAGCTACAGAGCAAAAGCTGTCTGTGCAGCTGAGGAAGCAGAGTGTGGAGAACCTGGAGGATGGTGAAGAAGTGCCAGACTTTCTGCCTATGGCAGGGGAAAGGGGCATACAGAGTGAAGGTGGAGAGGGGGCTCCCATAGGCTACTCCCCGCTTCTCCACATCCTGCTGGAATACTGCCTTCTTCAAGAAGATCTTGTCAAATCTTGGGGGTTTTCCAGAGATGAAATCACACTTCATGGAATTGTGGTAACCTTGGGAGGTCATCCAGACAGTCCCTACCTGGGGGAAGGGACAAGGGCCAGTCCTGACGTCAATGCTTAAGGTTGGAAGGCAGCAAAACTTTAGCTCTTCTAGTGCGGATTTAATTTAGCTGCCTTCTTTTATAGTGACTATTCATGACTTAATGGATTCCTTTAACCTCTTCTTCTTTATTTTCCTTCATGTTTCTTTCTTTCTTCTCTTTGAATTCCCTTTCAAAATTCCAAAACAGCAACCTTAAGATGGAGGCTGCAAAATACAGAAGCATAATCAAAGGTATTGTATGAAAATCATTTCTATCCTTTTTCTCCTACCTTAAGCCCTGCTTCAGAGAATAGGCAGACCTACAAATGAGATGTAGCTCATTCATGAATTGGTTGTGTATTACTTGGGAACTGATTGTCCCATAAAAATTGATTGACAATTAGGTTGTTGTGTGTGTCCACAGATGGCCATTTAACCTAGCAGTGTCTTTGAAGCACCAGTCTCCTCAAATTTCCCAAGAATTCTGTGAGCAAAGAGTTTCCCACAGCCTAAATGTAGACCCCCACCCCGAATTTTTGAGCTTCTCTAAACCTTGAGTGCCTGACTCAGCCTAAAGTTCCCTGAGGTGGTACTGGGGGTGGAGGAGCAATTACCATGGAATATTAGCATTAGCTTTGGAATTTAGACAACTCCCATTCTGATCTTGAGTCCAGAAACTCCAGAGAAGGTGTTGCTAGGGAGGAGGAGAAGGCCTCAGCCACCCACTTCCCTTGGAAGGCAGCATGGCCCAGCACAACGTGCATGAGGCTGGGTCTTGGTACATATGGTACTGAGCCTTGGCTGAACTATTTTTCACTTTTACAATATTGAGGGAGTCATTTAGTATCTCCGGGCCACATTCTTCTTAATAAGAATATAGACAAACATGAAGAAACACACATAAAAAAACATACATGCCTAGCCAGAAATAAATCTCTAAAAATAATTCGGATGAGAGTATGAGTGTTGGTAGAATAATTAATGTGATTAGAACTCAGTGGTGATAGCCTGGAGAGACTATGAAGAGGGGAAGGGGATACAATATGTATTAAACAATTACTATGAATCACGTACTGCCTTAAATGATTTGTATAGATGGAGAAAGTTGGAAAAATATTATTTAAATATGTCATACCTGCATTCCTCTGAGGGAGGAAATAGTCTTTCTTTAGAAAAATACCTTTGATAAGTTGTTGTGTATTGACAATGAGGTGTTGAGGGCATCTTTTGGAAAGAGACACAGAAACAAAGAGAATGCCAAACTGTTCTCCATAAGAATTGCATAGTTTCTGGTTGAAAATGGCAGTATGAGGCATATAAATCAACCTCTTATTTCCTCTCGAGACAACATTAACCCAACGGTAAAGGAATGCAAAGTGAATAAACCCGTAATAATAAAGAAAATGGGAAGCGAGATCAGAATCACCAGCAGTTGAGCAATTTCAGCAAAGCTTTGGAAAATGAAAACCAGATGAAAGTGGGTTGGTAAATGAAATGGAGTAAGGAAGCTGGGACCCCAGGTATGTTCAGGTGGTGGCTGCAAAGGACGTAGAAGCCAACCTTCCTGCAAAACTGGGTTCAGGTGGGGAAAGGGAGGAGGAGAAGTTTTCACCATGCTCTCTCTTCAGTACAGAGCTCCTATCTTGCAAACAGTAGACAATCTAAGATTCCTGGTATGGATGCAGACTTCCTCATTCTGTCTCCAACCTTACAGATGACTTTGCAACCTGAATCTTAAAGCAAGCCTGACATTGTAAAGCTGTTTCTTGTGGCATCCTTCTTGCTCAAGGAAGCCCATTATAAAGAGAGTCAGATACAAAATAGTTACTTTGGGTAGTCAACTAAGTCTTTATTTTTAAATCCTTATGTGCAAACACAGATTGCCAAATATAGTAGGAAAATCAACAGAGTGAAATATAAACAAGGTAAACAAACAGAACAACTTACTGGGAGGAAACAGTTAAATCATAGAGCAGGAGAAAACTTTCTAAACTCTAACAACCCCAGAGAACTTTGAAATAATATTGTGTCCATTGTCAGCCTAGTCATCATCATCATCATCATCACTGTCATCACCATCACTGATACCGCCTTAGCACTTTTCTGGGACAGGAACTGTTTTAGGCACTTTCCGTATGTTAACTCACTTAATCCTCATAATACCATAGGAGGTACCGATTATAAAGATCCCTCTGTTACAGGTGAGGAAACTGGCATAGAGAGGTTAACTTGTCCAAGTTCACACAACCAGTAAGTGGCAGAGCTGTGATTTGAATGCAGCCAGTTTGATTTTCAAGTCTGTGCTTTTAAACACCACATTAAACTTTTTATCTTAAAAATAAAATAATAAAAATTAAAAAGAGAAAAAAGTCTATAAAATAGAAATAACCAGAGAACAAGGAAGTTCTTGTGAAGATTAAAAATATATGATTGCCAAATTAAAAATTTAGTAGAATAGCTGGAAGATAAGGTCAAAGATACCTTCCAGAATACAGAAGAGAGAGACCAAGGGGGTGGGGAATGGAAGAAAGAAATTGATCAATGAAATTATCCAAAGGTATTCCCCAGAGTCAAAGGAAAGCACAAGTCCTTAGCCTGGAAGGGTCTGCTAAGTGTCTAACACAAAGCATGACAATGATCCACACCTAGACACAAACTGGTGACATTCAAGAACAACAATGATACAGGTGGAAAAAGCATGCCACCATCCAGACTGGCCTCACTTTAAAATGATGACGAGACTCAAGCAGAACCATAAGGTTATCCTGCAACTCCACTACCTTTTCCTAGTTCATTGACTCTGTCACTCACTCTCCTTCTTCAGTCCTTCACAAACTCCTCCTACACTCCCTCTTAGTTGACCAAACAGAAGCAATAAAAGACAGTGTCCTCATGCCCCCACCAGTGCATCTGCTCATCTACCTGAGTCTGTGTCCACTCTGCTTTCTATCACATAATTATATCAAATATAGCCCTATCAATGACAATGTTATAATTTTTGTTTTCAGCTATCAAATATATTTTTAAAAACTGGAGAGGGGAAGAAAAGGCGATTGTATTTACCCAGATCTTTACCATTTCTGCTGCTCTTTCTTTTCTTTTTTCTTTTCTTTTCTTTTTCAAGATGGAGTCTCGCTTTGTTCCCCAGGCTGCAGTGCAGTGGCACAATCTCGACTCAGTGCAACCTTCGCTTCCCAGGTTCAAGCAATCCTCCTGCCTCAGCCTCCTGAGTAGCTGGGATTACAGGTGCCCACCACCACGCCTGGCTAATTTTTGTATTTTTATAGAGACAGGGTTTCACCATGTTGGCCAGGCTGATCTCAAACTCCTGACCTCAAGTGATCCACCTGCCTCGGTCTCCCAAAGTGCTGCAATTACAGGTGTGAGTCACTACTCCTGGCCGCTCTTCCTTTATTTCTGATGTTTCAGGTTTTCTTCTGGAATTATTTTCCCACAGTCTGAAGTCTTCCTTTAGCAATTCTTTTAGAACCTGTTTGTTGGCAATGAATTCTCTTAGTTTTCCTTTGTCTGTAAAACTATTTCACTTTCATTTCTAAAGGATATTTTCACTGGAAATAGAATTCTAGATTGACAGTTTTTTCTTCAACACTTTAAAAATGTTGTTCCACTTTATTCAAGCTTTCAAGGTTCCAGATAAAAAATCTGCAGTCGTTTGAATCATTACTCTTCTGTAAGTAGTCCATCTTTTTTTCCTGACTGCTCTTACGTTTTTGTTTGATTGTTTCTGTCTTTAGTTTTCAGCAGTTTGATTATGATGTCTATGAAAGTGGATATTCTTGGGCCTATTCTGTTTGGGATTTTTTGACCTTCCTGAGTCTATAGGTTTATGTCATTCACCCATTTAGGAATTTTTGAGCAATTATTTTTTCAAATAATTTCTTGGGACTGCAAATTTTTTCTTTTTCTCCTGGAACCTTGATGGCATGAATGTTAGAACTCTTGTTATTGTTCCACAGGTAACTCAGGCTCTGTTAATTCTTTCTTCAATTTTTTTTCTTTATGTTGTTTAATTTCAATAATTTCTAATGATCAATTATAAAATTCACAGACTCTTTCCTCTTTCATCCTGATTCCACTATGGATTTCACCCAGTGGTTTAAAATTTTTCTTTATTGTGTTCTTCAGTTCTAAAATTTCCACTTGATTCTTTGTATCATATTTCTTTCCTGATATGTTCTATCCTTTAAGAGTGTTTTCCTTTACGTCCTTTCCTTTACTTCCTTTTATATATATATATAAAATAACTACTTCAAAGTCTTTGCCAGGTAATTCTAACATCTGTGTTTGCTTGGCATTGGCACCTGTTAATTGTCTTTCCCGTGTGGGTTGAGATTTCCTTAATCCTTCATATGCTGAGTAATTTGGATTGTGTCCTGAACATTTTGGTTATTATGTTTTGAGCTTCTGGGTCTTGTTTAACTCCTATGGAAAATGTTGATATTTTTGTCTTATCAGGCAGCTAACCCAGGGTTCAAGCTGCAGATCATAACTGACCTTCACTGGGTTGTGGTTTCTATGCCTGATCAGTTGTCAATCTTTGCAGTGCCATTTGGATCTGCTCCTATGTGTACCACCCAGTGGCCACAGTGGGGACCCGGGTGCTGGTGAAATACTTCTGTGGTGCCATTCTCAAAATTTTTGGTATGCTGTGTAAGAGTAGATCCATTCCTGCACAGCTCAAGGTGGTCCCTGGAGTTGATATACAACTTTGTGGTATTGTTTTGTTATATTGTTTTCTCAAGCCCCTCTTTTTTTTATCATCTTCCTAGTACTTTCCAGTTCTCTGGTTCTTTCCTTTTTTTACTCCTCTGTCCAGAAAGTTGGGCTTTAGTTCTTCACTTTGCCTTGTGCTACCTGCAATTTGCAACTGTACTTATTTCTGCAGTCAAGCCACAGGAGGACGGAGAAAAAAAAATCAGTGGGAGTTTGTCCTACCCTCTTGGCACCACAGCTTCTCTAAGTGGAGAGGAAGATTCTGGTTCCTCAGAGTTTTAACCACCTTGGATCCTCACTGCTACCACTGTCTTTGCTGCCATTGCCAATATCACAAGATTGCTGGGAACCTGGGTCATCAGAACAGAGAAAAGAAAAAAGAAAAAAAGGGAAATTTCTCCTCTCTCTCTGAGTGTAGGGCTCCCTTTTCCCATTCTTGACCCACAGCTAGATGGCTGCTCCTGGAGCTCCCTCTGCCCAGACCTGGAGGTAGTGAAGGAAAAGTGGGAAACTCACTGCTGATTTTGTGGTATTTCTAATTCTGTTCTTCTCCAATCTGCTGTTATCATTTACTTTTTAGCATCCTGAAAGAGCTTCTCCACTCATGTGTATGGGCTTCATAGCTGTATTCAGTGTGAGAGACAGGGCAATGTGTACTTACCCTGTCAACCCAGATGCAAAACTTGCTTTCAAATTTTGGAGGAAAAATACATTTGAACATAGAGCCATTATTAATTAAGTGAAAGGGATAAATCATGTTATTTTTAGAAATCCAAAGACTTACAATGTTTGCCTTCTAGGCATTCTTCCTAAGGAATTTATCTGAAGATGTATTCCAGCAAAAGAAAGAAGATAAAATAAAAAAGAGGTATATATGGGGTTCTGGAAATTATCGAACTAACATAGGAAAGAAGTGCATATCCACGATAATAGTTGTGCGGTAGGCCTAAAGGGCAACTGGCATAGATTAGAGCAGATGGTTTAATACTTCTGGAATTATATTTCCATGAAGAAAATGGATTCCGTGTAATAAATAACTGTAGCCCTACTGATTTAAGGATATACTAAGGGTACATTCTTCTTTTCTCAAAAGTGAAAGAAAGAAAATTTCAGCAAATATAAAAATTCACATAAGAAGTGAATGGTTAACATTTGAAATGAAATAAAGTTTGTCATGTTTTAAGTATAGTTCTTGAGTGTGGAAAAAAGGATACATTTAACCTAGATCATAGGAACGTTGTCTATCCAGTGACAAAAGAATCATGATGTTGGCTTCACTGAGAAAGAAACATAATTCTAACTTATTTCTTGTCTATGCAGTAAAAAGTATTTCTATAGAAATATTAATGTAAATATTATATTAGTAACAATGGCCTAGGTTATGCTGAGCTAACAGACTCAGCTCTCTTGATTGTCTGAGCACATGAAAGCTTATTTCTCAGTCACCCCACATGGCCTAGGCAGGTCAGCATGAGACTCTGTCCCCCCTACTCCTGGTCACAATGGAACCCCGGTGATGAGGCTATGCCACTGTGGAGCTGCACCATCTAGAACATTTGGCTTCCTAAGCTACAGCAGAAGGAAGAGAAACATCAGTAAATCTCACTGGGATCTAACGGTCTCAACCGAAAATGACTCATAAGATTTCTCATATTTCACTGGCTAGGGTCAGTCATAGTTCTCTGCCCATCCAACGGTAAGGAAGATGGAGAATGTAGGAGAGCAAATGAAGTATGTAGTGGGTATCACTGACCGCCATCTTTGTTCATTGGCACTCAACTTCAAGAAGAACTTACATGAGAGGCCACATACTGGTTACTTGGAGCAAATACAAACTGCAGATGAACCTGCTTGGAGTATACAAACTTTAAAAACTTGGATGTCTTTAAATGGGACTCCCCATTTCTAGTTTATTACAGTCCTCAATACTCTCTCTGCCATGACTCATATATACTGCAAGTCTGGTTCCTGAAGGCACTCGTGACTCCTGCAATATAAAACAAGGAAGACCTAACAATATACAGTATGATGTGATGTTCCTCTGTATGATGAAAAGTAAAGGTATAGCTGGCTGACAGAGTGGGGTGTAGAAAAGTACATGAAGAAATAGGAAGGAAAATAGGTGTGCTCATATCTTCATTTTGTAGAATAGGAAGCCAAGAGATGCTACTTGATATAAATGAAACAAAACATCTATATTTCCAGGTATCATTTAAAATGATGAATGTAATTGATAGAACTAAAAAGTAATAAGTATACAAGTTGGGAGGAAAAAAATGAAAATGACATTACATGTGGTATGAATATAAATCTTTATATTTTAGGTGGGTAATCAATAGATAATATCTGTGGTCAATAAATCAAGAAACAGGTATAAATATACCATTTAGAGTAAGGAGGAAATCGCCAGAAGCCTTCAAAACAGAAATGGTTTTAAGCGGTTTCCTCTAAGGGGTGGGATTAGAGGAGGAGAGGGATAGGCAGGGGAGACTGCTGATTTAATTATAAGAATTTCTGTACTATTTGGTTTAAATAATAATAATAATACATTGCTCTGATGAAAACATTTTTAAATTCTTTTAAAAGATAAATGAACAGGGATTCAGTTATGCAGGGAGCAGATATGATTTGAGAGAGGAGGAAGAGGGGAGAAAAGTACAGGGTGGGGAACCTGGAGTCCATGGAGAAATGAAAAAGGTGAGATGGTCTCTACCGAGTGGTCTAAGGTCTTTTAAGAATATAAGTACCAGGTTGGGCGTGGTGGCTCATGCCTGTAATCCCAGCGCTTTAGGAGGCCGAGGCAGACAGATCACAAGGTCAGGAGATCAAGACCATCCTGGTCAACATGGTAAAACCCCATCTCTACTAAAAATACAAAAATTAGCTGGGCATGGTAGTGCATGCCTGTAATCCCAGCTACTCAGGAGGCTAAGGCCGGAGAATCGTTTGAACCAGGGAGTCAGAGTTCGCGGTGAACCAAGGTTGTACCACTGCACTCCAGCCTAGTGACAGAGTGAGACTCTGTCTCAAGAAAAATAAAAATAAAAAAAGAATATACATCCTAATATTTAATTTTAGGGTGTTTCTATTTTTGGACTATAAGCTCTTGTCATTATCACAAACCTTGTTAGCTGTCTGCTATACACACACAACCAACTTACATGTTTCCCTAGGAAGAACACTAGAGACAGAGGGCTGAGTCCCAAGTAGAGGGCACTGATAAGTAGAAGGAATGGTAGCAAGATGAGGATGAGATCACATAGGAGCAAGAAGTCAACAACTGAAGGGATTGTGAAGATCAGAGCTCTCTGACATTCATGGGAATCTCAGGAAGACCTTAACTTTCTAATGGAATGTGAGATAGATGACTTGGGTCAATTTTCTTTAAAGTCAGAGGATAGAATGCTCTCAGCTGCCATTTGTAGTGCTTAAGTTATCCTACTCAGTTCTCAAAGCAACCTTGTGAGGTATTTCTTCATTAATTCAACAAACATTGAAAAAATGTTTGCATATGGTACTGTTCAGTAAATCTTTATTATTATCCTCAAGGATGGTGGACCTTTTCTCATAGCTCCACTAGGCAGTGCCCTCTGTGTGGGGGCTCCAACCTCACATTCCTCTCTGTGCTTCCCTAGTAGAGGTTCTCCATGAGGGCTCTACCCCTGCATCAGATTTTTGCCTGGACATTCAGGCTTTTCCATACATCCTCTGAAATCTAGGTGGTGATTTCCAAACCTCAACTCTTATACTCTCTGCACCCGCAGGCTTAACACCACATAGAAGCCATTAAGGTTTACAGCTTGCACCCTCTGAAGTAGTGGCTTGAGCTCTACCTGGGTCCCTTTGAGCCATGGCTGGAGTTGGAGCAGCCGAGATGCAGGGAGCACTGTCTTGAGGCTGAGTGGGGCCCTAGGCCTGGCCCACAAAACCCTTTAGTCCTCCTAGGCCTTCAGGCCTGTGATAGAAGGGGCTGCTGTGAAGGTCTCTGAAATGCCATCAAGGCCTTTTCCCCATTGTCTTGGCTGTTAGCACTTGTCTTCCTTATAGTTATACAAAATTTCTCTAGCATGTGGTTGCTCAGCAGCCCACTTGAATTCTCCTGAAAATAGGCTTTTCTTTTTTACCACATGACCAGGCTGCGGTTTCCAAACTTTGATGCTCTGCTTCCCTTTTAAATATAAGTTCCAATTTTAGGTCATGTCTTTGCTCATGCATATGAGAATAAGTGGTCAGAAGCAGCCAAGCCACATATTGAACCCTTTGGTGCTTAGAAACTTCTTCCATCAGATACCCTAAACAAATCACCACTCTCAAGTTCAAAGTTCTGCAGATCTCTAGAGCAGGGGGACAATCTAACCAAGTTCTTTGCCAAGGCATAGCAAAAGTGCCCTATGCTCCAGTTCTCAGTAAGTTCCTCATATCCATCTGCGGCCGCCTCAACCTGGCCTTCACTGTCACATCACTATTAGCACTTTTATTGCAATCATTTAACCAGTCTCTAAGATGTTCCACACTTTCCCTCATCTTCCTGTCTTCTTCTGAGCCCTCCAAACTCTTCCAACCTCAGCTTGCTGTCCAGATCCAAAGTTGCTTCCACATATTCAGGTATCTTTATAGCAATTCCTTATTTCTTGGTACCAATTTTCTGTATTAGTTCATTCACTCATTGCTATAAAGAAATACCTGAGACTGCATAACTTATTTTTTAAAAAGAGATTTAATTGGCTCATGGTTTCACAAGCCATACTAGAAGCATTAAGCTGGCATCTACTTGGCTTCTGGGAAAGCCTCAGAAACTTATAATCATGATGGAAGGCAAAGGGGGAGTGAGGCTTCTCACATGGTAGAGCAGGAGAAAGAGAGAGGGTGCAAAGCAGGTGGCATAAACTTTTAAAAGACCAAATCTCATGAGAACTCACTGTCATGAAAACAGCACCAAGGCGATGGTGCAAAACCATTCATGAGAAACTGTCCCTATGATCCAATTACCTCCCACTAGGCTCCACCTCCAACATTGGGAGGTACAATTCAACATGAAATCCAAACCATACCAAATCCTATGTCAGCAAATCTATATTTCTTCAGCCTTCAGATAGAAGCACTTTGGGTGATAAAAAACAAACCCACATCCAGAGTAGGTATCAGTTATAGAAGGGAAAATTACTGCCCTTCCTAGGGTAGAGGGGTTCAAGGTAATCTACTTGCCACAAGTGGCTGATGTGTCTCCATCAATGTAGGATGCCACATTGGTATCTCAGCATTGGTTTCTGCTCCTAACATTAAGCAGTAACCACAGCTAGATCAACTTTGGTGAGAGGGAGTCGATGCAGTGGGCCCATGCCAAGTCTGTCACCACGGCACTGGAGAAGCCCCAGGACAGCAAGCAAAAGATGTACAGAGATACTATGTCAGCATGAGGTAGAGCAAAGGCTGCACAGAACTCTCCATTGCAGCCAGGGCTGAAATCAGATGTGAGGTGAGGGAGCTGGAGTCAGGCCACAGATGCACCTGATCCAGTTGTCTTCTTTAGGATAAATAAATACAAAACATCTTAATTTTGAAAATTAAAAAAAAACAGCTATGTGAACACATTGCTAGATGCTTTAAAAGCCTTTGCAAGGAAGAGGTACTTATGAAGTTGCTGAGATGGGCTCAGAATGCAGTTGGTGGAGGGCTGGCGAAGTTCTTGTTTCTGATTCTGGCTTGGATGCTTATTGAGCATGAAAGATTAAAGCTGGGAAAGTCTTTGGAAAATGCTGTGGGAACCCAGCAAGATTTTGATCTTGCTTGTTGCTCTGAGTGTTGCTATAGTTTTCCTTTTTTTAGCCTCAGAGAATATCAGAGGTAGTTGGGACCATAGGAACATCCTGGTCTCATTTCCATTTCACAGATGAGAAAATTGAGGCTTGTAATTTGAAAGGTCAGCCCAAGGTTACTCAGGCAGTTGTTGGCAAAGATGGATGAGAACACTATGGTTTAAGGTTAATGTTGTAGATCTTAAGCAAATGTCTTGGTAGATCCCCTTACATTCTATGTGTTATTAGAATATTAGTAGTTGCTCAGTAAAATCCTGCCCTGCATTCTTGCCCCAGCATCAAGGAGGAGTGTAAAGAAATGCTTAGCCAGACTTCACAATCATGGGTACTGGCTTTCCTTCCTCATTTTTCTATCAGTGCCCTCAGGGAATCTTCTAAATAAATTGTACATTTGGTCTGCATCTGTTGCTTCTGCACTTCTCATAAAAACTGCTTGTGATGATTTTGTTTTTGCTTAAAATGATATTTTGGTTCTTTGCATTCTATGTAGTTATACAATCTTTTATCCTACCTTCTGCTTTCTCATTTAAAATCCTAGAGAAATTAATGTATCATCCACCTATCTAAGATAGATCTATTTGTCCACCTGTCTGTCATCCACCTGCTCATCCATCCTTCCATTCATCCATCCATCCATCCATCCATCCATCCATCCATCCATCCATCCATTCATTGTATCTATCATATCAGTTAAATGTTTATAAAGGAAGATGTGTGGCTTAAAGGGAGGAACCGTTCAATAACCTGGAACAGGCAGATGTTTTTGAATGAGGATGCCCTGCCTAGAGGTGTGTCCTGTTCTTGGTCTGTTGAAACAAAGCAAAGTGTAAAGAATGAGACCATTCTTAGATCACTACATATCTTGCTAGACAGAGCCACTCCCTTTCTCTCTGGGAAACTCCTTTCTCCCAGGTCTTTGTCATGAGCTGACCATAATCCAGCAGAGACCAATACATTGTTTCCTAATTTTGGCTAGTCCAGTTTGATGGAGCAGAAGCCAAAGGCTCTAGAGCTAAAGCACACCAGAATAGAAAAAGTGGGAATCATTTTTTTTACAAAGAGCAGAAAGCACAAGTGATAAGGTTATAAAAATAGCATACAAGTGAATGGTCAGGTCTCTGCTTCTACAGACACATCTGACTTGGTCTCAACGTTGAGTGACCCATATAGGATCTCACTGCACCCTGTACGTTTTTTGGTAATCATTATGATTCTGGTAGTTATCTGTTCAAGGTCAGTGTAGCTTTAGCCTCACAGTAGGTGTTCAATATGTATTATGTTGACTGAATGAATAAATGAATGAATGAACTTACTTTACTCAACGGCCAGATCTTAGCCTAAGGACCACCTTCTCTTCCTCCCTCCCCATCCTCACTCTCAGAAATCATGAAGAAGCCATCTTTGGGAAGGTAGCTTCAGGAAGATGTTATTCAGCCAGTACTGGCAGCCTGTCATTTTTTCAGTCCTCCTCCTGCTCTCCAGGGCTTCCTCTCACTCTTGCTCCTCCCTGCCTTCCCTCCTGCTTCCTTCTTTCCCTCTCCTTCCATACCTACCTTCAGAGGCCCCAGACTCAAACTGCTGGGAAGTTTCTTCAAACAGGATTGAAATTGCTTTAAATATTAGGGGATTAGGGGAAGACAAACAGACCTGGGAAAGGTCTGTGTTTGGGGGATTAGGATTAGATCTCCTCTGCTGTCCAAGCATTAGCAGAGGCCCCACTGCCTACCTCTGGGCTCGGCCCTCTGAGGCTCCAGCAGCTAATGGTTGGGCCTCTGGTACAACCTACATCCTTGGGCAGATCTCGCTGCAGTGTTCCATATTGAGAATATTCTGATGAAGCCCCAGTCAGGCAGCCTCTGCTATTTCTCATCCCTAGTACTCCTCTCCAGGAAACTACTACCCACTGAGTTAGCTTGAAATAAGACCTATTTTCTACCACTGCCTGTAACCTTAGCCAGTGATACCAATAGACCATGCAGAAGGCTGAGTATGCTTCTGTGAACTCGGTATGGGGATGAGAATGGATGAGAAGTTCTGGGGCCAGGAAACATGAGGTAAGACCCAACACGGGACACAAAGAGTGCGGGATATAGGCATTCATGTCTGTTTATGCTAATAAGCATTCAAATGCATCACGACTTATGTCATGGCTAAAGCCCCCTACTGGTTATAATTCAATATTTATCAAAGTAGATTTTATGACTAATTAGAGTCTTAGAATCTTAGTGTTTGAATAGACCATAGAGGTCTCATTGAAGGAAAACCTCCCCTACAGAATCCCTGGTGGGTCTTTACGCATTCTCTTCTGAAACCTCCTGGGTGACAGGGAGCAAGATGGTTCATTGCACAGCTCTGAAATTTTGGAAAATCTTCTCTGTATTAAAAATATGCTCCTTGTAGCAGCAGATACGTTGGTCCTGATTCCACTTTTATAACTAAATGTACATATATAAATCTCAACTTGGAATTTGAAGTGCATAAGGAAGAATTTCTTAAACAGACCACAAAATGAATTAATCATAAATGAAAAGACTTATACATATGACAATATTAAAATTGTAATCTGTCCATCCAAAGACCCCATTAAAATGTAGAATGCAAGCCATTTCCTAGGGTAAGATATTTGATGTACACACATCTGACAAAGGCTTTAATTTCATAACATACCAGTAATTCCTCCAAACAATGAAAAGAAAGACAAATTGATGAAAACATGAACAAAAGGCTGGATGACACTTGTAAATGGCCAATAAATAAGTGAAAAGGTGCTCAACCTCATTAATAACTAGGTATATTCAAATTAAAACCACATCAGACTATTGCTACATACTCATCAAATTGGCAGAAAACATAAAAGTCTGACAATAGCAAGTATGGAGAAAGATGAGGTTCAAGTTAAGTTTTATCATGGCTAGTGGAATGGTAAATTGGAGCAAACAGTTTGAAAAATAGTGTTAGCCGGGCGCGGTGGCTCAAGCCTGTAATCGCAGCACTTTGGGAGGCTGAGACGGGCGGATCACAAGGTCAGGAGATCGAGACTATCCTGGCTAACACGGTGAAACCCCGTCTCTACTAAAAAATACAAAAAAAACTAGCCGGGCGAGGTGGCGGGCGCCTGTGGTCCCAGCTACTCCGGAGGCTGAGGCAGGAGAATGGCGTAAACCCGGGAGGCGGAGCTTGCAGTGAGCTGAGATCCGGCCACTGCACTCCAGCCTGGGCGACAGAGCCAGACTCAGTCTCAAAAAAAAAAAAGAAAAATAGTGTTTAGTGTCATCTGATGAAGCTGAAGATATGCAAACTCTATGACCCAGAAATGCTCCTCCTGGATATTTACCCCATGGGTGCTCATGTGTACCAGGATAGACAAATGACGCTGCTCACAGCAGCACTGTCAGTTTAATGGCCTCACTTTGGAAAAAACCCAAGTGTTTACTAACATTAGGTTGGATTAATAAATTATGGTATGTTAATGCAAGGGAAATATTATACATTAACAAAAACGAACAAACCATAATTACAAGCAACAGCATGAATAACTCTTAAAAACTCACAATGTTGAGCAAAGGAAGTTAGTATAGGATACATCTTTATTTATATATAATTCAAAAGCAGGCAAAAATATATTGTTTGAGTTGCATATTTAGGTGATAATCTATTAGTAAAATTTTAAAAAGTTGGTTGCCGTAGTAGACGGAACTGTGAGGTTGTGATTACCACTGAGGGCCAAAATACGGTGCAGTAGAGAAGGCAAGGCATGGACGAGGGTGGCAACGTTATGTATCCTGTCTTGCGGGGGGGAGGCGGTGGTTACATGAATTTCTTTTTAAATAATAGGTTAAGCTATATATTTATTTTCCATACTTTTCTACATGTGTATTACACTTCACAATTTCACAAATAGTTTTAAGAATATAATTCTAAAAACTATTTTAAAGTTCATATGAAACCAAAAAGGAGCCCAAATACCCAAGGCAATTCTAAGCAAAAAGAACAAAGCTGGAGACATCACGTTACCTGACTTCAAACTATACTGCAGGGCTACAGTAACCAAAACAGCATGGTAGTGGTACAAGAGCAGACACATAGACCAATAGAACAGAATAAAGAGCCCAGAAATAAGACCATACCCATATAAGCATCTGATCTTTGACAAAGCTGAAAAAAAGCAACAGGGAAAGGACTCTCTATTCAATAAATGGTGCTGGGATAAGTGGCTAGCCATATGCAGAAGATTGAAACTAGACCCCATCCTTACAACCATATACAAAAATCAAGTCAAGTTGGATTACAGACTTAAATGTAAAACCCAAAACTTAGAAAACCCCAGAAGATGACCTAGGCAATACCATTCTGAACAAGGAATGGGCAAAAATTTCATGACGAAGAGGCCAAAAGCAATCACAACAGAAGCAAAAATTAACAAATGGGATCTAATTAAACTTAAGAACCTCTGCACTGCAAAAGAAACTATCAACAGAGTAAACAGACAACCTGTAAGGATCTTAAACAAATTTACCAAAAAATCCCAAACAACTCCATTAAAAAGTGGGCAAAGGACATGAACAGACATTTTTCAAAAGAAGTCATACATGTGGCCAGCAAGCACATGAAAAAAGCTCAATATCACTGATCATTAGAAAAATATAAATCAAAACTACGATGAGATACCATCTCACATTAGTCAGAATGGCTCTATTAAAAAGTCAAAAAATAACAGATGCTGGCTAGGTTGCTGAGAAAAGGGAACACTTATATACTGTTGATGGGAATGTAAATTAGTTCAACCACCGTGAAGAACAGTGTAGTGATTCCTCAAAGAGCTAAAAACAAAACTAACATTCAACTCAGCAATCCCATTACTGAGTTATACCCAGAGCAATATAAATCATTCTACCATAAATACACATGCACATGAATATTCACTGCAGCACCATTCGCAGTAGCAGAGACATGGAATGAACCTAAATGCTCATTAATGACAGATAAAGCACTAAGGAATACTATGCAGTCATAAAAAAGAACAAGATCATGTTTTTTGAAAGAATATGGATGGAGCTGAAGGCCATTATCCTTAGCAGACTAATGCAGGAACAGAAAACCAAATACTACATGTTCTTACTTATAAATGGAAGTTAAATAATTAGAACTCATGGACACAAAGGTGGGAACAACAGATACTGGGGCCTTCTTGAGGGTGGAGGGTAAAAGGAGGGAGAGGAACAGAAAAAAATAATTGTTGGGTACCATGTTTAGAACCTGGGTGACAAAATAATCAATAAAACAAACCTCCATGACACAAGTTTACCTATATAACAAACCTGCACATGTATCCCTGAGCCTAAAATAAAAGTTTTTAAAAAACAGTAGAGACTTGACAAAAGTGAGAAGAGAAAAATAAAAGAATGTAATTCTAATCTTGACAGCTATCATGTCCCACTTAAACTCTCTTTTCCAGGCTACACATCATGAGCTCCTTTAATAGACACAATTTCCAAAGCCCTTGCTACCTTAGAGACCTTATTCTTCCTTCCTTCCTTCCTTCCTTCCTTCCTTCCTTCCTTCCTTCCTTCCTTCCTTCCTTCCTTCCTTCCTTCATTCTCCTTCCTTCCTTCCTTCCTTCCTTCCTTCCTTCCTTTCTTTCTTTCTTTTTTTTTTTTTTTTGAATGAGTCTCACTCTGTAAGCCAGGCTAGGTCTGGTGGTGCAAATCTCCAGCTCACTGCTTCGCCTCCTGGGTTCCATGCATTCTATCCTGCCTCTCGGCCTCCTGGTGGCTGGGACTGGGTGCCCGCCACCCATGCTGTGGCTAATTTTTTGCATTTTTAGTAGAGACGGGGTTTTACCATGTTAGCCAGGATGGTCTCAATCTCCTGACCTCATGATCTGCCCACCTTGGCCTCCCAAAGTGCTGGGATTACAGGCATGGGCCACCACTCCTGGCCGTATTTCTTTCTTCTTATCTATCTATCTATCAATTATCTATCTATCTATCTATTTATCTGAACAATGACTTTTATCCTCATTAGGAGTGGTTAAAAATCAAAGATAATAGAGGTGAGAAACTTCAAATAAGAGTAACTACAAGTCCAATTTCTACTTTATAAAGTTCGCACAAGGAGAGTTGTCATCAATAAAATAAACAAACCATTAAATGCATAAACCATTAGATGCAAACAGAAGTGTCTACACATTCATAATTTCTTAATCTCTTATCCTTGATGATAATGAGTCCATTGACAGATATTACTGGTGAAAGCTACCAACAGATGCCAACATAGGCAAAATCAACTGCAGAGTTTCAGGCTGTTTAAAGAGCCTGCCTAGGACTGGAAGCAGGGCCCACCTCATCATCTCGCCAGATGTGGACACTGTCTTCCTGAGAGGCTTCTGCCTTGCAGCCTAGGGTGATGAGATCTAGCTCCCTACTTCTCTCTGCTCAGAGGTACTGGCTGGACCATAGGGCAAACCTCTGGTCTCAACACAAAAGGCAACCCCGGAGACTTCCCAGTCAGGCCTTATTTAGGGACAACAGATCGTATCTTTTTTTCCCCTCGAGCCAGATACCCCAGGGAAGGAATAAAGCTTGGGGAAAGGTGAGGTCTTGCATGGTCACTTACAAATGCTAATTAACGAGGACTACTTGGCAGCTGTAAGTCCTTTCTGATTGCCTGAGTTGTGAGAGGAATACAAAACACCCAGGTGAGGGGGAGTAGCGGGCAGCCCCTGGGAATGGGGGCTGAAATGTGATTCTCTCTTCACCCACCCCCTCTCTCAGGCACTGGTGACAAAGACTCCTGTGTCTAGTCAATCAAAACATCTGTCTACCTGAAGCTTTGCTCCAGGTCTTTATTTACCATTATTACTATGTCAGACTACCCAGTTTTCACATGAACGTAGCCCTCCTGGGGCCTGAGCTCCCAGCGAGTGTGCCTGCAGTTAGATCAGGGAGAAAGTCTATTTGTCCTGCTCTCTCGGGGAAGCTGAGCCCCTTGACTTTAGCTGCTTCAGGCCCGGAGAAGGCATTGCCTTCTGAATGACACTGACCAAAGTGTAACTGGACACTGACCAAAGTATAAATGGACAGGTTAGGAAATTTAATTCTGCTTTTTAATGAAACATATAGGGCTTATTGATGCATATTTTCAGTTAAGAAGGTGCATCTCAAATGGGAAAAGTAAGGTGTCTCCTGAGATGAAAGCACCTTCTGAAAAAATCTTGTAAAGCAGCTTAATCAGTACAGGCATGGAGATTCAAATGGCGGCCCTCCAAGCCTTGTCTAAATAGTCTCCTTCCTCTAGGTAGCGCCCATCCTCTCTCCCTCTTTCTCCCTCTGCCCTCTTCCTGTAGATTGCTCTTGGGCATATGCTAATGTGAGAGGTCTTGAGAGATAGGTGGATTGCTCCCAGGGTGAGGTAGGGTAGGCTATGGGTCTACCTGCCCCACGGGGGCCAAGAGTCTGCAATGCATGACAGGACGGGACCCAACAAGCCAGGAACCCAGAAATCACCAAAGTAACCGATGAGGCTGACTTTGCTCATTCAGCCAAGATAGACTGAGTACCTCACATAGATCAGGGATTGCATCTGAATTCCTCAGACTTCTTTCATTTTGCCATCTTCTGATAATTTTCGGGTTTTCTTCTCACGTATTAAATAATTACGGAGTTTTTAGAGTAAGAAAGGTTCTGTAACACACCCAGGCCTTTTACGACCATTAAGAGCCAGCAGGGAAAGATGTTTTGCCTTAGATTACTAGGCTAGGACTTAACAAATTAGAACTTCAACCCGGATCTCTTTTATTTGTTGAGACCTGCTTGATTTATTCTGATTATTTAATACACAATGATGCAACTGTGATCCCAAAGTGTGCAAAATTAAAACCTTCAACTGCAGCTGACGAGAGGGTAGGGAATGGTGTACCTGGGGACCGTGATGAGTCAGGAACGACTCGCAGGCAGCCATGACCAGGGCAGTCTCCTCCCCAGGGCCGGGGGTGGGGGAGTGACCTGAGGAGCAGGGCCCAAGGGTAGCCCAGGGCCGGGGAAGGGGGCAAAAACCTCCTCCTGGCCTAGGTCAGGAGCCCAGAAGTGCCACATGGCTGAGGGGGCAGCAGCTGGGTAGGACCAGAGGCAGGGCCAGGAGAGCACCATTTCCTGGAGGGTTGTAAGGTAGGGAGGTGCCCTACAGAAGGCAGGAGGGGCCACCGGCCCCACGGGTGGGAGCCGGGCTGGAGGAGGCTGCAGCAAGAAAGACCTGAGGCAGGCACAGGTCCTGAGAGCCCGGGTTGGCTGGACTTGGGGGGCTCGCAGGGCAGCCTGGCCCAGAGAACAGTCCTGACTCTGCAGGGATGCCCAGGGAAGGACCGCAGACCCCTCAGGACCTCCTCTCCTCTCTCCCTGGAAAGGAGCTGGGGAACCTGTAGTGCAAATATGTGGACCACTCAGTTATGAAGGGAGGCTACCCAAAGGGGGACACTGGGGTGCACCCCTTCCACCACCTCTGCCTCTGACAAACAAGATGGGGAAGAAGAGTGAGTGTGTGGGCCCTGCTGCCTCCCCAAAGCCCTTTCCCCCAGGACCCCTAGATGTGGGAGAGAGCAGAGAGCTGAGGAGCCCTGACAACCCAGATCTCTTGACTCCACGTTTTGTATGTTTTCATTTGCATTCGGGTTTAACAGGCATCTCTGTGCAATTTTGGGAATGCACAATTACAAAATCTCCAACATTTGGCAGAAAGGGACACTCAGATAGGTAAAATGACTTGCCCAAGGTCACTCAGCAGGTAGGACAAGAGAAGACTGGAGTCTTTAATCTCTGGACTTCAGGCCAACCCCATTTCCATTCAGCCTGTGGTTTTCTTGGGCTGGAATTCTCCTTTTGCTCCCTTTTTCGTTGTCTCCTTTTTGGATTTTGCCATAACCTTCTCTTCTCACATGGAAGGCTCCAAGCCACACAATGGAAATAACCACCTATGCAGCAGAAGGACACTCTCATTCCCCCATCCACCCACTGGGGCTCCTGGCGTGGTAGCCAGGACAAATGTCTCCTTTGGAGATGGGATCTGGAGATGAGGAATAATAATAAATTGAGAGTTGAACAGGATTGAGTGTTGCACACACCTCCCCATCTGCTCTGGTACAGGCTGCTGGATTCGCCTTAGATTAGGTCTCTGTTTCTGATCTGACAACAGATGCCCGAGCCATAAATAACTGTGTGTTTTTCCCTTGAACTTTCACTGCCATCTCCCGATGTCTCGTGTCACATTGCATTCTGGGGAGAAGTGCAGTGGAGCATGCTGCCATCTCCTTGTCCTCCCTCTGTCCCTCTTCTCTGGGCGGCACCACCCCAGTGAGTCCTAAAGTGGACTCTGCAAATGAAAGAGCTGCGGGCATTGGTGAGGTTTTCTGTGGAAGCTGGTGATTAGGGGCCCAGGATTCCTGGCCCGTTCCCCATTCACCCAACTCAACCCTGGCTTCTCTCAGATAGACTGAAATCATTGTCTGCGTGGGCAGAAATCACCTGCATGAGGTCATGGTAAAATTAGATCCCTGACCTGGCATTTGGTAAAAACAAGAGAGGTAACAGGGAGACTTTGCAGGCAGCTAGGCCAGCCTGTGAACCTCCAGGGCAACTGATGCCCTAATGTGATGCTGACCCCCGTGCCCCCAAGGAGTGACACTAATACATAAGGAAAAATCTCCTTCAGCCCTGCAGGGAGAAGCTAAACAACTGGAGTCCTCATCCTTCATGGTACAGTATACCATCTTCCCTGCTTCCTCTCTCCTCCATTTCTCTCTTTTTCTAACTGTGGCTCATTTAGGAATCCAGAGAAGTTATCCTTGCTACATATCAAAATGGAACATTATATAATCAACAAAACCTAAAGCTTAGCTCTTTCAGCTTGTCTTAGTGACGGATGAAAAATGATAGCAGAATAGCAAGATCAGATGTTGGCAAAGGTTCAGAATTAGAACCAATTCCATTTTCTGCAGCTCTGTCTCCATGCTGTATATCTTCTTTCTCCTTCTCTTTCTCCTTCCTCTCTCTTGACCTCCTTTTCTCACACTATCCTCTCAATCTCCGACATCTCTTTCAATTTCTCTTCCGATTTCCCAATCATTCTTGTCACGTTTCCCTTCCTTATCAGACTCTCTGCCATCTCTCTATGTTCCCCTCTTTTCTGTCTTGGCTTCTGTTTCTCCCTCTTTCTTGCTCTCAAGGTCTCTGTGGGCCTCTATTTCTCTCTTTCTAATTTCCCTTCATTTTCTCAGTCTCCCGAGGTTTCTGGTAAGAGATGCTCATGACACAGACATGGTCATGCTACCTCAGTGCCTGACTACCTTTGCCACCCCAGACCCACTCCACTCCCAGAGATAAGGAAGTTCAAGGCGATGGAACATGGTGCATTGCTTTTCCAGCTGCTTGGCTTGGGGCATTTCTCCTCATGGTGGTCTCAACAGAGGATCAGCAGTTCTCCCTGGAGTGACCAGGCAGAGACCCTTGCTTTGCCTTCACTTTTCCTAGCCATGGACTTTGCCCCCCTGTTCAAGGGCTCAACTTACTCGCCCTTCTCCTTCTGTTTCCTCCCCGGCCTCTGGTCTTTATCTTTCTCTCTGGCTCTTGACCTTATTCCAGCTCCCCCTTTATTCATCGACTTCTCCCCAACACTGTTTTTCATCTGTTTGCTGTATTAGTCCATTTTCACACTGCTGATAAAGACATACCCAAGACTGGGCAATTTACAAAAGAAAGAGGTTTAATGGCCTTACAGTTCCATGTGCCTGGGGAAGTCTCACAATCATGGTGGAAGGCAAGGAGAACAAGCCACATTTTACATGGATGGCAGCAGACAAAGAGAGAGCTTGTCCAGGGAAGCTCCTCTTTTGAAAACCATCAGATCTCATGAGACTTATTCACTATCCTGAGACCAGCACAGGAAAGACCCACCCCCATGATTCAATTATCTCTTACTGGGTTCCTCCCATGACACATGGAAATTGTGGGAGTTATAATTCTAGATGAGATTGGGGTGGGGACACAGTCAAGCCATATCACTTTGTCTTGTCTCATGATCTAACTCCAGCCCTGTTTCTTTCCTTTTGTTTTTCTTTCTCATTTTCCTTCATCCTGTCCGTATCTTCCTCTGACGCACTCATATAGACAAGTTTGTCTTTCTCCTGGGGGAGACTCCAGGCTCTTTTCCTGTAGAGTATGCAACACTTTCCTACCATCAACACCTTCGTCTCTTCTCTTGGTCTTCCTGCAGCCCAGAGTCTCTGCTCTAGGTGTAGCATCTACTTTTGTTTTGCAGAAAAACTGGAGTGCTTCACCTGTTTCTGCAGACCTGGGTGTTCCTGAGCAGATTGAGTTCAATGTGGCATACCACTTAATAAGCCAGTGAAAAACCAGAAACAACAATTTAGGGGAGATCAATGAAAAAATACTCTTGTAAACCATTTTAGGATTCATTGACATCAAGGAGAGGAGACTAAGTGGGGACTGAGTAGAGTCTGCAAGTAGGTGAAGGGATATGGTATAGGGTGAGGCATATACAGTTATTTTTCATGTGAACAAAAAAATATGTAGCAAAAATAAAGAGTGAAGGATTAGCTGAAGTCATGGGGATCTGGCTAGGAGATCCATGAGCAGCTGGGAAACATTACCCAGAGAGGTTATGGGGCTGCTCTGAGATAGTTTTGGAAAAGGGTCAACTTATCTCAATGGAATGGTTTTGGTGGTGTCCTTCCTTGTGGCAGATGATGGAAAAGGTGACCTCCAGTTCCCTTTGTGTTTTTAGCTTCTTGTTTTCTCCTTAGCCACAACAGCATTCTGACTCTGTGAATTTGTGACTGCAGATGCCTCATTAGCCCCTGTAAATAGCGATGTAGCCTTGCTATGTGAGCCTTCACAGGCATGATTCATCATTCCAGTGCACTGACTTGACACAGCCCACTCCTGCTTTGATGCCTTCCTTCCTAAGAGGCCCCCCTCCTTCCTCTCTCAGGGTACCAGGCCTATCCTGTATTCCTTCCCTGGGACCTGGCCAGATGACTTGGAAACCCTCAGGAAGTTGGGGTTCTCAGGCCTAGGTCCCATTTCCTAGTCAAACAAGTCAAATGAGTAGCCCGATTCTGCCTCTTCCTTGGACAGTTCCTGCCTCCCTTCTTGGTCTTGCTCAGCATAATCTGGGCAGCAGGCATGATACAAAGCAAGGCAGTGCGGCTGGCCAGCCAAGACCATTCTGCATTCCCAAGCTTTGAGACAGAGTCGTCAAGGTCTGAAGACCGCCAAAGGGCATCTTATTGAGTGAGACATGCATTTTTAATAAACTATATTTGACTCCCATGATGGGCAAGTTATTAAGTCGTTTGACAGCCAATGGCATGAGGAAATGAAAGAATACCTTGAAAGTAGACATTTCTTGGCAGATAAGGGAGAAATTCAGTGAGCTGGAGGCAATAGAAAAAGAAATGCAAATAAAGATATGATGCTTTTACCTATCTGCATATAGTGGAGAAGCCATTAATATAACAGTGAATAGTGGGATTATTATCACTACTTGACTTGAATGTCTTGAAAAACTAGCTCAGCCTTGAAAGGATCAGTCTTTGTAGCTCTGGACCAAGCCCCAATCCTTTGTCTCTGTGCGGAGAAGATGAATCTGTTTTCTGATGTGTTTTTCTCCCCCTTTCTACATTCCTTTGAAATGAGCTTTGGGTTGGCTTTTCGTCACCATCTGATTTAGAATTATTAAGGATAATGACAAGGAGTAAATGGTTCTTTCTCACCCAGAGGCACACTGGTGCATCGATGGCTGCACATCCAGGCAGGCAGCCTCCTAACCTCTGCTCCAGATGGTTGAGTGAATGCTCTCATTTTTGGGGACCACCCTGGGACCCACCTCTTTCATGGCCTTTACTGGCTACCCTATGACTGCAGTGAGCTTTCCATTTCTCTACACCTACAGACTGATTGACTACTTGGCCTGTCTGCTGGGCCCCATCTTTCACTGCCCTAAAATGGTAGTTTGCTTTGCAGTTGCTATAGATTGTAATTCTTTTGTTAGCTCTTCTAGGTTTGTAGTTTCATGTTTTCAACCTCTCTCCACAAGACTTGGGGTAGAATTTGGTCTAACCACACTCCCTTCCCCAGCTTGGGAAGGGGAGACCACTTGCTTTGGGGCATTTAGGAAAGCAGACTAGTGAGAATAGGGTATAGCCATTAATAACAGGGCGTTTATTATCAAGTGGGTTCTGACATGCACTTGATATGCCCAGAACTTGTTTCCTAGAAGTGGATATTTGGAATTGTTCAGTGACCTCATTCAGGGGCCTCTCCCTTGTGTTTTTCTATCGTTACTCCCTCAGGAATTGTAGAGAAACCAGTGTTTGCAGACTCTAGACACATGCTGTGCTAGGGAGAGACTGCCTGGAGGTAAGAGGTCTGGTGGACAGATGACTCATCTTATTGCCTTAAGACTCCTTCCATATTCATGACGCATGAGGCTCATGGATTCCCTCTTGCCTTATCACTTGCATTGCAGTCTTCCACTGAGCCCTGTGGAACTATGCTCTGTCTGTGACAAAATCTCCTGAATCCTCAGTCTCTTGTTTTAACAGATCTATTGCCGTTTTGCTCTAACTAAACTGAACTCTTCCCTGATGATTTTGTTTTCCACTAAAACCCGTTCAAACATTGGCTTTTGCTCCTACTCCCCTATGCTACCAGCCTTGGGGCTGGAGTATGTGCTTTCTTTTGTCCTCAGAGCTGTGTTTAGAGTTATTCACCCTCTTTCCTGAAAGTACCCAACTCTTTGAAGTCATCAGACCGTATTTCCTTGACATACTTAATGTCACCAACTGAATGTCTAATACAAATCTCCTAAATCAAGCTTTGCTTTCATCAACTCCACACCCCAGACCTGCTTTCCACTCAGTCTAAACTCATTAGATGATAACACCATTCACTCAGTTGCTTTGTCCGAAAGTCATAGTCAACCCTAATTTTTATCTTTCTCAATGCTATGGCTTGAATGTGTTCCCCAAAGTTTATGTGGGTTGGAAACTTAATTTACAATGCAACAGTGCTGAAAGGTAGGAACTTCAAGAGGTGATTAGGCATGAGGACTCCACACTCATGAGTAGATTAATGTCACTATTGTGGGAGTGGATTCCAAAGAAAAGGCTAAGTCCAGTCCCCTTCCTCTCAACCTCTCTTACTGTCACAACTTCCATATGAGATGAAGCATCAAGAAGGCCCTCACAAGATGCCAGCACCTTGATCTTGGACTTCCTAGCCTCTAGAGCTGTGAGAAATAAATTTCTTTTTTTTTTTTAATAAATTATTCAGTCTGTGGTATTCTGCAGTAGCAATACAAAACAGACTTTGATGCTTTTATTCTCTACATCCAAATTTTTAAAATAAGCCTGAGTGGCTCTTCCATCAAAATATCTTCCATGACCACTTGTCAAAACATTCCCTACTTTCTCTCAAGTTCAAGCCATCTATAGTTGCTCAACTTACCATACTAGCCCCTAGTGAGTCTCCTCTCTTGTCGCACTCCCATCTATTCTGAATAGAGCAGCCAGCATGACACTGCAGGATATACACTGTAGCATGTCCCTCCCCAACTTAAGACCCTCCAAAGGCATCTCTCTCAGGTAGAATAGAACCCTAGATCTTTACACAGCTTACAAGACCTTAAATTACCTTGTCCTGGTGATTTTATTAATGACCACTCTTCTTTTTACTCACTTCACTCCAGCCACACACTCTTCCTGTCTGTTCATCAGTTATACTAAGAATATTCCCACTTTCCATCTTTGTTTCCTGGAACACCTTCCCAGCAGCCATTAACCTTCCCCTCTCCTCTTTCTCCATTCTCTTCTCTGCTCTAAAGTCACTTCCTCAGAGAGACAATCATAACCTCATAGCCCCCTGCCCAACATTCTGGATATCATTTTTTGCTCCATTTTTCATCATAAGAACTTAGTTATGATTACCTGACAATATGCTAATATATTTACTTGTTTAATGATTTATGGTCTATCTCTTCCACCAGACTGTAAAGTTTATAAGGACAAGAACTTACTTTGTCTTTATACTGTTATATTCCTAGCTCCCACACCAGGCATATGGGTGGTGTTCAACAAATATGTGTTGGATGAACAAAAGAATGATGGGAAGCAATAGCTGCACAAGGGAGGATGAAGAAGTTTTTCGTAGAATTCCTAGTACTAACACCATAGAAAGAAAGAGAGAGAAAGCCATCCATTTAGGGGCTCCCAGAGAAGGATCAATTCAAACAGCAACTTCCTTCCAAGCATATGAAAGAGATATAATTATGTAAACCTCAGAGTAAAATAGAAAAGTAAGAATTTAGATGGCAAAAAGAGGAAGAGTCCTCCTTTCACTCAAAGAGGCCACACCTAATTGGTAAACATGAATGAGGAATGGCTCTTCTCTCTCCAGAAATTTTAGTCATTGTCCTAGTCTTTTGCATTATAGACACATGGCAGGAGGACCCTTTAAAAAAAGTAGCCAGAGAAGGGAAAGCACTGGATTCTTATCCCAAATATAACTTCTCTTACAGAAGGACAGTGAGTACATGCATATGGTGAGGGAGAGAGGTGCACAGCGAACCTAGAAACACTTCTCCATTTTACAAACTCATATTAACTATTATTTCAAGAATCGCCTTAACTACCATTTCCTCTTCCTCACTGCCCCAAGCAGACTTACTTATCCTTTGTACACACCTTTGAATGGTATTTTCCTTGTTGTGTGATACTTTGCTGTTTACACATCCACTTCCCCAATTTGATTGTGAAGGCCAAGGCCATGTCTTACTCATCTCTGCATGCTGCATATGGCGATACTCAGTAAACATTGGCTGAATTAGAAGCCAGCTCTGTCTAAGCAAGGAAAGGAAGCGGCTCCTGTTGACATCTGTGCCCTTTAGTTCTGGCACACAAAAAAAATGCTTTTGATGCAAAAGAGCAGCTCCTGTCCTCTCGACTTCCACTTCCACCACCCCTACCTTCTGAATACTGTCCTGTGACCCTTGTCTCTGTTCTTTGAATTCCTCTATGTGTCAGCCAACATCACTACCCTTTGTGATCTGTCCTGGACTATTCCAGACAACCAGCTGAGGCAGCTAGAGAAAAAAAAAAGAAAAGAAAAAGGTTGAAGCAATAATATATCTTGATTCTTTCTAACCCACAGAAGTAGGTGCTCAACACTAAGCTCTCCAAATAGACTTATTTAACAAGGTGTATTGATCAAAAAAGGACAGTGAGGCAGAACTGCTCATTCCCTCTAATTTTCTACTCTTGGTCTCAAGGCAGGATACTCTGTCTGGGTGTCCTTTCTTGGTAAAGATGTGACTGCAACAGATGCTGCTGTTAGGGGAGAAGCAGAGAACTGGCCTTCACCCTGAGGCATCCTATGACCAGGCAGGATGTGCAAAGTGGCATCCCCATGCTATGATCTGTATAGCCATGCAATGTTTTTCATTTTTTCTTATATCAACTTGAAACATATTTTTCAGAGTCCATCTGCTTTATGACTATTAGCTCAAAATTGGAGTTTACTTCTCATTACTTGTTCACATAACATATTAGAAACAGGGCTAACTTATTGTTTAATATAACTTATTTTAATCACATCAGAATTTAAGAATCATTTCTTGTCTGAAGACTATAGTTATGAAGGTCTTTACTCTGATTAAAATTTGACTCTTCCTTTCCTCTTTTCCCAAGGTTATATAATCACAAGCAGAATTTTGAAAAACAAAAAAAATCTAAAAGCCCAAATCTACATTTCTGGCCCCATATCCTGCTCTTCCTACTACTGGTACTCCCCTCCAGTTTGGCAAATCCCTGCAAAATGACCATGTTCCTTCTCAGAGGCAGTTAATTGCACCCAGAGAGCCTTCCTTCTTCCTCTCCACTTACACAGTCTTCTCAAGTAGATTGTTCTGTGCATGTGGAGCCCATGCTACCTTTCTCCACATACAGTGGTGTTGTGCATTTGAGGGGTTGATGATGACCAAAGAGGATTCCTTCTCACCTACTGGCCATATCCAGCAAGAGTAAAGAAAGTGTCTTCTCATGATGTAAAGTCATATGTTTTGCTTCTTTTTCTCACCAATTTTCTCTAGTAACAGATCACAGAGTACAGACATAGCTCCATTCTGTCTTTGGATCTCCCCTAGCACATCTTATCCATAGCTCTAGTATAAATGTGCCTTCTATAATATTTGTTGCAATTAATAGTAAGAATAATGAGACTGTACTGTGTGTAGGCATTGTACCAAGGACTTTACACACCTAATTTCATCTAATTCTCACAACAACCCTGGAAGAAAGGCATTACCACTATCCACACTTTATATACAAGAAGGCTGATGCTTAGGGAATTTAGATGACTTGACCATCTCATGAGACCATCAGACCTCAGGGGCAGAGATCAGAATACTACAACTTTGCATCCTCTCTGGTACACAGAGGCATTCAATCAGTTACAACAAGGAGTCATGCGAACCAAACAGTGATTGACTTTAGTAGGAAAAGGCAGCGGAGTCTAAAGATCATTCACCTTTAGGTCCAGCCTTCTGAGTCCTGGAGAAAGAGGAGTGATGGGGGTGACAGGCAATATGCATGCACAAACACAGTTGGGTCCATTGATTTAGAAAGAAATGGTTAGCATTTCAGTGAGTTCTGTTCTCTGAGTGTGCTAAATCCAGGCGTGAATAGCAACCAGCAGTCTCAGGAACTTTGTAAGTGGCAGGATGTAGTCTCCCATTTTACGGATGAGGAAGTTGATGCTCAGAGAGACTGAAGACTGGTCACAGCTGGGGAGTGGGAGAACACAGTCAGCACATTCATTTTCTAAAACATGGTTCCTGCATACTTCTGTCTTACTGTGATCCTTCCTTGGCTGATAAATTAAGTAGAGACCAGTAACTGCAGGCTCCAGAAGTTGCTGGGCTCACCTTATCCTTTCTTGTTCTATGGGGGTTGCTGTGCCCCAATCCGGCAGAGAGAGCAGTTCTAAGTCTCTGACATGGCTTTTTCATGGCAGGTTGAGTTAAGTGGGGCTTACTGAATTTGTTGGAGCCTAGGATCTTGTGCCTTCTGCATAAGTGTTGACATCTATTTGTGTGTGTGTCTCTTTTGAAGGTATTCTCACCAAGATGCAGGGTATACTATTAATACCCCAGCTATATGTTTGCATGTATATATAATTGAAAAGTGTGTTCTTTGGTTTTCTGATCTATGAAATGGGGATAATAGGACCTACCCTAATTATTTCAGAGAATAGGAATTGGAATCCAATATAGTAATAAATGGGAAAGCTCTGTGCAAATTTAAAGAGCCATGACAAACCATAGTTGATGGCACTAATGGTATGAATTTATTGGACTTAGAATAGTAATTTATAGCTTGGGCTCAGTTTTCTTTCTGTATGACAAAAATAAAAATTACATTAAAATATGATCTCTGGGGGGCCTCACAAACCTTGTCACCTGCTTTTTCAGGATGGTGAGATAAAGAAAACTAAAGTACTTGGCCAGGCCTGGAATGCTGGATCAGCTACTCACTACTTAGTAGTTGTTGACAAGAGTGTGTGGGGGGGGGGGGGGCAATGGGAGTGAGGGGAGTCTTATTGATCTCAGAGTGTCTTGAGTAGATGAGCAGAATAGAGAAGGATATTAGTTGGTAGTGTTTATCCATTCCTTTAGAGGTAGATTCAAAACTTTGCTTTCACATTGCCTCCCCTTCCCTCAGCGACCACTTCCCAGTTACTGCTAGTAATAAAGTAAGTAGAAAAATGCTTTTCTGTTTCCATAGTATAGCTTGATTGTCACTTTTGATGAAGATATGGGTGATCCTTTCAGAGGTTGGTCATGCTAAGATTGAGGTGTGCATTCCCTTAGCCTACCATTTCCCTACCTAGACAGTGAGCCTCTGGGTTTAAGCAAACCAGCGCGCATCACAGAGCCTGCTCATGCTCTGTCTGTCCATTGCACTTGGTGTTCTGAGTGCTTTGCGGAAAGTGTGAGTTCTCTTTTCACCATCTTCCTCTTCTCCAAAGAAGGCCTGCTCATTCCCATCCCTCCAGCCTGCATTTATCTCAATGTCATTTCTTCGAGATGTGAGCTGGAACAAATCTGCAGCAGCTGCTTCGTTTCTAAGTGTCCTTTAGGGACCCCCTCAGCAGACACTTTGCAGAGTATAATGATGACATTCTAACGAGCATTAATGTACATGTTGTCATTTTTCTATATTTACTCTTCCCGCAGGAGGCATAGCTCTGAGAAGGGAACACAAAAAGCAGGGAGACAGGGAAAAAGTTTTGTGGGCAGCTCACTGCCAACCCACTGGCTGAGAAGACTCACTCCTGAGGGGAGAAAAAGTGGGCAGTTGGGGGTGGAATATTCTGGAAGTCAAGAGGATGGGAAAGGGGAGCAAGAGTTGGAGAAGACTGGAGAAGTAGAAGGTGAGATTTGGCAGGAGGTAAAAATTTCAAAATAGATTTAAGACTCTGGATTCTATTTTTCCAGGTCAAGAATATTGTGCATATGTTCTTCATTTTATGACTCTGACCACTGTGTATTGGATTCATTCATTCATTCATTCATTCATTCATCCATTCATCCATTCATCCATTCATCCATTTAACAGGCAGCGATTGAATCCTTCCTATGTGGCAGACCTTGTGCTAGGCACCAAGGGTGCAAGCATAAATAAGAAGAACCAGGACCTCTCCTGGAACTTAGTAGGCCAATGATGGACAGGTGAGGTTATACCATTGACTTATCACAACAACCCCATGAGGTGTGAGCTACTTGCTTCATTTTGCAGATGAAGGAAAAGGCCCAGGAAAGTGAAAAAAAATTCATATAGATTTCAGTGTGTGCACAGCCAACCCAAGATTTCAATGCCGTTCAGTGTTCAAAGACCTTTTTCCTTCATTATTTCAAAGGAATTATGGGAAGAGATATAGGTAGAATCCTAGTTCTGAGGATCCTGGGAGCTCTGGGGGGACTCTGGGGATGTCTGTCAGCAGCTTTCAGCCACTTTGCTGAGCAGCAGAGAGCAGGGGAACTCCTTTTGCTTGGGGCTGGCCTAGGGAATCTGTCAGTTGATGTTGGAGACAGGTATGTAAGAAACTCCATTGACTCCTCCCAGCCTGGCTTCCATTTTCTCTTTGAATGGTTCTGCAAATATCTCATAATGTGTGTTCACTAATTAATGAATTGATTCACAATTAATTATACATTTATATATTTCACTGTTTGCAAAGCTTCCATATTCATTACCATCGTAATAACTCTGAGGTCAGCAGGGGAAGAGTTATTATCCCTAGTGGACACATCGTGAAGTAGGGGCTCAGAGATGTCGACCTACAGAAAAATCACTCATCCAGGAAGCTTCAAAGCCAGAATTCTAGCACCAGGTCTTCTGACCCAAGTCCTCTGTTCTTAAAGCCTTGCTGCCTCCATGGACCATGAAAGCTGGACAGATTTTACAGTTGAGGACCCTGGAGAGGTTAAATTACTGGCCCAAGGTCATCAGCCAGCCTACAGCATATTTGTTCCTCAACATGGGGCCACCCCACATTAAGCTTGGGCCTGTTCTAAACGCCACTCTGGTCTCTGTACCTAAGAAGTCAATCGGAATATGCATGAAATTCTTGAAAATCATTTCAAATTCAAACACAAGCATACAGGTGTGGGTGGTGCAGATCCCAGGGGATAAAAACAAAGTTAAAGCAGGATCTCTGTGGGGTGACAGTCCCTGGGTTCTAAGGGAAGCTGAGCCCTTACAAGGGCAGGAGAGAGGTGAATTTGTTCCTTAAGCAAGCAAAAGGGAAGATCCCTTACTTTCCCTTAGACGAAGGATAAGGTCAAACTTCGTCCTCTCCTGCCCATAGATCTTATCTGGGTGGGATTGTATCAAATAAATAATGTATCAGAAGATTCCTCCCCTGTTACATTAGCCCCATCAGAAGCGAGAGCACAGCCCGGGTGTGTGATAAGTGGTAATAAATGGCAGTGCTTGTCGGTGGAAATTTTTCTGGCAAATTTCCGAGCCAGATTAAAAAGTAAATTAGATTTCTTCTGAAGAGTTATTTTCAAGGGTTTTTATCCACTGACGTGTGTATGCAAGATTGCAGCTTTGCCAAGGGGGAGAGAACAAAGCTGAAAAAATAAAATAAAATGAAACAAAATAAAAATCAGCACGCAATTATCTGTCTGAACAAGGCTATCGTTGGAAAGGCACCTAATCAGAGATGTCTCGAATTTGCTTAAAATACAATGTGCAATATAAAATGTATTTATAATGTGCCTCTTATGCTCCAATAAAATTGTTACCAGGGCCAGACAATTGCAGGAGACAGGGGTTGTAAAATGGAATGGATCGAATCAAATCAGTTATTAATAATAGCTGAATAAAATACAGTTTTGGGGGCAGGGAGTTGTGTATTGTTTTGTTGGGTTTTAGTCTGCTTGGCCAAGTCTCTTAAGTCACGTATGTCAAATACCAATGCCTCTTGCTACATTCCTCTGTGTGTGCCTCTGCCCTTGGCAGGTCCTCATCCTCTCTCTCCTTGCACCTTTCCCACAGCCTCTTGACTGATCTTTCTGCTTCTGGTCTTATCAACCCCTTCCAGTCCACCTTGCATACTGAGCTCAGAGTGACCTCCTAGTTAGCAAATCTGATGATACCATCTCCCTGAGACTCCTCATTGTCTATATTATAACGTATGAACTCCTTAGCCGGCCTCAGAAATACCTTTGTTACATGCATCCAACTGGCTTTCCAGTCTCATTTCATGATTTTCATGTCCCTGCATAACATGCTTTCAGAAAGACAGGGAATGCTACAAACCTTTTCCAGGTTTCCCACTGCCTCCCATTCCTCCCAACTACCCAGTAAATAATCAACAAGTGGATAAATGAGCACAGGAGTGTAGTTTCTGGATGGTGCCTCCAAGAAAGAGATAGGAGTAACGGCAGATTTAAGGAGAACTTTGGCATTTCAAGACTAAGGAGGTACCATAGCTACCCTATATCACTGAGCAAGCCAACACTTTCATTTAAAAGAATATTCCCTTTCTTAAAAGCTAGCAGTAAACAGCTAGCCAACCAGGTTCACTCTATAGAGCTACTGAAAATAACATATTAGTAAATTTTCCATTTTCATTAGGAGTTATGTCTTCTCTGGATTAGGAGTTACTCAAGACTTTTTTTCTCCTCTCCTCCACACCCAGTGATTGGTCATTTCAGTGCTTAGAAACAGAAGCAAGGGAGTTGAAACTCAAGCCAGCCCATTATACTTCCAATGAAGAGAAGGTTGGGGTAGATGATGAAGGTTTGGACTCTGGACTAAAAAGAACCCTGTGGGTTTAAATTCTCCATTTCCACTCCCCAACAGCTCTCATTACTCCTGCTCCAAAAGAAAAAAAAAAAAAAAAGTCCCTATTTGTGTTCCAGAAAGACAGAAATCTTTAGGGCTTCTAAGTTTTTGCTGCCCTCTTCACATATTTTATTCACTTCTTCCTCTCCCTAGAACCTTTCCAGCCTAGGTATGATGATTTCTGGGGAGTCATTAAGGATAACTGCTTAAGGGGACTATCCTCCCTTTCCCAGCCCCCATGAATACTTGTTTTCTCCATCTTAAAAAAATAGAAAAGACAAAGGAACACTGGGGTCTGGTAATGTATGTATGAAGGTGAAGGCTGGCAAGAGAGGGCACCAGGGAGAAGATGCAAGGCACTAGGACTGAATCATGCAAATTAAGTGGCCCTAGAATTAACTGAAGAGCCACTTATTTTAGTCCAAGCCCCCCAGAGCCTCCCTTGGGAAGCAGAGAGATGAAGATGAGAGAATCTTTGTTCTTCCTTCCCTAATGATATTTACTTTCATCTCAAGTGGTGTAGATCCATGTAATACCCACACTCAGAGAAGCCAGCCCCTCATTGCTCAGCATGGAGTAGACACTGCATAGGGAAGACACCTAGCCTTCTTCAAAGAACAGAGAGAGCCCAGGTGAGTGCCTGCCCCTAGAGCACTTGCTGGGCAACTCCTGTTGCAATGTACTCATGATCTTGCCTGGGAGCAGGTGTGCCTGGACTGCCACATCAGTACAGCTGCACAATGTCTGGTTAAAATTGGGTGAGAGGCAGATGCTTTGGGAGAGCTAGTGGGGTTAGGTTAGACCCAGGGAAGAGAAAGACCAGTTGGGTCCAATTGAATCCAGCTTGGTCTTGAGTCTGCTCCACAAAGACTCCAGCCAGTAGTTTTCCAGTGGTAACTACCCAAGTTGATCTAGCTGCAGGAGATGATGACTGAGAAAAGGGAACAGGGCCGTCCTTTGTGTTGTAAGTGACAACTTTCTATACAAATAAGACTGCAATGGGACCTGTGGTGTTTGAGCTGTAAAGAAGCCATGCTTTCTCTGTGCCATGGCGCCATGCCAACCCACAGATGCACCAGATGTGGGTAGGCCCAGGGTGGACCTAACCCAATGCCTTGTGAGGAGCAAGATCGGAAGAAGCCTGCCCCAGGAGCAAGGTGCTGGATGCTGAGATAATTCCCAGAGATTCTCAGAAACCCATTTCCTGTGTCCTCTGTCAGTCATCCACCTGGCTTTCTTTACCTACTCTCTCTTCCCTTTTGTTCTTCTGGCCTTATACTCTATCATTTTTTTCTTCCTTCCTCCTCTGTTCCCCAGTGACATCCTCTTCTTCTCTTATGCTTTCTATTCCCCTTTCTCTTTCTTTCCTCCTGGTCTCCATTTCCTTCTCGTCTTCATCTTTTCTCCTCACTCCCTTACGCTTAGCCTCCTGTCTTTCTATAAGGAATGATAGAACACCACGTGTCCAGGCCTACAGCTCAGGTGCAGAGATGAACAAAACCAGACCCCATGGCTGAGGAGCTGCATCTCATACAGGAGACAGGAGAGGAAGCAAATTATTAAAGCCAGTGTGGCTGAAGCACAGATGTGTGAAGATGGGGCAAGAATTGATGCCACCTGATTCTATAGGGCTTGTGCATGGGCAGAGGAGCTTGGTTTGTCTCTTGCAAGTGATGGGGATTCTTGGTAGGTTTTCAAAAAGGGAAAGGACAAGACAGCCTTCCTCCTCCTTCTTATGCTTCTTTCATTCTTCTCTATGTCAGCTGGTTGGATGCTCTTCTTCCTTCTCTTCTTCTCCTGCACATCTTTTCTCCAGAGCCTTCCCTTACCTCCACCATTGCCACTGCCAGCTACGCTCTGCTATGTGCACAGGTCCAGTTTGGGAGGCAACAACGTCCTTGGCACACGCAGCAGACACCTGCCTCTCTCTGCCCACACATAGTCTCCTCTGGTCTTACTTGACTTCTTTGTCTTGTCCTCCTTTCCTTGTTCTCCCCAGTTCCTTTGTCAGTCTCTTCCTGCTCTAGGCTGAATAGAGGTCCATAGTCTCCTGCATAGCCTTGGGGTCACAGAAGAGTTGAGATAGCCTCCCCTGCATCTTGTAGACTTTTAGACCAACTGCTTGGTAAAAACCAATCTCTCTGTGTAGTAATCTTCATCTTTAAAGATTGAAAGATATCTTAGAGATGACATTGATACTTATACCCTTACTCATACCAATACCAGTACTAATACTGATACCAATACTTACACTAATATCCACACCAAGGATTTATCTATGAATAGTGTCTTTCAGAGCAAAGATATCTCATTCGCTGGCAATACTTAATTCAAAACCCAAAACTATGTCAATAAATATTTGCAGAAAACCTGTACCGGATTTTGTGTGGGGTGCTTCATATATATGCTTGCTCCTTTTTTTATTTTTATAGATTTAAGGGGTACAAGTGTTTTTTGTTACATGGATATGTTGCATACTGGTGAAGTCTGGGCTTTTAGTTTAATCATCACCCAAAAAGTATACATTCTACCCACTAGGTCATTTTTCATTCCTTACCACCCCTTTGGAGTCTCCAATGTCTGTTATTCCACTTCTATGTCCGTGTGTACACACTGATAAGCTCCCACTTACAAGTGTAAACATTTGACTTTCTGTTTTGGAGTTATTTCACCTAAGATAATGGCCTCCAGTTCCATCCATGTGGGTACAAAAGACAATTTTATTTTTTTATGACTGAGTAGTATTCCATAGTACATATGTAAATACCACATTATCTTTTTCCAGTCACCCATTGATGGATACTTACGTTGAGTCCATGACTTTGCTATTGTGAATAGTGGTGCAATAAACATACAAGCACTGGTGTCTTTTTTATATAATTATCTATTTTCCATTGGATAGATACTTAGTAGTGGGGTTGCTGGATTGAATGGTAGTTCTATTTTTAGTTCTTTGAGAAATCTTCATACTTTTCTTCATAGAGGTTGTACTAATTTACATTCCCACCAACAGTGTATAAGCATTCCCTTTTCACCAACATCTGTTGTTTTTTGATTTTATAATAGCAGCCATTCTGACTGGGGTAAGATGGTATGTCACTGTGGCTTTGATTTGCATTTCCTGATGATTAGTGATGTTGAGCATATTTTTCATATGTCTGTTGGTCACTTGTATATCTTCTTTCAAAAAATGCCTGATTATGTCCTTTGCCCACTTTTTAATGTCTTTTCTTGTTGAACTGTTTGAGTTCCTTGTAGATATTGGATATTAGCCCTTTGTCACATGCATAGTTTCCAAATATTTTCTCCAATTCTGTAGGTTGTTTACTCTGTTGATGATTTCTTTTGTTTTGCAGGAGCTTTTTAGTTTAATTAAGTCCCATTTGTCTATTTTTGTTTTTCTTGCATTTGCTTTTCAGGTCTCAGCCATAAATTCTTTGCCTAGGCCAATGTCCAGAAGAGTTTTGTCTAGGTTTTCTTATCAGATTTTTATAGTTTGTGGTCTTACATTTAAGTCTTTATTCCATCTTGAATTAAGCTTTGTGTATAATGAGAGATATAGGTCCAGTTTCATTCCTCTGCATGTTGCTCTCCAGTTTTCTCAGCACTGCTTATTAAATAGGACGGCCTTTCCCCACTGTATATTTTGGTTGTCTTTAATGAAGATCAATTGGTTGTAGGTATGTAGCTTCATGTCTGGGTTCTCTATTCTGCTTCATTGACCTATGTGTCTATTTTTATACCAGTACCATGCAGTTTTGATTACTATGGCCTTGTAGTATAATTTGAAGTCAGGTAATGTGATGTTTCCAGCTTTGTTCTTTTTACTTAGGATTGCTTTGGCTATTCAGGTTCTTTTGTTTTTTGGTTCCATATGAATTCTGGTTTGTTCTTTCTAATTCTGTGAAAAATGGCATTGGTAATTTGATAGAAATTGCATTTAATCTGTAAATTGCTTTTGGCAATATGGTCATTTTAAGGATATTGATTCTTCTAATTCATGAGCATGAGATGGTTTTCTATTTGTTAGTGTCATCTCCAATTTCTTTCATTAGTGCTTTTTCATTCTCCTTGTAGAGATCTTTCACCTCCTTGGTTAAATCTATTCCTAGGTATTTTATTTTATTTTTTGTAGCTATTGTAAACGAGATTGGGTTCTTGATTTGGTTCTCAGCTTGATCATTATCAGTGTATAGAAATGCTACTGATTTTTGTATGTTGATTTTGCATCCTGAAACTTTATTGAAGTCATTTACCAAATGTAGGAGTCTTTAGGGTTTCCTAGGTATAAGATTATATCATCCATGTTGACTCCTTTAATGCTCATAAAACCTCATGAGATACGCACTTATTATTTTTATTTTCACTTCATACCTAAGAAAACTGAAGCTCAGAGAGCTCAAATAACTTAATCAAAGTTACACAGCAAGTAGAGGAAGAGCTGGGTTTTAATCCAAGTCTTCTGACTGCAAACTCAGGGCTCTCTTCAACACACCTACAATAAGGGGTAGTTTACAGATGATGGAAACTACATTTCTAGAGAGTAAAAACCTCTAACCCTCTCACAATACTGGTAAATAAAGTGGGTCCAAAGTGAGTCGTAAAGCTAATACCCAAATAACATCCCACAACAACATCATGGCTTCTTCCTTCTCACATCAGTTGGATGGTCTTCTACTCCTCCCTCAGACTGCCCTGCCATCCCAAATCAGTTTCAAGGGACAGGAAGACCTGGAGTAGGGGAGAGTCAAGGTCACTGGGGCAGTGTAATGGAGAAGGGGCCTTTGGGTCCATCTGTCACTGGGACAGCCTCATATGTCTATTAATCAGAAAGCTCTTGCCTCCTCGAAAGCAGCTCATTATTCCTCCTGATATTGTCACCTGAGGAGCCACAGCCCAGCCTCTTACATGCTGGTGACTGATGACCTGGTGGAACAGTGGCGTCCAAGTGCAGCTCCCAGCTTCCCAAGGCACCTCACAGCTGGAAGAGGTAGAGTGTGTGGACTGGCCAGCCATTGTTCTGAGACTGGGACTGATCCATCCCTGTGTAAAAGCTGCTGGTGGGCTGCCTGCCTGGTCGGCATGTTGCTAGGACTTGCTCTGAAAGCTCAGCTTGTGTTTCCACATGTGTGAGGCTACAGATGGTCCCCCTGCTGGAAAGAACCAGCACAGGTCGAGTAAAATTCTGGGCTTGGATCAAAACTGCTAGTTGCTGGTGGGGATGGAAGGAGGGATAGAGAGTGGTTTAAGATGTAGACCCTGCCATCCAGCAGCTCACAGTTGACACAGGCAAGGAGGAGGAAGATGTGGGAGGACTAACAACATCCGTTATTCACAGCTTTGTCTACGTGGTGATTAAAAAGGATAAGGGGACCTTTGTTTAAGAAAAACCTAATGTTTTCATGACAGCATGGGATAACTGGATGAACCAAGGGAGGCTGTGTGTTATGGTAAGACCAGCCTGACCAACATGGTGAAAACCCATCTCTACTAAAAATACAAAAATTAGCTGGACATGGTGGCGCGTGTCTAATCCCAGCTACTCAGGAGGCTGAGGCAGGAGAATCACTTGAACCTGGGAGGCAGAGGTTGCAGTGAGCCGAGATTGCACCACTGCACTCCAGCCTGGGCGACAGAGCGAGACTCTGTCTCAAAAACAACAACAACAAAACACACACACACGCACACACACAAACAGCTTCGGGCATTAGACCTGGTGGTATGTCCTTGGGCAAGTTCTGTGACCTTTCTGACCTTAAATTTTCTTTATCTTTAGAGTAGGGTTGATAATAACATCTCTCTCAAAGGGCCCTTGGGAGGGTGAAGCAAGATAAAGCAAGCCAAGCACCTAACCCCAGGCCTGGCACATTGCGAGGTTTAGGGAATGACCAATAGCTAATATGGTGCTGGAATCAGAAAAGCCTGTGTCATATCCCAGCTCTGTCCTATTTGTAACTGTCAGTTTAGACAGGGATATGGTTTCTCTAATCTCATCGGTAAGTTGGGATGATTGCATCTACTGTAGGAAATTGTTGTAAGCACCACAGGAGATAAGCTATGTAAATTGCCTGGCACATAGTAGGAGCTCAATAAATGGTGAACATTATTAGATGTCAGCAGAGGTAAGAGTTAGTTTAACCTCAGTCCTGGCAGGAAATGAAATACTGTTAGATTTGAATGTCCTTCTAGAAATTAATTTATTTTTACTTATCATGGCTATTACTTTAATAAAAATGAAATGTCTTACTTAAAGGCATATGATTAGTTCTGCTAATAGAAAGGTAAAAAAAATCTTAATCAATGAACTTTCTATTGTCCTTTCTAGCTACAATATTGGTGGGGGTTTGCACATTGCTGGAAAGCTGAGCATGCTCCCCAGAAAATTCTCTTTTTACCTTCTCCTCAAGAGGTCTTCCATCTGTGCAGCTCTGAGTTAGCGGGGAAAGGAATCTTTGTCCTGAATCACTCCCTTAAACATGAGTAGCAGACAACCCTTTCATCTTGCCAGAGGTATTTGCAAATTTAAAATAGGAATCTATTATGCCCACTTCCACTCTCGTCTCTTTTAATCCATTCTCCATACTGCAGTCAAAGTGATCTTTTAGAAACACAAGACTCATCATTTCTCTCTCCTGCTTAAAACTCTTTAATGACTTTCCATTGCTCTTAGAATAATGTCAAAATTTCTTATCAAGGTTTACAAGGTCCTCAATTGTGATGCCTGCCTAAGCCTGAAGCACCATCTCCTCCCCTTTACTCCCAACCCCACCCCTCTCCCTTATTACTCATTGCTTCTCTTTCTGAAATATCCTAGGATCTTTCCAACTTAGCAGTTTCCACATACATTTCCCTTTGACCGTAATGGTCTCCCCTTAGCTAACCACTATTTATCCTTTCAATCTCAACTTTGAATGTCATTCCTCAGAGAGACATTCCTCACTTCCCTACACTGGCTTTTTCTCCTATAACATCAGTATGGGACAGCTATATGTCTCTAAGAATATAGAAATGTGTAAATAGCATCTCTTTCTTAAAAAGCCTTACAGACCATGTGGTAGATTGAGAATATGGTGGCTTCAGTACATTCTTTCCTGTATCCATGCCCTTTGCAGTGTCATTGCAGCTACTCCCATCAAGAAATGGAATCCATTTTTCTTCCCCTGATTTTGAGTTGGCTCTGTGTTGCTTTGACTGATAGAATTCAGTAGAAATAATGTGCCAGTTCTGAGCCTAGACTTCAGGGGAGTGTGAACATTTCCATTAGTTCTCTAGGAACTCTGCCACATTGCCAACTGAACAAGCCAGAGCCAACCTTCCAGGTGAAAGACCATGTTTTCCAGTCACCCATTATGTCCTAGCCAACATCCATCTAACCCCCAGAAGCAGAGCTGTCTAGCAGACCGGTATCTGACTGCGGGTGTGTGAATGAACTCAACCAAGAACAGAAAACTAACCCAGCTGAGCCCAGCCCAAATAGCCAACTCACAGAATTATGAACTAAATCAAGTTACTATTTTAAGCCAGTGAGTTTTGCAGTAGTTTGCTAAACAGCCTAAAAAAACTCATATAGGCCTTCCGGAAGATAAAATAAATATAATAATAAGCACATAAGCAACAATACAAGGTAGTGTGTGCTGAGTCTGCCAAAAGTAGACAGACAGACAAAAGTACAAAGGAAGAAAAGATCACTGAGAGCTGAAATTATTCACATAGGAGGTGATTAATTCATGGGCATTGTTATTATTGCAAGTTTCCTGAGGACATGGATTGTGTCTCAAAATTATTTTTTATTACCTGCAATATTCAGCGGAGTGTAAGCTAAAGCATTCAATTCTAAAGTACCCATTGGATGATTTTAAAAAGGGTAGAAACTATATTTATCTTGTTGATTTTTATGTTCCTAACACTTGAACAGAGCCTGGAACATAGAAGCCTCTCAGTAACTACTTACAAATGAATAAATAAGTGACTGGCTTCATGGACAAAAAATTCATAAGTATTCCTGGGCGTATTTCCTGGTGACCCAAGGCAGTGTTTACAGTTACAACAGGTGAGGGAAAAAGAGGAGAAGCCTGGATAGTGGTAGGGCCAACCATCTCACCTAAGTCCATTCTGTCATTTGTAATTGCTCCAAAGCAATTACATATGTAGATAAAACATACATTCATTGTTTTCTTCTTACTTGTCTTTCAGTTTCTCAGCACTGTCTCTCTTTCCTTCTCTCTCTTCTTCCATTTCTTTTAGTTCTCTGTTTCTCCTGTCCTTATGATCCTTTTGGAGTTAGCATTTTTACTGTAGAGTGGTGAACGAGTTCAAGGTTCCAGCTTTAGGTTGGAAGGGGATGGGGAGATGAGGAGTAACAAACGCAGGGTCTCTGTGGCAGGTGCAGTATAATGACAGATTCTTCATTCTCAGTTAACTTTTTTCTCCCCCTCCCTAAAATGCCAAATAATAGCATAGCATGAGGACAAAATATAAAGGAAAGGATATATGTGTGCAAGACATATCTGACTTCATCTGAACTGTTCTTCCAGATTTGAAATTGCTACCTGAGGGCAGTCTTCTTGAGGCCAATATACTGTGTGCACCTCTACCGTTTCAGAGACTTGACAACTGCTTCCTCTTCCTGGGGGCATGGAGCCAGCTTTTGGATTACAATGCAGTGACATATTTTTTTTATTTAAAAAAATTTTTTTTTAAATTATTTTTATTTTTGTAGGTACATAGAAGGTATCCATATTTATAGGTTACATGAGATATTTTGATACAAGGATGCAATACGTAATAATCACATCAGGGTAAATCGAGTATCCCTCACCTCAAGCATCTATCCTTTGTGTTACAAACAATCCAATTAGACTTGTTTAGTTATTTGTAAATGTACAGTTAAATTATTTTCGACTATAGTCACGCTATTGTGCTAGTAAATTCTAGGTCTTATTCATTATTTTGAACTATGTTTTGTATCCATTAATCCTCCTCACTTTGCGCCACCCTCACCCTTCCCAGCCTGTGGTAGCCAACCTTCTACCTCTACCTCTACGAGTTCAATTGCTTTAATTTTTAACTCACAAAGAAGTGAGAACATGTGAAGTTTGTCTTTCTGTGTCTGGCTTATTTCACTTAACATAATGACCTCCAGTTCCACCCATGTTATTGCAAATCACAGGAGCTCATTCTTTTTCATGACTGAATAGTACCCCATTGTGTATATATGCCATATTTTCTCTATCCATTTATCTGTTGATGGACACTTAGGTTGATTTCAAATCTTGGCCATTGTGAATAGTGCTGCAGTAAACATGGGAGTGCAGATATCTTTCACTATACTGATTTCCTTTCTTTTGGATATATATCTAGGAGTGGGATTTCTGGATTGTCCAGAAATGGTAGCTGTGTTTTTCATTTTTTTTAGAAACCTCCAAACCAGTCTCCATAGTGATTGTACTAATATACATTCCCACCAACAAGGATTCCCTTTTCTCCATATCATTGCCAGTAGTTGTTATTGCCTGACTTTTGGATAAAAGCCACTTTAACTGGGGTGAGATGATATCTCATTGTAGTTGTGATTTGCATTTCTCTGATGATTATGATGTTGAGCACTTTTTCTTATACCTATTTTCCATTTATATGTCTTATTATGAGAAATGTTTATTCAGATCTTTTGCCCATTTTAAAATCTGATTACTAGATTTTTTTTTTTCCCAATAGAGTTGTTTCAGTGTCTTATATACTCTGGTTATGAACCTCTCATTAGATGAACAGTTTGAAAATATTTTCTCCAATTCTATTGTGCTGCAGCTGAGCTGGCACTCAAACCATAATATGTGGTCCTTCCCACTCTTTCCTCCCTTTTCCATAGGCAGAGGAGCCTGTGATCACCACCCCCACAGGCCCACGGGAGTACTGCCAGGCTGCCTCCAATGTTCCTCTAAGGTCCAAGGATCCTTAAGTCAGCTTGTAGTGAATGCTGCCTGACCTGGGACTCACCCTTCATGACACTGGGCTCCCCTTTGACTTCCTCTAAAAATGCTATCCAGGAGCTAAGGCTTGGAATCAGAGTCCCCACAAGCCTGCTTGCTGCTCTACCACCCTGTGGCCAAGCTGGTACCTCAGGTGCAAGACAAAGTCTCCTTGACTTTTCCGTCCACTTTTCTCAAGCGGAAGAAATCTCCCTAGCCACCACATCTGAATCCAGCACATCTCAGAGTCACACCCAAGGCCAATGGCGTACTACCTGGGTATTGCTGCTGATTATGCAGGGCCCAGGGACTCTCTAGTCAGTAAGTGATGGGTCCTGCTTGGACTGCATCCTTCAGTTTAAGGGAGCAGGTTTCCTTCTGGCCCAGGGTGTGTCTAGCAATGTCATCTGGACCTGGAGCCTGGAAAGGGGGTCTCATGACTGACTAGTGCCCTATCTTACTGTGGCTGAGCTGGTATCCAAGATGTAAAACTATGTCTTCTTTACTCTTCCCTCTCCTCTTCTCAAGCAGAAGGAAGGAGTCTCTTTTGGAGCTGTGAGCTGTGCAGCCCGGGCTTGGGGGGAGGGTTGGCACAAGCACTCCCTTTGTCTACCCCATCTGATTTCTCAATACGTTGTGAACTCCCCAAGTCCACTGGCACTGAGCCCAGTTCAGCACTAGAACTAGCCTAGGAGTTTCAGTTCTTGTGGCCTAGACTTCATTTCAAGTTTATTTAGGGTCCCAGTGCACTTTAGCCTGTGGTAGTGAAGCTTGCCAGAACTCAAATTTTAACTGCTGGGATAGGAAACTCCCCTCTTGCTAGGGCTGTTTTAAATACTCCCTCTGTGGACAGGTTTCAGCTGAGTTCAGCCTGGTTTTGCTTTCATGGCAGCACTAAGGTCAAGGCAATGTTTCACAATTGCTGCGTTCACCCTTTCCCAAGTTCTCAGATTTTCTCTCCGCACCAGGCAGCCACTGCTAGGGGATGGGGGAGGAGTGGAATCAGGGATGCAAGACTTTTTTCTACCCTCTTCAATGCCTCTTTTAGCTCTATGAAGTTAAAACCAGGTGCTGTGTGTGGTCACCTAATTTTTGGTTCTTATGAAGATTTTTTTTTGTTTGCTTTTTTGTTTTTAGTATAGATAGTTGTTAAAGCGGTGTCCTTGCAGCGGGGCCTGGGGAAGATTGGTGGAGCCTTCTGTTTGGCTATTTTGCTCCACCGCTAGTGACAGTGCGGTGACTTTTGAAGATAACTGTCCTGCTCTGCCTTCCAACATACGCCATTTGCACATATTCATAATTTGTATTTGTCCTCTCCAACTGGACTCTGTTTCAGTTGCTTTCATTCAAGACCACTTCCTTTTATTCAGATAAGTCTTCCTCTACTTCTTGAAACCTTCTTTGCTTTGTCTCCCCCCATAACTCCTAGTGCTAACTGCGTGTTACTCATTTGCTATTTGCTATACAATAAATAATTTCATGACATTTCTTATTTTAAGCATGACCAAAACTAAACTCTTAGAAGGAAAGCAAAGTCTTTTTTGCATAGCTTAGAGCAAGGGTAGTCCTACACACATAATAGGCAATCAGAATCTGCTGAGTGAGTATATGAGTGCATGACCCACTGGGAATGGCTGGTTTCCTTAGAAAGGCCTATACCATTAAAAAGAGTTACTTTTTAATAAGCACATACTATGTGCCAGATACAGAACTAAGCAATTTCCATGGGCTATATACTTTAATCAATATGATAGCATTGTCGGGAGGGGTGCTATTATGACCTCCACAGCAAGTAAGTGAGGGTGCAGACATTCAATTCCAGCTAGTCAGGCTCTGAAACAAGCAATCTTGAACCAGAAACATGAATGTTATAGCAACAACTGAGCCACCTTAATTGAGGAAACAGCAAAAGATGTAGTATGCCTCCTGCATGAAAATTAAGGAGTCACATTTCAAGGGAAAATGTTTTCCTTCATGATGACTCTGGGCATATCAGGAAACCTGGTTACTAACTGTGTGCAATTATTTTATGTGTGTTCATTTTGTTCAGGCACAAAGACCATAACAATTAGTATATAATAGTTACCACTTATTACCATGTGTCAGGCGCTATGCTAAGTACTTTGCATTCATTATTTTATCTCCTCTGCCCAACAGCTCTAAACATTGGTATTATTATTGTTGTTATTTCTAGCGTCCACATGGGAAACTCGGGATCAGAGAGATTAAGCAACCTCCCAGAGTCACATAGTCAGTGGGTATAAGGTTCGATCAAAATCCTAGTCTTTCCTACTAAAAAATGTGTCTTCTCCCATGCTAAACCATGGACTTCCAAATTTCAATGTGCACAAGGATCTCCTGGGGAGTGAGTTAAATGCAGATTCCCCAGATCCTACCCTCACGGATTCTCTAGTAGCTGTGCATGGTGGTGTCTACAATCTACCTTTCTAATAGCCACCTAGGGGAGTCTGCTGCAGACTGTCAAAGAACTGCGCTCTACTATACTGACTTTCCTCCTTTCTGTAAGTTGCTTGAAGTAAAGTCTTCTGTAGGCTGTTCCCAGATGTTGGGTTTCATCGTGCAGCCAGCACCTCAGAAGTAGCAATCAGGAGCTTGCCCTGTAGCCTGCCATTATGACCACGATTTGACACCCATGGCTTTTTCTGAGTTAGGGATCCTCTTCTTAATGCTCCTTTGTTCTCCTGTTTTGGGTGGCCTGACCGGAAACCTTGAAAATCCTTTCATCTTTACGCTGAATATTAGGCCATTCTTGCATTGCTATAAAGAAATACCTGAGACTGGGTAATTTATAAAGAAAATAAGTTTCATTGGCTCATGTTTCTGCAGGCTGTACAGGAAGCAGAGCACCAGCATCTGCTTCTGGGGAGGCCTCAGGGAGCTTTTACTCATGGCAGAAGGTGACGTGGCAGCTTGCACATCACGTGGTGAGAGCAAAAGAAAGAGAGAGTAGGGTAAAGGTGCCACACTTCACAACAACCAGACCGCGTGAGAGAACTCACTTACTAACACAAGGACAGCATCAAACCATGAGGGGTCTGCCTCCATGGCCTAAACACCTCCCACAAGCCCCACGTCCAACACAGGATCACATTTCAACATGAGATTTGGTGGAGACATATATTCAAACCGTGTCACCCCGTAAGGTGTAGCCTGATCTAAATATCCAGTATCATGCTTCTGTCTCCCTGGCTGCCATGTCCTTGGACTCCCTAGATCCTCTCTGAAGTGGCCACCCAGGCAAAAAGCATTCCCAACGCTCAGAGCCATAGAGCAAGCATGTAGATCTTCATAATATCTTAACTTCTTCCCTGAAAGAATTACCCCTTGGTTCTGAGAAGGATATTAGTGGGGAATTAACGATGGCCTTGTAATTTCCTTTGTTCTTCACCAGAAAGTAGAAAAGTCATTTGCAAGATTTCTATGGGGAAAAAAACCCCTATCCTTTTGTTAATTCAGTGAATTCAAGCAAGAGTGTTGCTGCCTTTCTTGCCCCAAGGGACGTTGTCATCGAATTTTGGAAAAATTCTGCCTGCTCTATTACAAGGCTATGTTTCCCATCCTTGCCTGTGTGTCCTCCGGGGACCAGTGAAATGGGTGGTTCATTCCCTAAGGGGGATTTATGAATGTCTCTTTCAATATTAATGTGATGCCTGGCAGATGCAATGTTGAGCAGCACAGGTTTTTCACACAGTGCAGAGTGGGGCATGACTTCCTGTGAATAACAGGTACGAGGTGCAATGTGAAGTCAGGCTGTCACCAAAGAGGGGGCACATGTTAACCAGAATAAGTGAGACCACTGCCCCTCTGAACAGAGGGGTCTTAATAGCAAATAATTGTACTCAAGCAGTGAGCAGTGCAATGACTTTGGACACTTTTATAGAGAGAGTGAGACGAGTGTGTACCATAGTGATGACTGCAAAATAGTTTTTTGGTGACTGGTTTAGTGTTATCTCAGGTAATTCAATTTCCTTAAATATGCCTATGCCACTGCAAAGTCCCATATTAGAACACCAAGGGTGGAAAACTATTGAATTAGGATCACGGTTATGTGAGCATTCATTTATCCATTGATTCAGAAATACTTATTTCACCTCTACCGTAGAATAGTCAATGCTAAAAAATAAGGCAAAGCATATGAGTAAACCAGAATTCCTACCCGTAAGGAACTTAAGAGTCTGGTGAAGGGGAAGTTACAGTGCAATGTGCTAAATGCTGATTTTCAAATGTGCACAGTGTGCTACAATAGCCTGGAGGAGAGGAGAGGTCTCAACCCAAATGGAAGGTGGGTGAAGAGGGGAAGAGGTCATGGAAAGTTTTCTAAATGAAACATTGGAAATGAGTATTCAGAGGCTGAGGGTATTTGGAGAGGAGGTGGGAAGATAAACCAGGAGGCAGAGAAAGGATTAATGGCTTCATCTTCTCCAGTTGTCAGTCAATCCTTGCCAGTTGTCCAGGTTTTACCACCTGTCAACTAAAACTTAATTGAGAGGAATCTCTCATCAAGAGGTTAATTGTGACACAGATTCCCATATCCAGGGGAAAAAATCCATCACCTGTGCAGACTGATTCTTTTTTGGCATCTGGAACAGTCCTGTCTGTTAGCACGATGTAGATATTTGCAATCACGTTATTTCCAATCCTCAGGGTCTTCCTGAGCTTCTTATCTTTCCTTGAATATCCTCACTGTATATTTAAAGCCTCTTGGCATTCCTTTCCAAATGGACTGAGACTGTCTCCATCTCTCCTAGACCCCTTTTTTCCCCTGGCACTCCAATCTTGAATTGAAGGTATTTTCAAGGACAGAGGAGAATTCCCAACTCAGTAAAAGGAAATTCATCAGGCAAAATTCATGACCTCCCACCTCCTGTAGTTGCAGCCTCCTGTTATTTTTGTATTTCTCCAGTTCTAGAAGGACATCAAGGAGCCTTCTTTCTCTTACTTTCACCACTCTGACCACTGTTTCAGCCCCTCCTTTGGGATTCCTCCAACTTGCAGCTGCATTCCATGTGTTCTTCTCTTTCCTACCCAGCTTCTGTCCTCCTCCCCTCCCTCACCCTGTTCCTTTTTGCTCTACCCCTTTTCTCAGATGATATGTGTATGTCTCCCTTGGCTTTTGCAATTCCATAGGGAAGGGATCAGACTTCCCGGTGCCTGAAGAAAGTGTGAGCAGAGTTAGTTTCTAGATGATTCCAAACTTAGCATGAGTCTTAATTCCTTTTTTAAAAAAGTGAAAGTGTAAATGAATTAATGAAGTGATCAGAGAGAAGTAGATAAATCAAGATACCAGCAAATCATATGAAACAACAAGCTGAAGCCTGGGATCTTGTTAGCACCATGCAGGTAAGACCATCTATTTGACCTCTAGAAATAATGGCAGGAATTTTTGTCCTGGGTGTTTATTGAAGGCAGTTCTTGTCTTTGTCATTATTGTGTAAAATTGGCTAGAGTTTTAAGGAAATAAGGCCCAGAATCTAAGAGAAGTCCTCTGTGCAATCCTGCAGAGCAGCTGGGGGCAGCCCGGGCAGCAATACTGTGGCTTACCTGGGAGTGGAGCTTTTAAGATAGAGGAGGCACCATATGCAGAGGTAGATGTCACTGAGAAAGAAAGTCAAGTCCAGTCTAGGTTATATGAGAGTTTAAGGCATCCCAGAAAACTAGGGGATATTTTCACTGAGGCCACAAATAGTGTTAACAATCTCAAACTGTGGATGCTTATAAGTAGGACATCCTGGGGTAGCAAAGTTAGATTACTGTGTGTGTAGGAACATGGGCGATAGAGTCAGACAGACCAGTGCTCCGACCTGGTTCTGCACGTGCCAGCTGTGAAACCTCAGACTCGTTCCTTAACTCCTCTGAACCCTCAGTTTCTTCAAACGAAGATAGGATCATAAGGCCTATCCTTCAGGGTTGTGAGGTTGCAGATGAAGTCCCAGGCACAATACCTGGGAATACTGGCTATCCAGAAGCTCTTAGTCTAGCCTCACTGGTCACACTCTCAGAGTTGCTGGGGGACAAAGGCATGGGCACAGAGTGGCAGTGTGACATGGTGAGCACTGTAAGAGGGATGTTCACACATTTGGGAGTGTGGGGACTGGACTGGGGAGCAAGGAAAGCATCCTGGAGAAGGTGACAATTGAACTGGGCTGAAACCCCCGGGGAATAGCTATGTATGAGCTGTCACCCTGGCTGTCCGCTGTGTGAGTGTGGAACAGCAAGGGAACAGAGCCAACAGTGGCAGGGTGGAGATGACCCAGGCTTATTGCTCCAGAGATGAATGTCATGTCCCTTGAGGGAAGCTCACACAATTAAGACCCTAGCTTGCAACTACTTCACACTCATCTTGTCTGTCATTGACAGCCCATTGGCAGGCCTTTTCATTGAGATAAATACAGTAAGAGAGGGTAATTCTATTGACTAATTTTTCAGCCAAGGGAGCTCTCAAAGTCTCCAATTTCCCTATGGTCTTTGCATAAAAGAGTCCAAGTTGCTTGAGAAGTGAAAATTCAAGGGCAATAGGAATCAAGAGAAGGAAATGGTGTGGAGCATAGGCTCAAATCTGGCAGGAGACAGGAGTGTCATGTTCTAAACTCAGTCCAGTCACAGCAGACAGTTGCCTTTCCTCCTCAATCCACTTCTACCAACCCATCTATTGACTAGTTCATGCAATAGCTTTAATACATTTTCTGCTTAAATGTTAATGGGCACAAATGAGTCATCACTTTGGTTCTCCTAGGAAAATATGACCTCAATCAGGTCATTTCTCCTTCTCTGAGTCTCAGCCTCTGCATCTTTAAAATGGGGAATTTGTGTGACAACAGTCTCTGGATTTGTCCAGCTCTAATGTCTAGGGCTGCATGGATTTGCATTTCCAAGAACTGCAGGTCCAAAGAGAAAACAGATACCAAAGAGAAGGATGGAGAGTGGAGACGGAAAGAAGAGTCATTTTGGAGGAATTTGGCCACTAGGGGAGCCACCGAGCAACACTGCATCCACTACAGATTGAGCTGGATACTCCTGTAGGAGTCCTGTTTTCTATTTTGCACCAGGGCACCCTGTGGCTTAGCAGCAATCCTGGGGAGCAGTAGTGTTTTCTCAGAATTACAGCGTGCTTCATCTGACACTCACCCTGCTCCTGTCCCTGACCCTTCTTACTCATATCTACTAGGACATATTACTCACATTACTCATATTACTAGGACACAGTGCTGTGTCCTAGCACCTGGCACTGTGCTTGGCACTTGGTCTTAACTCCATAAATGTCTATTCTGCTAGCTGAACTGAGCATTCAGCCCTCCCAGGGGGCTAGGGAGAGAGACATTGAATGAGGACAGAGGACAATCCAGTCCCTCCTGGATTTCTCTATAATAACTAATTTTATCCATTATGGCTGATTCTTACTAGTTTTTCTCTCAGAGGTTTTTTGTTGTTGTTGTTGTTTTGTTTTGTGTTTTTCTTCCCCCTACCCCCGCCCCCCCGACACACACACACACCAGCTGCTACCTCCCTTCCTCCCTCTGTACTGACTTCTTGGTCTGGAGCAGAGGCCCAAGCCTCTTCACACCGCCCTCTGCCTTCTTTGCGACAATGGCAGGGTGGAAGAGGGGATTCTCAGTGAGGTAACTTGTTAGTATTTGCCTTCAGCTATTTTCATACTTCCTAAATTCAGGCGGGCCGGGTTCCAGAGCTGTGGAAGCTGTCGGGTGGTTGATAAGTCTATTTTAGAAGGTGAGATGCAAGAGTCAACCTGGGTCTGTCTCTCCTGATTTTGACCATTTGCTTCCAGGAAAGAGACTTCTCTTTCCTGAGCTGGGAAATGGAGGAGTAAAAATCCTACCCGCTATGCCAAGGAGAGAACACAGTTGGCCAAAGCTCTTCACTGTGATATTGAAATTCAGAAGGCCTTACCTGCATCTAAGATAACAATCCTGTCCCAACAGTGATAGTAACCATGGGAGCCTCTCATTTGGAAAGTCCCTACCCTCTATTTCACTGGAGTACCTTTTGGTAAAATTTCACATAAAATATACATCTGACTATATTCTTGAAAGGCAGCCAAGTATAGTAAAAAGAGCATGGAATTTGAAGACATAAATTTAACTTCTGGCTCTATTGTTTCTTAACTCTGAATCCCTTTCCTTGTCTGTCAAATCAAAATGGCTATCTTGAAGTTATTGTGAGGATTAAATGAGAGTATACAATTATTATTTCAATAAATATTTATTATACACTGCATTTATTAATCAGCATAAATAATTCTTACTGCCTCAGTAAGTAAAGCTCTCAATCTCAGTAGTGCAACATAACAAACTAAAAATTTTGATGTATGTTGATCAGAGTTACCCTCCATCCAGTGATTCAGGGATCCAGGCTCCCTCTATGGTGTGATGGTCAGCTCTCATCACATACTTGCCAAAGCTGTTGTAACAAGGGAAGACAGACATGGGTGAGGTACATGCCTTCATACCTTGGACCAGAAGGTCCAAACTTCTCTTCATGTTTCCATTTGTGAAAACTTAGTCATATGCTTCCAATTTAGCTCCAAGCGAGCTCCAAGGCTGAGAAATGTTTCTGTGTTTTATCCCAGGAAGAGGGAGCAGTGTGGAGAACAAATAGCACTGTCCCCACCACAAACATCTCGTGTGGGTCAGGAACTGTTCTGGATAATGGGAACATAGAGATGAACCAAACAAAGTCACTGTCAAGGGGCAAACAGTCCAGAGATGAATGTTTAGGTGCCATTAGCTCTTAGGATAATTCAAATCTCCTTTTAAATTCTTTAATTTTGCCACTGTTTCCTCTTACCAATCATTATTATATTCTAAATATTCCCTGTTCTTCAACCCTTATTTCATGCCTATTGGTTTCATATGAGTCATCTGTGACTTCCTGTATACAGGGCAAGTCCCCGGGGCAAGCTCTACCTCTTGGTTACCTCTCCTCCCGTGTAATCTAATGTGGAACCAGACACATAGCAGAACGCCTTTTCCTGCAGATATTTGTTGCATTGGAATTTTGTGTTTGTATCTGTTTCCTTCCCTCAGTCATAGTTTTCTTCTCTCTTTGCTCATGGCTTCGCCAAGAGCCCCCTCCCAGACAGACTATCACAGGCTAGATACACCTAGTTTCTCAGCCCAACCTCCCCTCTGACATCCTAGACCTTGCTATTATCCCCAGAAGAAGAGAAACAAATCATGTCTATCCTTTCTCTCCCTGCCAGACTTTTTCTCCTGGGACTAAGCATGAGCTGGCCCCTGGGAGAACTGCCTGGGTTCTTGGGAAAGGGTGGCTGTCCGCACAGCTGACCGATAGGAACATGAGAAGCTGGAAGTAAACAAGTCAAAGGGTGAGAGACACAAACAGAGACTGTGGTCACTCTAGGGAATTGTTTGAGACCACTTCTCCGGTCCTCCTTCCTTGAAGGTCACCGCAGACACCCCTCCTGTAGCCCTCATGTCCTAGGGTGGAGGTGGGTGGGCAGTGCCCCCCCGGCAGCTCATCATGCTGCACTCCTCTCTGCAGGAGAGAGCCTGCCCCAGCCAGGGTTCAATACTCTTATCGTCCCAGCAGCCGGGTCCTGCCATTTTGGTGAACAATAAGGGCTTCAGCCTCCCGTGTTCATCATTACCCCGCACCTTTAATCAGGAGTGTTATCCGCAGCTCCTGCCCAGGCCTCATTTAGATTTCTTGTTTGTAGCAATAATACCCTTTTAATATGCTAAATGAGCGAGCAAATGAGCCTTCCTCCACTTGCGAGGTTTTTAAAAACATCCCTTCTTTAGTGGATGAAGGTCATTCTTTTGACAGATTAATACTTAACTAGGAGGCCCTGTTTATTGTCTGGGGTCACTTCAGCGGCTGTCACAGCATATTAAAGAGCGCAGGATTGCCCGTGCCGGAACAATGTAGCTAGGTGGGAGACGCGGGCGGGGCGGCCCCTTGCCGGATTCCCTTCCCTGGCTCTCATTTAAACTCTGCGGCCGTTATTAATACTTTAATTTGTAGTGCATTAATGAATTCTAATCCCCATTATGTGTTGAGCAAATGGGCCTTCAACAGGCTCTGTGCAACCCAAGTGAGTCCTGGCTTCGGGTTAGCCAGACGCACTAATGGTATTAGCAGGGCAGGGAACTGGGTGCTCTCTTGGAGCCACACGGGGAGGCAGCAGGAACACTGACTCTCTGCCGCTCAGCAGTACAGAGAAAAAGCAGACAGGGAAAGAGAGAATCCCCTGACGGTGTTGTTTGAAACTCTGCCCCACTGTACCAGCTCTACCCTTAGACTTTCCAGATACGGGAACCAATTTTCCCCATTCCTGCTGAAAATTTTTCTTCATCTGTAAAAATGGAGATAATGATAGCACCTACCCAGGTATGCATATTAAAGGAGGTAATACAGAGAGATGGCTTAGGGCACATAGAAAACACTTAATAAGTGTGAGTTATCATTGCCATTCCCCAACCAAACCCCCCGCTGCTCCCTGCCCCACTGGGACAAGCTAGAGAGAGTGACTCCCTCCTTTTCCCTCCAAAGTATATCATCAGTTTGTACTCATCTCTGTGAGTGCTTCTCCATCTCGCAGGGCACTTGTATATGAGTCTGGCTTCTCTTTTCAAGCAGATGCCCCTGCGGACAGGGACTATGTCGTTTTCATTTTTACACCCCGCCCTCCCCCAGTGTTTAACAGTGGCGCTTGTCAAAAAGCACTCACCTTTGTCAAAGACTTGTTGTACAAACAATCGAACAAATGAAGCAGGCCAGACTAGGTTCTCCTCTCCATGTTGCAGACCACAGTCTTGCCACCTGTCCTGGGGAGGTGGTTCGCTGAGCTCTCTTCTTGGTCTGTCTAGTTTTTACTCATCCCAAGTGCTTGGCTCAAGTCCTCCTGGCCCCCTCCCTCCTCTGAACTCTATTCTTGTTTCCTTACCAGCTCAGTGGCATCAGTTTGGTTGTGTCCTCTCTTGGGTGACACTGTAAGCCCAAAGGCAAACATTGGTTCTCATATTTTACAAATGGCGTGCCTTGTACAAAATGATTCGAAAGCCAGCTGATTTTAGCATAGCCTGGAAAGAGGCATCTGTGCCCAAGGACCTGTGCTCATTTTGATTTGCATGCAACATGAGGGCAGGGACTATATTCCATACTTCTTTCATATGTCGCCCATCCTAATCCACTGCTTCGTTCAATTCTGAAGGGATAACAATAACCACTATTTATAAGGTTTACACTGGGTCAGGCACTCTGTTGGGCACTTTACTTATATTATCTCATCTCATCTTTACAATAAATTTAAGACATATAGATCCTATTATTCCCATTTTACAGATGAAAATGTGTAGCTCTTAACTGCTTTAACTTTACTTCCTTGCTCAGTAATGTGTCCTAGAACCTCAGAAGAAATCTTGCCATCAACCGAATGTTTGTGATCCCCCAACATCCACAGACTGAAATCTTACCTGCAGTGTGATGGTATGAGGAGGTAGGACTTTGGGCAGTGACTAGGTCATGAGAGTGGAGTTCTCGTGAATGGAGTTAGTGCCCTTATAAGAGACACCAGAGAACTTCCTCTCTCTCTGCTCTCCGCCTTGTGAAGACACAGCAGGAAGGCAGCTATCCTCAAACCAGGAAGAAAGCTCTCACCAGGTAGAATCTGCAGGAGCTTTGATCTTGTGCTTCCCAGCCTTCGGAACGATGACAAAAAAAAATAAATGTGTGTTGTTTAAGCCCCTTAGCCAATGGTGTCTGTGATATAGCAGTACCCCAAACTAAGAGAAAACTTAAAGGTCATTTAGAATACTTATGTGCCTAGTGGAGTTACCTCTGACTCAGAGAGGTTTGGGATTGTCCATGGTCACTCAGCTAATCTGTGCAGCCAGTCCTCAAAGCCAAACTCTTCCTTCCTGTCACCCCACCCTGAAGGCGCAGGTCACTGGACAGTGCAGGTTGTTTGACGGGGCAGGTTATCCTGCTGAAAGAATGAATGGACCCAGTTGGAGCCAGGGACTGATGCTGGACCCCACAGAGATGGGTCAGGGCTGCAAGGCCAACCCCTCCTGCCTCAGGGCCATGAGCAGTTGAGTCAGGCCCGGGTCAGGATTGTTGTGCCCTCTGGACTCCCTGGGAAGGAGTCTCCTTTCTAACCTTTATGATGCCTTTATCAGCTCAATGCAGCAAGTTCCTATAGAGTCCCTGCTCTGCGGGTGGTGGGGGAGGGGGGAACCTTGCTAAAAAACAGAGACCCTGATGCAGAGACCCTGATTCCAGCCTCATCTTAGTGACTAACCATTTATGAGTTCTCACGCGTAAGTTCCTGACCTGTCCCATGACAGCGTCGTTCCTGTGGGGCCAGGTACTCTAAGTAGAGGCCCCATGTGCCTTCCTGACTCCACTGCCCCCAGCTCATGTGGACGGCAGGCTACTCCCGCTGCCAAGGCCACTCTGGGGGCCCCTCTCCTAAAACTCCAGCACACACTGCTCTCCTTCCTCCTCTTTGTGTCTTTTCAGGACCCACGGTCCAGGTATTTGAAAAAGTGGCAAACGCTCCTGATGCATTCTTACTCCCGATGCATCATACGCTTACCCAAACCTCCAGCCTGTGGGAGATAGTGGGCCTCTTTCTTCTATCAGTGTGGGAATTTTGTTAGACTCAAACTTTGTTTTCGGTGGCACCCGACAAACAACTTTCTTGATTCTCTCTGCCATCCCACCCACACTTCCCAGCATGTCTCATTGTTTCTACTGGCACAGATGTAATTGGGCCTGAAGTTCACTGAATCAGAAATCAAAAGACAAAAGAGAAGACAACGAAAGATTGCACTCTGCAGAGGAAACGGGCTCTCTGGCCAAGTTGCCACCTTGCTCTTCCCTAATGCACCCATCTGAGGTCACCCAGCCAGTCCTGGTCTCTGCACTCTTAATGTGCTCTCAGAGCCAAAGAGTGGCCTTCCCTCTGGAGGAGGTGCCAGGTTTGTCTCCTGTGTTTGTGTGTGTATGTGGGGGCATGGGCACGTGGGTGTAAGAGTATGTGGGTTGTATGTGTAGGGGGACGTTGGGGGATCTATATGATTGAGCCCATATGAATAATACATGTGTAGGTGAAGAAATGTGTACATGCATGAATGGAGGCTAGTTGTGTGTGTGTTTATTGGGGGGTGTAGAAAAATTGCAGGCATTTGAATATGTGCATGCAGAATGTACCTTGAGTGTTACATGAGTGCTTGAGTGTATTTGAATGATTTGATGTATGCATGGGCATGTTTGAGAAATTTTGCTATGTATGTGCATGGGGTGTTGGTATATGTGTTTTCGCGAGTAGGGATTATATGGGAGTGGTGTGTGTATGGATGAGAATGTAATGACTGCAGTATTAATTTTGTTTATAAGTTTGGGGTTATATGAGTTTGAAGGTGTCTATGAATTGTGAGTTTGTGAATATAATGCAGCAATGTGTGTTATATATCAAGGGTATACACAAAAGACTTGTGTGTAAAGATGGACAGAGGCCACGCACAATGGCTCATGACTAGAGGCCAGGCACAATGGCTCATGACTGTAATCCCAATGCTGGAAGGCCGGGGTAGGAGGATCACTTGAGTCTAGGAGTTTGAGACAAGCCTAGGCAATATAAGGAGACCGGTCTTTACAAAAAATAAAAAATACAGAAGAAATTAGCCAAGCATGGTAGGGTATGCCTGTAGTCCTAGCTACTCAGGAGGCTGAGTGGGGAGTGTTGCTTGAGCACAGGCGTTTGAGATGGCAATGAGCTGTGATTGCACCACTGCACTCCACCTTGGGGCAAACAGACTAAGGCCCTGTCTCAAAAAAAAAAAAAAAAGAAGAAGATTTAAGTGTTGTGGTGATGTGCATGAGTGAAAGTGTTAGCAGAGCGTATGTTCATGAATGGGGGTTCAGGGACATTGGTGAATATGAGGGTGACTGGATGTATATGTAGAAAATAACCTGAGGGTCTGGAAGGTATGTAAGTATGAAGGCACCTGCAGTGGCATGCTGGACCTGGCTTCTCCTGGCCCATGACAGCTGTTTGTTACATTTAGGGATTTTGTAAACTGGTGACTAAACTCAGCCATTATTAAAAATTAAATTGTATATTCTTACAACTAAATAAATTGTATAAAAATAAAGGTTACAAATAGTTAAAATTCACCCCTTCCTAATTATTTTACATTTTACTCTTATCCGTGTCTTGAGGTTTTTTTACATCAGTTGTGTCTGTATGGTGGAAATACTATGCAATGATGTGTTACTGCTCATCTCTTCCCAACTGTATGTTCAGTGACATTGTGTTAATAATTTGAAATTGACCATTGTAGGAGTATTTATGTTATGGAAGATAGCAAACTCTACAAATCCTGGTCTTTTATTTCTGGAGAGCTGGTTGCTAAACATTTACCAGCACATAGGTGTATATGAGTGTTTTGTGTGTGTATATTAGCGAGTATGTTGGTTGGGTATTTTTGAGGTAAGATTTAGAAAGTTGTGTGTGAATTGTTGGTGGATAAGTGTTTATAAACATAATGAATGAATGTGTATATAATCTGTAAACACATATGCTAGGTAAGTCAGGGTAATTGTTAACCTAAAATCCATGGATCTTTAAGGTGTCAGGGGATGGAATTCAATGGGTCCATGAACTTGAATGAGGAAAAAAAAATACATCTTTATTTTCACTAACTTCTAACTAAAATATGACATTTTTGCCAATACGAATGTAGCTAACAATATACAATAGTATTAACAGTGTTTATGCTTTTATTATCAATAGAAATCATGGATATGTTATTATTTACAGGTCTTGAAGATATGTCAAAATATTTATAGTCATGACAATGTTAACAAGATCCACCATTAGATATTATTTGAGGATTTAATAAGAAAGCACATGTATTTCAAACTCTAAATTCGTTTTTAAAATATTTTGAAAACTGAATTTTAATATAATTATTCCTTTGTAATTTTATGTATTTCAAAACAGTTTTCTGGGGGGATTTGTGGGTTTCATCAGACTGCCAAAGGGGTCACAACACCAACAATACCATTACGTGAATATTAAGTGTAACTGTAGTTGACACGTCAACAAGTAGGGTGTGTGTAAGTGTGTGTGTATATGTGTGTGTGTGTTTATGAGCTGGGATCTGAGAATAAAAGTGACTTGTAGGCTATAAGGCTATTGGGAGTGGTGAGTGAATGAGAATGAAGTTATGTTTATGATCTAATCCCTAAAACCGGCTTCCTTTTTTTTCCCTAGAGAGATCCAGGGAGGCCTGAAGGGCTGGGGAATATTTCATCAAGAGTGGGACATGAACTGAATTCTAAACATTTTCCTTCTAAGACAGACTTACTCCAAAGTCCTTCTTATACAATTCTTGTTAGCAGAAAATAAATTTACTTTCTGAATTCTGGCTGAGCATAGATGGGGCAGCATTTCTCACCTGATTCAGGAAAATTCTTTCCTTGCTGCTGCAGACAATTCCTGATCTCTGTGGACACAGGAACTTTGGCCTCACCTCTCACCTGTTATTTTACTTGTCTTTTTCTGCAGACACATAAAAACCCACCACGACATATTGCAACTTACCCCTTTTTGGTGTAGATAGATATATTCCACTTTCTACCCTGTTCTGGCCTTGCCTGCATTCCCAGACTGTCCTCCAAATGATATCACCTGTGTCTGACCTCTTCTACAGCTCTGCTTTCTGGCTGGGGTGTTTGCCAGCTTGGCTCAGCCAGGGGACAGCTTCGGAGTTCTCCAGGGTATAGCTTTGCCAGCAAAAGGTAGGAGAAAAAGAAGGTGACAAAGGAGGAGGAAAGTCTGGAATTGCGTTCTGGTGCTTTCTGCTGAAGGAGTACAGGCCCAGAGTAAGGGCTCTCAGAGTCCCAGCCCCCATCTACTGCCCCTTCCTTGTTACCAAAGAAATTCAGCCCACAAAATTTCTGACACTGATTGGGGTTTCATCCTGGTATTTATTTATCGTTAGTCTCCATGGCTGATGGGCAGTCCAGAGCTTTCCTTCTCTGGACTTTCAATACAACCACTTCCTCCAGGTAAGATACTTTCAAAGTCTTCCAAAGAACAGTCAGTGGACATCCCTATAAGCCTCTGGACAAGATGAAGCTCTTCACCCTCTCCAGGTGAGGTCTCACAAGGCTTCCTTAAAAGCTGTTCTAACTTAAAATCCCTCGTGCTTCAGTTTAAGCCTCTTGATCAGCCCTTGGAGAAGATGGAGCAAAGCTGTGTGATCCTTGAGTAGTGGGAGACAGCTGCCAGTCTCTTTTGAAACAACCCAGGATGCTATACTGCCTGAGAGCAGCACTGGAGCATGATCTTGAGAGGTCTCTAGAGCCTAAAATGGTCTGTGTGCCCACTCGAATGGAGGGAGGTAAGTAATCTTTGAATGCACACACAATTTCACTACCTGCTTTTGCCTCTGTGCTTGTGTGCTTTGCAGGAATGGGCATTGGATGACTCCAGGATTCTGGGCCAGTTTGGTGAGGATCACAGAGACAGCCAAGCATATAGCAAGACTTCAGACCTCTTGATGTAACCTTATATAAGATGAATAAGCAGAAATAATACCAAGAGGTACCTCATGCACTGATGATGAAGAACAAGGAGTCATACTATTCTCTTTTACATACACAATTTCACTGGTTGGGATGGTTGCTAGAATCATAAAAAGGGTCTTTCTTGGAGACAAGAACTGCAAGCTGGCCTTGTCCTCTAAGTCTGCTCAGGCAGCAGCCTGGGGAGATTGCGCTGGTCTGATTCATACAGACCTTCAGTCTCTGCGACCCACAAGAGGCTGATAAACTATGAGTTTATCACTTGAAGCCAGGTCTATGTCCTGAATTTGTGTATCTAGCACAGGAAGGAGCTGGAGAATGCATGACTTCCAATGCTTGACCTCGTCAGGTGCTGCTGGTTAGAAAGAATTCTCTGTGCCCTTGTCAGAAAATTTTTATTTAGAAAACCTGGTTAATTCCTTGAAAATCCTGACTCAGGGTGGAGAGAACAAGTGTTGCTGAGTAGTATTCATTTGAAGTCCGACATTCAGTGAGACATGAGATAAGGCTCCTCCATTTCTGATAGTTCTACTCTGAAGGCTGGAAAGTGGGAAGGTTGCTAGAGAGGTTAGAATGATGGGGTTGGAGCCTAGCTACCTGGGGCTAAGGCAGAGGCATCTGGTGTTCGTGCTTTTCCCATAAGAGGTGCGCTTGGATTGGTGTTCTCCGTACTTACTAAGAAAAAAATACAATCTTGCATTTTGAATATGAGTGTCCCCAACCACTCATGTATTTCCATCTTTCTCAGGACTGTGTCACCTCCCAAAACTCTTCAAAATGAGCTTCAGGGGAAGATGGCTAGATGTGTTCCTCAATTCAAAGAAGACAAAAGCTAGGCAGAAGTTACCTGTGGAAGACGAGACTCCTCCCAGCATGGATTTCTCCAGGTACTCATCCTCATAATTGGGCTGGAACCAAGTCAGTTCCTAGATCAAAGCAGGAGGAATTCATCTACACCACACCCCACTCCCACCCCGACATGTTCCCTTTGTTGTTTACAAACTAGACAGGTCAATTCGTTAAGAACATAAGCATAGGGGCTTCAAATACCAAGATTACTTGGTATTTGTATCACTTTGGCTACCTACCTAAACTTTCTAAGCTTCAGCTTCCTCCCTTCTATCACGGGGATAATGACAGTACTTTCCAGGTGTCGTTGTTACAAAAATTGTGATAAGCCATGTAAGATGATCAGCCTAAAGCCTATGCATATTAATACTCTATAAAGATTGTTTGTGGTGTCACTGTTGTTAGAGAAAGGGGGATCCCCGTTCTCTTGGGCCTCAATCCTTTGTCCGCCTGACTCTGGGTTTCTTCTAGAGTTTCGCTCCATTCTCCAAACCCACGTTCTTCAGGTGGAAATTGTTTAGAGACAGAAGAAGCTAGGGAGAGCTTCCTGACTGGGGGATTCTGTTGAAATGGGTTATGATGGACTTTGAGATATTTATCCCATCAGCACTTGGGGTGATGAGGAAGCTGAGCAGCTGGCCTCAGCTTTGAGTGGCTTGTTGGGGACTTCTTAAAATGCTGCAAGAGCAACGGCACCAGTGTGAAAAAGGCTGGGAAGCATCAAAGTTAGAGAATGCTGACCACAAAGATGGTCATACCAGGCAAAAATTATGGTCCACGTAGATGGAGCAGAGCTATTAGGTTGGTGCAAAAGTAACTGCGGTTTTTGCCATTACTTTTAATACCAAAAAACCCCAATTACTTTTGCACCAAACAACCTAATAAATGTCTCAGGAGAGGAATCTTTTGTGGTTTCCTGGAGCTGGGGGCTCATGGGTATGTTTGTAATAGTGGGAGGTGAGGGGATAGGCAGGGCAGAGCTGCTGGAAGGAATGCTTCCTGTGTGAACTTGAAAAATGCCATTTTTACTGACTGGAGTGCTTTGATGTCAGAGATTTCTTTGCATAGATTTTTGCCTCGTCTCCATTGAAGTTTTTGTTGTTGTTGTTTGTTTGTTTGTTTTCACATTCTTGTTCCACCAAAGCTACCAAATCTTCCTTATAGATAAACCATCCTTTCTTGGTTGTTGAAAACATGGGGAAATCCTGATCTTAAGAAGCTTATTTCCTCTCAGATTACTTACCAACCCTTATAGGTGGCCCTTTGTTGCTGAGAAACCTCTCTTACTACAAGCCTCTTCAGGATCCTGTGAGAACATTCTTAATGTCCACAACAACCCCTGCTGAGTGTTCTGACCTCATCTGAACAGAGATGTCAAACAAATCCTCTAGTCACACATGATTTGATGAGGGTGAAGAAACCCTACACGGTAATCTCCTTCACTGACCTAGTGGCTGTCTCTCTTTCGGTGCAGCAAAGCTGGCCTCGGTGGGGTGTGGTTAGAGACACCTGTGCCTTGCGTATCACTCCCTACATCGAGTGTCTCCAACAAATGTGTTCAGGGGAAAAACTTGGCTTGGCTTGAAGGAAAACAGGACCCCTAAGTTTCTATCTCATAGCCGTTGGGAAAACAGGACCTTATAAGTTAAAAAAAAAAAAAAAAAAAAAAAAGCCCAAACCTAAAAACAAAAGAAACCACTCAAAATATAAGAACTAATCACCAAATTGGAGTGAGGGAGGAAGAGGCTGAAGGCATTGAAGGAGTCGTTTTATGTTCAAAGAAACAAGCAGTATTTTACACAGCGGGGGAGAATCTTCTGGAATGCCTCATCTCATGGGTGAACTCAAACTAAAAATTTTTCAACGCTGCAGAAGAGAAGTCAGTGAATTTTGCAAGGTCATTAAGCAGAGTTGTTTTAAAACCAGCATTTACTCAACATCTAATACGTACCAGGAACTTTACTAGAATATTATGTGATATTTTTGTTTGATTTTACTTTTGTAACAGCTCTGTAAGTTAGGAGGTACTGCCCCTCCCATTTTATAGATGAGGCTCATATAGTTTAAGAAGCCATCTCATTGAGATGCAAACCTGGGAGTCAAACTTATATCTGTTCAACTCCGAAACCTGTGATTCTTCAACTGTTTTACATTTTATATTCATATGTGTATTTTACATTTAATATTTTTCTAAGGCAGATAAAATATATTGAGCCATTGCTTACCTCTGTAGCTTGATGTCAGCATAAAGGACAAGATTGCCATTCATTTATTTCTTTGCATGCTTATATCCATTCCTTTAGCAAGTATTTAGAGAATGACTACCCATGAGTACTGTGTACTTGGTCACAACCCATCTCTTGGGTCTATAGTTTAAATTAGGCCACTAGATTAATACCTAGCGTAAGGAAATGCTTTGGTTCCATGGCTCATACCAAGGTGGTAGGAAGAGATTAATAGAGAGCCATGAGGCTTTATATCCTAGACTTATTTCTGTCTCCTGATTTCAAATTGCATCATTGCTGTATTTTCTAATCAATGCTGCCCTCTCCCCTCCTCCATGGGATTCTAGTGGTGTGGTTTTTCAGTGGCTAAAGATTGCTTACAGTTATCTGTCCCAAAGCCCTCTCATGAGTCAAAAAATCGTTTGCATATAAATGCATAAACTCTGTCCCTTATGTAGTAAGGAGCATGAACTACACATGACCCCAGCAAGGCCAATAGCTCCCTCCATGCATTGGAACCCATCTCTCAGCTGATCATTTCTCCAGCAACCCCCTTCCTCGCCTCCTTTCTTTTGAAGTATCAACTTTCTCCTCTCCTCTGGATCTTTTATCAGCATTCATATATGTCGTAATTTCTCCAATATTAACAACAACAACAAAAAACCTCCTGGATCCCACCCCTCTTGCAGTCCTATCAATTTCTCTGTTTTCCTTAAGGCAAAACTCTGAAAAATTGTCTATCCTCACTTTCTCCAATTTCTTTCCCCTATTCTCTGTTTAACCCACTCCAGTGAGGATTTTTTTTTTTTCTCCTACCACTCCACCAAACCTCTAATGATCCCCTTAAACATAAAGGCCATTTCTTGCTCCGCCTACTATTTGATCTATAAACAGCGACATTTGACCCAGTCAATCACTCCTGGAACACTTTCCTCACTTGGCTTCCAGGGTACTATATACACTAGTTTTCTTTTAAACTTTCAGGTGGCTTTGTCTAAAGTCACTATCATTGATTTTTCTTCATCTACCCAACCTCTAAATGTTGGAGTGCATTAGCGCTCAGTCTTTGGAGTTCTTCTCTTTTCTACCTACACACGCATAGCATAGGAGACTCCATCTAGTCTTGTGACTTTCAATGCATCCCCATGCATTTTTCCTCCTCTGTTCCAGATCTACATATTCATCTATGACTCTTTGACCTGCCGGATCTTAACCATTTTTTTTCACCCCCATGTTTACTCCCTTGGTCCCAGCCACCATTACCCCTCGCCTGAATTATTGCAATAGTCTCCTCATTATTTTCTCTGACTCTGTTCTTGGTCCCTTATGCTCTGTTTTCAATATAGCTGTCGGAGCCATCCTGCTCAAAGCCCTCTGATGCTTCCTAGGCCCCTGAGGGTGAAAGCCTCACACTGACCCACAGAGCTCAGCCAGATCCAGCTGGTCTCCTTCTGCTCTCTGCTTATTAATTCTGCTCCAGCCACACTGATTTCCTTGCTGTTTCTTAAATATTCCAGGCACTTTCCTGCTTCAGGGCCTTTGCACTTGCTTCTCTATGTAGAATGTTCTCTTTCCAGGCAACCACATGGCCAGCTCCTTCACTTCCTTCTAGGTCTTCATTCAAATGTTGCTTTTTTAGTAAAGTGTGTGGTTTGTTTTTTTTTTTTCAGACCAAGATCTCAAATTTTATTTCCCACCTTCAAAGTTTTATAACCCCACTCCCTCCTTTATTTTTTCCAAATAACCTACCACCTCCTAACGCTATATATTTTAATTATTTGCCTTTTACTTATTTATCCTGTTTATTGTCAGCCTCCCCAGTAGACTGAATACCAAATGAGGGTTTTAGTTTTACTATAATTTCAGTACTTAGAAGAGCACTTGGTGTATCACATATGCTCAAAAAGCAACTGGATGAATAAATTGGATTTTTGGAAAAGGAATAAATGCATAGACCAGAAAAACTGCCTACCTTACAAAAGTAATATGGAAAAAAAAAAAAAAAACCCACCAAAATATATAGAAAGCCGGTTCTAAATCCTAACACTGGGAAGTTACTAAATGCTAGGTGCTATACTTCTGAATCTTGTCCACAAGTGCTTAATAAAGTAAAATACTTGCTATTCTTTTCTGGGGACTGGAGGGAAAAGTTGCAAATATTGCAAAAGTAGAAGGTAAAGGCCAGTGATAAATTAACTAGAATATTGCTTATTGTGCTTTAATATCAGCAATAATAAAACACAAAACATGCCTTGAATCAAGTGTCATTATGGGCTTTTATCAACCCACATTTTTTCTAGAGGCAGCTTAGTTGTGCTTCTTCTTCCATGAAAACCTGGGCAAGTATTCGGGTGCTAACACTTCCAGCTACTTACATGAAAAGCCTGCCTGTGGGATTGCATGTTGAAAGAAGGTGATAAAACATGAGGTTGCACCCAGTATAGGAACTGATTTATCTTCTTGAGGATGAGTTCCACATCCAACTATAGGCCCATTTGCCAAGCAGATCTGAAAAATGGGTGCTAATTTTGAAAACTCACTAGATCAACCGCAAGGGAAATCTTCTATGAGGAGGTTGGGGTATGAGTGGTGCAAAAGAGAAAACTAAAAATGTATGTAAGTGGTTTCAAGGGTGCAGAAGGGCCCTGATACTCAGACTTTGCACTTTCAGCCACCCCTACCCAGCCCCACACTTTGCAGCTGACAGTCAGCAGAGGCACGACTTGTAGTACATCCCTCACCAGTTGTCCATACCTCCCCAGTCTTGCTTCTGTTCACACAGGCTCTGGCCGGCTCCTGACTCTTAGCTTCAACCCACTTGCCATGATTTCCCCATTTCCACCCAGATGCTGTGTAGGAACTTGGGCTAGGCTCTCCATCTGGATCTTCCCCCTCCTCCTGCTGGACATAGGACAGCCCACCTGTCCCCAGCCCCAGAACCCAAATCCCCATAAGCGAAAAGAGAAGTCCAGGCCAGGTGATTTTCTAGCAGGGCTCTACATGTGTACCTTTGGCAGGGAGAGTGTGTAACTCAGGCAGCCAGGGTCACCTCATCTTACCAGCATCTCCTTGTTCTGTGTCTAATTCAACAAACTCCATGGCAACGCGGGGCCTGCTCAGCTTACCTGACCTTCCCGACCTCCCTGTTAACAGCTCTCTCACTTAGCTGAGTATGGTGTGAGTCTCCTTCCCTCCCAGTAGCCTCCTTTGATTTCTGCATTACAGTGCAGCGAGTGGGGGCAGTCTCTCCTGGACAGGACATCTGGGGAGGAAACTAGAGAGGAGGAATTCAAGCCTGTATGTTGGGGGTGGGGGTAAGAGATGCAGAGCAAGTCCTTGCTCTTAGAGGAGCCCCGTTCTAGAAGTCCTGTTCTCATTACTTGTATTCAATGAGAATCTCATATCATGCATGCATGTTTTCAGATTTTTTTTTTTAAGTTATGGGACAACAAGCACAATGAGTTGATGTTTATGTCACTCAGGACACCTGACAGCTATGTGTGAGACACATCCCTTGCTCTTCCTGACCCACCACCCAAATGGGCATGTAGTATATGGATTTCAGACCTTCTTCTGCAAAACTCAGACTTCTCTGAACCTGACAAATATCCGCAATGTGCTGACTGAAAGGTGGTAATCAGCCATGTCATAGGCCCACTCATCTATGCTGAGCTTTTCATCATTATTCTTTTTCATAATGAATATTCTGTTATTGTTTTGTTATTCCTTTTATTTTTATTTCATATTTGTAAAAGCAATAGACAATTTTGGAAGCGTTTTTGCTGAAAGCATTTCCTCTGACTCACGGTGGTCTTGAAAGGAAGGCAGCGAAGGTATTAGTGGGGATGTGTTCTGAAGATAGTCACATCCGAGTGCTGAGAGGATGAAGGAACTGGGTGGTATCTGGAAGTGATCCAGGTCCTCTGGCTCCACTTCCAAGGCTCTCCCACCAGCCCATGCTGTCTCCTTCTGGTGGCATGCCCTCGTTGTATTCAGGAAGGGTTTGGCGTGCAGAGAGTGTGAGTGTGTACAATAATGAAATGCGTGATAACAGGGCTCTGTGGTGCCATGCATACTGTTCAATTGATGTCAAGGAGTGTTGGTATCAGCCCGTCCCTACTCCTTTCTCTTGAACAACCTCCCCTAGACAGAATCAATCTCTCCAGCCTCTGTTCTCCTGTACCATGTAATTCAAAAGTGCTAGGAAAACACTTATAAGATTGTAGTACAGATTGGTGTAAAAGGATGGCTTGGCTGAGACTAGAATATGACAACTTTGAGGTTAAGCAACACTCCCCTAGAGACCTTCTCTGTGCTCTGGGCAGAGAAAATCACTCTAACTGCCACGAAATGTTCAGGGACCCTGTTACAGGTGTCAGGCAACATCCTATGATTTCCCTGGGGCCCAGGGGCTCCATGGGAAATAATCTGAACCTGTATTTGGAATTCGGAGTTTCATAGATATATCTGATGGACTGAATGGGGAGGGGGTCCCCACAGAAAGAAGAAAAAATGGAAACTTATAGAAAGAAATCTCCATACGTGAGTAATGAGTCTGCCAGAGTAACCTAGGTGCAACCCCAGGGTCTGAAGAGTGGAGGGGACAGAGGCCCCTGGAGCAGAGTGAGGTTGCACTGAAAGCCATCTGCATCTTCTCACCTTCCACCACCTCTAGTGAAGCTGTGCCTCCTGTGAGAGAAAGGAGGAGACAGGACTCCTGAGGGATTACATATCCCAGCCCCTCTGCTGTGGGCCCCCTCTGAAGAGGCTGGGCCCTAAGTGTTAATTTCCCCGCCAGCTATAGAGAGAGGTGATCAGTGGAGTTCAGCAGGCAGAGATATTATAGAAATTGTTAACTGCACCACCAAAGAGAATGCAACTGCCCCAGGGCCACCCAGAGCTGTGTGCAAGCCGGCAATTTGCTCCATGGGCTTTACTGTCCGATACTGCTAGAGGCATCCAAATTCCAGAGATCTACCGAGCAATAACGGCAAGACCACAGCGACTCACAGTCACCAGCATGGCTTGTGTGGGATGCGCCCCAGCTCTTTGGGGATACTTCTTTTATTTTTATTATTATTATTTTTTTATTTTTGAGACAAAGTCTCACTCTGTCTCACCCAGGTTGGAGTGCAGTGGCTCGATCTTGGCTCACCGCAGCCTCCGCCTCCTGTGTTCAAGCGATTCTCCTGTCTCAGCCTCCCAAGTGGCTGGAACTACAGACGCACGCAACCACATCTGGCTAATTTTTGTATTTTTAGTAGAGACGGGGTTTTAACATGTTGGCCAGGCTGGTCTCGAACTCCTGACCTCAGGTGATCTACCTGCCTCGGCGCCCAAAAGGGCTGGGATTACAGGTGTGAGCCACCGCGCCCAGCCTGGGGGTACTTCTATAGAAACACCAGAAGTAAGGAAGACTGAGGCCTTGGCGGATACAAGTAAGACTGTTACAATGGTTGAATTGCGGACTTCCAAGCTGAAGTTACCTTTTTCTACTGTGATTTCTCCCTCCTAAGCTACCAGGCTTCCAAGACAGGAAGCAGGTCTTATTTGTCTTTGTAGGTGGAAGATTCTTAAGGATGATTACAGATACTTGCGTCCATACGCGACAGCCTCTTACCTTGATTCTATGTCCTTTTTAAATATTAATTAATTTTTAAATTATAGTAACATATATAAAATAAAATTTACCATTTTATCTATTCTAAGAGTATATTTCAGTGGTATTGAGTACATTCATTTTTTGTTGTGCAACTATCATCATCATCCATCCTCAGAAATTTTTCATCATACCAAACTGAAATTATAGACACATTCAATGCTATAACTCCTCATTCCTCCCTTTCCCCAACTCCTGGAAACCACCACTCTACTTTCTGTAAATTCCTAGAAATTTGACTATTCTCATATAAGTAGAATCATGTGGTATTTGTTCTTTTGTGTCTGACTTATTTCACTTAGCACAATGCCCTCAGGGTTTATTCCTATTGTAGCATATATCAGAACTTCCTTCCCTTTTAAGGCTGAATAATATTCCATTATATTGTCGGGCATGGTGGCTCGCTCCTGTAATCCCAGCACTATGGGAGGCAGAGGCGGGTAGATCACCTGAGGTCAGGAATTCGAGATCAGCCTGGCTAACATGGTGAAACCTCGCCTCTACTAAAGATACAAAAACTAGCCGGGTGTGGTGATGCGTGCCTGTAATCCCAGCTACTTGGGAGGCTGAAGCAGAAGAATCACTTGAACCCAGGAGGCAGAGGTTGCAGTGAACCAAGATCTAGCTACTGCACTCCAGCCTGGGTGACTGAGCAACGCTCTATCTCAATAATAATAATAATAATAATAATCCATCATACCACATTTTCTTTATCCATTCATCTGTCAATGGAGATGGGTTGCTTCTACTTTTTGGCTATTGTGAAAAATGCTGCTGTGAATGTGTCTACAAATCTTCCTCTGTGTTGTCTTGCACATTATTTCTTATGTGCCCATCTCATCACCCTCTTAGCTCTCTTAACCTATTCTTATCTATTCTTCTGATCTCATCTTAAAAGTCACTGCCTCCGAGGAGCCCTCCGTGACCCCATAGACCAATTTAGTTGCCTCTTCGAGGTGCTTCTATAGCTCACCACAACACAGTTCATTAATATTGTCTCTTTGTCTTTCCCACTAGCCCGTCTGCTTCCTATAAGAGGGGGCACCATCTGTCCAGCTTTCCATCATATGCCTAAGACCTCACACTGTGCCTGGACCATAGAAGCCCTAACAAAATGTTCGACTGTAAGCACATGTTCAGCAAGCCAGGCAGGGAGGAAGGTGCAATGTCTAAAATCAAGGTGTTGGTATAGCTGCATTCCTTCTGGAGGCTTCAGGGATGAACTTGTTTCCTTGCCTTTCCCAGTGTCTAGAAGCTGCCTGCATCCCTTAGCTCATGGCCCCTTACCCCAGCTTCAAACACATCATTCCAACCTCTGGTTCTTTTTTTTTTTTTTGAGAAAGGGTCTTACTCTGTTACCTAGGCTAGAGTCCTGCTAGAGTGGTATGATCTTGGCTTCTGGGCTCAAGGGATCCTCCCATCTCAGCCTCCCAAGTAGCTGTGACTATAGGCACACACCATCATGCCTTGCTATTTTTTATAAATTTTTGTAGAGACAGGGATCTCACTATGTTGCCCAGGCTGGTCTTGAACTCCTGAGCTCAAGCAATCCTCCTGCCTTGGCCTCCCAAACTACTGGGATTACAGGAGTGAGCCACCGTGCCCGGCCCAAGCTCATTGTCTGACTGACTCTCCTGCTCTCTCATCAGGACATTGTGATTACATTGGGCCCACCCTGATAAACTGAGATGACCTCCCCATCTCAACGTCTTTGTTAATCGCCCACAAAGTCTCATTTGCCAAGAAAGGTAACATACTCACAGGTCACAGAGAGTAGGGTGTGGACATCTGTGGGCGGCCATAATTCTGCCTACCACAGGGAGTTTTACATGAGCCAAACTAGGGAGAGACCTTGCTAACGGCAGGAGTAGTGTGCAGGTCACAAGAAGATTTGGGAGAGCGGCGGACACTTCAGCTGAAAAGGTGCGGGGTGTCGTGGGAGTTAGACTGTGGAGACCACAGCTGGTTGGGAGAAAAAGGTTTTGGTAAAGGAGGTGTCATAAGGCAGGGTGGGGGTGGGAAGGTGCTGGACATTCGTCCAGATTTCCGAGGGCCCTGACTGCTGGGCAGAGCCATCTGGCCTTGGTTAGGTGGTCATAAATCCCCCCCGGGCAGTTTCTGTGCCGACGTTCTGCCCTCTGTTGGCTCAGCTGGCTCTGGATCACCTCCCAGCATCCTTTTTTACATGCTTTTTAACGAGCACTAAGATGGAAGTGGAATAAATCTCCCCAGATCCTTACGTGAGCACTTTAGTGGCCATTCCCCTGGCAGCGGAGGTAACAGCGAGTAAATAAAAGTGACACCCAGGAGTTGTAGGGCCTTGGTTCAGAGAGAAGTGCTCAGCTCTGAAGTTTGGTGGCCAGCATGGAGCCAGGGCCCGCAGGAAAACTAGAGCCAGCTGCTTGTGGAGAGCTCAGGAGATGACAGAAGGTGTCCTGTGTCCCCAAGGATGCACCTCTGCGTTCCTGCCTCCATCAGCAGGCTGGAGAACAAGATCTGACCAGGGAATGGGGGTGGGGTCTTATTCCCGCTATGATTTCCTTTTCTCTTGTCCTCAGCCTACGGATAGGGCCGGGGGAAGAAACAGCACCTGCTGGGGCCATGGAGAAGGTCTCGGCACTTTTCGTTGCCAGAATCCAGCCCCCGTACCACCTGGTGAGGGGCTTTGGGGAGAATGTGAGGTGGGGCAGTGTGGACCCTGGACTAAGTGCTCATGGTGCCCTCCAGCTTCCCTCTCCTTCCCTCTCCTTCCCTCCCCACCTCTCTTCAGGCAACAGCCAGATACCCAGGGCCTGCCCACGAGTCTGTCTGCTCTGTTCCCACCGGTCTGTCTACTGTGCTCCTGTATTCGTCACGCCTGGCCCAGATTTCCATAGTATTGCTGGGAAGTGAACATTGTTAGTTTCAGCACTAACCTCCTTTCTAGCTAAGAACCCGCCTAGTTCCTGCAGCTTAAAAATAGCCAGTCAACTGTATCCTAGACCTGACCACATTTCCTATCTCTGCAGTTCAAGGCGTGACCACCCAAGTCAAAGCCATCAACATCTTTTTGGTCTAGGAAGCACCTCCTAACCACTCTCACTGCTTCCCCCTCTAGATCCTATTGAATTAATTCTCATGTGGCCGAATTAAAACAAAGCAGATTACATCATTCCCCTGCTTGAAGACTTCAGTGGCTCGTCTTCTCCCTCAGAATAGAATCCAGCTTCCTCTCGTAGCAGGCTAGACCCTGCACCATCTGTCCCCTTAATCTTGCCTCCTCCCACTCTCCTATCCTCCTTCCAGCCACCTGAAGATACATTCTGGTCTTGAGATACATTCTGGTCTTGCGTGAACGTGACCATCTCCTGGCCACTCACATCTAAAACAGAGCTTCCTTCCTCCCACTCTGCACTATGTATCTTTGGGGCATTCCCTGACACGTGACATCCATTATATGACAATGTATTTGTGCTCCTCTGTCTCCCGCTAGAAGGTAAGCTCCATGGAGGCTGGTTTTTCTCATTCACCCTGTGTCCTCCATGGCCAGTGCAGTGCCTGGTCCAGAGTAGATATTTAATAGATATTTGTTGAATGAATAGATGTGAAGAAATAATTGACTTCTTAGGCACTGACTAAGGCCATTACTTGCCAGAGACTATGACAGGCAGACAATGTTTGTTCCTCATACCTAGGAGTGCATAGCCTTCTGGGTAAAGATAAGGAGATGATATATATATATATTTTTAAATAAATATATGTGTGTGTATATATGTATGTATATGTATATATGTATGTATATGTGTATATATAGGCAATGTATATAAATAGGCAATAGAGAGAGATTTATATTATATATATATTTATATATTGAGGCCAGAACTTCAAGACCAGCCTGAGCAACATAGCAAGACCGTGTCTCTAAATGTATATATAAAGCATTGTCACAATAAAACATTTATCACAATTAAAATGCTGTATTTAAAGCATTTATCACACTGCAAAGATATATAATATTTGTATATAATATATGCTTATATATTTATGATAATATACAATTATTATAATGCATATTTGTGTATAATAGTTATATATTTATGTATAATGTATAATTTTACAATATTTATGTATAGTATATAATTATACATAATTGTGTATAGTATATATAACATTTATGTATAATATAATTATTATACAATATTATATATATAATATTTACAGAGTATGATAAATGCTTTAAATACAGTGTGCACAAAGTAGCATGAAAATCAAGTAAGAGGACAATTTTTCTTCAAGGTCTAAGGAACTATTAGATAAAGGAGATAGATCTGAACTTGAGCTGAGCTGCCTACTCATCAGTGGAAGGCCTCTGAATAGTCCTTAGGAATAATTGGTTGCTGATAAGTCCTGAACATTAGCCATAGCCATCTTGGATAATTTTGCCCAGAGTACTCAAGGATGCCCATACTTCAAAAGATGGGTGGAAAGGTACTGGAGTCTCATACTGGTTTCCATTGCAGAGGGAGCTTCACCCTGTCAAAACTGATGGCCTCCCCAGATCTTTATCAGGGCTTAGGGTAGGTGGCAACTGTTCCTAGGACCTCACCAGAGTAGAGGGCCTTCTCTGTTTGTTGCCAAGCCTTGATGACTCACTGGGAGGGCTCCAAGCGCTCACCCTGTGGTGGCCAATGCTGACCCAAGGAGCCTGGCCCTGTGATACAGAGAATTGTCCCAGCTGTGTCATACTGGGTGCTGGAGGCTGGTGTGCAGGAGGCCAGGAAAGTCTCTGTTGGCTGTGAGTGGCTCTGGGAGGCTTCTCCAAGCTGCCATGTGTCTCTTTCAAAAATCAGTAGCAATACTGTGGTGCAACTCCCAGAGGTAGCATCAGTTCCTCAATGCAACAGAAGCTCCTACCCGTTAGCTCTGCATCAGTCCCCTGGGAAGCAACAATGCTGCTGAGAAGGCACCAGTGCAGAGGATCACTTGTGGAGCATGGAAGGAGAATGGAGAAAGCATCCCAGTTATCTCTGTCTAATCAGCACGGCTGTCTCCACGTGGGCTTGCTCGCCCAGGATGAACTCTGAAAACAGCACCCGCTATGAACATGGAAGGATGTATCGATAATCTCCCCATATATTTCTTAGAGGTTTTCACACATGTTATATAATTTGGCTCTCACAGCAGTCTTGGGAGGTAGTCATGTGTTTACCATGGTTTGTTTTGTTTTGTTTTTTGGAGACAGGGTCTCGCTGTGTCCCCCAGGCTACAGTGCAGTGGCATAGTCATAGCTCACTGCAGCCTCAAACTCCTGGGCTGAAGCCATACCCCTCCCTGTCTCAGCCTCCCGTGTAGCTGAGACTATAGGCATGCATCACTGTGGCCAGCTAATTTTTACAATCTTTTTTTAAGAGAGTGGATCTCGCTATGTTGCTCAGGCCTCAGGCTGGCCTTGAACTCATGGCCTCAAGTGATGTTCTGCCTCAGCCTCCTGAGTAGCTGTGATTATAGGCATAAGCCAGGATGCCTGGCTCTTCCCATGTCCTAATTAGTATTTTTCCCATTGCAATTTATTGTAGAAATTCTGAAATATGTCAAAAGACATAATGAATAAAATAAAAATCACTTGTAGTCCCACCATGCAAAGTGTCTATGTTAGTGTATCTCCCACCAGGCTTTTTTTTCTAAGACATAAATGTATTAACAGATGTTAATTTATGGATCATTCTGCTCCCCCCAAATCCAGCTAAGATTGCCTCAAATTCCCATACCATGGCCCATGGAAGTATGTCTGGAAATTCCTAGAGAGGCCCATGATCTCTCTCCTCTATCCCATAAGGTTTCTAAGTTGCAAGCCACAGAGACAAACTCAGGCAAAAATAAAAGTTATCAGGAAGCATGGGATAGCTCACTAAATTTAGAAAATAACCTAAAAATACCACCTCAGGAAGGACAGAAACTAAGTTACCAAAAAAATAATGGATGATTTAGAGCCTATTATCACTCTGAGATAAATGGACTTGCGCCTTTTTGGTCTTTCTTTCAATCCACCCAGTATTCAAATTCCAGGTACAGTATCTGATTGGTCTGGATTGTTTTGTCTGCTCACAACTTAGCCACGGCAAGTCAGGGCTCCTGGCTTGACAATCTCGCCAATACTGCATTCAACTGCAGACACCGGCCAGATAGGGTTGCTACGTAACTGATAAGTGGGACAACAGAAACTTGACTCACTTGTCTCAAAAATCTATCTTTTACACACTGATCTATGGGGGAAAGAAAGGATCTTTGTGTATATGTCTTTCTTTCTATAGAATACCCTTTTAATCCCCTGAGCTCCTTTGACTTGGCTAACTCCTACTCACAATATTTCCACAGAGTATGAAATATTTTCATATTCTGAGACATATTTCATGACCCCAGCCAAATATGAGGTAGGTCCCTCTATTTTGAGTCCTTGAGTACTACATGGGTCTTTCTATGTAAAATGTAAGTTCCTTGAGGGCTTCAATACCACTGGTCTACAGGATCTAACATAGGAACTGGTATGTAGAAGGTTCACCTGAAATATTGAGGAATGACTTGTCTGACAAGAAAGAAATGTCCTCAGAGGATTTGCCTAAAGAAGGGAAAAGGGAAGGGAAATAAACTGGAATTGACCTCAGAGGGGAAAGGACACATGACTTAGGAGACAGGAGAACATGATCACTGAAATGAACATCCCCCACTAAAGAGAAACACACAACACCTATGCATACTCCCTCAAAAGCACAAAGGACAAAGCCATGCGAGGGAATTCCATAGATAATTGTAGCCTGAAGTCACTGGCCAACCTGAATGTCCTGTGTGGTAGCCCTCTGCAAAAGTGTTGCAATGTTTATCCAGGAGACTGGAAGGAGGTTTTGCCCTCATCTCCAGTCATCTGAAGAAAGCAGGAACGTGGGACACGGAAATGGCTGCGTGGACTTTGGCAATGTCCAGTACCAAAAATAACAGAGTTGAATTTTGTGGGACTGCTTAGTTAAATGTGTTTCTCTATGCCTGTTGTGCTTACAAAATGTGTATGGATACCTCACCCAAGCTAATGTGATAGACCTCCTTAGGTAAAATAATAACCACTAACATTTATGCAGATGCCAGGCACTATGCCAAGGCACTTTTCATAAACAATTTCACTCCATCCTGTGGGCATACTACAGCCTGGCTTGATCAGTGGTCATCGTACCCCTTCTGGAATCACTTCCAATACTACAGCAGCTGGCTGAAAACTGTACTTCCCAGAATGCTTTACAGGGATGCTTTAGTCAATGTGATTTTGGTTCGTCCACTCAGGAGCTGAAACTTGAACTCCTTGCTGAATTAAGTGGGGAGATAAAGAGTAGTAAGTGAGCCATCCATTTTTCTAATGGACAGATCCAGCTGGTCTAACAGTTGGACTCTGGAGTTGGCAGTTGCAGTGATGGCTTCCAGACTGCTGCATTTCAGGTGTTCTTGGAGCCAGCATTTCCAAGTGGTTTTCTGATTCTTGGATTACATCTAAGGTGATGGGATCCTGAATTCAAAACTTTGGACAGTGACCTCCTGTTTCCCCAGCTTTCTCACTGTCAGATGCAAACGTTATCTTAGCGGATCAGTACAGTGGTGGTACTTTAAAATTTGTTTGTAATGGCTGCGTCTAGAGCATGCTCGTCCTATTATTCCACAGTTCTGTAAGTACCTGATTCCCTATGTTCAATCCTTTTCTGCTTAAAATACCTGGAATGTTTTATGCTTTCTGTAGCTGAACTTTTATTGAGCCATGTAGTATTTTCCCCCATTTCACAAATAAGAAAACTGAGGCAGAAATAAAATGATACATCACAGAACTAGCAGGTGTGGAACTTCGTTCTGAACTCAGGAAGTTTGTGTGAGTTCACTATCTGCTTACCACCATGCTATTCACTCGGGCTTTCATCCTGTAATTATTTACTGGACACCTTATATGTGCCATGCAATATGTTAACCTCTGGAGCTATTATAGTAAAAAAACAAAGTGGAAAATTCTTCATTTTAGTTCTCTTGACTTGTAATGGAAAGTAAGTTATACATACATTTAAATAGTGTGATATTTTGCTACAGGCTTGCATTGGAAAGAGGCATGTAGCTTTCAAAACAGACAGTCTGTATCAAAAGCAGCTTGTAAAAGAGCTAGTTGCTAAAGGGATTCAATTCAAATTTTGGTTTACACATAATTCAGTGAAAATATTGATAAGAATGAAAGAAGAATGCTAAGAAGAAAGGAAGGAAAGAGTGAGTTCGTAAATAGGTTGGCATCCTTTTACTTCAGGAAGCTCTTTGATGTGCCTCCTGCCAACCCCCCAACCCCATCTCCAAACCAGTAGCATTAAGTGACTTGAGCACTTTCATTCTCATTTGGGATTCTGCCCTATGCATAAAGGAGAAGGTAAATTATGAGTAGGGGACTTGAAAGGAGATAGCTTTTCCCCCCTGGAAATTTCTTTCTAGTGCTGAGACAGGAAGAACTTGGTAGTTAGGTCGTGTGAGATGACTGAGCACTGCTGACTGAAAGAAAACTCTTGAGAAGAAAAAGAGTCTCCCAATAGAGGCTTAATCTGCTGTTGGCATAAGAAAGACTCCAGAGACATTAATATCTGGTGCAGTCACAGAGTCACAGAAGCACTGGAGCCATAAATATGCCCCAGGAAGGAATTTTGACTCTAAGTTTCAAGATTGAGAGTGATTTGAAAGAAATGTACTCAGGGTTAGGGAGAAAACCAGGGTAAGATAATCGATAATAATGAATAATTAGAGACTCAAAATTTCCTGGGGGATTAGGTTTCAATTTCTTTTAAGACTTGTGCCTTTGGACTGTCAACATCTTCTTTGACATTTATTTATTTAAAGAATCATATTTTCGGGAGCAAGAAGGTATATCTACTGGGTGCCCAGATGCCCAGTCCACATGTTTATCCCTGAAATATCTAGAAGGCATCGTGCCCTAATTGCTGGCCAGCGCCCAGGAGGAAATGAAGAGTTTTGTGTGTGCTGGATTTGTGGATCTAAATGGAAAGATGGCAGCAACATCATACGTTTTGTAGAAAACAAAGTAAAAAATTACTCTAAAAGAAAGTATTAAGGCCAATACGGACTTGGAAGATGTTCAAGTGAAGCATACGTGCCAGGTAGATGGCTTCATTTGTTTTAAGGAAACAGGGATCTATGATCCTTTGCTGTCAATTCATCAGTTGACATTTTTAGACACTTGCTATATATCACTGAGGAATTTCTCCTTCAATCACTCCACTCAATTCAAAATGTAGAGACATGATGAACACCTACTATCCATCAATAAAATAGGTATTCACTTCCTACTATGTGCTAGGTTCTGAGGAGTACAAAAGATATGTCAGTCATATAACTGACATTGGAAAATGAACATAAATGAAAGATGTATAACTATTTCTCTCCCTCCCCTTCCTGAGGGAGAATTATTCTTCTCTTCCTCCATTGAAGTCAGACTCTGCCTTGTGACTTTGGCCAATGAAAGGTAAGGGAAAGTGATGTGTGTCACTTCCAGGCAGAAATTCTAGGAGCCTGTACTTGCTTTGCCATAGTCTCTTTTCCGTTTGCTGTGATGACTGGCAATGGTACAGTAACAGCTCCTTTGTCATCCTGGTTCCTGCAGTACAGCAACGTGAAGTTGATTCCTAACTGTGCTAGGAAAGACGTGTCATGAAAGTGAGAACGAACCCTCTGCTTTTGTAAGATGTAATGTCTGAGGTTACTTGTTACCATAGCATGACTTAGCCTAATCTGACTTCTACACAATAGCTCTAGAAAGCTAACATTTATTGAGTGCTTACTATATCCTGAGCATTGTGCTGTGGGCTTACTATGCATTATTTCATTGAACTCTCGTAAAAACACCATGAGGTATATATTATATGATTTCTATTTTATAGGTGTTGAACTGAGTCCCGGAGCTAAGTTCAGACTGTTATTTAGGGTTGAAGTTGAATTTCAGAATCTGGTTTGCTTGGATCCAGAGCTCATAAGCTTAACTACTATGCCATACTGCCATATATAGCAGAATGAATATAATTGAAGATCTTTTTTGGAATAGACTATAAGTTCTCTGGGCAGTTTAGAAAGCGAGTGATCAATGACTATTAAAACTTCTTGGGAAGAGCTTTATGGAAGAAGTAAGAATTGAAAAATGTGTAGGTTGTAGATAGGAGAAAAGGGAACTGACCTTTTTGGAATGGGGAGAGAGAGGGAAAAGACCTCATCTGTCTAGATGAAATAAGGCAATACAATGGATATGCCAAACCCCTGGAAATTAGTTTCGTCTACCCTTAAGAACTTCACAGTCAGAGAGTGGCGATAAGGTGTTTACCCAAATTACTATCATAATTCAGGCAAGCTCTATTTGGAGGCGTGTTAGAATTCTCTGTAATGTGTGTTAAGATGTATCAAACCAAGACTTAGCAGACATCTCTTCACCAATGCAGGATAGGGGTTGGGAAAAAGATGGCAGCTGCAGAGAAGGCAGCCCAGTGAGCCAGATGCACCTAGCAGTCTCTGTCTCAAATCTGGAAGGTTCTAAATAAAGAAAAAATTCAACTAGACCCATGGAAGATGCCAGGGGAAATAATTCTCTTATCATTCATGACAATTTCCAGCTGCACTAGGCCAGAAGGGCTAGAGGGGCACCAAAGCCATTTCAGTACATCCTGCCTCTGTGAAACTGGTTCAGGCATGGTATGAAACTAAGGTTTCCTGGAAGCATTCATGGGGGATACATAAAGAGAAGTGCTTCTGGGTCTCTTGCCCATCAGCTGCAGGGATTCTGATTTAGGAGATCTAGAGTGGCACCCAGCAACTTTCATTCTTTTGTTTGTTTGTTTGTTTGTTTTGAGACAGAGTCTCGCTCTGTCACCCAGGCTGGAGTGCAGTGGCGCGATCTCGGCTCACTGCAAGCTCTGCCTCCTGGGTTCACACCTTTCTGCTACCTCAGCCTCCCCAGTATCTGGGACTACAGGCGCCCTCCACTATGCCCGACTAATTTTTTTGTATTTTTTTAGTAGAGATGGGGTTTCACCATGTTAGCCAGGATGGTCTTGATCTCCTGACCTCGTGATCTGCCCATCTCGGCCTCCCAAAGTGCTGGGATTACAGGTGTGAGCCACCACGCCCAGGTGGAAGCTTCATTCTTTTGCCAAGCACTCATGTGATTCTACTGTTTATGGTATTGGAACTTCATTTAAAAAACATGTGACAATAACAACATCAAAAAAACCATACACACCATTTTTCTGGAAGTTAAGTACATTAACTAAAATATAAAAAATATTATGAGTTCCTTTAAAGACGTAATGCTTTAAAAAATTCAGTGAAAAAATTAAGTGGGCTAGGCACAGTATCTCATGCCTGTTATTCCAGCACTCTGGGAGGCCAAGGCAGCTGGATCACCTGAGGTCAGGAGTTTAAGACCGGCCTGGCCAACATGATGAAACCCCATCTCTACCAAAAGTACAAAAAATTAGCCAGGCCTGGTGGTGGGCGCCTGTAATCCCAGCTACTCGGGAGGCTGAGGCAGGAGAATGGCTTGAACCTGGGAAGCAAAGGTTACAGTGAGCCGAGATTGCACCACTGCACTCCAGCCTGGGTAGCAGAGCAAGACTCCATTTTTAAAAGAAAAAATTAAGTGATCGAGCAATGTAATGCCAACTAAGGGAAGTGATAGTTGCAAAAGGGGGTGGCCAATTATATACTGCAGAGAGGTCAAAGAAAGTCATAACAAAGAAGAATCCTTTGAAGCTGTCAATTAAGAAAAGTTCAGTTATATAGGGAGTAATTTGAATTAATTATTTGTAATGGGAGCCAGAAAGAAAGATGTTCATGGCTGGCTGGGTGGTGATGAGAGGAAGTAGCACTTAGAATAGCTGGGAATAAATGATGCAGTTAAGAATTCGAAGAGGTACCAGGGTTCAAGGAAAATGCTTTTGTTTGTTTTCACTTATTAGCATATGGGGGAATTGAGCATGTTAACAGTCTAAAGGGAAAGATGCAGAGGTGAGGAGTGTTTGTCAATGTGAGGGAAAGTGGAAAGAACTGATGGAGTAAAACAGCTGGAGCCCAGGAGAAGGGCTTGCCTTGGACAGGTGGTAGAACATTCTGTTCTCCAAGAGAGAAGAGAAGAGTAGAACATGCATGAAGGTGGAGAGTTTGAGGTACAGAGGAAGGAGGGTGAAGAAGTCATTGCTGATAACTTCTCTTTGGAGGCAAAGACAGTAAGGGGACAGAAGAGAGTGGCAATGGTTTGGAAGGACTGCTTTGGGGAGCCCAGTAGAGTGTCTGCAAAGTTAAGGTGATATACTTGGCCATTGCAATCTATTCCATTCTAAAGAGTTAATATTAAATCTTTCCAAGTTAAAAAAAAATGATTATTCTTATAAAACTGCCATCATTATTATTATTAATATAGCAATAATAACGATAACAGCAGCCTGGCATGCACCATTAGGACCTCTATGATTAATCTAGGAGAGTAGCTAAAAAAAAAATGCACTCTCACCCATCCTTCTGGAAATAATCGCCTCGCTGTTGGGCCTGTATCTGGTAGCATTTTTTTTTTTTAATCAGAGGGGCCACTGAGGAGTGATTGTAACTTTTCCTTTGCAGAAAAAGTCTTGCAGCTGCTCACCAGATCTGCAGCCCCTGAATTCCTCAGCAATCTGTATGACAGAGCTGCCCCTTGGGTTTCTTATTGGGTAGCTTTATTGCAAGCTTATAGTAAATGTCTTATTAAGTCCAGATGAACAGAGAGGCTAGATTTGCCTCACTGGGACCAATTAAGTGGGGCTGGACAGACTTCCTACAACCCTCCCAGCTGTCAGACTGTACTACCAAAGAGGCTAAGTGACTTGTCCAAGGTCACATAGTAAGTAGCCAAGTTGGATCTTAATCCACATTGCCAGGACCACTGCTCTTTCTTCTGCACCTTGAAGAAGAGTTTATGTAGAGAATGTCACCAGGAAATGCCTTTCCATAAACAAGTAAACCCTTTTATTGTCTTTTTTAAACCACTGGCTTCAGGTTTCTCTCTTCAGTGGAGGATAAGTGCTCAAAAACATATGGCATCCAGACATGGGCACAAAAATGTCTCTCAGTGTTTTTAATCATTTAATGTTTTCCTATCATGGAGGGTATTAGGTTTCTATTGCTGCTGTAACAAATTACCACAAAATTAACAGCTTAACACAACACAAATATCTTCTCTTAGAATTCTGCGGGCCAGAACTCTGAAATATGATTCACTGGGCTAATGTCAAGGTGTCGGCAAGGTGGAGTCTTACAGATGTTCCAGGAGAAAACCTGCCTTTCTTTGCCCTTCCCAGCTTCCATAGGCAGGCTACATCCCTTGGTGCACGCTCTTCTTCCTCCATCTTCAAAGTCAATTGTGGAACATCTTCAAATCTCTTTCTCTGTTTCTGTTTCTATCATCTCTCTGACTCTGACTCCTCCTGCTTCACTCTTATGAGAACACTTGTGGTTACCTGAGGCCCACCCTGATCATCCAAGGTAATCTCCCATCTCAAGATCCTTAACTTCATCATATTGGCAAAGTCCCTGTCACCATATGAAGCAACATCCACAGGTTCCAGGGATTAGGATATGGACATCTTGGGAGCCATTATTGAACCTACACCACAGAGTAAGGAACAAACACACACTATTGTAGACATATATCAATAAATCAATTAGCAAGTGTTTATTAAATACTTACTATTTGCCAAGATGTAATAGAGAAAGTATAAGAAATACATATCAGTATAAAACATGTTCTCTTCATTCGAGGACCTCACACTATTTTTAGGAAGAGGAAATGAATACTTCTGAAACAAGTATATTCTAAACTCTAGGGTACTAACTATAAATGCCCTAGGGCTACAGAAAACTCACTTGAGTTGTATAGGTTGGAAGAACCCATGAAATTTTCATTGGGAAAACACAGAGACTTCAAATAGATATGTAGAACATAGATGGAGCAGGATACGAGGGAGGGAGAGATGCAATTCTAAATGACCTGGGCTGTAAGAGCTGAGATGTGGCCACAAAAATGGAACAAGGCTGAGACACACAGAGATTTCCTCAGATATGGGGTAAACAAGGTAGGGGCCACAGGCCAAATGCAGTCCTCTACCTATTTTTATAAGTAAAGTTTTATTGAAACACAGATGTGTTCATTAGATCTTTGGCTGTTTTTGTGCTACAATGGCAGAGATAGACAGTTGCAATGAGGACCAAATAGCCCCTGTGACAGTTAATTTTAGGTGTCACCTTGACTGGATTGAGAGAAGTCTGGATGGCTGGTGAAAGCATTGTTTCCTGGTGTGTCTGTCAGGGTGTTTCTAGAGGGAATTGGCATGTAAGTCAGCAGACTGAGAGAGTAAAACCTGCCCTCAATGTGGGTAGGCATCACCCAAAGAGCTGGGGCCCAGTTGAAACAAACAAGTAGAAAAGCAAGAATTCTCTCCTCTTCTCTTCTCTTCTTTCTCTCTGTCTCTCTCTCTGTCTCTCTGTCTCTGTCTCTCTGTCTCTCCTCCTGATCAGGATGCCTTTTTTCTCCTGCCCTTGGACCTCAGACTTCAGGTTCTTCAGCTTTTGGATTCAAGGACTTGCACTTGTGTCTCCCAGGGACCCTTGAGCCTTTGGCCTTGGACTGGGGCCTCACCATCAGCTTTCCTCATTGTGAGGCTTCTGGTGTTGGACTGAGATGTGCTACTGGCATCTGTGGTTCTCCAGCTTGGCAGTGGCTGTGGGACTTCTCTGCCTCTGTCATCTTCTCTGCCACTGTGATCAACCGTGTGAGCCAATTTCCCTAATAAGCCCCTTCTCATATGTCCTATTTGTTCTGCCTCTCTGGAGAACCCTGCCTAATAACACCTGCAAAGCCTAAAATATTTACGTCTGGCCCTTTATAGAAAAAGTTTACCATCCCCTTCCCTGGGTGAGGAATACTCACTGAGGCCCTTGAGTAGGAAAGGCACTAGAAAGGACTCCAAGCAGAGACACCCCAATGAGGAGATCACGCCAGCTGAGGCCTCTCTTTAGTTCACCTTAACACAGTGATTTCTGTTCTGAAAACTTCCACCTGGCACTACATTTTACAGGCCCTCTCCTGAAGTTTGCATTGTCATTAGCTAGTGAAGCTAGTGAAGTCATGCTTGGGAGAGAGCCAGGTGGAGGCAGGGACAACACAGGGAAGAAACGTAGGAGGCTGGTTCTTTGGGCTTCTGGGCTTATCATTCTTGGCTTCTGTATCTCTGATGGCTGATCGTGGGACTTCTTTGCCTTATGGAATGTAAACCAGATCATCCAAGCCCTCATCTGCTAGCCTGGTTCTTGAAAAGATCCCGTGGATGACAAATATCTCTGATACGATCCTTAGAAGAAGCGAACTGCAACACAGCTCAGGATGTATTTTCATAGTTGTTTCAAGGAGACAGGTGTGTTGGTGTAAATTCAGAGTGCGAAAGTGTGCTTCCTGGAAGGCTCAGGTCGAGGATTTAGTCTCCCCTTTAGTTTGCTGCATTCCATTCTTCTGAATGCAGCCCCTGTACCAGTCACACATTTCATAAAGGCCTCTTGTATGTCAGAAAAGGGACTGGACAAGAGAAACAGCATGATTCACTTAGCAGATGCCTGCCTACTCCTAACAACTGAGTTTATTTGTGTGTTCAACAGATATTTATTTTGTATATAGACTGTGAAGAAAACAACAACAACAAAAAAATAGTCTCTGTCATCCCGGGAACTCTGAACCTTACTTAACTACAGAAAGATCAACACAAACACACAAGGAACAGTTAAGTAAGAAGAGAAGACAGAATGTGATAAAAGCGTCAAAGTGAGGGAGACAGATGGCAAGTGTGATAGGAAGGGTTTGCAGAAGAAGGAGACGAATGTGAGGTAGATGTGCACAGAACAGTTTGGGAAAGGCTTTAGGGAAAATGGAATTGGAACTAGTCTTGAAAAATCGGTCACATTCAGATTGGGAGAGTGGAAATGGAATGCATTCATTATGGAAGGAAAAGAATGATTAAAGTTTGGAATTGTAATTACGAATAAAATCTAGAAAACAAATGAATAGCACCATTGGGAAGTTAGGTTAGTAAATTGTACATCCAAGGTACAAAATATTGCAGAGAGATAATCGTACCTACAACAGTCTTCCTGTGGGTTTAAGACCATTGATCATCAGTCAAATAAATATGAGCTGAAAACCAGTGATAGATGACAATGTATGGTAATTGTCAAATGGCTGGTATGAGCAGTAACTACCATAACCAGGACATCCTGATGGGGATGGTCATGGATATCTGATGGAATATTATGTTTGAAAAGTCAGGTGTACCTTGTCCAGGCACTACATGGTTTTTGCTGATTATTACTTTTACTTGCTACCACCCAAGGGTGAAAGGGGAGATGAATGTACTCGGCTCTTACTGTTTACAGCCTTGGGACCATAGACCTTGTTTCCCAATTCTGTCTAGACTTCCTCCCCAGAGCTGTGTTGTCTAGACCACAAGTTCTGGTCTAAGTTCAAGAATAGGCTGGAATGATGCCTTGAACTCAATTCAAGGTTGTTTTTATTTGGACTGGCAACAAAGTCGTGCAATGGATAAAATCAAGATAAGCAGAAAGGTGAATGTGTAAGGCTCTCCATTGTACCTCTGATTGTCAGTAATATGTACCTCAAGTACAGTTGTCTTGGCAGTGCACTGCAGCCAAATGTGCTCCAAGTTGAAGAAATCAGGGCTGTGGAGTCACTGCCTTCTTTATCCACAGACAGAACAGCACCCTCAAACAATGAATACCAAATATTTTGCTAAGAAATCCATCTCTCCTAGACCTAATGACCATGATCTAGAACTTAACGCTCTTGAATAAACAACACTGAAGCTATCTCTCTTATGTGCACCTGCACTACAGGATTTAAGAAATGTTCAATTATGTCCACTTTGAGCTTTGTGTGGAGATGCCTAGTCTTAGCCTATCATATAAGATACCAGTAACTTCACATTTTTCCTACTCTTTAGAGTGCAAGAAACCATGCCAATGTGAAAATTCTCTATGTATAAGCTGTATATGGAGAACAAGATCAAATATAATGCAGATGAATATATGGTTGTAGTTTTGTCCTGTTTGGAAGGTGTCCTCCACAAGGATTTCCTCAGTTCTGGGTCATTTCTGCTTAGTAATCTCATTGGACACTGATGACTTTCACTTTTCCAGACAATGCCAGATTATATTTTCCAAAGTTGGCTGCAACAATAATTTCCCATCCCACATGATCTTCTACAAGGTAATCTCAGAACATCCCCATCAAGAGGTAACCAAGAGAATGCGGTGGAAGTGATGCTTCGTAACTTTTGAGATGAGGTCAGAAAAGGTCATACAGCATCTCCCAGACTCTCTTAGAAAGCTCGCTCTTAAGATCCTCCCTCTTGAAACCGAGATGCCATTCTGTAATAAACCCAACCACTTGGAAAAGCCATATGTAGATGTTTCAGTTGACAGTGCTGGCAGAGCCCAGCCTTTAAGGCAGTCACGGATATGTGAGTGATGAGGCCTCTGGATTCCTGCTCTTGGGGGTACTGGTCACTCCAGTATTGGAGTCCTCCCAGCTAAGGACCAAGGCATGGCGGAGCAGAGACATCTCCATTGGCCCTGCCCAAATTCCTGACTCACAAAAGCTCTAATGAAATGTTATTGTCTTACACTACTAAGTTTGGGGTCGTTTGTGGCACAACAAGAATAACTGGAACATAGACCCAACCACAGATTTGAGCTAAAAACAAAATCCTCCTTCTGCTTCCTTTTTCACATTTGTCCAAAGTCCAGTTTACTCTCAGTTAATATTTTCCAGCCCTTTCCTTGAATATCTTAATGCATTTTTTCTTTATTAGCTCTTGATTAGCTCTTTCACTTCGACACTGGGATTGCACGTGTCTTTATTGTTAAGCTTCTTATTCTTTGATGAAGAAACAAGATGAATACTATGTATTTTAAAAATGGTTTGATATAATCCAGTCTACTCTATCCCTTCTAAAATTACTAGGAATGCTGTGTAGGCTTTTAGGGTCATACTATAAAAATATATATAATTTGTGATGTGTTTAACAGAGAGTAACTTTGAATGTTTAGGGACTTTACATGTAGTTATTGAATGACTGAAAGAGTAAAGGTAGCTCCGGCTGGAGTAAAAACACAATAAACTATTCAAGGGGTGGGGTGGGGTGGTGAATTTGATATTGCTATTAGAAGAAATTGAAGCCTAAGAAGAGAGATGGGTATTATTTTGTTTGGGCTCTTAGGGCAAAACCAGGATCAGTGGATATAGGATGACAGGCAGATTTTATATCAGTGTAAAGACTTTCCTAACACTAGAAATGACTAAAGATAAAATGGACAGTTATAAGAAGCGAATTTCCCATCACTGGAGATTTTAAAGCAGTGACTGAATGTCTACTTGATAAGAATGTTGTAGAGAAAAATTGTGCATTGAACAGGGGGAAGCAGAGGGCGGAGAGCAGCTGGAAGACATGGATCTTTCTGGTCCCTCCCAAGCCCAGGAGTCTATGAATACTTTATGTTACTTTAGTTCCAGTGGGAAAATGGCAGCATCTATTTATAGAGCTACTGATGTCAACAACGATTTCTGCCAGAGGTGTGAGTCTTTGTAAATGGTTCAAGCTTTGGGGCGAATAAATGGACAATTCAGTGGAGAGGACCCATTGATCAGAATGAAGATAAGTGGAAAGTAATTAAATGAGACAGGAATCAGTAGGAGGGTTTCCAAGTGTAACTAAGTTAAACTTTGAGTGTGATTGGAAGGTGAGGAGAACATAACTGCCATGCTTTCCTCTGGGGTCCTTCGAAATAAGGAAATATGGTGGAATGGGGAGGATAGGACAAGAGTCTGTGAGTCAACAAAACTCTGCTCAGGAAGGAATATCAGAGCTTGCTTGGAGTGACTGTGTTCTTAAGTTCATTAACAGAACAAAAAAATCAAAAGTATGAAAGCGATGCTGGCGCTGATTGAAATAAGCAGATGGTTAAAACCACCTGTAGGAGAACCTACTTTTGCCAAGTCAAGAAACAGCAGCACCCACCCAAGCAGAGCCTGAGAAATAGAGTAGGCTGTTGTATTCGTTTCCCAGGGCTATTGTAACAAAGTACCACAAACTGCATGGCTTACAATAACAGAAATTTATTATCTCATAGTTTGGGCGGCCAGAAGTCTGAGATCAAGGTGTTGGCAGGGCCATGCTCCCTCTGCAGGCTCCAGGAAAAGAATCCTTCCTTCTCTCTTTGGTGACCATCAGCAATCCTTGCTTTCCCTTGGCTTGGAGCTGCATCACTCCAGCTCTTCACATGCCCTGCCTCTTCACATGGTCCTCTTTCCCACGTGTCTGTTGCTTCACATGACTCCACAGAAGGAACCAGTCACTAGATGCAGCGCCCACCCTCATGCAGTATGACCTCATTTTAATTACATCTGCAAAAACTCTATTTCTTTTCTTTTTTTTTTTATTATACTTTAAGTTCTAGGGTGCATGTGCATAACGTGCAGGTTTGTTACATATGTATACTTGTGCCATGTTGCTGTGCTGCACCCATCGCTTTCGTCAGCACTTCCATCCAACTCGTCACCACCCATCAGCTTCGTCACCACCCATCAGCTCGTCGTACATCAGGTATAACTCCAATGCAATCCTTCCCCCTCCCCTCTCCCCCTCCCATGATAGGCCCGGTGTGTGATGTTCCTTCCTGGGTCAAGTGATCTCATTGTTCAGTTCCACCTATGAGGTGAGAACAGTCGCGGTTTTTCTGTTCTTGTGATAGTTGGCTAAGAATGATGGTTTCAGCTGCATCAATGTCCCTACAAAGAGTTCATCCTTTTTATGAACGCATAGTATTATTCCATGGTGTATATGTACCCACATTTTCTTATCCAGTCTGTCACTGATGGACATTTGGGTTGATTCAAGTCTTTGCTGTGTGAATAGTGCATAATGAACATACGTGTGCATGTGTCTTTATAGCAGCATGATTTATAATCCTTTGGGTATATACCCAGTAATGGGATGGCTGGGTCATATGGTACATCTAGTTCTAGATCCTTGAGGAATCGCCATACTGTTTTCCATAATGGTTGAACTAGTTTACAATCCCACCAACAGTGTAAGAGTGTTCCTATTTCTCCACATCCTCTCCAGCACCTGTTGTTTCCTGACTTTTTAATGATTGCCATTCTAACTGGTGTGAGATGGTATCTCATTGTGGTTTTGATTTGCATTTCTCTGATGGCCAGTGATGATGAGCATTTTTTCATGTGTCTGTTGGCTGTATGAATGTCTTCTTTTGAGAAATGTCTGTTCAAAAAACTCTATTTCTGAAGCAGGTCACATTCTGAGGTTCTGTGTGGACATGCATTTTGGGGAGACACTATTCAATCCAGTACAATTAGGAGCCCCAAATTTTGGGAAATAGCACCTGAAACCAGTTGAAAATAGAGAGAAAAGGGCACCAATCTGTGTCCATGTGTTATTCTTATTTTTAAAATTTTGACTTACCATTTTTCTCATTTTAGCAACAACTGTAGCTTAATACTTACTATTCCCTTTGTGCCTCACACTGTGCTAAGCTCTTCACATGCATTCTCTCACTTCATCTTTAAAGTGGGTGTAATTACTAGCCCCATTTTATAGAAAAGCTCATGGAAGATTAGAAAGGATAAGAAACCTGCTTAAATTCACTTCAGTGATAACTACCACGAGGCCCCGAGTCAAGATCTGTGTGACTGGAAGTCTGATAGAGACATGTGTGTGATTACTGATTAATACATATTTACATTGTTATTTTTCTAAAGTCATGTTTATATTAACATCATAATTGGGTGAAATATATGAATTAATCTCAAGATTCTCAGTTATCTCTGCTTGAGAAGGAACTTATTCTTTTGAGCATTTGTTATCCATTCACCTCGTGGTAACTATGTTGGACTGGAAGCATAGTTCCAGTCCACCTGCATCGACCTACTACAGTATGGGGAAGAGTCTAAATTTGGCAAAATGAAAGCATTTTCAAAACATCTATGTTTACATACAGCATGTGTAAGTTGCCCTGGTACCCAATCAAAAGGGAATTGCCATTAATAAGGGTGTGATTCCTCATACATGATTATTACTGTCATTAATTTCTTAATCATAATTTTTAAGACATTGATTCTCAGCCAGGGGGATTTTGTCCCCCAGGGGACACTTGGAAATGTTTGGAGACATCAGTTGTTGCAACTGGCGGGGAGGATGCTATTGCATCTAGTGGGGTAAAGGTCAGGGATGCTACTAAACACTCTACAATGCACAGCACAGCTCCCCCAACAATGCAGAATTATTGGGCCCTACATCTCAAGGGTGCTGAGGTTGAAAAATGCTATTTTAACAGTCTGTGGTAAAAGAAGATGCTCCCTAGGGTTCTCACTGCTAAATACAGGGTTTCACTGCTTTTCTCTAGGCCTCTGACCCTTAGTAACATTTTTTATGATCTGCAAACTAGTGACTACTCTCTCAGTACTGATGATAATTGATAATGATGGTTAATAGTTTTTGAGTTCTTGCCTTGTGCTAGGCATTGTTCTAAGCACTTTTCATGTATTGACTCAATCCTTGCTGTGACTCTTTAGTGAAGTGCCACTATTCTTATTGTACAAACGAGGAAACTAAGGCACAGACAGTTTGAGAAACATGCCCAAGGCTACAGAACTAGTGTGGGGCAGAGGCAGGATGCTACTGCGCTTTCATTCCTTTCTTCTTCCTCCAGCAGTGGACCAGACTGATTACCTGGGTACATATCCTGAGGTACAATGCAATGGGTGGGAGTCATACTCCCATTGAACAGATGGGGAATTGGAGGCATTAATCAGAGAGGCGGCAACTGGCACATTCGCCCGTGGGTGTCAGGCAAAACCACTTTCATGGAGTACTCAGCCACGGTTGTTTCCAATTCACATGTTGAACATGGATTTGTTTCCCAATAAGTCCTGTCTGAGAGGGTGATGTACCTAGCAGAGTTTGAATAACTCTAGTAGTGCCACATGAATACTGCTGGCTGGATAAAAGGATGCATGCATGCATGGCTGGATAGATGGCTGAACACTGAGCCACTAGAAGGGTTCAAGGAATGGTGCATTGGTGCATTAGGGCAGAGGTGCTTTATTCCTAATACTACAACCAGGATCAACAGTTCCATGTTCTTAAAGGTGACAGCCAAGCTGGGAGCCTGCGGAGCTGGAGAAAGCCAGAGACTGGAGATAGAAACAAAACCTACAGTTTGCCTGAAGCCAAGTATCATAGAACATGCGGGCCCCTATTTGTCACAGCCTGGGAGTAACTCACCTTTAACGTGTTTGTATTTTGGTTGTCCTTCTAAACCAGGGTTTCTCAACCTCAGCACTATTGACATTTATGACCTGATAATTCTGTGTTTGGGGCTTTCCTGTGTATTTTAGGATGTTTGGCGGTCTCCCTGGCTTCTGCTCACTAAATTCTGATAACACCCACCCCACCCCAAGCCATAGCAATAAAAAATGCCTCCAGCACTTTTGAATGTCTCCTAGGGGGCCAAAATGACCCACAATTGAGAAAACTGTTCTATACCTAGTTCCTACAGGACAGAGTTTGGGTTTCTTCACCTTATTGTCTATTGTAGAGCTTGGCGCAGTAATTAAAACTTCATAAATGTCTGTGGACCAATAGATTGCTTATCTCCTTTGGCAGCGAAAAAGTCAAATTCCGGGGAGAAAATGCAGAAAAAAATAATGAAGGGAAAGAGAAAGGAAGGAAAGAAGAGCAGGAGGGAGGGAAGGAGGGAGAAGGAAGGCTGCTTGTAGATAACAGCGATGCTCCACCCATGACCTCTTCATGTGCTGGTGGCTCAGCAGCAGATACGAAGCAAACTCTCCAACTCAGCAAGGAGCTTCAGGTGACTTCACCTCTGTTTGAACCAGAAAACTCACACTGTTTTTGTATTCATGTTGTTTAAAGGGGACCAGGGTTGTCTTTTTGTGTGCATGGATGTGTGTGTGTGTGTGCAAGTATAATTACCCATCACTGATTAATCTTCAGACTGAGTCAAGCATTCATTGCAAATCCTTGAAACAAACAAGTCTATTTATATTTTAATTATTTTTTTTGGATTTCAAGTTGATTTGTGTCTGTCTTCTGCATATTTATGAAGCTGTGGATCCTATGGTAACCTTACCCTTACCTCTTGTGGAGCAGGAGGAAGAGAAAGAAAAAGACAGAGAAAGAAACACAGAGAACTGGCTTTACCCTTTTTCTTCCCTTCCCTTCCCTTCCCCAGAAGCCACAGCATTCCCACAGCTCTAGAGGACAGTGAGGACAATACAAGAACAAAGGCAGTTTTTTTCAATTAAGGTGTAATTAATTAATTAGGACCCCCTGCCCATGGCTGTCATTCTTATTTAAGGTGACCTCAGTTCTCGCTGAAATCTGATTTTGGTCCTGGTTCCCTCTGCCTCCTTGTTACCATTATCTTCAATCCTCCTGTGCCTTTATTACAACTATGTTTTCAAAAGAAATTAATTTTTTTCTTTAATCATGCAGATTCTTAAATAAAAGTTGATCAATGAATTTGAGTTATTGGAGAAATTGTGCAGGTTTTTTTCTGCCTGGCAGTCCACAGTCACAGATGTGAAAAAACACAAATGCGAGGCCAAAGGGAGCTGTTTACCGAATTGGCAAGTGGATCTACGGTCCCTCCTCCATTGATGATCCACTAACGTGTGCTAAAATGGCAGCACATTTAAATAACTGGGTCCAGTGGCTCAAGAGTATGCTGGGCACTACCTAGCTAGTGCTTTGTCTTCTATAGTAGATTATTTTTCAGCAAATCCTCACTCCCACTGACTGACTTCCAAGGAGGAATACTCTTCCCAACCCAATGGGTACTGGGCTTGGCCATTTGACTTGCTTTGGCTGCATGGTGAGAGGAACATGCTTTCTTATTTCTTGCTGAGGCCAAAGGGATGTTAACAGATGTGATGCAAGCAGAGGCTTGGGTTCATATGTTCCTGACTATCGCTGTGAAAAGAGCATGCTTTGGGAAATTGCTGGTCCAAAAAGCATGAGAAAAACATCCTCATTGAACCAGATCTACAACTTGCAGCTAAGCCCAGCTGAGCTGGTTCTAGATCAGCTAAAGTCCAGCTGACTGTCAGATGTTTGAGCAAGAAATTAATGCTTGTAGTTTTATGCCACTGGATTTAGGGTTCATTGTCTTATAGTTTCAAGATGCCTCAGCACACTCCGCTTTATCAAAAATGCCTTTTAGACATAGGATCTTCTGTTAGAGCCAGATCTCAGGAGACTGTAGTCTGCCCTTTCACAGCACACAAACGGTGGCTTATCCAGGTCCATCATATTATTACAAAATTACTATTATCACTATTATGTAATAACTGTTTGCTGAAAACTATTTTGCTTTCAACGTATTTGAAACACTTTGCTTATCTAACACATCAAAGCTATAAAGTCATATTACTTTCCTCTCCATTTCACAAGAGAGAAGATAAGCTCAGAAGACTGGACCTATGTTGAATGGTTTGGCTAGGATGATGGAGTCAGTATGAGGAAGATCTTGGACCTTAGTCTTCTCTTTGTCTCACTCTTTTATCACTCTGTGTTGTCAGTTGTACATCCACATTAAATTGAGTGGTGACAATTTGTTCGGAGACAAAGTAGGTCTTCAGTTTTCAATCTTGCCCCCTCTGCAGCCCCCTTCAGCCCTGTGGACATGGGCCAGACACACTGCATCTCGACCTCTTGGGATGTGTTCTCAGATGGAGAAGACAGAAATTTAACAGTTCACTGTCAGGCTGGGCACGGTGGCTCACACCTGTAATCCCAGCACTTTGGGAGGCCGAGGTGGGTGGATCACCTGAGGTCAGGGGTTCAAGACCAGCCTAGCCAACATGGTGAAACCCCGTCTCTACCAAAAATACAAAAATTAGCTGGGCATGGTGGTGTGCACCTGTAATCCCAGCTACTCTGGAGGATGAGGCACAAGAATCGCTTGATCCCGGGAGGCGGAGGTTGCGGCAAGTCGAGATCATGCCACTGCACTCCAGCCTGGGTGACAGAGTGAGATTCTGTCTCAAAAAAAAAAAAACAAAAAACAGTTCACCCTCTTTCATCCCTCCTTCCTCACCCTACCCCACTGCCTACACCCCTAAGAGAGACTACCTGTCTCTAAACATCATACAGTTGTATTTCGAAAAGTCAGTCCCACTGAGGGTGTCCTAACATCAAATTATCTCAAGAGATGATAAGAGATCAGCAAACTTTTTCTATGAAAGGCCACATGTAAATTTTTGGGCTTGGGACAGCCATACAGCCTATGCAGGTGTAGGTGTGAAAGCAGCTATAGACACTATGTAAACCTATAGGCCAAAAAGTCCCCTTTATTTACCAAAACAAGGGGTGGGCAGAACTTAGCCCGCTGGCTGTCAGTTTGCCCACCCTGGTTTATAGACTTACAGAGAAGAGAACTGAACACAAATTATGACATCAACCCTTGCCCCTCCTTTGAAGTTACACTTTCTAGTAAGGCAATAAGAATGCTTTTCCTTTCTTCCTCTTCCTTCTTTCCCTTCTTCCTTTCTCTCTCTCTTCCTTCTTTTTTCCTTTTAACTTCTAGTCTTTCTTCTTCCTTTTGTTATTTTCCTTTTTCTTCTTCTTCTTCATTTTTTACTTCTAGTCTTTCTTCCTTTCTGCATCTCTTTCTTCCATCCTACCAGCAAATATTTACTGAGCACCTACTTCACAGCCTCCGCCCTGAGCTCTGCTGACTCCTCCCCACCGTAAACTCTAAGCACTTTGTTTCTAGCGGTGCCCTGGGGAGCAAAGAGGGAAGGGATCAGTTGGTGGGGAGGTGAAAAAGGGAGGACAATCCACAAAAAGGGGGGTTTGCTGTAGGATCCTCAACCCCCAGCAGGAGGCATAAAGGTACAGGCGTCTACTCCCGAGTCTCCGTTTCAGCATTCCTTTCATCTAGAGTAAGACTCTTTAATTTGTAAACATTAATAACCATTATTATTATTAAAAAGGAAAGAAAGTGAGTAGCCCTGTAACTAATTACTTTAAGTGTTCTCAACAAGGCACAGTTCAACTCCTTTATAAAACCTCCTGCTGTGAAGACCAGATTGTCATTATGATCAGATCCTTCCTTAGACCTATTAATTTTACCCAGAATAACAGCAGAACAGATGCAAGAAGAAGGCTAGTCTGATTAACATAATTCTTTTCAAAGACCATTTCCTCCCTAAGGGCCACCGTACTGAGTCTTCTATCTTGTCTCAGATCTAATTACATTCAGGAGAATTCAGACACTGACGGGCGATCTCAGCAGATGTCACTTCTCAGATTTGAAGCACACTTCAGGATATGAAACCTTATCAGAAAATCAATTGAAATTAACAATTCCCTCTCTCTTTCCCTCCATCTCTTCCCTCAGCCAGCGTGCTCTCTCCCTGTGTCTTTTCCTCCCTCTTTCTCTTTTCTTCAGCCAGATTAAAGTTGTTTCCAAACACTACCGTTTCTCAGGAGGAGAGACATCATTTCTGGGAATTCAATAAACCTGAAACTCAAAACTTTGCTTACCTTTTGAAGTGTTTTCTAGGCTTCTCCCTTGCTTAGCATAATGAGGGTGTGTGTGTGTGTGTGTGTGTGTGTGTGTGTGTGTGTGTCTGTGTATTATGAGCAGCAGTTCTTGAGGGTCTCTACAGGGTATAAAAATCAGGTAAAAACAGGAGAAACAGAAGGGCTTTCTGCAGCACATTGAAAAGATACACACCACAAGCTATCCCTTCAGTATCTGATCTCTGATTGAAACCAGAACCGATTTGGATCCCAGTGTCTGATCTTTGATGGGCAAAAGCTGCAGGTTTACAATAGAGTCTCTTGCTGCTTTTAATGAAGTATTTGACTTTTTGCCTGCTGCTTTCATTTGAGCTCTGGGAGCTTTGGATAGAAGTCTAAGGGGAGCAGCAAAGGAGTGGAGGCTGGGGTTTTGGTGCCTAGTGCCTAGGTCAAGGTATGGCACACCCAGAGCTCCAGCAGCACCAGAACCTCCTCTCTTTACTCAGCCTCACCATTACCTCTAGTGCCTTTTGTTCAGGGATCTCGGAATATAGAAAATGAGGCCTGAAGAACCAATTACCTGAAAGCCAGCCATGCTTTTTCCCGCTACCATGCTTTAGCTCCATTGTAGTATGCATTGCCTTGACTTTTCAAAGATGCCTGGGTATAGGAAAATAATGCCATAGACAGGAGTATTTAAGGACATAACTGTAGGCAGAAAGTATGGCCAAGCTCTCTATTTTACATTTCCTGGGAGAACAATGAAGGAAAGAGGTAGAAAGTGGAGCATGCACTTCTGCATTATGCATTGGCTTTTTGCGGTTTGCAGATGCTGTTCAGTGCCTTGCTAACACAGAGCACTAGGCGGCCTCCACTCCCCGAAGTCCCATTGCAACAGCTGCTGTTGCTTGGCTGGGCCTGACTCAGCGTCTCTGTGGTGGTGTTCCTCGGGATGGCCAGCTGGGTGTTCTCTCCAGACAGCCTGTGGCTTTGGCACAGGCCCTCTGGGAAGCTGCCAAAACAAGAGCATTGAAGCAGGATGGGCACTAGGCATCGCTTTGCAGGAACACTGAAAAATCTCCCAATCTTTACACTGGTGAGGTTATAGCTAGAGAGGGAAACTCTAGGAGAGGTGAAGAGAGTTATGGAAACCAGAGCATTTTTCTCACTTTCTGGCTTGCACTGTACATCTTGCTTTCGATCCCATCGAGAGTCTAGGAGAATTTGACTTTTAAATACCTGTCTACGCTATATGGCTTTTCCATAGTCCAGCCCTGAGAATGACACCAGCATGTGCATAATTGATGAGTGAGGAGCCTGCTGGCTCCAGAGAGATTACTCTGTCTCAGGCTTTACACTCTGAGGATTTCTAAGAAGGTTTATACTTATGCAGTAGTTACAACAATAAAACAAGAGGAAACCAACCCCTACGCTCTTCCAGGGTTTGCTGAGTGAAATGTCATCATTATACAGTCTGCTCTTGTGGGAGAGTGAGGAAGCTTATTATGGTAGAAGGGAGGCCCATGGTATGTCTGGGAGTCCATAGCAGCGAGGGGTTTCTCATACCATCTGTGCTGTTGCAAAGCTGTAGGCAAGCTAATGCATTAAGGTTGATGTCACTGAAGCCGGCCTGGGCCGGTTAGGTGTTCCTGCAATGCTCAGTTTGTTGCTGCCTTTGGGAAAAGAGAGCCCATCTAGGACTCAAGTGGAAGAGATGTGAGTGAGTCTCCAAAGTTCAGCCTCCACCTTAGTTTCTCTGGGTTTAACGTGAAAAAGTAGGTTCTGCCTGGTATAGTTTTGGGAATGGAATGGAATGCCTGAATGGAAAAACATGTTGCTTTGTGATTTGCAACATCCTTCTGGGCAGTCTAATCCATAATTTAATGAAAAACTAGCTATGGAGTATCTTTAATCTGTAAAAGCTTTCATTTACTCAGCAGTTATTAAGCATCTACCGTGTGCACTGCAATGTGGTAGATACTAGGGAAAAGTGATAAGAAATAAATCAGACATGGTCTCTGACAGACACTAAAGTAATTTACAGTATGGTGGATACACACAAACATACACAAATAATATACAGAAGTGGAAACAGATGGGAATGTTAATACAAAGATGATCAATTTCAACTTTTCAAAAGGAATTATAGTTTCTGTAGTATACAGGGGCTGCCTCTATTTTAAAACAACATTTTTTCCTTAAAAACAAATAAAATACATGCTTAGCAGTCAAAATGTGGAAAAACAGAAAATTCCCCCAATCTCATCATCCAGAAATAATCACTATTAGTGGTGATACTTGGATCTCTCCTATTAAGCATTACAAGCTTGTAACTGAATTTTATTTCCACACATACACAAACACTTACATAAGTGTACACACACACACACAACCCTGAATCAAACTCGCATCATCTGCTATATCCTCATATCATGGCAGCCTCTCAATGACACCATCATTCAAATGGTTGTTTAAGACAGAACCTGGGAGTCATTGTGAATGACTCCATCTCCTTATCTAACATCCAATTATCCATAAGTCCCTTCTATTCTAACCTACAAAATATAACTAAACTTACCTATTTTGCTCCCTCTTCACTGTCACAACCTGGCTCAAACCAACCTGCTCGCCTAAATTACTCAATAGTCTTTCATTAAGCCTACTGACTTCACTCTTGCCTCCTCCATTCCATTCTCCATATCATAGAGTAATTTTTAAAAAGTAAATTGGATAAAATCATTCTTCTGTGTAATACCTTCAGTGGTTTCCAACTGCACTTAGAATCAACTTCTTTTTCTGAGGATAAGGCAGGCTACATTGTTTGGAAAGTCTCATGTTGAAAACAACTAATTGTAATGAATAACTTTTTTTTTTTTTTTTTTTTTGAGACAGAGTCTTGCTCTGTCGCCCAGGCTGGAGTGCAGTGGCACGATCTTGGCTCACTGCAAGCTCCACCTCCCAGGTTCACGCCATTCTCCTGCCTCAGCCTCCCGAGTAGCTGGGACTACAGGTGCCTGCCACCACACCCGGATAATTTTTTGTATTTTTAGTAGAGATGGGGTTTCACCATGTTAGCCATGGATGGTCTCGATCTCCTGACCTCGTGATCTGCCCGCCTCAGCCTCCCAAAGTGCTGGGATTACAGGCATGATATAATGAATAACTTTTTAAAAAGATTCTTAAAGGCATCAAAGGGCTAATCTTATGGTAAATAACAACTATGTCAAAATCTATTGGAAATTAAGAACCCCGAGCATCAAATGGTGTATTTTGCCACAGTGGTATTTGCTGAACTGGGTGAACTGATTATAAACTTATCAAACAATGAAGACAATAACCAAATTCCTAAGCCTTTCTAAAGTGAGCATGAAATAGGACACCTCTCCACAAAAAGCTGGGACACCAAAAGGCAGGTGTAGCCACCCCACCCCATGGATTTAAAGGCCAATTTCCCCAGCTCTGAACAGATTCATAAGAGAAAAAATAAGCTCTCTTATAGAAGTAAGTACAAAATGGTCCTCTAGTAAATTCGTGGGCTAAATTCTCATGAACTGAAAGGGACATTAAAAAGCTGGGAATATGGTTTGCTATGGCCAAACTCTAGAAGTACCCAGAGGCATAAACAAAACAAAATCTACATATATTATCTTTGAAGGAAGTTATACTATGCTTCAATGATGTCTCAGAAATAATTTTCCAAAGCTAATGAATAGAACACAGCAGAAAATACCAAGATACAAAGCATAAAGTATCATAAGGAAGAATCAGCATAAACAACAGACAGCAAAAACAGTCTGACAGAAACTTTTTATAAAATTAACAGAAGCATTTTATAATAATATGAAAAAATATCTTCATGGAACACAAAACTATAAAACACAACCTAGAATATTTGAAATAAAAACAAATGGAATTTCCAGAAATGAAAAATACAGTAATAGAGACTCAATGGGTTTAACAACTGACATGCTAATAAAAAAGAATTAGTGAACTAGACAATAACTCAGATATTACCCAAAAAGCAGCAGAGAGTAAAAAATGGAAATATGAAAGAGACTAGGAGATAGAATGAGACCTGATATTTATTTATTTCAAGTTATAGATGGAGAGGAGAGACAAAATGAGGCAGAGGTGATATTTGAAGAGAAAACAACTAAGAATTTTTTTGAAATTCTTTAAAGGCAGATTTAAGAGTCCTTACAAGTCCAAACAATATAAACAAAAAGAAATTCACTCTTACATACATCATAGTGAATTTTAGGATACCACAGATGGTGAGAAGATCTTAAAATCAACCAGAGGAAAAAGTGTGCAGTTATAATGATAGCTGAACTCTCAACAACACTGCATTTATAACCAAATTTAATTCATTGTTTTAGCTGTAAGCTCCTGTATGAGCTATGTCTGACCTCCCTTTTCCATCTTCACTTGTGCTGTTCTCTCCCTCTCTCCCTTGCTTTGCATTCACTGGATTCCTCTCATGGCCATGAACACAGTACACTTTTTCGATCTCTGCAAACACTGCTCCACCTGCCTGGAATGTTCATCTACTTCTTTCCGCATGACCGGCTCCTTATCCTTCAGGTCCTAGGACCATTTAGGCTAACCTAAATGTCACCTCCTCAATGAAGCTTCTCTAACCACCCAGTCTGGAGTAATTCTTAAAATTCTTTCTCATATAATTTTATTTTTTCTCTCTTCATTCTGCATGTCTTCTGCTAAACTATGCTCCATGAATAGCAGAACTATAACTATTTTGTTCAGACTTCTATGCCTAGCAGCCTGAAGAATTTCTCACGCACAGTAAGAACTCAGTGAATAATTGTGAGAAGAATATTTTCATGTAGACCCTTCTTGTCTTTTCCTTGGTGTATTTACTCACATGGTGATATATCATTTTTACTTTTTATTTTTATGAATATGGCAACATTCTGTTTTCTAGTCTATGTTTTAAAATTGTTAATATACCATAAACTATTTTCCATGAGTATAAACATTCTTCTACAACTTGATTTCTGATGACTGCATGTTAGTCCATCATAAAGATGTCATTATTTATTTAACTAACCTATTACTATTACTGTTGAATGTTTAAATTGATCCTCTAAATCATGATGTGAATAAATCATTTTTTAATTTTTTCTTATTTCCTTAGCAGTAGCACCTAAGCCAAAATACAAAAGGGCTTCTTTCTCTCCTTCCCTCTCTCTCTCTCCATATATACATATATATAAAGTATATGTATATAATATACATATATTAAATATACATATAATATGTGTATACATATATTAAATATACATATATTACATATATAATATACATATATATAAAATCTCACAAAAATCTCTCTGTATAAAAATAAAAGAGAATTAGTGAATTAGAAAATAACTCAGATATTACCCCTAAAGCAGCACAGACAGAATAAAAAATGAAAATATGAAAGAGATTAAGATAGGATGAGACCTAATATTTGTTTAATTCAAGCATATATATATATATGAGATATACATGAAAAATATATATATGCTGAAAAATCTCTGTCATATTCCTGTATCCCAGACACTCAGTTTCCCTACCCAGGGACAACAACTGTTACTTTTTTAATGTACGTTATCATTTTGACCTATAAAAGTGGCAATTTCATCAAATTCTTCCTTTCCCTTTCTACAAATTGTACCTAATAAACCCAGTGCATACTCCACCTTGGTTTTCTTTGGTTCTTATTTGCTTTCTTAACAGCATATCTTGGGTTTTTTGGGGTTTTTTTGGTTTTTGGTTTTTGGTTTTGAGACGGAGTCTCGCTCTGTCGCCCAGGCTGGAGTGCAGTGGTGCAATCTCGGCTCACTGCAAGCTCCGCCTCCCGGGTTCAAGCCATTCTCCTGCCTCAGCCTCCCAAGTAGCTGGGACTACAGGCGCCGCCATGATACCCGGATAAGTTTTCGTATTTTTAGTAGAGACGGGGTTTCACCGTGTTAGCCAGGATGGTCTCGATCTCCTGACCTTGTGATTCGCCCGCCTCAGCCTCCCAAAGTGCTGGGATTATAGGCGTGAGCCACTGTGCCCTGTCGGGTATTGTTTTATATCAGTACATAAAGATTTATCACATTCTTTTTAGGTGTTGCTTAATACTGTACTGTATGTTATGTGTATATTATAACATGATGTATTTAACCTATCATTGGGTATATCTAGAATAAACTCCTAGATGTGAAATTGTTTACTTCATTAAATTTTTATTGATTTTGTTAAATAGATCTTCTTAGAAGTTTTACCACAATGTGTGCCTACTAGCAACATAAAAGACTACACGTTTCCTTACACTCTCAATACCAATATCCTCTCAAACTTTCAGATGTTTATCCATCTGATATCTAAAACTGTTATCTTGTAGTTTTGTTTTGCATTTATTTTATTAGTAATAGGACTGGTTGATAATTTTTTTCATTCATCTAAGGGCCATTTGTATTTCTTTTTCTGTGAGTTATTTATGTCATTGCCCATTTTCTAATGGATTGTTGTTTTTTCTTTATTGATTTGTAGTTACTCTTTACATTTTAGCCCCCATTCTCTTATCCATAATACTCTGAGAACTGAAAGCATTTTCACAAATTCATTGCTAAAACTCATTTGGTGTAAAACTTTTGGCTTGGACGCATGTGTGGTTTTATCCCTCTTGCTTGCTGTGAAGATTCATTTGTATGCTGCAGAAATAACAATGTATTTGGTTATAGAATGTTGCCCTGATGCTGCTTGAGGTTTTGTAATATACTAAGTATTTACAGTATTACCCTCCCTCCAAATTTTAAAACCCAGTGGTTTTAGATAAGAAACTGTAGAAAGTATTAAGAAGATTTTTTTTCCCAGATGACTGCTTCTCCCCACTCTCCCCTACATATTCAGAGGCAGAGAAGCCAGATATGGGCAAAATAGAAGTTTCTTTGAATCCAGTGTCAAATACATCAAATACAGATTTGCACCACTGGACCATAATCTGCCTATGTTATGGCCATGTTTCTCTGTGGAAGGCATTTCCAAATGCATGATGGAATCAAAGCAGCTCATTGAAACTTCTTTACTGGCAAATCCAAAGTTGGCAGATGAGTCTGTTTACAGAAATATTAGTCATGGTTATCACAAGCACGGGCTAGATTTCACACAATAATATTTTTTATTGTCTTATATCACCTAATAAATCACATATTTATAGAAACAAATTTTAAGGCATCTTAGTAGAAAAGTCTTGTTCACTGAGATTATTAATGATTGTTCCCATGTTTTCTCATAGTACTTTTGTGGATTCCTCTTTCACATTTGTATATTTGATCCACCTGAAATTTATTTTGGCACATAAAGTGAGCTAGAAACTCAACTTAATATCTTATCAGATGGCTACCCAGTTGTCCCAACTATGTTTATTGATAATTCATCTTCACTCCATTAATTTGAAATGTTATCTTCATCATACACCAAATTAGTACATGTATTTGAGTCTATTTCTAGGTTTTCTTGTTTTATTAGTGGGTCAATTTAGTACAAAGGGTGGCTATTGATTCATTTTGTTATATTGCTCTCTAGAAAGATGCTATCAGTTTATACTCGCATTAACAGTGTATGAGTATCTTGCCCCTCCACACCCTTGACAACACTTACTTCATCATATCTTAAATCTTTTATCATTTTGGAAAACGGAAAGTATAATTTAATTGATTTTTGTTTGCATCTTCATTACTATCAAGGCTGAAGTTCATTTTGTGTGTATGTATTTGGTTTATTGAACAGTTATGTCTCTTCTTTGTAAGTTAGATGTTTGTAACTTTTGCCCATATTTCTAAGGAGACATTTAACTTTTTCTTGATGCTAAGAGTATTCTTGATAAAGAATTTTCTGGAAGTTCAGTTAATGTCAAGAACTATATTAGAAAAGCAGGCTGGATGGAGGAGACCATTCTAAAATGTGTTTTCAATAGTGGGTCTAAAAGCAGAGAGCCTTTTAAATAAGGAGGGGAAGGAGATAGGTAGTAACAATACCAAATATGGACTGAATGTCTGTGTCCCCCCAGAATTCATATGTTGCTGTCTAATCCCCAGTGTGGTAGTACTGGGAGGTGGGGCCTTTTGGAAGTGATTGTCATGATGGATTAGTGTCCTATAAGAACAGATGCTAGAGAGCTTGCTTCCTCTCTTTGGTCTCCCCTGCATGAAAACACAGCAAGAAAAATGTCACCTGCAAACTAGGAAGTGGGCCCTCACCAGAACCTGACCATGCTGGCACCCTGATCTGGGACTTCCCAGCCTCCAGAACTATGAGAAATAAATGTCTGTTGTTTAAGCAACCCAGTCAATGGTATTCTGTTATAGCTGCCAGAACTAAGACAATGTCTAATTTTGTGAACCACTTATATGCCAGTACTTTTCAAGTTTCTGTTCATTGTTTCATCAGAATCACCTTACAAGGTAGGGATTATCATTATCACTGTTTCTCAGAGAAAGGAACTAAGGCTTGATGATTAAATAACAAACTCAAAGTCACATAGCTAGGACATACAGAGTCACAAGTAAAATTCAGCTTTCTGACACCAAAGTGAGAGCAATGTCTCTACTGAAATCCTGTTCTCCACTTGCTCCAGACTAGTGAAAAAGTCAGATCTATGCATATACAAAACAGTGAGGTAGATAAAGTTTGTCTTCAATGAACTGGTTTCTGTGTCTCTCACACAGATGGACGGGTATTCTATGGACTGCACCTGCCCATCCCATCAGCACCCACTGTCCTGCTGCTGCCCCCAGGTGATCAGAGCCCTTGACCACTGTGCCCAATGGACCTGACCCCCCACTTCTAGTACCCTCACCTGTGGACATGTCCCTGAACCTTCCCCTTTTTTTTCCTCAAAATGTCCCTGGCCTTCGAACTAAATGCCATAGTTTCTGCTAATTTGCTCAACCAAATTGAACAGAGTTTTTAATGAATGCTAATGAATTAATATATTATTCACATAGAAGCCAGGAGGACAGAGGTGAAGAAAAAAACTGAGCAAAGTTTGCCAAGTGACAAATATAAATTTGGATTTCGGGGTAGTGTAGGTTCTCTTTCTCTAGGGATCCCTCTGAGAAGAAAAATAAGCATTGGTGCAAGGCTAGCCTGGAGAAGGGAAGATGATCTGGGGGACCAGGTGGGCCCCAGCTGCTAGGTGCACTGTGCCTCCCCAGTGTGGCTCCAGCACAGATCTTGGTCCCCTAGCCTTAGTGCCCACCTGGTCTCAGCAGCTCTTTCACCCCAAGGGACCTGCCCAACTAGTAAATACTGGTGATGGGCAGTGTGAAAGAGGAGTGTGAAGGAAGCTGTCATTGGAGAGCTGGGGCTTCCAGGGGTTAATGCTCCAAGAAGCAGATCAGAGATCATTCAGCTCACACCTAGGGAAAGACTCCTCTAGCCCCTCAAACTTCCCATGAATTGATTCAGTGCTACATAAAGAGTAAGGAAAGAATAGCTCCATATTCATACTCAGCTCTCTAAACCTTTTATATTTAAAGACAGAACCCATCCTTGGAAGATCTACCCGATCTACCGTATTTGCCTCCTGGAGTATTACTTCTGTAGCTTTGTCACCCTGGAAGAGCAAGGAAAGGGGGCTGGACACAGAATAAAAGAGCACCCTCATGTTTCCCACCTCAGATTGTTCAAATAGCTCTTCTTTTGTCGATGGACAAGGGGTGGGCAAATGGGAGATAATCTATATATTTTTCAATTAACAAGGGCAGTAAAGTATTTTCGGAAATGTTTGCTTGAGGCTCCAGGTTTTCTCTCTAGACTTTTTGTTCCCCTTTGATAATGAGAGATGCTTGTGAGGGATATATGATGCAAAGACCTGAATCCATCACCATGTGATTTAATCGGGAAGTGAGGGTCTGAATGAGATGAGCTCTCATGTCCTCTCCAGCCAGATGCTTCTGGGATTGTGTCTGACTTTACCTGAAGTGACAAACTGCTTTCAGAATAGAAAATGATAAATGATCAATTATACCCAATTGAATGAAAACATTATTAAGAATAACCCCTTGCATTTTTCTTACTATTGTGCCTCTTTACCCTTTTGAGGCATTAAGGTATTTCAAAGCTATCATGAGGTTAAAATAACGTCACCATGAGTGCTTTGAAATAGGTAAGATGTGCATTATTCTCCCATTCTCATGGAAGGGAAAATTGAGGCCTGGGAGGTCCAGGGGCTTGCCCAAATCCCAGCAGGAGTCCAATTCCTTCTCTGATAGTCCCAGCTATTTCCACTGGGTGTGCTGCCCTTCCCCGTAAGACTTTGCCTGCTGATAAGAGTGGCTTTTTTTCCCCCTAAGCCCCATTGCATTGGACAGACGCATTAAAAGCTCCCCTGGGTAGAGAAATCCTGGGACCGACAGGTAGCTTTCCATTAATAAAGCAAAAATACAAATTAAGCCATTCTCTTGGTGATTCTAGAATAGGACTCTTCCCACTCCTCCCCTGCCCCCCAGGAATCCACAAACACATTTTTAAATAACAAAAGAAAATTGAGTACCTGATGCAGTTAGCAGTGGCCTCGTGGGGGCTAGGGCAACCAGAAAAAGAGTCTATTATTTTGCACCTGTCCTGCCCAATAGCTCATTGTGCAGCAGTATTTACTTAAAAAGCAGAGGAGGAAATCATTATTTGCTCTCAGTCCTGCGATTCCCGTGGCTATGCTCTTTGGAGGAAGTGTTTTATTTCTTTTTTCCCCTTCTCCCATGCTTGAGTTGCAAGAGGTAAATGTGGAAGTGCCTGGCACATACGATACGGAGAATCAGCACAAAGGCCAGGATGGGCGCTTAGCACACGCTTGCTAGACTTTCTGCTTCCTTTTATGTCTGGACAGCGATGAAGGGCCATGAGCTCAAAAGGGAGGGTTCTCTCCCTCTCTATCCGTCTCTCTCTCTGTCTCTCTCTCCCCACACGCATTATATATGCATACTATATATGTATGCATGCATTAAGTACATGAACACATACATTGTTTATACATATATGGTGTGTATATTACACGTATATTATCTAAACATATTTTATTGTGTGTATATGTTAAACACACACATATATTCCACTTCCCTCCTCCTAAACAGCAGTGCTAGCAAACACTGAAAAAACATAAAAAATACACAACCTAAAGGAAATAAACAAAGGAAAAAGCAAAGCCCCATTTTAAATGTTGTAAGTATCTTCTAGTGACTAATGTCTCCCCCTCTAAATGGCTGTGTTTCTCCAGCTGGAAATTGGCAGCAATCAGCTTTACAAGTGTTGGGGAAAGATTTACTTGGACAGATGAAAGAAAATCATTTCCTCCTTAATGCCAGTGCCCACCGCAGATAATGTGGCACTCCCCTGCTTGGCAGAGGGCAGTGCATTTTGAAGGAGCTTGTTTTCTTGGAAAATATAGTCATTGGGCAAGGAAGACAAAAATATGACCAGGCTGGTAAAAATGTTATTGTTAGAGGTGACAAGGTGTTAAGGGCAGTGCTTTAAAAGTGGAGAGCCTTTCCTAAAGCTTGGCGAGTAGGGTGGGCAGAGGGATAAATGGCACTGGGGGAGAGAGAGGACTGGCAGGACTGGCTGACCTTATCTTTAGCCATTTTTGTGTCCTTTGCATTCCTGCAGAATATTAGTGCAGAAAGGGGCCGGTACAAAGATCTTGTGCCCCCACCATCTCTTATGCTCATAAAGGAGAGAAAGCAACTTGCTCACATCACAAAGTAGTTGGAGGTGGACCTGCGGCTGGCACTCCCCAGACTCCCAGCTGCATGCAGTTTGGTTAATGGATGAACCACATGCAGTCCACCATTCTTTACACTACGCAAACAGTTTTCAATCTTCCTGTGTTTCAGGAACTTTCCAAGGATGGGAGGAAAGCTAGGAGCTACTTGTTATGTTTGGGGTCCAAACTAGCTTCAGTAAGAACAGCTCTACTTGTTATTTGTTTTCGTTGTTAGCCTTCTAGAAGCTATTTGAAGGAAGAGATTCTGTGGCTAGAAAGAGTATGAAAACCAATGCTTCTTTTGAACAACAGCTCCTTTAGGCTACTATATTCTCCCTCAGGCTTCACCCTATTTGCTGCTCATGGTCCCAGACTTAAACTACCCTCCTTGACATATTTTTTGTACCAGATTTGCTCATTTATCAGATTTTGACCTTTCTGCTAATTCTTGCTTTCCTGCCCTAACCCTCCATCTCTCCTTAGCCTTTTGGATGGCATGTTCCACACTGTGTCCCTCGTGGTGATGTAAATTTCTCTACACTATTATTCTACTTCTCTTCCCCACTCACTGCCTAAGCCATCACAGGCTGCTTTGGGTGCCTGTCCCTTATATTTGACTCACACAGGCTCCTCTTATCATCTACCTGCTACTGATTCCCAAAATATTTCTGTAGCCAGCATCACTGGCCCCGGTTTGAGACTAATATGGCTGAGCATGTCCTGGATATATTCATGGAAATGTCTCATGTTACAACCTTTCTTCTCAAACTCATTCCCACTCTCGTTTTGCTGTTTCACTTGGCAGGACCAGCACCTAAACCAGAGATGCAAGTTTCTCCTACACCAGTCAATTGCCAAATCTTGCCAATTTTATCCTTCTCTCAATTCTCCCATTTCTTCTCTATTTCCACTACCACCCCTCCGGCCTGGGCTCTCATTGTCTCATCCCTGGCCTTCCACAATAACCTCCTCAATTGATGGTCTTGGCTTTGCTCTGTCTTTCCCATGTGTGATCTCTGGACAAATACAAGAATGAACTAGTCCCAGGTATGGCAGGTATGGAACTATTTCCAGTCAAAGCCCCCTGCCATGGAATGACTGGCTACAGCTCTCTGTGATCTAGCCCCAGCCTACTTCTTCAGCCTCGTCTTCCGCCCCTCCCCAGCATGCACTTTTAACTCCAGCAAACCAAGCTGTGTGCGGTTTCATGTGCCGTGCTGTTTCTTTCCTCCTTGTCTTGGCTGTTGCTGTCCCTTCTGCTTGTTACGCCCTCCCTACCATCTTCTCTTCTCATAGCCAATTTGAACTCTTACGTCTCAGGTGTTTCCTCTGCCAGGAAACCTTTCAGGCCCTCCTCCCCTCCACACAAAGTGGCTTAGATGCCCCTTCCCACAGCTCACTTGACACCTTGGGCCTGCCTGTCTCTATCCATTCATTATTCATTCATTCCACCAAGGTACATTGATTGCCTACCACATACCAGACATGGTGCTGGAAACAGCAGTGATTACAACAAAGAAAAACCCTTTCCTCTTGGATATTAAACTCTACTGGGTAAGAAACAAGACACATAAGTAACATTCAGTATGTTAGCCAGTGCTAAGGGCTAAGGAGAAAAATAAAGCAAAAAAGAGGAAATAGCAGTTTAGACAAAGTGGCCAAGGAAAGTCTTATGAAGAAAGTGACATTTGAGAAAGATGTGGGGCCTGCGAGGGAGTGAGCCGTGCAGGATCCAGGTGAGGGGCATTTCAGGCAGAGGGAACAGCAAGTGAGTGCAAAGGCCCTGAAGAGGGAATATGTCTGCTGTGTTTGAAAACTAACAGAACACCAGTGTAAATGGGGGGAAATAAAGGGGAAATGATGTTGTAGAGGTAATGGGGGTAGGCAGGCATATAATGTCCAGCCCTGTCTGCCACCATGGGCTACTCCAAAAACCATGGCTTTTACTGTGAGTGAGACAGACGTCCTGAGGGTGTAAGCAGAGAAGTGGCATCAAATTTACGTCTTAGCCATACCTCTCAGACTGTGGTATTGAAAATAGACCACAATGAATTAGGCACAGAAGCAAGGAGACAAATTAGGAGGCAATAGCAATAATCTAGGCAAGAGCCCCCTGCCTAGCCCCTGGAGTCCTTCTTACCTCCAGCCCATGCTTAGCCTAGGTGCCAAGATCGTCTTCTTCAACCACAGAGCACGTTGCATGAGTTCTGCACATTCCACTGGAGGACACATGAGGCCTCCTTTCCAAGCTCACCTCTAGTCACTCCTTAGAGTGCGTCCTGCCTGCTACCTCCCCACATGCCAGGGACATGCCATGCTCTTTCCTCCTCTCTGCCTTTTCTACAGACTCTTCCCTTTGACTGGAAAGCATTCCATCCTTTCTCCACCAGATGAAACTCACTCATACACCAAGTCCCTATGAAGCTTTCCCAACTCCCTAGAGTAAATGCATTACTTCCCTGGCAAGATCTGTGCCATTTTGATATAGTATCCGCTAACCACATGTGGCGCTTGTGTGCTTGAAATATATCTAGTGCCATGTGTTAAAATGATAACATTTTGGATTTACTGAATAAAATAAAATATATTTTTTACCTGTTTCTTTATACCTTTTTAAAAAGTAGCTACTAGAAAATTTTAAATTACTTTTGTGACTCATATTGCCTGACAGCCCTGGAGATAGTATTTTTCATACTTTTTTTTCTTTTTTCTTTTTCTTTTCTTTTTTTTTTTTTTTTTGAGACAGAGTCTTGCTCTGTTGAATCTCAGCTCACCACAACTTCCACCTCCCGGGTTCAAGCAATTCTCCTGCCTCAGCCTCCCAAGTAGCTGGGACTACAGCTGTGTGCCACCACGCCTGGCTAATTTTTGTATTTTTAGTGGAGACGGGGTTTCACCATATTGGTCAGGCTGGTCTTAAACTCCTGACCTCGTGATCTGCCCACCTTGGCCCTCCAAAGTGCTGGGATTACCAGAGTGAGCTACTGTACCTGGCCTTTATACTTTAATGTGGCTACTGAATGCATGTCTATCTCCTGCACTAGAGTGTGAACTCGTCTACTGTAGGGGACATTCTTACTCCTCTTTGTGTTCAAAGGCCATTGAATGGGGTCTTATCCATGAGAGAATCCCCCTGAAAGTGTGCTGAATAAATGAATAAGTTTATTCATTCATGTTTCTCTATATGAGAAACACAGAGTTACCTGTGGACAGGGAGGATTTTGACTAATGGAAAAAGAATACGCAAGAAAGTAGGATCACGAAAAGCGAGTGTGGAGAACCTAGGAATTTCTAAAAGCACGGGAAATCAGTAGAGAATGTGAATTAAACGGTTTGTCTGGAATGCAGGGACTGTGGAAAAGAAAGATGAAAATGTCTGTAGTGGGCAAGTTGTGGGCCCTCCAAGGCCAGAATGAGGGGTCAAACTTCTTTCTGGAAGCAGTAGGGAGTGATTAAAGATTTGTGAGCAGGAACCAGCAGCCTTCACCATATAGAATGCAACGGTCACAAAGAGCTGTGACTTGTAGTTTCATAGGCACCCAATTTGTCAGTGTGAATTACTTGCATTTATGCATTTGATTTGTTTGCTTGATCTGAATGCTTGGGGTTTATACCCCCAATTTCAGAATCCCTAGGGTAACCCTGGCTTGTATTCCCATTCTCCATCTCAAATCCTCTTGGCCCAAACCTTTTCCAGGGAAAGGAGGAAGCCTAATTTCCCCGAGGATCTTCCCTGCTGAAGTTTACTCTTTGCTCCCTAGGAGGTGACTGGAGGAGCCCCAGAGAATCAGGCTGGAGGTTTCCAGAGTTTTTCCCGGCTGTGGACTCAGAGCTTTTGTTCCTTTGAACACAACTGCTATGGAAACAAGTGAGGAGTTGGCCACAACACCCAGCTCCAAGCTTTGATCTGGGGTTGCTGGGCCCTTTGATGCATGTGTACCAGAGCCAGCCTTGGGGGATAATTAAGGCATTTTTCAGAACGAGGTCCAATTTGCTCTTTAATTATAATTTTTCCCATCTTATTTTTTTTTTTAAAGTTAACCACTTGGGTTGGTTGACGGAAACTTGTGTCACATGTGATGGAAGAAGGAAAGAATGAGATTTAAATCTGAGCTCTCATTCTTTATTAGTAGCTGAAAGCAGGAGCCCAGGAAGTGAGGCTAAATCCAGAGATGGGATCAGGGCCCCAGCTCTTGGAGCCGACTGCAACAGCTAATAAGCAAGCCTCCTTGAGGACACATAGGAGCCTTGGATCCGAACATAAAATCCCAGGAAGTCAGCACAGGATGGGGTTTGAGATATTTTGGTCCCACATTGTCATTCTATAGATGTCATTCCAAATCTAGAAAGGAGAAGTGACTTGTCCAGGACTGCACTTGCCATTGAATCCGGCCATGAGTGTCCTCAGACTCTTTCCAAAATGGGTATAACAATAGTTTCTCTTTGCATGTTGTTCTACGCCCTAAACAGCTTTCCTCACCTTTTTCTCATTGATCCTCATGACAATCCGTAAGCTAAGTCGAGTGGTATTAAGTGTCACCTTCTTTTAAGAATCTGCATTTCCAAGTGGCTCAGTATTTGCCTGCAGTCACACCGTACGTGGCAGGGCTAGAAAATGTTTGCAAGGCCACGATTTTTCCATTTCTTTGTACAGCCCTCCTGTGCTCTCATTACAGATTCAGTCATTCATCAAACACTAGTTGAGAGCCCAGGCGCAGACCCTGTGCTAGTGGTTTTCTTCTATATCCCCCAGCCTCTTTCCTCCAAGCCTGATCTGCCTTCATGGGGGTGATTAAGTTTTTAGCCATAGGAAGAACATGATCTGGCTTGAGTTGTAGGAAAATGTCTTTGGTAGAATTTGAAAGGCGGCTTGGAGAGGGTAGAGCCTGAAGGCAGAGACACAAGCAGGGTAGCAGAGGAATGAGGAGGCCTGGAATGCAGAACTGGCAATGGAAACCGGGAACTGAGAGATGGAAGGGTGGCTTTGAGAGAGCTTTCAATGTAGAATGTGGTTGCTGGGGAAAAGAGAACAGTTTAAAGAAATCTGAGATTTTACAGTTTAGTTACTGAGTTTTAACAGTGTTAACTACTAGGAGATTAAAGAAAGAGCTTGAGGTGCCTGTGAGTCACTCGGGTCGCAATGTCTTGCAATTCATTAAATGCACCTGTGAGTCTAGAATTGAGGCAAGAAGGGAGACCTGGAGTTGTCAGAGTGTTGGTGACAGTGGCCCCCAGGGAAAGTGAGACATGTGAGAAGAGAGCTTGGGGTGAGCTCTCGGGGTTCATCACTTCATGCCTCAAAGGAACACTAAAATCTGTGTTGGAAAGCCCTGGACTTGGATTCTGATCCAGCTTCTGCTTCTAACAGACTCATCTAGGCTAAGTCATTAACCCCAGTGTCCTCATCTGTAAAAGCTGGAGGAGAGGATCTGCACGCTTTCTTCTAGCACTGACATCCAGGAGCCTGTGATTTCATCTACATGAGCAGAGCATTGCAAAATTGCAAAGTCTAGCCCATCTCCCAGCAGGTGAGATCTCCCAGCTGGTGTGAAGGAGGCCTCCTGGCCCCATGAAGCCACGCTGCGTGGGGCTCTTCTCGCGTGGCTTCTCTTACACCTGCATGCGGCGCGCTGCTCAGGAAAGGCTTTCCTGTGGCTCCCCAGCCTCTACTTCTCTGCTCCATTCTGCCCTCCACCCCAGGTTTTATTACTTAGTGAGTGATGTTTGCCTGGAAACACTTTCTTTATGATTTATTAATAAAAAGCAAGAAGGGAGAAACGGAAGAAACACAAGGTAAAAGACCAGGATTGTATCTAAGTAAAACACTTTTCAAAGTGTCAAAAGGTCTTTGGGGAAATAGGAAAAATAAATGAGTCAAAGTGTGAAGCAAGTGAGAGGCAGGAAACTTTGGCTTCAGGAAATAAGTCCCCAGCAACAGCAATTTGAACAAACAAAACAAAACAAAGCAAAATCTGACAAAATGAAAACTAACAATAAACATCGTCATATTCCTCATCGTTGTCACTCCCACCATAATAGCTGACATATTATTCTGAGGCTAGATTGATCTGAAAATGACCAAGTCATAAGAATAATGGGACAAGGTCAATGAAGGAGGTCCAGGCAGAGTAGATGGTCAGGACTGGCTATGCTTGTCCCTGGGCCCCAGCAAATGGTGGCCCTGAGTCCCATGGGGCTGGGGAACATCTCCAGGGATGGAGGCAATATCCCAGATCAGGCTTTCTTACAGAATCCAGGGTCTTCAGGATCTCCAGACCTTTCCTAGAATTGTCTGCTTTTTATTGAAAAGGAGGAAGTAGCCACCAAGATTGCAAATCTATATGCGCTGTGAGTGAAGTGGGGGACAGATGGGGCAGAGGAGGCTGCACACTTTGCAAATCTTTGAGGTTCATTGTGAGATATGAAAAGCAGAGGCAACCTCCTAGAGGCCACCCAAAGATTGCTGCACATTAGTGGTGGCTCTTAGGGCTGAACCTTCAGAGAAGGGTTTAGTGAGAAGAAAACAATGCTGTTCTCTTATTCTGTGCCCCTCCTTTCTGAAGGTCCTCAATTTCAGGAGGTTTCCCATTTTGTCCCACTGCCCCACTGCCCTGGCATTTAGGACATTGGCCAGCCTGGAGGGTATTTCTTCCAGTTAGTTGGCTTTGCAAATGCCCACTCCCATGGTTTTGTCCATGTTGATTCCTCTACCCGAAGCCCCTCTCCACTGTTGGCCCTAGCTCTGCCTTCTCAAAATGCTGCCCGTCTCCAAGTAGTAGCGTTCAATGTCTCCAAGTGGAATTTTTCCTGCTTTGCTCTACTTTCATTGTGCGTATCACATGCATGAATGTTGTCAGAATATTTGTACACATTCAAAACTTATCCTCTCTACTAGACCACAGACTCCTTGAGAGATGGAACTTTGTTTTATTTATTTGAATAATTATTGGAACAGGGAGCCTAGGAAATTTTCCAGCTATAGGGGTAGGAAGTGAAAATGAAGAAAGCTATACGCATTCCCAGAATCAAGAATCAAAGCTCAGCAAACTGAACTAGGTGGCCTAAAAAGCCTGCTCATCCTTCAAAGTCCAAGTCAAATGCTACCTTGTTCTTAAATCCTTTACCAGACATTTTCCGTTGGAAATGGACTTTTCTTCGCAGATTTTCTGTGAAGAGCATGAATGCTGATAAATATTTCCAGTGTTCCTTCCGGACATGGGGTCAGATTGTACTTCCCTGGCCCCTTTGAAGTTCTGTGTGGTCATGTGACTTTCTTTGAACAATAAAATAAGAGCAGAAATTGTTTGTGTCACTTCAGAGTGGAAACTTTAAAAGCCAGTGCAAGATTTATTGTGTCCTCTTTCTCCTACATCAGCAATCATGGAAACACAAAGATGGGGTCCTCCTAGGGCTAGAATTCTTAAATGAGAATACCATAGAGCAGAATATTTCTGCTGGCCCATGGTAGAAATAGAATGAGAGCAAGAAATAAAACTTTGGTTTTTATGTGACACTGGAATTTGGGAGCTGCTTATTACTGCAGCATAATATAATCTATCCTGTCTAATATATCATAATATTTCCCAGTATTATATTATTTGTGGAAATGTCATCACCTTAATAAGTTGAACATTTCTTCATCTGTTCATTCATTCACTCAATCTTTTACTTATCCCCAACAATTACAGTTGCCCCTTGGTATCCACTAGGGATTGGTCCCAAAACCACTCCCCATACCCCACAAATACTAAAATCTACAGAGTCTCAAGTCCCTGATTTAAAATCACAGATTATTTACATGTAACCTACACATATCCTCCCATGTACTTTAAATAATTTTTAGATTACCTAGTATAATGTAAATGCTACATAAATAGTTGTTAAACTGTATTTTTATTGGTGTATCATTTTTTGTTATTGTTTTATTTCTGAATATTTTTTATTCTGCTGGTTGAATCTGTGGATGTGGAACCTGCACATGGAGGGCCAACCGTATTTATAGGGCCCCATCATATGTTAGACACTGCACTAGTTGCCTGAGATTGTACAATAATGAAAGTGTAGTATCTGTCCTCCATTGGCTTTTGATCTGGACAGGAGGATGGATGGGTAATCAGGCAGTATCAGTGAAGTATGATGCATATCATGGGGGAAATTCAGAATGCTACAAGAGCACATGGGTAGGGCACCTAACCCTTAGAAGTTTGGAAAGATTGAGGAAGATGCTAGAGAAATTTCCGTCTAGGTGAAGACTTGAGATAAGTAGGAGTGATCCAGGTGAAGGAACAAAGAGAAGAGGAAAGAGGAGTAGTCCAGGCGAAAGGAATAGCATGTGTGAAGGCAACATGAGCAAGAAAGGACAGGCACCTTCCAGAGCACTACAAATGAGGCAGTGTAGCTGGATCATGGAGTCTGAGATGGGATGAAGACTGAGGAAGGTGAAGCTGGCTGGGGAATCAGGCTCAGACCTAGGAGAGTCGTGCCTGCCAAGTAAAAGACTTTGGACTTTATCATAAAGGCAATAGGGAGCCATTGAAGGGTTCAAAAGTAAATGAGTAACATAATCATAGTTGTGTTTTAGATTTTAAAGATCATTCTGGCTGCAAGATGGAGAAGGGATTGGAGAGAGACAGCCATGATTGCCTTGAGGGTACAGTCTGTTTTGGATTCACCTTCATGGCCCTTCCCCTTCCTCTCATGCCAAGCCCCTAGTACTGCATATGCAGTCTAGAAATGCTAATTGGTGAAGAGATGACCGTAAGCATGCAAGTCCTCAACCCTGCCGAATCCTTCTCAGGCTCTGAGCAGTCACTCACCTCCAAATGGCAACCACTTGGAGTCTGGAGACGCGATGGTTTTCAATGCCAGGATTCTGCCATAAGCAAACCTGAGCAAGCCCCAGCCTCTAAACAATAGCAAGCATGTGTTAGGAAGGATGGGCCTGCCCTCTTCCGAAGGAGGCAGGGAGCGTCTAGGTACTTCCAGAAAAAACCAGCAATGTAACCCACTGCTGCCCAGGGTGTTACAGGAGCACCCTACTGAGCTTTGTCACACCTCACCTCAATCCAGCTCCAGGCTCTGCTGAGTCTGTGCTCCTCTCGGACCCCCAAGCTTTGGAGGCAGGTGGGGCAAATGGAGGCTCCTAGTGTCACAACAAAGAGTGAGGTTTTGTAACCCTTGCCAGGCCAGGGTTGGGGTGGGGAGGTAGGACGTGCGGCCATGGCAGGCAGCAGAGTTGTGCTTTTCCCTGGGAGCTGGGCTGTGGGCCCAGCCAGGTGCTGCCAAGCAGGAGGGCTGCTCACACTCCAAGAGCCAGGCCGGCAATTCCAGAAGGCAAAACTTCAGTGTATTCCAATTTTCCAAAATAGAAAGAATAAAACAAATCAGAGCAGATGTTCCAACATGTAATTATCAACTAATCAGTTTGGACTTTTTTTAAAAAAGGGAAATTTCAAAATAGCTCCCAGATTTCATCAACTGCAGTCCTGGTGGAGACTGGCCGGGTGGGAAAGGAGTTACTGAAGAGAGCTGCTGCTGCCCAGGTGGTGGGGGAGGGGAGGTGGGGTGGGGTGAGGGGGCACAGGCGCTTCTAGTGCTGGTACTGCTGCTGCTGCTGCTGGGGTCAGCAAGGAGGGAGCAGCTCCAGGCTGCAGGTGCCAGGTTGAGGCAGCTGGGCCTCAAGACAAGCAGCTTCCCTCCTAGAAACACTGTGAGCTGGGATGAGTCATCGTCCAGCCTCATTCTGCCCCAGATCTTGTCTCTGGCAGGCACGTGAAATGGCTCCCATGGAAGAACATAAATTGACCACTTTATCCTCAAGCCTAAGGCATTGGCCACCCCTCAATACCTTCTCTTTCCTTTTAAGCCAATAAGATGCAGAAAAGAAACAGGACATGGTCTTGGATGGTCAGCAAGTCCTTGAGCTGTGGGAATCCTGGGCCCCTGAGTTCAGTTCTGGAATGGGTTCTGAAGTCTAAAGATGCGAATTTCCTGTGTAAATGCTGTTGGGACTTTGGAGTGATTCCCTAGCAACTCAGAATGAGAGGAAGGCAGCAGAGGAAAAGAAGGAAGAAGGAGGAGAGGAAGAAGAGAGAGTGGAAAGGGCAGGGAGGAGAGAGGGAAAGGAGAAAGACCGAGAGGCACTGTAGGATTGAAACCCCATGGTGGAATTTATATATTAGATATTCACAATGGAGTGCTAAGATGTTAGACATGGTTTAGAAATGAACACAGGCTTTCTGCTGATCAACACTTATGTATGTGTAACTAGAGCTCTATAGATTATCTGCACCTTAAGCATGTTTAGTTTGCTGGAACGAGCACTCTATAGTCCCTAGAAATCTTTAGGAACAAAGTGTTATTAACACACATACAGACTTCACAGCTTCCTGCAGAAGGTGCAGAATCCCAGGTTTCCCAACCCAGTGGGGAGCCCGTGGCCCCTTCGTCTTTGCTATAATTTAGTTTCAATCTCATTTCCAGGTGAGGACTGAAAAGAGCAGCCCTCCTAAGTGCCTGCTTTCCAAGAGCCAGTTTCCAAAGGCCACACAGGTGGCAAAATGACACAATGGTCTCAAGTGTGGGCTCTGTTGTCAGGTTGCCTGGGGTTGAGCCCCAGCCTCACCCCTTACTGGCCATCTGTCTGCAGTAAGCTGTTTAACCTTTCTGGCTTCCATCTTCTTGCCTGTAAAACGAAGATAATGACTGTACTTATTGCATAGGGTGGCTGTGAGGTTTGCAGGAGGTAGTGCGCATGCAGGGCTCGACATACACTGAATAAAATGCTGGCCTTTCTGAGCACAGCGTGCCTCTCAATGGCCTGTTTGTGCAGGGCTGGAACTGAAAGGTCATCTTACTGGGACGAAATGGAAAATGCACTGTGGTTCTGGGTGTCCCCTTCCAAGGAAGTTCCGCCCATCCTTGGAAGCCCTTTGAGATCCTTCTACAGATGCTCCTACACTTAGAATGGAGTGAAATCCCAATAAGCCCCCTGTAAAGTGAAAATACTATTAAGTCAAAAGTGCATCTAATGCACCTAACCTATTGAACATCATAGCTTAGCCTAGCCTACCTGAAACGTGACACTTACATTAGCCTACAGTTTGGCAAAATCTTCTAACATAAAGCTTATTTTATAAAAATAAAAGTAAAATATTATAATAAATACAAAAGATAAAGATTCCACATTTAAAGTATGGTTTCTACTGAATGCATAACACTTTCACACCATCATAAAGACGAAAAACGGTTAAGTCAGATCGTTGTAAGTTGGGGACTGTCCATACGTTTTTTTTTTTAAATTTTGAGCCTTTACACAAGCATTTTTCCTACTGAGAATGCCATTTTATCTCCTTCCCACCTTTGCACAGCCAAATTCTGTTGATCCCTTGATAACCAAGTTGATGCTCATCTCCTGCATGAAGTCCTCCCAGGTGCCCCACCCCAAAGCCTCTTAGCAGTCTCTCAGGATATTTATTGGTGTTACTTATGACTCTCTGGTTTGTCATACAGTTATTTGTGTCTAAGTATTAGCTCCCCTAAGAGACTAAGAGATTGCTGAGGAAAAGCTCTTTGCTGGGTCAACTTGATGAGGACCGTGTCCCCTGTGACTACCACAGGGCCTGCCCCAGGGTAGATGCTCAGTCCATGCTCTTCAGTGCGTTCATGAAAGCAGCTCATACTCTGGATGAAGCCTGGCTCAACAACAGTGCTATTGAGAGGCGATGACATGGACCAGTCTCCCGACTGAATATTAGTGAGGACCTGTAATCTTGGGTGAAGCACATGAACCAGGAGACATCAGGGGAGCCATTAGAAATTCTCCTTGTCTTCATAGTTCAGAGGCTTTGGCATTCTGGAAAGAGAATGGTCTATCTTCTGCCTTTTGATTAGAATAATTGCATGGACTTTTTTACCCACCTGTTACCCTGTTATTGAGAGTTGGCTTAGCAAAGTGGGTAAAAATAAGCACTTGAATCAGATTGCCTTGCTTTCTATCCCAGTTCCTTTTTACTCGCTTTGCTACCTTGTGCAATCTACTTGACCTCTCTGTGCCTTTTCCTCAACTCTGAAATGTGGAAAATAATCTTACCTATCTCTTAAGTTTGTTGTGAAGATTAGATGAGGTAACATATGTGAAGCATCTAGGCAGTACTTGGCACATGGTAAGTACTCAGTGGTAGTTATAATGACACATCCACAAGACCAAACCACAGAAATTACTGTGCTAGGCTCTCAGGGCACCAATACGAAAGCTAAGACATCCAGGTTCAAATCCTAACCTTTGCCTACAAGTTCTTTAACTGCAAGACAGGTTCTTAGCTTCCCTGAGCATCGATGCCTCAGGTTTTACATCTGTAAAATGAAGGTTGAATTGATGATTCCTAAAGGCTTTTCTCAAACTCTATTTTAATAAGTCTGTGGATATTTAGGAGACCAGGCACAAGAAGCAAATGTTAGCTATGCTCAAATGCTGACTTTGTGTGCCCTTTTCCCACTGCCTATATCTTATTCCTTATCTCTATTTCCCCTTCTCCTCTCCACTCTTCCTTACATAATCTCTAATCTGTGATCTCTCTCTCTGTCTCATACATGCACACACTGAGGCACTCACATGCACACACACATGGCTTCTTTTCTTCTTGTCACCTCATTTAATTTCTTTCCTTTCAGGCTCTGCCTCTGATGCATCTCTCAGTTTTTCAGGAAAGCTCAGGGTTAAGGGGTCTGGGCAGGGTGGAGGCAGGAAAGGCCTCACCCCTGCTCCATCGGTTACCTGCAAAGCTGAGGAAGCTGCAGAGGCTTAGGTTTTATTAGATCTATATATGCCCTGGCTTTCCGTGGGCTGAGCTTCCCTCATGCAGCAAGAACTATGTGGGCTTCACAGGTAGTCAGGGCACTGGAGAAAAAATGAAAAAGGATTTTTTTTTTACCTTTTTAATAAATGATAAAGAAGGAAGAGAATATTAATACACTTCAGACCCCTCCCCTTCTCATTTCTCGCCTGGTACAGAGCCTGTGCCCCCACATGGAGGGGCCGCCCCACACATGTAGCCTCCTTGTGTGATCTAACCAGCAACCTGACCCATAGCAGAAGCTTCAAGATGCTGCCTGGGAACTGTGTGAGGGTTGTTTCTTCTGCAGAAGATCTCTTGCTGTCTCTTTTTCTTGTGCTGCTGTGTCTCTCTTTAGCTCTTTCTCTGTTTCTGACTCTTTCTCTCTCCTTCGCCCTCTCTCTACCACGCTTCTCTCATCGCTTCCCCAACCTTCACGGAGAGGCTCCAATTAAAGCAGAAATGGCAGTTTGGCTCCTGAGCTGACATCTCCGTTGCTGCAGAAGCTTTCTCAATTGACAGAAATCTTTGGCTTTCTTACCTCTTTATGTGCTATGTTTTGGGGGTGGGGGGGATCCCGCAGCCCCACTAAACCCTTCCTGTTCTCCCCAGCCCTCCTTCCACAGCCCCTGTGCACCCAGGACAGCAGGACGCTTGGACAGGAGGGCATTTGCAATCCCCCTCAGCTCCTCCACAGCATCCTGCTCCTGCCTGGGTGGAAGCGCCTTCCACGTCGCATTTCAATTAGGTTCTGAAGGAAGCGGCACAGGTGCCCAGCCTGATTGTGGGAGCCCCTGCCTGCTATTCAGAAATGTCAGGTTTTGTAGTTTGGTGTTTTCCAACACTGTTCACTAACGATTACATTTTGTGAACATTACCCTGAAAGGCTGCAGCTGAGCAGCCTTCAGTTTGCCTGCTTCCCCTTCCAGCCCCGACATCCTTCACTGCACCCCTTCCTGGAGATGTAGTACTAGATGAGGGGCCTACATTTCACTGCTCTCTGCAGCTCCGCTGACCCTGTCTCTCCTCCGGAGCCTTGGTTTCCAGCTGCCTGCCACGCAATACTCCAGGGACTGCTCAGCCCTCACCCCAAAGCATCCAAGAGCTAGCTCATTACCTGTTCCCCAGCAGCACATTCAAACTTTCCCCCATCAACTTGCTCTTCCTCCAAAGTGACAGTGTTGCTATCCTCTTACTCCCCAAGGTTAAAACCCAGTCATCTTCAGACTCACCATCCCTACTTGCTTCCTGGAGTCAGTGGTCACCTTCAAGTCCACCTCTCTCCTTCCCCACTTTCACATTGTCTGTCCTGTCACTGCTGCTGTGGCCTCTGCCTAGTCTCCTTGCCTCAGATCCCATGCCACCTTAATCCATGATTTCCTCTACTCCTGGGGTTGTTATTCTGAAACCCAGGCTGTTCCTTGTCTATCCCATCCTCAAGAACCTGCAATGGCTCCCTATTGCTTATGGATTCGAGTCCAAACCCTTTCAATCTTATGTCTCACTATGATACTCCCCAACCCTAACTGCCTTCCACCATCCCCCAAAGTCTCCATGTTCTTTAATAGCTCACCATCTGTCTCCATGCTGTCTTCTCAGCCTGGAATTTCCTCTCCCTCCGCCTGTCATTGTGTCTTGTCTGGCAATTTATGCTAATAGGATATCTTGCCTGTGAAAGGCACATGATAAATATGTATAGATTGATAGACTTAAATTTAAACAACTAAAAGTTATTAATGTATTTTATAAATATGCATTACATGCCTACGGTGGGTCTGGCATTGTGCTAGACCCTGGGGATACACAAGCCAATAAGAATAAACCGAGGCTCCCACCCTTGATTTCCTTACAATCCAGAGGAATGGCAGAAGTGGAAAGAAAGGAATTACAGGGCAACATTCATTTGACAAATCATCGTTTATTAAATGTCCATTCTATGTCAGGAACTGTGATAGGTACTGAAAATAGGGAAATGAGTAAGGCCTAGTCTTGACCATGGAGGAGTTTCAATTCTAGTAGAAGAGACTGACAAGGAAAAGGGAAACACAGCTGGGTGCAGTGGCTCACATCTGTCATCCCAGAACTTTGGGAGGCTGAAGAAGGAGGATGGCTTGAACCCAGGAATTCAAGACCAGCCTGGGAAACATAGTAAGACCTTGTTTCTATTTTTAAATAAAATTAAAATTAGCTGTGTGTGGTGGCACACACCTGTAGGCCCAGCTGCTTGGAAAGCTGAAGTGGGAGGATGGTTGGAGTCCTGGAGGTCAAGGCTGCAGTGAACTATGATCATACCACTGTACTCCAGCCTGGGCAACAGAGCAAGACTCCGTCTCAAAAAAAGAAAAGAAAATGAACAAGGGAAACATGTGCTTTGGGATGTGTAGCAAGATACTTGATACAGCCTTGGGTATTCAGGAGGGAACATCTAAGCTCAGTTACGGGAGGTGAGCAGGAGATGGCCAGATGTGGGAATAGGGATAGCATTGGGGAAGCAGTAGAGAGAGTAGCAGATGAGCAAAGGTCAAGGAGAGAAAGCAGTTCTGAGAAAGGTAACCAGCAGGCACAATGCTGGAGCTGGGGAGCTGGGGCGTGAGCACAGAGAGGTTAATAGTGAGAGGGGAAGCTTAAGAACTGAGAAGAGGCCAAAGCAAGAAGACCTTAAAGAGGTTGGGTGTTATTCTGAGCATTGAGGAGTTTCAGCAGAACAGAGGTGGCCAGGTGTGCCCTTTAGAACTTCCACTCTACTGCTGTCCTTCATTCCTCATTCATTCACTAACCGATTCATTCAACATATATTGAACACCCACTGCATGCCAAGAGTGTGCTAGCCATTGTGGGGAGGATGAGGATTGGAACCTGGGATTCAGTTTGGAAGCTGCAGCAGAATTCAAGAGAGAGGAGACAGGGGCCTGCAGTAAAATGATGGAAGTGAGGATGGAGCATCTGGGGCACAGGTGAGAGTGTTTTCAGCAATAGAAACTACAGGGCTTGATGATAGGTTAGATGGGGCTGTGTAGAGATAAAAGCTGATAATAACAATTACAACATTTGTTGAGACTTTTCTATGTGCTAGGCATGATTCCAACCGCTTTATATGCATTAACTTTTTAAGTTCGCACAACAACCTATGAGTTCAGCTCTATTATTATCCCCATTTTTACATAAGGAAACTGAGGCACAGAGAGGTTGAGTGACTCGGTCAAAGTCACACAGCTAGGAAGAAACAATGCCAGGATTGAAACATGAACAGGAGGAAAAGAGACACATTCCTAATGTGGAAACAGCCTGGGTAAAAGGGGCGGGTAGAAGTGGACATGTCAGGTGGAAAGGAGCAGAAAACATATATTTAATCAATTTCGACAATTTTAGATAAATCAAAAGTCAGATGAGGTATTGCAGAGCCTTTAGGGCTTGGAATGAAGCCAGGGAGGCCACTTCCTCAAATCAAAATTTTCAGCAATTTCAGGAGAGCAAACTTAACCTGTGAAAATAGGGGCAGGTTTTGGTGGCAGCTTGCTTAGAGGGCCTAGTAGTTCTCTGGATCCAGGAAAGCCTGGAGCAGAAGGGCCCTATTCTTTGTTGGGTTGGAACATGCTCAGACATGTGCTTTTGAATTCCTCACTATTTTTGAGTTCTATCAGTCATTATCTTCCTCTTCTGATCAGTTCCAGGAAACCTCTCCTTACCGTTGTATTCCATCGGCATTCTGGCATGTCTTTGGGCCATGCTGACAAGTCAATTGCATGTATGTTCTTAAAGGGTGTTGTGCATGGATATATCCAAGACTGGCTACATAATTTGCAGATCCTAGTGCAAAATTAAAGTAAGGGGTCCTTTTCTTGAAAGTTTCAAGAAAAATTTCAAAACAGTAACAGCAGTGCCTTAAACCAAGGACAGAGCCCTTCTGAACACAGGACATGGAGTGACTACACACCCATGAAGCTGGCTCTGCATATATCACTCGCCCGGTTACATCACACCTGTCTTCAGGGTAAGGACTATGCCTGCTGCCCAAAAATTAGGAGTACAAAAAACGCCGCCAAATTTTGGACAAACAATATGGGAGAAGGGAAGTGAACTTACATTAATAAGTACATACGTGTCTAGCCTGAAGTAACTGTGTTTTGTAGACAAGTAAATGAAGGCTAAGCGATTTGCCTCAGGTTAATTGCTGCTAGTAACGGATGGAGCCTGGATGGGCCTGCATATTCTTCTGCTCCAAAGCCCATACACTTTGCAATATACCCTCCAGTAGAGGGGTGACTCATAGGAAGGGAACTTAAGCTAGACCCATCCCATAACATTTCCACCTCCTTCATCAAACTATTGAGACCACTGAAATGCTCCTAAGGTCAAGGAGCTTGGGGCATAATTTTGTCTTGCTGAACCCCACTTGATCTTACCTGGGTGGCTTCCAGTGTTTACAAGAATCAGAAAAACTTAAGTTAGAGATGATCTAGGGATCTAATATGGGCAGACGCTCAGGGAAGGAACATGCCAACAAGTTCTGACTGATATATCCTACGTGCCTGGCCCTGTGCAGGGCACTGGAGAGAGGTACGGTCAAAGATAGAGTGAGACTCAGGAACAGCGTAAGGTTCTTTTTGCACATTGTATTTGTTAATTGTGCAAGCTGCAAGTTTAATCTTTATATTAAGTTTCTGAAATGTGCACAGCATAAAAATAGCCCCATCGTAATGGCTTCATGTGGATTTTTGCTTAGTAAAGCAGTGGTTCCCAATGTTTTTCTTCTTTCTAATGCTAAAAATACTTTGAAATCTCCCACATCAAAGTGGTTTTTCTTTAAGTATCGGTCCATCAAGAAACCTTAATGACAAAACGCCATACTTTAAAATGTGTTTTATTCATTGCAACATTTGTAGCATTTGACAGATAATTGCACATAGTATGTGTGAGATACACTATCAGTGGAGCCCGGAGACTGTGCTAGGTGCACCTGAACATGTACTCACCCAGACATGCCCCATCCCACATGCATGCATGCACATAAATGTACATGCACAGGTGAGAAAACCACTGAGCTGGTGCAAGGAAGCCCAGAGCATGGAGTCTTGGCTCGAGCTGCAGCTCGCAGATGCCATCAGATTATGAGCCTGTTCCAAGGGGCGTGTGTTTGGAGATTCCCAAGCTTCTGTTTGCAAACCAGCCTGGCCTGGTCCCTCCTCAGGCCTTCTGACATGGCAGAGAGATGAACGGTCTGATTTACAAGGAGGAAGCTGAGAGCAGCTACCTGAAGAGCAGCCTGGACAAACAGATCCTAGAATGAGGGAGATGCCAGAGGGAGGATCTCATGGCAGCTCCCGGGAGGAACCTGTGATTACACCTTTTTGATTATAACCACTGGGTGGATACAACAGCTTTGTCTAGTGAAGTTATTCTTCCTGCAGCATGCTTTCCTGTGATGAGTGCAGCAATTACAGGTGATCGGGGCATAAATAGCTATCAAGATGCTCTGTTGTACTGGGAGTTGGCATTAATAAGGATGAGTCGAGGGAGTGTGGTCCTGACCCCCAGAGCCCCAGCAGGACACCTCCCTGCTAGCCCCTCTCCCCAGGGTGCAGCCATAAGCCCAGGAGCTTGGCTATTTATAGTCAGGCTCTGATATCTCCGATGATTACCTTTCAGATCTCAAGTGTGAGGTCTACTTTATGGAAATAGCATGGTACAAACTAATTGCAGGCTTCAAAGTGCATCTATTTTTTTCCCACTTCCTCTTCTCTTGCCACCTCCTCCCCTACCCTCACCCTCACTCCATTCCCAGCACCACCACTGCTATCTCATTTTTTCGCAAAGATCAGAAGCAACACAATGTGACTGGGAAGCTGACAGCCCTGCAGAAGGGCCACCGTCTCTATTAACCCCTGGAAAAGGTGATTCTCTCAAGGGTACCAAAACCTACCACAGCAGGTTTAAGCCCTGAAACTTTGCTGGAAATTTCTTAGGTTTTTGCTCAAAAGGTGGCACGATTCCAACAGAGCGTGGTACCTTAGAGGTCAACCAGTGCCACTTCTAATTCAGATTTCTCGTGTTAGAACCTCCACATAGCCATCCTTGCTGGAACATTTCTATAAAACTGAGCTTACCCCTTTCCAGTGCCACCTGCTCTACATTTAAAGTAATTCTAATTATTAGAAAGTTCTTATTTTAAAGTGTAATATGTCTCTTTAGATATGCTCTTGGACAAAAGTGAGAGCAAGTGATATCCGTTTTCCAGATGCTATCCTATAACCTACCCAAAGATGGCTAAGCTATTGTCAGGCCCTACCTAGCTCTCAGCCTTTGCTAGCCCCCTTTGTCCTCAGCTGGGGCCACTTGATCACCTCTGGACTCAGCTCTGCTCCCAGGTGCTATGACTAATCTTGGCCTGGGGCAGGAGGAATTTAAAGCGCTCAAACTCAACTGTGTGTGATTAAAAATCAATTTGCTCTCCATGCTAATCTGGATAATATGCTTCTTTCGTTGTGTCCTTTTTCAGATTCAACCGGCTTCTACTGATTTTTGTGATAATAATGGCTATCATTTTTTGAGTGTTTGCTATGTGCCAGACACTGTGCTAAGCATGTGATAGTTAATTTAATTCTCCCAGCAGTTCTCTAAGGTACACATTACTATCCTCAGTTTACAGATGAGAAAACTGAAGCCTAGAGAAGTAGTGACTTTCCCAAGGTCATGGAGGTAATGAGTGACAGAGCTAAGGATGCAACCCATACTAACTTCATTCTCTGGCCTTACAACGGGCCACCACAATGTGGTGCCATCTAGCCCAGCCCTTCCTTGTGCCCTCAGTATTGGTGCCTGGCTCCTGTCCTTGCTGATACCCTTGTGTCCCTCTCAGCACCCCTGAGTGAGGGGTTTGCCCTTGTAAGTCCCCAGTGCGGAGGCTGGAGTCCTGTCTGAATCCCAACCCAGGGGTAAGGCCCGGCCGTCTGCCTGAAGGCTTCTTGGCACTGCCTGGCTGTTTGCCTCCTTCCGTCTATTTTGCATGCTTCGATTTTTCTCACCATTCTTTTCCCCTAGCTTGGTTGTGATCATTGGTATCTGCATATTTTCTCTTCTTCATGATCACAATGATGAGGCTATTGGAAAGGAGACACCCCCTATCCCTACTTTTTTTTTTTTTAACTCCTTGTGGTCCCAAAAAGTAACCCAAGGTTATTTGTTTATCCTGTGGGAGAGATCCTGGGAATAACTGAGAAAGCCTCCTTTTATCTCACACTTAAGGAGTGAGCTCTGATTATACCTAATCTGACTACCTCCTTAGCAGCTATAAGCGAGAAATCTTCCTTAGACCCCCACTCCAAAGAAGAAGATAGAAATATACTCTAAAGAGAAACATCCCCTGGGAGTTTCATAAGGGAAATCACATTTTCAAATTCCTTCAGCATCCATGAATCTAATCCATTGGATCTGGATAGTAGTCTACAGAGTATGGAGTTTGCCGAGATCTGTGGTTCTTTTCATCTGAAGCCTTTGTTCAGGAAGCCCTGGTCTTCCTCCTCCAGCCACATCTCAGGTCTGGGGCATTTTCCTACAAGGACACAACAATATTAAACTTTGTTAAGGAAGGAAGAAGGAGCCACAAAGCAACTCACTCAGTAATTTTCTTGCTGACCCCAATCTAAGCTGGTTTTTATTCCTTATCTTGATTCTACTATGTAGACAAAAATGAAGATTTCTTTCTAAAACCAATCATTTTAAGGGGCAAATAAAAAGTGACAATGCAAATACACTCGCAAAAAAAAGAAAAAAAAAAAGAAATAACACCCAAACCCAAAATGAACAGAAACCAAAAACTAGCCTCTGCACTCGTAAAACGTGATTGCTTTATGGTGAACAGACAGTCCACAATGAATGGCAAGTTAATTGTCTATTGATGCTGTCCTCTTCAGCCTCTTGGTAGGCAAGGATTTGATCATCTCATGTTCTTTAAAGATAAGAATGCAGACCATAGAATCTTGCTGGAGATGATAACACAGCTCCCTGAGTGAAGGCTATAAAGGGACAACACCATAGACCTTGGCAAATCCCAGAGCAAATCTCTTAACCTTGAGGCCACACTCTCCAGTACAGACTATGGGAACAGGGAGCAGAGGGAAATGGAGTGATTGGAAATCTTCCCTGATACTTGATGAGCTTCCTTTGGGAAAGTTAAAAGGGAGTACATGTAAACAGCAACCTGACTGAGTAGTCTTAGAGGCTGCAGACTGCAGTCAGGTGCATTGCAGGGGCAGCCTGTTGAATACCTTTGAAACTGCCCTTTCGTAGAGTAGCTATAAAGGAGGACTGCTATGGTCTAAATGTTTGGTTCTCCCCATAAGTTATATCTTGAAACCTAATTCCCAATGTTACAGTTTTAAAGGGAGGACCTTTGGGGGGTGACTAGATCATGAGGATGGAGTCCTCATGAATGAGATTAGTGCCCTTATAAAAGAGACCCGAGGGGGCCGGGCACGGTGGCTCACTCCTGTAATCCCAACACTTTGGTGTAGGCTAAGGTGGGCGGATCACAAGGTCTGGAGTTTGAGACCATCATGGCCAACATGGTGAAACCCCATCTCTACTGAAAAAATACAAAAAATAAGTCAGACCTGGTGGCACAGAACTGTAGTCCCAGCTACTCGGGAGACTGAGGCAGGAGAATCACTTGAACCCAGGAGGTGGAGGTTGCAGTGAACCCAGATTGCACCACTGTACTGCAGCCTGGTGACAGAATGAGACTCCATCTCCAAAAAAAAAAAAAAAAAAAAAAAAAAAGAGACCCGAGGAAGTTTGTTTGCCTCTTCTGCCTTTTGATGACCCAGCTGTAAAGCACCATCTATAAGGAAAAGAACCCTCACCAGATACCACCAGTGCCTTGGTCTCAGGCTTCTCAGCCTCTAGAACTGTGAGAAATAAATTTCTGCTGTTTATAAGTTACCCAGTCTAAGGTATCTTGTTATAGCAGCCAGAACAGACTAATACAGTGACTGAAGTGTGCATCTTAAATAGGCCAACTGTCACTATTATGAAATGTGCTATCCCCATCCTCATTTTTTAGTTAGTAAGTTTGGGTTGTCAGTTTTCCTTAGTCCCCTGAAGTGTGTAGGTTTAGAAATAAATTCTTTCATTATTTTTTCTGCACAGGGGAAAAAAAAATGGGAACAGGCCCAGGCTGAAATCAAAAAGGCAATTACTGAGCGTACAGAACAATTGACAAAGGCCATGTGGCCCATGCCTCTGGCCTTGGCTGAGCCTATTACAGGCAGGAGAGCACTGAGTAGACAGGTTGGTGGAGAAGCAGTCATCTGATCTTCCTTGAGAGATGCTGATCTGCAAGGACGACCCTGGGGACCTGCAGGCCCTGCTTCACCACGGCCTCTTTGTAAGCACATCACCCTTAGAATCAGATGGTTTCATGTCTGCAGAAGGTTCCTAATTCTCTGGGTTTTTTTAAATTATCTTTTTTTTCCCCAATTCATTTTACTCTCCAGTATAATTGTTGAGTACATCAATCTCAACTTTAGATAAGGAAAGTATATTTATTTAAACTTGATTAAAGATATCAAACAAGAGGAAGAACTAAAACCCAAGGCATCATGTCATGTCATACTGTATTTGGAAATATAGACAGACACATCAAGTTTACAATTAGGAATCAGACTCAAATTTCAAAAGGCTGCCTATCACAGGTGTTGATATGCAGCAAACAAAGAAAAATAATTATTAAAAAAATAATATAAGATTGTCTAGCTCAGTGATTTCATCAGCAACTGCAAGTGTGCTACTTTCCTCTAATAAGAAAGTCCAGGCTAGACCCCAGGAAGCACATAACCAGGCTGGGCCAATCAACTGTGTTATTCTGTTCTCCTGGCCTATGATTGGTTCCAAGGATAGGCTTGTGACCCAAACCCAGACAAGTCAGTGATCTTCTGTAGGATATTTCACACTTAAGTTGGGAGGAAGACTTTTTCTTTTTCTAAGATGAAATTCAGAGCTGCCTGTGGCTACGTTTCCTTCAAATGGAAAAATTCTGTGATGAAGACTACAGATGGAATTAGACTGAGTTGAAAGATTGAGGGGGAGAGAGAGTGCGAGAGAACCCAGAGTGGCAAAGAAAGACTGCAGCACTCCAACGGCACTGTAGACCTTGAGTGTTGTTGTCCCTGAGGTCAGACCCACTCTTGCCAAAACTGGGTTGTTTATCGGGCTAATGAATTGCCTTTTATTCCAGGATCATCCTCTTCTAAATGACTTCTAAATCTTGGCATCCCCAAGGTTCACTCCCAAACCATTTTCTTGTCTTTATCTATTCACTGTCTTGGTGATCTCATCTAGCCTCATGGCTTTAAATACCATTTATGTCGATGGCTTGTAAATTTATAAGTGTAGCCCTTGCCTCTACACCCATAGATCTGGCTGCCTGATCAACAGTGCCTCTCTGCTGTCTGGTAGTCCTTTCAATCTGACTTGTCCAACATGGCACTCATCCCTCTCCTCTCCTCTTTGCCCCCACCCCCTACCTGGTCTTTCCCATCTCAGTAAATAGTACCACCAATTGCATTTTTCAATGGTTCAGTCCAGAAACCCGACTCGTCCCTATTTTGCACCTCCAACATCCAATCTATCACCAAATCCTGCTGGTTCTACCTCTAAAATAAATCTCCCATCTGCCTACTTCTTTTCTTCTCCTTTTTTTCACATCCTGGTCTATCACAACAGCTTCCTAACTGGTCTCCTTGCTTTTACTTTTGACAATCTATAACATATTCTCCAACTCCACGCAGCACATAGGGCACTCTTTTTAGAATCTGAATGAGATAATGCCATTCCTATGCTTCACTTTCTACAATTACTTTTACAATAATTAATAAAATCCAGGCTTCTTATCATGGTCTACAAGACTCTATGATCTGGCCCCTGTCCATCTCTCCAACTCATCTTCTTCCTTAATTAAGTCTTCTTTCCTTGAAACTGTCAAATTTGCTCTCTGCCTTAAGGCCTTGCATTTGCTCATCTCTTCCCAGAATGTTTGCACAACTGGTTTCTTTTCATCATTCCAATGTCTCAGAGGAGACTTCCCTCTCCCCTAAATCTGTTATCTCTGATTCCTTAGTAACATTTTGTATACTAGGTTAAGTATCTTACCACAATCTGATATTCTCTTTTTCTTTTTTCTTTATATGTTGTCTCTTTCTACTAGAATGTAAGCACCATAAAACAAGGGACTTTGTGTTTTCACTACTGTTAACCTCAGCACCTAGAATAGCTTCTGGCAAAGAGAAGTGCTCAGTGTTTGTTGAATGAATGAAAGTCATTTAGCTGGGTTTCTCTCATTTGCAAATAAAGAAGATCCCAAGAGATACAAAATAGTTTCTTATAATTTCACATACAGATCAGTAATTTTCATAGTTTAGAACTTAATAGGTTATAAAGCTGTGTTCAATGCTGTAACATAGCAACAACAGCAGCAACAATGATATTTATTATTTATTGAGCATTTTCTACATTCTAGACACAGGATTTTGCATTAGTCAAATTTAATCCCCACAGAAATCCTGGGAGGTGGGTATCTTAATCTTCTTTTTAACAGTGTTGTAAACAGACACAGAGAGATTATACAACTTGTCCAAGATTACACAGCAAGTAAAATTGGTGGGCTTTGAACTTGAACTTGGGATTCTGATTCCAATGTCAGTATTTATTCATGACATCACACTATCTCTGGAAAATAAATATAACGATAGAATATAAAAGATAAATATTTAACAAATTCAACACCCTACTTCTTACTAGGTATGAGGTTTGCAGATATCTTGCTAAATAGAAACTTCACTGCTAAAAACAACAGCATAAAATAGGACTCAAAAGGCACTTTACAGGAGAAGCCAAAAAAATCAGTTTAACAAACAGTTTGAATAATCAAAGAATGTCAAAAGTCTAACCTTCACTATCTACCTCACATTTTATTGTAGCGTAGCTTTAGAAGAAACAAAATATCTGCCCAAGCATCTCACAGTGATGTTGAGACATTGTGAAGGCATTTTGAGTAAGAAAAATTATATCATGTGCATGGGAGGTTTAATTATTTTTAGACTGGTTAACCCCTTCTTCCCAGAGACAAATGTCAGCTCATCCAAGAAGCTTGCAATTTTGGGAGTAAAGATGCTATTTGTTCTGTACTGCTGTGAACTAATAAGACCTGTTCCTATAGGTAGGACCAATGAAAATAATTTTAAATCTACGAACATTTGGAAGAATGTTGGAAGGAAATAGAAGGATCTAGGCACAATTGCATTGGATCCAAATAGCCAGAAGTCACAGACCAACAAGCTTGTGTTATATTTCCTTAGAAACACTACCTAGAAAGAAAGAGGGAGAGGTAGAAAAAGACAGGGGGAGGGAGAGGAAGAAGGAGAGAAAATGGATGAAGACAGGAGGGAGGGAGTGCAGAGAGATGGAAAGAAAGAGAAAGAAAGAGGAAAGGGAGGGAGGGTGAGATGGTGGGAGAAAGAAAGGAAGAGAGGGAAAGAGGGAGGGGAGCTGTCAACGTTGCCTGAACTCTCTGGGCTTGTCATTCTGGATCCCTTTGTCCTCTCAATGTGTGTAGATGCTCCCTCTGGCTGCAGATTCTTCTGTTGAAGCTCTGGGACTGAGGCTTGCCCCACACTTCCTTGTTGCTGTTTACATGGGTGCAGCCTCTGCTCTCCTGCTTCTGCCTCAGAGGCCTGGAAGAATGATTGTAAGCGGTGCACAGAACACATTGGCGAGTGTCCTTCCCACCCAGGGGGTCTTCTTGTCGGGTTGACTGCTGCTTTGTCTTGATTTGGAATCTGTTTCCTTCTTGGCTCCCTCTCCCCTAAAAGTGTCCACTGGTTTATAAGGGTCACACTTCATTACCATCTCATTTATCTGCGGGCCTGCCTCCTCAGGACCACTCCATTCTCTGATATACTTGATGAAACTCTTATTTTCCTTAACTCCTCTCCAAACGATAACTCAGCCAGCATTTTTGCCAGCCTTATCTTTTCCCAGCAGTCTTAACTGATGCCACCAATTTTTTTTTCTTTTTTGCTTCATTCCCTCTCATCTTCTCCATTTGTAGGACAGATGTTTCCTTTTCTTCTTATTAATTATCACAAATACCCAAATAAAACCTAAAGATAGACTAACTTATTTTCTCTTCTCTATCAATAGGAATTAAAGAACTATTATCTGTTCCTTCCTGATACTAAGGAAATCCTTGGGTAGAAAAATAAAAATAAAAACACTGAAATTACCCATTTATTTAATTACCAGGCACTTGCTTTCATAAGCCACATTGTCACTGCTGAGAACATTCTGATTTGGCAACAAAAGGCAAAAGCTACTTCTAGTGAGAGCAGCAAGGAGTCCACGCCTGCAATGCAACAGTGTGGAGAAAGCACGTGGGGCAGCTTTCATGGCTCTCCACCTTTGAGGGAGGGGCAGCCAGGAGGTGCAGACAGAACCCAGGTCTGGGAAGGTACAGATTTAGAGAGATGGACACAGTTAAGATGGGAAGATCCAGGGACTAGATGAAATGTTAACAAAGGCTAGAGCAACACAAAGAAACTTATACACAGAGACAGAGACAGGGACAAACTGGAGAGCCATGAAAGAGGTATAGTTTGTTAACTATGAAAAGTAGCGAAAGGCAGAAAAAGAAAGAGGCCTGGCCGGGTGCAGTGGCTCACGCCTGTAATCCTAGCACTTTGGGAGGCCAATGCAGGTGGATCACGAGGTCAGGAGTTTGAGACCAGCCTAACCAACATGGTGAAACCCTGTCTCTACTAAAAATACAAAAATTAGCCAGGCATGGTGGTGTGTGCCTGTAATCCCAGCTACTCAGGAGGCTGAGGCAGGAGAATCAGTTGAACCTGGGAGGCAGAGGTTGCAGTGAGCCGAGATCGTGCCACTGCACTCCAGCCTCAGCAGCAGAGTGAGACTCTGTGTCAAAAAGAAAGGAAGAAAAGAAGGAAGGGAGGGAGGGAGCCCAAAGAGAGACAGAGATGAAGACTACTTTTAATGAAGAACATTAAAAGTTGGTCCAATTTTCCTGGGGACAGTGGCTGCAATTCAGTTAACTGTTACCTGTTGGTGACAGAAATTTTGGGGTTTTTGTGCTGCCATTGATCATTAAAAATCTCACAGCTAAATACACAAGATTCAAATATTACTTGACATTTTCCTAGTGAAATAGGTTTTTATCAAAACACAAATGTATGTTAGAGCAGTATTCTCTTTTAGATATACATAAATAAGGGAAATACAAGCAGAAGCAAGACTTAGAGAAATAGAAGGATCTGGGCACAATTGCAGTCTGATAGCCAGTTTAACTTTAGTTTAGATTGTTTCTTAGTTCAACCATGGTTTCTACACAGACAAAATATTGACTGTTTCAGACATCAAAGAGGAGATCTGGGACTTGGCCCAGAAGCAATTACTTTAAGTGACTTGTCTAGTTCTGACACTAGCTGCTCAAGGATGTGGGCCTCAGAACTTCACATGAAGATTGTTTTAGTAGGAAAATCTTCAACCACAGTATGATAATATAAGCATTATTCATCCCAAAGTTCACGGACACCATCTAATAAAGTTGCTGGAATGAAATGTCTTCCCTGTCTCATGGCTCACTTGAAAGGTTCATGGAATTCATTTAGCTCTGGCACAGCAAATGGATTTCATCTCAAGAACAAACTCTGGTTAATAGATGGTAGCTGCCAGGGAAGCTCTGCTGAGACGAGATGTGTTCAGAATGAGTGTGTGCTTGGAGGGAAAGGGTGCTGAGCCTGAGGAGCTCCACGTGCCATAAATACAAGAGGGAGGGGTGCCAAAATGCCTGCTGTGAACTGAGGACCTCGTGACCTGGCGGAAGCTACCTTACTAATCCTTATTTAAGCATCTCCTTGAGAAGTCTGAGGCTGTTCTCCTGGGCTGTGGGCCCAGAAGGAGAGAAAACAGAAGAAGGTGGGCTGTCAGCTGAAAGAGACAAGGTAGGCCACCTCCTGGTTTCCACTAAACTCTCGTTTCACCTTTGTAATTTCATGTCAATTTATTTCAAGAGCAGTTCCAGGAAGTTAAGAGGAGGGACACTGTCTGCTGTATGCTAGGCACTTGGGATACAGTCATTAATGTGACATTATCCAGCTCCCATGGAACCCATAGCCTAGTTGGGTGAGGAGGGAGATCAGTCACATCAAGATTTATTTTAATACACCATGAGTCATGCGATACTGAATACCAGTCTCCTACATGAAACCTTTCCATGACCCATTGCTTCCTGCCTAAAGGCCAACTTTCTTATTGTGGCACACGGATCCTTATTAACACAGATTCCGTTTACATCTCCAGCTTTCTGTGCTTCATCTGTACTGAACTTTTAAAAATTTTCCAAACAAATCATGTTTCAGTCCCCTCCAGACTCACCATACTCTTCCATCTGCCTGGAAAACGTTAACTCCTTTCCCGCCACTGCTCTGCCTAACCTGCTCACCAGCTCTTAGCCTTCCTCCAGCAATTCCAGTGGTACACATCTCACACAGCACTTTGCTCATCTGAGCACTCATCACTCTTTGTTGGGATTGGCTTGTTACATGTCTGTTTCTGCCTATAGACTGTTTGCTCTGTGAAGGCAGGGACCAGGAATGTGTTCATCTTTGCATTCCCAGAAAGCAGAAGAAAGCCTGGCACTCACTAGGTTCTTATGGGATATTTGCTAGATAAGTAAATCAACAGGAATTGTATTTGAGTGGGTGATTCACTATGCCTTTGGTTTACTGTTGTTACATATTGGACACAGAAAGGGGGTTGCAAGAGATTTTTTTTGAATTTCAAAGGAAAGAGTTAACCACTCTGTCTCAGTTTAGCTTCTAAATGTGTCTAAGGCTATCACTCTAGGTCTTTCTCTGACACTTATTTTCAGTTTCTAAGCTCAAAGATTTTAGCTATAATAATATACATAAACGTTTACTCCTCTCATAGATATTTGAAATTAAAACTTGGTTTCGGAAGATAAAAAAGTCTTCATCCCAGCACTTTGGGAGGCCGAGATGGGCGGATCGCAGGGTCGGGAGATCGAGACCATCCTGGCTAGCACGGTGAAACCCCGTCTCTACTAAGAAATACAAAAAATAGCCGGGCGAGGTGGCAGCGCCTGTGGTCCCAGCTACTCGGGAGGCTGAGGCCGGAGAATGGCGTGAACCCGGGAGGCGGAGCTTGCAGTGAGCTGAGATCCGGCCACTGCACTCCAGCCTGGGCGACAGCGCGAGACTCCGTCTCAAAAAAAAAAAAAAAAAAAAAAAAAAAGTCTTCAATGACTGAATAAAGAGCAACAGTAATTAATATGTGAACAGAGCTTTAAGATTTACACTACAAGCCCAAATCCCACCATTATGCAATATAACAGTGTAACAAATCTCTACATGTACAACCTGAATTTAAAATAATTTTTTTAAATGCAAAAAGCTTTTATGTTATTTTTATTTCCTTCCTACAATAAACTGGGGCTCAGAAAGCTTAAGAATCTGCCCAGCAAACAGATTGGACAGAACAAGGCATCAAAGATGGTATATCTTTTAAATCCAAGTCCTATGTCCTTTCTCCTACAACACCACAGTTTCCTATGGCTGATGGAGAAACTCTAGGTACTGAATAGGAGTGTGAGAGAGCTGTTTTGGGATAGGTACCAGGCAAATCAAACCGTATAAGCAACTTCCTCCTCTACCCACAGGTAACCTATCCCTGGGGAGAAGATATGGCCCTGGCCCCTTTTGAAAACTCATTAGTGAATTCCAGAGTTTGGTCCTAAGCTGGCTGAGCAGATTCAGGTGCTATCATTGCAGTCTTACACCCTAAGTTGAATGTAAGACATGCACAGGCATATGGTGGCCAGAGATAGAACAATTTGCCAGCCAGGCCACCATCCTAGCTGGAAAAGAGTGGTTTCCCTCAGGGGTTGTGTTGAATGCCAACTGATGAGAGGACATGAACCCATGTCCTGGCAGGGTGGAGTCTCTCCAGGATGTGAATGCTATTATCAGAATACCAAAGCAAGAATGGGCAACAGCGACTAAAGAGATGGGGAGAGATGAATAAAGAGTAAATCCAAAGTTGGAAACTAGGTATAATGCATTCAAGGACCAAATGAAGTTGTATAGGCAGGATCCTATTGTGTTAGGATTATTATGGAAAGTTGAAACCCCATAACCCTGAAAGAGATCTGCTTTGAGCCAAGCCTTGGAGAGCTGACTGGGAAACCAGTTGAGGAATAGGGAAGCTGAATGCAGGAGGGTAGCCAATCCCCACTGATAAATGAATCCCATCTCTGAAATTCCTAGAGTCTTTCCCTGTGCTCATCTGCAAAGTTTAGATCCAACCTTCCTTCACGTCCCTTCTCCATCCATTTGCAAACTGGGAAGGCTTTCTCTTGCTTCCTTCACCTCCCAGGATTGTCAATATACAGAGGCATGCTATTTAGCTCTGTCACTCAGCCTTCTCCAACCTTAGGGCAAAAACTTAATTAAAGCTTCACAACACTTAAGTGAGCAATTATTATTAGACACAAAATGCTGGAAATTGTTTTTAGGCATCATCTTGTTTACTCTGACAGGTTCCCATTGAGCTTTCTCTGAACTACTTTGAGTTGGAAGGATAGTTCCAAAGCTGTTAATTTGCTTTCTGAGCTTTCATGGTTCATGGCTGAGAATGAGTTACTCCTCAGGATGGGTTGGGGAGTGGGTGCAATTCATCCATCCCCCTGCCTGAAGGAAGACTTTAATTATGTAAACTAAGAAGGCAGAAGACTTGGGAAGAATAGAACAAAAAGATCCCCTAATTTAAAGATTCCCCATGAATGGGAATTTCCTCTTCTATGGTAGGAACATTTGGAGGTCAAATTCCTCCCTGCAGTAGTAGCTGCACAGAGAACAGATTGCACCTACAGCATAGCCTTTACTGTGGTCCCTGCAGCCAAACTTCGATGTTTCATCTGATACCTGTTTATTTTTCAAGCCTGGTTCTCCAGCTTGGATTCTGCAAGTCTCTGATAGCTTTGCAATAAAGATAAGATAGTCTAGTTGGTTTCTATTGCTTCTTGCCTGGTGTGGTAGGTACACTTTCACACCCAGTATACTGAGCATTCAGGACATGCCACAAGATGATCTGGAAGTGAAGGGGCACCTAATTCATCATGGTTGGGCTAACTAAATGTCCCCAGAGGCCAGACTAAGCTGAACCTTGAAAAATATTATTGCAATATGAACAAGCAGGGGAAAGGGTGCTTCATGTAGAATGAGAGCCAAGAAATGAAAACGAATACGGTCTGATGAAGCAACTGAAAAGCTTTTGGTAACTGCTGAGTGTAGGGTTCATAGGAGGAGTGGCTGGAAATGAGGCTGGGGAAGTGGACAGGAAGTGTGAACTTTGTTCTGAAGATGATGGAGAGCCGACGGGAGAGACTGGGCAGGAAGTGCTAAATTAGATTTGTGCTTTGTCTGGCACATGTATGGGGGGAGCACGGGAAGGAGCTGAGGCAGGAGGCAGGCAGGTATCTCAGAGCAATAATCCCGGAAGGAAATGATGAGACTATGTGTAGGACTATAGCGCTTGCCAGGTAAAGTGGGATTCAGGCAAAGGTAAAGCCAAAGAAACTGACTCTGATTGAAATAGACAGTAAATTGGAATAGTGATAGAAATTAGCATAGGTGCCCTGCAGAGAAATATTGGGTCTGCGAAGGTGAGATATATGAAAGGCTGAGCTGAACGAAATTCTCTTAAAATAACATCCTTCTCTTTCAGTGATTCTGTGTTCACATATGTATATATCCTTCAGTTCTCTCTTCAAAATTTCCCCATCTCCATGCTCATCCCCATCTGGCCTTTTGCTCCTCATTTTCCCCAACCTCACTATACGAAGACATTCTGTGCTTTACCTTCAACATGCAACCTGCAATTTATCCCTGCAGTTAACTGCCCAATCCTCTCTGCTCTGCTCTTCCCAAAGCTTCCCACCACAGAAGGCCAGGTTAAGCCACAAGCCTTTCACAAAGCTTTCCCTGACGGCTCCAGATAACCCTCCCTCTCACTGGGTTTTCTGTCATATCTACAGTCAGTTCCAAACAATAAATAGCTTACTAAATATACTGCCTTATTGTTTCTTACCCAAGAAAATGACAAATTTTTAACTTGTGGGCAAGGGCCTTGTCTTCTATGTCTTTTGTTTAGTCTGTGAAATTTAGCATGAGAGAGAAAAAAAGTGGTAGTAACACAGAAAATAGAGTAGAATATATAATTTGCATTTACAATACAATGATTGAGGCCCTATCCAAGGTACCACAACTGAAGGAAAATTGAAGCAATCAGCTATCGTCTAAAGCAGACATAGGAGGAAAAATTGAACTTGGAGATGTTTTGCAAATTTCAAGAGAAACATGCACAACGTGGTATTTAGAGAACTGTCATGTGATGGAGGGATGTAGACCTGTTCTGTATCACTAGTGTGTAAAACCAGGGCAATGGGTAAAAATGATAAGAGGGTTTTCAGCTCAACATAAAGAGGTGCTTTTTAAAGTCACAGCTGTGCAAAGGTGAAGCGGGATATGCTAAGACGTTGTAAGTTCCTTACTGCAGACATCCAAGCAGAAGCTTTAGAACCAATAGTAAGTGGTGTCAGTGCAGGGTAGTGGTTAGAGCACAGACTGTTTCCTAAGCTATAAAATGAGAATAATAAGACCTCACAGAACTGATGTCAGGACTAAATGAGATAACACATGTAAAGTGTTTAGCAGAATCAATTAATGGCAGCTCTTGTTATTTTGAAATAATTGATATAATAAGAGAATTTGCACACCAAATGGGGAAGCATCAAGTTAGATATTTTTGAAGTCTCTCCCAAATCCAAGTGTCTATAATTGTAAGATAATGAGTACTTACTGGTGAACCTGGATTTATAGAAATGGTATATCATTTGTGGATGGCTGGTATCACACGGCTTTTACTTCCCTTGAGGATTACAATGATCCTTTTGGCCCCAGAGCAGCAGTAAGAGAAGAATCACCAGAAAGATACTAGATCTAGAAGAGCTGATTCATAGCTGGGAGCAGAGAGTTATTAAAAGATAAATCAGGCAAGAAATTAGAAATTAAGGTTACCAAGTCAAAAACGTACAGTCAGGAATAGATAGGGGGTCAGAGTCCAGACTGGTAAGACACAGATTAAAGGGCATATAGAAATAAGAGTTTGTAGGAGGCCAAATGTAAAAACCAGTCAGACAGGTCTGGTGGAGTCATCAGCAATCATTATGATAAAAATTTAATACAGGGCAAGCATTGCTTCACCAAGGACCCAATGACACATTCCCTGGTGGAACGGGGCTCTGAGTACCCCTTTTTAAATCTGCCAAAGGCACACCTATGGGGAGGCAGCCCATGGAACTTTACAAAGGCCATTATATCCCAATCCTGTACCTGCATAGGGAGCTGCTGAGCACGTGTCTTAGTTATTGCATCTTTACTTTTTCATCCCAGGCTGCTGGCACCAAGTGTGACTTTCTTCTCCCACCACTGTTTCTCCAGTTCACCCTTGGGGGCAACTCATCTGCTATTCCCGTCTTTGTTTCAGTTTTACTTTCACCCTACCTCATCCATTCTTTCATTCATACTAGCTTTGGTAATGTGCTTCCCCTCCCCAGGGTCTGATCTTGACTCACCCTCTGCTTTTGTTTCTCCACTGCCATATCAGCACTGATATCTTGAAAGGGCATGACCTGCCATTCTGCCTGAATTATAACTACCAGTCCAGAGGCACAGAGATCTCTGTACCCACCCTGTGACTAGGTAAGAGGCCAGGAGACAGCTGTGGAGGAGTACCACTTCTACTGGCTTTCTGTAACTCCTGGGTGGCCCAGCTTCCTCATGGCAGCTTCCCCAGAGGGGCCTCAATTCAACTAAAAGAATAGTTTGGGCATATACAGAACATGGGCCTTTCTCTTCCACAGCCACCAACAGCAAAGCATTTTAAAGAGTCTGTAAGAACACATGGGAACCCTGTTAATAGCCCAAGGTTCAATTCTACCCTTCTCTCACCTTTTTTTTTTTTTTAAACGAAATCATTCTGTTGTCAACTTTGGTGAGAGTTAGCTGTGTTCGACTGAAGCAGTAATTTGACAAGAGGTGTCTTCACTGTCACTCAAATTGTGGAATAGAGCTCTTAGCATATGCAGGGTTTGTTCTCTCTGCCACCTCCATCTCCTCTTTGTGAAACTCTGCCTTCCCCTTGGAGATACGCCTCCTTAAAGATTAAGAAGAAAAAAACACCCAGTCCTAGAGGTCAGGAGGGCATGTGCTTAAATCTACAATGAGTTGGTGAGTGTCTAAGATTCAAGATGAGTTTTAATCCCAGGGAGACTCTTCAGGGACAGGGAGGGGCAAGATATCATGACATAGGGAGCAGCATGGGCTCTGTTGGCAAAGGCTCCTTCCTTTTTTCATAAATCAACCCGCGTGATTTAATTCCTCGTAGAGGATGATGAATGAAAGGCTTTGAGACTTGGCACAAAGCTGGGCTTGGTGCAGGACCAAGATTGCTAAAATGTCTGCCTGACTTGTCCCCGTGGTTGAGGAGCAGGGAGGACTCCTGGGTGCATTTCTGGCCCTGACTGCTGCTCAGGCCACCAGAGACTATGGACAGACATGTCCAATTCCAGACATTCTGGGAAATTGGGGCTAGCCAAAATCTGGATTTTGTGCTGATAAAACCTCGTGATTGGGAGAGTATGAGTTTTAGAATCAGAGACACCTGGAATTTTAGCTTGTAACCTTCAACAAGGTGTATAACTTCTCCTTCTATAAAATGGGGATGAAATACCTACCTTAGAGTGCTAAGTACATGATAGCTGTTATTATGAGTATAGCGTGCATCTTCCCAAATGCACCTTGGGTTCCTTACAGAAGGACAACTGTAGGGTCTGACATTAGGGTTTATTTAGGAACTATGCTAACCAGAGAGAGAAACAGGAAATGGAAAGAGAATGTGTCTATTGACCCTTCTTTGGAATTGTAATCCTTTCTGGGGTCTTGTCCTCCTTACTGCTTAGCTCAGCCCTATTAAGCCCTATACTCCTGAGTCAAGATGAGTTTTACCGCCAGAGGGGGCTCTTCAGAGACAGCCAGGGGCAAGATATCATGACACAGGAAGCAGCGGGGCTTATTGTAAGTGCATAAGTCCCCTGGTGGGGAAGCTGAGGAGCTTGTGCATATCTGACTCAGAGAAGTCCTTGAGTTCATTGTAGGGAATTCCCTGCATGGCCTTCTCTGAATTAGTCCATCAGCAAACATTTGAGTACAGCAGCACGCCTGCCAGGTGGCTCTGGGCAGAGGAATATACAAAGATGAACATGATGCAACCCCTGCTTTTGAGGGTTTGACCCAGAGGGGAGTATGGAAACAGATGAGTAAATTAATAGCAAGGATGTCATGTGAGGAGTGCAATAATGGAGATAAGTGGAGCGAATGTGTCATGGGAAAAAGGAGAGGGATGCCTGGCTCAACCAAGGCTGCCTCAAGAGGCTGGCCCTTCAGGGTTCACTGAAGCCCCCCAGATGTGAAGCCTTTCTGAGTCAACTCTCTTTTCCCAACCCACTGCCCCTTCGTACCACCCATCTCAGCATTTAAATATTTTGTTTCTTTGATGTTTATTTTATTCTCCTGGACCATCAGTAAATGAGGATTAAACGGAATGAGATGATGTTTCTAAAGTGCCTGGTACAAAGCTGTGTTCAATAAATGCTGGTTTTCTTTTATTCCTTTCCTCTATGAGGGTAGTGTCAATGCTAGAGAGTGGGTTGAACCATAGGAAATTACCATTTTTGTAGGTGTAAAATGGTTGAATATTACTAATTTCATATGGTTTGAGTTCATTTTTTTACATGTGCTTTATGTATCTTTTTAATGGACAAATAAAAAGTTATATATAGTTATGGTATAAACATGATATTTCAATATATGTATACCAAGGGAATACTAAACGAAATGGCTAAATCAAGCTAATTAACATATGCATTACTTCACATAGTTTTTTTTGCGGTAAGAAAACTTAAAATCTACTCTCTTAGCAGTCTTCAAGTATACAATGTATTGTTGTTAACCATAGTCACCATGAGGTACAACAGATCTTTTGAACTTATTTTTCCTGTCTGTCAAGTTAATATTTTGTTCATTGACCCAGAGTTGATTCACGGCTTAATTGATTTAGCATAGAAGAAAACATTTCTTACTGGCAAAGACTGAGAGAAAATGAGAGTCCTTGCTCTGTCTATTTGGCATGATTTTGACCACCACCTACTTGCTAGTCACTCTACAAGGAACTAGTGATGTAAAAATAGAAGGTCCCTGCCCTCAAGGAGATGACAATCCAAGGAAGTGACAGGCAAGAAAAGTTCTAATTTAATATGACGATTCGTGATGCAGAAATCCACACAATGTACTATGGAAACACAGGAAGGTGTGATAAAGAGCTCCCCCTAAAGGTCAGGCAAAGCTTCACAGATAATGGACATGAACCAGAAGCCTGCAGAGGCATCTTTCCCAGTCAGGCATTCCAGGCAAAGGGAAGAACAAAGTCAGAGAGACGCGAGAGGCAGCACACAGCAGTTTCCGGGGACCAGTGGGCCAGTGTCTCCAAAACAAATATGAAATTGGGAATGCAAGTACCCTCGTCCATATCTTTAGGAAGAAACCCGTGCCTCTAACCGGAGAGATACTGGTGGTCCTTCTTGCTGGGAATATGAACAGGATTTTCTCTGGGGGCCGTCTCCCCAGAGATGATGTTTGGCTGCTCCTTTGGGCCACAGGCATGTGCCCTTCCTCCAGCAGTGTCTGCAGTGGTCCCAGGCCCATGTCCAGCCTGAGGCTCCACTTGGCTCCTCTGACCATGGCCCTGCTTGTCAGTGACTGGAATTTCTCAGCCTTCCACAGGGCTGGTCCTCTCCTCTACCCTCCCATTAACTGCAAGCAACAAGCTCAGCTCTGCCACAAAAGAGGCTATTTCTTTGTCCTTCTTCTCATGGCCGTGTTGAAAGGCTGATGCTGGGGACAGCAGCTCTATCGATGTTATTGATGCTTCCATGGGCGGGGGAGGTAGGGAACTGATGTTGTTCTGTTAGACATGTGTGCGGGATAAATTGCTCGATACTCCAGCTCACCTCCACTTCCAAGGTCTTTATTATTATACAAGAGCCTAGCCCCTTACTCTGAATGTCCTGGGGCTGGGCCACATCCCTCCAGACTGGATTGAGGCTGCAGATCCTCCAGGGAGTGACAGGAAAGTGACCGATGCGGGAGGAAACGCAGAAAGTGGGAAGGAGCCAAGTCCCAAGGAAAAGAGGTCCCAGACAAGCAATGAACAATATTCAGTAGTTGAATGGAGGATGGGCACGGGCAGCGGGATGGGCAGAGTTGAGGAGAGGCTTGAGAAAGGAGGCAGGTCTTCTATTTTGCTGACTCTTGGAATTTTTACAAACACTAGGATTCAGATAGATGGATGGATGGATAGATGATAGATAGTAGCATCTGTATTTCCCTAATTAAACTTATTTTTCAAAGGATTTTTAGAAAGAAATTGGTCAGTCTAATGCTTTTCAGCCCCTCCCCTCTCCAACTCCCCAGCCCAGATTAATATTTCAACAGGGTGCCTGCACTCTCAGTAAATATACTGGCATCAATTGTTTGCTATAGCCCCTGCTCAAATCCGTCTTAGACGGTAATATTTTAAAGATGATTGGATCTTAGAACTGTAAGAGGTCCCTGGTGTCATGACTTTGCTGGCATTATCGGCTCAGCCATTGTCTTACCAAGCAATCTCCTACTGAAACGTGATGCTCCCCCATTCCCACCCCACAGAGGAGGGAGCTGCACCAGGCACCCACGGAGGAGGCTCACTTAAGAATCAAGTGATGGGGAAGAATGTGGATGCCCCCCTCCCAGCCTGCCTGCATGACCTTGGGAGTGTGGGAAGGTGTCCTTGCAGCATCAAGGGAGGCTCCCAAGCTTTTTTCCCCACTTTCCCTTTCTTTTCACTTTTTTTTTTGTATGCCTGTTGACAGTGTCATCTCTCAACTTGATAAACTTGTCAGAGGGAGCTCTGGGAAAGTGTGACACGCAGGTTGGAGTGATTGCTGAGTTTGCAGGGAGAAGAGGCTGGGGAGCTGCAGGCGGTAGTGGGACGTTAGCCTGGGGGCAGGCAGATGTTCTGGGGTGTTTGTGGCTCTCAGGCAATGTGCACCACTCCCACAGTGCAGTCTTACCAGACTAGGGCCCTGGAAGAGGGAAGTCATGGACCAGAGTGCAATGTGGGTGAATGGCACCAGCCAAGCAGTGTGTGAGGCTGGGTGTGTGTACCACTGTGAACCATGTGTGGGGCTTGCATGGGGGGCTCTTCCCAAGACAGACCACCTGTGGCTGGCTGTGTGGGGCAGCTGAGGGTTGAAGGGCAGAGTGCATTAGCCCTCTCAGGATGAGGCAAACTAGAAACAATGATGTGGGTGTTTCTTCTGAACCCTTCTACCACTTTCTCCCTGAAAGGTATTTTTCGGATGCCCACCTGGAATCCATAATCATTCCTAATCATGGAAATTTAAAAATTATCCAAAAAGTATTCTTTGAGTTTAAAGGGTAATTTAGCAATCCCCGTATTCCTCAGCCTGACACAGTGCATTATATGTCACTGGCATTCAACTGATATTAATCAAACAAATGTCAGGTCAGCGAGTGAAACTCAGAACCTCATTTTTGCCTGACTTAAAATGCTGGGGTGTGGGGATAATCCATATTAAGTCATGTGGGGTGTGAATTTGAATACCAGCTCTTTGAATACCAAATTACTTCTCCTCTCTAATCCTCAGTTTCCTCATCTGTACAATGAGAGATTTGAAAATGCATTACTGAGGACATCATCCAATAATCTAACTTCTAGATAAAAATATGAACCGCTGCTGTGGGGATCAGTACCGCAGTGTGAGGAAAGGGGGTTTGAACATTGCAAAGCTCAGTACAAATTCAGGAGGACTGTCCTGGGCTTCTCAACTAGCATAGGTTCCCTTATTACAGGTTCCTACAGCACCACAACATACACTCACAACCAGGCCCACCTTCATTATTCTCTCTGGAGGGAAGGACTTGGCACTCCGCCGGTAGAACAGGTGTCTTCTTTTTTCTATACTATCTAATAGTATAATAATCTTCTGTCCCAGTGTCTCTGAGTGATTAGAACACATCTCAGGTGCTGCCTTGAAGAGCCGAGGCCAAGAAATTCACCTCACCTAGGAAGTGCAATAATTGCTTTATGGTGCCCTGCCTAGAGTGTGATACTTATATTATAAAATAGGATTTCGGTCTAAAACTAAGGGAAGTTGTCAGAGCTCAGTATTATTGATACAAATGTGAATGACAATACTGACAGCTTAATGTGAAGAGCTCCGGTTGTGTCCAGGTTTCCAAACTGGGAGAGAGGTAACATTATTAAATTAGACCAGTGACAATACCCAGAGAGGGAGGGAATTATCCTCTCAATTCATCGGATCACCTTTTTGGCCTTCATAGAAAGAGAGCAACATATTGGAAGCACAGTGTCGCTAAAGACACACACCACACACAGAGGGATGAAACTGCTAATAGAATTAATATATTAATTAACTGAGTCATTGAAGAGCTCTACTCCATCAAATAATATGGCAAATAAAAGTCACCCCGTTATTATTATTCACAGATTATACTCATGTTCAGATAATGATAACATTTGAGTTTGAGTTGTCAGCATCATGTCAAGGAAAGAGCGGGTAGAATCTAGAAGCTTGGGGTCTCATTCCTAGTTTTACACTGAACAGCCTCATGACCTCTGGGCCTCAGTTTCCTCAACTGCAAAATGAGGGGGTTGGACCAGAAGACTTCTAAGGTCTCATCCAGGTTTGACATTCTGAAGTTCAGCATTGAGTGTCATTTCATTGGTCTTTGTTGATGCAGAAGCCACTTCAGGACCCTACGGTGCCTGCATCGCCATTTTGAACATCAATGGCCTTTGTCTGGGAGAGTGTCAGCTTCGGAGAGGACTGATTAATAGAATATGAGATCACAGGGCAGACTGTTGTCGCTTTCTTCTTTTCTGCAGCACTTCTCTCCTTGGGGAGCTAAATAAGACTGGTCAGTTTTGCTGCTTTTTTTATTTTCTGGTTTTTATCTATACCTGCAGCAGAGAGTTTGGTTTTTCATTTACCTTCACTGCACGTTTCAATCTTCCCCACCCCCAAAACAATATCCTCTACCCTGTTGCACGAAATAAAAGAAAAGCTTCAAATTGGCTCTGCCTCCTTAAGCTTTTGGAAACTTTTTAATGTGCAGGTCTACAAAAACCTAAATTTGGGGCCTGCACTATTCGGCGGTATCTCTTTGCCTCAGAGGAATCTTCTGGCTTTTCTCCATTTCAAAGCACCTAGGTCCACACAAATGCTCTCGAAGAGAGAGCTTTTTTTTCCCCCCTTAGCAAAAATTCAGGTCTGTCACCAGGAAAGAAGAGGTTTTTCTGTGGAAATCTTCCTCATGCTGGTTATAAAGCCACTCACATCTCAGTATGAACTCTGCTAGCTTGCTCCGTTGTCTTTGTGAGTGAGACACGAAATCCACACAAAGGTATAAAGAGCTGATCCATATAAAGATTGCTCCCTGGATTTCCATTGGGCAGCAGCTTTCTGATGACTGCATCTTTGCCGTAGACAGCTGTGCAATTGAGACAACAGCAGGACTCCAGATGTGCTGGGACTTGCTAGGCAACAGACTTAGAAGTTCGGCCAAATCAGCCCCAGATAATGACCAGGAAAGGAAAAAAAAAAAAAAAAAAAACCAAAATGCAGGGCTGGTCCAGAGTCTTTGTGTTATTTAGGAGCTGGGGGATTGGCCCAGGACAGAGATGGAGCAAGTTGCAATGGAAGGTCTCCTTCTCATAGAATGTGTAAAGTCTTTTCTTTGGCTACAAGAAACTTGTGGGACAGTGGAGTTAAGAGGCCCTATCTGCAGAGGTAGCACAGCATAGCAAAGCAGTTAGAAGCCTGGGCTCATGAGCCGAGCCAGTCTGTTTGAATCGTGGCCTTGCCTCTGACTAGCTGTGTGACTTTGAGGCTACTCTGTAGTGTTTATGCTTACAAAGCAATTAGAACATGCCTGACACACTTAATCATAGCTGCCTCTCCTTTTACAAGGAGGCGTTTAACAACTAGCAAGGCACAGGAACTAGATAAAGATCAAACAGTTAGTAGCTAATAAGGGTTAGTCTAAAACCCAGTTCTCCTACCTCCCAGCCGAGCATTCTTTCCACCACACCAGCATCTCCAAATTCACCTGATTGTAAGAATCATTTGGTTGAGCGACTCTTGAATGGAGTCGGGAGCCTGAATACTCATCAAATGCTCCATGTGAGTCTCAAAATGCAAAAGATGAATTTGAGAAAGACCCTTACTACACCACAGTGCCTAAGATGAAATTTCTCACAGAAAGGAGCTCATAAATTCATTATGCATCTCCCTCTATACACACAGAAGATGGAAAAACAAACCATTAATCTCAAGGAGTAAAGAGAACCCCAGAAAGAAAATCTCAACAGTTCTTGGTCATTGCCTTTGAGCACACAGAATAACCAACTTTTCGCAGAACTTCCAGGCGGGGAAAAAAAATTTGTTTGACTCACTATGTGTGATCTCTAATAACAATGGTTGAGAAGGGTTGTAATGGCTCTCTCGGTCATATTTTAGTGAGATCAGTCGGCTCTGGGGTGATCTGGCTTTTCCTGGGTCTTCGCTAGAAAGTAGGGAGCTATTTGGGGCTTGTACATGTCAGGCATTCAAAGGAGAACACAGAAAAAGGGCCCCTCAGGTGGGAACAGAAGAGAAGCAGATGGTAAAAAATGTTCTTGGTGTCTCTTGAACATGAACGCCCTGGAAACTTTAACTTTTGGTTTTTATGGTTACTTTGGGCAACCACAAAGGATAACAGAACTGTGGTAGCAGCTATGCTGGGAGAGAAGCACGTGTCCTAAAGCATTTTAGGTACAAAGGCAGGTGGCTTCAGATCGACTGCAGGTTACAAAATGGAAAAACCCACTGTCGTTTTGGACTTTGCAGGGAGCCGGGAGTAAATAATACTTCTCATATAGCTTTAGCCCCGTGCTATCTTAATTGCAATCTCTGGTGAGATTTCGAGTTATGCGTTTTTAACAAGCAAACCATAAAATAAGGTTTAATCTCCCCGGAGCCCAGGAGTTAATTTATCTGTCCACAGGCTAAGATCTTTTTAAAGGTTAAGAATGCTTGGGTTTTCTTTCTAGGTCTCTGGGTTGGCTGGAACGCCTGCGGGTATCCCCTATGGCTGGCGGCTGGAATCTGGCTTTCATCAGTGCTAAAGACCCAGCCCTTAGGAATCTCTGCAATAAGAATCAGGTGTTGGATTCAAGAACCATACCTCGTCCTCACAAGAGAAATTTATCTTCCTTAGGACCCTGGTCTGTGGCAGAAAACACACGTGATTTATCCTTAGAAGAAAAGGAACTGAGTCTTCGCTCTACAACGAGGAACCGTGGGATTTGGGGAAAACTATTTATCTGCGCTTCAGTTTCCTTGTCTGTAAAATGGGCATAATAACATCTCTCCTGGAGTCGTCACAAGCGTTCTATGAACATTAAATGGTATGGGGATGGCTTTTATAAAAGGATAAGGCACACAATAGTTGTTAAACAACTCATTTACTCACCTATTCTTCCAGGGGGAGTTCGGTGCCTTTTCAAAGAAGATTTGCTGAGGAAGCCATGCCTTGGAGAAAGTTGCCAGTATTCAGAGCACATCTAAAACCCAATCCTGCCTCTCAGCTGGGCAGCACAGATTCATTGCCGAGATAGAAAGAGCACAGGTTATCACTCAGGCATTGGGCCTAGCTGCCTTGCAGAATAGATACATAGTCAGCTCTCTGTACCTGTGGGTTCGGTATCCATGGATTCAACCAATTGCAGATCAAAAATATTTTTTTAAATGTGTCTGTATTGAATCTGTACAGACTTTTTCTTGCCATTATTCCCAAAACATTAGAGGATAACAGCTCTTTACATAGCATTTACATTGTATTAGGTATTATAAGTAATCTAGAGATGATTTAAAGTGTACAAGAACATAAACATCCATGGATTTTGATATCTGTGGGAGGGCCTGGAACCAATCCACCACGGATACCGAGGGACGACTGCACATGCATAATTTCTACTGTTCAGTTCAGCAGGGCCACTTGCCCCGGTCAGAGCACCTTTCCAGCCCTCGCTAATTACAGAAGGATTTGATGACTACTCCAGATGAACCAGTTGAGGGTCTACTCTCACCCATCCTGCATAGCTGTACCCCATGGGAACAAAATAAGGGGAGTCTGCTTGTACTCCTGGTGGAGGTGAAGGAGGAAGGGTTCCAAAAAATGAGCTAACATGGCCCATTATTTATAGACCACCCTACAGACTTCCACCACCTGGAATTCATAGCCCCCTTGACTGGCGTTTCCACCTTCAAGTCTTGTTACAACCCTCCCATCTCGCCTTCCTCCCCAAGGCACTGTGCCCTTGCCCCTGGTCATATTTGCTGTCCTCTGCTTTGATGATTCTTCTTGCTGGATGGCCTTTCCCTTTTATCTCCTACCAACTCATTTTACCACTACCTGTGAGATCTCAAACACACAGCCACCTCTTTCAGAAAGCCTTCTCAGATTAATCCCATCCCTCTCTAACTCCCATCATCACCCTTTTCCTGCAAATCCCTTGGCATTGGTATATTTAATAGATTTATCATAGTCATCCCTCATCAAAGTCAGCATGGCCCGGGATGAGGATGGTGCTTGCTTAACCAAGAGTCCTTGGGAAAAGCAATTCTGTCTTCTGTGCTCCGCTCCCTTGGAGCCTGGCTGAACTTACCCACAGGGAAGCTGCAGATGAGTAGAGATCAGGTTCAGGAGGTAGGGGAAGTTAGTGCCGTGGCCCAGAAATTCTCCCAAGCCCCACATTAAAGTGTGTTTACATGTTCCCAGCCTTCTCAGTGGCAAGCCATGTGGCGGGCATAAAGGACTGGGGAGTATGTGTCAAAAGGGAACAGAATTGTTTCTCTAAAATATAGTACTAATCCCATCACTCTGCACCTCGTAAGTCTCCCCTGGCTTCCCATGATACAAAAAGGAAAAGCCACGCTCCTCAGCCTGGTAGGCAAGCCTCACGCAGCTGCACCCCCTCCCTGCAATGCCTCCCCCTCATCACTCTCCTCCCCTAACACCCCATCCCCTGGATTGCCCTTAGGCTCAAACAATACCTTCCTAACGTACCCAAACACACTAGTACTGCCACTGCTCAGCACCTTTCCTTCGTGGTTCCTTCTGTCTGGAACTTCTTTTGCCATCTTTCCACCTGCCCAAATGTAATGCAGGCAGCTGAAATCATACCTCCGTGAATCTTTTCTCAGATCTTCCCCGAGTCAGAATCAAGTTTGCCTTCCTGAGGCTCTCGCAGCGTGTTGGTTTTTTATTCTCTTACACGTACAGGATGCAACCACCTTCTATGAGAGTTACCAGTACAGAGGGCCACTTCCCTGCTGGGCTGGAACCCTGCCTTCATCCTGCCACCTAGTTTCATACCTGGCATTCAGAAGTCACTGAACCAATGTGGAGCGGAATTAAAGTTACTAAAGGAAGCTGCAGGACATCAGGAAAACCCCACGACCTTCCTAACTCTTCTACCACATCCTCCCCCTTCCCGGACCTCTCTTCAACCCAGCATCAGCACCCATTTCCTGCAGGCAGAGCTCCTCCTCTGTGTCCTCATCCTCGTGGTGTTTGCAGGCCACACAGGCAGCCGAGGCCTCCTGTTCGGGACCTGCTCCTGCCTCCTTGGCCCAAGACAGGAGCCCGGCAGCTGCTGAAGCTGGACCCATGAATGGGAAACCTGTGGTCTGTCTCCACCTCCCTCACGTGCCTCCTGAACAGAGACTCGGCCTCTCCCATTTGCTTTGTCAGTGGCTTTGAAGCTATTTGGGAGACACCTTGAGACAGCTGGGGAAACAGCAATAATCTAGTTGAAGCGTCTGACACTCTGGACTGGTGGCATCTTGGCAGGGAGGCGGTGGACACATGGGGGCTGTTGCTGGTTTCGTCTGTGATATGTATTTTACTGGCTGTCGATATCTACAGGGAAAACGCTCGCGGTGAGGTTCGCCTCTGCTTCCTCCCTGGAGTGTGTTCATGAGAAATTGGTTTCTGGGCAGGGAGGGGACAAGACTCCTTCTTTTTCATCACTCACCTCGAAGGCATTTGGTGGGGTTCGAGAGAGGAAAAGGTGAAGGGAGGGAAAGTAAGTCGGAGGAACCACCGGGGTGTGAAAAGTCAGAAATATCTCCCTGAGTCAGCGACTCCTTTCAGAGTGAGGGACTGAGCCCTCCTTCCTGTCTTGATTTTTTCTTCTGCTGTTACCCTCAGTCCATTTTCTCACTTTCTCTCTTTACTCTGGAGCTCATTGTCACTGTCCCATCTCTGGGCATCTCAGGGGGTCCTCTGAGCCCAAACAAAGCCAGAAACTGTCCCTTGGAAATCAGAGCAGAAGGCCCCCAAAACACCAAAGCTCACAGCAAGAACTTGCTGACAGAGCTGACCTGGCACCCGGGAATGGGAGGCTGCGGCTTTTCCTATCTCCCCGCTCCAAGTGGCTCCCAGCACCCCCACCCCATTCCCATTTTGGCCTCCCTCACGCACCATCCAGTCATCCCAGTCAACCCCTTCCCAGGTGCACCTGAGTCATAGCATCTCCTCAAGCCCCCCACACCGCCCCAGGCCAGGGCCCCAGCAGGCTCTCCCACACCCCACTCCAGGCTGACTTGACTGTGTGATCGCTGGAAAAAGTTAAATGCTCTTCCCTTCATTATCAGAAAGAGTTTTATTCTGACTGAAGTGAACAATATGAAGAGACACTACAGAGCTCTGGCGAAGGATGAAAAGTTTCTTATATCCACAGAGCCACACTTCAAAGTGTCCTGTGAAAAGGTTCCACTTTAATTAGGGGGAGGAAATTGCCATGTAACTTAATTAATATCAAAAACATTTTTTCCTTCAATACCAGAAAGAAAGATGGCTACAGTGAATGTGGACAGGCCTACTCGTGGCCAGCATAATGATAAACTTTGTTTCTAATTACTCCAAATACATCCCAGGTTCAATTAAGAACTCTAAAGCCATGGCGGGTTCTTTGACACAATGGAAGCCTTCCTCCTCCATCCCGGATGCACTGGCCTTGATACAAAATAAAGTGAAGGTCTGAGATGGTTATAGTTCAGAGGGGAACACAGAAACCCTGTTTTATTTCAATGATCTAGGAAGCATTTGCAGGAAGTGCTTTGGGAGAGTGGGATCATCAGCTCCAAGTGCCTTTGATGGACATGCTCCTTCCTCGAGGAACCCTGTCCCTGTCATGTCACCTTCCTCCCTCCCAGCTGCTCTAAGGGAGACTTGGGCATTTGCCAGGTTTCCCTTGTCTCTTCACAATCAAGCCATCAGGTCTCTCCTACCTCCAAATTATCTCTCAAAACTGTCCTCTTCTCTACTGCCACCACACAGAGTCACTTCTCATCTCCCCCAAATGATTTACAAGTAAGTTCCTCACTGGTCTTTTCATTTTCCTTCTTGCCCGCTGGAGCCTAGTCTTCAGCCAACAGCCAAACACCTTTTACAAGTCATAACATCATGCTTTCCTCTGCTCAAACACCTCTGGATGCTGTCTCGTCATTCTTGGGAAGAAAACTTAGATTCCTTAGCAAGGACTACCAAGACCCTGTATGATTTTGCCCCTGTCTGACTCTCTCATCCTTGTTCTTGACCACTAGCCAGAGTGTCACGGTCTTTGGCTTGGTCTTCCTTCTGTTTGGGACACTGTTCCCACCTGCTTCACCCGCTAGATCTCAGCTGAAATCACTCCGATTTATCTTTTTTGAGTCCTGACTTCAACATTGTTTACTCTGGGAAGGATTATGAGACACCATTTTCCCCACCTCCATCTAAGTTAAATCCTCGTGTTATATACTCCCATAGACTACTACACTTCTTTGAAACACACATCAGAATTGTAATCAGTTAACTGTGTGGCCAAATACTGGTTTGATATTTTTCTTTGCCCCTGGACTGTAAACCAGGTGGAAGCAGAGACCATGTCTTTTTTGTCACAGTTATTTGCTCAGCTGCCCAGTCAGAATCACGGAAAACACAGTGTTCTAATCTCCATTGGATCATTTCAATCACATAACAAGCCAGTGAGGTGCACCATCTTATTAAACCCATTTCACAGATATAGAATTTGAAGTACAGAGGTCAGATACTCTCAAAATCACACGGGTAGCAGACAGCAATCTTGCTCCTGAGTCCTGCTTTTCATCACTGTGCTATGCTCACACAGGAAGAACCACAATACATAGTTGTTGAAGAAGGAAGGAAGCCAGGAAAATGGATCTCGAATAGTTAGAGGAGAACCGGTCAGAAGATACTAGGTATGACTCTATGGACCCAACCCTCCAACTCATGGAAATGCCTCATCCTGCCCAACACAATCTGTCTTCAATACTCCCAGAAAAGACTCCATCTTCATCACTTACTAGGAAGGAGCATAACCTGAGAATGTTAAGACATGGGTTAAACTCAGCAATTTTTATCTCCTCATTCTTTACTCCCAACCAGGCTTCTAGTTCACCCCATTTCCTCAAACCTGAGAATATACAATAAATGCATAGAGTAGGGCCACAGTCCCCAAATCATGTAACAAAGTGTCTTGGGTCACCATAGTGAACTCACATTCCTGTAGTATATGTTAATTTTTGAAGAGGGAGACAAAGATACTCAACTTCCACTAAACATGGAGCAAATTACTAACTAAAGGTAGTTTATAGTTTCAACATTAGATCTCCCGATTTCCTGTCTGTTAGGTCATATCTTTTTCAAAGGTGTGTTTTCTGTGGTTGCTGCGATAAGAAGCAAGTCCTGCATAAAAATCACTGTCAAACAAAGTGTTGGTGTCCAACATTTGAGAAGTTGTGCAGTGCCCAACAGGTGCACACAGCCCATTCCTACGTAATTATTGTTTAGGAATGAAATAAAAATGTTCTTTCAGTTCATAATGTTTTCAAATGGCTATTAAGTTATTGGGACATTAACACTTATAAAGTTGTTTGACCCTAGCTATTTGAAAAAATGCAGCTGTTAGTTCTTTTGTCCTATGGGTACCATGAAAAACTACTGATAGACTAAATGCTGTGAACCAAACAAATGTGGGAATCTCTGGGGTAGGGTGTCAGAGGTATGCATAATCGGGCAGACAAACTAATATGATAGATATATTAGGTAGACTTCCCCTGAGACAGGATCACCTTGATAGGACGTACTTTTTCCCTAAGGTGATGTCATCTTGACAGATTACTTTACAGTGAGTTAAGGTAAAAGGGAAGAACCAAGCCCCCCCAAAGCCAAGCCCCACTGGGCTCCCAGCACAAAGGCTTCTCCCAGATGTGCGCACACATCCAACCGCAGACAGCCCGTTGCAGCCCAGCCCCAAGGCTTGAAGGACAGGCTTGTAATTGACAGTATCTCAGCTGCCCTCGGAGAGCACTGCCTCGAGCCAGAGGTCTCTCCACAACAGCAAAGAAAAGCTTCTTAACTTCCTGCGCTTCACGCAAGGCAAGGCCGTCTGTTATCAGCCACAGATGGGAGCCTCAGCAGCCGCCCACTCTGGAGAGCTCGGTGGAAACAGGCTTGGCAGGTGGACAAAACGGACAAGATGACAAGTGCTGTTAAATAGCAACCCGCAGGTTGTTGTAACACATGCTTGAGACCTTGCTCCTTGTGGGCTCTCCTGTGCCCGTGCACGGGGGCTGCTGTATCAGAGGATGCAGTGCTCCCCATAATCCCGGAGGCTGCTGTGCAGCCACCCTCATCCTCTCCAGGACTCGGCAGACACAGGCGCACTTCCGGCCCTCCTAAGCTGTCTCCTAGCAGATCCTCCCTTTTAACGCCCAGGTCCTCCCATGGAGAGAGATAAAGACCCACAGGTGAGGTGTTTGGGTCATAGCAGCCGATGCCTTGTGAGTGGCACCGTGACGTCCCTGCAGTAATGAGTTGCATTCTCTCTGTGGCCAGACTGGATTAGTTCTCACAGGAACGGATTCATTCCCCTGAGAGTGGCTGTTTTGCGTGTGTGTGTGTGTGTGTGTGTGTGTTTTTGTTTTTTTGTTTTTTGTTTTTTTTTAATGCCAGAAAGCTTCTGGAGTTTGACCTCTTAGCAAGTATCTACCACCCTTTGACCTTCTTTGCCATGTTATGTGGCAGTGCAAAATCCCTAGCCAGAAGGCAGGGCCATGACCTTGAACTTCCCAGCCTTCAGAGTCCTGCATTAAATAAGCCTTTTATCTGTAAAAATTAAAGGGGGAAAACCCCCCACAGGAAGGAGCCTTTCAGTTTGTTTCAGATGCCTGCGTTCACTCACTCATTCCCGTGTGGGGGACACCTACATGCCAGGCACTATTCACCTTTCTCATATCCTTTTTCTGAAGAACTCAGTGGAGTGCGCTCCCTGTGCCATGCACACCCCGAAAGGTCATAAATGGAATGGTCAGGAGCCCTTCAGAGATGCAAGGTCCTCCGTCTTACCACTCAACAGGCTGATGAGTTGAGGTTTCTAATTTCTAGAAAAGGTGTTGTCCTCTTGCTCCCCTAACAACTGTCTCCTTTCTCCAATCCAGGAGAGCTTAACAAAAGCTATTTGGGGCCTTATTCTCTCCTCGTCCCACCTTGAAGGCCCTGGGGTCTGTCTAGCAGAGGGAGGCAAACCCCAGCCAGCCTCTCACCCTGTGCTGCCTAAAAGCGTGCAGCCTAGATCTGCCTCCTGCCTGAAGGCGGACCTGGAGGAAGGAAGACAGCGACAAGAGCTGCAGGCAGCTTCCCCTTTAGGTGCACCCAGAGTCCCGTGTTTGGGAGGCTTGCAGCTTGGCAGCCTCCCAGAGCGGACCCACTGCCAGAAGTATGTCCCTAGCTTCTTTCATCCGAGCCAGAGATGTCTGTCATATCGTCATCCCCCCAGCTGTAGGACTTACTATAATTTCATACAGTTCTGTAGACAGATATTGAAAAGGCATCTGGAAAAATTGATAGCATATCAAGGCAAAGATTTCAGAAAAGTCATTTTTTAAATGTCCAGCCATAGGTACCAGCGCACAGTCCTCACAGACACACAGTCAAGGTCCCTGAAGGCCTGTTTCCTGATCTTAGAGCGCCCCCTTTGGAGATGATGCTCCTACTGCAACTGGTGGCGCAGGCTTCTCTCCACGCCTTGGAGGTGCTCTGGCTTGAGTCAAGGAGCAGGGAAAAAGCAAGAGATGGGGAAGGAAAAAAGGAAAAGGCGAAAGGGGGAGGGAGAAATGAGGCTGACCTCCAGGGAGCACCTTTCAGTGGGACAAGAAGCGCGCTACAACACTCGGCATACACAATCTCGCTACGTCCTCACACACAAAATGAGCCTCCAGCCAGTTTATGAATGAAGACATGGAGAATTTAAGGAGCCCTCCTCCGAAGGACACACAAGGAGTGGCTGCCAGGGATACCGTCCCGGTGGATAACCAAATACGTTGCATGCAGTTTGGTTCAGGAAAATCATGACTAGCAGCTGCTTGCTTCACATCTTGCTTCACAACGGCCTTTTTCAAATTCTCCACTGAAATCACAATGAGAAGAAACAACTGTGTCCGAAGGACTAAACGAGAAGTTTTCCAGCACTTTAGATGGAAATGGAGAGTACACCTGGAGAACAGTAGTCAAGGGCAGGTTTTACAAATGTCCTTTTTCTCTGCATTTCCATGTTGTGCCTTCTCTCTGCCCTTAGTGATAGTGAACAGGTGGCAGCTGCCACAGCGTGCAAACAGCCCCAGACTCAGACTCAGAAACATGGAACATGTTCTGGCACAATAGGACCGGGTCTTCTGTAGGGTTTGGTCAGTAAGGAGAGAAACTGCTGAGCTTCACGTTTTGATCGGTTTCCGGGAGGCAGTTTCAAGGGCAGTAGAGGCATTACCTGCCTCACTTTGCTAGGCAGATCCAGGGCCATATATAGAGAGACGGGTGGGGAAATTAGCTCTCATGATTATGGAGGCTGAAAAGCCCTCAGTCTGCCATCTTAAGCTGGAGACCCAGGAAAGCTGATGACATAGTCCAGACGAAACCCAAAGGCCTGAGAATCAGGAGAGTGAATGGTGTAAGTTTCAGTCTGAGGACAGGAGCAGACGAGATGTCTAAACTCAGTCAGGCAGAGAGAACAAATTCTTCCTTCTTCTACCTTTTGTTCTACGTAGGTCCTCAACAGATAGGATAATGCCCACCCCCATTGGGGAGGGCAGTCTACTCAGTCTCCTGATTCAAATGCTAATGTTATCTGTAAATGTTCCCACAGACACACCCAGAAATAATGTTTAGGCAAATGTCTGGGTACCCAGACATCTGTGTCCTAGTCAAGCGGACACATAAAATTAACCATCATACCAGGGGATTACATGAAGAGGAACAGAGAACTACTCCGAAGTGCAGGAGAAATCCAGGATCCTGGGGTGGGAAGCCAGGTCCAGAGGTGGGGGGCAAGTATTGCAGCCAGGAACACAAGAAAAGAAAGAAGGTCATTCTTTAGAAGGATCTTGAATGCAAACTTTGTTGAGTCAAGGGTAAAGGGGCAGGGGGTCTTATCTGGAAGCATCTTAAAGACACAGCTGTTTGAGTTGGTCTGGAGATGGAGAGACCCAGAGGAAGAGCTACGAGTGCCCAGAATAGAGTGGGGTGGGGTGGGAGTGGGTTGTGTAGAGCATGGGCTTGCCCCTGACTGAACCCAAAGCTCTGTCTATTGAAGGAGCCTAGGATGAGAACAGAGGAAGTTGTACACTAAAGAATCCTCTTTGGTAGGAGCATGCTTCCCTGTGGGCCTGTGCTTGAGTGGAAGCCTGGCTCCCCTTATTGCTTCTTGGAAAGGAACAGACATCAGGGTTAATGCACTGAGATCATCTCACCCATTCCTCTGCCTCCATACCCCAATGCCTTCAAAGCCTCTCAACCACACAAGGATGTATTCCACTTTGAGTAACAGAGAAGGCTGAAAAGAGTATTTCCATGCATGCCCTCCAAAAATAAGATCCTGGAATGCCAAGAGAAAAGGGATAAAAATAAGGTCTGGTTCAATAATGCTCCAATGAAGAGAGACAGACTATGCTGAGGCGATTTCCAGGAGGTGAGCCTGAAGCCTGCCTCTGTCATCAAAGTGCTGAACCCCTCTTTCTGTCTCATGACTGTCTCCAGGAGCCAAACACATCAGTGGGGTAGGGTAGAAAAGGTGGGTCTTTTTTCAGAGGGACAAAATGTAGGGGTACTTCTTCCGAAGGACCTTGCTGGGGAGCCAGATGTGGTGCTGGTGTCCATAGTATTTCCCTCTTCTCTGCTTGATTCAGTGAGCTGGGTTGGCCTGAATAGTGTTCTGATAAAGCTGAGGTCACTATTTGAGTCCTACATGGGCAAATCAACTCTTCAAAGAAGCAAGCACTGTTCCAAAACTCTAGACACCCAGAACGTCACATATTACATGTAAGATATTAAATATTAAGTAATATTATTGAAAACATTGCCTATCACCCAGTGTCTCTTAAATGAAGTGCCACATGAGAAGTTCTTTTCAGGATTTAGAATGAGAACTTTTTTTTAATCCCCTAAGAATAGGGGTTAGTTGGGAAAGTACATTCCCCCTTTGAAATGATGAAAACTATGGTAACATGCCATGTTTCCTTTTTTTGCTTTAGCTACTAGGAAGCTCCAATCAGAGTCTGTATTAATTACAACAAATGTGTTAATTAATCTTTTGGATTAATATATTGGTTAACTCCCTTTTTCTCCAATCCCAACTTCCCTTTTTGTTTTCTACTTAGTTATCTTGTCTTAGACATCCTTTGTTTAAGCTGTTCACGCTATCTTTGGAAAGAGAAATATTTCTACAAGAGACAAGAGTCTACTTAATGGACATTCATGACCACAGCTGGAAAAGCCACACAAAGGGTCCATTTTCATGGTAGGAGGCTACATTATATCAACACTGTCTTTGAAGACAAAGGACAGTCTTCTGTGTTTCTGTCTTTTCCCCTGCTACCACCCTCACAAGGACCAAGTGTCAAGGGCATTCTTTAATCTCCTCTATGTTAATTGGTGAGAGAAAGTGGTGCCACTCATCAGTGCTTTAAGTTGGAGGGATTTAATTAGATCTAATGACCAGATAAATAGAGAACTCTGAATAAGGACCTTTGGGGACTGAGTAGTGTGAAGAGGATTATGTTGTTATATTTCCCTGCATTCGTTGCCATGGCTAAGGCCACAATGGAAAGAGAAGCAGAGCGCTAACAAGAATCAGATATGGATGCCATTGAGAGGGAGACAGGAGAGGACAGAGGGTCATCCTTGGGGCCATAGTGGAGAAGGCACTCAGAGCAAAGGGTGAGGTCCATGCAAAGGATGCAGTGAGAGTGAGCACTCACAAGGATTGAATGAATTGGGTCCACTGCCCAAGTATCCTTCCCTTTAGCTGATCCTCCCTTCCCAGTTGACCTGTGACCAAGCCATTCTGTCTCCCTGTGACCCTGGCATCTTTCTCACCTTTAAGGAAAGCCACAGGCCTGGTCCAAGAATGAGTAGAGCTATTCATTTGTCAGGCTTCCCCTGAGCTGATGCCGAAAACAACCTGTCCCCCTTGACAAGTTGCCTTTATCTAGTATGAGCAGGATCACTTTGAATATCCTTGTGCTGTCACTTAGGACCTGGAGTGTCAGGCATTTCTCTCCCCTCAAAGATCATCTGTCAGAGTTAGTACGGTATTCTGGTTCCAAGAGCCCTGAGGGAAAGTTTCTGGGAGTGGAGAGGGAGAGGGGATACAGGGAATGAAGTCAGTCTGCAAATACTCCACATCTGACCCATTCCCAAAGGCGGGTAGATGAATTCTTCCTGGAGAAAAGTCAGTCAGTGCCGCAAGTCTGGATAGGAGAAGAGAACATATATTGAGTATCCACCATATGTCTTGCATTTGGTCAAATGATCATCTATAATATCACCTAATTGTTACAACATCGGAGCCGGGTGCATAATACACCTGCAATAAACATATGTAATATGGGCAAATAATTAAATCACCCTGAGAGGTATCATGGTCCTTATTATACAGAAGAGGAAATAAAGTTTGTTCAAGTTCACACACCCATAGAGTTACAATTTAAATCTAAGTCATTTTTTTCTGATGCCAAAGATCAATCGCTTTCCAATTTAACATGAGTGCAAGACATTGGCCACAGCCCTTTCTAGCTCTCCTCCAATCCCTGCTCAAAACTAGATTTGTGTGTAGTTTATCCTTATTAGACCTCAGTTTGCTCACCTATAAAATGGACTGGTTGGAGCAGTGCTTTGAGATAAAGGAAGCAGGCACTGTCTTTTGCCAGAGATCCAGAAAAGCGGAGATAATTTGTGTGGAGACGTGGCTCATCTTTCCCCTAAATCCAAAGCCCTGCATTTGGTGATAAACAGCATTAATGTGATGTTAACTCTATTTATACAGTTTTCTGCCCCGGGAGATGAATTTACATATGTGCCAAATGTGCTTCAGCAGTACCCAACAGTGATGCTTTATTTTACTGCCTCTGGCCACCTGGTAGCAGCTCAGTCTATTAAGGAAGGAAGCATCATGCACACTCATGCACTCATGTGTATGCACACACACACAGCCACACACATAATGCATCGCATCCACTCTGGAAAGACAGTGCAGCAGGAGACAGATGGGGAAGGGGTAGGAAGGCCCCATTATACAAAGATAAATGGCAACTAACTCCTTGTTCCAAATCTCTGTAAGATTTGAAGAAAACCACCAGAGTGACTTCAACCCACCATTTCTCAGAATTATTCAGAGGAAAGAGTTTAGGGATGACATGACCTGGATCACTGTCTACATCTTCTACTTTAGTTTGGCCAAGGAAAGATCTTTGCAGATTTGAAGCTGAAAACACACTACTCAGTAAGCCCTATGCTATAGCCCATGTGAGTCCTAAAGTACCTTGATCACCTCTCCATAGAAAAGTAGTTGTCCGCTTTCATGGAACAAATTATTACGTTCCAGGTTCTTTTTTTCTTTTTTTTTAAACTACACTTTAGGTTCTGGGGTACATGTGCAGAACGTGCAGGTTTGTTACATAGATATACACGTGCCATGGTGGTTTACTGCACCCATCATCCTGTCATCTACCACAGATATTTCTCCTAATGCTATCCCTTCCCTAGCCCCACACCCCCCGACAGGCCCCAGAGTGTGAAGTTCCCCTCCCTGTGTCCATGTGTTCTCACTGTTCAACTCCCACTTATGATTGAGAACATGCAGTGTCTGGATTTCTGTTCCTGTGTTAGTTTGCTGAGAATGATGGTTTCCAGCTTCATCCATGTCCTTGCAAAGGACATGAACTGATCCTTTTTTATGGCTGCATAGTATTCCATGGTGTATATGTGCCATATTTTCTTTATTCAGTCTATCATTGATGGGCATTTGGGTGGATTCTAAGACTTTGCTATTGTGAATAGTGCTGCAATAAACATACGTGTGCACGTGTCTTTATAGTTAAATGATTTATAACCCTTTGGGTATATACCCAGTAATAGGATTGCAGGGTCAAATGTTATTTCTGGTTCTAGATCCTTGAGGAATCACCACACTGTCTTCCAAAATGGTTGAACTAATTTACATTCCTACCAACAGTGTAAAAGCATTCCTATTTCTCCACATCCTTTCTAGCATCTGTTGTTTCCTGACTTTTTAATGATCACCATTCTAACTGACATGAGATGATATCTCATTGTGGTTCTGATTTGCATTTCTCTAGTGACCAGTGGTGATGAGCTTTTTTTTCATACATTTGTTGGCCACATAAATATCTTCTTTTGAGAAGTGTGTGTTCATATCCTTCACCCACTTTTTGATGGGGTTGTTTTTTTCTTTCAAATTTGTTTAAGTTCTTAGTAGATTCTGAATATTAGCCTTTTGTCAGATGGATAGATTGCAAAATTTTCTCCTGTTCTGTAGGTTGCCTGTTCACTCTGATGGTAGTTTCTTTTGCTGTGCAGAAGCTCTTTAGTTTAATTAGATCCCATTTGTCAGTTTTGGCTTTTGTGGCCATTGCTTTTGGTGTTTTAGTCATGAAGTCTTTGCCCATGCCTATGTCCTGAATGGTATTGCCTAGGTTTTCTTCTAGGGTTTTTATGGTTTTAGGTTGTATATTTAGAAAACCCCATCATCTCAGCCCCAAATTTCCTTAAGCTGATAAGCAAATTCAGCAAAGTCTCAGGATACAAAATCAATGTGCAAAAATCACAAGCATTGCTATATACCAATAATAGACAAACAGAGATCCAAATCATGAGTGAACTCCCATTCACAATTGCTACAAAGAGAATAAAATACTGAGGAATACAACTTGCAAGGGATGTGAAGAACCTCTTCAAGGAGAACTACACACCACTGCTCAAGGAAATAAGAGAGTACACAAACAAGTGGAAAAACATTCCATGCTCATGGATAAGAATAATCAATATTGTGAAAATGGCCATATTGCCCAAAGTAATTTATAGATTCAATGCTATCCCCATCAAGCTACCATTACTTTCTTCACAGAATTAGAAAAAACTACTTTAAATTTCATATGGAACCAAACAAGAGCTGTATATCCGAGACAATCCTAAACAAAAAGAACAAAGCTGGAGGCATCATGCTATCTGACTTCAAACTATACTACAAGGCTACAGTAACCAAAACAGCATGGTACTGGTACCAAAACAGAGATATAGACCAATGGGACAGAACAGAGACCTCAGAAATAACGCCACACATCTATAACCATCTGATCTTTGACAAACCTGACAAAAACAAGAAATGGGGAAAGGGTTCCCTATTTAATAAATAGTGTTGGGGAAACTGGCTAGCCATATGCGGAAAACTGAAACTGGACCCCTTCCTTACACCTTATACAAAAATTAACTCAAGATGGATTAAAGACTTAAATGTTCCATGTTCTTTGCTAGGGACTTCAAATAAATTCAGGCATTGAATTCTCACCACTCCATGATTTTTTACTATTATTATGTCCACTTTGCTGAGAACATTGACACTTAGGAGATTATTCACAGCCAGTCAGATAGCTAATAATCAGCGAAAGAAAGATGTAAACCTAAGTCTGTCTAAGCTGTAACCACTACACTAGATCATAGACATCAGTGGAATGTGTGTTTTTGAGGACACTGGAGAAGGAGATAGGTAAGGAGATTTAAGAGAAAGGAAGTTTTAGATTTTCTTACAATCATGTACAATGTACCATGGAGAGCACACCATATGTGTGGAGTCTGTGCTAAGTTCTCTATGAGGTGGACAGGACAAGTCATAATACTCTCCCTTTCATTTATTCACTGATGTCTTAATTCAGGCAGTCACTAAACATGTCACTTGCTATTAAATAAAAAATAAAATCTGGTCTCTACACTCAGTAAACTCACAGTTTTGCTATTGGATAGACATATTTGTAAATTTAGGATTGTGCTGCCATGTAATAAATTATTTGGTGAATGGAATCTGCAAGCCCAGGGGAAGGCCATGTGGATCAGAATGGACTTAAAGTGATGGAAGGAGCAAAGGGCTTTGAATCAATTTAACAAAAACAAAACTGGATTGAGTTCCTATTTGTATGATCTTGAGCCAATGGAAGTTCTCTGAGCTCCACTGTCAGTTTTGCAGGATAACAATTATACCAATGTAGTGATATTATCGGCCCTAAAAGAATTGTGCAGAGGATTAAATGAGTTAAAGTAAATGAAAGCACTATTATTTATAAAGTGCTATTATTCATAAAGTGTAAAGGCAAAGATGGAAATTAAGGGAACAGCAAGTACAAAAAGACATAAAGACAATGTAACAATTGATATAATATAAGTTAACTGTGTCATAATACAGATGTAGATATTCCAAGGGAATGGGTTGGCCTGGGACTTTAATATCACCAGCTGCTCTTTCTGGGACCAAATTTCTCCATATGGAATTAAAGAGGAAAAAATATGCATTTTTTTCAGAAATTTGAAGGTGTAATTCTTCCTAGGGTAAGAGAATAAAAAACAACTAATAATTTTCATTAGATCTTGGAGAAATCAACTAATCAACTCTGAAGTTTCTGCTGACCACAGTCATGTGCCCAGCACTGTAGTAGTTTCCATGCAGCACTTCAAAGAGATCATGAGTTAATTGGAAAGACAAGAATAATATATATTAAATAATTCATTACTAGACTGTTCGAGACTAACTCTAGTCACGGTGAGAGAAGGAAAAATTCAGCATAAACCTGAACACTGAGAGACACTTTCATGGAGAAGGTAAGAACTGAATAAGGTCTTAAAGGCTAAAGAAATGCAGGAAAAAAAGAAGAAAAGAGGATAAGAAGAAGAGTGAAGGGGAAAGAAGGAACAGAGAAGGGAGAGGGGAGAAAAACTTCAGAACAAATAATGAAGGAAAAAGGGAAGGCACGGGAATAAAGCAAGGAGAGGAATGAAGAGAAAGAAAAAAGCCAGAACAAAAGAATTAGAGCACTTCTAGAGAAAGAGGCTGGAATTAACCTAAGATGGCTTAGCTAGAAGGCTGTAGAGTCAGTGAGTAGTTGGATGAAGCCAAATTATATTCAAAGCTAGGGAGTCTAGCTATGATGCTTCTGTCAGCTGGTTCCTAATAGGGGATTGTCATGGAAGAAATTTTGATTTATAGCAGTTTGAAGGGCAGCTTGGAGGGAATCAAGAACAGGAAGCACAAAGCACGAGTCAGAGCTCTCTATGATCTCAGCTATATTCATAACAGCCTGTACCGCAAAGTGAACAAGGAGAGGGTTCATTTGAGAGAAAAATCATAGAACCTTGGAATATTAGAAATGAAAACGGGGAATGAAGAAGAATAAAATATCAAAGAATCTGATAAGATTCTATCAGTCTAGGAAACTGGAAGAAAAAATGGTGTCTTGAGGGAGAAACATGAAGTGTTTGGAAAAAGGAAGTGTGATGATTTTAAGTTCGAATGAGTTCATTGGAGGTGATGGCATGTCACTCAAATGGGAAAATCATATAAGCAGTGGTGATGATGAGGTGGAAATAGAAAGGACAAGGCCAGGGCTGGAGAGATGTACTGGAGGTGACAATCAACAAGCTCTCAGAAGAACTGGGCAGAGAGGCACAGGGAGAAGTGCCAAAGAAAAGTCCTTGGAGAATCCTCACAAGTAGGAAGGCAGGAGAGAAACGAAGCATTAAGGAAGACAGATAAAGTGTAATCTCAGAGGATAGGAGGAGAACCCCCCCAAATCGGGTATACACAGATGAAAGTAGGAAAGAATGTCAAGAGTAGGGAATTATCCATAGTGCCATACTGCAGAGATCAAGGATAATGGAGTGGAGAACTCAAATGGCTATAGGCATACCTCAGAGATATTGTGAATTTTGTTCCAGACCATCCCAATAAAACAAAAAATCACAATAAAGCAACTTACACTTTGTTTTGGTTCCCCAGTATATACAAAAGTTACGTTTATACTATACTGTAGTCTATTAAATGTGCAACAGCATTATGTCTAAGAAATGTACATACCTTAGTTGAAAAATACTTTATAGCTGAAAAATATCAACACAGAGACTTGGAGTGAGCACGTGCTGTTGGAACAGTGGCACTTGTAGACTGGCTACACACAGTATTGCCACACACTTTTATTTTGTAAAAAACACAGTATCTGCAAAGCACAATGAAGTGAAGTGCCACAAAAAAGGTATGCCTGTATTTGTTGGAACAAATGTCAGCTTGTATGAAAACCGAGATTGGGATTGTCAGAGGTGGAGACATTAGCAAAGGCCATCAGTTTAAAGAGTTCACTAGGAAATAGGAAGAGATGAAATTAGGAGTTATAATAGGATCAAAGATAGGACTTTCTGAGATACAGAGATTGGAGTATATGGAGAGAAGGAGGCTGAAGCTGTAAGAGATGGAGGAATGAGGTACACCTTGTGGAAGCAAAATCCCAGAAGGAGCAGGGGTCCAGAGTTCACGTGAAGCAGTTATCTTTAAATGAGAGAAAAGAAACCTCTTTCTTTGAAAATAATGGAAAAAAGTCCACTTCAGACACAAGGTTTTCATGAGATGAGAATGAGGTACATGAGATGTTCACAAAGATGGCTTTAATCTCCCACTGATCTGAAATGGCCACGTAGCATGAGTGAGATAGAAACTTTTGATGGTTTAAGTTACTGAGATTTTCAGATTGTTATTGCATCATAACTCAACCCATCCTGACTGAGTACAAGGAGAAAGTTGCCTCCTGAGGTTAGTACAGCAGGGAGGGATTGGGATTTTAAGGAAAGAAGAGGTTTGAAATAAAACCTGAGTAACATCGAAGTGATTCAAAAAATACTTTTCTCAACATGTTCTGAAAACTTTCCAACCTACAGAAAAGTGTAGAAACTAGTGTAATGACCACCTATAGACTCCTCACCCAGATTCACCAGTTGGTAACATTTTGCCACATTTGCTTTATCTTTCTTTTTGTAATATATATGTAATATATATGTAATATATGTAGACACCCACACACAGAAGCCACTCTTTTCCTTTTTTTTTTTTTTTAAGAAAACTATTTGAAAGTAACAGACATCACGTCAATCCACTCTGAGAATTTCAGCACGTATCTTTAAGAACAAAGACCCTTTCCTTTAGAACTATAATACCACTATCATGCCCAAGAATTTCATATTAACACAATAACTTTAGCATACAGTTCTATATTAACATTTTCCAAATTGTCCTTAAATTTACATCTAGCTATCCCCTAAGGCCCATTTATGATCTCAGCAAGGATCATATGATACATTTGATACATATATGTCAAGAAGGAAAGCAGTAAGGTAGAGGCTGGGAAGAGTTCAAGTAGCCTGACTCTAATGAGCTAGATTTGCACCACAAGGAAATAGGAGTTACCAGGTGTAAAGTGATCTGCCTGCTTGGAGAACAGTGACCTTTACCTGAGATTACTGGTACATATGACATGGTGATGATGGTGATGATGACGTTGATGAAGAAAAGCAAGGTGAATGGTGTATAGCATCAAAGGAAAAATGACACTTTTCAGATATTAATGGACCAATAAAGAAAAGAAAAATTAGAAATATGATTTGGCAACGTAAAAATTAATACTAATTAGACTCTTCATACCCTACCAAAAATGTTTAATTACCATGCATTAAATAATCAATCATTAAATCTATGTGAAATTAATTTGTTCTAAGTTCTCTACACATACATGCTCAATTTGCAAGTAGCGTGGTCAACTCCTCCCAACTTCAATTAATTAGAGCTGGCATTGGCGATGGAATATTTATTTATGGACCAGGTGCAATTAAAAAGGAATGAGCCAGGTTCACTCTAGAAATGCTGAGAGGAATTTAAGATATGAATGCTTGAGACACCTAGAATCTCAGAGCCAGATGTGACTTTCGTGGTCATTTATTTCAGTTGATCCCTTTTTATCACGGGGATCTGACTGTTATAATGTGAGGTCATGTGCTATTTTCAGTATTTCAAAATAGCAACAGAAATGTAGATTTCTTCGTGATAAGGCTGCACAGGCTAGATAAAACAGGGTGTTTTGTTTTGCTTTTGGCTGGAATTATATTAACTCCTTGTGATAACAGCAGTTATCCTCTAATCAAATACTCCAATTAGCAGTTAAATGTGTCTTCTATGAAAAAAAGAACAACAAATTAATTTTACTTTAATCAAAGAGCTTATTTGTTAGAAGAGGGATTTTTTTCAAAACAAGGGGAAAGGACAGGATGCTGAGGGAACCAATAGTAGAAGTCCTTCTAGTAAAAAGATAGAAAGGCACGATTCTTGCCCCATAGCTTCATTTTGTAGAAGATTGCCCATATGACACAGCCAAGTTTATGCAGCTACTTAATAGAAGCAACTAACAGCAATCCTAGCATATCAAGGGCTAGTTGAGGAATAAATGTAATGAACTAAAAGTAGAATGTCCCCAGTGACAACAAATTTGAAGCAGGAAAGCCAGTCAGGAGGCTGCTGTGGCATCCCAGAGCCATGATGTTGTCCTAATTTCAAGCAGTAGACATTGGAGTCACAATCAATAGGCCTCAGTGAGTGACGGACACTGGCTTGGGGGGGGTGCGGTGTGAGAATGGAGGGGAAGGGAAGGAAGCATCGCAAATGACAGTCGGGTTTCTGATTGGCAGCTTCTGAAAGTGCCATTTGTTGAGGCATAGGAGAAATATCACAGAAAACAAATATTGGGAAATGACCTCAGAAGGCCTGAGAAGGCTGAGATTCAAAGACTGGCTTCTGTTTCAAAGGTGTCCAGGGAGTCTTCCCAGCCTGCTCTCTAGTGGTGTGCCAGCAGGGAGAAGCCTCTGCGGAAGGCAGACGCCAGGGGTCAGTGCAAGCCCAACTTCCCCATCTGGAGTGCTGAAGTCCCTTTCCTTCAGCGTCTGTTCATTACCAAGAGAATTTAGGAGAACTCTAAACAGCAGATTCGTTTATGATAGCAGCATTTACAAGCAGTTGTAATTATGGTGTATGGAAAACAATTATTCCCTACTAAAATTGCTCTTTTAATTTTCTCTTATTTGTCCCACAGTGAATGTTAAATAAACCTCACTGCCTCACAGACTGCCTCGGATATGTGCACGGATGTTCTTAAATATCAGGCTGTGAAAGACACAACATGCTCTAACCTGTGCATGCACACTCCCACACTCACACACATACACTCACATCACATATTACACTGAAAAGCTCTGGCACAAGCATGCAAAGGTACCCCATGCCGCTTCCCAACCGAGGCCCATCCCTTGCAGCCTCCTCCCCAACCACCTGGAAAGCACCTGCTCATCTTCCTCAAGAGTCACCTCCTCTGTGAGCCCTTTCCCTCCAGAGCCCCCAAACAGACCTGGCTACTCCATCGTTTACGCTACCATGCCCCCTGAGCAGGTATTTCCCCCTCTGAAATGTCCATTTACTTCTTAGTTTACACGTCAGTCTTTACACATGAGATCTTAAGTACCTTGAAGGCACGGGCCTTATCTTAGGTGTTACCATTCCCCAAAGCTCAGCACACGTAAAAACCTAATAAATCAGTCTTCAGTTAAATAAGTGAATGGTTTAGCATAAAGAGGACTGGCTAGGGACAAGGAAAAGGGCAAGGATAAAAACACAAATGAAGACATTTGGCGTGCTGGAAAATCACAAGCAGGGCCTGCCTCAGACTTACTCAAGGTTCCCTAGTGAAGTCGTGGGTGTGATGCTGGGAAGCCTGTGTCAGACTGAATCATGGGGTGCCCCAGATGTCAGGCTCGGTGGACAAATACTAAAAGACCATCGTAGGTTCTTGTTCTGGTAGTTATGAAAATAACTGATTGCTTTCTCTTTCAGCTCATAGCTGAACGCACTGCTCTCCTAATAAAGGCTACAAAATTGCCTGCTTTCCCAAAATGTTGGTTTGCAAATAGCTGAGTTTTCATATTTTCCACCTCTACCTAGAAAGGCAGGAAAGGCAGTAGGTGTCAAGAGTGGAATTTGCCTGCTTTCTGAGGACTCCTGTGGTAATAAAGCACATTTGCAGAAGTGCATTCCATTTCAAAGTATCTGGGATCTTAGTGTGGATGCAAAGACACGGTGCACGGTAGGAGTCTCTAACTGTGCTTGACAAGAAAATAGGTGTCCTCAGAATCAGACCCTCAGACAGATGGGTGGGGACGAGAAACAAAACACATCTTCGCAATCAGGAGCAGTGACATTTAATAAAGTGATTAGGCAGTGACATTAAATAAGTTCTCAGGCCATCTTGGAGTGATTCATTTGGGTGGATGGAGGCCAGGATCTATTAGAGGAGGGATGTGGAAAGCTGTTCTTTTGATTAAAATGTGTGTTTGGGGGGTTGAAATTTCAGGGAAGTGTTGTTATTAATTGATTGTCCTTGGCCTTAAAATGGTCTTGATTATTAAGCAGCTCTCTTTTCACTTTGGGAGAAGGAGTGGGAAAAGTCTCTCTTTTCACATATGAGGGACAGGAGGAAGGTGCTGGTGCCAAGAGTCCTTTGTTGGAACTGAACACCTTGCTGTTCACAGGCACTTTGGACTCTTCTCTACCCACAGACTCTCCCTTGGTCTTGGCTAAATGCTTAAGGAGCTTCTGAATTCCTTTATTTGCCCTCTTAACACCAGTGGATAGAGCAGTATGGAAAATCCCTGCAGCTTCATATATAAGTTTTTGTTGTTGTTGTTGTTGTTTTACCTGTAACCCTGTGTTTTAGTCCATTCAGGCAGCTATAACAAAATATCATAGGCTAGATGCCTTACGAACAACAGAAATTTATTTCTCCCAGTCCTGGAAGCTGGGAAGTCTAACACTGGGGCACCAGCATATTCATGCCTGGTGAAGGCCTGTTCCTCGTAGACAGTGCTGCGTTTTTGTTGTGTCCTCACATGGTGAAAGAGGCCAGCAAGGTGTCTAGGGTCTCTTTGATAAGGGCACTGATCCCATTTATGAAGGTTCTACCCTCATGATGGAATCACCTCCCAACAGTGCCACATCCTAACACCATTACGTTGATGATTAGGTTTCAACATGTGAATCTGGTGGGAGACACAAACATTCAGACCATAGCACCCAATGCTAATGAGCATGGAGAAAAAAGGCCTGAGTTGTCTTTCTCCATCTGCCTTTAGAAGCTCCATGAAAAAAAAAATCAAGGGTGTTAAAGGAAGATGGGTGCAAGGTTTTGTTAAGCATAGACCCCAGTCCCCAAGTACCTTGTTGAAGCAGTGACCCTTAGAAAAATACTTTTGTCCATAGAACTTGAGAATTGAAAGGAGAATTAAAATCTTCTGGACCAGTGGTTCCTAGCATTTTGGATTTCATGAACTAATAAAAAAATTTTCTTAAGGCAAGATCTTTTTTGTACATTGGTAAATAAAGCAATTAAAGATAAATTACTATCTACCACTGACAAAATTACATAAAATATAAAAATAGAACATAATCTCTAAAGGACTAAAGGATTTCAAAATGTAATACAGTTTACTCTTTGAAAAACTTATTCTGTATTCTAATTTTCCTCATTTTATAGCTTATAATTTAATTAAACAAATACTATATAACTGGCAGAAGGTTTAAGGTAAATACAATCTCCGACACTCCAGCAGAAACTGATGAAATAAGGAGAATATTAATGACCAACACTCAATGAGCATTTACAAGGTGTTAGTTAAAAGGATATAATAAAGCTTACCATGGTTTATTTTATGTGTATTTTATGTGTTAATTCATTTCATCTTCACAACACCCTAGAGGTGAATATTATTATTATTCCCATTTTACAGAGAAGAGACTAAGGTACAAAGACATGAAACAGCTTCCCCACGGACTCACAGTAGAAGGTGGTGGAGACAGATTTCAAACCCAGATGGCCTGGATCTGAAGTATGTGCTCCTGAGCCCTAAAGGAGGCGCCGAGGACCCCCGTGGGTTAACTGGCTGTAGTGGAAACAGCCCAAGACTTCTGTGTGGGTGAAATCGAGCAATCAGCTTGAATCCTAGCTGACAATTGAAAAGGAGAGAGAGAGAGAGAAAGAGAGTATGTATGCGTGTGTGTGTGTGCATGCGTGTGCGTTCACATGTGCGTGTTTGTGCACGTGCGTGTGTGTGCGCTGTGGAGTGTGGGTGTGAGTGTAGGATGTGAGCACACACACATGTGTTCTTTGGATGATTTAAACAGAAATTGGGGTAAAATTGGGGGTAGAAAGAGCCTTCAGTCTTACTCATTGCAGTTTTTATATATATACATATAGTAAAAATATATGAAAGTATATAAATTTATATCTTTAAAATATTAAATATGTGTTATATATTTGTCTAGGTATACATAATATAATATATATAGAAAATATAAATTACATATAAAATATAAATATGTATATAAAAACATGAAAATATATTACATAAATATATATTTTACTAAACTATATGACTATGTACACACACACTGCTAGGATCCCTCTCAGAGCCTTAGAAGGAGTCTATGCAAGTGAAGGGCCCTGAATTAAGTTTTCTCCTCTGATTCTTCTCTGATTCTAGCCCAGGTCTCCAAAGCCCAAGCTCTTGACCACTCATCAGTGAGAGAATTAGGACTAGAACTTAAGTATGAAAAATGCTCTCAGCTCTTTGTGAAAAATCGCCATATATCCCAGTCTTCTCCTGTGATCAAACTAGTCTATCAACATATCTCAATGAGTTCATTCATATTTGTCAAAGAATGTATCCTTTTTGCTCAAGAAAAATGTAAACATTCCAATTTCCCAGTCCCAATGTTAAAGGAGAAGCAAATGAACATTTGAAGAGAAGCTGAGTTGCAAATCCTTCTTTAGGTAGGAAGCTGGGCCAGATAATACCCTATTGCCTTCCAAAAGGGTCATTCCGCTCCATTGTCCCTCGTTTCCATGCTTTCTAGAGGCCATGTTTCTAGCATGAAGAAACAATACTCTTGGGTCAGTGAAATTCACCTAGGAAATAGGACTGGTTAGTGGATAGAGAAGTCATAGTGCCTGTGAACAACTCCAGCATCAACCAAGAATCTGCTCACAAATATTTCAATTTATCCATAGACTTTACCCTTTCTACTCCTGTGGAGGCTGGGAAGAAAAGGCTATTAAAATAGTCAATGCCATTTAATGCCAAAGACAATCAAACAAAACTTCCTGTGAAATTTTTACCACCATTACTTGCTATTTTTAATCAAGAAAAACAGCCCTATCTTTCTTCCCCAATGAATCCTGGCCTCCATCCACTCACATTAATCACTTAAAAATGGCCTGAGAACTTATTTAATATCACTGCTCAACCACTTTATTAAATGTCACTGCTCCTGAATGTGAATATTTGTTTTTATCTCATCTCTGACACCTTCCATAGAGTTCTAGTCTAAGAACCCCAACTATTTTTCAAGATAAAATGAGTATCCCATTTGCCACTCTTCCCCATGAAGACCAAATAACACAACTGGAGATGCAACAGAAAAGCAGCTCTTTCCTGCGTATTTCCCCTTTGGTTTTACTCACTGAAATCTTATCACAGGAAGTTATTGCTATAGATCAAGGCTGGCCTTTCCAAATCTCTCACTCATAGGGGTAACAATATTGTATCCTATACATTTTTAGTTTTAATTATTCCTTATTCTGAGGAGAGAAAGAGGCATGACAATTCTGAAAACTTCAGAAATGAGAAGCCACTGAGAGAAAGAGGTAAGAAACAGGAAGAAAGAGCTTCTGTCACCAATAGAAATGTCACCAAAACAGAGTTTTTGCTCCTCTCACTAAAACCAAAATGTCACATGACCAGGGTAATGATTGTCTTGCCCACTCTCAGCAGAGAAAGTTATAAGTATCAAAGGATGGACAAATGCATAATTAGTACAGGAAGAATCTGCTCTGGAGGGAGATGCTTTTCACCTTAGTTGATATAGTCTTGGAATATAAAAGAAAATGAAATTCTACTGAGTGCTTCCTGTATGTTATGAGGATACATTTTCTGTAACAAATATTTTTATTCCAAGAATAGAAAATCGATTTATATTTGCATGCTAACACCAATTGATTGGTAATGGCTTGCTGCAACACTGTTGAGAAGAATGCTGAGACTTTATCAAGTGCAGAAGGAAAGAGGCCTGTGATAAATTAACAAGGACTACTGTGGACAGAAGAGAGAAACGTCATGACTGCCAAGTCTACTAATCCTGCAGTGACATATTGGTTAATCCATCCAATGCTGTCATGAAAACAAGAGGAACATAGGCAGCGAACAGCCACCAAGGCCCCAGCTTCATTTCATCAACCATTAAATCTCCTTCCTCACAGAAATTTGAAACTGATATTATTGGTTGCATATGTCCGAAAAGGATCTTAGAGATCCTCTGCACCTATCCCTTCACTTTATGAATATGGAAACTAGAAATAAAACAAGTAATCTACCTACTATTACTTTGAGGTATAGGTTTTTTTAATGTACATTTTTGCAGGTAGGGTTATCTCCCTGCATAAAACTGAATTCTGAGAGGGCCACAACAAAAAACATTTCAGAATGTTAGACCTTTCTAGCAACATCAATTAGATTAGTAAAGAAAGCTTTCTTCATGGAGAAAAATTCTTGGCCATTGAGGGAATTATACCTATGCATAAGGATTTAGAAATATAGGAAGAAATCACATTTTAGGATGTCAAAATTAAGTATGATACTCATAATAAAGTAGAACTATTTTACTGTAGAATGAAAACAAGGACTTTTTAAAAAGCTAATAATTTTACTTTTTTTCTTCATTTGATCCTCACAACAACCTTAATAAAATGTGTTCAATTTTGTCCCTATTTTTCAGGGAACATGTCTCATAGAGCTAATCAGTGGCAAGGCTGGGACCTGTGCCCAGGCCTGGCTTATACAATAGTTTGGGCTCTTAATCTATTGTCTCCTCCTGTGGCCTTTGGAAAAGAAGCAGTATCTCATTCTCCATGGAATAATAAAGTGAATTCAAAGGCATAACAGAGTAGGAGAAAACCACTTAACGGGCCCAGGAAGAAAGAGGTAACTATCCTTGAGAAAAAAAAAAAATGAAAGAAATATTATACAGTGGATGTGAGATATCAAGAGGGGCCTGTCTCTGATGTGCTGGAATCCAGAATGTGATGGACACTAATGAGACTTATCACTCTTTTCATCCCTACCATTTTGACTTATTCCTGAAGGAGTTGGGGAGTGGGGAGTGGCGAATGGAGGAGTACTCTAGAGAAGAATACCTTGTCATAAAAGTATAAAACTTGAGGTTCGGGTAGGTAGTGTTCTTCATTTCAACTAAGGTTGGGATTGGAGGAGAGAAATCTAATCCATAGTCAGCCAGAGTGGTTTAATCTCTTTCTAGAACAAGATCGATAAGATGGAGGTGGGGGCGGGGAGAGAGAGAGAGAGAAAGATGGGTAGAGATAGAGATAGATGGATAGATAAATAGATGGATACATTAGATAGATGATAAATACATGATAGATAGATAGATAGATAGACAGACAGACAGATAAGAGATAGATGATGGATGGACAGACAGATTAATAGATGGGTTGATAGGTAGGTAGATGGATAAATAGATATGTGGATAGATAAAGCAAGCAATCTATCTGCAAAACTGGTACTACAGAATGGTATTTGGTTTTCCAGCTATGCTTTAAGATACTAATGTCTTGGTCTCCTGGCAGAGAAAAGAGCACACATCCAGGATATGCAGGCTACATGGATGCTTATTGATTTATCAAGCAGACTTTACACTAAAAATAGAGGCAGAAAAAGAAAAACATCCAGAAATGAATCAGAATAGCATCTATAGCAAGAGAAGAAAAAATATCAGTGGAAGGGATGTCTGGTAGTTCATAGAGGAAGCAGTTCATAGTGGAAATGGAAGAAAACTTGCAAATAATAAGAGTAGCCTTAGTACATTCCACACACAGCCTATGGGTAATAAATGAAGGCATCGTCTAGTCCACAGGAGCTTTCTCATCAACATACAAACATGCTGTTAATTCGATTTTAGGAAAATCTTTTGATCCTCCAATCTCCAACCCCATTTTTCTGCTCCTCTTCATAGCAAAATACCCTGATAGAGTTGCCAATTGTCCTTGCATTTTCCCCTGAACCCTTCAGTCAGGCTCATACTTTCATCAGCTCACTGAAACATCAGTGACCTCCACACTGCAAAAATCTCATAGATCGCGACTTGCTTAAACTAACAGTAGAGCAAATATCAAGCCATATGCACTGTTGCAGCCATGCTGGTTGTTTAATATTAAAATATTTCCAAATCATTGATAAATAGACACATTTCCAAACCTCTGAGTGCCTCCACCAACCACTGCTATTCCCTGGGACCCATTTCTTACTACCCCAGGATCCAGAAATCAAAGAGTTAATCCAGGCATTGCAGAAAGCCTCCAGGTCCTTGCTCCCACACTAAGGCCAGTTTCTATTTCCATCGGTCAATAGCATATGTGCCAGTTATACCCCTTGGAGCACTCACTCCCTGGCACTGCCATACCCACCACCAGCCCAAGGGCCTGCCCACCCTCCACACACAGCCCTGAGGACCTCTGAGTGGGGCCTTCTCTGACACAGCCTTCTGGAAAGCTTCTCTGGCATCCACTGTGCTCCTGGAATGCCAGCCAGTCCGCCATAGCTCTCACGACCCAACCTTAGATCCTGGTTCTAGTAGGCTCAGACATTTGTAGAAAGTGCCCCTGATGACACCGGTATTCAAGGGAGCAGATGTCTAGGGCTCATTTAGCCTCTAAAACTGTGACCTGGTGCTTCTGGTACCCGTATGGTGTCACTTTCACATGGCTGCACAGTACCGTAGCCTCCATGGGACTTTACCTCTGAGAGGGTCTGGGAGAGGCAGAGAACACAGGTGGTAAGGAAAACAAAGGATAGGGACCTTGGGGGCAGTTTGAGGTCAGGAATGCCCAGAGTGTGGGTCACTGTTGAATTTTACCTCCATTTAACTGCACAGGATCACCCAAACCCACCAAACACTTGCCCATCACCAGAATTAGCAACAATAATTTCATTAATAAAAACGAGAACAATTATAGTATTTTCTCTATTCGGTAAATATTAATTTGTTTGAGTACCATAATCATCATTATCATTTTTATTTCTACAGATAAGACAACCGAGGCACAAAGTAGTGATTTAAAACCTAAATGGCAGAATTAACATTCAAACCCAGTCAATCCAGCACATGGACAAATGCCCTTCACTGCTACAGTACTTTGAGTCTTGTTTGGCTCAAAGGATCATATTTCACCCAATTAAGTATGATATTCCAAAATGATTTTCTTGATTTAGTTGATAATAAGAGCACTTTAATATACAAAATCTCAGCAACATCTGGCCTGAAAGATTTGGTGAGGATACAATGTTTTTAATGTGAGTGCTTTTCAATAGAAGCTGAAAGAATTTGGCACCATGATCAATACTATTTAATTTGGCACACTATGTCACCAATGACTACTAACAGGGAACTTTTTCTGTGCTTGAGTCTGTTCTCTTTATCTATGCATGGCTCAGACAGCAGCATCATTTATCTAGTGAGAGCCTCCTCAAATAAACAATTTCTAAAAATTAATAAATGATTTGGAATTTATTACAGTGATTTGATGAATAATTTATACTATGTTACATGACAGAATTATAACATATTCAGCTTAACTTTTTTAAAGGATAAAAGGGAATTTCTTTCAGGCTGTGATATATACACTTTCACATTAATATTTTACTATGCTGATTGTTAAATATTTTGAGTATCACTTCATTTTTTTTTTTTCTAAGACAAGGTCTTGCTCTGTCACCCAGGCTGGAGTGCAGTGGAGCAATCACGGCTCACTGCAGCCTAGACTTTCTGGGCTCAAGGGATCCTCCCTGGTCAGCCTTCTGAGTAGCTGGGTCTACAGGTACATGCCACCACACCCAGCTAACTTCTTGCATTTTTTGTAGAGATGGAGTTTCGCCATGTTGCCTAGGCTAGTCTCAAACTCATAGACCCAAGGGCCTCTGGAAGTGCCGGGACCGCAGGTGCTAGCCACTGCACCCAGCCCCCTTTACCTGTCACTAGCATTGGACACTCCTTCCTCCTTAAAACATGTATTCAATTGGCTTTTATGCAACACACTCTTGTTTTCTTTCTTGGTCACCATTGCGAATTCTCAGTTTCCTTTGCTAATTATTCCATATCTCCCTGATCTCCAAATCTTAGTGTGTTCAAGGCTCAGTCTTGTGACCTCTTCTCTCTTTTGTCTTCCTTGGTCTTCTTATCCAGTATCATGGCTTTAAATATCCTGGATACTTGTAAATGTGTACCTCCAGGCTTGCCTCTTTCTTGTACACCAGACTAGCATATCCAACTGGTTACCAGACGTCTCTACTTGGGTGTCCAAAAGGCATCTTAAATTTAATATATCTAAAACTCTTAAACTTTGCCAAACTCCCACAGTCCTTCCTTTCTTGGTCAATGGCAGCTCTGTCCATCTAGTTGTTCTAGCCCCAAACCTCAGTCATTCTGTATTCACATCTCATGCCCAATCCATCAGTAAGTCTCCTAGGATCTATTTTCAGAATAGATCCTTAACCTGACTGCCCTTTACCACCTCTCTTTTATCACCCTGGACCATGCTATGATCATTTTTCATATGGACTATTTATATTTGCTCAATGATCTCCCTGATTCCACCCTTGCTCTCCTACTCTCTGTTGATAGTGATAAAGGAATCACTAAGTAGTGATTACTTTTAAGTGTAAGGCAATTGATGTGGCTTTGCAATTTAAAATCCTCCAATGGCTTCCATCTAATTCAAAATGAAAACCAAATCATTGTAGTGACCTGCAGACCGCTGCATGAACTGACAGTGCACTGCCTCTAACTCATCTCCCAGAAGCCTCTTCCTCCATTTGACTTCAGCCATACTGACTTCCTTTCTGTTCCCTGTATGTGACAAACCCACTCCTGTCTCAGGGGCTTCATATTTGTTCTACCTGCCCAGGAAGTTCTTCCCTGAAATATCCACATGGTTCTTTTCCTTACCTCCCTCAGAGCTTCCTTCAAATGCTATTGTTCTTGTAACAAATTAACACAAATGTAGTGTCTTAAAACAGCACAAATTTATTATCTCACAGTCCTGTAGGCCAGAAGTCTAGAGGTCAAAATGTCAACAGGGCTATTGCCTTGTCTTTTCCATATTCTAAAGGCTGCCATATTTCTTGGCTCCAGGACCCATTCTCCATCTTCAAAGCCATTGTCATAGCATCTTCAAATCGCTTTCTTTCTCTGCTTTCATCATCACATTGCTTTCTCTGACTCTAACCCCCCTGCCATCTTGTAAAGACCCTCATGATTATGTTGGGCCCGCCTGAAAAATTTAGGATGATCTCCCCATCTCATGATCAAGTGATCAAGATTTAGTCACTGATTCAAAGTCCCTTTTGCCATGTAAGGTCACATATTTGCAGGTTCCAGGGATTAGGACATGGACATTTTGGGGAGCATTATTCAGCTTACCACAATGACTATTGTAGTAGGCTTTCCCTGCTGAAATATTAAAGCTTTTAAATCTCATCCCCCCCACCAGAAAGCCCTAGCCTCCTTTTCTGCTTTAATTTTCCCTAATGACACCTAGCAGCTAAAAATTCATCTGTCAATCCCATTAAAAATGAGGGTAGGTAGGTTTTGTCACTTTTGTGTACTGATATATCACTGAACTGATATATCTGTGTATAGATATACCCAGGGTCTAAAGGAGTACTCGGACACCATAGGAACTCAATAAATGTCTGTTGAATTAGTGTAAAAGACATCTCATAAATAATAACACGCCAGAATGAGACTCACCACTGGAATCAACCAATGAATGGTGTATTGTAGAAGATACTACAACTGTTTGCCAATATTTTGTTCTCTCCTTTTTTGGTACATAGCAGGCTGCACATTCTGCTCCTTTGCAGTTGGCTGGGACCACATAACTAATTCTGGCCACTGAAATGTGACCATAAGTAATGTATATCAAGTTTGATATGAGGCAATAGAAAGCCCATGCATGATTCTTCAGCCTCTATCCCCTGCTGAAGCAACTAGAGAGTGGTCATTTCAGATAGTGTAGACGCAGAATGGTAGGACCTTTGACAGTCTGAGTCCCTGAGTGACTATGCAAAGCAGGACCTTCACTCCACCCTACCCCCAACCAGAGTAGGACATAAAATGCCATCAAGAAATCAACATTTGTTGTGTTAAGGCACTGAAACGTTGAATCATTTGTTATCAAAACACAACTAGTCTACTCTGATTAATACACACTTCCATATCAAAAGTTGGAAGGCTTTGTAAAAAGCAACCCAAATATGCGGCACTGACTTCACAGTTAGATGGCCTTTGGCAAGACAACGAATAGAGGCTACAAAGGTTGTGATTCATGTTTTATTGTGACTAAATATTTAGTAGAACTGTCACCTATGTAACTTGGGAAGTAGATCATATTTAAGTGAACCTGGCGCTCAAGGGGAAAACATAATGTTGGAGTGTTTGTTTAGTGATGTTTGTCGTGTTTGGCTAGATACTATAAGAAATAAGCCCAGGGAAGAATTTCCCAGTTTGAAAGCTGAAATGAAAGGAAATGGGGAAATTTAAGAATTGGAACTTTGCAGGATTGAAAAGCCAATTGCTTCTGGACACCAAATAGTAAAACTTAAGAGTCAAAAAGCAATTTTAGGATAGATGCCAATAAAATCTTTCAACAAATTATATTACCTAAAGGCAAGGATCAAATTAAGGATATATTGCTCAGTAAATCTTTTTCAATTGTATAAAACTACTCATGGCAGATATTAAGGGTAAAACTTGTCCGCAGACATGTGATAGCCTGGAGGAGGAGAACTTGGGGAGCAAAAATGGAAAGAAACATACCAGATATGACAAATTTGTCTCAAAAGAAACTGAGATCTTTTACTTCTCTTTCCTTCCCTTATTGAAGAGTTTGATTCTAACACCTTTAGGTAGACAGAGCAGGATGGACCTCTGTACCTGATGCAGAGGTGGAGGGAGCCTCAGTAGTGCAGTGGAAGGCATTGAACTGAGCTAAGAGAGCACCTGTCTAGGAGGGCTGCCTGGGTCTGAGCCTGGGTGGGTGAGAAGAATGGCCTCTCGGAGGAAGGCAGGGAGCATCTTGGCGAGTGCTCAGAGCCTGAGGAGGGAGAGGAGAGAGTCCACATGGAGGGTGGGCAGGCATGGATATCAGAGGACATTCATGTGGGAGACACAGATGGGGTGGGTGGGGTATCAGGCACAGCCTGAGCAGGGTGGCAAAGCCTGAGCAGGGTGAAGAAGACATCCACGTGGAAGGAGGTTTACAGTGAGTTTCAAAGCCTGAGCAGAGTGGAAAGGGCATTCCCACAGAGGTGATGGCCAGTGTGAGTGTTAGACACAAAGAAGGTGTTCACATGAAGAAGGGATGGTAGCAATGAATGCTTGGTCATGTACTGGGGATTGATGAAATAAGGATAATGAGAGGCAGTTTTATCATTGTCAGAGAAAGGCATTACAAAAATGAAAAGGGAGAATACCAGAATAAGCCCTGTGGTGCATCTTTGTGAACTTTTGGAGATTATATGGGTACAGTTGGCCCTCCTTTTCTGTGGGTTTCACATCAGCAGATGGATACGGGAGGCCAATTGTACAAATTTTCCATCCACAATTGCTTGAATCTGCAGGTGCGGAACCTGCAGATAGAGTGCTGACCCCAATTTATATAAGGGATTTGAACACCTGTGGATTTTGGTATCTGTGGTGGGTCCTGGAATCAGTTCCGTGCTGATACAGAGGGCTGACTGTATACATTATATACATATACATGTATGTATCTATGCATAATGGATTAGATATATGTGAATGAATTTAGATGTAAATATATATACATACATACATATATTCCCTAACTCTCCCCTGATAGAGCCTAGGAACAGTAACACAAATAGCAATGCACATACCAGGTGCCTAGATCGTGACTTCCAAATACGTATGCTCTACTAAAAGGAACCAGGACTCTTTGGAGAAATGGTAGTTCCAGTGCTGAGGCAAGAAAAGTACAAGATGAATTTGGAATATCTTGTCCTAGAAAACAAGGAATAGCTCAAAGAATGATAAACGTGTGTCAAAAGGACAGAGAAGCCTAGCTGAAGAGGCCCTCACTGGTCAAATCTAGCACAATTTTATTATCAAAATAAACAATGATGGCAACAAATTATAATCCATTGAATAAAATGGAAACCATATGTATTCCTGACACAAATTAATCAATGAATAAATTGAAAGTTTGATCATGGATATATATATATGTAGTTCCAAAGTAACTTCCCACAATGCTTATTAAATACAAATGGAAAAAGAAAGACTTTGTTGTGGAGAAGCATGGCAGATACCATCTCATTCAAGTAACAAAAGTGAAAAAATCAGAATCTGTGTCATCTAATGGCATGCGACAAGAAGAACACAGGATTGCTTATGTGATATTGCTGCCAAAATGTACAACTTGAATCTAATAAAGGGGAAACATGAAAGAAATGCAAATTGAAAAACACAGTAAAAAGTAACCAGTCTGTAGTCTTCAAAAGTGTCAAGGTAATGCAAGTCAAGGAAAGACTGAGAATTGGGCCAGAGTGAGGGACTCTGGGAAGACAAGACAGTGAAAAGCAACTCATGGTTCCAAATTGGATTCTTTTGCTGTAAACAACACTTTTGAGGCATCTGGCAAAATTTGAGTGTGTCTGAAGATTAAATGATAGTGATGTATCAATGTTAATTTCTTGATTTTGCAGGTTCTGTTTTGGTTTATAGGAGAGAGTCCTTATTAGTAGGAAATGCACATACTAGGGGACAATGGAGCAACACACAGGCAATTTATTCCCAGACATCTCAGGAAAAATAAACTGCTTTGTATCATACCTGCAACTTTTCTGTAAGTTTAAAATTGTTTCAAAACAAAATAGTAATAAAAAAGAAAGAAAATGAAAAAAGAATGTAAGTATGGTACATAAAGACGAGTGGATCAAAAAGCAAGATGCTTAGTGAAATAAGCCAGGCACAGAAAGACAAATACCACATGACCTCACTCATCTGTGGCATCTAATAAAGGTGATCTCGCGAAAGTAGAGAGTAGAATGATGGTGACCAAGGGCTGGGGAGAACTGGAGCAATGTTGGTCAAAGGCCACAACATGTCAGTTAAATAGGAGGAATACAGTCAAGCAATCTATTGTACAGCGTGGCAACTGTACTTAATAATATATCATATTCTTGAAAAATGCTAAGAGAGTAGATATAAATTCTTTCCCACCACAAAAATGATGAGTATATGAGGTGATATGGTTTGGTGCTGTGTCCTCACCCAACTCTCATCTCAAATTATAATTCCCATGTGTCAAGGGAAGGACCTGGTGGCAGGTGATTGGATCATGGGAGTGGTTTCCCATGATAGTGAGTGAGTTTTTATGTGATCTGATGGTTTTAAAGTGTTTGGAAGTTCCCCCCTTGCCCTCTCTCTCTCCTGCCACTGTGTGAGACATGTCTTGCTTCCCTTTCTTCACCTTCAGCTATGATTGTAAGTTTCCTGAGGCTTCACCAGCCATGCAGAACTGTGAGTCAATTAAACCTCTTTTGATTATAAATTATGGAGCCTCAGATCATTCTTTATAGCAATGTAAAAATGGAATAATACATGAGGTAATGCATATGTGAGTTATGTAATCAAGTGACATGTATCACTTCTGTGCAGGCAGTGAAAAGTCCAAATACTCTTCTCCAGTATCTGTTTCCCTGCTGTGGTGATTGAAGAAGTCATGTATTCCAGGTGCTAAAGCTATGAGATGTCTGTAGTCCCAGCTCCTCGGGAAGTTGAGGCAAGAGAATTGCTTGAACCCGGGAGGTGGAGGTTGCAGTGAGCAAAGATCAACCCACCATACTACAGCCTGGGCGACAGAGTAAGACTCCATCTCAATAACAAACAAACAAAAACAAATGAACACACACACACACACACACACACCCCTTCCTTTTATATGGCCCTAAGCCTAAAGAAAGCAAACATTTATATGTCTTGTTGCCATGTTAGTGTGTTATTGACAGGAGAAATCCATGTACTCAATCTCTTCGGCTAATTTGTAGTAGTGTCTCTAAAATGTCACTCTTATACCTCTTCTTTGATCCTTAATCAGATACTCATGTCTTCTACCTTCCCTCTATCCAGATTCCTTTCTTTGAATTGAGTGTCTCTGTAGGACAGATTATACTACAGTAATGCACAACCACAAACTTAATGGTTTAATTTTAAAAAGGGGTTTTTTAATCTGCTTACTTAATTTTTATGTTCTATTAGGTGTCTGACTGCGTAGTAACACTCAGGACCCAGGCCGATAGAGACATTGTCTCGCTCTGTCACTCAGGCTGGAGTGCAGTGGCATGATCTCAGCTCACTGCAAGCCCTGCCTCCTGGGTTCACACCATTCTCCTGCCTCAGCCTCCTGAGTAGCTGGGACTACAGGTACCCGCCACCAAGCCCGGCTAATTTTTTGTATTTTTAGTAGAGACATGGTTTCACCATATTAGCCAGGACAGTCTTGATCTCCCGACCTCATGATCCGCCCACCTCGGCCTCCCAAAGTGCTGGGATTATGGGCATGAGTCATAATGCCCAGCCCAGGGATTCCCTTTTGATACCTAGTCCTTTAAAATGCTTGAATTCTTAGCTCCTGAAGTGGATCTCCTACTAATTCTTGGTTCTTTGGATTTAGGTTTTCTCACGCACCTCTGGTTTTATAACAATCCTTGAATAATTTATGTCTCTGGATTTGACATACTGGGTTTCTTATAATACTTGACTCCTAGGAGGTGTTTTAAAAGTCATTGTTTTGTTTTGTTTTGTTTTGTTTTCAGTGTATATGATATCCTTGACAGAAATCCTGGTTCAGCTGACAGAAATAAAATGAGTACCATGATACCCATTACCATAACTAGTTACTCTGCATAGTAGGGATGCCCCTCGATGAGGGTCAATACCTCATTACCCAGAGTACAACATGGCTGCCAAAATTATGAGACAGTTTGTACCAGAAGTTCACCAAAGATAGATTTTGGTCAAACACCAACTGCCCAAGTGTTAAAGTCAACATTCAACTAAAGCCAAGCCAAAGCTAAAAATAACCATCATAAAAGGAAGTTCTGAGACATAAAATATACTATTTTATTTATAGATATATAAAATTTATAGTTATACAAAATGTATGTTATCATAATATATTTAAATATGAGCATTATAATTTTATCACTAAACTTTTATAAATAAAATTGCAAACTTATTAACATGCAGGCATAATACATGTTTAGTAGGGTCAGATAGCTGTTCCATGGTCCCTATACAGTACATTTGTAAGATTATATAATATTAAAATTGGTAAAAGAATAAGAAATTTGGAGACACCCAATTTTTCTCTTGTTTTCTTTTTCCACTCTAGCATACTTTTTCATATCTAGGTTTTCTACCTTATTTTGGAGTTTTCCCTTCTCATGGAATTTAGAAGTCACAGTTGACATTCTGAATTCATACTTACAAGAGGTAAAAAATTCCCCAAAGAAATTTTTCTTGAAAGAACCATAGCTTACCTGGAATTACATTTAACATAAAATTTAAATATTGCTCTTGCTATGGTTTGAATATAGTTTGTTTGGCTCTGTCAAAACTCATGTTGAAGTTTGATCCCCAGTATTGGGGGTGAGCCTGGTAGGAGGTATTTGCATCATGAGGGCAGATTCTTCATGAATGCTCAATACATTTTTGCAACAGTGAATAAGTTCTCACTCTTGGTTCCTGTAAGAGCTGCCTGTTGAAAAAGAACCTGGCATCTCCTCTGCTTTCTTGCTTTTCAATACAGCCATGTGATCTGCATAAGCCAGCTCCCTTTTGCCTTTCACCATGAATGGAAGCAGTCTGAGACCCTCCCCCAAAATAGACGCTGGGCCATGCTTCTTGTACAGCCTGCAGAACCGTGAGCCAAATAAACCTCATTTCTTTATAAATTACCCAGCCTCAGGTATTCCTTTATAGCAAAACAAACAGACTAAGACAGATCTTAAAGCTTATTTTCTCTAATATACATCAAATAATTTTATAAATATTAGAACTATGGCATAATGTTTTTATTATTCTGCTTTGCATTTTTGAAATTCTCATGAATATTTATTTGCTAAGAATAACTTCCTGAAGTTACCCAGCTAACACAGTTTCTCTTAATTTTTTTATTAACTGCTAATTTATATTCTTATTTATTAACTATTTTAAAATTCTAAATTATTTTATACACAAAATGAACAGCTTTCATAGTAATTGTTCTGTTTTATAATTGTAATAGTAAATATGCCTTCATGCTTTTAATATTGTGAGAATTGTTTTTCTTTCTTTTTGCCCGAGATAGGATCTCACTTTGTCACCCAAGCTGGACTGCAGTGGTACAAACACTGCAGCCTCAACCTCCTGGGCTCAAGCGATCTTCCCAGCTCAGGCTCCTGAGTAGCAGGGATCATGGGTGCATGCCACTATGCCTGGCTAATTTTTGTATTTTTTGTAGAGACTGGATTTCACCATGCTGCCCAGGCTGGTCTCAAACTTTTGAGCTCAAGTAACCCACCTGCTGCAGCCTCCCAAAGTGCTGGAATGAAAGGCACGAGCCTCCGTGCCCAGCCAAGAATTTTCATATATAAAATACATAAAGAGATTTTTCACTCTAAGTAACATCCAGAATGCTCACTTGTTTTTAAAAGTATCAACAATAAATCTGAAGAGCATGTCATATTTGTATTCCTTATGTTGTTAAACTGGTTAGATATTACAGTACACCACAGGATGATGTTGTTATTGACTACAAGTTCAAAGGTGTCAGAGGTTATGTTTAAGGATGTCTATGCCACTCTGACCTTCAAAGGCTAAGACTGAAAAATCCACACCTGAGTAACAGATGTTGTGGCCAAATTCTCAGGATGAAGCCAAACTTTGGTGTATCTCTAATTTGTACAAAAGCCACGGTGAAGAAAAAGTCTCTGATATCTGGAATTGAGAAGAAAGTGAATACCAAAGACCACATTCACACCAGGAAGAATTTAATAAGGAAAGCCATCCTACTCTCTTGAGTAAATCAGCTCGTGTATACGGGATTGAGCTGGGTTAACAAAGGACCCCAAGAGCAATGAGAGAGCAGAATCCACAGACACAAAAGAAAGAATAGAGAAACATACCTTTTCCTAGCTTTGGTAAAAAATACACATATACACGCATATGTAAATATACACTTATATATATGTACATGTGTAAATATACATATGTGTGTATATATACACACATGTACACACATATATATACTTGTAGATACACACATGTATATATACACACATATATCTATATATATACACACACACACATATATACATAATATATATGCACTCACTAAAAGTTTATTTAAAACATTAACCATAAAGCAGAATAGAAAGGAGTGGAAAATAGATAAGGCAGAAAAGGACTGGAATCTCTTCCCACTTCTGTTATTTATTGACTGTTCCACCTTAACCAAGACACACAATGCATATAAGCCTGAGTTTTCCCATCTATAAAAAGTAGATAATAGTATCTACATTATTAAACTCAAAAAATAAATGAAAGTTTTGTAAATTCTAAAGCCATACATAAAATAAATATATTTTAAGCATTTTTCTCAAGTAAATTTATTTTAAAATCCTATTCTATTCTAACCATTTCCTTACCTCTCCAGTTTGCTTGATACTGCTTTGCTCATGCTTATGTGTCACATTATAAAAACCAATATTAATAAGTACTATCATAATTTCCATTTTACATTTAAATAAACTGAGACACAGAGCTAAGATTACATGCAACACAACATGCATAATTTACTGAGAACTTACAAAGCTGAATCGAGGCCTTGGTGTACAATTACGTTGCTAAGTTAATGTCTCTGGTGCAAAAACATCAATCCTTGCCTGGTAATTCCCTGAACTCAATATTGAATCTTTCCATTCTATTAATATAAGTTGCCAAAATTTAAAAGACAGTTTGGTTAAATAGTAGAAAATGAAGCCTGTTGCTTAAAATATTTTTATTTAAGTTGCCTGAATATTTATTGCAAAACCAGGGCTATCCCTAAGACAAAACAGATAACCCATTTGCATGCCTCAAAAGGTGCCAAAACTCAGTCTTAACAACCCCAAATAAAAGCAGCCACATTGGGTTCAAAGTGAGCTGACTTACTTGACTCAACAAAAGAAGCCTGCTGGAATTGGTCAAACCCACATAAACATCAGAGATAACTCTCACTACCCCAGAGCCATGCTTGGGACCAACTGGGAGGATGGTTACATTCAAGAATTCACTGCAGAGTGACATTAGCAAAATAGCAGAATAAGAGATTTCTACTATCATCTGCCTACAGAAACATCCATTTTGACCAATACCCATAAACAAAAATACCATCATGGAAGTTTGAGAGTCCAGTAAAGAAGTTCTAGTACAGTGTTAGGGCAAAAAAAAATCCAAGAATAAACACATTGAGGAAAGTAAGAAAAATTTCACTTTACCCGTGTCACCCCTTCTCAAGGAAGCACAGTTCAGTGCCAAAAGAGACCCCGTTGGCCCATAATTTCTCCCAAGTTAGAAAGTGAGAGTGCTATGAGTGAGCACTCAGCTTTCCCAGCCATGTGGGATGCCTCCCAAGAGGCCCACTTCTTTCTCATTTCACCCAGAATACTAATGTGATCTGTGTGGCTGAGTGCTTGGAGAAGCTGGGAACAAGGAAGAAAGGCCACAGACCTTACTAACCACTCCATGGACTCCATCAGGAAGCCTATCCATGAGCTGCTTGGGGCCAGGCTTTACCTGCAGAACAACAACAACTGGCCCAGGAGCACTACAAATGCACTGAGTCCCTCCCCAAATGCTGACTTCCTGCACAACCTCATGGACAACAACTGCTGTGGAATTGAGAGAAGGTACACAAACTTCACCGTTTCAGGGCGCCATCCTAGAGAAAACAAATGGGAGGCTTTCATCACCCAGCCTGGCTTTGCAGAATTGAGAGAAGGCATACAATCTTAGAATTCCCACCAAGAGGGAACAAGAGGTAGGAAGTGGGCACGTCCATAGAAAAAAATCTGAGAGAGTCTGAAAATCTATAGTTGGGCTGATTGTCAAAGGTCTTTCTTTTCCAAAGCCAGTCAGTAAAGACTGTAGGAAGTGACTGCTTCTGCAAAAGTGAAGACAGCAACACTGGACTTCAGGGTACACAAAAATTCAAGAAAACAGGACATCATCAATGGAACCCTAAAATATTCTAGTAAGTGACCCCAAAGAAATTATGATCTATTAATTGCCTAACAAAGAATGAAAAATAATTGCTTCAAGACATCTCGGTGAACTACAAGAGAACACAGACAACTCACCAAATTTAGGAACACAACACGTGAGCAAAACAAGAAGTTTGACAGACTTAGAAATCATAGAAAGAACCAAATAGAAATCCGGGGGCTGAAGAATATAATGAATGAAATGGAAAAATGCAATAGAGAGAGTCAATGGTAGACTTGGTCAAGCAAAAGAAAGAATCTGTGAATTTGAAGACAAATCATTTGAAATGGTCCAGTTACAGAAGAAAATAAAAAGGAGTGAAGAAAGCCTATGGGATTTATAGGACACCACCAAGAGAGCTCACATTAGCATTACAGTGCTCTCAGCAAAAGAAGAGAAAAAGGAGAAGAAAGCTAATTTAAGGTAACAATGACTGAAAACTCCACAAATCTGGAGAGGATATGGACATACAGGCATAGGAAGCTTGAAGTCTTCAAATAGTTTCAACCCAAAGAAGACTTCACAAGGACACATTGTAATCAAACTGTCAAAAATCAAAGACAGAGTACTTTGAAAGCAACAAGAGAAGAGAAGCTCATCAAATACATGAGAATTCCCCATAACTATATCAGCAGATACATCAGCAGAAACCATGTAAGCCAGGAGACAGTAGGATGACATATTTAAAGTGTTGAAAGAAAAAACAAAAAACCTGCCAACCCATAATACTGTACTCAGAAAATCTGTCCTACAGAAATGAGGAAGAGATAAAGACTTTCCCAGACAAACAAAAGCTGAAGAAGTTCATTTCTTCTTCAAGAAATGAAGGAATAAACAAGGAATAGATATATTTATATGAGACAAAATAGACTAAGTTAAAAACTATCACAAGAGACAGCATCATTATTTGATGATTAAGGAGTCATCCATCAAAAGGATATTACAATTCTAAATACATATGCACCCAATATCAGAAAGACTAAATATATCAAGCAAATATTATCAGTTCTGAAGGGAGAACTAGACAGCAATATAATTATAGCAGTGGAGCTGAATACCTTACTATTGACAACGGATAGCTCATCCAGACAGAAAATTGATAAGGAAATAGAACACTTGAACTACTCTTTAGATCAAATGGACCTAACAGGATATGCAAAACAGTTGATTCAACAGCAGCAGAATGCACATTCTTTTTAATCACACATGGAAAGATGGAAACCCTTATACATTGCTAGTGGGAAGGTAAATTGGTATAGTCATTATTTTTTAAAGAAAGTATAGAGAGTGATCAAAAAATTAAAAATAGAAATACAATACGACCCAACAATCCCACTTCTGAGTATATCTACAGAGGAAATGAAAACAGTATGTCGAAGAACTTGCACTTGCATGTCAAAGAACATGCACTTTCCTGTTCATCATATTATTATTCACAATAACCAAGATACAGAAACAACCTACATGTCTGCCAGTGGAAGGCTATATAAAGAAAATGTGATACACACACTATAGTCTCTGCTTACCCCCTCTTATTCACAGCTTTACTTTCTGGGGTTTCAGTTACCCCTAGTCATCCATGCTCTAAAAATAGATGAGTAAAGTACAATAAGATATTTATATATATAGAGAGAAAGACCACATATACCTAACTTTAATTACAGTCTATTGTTATAATTGCTCTATTTTATTCTTATTGTTCTCGATTTCTTACAGGGTCTAATTTATATATTAAACTTTATCATAGGTAATTATGTATAGAAAGAAACATACTGTGTGTGTGGTGTGTGTGTGTGTATATATATATGTATGTATGTGTGTGTGTGTGTGTATATATATATATGGTTTGGTACTATCTGTGGTTTCTGACATCCACTGGAGATCTTGGAACACATCCCCATGGATAAAAGAGGACTACTGTATATATAATGGAATATTATTCAGCCTTAACAAAAGAAAAAATCCTGCCATTTGCAACAACGTGAATGAATCTGAAGAACATTAAGCTAAGTGAAATAATCCAGACACAAAGAGACAAATACTGAATGATCTCACTCATATATGGAATCTTAAAAAACAGAATATAATAGAAACAGAGAGTAGAAGAATGGTTACCTACCAGTGGTCAAGTCGTAGAGGAAATAAGGAGCTGCTGGTCAAAGGGTACAAACCTCCAGTTGTGAGATGAGTCAGTTCTGGAGACCTAATGTACAGGATTGTGATTACAGTTAATAATAATTTTATTAAATACTAAATTTGCTAATAGAGTAAATCTTAAGTATTCTCACTACACACACATACACACAATGGTACCTATGTGAGGTAATGGTTGTGTTAATTAGCTTGATTGGGGTAATCATTTCAGAATGTGTACATACATTAAAACATTGCATTGTATACCTTAAATATATACAAATTTTAGTAGTCAATTTTACTGAAGAAGGAGGAAGGGAAGGAGGAAGGCAGGAAGAAAAGAACAAGGGAGGGAGGGAGGGAGGAAGGAAGAAAAAAAGGAAAGGAAAAGAAAGGAAAGGAAAGGAAGAAAGGAAGGAAGGAAGAAAGGAAAATAATGGCAATAAGCAGTAAAAATAATTAATAAAACAAATTCTAATATGAATTCCTCAGTCCAAGCTAATTAAGAGGTTGCAACCACCATTGGTAAATGGTTTTCCTGCGGCACCTGAGAAGCTATTCAGTGCCATCTGCTGGTGTGGCAGCATCACTGCAGGCTGAGGGCTCACTTCACACCTTTATGAAACACTTTTAATTTTTTAGTAGAGACGGGGTTTCACCATGTTGCCCAAAGTGGTGTCAAACTCCTGAGATCAGGGGATCCGCCCACTTTGGCCTCCCAGAGTGCTGGGATTACAGGTGTGAGCCACTGCGCCTGGCCTCTTCATTCTAACTTAAGTTAGCAAAAGAGCCAGTCTTTTGATCCTGAACCTTCTGACTATTTTGTTTCTCTCAGTTGGTTTAGATTCAAGGGGAGAACCCCCTCAAACCCTAGACTTGTGTCCCGGTTCACTGCTCAATAGATGTCTGTGACCATGAGTCAGTGATTCAATCCAAGTGTCTGTTTTCTCATCCACAAAATGAGGATAATAGCACAAACTACCTCTAGAATTGTTTGGCAGGAAGACATGTTATAGCCTAAGGAATGTTCTTGCTGAGTGACTGGCACACTCTAAGTACTCAAGAAATGTTGCTTATTATATTTATAACTAATATTTTAAATTTGTTTTTATACTTTATTGTTATAATTTTAATCTTTGCTGCAAAAATTGATTGCTTTGTTTCTTTTTTAAACCCATTCTTTCAGCACTGACATGGGCTAATGCCCCAAACCCATCTCTACCCCAATCTCTGTGGAAAGGGATTTGAGGCATTAGCTGATATTGGTAAAGATGGGTTTGGGTATTAGCTGATGTCAGTAGAAATGGGATTGGGGTATTACTGATATCAGTAGAGATGAGTTAGGGGCATTAGCTGATATCAGTGCTGAAAGAACTGGTTTAAAAGGAAAACACAGCACTAAAATTCTAGGGCAAAGATCGAAATTGGACTATTGTCAGAACATAGAAAATAAGAGAAATCCAATTGTATAAAGGAAGAAACAAGTTTTACAATGTGTGTGTGTGTTCTACGAGGGAGTGCAAGAGTCAGGTAAATCAATACCTCGCAAATTGCCAGCACTCAGAGGTTGGCAGGTTATCGCTTCCAGAGAGAGAGGAGAGAATGAGCAGGCTTTAGAAGTGTGCTTTCCAGGAACACCACAGACAGGCACAGATGGTGCCCATGTAGGAACGCTCGGCTACAGGTCTAGTAGACGGAGACAGATATTTGTAACAAAGACCTGTTGGATAGGGTGCCATAGCTACTTTCCTATTATAGATGATCACCCCAAATAGTTCCTGCAAGGTTAAGCTAGAAGTTTTTTACATGAAGTTGAGGAAAAGCAGTTAGCACACGTGAATGATGACGATGATTATGATATCTGACAATACCAACTAATATTTATTGATTCCTATATACTAAGCTAAACAACATACATTCCTTATCTTGTTTTATCTTCATAATGATCTTATGACATGGATACAATCTTAACTCCCCTGTTTTGCAACTGAGACAACTATACTCAGAGAGGTTAAGTGACTTGCCACATTCTCATAGCTAGTGACTTCTAGATTTGAGCTCTCAACCTGGTTTATTGGAGAGGGAGAAAAATTCTTAGATAAGATATAAGAGATTATTCTGTAAAAATACAGTGGTAGAAGGAAACCACTAATAAGTGGATTTTGAAAGGTCTCAACAACAGAGAAAAAGAGAGAAAGCTTTATACTCAGAATTACAGATTGATTTGAAGTGCTTTTGTAGATTATTTTGAACATGCTGAGAAAAGAAAACTATTCCCTGCTTTTAGAAATGCTAAGAAAAATCCCGAACACCACAGGAATAAGAGATGTCCAAGGGTTATTAATATCTCCCTACTATACTCACAGAAATGGCCATGGAGTCGCCTGGGGACATGTGCTTATTTTTCCTTGAGCATGTATCTAAGAGAAGCTGGAGAGTCTACCAAGATTACCAAACCTGCTAATTCACAACAATACAAATAACATATCCAGGAGATATATCATTGTGAAGCTAAGTAAATTAGAAGTCATGCTAATTTTCATTACTTTCTGTTGATAGCCATAGCTTTCAAGATACATGGTGTATAATAAAGCAAATTATTAGCCATACACCTGGTATAGGCAAAAAGTCTTGGTTCTCTGAACCGTAACCAACAGCAGTACAATGAATACTTTCAAAGGGATTACAAAGAAAAGTAAACCAGTATTATAAAAAGCACTGTGCTCACACACTGTAGAGAAAATAATAATAATCATCTTTCCCCTAAAAGTTGTTCATTACACACACACACACACAAATATTTGTAAAATATATTTTCTAAGACATATAGAAAATAGAGCTTTTAAATTATAAGAATTTACTATGCCAAATTTATATCAGATTAAAGTATCTAAATAAAAGGAATGGATTTTTTTTTTAAGCAAAATACAACTGATCAAAATTACCAAGATATAGAAAACCTAGAAAGACTATATTTTATGGAAGAAATGCTATCAGTAGTCAAAATTTACACCTAACTCAAGCCCAGAGGATTTTTTAAAAGATAAGTTCTATTGAAACTTAAAATAATAATTCTGGTGGTATTTAAACTATCCCAAATACTTTTTTAAGAGTTGGAGAATGAACTGAATACAAATTCCTGCTGACTCAAATTCCTGCTGACATTTACTGACTCAACCCCTTAGAAAAGATATTGTTTAAGGAATTATTTCATAAAAGACCTGGAAAGCAAAAGGGCACACTAGTGATCATGAAGAGGTCCATGAAAGAAACATAACATGGGACTGGGTTAACAGAAGAAACCACTGTCTAAAGCACGTGAGAGGACTGTTAGGAAAGGTGCCATGGCTCTGAAGGTGCTTAAAAATTAAAGGTAAGGATATAGGGGGTTAGAAAGACCCCTGGCAAAACATCTAGGTGAGTGGTTAAAGAAATATATTTTAACTGTCCACATGGGTTGACCCCATAAGATGATCACATCCCATGTTCATTTGTATCAAGAAGTAGCCAGCAGAACATCAATCTTCAGGCTAAAATTATGAATATAGGTATTGGGGGAAGCAAGGAAGGGTAATGTATTAGATAACTTACAGCACCCAAGAAGAAGAAGGAAACCCATAGCCTCCAAAATAGCTATACCTCCTTGAAGCAGATTTATGGTTTCAGGACCCCAAATCACCTGAAGCAGGATTGTTTCCCCAAAGAAAACCACATCCACTAAAAATAGAATAAGGAGAGTCTTATATAAAAATGAATGCACAAGCAAGAAACACCCAATATTGTGGAAATTCATTATAAAAAACAGCACTAATTCAACAACCAGAATACTAAAAAACTAGTTAAAAGAGCAAACTGAACAATTAATTAAAATAAATCAAAGTAATAGCCTCAGAGTGTTACGACAGAATATCATGTGAATTAAATAAGAACAGGTTATAAATGAAGAACTAAGAAAGTAGGTTATGCAATTGCTATAGAGACCCAATTGATGGGCCAGATAGTCCATCAATTTGAATCACTGGAAGAGTGAATGAATGAATTTGAAGATCTAGCTGAGGACTTCTCTCAGAATGCAGTGCAAAGGTATAATTAGAGAGTATGAAAGGAGAATTAATGGAAAGGGAAAATTAATGCAGATATTTTGAAATCCATTCAATAGGAGAAAAGAGAGAATTTTTAAAGAAAAATTTAAAGGAAATAGAGAATTAAAAAAAAAAATTTAAGTCCAAGGACTGAACAATGACAAGTCTTTTCAGATTGAATAGGCACAGTGAACACTATCAAGATAAATAAAGATACCATGCCTAGGTACCTAAAAATAAAATTGTCAAAAACCAGTGTCACAGGTTGGGTTTCCAAGGCAGCAAATTCAGAATCTGAGATGTTCAAGTAGTATGTTTTCTGGAGATTGCTCTTAGGGACACTTGTGAGAAGGCAAGGGAAGCAGGACTAAGCAGAGAGAGAAGTTGAACAGAAATGCAGTTGCAAAAGTGGCCTCAGCAGATCTCACAGGGAGCTCTGAAGGTAATAGAAGGCCCTTCAGAAATACAATTACATTTTAACAAAATTATTGGAAAGAAAAAAACTATAGTGTCAGAAAGCAGATTATTTGTTGCAAGGGAGAGAACTGACTACAAAAGAGATAATGGAACATTTTAGGGATGATGGGAATTGTCCTATATTACGATTATATATATTTGCCAAAATGTATTTAATAATATACATTAATTTAATACATTTTATTGTGTGTAAATCACACCTAAATAAAGTTTATTCTAAAAAGAAAATGAGTTCTGAAAAATAAAAATATAAGAACATTGGAGGATCAATCCGGGAGACTCATTATCCAATTAACAGGCATTTCAGAAGGACACAGAAACCCCAAGATGAGAGTTATGCAGTTGGTTTAGAGTGGGTTAGCAGATTACACCAAGATTCACATGCAGTCGTGATAAAGATAAAAAGATCCTGTGTGTTCTTTACCCAGTTTCCCCCAATGGTAACATAATATAAAACTATAGTACACTTTTACAACTAGAATACTGACATTGACATAATCCACCAATCTTAGTTTTATTTGTACTTACTTATGTGTATGTGTGTGTGCATGTGTATTTAGTTCTATAAAATTGTATTATATGTATATGCACTGATTTATGTATCTACCACCACAATCACTTGTCTGTTTTCCATTTCAATAATTTTGTCATCTCATGAGTGCTATATCAATTAAACAACATTGTATGTAAACTTTTAGGATAGGCTTTTTAAAAATCAACATCATCCTCTTGAGATTTATTCAAGTCCTGTGTATCAGCAGCTTTTTCCTTTTTATTGTTGAGTATTATTCCATAGTATGGATGTGCCATGATGTGTTTAACTCTTTATCCACTTAAGAACATCTACATTATTTCCAGTTTGGGTTATTACCAATAAAGCTGCATGAAAACTTTCATGTAGAGGTGTTTGTATAAACATAAGTTTTCATTTTTCTGAGATAATTGCCCAAGCATACAGTTGCTGGTTCATATGGTTAACTGCATGTTTTGTCTCCTAAGAAACTGCCAAACTGTTTTCCAGAGCGTACCTTTTTATATTTCCATTAGCAATGTATAAGTAATCCAATTTCTTTACATCCTCACCAGCATTTGGTGTTATTTCTATTTTTCTAATTTTAAATATTCTGATAGGTGTGTTGGACAGAATTTAAAACAAAAACCTTATGTTCATCTCAATAGATGCAGAAAAAGCTTTTGATAAAATCCAATATGCATTCATGATAAAAGCACTCATCAAATTAGGATTTGAAGAAACATACCTCAAAATAGTAAGAGCCATCTATGACAAACCCACAGCCAACAACATACTAAACAGGCAAAAGCTGACGGAAACATTCTTCTTAAGAACTGGAACAAGGCAAGGATGCCCACTCTCACCACTCTTATCAACATGGTACTGGAAGTCCTAGCCAGAGCAACCAGGCAAGAGAAATAAATAAAAATTATCCAAATAGGAAAATAGGAAGTCAACCTCTCTCTCTTTGCTGATAACATAATTCTATACCTAGAAATCACCAGAGACTCTGCAAGACGGCTCTTGAAACTGATAAATGACTTCGGTAAAGTTTCAGGATACATAATCAACGTACAAAAATCAGTAACGTTTCTATACACCAATAACATTCAAGCTGAGAGCCAAATCAAGAACGCAATTCTATTTGTAATAGCCAAAAAAATGAAATACCTAGGCATACATCTAACAAAGGAAGTGAAAGACCTCTACAAGAAGAACTACAAAACACTAATGAAAGAAATCATAGATGACACAAACAAATAGAAAAACAGTCCATGCTCACAGATTGGAAGAATCAATATTGTTAAAGTGACCGTACTGCCCAAAGCAATCTACATATTCAATGCTATTCCTATCAAGGTACCAACATCATTTCTCACAGAATTAGAAAAAACGATTCTAAATTTTGTATGGAACCAAGAAAGAGCCCAAATAGCCAAAGCAATCCTAAAGAAAAAGAACAAAGCCAGAGCATCACATTACTCGACTTCTAACTATCATATAAGCTACAGTAACCAAAACAACATGGCACTGGTACAAAAATAAACACATAAGCCAACAGAATAGAATACAGAACCCAGAAATAAAGGCATACTCCTACAGTCATGTGATCTTTGACAAAGTCAACAAAAAAAGGAACAGGGAAAAAAACTCCCTATTTAATAAATGGTGCTGGGAGCCACATGCAGAAGAATGAAGCTGGACCCATACCTTTCACCATGTACAAGAATTAAATCAACATGGATTAAGGACTTAAATGTAACACCTCAAACTATAAGAATCCTAGAAGAAAACCTACGAAGCACCATTCTAGATATTGACCTTGGGAAAGAATTTTTGACTAAGTCCTCAAAAGCAATTGCAACAAAAATAAAAACTGACAAGTGGGACCTAGTTAAACTAAATAGCTTCTGCACAGCAAAAGAAACTATCAACAGAGTACACAGATAACCTATAGAATGGCAGAAAATATTTTGCACTATAATCTGACAAAGATGCAATATTGAGAATTTGTTGGAAACTTAAACAATTTAACAAGCAAATATACATAAAACCTCATTAAAAGCTGATAAAAAACATGAACATACACTTCTGTAAAGAAGACATATGCATGGCCAACAAACATAAAAAAATGCTCAACATCACTAATAAGGAAGTGCGAATCAAAACCACAGTGAGATAGCATCTCACACCAGTCAGAGTGACTATTATTAAAAGTCAAAAAGCAACCGATGCTAGAAAGGCTGTGGAGAAAATGGAATGTTTATACACTGTTGGTGGGATTGTAAATTAGTTTAGCCACTGTGGAAAGCAGTTTGGAGATTTCTCAAAGAACTTAAAACAGAACTACCATTTGACCCAGCAATGCCATTACTGGGTATATATCTGAAAGAAAATAAATTATTCTACCAAAAAGACACATGCACTTGTATGTTCATCACAGTACTATTCCCAATAGCAAAGACATGGAATCAACCCATCAATGATAGATTGGACAAAGAAAATGTGGTACATATACACTATGGAATACTATGCAACCATAAAAAAGAATGAAATCATGTCCTTTGCAGCAACATGAATGTAACTGGAGGCCATTACCCTAAGCAACTGAACATAAGAACAGAAAACCAAATACCACATGTTCTCACTTATAAGTGGGAGCTAAACTTTGGGTACTCATGGACATAAAAATGGCAACAATAGTGGGGACTACTAGAATAGGGAGGAAGGGAGGGGGTAAGGGTTGAAAAATTATTGGGTACCATGCTCACTCTGGGTGATGGGATAAGTCATACCCCAAACCTGAGCATCACTTAGTATACCCATGTAACAAATCTGTACATGTACCCCCTGAATCTAAAATAAAAAATGAAAATATTTTAAGATTATAAAAAATTAAAAAATAAATTAGTTGGGCATATTTGTGTAAACCTATTTCTGGGTTTTTTATTGTATCTCATTGATCTATGTGTGTCTCTTTCCAACTATCTTCCTCAATTTACTGGCTTTTGTGAGTAAAGTTTTATTGGAATATAACCTGCCTATTTATTTACATATTTTCCGTGCCTGTTTTTGTATACAAAGGCGGAGTTGAGTAGTTGAGACAGAGACTACCTGTCCCATAAAGCCTGAAGTATTTAATATCTTGTCCTTTACAGAATATCCGTTGGCCTCTGGTTTAAACAACAATTGCACCAAACAGAAGCAGGAGGACAAAGGGTTTTAGGAGAGAAATCTCCAGAAAGAAAATGGACTAACAGTTTAACTGATGTGTTTTGTCATATTAAGAAGAGTTTCATGGTTAGAAGAATTTGTGCAAGTACATAAAAAATTAAGCAAATAACGAAAGTTAACTATTAACACCAACGAAAATGGTATTAGAAATGAAAAACAAATCATAGTATACCATGTGATTCATCTGTGAGAAACATTTATATGATCCTAGTGTGGAAGGCAGAATGATGCTCCTCTTCCTCCAAAGATGTCCATGCCCTAATCCCCAGAATCTGTAAATATGCTACCCTTTGTAGCAAAGGGGATTTGCAGATATAACTAAGAATCTTGAAATGAGAAACTATTCTTGATTATCCAGTTGCGGCTGATGTAATTTCAAGGGCTCTTCTAAAAGAGAGAGGCAGAAGGCTTATAGTGAGAGGTGTGCAATTAAAACAGAAGCCAAATAATCAGAGAGAGATTTGAGGATGTTACATTGCTGACTGAACATAGAAGACAGGGCCACAGCCAAGGAAAACAGAAGACATTTAGAAGTCAAAGGAAACAGATTCTCCCCTACAGTCTCCAGAAGGAACCAGCCTTGCTAACACCTTGACTTTATCCCTATGGACTAATTTTTACTTTTGACCTAAAACTATAAAATAATAAATTTGTGTTAACTGAGCCATTAATTTGTGGTAATTTGTTAATGTAAAACCCTATAATTGACCAAAATTGTGATCTTCCAAATGGAAGAGAAGGGGAAAGATGTGTGAGAGAGAGAGTGTGTGTGTGTGTGTGTGTGTGTGTGTGTGTGTGTGTATACATGGGTGGGGGATAGAGTAAGAGAAATAATCACTTATCTTCCTAAATAGTAAGCCAGTAAATAATTTATGAAATAGAAATATCAAAACAGCTAATAAGTATATCTAAAAGCAAAACTTGAGTAAGGAGAAGAAGGATGTAGGGGATTGCCAATTTTTATTATAAGTTGTGTCAGATTGACATGCCATTAATCTATGTTCCTATATTGTTTTCATTAAAAATATAAAATAAAAGTAACTTCAAAGGTTATTGTTGTAGACTGAATATTTGTGTTGCCCCCATCTTCATATCTTGAAATCCTAATCCCCAATGTGGTGATATTAGGAAGTGAGGCTTTTGAGACATGATCAGATCATGAGGACAGAGCCCTCACGAATGGAATTAATGCTCTTTTTTATAAAAATGAACCCCAGAGACTTTTGCTTTTTCTTACTTGTGAAAAATGAGAGTTCAGCAATCTGTAATGCAGAAGAGGGCTTCACCAAAACCTGACCATGCTGACCCCCTGATCTCAGACTTCTAGCCACCAAAGCAGTGACAGATAGATTTGTTGTTTATAAGCCACCCAGTATATAGCGTTTTGTTACAGCAGTCCAAATTAAGACAAAAATTGGTACCAAGAAGTGAAGGTGTTGCTGTAACAAACATCCAAAAATGTGGATGTGGCTTTGGAACTGAGTAATGAGTGGAGGCTGAAAGAGTTTTTATGTATATGCTAGAAAAAGCCTAGATTATCATGAATGGCCATTTGAAGGCAATTCTGGTGAGATCTCAGAAACCAAAGAGGAGAGCTGTAGAGAAAGCTTCTGTCTTAGACAATACAACGACCAGAATATTGGTAGAAATATGGATGGTAAAGACCATTCGGATTATCTCTCAGATGGAAATGAGGAACATGTTATTGGAAATGGGAAAAAAGGCACTTCTTGTTATAAAGTGGCAAAGAACTTGGATAAACGGTGTTTGAGTTCTAGTGTTTTATGAGAGATAGAACCTCTGAGCAATGAAATCAGATATTTAGCTAAACAGATTCCTAAGCAAAGTGTCGAAAGAGTGGCTTTGTTCCTCCTGACATCTTATAGGAAAATACAAGGGGAAATAAATTAATTGAACATGAAAGTTAAGCAAGCAAAAAGGAGCCAAAATTAAAGATTTTGAAATTCTCAGCCTGTCCATTATACAAAAAATAAGAAAGTATATTTGAGACACAACAATAAAGATGTGACAGACTGAGCACTTAGTAAGGATATCAGGCTGGGTGCAGTGGCTCATTCCTGTAATCCCAATGCTTTTGGAGGCTGAGGTGGGAAGATTATACGAGACCAGGAGTTTGAGACCAGCCTGGGCAACACAGGAAGGAGAGACACAAATTTATAAATTCAAGAACTTCATAGAACCCCAAGCAGGATAAATTTGAAGAAAATTTCCTAAGCACATTATAGTCAAACTACTGAAAACTAAAGATAAACAGAATATCTTGAAAGCAGCCAGGAAAGACTGGCATAGAACATAAAAGAGGAGCATGATTTAAATGGCAGCTGACTTCTTTTTGGAATAATGGAGGCCAGAAAACAGAAGAACAGTATCTTTCAAGTCCTTAAGGAAAATAACTGTCAACACAGAATTCTATATCCAACAAAATAAATTTCAAGAATGAGATAAAATATAGCAGTTTCTGATAAAATAAGTTAAAAGAATTTTTGTCAGTGCATTCACACTGCAAGAAATACTTTGTGATTTTTACTGTTATGGTTTTCTAATTTTGTCTTGAGATCTCTCTGTCCAGATGGGCCATACGCCAAGATAGCCACTCTCTAGGAGAATCTAACTGGGGAAGAAAGTTAGGTTCAGTTGTCTGTGTCAGGGGAGACACAATGAGGATATGAAACCAAAATGCATGAAACCGAAGAGCATTGAACTGAGATTTGATCTCCTTCCCATGAATTTGCAGTTTGAGCTCTATCAAGTAAACTTTATTATTCAGAGGACCGAGAGAGATTAGGGGTGCTGATGAGAGACTGACAAGAAGGCTATAGATATCAAGGATCTCAACCAGAGGTGGGGAGTGAGAGAGAAAGGGTGAGAGAGAACCTGTGGGGCTATGCCATTATTAAGATCCATAGGCATTATCATTTATGCTTTCCTGAGGGGGCTATGGATCGTCTTAAGGAAGGAGACTACTTCTACTCCTGCTGCCCTCCTCCCCCCACCTTGCCTAGTTCACAAGACAGAAGAAAAGAGAGAAAGCAAGAAGTTAGAAAGAAACAAAAGTAAGATAAATAGCCAGACAACCTTGGTACCACCACCCAGCCCTAGGAGTTAAATAATAATGACAACAATAACATCAACCCCTGACCTAAGCTACTTGTGTTATCTGTAAATTCCAGATATTGTATGATAAAGCATTGCAAAACTTTGTTCTGTTAGCTGATGCATGTAGCCCCCAGTCATGTTCCCCACACTTGCTCGATTTATCACTACCCTTTCATGTGGACCCCTTAAAGTTATAAGCCTTTAAAAAGGCCAAGAATTTCTTTTTCAGGGAGCTCGGCTCTTAAGATGCAAGTCTGCCAATGCTCCTGGCCGAATAAACCTCTTCCTTGATTAATCCAGTGTCTGAGGAATTTTTTCTGTGGCTCATCCTGCTACAGTCTAGTTAAAAAAAAAAAAAAAACACTCAGGAAAGGGGGAAACTTATTTATATGACTCTGGTGTTAACCATAGGTTTTATCATGGTCAGCAGCTATGGAGTGTGTTGGGCTTGGGGTCAGTGAGATGAGGAAGGAGGCGGCTATATAATAAACAACCACACAGGGAAAGGAAGCTTTAACTAGGCCAAAGGCAGTGGAGTATGACTGCTTTCAACAACTTCTATCAGGTCTAAACATGGATGTCAAGGCAGCAACTATATAAACAAATTTATGACACACTTGTCAACAAGCCTTTCATGTGATTCTGATACATGCTAATGTTAGGAAACAACTGATATAAAGAGAAATTTAGTACCATATACAACGTTAATATAGAATGTCTTCTCTGTCCTTTTTAACTTAAAGTTCTATAACTGCATGATTTAATGACATGCAAGAAGGAAGTTTGGCTGGCTGAGCTAGACTTCAGCTATTGTTAGTGTGGGAAATATACTTTTATGAACCATGGATACAAATGCTGCTGCTCCTGGGTTCAAGTGAAAAAGCACAGTATAGGGTCTCCAAAAATTCCCAGACTCTACCTAAAGCCTAGCACTATTCTGGCACCCTAAGGATTATTAGGCTTGTTATCATTAAAAAACAATCATTTCTGAAGGCAATGTTAAGTGGAGGGGAAAAAAAAGCCATGGAAGCCACAGCAATGCTCCCTCAAGTAGCTTTGCAAGAATTGCTTGTCAACCAAAGCAGAGAGGCGTGGAAGAGGCAGACACAGTGAGGTCAACAGACTGGTTCGGAGGCATACTTGAGACATCCATTTGGGGATGATTAAATCCAACAGAACCTTTTGGTGTTGGGGGGTTGGTGTGCAATGGAGGATGATTAAGTTCCTGCTTGAGCTACTAGAAAACTTTGGAGTGACTTAAAATATGGCAATAAGGGCAAAAAGTATCTTCATTTAGTGTAGCCAATTGCCATGGAGGTTTAAAAACTCTGCAAAGGACTGGTCTAGTGGTGGGAAAAATAGATGGCAAAAACAATATATAAAGGCTGACAATGTTATTTTTAAAAACAGATGTGGACACACTGGCTACTGGCTATTACATTGCTCATTATAGGACAGAAGTGAATATCATGGTTTCAACGTCAATATGTTGAAGTCCCATGTCTTTATTCATTCTTGTGGAGTACGAGGAAAGAAATTACCCTTCTGCAGTCCACTCAGGGGTGAGGGATAAGAACCTCACTGGAACGTGAGTCACTGTGATGGCAGGAGTGGCAGTTAGAACCCGGTGGAAGAATTGCACAGATCTGGAATTAAGTCTCTGATTACTGGCTCACCCTTCAGGTGACCCTGAGAAATTTACTTATCCTCTTTGGCCTTCAGTTTCCTCATCTGTCCAATGGAGACTATAACGGTCTCCACTGATAGGATATGATTGTTGCTGCTATTCTCTCCAACCAGTTTGACATTTTACTTTCTAAAAGGAAACACAAAGTTTCTTAGTCTGTGATTCTCCTCTTCTCTAGAAGACATTATTGATAAATTCTGAGGTACACAGAGATGACAGCTGGGAAGAACTTGAAGCAAAATAGGAGAGGGTTCGGTTCTGGGCACACAAAAGATTAGTGAAGAGCACCAAGGCGGCCACATTGCTTGTGATTCCATATGTCCTTCCTTCTTCTGTGCTTACCTATCACAGAATTCACACTGCAGTTTTTGTGTTTGAAGGAAAAACATACATCATTTTCAGAATCAGTGCTTGTACTAGTTGCCAGGATCATTTTTGTGACACCAACCCCACCAGGGACTTTGTAAAGCTAAGAAGTGTTTTCTCGCGCACTGCGCTAGTCAAAAGAGTGGTTTCATTTGAAAATCCACCTGTCCAGGCAGGCCAAGGTAAATCTATCTCTTTAGGAAAGTAACTTAGATTTGGGGATACAGCTAGAGCATGCTCAGGGGAATTTGTAGCTGCACACAAATATAAATCTTATCTTGAGGGTCTTTCCTTCTGAATTCCTCAGGAAATTTTGCTTTATGACTTAACCTTCAGTTTTTCTCCTTCTTCCTGCCCAAAATGGATCTTGGTGTTTTTGACATCACTTCTAACTATACTTTCCACACCTTGGATTAATAAAATGTGCTCTTTCCTCCCTTCTCTTCCTTTCATCCTTTCCTTCCTCTCTCCTTCTTTACCTCCCCCTTCTCTTCTAACTTCCTTCCTTCACTCCTTCCTTGTAATTTTGCAGTGTATTGCAAACTTTCAGTATAGTTTGCGAAAAGATGAATTGAACTTCCATGTACTGACTGCTCAGTTTAAGAAATACAATTTTACAAACAAAAATAAGCTCCCTGGTTACCGTCTCCAATCCAGTTCCTCTCCTCCTCCCTACCAGAGGCATCCACTACCCTGAATTTTGATGTTAATCATTATTATGTATGAAATTAAAATTTTATCACATATGTATGTAACCATGCACAACATAGTAATGTTTTGAAGGTTTTCAAACTTTATATGCATAGTTTCATACCGTTTAAATCCTGCAAGTTCCTCTTTTTTCTCAACATTTTGTTTTTGAGAAAGAGCTTTCATTTTTTTGTTTGCTAAATGACATTTTAAAAGCTAGAAGATGCTTCTATCATTTATAAGAAGTGGCACTTCAATACCCCAACTTAGAAATTATCTCACAACAAAGAACAATCCTTTGTTAAACTGTACACATTTATGTTTATAGAAGGTACTGTCTTGGTTTTGTTATTCTATCTAAACTTGGTGAAAATGTCATTCCAAGCCAAAAACAGTGTACAGGACAGCAATGCTCATATGCAGCACTGCTGACCTCTTTAGTGGCATCTCTGAGTCTATGCATTCTTTCAGGGATCTGTGAAGAATCCTTAGCAAGAAAACCAGGATATCTTAGGGTCCTGGCTTTGAGTTAACTTCAAAGGTAACATTTTGTCTCTGCCCACATTTTGTTACCATGTACACATGTACCAAAAACCAAGCTCCCTAACTATATAAGGAAATTAAAATTAAATAGTGTATTAGTTCATTTTCACATTGCTATAAATAAATTCCCTGAGACTGGGTATTTTAAAAAAAAAAAAGAGGTTTAATTGACTCACAGTTCCACATGGCTGGGGAGACCTCAGGATATTTACTGTCATGGTGGAAGGGGAAGCAGGCATGTATTACATGGCAGCAGCCAAGAAAGAGTGAGCAGGGGAAATGCCAGATGCTTATAAAACCATTAGATCTCATGAGAATCCCCTCACTATCATGAGAACAGCATGGGGGAAACTGCTCCCATGATCCAATCACTTCCCATCAGGTCCCTCCCTCGACATGTGGGGATTACAGTTCGAGATGAGATTTGGGTGGGGACACAGAGTCAAACCTTATCAAATAGGAATTTTCTGGTAAATATGAGAATAAGAATCTTCTAGATGTATGAAGAAAAGGTTGAGACTCCATTTTCTTTCCAATTTCCTTTTTACTGCCTCCTCTTTTTAAACTCATCTCCTTCAAGTCAAACATCACAACTTACATTTCTAGTGCACGTTTGTTTTACTCTTTTTCTATTTGTTTTTTCTTTTTGATGGGCCTTTTTCTTTTCCACTTACATTCCCCTGTTCTATCTATGGGTAGAATACAGTAACTAAAGACACGTGCTCCAGACTGAGACCCATGCTCAAATCCTCCTCCTGCCACTGGCCATTGTTATGATTTTGACAGATTATTTATCCTCTCTCTGTTCCAGTTTTTTCATCTATAAAATGGGATAATTTTACTACCTGCCTTGGGGATTACTATGAGAAGTAGATAAAATAATATAAATACTAACACACTGGGCACAGTGCCTGACCCAGAGTCAATTCCCTAAAGCTATTACAATCATCACCATCTCTTTCCTCTGTATTTTCCATTCTCTCTGATTTCTTGTCAGCTAATCCTCCACATGCCTTTATTCACCTCACCTCCTCTAACTCCTTGGATCTCAATGCAGGTGTGCTCAGGCTCCCTTTCTCTAACAGAGAGGATCCAGAAATGGAGTAGAGTCCTGACAAGAATCAGCAGCAGGTTGTATCCATATAGTTACAAACCCACCAACATGGATGATCAGGCAGAAACAGGTTTTGTGATTTGCTCAATCACTAAAGTATGCTCTTTGTCATTCCATTATGGTCCCACTCTAAAGGATCACGTATTGCTCCCTGAGGCGCAAAGAGCAGCAGAGGCTGATTTGAATATCAAAAAACAAAACAAACAAACAAACAAAAAAACGAAAGAAAGAAAACCCGAATAAGCCAAACCAGATGATCCCACATGAACTCAGACCTCAGTACACTCACAACCCTCAACCCCCAGGATGGTCCTCAGAGGGGTCGTCTCAGTCATCTCAATATCCTGCTGAAGATGAGAGAACTCCTGCGGGAAAGGAAAAGGTGTATGTGGGGGCAGGAGAAGGGGATTTACTATAGGCTAGGACTGCAGGCAGGTGCTTGAGTAAGGGTAACCAACTTAACAATGGGATCTATCTCATCAAGTTCACCTGGGTCAAGGCGTCTCTTCTGCTCATCACCCAAGGGAAAAAAGGGGTATCTGCTCTTTAGAGAATAAGAAGCCCTTTATCAGATCCTCCTAAACCATCTCTGAGAGTGACCTCAGTACAAAATCATGAGTTCAACTGTGCCTGGACCGGAATGCATTAAAAATAGAAATGTAACCCAGACAAGTAATTTGAAATTTCCTAGTAAATCTATTTTAAAGGTATAAGGAAATAAATTAAATTAATTTTGATAACATTTTATTTAACTTAATATATTCAACCTATAATCATTTCAACACATCATCAACATAAAGATTATTAATGAGATATTTTATATTCTGGTGTTTTTTGCTTTGAAATGTGGTGATCACTTTACACTTAGAGCACATCTGCACTTGCACCAGCAACATTTCAAGTGTTTAGCAGCCACACATGGCAAGTGGTTACTGAATTGGACAGCGCAGCTTTTGACCCAGAAGCTTTCTAAGGTATGAACCCGAACGTGTGGCCTGTGCTATCCCGAACCATATGAACAGCAGAAACAGCAAAATGTCTGTTGTTAATTTCAGAGGACACATTTGCTTTACAAAGAAGCAGGTCTTCAGATACATCAAGGGATACAGAAGGCTGGGGCTGGACTCAGATGAGACTCTCTCCCCTGTAGTGGGTCTTCCCCTAGCTGAGTCGCCCCTCTGTTAATATGGAGTGTGCTGCTCAGATCCAACAGCTCAGTGCCCTCCATGCCAACTGGTGAGAATATTCATAGGAAATCATTCATTTCTGCTTGCACTGCTCTGGCTTTATTTTCCTGAAGGGGTTCTTAAAAACAGAACACTATAGAAGCAGCCTCTCTAGAAACAAGTGAAACGGTTTCAAGGAGGAGATTGCATTAAATCATTAAATGTTGCTGATAGGTAAGAAAAGAACCGAAACTTGATCATTGTGGAGGTCAGAGACAACCCCAACTGTGCCCCAGCCAGTGCAGCAAACACTGTCCATATTCAGCTGCAGACTGAGGGAGAAACGTCCAAGCACTTGAGCTGGGTTTCAAAGAAGCATGACAGCATGAGAATGGGAAACAAGCAAATGTTAGGAGGCAGCAGGTCTAAGAAAGGCTGATGGAGGAGAATCAGGACAGGGTCTTCGGGGCCCTGTACACTAGCCAAAGTACCATACCCGTTCAGGCCCCACTCACCTCTCAAGGCTCCCAGCCCCCGAGCATGACCAGGAAACTACTTCAGAGGAGCCACACGACACTCACCCTGTGGCCTGACCCTCGTCACTGCAGCCTTTAGAAGCAGGCTGTGTGCCTGGTCCAGGTGAGCGCACGAGGCTGGCAACAGCTGCTTCTGCAGATTGTCCATCAGGCCTAGAGAAGCAAAGTCTGTGACTGTTATAAACTCTTTCTCTACCCATATGCATTCAATGGCTCTAATGATTACCTCTGATTCATATCAGGTGCCCCCAATGACAACCGAACAGGCAAACATCCACCAAGGACAAGGTGATGAGAAACCAAGGCACAATCAAGCAGCTCCCCTGCCCTCCTGAGCCTGTGGCACCCAATCCTCTGCCACATTAGGCTGCTGCCTCCTCATATCCCCCAGGACGAACACTGTTTTCTGACTTTCAGATTGCTCATATTTCTCATCTGGTGTTGTTACTTTCTCTTGTTTCCTAGAATGGTTATTAATTTGTTCTTTAAACATATTATTTCTGTCATTTCCTGGGTTTGGATTAGGAGGCAGGTAAAAGGAAGGAGGAAGTAGTGGAGGGGCACTATTACTTATCTCACATGTTGGCAGTAAAGAGATACCGACTACAGGACGTCTAACATGAAGTAGAGGTTTGAGGATTTACTGAAACTAATTAAAAAAAAAAACAAAAACAAACAAACAAAAAAACCCCGAAGAACTGAAACTAATAATACAAGGAACAGATCTTACAGTGGAGGAGAGAAGCTGGAAGTGATCTAAATTCCTCATCCTTCCCAATGACTCAGTGGATTTCTTCTAATGTTAGTATAATCATTAAGTAGGAGTACAAACTTAAGTTTACGATGGACTAAAACAGAAATGATTAACTCTTTGCAAGGAGAGAGTAGAGCGAGCCCCACTTCTTAATACAATTACTTTGGGGGTTCAGTTTCACCATATGAATTTTAGGGGGACACCAACATCCAGAGCATAGCAGTATGTCTACACTAGCTACCTCCATTGATGATAAATAAGGTCTCCTCCCTCTCTCTGCCTCAAACACACACACATCAAGTATAATTCAATGTGTTTTAAACGCTTACAATCATTCTTTCCTTTTTGGTGCTCAAATTGTCCCATAGTTTAACCCTGGGAGCCTCCTGGAGTTTCTTTTCAGACGCTTCAAGCGTAAGAGAACGTCAGCTTTTATCCCACAATTATTGTAAACTTTGCTCTTTTGGTTTGATGAGCACAAGAGATCAAAAGAATGTAAATATTTAGTTGCAATAAATTTGGTTTATTAAAATTAGGCATTGTGACACATTAGAGTGGTACTCATGTTGTTGCATGTTTTCTCTCCTTGAAATGATTGGATGAATAGATTAAACTAAAAGCATAATGTATAGTAGATATCAATGTGTGTTTGTTGCTAATGTTGACTTTGACGATAATGATAATAATAGTTTATATTATTGGGTACCTGCAATGTGCCAGGCTGATTTTACTAAGTACTTTAACTCCACTCTACGAGGTAGTTGCTAACAGTATTCATTTTACAAGTTAAGAAATCAAAATACAGAGAAGTTAAATAACTTGTCCAAAGATACAGATCTCATAGTAAGGGCTCATGTTGGGATTTGAATCCAGGCTGTTCAGAGCTCAGTTTCCTAATCGCTGGGATGATCATGATTCCATTAAATTATTGCTGATATATTTATTATTCATTCATTCATTCAGCAATTATATATTGAGTTGCTCTATAGACTACACAACTGAGCCTGGCATTGTAGACACAGAAAAAAATAACAGCAGAACTCAGCCCTTAAAATGGAATCAAATGGACATTCTCCCTTGACAAACATCCTCAGGACATGCTATCTAATTTATTCTTCCAAGTTTGTCCTGCTTAGTAGCAGGCCCCAGCTAACTCTCTCAGACCTCAAACTTTTCCTAGGGCCGAAACACTTCTGGTAACCCTCACTCTCCCCCAAAAGACCAACAAGGAAGATTTACTGGGCTCACATCCAGTTGTGGCTTACACAGAGAGCTGTCGAGAAGATGAGGGAGAAGGGAATGAGAAACCATCTCTTGGTCGGGGGAAGTGGGAAGGTGCGTACCAGGAACTGTGTAGTGTATTCAACAGTACGTGCTCTTACTGTTCCCAAACTCTTTTCCCTGAAAGGTATGTGGCATTATCTTAGGTTTGCAAATGTAAAACAAATTCACGAAAGTTAAATGACTTATCAAAGATCATGCAGTTCATTAAGTGGTGAAGATTGGGTTTGAATTTAGGAGTATTTAACCAGTTGCAGATGATGTTCTTTCCACATGTCAGATACTTCAAAACATTTGAGATCAGGCTATGGTGTGCTGGAGATGACTTGTATCATCTAGCAAGATCTGAATGTATGCATCTATTCCCAATTCCATGTTCAGGGGCATAATTTTGGCAGCTTAAAATCAGCCATGGAAGGGAGTATTTACACAACAGAAATTGGCAGATGCTACAAATCAGGACTTTTATGTCCAGAGAGCAGGTTCTGCACACCACTGTTTATCTGCACACCACTGGGATCTGGTAAACTGGAAGACAAATATTAGAACTAGGTCAGAAATGACTCTTAGCTGGTCTTCATGATGGAGCCAAGAAGAGTTAAATTAAGAGGGTCAGCCAGATAGTAACCAGGTACATCAGTCTAAAAGGGCTCTAACTCAGGGATCAGCAAATTTTCCTGTAAAGGGTCAGATAGTAAATAATTTAGGCATTGCAGGCCACATATTAATCTTTGTTTTATTTTTACAAATCTGTAAAAAGATTTTAAAAAAATTATTCTTAGCTCACAGGCTGCAGGCTGGATTTGGCTGGCAGCTGTTAGTTTGCTGACCCCTGCTATAAACTAGCACCAAATATATAGAAAGACAGAAACTACTCATTACAATTGTTCTCAGAGACAGTGTTCTTTGTCACTGGAAAAAAAAAATTGATAAACTGCTTAGAGTATGGGACATTAAAACAGCACCTGCCTGCCCCTTAAAAAACATAATCAAGTGGCAATGGACTGATACCAAACTACCTTCTGCGTAGGGCAGGTCTCCTGATCGCAGAGCTTTTATTTGGCTTAGTGGAACGTGCAACGTTGAGGTCACAGCTACATTGCTCAAGACATTAGGGGCATCGCTGAGCTTTCTCTGCTGTACCACCATACAGTCTTCATCTTGCCCTCTCCATACACACTGACCAAATATTTGAAAACTGGCACACAATAATTTCTCTGCCCAGGTCCCACCATGCAAGAAGGACATATAAATATCTCTGAGATCCAGGTAATTATGACAGAGGTGAGTAAAGGAGGATACAGAAAACATACCCACCTATATTCCAGAGCATTTTTATTTCATGCCTCATCACTCCTCCTGTCTTCCTGGGGTAATCAATGTACAGGAAATGGAATGATCTCCATTGAGCACCAGAATCCCCTTTTTTCATGAAATGTAGAAGAGGCAGAAAGACCTAGTTTCTTTGGATCCAGAGTAGGTGAAGGGAGAAACAAGCTGCCAGGTAATGAGGCTGCTGATGAAACTTCCATAAGGATTACGAGTTGCCTATCTTGGTAGCTGCTTCCCTGCTCTTCCAATAGCACCCTTTGGTAAAAACCCAGCCAGGTGATAGGTTTAAATGAAAACCGAGGGGGTACATGGACAGGGTGAATGGGCATGTGTAAGTTGTTTGACAGTGGGGAAATAGACTGGAAAGAGGATACTCTAGGTTGTGATTCCTAAATTGGTCGTATTCCCAGGTGCCAACATAGATGTATTAGAATTACATTAAAAGACTAAAATATACAGACTCCTGGGCACCACCCAAGAAAAGTCTGATTTGATTGGTTAGAAGCTAGATGTGGAAATGCATGTTTTTAAAAAGCTCCTTCGGCAGTTGTGGTACACGGGCATGTGGAAAAGTTGACTCTGAATATGCTCTGAGAAGCAAAAGAGCCAGTTCTCAGAGTGTGGTCTGAGGTCATCTATGGAAGGCTCAGGAGGTGTTTTGGTAGTTCTCAAAGAAAAGTATTTAAACATTTTGTTTATTTATACTTCATAAATTTAAATTGTACTTTATGATTTTTCCACAGTTCATATTTTTTATAAAAATTGCTTTCTTAAAAATTGTATATGAATCATAAAGTTTATCTGATCAGTTAATCTTGACTAATATTCAGTTAACCTGGAGTACTTTGGTCTTCATAAACATGTTTTTATTTTACATTACTATGGGTTTTTGTTTACAATTTATTGGTTTCTCTTATGTAATTTTATATCTTCACCATAAAATAAATAAATCAAAGGCTTAAGAGTGAATTGTTGAGTGTAAAAGAGTTTGAAAACATTAGTAACAGAAATGCTTCAACTCAAAATAACTTTTTAAACATACAGAGAAGAGCTTCTTTTCAAATTATCTGTGAATGTGTTGATTTTGCACAATTACGTAAAACAAAATGTGCTAAAAAGAAATAAAAGCATGAATCTCTGAAAATTGAATTTTATTGGATCATTAGTCTATTTGCCTCTTGGGTATTATTTTTGATGAAACTTTCTTAAGTAGTGTCTGCAATAGAAGAAAAATATTTTATGTGTATATTCTTTCCTTCACTTCTAGCAATAAAATCTGTCCACACGAGTGGGCATATTGTATAGGCTTGATAATCAAAATAATCTATCCTCAACCAGTGTTATTGATTTCAGCATGGGCATGTACTCCAAACTGGGACAACCAGAGTCTTCCCTATTGATTGATTGATTGATTGATTGATTGAGACAAAGTCGCCCAGGCTGGAGTGCAGTGGCATGATCTCGGCTCACTACAACCTCCGCCTCCCGGGTTCAAGTGATTCTTCTGCCTCAGCCTCCCAAGTAGCTGGGATTACAGGTGTGTGCCACCACGTCCGACTAATTTTTGTATTTTTAGTAGAGATGGGGTTTCACCATATTGGCCAGGCTGGCTTCAAACTCCTGACCTTATGATCTGCCCGCCTCGACCTCCCAAAGTGCTGGGATTCTAGGCATGAGCCACTGCGTCCAGCCTTCCCTATTATTTTTATTTCTATACAAGTGCTAGGAAAGTGTTCTATTACTGTGGGGTCACAAATCACAAGGATCATACAACTTTTCAGCTGCCACATGTGAAGAACCTGCCTGAAAATGAAGCCAATAGAAAAATGCAGAGCCAAGAGGTGGCATGGGAGACACAGAGGCATGGCCATGTCCTTTAAGAATGTGGATACAACATCCCTCAATTATTTTGCACTTTTCCTGCCTTCTCAGTCATGAGTTAATTCAGTGCTTCCCATTCCTCCTTAGGCTACTTTGAGGTAGATTTTTATTACCTGTATAAAAGTCTTAGCTACTATAGAGGACAAAAGCCATCAAAGACTTTTATATAACTGTCAGGCAAAGCACACTCACCTCTCTGCTAAGGCAATCTACTTTTCTCCAGAACAAGAATGAACAAGAACAAGACATTGGTTTCCAGTACCAACTTGATGAGTTTTGTCAATAAAGTAAACAAAAAAAAGACTAGCATTACCAAGGTATCATTTGTCATTGTACTCCTGATAGTAAAAAAGGTACAATGCAAAGCACTGGCAAGAAGCTTATAAAGCCAACCACAAGCTAATGATACATATAGTTGATGCTAAATCAGAAGTAAGTCAGCAAAATTCCTACATCAAATGATACTGTTATACAAACATACTGTCAATAGCACATAATGTGACTGAAAAAGTAGGTACCAGAACACATTTTGCTTTATAGTAGATGGAAATGATTTATATGCGGAGCAAGAATATGTTCTTGGCATCTGTGCAGCATATATAAGAGCCTGAAGCACTTGATGGCTTTTTGCATCTGGTTGTCATTGAAAACTCATGCTGTACAGGAAGAATTTTTATATAAATTATTTTGCGATCCATGGTGTAGACTGGAAAAGAACATTCGGATTATTCCTATGAGAGCAGCAGCTATTCATGCAGCAAGACTTGTACCTGAATGCCAACTCACCTGCTCCTTTATTAACAGATAACTGTTTTAATCATATGCCTCCTAACGTTGATTCAGTATCAAAGGAAATAGAGAATTCAAGTCATTAATGGATGCTGAACAGCTGAGACAACAGTTGACCCTTGAACAACAGGGGTTTGAACTGTGCTGGTCCACCTATATTTGACTTTTTTTTTTTCAATCAAATGTGAATCAAAATATTGAAATAAGTATTTGCAGGATGTTAAACTCATGTATACAGAGGGCCAACTTTTCATATACTCAGGTTCAGGGCTTGAGCATGAGTGAATTTTGATCTACATAGGTGTCCTGCAACCAATTCCCTGCATACATAGAGGGACAATTGTATTTCATTTCAGCAAGTTGGACAAAGAAATGACATACTCTTGATTACCACATTTAAGTTTATTTGCCATGAAAGGAAAAGAACATACATGAGGGTTTTAAAAAATTACTATTGCGGTAACAAAACAACATTAAATTTATCCTCTTAACCATTTTTTCAGTGTACAGTACAGTAGTGTTAAATATATTCACATGGTTGCAACAGATATCTAGAACATTTTTACCTGGGAACACTAAAACTCTATACCACTAAACACTAACTCCCTCTCCTAGCAGCCCTTGATCCCCACCTTTCTACTTTCTGTTTCTGATTTTGACTGCTATGAATACAACAAAGGAGTGGAATCCTACAGTATTTTTCCTTTTGTCACTGGCTTCTTCCATTTAGCATAATGTCCTCAAGGTTCATCCATGTGTGCATGTGACAGGATTTCCTTCCTTTCCTAAGGTTGCATGGTTTTTCACTGTATGTATATGCCACGTTTTCATTATCCATTCACCTGTTGATGGACATTGCTTCACCTCTTGGCTATTGGAAATAATCCTGTGATGAACATGGGTGTGCAAGTATCTCCTTGAATTATTTGGAAATAATTCAATTTGCTTTGTGAATATCTAGCCACAATAGGATTGTTGGATTGTATGGCAATTCTACTTTTAATTTGTGAGGAACCTCCATACTGTTTTCCAGAATGGTGGCACTATTTTACATTCCCACTAACAGTGCACAAAGGTTCCAACTTCTCCACATCCTCACAAACACTTGTTGTTTTGTGTTCTTTTGATAGTGGCCATCCTGATGGGTGTGAGGTGATACCTCACTGTAATTTTGATTTGCAGTTCCCTAATGATTAGTGACATTGAGCATCTTTTTGTGTGTTTATTGGCCATTTGTGTATCTTTTGTGAAGAAATATCTATTCAACTTCTTTGCCCATTTTTAAATCTGTTTGTTTTTTACATTCTGGATATTAACACCTTATCAGATATAATATTTGCAATTATTTCTTCCCATACTGTAGGTTGCCTTTCTATGGCTATGCAGAAGTTTTTAAGTTTGATGTAGTCCCATTTGTTTGCTTTTTAAAAATTTTTTTTGCCTGTGCATTTGGTGTCATAGCCAAAAAATTACTGTCCTAAAGCTTTTCCCTTCTATTTTCTTCTAGAAGTTTAACAGCTTTGGATCTTACATTTAGGTCTTCAGTTTATCTTAGACAAAAGGCCGAGAAGTGATACATTTAGGTTTTTAATCCTTTTTGAGTTAATTTTTGTATATGCTATAAAGTAAGAGTCCAGCTTCATTCTTTTGCATGTGAATATTCAGTTTTCCCAATACTATTTGTTAAAGAGACTGTTCTTTTTTTTTTCCTGACTGTGTAGTTTTGGCACACTTCCTGAAAATCATGTAGCCAGATATGCCAGGGTTTATTTCTGGGTTTTTTGTTCTGTTCCATTGGTCTACATAGCTATCTTTATATTGGTACCACACCATCTTAATTATTGTTGCTTTGAAGTATGTTTTAAAATCAAGGAGTGTGAGGCCTACAACTTTGTTCTTCTCTTTCAATATTATTTAGGCTACTCAACATCCCTTGAGATTCCACATGAATTTTATGATTTTCTAATTCTACAAAAAACGCCATTGGGTTTTGACAGAGATTGCACTGAAGCTGTAGATTGCTTTGGATAGTATGACATTTAAAAAATATTAGGTCTTTCAATCCACAAGCATGGGATATCTTTCCATTTATTTGTATTCTATTTCTTTTAGCAATGTTTTATATTTTTGGGTCTTTCATCTCCTTGATTAAGTATATTGCTAGCTATTTGATCTTTTCTGGTGCTATAAGAAATGGGATTGTTTTCTGAATCTCCTTTTTGAATTGGTTATTGGTATAGAAATGCAACTGATTTTTAAGTGTTGATTTTGTGTGCTGAAACTTTGCTGAATCCATTTCCTAGTTCTAACAGGTTCTGTGTAGAATCTTTAAGATTTTCTAAATATAAGATCATGTCATCTGTGAACAGAGGGAATTTACTTCTGCTTTTCCAATTGTATGTCTCTATTTCTTTTTTGTTTTGTTTTGTCTTAATTGCTCTGGCTGGAAATTTCAGGACTATGTTGAATAGCAGTGGTATGGATGGGCACCTTTACTTTGTTCCTGATCATAGAGGAAAAACAGTTGTTCCTAGTTGCATATGGTATTAACTGTGGGCTTTTCATATGTGGCTTTTATTATGTTGAGATAATTTCCCTATATTCATAGTATATTGAATGTTTTTATCATGAAAGGATGTTAAATTTTGTCAAATGCTTTTTCTGCATCAGTTGAGATGATCATGTGGTTTTTGTTCCTCATTTTGTGAATGTGGCATATTATATTGACTGATTTTCATATGTTGAGCCATCCTTGTATTCTAGGTATAATTGTCATTTGATCATGGCACATGATGCTTTTAATGTGCTATTGAATTTGGTTTGCTGGTATTCCTTCTTTTTAGGGTTTTTGCATCTATGCTTATCAGGGATATTAGCCTGTAGTTTTCTTTTCTTGTCTTTGTCTTGGTGTCAGGGTAATGCTTGCCTCAGAGAATGAGTTTGGGGAATTCCTTTCTCTTATTATTTGGGAGAGTTTGAGGATTGGTGTTAATTCTTCTTTAAATGTTTAGTAGAATTCTCCACGGAAGCCATCTGGGCCTAGGCTTTTTATTGTTGTTGTTATTATTGAAAGGTTTTTGATTACTGTTTCAATGTACTCTCAGTTATAGGTTTGTTCAAATTTCTTATTTCTTTATAAATCAGTCATTGTAGGTTGTATGCTTCTATGAATTTATCAGTTTCTTCTAGGTTATACAATTTGTTAGCATACAATTGTTCATAGCAGTCTCTCGAAATATTTTTTATTTCTGTGACATCCATTGTAATGTCTTATTGTCCATTTACAATTTTAACTATTTTATTCTTCTCTATTTTTTGTTAGTCTAGCTATGAGTTTGTTAAATTTTTGATCTTTTTGAAAAACCAACTCTTAGTTTTATTGATCTTTTCTATGGTTTATGCTTTACTTTATTTCCTTTATCTCTGTTCTAATATTTATTATTCCCTTCCTTGTGCTCACTTTGGGTTTGGTTTGTTCCTCTTTATCTAGTTCCTTGAAGGGCAGAGTTAGGCTGTTGATTTGCAAACATTTTTCTTTTTTCATGTAAGCATTTACTGCTATGAACTTCCCTGTTAGTGTCACTTTTACTGCATCCCGTATGTTTTAATGTGTTGTATCTTTGTTTTCACTTGTCTCCAGATATTTCCTAAATCCCTTTGTGTATTCTTGTTTGACCCATAGGCTGTTTAACAGTGCAATGTTTAATTTCTAAATATTTATGGATTTTCCTATTTTCTTTCTGCTTTCTTTCTTCCTTTCTTTCTTTCTTTTTTTTTTTTCTTTTTTGAGACAGAGTCTCTCTCTGTCACCCAGGCTGGAGTGAAGTGGTGTGATCTTGGCTCACTGCAACCTCTGCCTCCTGGGTTCAAGCAGTTCTCCTGCCTCAGCCTCCCTAGTAGCTGGGACTACAGGCATGTGCCACCATGCCCAGCTATTTTGTATTATTAGTAGAGACAGGGTTTCACCATGTTGGCCAAGCTGGTCTCAAACTCTTGACCTCATGATCTGCCCATCTTGGCTCCCAAAGTGCTGGAATTACAGGTGTGAGCCACTGCGCCTGGCCTCTGATATTGATTTCTAGTTTTGTTTCATTCCATTGTGCAGAAATGGGTTTTTGAAAGAGGTTTGATAATAACAATAGAGAACATTTTGATTATTTCAAATGGCTTTCCAAGTCTTGTATATTAGCAATATAGTCAATATCTGCAATAACCTGAAGCTCTCACTTTAAGGCAAAACATTATGAAATATTTAGATACCACAATTTCTTTAAAAAATAAACAAGAAGTAAATGGCTTAAAAATCAGAGACTTGACACTTACTAACATTTGGTGATTTTTTTTTTTTTTGGTTTTTTACTCACCACGAAAAATTATAAGGCATGATGGAATTTGCTTTTAAAAATATGACCAATTACAATAACAAAACATTAAAAAATACTTTCTAGAGAAGAATGCAAGCAAATATTGTGCCATCTGTACAGTACCACTACCTCCATGTGGCTATTGAACACTTGAAATGTGAATAGTGCAACTGAGGAACTAATTTTTTTCTTAATTTAATTTAAATTTAAATAGCCCTATGCAACTAATGACTGTTGTGTTGTACAGTGCAATTCTAGAACAACAGAAATAATAGACCCTCTTTTATAGGGGTTAATGGATCACATTTAAATTAAAACATTCAATTTGTTGAGGTGAGAGATGGGGGAGAAGGCACATTATAGAGTGAGTTGTAGAGTGATATAGACAAACCAGTACATGTAAAGAGAAGGTAAGAAAACTAGAAACTATCATATCAGAACTAGGTTGAAGGAATTTGAGGTGGTCGTGGTGGGAAAATGATAACTCATTTAAGCAATTAACAGTGCAATGGTTCGAAGAATAATTAAATTTACTTTCAAAGTTTCCTAAAGGAAGAATTAGAACCGATAAGTAGCTTGATACAAGGAAGGAACTTCTAACGTGAGTTCCCTTATTTAGAGGAGTCTAGTGTTAAGATGTATGACCCAGACTTTTCTTTTCTTTTCTTTTCTTTTTTTTGAGATGGAGTCTCGCTCTGTCACCCAGGCTGGAGTATAGTGGTGCGATCTTGGCTCACTGCAACCTCCACCTCCCGATGACCCAGACTTTGTACTGATGTTACAGCATTATAACTTCACTTTTCACTAAGAAACACAGTCCTAACAGGGGAAGTATCCTTGATAACAATATTCCCACTCTTGAGACCTAGAGTGTATTAATAGAAAGGGAGTGTATCTTTCTAATGAGAGGAAGATTTAGAGACAAAATTCATCATTTGAGGCCCTCTAGAGGGGATCCCAAATCATATTTTAGGATATCGAAGAATCAGGGTTTTGGGGTCTGTACATTAACATAATACTAAGTTGGTTTCTCTCAATGAGCCTGTGGGTTTTGGATGGTGACCCACGATTCTTACTGGAATCGAGAGAACAACTGGTTACTAAGTTCCAAATAATTTTCCTAAGCAAGAAAACTGCTATTATGATCCCACTGAGTTTTCCTGTATACATCATACTTTCTCTAAACTTGAATCATTTAATCTATGCATTTCTGGGCTGCACATGTCTTCAAATTATGGGTGATGATCATTTACTATTCAATCATCATGCTCAGCACTGGAGATATGCCTTTAAATTTGGTTTTCTCTTCCTAGTAAGCACTATTTACAGTAGCCAAAAGGGAAAACAACCCAAATGTTGACCAACAGATGAATGGATAAACAAAATGTGGTATATACATACAATGGAATATTATTCAGTCTTAAAAATGAAGGAAAATTCTGACAAATGCTGCAACATGGATGAACCTTAAAGGCATTATGCTAAGTGAAATGAGTCAGACAGAAAAGGACAAATGCTGCATGTTCCCACTTATATGAGCTACCTAAAATAGTCAAATTCAGAAGGACAGAAAATACAATGGCGGTTGCCATGGGCCAAGGACAGGAGCGAATGGGGAGTTATTGTTTAATAGGTACCGAGTTTCTTTTTGGAATGTTAAAAATGTGCCAGAGATGGATCATGATGATGGTTTCATAACATTGTAAATTACTTAATACCACTGAATTGTATGCTTAAAAATGGTTTATAGCCAGGAGTGGTGCTGCACGCTGGTGATCCCAGCTACGTGGGAGGCTGAGTCAGGAGAATCACTTGAACCCGGGAGGCAGAGGTTGCGGTGAGCTGACATTGTGCCACTGCACTCCAGTCTTGGTGACAGAGTGAGACTCTGTCTCAAAAAATTAAAATAATCCCGGGCATGGTGGCTCATGCCTGTAATCCCAGCAGTTTGGGAAGCCGAGGTGGGCAGATCACCTAAGGTCAGGAGTTCGAGACCAGCCTGGCCAACATAGTGAAACCCCATCTCTACTAAAAAATATAAAAATTAGCTGGGCGTGGTGGTGGGCACCTGTAACCCCAGAAACTTGGGAGGCTGAGGCAGGAGAATCACTTGAACCTTGGAGGTGGAGGTTGCAGTGAGCTGAGATCACATCATTGCACTCCAGTGTGGGCAACAAGAGCAAAACTCCATCTCAAAAATAAAATAAAATAATAAAATGGCTTAAATGGTAAATGTTATGTTACATATATTTAACTATAATAAAACTTTTTCAAATTTAGTTTCCTCAAAACTTGGATTGCATTAAACTATCCTCACTGTATGTGCGAGATCATCTATAGAAAGTGGCTAGTGCTATTTTTGTATTTTTCCTCTAACAAATGTAGTTTAAGAACATGCCAATCTGATTTTGAATCACATAATCTGGTGGATGGGCATTGTTGGTGCAATATGCAATTGTCATGTCCCAGGCATCAATAATACCCACATTAAGATCCACAAAAATATCTCTTATGATAATATTCTGAATATAGCCATGAAAGTCACTAAACATCTCTGCATTTTGATGTATCTCTCTGGTGTTTTCAGTTTTAAGTATCACCTTGGTCTCTGGGCTTCGCAAGAATAGACGTTCAATGGCCTTTTGAATATTGATGGCCCTACGGATGAAAATGTTGATGGGAAAAGGTCTGAAGTGTTGGCCGAGGGTAATGACAATGGCTGTGTTTTTGTCTCCTGCTACCCGGTCAATTTCCCGTGGGATATAGTTTTCATCTTTCACTGAGAATAACTTTTTGGTAACAAATGGATGACCATGTTTTTTCCACTGAATCAAAATATGTCTTTCAACATCCAGAAGAACGTGTGTTTTAAAGATCCCAGCTCCATGATGATCAAAATATTTTAGGGCTAATGAAAGACAAATCAATAAATCTTTTAACAAAAGGAAAATGATACAACTCTAAACTGCACACAACATGTACAAAATTCTAACCAAGATCACTTCTAACTAAGCATTGTTGCCTATGTAGGGTGGATAATTTTACCAGGTGCATTACAATCTTAACAAAACCTTGAACTTTTTATGAGAATACATGAAGAGGAAGAAAAATATTAACATTTGTGAATGAAAATATAAAATTTAACTTTTTATTAAAAGCCCAAAGCCAAAAGTTAGGCAAATTAAAAAAAATAATAATAAAATAAATATTAGAAAAGAAAAGCAAATAATTCTAATTATTATTTCAAAACCCTCAAAAGTCAAATAGAATTTCAAAATATAAATTAAATACATACTTTTCACAGCTTTTTGTAAGTAGTAAATCCACTGACGCAGTGTTGAATCTCCCATGAGATAAATAAGTTTTCTTTCCAAGCAGTCATTTATATTTTTTGTTTCATTGAACTTGATCTGCTTACAAAATGCTGTAATCCACATTTTTTTCAAAGTATAACCACTGGGGAAAGGAGTCTTCATTCCAATCTGGCAGTTCTTTTTTATGTTCTCGCTCTCTGGCAATACAAATTTCCAGACTAAGTAATTTTTATTACCACAAATTATTTTGGAAAAATGTTTCTCATTTTTGCCTTCCTTTTCCTCTTTTTCCTCCCCCTTTCTCTTCAGCTCTATTTTGCCCTCCTCTCTTCCACAAATATTTATTTAGTAAGATCATATTAAAAGGGTGAATTACATAGTTTTTCTTGAATAGTTTTTCTTGGAGTGGGGATCTGTTGGCTCTTGTGCATTTGCAATATCTCCCTGGGCTCCACCTTGTCCCCAGAGCCACTCTACTGTGGAACAGTCAGCCAGAGTCAGGAGGAAATGTGGGGCCGTGAAATAGCAGGGTGCAGTGGCCCTGCCAAATATTACACCAATGACATTGGCCTCGCTGAATTTTAAATCTCATCTTCCTCAAACTACTTATCCAGGAAAAGAAGCTTGAACGTGTTTATGAAATGAGTGTCACACATTGTTTATTTTGTGTGTCCCAGAATCATCTTCTCTGGCTAATAATTTTTCTAAAATCCTTAAATCTTAATTGTTGTGTTTAGAACTGAATGTAATATTCTCAGTGTGATCTAACATAAAAAAAAGTAGGATCATGTCCTCCCTCTTCTGAACGCTCTTCTATTAAAATAGCCTAAATTGTATTTACTGACTCCTATTGAGTTTTCCCCCAGGTAAGTGTCTGAGGTCACTTTTATATTCAACACTTAATATGCACATCTTCTTTGTCATTTACCTGCATTGTTGTGGTATGGGGTACATATTTAGCAACTTATATTTATTCGTATTGAATTACATCAGATTTGTAAGTGGCTCCAAAAATTACGGTCTGGTACTATCTTCCAAGAAACTGACTGATTTTACTAGAAATTACTGTTCAGGCAAGAGGGAAACAAAAGAGGTGTTATGAGCATTCAAGTTGCCTCAAGAATCTAAGAACTTTCTTCAGTATAAAAGCTGGGTGTGAATGATAGTTGCCCTAGCAGAGAAGGGATCTGTCTTCTTCATAGATTGTGAGCTTTACATCTGGGTTCATGATTTATTTGTATTTATGTTCTCCACAGGGTTTAGCAAAGTTCTTTGTGTATAGTAGGTCCTCAGTAAACATTTGCTAAATGCATGAAAAAGGGATAATGAGTAACTGTATACCCCGTTGATTGTTAAAATGGAAGTCCCTTGCTTTACTTTAATTTTGAAATTCACTTCATTTCCAGTATAGCACAAACATCACTTCTGTGAGGGAAATGGTTTTGTGTTGACCACTAAAGTTCATGTGATTAAACTGAGAAAAAATTCACAGAAATTTCTAGTTCATAGAACTTAAAATAAGATGGCTTGGCTAAATGAGAAATTAGAAACCACCAAAGAAATGTCCTAACTCTGAATCTGTGCAGCTCACCTGATTCATTTTTCACATGGCACCAGCACCTGATCATTGGCTCTGGAGGAATGAATCTCAAATTTAAATACAAATAGTCTGTACATTTTGAGATGGTGCCACTGAAGTTAACAGTTTCCCTAGCCTTTTATATCTGACTTGGGATGAAAATTGGTTTAAATCAATATGAAAATAATTTCCAAGAATAAAATCCCTTCTAAAACCCAAGGTGGTTGATGTAATTTGGCCCAGGAAATGAGAGATCAAATGGTTAATGTGGAATAAATATCTCTAAGTAAGCATGTCCTTTCCACAGATAAATTGTGATCATGGCAGGCAACAACACTCCAGACTTACTGTTACATGGTACGACCTCAACGGGGGTAAAGTTCTTCATCATTTCAACTCCTATGTTGGACCTGCAAGAAATGGGAAAATAAATTAGCTTAATATCTGCCAAATGCCTTTCCCCCCATTATTTTGATATATTTAAGATATCCTGGGAAAGTAAATGGGTCAGGATTCTAGAAAGCTGTTTCTCTGCTAATAGCAGGGAATCTGGAGATCCAGAAAAGTCACTCACCCTCCATATGCAATCCATCAAATCTATCTAACATCTATCTGTCTATCCTCCTTTTAATTTTACCTTCTAAATGGCTCTCTACCACAAACTACCCTCTCCACCTTTTCCATCTGTAGTAATTCAGGCCTTCATCAACCTTTTCGTAGGCCAGTGCTTCTCAAACTTGAGCTTGCATCAGAATTACCTGTAGTACCTATTACAACTCTGATTGCTAAGCCTCACATCCAGAATTTCTGTTTCAATAGTTATGGGGCAAATTTTCAAGAATTTGGATTTCTATAATAACAAGCTCTTGGGCAAACCCAAAGCCAATGGTCCAATGACATTACTTTGAGAACCCTGTCCTAAATTATTATAATACTATCTTTCTGCCCTTTTGGTTTATCCCACCGAAATACAACCTCTATGCTACCTGTTTTATTCCCCTATGTAAAATGTTCCCATGACTTTCTGTCCTCAACCTACAGGAAAAGCTCCCTAACTGGTATAAAAATCTCCTATGAGTGTCTACATTGTCAGCTTCATCTTCATCTACTCTTCATCTTTTTGAGTTCCCAGGAGTCTATTTTTCATAGTCTGTTATCTCCCTCAGATAGGAATCAAGTCAATATTACTCACTATAATATTTCCAGTGCCCAGCACAGTGAGCTTCATCTTAATGATGCTACATTAAAATTAGGATTAAAACAATGTATTAACCATGTATCAGTCCCAACGACTATGTTGACTACGTCTGGCCAAACTGAATTCACTCTATCAGAATGAAAACTCTCTGGGGGAAGGTAGGCCCTTTCAGAGCCAGAGCCACAGAAACCTTCAAGAGGGATGGAGAAAGCACTTTCTAAGATTGAGAAGAATTGCCTGAATCTCAGGAAATGAGTTTTTGGGTCAAGTGAAGATAATATCCCCTTCATCAAGAAGGCCAGAGGACTGAAGAGAGGTCAGAGTGGCTGGAGGTGATGGCTGCATGGAGTGGTGGAGTCATGGGAGACAGCACTATGGCCCATTGACTTTAGAATAAGATCGACTGGGAATCCTGTTCTGACTCTGTAATTCAACTGGATATGTGACTTTGGCCAACCTATTTAATATGCCTAAATTTCCTCATCTTTAAAATGAGCATAATAATAGTCACTCCAGAGTATATTACTGAGGATTAATGGTATGATATAAGGGAGGAATCTAACATAAAGGTTGACATATAGTAGGTGCTCAACAAGTCATTGCAATTATTATTACTGAGGATCCCATCAGACCTATTTTTGGCACAAGATTAAGATTTGTCTCTAAGAAATTTGAACCTGACCAAACCTCTATTCTCCCATACCCATCTCAGGTAAGCCTGAGGATAACAAAAGAGATCAAGACCTGGCTACCTTGTAAATTTGGTTACCAAAGAAAACTTTGATGCTACATTAAAATTAGGATTAAACCATGTATTAATGTTATAAAGGAATTCATTTTAATGCCTCCTGTTTTTGTAATTGTGTATGTGCATTAAATTTTAAAAAGGGGTCTATAATTAATTAGACCATAATATAAACTAACAGAATAGTGGACAACTGTGTTACCTATGTGATGTCTTCTCCTGTGGTAGCCCCTCATTTATTTTTTTATCACGATTATCCATAAAACTCTTAAATTAAAAAGAAAAAGACTTTTTTAATTTGAAGAAATAAATGTCCTAGGAAGTAACATTTCTGATTCTTCAGCCGGGGTTGGGAGAGAGAACCCAAGTTGGAAAATATATTTACAGTCATCTCTCAGTATATGTGGGAGATTGGTTCCAGGACCCCCACTGCATCTACAAAATTCAGCATATGCTCAAGTCCTGCATTCAGCCCCGTGGAACCCAAGCATGTGAAAAGTCAGCTTTCCTTATATGTAGGTTTTGCATCCTGTGAATGTTATATTTTTGATCCACATTTGGTTGAAAATTCTTTGAACACAGGTGGATTTGTGCAGTCCAAATCTGGGTTGTTCAAGGATTAATGGTACTATGTTACAAATGAAACAGAAACTGGCTTAGTCCCTGTGTTTGTGAGAAGGAAAGATGTCAAAGAACTGGGCTTGGGTCTAAGAAGGGGCCCTAGAGCTTAGCAATAGAATGGTCCATGAGACTTCTTGGATGTGTAATCAGCTGTTCCTTGCATATGCACTACATCACCCATAAGGAGACTGAAATCTCTATTTCCATGCAGCAGGGGAAAAAACTTAATAGCTTGAATAGAGCAGGGCATCTGGGAAGGACTTATGTCCATTTGGAAATAAAGCAGGTTACTATCATGATTACTGTCATGAGCACAGCCCCCTTGAGAAGCCTGATTAGGACCCAAAATGTGTGCCAGTCTGCCAGACTAGGGACTTCGGATTTCCTGAGATACAGCCAGCAACTGTGCAAGGATGGTACCTCCAACCCGGGCTTTCAATGAGGACTAACTCAAGAGGGATCCAGCTGTAGCCAACAGGGAATATAGAGTCAGGCACACGTAGAACATATAGAATATAGAAACTTAAGTCCACCCTTACACTTAAGACATAATTCTGAGACCTTCAAAACAGGAAGAACTTTATGTCTCCATGATCATTTTTCCTTTGCTTCATAAAAATTTATTTTAAAAATCCCAGCTTCTTTTAACTGAGCCAGAGGGGATGAAGAGATTTTTCCATACCTTGATCAGGAAAATGTAAAGAAGTGAAGGTGAAGTAGGGGTGAAAGGGAGAGCCTGAAGTGATGTAGGGTCAGTTGTACCCAACTCTTTGTGTCATCATAATGCTTAAATTGGATTCGAACTTGAATTTCCAGGATATTGTGCTATCCTGGAAATTTGCCCTTCTGAACACATATCAGAAAACTAAAGCCTTTCTATGGCAGCAGCTCCCAAACTGGGGAACCAAAGTCTCTTTAAATTATCCATAAAATAAGTGGTCTGTGACCAAATAAATTTGGGAAATGCTGTGTGCTCTATTCTTGCTTGAAGGGATCCATATTAAAGTTTCTGAGAAGTCCTGCTGCAAAGAAACCAACTTAACTTTAATTATTTCTCCAGATTGTATTATTTCACTTATTTTTTCATTCAACAAATAGTTATTCAGAACTTTCTCAGTGTCAGGCATTGTGCTGGGCGTGTGAGACAAAATACTGGCCCTGACTGACTTCCTGAGAGACACAGATAAGATGATTTCTAAGGCCCTGCCTACCTATCTCATCTTCTGTCTCCCTCACTTCCTGCATTCCAGCCTCACTGCACTCCACCCGCACCATGGTTCCTGGAACATTCCAACATGCTCTTGCCTCAGGTCCTATTCATTCTCTTGAAAAAGCTATTTCCCGAAAATTGACATGGCTTACTCCCTTACTTCACTCAGGTTGCTGCTCAAGACAAGTCTTACCTGACACCATTTTAAAATAGCATCAACCATCACGTTTGAAACCCTTACTCTTATGACCTTCATATTAAAGAGTTTTAATATTAAAAGAGCTTAAATTTCACCCTTAGAGCCGTGGGGTCATCTTAAAGCTTTTAAGGAGGAAATAGTAAAAGAAAAAACTGTTTATTTACTTTTTGTCCTTCTAGCCCACTAGAATGTTAATTCCCAACACCTAGGGCTGTGTCTGGAATACAGAAGGTGCTGACTACTTATAAACTGAAAGAATGGTCTAGGCATGATGGCTTATGCCTATAATTCCAGCACTTTGGGAAGATGAAGTGGGTGGATCACCTGAGGTGGGGAGTTCAAGACTAGCCTGGCCAACATGGTGAAACCCGGTCTCTACTAAAGATACAAAAATTAGCCAGGCGTGGTAACAGGTGCCTGTGGTCCCAGCTACTCTGGAGACTGAGGCAGGAGAATTGCTTGTACCCAGGAGGTGGAGGGTGCAGTGAGTTGAGATCGTGCCATTGCACTCCAGCCTGGGTGACAGAGCGAGACTCAGTCTAAAAAAAAAAAAAAAAAAAGAATGAATGGTGAAAAGTAGTTAACCCTTAATGCTCTGCAGAGCTTACAACTTAACAGAGGATATTAAAAATAAATTGGAAAATTAATAATGTAATAAGAATTATGTTGGGGAAGAACAAAATGCTAAGGAAGAATATAGGACTAGAACTTCACTCAAGGAGATGGAAAGTTTCCTAGAGGAAATGATGTCTAAACCAAAGCCTGTGAAATGCCAGAGGTGAGAGGACATGGTCCATTTGTGAAATAAAAGGAGTCCCACTGACCGACAGAGAGCAAGGCAGCATAAAGGTGAGACAAGAGGCTGCCAAGGGAGAAAAGTCTTTATAAACATATTAAAGAGTTTAAATTTCACCCTTAGAGTCGTGGGGTCATCTTAAAACTTTTAAGGAGGAAATAGTAAAAGATATAACTGCATTTCAAAAACATTAGTCTAGGTGCAGTGTGGAGAATAGATTGGAAGAAACAAGACTAAGGGCAGAGAAATCAGCTCTGGGGATTGTTGCATGATCTGAGGTATGATGGCAGATTATACAAGGATAGAGGCAATCGTGGTAGACAGAAATGGCTGGGTTCAGGAGATAATTGGGAGGTATAATGTATAGAACTTGATGATTCACTGGATGTAAGGGGTAAAGCTTGACTGAACAATGATATCATTCACCACTTTTTTATTGTACAGCATCTATTAATACTCTATAGGATTAGTATTCCATGGAACACATTATAGAAAATACTGGTCTATAAAAATTACTGAACCTGGAAGTACTGCAAACCATGGAGAACTATGGGTCTACATTAAGTGCTTCACTGATTATATTCCTGTCAGCAAATAGTTCTAGAGGTGACTTGTATGGATCCCTGTGAACACACTCCAAGCTGAACGGACTCTGAGGACCTAATTATAATTTAGTCAACATAATTGACATGATACAAAAGTTTGATTAGGCAAAACTACTAGGCAGAGTTTAGTCAAATACCTCATTTTGTCTATTATTGTATTTGGAAGCCTCTTTACCTGTGGAAAAGGCTCCATTCTTCCTTGCTAAGACAGGAAATATTTCTTGTCCTAGTGGTCACGTGGGTCAAGGACTCACAGGGCATATGTTGAGGCCTCACACAGTAGAAGGCTTCATGGTCTCTGTCATCCATGTACTGGCACAGTTCAGCATTTGTGTTTAGGGTCAGGCCACATTCAGTGAAGACATTGGAGGTTCTATTGGCAAACAGGCCAATGAAGATGATCTTATCACATCCTTGGTTCCTTGCCCTCCAGAGAGCTGACACCCCTTCACTGGGATGGATGAGCAGCAGAGACAGGGAGATCTGGCCCTCCCAGAACAAAGTGAAGCTGACGAGGTAGGTGCCGTTGTTGAAGTCAGTCACCTTTCCTGAAGCACCTGCCATTAGGGCTGGGGAGGACATCCTGGCCCTCAGGAAATCCCCACCATATTGCTTCCTGCGTCCCAAGTGGTCCCTCACTTCCAGAAGGATGTCCAGCTTATCCCCCCTGCAGTACGTATCTTGAGGGTTAAGGATGGTGGCTGTGCTGTGTGTGGCACTGGTGGTGGTATTCACATGGGTGAATGGTCTGGGTGGGATCTGCTGGTCTAGTTTCTCCATAATGTCCTTTATTCTAAGTTCAGTCTCTTTTGGTGAAACTGCTGGACACAGTGGTGCTTCGGAGTGTGAAGATTTTTTGAAGATGTTCCCTTGGTTCAGGGTAATATGGTTTTCCAAGCTGAACAAGAACTGAAATATTGAAAGGGAAAAGAAAATATCATCAGCAAATAATAGTGCTTGCTTTTCTATATAAATTATTATGGCTTATTTTACACCTTTCAGTGTGATAAATTAAATATCAAAAATCAATACTAACTGGTTTTCAGTTACGGAATCATCAGAATTGGTTTCCATGTAGTATGACTTCCTCTGCTGCCAGCAGATGGTTTTCTTTAGGAGTCACTGGCTTAAAAATTAACTAGATACAATCAATACATATTATTTCATGATTCAATTTTAGAGTCTTTCCTTTTGCTATCCCCCTCACTTGACTTTTCTTTTTAAAAATCATATTATCATTTTCTATATCAACAATGCAGACAACAGAGCACTATGTGGTACATGTTTCATGTACACTGGGAAAGAATGTATATTCCACTGCTGTTGGAGGAAGTGTTTTATGAAGGTCAATCAGATTTAGTTGAAGGGTTGTGTTCTCTAGTTCTTCTACATTTTTACTGACTATATTAGTTTCATTGGGCTGACATCACAAAGCATCACAAATTTAGTGACTTAAAACAACATAAATTTATTCGCTCATAGTTCTGGAGGCCAGAAGTCTGAGATCAAGGTGTCAACAGGGTTGGTTCCTCATGGAGGCTTTGCGGAGGAATATATTCCATACACCTCTCCTAACCCCTGGTGGTTTCCAGTAATCCTTGGTGTTCCTTGGCTTGTAGATAGTTTACTTCAATCTCTGCCTCCATTTTTATGTAGCCTTCCCCTCTGTGCGTGTTTTCCCCTTTTCTTCTCTTAAAAGGACATTTGTCACTGGATTAGGATCCCCCGTAATCCAGGATGATCTCATCTTGAGCCCTTTCACTTACTTACATCATCAAAGAGTGTTTTTCTAAATATAGCAGCACTTTCTTATTCATGGTTTTAGTTACCCATGGTCAACCACGGTCCAAAAATAGATGGGTATAGTACAATAAGATATTTTGAGAGAGAGAAAGAGACAGAGAGAGAGAGAAACCATATTTATGTAACTTTTATTACAGTATGTTGTTATAATTATTCTATTTTAATATTAGTTACTTTTATTAATGTCTTACTGTGCCTAATTTATAAACTAAACTTCATCATAGGCATCTATGTATAAGAAAAAGCAGCATTTACACTGTATAGGGTTTGGTGCTATCTGCAGTTTCAGGCATCCACTGGGGTCTTGGAATATATATTTAGTAGATTTAAAGAGGACTACTGTAGGTCATATTCAGGGGTTTCAAGTAGACACATTTTTAGGGGGCCATCATTCAACCTGCTCAACTGACTTTCTCTCTACATATTTCATCAATTACTAAGAACAATGTTAATGTTTTTGACTATGATTCCGAATCTTTCTTTTTCTTTTTATTGATATATGCTTTTCTTCAAATATTTTGTAGCTCTGCTATTAGATGTACACACATGTATTGCTTGTTACGTATTTGGGGTGAATTGTCACTTTTATCATTATATAGTGATCTTATTTATTCTTAGTAATTTTCCTGGTTCTGAAATCTACTTTGTCTGATATTAATAAATTCATGCAAGCATTATTTTGGTTAGGTTTTGCATGGTATATCTATTTTTGTCATTTTACTTTTAGCCTACCTATATCTTTATATTTAAAATGGATGTTAGCTTATGGTTGGTTTCTTTTCTTTTCTTTTCTTTTCTTTTTGGATATGGAGTCTCACTCTGTCATCTAGGCTGGATTGCAGTGGCATGATCACAGCTCACTGGATCTTTGATCTACCAGGCTTAGGTGATACTCTCACCTCAGCTTCCCAGGTAGTGTGAGCCACCAGCATCTGGGTAAATTTTGTATTTTTTGTACAAAGTTTTTTGTAAATTTTGTATTTTCACCACGTTGCCCAGGCTGGTCTTAAACTCTTGGGCTCAAGGAATCTGCCAGTCTCAGTCTCCCAAAGTGCTAGGATTATAGATCTGAGCCACTGAGCCCCACCTAGTGTGTATTTCTTCTTCTTCTCCTTCTCCTTCTCATTCTCCTTCTCCTTCCTCCTTCTCCTTCTCTCCTTCTCCATGTAAACCCCTACTCCTTCTCCTTCTTCTTCTTCTTCTTCTTCTTCTCCTCCTCCTCCTCACTCATATACTCCTCCTCCTCCTCTCATATCCTCTCTTCTCCTCCTCCTCCTTCTTCCTTCTTCTTCTTCTTCTTCTTCTTCTTCTTCTTCTTCTTCTTCTTCTTCCTTCTTCCTCTTCCTCTTCTCCTTCTCCTCCTCCTCCTCCTCCTCTTCCTCCTCCTCTTCCTTCTCTTCCTCTTCTTCCTCTTCCCCTTCCCCTTCTCCTTCTCCTTCTTCTTTCTTCTTCTTCTTCTTTCTCCTTCTCCTTCTCCTTCTTCTTCTTTTAAGTTGAGATGGAGTCTCACTCTGTCACCCAGGGGAGTGCAGTGGTGCAATCTCGGCTCACTGCAACCTCCACCTCCTGGGTTCAAGCAATTCTCTTGCCTCAGCCTCCTAAGTAGCTGGGATTACAGGTGTGCCGCACCACACCCGGCAATTTTTTTTTTTTTTTTTTTTGTATTTTAGTAGAGACGTTCTTTCACCATGTTAGTCAGGCTGGTCTTGAATTTCTGACCTAGTGATCCGCCTGCCTTGGCCTCCCAAACTGCTGGGATTACAGGCATGAGCCACCGTGCCTGGCCAATTTCTTCTTTTTATACATTCTGACAGTCACTGTGTTTTCACTGATGTGTTTGGACTATTTATATTTAGTGTTCTTATTGATATGCTTTGATTTAAGTCTACCATTTTAATAATTGTTTTCTCTTTGTTCTCTCTTCTTCTAATTCCAATGCCACTATTTTTAAATGTACCAGAACTCTCTGTTCTCCTTAACAAGGAGAACAAGGGGAACTAGGTTACTAGAGCCTAACCAAGTTGGGTTTTGCCAAAACCTGATCAACCTGGGGTAAGGAAAATACCCAAACCCAGCCCCCATCTGGCCTTCTTATTTCACCTAAGGATTGACGTGGGTATAGGAAAACGGGAAGCTGACAAGCACTTGTGAAGGTCACCATTTAAGGGCATAAGCTCACGAAAATACTGAGAATAAATCACAGTACTACAGAATGCTTCCCCTCCTGCACATCTTACAACCAACTCAATAGGAATTCTGTATAGAAACAGAAGATGATAGCGAAAAGCACTGCAAGTCTCAGACCCTATTTAAAAAGGGGTCCCTAGAAACACCCAAGGATGAAGTCTCTAGGAGAGACATAAAGATGGAAACTGGAGGAAATTGTAGCCTCTGAGACAATATCTACAGTAAACAGTAAACACAGTCTAACTCCTAACCACATAAACATAAAAGCTCACACTAAAGGCCTATCTCAGTTCCAGTTGACCAACTATGTCATATCCAGATTTTGATAAAAATTACAAGGCACACAAGAAGAAAACAAAAATACAGTCTAAAGGGACAATGCAAGCATCAGAACCAAACTTAGTTATAATAGAGATTTTGAAATTATCAGACCGGAAATTTAAAATAACTATGATTGAGGTATTAATACTTAGGGATCTAATAAAAAAAAAAATACACGACAAGTGGAAACAGATGGGTAATGCATGTAGAGATGTGGCAACTCTAAGAAACAATCAAAAGGAAATGCTGAAATAAAAAAAACACTGCATCAGAATAAAGAACATCTTTGATGATCTCATGGACAGACGGAATATAGTCATGTGAAAAATAAGAGAGCTTGAAGGTATGTCAACAGAAACTTCCCAAACTAAAAACAAGAGAAAAAGCATGAAGAAAGACCAGAATATCCAAGAACCGTGGGACAAACACAATAGGCATAAATACACATAATGGGAATACCAAAAGGAGAATAAAGAGAAATAAAGAGAAAGGAACAGAAGAAATATTTGAAGAAATAATGACTGAAATTTTTCCAAAACTAATAACAGAAACCAAGCCATAGATCCATTTTGAGCATTTAAAGACATTGTTTGGCCACTTGGCAGTGGTGACCACAGCAGGCATTTTGGGCTCAGGCCGGAGTTTACAGCATTTGCTCTGGAAAGGCAGAAGGGTACCCACAGTGAGAATTGAGTGGTGAATGCGGAGAGTTCCCCAGCAGTAGGCACTGGAATTAGTCTTTTTCCTGTCACAGGCCTGGAGCAGGAGGAGAGTTTCTGAAACCAGGCTTTCTCCTGGGTGGTGAGGCTTATAGCCAGGGACAGCTTTGCAATCTGGAACCAGTCTGTGTGTGTCAATCCTGGTGTTCCAGCCTGCTCCCTTGGCCATTTAGGGGATAGTGCCCATCAGCTCCAAGAAGTAGAAGGGAGGCAGACCTCACTTTCCCTGGAGATCTAACCCTCAGCACTATCTGCCCCTAAGGGAAGGGGGAGCACAGCTCACCAAAGCCCCCCTTGGGCCAAAGAAAATGCAAGCATGGTACCAGCTGCTGAAGGTGGCATCACCAAAGCCCAGGAGTGCATGTGGAGAGGAGGTCATCGCTCACCCCCACCTTTCTTCTCAGTGTACTGTTGTAGACTTAGCAGCAGCTCTTCCTATCAGGGCATGGGGAGCATGGACTGAAAGAGACAGCTTCCCCAGTGTCTCCACCACCACTGAAGGTGCATGTGTGCTAGGAGAGGGCATGTTTCACACTTCCCAATTTGTCTCTGTCACTGCCCCTAGCTTCCAGCTGTTACTCTTAAATGCCACACACTAAATTGCCACTTGAATTACACCACCAAACAAAATTACATTGCTACAAAAAGCAATATCTGAGAAAGCCACTGCAAGCTATCTGTAACCAATGAGCCCATAAAGAGCCTAGGCACCCTGAAAACACCAAGAAACAAAGCCATTTTATCATACACAACATACACCATAGCCATACCCCCAAGAAAAAAACAAAAGAAAAAATCAAGAATCCCTATCCAAATGATAGCAAATTCAAAGGAAAGAAAAGAAGTGTCAACTTTCTCAGATGAGAAGGAACCAGTGTAAGAACTCTGGCAATACAAAAAACCAGAGCATTTCATCACCTCCAAAGGATGCCATTCACTCACAAACAATGTATATTAACTAGAATGAAATATCTAAAATGACAGGTATAGAATTCAGCATGTGCACGGCAAGGAAACTAACCAAGATTCAAGAGAAATTTGAAGTTCAACACAAGGCGCCAGGAAAAATGATCCAAGATTTGGAAGATGACATAGCTGTACTAAGAAAGAACCAAACAGAACTTCTGGAATTAAAAAATTTACTAAAGGAATTTTAAAATACAGTTGGAAACCTTAACAAAAGACTAAGCAGAAGGAATTTTAGAGATCAAAGACCAGTTTTTTGAATGAACCACTCAGATAAAAATAAAAATGAAGAGACTCCGTCTCAAAAAAAAAAAATGAAAAATGAAAATAATTTTTAAAAATGAACAAAGCCTTTAAGAAATCATAATAATCATAATAATAACTGTTTAAAAACAGAAAAAGGCCTGGACTACATGGATTCACAGCTGAATTCTACCAGACGTACAAAGAAGAGTGGTACCAATCCTACTGAAACTATTCCAAAAAATCGAGGAGAAAGAACTCTTCTCTAACTCATTCTACAAAGCCAGTATCATTCTGATACCAAAATCTGGCAAAGACACAACACCAACAACAAACTTACAGGCCAATATTTCTGATGAATATAGATGCAAAACTCCTTGATAAAACACTAGCAAACTGAATTCAGCAGCACATCAAAAGTTGATTCACCACAATTAAGTGGGCTTTATTCCAGTGATGCAAGGATGGTTTAACATATGCAAATCAATAAATGTGATTCACCACGTAAACAGAATTAAAAACAAAAACTATATCATCATTTCAATAGATGTAGAAAAGGCATTCAATAAAAATGCAACATCCCTTTATGATAAAAACCTTCAACAAACTAGGCATCAAAGGAACACACCTCAGAATAATCATGGCTATCTGTGACAAACTCATAGTCAGTATCATAATGAACAGGCAAAAACTGAAAGCATTGTCCTTAAGAGCTGGAACAAGGATGTCCATTCTCACCACTCCTATTCAACATACTGGAAGTCCTAACCAGAGTAATCAGGCAGGAGAAAAACATAAAAAGCATCAAAATAGGAAAACAGGAAGTCAAATTATCTCTCTTCATTGATGATATTATTCTATACCTAGAAAACCTTAAAGATTATGCCAAAAGACTCCTAGACCTGATAAACAGGTCTTTAGCAAAGTCTCAGAATACAAAACTTACGTACAAAAATTAGTAGCATTTTTATAAACCAATAATGTTCAAGCTAAGAAAATATCAAGAATCCAATCCTATGTACAATAGCTACAAAAAATACCTAGGAATACATCTAACCAAGGAGGTGAAAGATCTCTACAAGGAGAACTACAAAACAATGATGAGAAAAATCATAGACAACACAAATGGAAAAACATCCCATGCTCATGGATTAGAAAAATCTATATCATTTAAATGTCCATACTGCCCAAAGCAATGTACAGATTCAATGCTATTCCAACATCAGTATTCGCCAAATTAGAAAAAACTATTCTAAAATTCATATGGAACCAAAAGAGAGCCCAAATAGTCAAGGCAATCCTAAATGAAAAAGAATGCAGCTAGTGGCATCACATTGTTCAACTTTATACTTCACTACAAGGCTACAGTAAACAAAACACCATGGTACTGGTACAAAAACAGGCACATAGACTAATGGAACAGAATTGAGACCCCTGGAATAAAGCCACACACCTATAACCAACTAATATTCAATATAGTCAACAAAAATAAACACTGGGGAATTCAATAAACGGTGCGGGAAAACTGGTCAACCATGTGCAGAAGAATAAAACTGGACCTCCACCTCTTACTATATAGAAAAATTAACTCAAAATGGGTTAAAGACTTAAATATAAGACCTCAAACTACAAAAATCCTAGAAGAAAACTTGGGAAATACTCTTCTAGACATTGGCCTAGGCAAAGAATTTATAGCTAAGCCCTCAAAAGCAAATGTAACAAAAACAAAAATTGATAATTGGGACAGAATTAAACTAAAGAACTTCTCCACAGCAAAACAAACTATCAACAGAGCAAACAGACAAGCTACAGAATGGTAGAAGATATTTACAAACAATGTATTCAACAAAGGACTACTGTCAAGAATCTATAAGGAGCATAAATCAACAGGAAAAACACAAATAGTCCCAGTAAAAAGTAGGTAAAGGACACAAACAGATACTTCTCAAAAGAAGACATACAGGTGGCCAACAAACATAAAAAATGCTCAACATCACTAATCATCAAAGATATGCAAATCAAAACTCCAGAGAGATACCATCTCACACCAGTCAGAATGACCACTATTAAACAGTCAAAAAATAACACATGTTGGCAGTGTTGCGGAGAAAAATAATTGCTTACACAATGTTGGTGGGACTGTAAATTAGTTCAGGTATTGTGAAAATCAGTTTGAAGATTTCTCAAATAACTAAAAATATAATTGCCATTCAACCCAGCAATCTCATTACTGGGTATGTACCCAATGGAAAAGAAATTGTTCTACCAAAAAGACATTTGTACTTGTATGTTTATTGTAGTGCTATTCACAATAGCAAAGACATAGAATCAACCCAGGTGCCCATCAATGGTGGACTGAATAAAAAAATGTGGTACATATACACCATGGAGTACTACACAGCCAAAACAAAGCACAAAATCATGTCCTTTGTAGCAATATGGATGCAGCTGGGGGCCATTATCCTAAATGAATTAACACAGAAACAGAAAACCAAATACCACATGTTCTCACTTATGAGTGAGAGCTAAACGTTGGGTATATATGGACCCAAGATGAGAACAATAAACACTGGGGATTCCAAAAGCAGGGAGGGAGGATGGTGAGGATTGAAAAACCACCTATTGAGTACTATGTTTGCTACTGGGCAATGGGAGCATTAGAAGCCTAAACCACATCATCATGCAATATAACCATATAAGAAACCTGCACATGTACTCCCTGAATCTAAAATTTTAAAAATTATAAAAGTATTTAGAAAAAAATAAATTATAGAGAAATCTCATGTGCCCTTTACTGAGTTTTTTTCAATGGTAACATCTTGCAAAACTAGTAAAATATTGCTACCAGCATATTGAAACTGATATAGTCGAGATACAGAACATTTCCTCTCCTTCATGTTGCTGTTTTTTTTACCATGCTTACTTTTCCCTCACCCTCTCCCATTCCTTAATCTCTGGCAACCATGTATCTGTTATTTATTTCTATGATTTTTGTCATGTCATGAATATTATGTAGTAGAATTATGCAACATATGAGCCACAAATATGAGCAAGGAAAAACAAAAAGTTTTGTGCTAGACCCTTAAAATTAGGCACAGAAGGAGGAAAGTCTCTTTAAAATAGTAGTAGCAGGGCCAGGATCAGCATTTAGTGCTCAATTTCATGTGAGGCCCAGTTGTTTCATTATTTAATAACCTGTTAAACACACACACACATATGCACACACTAGAATTGCCATAGACTAAATGCTTGCATCTCCCCAAAATTCATGTTGTAACCTAATCTCCAATGTTGCTATAGATAGAATATTTGTGGTTCCCCCAAATTTGTATGTTACAACTGAACTTTCAATATGATGGTATTAAGAGATGGGACTTCTGGAGAGGTGATTAGATCAGGGGATGGAGCCCTCATTAATAAAGTTAGTGACTTTACAAAAAGGACCCCAGAGAGTTCCTTTGCCCATTCTACCATTTGAGTACACATGAAAAGATACCCATCTATGAACAAGCAAGCAGGCCCTCATCAGACACCAAATATGTTGGTGCCTTGATCTTGGACTTTGCAGCTTCCAGAACTGTGAGCAGTAAATTTATATTGCTTGTAAGCCATTCCGTCAGTGGCATTCTTTTAGAACAGCTTGAATGGACTAAAACCAGGGTTTCACACACATATGCACACACATTTCAAATATATAGATATTTCAAAGATTTATATACATTAAGGGATATACATTTTTTCAGAAGACCCTAAGATATCTTGTTCTCCATGGTATGTCTGACCAACTGTCACCAATTACTACCTAATCCTCCTCTTCTCTGTCATTTTTTGACCAACTGGATTCTTTTACTCATTTACAGAAGATCATGAAGAACTTGACTCCTAGTCTTAATCACGAGAAGTCTTGACATCTTCCAGGTAGACTTCAATATCCCCGGAGGCAGTTCCTCCAATACCTAAATTTCTTTGCTCTTGAAGCTTCTTGGCTTTAGAGAACTGTAAGAGTAATCACTTAGCAATTCAACTTCCTGTCACACTGCCAAACATGTGTAATCACACTTTTTCTTTTCTACTTCCTACTTTCTTCTATTAGCCTTTTTCCATATGAATTAAAATGTATTCAAGTATCTCCCACATTACAAAAAGGAAATTTTTTTGAGCCTCTGATTCCCCCTTTAATTGCTATTCTAACCTTCATCAGTTCCTCACCTCTACCAATTAAGTTTCTCAAGGGTCCTCTTCCATCCCATGTGTACCTTCTCCACTAACACTAACTCCTCAGCCCAGTGCTTATTTTGTTTCTCAGGATTATATCACTAGCAACTTTTTCTTCTCATTTTATAACTCATCCAAGGAAATGTCACAGACTACAATGACTTCAGCTGCCATTTGTATTCTGATGTTTCTTAAATCTGTGTTTCTAAGTCAGGTCTTTCCCAGCTTCAGATCTATATTTACAACATCTCCACTTGGTTGACCTAAAATGAACCAAACCTAGACTGTTCATACCTAAATCCATCTTTTGTCGTCCAACTATTTCTCCTACTCTGGTCAATACTTCAGTGAATTATATCACCAGCCATGCAGTTGTACAAACTTGGAATGTAACTCCTGGTTAAACTTGCCTCTTTACCTCCCATAGTCAATCACTATTACTGTCAATTATAGCCCAAATTCATTGACTTTTCTCTATCCTTATTGTTAATAGCTTATTTCAGGCCACCATTACCTCTCACCCAGATAACTGAACAGTCTTTCTTTATTTTGTTATTTACTAGTTATTTATTAAGTATCTACTATGTACCAGAGACTGTTCTAGGCACTTGTGATACCAATAAACACTTATAAAAATCTTTGACTCTTGGGAGGCCAGGGCGGGTGGATCATGAGGTCAAGAGATCAAGACCATCCTGGCCAACATGGTGAAACTCCATCTGTACTAAAAATGCAAAAATTAGCTGGGCATTATGGCATGTGCCTGTAATCCCAGCTACTCAGGAGGCTGAAGCAGGAGAATCACTTGAACCCAGGAGGCAGAGGTTGCAGTGAGCCGAGGTTGCGTCACTGCACTCCAGTCTGGTGACAGAGTGAGACTCCATCTCAAAAAAAAAAAAAAAAAACTTTGACTCTATAAATGTTACTATATACTAGATAAAGATAGACAATAATCAATGAACATAATAAATGAGTAAATCATATATTATTTTAGAAAGTGAAAAGTACTACTACAAAAAATAATTCAAACAAGAAAGAATTGTATGGTAAATTTAGTCCTAGAGTAAAATGATTGGTTGTTAAAGGAAAAGGGATGTTCAGGACAAATCAGAAAGTCCAAGCATGTCATGAACAGCCTGCGTAAGTGACAATAAGAGGATTTATTTTTTAAAACTTGAAAACTTTTAAATGATCTAGTTCTCTATGATTAAAGGGAAAATATGATGGTCTTTCTATAGATCAGGTTTGATGTAAAAAAAACTCACTTATACACTAAAGAATAGAATTGATTAGAACAATGAAACTTTCTTAAGGGTTTATTCACTCTTAATAAATTATAAGATATTTTAATTTTTTAATTTTAACCCAAAGTTCAACTTTTATTGCATCTCACAGGTTTTGGTTTTCTCTCCCCTTTTAAAAGACATGAAATAGTAACACTACCCTTCAACTCATTTTCAGTTCATATAAGGTTCTATTTATTTATTTATTTATTTATTTATTTTCCTGCTCAGGTTCTGTTTCTTGTGGCCTGATGCTAGCAATGTTTTCTTAAAGGTTTAAAGGAAATGTCTTCTTCCACCATAATATTCTATGCACTACAAAAGGTCTTTTCTTTTGCCTTTGGTAACTGGACTAACAGATTTTAAGTTTTATCAAAATAATTCCTATGCCACTATTATTAAGTTTGGTTTGCTCAGGAAAAAATTGAGATCAAAAAAATTTTAATTAATGTTATTGCATCCTTGTATCTTCCTGTATGTGCTTTTAAAGTCCTTGTGACATTGAGTTACAGGGCTTTGACTTCTGGGTCTAAAAAGAACACTAAGTCCCACTAAACTTAAGCTCTGACAGCAATTAAAGCCTCATCTTCAGGCCTGGTAGAAGATGCCAATCAAAATTAACTGCATTCCTGAGACACAGGGCTAGAAATTAAAGCTATTCAACTCCTCAAGGCTCAGAGACTATCTTGGAAGAGGTGGGCATATGAGATTGTAAGGGCCAATTTTAAAAGATAAAATAAGATCAGTTTCTCTATAAATTAATCTTTAATGTCAAAGGCACACTGATGCAAGACCAGCATGTGGGTCCCTATGTCAGATTAACAAGGTTTTCTTGAAGCATTAACCTACTCCTTAATAAAGGTTATAAAGACTTATGGAAGTTATATCTTATGATCAGGATGATAATTTTATAGATTGTTTATAAAATTTTGGAAAATAAATTTAATTGGCTTTCTGCTGTTTTTATTAGGGCTTGTTGTTTGGAAAATTAAGTCTCCTCTCTCAAAGAATGAAGGTTTTGCTTTTTTAAAAAATCCTTGAGTTATCAGTTTGGTAAATGAATGATTTATTTTACAATGACCTGTGATCCTATTTTGTAATATCAAGTGTTTTAAACCTTTGATATTTGACAAACTTTCCAAATTCAAATTATAAATTATGTCTTTTTCTGACCTTATTAATCCTTTAAGATATTACTAATAGGTCCCCTAAAGTCCAAAAATGACATGTTTGTCTTATTTGGTATAAAAATTATACAGGAAGCATTGTCAAATATAAAATGGTGTTTAGTTTTCTTTGCACTGCATTTGTGTAAATATGTTATTAGTACGTATTCCAAAATTATGGGAAACTCCTATAACTCTGATATCACTTAATGTATGTTATCAGTAATAATTATAATTGCCATGTTAAAAAACATTCAGAGTAAGGGGAATGCTAAGAGGTGGGAGTGGAGATGTGTCTGGTGTTAAATCAAGAAGATGAAAAAAACTTGAAGGAAGTAAGAACTATGTGGAAGTTACATGGAAACCTGGAGAAAGGGAAGAAAAAGAAAACAGCCAGTGCAAGGATGTCTTGGACCAGGCCTAGTGAGTTTCTGTGCCCTTTATTTAAATGAGTCCAATAAAACACTGTGCCAAGGAGTTTGGGCCATACACATGCTGCATGAAGAGCCACTGAAGGTAGAGTACCATATTCAAATTTTCATTTTAGAAATAAATTTTCAGATTCTTGAACACAAAGATGATGTCCTGTATTTCTGTATCTTTAATTCCTAGACCAGTGTCTGACACACAATATACACTTAACAAATGTCTGTTGAATGAATGCTTAGAGCAGGCTGAGACTGGAGGCAGGGAAATTAATTGGAAAACTATTTCAACAATTTAGATGAGCAATGATAAAGTATTGGTCTAAAGAAAGACAATGTGGATGGAGAAAAAAAGGACAGACTTGAGAGACATTTTGGAGGTAGGATTGATAAGACTTGATGGCTGATAGCTTGTGGAGGGAGTTTTCGCTTGATTGACTACACAGGCTATGGCAACAATTATTAAGACTGGAGAGATAAAAGTAGAGAATTTGTTTCGATTTGATTTTGTATGCTTGTTTTGTTTTTATTAGGGGATGATGGTGAGACAGATTATAAATTTGGTGTGTGTGTTTTTTGTGTTGGTAGTGCTAGTGGAAGACTTAGGTGGAGATATCCAATGAATAGTATATATTCAAGAGTGGGGCTGGGAAAAGGTTTCAGCCTTGGAAGGACATAGCAGAGATTCTCAAATGTTAGCATGCTTAAGAACAAGCTGAGGAGCTTGTTAATACTTTGTAATCTTAGGCTCAAACTGAGATTACAGTAGTTCTGGAGTATGGCTCAGGAATCTGCATTTTATGCACAGGAATAAACACAGGTGTTCTGGGCAGAAGGCTCCCAGACCTCACTTTGTGAAACACTAATATTGGTAGTGGATAGGACCTGGGCAAATGAACTAAAAGGTACAAGCATAGAAGAGAAGAGGATCAGAGGAAGAAATCTAGAGAATACATATTTATAGAGAGGATCAGAGGAAGAAATCTAGAGAATACATATTTATAGAGAGGCCCCAGGAAAAGAAACCTCCTGCGCTGTGCTCTGAAGCCTTTTTTTTTTTTTTAACCAGTTCATATTACTGGCTGAATGCCCTAGACTGTGGTGCTTCTTGTTTGAAGCTTGGAGGTAAGTCTGCATTAGACAAAGGTTAGAGAGACACTTTTAAAGGTAGCTGGGTTCAAATGTAAACGGGCCTCAAATGGCTAAACAAAGGAGTTTGTTCTTTATATTGTCATTGGTGAAAGCGTTTGATCAGGACCGGGAGATGATGAAAGCAGAATTTCTGAAAGATTATGTTTGTACTAAATGGTCGGGAAGAAAAGAAACTGGAAGCATGGTGAGTTAAGAAAAACTTACAAAGGGAAGAGTCAAAAGACACTAAACTACTTAAAGAATAAGAAAACCCCTGTGAAAAAGGCAGAGGACTGAAACAGAAACTTAATTAGTTTGAAATCTCAGAGGCCAAGGGAGGAGGAGAGAATTTTGAGGCTGGATGCTTACAGTGCCAAGTAGTACAGAGATGGCACAAATCCATCTGCCATTTTCTAAAGAGAAACAATAATAATCTATACATTGCCATTTAAAATAGTAATAATAATTCTTGCCATGATAAAGTATGCATTGCCAAAGGGATTTATGCTGAACAGTGAACCCCCGATCCACGTTCTCCTGCTAAGATGATATGCCTTTAACTTTTATTTCTTGCCATGTCAGGAAGTATACATTACCAAAGTTATACTGAATAGTGAACCCCGATCCACACGTTCTCCTGCCCCTAAGATGATATACGCTAACTTTATTTCTTACCATGATAAAAGAATTATCGATAAATAAAGTCTGTGACCTTCTGTGAAATTCTTAAAAAGGAAACTTCCTACCTTTGTGTGGTCTTTTGAAGCCAAGTAAATGACCCAGAAAATTAAGATAAATATCAACATCAGCAGTAATTTTCGAGCTATGGCATTTGGAAACAAAGTGAGTATCCTATAAGAGAGGACAGGAGAAATAATCACATTAAATCAAATAAGCACGACATAGCTCCATATACTTTGGTTCCTCTTCAGTAATTTCCAGAACAAGGTGATGTTATCCTGGATTTTCCAAAAGTTCCTTTATATCTTCTATTGTCAATCAGAAACAAAGTGTTTCCCTGAGGTAGGGAACAAAAATCCCAGAAGGACTCTTGGTTTCTGATGCTCAGGTTAATTCTTTGGGTTTGGAGTCACATCACATACTGGAACCTGTTTTCTTGTTGAGGTCTCAGCATGGACAGCAAGGTTTTAGATTATTTACCAGAAAAAACAGTACCCCCACCCGCATCCTACCCCCGCCGTGTCCTCTAGTGAATCGTGGTCTCTAAATCTCTCTCTCTGATACACTCACACACACAAGCACACACGTGTTGTCTAGTGTCCTCTCTCCCTGGTCTTATCTGCTTCCAAGAGCTTCATTATAAACCTCCCATTTACTATTTTAGGCAGCTTGTTGCCACCTCAGTTATCTCCTCAAGCCAATGCAGTTGATTAACACTGCCAAAAAGAGTAAAAGTTAGTCTTTAAAAAAGCTCAGTGTTGAGTGGTTAGAATTTTAGTGTTAGCTTTTAAAACCCAGAATCCCAAAAGTATGTGGCAAAGAGCTAAGGTATGGCAATCTTTACCGAACGTTTTTGACCAGGACCCGCAGTAAAAAACCAGAACAAACAACCCCCTCTCCAAAAAAAAAAAAAAAAACACATCATACCAAATCCCAATTTAGGACACATGAATGCATACACACAAACACACACACACACACACACCCCCCGCAAAAAAACTCATAAAACAATACTTATCTACACTGCACACAATGCACTATGATTTTTTTTCTAGTTACTGTTTTATTCCATTTAATTGTATTCTATTTTAAAAGTATTTTTACGTCCAAGTAAAATGATTTTACTATCCTCTAAAGGGTTGCATCACACCATCTGAAAAACACCAAATGGTCTATAGTTCTCCCCTCCCTTCCCTGACGTTAGCTTGCCAGTAAGAGTTGGAAAGTACCACACCTATGGATGAATATTTTCTCCATCATCTTCTCATGTTCTCACACGGATTACAGTTGTCCAGAGACTCTCCTTGATTAAAGCAGTCTTTGCATTTATTTTAGGGTTGGAGTTTCCCTATGAGCTTCATTGATCAAAAGCTGAAATCCTATTTGTGGCCACAGCGTGCCAGCTGGAATCATACACCTCCCTTTTCATGATCTGTTCCTGCCCAACCCACACCACAGAGCCAGAAGAAAAATGCCATGAGGAAGCTCTGAAGTTTGTTTTTAGAGACTGGACATCTAATTGCAGCACTGGGTCACCTCTGGTTGAGGTTTTACTTATTTATAGACAGAGCGCACTTCCCTTGCTCATGCCTTCGTATGGTTTCCACGTGGGATTAGTCACCTCCAAGGTAGCAGGAAAAGTAACTGAAAAATCAGAAAGAAGAAAAACAGAAGCCCCGAGTCCACAGTTCTTGAAGGCCTGAGAATTGATTCAGCTGGGTCCTCTCAATTTTTGGAGTGCTTTCTTTGTAAACTTTCTCTTGCTCTAAACCATTGCATACATCAAGCAGTCCAACAGTGACGATTTAAGTTAAATCTCAGGCCATAAGAGGAACAGCCACAGGTCTAAATCTCACTGCAACTTGAATATGTAACAAGGTAAGAGAATCCAAAAGAGCAAATTCTGCGGATGTGGGTATGACACTGATCTTCAGTGGTCACAGTGCAACTACCGGCCAGGTGGCCCTGGTACCACCATATCACACGAGCCACACTCAGTATGCATTGCTCTGCATGAGAGTGTCTAGATATAGATCTCTATATCCAGATATAGAGAGATGATAGCTATCTAGATATAAATATGGATATATACATGTGTATATTTCATAGATATATATATATATATTTATATACACATAGCATTTGTTTGTTTGCATCTAAGCCAGTGCCTCTAGCCACCACATATCCCTCCATGTCTATATAACAGCATGGATATCAGAACTGTAATCACAGCATATTGGAGATTGGCTCAGAGATTCAGTAGATAACTTTTAAAGAAATTTATTGAAAGAAAAAAGATATAGATCCTGCCAATTATTCCTCACTCCTTATAAGGCATGTTCTTCTCTTCTGCCTTGTGCTGCAGTGCTATAACAGTTATAATAGTGCATCCACAATTTTTTTCAACTTTATTGAGGTACAGTTACAAAGAAAAAATGTATACATTTACAGTGTATAATGTGACGTTTTGATATATGCAGACATTGTGAAGTGACTACTACAATCAAGCTAATTAACATATCCATCACCTCACATACTTATTTTTATTTGTGTGGTGAGAACGCTTGAGATCTACTCTCTGCAATTTTCAAGTATGCAATAAAAAAGTATTAATTATAGACACAATGCTGTACAATAAATCTCTAGAACTTATTCATCCTGTGTAAAGTGAAACTTTGAGTCTTCTGACCAACATCCCCTATTTGCCCCTCTCCCTGACCAGCCCCTCAGCAACCATGATTCTACTCTACTTGTATGAATTTGACATTTTTGATTTCACATGTGAATGAGATAATGCAGTATTTTTCTTTCCGTGTTCTGTGACTGGCCCATTTCACCCAGCATAATGTCCTCCAGGTTCACCCATGTTGTTGCAAATGACAAGATTTCCTTATTTTCTAAGGCTGAACAACACCCAACTGTTTATGTGTATATATGACACAATTTCTTTATCAGTTCATCTGTTGATGCATACTTAACATTGTTTCCATGTCTTGGCTACTGTGAATATTGCTGCAATTAACATGGGATGCAGATATCTTCTTAAATACTGACTTCCTTTCCTTTGGATATATACCTATTAGTGGGATTGCTGGATCACACAGTATTTCCATTTCAAATTTTTTGAGGAATCTCCATACTGTTATCCAAAATGGCTGTACTAACTTACATTCCCATTAACAGTGTACAAGTATTCCCTTTCTCCCCCTCCTTACCATCACTTATCTTTTGTCTTCTTGATGATAATCATACTAACAGGTATGAGGTAAGCTCTCATTATAGTTTTAATTTGCATTTTCATGATGATTAGTGAGGCTGGACATTTTTTTTTGTATACCTCTTGGCCATTAGAATGTCTTCTTTGAGAAATATCTATTCAGCTCCTTTTCCCATTTTCTTTTTTTTTTTTTTTTTTTTTTTTGAGATGGAGTCTTACTCTGTCACCCAGGCTGGAGTGCACTGGCACAAACTCGGCTCACTGCAAGCTCCGCCTCCCGGGTTCACGCCATTCTCCTGCCTCAGCCTCCTGAGTAGTTGGGACTACAGGCGCCCACCACCACACCCGGCTAATTTTTTGTATTTTTAGTAGAGACGGGTTTTCACCGTGTTAGCCAGGATGGTGTCGATCTGGTGACCTCGTGATCTGCCTGCCTCAGCCTCCCAAAGTGCTGGGATTACAGGTGTGAGCCATCACGCCCGGGCCCCATTTCCCATTTTCTAATTGGATTATTTGTTTTCTTACTATTAACTTATTTGAGTTCTTTTAAATTTAATTTAAATATTAATTTCTTATCAGATGTATGGTTCGCAAATTTTTTTCCCATTTCATAGATTGTCTCTTTATTCTGTTGTCACCCTTGCAGTACAGAAGTTTTTAAGTTTGATGTAATCCCATTTTGTCTATTTTTTGTTTTGTTGCCTGTGCTTTTGGGGTCATATCAAGAAAAACCTCAGTGATCATACCAATATCAAAGAGATTTTTCCCTACGTTTTCTTCTAGCAGTTTTACAGTTTCAGGTCCTATGTTTAAGTCTTTAATCCATTTTCAGTTGGATTTTTTTAATATGTTGTGAGATAAGAGTCTAGTTTCATTCTTCCACATGTGGATATGCAGTTCTCTCAGCACCATTTATTGAGAAGCCTGTCTTTTCTCCATTGTGTGTTCTTGGCACCTTTGTTGAAAAATCAGTTGACTGTAAATAAGTGGATTTATTTCTGGGATCTCTATTTGGTTCCATTCTTCTATGTATCTGTTTTTATGTCCTTACCATGCTGTTTTGATTACTAGAGCTTGTAGTAGATTTTGAAATCAGGTAGTTTAATATTTCCAGCTTTGATATTATTGGTCAAGATTAGTGTGGCTATTTGGGGTCTTTTGTGATTCCATGTAAGTTTCAGAATTATTACTTTTATTTCTGCTAGAAAGCCCATTGGAATTTTGATAAAGATGACATTAAATCTGTAGAATGTTTTGGGCAGTATGGACATTTTAACAATATTAATTTTTCAAATCCATGAACACAGGATATTATTCTACAAACAGATCTTTTCCCTACTTCATGAAATTAATTCCTAAGGGTTTTTTATGCTATAGTAAATTGGATTGTTTTCTTGATTTCTTTTTCAGATAGTTTATTGTTAGCATATAGAAAATCTATGTATTTCTGTGGTTAATTTTGTATCCTGCAACTTTACTGAATTTGTTCAACAGTTCTAACAGTTTTTTGGTGGAGTCTTTAGAGTTTTCTACATATAAGCTCCTGTTGCCGGCAAACAGAAACCATTTTACGTCTTCATTTTTTATTTGGATGCCTTTTATTTCCTTCTCTTGCCCAACCATTCTGACTAGGACTTCCAGTACTATGTTGAATGCAATAGCAAGAGTGGATATCCTCTTATTCCTCGTCTTAAAGGAAAAGCCTTTAGATTTTCACCACTGAGTATGATGTTAGTTGTGGGTTTGTCATATATAGTCTTTATTGTGTTGGAGTATAATCCTTCTAATAATCCTTCTATACTCAATTTTTTAGAGACTTTTTCTTCATGAAAAGACATTGAATATTATCAAATGCTTTTTCTTTATCTCTTGAGATGATATGATTTTTGTCCTGCATTCTGTTAATGTGATGGATTACACGTATAGATTTGTGTATGTTGAACAATCCTTGCATCCTAGGGATAAATCTCACTTGATTATGGTGATTCATTCTTTCAGTGTGCTATTGAATTCAGTTTGCTAGTATGTTCTTGTGGATTTTTGCATCTATGTTCATTAGAGATGATAGTCTATAATTATCTTTTCTCCTAGTGTCCTTGTCTGGCTTTGATATTGTAGCAATGCCGGTCATCTAAAATGAATTTGAAAGTATTCCCTTTACTTCAATTGTTTGGAAGAGTTGGCATTATTTCTTCTTTAATGTTTGCTAGAATTCACGAGAGAAGCCATCAGGTGCTGGCTTTTCTTTGTTGAACAGTTTTGTTCATTGTTTTCTAACTGCTTTATAGTTACTTTGTGCCATTCTTTCTCTCTTGTTGTATTCTTTTGTGATTTGATTTTTTTGGGGGGGGTGGTATGTTTCGATTCCTCTTTATCTTTTATGTTATCTACTACAAGTTTTTTCTTTGTGGTTGCCACGAGGTTTGCATAAAACATTCTATGGCTCTAAAATCCATTTTAAAGTGATAACAACTTTGACCACATACAATAGGATTCTCTCCTAATGTGGAATCTAGTCTTTAGGTAGCTAAGTGAAATTCAACTCCATAAACACTTGATGATCAATGTGTGTCTGAGCCACATCATAATTACTGAAGCACATTTTTCCCATTGTGTTATTTTTATTTAATGATTTTTCGAGGGAAAATTAAGGTTATTTGGTTGGCAAATAATTTCAAACATTTTTGTTAGTCTAAACTTCAGCATACCATTCTAGGAAATGCAACATATGCATGAATTTTTAAAATAAAAGACTACCAAGGCATTTTAATCCCTTAGCAGGTTTTGTTTACTTGCTTGTTTGTTTCTTTGTTTGTTTTTAAGCAATGTCCACCAGCCCCTGGAGGCCCCTTCTCTACCTTTGAAATTTTTAATATCATCTAATCCCATCATCATCTTTGGGATGATTTCTAGTCTTGTCTTTATCCTGCACTTGTGAAGATAAGCTGATAAATGACATTGTCAGGGTGAGATTTAACAGAATTCTGGTTTCTGGCTAGTTTATAGGAGGGATATGTATCCTGAAGGATTTAGGAATTCACAAAGAATTTCCTCATGAGCAATTTGAGGGAGGCTATCTGGGGAGATATGTGGCTTCCTATCATTGAGGGAACCCGGTTTATGGATGAGGCTCTCACAGAGAGTTGTGAAATTATAGATCTTTGGGAACAAAAGGAAGGCAGTATTGCATGACTCAGTTCCCAAGCTTAACTTTCTCTTTGGCATAGAGAGTTAGGGGTCCCAAGATTCTATTTTCTTTCACAATAGGGATGTTTTCTCTTTTATTCCTGATTTTAGTAATTTGAGTCTTCTCTTTTATTCTGAGTTTTTCTAGCTAAAGGTTTGTCAATTTTATTGGTCTTTTGAAAGGGCTTCTTTTGGTTTCAACGATTTTTCTGTCCTGTTTTTCTATTCTCTATTTTATTAATTTCTGCTCTGATTTTTATATTTTATTCATTTTGCTTGCTTTATGCTTAGTTTGCTCTACATTTTCCAGTGTCCTTAGGTGAAATGTCAGGTTATTGATTTGAGATCTTTCTTCTTGTTTAATATGGGTGTGAACAGCCACAAATTTCCATCTCATCACTAGTTTATCTTTATCCCATAAGTTTTGGTTTGTTTATACCTTCATTTTCATTCATCTGAAAGTGTATTCTGATTTCCCTTGTGATTTCTTCTTTGACACCTTGATTATTTAGTAGTGTGTTAATTTTATATATTTGTGAATTTTCCAAATTTATTTTCATTACCGATTTCTAATTTCATTTCGTATAGTCATAGAGCATATTTTGCATGATTTCAATTATTTTATATATATATGTGTGTGTGTATATATATATATATAGAGAGAGAGAGAGAGGCTGTTTTATGGCATAGTATATGGTCTATCCCAGAGAATATTCCATGTATACTTGAGAAGAATATGTTTTCTGTTGTTGGGTAGAATGTTATATAGATATCTGTGTGGTCTACTTGGCTTATAATTTTGGAGTCTTCTGTTTTCTTATTATTATTCTGTCTAGTTGTTCTAACCATTATTGAAAGTATGATATTGAAGTCTCTAACTATTATTGTTGAATTGTCTATTCCTTTTTTCATTTCTGTAGGTTTTGGCTTATATATGTTAGGTCTATATTGTTAAATGCTTATATTTTTCTAGGTGTTGTATCTTCCTGATGTATTGACACTTTTATCGTTAGAAAATGTTCCTCATTATCTGTGGTGACGTTATGGGTTTTAAAGTCTATTTTGTCCACTTCATCTTTCTTATTATTACTGTTTGAATGGTATCTTTTATCCATCCTTTTAGTTTGAAACTGCCTGTATCATCAAATGTGAAGTATGTGTCTTGTTGGCAGCATATGCTAGTTGGATCTTGTCACATTAACCAGTCTGGCAATTTCTGCCTTTTGATTGGATTGTTTAATCCATTATTCACATTAAGTATTATCATAAAAATAGTTATTTTACCTTTTGTTTTTAATATGCATCTAGTATCTTTTTTCTCTGTTCTTCCTTTACTGATTTCTTTTGCATTAAGTGAATATTTTCTAGTGTAACATCTTAATTCCTTTAACTATTGCTGTATTTTTTGAAAAAAATTAGGGATTGTTCTAGCAATTAACTTGTACAGTAGATTCTTATTATTCATGGTTTTTATGCTCTATAGTTGCTTTTTGTGTATGATATGGTTTGGTTCTGTGTCCCCACCCAAATTTCATGTTGAATTGTAATTCCCAGTGTTGGAGGAGGAATCTGGTGGGAAGTGATTGAATCATGGGGGTGGACTTCCCCCTTGATGTTCTCATAATAGAGTTCTCATGAGATCTGGTTGTTTCAAAGTATGTAGCACCTCCTCCTTCTCTCTATGTCTTTGCCACCAGCCATGTGAAGATGTGCTTGCTTCGCCTTTGCCTTCACCATGATTGTAAGTTTTCTGAGGTCTCCTCAGAAGTAGAAGCCCATACAGCCTGCAGAAACATAAGCTGATTAAACCTCTTTTATTTATAAATTACCCAGTCTCAGGTATGTCTTTATAGCAGTGTGAGAATGGACTAATACAGTGTGTTTGTCTGTTTGTGTATTCAAATTACTGTCTGTGGTCACTTGCTTTCAAACTGAGGAATTCTCCTTGCTATTTCCTGTAAAACAGATCTGTTGGTTATGGATGCTCTCAATTTTGTTTATCTGAGAATTTCTCTTTTTCCCCTTCACTTTTAAAGACAGTTTTGCTAGATAAAATATTCTGTTGACAGGTTCATTTTATTTTTTTCTCTCAGCACTTTGAATATGTCATCCTACTGCCTTCTGGTTCCACTGTTTCTAAAGAAAAGTCAGTTGTTAATCTTATTGTGGTTACCTGGTATGTGATAAATTATTTTCCTCTTGCTGCTTTCCAAATTTCCACTTTGACTTTGATTTTCATTTTTGCTATGATGTGTCTGGGTGTGGATTTCTTTACACTATCATACTTGTACTTTATTAAGTATCTTGGATATATAGATTAACGTTCTTCATTAAATTGGAGGAATTTTCAGCCATTATTTCTTCAGTTTTTCTGCTCCTTTCTCCCTATACTCTCCTTCTAATTCCTCCATTATGTTTCTACTGCTGTGCTTAAATTTCTACCATATTTCTCTAAGGATCTATTTTTTTTTATTATTTTTCTCTCTAGACTGCATAATCTCTACTGATCTACCTTCAAGTTTGCTGATTTCTTCTTCTGACAGTTCAAATCTACTGCTAAGTATCACTAGTTAACTTTTCATATCAGTTATTATACTTTTCAACTCCAGAATTTCAATTTGATGATGATGTTTACATATATATAATTTATATATATAATTATGTTATATATAAATTATATATAATTATAATATATTATATTATATATATATTTGTCCATATATATATATATTTGTCCTTACTGACAATCTCTCCTTGATGAGATATTGTCATAATAATTTCCTTTCTTTTTTTAAGCAGGCTTTCCTTTAATTCCTTGAACATATTTACATTGACTATTTTGCAGTCTTTATCTGACTTGGTTTGACAGCTTGGCCCTCTCAGAGGCAGTTTCTGTTGCCTGCTTTTTCTCCTGTTTGTGGGTCATTCTCTCCTGTTTCTTTGCATGTCTTATAATTTTTGTTGAAAACTGAATATTTCAGATAAAATATTGTAGCAAATTTATATACTGATCTCCACTCTATGGAACTTGATATTGTTGTTTGCTTGCTTTACATTTATTTATTTATTCATTTATAGAGACAGAGTCTCACTCTGTTTCCCAGGCTAGAGTGTAGTGGTACAGTCATACCTCACTGTAACTTTGAACTCCTGGGTTCAAGTGATCCTTCTGCCTCAGCCTCCTAAGTAGCTAGGACTAGGTGTGCACCACCATGCCTGGCTAATTTTTTAATTTTTTGTAGAGATGAGGTCTTGCTATGTTTCCCAGGCTGATTTCAAACTCCTAGCTTCAAGGGATCCTACCACAAGGGCCACTTTAGTGCTACGATTACAGAATGTGAGCCACTGTGCTTCATCTGCTTGTTTGTTTAGTAATTAGGCTGGACTATTTTAGTAAAGTCTATTTCTCCAGAAGTGCATAGTCTCTGATGTTGCTCCTCAGAAAGTAAAGGCTTGGGCATGCACACAATCATCTTGGAATAACCGTGATTTTATCAAGGCTCTCTTTGACCATGTCTTATTTTGATTTATCTAAGCTCTCTCCATCTGTTGGTATCATACCTAGCTGTTAGCCTCTACTAATTCCTGGCTGATTGCTCCATTGTTTCCCACAAGGTCCTGGGGCATAAACTGCTCCATAGTCTAAATAAATTAAATATAGGCTCCTTTGAGGGGCAGTTTTTGAGACCAGTCTTTGAGGTTTGTTCTAATTTTATAGGGCTCTACCTAGCTATGTCTTTGTGCAGTTTCCTCTGGTAAATTAGTTGGTTTATGGTTTTGCTTGTTGCTCTCAAGGAGCTGCCAGCTTGCTCTTAACCCATTTATGCCTGAGGTTGCAACGTTTTGAATTTTTGCAATCAGACCTTGAGGATGACCTCAAGCAGTAGGATATAAATAACTCCCACATGCTTAGCGTTCCAATAATGGAACACTAGGCATAATTAATTGCCTACAACCAGTATCTCCATTATCTTTGGAAGAGTTTCTTTAGGACTGAAATTCCCTTCAGTCTGCTCCAAATAAAGTCAGTACCCTTGGAAAAATCTGTGGAACATTCTGTTGCTATGACTTGCCTCTCTTCCTGGGCAAAACTTCTGCCAGAACTGAAGTCAGTGACAGTGGCCCATTTCTCAGAATGACACTCTAGCTTTACACATAAGTCTTCTTGGCCTTTCTCTCCCAGCCAGTGAGCTGAAGTGAGAATGACTGGAGCTTCGTGTTCTCAGTCCGTCAAACCTAGAAAAGTGCTTCTGCTCTATAAGTAGGGGCTGGGTAGAGAAAGAGGGTCCAGGACTTCTCAGTCATTCTTGGGTAGAATAGAACCTCTGCAACACAGAATTGGAAGGAATGAGAAATGCTAGTGGACTATCCCTTCAGGTAAGATATTCTTGACTGGCAGGTCAGGTAAGATGAAGTCTTCTTGATTGCACCCGCCAGAGTAGAGCTTTGTCATGCTAACTTGTGGGCTTGGAGGGAGAGAATGGAAGGATTTGGTGGCTCAGTTTCCAGTCTTTTTCTATTCTTACTGAGATATAGATTTTATTTTAAAAATGTTTATTCATTTGCTGTATGCCCTTGGGATAATTTCCAAAGACTTTAAATCATTGTTTGTTTTATAATGTGTATCAGTTTTGATTGTTCCACTGGGGAGAGGGGTCCACAGAGCTTCTCACATTTTGGCTGGAAGTCATCTCTCGATTTCTATTGTTTTTGAAATCATTCCAGAGCATGGGAATTTTCTGTGGCGCTCTAAATCTGATCAGTCTCCTCCACTTGCAGCAGGCTACCATTCCTCACGGAAACCACTCTGTAGAGCTTGGAGTGGAATGGGAGCAGCCCCAAGTTAAAATCACAGAGATTCCATTCTTCTCATCGAAATTCAGTCATTGTTCTTAAATAAGTGTTGTCTGATTTATTGGACACCTTTGGTTCCTTTTCAGAGTTTTGCAATGATTGTTTTTGATGATTTTGTCCAGTTATTTCAGGGAGAGGATTTGCCAAGCTTCTTATTTCACCATTCCAAAAATGCTGTCCTAATACTCGGCTTCTATATTTACAATATTCACTAAAGATTAACAAGCAACTTATTAATATTTTATAAAGAAAATATAAAGATAAGTCATGGTCTCTGCCCACTCCCATTTATCTTCCTAGTTTGTTCCTTTTCCCCACTTGCTCTGCGCAGATCTTAGAATACCATGTGCCCTTACATACCTTATGGCTGTGTTTAGCTGGAGAACTCTAACTGGTACGTTAGCCTATTCACTAGCAGAAATAGGAAACAGACAAGCAGGAGCCTGTCCCTTATCTTCCTCCAGAAGTCTCCCTCTAGTGTCCCTTAATTAACATAGACCCTAATAGGAAAGCAGCTAAAGTTTGCGGAGTCCCAGCCACAGAATCACAAAACAGAGCACAGAAAAGTAGTTTGGAGTTGAGGGCCAATAGCTTAAGAGTAGGCACACTATCCATCTATCTAGAGGTATTCAGTCTTTTCCAAGAACACTTCCTGAACATCCTTTTCCCTAAGAAACGCTGAGGTTCCTTCTGTGTGTGCCTGTAGAACCTCAACCTCACTGTTATAAATAGTGCTTGTCACAATTTTTTGTTTGCTTGTTTCTATATCTTCTGTGTATTAGTTATCTACTGCTGTGTAACTTAGTAATTTAAAACGACAAACATTTATTATCTCATAGTTTGTGTAGTTGAGAATTTAGGAGTGGCTTGTTTGGGTGGTTCTGGCTCAAGACCTCTAATGAGGTCTCTGTCCATATGGCAGCTGGAGATACACTCATCATCTGAAGGCCTGGCGGAGGCTGGAAGATTTACTTCCAAGATGGCTGACTCAGATGGCTGTTGTCAGGAGGCCTCCATTCTTTGCTGTCTGTTAGCAAGGTCTCAGTTATTTGCCACTTTCCACGGACTGTTGAGTGTACTCATGATGTGGCAGCTGGTTTTCCCCAAAGCAAGTAATCCAAGAGAGAAAGCAAGGAGGAAATCACAATGCCATCTGTGACCTACTCTCACATGTCATAACTTCCACCAAATTATATTTGTTAGAAGCAAGACCAATCCATTATTACTCAAGAGGAAGGCAATTGGGTTCCACTTCTTAGAGGGTGGAGTATCCAAGAATTTATGGACCTCTTTGGTGTTGCATGTTTAATTAATGGTAACCTCCAACTGAATTAACATTTAGAAGTCTGTTACTTCAGAATTAAGCTTCAAATGGACATTTTTAGAGAAATTTGTCTAGTTATTAAATACAATTACATTTATTAAAAACACCTTTTTAAATTCACTCTGCTACTCTTTCTCAACTTCCTATTTGTAATGTGAAAAGAATAAATTTAAAAAGTTCAGAAAGATACGTTCTAAAAGAACAAAACCAGTTTTATCACTGTCTGTCAACCAGGACCTGGATCTTCATGTCAACATCTTCGTGTATACAGATAACTCACTGGACCTCATGGCCATCACAGCACAGGTAGAACAACACCTGGCACATGTAAAATGTTGTTGCATGAATGAAAGAAAAATAGAAACATACTTTAAAAGTGAGAAGGTTAGATGTTCATTAATGTTCAAACCTGTGTTTGTGTTTCTGAGGGCTATGGGTATGGATATATGTGTGTGGGTGTGTGCAGGGTTTTTTTTTTTTGTATATATGCTATAGAGAAGTGTGTATATTGTGACTGAAGGGTAATATTTGTTTTACCTTTGGTAGTTCTGTCCATTATGACTGAAATAAAAATTCAGTTCAAATGTTGCAAATACAAGGAAAAGACTAATACTCTAAGAGAGCATTCCAAGACAACCTGATATTCTAGCTTATAAAACTTCTCACGTGCATACGCTAGCAATCTGAGACCCTAATACCTCTTTAAAAATTATTTTGTGAAGCCTTGAATAATATTTCAGATCAAAAAACCAAAGTACTAAGTGCTTATATGATTTAAGGCCATATATCCTATTAAACAACAGATTTAAGATAGAACTGGTCTCTTGACTATCAATCCAGTTAATTTGTTATGCCATTTTACCATTTCTGAAAAAAGGAGAATTATCTTTTGTTTGAAAGTTCATATATAATATTTTAAGACAAATCAATACTGATGTGAGGATACACATTTTATACTTTGATAGTAATAATCAAATTGAATTACCTTTAGGGGAAAAAAATCTTTCACCCCCGAATTGGGGTAATGCTGGATGTGTGGGACTTTTACTTTACTTTAAAGGAGGCCCTGGAAGTGGCCCCAGGCTAGCAAGAAATGTTGTAAAAATGAAAATGCTGCTGTGTGTCCGGGAAGATGATGGTTTAAAGAGGAATGAATCTGCTATAGGGTAGCAAAGGTATGTAGCTTTCAAAAAAGCAAAATGGAGAAAAATGTGAGAGCCTTAGAGAGAGAAGGAGAGGGTCAGTGGGAAGGATAGCATGTCTGTCTAAAGATGTGGAGAGTCATCAGAAGTCTGGGAAAATGTGCGTTAGGGCCAAAGGAACCTGAATACTGGAAGGATTCTCATAAGATGCAGGATAGTTGGAAGTAAAGGCACTGGAATCAGAAACCTGTACATTCAACTCCTAACCCTGTCCCCTACCTCAGTCTCCTCACTTGTAAAACAAGAGTGATAATAACTACACACAGATTTGTCATGGAGACAACTGTTTCAGTGCAAGCAAAGGTCCTAGTGCATTGTAGGTGGTCAATAAATGGCACCTTTAATTAGCTTGAAGTAGTGACAGTAATGTGATAGGAAGGGACAGTTCCAAGAAGAAACTTTTAACCTGAACAGTCTTAGCCCTTCTCCAAGTCCCTGGAATCTGACCTTGACTTTATCTGTGGATGTTTGCCACCTATGCACTGTCTTTCTGACTCCAGATTACAAATTTTAACCTGCTGAACTATCTTCCACCTACATTGACTCTTAGCAGTCTGTTCTAGTTCTTGCTGTCCTGTCCTACTAATATTTGATGTTAACTACGTGGGCTTCAGAGAAGTTGTTGAAATACTTAAAAAGGTACATATCTCTTTGCATGCTTTGAGAACCTCAGGCTTTTCAAACTCCTTCCTTTTTAGAAATGATATATTAAGGACTGGCATATGGATGGTTTTCACAAAGTATGACTGAAAATGGGATTGAAATGAGGTTTGCTATGTTCATAGAATTTTAAAACTTTGGACAAGTTCAGAACATCATTGTTAATAGATCATCAAGATGTGATGGGCTTATAACCACGACATTCTAATTAGAGAGACTGTGGGGGAGAAATTAGCATTTCAAATGACTTAAAGCTGGATGAGAGAATATTTTAGAGACTAGAAAGCATTTTTTGAATTTATCTTAAATAGATATTACTTTCTGTATTTTGCTAAGATAATGGCATCATCATAAAGAAAATGGGAAAGACGTGGCAAGGCTACTTTATATATCTATAATGAAACCCTAATATACGTTTTGTTTGAGAAATGGGAATATAAGATAATAATGATGCTGTGTACAGATGCGCCCCAGCTTACATGGGGTTATGTTCCATTAAACCCATCATAAGTTGAAAATATCATAAGTTGAAGATGCATTTAATACATCTAACCTACTAAATATCATAGTTTAGTCTAGCCCACTTTAAATGTGCTCTGAACACTTACATTAGCCCACAGTTGGGCAAAATCATCTGGCAACTCAGTACTACACTGTAGAATATTGGTTGTTTACCCTTGTGATTGTGTGGTGGACTGGGAGCTGAGGCTCCCTGCTGCTGCGCTGCCTCCCAGGAGAGTATCCTACAGCATATTGCTAGGGAAAAAGATCAAAATTCAAAATTGGAAGTACGGTTTCTATTTAATGTTTATCACTTTTGCACCATTTTATGAGTCAAAAACTCATAAGTCAAACCCTCACAAGTTGGGGACTGTGTCATTAAGTGCACACAAAACATATATATGTCACTTTAAGGAATTTGTACTTTCAAGGAGCTCCTTTTCTTCTGTGTGTGCAGAACAGTCTGACAACGAGCAAATGTGGGAAATGGCACTCTGTCCAGGTTTTTGTAAAGTCAATTTATTGTGGTACAATTTACGTACAGTAAAATTCACTATTTTTTTTGTTTATAGGTGTAAGCTTCTATGATAATGTAACTACCACCACAACCAAGAGAGAGAATAATTCCCCACTACCCAAAACTTTTACTCATACACCTTTGTGTTCAGCCCTTGTCCCTAATCCCAGACCTTTACAAACTCGCCCTTAATTTATTTTCTGCCATTATGGTTTTGCCTTTTCCAGAATGTTATATAAGCCTTTTTAGTCTGTGTTCTTTTTACTTCGCATACTGCATTTGAGATTCATATTATAGTACTTGTGTATCTCGTTGCCACTGAATTACACCATTCAGCAGTATGGATGTATCCCAGCTTGTTTAATTAGTCGAAGGACATTTGAAGTATTTTCCAGTTTTTGGCAATTGTGAATAAAACCTCTCTATAAATAATCACATATAAACTTTTGTGTGAACATAAGTTTTCATTTCTCTGGTGTGGCGTTGCTGTGTGGTAAGTCTGTTTTAACGTTATAAGAAACTGTCAAACTGTTTTGAAGTGTCTGCACCATTTTTGTGCTCCATCAGCAATGTGCCAACGTTGACCTTCTAATAGGTGTGTAGTACAATCTCACTGTGATTTTATTTTTATTTCCCTAATGACAGATGATGCTGAGCATCTTTTTATATGCTCATTTACCATCTCTATATCTTTTTTGGATGAAATGTTTAAATTTTGTCCATTTTTTACTTTGGTTACTTATTATTATTGAATTTGGCAATAGGTAGGTAGATTAGATAGATAGATAGATAGATAGATAGATAGATAGATAGATAGATAGATAGATAGATGATAGATAGAGATGATAGATAGAGATAGACAGGAGATGGTGAAGGGGCCTGGTGACCTTACAGCTCCCAGTTTACAGCCCTACTGAGGGGTGGGACACTCATGCTCTTGGCTTCCATAAGACACCACCATGTCCATCTAAGGCAACCACCATTTTATTTTACATAAACCCACACCCGTTTTTTGTTACCTACAACCATTGAGTCCTAACTCATGAACAGGAAGAGGGCCCGCCAATCCAGAGATTGGCAGGCTACAAGAGCAGCCTAGGCAGAGCATTGAGGCTACAATGGATATTAATGGTTCTATTGTACTGCAGCTAAGTTGGCACTGAAACCACAAGACATAGTCCTCCCCTCTTTTCCCTTCCCCTTTCCAAAGTAAGAGGCACTTCCACCTGTGACTACCATCACAGGCCCACAGGGAGCACTGCCAGACTACCACCAATGTTCCCTTAAGGCCCAAGGGCTCTTCAGTCAGCCTTTGGTGAATGATGCCTGGCCTGGTACTGATGCTTCGGGGCAATGGGCTCCTGTCTGGTGCAGAGCAGGTCCAGAAATGCCATATAAGAGACAAGTACTGGAATCAGGGACCTCAAGAGGCTGCTTGTTGCTCTCCTCCATTGTGGCCGAGCTGGTACTTACAGACAGCAAGTCTCAGGCTCACCCAACGCCCTCAATATAGTTCCCGGATATTGCTGCTGGTTATTCAAGGCCCAAGCGCTCTACAGTTAGCAGGTGATAACTGCTGCCAGGACTGGGTTCTGCCTTCAAGGCAGCAGGTTCCCTTCTGACCCAAGATGTGTCTAGAAATGTCATTCGGGACCTAGGGCCTGGAGCGGCAGCCTCACAGCTCTGACCCATACCCTCTCCTGCTGTGGCTGAGCTGCTATCCTAAATGTAAGACAAAGTCCTCACCACTCTTCCCTCTCCTCCCCTCAAGCAAAGGAAGGGGTTTCTTTTGGAGCTGTGAGCTGTGCAGCCTGGAATTAGGGGAGGGGTGATGCCAGCACTCCCTTAGCCACCCCAGCTGGTGTCTCAGAAAGTTGCGTGCTCCCCAGTCCACCGACTCTGGGCCAAGTTCAGCACTAGTAGCAGCTCATCTAAAAGTTGCAGTCCTTGTGGCCTAGACTGTCTTGGAGTTTACTTGGAGCCCCAGAGCACTTTAGCCTGCAGTGGTGAGGCTTGTGGGAACTCAAGTTCCAATAACCCGGATGGGTAATTCCCCTCTGGCTAGGGCTGGTTTAAATGCTCTCTCTGTGGGGGGGCATCAGCTGAGTTTGGTCCAGTTTTGCTTTCTGCTATAACAGGGCAGCACTGAGTTCAATGCCTCACAGTTGCTGTGCACTCTCTCTGTCTCCCCGCAGTGCACAGAAACACTCTCCACACTATGTCACCACTGCCGGGATTTGAGGCTGGGGTTTTTCCTACCTCTTCAGTGCCTCTCTCAGTGATATGGACTTAAAACGAGGTACTGATTTTTGGTTCTTATAAAGGTGCTTTTTTTGTGTTGATAGTTGTTAAATTGGTGTCCTTGCAGGGGGTGGGTGGAGAGGGTGGTGATTGGTGGAACCTTCTATTCTGCCATCTTGCTCCACCTCCCACAGGTCCTTTTACCAGCATAATTTCTTGAAAAGACAAAATTTCTTCATTGAGTTGCCTTTGCACCTTCATCAAAAACCCATTGACCATATACATGTGGGTATATACAGAGAATCTTTATTTTTTTTCTGTCAACCTATGTGTCTGTCTTTTCACTGACACCATGCTGTCTTAATTACTACAGCTTCCCAGCAAGTCTTGAATTGAAATACTATGTGTTTGTAAGAGGACAAGTCACCAGTGGCCTTGGGCAACGCAGTTCTTCTCCCTCTTGCTTGCATTTCTTGGGAAGAATGTATCGATAATGCAAAATCATGAGATAAAGAGGAAATGTCTGTAACAATCAAGGTTTTGTCCTTGTTCCACCCAGAATGGGATGTTCTACAATGCTCGTACTCAGCAACCCAAGTGGTACGCAGGATGTAAAACTCAGAGGAGAGTACTTTTGAAGTCCATCAGCTGCAGTATGATGACAGTGCAGACAAAACAGGCGTTCCTGAGCTTGCTCACCATGGATCCTGGGCTTCTGTTTACCTTTGTTGCCTATCTGAGTAATAAAGTTGCTTTGCCTGACTTGTGGTACAAGTGTTCTGTCTCACTGGACCAGACCCAGGAACCTTTGCAGAGTCCTCCAATAGTGCTCTTCTTTTGCAAAACCAGTTGATTATTCTATTTCCCTTACCTTTCAACATAAATTTTAAAATCAAATTCTTGATTTATACAAAAAGTACCCCACTGGATTTTTATTTGAATTTTATTGAATATATAGATCAATTTTGGGAGAACTAATATCCTAATCATATTGAACCTGCCCATCCACAAACATGGCCCGTTTATTTATGTCTTCTTTGATTTCTTTCATCATGGTTTATGGTTTGCAGTATACATATCTTGTGTGTTTCATTAGATTTATACCTATTTCCTGTTTTCTGTGCTATTCTTAATCAGGCTGTGTTTTTAATTTCAATTTTAAACTGATGATTGATAGAATAACAATAAAACTTTATATTAAGGAGCAGGCCTGAAGAAAAAACTTTATATTAGCCTTGAACCTTATAGTCTTGCTGACACTAAACAGTTCTGGTAGATTTTATGTAGATTCTTTGGAATTTTCTATTTAGATAATCATATTGGCTGTGAAGATACATAGTTGTATTTTCCTTTATCCAAATTGTATGCCTTTTATTTTATTTCTTTCTAACACCTCCAGTATAGTGCTGAATAAGAACAGCAGGAGTGAACATTATTGACTTTTTTTCGTTATCTTGGGGCAAAGAAGTCTTTCACCATTGAGCATGATATCAATATAGGTTTTCCTAAATGCCTTTGAGTTAAGAAAACTCCTTTCCATTTTTAGTTTACTATAACTTTTCATTATGAAGAATGCTGAATTATGTTAAATAATTTTCCTGCTTATACTGAGATTATCATAGGGTTTTTCTTCTTTAGCCTAATGATACGGTGATTACTTTGATTGATTGATCTTCAAATGTTGAACAAGGCTTTTATTACCAAGATAAGCCTCACTTTGTCAGGATATATTATCCATCTTAAAAATTGCTAAATTCAATGTGCTAATACTTTGTTGAGGATGTTTGCCTCTGTGTTAATTATAGTTTTGAAATTAGGGTTTTGGAATATCTTTTTCTCATAAAATGAGTTGCAAAGTGTCATCAGTGCTTCTATTTTCTGAAAAAAAAAATCAGTAGAATTGTTATTATTTATTCCTTATATTTGGTCAAATTTGCAAATAAAACCATTTAGGCCTGATTTTTCATTAGGAATTATGAAAAATCCTGATGCAGATTTTTCATTAGGAATGTAGTTTCTCCCAAAGCTATAGAATTTTCAGGTTATCTATTTTTCTTAAGTGAATGTTGGTAGTTTGTGTCTCTCAAGGAATATTCTCATTTCCTTTGCGTCGTAGAATTTATAGATATAAGATTATTTTGTATTCCCTTATCAGTCTTCTAATATCTGTTATATCTGTAATAATATTCCCTCTGTCATTTCTAACATTGAAACTTTGTGCCTTCTCTCTTTTTAGTCATCCTGAGCAGTAACATTGATCTTTACAAAGAATTAGCTTTGTTTCATTCATTTACTTTATTTTGTTTCGGTTTTTTAATTTCATTGATTATTTGCTCTTATCTACATTATTATCTTCCTTTGCTTACTTTGGGTTTAATTTGTTTTTCTTTTTCCAGTTTCTTAAGACAAAAGATTAGTTTATTGATTTTAGACCTTTGTTCTTTTCTAATACATGTATTTAATGTTACAACTTATCCTTCAAACACTGCTTTACCTGCATCCCCATATGTTGATATATTGGTTTCATATTCATTTCATTAAAAATATTTTCTAGTATTCTTATGACTTCTTATTTGTCCCTTGAGTTATGCAGAAGTATATTGTTTCTTTCAAAATATTTTGGGGTTTTCCAAACATTTTTTGTTAGACCATTTGATATTATTTCACATCTCTAGGGTAATCTATACTGGTTTTTTTCTTCACTCTTTTTTTTTTAGTAGAATAATTTTCATTGACCTATCTTCATATTCACTGATTCTTTCCTCATGCTTGTCAACTCTACTGATAAGGCCATCAAAAGCATACTTCATCTTGATGACTGTTTCTGCTGATAATACCAACATTTGGTCATCTCTGAGTCTATTGATTGCCTAGCTCTTTACTATGGATTATTTTTCTTCCTTTTCTGTACATCTCATACTTTGTTTATTATTGAAAGGCATAATGTTTAAAACAATATAGATTAACATAAACAGTATTCATGCAAAGAAATGGGTACATATCTTCTCCTGAGCCATGAGGTAGAGAGGAGCATTGACTCAATCTAGTCAGTCCAGCTGTGTTCGAGGTTTTTGTTGCAAATTTTTCTGGTTACTTGGTGCTTAAGGTGGCTATTGTTTTGACAAAGAGCTTTTCTCAGTGTTCCTATTTCACCCTTAGCTTAGTCCTTCCTTGTGTGTCAATGTCCCAGAAAGAGCTTCTCTTCATGCCCTTATCCCTTCTTCCACGATAGATTGCTGTTGCTTTCTACCTGGTGCTGCCTAGCCTACTGGGAGAACAAGTGAGATTCTCTTTTGTTGGGGATCAGCCTCAATCCTAGGTAGGTCTTGTGTTCATGTTATTTTGTAGGGTTAGGGAAAGGCCTTTTCAGTGATCCTGTCCTCTTCTTCATAGTATTAGAAAAATCTCTGATAGTCTGAGCCCAGGACAGTTTCCTGTCTCTCCCCAGGATGATTTTCTGCCCTTCCTCAAGATGTTCACAGTTTATTATTTTTCCATTTTCCCAGCCACAGGGGTCTTCATATGTGTCTTGAAATCACAGAGTTTGCTGCCCTTCTGCCAGTAGCATAACATTTTAGTGTTCTTAGGGGAAGGGCATGAGGGAGCTGTATGTCTTTTCCTTTGAGGCAGCTACCCTCCCCCTCCAGGCCTGCATTAGTGAGGTCTGGTCTCCTGCCCTGACCCATCTTTCTCATGAGTGCCCAGTGGAGGTCCAAAACAAAGAGGTACGAGGTAGGAACAAATTCTCTTTATGTGCAAAGTCCCTTTATGTCTATGCTCCTGAAAGTTCAATACTCTCATACTAGCCCACATTCAGCCTTTAGAAATTCATTTTTATTTATTTATTTTATTTTTTATTATTATTATACTTTAAGAAATTCATTTTTAAAATTTAGCTGAATTCTTCTTACCCATTTATATGGCAGTTCATCCTCTTCCCCTGCTCTCTTTTCAAAAGTGAGTCAGTATTTGTGTTCTTTCTGCTCTGCCTTTCATTAGGTTTTAAGTTAGATAGTTGGCCTGTGACGTTAATTTCTGAGTTAAGTGAAAGTTATTTTGTAGATGATCCAGATTTTTCTTTTTTATGACGGGAGTGATGATGCCTCTTGCAGCTAAGTCTTCCAAGGTTTATTTATTTATTATTATTATTTTTTGAGATGGAGTCTCACTCTGTCGCCCAGGCTGGAGTGCAGTGGCCGGATCTCAGCTCACTGCAAGCTCCACCTCCCAGGTTTATGCCATTCTCCTGCCTCAGCCTCCCAAATAGCTGGGACTACAGGCACCTGCCACCTCGCCCAGCTAGTTTTTTGTATTTTTTAGTAGAGATGGGGTTTCACTGTGTTAGCCAGGATGGTCTCGATCTCCTGACCTCGTGATTCGCCCATCTCGGCCTCCCAAACTGCTGGGATAACAGGCTTGAGCCATTGCGCCCGGCCCCAAGGTTTATTTTAAAGGAAACAAAATTATGTTAGGAAGACAAGGTCCTTAGACCAGGAAATATAACTTAAAGAAAGAAATAAGTTAGTTTGTTCAATAAGCTAACTGATTGGGCATTAATAGTCTATAACTAATGGTAAATAACTGTATTCTATTCCTCTTTTGATTGAGAAGATGATGGTGTTAAATGAATCTATGAGAGATTTTGCTCAGTCTGTAAAATTGGGGATGGAAGCTGATTTGTAAGTGAAAACAGTATATTTAAGTAAATTAATGAAAAATATAATGGTAAGTGCTAAAACAGGGGTTCGTATATCCTTTTATTCTTTGTTCATGGAAGCCTTTTATGATCTATGTACTTTTTCTCAAAACAGTGTTATTAAATGCATGAATTTAAATATAAAAGATTATAAAGAAAACCAATCATATTAAATTACAGTTTTCTAAGTATTTTATTATGATATATAAATATACCTCCTTCCTATTATACAACATTAAATAGCAATATCTAGTGTGGGCCTAATTGCTATAATTTCAAAGTAGTGGTAAGAGTAAATGGCACTTTGTGATACCTGCAACAATTGTAGCATGATACGAAATATTATAATTTCCATTGATAAAAATCTTGGATATCACTAACACTGCTGAGCTTTATTGCCTACATTCAAATTAGAGAAAATGCTGAACTTCAATTAGATGTTAGTGAAAAATAAAGATGTGATCTTTTTCCCATCTAAGTTCACAGACTCCTCTAAATTCTATATTGAGATCTCTCAAGGGGACCCCTGGCTAAGAACCTCTGTGCTAAAAACAGAGAACCATCAACAGCAATCAGAGATAGAGGTAGGAAAAACAGAGAAGGCATCAGGGAAATTCCACATGGATGTCCCAGCATCTGAAAAATTGTACAACTGAGGATGAGTATAGTACAATCCGAGAACTGAAAATAATTTTTTTTGAGACATTGTCTCGCTCTGTCACTCAGGCTGGAGTGCAGTGGCATGATCTCAGCTCACTGCAAGCCCTGCCTCCTGGGTTCACGCCATTCTCCTGCCTCAGCCTCCTGAGTAGCTGGGACTACAGGCTCCCGCCACCATGCCCGGCTAAATTTTGTATTTTTAGTAGAGACAGGGTTTCACTGTGTTAGCCAGGATAGTCTCGATCTCCTGACCTTGTGATCTGCCCATCTCGGCCTCCCAAAGTGCTGGGATTACAGGCAGTAATTTGGTATTTTTAAACAGTACTACTACTAGTTACCATTTTAAGGGTATTTTATAATAAATATCAAGTACTGTATAAAGTATATTATAAATATTTTTCATACAATTAATTTCATGATTTGGCTCTCTGCTTGCCTATTTTTAGTGTAAAGGAGTGCTTGTGATTTTTACACATTGATTTTGGGTCTTGAGACTTTGCTGAAGTTGATTATTAGTACTGTATTAAGTATATTATAAATATTTCTCATGCAATTAACTTATCACAACATTTCTTTGAGGCAACATATTTGATCCCCATTTTAGAGATGAAAAACTTGGGATCTAGGGAGCATGAAGCCTCCAGCTTTGTTCTTTTTGCTTAGAATTGTCTTGGTTATACAGGATCTTCTTTGATTCCATGTGAAATTTAAAATAGTTTTTCCTAATTCTGTGAAGAATGTCAATGGTAATTTTATGGGAATGGCATTGAATCTATAAATTACTTTGGGCAGTATGGCCATTTTCTTGATATTGATTCTTCCTATCCATGAGAATGGAATGCTTTTCCATTTGTTTGTATCCTCTCTTATTTCCTTGAGTAGTGGTTTGTAGTTTCCTTGAAGAGGTCCTTTGCATCCTTTGTTAACTGTATTCCTAGGTATTTTATTCTCTTTGTAGTAATTGTGAATGGGAGTTCATTCATGATTTGGCTCTCTGCTTGCCTTTTGTTGGCGAAAAGGAATACTTATGATTTTTGTGCATTGATTTTGTATACTGAGACTTTGCTGAAGTTTATCAGTTCAAGGAGTTTTTGGGTTGAGATGATGGGGTTTCCTAAATATAAAACCATGTCGTCTGCAAAGAGAGACAATTTGACTTCCTCTCTTCCTATTTGAATACCCTTTATTTCTTTGTCTTGCCTGATTGCCCTGGCCAGAATTTCCAAAACTACGTAGAATAGAAGTGGTGAGAGAGGGCATGCTTATCTTATGCTAGTTTTCAAAGGGAATGCTTACAGCTTTTGCCCATTCAATATTGGCTGTGGATTTGTCATAAATTGCTCTTATTATTTTGAGATGTGTTCCATCAATACCTAGTTTGTTAAGAGGTTTTTCTTAACATGAAGGGATGTTGAATTTTACAAAGCTACAGTAACCAAAACAGCATGGTACTGCCACCAAAACAGATATATAGACCAATGGAGCAGAACAGAGACCTCAGAAATAATACCACACATCTACAACCATCTGATCTTCCTCAAACCTAACAAAAACCAGCAATGGGGAAAGGATCTCCTATTCAGTAAGTGGTGCTGGGAAAACTGGCTAGCCATATGTAGAAAACTAAAACTGGACCCTTTCCTTACACCTTATACAAAAATTGACTCAAGATGGATTAAAGACTTAAATGTAAAACCTCAAACCATAAATACCCTAGAAGAAAACCTGGGCAATACCCTTCAAGACATACGCATGGTCAAAGACTTCATGACTAAAACACCAAAAGCAGTGCCAAAAAAAGCCAAAATTGACAAATGGGATCTAATTAAACTAAAGAACTTCTGCACAGCAAAAGAAACTATCATCAGAGTGAACAGGCAACCTACGGAATGGGAGACAATTTTTGCAATCTAACCATCTGACAAAGGTTTAATATCCAGAATTTACAAGGAACTTAAACATATTTACAAGAAGAAAACAAACGATCTTATCAAAAAGTAGGCAAAAGATATGAACAGACACTTCTCAAAAGAAGGTATTTACGTGGCAAACAAACATATGAAAAAAAAGTTAATCACCACTGGTCATTAGAGAAATGCAAATCAAAACCACAATGAGATACCACCTCACATCACTCAGAATGGTGATTATCAAAACATTAGGAAACAATAGGTGCTGGCAAGGCTGTGGAGAAATAGGAATGCTTTTACACTGTTGGTGGGACTGTAAATTAGTTCAATCATTGTGGAAGACAGTATAGCGACTCCTCAAGCATCTAGAACCAGAAATACCATTTGACCCAGCAATCCCATTACTGGGTATAGACCCAAAGGAATATAAATCATTCTACTATAAAGACACATGCACACGTTTATTGCAGCATTGTTTACAATAGCAAAGACAGAACCAACCCAAATGTCCATCAATGATAGACTGGATATAGAAAATGTGGTACATATACACCATGGAATACTGTGCAGCCATAGAAAGGAATGAGATCATGTCTTTTGCAGGGACATGGATGAAGCTGGAAGCCATCATCCTCAGCAAACTAACACAGGAACAGAGGGCCAAACACTGCATGTTCTCACTCATAAGTAGGAGTTGAACATTGAGAACACATGGACACGGAGAGGGGAACAACACACACCGGGACCTATTGGGGGTTGCTGGGGGTGAGGGAAAGGAACGTAGAAGATGGATCAAGAGGTGCAGCAAACCACCATGGCACACATACCTATGTAATAAACTTGCACGTTTTGCATGTGTATCCCTTTTTTTCTTTTTTAAGAAATAAAAAAAAAGTTGGGATCCCAAGATTTTAAACAACTTTCCTAAGATCCGATAGCTTGAATGTGGCAGAGCATATATTTAACACAGCTCTGTTTCATTCAAAGCTCCTGAGGGGCTTTGGGTGTGTTTTTCTCTGGGTGGAAGGCAGGCATCTCACTCTGGAAATGCTCAGCGATGAAGAGACTTGAATGCCAGGCTAAGGGTTGTAGATTGGATCCTGAAAGCCAATGTGGGGTCTACTTTCCAACCTCATCTCCTGCTTCTTTGTATACACCTTCACCACTTTGTATCATTGTCATTACTTGATTTCCCTACCTTCATGCTTTGCATGTTTTCCCCTCTGCTGGTTATGCCTTCCTTCCAGGTATGCCTCCTTCCTCCTCCTCCTGGCTAACTGGAACTCATGTTTCAAGATACCATGCGAACTTCCTCTCTAGTTCACAAATGCAGATTGCTGTTCCTTGCTTAGGAAAGCCAGAATCTTGAGCTTTCCAGAGGCAGGTAAAAAGGAAAGCAGGACAAGGATAGTCCTAACAAGAAAAGGGAATGAAATACGGAGTACAAACATCCAAGGGTTAAGTATTTTCAAAGCTGCTTTCCAGAGGCAGCAAGAAAAGTAGAGTCACATGAGCAATGAAGAAAAAAAAAATAGATGGTTTATTGTCTATATAACAAAACCGTTGAACTTATAGGGACAATAAAATTAACAAGAGCAGACTGAGATGGCTGCTGCTTTCTTGAACAATATTGTCTGGGCTCAGCCCTTATAGAACGCTTTTATAATGTTTGCTTACATTTCCTTCTGCACTTCCAGTCTTACATTGTTAAATCTAGAAGAATAAATGTTTTGTTTTAAAATCCCTTTCTCCAGATACTTTTATAACTTTGAAACTTACAAAACCAGTCAGTATTGGTATAAATACTTCTTAGAAAACCCTTGTTTTGAAAATTTATACATTCAATGAGTAAAAAGGCACAAGGCACTATGGAACATATAATGATGAGTTCTACATCAGCAGAGCCATCCAGATTTTACACAGAGTTTGCAAATTTTCATCACACAGTTATCTTTTGTTTGCTCCAGATTTTTAAGAATACTAAAACTTCAGATTTTACATAATCATCTGGATTTCTGGCTTGACTTGAAAAAGTGATTGGCACCACTAGGCTTGTAGTACCAAATGGAAAATGCTGTAGCTGAATGCGTTGCCTTTTATAAACTAGACACAGGCATTTCAGTGCCCCATAGGTGCCACCATTCTGCCAACCTCAGAGTCTCAAAACATAGAGTCATTCTTGACTCTGCCGTATCACCCTTCATATTCATTCAGCAAGTCAGGTTCTCTACAATATTCTTTGCTTCAATTTCCTCTTCCTAATTCTAACTTCAAGAATGATTTCAAGACTTTATTACCTCCTGATGACAATTATAACAATAACAATTAACATATGTCGAGCAACACTCACTGTGTTAAGCATTTTACATGGACCATGTCTTTTAATCCTCACAACAGCCCTTAGAGATGAATTCTATCATAATCCTCATTCTATAGCAGAGAACTGTAAGACCCTAGAAGCTTAACACATCTGCCCAAGATCTCAAATCCTGCAAGTGTTGGAATCTCACTCTGGACACTGAATTTTTGACCGTACAAATCGCAGTCTAGGGAGTTTCAAGCTTAGGCACAGGTAGCTTTGGCTCTGGTGCTTTGAAGCCTTTCCAAAGGGGTAGAAAGGAATAGGATCCTTTAAGGGCATCATTTCCCCTTCCATATACTCAACATCCATAAATATTTTTTCATGCGCCAGATTCACCTGCTAACTCAACTGAGGTCTCAGAGCCCCTCTCAGTGTGACCCTTCTCTCCCTGCTTATCTCTCACCCATCCTGAGTCTTATTAGAGTATTTTGACCAGGGTGTGAAACACTCTAGGCAGTAGATTAAAAAAACAATTTGAAGTACTGGTGTAGGTTTTAGAAAAAGTAAATAGCTTTATCAGTTGGGTAACAAATGCTTTGGAGTTCCAATTGAGTTCCAAGTTCCACTTCAACCTGGGATGCAGCAAGCTGGGGTGCCACTGTGAACCTAACAGCACCCCAATAATTTGGTTTGTTTTGTTTATGGTTTTTGTTTTGCTATTATATATGTAATATTATATGTATTATACATTATGCTAGCTATTATATTATTACCTTCAACGTACCACAGACTTCGAATTCTTTGTTGCCTTCTGCTTAGGGTGGGGGCTGAGATGCAGGAGGGTTTTTCCTCAGTGTTCCTGCTTCCTGCTGTGCTCTCAGCCATCTCTGTTAGCCAGTATTACAAGGCTCCCCCTTCACCAGCTGCAGCCTGCTGTTTTTACTGTTGTTTCTTGGGGTAGGGCAGGAGAGAGACTCCATTTTCCTGGTCCAACATCTGTCTTTGGCAAGCACCTGCTCCTCCTTCCCATGGCAGCCACACTCTGCCTTGTATCAATGGTTGGTCTTGGGTGGGAGTTGCCTGCCCTATTCATAGTGGTAGCAGATTTCTGCTTGATATCAGCATGTATCCTGGGTCCAAGACAGCTTCCCGCCCCTAGGGGTAAAGGTCTTATTCTTCCTCCTCCTCCCTTTGCAGCAGATATTTGCTCACCTCCTGGGGAAGGAGAACAATACCTGCCCTTCCTCCATTGATGTAAGGCTCTTGCTTAAGAAGAGGGCTTTATGCCCATCCCCTAGCTGCTGCCAATTACTTCCTTCATGCCTGCACCAAATAGGAGTACCCTCTCCATCTCCTGGTCTTCTCTGAGTCCTTCTCATAAATCTCCTGGTCTTCTATGAGTCCTTCTCATAAATACCAGTGGAGGCTCATGGGTGATTGTGACCTCCTCTTTTCCGGTGGTCCCAGCTATTCTGAATTAGCACACTAGCTCACATTTGGCCTTTAACAATTCATTTTAATTCTGGCAGCATTCTTCTTTTCTTTTTCTATTGCTCTCTTCTCTTTTTCCTGTGCTCTGCCAAAGATGAAATCATTTGTGTATTTCATCTCTCCCTGAAGGGGCTTGTTCCTCTTTAGAATTCCAGCCACTTGGTCATCTTGCTACTTGAGCTCCAGGATGTATTTGAGAAAGTTACATTTTTGTATATTATCTGGATTTTTTTTTTCGTTGTTAGGGTGGAAGCAGTGTTTTTGAAGCTTATTACAATTTATGTAGAAACCGAAATCTTTATTGACCTTTTAAAATATAACTTTATGGGAGGCATATTTACATATGATATAATTCATCCATTTCAGATGTCCAATTGAAGCTTCTTACAAACTGCACGCATTCACCAACCAGCCCTAGAATCCCTGCCTTAGTGAAACATTGTAACTGAAAAGAGTGTCAGAACCCTCAGGTACATATTCCAACATGGGAAATGGTTGGTAAATATTAGCTCAGAGGCAGAAAGTCTATTCTGGAGGCTATTGTGTGAGTCAAAAAAGGCAACTGGATTCATCACCCCACCCAGCCTTGGACTCCTGTGATCATTTCCTCCTACTACCTGTTTCCCCCACCTCCAGTCTCCTTCCAGCTCAACCTACTTTATGTTTCATAGGGGTGTATTACCATCATCGTAAGTTAGAAAATTGTCATCATCCCAAGATGATTTTTACCTAGTTGCCCAGGCAACCACCGATGGGCTTTCTGTCTCTATAGCTTTGCCTTTTCTGGCTATTTCAATTAAGTGGAGTCACAACGTGTGGTCTCTTGTGTCTGGTTTCTTTCACTGAGCATAATAGTTGTGAGGTCCTTCCATATGCTAACATGTACTAGTAGCTCATTCCTTTTCATTGCTGAATATTATTTCATTGTGTTCATATGCCACATTGTGTCTATCCATTCACCAGTTAAAATACATTAGATTTTCTCTAATTTTTTGCTACTAAGAATAATGCTTCTAAGAACGTGTATGTGCAAGTCTTTGTGTGGTTCATTAGTATTACACTGCCCTATGATTAACATCAATGGAAAACTAAAATGACCCAGTTGAGGCAGGATTAATGGTCCAGACCCTTCAAAAGTAAAGGTTTGGGTCATCCCACCAGGTAAAAAAAAAAAAAAAAAACATGACAAGCTGAGGTGCTTGCTGAAGGCAAAAGGCATATGGAATGGTAGTGGAGGATAAATATGTTATAACCATGTGAGCAGTTACATAAACAAGGACTGTAATTGTCATGAGTATTTCCTTCTTATTTTTGTATAAAAATATATTTGTATTGTGTGTATAAAGCAAATATGTTTGTTTTCTTTCCTCTTATCTCCTTATCATATAACATAAGGTGCATTAACATCATATCATAGTATTTAAGTACTGTTCACTTTATATTGTATCATTTTGATTATGGTATACAATTTATAAGATATCAAGTATTCAAGTTACAGAATATGAAGAAGAAGAGTAAACATCACTCAAGGACTTTATCTCCTTTTCTGGAGAAGAGGTTAGTAAGTTTTCAGTTGTATGCAGAATTGTATCATATTTTAGGTGGAATTACGACCTTGTCATTGTCTTCATTTGGAGATTAAGTATGATTTAAGGAGATACATATGGGTGCTAACTTGACAAGGGGTAGACATGATGATTAATTTTATGTATCAACTTGACAGGGCCATGAGGTATACATATTTGATTAATCATTATTCTAGGTGTTTCTATGAGAGTGTTTTTTGGTAGATTAACATTTAAATTAGTAGACTGAGTAAAGCAAATTGTCCTCCCCAATGTAGGCGAGCCTCATCCAATCTGTGAAAGCCTGAATAGAACGAAAGGCTGACCCTCCTCTGAGTAAGAGAGAATTCTTCCGGCCTGAATGCCTTCACACTGAGATATGGGTTTTTGTCCTGTTTTCAGACTAGAACCAAAACATTGGCTCTTCCTGGACCCTCAGTCTACCAGCCTTTGAAACGAACCTACACCATTGGCTCTCCTGGTTCTCATGCCTTCAAATTCAGACTGGTGACTAGCCCCCATCTTAAGGTCATCTCAGGGCCCCTCCTTGAGTCACTTCACTAGCACAAACTCAGATGTGCTCAAAAAGGGCTCATTATAAATAGGCAAAGATACTCCTATCATCAGGAAATTCTAAGGTTTTTTGGAGCTCTGTGTCAGGAACCAGGGGCAAAGACCCATGGGTTTTATATACCACAGGGAATATTAACAAAACCAAAATCTAGTTCTTAAAAAAACGTTAAGTTGACCGGGCATGGTGGCTCACACCTGTAATCCCAGCACTTTGGGAGGCTGAGGCAGGTGGATCACAAGGTCAGGAGTTCAAGACCAGACTGGCCAAGATGGTGAAACCTCGTCTCTACTAAAATTACACAAATTAGCCATGCACGGTGGCAGGCACCTGTAATCCTAACTACTCGGGAGGCTGAGGCAGGAGAATCACTTGAACCTAGTGGGAGGAGGTAGCCGTGAGCCCAGATCATGTCACTGCACTCCAGCCTGGGTGACAGAGTGAGACTCTGTCTCAAAAAAAAAAAAAAAAAAAGGAAATCTCCCAAATGCTGATTGAGAGAAAGAGACAAAATACAGAATGAGATTAAATAACCATATATAATCCAGAAGCTGCAAGAGAGAATGTTAAGAAATTTATTAAACAGCAAATGTAAAACCTAGTAGTACTGATACATTTCCAAAAAATAGAGAATGCCAAAATTGTAGCAGAAAACTTACAGTTAGTGAGCATTAAGGAAATAAAACATGGTAAAGACTTCGCCTCCCTTTAAATAAGCACTAGATTTAAATGGTTTTACAAGTGACAGCTATCAAACTTTTACGGAAGAACTCATTCTATCTTACATAAGTTGTTCTGGAAAGTAAAGGGAACACCCAAAATTCATTTTATAAAACTTTGTACCAAGGCTGATAAACACAGTACAATAAAAGAAAATTACAGGCCCATTTAACTTAGGAACACAAACTCAAAATCTTAAGTGAGGCATTACTTACCCAAATCTACTAATGTAGAAGGTGAATAACATAATAGTGATAAATACCCATTCAGGTAATAAGAATCAGTATAATTAGTGGTTTTATTTAATATTACTATTTCAACTTATGAGGGCTCATGTTTGTTTACAAGGTTCATTCTGGATTTAGGGCACATTGCAAGCAGGTGTGTTTAGGAGATGCGACCCAATCATGGGTAACCTTTGAAGGTGTGCCGTCAGTGTCTCTTCTCCTTTCAGGACACTTGTGCTGGTTTACAGCACTGATATTCTCCACCCTCATGCTTCTTATTTGTCAACTTTTTCATGAGTATAGTATCATTTGCCTTGCTTCTATCAAGTTCCTTTGCTCTGTTTTTTGTTTTTTGGATAAACATTGAGAATCACATATGGTCCTGCTTTGTAACCATAGTCTTAAGCATAAAGTGTATACTAGTTTAAAAAGAAAATTATTTAATGAGAGAAGACAAAACTTATTATATTGTGTAATTAATAAAGAGAAACTATCTTGGCAGGTTGTGTTCTCAAAATAATTTTCAATTATTGAGGTAATTCGGTTTATTTTAATGGTATTTGGTGGTGTTATAGTAAAAATACTTGTTATTTTGATGCTAAGAATGTGTAATATATTTTCCTATTGAAATGACTAGCAACTACATTTGACTTATGATAATTCACTTTTATAATTCAGGCTTTTTAAAAAATTACATTTCTCTAATAAGGTTAAGTGATCTTAACCTCATGATGAAATGAGATTCAGCTCAAAAATGCAAGAATGTTTTCACACAGAAAATTTCTAAATGTAATTCACTGAAATACCACCTAGGGACTTACAGATAAAAATTAACACTTATTGTTTTTTAATTAAACTTTATGTTCTAGGGTACATGTGCACAACATGCAGGTTTGTTACATATGTATACATGTGCCATGTTGGTGTGCTGCACCCATTAACTCGTCATTTACATTAGATATATCTCCTAATGCTATCCCACTCCCCTACATCCACGCCATGACAGGCCCCGGTGTGTGATGTTACCCACCCTGTGTCCAAGTGTTCTCGTTGTTCAGTTCCCACCTATGAGTGAGAACATGTAGTGTTTGGTTTTCTGTTCTTGTGATAGTTTGCTGAGAATGATGGTTTCCAGCTTCATCCATGTCCCTACAAAGGACATGAACTCATCCTTTTTTTATGGCTGCGTAGTATTCCATGGTATATACGTGCCACATTTTCTTAATCCAGTCTGTCATTGATGGACATTTGGGTTGGTTCCAAGTGTTTGCTATTGTGAATAGTGCTGCACTAAATATATGTGTGCATGTGTCTTTAGCAGCATGATTTATAATCCTTTGGGTATATACCCAGTAATGGAATGGTTGGGTCAAATGGTATTTCTAGTTCTAGATCCTTGAGGAATCGCCACACTGTTTTCCACAATGGTTGAACTAGTTTACAGTCCCACCAACAGTGTAAAAGTGTTCCCATTTCTCCACATCCTCTCCAGCACCTGTTGTTTCCTGACTTTTTAATGATTGCCATTCTAACTGGTGTGAGATGGTATCTCATTGTGGTTTCGATTTGCATTTCTCTGATGGCTAGTGATGATGAGCATTTTTTCATGTGTCCATTGGTTGCATAAATGTCTTCTTTTGAGAAGTGTCTGTTCATATGCTTTGCCCACGTCTTGCTGGAGTTGTTTTTTTCTTGTAAATTTGTTTGAGTTCTTTGTAGTTTCCGGATATTAGCCCTTTGTCAGATGAGCAGATTGCAAATATTTTCTCCCATTCTGTAGGTTGCCTGTTCACTCTGATGGTAGTTTATTTTGCTGTGCAGAAGCTCTTTAGTTTAATTAGATCCCATTTGTCAATTTTGACTTTTGTTGCCATTGCTTTTGGTGTTTTAGACATGAAGTCCTTGCCCATGCCTATGTCCTGAATGGTATTGCCTAGGTTTTCTTCTAGGGATTTTATGGTTTTTGGTCTAACATTTAAGTCTCTAATTCATCTTGAATTAATTTTTGTATAAGCTGTAAGGAAGGGATCCAGTTTCAGCTTTCTATTTATGGCTAGCCAGTTTTCCCAGCACCATTTATTAAATAGGGAATCCTTTCCCCATTTCTTGTTTTTGTCAGGTTTGTCAAAGTTCAGATGGTTGTAGATATGTGGTATTATTTCTGAGGGCTCTGTTCTGTTCCATTGGTCTATATCTCTGTTTTGGTACAAGTACCATGCTGTTTTGGTTACTGTAGCCTTGTAGTATAGTTTGCAGTCAGGTAGCATGATGCCTCCAGCTTTGTTCTTTTGGCTTAGGATTGTCTTGGCAGTGCAGGCTCTTCTTTGGTTCTATATGAACTTTAAAGTAGTTTTTTCAATTCTGTGAAGAAAGCCATTGGTAGCTTCATGGGGATGGCATTGAATCTATAAATTACCTTGGGCACTATGGCCATTTTCATGATATTGATTCTTCCTATCCATGAGCATGGCATGTTCTTCCATTTGTTTGTGTCCTCCTTCATTTCATTGTTAGTTTCATTCAGTGGTTTGTAGTTCTCCTTGAAGAGGTTCTTCACATACCTTGTAAGTTGGATTCCTAGGTATCTTATTCTATTTGAAGCAATTGTGAATGGGAGTTCACTCATGATTTGGCTCTCTGTTTCTGTTCTTGGTGTATAAGAATGCTTGTGATTTTTGCACATTGATTTTGTATCCTGAGACTTTGCTGAAGTTGATTATCAGCTAAAGGAGATTTTGGGCTGAGATGATGGGGTTTTCTAAATATACAATCATGGCATCTGCAAACAGGGACAACTTGACTTCCTCTTTTCCTAATTGAACACCCTTTATTTCCTTCTCCTGCCTGATTGTCCTGGCCAGAACTTCCAACACTATGTTGAATAGGAGTGGTGAGAGAGGGCACCCCTGTCTTGTGCCAGTTTTCAAAGGGAATGCTTCCAGTTTTTGCCCATTCAGTATGATATTGGCTGTGGGTTTGTCATAAATAGCTCTTATTATTTTGAGATAAATTCCATCAATACCAAATTTATTGAGAGTTTTTAGCATGAAGGGCTGTTGAATTTTGTCAAAGGCCTTTTCTGCATCTATTGAGTAATCATGTGGTTTTTGTATTTGGTTCTGTTTATATGCTGGATTACATTTATTGATTTGCATATATTGAACCAGCCTTGCATCCCAGGGATGAAGCCCACTTGATCATGGTGGATAAGCTTATTGATGTGCTGCTGGATTCGGTTTGCCATTATTCTATTGAGGATTTTTGCATTGATGTTCATCAGGGATATTGGTCTAAAATTCTCTTTTTTTGTTGTGTCTCTGCCAGGCTTTGGTATCAGGATGATGCTGGCCTCATAAAATGAGTTAGGGAGGATTCTCTCTTTTTCTGTTGATTGGAATAGTTTCAGAAGGAATGGTACCAGCTCCTCCTTGTACCTCTGGTAGAATTCGGCTGTGAATCTGTCTGGTCTTGGACTTTTTTTGGTTGGTAGGCTATTAATTATTGCCTCAATTTCAGAGCCTGTTATTGTCTATTCAGGGATTCAACTTCTTCCTGGTTTAGTCTTGGGAGAGTGTATGTGTCCAGGAATTTATCCATTTCTTCTAGGTTTTCTAGTTTATTTGCATAGAGGTGTTTATAGTATTCTCTGATGGTAGTTTGTATTTCTGTGGGGTCGGTGGTGACACCCCCTTTATCATTTTTTATTGTGTCTATTTGATTCTTCTCTCTTTTCTTCTTTATTAGTCTTGCTAGCAGTCTATCAATATTGTTGATCTTTTCAAAAAACCAGCTCCTGGATTCATTCATTTTTTGAAGGGTTTTTTTGTGCCTCTCTCTCCTTCAGTTCTGCTCTGATCTTAGTTATTTCTTGCCTTCTGCTAGCTTTTGAATGCGTTTGCTCTTGCTTCTCTAGCTCTTTTAATTGTGACGTTAGGGTGTCAATTTTAGATCTTTCCTGCTTTCTCTTGTGGGCATTTAGTGCTATAAATTTCCCTCTACACATTGCTTTAGATGTGTCCCAGAGATTCTGGTATGTTGTATCTTTGTTCTCATGGGTTTCAAAGAACAGCTTTATTTCTGCCTTCATTTCGTTATGTACCCAGTAGTCATTCAGGAGCAGGTTGTTCAGTTTCCATGTTGTTGAGTGGCTTTGATTGAGTTTCTTAATCCTGAGTTCTAGTTTGATTACACCGTGGTCCAAGAGACAGTTTGTTATAATTTCTATTCTTTTACATTTACTGAGGAGTGCTTTACTTCCAACTATGTGGTCAATTTTTGAGTAAGTGCAATGTGGTGCTGAGAAGAATGTATATTCTGTTGATTTGGGGTGGAGAGTTCTGTAGATGTCTATTAGGTCCGCTTGGTGCAGAGCTGAGTTCAATTCCTGGATATCCTTGTTCCTTCTGTCTTGTTGATCTGTCTAATGTTGACAGTGGGGTGTTAAAGTCTCCCATTATTATTGTGTGAGAGTTTAAGTCTCTTTGCAAGTCTCTAAGGACTTGCTTTATGAATCTGGGTGCTCCTGTATTGGGTGCATATATATTTAGGATAGTTAGCTCTTCTTGTTGAATTGATCCCTTTACCACCATGTAATAGCCTTCTTTGTCTCTATTGATCTTTGTTGGTTTAAAGTCTGTTTTATCAGAGACTAGGATTGCAACCCATGCCTTTTTTTTGTTTTCCATTTGCCTGGTAGATCTTCCTCCATCCCTTTATTTTGAGCCTATGTGTGTCTCTGCATGCGAGATGGGTCTCCTGAATACAGCAAACTGATGGGTCTTGACTCTTTATCCAATTTGCCAGTCTGTGCCTTTTAATTGGAGTATTTAGCCCATTTACATTTAAGGTTAATATTGTTATGTTTGAACTTGATCCTGTCATTATGATGTTAGCTGGTTATTTTGCTTATTAGTTGATGCAGTTTCTTCCTAGCATCTATGGTCTTTACATTTTGGCATGTTTTTGCAGTGACTGGTACCAGTTGTTCTTTCCATGTTTAGTGCTTACTTCAGGAGCTCTTGTAGGGCAGGCCTGGTGGTGACAAAAATCTCTCAGCAAGTGCTTGTCTGTAAAGGATTTTATTTCTCCTTCACTTACGAAACTTAGTTTGGCTAGATATGAAAATCTGGGTTGAAAATTCTTTTCTTTAAGAATGTTGAATATTGGCCCCCACTCTCTTCTGGCTTGTAGAGTTTCTGCTGAGAGATCTGCTGTTAGTCTGATGGGCTTCCCTTTGTGGGTAACCCAACCTTTCTCTCTGGCTGCCCTTAACATTTTTTCCTTCATTTAAACTTTGGAGAATCTGACAATTATGTGTCTTGGAGTTGCTCTTCTGGAGGAGTATTTTTGTGGCGTTCTCTGCATATCCTGAATTTGAATATCAGCCTGCCTTGCTAGGTTGGGGAAGTTCTCCTGGATAATATCCTGCAGAGTGCTTTCCAACTTGGTTCCATTCTCCCCGTCACTTTCAGGTACACCAATCAGATGTAGATTTGGTCTTTTCACATAGTCCCATATTTCTTGGAGGCTTTGTTCATTTCTTTTTACTATTTTTTCTCTAAACTTCTCTTCTCGCTTCATTTCATTCATTTGATCTTCAATCACTGATACCCTTTCTTCCAGTTGATCAAATCAGTTACTGAAGCTTGTGCATTTGTCACATAGTTCTCGTGCCAAGGTTTTCAGCTCTATCAGGTCATTTAAGGACTTCTCTACATTGGTTATTCTAGTTAGCCATTTGTCAAATCTTTTTTCAAGGTTTTTAGCTTCTTTGCAATGGGTTCAAACTTCCTTCTTTAGCTCAGAGAAGTTTTATCATCTGAAGCCTTCTTGTCTCGACTCGTCAAAGTCATTCTCCATCCAGCTTTGTTCCATTGCTGGCAAGGAGCTGCATTCCTTTGGAGGGGGAGAGGTGCCCTGATTTTTAGAATTTTCAGCTTTTCTGCTCTGTTTTTTCCCCTTCTTTGTGATTTTATCTACCTTTGGTCTTTGATGATGGTGACGTACAGATGGGGTTTTGGTGTGGATGTCCTTTCTGTTTAATTAACACTTATTTTAACGTATGCAGAAAAGAACTTAAGTTATTTACATTTATTTGTAATATAAATATATGTAATATTTATGAAAAAATTCTTGAAAAACTAGAAGTAGAATGGAGCCCTCATATTTTTAAAAGGCTATCTGCTGAAATTCCATAGCAGTGATTGTACTTAACAGAGAAACTTTAGACATAGCAATTTTAAGATATAGAAATGACAAAGATACTACTATTACCTCAGGCCAGCACATAAAAATAAGAAAATATATTAAGCAATAAAAGAAGTTGAAGGGAAGTCACAAGTTGTCATTTGCAGATCATATCATATCTGCATTTAGCCTAGCAAAATCAAAAGATTTGTCTCTGAAGTACTAACCAATAGAAATAAATGCTGAGTCAAAGGCTATATACATATTTAATTTTACTAGATGTTGCCAAAATGTTCTCCCAAAATGACTCTCATACCAGAAGGGTAGAAGAGCCCCATTACACCAATTACTTACCAAGAAATTATAATTTTTATACTCTCAAATTTGGCCTATCTAATGAACATGACATCTGGCACTGTGATTTGAATTTTCACTTATTTTATAACTAGTAACATTGAACATTTTCACATATATATACTCGTCATTCAAATATCACTGTATATGAATTGTTTATTCATGTCTTTTCCTCATTTTTCTATCAGGTTTTCTTTTCCTTTACTTTGGAGGAGTTCTTTGCTAATTTTGGACACAAATACATTGTTCATTTTATTAATTGGACGTAGCTTATGTCTTGCATTTTTACTTGTTTTAGGGTATCTACTATTGTACTGAATTCAAAAATTTAATATAGTTAAATTTATCAACATTTTCTTCTATCATTCATATTTTTGTTTTTGGTTTTTGTTTGTCTTTCAGAAATCCTTTTATTCTCTAGAAAATACATCCTTTTACATTTTCTCCTGAAATTTTGAAGATCTACCTGGAATTTGCAGAGGCATGCATGACATGGTATAGGGAATCTTTTAGGGATTGGGTTTTTTATTTTTATTTATTTATTTTTGAGATGGAGTCTCACTCTGTCACCCAGGCTGGAGTGCAGTGGCATGATCTCAGCTCACTGCAGCTTCTGCCTCTCAGGTTCAAGCAATTCTCCTGCCTCAGCCTCCGTGTAGCTGGGATTATAAGTGCACGCCATCATGCCCAGCTAATTTTTGTATTTTTAGTAAAGATGGGATTTCACCATGTTGGCCAGGTTGGTTTTGAACTCCTGACCTCAAGGAATCTGCCGGCCTCATCCTCCCAAAGTGCTGGGATTACAGGCATAAAACACCATGCCCGGCCTTTTTTTTTTTTAATAGTGTGAATAATCATTTATTAAGTGTTTATGCTTTTTCATCAACATGTCATGACAATTTCTGTTATTTATCAAGCTTTTTTAATAGATTGAGTTCTGCACTTTTAATTCTATCTTAGTGGTCAATTTGTTTATAGCTGTGCAAATGCTACATTATCTTAATTACAGTTTTTTTTAAATTGATATCTGGCAGGGTGGGCTCCATTATTTTCATCCTCTGCAGATTTACATATGTATTTTTGGCCCTTTGCTCTTCCATATAATGTTTAGAATCAGCTTATAGAGCTATGATAAAATTTGGAGAAGAATTACCATCTTTATGATATTAGAAATTCCAATTCATAAACCTGACATAATATTCCATTTATTCATGCCTTCTTTCATGTCCTTCAATATTGTAATGTCCATAAAAATATTGTATATCTTATTTTAATTTCACATGTTTACATGGAGTAGCAAATAGGATATTTTTCTATTACATTTTTAATAAGTTATTATTACTGCTTAGAAAAGGAATTGATAAAATTCAACACCCTTTTATGCTAAAAACTCTCAATAAACTAGGTATTGATGGAACATATCTCAAAATAATAAGAGCAATTTATGACAAACCCACATCCAATATCATACTGAATGTGCAAAAGTTGGAAGCATTCCCTTTGAAAACCGGCACAAGACAAGAATGCTCTCTCTTACCATTTCTATTCAACATAGTATTGGAAGTTCTGGCCAGGGCAATCAGGCAAGAGAAGGAAATAAAGTGCATTTGAATAGGAAGAGAGGAAGTCAAATTGTCTCTGTTTGCAGATGCCATGATTGTATATTTAGAAAACCCCATCATCTTAGCCCCAAATCTCCTTAAGCTGATAAGCAACTTCAGCAAAGTCTCAGGATACAAAATAAGTGTGCAAAACCCACAAACATTCCTATACACCAGTAATAGAGAGCCAAAACATGAGTGAACTCCCATTCACAATAGCTACAAAGAGAATAAAATGCCTAGCAATACAACTTACAAGGGATGTAGAGGACCTCTTCAAGGAGAACTACAGATCACTGCTTAAGGAAATAAGAGAGGACACAAACAAATGGAAAAACACTCCATGCTCATGAATAGGAAGAATCAATATCATGAAAATGGCCATACTGCCCCTATAGATTCACTGCTATCCTCATCAAGCTACCACTGACTTTCTTCACATAATTATTTAAAAACTACTTTAAATTTCATATGGAACCAAAAAAAAGCCCATATAGCCAAGACAATCCTAAGCAAAAAGATCAAAGCTGGAGGCATCATGCTACCTGACTTTAAACTATACTACAAGGCTACAATAATGAAAACAGCATGGTACTGGTATCCAAAACAGATATCTAGACCAATGGAACAGAATACAGGCCTCAGAAATAATGCCACACATCTATAAGCATCTGATCTTTGACAAATCTGACAAAAACAAGCAATGGGGAAAGGATTCCCTATTTAATAAATGGTGTTGGGAAAACTGGCTAGCCATATACAGAAAACTGAAACTGGACCCCTTCCTTACACCTTATACAAAAATTAACTCAAGTTGGATTAGAGACTTAAAGGTAAGACCTAAAGCCATAAAAACCCTAGAAGAAAACCTAGGCAATATCATTCAGGACATAGGCATGGGCAAAGACTTCATGACTAAAACACCAAAAGCAATGGCAACAAAAGCCAAAAGTGACAAATGGGATCTACTTAAACTAAAGAGCTTCTGCACAGCAAAAGAAACTATCATCAGAGTGAACAGGAAACCTAAAGAATGGGAGAAAATTTTTGCAATCTATCCATCTGACAAAGGGCTAATATCCAGAATCTACAAAGAACTTAAACAAATTTACAAGAAAAAAACAACCCCATCAAAAGGTGGGCAAAGGATATGAATGGATACTTCTCAAAAGAAGACATTTATGCAGCCAACGAACATATGAAAAAATGCTCATCAACACCTGTCATTAGAGAAATGCAAATCAAAACCGCAATGAGATACCATCTCATGCCAGTTAGAATGGTGATCATTAAAAAGTCAGGAAACAACCGATGCTGGAGAGGATGCGGAGAAGTAGGAATGATTTTACACTGTTGGTGGGAGTGTAAATTAGTTCAACCATTGTGGAAGACAGTGTGAGGTTCTTCAAGGGTCTAGAATTAGAAATGCCATTTGACCCAGCAATCCCATTATTGGGTATATACCTAAAGGAATATAAATCATTCTACTATAAAGAGACATGCACACATATGTATATTGCAGTACTATTCACAATAGCAAAGTCTTGGAACCAACCCAATGTCCATCAATGATAGACTGGATAAAGAACATGTGGCACATGTACATCATGGAATACTATGCAGCCATAAAAAGGATGAGTTCATGTCCTTTGCAGGGACATAGATAAAGCTGGAAACCATCATTCTCAGCAAACTAACACAAACCAAATACCACATGTTCTCACTCATAAGTGGGAGTTGAACAATGAGAACACATGGACACAGAGAGGGGAACATCACACGCAGCGGCCTGTCAGGGCCTGCAGGGATAGGGGAGGGATAGCATTAGGAGAAATACCTACTGTAGATGACGGGATGATGAGTGTAGCAAACCACCATGGCACGTGTATATCTATGTAACAAACCTGCACGTTCTGCACATGTGGAGAACTACAAACCACTGCTCATGGTCAGGTATTTTATAAACAGTATCCCTCAACTGGGAATTATCTGGTGTTTTTTTCATTGTTAGACTGGGCTTTTTGGATTGGGGGAGAAGGACCACAGAAGTAAAGTGCCATTTTCATCACATCATATCAAGGGTACATATTACTATAATTTTCACTGCTAGTGTTGACCTTGATCATCTAGCTGAGATAGTGTTTGCCAGGCTTTTCCACTTTGGAAGTTACTCTTTCTCCTTTTCCATGCTGTATTCTTTGGAAAGAAATAACTATGCAGAGAATAATTACTTTTTTATTGGGGTTTTAAAAATTTCTCTTCTCATCAATTGTGTTGTTATATACCACAAAAATTTGTCCTCTGTGTCAAACTTTGCAAATGTGTTGGCATAAAGTTATTCTAGTGTTCTTTCATGACAACACCAATTCAGATGTGTATCCTGTTTTATTCCCCAAATAATCTTTAAAATATCTTCCTGGCGTCAGATGTGATATACCCTTTTTCACTCCCCAAATTAATTGTTTCTGTGTTTTCTTTTCCCCTTGATCAAATTTACTGGAGAGTGGCCCACTTTCAGTTTTGCTCTAAGAGTTAGCTTTTTATTCTGCTGATCATCTCTATTGTTTCTTTGTTTTACTACCTATTAGTACCTTTTCTATTTGTGATTTCCTGACTTCTACTTTTTCCAGGTTTACTTTGCTATTCTCTTCCTTTCCTTGGACATCTAGCACATTTAGTCTTAATTTTCATGGCTATTTAATAGCTTCATGTACAGTTATATATTTCTCTCTCAATATAATTTGGTGGCATTCCCTAATGTTTGATATAAAGTACTTTCATTGTCATTCATTGTCAAATATTTTGCAATTTCATTGCAATTTACATTTAAATAATGAATTTGAAAGTTGCTGAGATTTCCTTTGTGACTCAGTATGTGGTCTATTTTTGGTTTTCACATGTACTTGAAAATAACGTATTGCTTCTCTACTTTTCATTGGATTTTTTACCTTACCTTTCTGGAATTTTTAAAATATAGATAGTGATATTATTATTTCTTTCCCCCATATTTTTAAACTTGTCTTTCGTATTTTTTCAACTCTATATTCCTTCTTGATTATTTCTGGGAGAGTTCTTCAACCTAATCTTTCAGCTTACTTATGTGGTTTTGGTATACATTCTACTTGTGTACCAGACTACTATTTATTTCAGTTATTATACTTTTCAGACCAAGAATCTTCAATGGTTCTTCTTTCTGATGTCTTGTTTCTGTTTTGCATTTTCAATATTTCTACCTTATCATTCTCCAGTGATGTTGATTACACTTAATTCTAATTATTGCTCTATGTGTTCCACTGCCTTTTTCCTTTCTTATATAAGTGCCTATGCTCTTCAAATGTCTCAGTAATTTTTCTGTGAGGTCACATTCCCCTAGGATTATCTGCTACTTTTGATGGTAATGTCTCCCAAAGAAAATAAGCCAAATTTCAAGCCTTGGCTTCTGCCTTTACTGGTGATTTTAGGAAGCTAGAAGGGTTCCTTAATGCTAAGAACCTCTCTTTTAATTTGTCCTCAACCATTTCCCATTCCCTCATTCGCACATATAATGTGACACTGATCTCGGGTGACTTTTCTCTACTTTCACCCAAGCACAACTTCTCCCAGAAGCCATCACTGTATTGGGATCTAATCATCTAGAACAGAAGTTCTCAACCAAAGGTGGCATTTAGAAATGTGTGAGGAAAATTTGGGGATTGCTATAACGATCCTGGGTTACCACAGGCATTTAGTGCAAGAAAAGAGGGTTACTAAATATCCCATAGTGCATGTAAAAGTCCCACACCATGAAGTCCCAAACAAAATTACAATAGTGCCCTCATGTGTAGTAATGGGAAGGAGTTAAAGTTTTTGATTGACTAATTTGTACATGTAGGTTTCTACTATCTCTACTCAGGGTTTTGTAGTGGTCCCCGATGTTACTACACTGCCTCCAGTTGGGCTGAATGATGATGCTATTTTTCTCTCTGACTAGAGAAGGAAGGTGGCAATCAATGTGCTAACCAGGGCATTGTAAGGGACGTAAAAGAATTCAGAATGCTCACTGAGTCCTTTCCCTGTCATGGCTTCTAGTTCTTTTCTCCCTCTGGGTTGGTTTCCGCTTCTTAAACCCTCACTCCATCATATACATCAGAATCCTATCACTAGGACTTTCCAGGGATTTCTTACAGTTTTTATTATTATCTGAAATCTACCATCTCCTTCTTATTCTGTGGCATCTCCAAGATTGGATCAAACTTGGGCACTAGTATCCACTGTTAGTATTCCATCTTGCTACCTTACTAGGAACACTGATTCTTAACAGCATACAAAAAATAAAATAAAATAAATGGATAGCTAATTTTTTTTTAAAAGAGCAACAAAAGGGATTTACCCTTAGAAAGTGAGATACATATAAAGCCAAGTTTTAAAAGAAATACACAATCCAAATATTTACTGCCTTCAAGAAACCCTTGTAACTCATAAAAATTCTTATAGATCAGGCCGAGTGCAGTGACTCATGCCTGTAATCCCAGCACTTTGGGAGGCCAAGGTGGGTGGATCATGAGGTCAGGAATTCAAGACCAGCCTGGCCAATATGGTGAAACCCCGTCCCTACTAAAAAATAAAAAAAAAAAAAAATTAGCTGGGCGTGGTGGCAGGCGCCTATAATCCCAGCTACTTGGGAGGCTGGGGCAGGAGAATCGCTTGAAAACCAGAAAGCAGAGGTTGCAGTGAGCCAAGATCATGCCAGTGCACTCCAGCCTGGGCAACAACAGTGAAACTCTGTCTTAAAAAAAAAAAAAAAATCTTACAGACTCAAGGTAAAGGAGTGAAATAAAAATATTGTACACAAATGGTAACCAAACAGACTTTAAATCAACAACAGTTAAAAAAAAAAAAAAAAAAAAAAAAGCCAGAGAACGTCATTACAAAATGATAAGGGGATCAATTCAACAAGAACATACAACAATTCTAAATGTATATGCACCTAGCCCCAGAGCTCCCAGATTCATAAAACAAATATCACTAAATCTAAGAAAATAGATAGCAAATATAATAACAGCACAGAACTTCAATATTCCACTGATATCACTAGACAGATCATTAAGGCAGAAAGTCAGCAAAGAAACACTGAACTTAAACTAGACTTTAGAACAAATAGACCTAACAAACATTTATTGAACATTCTACCCCCAAAACTTCAGAATATACATTCTTCTCATTGGCACATGGAACATTTTCCAAGATAGGCCATATGATAGGGCACAAAACAAGTCTCAATAAATTTTAAAAAACAGAAATCACATCAGGTATCTTCTCAGACCACACAGCAGAATAAAACTAGAAATCCATTCCAAGAGGAACTCTCAAAACTTGTAAGTACACGGAAATTAAATAATCTGTTCCTGAATGATCTTTGAGTCAATGATAACATCAAGATAGACATCTAATTTTTTTTTTTGAAAAGAATGAAAACAGTGCCACAAGTTATCAGATGTCTGCGCCAGGAGGAAAGTTTATAGTGCTAAATATCTACATCAGAAAGACAGAAACATCAAAAATTGACAATCTAACGTCACATCTCAAGGAACTAGAAAAATAAGAACAAACCAAACTCAAATCTAGCAGAAGAAAAGAAATAGCAAAGACCAGAGCAAAACTAAATGAAATTGAAACAAAGAAAACACAAAGGATCAATGAAACAAAAAGTTGGATTTTTAAAAAGATAAACAAAATTGATAGATCACTAGCTAGATTAACCATGAGAAGAAAAGAGAAGATTCAAATATGTTCAATCAGAAGTGAAAATGGAGATATCACAACTGATGCCACAGAAATAAAAATGATCATCCAACATTACTATGAATACCTGTATGCATAAAAACTAGAAAATTTAGATAAAATGGATAAGGACTTAGAAACAACCCCCCAAGCTTGAATAAGGAAAAAATAGAAATCCTGGACAGACCAATAAGAAGTACTGAGATTTAATCAGTAATTTAAAAAACTCCCAAAAACAAAAGACAAGATCAAATGAATTCACAGCTGAATTCATCAGACATTGAAAGAAAAACTGACACCAACCTTTCTGAAAGTATTTCAAAAGATTGAGAAGGACGGAATCTGTCCTAACTTATTCTGTGAAGTCAGTATCATCCTGATACCAAAGCCAGAAAAGGACACATGCACAAAGAAAACTACAGATCAATATCCCTGATGAAGATAGATGCAAAAATTCTTAACAAAATACTAGTAAACCAAATCCAATAGCACATCACAAAATAATTTGCCACGATCAAGTGGATTTCATCTCAAGGATGCAAGGAGTCAACATATGCAAGTCAATAAATGTAAGTCATCACATAAACAGAATTAAAAATGAAAATCATATGATCACTTCAATAGATGCAGAAAAAAAGCATATGATAAAATCCAACATTGCTTCATGATAAAAGCCTTCAACAAACTAGGCATAAAAGGAAGATATCTGAAATTAATAAAAGCCATCCATGACAAACCCACAGCCAATATCATACTGAATGGAGAAAAGTTGAAAGCATTCTCCCTTAGAACTGAATCAAGAAAATAATGCTCACTTTTACCACTTCTATTCAACACAGTACTTGAAGTCCTAGCTAAAGCAATAAGGTAAGAGAAAGAAAAGAAGAGCACCTAAATTGGAAAAGAGAAAGTAAAACTATCTCTGTTGGCTGATCTTACAACTAGAAAACCCTAAAGACTCCTCTAAAAGACTCCCAGATTTGATAAATTCAGCAAAGTCTCAGGTTACAAAATCAATGTATGCAAATTAGTAGAATAGCGATACACTAATAACAGCCAAGCTGAGAGTCAAATCAAAAACTCAATCCCATTTATAATAGCTGCAAAAAATAAAATAACATACCTAGGAATGTACTTAATGAAGAAGGTGAAAGATCTCTACAAGAAGAACTATAAAACACTGACGAAAGAAATTGTAGAAGACACAAATAAATGGAAAAACATTCCATGCTCATGGATTGGAATAATCAATGTTGTAAAAATGATTATACTACCCAAAGCAATCTACAAATTCAACACAATTCTTGTCAAAACATCAACATCATTTTTCACAGAATTAGCAAAAACAATCCTAAAATAGATATGGAACCAAAAAAGAGCCCAAATAATCAAAGCAATCCTAAGCAAAAAGAACAAATCCGAAGGCATCACATTACCCAACTTCAATTATACTACAAAGCTATAGAAACAAAAACAGCATGGTACTGGTGTAAAAGACACATAGAACAATTGAACAGAATAGGGAACCCAGAAAAAAAGTTAAATACCCAGAACCAACTTATCTTCAACAAAGCAGACAAAACCATACACTTCAGTAAAGGACACTCTATTCAATAAACAGTGCTGGGAAAATTGAATAGCCACATGTAGAAGAATAAAACAGGATCCCCATCTCTCACATTATACAAAAAGTAACTCAAGATGGATTACAGACTTAAACCTAAGATGTGAAACCATAAAAATTCTAGAAGAAAGTCCTGGAATAACTCTTCTGGATATTGGCCTCAGCAAAGAATTTATGACTAAGACCCCAAAGGCAAGTGTAACAACAACAACAAAAAAGTAAATGGGACGTAATTAAACCAAAAAGCTTCTGCACAGCAAAAGAAATAACAGAGAAAATAGAAAACCTACAGAATGAGAGAAAATATTTGTAACCTACACATTTGACAAAGGACTAACATCCAGAATCTACATGAACCTCAAACAAATTAGGAAGAAAAAATAAATAGTTCCATTATAAAGTGGGAAAATTACATGGACAGACATTTTTCAAAAGAAGACATACCAATACCAACAAATGTATAAAAACTACTCAATATCACTAATCTTCAGGGAAATGGAAATTAAAAGCATAATGAGATACCACCTTACCCCAATCAGAATGGCCATTATTAAAAAGTAAAAAACCAACAGATGTTAGTGAGGATGTGGTGAAAAGGGAACACTTACACACTGTAGGTGGGAATGTAAATTAGTACAACCTCTGTGGAAAATAGTATGGAGGTTTCTCGAAGAACTAAAAGTAGATCTACCATTCAATCCAGCAATCCCACTACTTGGTGTCTACCCAAAGGAAAAGAAGTCATATCAAAAGACATCTGCACTTGAATTTATATTGCAGCACAATTCACAACTGACCAACAGATGAGTGCATAAAGAAAAAGTAGCATATATATGCTACATTTATATATATATAAATATATACAATATATAATATAAATATATATGAATTTAAAAAGAACAAAATAACGTCTTTTGCAGCAACATGGATGGAACTGGAGGGTATTATCCTAAGTGACATAACTCAGGAATGAAAAACAAAATACCACATATTCTCACTTATAAGTGGGATTTAAGCTATGAGTACCCTAAAACAGAGAGTAGTATAATGGACTTTGAAGACTCAGAAAGAGGGAGAGTGGGAAGGGACATGGGATGCAAAATTACTTATTGGGTAAAATATATGCTATTTGGGTGACAGGTACACTAAAACTCCAAACTTCACCATTATACAATTCATCCATGTAACCAAAAACCACTTGTACCCCTAAAGTTATTTAAATATAAATAAACAAATAGCAAAACAAAAAACAGCAGTGTGACATTGATAGATTAAAACTAGATTAAAGCATATATAGATGGCAACTTGAAACGTTCAAGTGGCAGCATCAATCTGTTCAAAATGATGAAAAAATTATTTGGCAAATTATTTGGTAAATGATATGAGGAAACAATCATTTCATGGAGAACTATATTATTTTTTCCCATTTGAGAAGGTTTTAAATTTTTTTACTTTTAATACATTTTTGAATTACAGAAAAGTTTCAAAGTAGTATAGAGGATGCTCATATATCCTTCAGCCAGCATCAGTAAATAACATCTTGCATAATTATCACCAAATGTTCAGAATTAAGAAATTAACATTGGTACACTAGCAACTATCAATGAAATTACAGACTTTTTTTGGATTTTACTAGTTTTTCCATTAATATCCTTTTTCTATTTCAGGACCCAATCCAGGATCTCAAAATGCATTTAGTTATCATGTCTCCTTAGTTGGGGACAGTTGCTTAGTCTTACGTGGTTTTTCATGATTGTGACACTTTAGAAAAATTAGTTATTTTGTAGAATGTCAAACCACTTGTATTTTGTAGAATGTCAATTTTTTTTCTATCCAAAATTTTCTCATAATTAGATTGAAGTTATACGTTGTTGTCAAGCATACCATAGACGTGATATGCCCTTCTCAGTATAGCATTTGTGTCTTATTATTAGAAATGATTAACTATTTGGCAGACTATTTGGTAAATGAAGGAATTAGGAAACTGAGTCATTTCATGTATAACTTTTTTTTTCAACTTGAGAAGATTTTTGATTGTTTTGACTTTTAAATGTGTTTTTGAATTATAGAAAAGTCTGGCAGATTATTGCCAACCAATATATGTCTTATTACTGGTTATGTTAACCTTCGTCACTTGGGTAAGCAGATGTTCATTGATTTTCTCCACTCCAATGTCACTATTTTTAACTTTGAAATTACAAATATATTGGTGGAAATAAACTCTTGTTTTTCTTCAAATTTTTCTTCACTGATTTTAGTATTCGTTAGCAGATAATGAGTACAGCAATTATTACTGAAGAGTTCTAATGCTCATTTTGTATTTCCTTCACTTTTGCCATATTTGTTAGTTGGAATTATTCTGTGAGGAACAGCTGTTTCTTCTACCCCATTTATTTATGCTATTATTTACTTTTATAGATATGAACTCATAGATTTTTTTTTAATTCTATGGGTTATATTCTGATATGGCTTGGATCTGTGTCCCTACCCAAATCTCATGTGGAATTGTAATCCCCAGTGTTGGAGCTGAAGCCTGGTAGCAGGTAATTGGATCATGGGGGCAGAGTTCTTATAAATGGTTTAGCACCATCCCCAGCTGGTACTGTATAGTGAGTGAGTTCTCACAAGAGCTTGTTGTTTAAAAGTGTGTAGCCCCTTCCGCAAACTCATGCTCCTACTCTGGCCATGTAAGACACCTGCTCCCACTTTGCCTTCTGCCATGAGTAAAAGCTCCCTGAGGCCTTCCCAGAAGCAGAAGCTACCATGCTCCCTGTACAGCCTGTGGAACCATAAGCCAATTAAATCTCTTTTCTTTATAAATTACCCAGTCTCAAATATTTTTATAGCAGTGTGAGAACAGACTAATACAGAAAATTGGTACTGAGGAGTGGAGCACTGCCAAAAATATACTTGAAAATGTGGAAGCAACTTTAACTGGGTAACAGGCAGAAGGTGGAGGGCCCAGAAGAAGATAAGAATATAAGAGAAACTTTGGAACTTCCTAGAGACTTGTTAAATTGTTGCCACCAAAATACTGGTAGTGATATGGGTAACGAAGTCCAGGCTGAGGAGGTTTCAGATGGAGATAAGGAACTTATTGGGAATTGGAGTAAAGGTCACTTTTATTATGCTTTAGCAAAGAACTTGGAGGCATTGTGCCCCCATCCTAGGGACCTGTGGAACTTTGAACTTCAGAGTGATGATTTAGGGTATCTGGGAGAAGAAATTTCTAAGCAGCAAAGCGTTCAAGAAGCAGCCTGGCTGCTTTAACAACTTATGCTCATATGTATGAGCAAAAAATGATGTAAAACTGGAACTTATATTAAAAAGGAAGCAAAGTATAAAAGTTTGAAAAATTCGCAGCCTGGCTATGTGGTAGAAAGAAATGGCCATTTTCAGGGGAGGAATTCAGGAAGGCTACAGAAATTTGCATAAGTAAAAAGGAGTCAAATGCTAATAGCGGAGACAATGGGGAGAAGGCCTCAAAGGCATTTCAGAAACCTTTGTGGAAGCCTCTCCCATCACAGACCTGTAAGCCTAGAAGGGAAGAATGGTTTTGTGAGCCAGGCCCAGGGCCCTATCACCCTGCACAGCCTCAAGACACTGTTCCCTGCATCCCAGCTGCTCCAGCTCCAGCCCTGGCTCAAAGAGACCCAGGTACAGCTCAAGCCATTGCTTTAGAGAGTGCAAGCCATAAGCCTTGGTGGCTTCCACAGGGTGTTAAGCCTGCAGGTGCACAGAGTGCAAGAGTTGAGGCTTGAGAGACTCTACTTAGATTTAGGAGGATGTATGGAAAAGCCTGGATGTCCAGGCAGAAGTCTGCTGCAGGAGTGGAACCCTCATAGATAACCTCTACTAGGGCAGTGTGGAGGGGAAATGTGAGGCCTGAGCCCCCATACAGAGTCCCCACTGGGGCACTGCCTAGTGGAGCTGTGAGAAAAGGTCCACTATCCTCCAGACCCCAGAATGGTAGATACACTGGCAGCTTGCACTCATCACCTGGAAAAACCAAAGGCACTCAACATCAGCCCTTGAGAGCAGCTGCAGGGATTAAACCCTGCAAAGCCACAGGGGCAGAGCTGCCCAGGTCCTTGGGAACCCACCCCTTGCATCAATGTGCCCTGGATGTGAGACATGGGTTCAAAGGAGATTATTTTGAAGCTTTGAAGTTTAATGACTGCTCTTCTGGGTTTTGAACTTGCATGAAGCCTGTAGCCCCTTTCTTTCTGCCAATTTTTCCCTTTTAGAATGTAAACATTTACCTAACACCCATAGTCCCATTGTATCTTGGAAGTAACTAACTTGAATTTGATTTTACAGGCTCATAGGTGGAAGGGACTTACCTTGTCTCAAATGAGACTTTGGACTTTGGACTTTTGAATTAATGCTGAAATTCACTAAGACTTTGAGGTACTGTTGGGAAGGCATGATTGTATTTTGAAATGTGAGAACAATGATTATATTTTGAAATGTGCGAGTAGACTAATATATATTCCAAAACAATTGTTATTTATTTTGTGGCTCAAATTGTTGCAACTTTGGTCATCAGGAACTCTTTCAGGTTAGTTTCTGGACCATTTTGTCATGTCCCTTCATTTTTTAAAAGACATTTCCTACCACCATGAGATGCTCTAGGCTCATCTCATATCCCCTGACAAAGTGATGGAATCAACCAGCCACTTCTCCAAGAAATTCTGGCTCCCTTTACTGGAGAATAAAGAAACCAAGGTCTAGGCACTAGGTGTCATTGCTTCTAGGGCTTCTCTATGGACAGAGCTTGAAAATATATGTCTGTGTGCATGAACCCATGTATACATACAAATGCATATTTATCCATCAAAAAACTCTGAATGCATACTGATAATTCTAATCCTTGTGAATATCACAAGGTTAATTTTAATATACCCATTACATTTTCTTGTTTATAGTTTCTTTCTCCTAAAATATTTTCTATCTGATTCTTTATAGAAAAAGTTTGTCCACCCCTGTTTTATATCATTCCGATTTCAGATCACTGTTCATATATTTGAATTTAAGAATATATTGACAGAAGTTTTCCATGTTCCACTTCTTTTTTTCCTTCTTTTCCTTCTATTGGGCTAATCAAACATTTTATTATTTCATCTAATCCTCATTGTTGATTTATTATATATACCACTTTTTAAAAGAAATATTTAGTGGTTATACTAGGGTTACAGTATTTTTCTTAATTAATCAGAGTCTATCTTCAAGTAATGTTATCCCAATTCACACATGGTATAAAGACTTCAAAATAGTTTTTCCAACTTCCTACTTTTCATTCTTTGTGCTTATGTTGTCATACATATACACTATAAACACACAGTGTTAGAGATCAAAATGACAGGAATCTTGGATTCAGTCCTGTTTCAAAGTTCATCAGATGACCTGCACAAATCATTCAAACTTTCTTCTGTGCTCTTGGTTCTTTAAGTCAAGCATATCTATTATGCCTACCTCATAAAAAGATCCCAGGTTAACATTAGATTTCAAAATCTATGTGACCAAACCAAATTAAAATCTATAAATCTATATGTCTCAGAGTAGACCGTGAACTTGGGTGGGTGCTGGCATCAGTCCTCTATGGAGCAGCCAAACCAAACCCACTGCAAATACTTTTTCCTTATTACAGGCTCCTCAGTGAAAAATTTGACAATCATAGACCCAGTTTTATAAGGTTAAAACAGCTTTTCCAAAGGTCATCATGTAAAGACATAAAGAAGTATTGTTAAAGCGAATTTGGTAGAACAGGATCAAAGATGTTGGAAGAATTTCAAGATCTGAAACAAGAAGACCAGTTGTGAAATTGGTCTTGATTCCATCTTTTTAAAAACATAAGACTGGAAAGATTGATGGGCATGCTTAAATAAGTTTACCCTCCTGTGTAGGGCAGCAGTAATAAACCCATGGAGGGAGCCACAGGGCCAGCAGTTACTGCTTCCTGTGGGCACTGGTGCAGCTGTCTGGGTGCCTGCTATTTCCAGCACTGTTTTCATCAGATCAAGAATACAAATCCCAGAAGGATTCAAACCCATGACTATAAGCTGTCACTCTGTTAGTCTCAGATGCGATTAATATTATTGTCTTCCCCATGTTATATTTGAGGTTCTTTTAGTTCAATTCAGCAAATTGTATTGCAACCTACTATGTATGAGATAATATGCACTTGAATCCTGCCAACTGGGTCTTGATGATAACGCTCAGATGGAAACTAGAAAGTTTGACTTTCAGTTGATGATTACTCTCCATCATTCAAACTTCTGGCTCTTTTTCTCATCAGTCATTTATTTTAACTATAATATTTATCAAATTGTATTAACTAAATACAATTATTTATCCAACACTCTTTTTCTCGTCAGTTATTTATTGTAACTAGTAGACTCATAAAACTTCAGGAATTTGAAATCATATAGCCTACTATGCAGAACACTTCATTTCTCCTTCCTGCCTCTGCTTGAGCTAATAACTACAGTTTGTGATCCAGGCCCCTCCTTAAGGTGGAGTTGACATAGCTGACGCTTCTGTCTTAGCTGAAACAAGCAAAAGGTTGTGAATCCATGCTAAAGGTAAACAAACTGTAACTTATATCTGCAGTTTATTGTGGTACAAAGGAGAGGTATGCCAGTAGCACACTGGTGGCTTCAGAAGAAATCCTCAACTCCTAGCTCGCCAGAGAGTCTATGGGATTGAACAGTCTTCAAACTAAAGGTATGAAAATATTTGTAAAATTGGGGGGGGGGGTGAGGGAAAAGTGTAACATTTATTTTTGGGTGCAGAAATGTCTAATGCCCATGTATAAACTAGGGACCTGGGGTGAAAGGTGCTTCTACAGGAGGGCAAATTTTGAGGGATGGAAAGTTTTAGAAGGGCAGCATTCAAGCAATCTGATGTTAAAGTTTAAAGTTCCAAGTTAAAAGAGAACTTGGAATTCCAGTGCAAAGAGAAATGTTAAGACAAATCATAGAAAAATACTGATAAGGCCTGAATTGTTTTTTAAGTAAGAAATGTTTTAAAATAATTCTTTTCAAGCTTCAGAGGTGCTAGAAAGCCTGCCAAAACAGAAAACGAGGACGTATTAACAGATTGGCATTAATGAAACAGAAAAACTAATTTATCTTCAACAGGCACTATAATCATGTGGTTCTCGGTGTCAATATTTGCTGGAGTATTTTGTGTCTGCCCTTGAGTTTAAGGGAATAGAACAGGGAACCTGATAGTTAGGTGACAAATAGTCTGGAGACTTCATCTAGACACAAGCAAGCTTGCATACTTCAGGCCCTTAGCTGCTCGATTTCTTAAAGTTCACAGTGGGCTCCATGAAATATTTGTTCTGTAGAATGTACAAGCAGATAGCTAAAAGAGAGCACCTGGGAGATACCAAGTACAGCTTGGAGGGTGAAGGTTTACTTCTGGGAGTTATTTATCTGAGGCTAAAGAGTAATCATGAGTCAAAAAAATTTCAAATGTTTCCAACGTTTGTTTGCTTTTCTGTTTTGTTTTGTTGTATGTTTTTGTGCTTGTTTTTGTATTGTCTCTTGTAGGATCCTAATCATGAAAATAAGTATGATAAATTATAAGTCGCTGTGGGCACTGTTGTTTATATTAGCCTCCTGGATCACTTTTACAGTTTTCCAGAACTCCACAAAGGTAGGAAATGCTTTATTTATGTGGTTTACAAAAGCTTATTTTTGCTTGTTACCTCATCTGTTCTAGGAAAGGCTAAACTACAAGACTTGTAGATCATAGGAGGGGAGTTTCAACAGCTAGATACCAAACAACATACCTGATAATCATTAAGCAATATGTGAGAGGATAAATACTGTGTGTGTGTTGATACATACACATTCTTTCTTTGTCACAAATAAATGCACTGCACTTATCTTCTTGCAATGCTTACCTCATCTTTTTACTTTCTTTAAGGGAACATCTGAAGAACAGAATATCTGTATTTTTGGTTTTTATTTGTTTGTTTTTAATTTTTAATTTTTGTGGGTACAAAGTAGGTGTATGTATTTATGAGGTAGATGAGATATTTTGATACAAGCATACAATACATAGTAATCACATCAGGGTAAATGGGTATTCATTGTCTCAAGAGTTTATCTTTTCTTTGTGCTACAAACAATACAATTATACTCTTTTCACTATTTTTTAAATGTAAAATAAATTATTGGTGATTGTAGTTACCCTGTTATACTATCAAATACTAGATCTTATTCATTCTGTCTAATCATATTTTTGTACTCATTAACTAGCCCCACTTCACCTCCATGCCCCCACTACCCTTCCCAGCCTTTGGTAGCCGTCATTCTACTCTCTATCTCCATGAGTTCAATTGTTTTAATTATTAACTTCCACAAATAAAAAAGAACATGCAAAGTTTGTCTTTTGTGCCTAGCTTATTTCACTTAACATAATGACCTCCAGTTCTATCCATGTTGCTGCAAATGACAGAATCTTGTTCTTTTTATAACAGAATACTACTCCATTATGTATGTATACCATATTTTCTTTGTGTATTTGTCTGTTGATGGACATTTAGGCTGCTTACAAATCATGGCTACTGTAATTAGTACTGTAATAAACACGGGAGTGCAAGTAGCTCTTGGATATACTGATTTCCTTTCTTTTGGGTATATACTTAGCCATGGGATTGCTGGATCATATGGTAGTTCTATTTTTAGTTTTTTAAGGAACCTTCAAACTGTTCTCTATAGTGGTGTACTAATTACTTTCCCACCAACAGTGTACAAGGGTTCCCTTTTCTCCACATCCTCACTAGCATATGTTACTACCTGTCTTTTGGATAAAAGTCATTTTAACAGGAGTGAGATTATATTACATTGTAGTTTTGATTTGTGTTTCTCTAATGATCAATGATGTTGAGCACCTTGTAATATACCTGACTGCCATTTGTATATCTTCTTCTGGTAAGTGTCTATTCAGATCTTTTGCCCATTTTTTAATTGGATTATTAGATTTTTTTTTGCTATAGAGTTGGTTGAGTTCCTTGTATATTCTGGATAGTAATCCCTTGTCAGATGGATAGTTCGCAAATATCTTCTCCCATTCTGGAGGTTAACTCTTCACTCGCTTGATTGCTTCTTTTGCTGTGAAGAAGTTTTTAGTTTTATATAATCCCATTTGTCTATCTTTGCTTTTGTTCTCGGTGCATTTGAGGTCTTATCCAAAAATCCTCTGGCTACTCCAGTGTCCTGAACAGTATTCCCTATGTTTTCTTCTAGTATTTTCATACTTTGGGTCATACACATCAGTATTTAATTCATTTTTAACTGAGTTTTGTATATGGTGAGAGAAAAGGGTCTAATATCATTATTTTGCATATAGATATTCAGTTTCTCCAGCACCATTTATTTTAAATACTTTTGTTCCCCCATTGTATGTTCTTGATGACTTTGTCAAAAATCCAGATGACTGTAAATATGTGGATTCATTTGTGTGTTCTCTATTGTGTTCCATTGGTCTATGTGACTATATTTATGCCAGTATAACACTGTTTTGTTTACTATAACTTTGTAGTATATTTTGAAGTCAGGTAATATAATGCCTTCAGCTTTGTTCTTTTTGCTCAGAAAAGCTTTGGCTATTCTGCATCTTGTTTCCATACAGATTTTAAGATTGTTTTGCTATGTTGACGAAGAATATTATTAGTATTTTGATAGGGTTTGCCTTGAATTTGTAGATTGCTTTTAGTAGTCTGAACATTTTAACATTTATTCTTCTAGCCCATGAACATGGAATATCGTTCTATTTTGTGTGTGTGTATGTGTATATGTGTGTGTGTGTGTGTGTGTGTGTGTTTTCCAGTTTCTTGCATCAATGTTTTGTAGTTTTCACTGTAGAGATCTTTCACCTCTTTAGATCAATTTATTCCTAGGATTTTTTTTTTTTTTTTTTTTTTTTTTTGTAGCTACTGTAAATGAAATTGCTTTCTTGATTTTTTTTCAGGTTGTTTGGTATTGGTGTATAGAAATGTTACTGATTTTTTTATGTTGATTTTGTATCCTGCAGCTTTACTGAGTTTTTAAAATCAGTTCTGACAGTTTTTCATTGAAGTCTATGGGGTTTTCTAAATATAAATTTATGTGGTCTGCAAACAGGGACAATTTAACTTCCTTCCTTCCAATTTGTATGCCCTTTATTTATTTCTCTGACTTAATTTTCTTCTAGTCCTAGCTCTGGCTAGGACTTCCAATACTATGTTGAATGAAACTGGTAAAAAGTGGTCAACACTATCTGTTCCAGATCGCAGAAGGCTTTCAACTTTTCCACATTGAATGTGATGTTAGCTGTGGATTTGTTATACATGGATTTTATTGTTTTGAGGTACATTTCTTCCATACCTAATTTGTTGAGATATTTTTATCTGAAGCAAAGTTGAATGTTATCAAATGCCTTTTCTATTGAGATGATTATATGATTTTTGTTAAATGAGAAGGGTCCACCTGACAAATGGACTTTCAAAAAATTAGGGACATAATATACCCTGGTCAATATCTCAGATAATCCTTGCATCAAAGGCTGTCAGTCCAAACATATCCTGTTCACCCACAGATTTGTAGGTCACTACTTTTAGCAAACATCATACAGGGGTCTGGAATTCCATGAGGAATTTATTGTTTCGAGGTACATTTGGTGAAAGATTTTAAGGACTTTCCATTGGCTGGAGGCTGGCAAGTGGAGTTTGCCATATTCTGACTGTAGTCATCCTGAGAGCTGGAAAGTAAACCCTTGAGAAATGGCCCATTCTATTTCTGCAGGGGAGTACTGAGGCTTAATTTGTTTTATGGAGCCTTTCCAGGTTAGAGGGGCTTCAAGTTGATGCCATGAGGCTTTCTTGCTGCTGACTTGGCTGCCTGATCTGCTAACTTGTTTCCTTCAGCTATTTCTTTTGTTCCCTTCTGATGTCCCTTACAATGCATCACTGCTACCTCTCTCATGGAAGGAAAACTGAGGATAATAATCTGTTAGTTTCCTGGTGGTAATTTATAGTAGATTCATTAGTGGTAAGAAAGTGTCTTTCCTTCCAAATGGTAGCATGAGCATGGAGAACTAAAAACGCATACTTGGAGTCAATGTAAATGTTAGCTACCTTTCACTTGCTTAATTCAAGTGCTCTTGTAAGAGCTATCAGTTCAGCTAGTTGAGCACTTACGCCTGGATAGAGAGGTGCACTTTCAATAATATCATTCAGAGTTGACTACTGGATATTCTGCCTTACGGGCTTCTTGCTCTACAAAGGAACTGCCATCTGTGAAGATGGTCCAGTCTGGATTTTCTAGGGCAGCTTCCCTGAGATTCTCCCTGGCTTCATACATCTGTACAACTTGCTCACAGTCATGTTCAGGTTCCCCAGTTTTCTTGGGGAGGAAAGTGGCTGGGTTTAGGCAAGAACAAGTTTTTAACTGAACTGCTGACCCTTCTAACAGCACAGCCTGATATTTAAGGAGCCAACTGTCTGTTAGCCAAAGGTTCACCATAAAAGACAGCAATCCTGCTACATTATATGGGGCATAAACAGTTAAGCCATTTTCCCAGGGATAGTTTGATGACCTCTAGTACCAGTAGGGCCAACATGGCCATTGCTCAGAGGCATGCTGGCCATCCTTCACCCACCAAATCAAGTTTCTTACTCAGGTAGCCCACTAGTTGTTAGGCTGGTCCTCAGGCCTGAATTAAAATTTCCATTCCCATTCCTTTCCTTTCTGATACATAAAGATTGAAGGTCCTCCCTACAGGATGGCTGAGGGTTGGTACCTTAAGTAAGGCCTGCTTTAGCTGGCTAAAGGCCTTTTGAGCTTTAGGTTTCCAGGTTAGGAGATGAGTTTTATCCACTTGAGTTTCTTTTATGAAGTGATATAGAGGATGACCTATCTCATCATACCCAGTTATCCATAGCCTGCAAAATCCTGTAATGCCCCAAAATCCTGTCAGTTGCTTGAGGATTTTAGGGAGGGAGAAGGAGGAAATGGGCTTAATTCTTTCTTCCCCTAATGCTCTGATCCTTTCAGAAGCACTAAACCAAGGTACTTTACCAAGGTTTTGCAAAGTTGGACCTTAGATTTTTAAATCTTATATGCTCTGTCAGCTAAGAAATTAAGAAGAGCTTTAGTGCCTTCCCAAGAGGTTTCCTCAGTTGGGGCACAGAGCGGTATATCATCCCATATTGCAAGACCCTTACCTGAGGATGGGAAAACTCAGAGAGGTCCTTTGACAATGCTGCTGTCCAAACAAATGAGGGATAATCTCAAAATCCCTGAGGCAGCACCATGCATTTTAACTGGGCAGTTTGGCCAGAGGGATTCTTCAAAGGCAAACAGGTATTGAGAGTCAGGATGTAACAGTATGCAGAAAAAGGCATCCTTTAAATCTAGGACTGTAAACCATTTAGTTCCCGCAGGTATTTGGATTAGCAAGGTATAGGGATTAGGTACTACCAGATGGATTGAGACTATGGCCTTATTAATGAACCTCCATTCTGCATTGGGTTTTTGTGCTCCTAATATTGGGGTGTTGTAGGGACTGTTACAGGGTTTAAGGAAGCCCTGCATCTTCAGGTTATTAATAACGGCTTCTAGCCCTTTCTTAGCTTCTGGCTTTAGGCGATATTGTCTCTGATTAGGAAAAAAAGTGGGATCATTAGGATAGATCCAGACTGAAATAGTGGTTACAGCTCAACCTATTCTTCCTTGAGTTGCTCAGACTTCTGGATTGATATTAGCTTCCACTGGAGGAGAAAAAGAGTTTTTCCTGGGGCTGGCCCCCATGCAAGCTAGAATGTCTCTACCTAATAAAGGAGTGGGACTTTCAGGCATGATTAAAAAGGCACATGTAAATATGTCCCCACAACTGCAACTAAGGGGTTGAGAAAGACATATCAGATTAGAGTTTTTCTGAGACACCCCTCACCTCTCATGCTATGGGAAGAGGGTAGGCCTCGATTATAGAGGGGAAAAGAGAGGCTGGCTCTGGTGTCCAGAAGGAGGTCCACCTTCCTTCCTTCAGTTTCCAGAATTACCTGGACCCCTGTGCTGTAATGGCAGTTTGAGCCACTGGAGCCAGGGCTTGAGCCCCGGGACCCATCAGTCCAGTCCTACTGGACCATCTCTGAGACTGGTTCTGAACCTGTTGACCTCCATCTCTGGGGGCAGTCTGACCACCAGTGGTCCCCGTCACAGGCTAGAGAGGGTTGAGGTGGCTTCTTCTTGCTTCCTGGGCACTCCTTTTTAAAGTGCTCTGACTTCCCACATTGATAGCAACTCGCAGATGCACCTCAGGGATCCCAGACTTTGCAAGCCTGCAAAGCAGCTACCATAGCCTCAGTCCTTCTCTTGTGTTTCCTCTCTTTTTTCTGGGCCTCTTCCTGGTCCCTACTATAAAAGACCAAGGTGGCCACCCTCAGGAGATTCTCCAAAATGGTGTCTGGCCCTATAGCCTACTTCTGTAGTTTCCTTCTAATATTGGGAGCTGCCCATGTAATAAACTTGTCATTTAGAATGAGCTGTCCCTCAAGTGAATCAGGGGACAAGGAGGTGTGTTTTATTAGTGCCTCTTTCAGCCTTTCCATAAAGGCTGTGGGATTCTTTTCTGGATTTTAGTTTACCATGGACAGTTTAGGGTACTTAAGAGGTTTGGCCCTAGTTCTTCATAGGCCCCCCAATATACACATTAAAAGGTATTTCCTTTTCTATTCATCTGTAATGTCACTGGGGTTCCAAACAAGGTGGTCAAGAGGTAGTGCCTCTCTTCCTATTGGGAATGATGCTTCCCCTATTTCTTCACTTTCCCTATTTTCTTTTTTTCCCTTTTGGCCTACTATAGGAGACATATTGTTCATCTTCGAATTTCTCTCCTGCCTGCAGAGCTGCCTGTTTTTCAGCTGCAGTTAGGGTCTGGCTTAGGAGCAGCATAACATCCCTCCATCAGAGGTTAAACACCTGAGTTAAATTTTGGAAAGCTTTTATATACCTATCAGGGTCATCAGAAAATTGGCCTAAGTCTCCCTTTATTTGCCTAAGATCCTGCAATGAGAAGGGAACCCTAGTGACATCACCTCCATTGAGCATATCCTGTAAGGGTAAGAGTGAAGCTGGGGTAGTGGGGAGTTTTGGAAATGGTGGAGCTGAAGGACCTGATGGCACAGCTGGAGGGGGCCTTAGAGAGGGAGGACAAGAAGAGCCTAGACACTCAATAGTTGCCTCAAATAGTTCCCCTGGAGGTTGCTTCTCTAGTTTTGGGGAATCATTCCCATTGGGTCCTCCTGATATGACTGCTGAAAGAGCTGAGCTGATTGTGCAATGCTTGCAAAGTTCTGGGTTGTCTCACAGGGTGAAGAAAGCCTGTACATAAGAGATCTCTGACCATTTGCCATCCCGTCTACAGAAAACATCTAATTGTTGGATAGTATTAAAACCAAGGCTCCCCTCTGTAGGCCAGGCTGGTTGAAGATGGTAAGAGGGCCACACCCTTGTGCAAAAGAAAATGAGCCACTTTTTCTTCAGAGTCTTGGGGTCAAAGGAATCTCAGTGTTTCAGAAAGCACTCCAGAGGAGTGCAGACCAAAGATAGTCTGTTATTCATCTAGAAAGAGAAGCAAGAAAAAAGATGTCCCTTTAGTCACCTTCCTTTCCTTAGGAAAGGCCTAGGGTGGAGGGGAAGACAGTGGAGGGCATCCCCCCAACTGTTTTCCCTCCTTGGCTCCCTGAGCCTTGGCATCCTTTAAAGGTGCCATCCACTGATGCAGGCATAACCCTCAGCAATGAAACCAGAGGAACCAATCAATTGGGATTAGTCATGCTCACCCATGTGATTCTAGTCCTCTGCTGGTGATTTCCCTTTGACTTCCTAGACTTGTGTGATCTGCATGACTCCCAATAAATGGATCTCGAGAGAGACTGTGTTACACTTACATTTGGGCAATGCCCTTTAACGGAGAGAGAATGCAGGTTTGAGCTGTACAATTTGCTATTATGGCCTGTACTAAAATATTTATTCTTAGGCAGTGGCTCTGGTTAACTTCCAGAATTAAATTCCCCTTACTATTTAAGTACCATTTTAAGTGGAGGCAGAATAGGTGCTTTAAAAGAACATAGGAACCAAATGGTGGTTTTCCTGCTGATGGGACCGTGTTGAGACTAAAATTTGGTTTTGGAGGACCTTTTTCTCCTCATTGTTGAAGGCAGAGTTTTCTTGTTCACAGAAGGAGCATAAAGCCTGGTATCTAGTAGAGGGGCACAAAAAGCAAGAATTGGGAAGCTAAGAGTGTTTTGGCAAATGGCCAGTAATATGCCTAATGGGATAGGGTTCCTACTTCACTAGGTGGTGCTGTTGACAATGTGCTCTCCAGACCAAGGGTAAAGAGAAAGATGTTCACAGGGGGTGTGGGGGAGGGAAGGACGCCCTCTCTGCCTAGAAAATCACAAAAACAGTAATCCCATGAGCTATATTCCCAGGTACTATAGCATTTCCTGATCTTGCCTAACAGGATTACTTTACTGAATTGTAAAAATTGTCAAAGTATTGCATATAGAGAGAGGGTAGGAGACATGGAATTTGCAGATAGGAAAGGAGAAAATTTGCAATAGAAAAGGCTTGAAGATCCTGTTGCCATCATCCACCAGGCTGTTGGAGGCTGGAATTAGTCCAGAAGCCTTCGGGTAACACCAAGGTGTCTCCCTGGCCAGGAACCTTCAGTGCCTCTTGACCTCTTCCAGCCCCACATGACAGCTAGGCTCTCTGTAAAAGGAAACCAATTAGAAGCAAAGTCAACATTCCCAGCACCCTGAGGACACGGGGAGATTAGCTAAGTTCTCCCTGGCAAGTCTGTCCCCTGAGTCTTGTAAGGCTGGTAGCCATGCTAACTTTTTAAATGGCTGATTGAGGGCCCAGTATTTGGTTTGATTTTAAAAATGGAGAGCAGACGCCCTTGAAATGAAGGAGTTAGGGTCCACTCCTACACTCACCCTTCCAATGAATCTTCCTCAGATCCCAGGTGGGCCCCCACAATGAAACGGCATTGTTCATCTGGGATAATACCCAAGGTTCGTTGTCTCACATCAAGGACATGGACATACAAGGAATGAGTTTATGAGCAGAGGTTTAATAGGCAAAACAAAGAGAAAAGCTCTCTTCTGTAGAGAGAGGGGTCTTGAGTGGGTCTTTTGGTCCACAGTGAAGTGCAGGAGATTTTATAGATGAGCTTGAGGAGGTAGTGTCTGATTTACATAGGGCAAGAAAGATTGGTCAGACCAGGTGTGCCATTTGCATAGCACGTGAAGAAGTTGGCTGTCCCACTCTAATCTTTTATTATGCAGATGGATTCTCTACCTGGCCAGCTCCATGTTGCCTGCTTTTTTACTGTACACATTGTGACAAAGAAAATGGAAGATGGGGCCTCCATGTTGAACATGCCTGGCCCTCAGTTAGCCCTTTTCTATTGACACAGCTGCCAGCATTCACCATACAAGCTTTCAGCTTGCTTATCTATGTTTGCAGCTTGATTTTCTGGGCTGCTCTTTGTTAGAAAAGAAATGACTTGGGGGCTCCTTTTTGTTAAAAAGGGAAGCCTTGCCAAGGACTCCTTTACCCTCACTGTCTACCTAAATAATTTCTTTCTAGCTCCTGTTTCATTTCCTTTATATATTTAGGTGTTCTGAATGTTAAATGTGTATATATATATATATTTATATATATATTTCTCTTGATGAATTGATCCCTTTATTATTACATAATGACCTTCTTTTTCTCTTTTTACAGTTTTTGACTTAAAGTCCAATGTATCTGATATAAATATAGTGATTCCTGCTCTCTTTTGGTTTCCATTTGCATGGAATATCTTTTTCCATTACTTCACTTTCAGTCTATATGTGTCCTTAAAGATGAAGTGAATCTCCTGCAGAAGGATAGAATTGGGTCTTGTTTTTTTATAATCTACTCAACCATTCTATGTCTTTGGGGCGGGGAGTATAGAAATATACCATTTTATTACAGTCTCACAAAGATAAAAATAGTATCTCAAAACTCCCCGAATTCTGCAGGTGGAGGAGGGCAGGACACTAGCCTACCATCCTCCACCTGCAGAACTGGGGGAAGACAGATAGCAGTCAGCGTGAGTTTTCTGGCTCACTTGAGGCCAGTGAGAAGGTATGGGAATGGAACCAAACTAAAAATGGCTGATGTTACTTTAGGAGCCTGAAAAGAACAGGGCATCCTTGAAGACCCAGCCACCCCTTTTAGAATGCGCAATAAAGGCACCTTTCCAAAGCTACTAAGCAGGCACTTGGCATTTCGGTATTTTGTCTCATGTTTGCACAAAAGTATTCCTTTCACCCAGACCTGGCACCTTTTATGCTTCGGAGTTAAGACCTGCGGAGGGATGGGTGGCAAGGCAGCTCCTAGAAGAGATCACCCAGCACAGCTGCCCTGGGCTCAGGGTCTTGATTTCTGTCTAGTCCCTGGAACTATTTATATTTAATAAATTTTATATGAATACCTGGAGAAATAGAAAACATAAAATCTGAGGGTTTGGGAGAGAAAGATTGGGGACTAGGCAGGAAGCCAGAGCTGGAGAGCTTTCCTCAGGCCAGCTTGACCTGGTCCTTGACCTCGTTGGCTCCTGGCTTCTTCTCCTTTGTTTTTCTCCGCTTCTGTGACTTCTTTCTTCATCTCTGAGTCTCTCTTTTTCATCCTGTTTTAACCCTCTTGGATTTTCTGAAGATGGGAGAGATCTTGCGGCCACCCTCTCCCTCCTCATCAGAACCGAAGAACTCTTCCTCACAGGTAATTCGTCTGTCAGAGAAACAGATGGAGATGCTTGTCAGGGTCTTCTTCATTCTCAATGCCACCCTCTTGAGGGACAGCATCCTCAGGAATCACCTGCATTTGGACTGCAGATGGATGGGGCTGCATTACTAGGTTCTCAAACAGCCATTATTTAATCTTCTCCAGGTACTCATTAGTGTTCTAGTTAGTCATATTGGAAGGACTGATGTAGGGCTTGAAATATGGTCTGAAGTATTCAAACTAGTCATTGTATGAAGGCTCATTAGAAATCTCCATATCCAGAGCCACAGCTATTTCTTATTTCCAGCACTCAGCAACGTTATAAATGGTGTAACCACCTTCTGCCATCAACAGTATAGGCAGGTTGAAGCTCTTGACAAATTCCATACACTTGGCATGCACTTTCATGGTCAGATTAAAGCAATATAACTGATCCCTAAACAAGGCATCTGAGACATGCCATAAGACCACCACACTAGACAGGAGCATCTCTATTACTTTGGACATGACCAGTTTCAAAATGGCCTCACAGGACTCATAATCAATCCCATCTAGGAGCAGACAGTTAACAGCATAATATCTGCCTTGCCAGTCCCAATATCCCATAGGTCCCCATTTCCTGGGAAGTACTCTCCATATTTATGAAAGGACACAGTCCTGACCTGGCCTGTAATATAGAAGGTCTCTTCCATGCCATCATCATGGTGAATATCAACATCAACATACAACGCCCTCTGGTGATACTTCAGCAGTTCCAGGGTGGCCCAGATTGTATCACTGATATAACAGAAGCCAGATGCCTTGAACTTCTTTGCATGGTGCAGGCCCCCAGCCCAATTCACAGCAATGTCCATCTGCTGCTTATTAAGTTTCACAGCACTTGCCACAGAGCCACCAGTAGACAACTGACAGAAGTCAAACAGGCCATCAGATACTGGACAGTCCTCACTAACATTAAATCTCCGCATCTGCTTGCTGTGCTCGGACACGTAATCTGGATAGATGGAGCACAATAATTTAACGCAGTAATCGCTGTGGTACTTGGTCATCTCCTCAGCATTGGCTTTGTGAGGGTGAGGGTTTCCATTTTTCAGTAGAACCCATAGTTGAGCAGCAAACTGTGAGTCATGCAGATTCAGTGAGGCTTCCTTGGGTGGGCTTGTCCATAATAGTAATTTCCAATATCCCTATAATAGTAGTAACAGACTTTCCTCCTGGTGCCCTGCCTTTGCGCCATCTTGTTCACCTCCTGTTCCTCTGTCCCTCCTGTCAGTCATTCTCCATTCTATGTCTTTTTATTGGATAATTTAAATAACATTGATAATAGTATGTAAATAAATATTGAAAATCATAATAAGTAAAAATGACAGGAACAGGAACTAGGAACAGGTTAATTTCATAGCATGTTACACTTCCTCTCATTTCAGCTCAGGTATGCTTTAAATTTATCCATCTCATATCACATTTGCTGTCATTTCAGATTTGGTCTGCTCTAAACTTACCCATCTCCCTCCATCACTGGAACAATTCCATAAAGTCCTTATTCCTTAAAGCACCACTGATACCATTAAAGCCACTAACAGAGACTGAACTCAGAATAAAGGAAATCATAGAGAAACTAGATCAGCAAATCCCACCCAGACCTTTCACCCACATGAACACCACTACCAGTGCCACACACAGCACAGCCACCATCCTCAACCCTCGAGATACGTACTGCAGGGGAGACCAGCTGGACATCCTGCTGGAAATGAGGGACCACTTGGGACACAGGAAGCAATATGGTGGGGATTTCCTGAGGGCCAGGATGTCCTCCCCAGCCCTGATGGCAGGTGCTTCAGGAAAGGTGACTGACTTCAACAATGGTACCTACCTGGTCAGCTTCACTCTATTCTGGGAGGGCCAGGTCTCCCTGTCTCTGCTGCTCATCCACCCCAGTGAAGGGGTGTCAGCACTCTGGAATGCAAGGAACCAAGGCTATGACAGGGTGATCTTCATTGGCCAGTTCGTCAATGGCACTTCCCAAGTCCACTCTGAATGTGGCCTGATCCTAAACACAAATGCTGAATTGTGCCAGTACCTGGACAACAGAGACCAAGAAGCCTTCTACTGTGTGAGGCCTCAACACATGCCCTGTGCTGCACTCACTCATATGCATTCTGAGAACAAGAAAGTTTCTTATCTTAGCAAACAAGAAAAGAGCCTCTTTGAAAGGTAAAAATAATTACTTCTTGAGACTATGTGTGCAAATATTGTGATTTGGCCTATATACTAATCCAAAGAAAAGTCTTGTGAGTGCATCAATTTTGGGTGTCTTTAGTAAGAACCTTTTGGGAAAGGATCTGTGAATTCATTTAGAGACAGAGCCCATTCTCTAGTAATCCACAAACTTTTTGAATATTTAATTCTTATCAATGAGATAAAAATATATACAGAATAAAAACTAAAAGAAAATGAGAAATGCACATTTGTATATGTGTGTGTGCTCTAATACATTTTTTCTGCATCTCAATAAATCCTCTTACATGCCTTCCAGGTAACTGTATCCCATAGCCTAATAGGCAAAGAAATGGAAATTTACTAAATGGCCTGAAACTGTAGGCATAATAATTGACTTATCTCTAAGAAATAACTGAGGCACTGGATAATCTAGTTTCTGTATGTTTCCTGATTTGAGGCCACCTACAGATTAATTTCTGTATTTGTGTCTTTAAGGTCAAATGTGGGTGTAGAGATTATGGAAAAATTCAATACGATTAGTGTCTCCAAATGCAACAGTAAGTACTCCTGTGTTTGGTGGGTGGTGCCTAGTTTTAGACTCATTTAAAGGGTTTCTTCTTTCTACTGGATTTGTTCACTGTTTCAGTCCTATCAGCACTCTGTTCATCTGGCTTATCTAAGGTTGGCCAAGACACCAGTTATCTAGGTGAGTGAATAATTGAATCATCGGGATATCATAAGCCTATTTTAGTAACTGTAACTCTCATCATCAGTCTATTTGTCAGTCAGTGAATTCCCTGCCCAATTTATACAATAACCTTTAAGCGTTAACTCTTTCCCAATTCTGTACCTAGTTCTTTACCTCACCACAACACCCCTCTTCATACCACTGCCATCACCTCTTCCCGCATCACCACTAGCCCATCACCATCTAGAGGTTTCCAACCTGCCATCTGGGTGTCAATTTATTATAATCCTTCCCTCTGGATCTTTGCCACCTTTCAAACAATTGTTAGCATACAAAATAGAACTTCCACACTTACATTTACTAATTACTCTCCAATTTCTTTGAGTCCAAATAGCCTAGGAAACTCCTATCTAAAATGATTCAAGGCAAGAGCTTTTATGTCTCTGCAAGTTCAGCATTAAAACCTTGCTAATCACAAAAAAAAAGAAAGAAAGCCTTGCTAATCACTAATAAACCTATCTACACTGAAGTGTAAATACGTACCTAGATGTAGAAATGTTGTTTTTCACTACACATACACGAGTACACGCATACCAGTTATTAAAATATTAAACTACTTCTCTCGGTTGATTAATAATCACTGCCCCAAATCTGCCATGGGCTCCTCACCATCATGGCTTCCTCATCATCATGCCTACCTCAACACTTGGATTCCAAGACTCTTCTAAACCCCTCCAAGACTGAGGGGTTAATCCCTGGCCCATCTTGAACCTCCAAGACACTGTCCAGCCTATAGCCATATTCATTTGGATTGGCCAGTTCCCAAGTCAAACTAGTTGTTAGTATTTTTTATATCACCTTTATTTAACTCAAAGGATTTGTATTTTGATGGTGGCATTTAAGACACTTACAGTGTGACAAACTTAGGGGTAAAGTGAGCTAAAATGATAGGATAATTGAGCTTCCATTCCTATGCAAGAATTGATGACTTAAATTTTCCCCCAGAAAGCCATTTTTTTCTAGGAGGAAACATATACTCTTATAATGAACATTAATGCACATTATTTAGGAAATTCACATCACAGAAAAATTTTTATTTAAAAAAAAAAATCTGTTCCATTAAGAGAATACTTCAATAAGACTTTTTCCACCATTTCCACCACCCTTACCCCCTCTTAGGATACTTAGAGGATAGAAGGCTCTTAATAAATACTGATGGGTAATTTGATGTCTTAGAAGATCCTATCTTACTGATTCTTTGGCAGAAGAAACAGTTGCAAAGAAAGAGAAATGCAAGGTTGGAATGACATCCACAATCCCCAGTGGGCATGTCTGGAGAAACACATGGAATCCTGTCTCCTGTAGTTTGGCTACAGTCAAAATGAAGGAATGCCTGAGAGGAAAGCTCATATATCTAATGGGAGATTCCACGATCCGCCAGTGGATGGAATACTTCAAAGCCAGTATCAACAGTATGCCTCAGTCTAAGTTATAATTCTTACCCCTTTCAAAAACTTCCTTTCCATTTCAAAGGGGAAAAGGGAATATGGGAAATGCCTCTTTATTTTTCATATTCCTCAGTCACAACACACCAAAATTTTTCACAAGGCATTGTAGGCATTGTTATCTTTCCTTTAAAAAAAAAAAGACAGCTATCTAACTGGAGGGAAACCAGCATAGAAAAAGGTTTACTATATCCCTATCTCTGCAGAATTCACACTTCAGTATGTACCCAGTAGGCTCAGAAAACTATTGATGGAGCCAAAGATAACTTAAGATATTAAATTGTCCAGCTTCTAGAACCAGCATAATGATTAAGGGTATGATTCTAAAACCAGACAGCCTGGGTTCAAAACCTGACTTCCCTACCTCCTATCTGGGTGACTTTGAACAAGTTACATAACCATTCCATCCCTCAGTTTTCTCATCTGTCAACTAAAGATGAAAAGAATTTCTATCTGGTGAAATAAGGTAATCCATACAATGCATTTAGAATATTGCTTCTCACATGGTTAAGTTCTCTTTTGTGTAAGGTATCATTACTGTCATCATTACCTAAGAGAACAGATGTCAGAAGTGAAATAGACTGCATCAGGTAGGCACAAGTAAAGTATGGGTTTGGAGTCTAACAGACCTAGGCTGTGCTATTTAGAAACAATGACTTTGGGCATGTTATTTATTTTCCCTGCCTGGTGTTTCTCATCAATCAACCAGGAATAATAATAGTGATATAGTTTAACTGATCATCCCCTCCAAATCTCATGTTCAAACATGATCTCCAACACCAGAGGTGGGACCTAGTGGGAAGTGTTTGGGTCATGGAGGTGGATCTCTCATGAATGGCTTGGTGCTCTCCCCATGGTAATGAGTGTGTTCTTGCTCCGTCAGTTCATGTGAGAACTGGTTACTTAAAAGAGCCTGGCATCTCTCTTGCTCCCTCTCTCACCATGTGACACACTGGCTCCCCTTCCCTTCTGCCATGACTGAAAGCTTCCTGGGCTCACCAGATGCTGAACAGATGCTGATGCCATGCTTGTACAACCTACAGAACCATCAGCCAAATAAGCCTCCTTTCCTTATAAACTACCCGGCCTCAGGTATTCCTTTATAGCAATGCAAACAGACTAATACAAGTTTGTATAGAAGATTAAGCGAAGTAATGGATATAAAGTATTTAACACATTGCAAGGCGTAGTGGCACATAGAAAGTGCCCAAAAAACCAATAGCCGTTGCAATTGTTATCATTACTTAATTTAAGGGTCAGGAATAGAATCCAATTGCTAAAATCCTAGTTCAGTTGCTCTATTTACTAAACCAAGAGTGCACCAGTAATAACTCCAAATTTGCTAGTAGACCTTAGCAACCTCACCTACAAAACCACTATTGGCTGTCCCTCTATGGCCCGGGATCCTGGCTCTCATCACTGAGAGAAATGCAGTAGCTGTGGCTCCATCCTGGCCTTCCCAAAATGAGGCCACTCATGATCTCAAACTTAGAAGGAAAGTTGATCCAATAAAAGTAGGAAAATTGGTAGGGCCTTAGTTCTAAGTTATAAGAAAAATTCTCAACAGAAGGTTTAAATTGTCAACTCAAAGAGCTTTAAATTGTGATCTCTGGTAAATGACTAAACTCCTAGGGAAACCTCAATTACCTCATCTACAAAATTCAGGGTCTAGTAACAGCCTTTAGCATCATATTCCATAACAGTGATTCTCTTAGGTCATATAAAGGACTGAGTTATGGAGTTACCTACCTCTTCAACTCATCTTTTAATTTGTCATAGAAAAACAACTGCTGTACATTGTGTTAAAAGTTAAATTCTATGGCCAGAGTGTGATTTGGAAAAGAAAACTGAAGTAAGTTGGAAGCAGAGTGAAGAAAATAGCTCTGCCATTTTCCTCCAACTTATCCTAGAGCATCTCTGTTTTCCAGCCTCACTGGGTTAAGTCTTCAAACGTAGCCCTTTGCTTCTAAGACAATCCCGTGTTACAAAGCATCAATAATCCTTCTCTGCACATTTTCCTCAAAAGTTCTAACTACAAAGCAGTTAGCCCTGCTGTTCTGGTAAAAGTCTAATTAATATGATGAAAATGGAAGAACTTCATTTCATTCTATTCATGTGTCAATTAAATATACATGAGGGGATCCTTGAGGTTAATGGATAGATCAGTCCAAATAAATGCTTTGCATATTGTAAAGGGTTCCACAAATGACTAGTAATACTTATTATTATAGTAAGGCACTTAATATTATCCCATGCATATGTGAAGGAAACACAGAAGTACAGAATATAATTTCAGTCTTGAGGGAATTTAAACAGTGGCTGGGGAAATAGGGTTTACATGTTTTTTTATGAAAAGACCATCAATTAGTACTGTTCTCTATCCTCAAATGAGTTTAATCTACAGTCAACAAAATGTACAAAAATAATATCTACAAAACTGACCACATTATCCTCCAAGGAAGTTACTTCACTACCTTTCCATCCCCACTCCACTAGATTCCACATGATTCTATAAGGTAGCATGAACATAATCTCTCACATTTACATACACTTTTTTAATTTTTAATTTTTTTATTTCAGTAGGTTTTTGGGGAGCCAGTGGTGTTTGGTTACATGGACAAGTTCTTTAGTGGTAATTTCTGACATAGTGATGGACCTATCACCCGACCAGTGTACACTGTGCCCAGAGTATAGTCTTTTATCCCTCATCAACCCTGAACCTTTCCTCTGAGTCCCCAAAGTCCACTGTATCATTCTTAGGTCTTTGCATCCTCATAGTTGAGTTCCCACATATGAGTGAGAACATACGATGTTTGGTTTTCCATTCCTGAGTTACTTCACTTAGAATAATAGCCTTCCATTCCATCCAGGTTGCTGCAAATGCCATTATTTCATTCCTTTTCATGGCTGACTAGTACTCCATAGTGTGTGTATGTGTGTGTATAACATTTTATATATATACAACATTTTATATATAATATATATAACATCTTATATTATATATATACAAATAAAACATTTTCTTTATCCTCTCATTGATTGATGGGCATTTGGGCTGGTTCCATATTTTTGCAATTGCAAATTCTGCTGCTATAAACATGAGTGTACAAGTATCTTTTTCGTATAATGATTTTTTTTCTTCTGGGTAGATGCCAAGAAGTCAGATTGCTGTATCAAATGGTAGATCTACTTTTAGTTCTTTAAGTAATCTCCACACTGTTTTTCATAGTGGTTGCACTAGTTTACATTCCCACCAACAGTGTAAAAGTGCTCCCTCATTACTGCATCCATGCCAACATCTATTGATTTTTTGAATATGGCTTTTTTTACAGGAGTGAGGTGGTATCACATTGTGGTTTTGATTTGCATTTCTCTGATAGTGATGTTGAGCATTTTTTCATATGTTTGTTCACCATCTGTGTATCTTCCTTTGAGAATTGTCTATTCATGTCCGTAGCCCACTTTTTGATGGGATTGTTTTTTTCTTGCTGATTTCTTTGAGTTCTTTGTAGATTCTGGATATTAGTCCTTTGTTGAATGTATAAATTGTGAAGATTTTCTCCCACTCTGTGAGTTGTCTGTTAACTCTGCTGATTATATCTTTAGCTATGCAGAAGCTTTATAGTTTAATTAAGTCCCATCCATTTATCTTTGTTTTTGTTGCATTTGCTTTTGGGTTCTTGGTCATGACGTTTTTGCCTAAGTCAATGTCTAGAATGTTTTTTCTAATGTTATCTTCCAGAATCTTTATGGCTTCAGGTCTTAGATTTAAGTCTTTGATCCATCTGGAGTTGATTTTTGTATAAGACAAGAGATGAGGATCCACTTTCATTCTTCTATATATGGCTTGTCAATTATCCCAGCACCATTTGCTGAACAGTTGAATAGGGTATCCTTCCCCAACATTATGTTTTTGTTTGCTTTGTCAAAGACCAGTTGGCTGTAAGTATTGGGCTTTATTTCTGGGTTCTGTATTCTGCTCCATTGGTCTGTGTGCCTATTTTTATGCCCGTACCATACTGTTTCAGTGACTATGGCCTTATAGTATAGTTTGAAGTCAAGGAATGTGATGCCTCCAGATTTGTTCTTTTTGCTTAGTCTTGCTTTGGCTATGAGGGCTCTTTTTTGGTTCCATATGAATTTTAGAATTGTTTTTTCTAGTTCTGTGAAGAATGATAGTGGTATTTTGATGAAAATTGCATTGAATTTGTAGATTGCTTTTGATAGTATGGTCATTTTCACAATATTGATTCTACCCATCCATGAGCATGTGATGTGTTTCCATTTATTTGTGTCATCTATAATTTCTTTCAGCAGTGTTTTGTAGTTTTCCTTGTAGAGGTCTTTCACATCCTTGGCTAGGTATATTCCTAATTATTTTATTTTATTTTATTTTATTTTATTTTATTTTATTTTATTGCAACTATTGTGAAAGGGGTCGAATTCTTGATTTGATTCTCAGCTTGGTTGCTGTTGGTGTAAAGCAGAGCTACTGATTTGTGTATATTAATTTTGTATCCTAAAACTTTGCTGAATTCATTTACCATTTCTAGGAGCTTTTGGGATAAGTCTTTACGGTTTTCTAGGTATACTGTCTTATAATCAGCGACAGGAAGTAAAAAGATTTCCTCTTTACCGATTCAGGTGTCCTTTATTTCTCCAACTGCTCCAGCTGGGACTTCCAGTACTATGTCGAAGAGAGGTGGTGAGAATGGGCATCCTTGTCTTGTTCCAGTTCTCAGAGGGAATGCTTTCAACTTTTACCCATTCAATATTATGTTGGCTAGAGGTTTATTGTAGATGGCTTTTATTACCTTAAGGTATGTCCCTTCTATGCTGATTTTGCTGAGGGTTTTAATCATAATAGATGCTGGATTTTCTCAAATGCTTTTTCTGTGTCTACTGAGATGATCATGTGATTTTTGTTTTTAATTCTGTTTATATGTTGTATCACATTTATTGACTTACGTATGTTAAACCATCCCTGCATCCCTGGTATGAAACCCACTTGATCATGGTGGATTATCTTTTTCATATGCTGTTGGATTTGGTTAGCTAGTGAGGATTTTAGCATCTATGTTCATCAGGGATATTATTGGTCTGTAGTTTCCTTTTTTTGTTGTGTCCTTCCCTGGTTGTGGTATTAGGATGATACTGGCTTTACAGAATGATTTAGGGAGGATTCCCTCTTTCTCTATCTTTTGAGATAGTGTGAATAGGATTTGTATCAATTTTTCTTTGAATGTCTGACAGAATCAGCTGTGAATCTATCCTGAACTTTTTGTATTGGCAATTTTTTTATTACCATTTCAACCTCACTGTTTGTTACTGGTCTGTTCAGAGATTCTGTATCTTCCTGATTTAATCTAGGAGGGTTGTATATTTCCAGGAATTTATCCCCTCTAGGTTTTCTAGTTTATGTGTTTAAAGGTGTTTATAGTAGCCTTGAATAGCCTTTTGTATTTCTGTGGTATCAGTTGTGACATCTCTGATTTTATTTCTAATTGAGCTTATTTGGATCTTCTCTCTTCTTAGTTAATCTTGCTAATGGTCTATCAATTTTATATATCTTTTCAAAGAACCAGCTTTTTGTTTCATTTATTTTTGTATTATTTTTGTTTCAGTTTCATTTACTTCTGCTCTGATCTTCATTATTTATTTTCTTCTGCCAGGTTTGGGTTTGGATTATTCTTGTTTCTCCAGTTCTATGAGATATGACATTAGTTTATCTATTTGTGCTCTTTCAGACTTTTTGATGCAGGCATTTAAGTCTATGAAATTTCCTCTTACCATTACTTTTGCTGTATCCCAGAAGTTTTGATAGCTTACATCACTATTATGGTTCAGTTCAAAGAATTTTTTAATTTCTATCTTGATTTTATTGTTGACTCAATGATCATTCAGGAGCAGGTTATTTAATTCCATGTATTTGCTTGGTTTTGAGGGTTCCTTTTGGAGTTTATTTCCAATTTTATCCCACTGCGGTCTGAGAGAGTACTTGATATACTTTCGATTTTCTTAAATGTACTGAGACTTGTTTTGTGGCCTATCATATGTTCTACTTTGGAGAATGTTCCATGTGCTAATGAATAGAATGTATATTCTTCAGTTGTTGGGTAGAATGTTCTGTAAATATCTGTTAAGTCCATTTGTTGTAGGGTATAGTTTAAGTCCATTATTTCTTGGTTGACTTTCTGTCTTGATGACCAGTCTAGTGCTGTCTGTGGAATGTTAAAGTTCCCCACTATTATTATGTTGCCATCTCTTTCATTTCTTTGGTCTATTAGTAATTGTTTTATAAATTTGGGAGCTCCAGTGTTAGATGCATATATATTTAGAATTGTGGTATTTTCCTGTTGAATTAGTTATTTTATCATTATATAATGTCCCTCTTTGTCTTTTTAATCTGCTGTTGCTTTAAGGTTTGTTTTGTCTGATACAAGAATAGCTGCTACTCCTTGCTTTTGGTGTCCATTTGCATGGAATATCTTTTTCCACCCCTTTACCTTAAGTTTATGTGAGTCCTTATGTGTTATTAACAGGTGACTTTCCTAAAGACAACAGAAACTTGGTTGGTGAATTCTTACCCATTCTTCCATTCCGTATGTTTTAAGTGGAGCATTCAGGCCATTTACATTCAATGTTAGTATTGAGGTATAAGATACTGTTCTATTCATTGTGCTACTTGTTGCCTGAATACCTTGATTTTTTTTTTCATTGTGTTATTGTATATAGGTCCTGCGAGAATTATGCTTTAAGGAGGTTCTATTTTGGTGCATTTTGATAACTTGTTTCAAGATTTAGAGCTCCTTTTAGTAGTTATTGTAGTGCTGGCTGATAGTGGCAAATTCGCTCAGCATTTGTCTGGAAAAGATTATCTTTTCTTAATTCATGAAGCTTAGTTTCACTGGATTCAAAATTCTTGGCTGATAATTTTTTTTGTTTAAGGAGGCTAAAAATAGAACCCCAATCCCTTCTAGCTTGTAGGGTTTCTGCTGAGAAATCGGCTGTTATTCTGATAAGTTTTCTTTTATAGGTTACCTGATGCCTTTGCCTCACAGCTATTAAGATTTTTTCCCTTCCTCTTGACTTTAGATAACCTGATTACCATGTGCCTAGGCAATGATCTTTTTGTGATGAATTTCCCAGGTGTTCTTTGAGCTTCTTGTATTTGGATGTCTAGATCTCTAGCAAGGCCAGGGAAATTTTCCTCGATTAGTCCCTCTAATATATTTTCCAGACTTTTAAATTTCTCTTCTTCCTTGGGAATACCAATTATTCTTAGGTTTGGGCATTTAGTATAGTCCCAAACTTCTTGGTGGATTTGTTCATTTTTTTAAAATCCTTTTTTGTCTTTGATGGATTAATTCAAAAGCCTTGTCTTTTAGCTCTGAAGTTCTTTTTTCTGCTTGTTCAATTATATTGCTGAGACTTTCCAGTGCATTTTGCATTTCTCCAAGTGTATCCTTGATTTCCAGAAGTTGTGATTGTTTTTTATTTATACTATTTCACTGAAGAATTTTCCTTTCATATTCTGTATCATGTTTTTAATTTAAGTTGGACTTCACCTTTCTCTGGTGCCTCTTTGATTAGCTTAATAATTGACATTCTAAATTATTTTTCTTACAATTCAGAGATTTCTTCTTGGTTTAGATCCATTGGTGGTAAACTAGTATGATCTTTTGTGGGAGTTAAAGAATCTTGTTTTGTCGTATTATGAGAATTGGTTTTTGGGTTTCTTCTCATTTGGGTAGACATGTCAGAGGGAAGATCTGGGATTCAAGGGCTGCTATTCAGATTCTTTAGTCCCACAGGGTGCTCCCTTGATGTGGTTTAATCGTCCTTCCCCTAGGAATGGGGCTTCCTGAGAGCCAAACTGTAGTGATTGTTTTTGCTCTTCTGAGTCTCACTACCCAGTGGAGCTACTGGTCTCTGGGTTGGTACTGGAGAATGTCTGCAAAGAATCCTGTGATGTGACCCATCTTCAGGTCTTGCAGCCTTGGATACCAGCACCTGCTCCAGCGGAGTTACCAGGGGGGTGAAGTGGACTCTGTGAGGGTCCTTGGTTGTGTTTTTGTTTAGTGTGCTGGTTTTGTGTTGGTTGGCCTCCAGCCAGGAGGTGGCACTTTCAAGAGCACATCAGCATCCTATAGGCAGGATGCAAACTTGTCCTAGGGACACAGTTTTTCAGCATCTCAGAGAGGCTGCAGTGGTGATCCTGTTCATTCAAAGGGTCTATGGATTCTCCTGACTTTCCTGGTATGTTCCTGTGGTAGTTACTGGAGCAAAAGTTCATGATGTGAGTCTCCACATGCTGCTCCATCTGTCCAAGTGGGAGCTGCAAGCTAGTCGTGCCTCCTATCCACCATCTTAATCCAAGAAACTACGTAACACTTTGACTGTTCAAATAATTTTCAAAAACATCCCCTCATCTAAACCTATAATAAATTAGACATGATTAGCTTATTTAATTATACCAATTAAATCTCTTCTATCTTTATATCTACTCAATCTTGGTAACTATATCCTCATTTTATTTTGGGATTGCCTATTTGTTATCAGCACTGAAGTCAGTGGATCTGCATGAATCTGGAAAATTGCAACACCAGCTTGCTGTGGATTTGGATAGGAACATCAACATCCAGTGGCAAAAACATTGTTATCCCTTGGTAGGATCAATGACCTATTCAGTCAAAGAGATGGAGTACCTCACCCGTGCCATTGACAGAACTGGAGGAGAAAAAAATACTGTCATTGTTATTTCCCTGGGCCAGCATTTCAGACCCTTTCCCATTGATGTTTTTATCCGAAGGGCCCTCAATGTCCACAAAGCCATTAAGCGTCTTCTTCTGAGAAGCCCAGACACTATGGTTATCATCAAAACAGAAAACATCAGGGAGATGTACAATGATGCAGAAAGATTTAGTGACTTTCATGGTTACATTCAGTATCTCATCATAAAGGACATTTTCCAGGATCTTAATGTGAGTATCATTGATGCCTGGGATATAACAATTGCATATGGCACAAATGATGTACACCCACCTCAACATGTAGTAGGAAATCAGATTAATATATTGCTAAACTATATTTGTTAAATAACACAAAAGTCTGAAATTCATTCACTTAAGTAAAAAAATTTATTGACTGTCTACTAGCAGGCCAGATGCTGTTTGGCTCTGAATTCCCACCTAGCAAGAGCAGAGAATCTACATTATGGCTGATCCATAAGCCACCAATTCAGCTAAATGAGATGTTTTTAATCTGGGCTTTCACTTAAAAGTAAAACTAAAAATACTCATGAAAAGAGCCTACCCTTCTTGATCAGAGCCATACTACTCTTCACCAATGGGAAGTCAAGATACCTATGGGTAAAAGTTCTCTCTGATGCATGAAAATTCAGAGTGATAAAGTAATTTTAAAATAAATATTTGGAGAAAGCAGTCCTGTTTGTTTATTTCTATCACTAAAGACAAGCTCTAGATGAATTTCCAAGTCAGAAGAGAAGTCTTGTGAGGCAATTCTCCCATAGTCATAGAGAGGATTCTAAGCAAGGACACGTGGGTCCTGAAAACCTCTAAATTTTGTCTCTCTGTAGGAACTCCTGATACTAGGCTCTAATCTGATTCTATAGTATTTTTCATCCAGGTTTATAGGATAACACAGGTAAAAGCACAGGGCATTAGAATTCAGGAAGTTTGTCTTTAGTCTTGTTGCTGTTGATCATTTGAAGACTTTGGAGGGTTGGGTGCAGTGGCTCACACCTGTAATCCTAGCACTTTGTGTTGCAAGACAATCAACACAAAGACTGGAGAGGCCAAAAAAGGTTCAGAAGAGTTTATTAAATTAAGGTGATCACCGGCTCAGCCAGACATACGTCCAGAAAGTCTGAGCCCTGACCAAAGGGCTTTTCCTACTTTTAAACACCTTCAGGCAGGAACCACGTGAGGCAGGAAGTGAGTTACAGAAGCAAGAAACAAAGGCAGCATTACAACATTTCTTACATCTTGAGAGAAACAGGTCTTTCAACCTAAACTTATCAGTCTTGTGACCCTGCAGCCATACAGGAAGGTAAGCAGGAACTCTCTGGGCCTGTAATAAACTTTGAGGAATGTGCAGTTGGGGAGTATAGATAAGGTCCACTGTCCACAGAGAGAAGACAGGCTGTTAATATTCCCTTTTAACTTGAGTGTGGGGTTGGGGGGGTCACCCTTTGCAGCAGCTTTAAGAGGATTTTAAAATTGCTAATACTACTATTATTAGGTTGTAGTTGATTCCATTAATTCCTTCTTCATTTGGAGGCTGAGGTGGAAGGGTCACTTGAGTCCAGGGGTTTGAGGCTGCAGTGACACACCCCTACACTACAGCCAGAGTGACAGCGTAAGACCCAGCCTCAAAAAACAACAACAAAAGACTGGATAAGTAACTTCAGCTCTCTGGCCTTCATGTGGTACTTTGGGTACTACCTTGAGGGGCAGGAGTCAGGAGAGGTACCCCATGGGGCAGAGTACTAGTTCCAATACTACTGCTTCAGCCAGAATATCAGTCACTCTTACCTATATGTATATGGAATCCTGGGTCAGCTTTTTGTTTGAAAAAATTCCACGGCTTAAAATATGTTTGAGAGCTGCTATTGTCTGAAAACGATTATGTAGATAATCAATAACAATGGTTCCTATAATCTACACATGTAGGTTAACATTTTAATCACTCTCATTTGCGTTTTAATAGGCCTTCCCAAGATTTGATCAAAAAAGAGGGTTGGATATAAGAATTTCAGTTGAAGAGAGCAATGTGATTATTGTCAAGCAGTTTGGTACCATATTGTTCCTTAATTTTGTACTCTTCACCGTGCCCCAGATACTACTGGGCCCCTGACTGAATAGAGAGAATGGCAAGAGTAGCTGCATCTGGAAAAAAACAATTACAATAGGGCAGCTTAAATATGTTTATCCAGGTTTTTTCAGGGGGGCAGGAGACAATACATTTTCTATTTATTTGCCAATAATCACAGTTCATAGTTCAATGCCCCATATACACTCAGATGGTCAAAATTTTTTTAAAAATCCCTACCATATGCTAGGAATTGTTCTAGTCTTTAGGTATACAGTCATCAAAAAGACAAAGATATCTCACCATCGAAGACTTTATATTCCAATAAAGGAAAAAGATAATAAACAAAAAAGACATAAAATGATTCCATAATTCATGATAAAGTCATATGAACAAAGCATATCACATCAGTGATAGTGTAATGGCATGGTGGTGATGGAGGTGACTAGATGTTTAGAAAAGTATCTCAGAAGAGAAGCATTGTAAGCAGGATAAAAAAGATAAAAAAAGGAGGCAGTCACGAGACAAAATGGAGGAAGACAGAGGCTTGAGAAGTTAGAGACATAAGCAGGAGCTAGATCTTATGTGGCCTTATTACCTATGGCAAGGAGTTTAAATTTTATCCTAATTACAATGGGTGGGTAGTTGAGGGAGGAAGGAAAGGGAGACGGAAAATAAGAAAGAGGGAATGAAAGAGAATAAGAGAGTGAAGAAAAGAGGGGGAAATAAAGGGAGGGGGAAGCAGTACCTTAACTCAAGCATCACTAGGGACTACTACAGCTGCTAAGATAAGAATGACCAAGGGTTGTGAAGCTCCAAGAATGGTAAAACAGCACCTGCTTTCTTTTATTAATACAGTGATTTTCCACTACCCCTTTCTACTTGAGGTAAGGATGGATAAAAGGCATTGAAGATCTTGCAAAAGGGGCAGAATGTTTAAAGGGAACATAGAGCACTATAAATTTAGCACAGAAACTGAAATTTGAATGTGACCCAAAGATTTTTTTTAAGAAAAGGAAAAGAAGATATATATTTGTAATATGTGAACTCTAAGAGGGAATGTAAGCTCAGATAGAAAGTTACATTCAGAATGATGATTCTCAGAAGTTAGCACTTTCTAGCAGCAATCCATAAAGGTTTGATGGTTCTTCTGAAAACCAAACCAACATACATACAGAGTTAGCTGTGGCAATGTCTGTGTGATGTTTTGTATGTTTATTTCCTGTCTGAGATGATTGGCCAGTATATATATATGGCAAGTACAAGTTGCTCTTCCAACAGAGGGAAAAAGTAAAAATGACTGACATACAGCCCTTGGAGCTGAATGGATTCTTCAATATTTTGGATAAATACTCCACAAAGAAAAAAAAAATTGTAAAAATGTCCAAGGGAAACTATTAACAAGAGGCAAGCATATTAAAGAATATACTGAAAAGAAACTGACAAGGTGAGGTATTTTTTTTCAAGAGAGGGTATTTAAGAAGATAAAAAGTATATTCTAAGTACCAGTTTGTGTTGAATTCTTGCAGTTATAATCTTTCCCATCATTGTAACTAACAGTCTGGGTCCAATGAGGAGGTAGAAACCACCCAGTGGGCCAAACAGGGGAAGTTTGATATAAAGAATTACTAAACGCTGATAAATGAGTGACTATCAGATAAAAGAAATCTCTATGTGGTATGCCTAAGGCTGAGGGACGGTGTCCAAAAGGAACTTGGAAGAAGGTCCCTCCCCAAGGCTGCGGTTCAGCCTTATTGGGAAATGTATAACAGAGAAGATCGTGGGTTTTCCCAGGCTAGAGCTGGTCTGCAGTTGCTGGACAAGCAGAAGGGAATCCTCCGTAGTCCAGGCAGGGTGCAGGCAACCAGGAACCAGGGGTGTGGACAAGTGGGTGAGGGCCCAGGACAAAGATGAGCTGTGCAGGGGGCCTGCATGGGGAATCGAGTGCCCATGCAAGCAGTAGGCCTTCACAGACAGGGAGTGCTGGGGTGCTGTAGCTAATGTGGAAGGCCAGGAAAGGTTATTGCCAGGCCAGGATAAGGCTGCAAGGTTGCCAAAAGATTGCTTATTCTGGGAACATGGCTGGGGAAGAGCCCCACTGGATGGCCCCATACCAAAAACACTAGCCTACTGCACCGCCACCAGAAACAGCAGAAGAGTTCCTTCTTTCTGCAATGCCCCTCCAAAGTCCACTGCTGAGAAAGGTTAGCAATGTGCTCACTATACAGGAGGGTGCTCAAGGGAATTCTGTCCATGATTGCAGAGAATGTATAGAAGGCCACATTTGGAGTCAAGAGGCAATAAATCATTAACTGACAGAGTCACCAACCCAATCCTTTCTACTGGGTCATTTCTTTAGGAAACAAATAGACTGCTCTCTAATAGTTTGCATCTTAGAAAAGAAAACATAAATTTAAATATATATATGTGTGTGTATAGAGAATATAAATATTCTCCATGTGTGTGCAAATATGCTATATACACAGAGATAGAGAGAGAGACAGAGAGAGAGAGAGAGAGAGAGATCCCCTGATACTGTATGTTTCTCTTGAGGTATGGCCACATATCTTCTCCCCTTTTCATAAAACCTTCTTGAAAACATGGTCTATATGTTTTTGTCCTTGCTACCTCCTATTGTCTGTTACAACACATTCCAGTTGGGCTTACGTTCTAAATCACTCCTGCCAAGGGTACTAATGGCCTTTGTGTTGTCAAATCCAATGGCTACTTCTTTGTCTTCATCTAACTCAGTCTCTCAGTAGTGTTTGACCCAATTGACTGTGCCTTCTTTATTCACTCACTCACTTTCCTCTGTTTCTGTGCCACAAATTTCTCTGTGTTTTCCTCCTGCTTCCTTGGTCACTCCTTCCCATTTTCCTTGGCCAATCCCCACTCTGCTGCTTGGCCTCTAAACTTGGAGTACCCTGGGGTTCATTCCTAGGCATCTACTTTGCTCTATCTATATGCTAATTTGCGGTGATATCCACTCCCTGGCTTAAATACCACCTCTGATTTCCGTAACTTCTAGGTATTTGTCTCCAGCTCTGATTTCTCCATTGCGCTTAAGACTTGAATATCTAATTGCCTACTTAATTTCCCATTTACCTATCTAAGAGACATCTCAAACTCAGTATGATCAACAGCAGAACTCTTGATTTATATTCCAAAATGCATTTGTCCCTAGTTTTCTCCAGTTCAGAAATGTTTCCAAGATTCATACAGGCAGTCATAAATTGTCCTTGATTCATCTACTTCTCTCATTCCTCTCAAAGTTCTGCCATTTTAGAATATATGGCACCCTTTCTCCCTTTCTCTATCACTATTGCTACCATCTTAGTTCAAACTATGCCTGCCCCTTTCCTGTACTCAGGCATAACTGACTGAATATATGTGGAGAATCTTTCTCCTCTTCTCTATCACCATTGCTGATACCATCTTAGTCTAAACTATGTCACCTCTTTCCTGTACTCAGGCAATAACTGATCGAATATATGTGGAGAATCTTTCTCCTCTTCTCTATCACCATTGCTACCATCTTAGTCTAAACTATGTCACCTCTTTCCTGTACTCAGGCAATAACTGATCTTTTGCTCATAATCTTGAAACTTCTACAACCCGTTCTTCACCCAGTAGCCAGACTGAGCTTTTTAAACTGTAAATGAGATCCATTTGACATCCCTAGATAAAATCCTGTAATGGTTTCCAAACTCCTTTCCATGATCTATAAGGATGAGTCTTTCTTGTCACTTAAATTTCAGATAAGTTTTCCTGACCACACAATCTAAAACTAGATCACTCCATCTCCCTATTATTCTTAATTACTTCACTGTTTCCTTTTCATGAGTGTATGTGTCACTATCCAAAAAATCTCATTAATCTAGTTGTATATATTATTTTTACCTGTTCTACTCACAGTAAACTCTAGGTTCTCTAACAGTAAGGACCGTGTATTTGTTCACTAGGTGCCTTGTTCACAGCACCAGGAATTATGTCTAGTATATGTTAAAGATTCAGTCTATAGCTAACAAACAAAATACAATGATTCATTTTACATTTGCCAGGGAGTAAGTGGAATGTAACAAGCACCTATTTAAACAGATGGTTTTGTGTAAAAAGGGCTTTTTTACACAAATAAAGACATGTTCTCTGCTAGGAGAATATATCCAAAATATGACAGAGAGGCCCCAAAGTTCATCAAGCCTGCAAAAGTGCCCCACAAAAAAGAATTCTCAATCACCCACCAGTTCTCTGCATGGTGTCCACTGACAATGTGTTCTCTTGTTTGGAGTTGTCGCGAGACTTCAGATTTTCTGAGGAAAGCCTATCCATAGAGTCACTTGGGGTATTTTTACACTATGACTTCAAGGACCACAGCTGTTTCAGAACTAAGGGGTTTTCCATTCCCAAGGGTCACCAGTAACCCGGAGAGAGAAGGAATCTCAAAGAATACCTGAGAAACACCCAGTTAACAAAGGCTGTGGAATTATCTAATTGTCATCTAACTGTTGCCTCTTCAAATCCACACCCCAAGATAAGCCAATTGACAAGGAAAACAGACTGATGAAAATACATGTGTTCACAGACAAGAAACAAACAAGTTTTACACAGCCACAAGAGCCAGTTAAGAACTCACAGGTACTTTTCCAGCCGCCCAGATAGGAGAGATCATTAAAACAGGTGCAAAAGCAAAACTATGGAGACTGCCCTTCTCTATCTCTAATCTTGCCAGTGATCAGTGGAGGGCAGGGAAGAAGAAAGCAAAAGAAATTAGAAAGGCTGTGTCTGCCGAGGGGTTCTCCCAAGTCAGAGAAAGAGAAGAAAAGGGAGAGAGCTCAGAAGAAAGTGTAGGAAACAAAAAAAAACCTGATAGTGAGAGCCTCTCTTAATGACAAGGATAGGCTGGTTTTGATGGTGAGACAGCATCAAGATAAAATATTTCTCTAATAACCGACCAGCAAAAGTCCCCAGTGCTCTGTGGGAAGCAAGCACGGATACAGTCACTCAACTTAACATCTAGTTGGAGAGAGGAAGAAGGACATCAAAAATACCTGTTTACAGCTGATATTTCTTTGCCTTGTTTTATGTATGACATTGTTTGGGTGGGAAATGTATGAATATGTCACAGGAATTCAAAATATGGGAGAGATCATTGTGGTCTAGAGTCACGCTGGAAAGTTTCCTGTAGAGATTGCCCCTGAGTCGGGGATTCACTGACTATAGAGTCTAGATTGGTGCAGGGGCAGGCCATCCCAGGTGGGCAGCAGGATAAGCCATAAACAAAGCTAGAAAAGCAGGAAGAATTCCTTTTTAATTTGTATCTTTGAATATGTGTGTATCCATGTATTGTGCTTTGTATGTGTATTTTTAATTTACATAAAAATGTTGTGATAAAGATTTATAATGTTTCTTTCTTTCTTCACTTAGAGCTGTTTTAACGAGCCCTTCATGTTACAGATAAATCTAGTGAGTTGCATCTATCTGCTGGATAGTGTCCCACAATACACATCCACTACTTGTTTCTTAACCATTTCATAGTAATACATATTAAAGTCTATTTAATTCCCTACAACTACACCTATATATATAATCAACTGAAGACAAACTTTGTATGTGATTCTTTATGGACCTGACTGAGAAGTCCTCTGTGATGTATCCAGATTGAATTGCTTGGACATAGGGCATAGATAAACACAAACTAACAAAAATATTGTCATTCTGCTTTCAAAATGATCATGTTAATTTGGACTCTTACATAGTACAACAGAGTTATGTATAAATATCCAATCTATATTATCACCTAGTTCAGCTGAAGTCAGTAACAGGAGGATTGTTTAGCTTTAGAAAATATACTAATGTAATGTATCATATTTAAACATAAAAGTTTAAAAATTCATATAATTACCTCAATGAATCAGAAAAGGCCTTTGTCAATAACTCAACTTCCATTAGTAATAGAAACACTTCACAAACTCTTTCTTAAAAGAGAACTTCCTCAATCTAATAAAAGGCATTAAGAAAAGCAAATATCATAAATCCAACATCATATATTTAATCACACGTAGTAAAACGTTGAAACTAGCAATGAAAACAAGGCAAACGTATTCAATATGGCCACTTCTAATCATCTTTGTTCTCTATGTGTGCCTATATAAAAGCACTATTAAAATGAAACACTTATATTTCTACATATCAGCCACAAACATTTGTTTGGAAAATGAAAAAAAATAAAAACATATAGAACGTGCATATATATGTGTGTATATACATACACACATAAACACATATACATAGATGGGTGTATAGTTTATATTTATAATTATAAATACAATTTGTGTTCCCCAAAATAGCAGACTCGCTTATAATCTCCTTTTGAGAGCAACTAGAAAAGCTAGAGAATGTTATATTTGATCTGTTAAGCATCACAGAGCAACTGGGGCAGTGAGAAGTTGAGAGATCTAGAATCTAGAGAGAAAGCAAGAGAGGAACAAAGGGCAGTTAGGGAAATAGAAGGAAAATTAGGTAACATATTCAAAGTGCTGATGCTCTTAACCACCAAAAACAAAAACAAATAAATAACACTTGTCAATCTAGAATTGTATAGCCAGCAAAAGTAACCCTCAAAATGAAAGCAAAATAAGATTTTTTAAAATGTAACCTTGAGAATTTGTCACTAGAAGATGTCTTACAGAATATTAAAGATAGTTCTTGAAGCAGGAGATAAATTCTCCCAAATGACAGTAGAGAAAGGCAAAGAAGAATGAAAAAGAAGGAAACTAAATGTACAAATCTAAATGAACAAGGATTTTATATATATATATACACACACATATATATAATAATATATAATATATTGTGGTGTTTTAAATATTCCTAGAATTAAACCAGTCAGTGGTGAGTGCCTATAGTCCCAGCTACATGGGAGGCTAAGGTAGGAGGATCACTTGAGCCCAGGAGTTCCAGTCCAACCTAGGCAACATATTTCTTTTCCATCTCTAAAAGAAATAAAATAAAATAAAATAAAATAAATAGTTCTAGAACTAAAATGCCTGACAATAGCAAGAAAATGTGAAGGAGTTAAATGTAAATGGAGTACAGTTTTCTAAGGTCCCTCATTTCCTAATGATTAGTAAAAGTACCAATTTATATTAGACTTCATTAAGTCAAAGATGCATATTGAAATTTCCAAAATAGAGTAGAAATTGTTAAAGTAGTTTGTATAACAAGCTAAATGAGAGTGGAAATAGAATAATTTTAGAATTTTTGATTAATACACAAGAAGTCAAAAAGGGGCCGGGCATGGTAGCTCACGCCTGTAATCCCAGAACTTTGGGAGGCCGAGGCACGCAGATTATTTGAGGTCAGGAGTTCGAGACGAGCCTGGCCAACATGGTGAAACCCTAGCTCTACTAAAACTACAAAAAAATTGGCCAGGTATGATGGCTCATGTCTGTAATCCCAGCTACTCAGGAGGCTGAGGCACTATAATCACTTGAACTGGGAGACAGAGGTTGCAGTGAGCCAAGATAGCGCCACTGCACTCCAACTTGGGCAACAGAGTGAGACTCTGTCTCAAAAAAAGTCAAAAAGGGAGAAAATGGAATAGAGAAGTTGGGACAAATAAAAACCAAATAGTAAGATAAAATTACATAGATATATCAATGACAATATGAAATATAAATGGACTAGGAAGTTCCAGCTGCAAAAAAATGGCAGAGTGGCTTAGATGAGACTAATATTTCTCATAGAACAGTATTAAACTCTGGAAAAAATACATTTTAAAAAATGATATGAAAGCACTAGAAAAAGGCCAACAACTGGCAGAAACTGGAGCAAATTTGACACTTAAAAGTAGCAAATTATGCTGCCTGGGAGCCAGCTTTAAGGACTCTTATCCTGACAATATACCTCAGCGTATATTGTGCAAAGCAACTTGAATTCAAGGAGAAAACTGCAGACTTGCAGCCTGGAGATGTCATAGGATGGAGTTCAAGGCAATTGACCAGGGAAATTCCAGGAGAAAGGCCTTAGAAACAGCAGCCCCCAAATCTACTCTCAAATCTTTGACTGATCCCTGAGCTCTGTGTACCCAAGGAAGACTCCACAAAGTGTAGCACAGAACAACAGATGGATGAGTGGAGATTTCATCTGTTGCTCACTGAAGGAGGAAACAGAGTTTGTAGGTTTCGAGTTCCAGTAAAAGAGAGGAGTGTGGTAAAAAGCCCAGGCTTTTCAAGACCCACCCTAAAGTACATAAAACCAAGTCTCCATAAATTCAAACCGAGAGGTATAAACTGTTTTCATGAATTGGAAAACTCAATATTGTTACTACAGCAATTCTCCCCAAATTTACCTACAGATTAAGAGCAATAAATTCCAGTAGGCTTTTTATAGAGTTGTCAAAAGTTAAACATTTACTTACTATATGGCCCTGTTATTCCACCCTTGGGTATTTACCAAAAAGAAATTAAAACATTTGTCCATATGGAGAACCATATATGAATATTCAGAGCAGCTCTGTTCACAATAGCCCCAATCTTGAAACAACCCAAATATTTATCCAATGAGGAATAGATAAAATATTATGAGATATTGCTCAATAATGAAAAGGAACAAACTACTGATTAATGCAACATCGATGAATCTTCAAAAACATAATCCTAAATCCAAGAAGCCAGATACAAAAGAGTGCATTCTACATAGTTCTATTGATGTGAAGCTCTAGAAAAACAAATCTAATCTGTAGTGTCAGAAACTAAATCCGTGATTGTCCAGGGCCAGAAACACGTTAGGCATGGGCAGAAGGGCATGCACAGGAGGAGGACAGAATTGACTAAGAAATGGAACTTTGGGGTGGTAGTAATATTCTACTTATTGATTGTGGTGGGTACACTGGTGTCTACATTTGCCAACATTCATACAACACTGCGCTTAAAACGCATGTATTCTTGGCTGGGTGCGGTGGCTCACGCCTATAATTCCAGCACTTTGGGAGGCCAAGGAGGGCAGATCACAAGGTCAGGAAATTGAGACCATCCTGGCCAACATGGTGAAATCCCGTCTCTACTAAAATACAAAAAATTAGCCGGGCATGGTGACACGTGCCTGGAGTCCCAGCTACTCAGGAGACTGAGGCAGGAGAATCACTTGAACCCGGGAGGCATAGGTTGCAGTGAGCCGAGATCTCACCACTGCACTCCAGCCTGGGCAACAGGGCAAGACTCCATCTCAAAATAATAATAATAATAATAATAATAATAATGTATTCTTATTACATGTAAATTATACCTCAGTAATGCTATAAAAACAAAGCTGAAATAATTCCCAGTTAATGCCCCAGCAATACCTATACCAGACTGCAACAGTGATGACAAAAAAAGAACCACAAATCGAAGAGATACTTAATAGATTAATAGGTAGATGTAGACAGGCTGGACTGCCATCAAAAAAAAAAAAGGACTCCCAAAATGCAATGACTTAAATAAGAAAACAAGATAGGGATTTATGTCTCATGTAACCATCTAGTTAGGGTGTGCACCTTGAAGCCAGACATCAAGCTCTGCTATCCTCTGCCAGTGGTCTTATTCTAGGGTTGGCAGGCCCACAAATGGGCCCATGGACAGAATTTAGGAGGCCTGTGAACCTGAGAGGGAAAAAAATTACATCTTTATTTTCACTAGCTTCTAAATGAAGTTTAGCAATCTCTTCAATGATGAATAGTGACAACAAATCACAGTAGTATTAGCAATGCCTGTGGCTTAGTCAAGCAAGTTGAAATCACAGATATTTTCATATCATAATACAGTTAATAAAGAATCTTGAAATATCACTCATAATTATTGCTTCGAAATTACTGTAACTATAAGACCTGGCTGCTAAATTTTGTTATTTAGTGTGTTAATAAAAAATTGCCATATGACTATATAACACATTAGGTTATTTAAAATGTTGATAATTGTACCTCAGTATAATTGGCCTTAGTTGTAACTCTATACATTTTATTTTATGCATTTGGAAAAGAGGTCATGGGACTGCAAAGGGCCCAAGTCACAAAGAATTTTTAAGAACCCCCTGTTCTGGGATATCGTCATCACCTCTGTGGTCTAAGCTAGGCTGCTGCCCCCTCTATTTTACACAAATAGGAAGAGGAAAGAGAACCTGGAGGAGGTATGACACACATGGCCTCTGCTTACGTACCAGAGAACTCAGTGTCCTGGCCACACTCAAATACAACCGCGGCCAGGAAAGGTTGTGTATCTCAGCTAACATATGCCCAGCTACAAGTTTTATTACAACTGATGAAAGAGACAACTAGCAGGCTCTGTACATGGATTCAATCCTGTCTGAGGATGACCATATAGAAGCTTAAGGAGAGGAGACACAGTGAGTCAAACACAGTGGCCAAGTTTCTGATTTGGGATACCATTCACAAAGACGGGGAGAAGAGGAAGCAGGAGACATTTGGAAGAAGAAAATTGGACAAGTTGACATTCCAATTGGACAAGTTGACTGAGATTCCTACGAGCAGGGGTATACTGACAAACCTGCTCTCCCAGAAAACAAAAACAAACATCCTGTTTACAGCCTTTGATGATTTCCATGACGCAAATGTACCCATCCTGGCCTATTTCAAGCTACCAAGATGATGTCACTGAATAAGCAGTTGGAAAGAAATGTGCATGAACAGGCTTTCATAAGCTAGCAAAGGCTGGGTTCAGCTCACCTCCACCAGTGAGGATTTCCAAGTGGAGACTTCTTAAAGACACTGGGATATGCAGAGCTCAAGCTGAGGAGTAGAATCCAAGTGAGACATTGATTTTGGAATAAATGAGATTATCTGGCCATAGGATTCTAAGAAAAATTCTGATTTGCAGTTACTTATGGCTTAGACAAATGTGATCTTGATTAAGGGTTCCAAGTAGAAAATAGATGCAAAAATAAGTATGGTATAGAGGATGGGGTTAATAAATTTCCAAAACTCTGCCATCAGTAAAATTCCTTCTGACAAAGAAGCTCTCTGGTCACTCTCAAAGGAGCCAACTCTAACCAAAGTTGGTAGTGCATCAGTGGAAATGTCAGACCAGGGATATGAACCACAGAACTGCTTGGCTGTCAGGACTGGAATCTTGTGACATATCAGCAATCCAAAGTAGGTGGATTCAACCTGAGGTGATTCTCCTCTCGAATGAGGGACTCTCTGAAGGAATCTCCTCTAGAATGTCTATCGGTCTAATGAAGGCACAGATGCATAAGGAGATACAACAGTGTAGCACATATTATTACAAAGATACGCATATGAGACTATAAGAGCACAAAGGAATAAATTATCAATGAAAACGATGGAGGAAAGAACAGTTGGCATTACTTTTTCCCTTGTAACATGTTTCTGGGTGTTAAGTCATAGTTGGAAAGTTTTTCCCGCTCAAAGATTATACAGGTATTCATCCACATTTTCTCATTTTTTTACTTGTAAAGTTACATTGTCTATAAATATCTGATCTACTTGGAATTTATCCTGTTGAATGGTATAAGATATCAATCTCATTTAACTTTTTCCATATGGCTCTCCGATTATCCTAATCCTCTTATTAAAAATTCCATCCTATATCCTCACTGATTTTTAGTGCGACCTCCATAGCATACTAAACATGTATATATAATGAGGTCTATTTCTGATTTTCAATTCTGTTACATTGTCTTTTTATTCATGCATCAATACCATCCTACTTTAATTATAAAGATTTTTACAAGTAAGTTTTAATATCTAGTAGAATTAATCCTACCCACACCCAACACTTTTGGCTTTTCTATTCCCCATACATTTTGTAACTATTCTCTCTATCCTTTCAAGTGAGCTTTCTAACTGGCCTGTCTGGCCCAAAAGATAGTTAGGACATTGTTATTGTGATTGTATTAAATGTATAAGTTAACTTTGGAAGACTAAACAAGATCCTTATGATGTTTTTTCTATCCAAGGACATGGTTTTCTTTCTATTCATTCAATTTTGTTTTCTTCAGTAGTGTTTTGTGAGTTTTCCTCATATAAATCTTGGATACTTGTGCTAAATGTACACTTAAGTATTTTATTATCATTTTGCTGCCATATATTGGATTGTCCCTTCCATTTTAGCTTCTCTCTGTTTTTTGTCTATATACACAAAAGCTATTGATTTTTTTATATATTAATTTTATTTTCCACTATTTTACTAAATTATTTTATTATTTGTAGTCATTTCTCCATTGATACTTTGGGGTTTTTCAGATAAATAATAATTGCATCTGAAATTAAAGATTATTTTATTTCCTTTTCAATTCCAGTGTCTCGAATTGCTTTCTCTTCTCTAACTGCATTAGCTAACACCTCCATCCCAATGTTCAATGTAATGACTATCTCATTACATTGGCATCCTTGTCTTGTTCCTGATTTTGGTGACAAAGCCTTTAGTGTTTCCCTTAAGTAAAATGCAAGCTTTTGAGTTAAAGTATATATTTTATGTGTAGAGGAAATCCATAAATTTCTTTTTGTTGTGTTTTTCAACATGAATTAGGACTCCCAGGCTGGAGTGCAGTAGCACTATCTCAGCTCACTGCAACCTCTGCCTCCCAGGTTCAAGTGATCCTCCTGCCTCAGCTTCCCAAGTAGCTGGGATTACAGACATGCACCAGCACACCCGGCTAATTTTTATATTTTTTGGTAGGATGGGGTTTCACCATGTTGACCAGGCTGGTCTCAAACTCCTAACCTCAAGTGATCCGCCTGCCTCAGCCTCCCGAAGTGCTGGGATTACAGGCGTGAGCCACTGCACCCAGCCAACATTACATTTCATTGTTACTTCTCTTTAGGCTTTCCTTGTTTTTGATGACATTGACAGTTTTAAGGAACAGTGGTCTGGTATTTTGTAGACTGTCCTTCCATGTTCGTTTGTCTGTTGTTTATCTCATGTTTAAAAAGAGTTCATGGGTTTAGGAAAGGAAGAGCACAGAGCTAAGTGGTCTTCCACTCATCACATCACATCAAGGATGCATGCCGTCAATATGACATCACTGATGATGTCAATCTTGATCACTTGGCTGAGCTGATGTTCGTCAGGTTTCTCCACAATAAGATTACTCTTCCTTCTGCCCCACCCTGCTCTTTACTGTACTCTTCCGAAAGAGGTCACTAGTTCAATTTCACACTTAAAGATTGGGCAGTTCTGTTCCATCTCCTTGAGTGGGGAGAATCTGCATACATTATCTGGAATTCTTCTGTACAAGAGATTTGCCTATTATCCCTCACATATTTGTTTATTCAATAATTCATTTACATCAGTGTGAATTCATAGATATTTATTTCATACTTTGGGACACAATCCAACAGTACATTATTTTGTTACTCAAACTGTTCTAGTTTGGCCATTAGCTCTTTCCATTGGTTCTTGTGTTCCTTTGTTTGTTTGCTTCTTTTGAGCATTTCTTGCTTTCCGACACTATAAGATGCTTTAGGTTCATCTTGTATATTCCCTACCCCAGCCCTAGAATTAGCCATTTATCCAAGGAGCCCTGATTCCTTTTACTGGAGAATGGTATTGGAAACAAAGATCTAAACACTGGCTTTGTTTGTTACGATTGGGGTGTCTGCTTCTAGGCCCTCTCAGAAGACAGTGCTCAGAAATACTGGCCAGGCATGGTGCCCCATGCCTATAATCCTAGCACTTTGGGGGGTTGAGATGGGAGGACTGTTTGAGACCAGGAATTCGAGATCAGTCTGGTCAACATAACAAGACCCCATCTCTAAAAAAAAGAAAAGAAAAAGAAAAAAAAGAAATATATGTATGATACTAGCCAGTAATACATGCAAATCTATAATTATACATAAAATATCTGTTTCAATCTATATTAAGCCAAACATGGGCTCATACTGATATTTCTCTCATCCATCACTACACAGTTCACACGCTAGTCTTCACCTACCACATCGATAATGAGGAATCTGGTTCCCACCATCTGTCATCTATTTATTTATTTATGTGTTCACCCCCCAGCATACACACACAATGGTTTCAGAACTGTTAACTGAGAGTACAGTGTTTATAAGCAGTTCTTTTTGTCTTTCGTCTTACAGACTCTATTAATTTCCAAAGCAGCTTAGGTCAGCAGCTTTCTCCAGCAAGGTTATGTCATACATTTGTAATACAGTTAAATTTGTAATACAGTTAAAACACTGTGTTCTACCCTTTAGTCCCTCAATCTCCTAATTGATTTTTTTATCTTGCATACATTAAGATTCACTCACCCAGGGACAGTGGCTCACGCCTGCAATCTCAGCACTTTGGGAGGCCAAGGTGGGTAGATCGCGAAGTCAAGATATCGAGACCATCCTGGTCAACATGGTGAAACTCCGTCTCTATTTTAAAAATACAAAAATTAGCTGGCGTGGTGGTGCACCCCTGTAGTCTCAGCTACTTGGGAGAGTGAGGTAGGAGAATTGCTTCAACACAGAAGGCGGAGGTTACAGTGAGCCGAGATCACGCCACTGCTCTCCAGCCTGGCGACAGAGCAAGACTCTGTCTTAAAACAAACAAACAAACAAAAAACGATCCACTCTCTCTGTTATAAGATTCAAAGAACTTCTGCAGTTTCATGTATACACAACAGTATCATACACAGTAATTTCACTGACCTAAAAAGTCCCCCTATTCAACTCTCTCCCCTCCCCAAACTTCTGGCAACCATTGATTAGTTTTTGATCTCTATAGAACCACCTTTTTCCAGAATGTCATAGTAATGCAATCATACAGTGCATAGCCTTTTCAGATGGGCTTCTTTCTCTATTATGCATTTAAGATTCACCTACATTGTTGCATGAATTGATAGCTCATTTTTCTTACTGCTAAATATTATCCCACTATATCAATGTACTACAATTTATCTATATTCACCTACTGAAGACCTCTTGGTTGCTTCCAGTTTTGGGCAACTATGATCAAAGCTGCTATAAACATTCAGGTGCAGGTATTTGTGTGGACATAAGCATTCAAATCGACTGGATACGTACACAGGGAAAAATTGCTATATTGAATGGTAAGACTATGTTTAGCTTTATAAGATATTATCAAAGTGTCTTTCAAAGTAGCTGTGCCATTTTGGATTCCCCCAGCAATGAGTGAGAATCCTACTGCTCTACATTCTCACCAGCAACTGGTATTGTCAGGTTTTTTATTTTTTAGTTTTAGCCATTCTAATTGATATGTAATAGTATTTCATTGCTGTTTTGTCTCCCTGACAAATAAAATTGAGTGTCTTTTTTATATATTTAGTTATAATTTGTGTATCTTCTTTGGTGAGGTGTCCATTCAGATCTTTTGCACATTTTAAAATTGTTTTGTCCTATTGTTGAGTTTTAAGAGTTCTTTGTATATTCTAGATGAAGTCCTTTACCAGATCAGTGCTTTCAAAATATATTCTCACCCTCTATGGCTTATCTCTGCATCCTCTTAACAGTGTCTTTCACAGGGCAGAAGCTTTAATTTTTAGTAAAAGCTAACTTACCAGTATTTCTTTCATGGATTGTGCTTTTTATATTACTTCTAAAACCTCATCAACAGCTCAAGTTCACACAGATTTTCATGCATGTTTTCTTCCAGAAATTTTAGATTTTATATTTAGGTCTGTGATCCATTTAGAGTTAACTTTTCTGTCAATTGTGAGATCTGTGTCTAGGCTCACTTGTTTAGTATGAACATCTAATTGTTCCAGCACTATTTGTTGAAAAGACTCATTTTTCCATTAAATTGCCTTTGTGCCTTTGTCAAAAATCAGTTGATAATATTTGTATATGTTTATTTATCGGCTACTATGTTCACTTGATTAATGTGTTCATTCTTTCACCAATACTGCATTGTCTTGATAACGGCAGCTTTGCAGTAAGCCTTGAAGTGGGACAATGAGATTCTTCCAATTTTGTTCTTCTTTCTCAGAATTGGGTTAGTTATTTTGCTTCCTTTACCTTTCCATATAAAATTTCAGTCAGTTTGTTGATGGCTACAAACAAATTGCTGGGATTTTTATTGAAATGGTATTGAATCAATAAATCAAGTTGGGAAGAACTGACATTTTAACAATATTTAGTCTGTCCAATCCATGAACATGGAATATCTCTCCATTTATTTAGATTTTTTAAAATGTCTTCCATTAATGTTTCATAGCTTTCTACATACAGATCCTGCATATATTTTGTTAGATTTATACTTACGTACTTCACTTTTTTGGTGCTATTGTAAATGGCTTTCTTTTTTGTAATTTCAAATTCCAATTGTTCATTGCTAGTATACAGGAAAACAATTAAATGTTATATATTGACCTTGTTTCCTGAAACCTTGCTATATTTACTTAGGAGTTCCAAGAACTTTCCGTAGATTCTTTGGGTAGATTCCATATAGACAGTCATGTAATTTGTTAATAAAAACAGCTTTACTTTTTCCTTTCCAATATATATGTCTCATTTTTCCTTCTTGTTTTATTGCACTGACTATGACTTCCACTACATTGTTGAATAGGAGTGGTGAAAGAGGACATTCTTGACTGGTCCCAATCTTGGGGAGGTGTTTAATCTCTCATTATTAAGTACCATTCTTCTTTTATGAAAAATCTTTCTGAATCTGTGTTGTAAGTCTGTCTCTTATGTAAGCCACAGTGTTGGATTTGGCTTTGTTAACCAATCTAAAAAAGACTTTTTTTTTTTTTTTTAAATAGGGTCTCACTCTGTACCCCAGGCTGGAGTGCAGTGGCATAAACATGGCTCCCTGGGCTCAAGTCATCTCCCTGCCTCAGCCTCTTAAATGGCTGGGGCTACAGGCACACACCACTACATCTGGCTAATATATAATGTATATAATTACATATAATTAAGAGTCTTGCTCTGTCGCCCAGGCTGGAGTGCATGGAATACAATGGCGCAATCTTGGCTCACTGCAACCTCCGCCTCCCAGGTTCAAGCAATTCTCCTGCCTCAGCCTCCCGAGTAGCTGGGATTACAGCTGCCCGCCATCATGCCCAACTAATTTTTGTATTTTTAGTAGAGACAGAGTTTCATCATGTTGGCCAGGATGTCCTCAAACTCCTGACCTCAAGTGATCTGCCCGCCTCAGCCTCCCAAAGCGAATTATTTATGTATTTTGTATAGACAGAGTCTTGCCATATTGCCCAGGCTAGTCTCAAACTCCTGGCCTTAAGTGATCCTCCTGCCTCAACCTCCCAAAGTGCTGGGATTATAGGCATAAGCCACTGTACCTGACCTGAAAATATACTTTAATTGGTGAGATAAGCTAATTTATATTTATTGATGTGGTAAACATGTTTGGTGTCAGTATGACATATTGTTTTACGTTATAATCATATATATTGATGTCTTTATAGGGTCTAGTTTATTTGCTTGATTTTTTACTGTTATTTAGTGAAATTTATATTTTTGTTCTAATGATTATATCTATTTTAATCCATTTATATAACCCTTCTTTACTTTTTTTCTTGGTAAATGACTATTGCTTCCCTCTAATGAGCAATATTGAAAGTAACTATAAACCTCTTTTGCCCCAACTCTCCCTTTTCCACAATATCTGATTTGAAGTAATGTCCTTTTACTTCGGTTAATAACTATAAGGCAAACAACAAGCTAATTCTACTTTTCATAGCTCTCCCCACTCCCCCACCAATTTTTTATAGTTGTACTATATCTACATTGTCAGAGCACACAACCATTGCATACTATTCTCTATTCCTTGTAAGCATAATTTAGACTTATTTCTGTAAATAAATATATGATTCATTCTTACCATAAATCCTTATATCAAACTTTTCAATTACGTTGGTTGTTTAATGTTCATGCTGTTTAGTAGATTCCTTAGGAAGGATCTGGGCAAAATAGTCCCTGAATTCTAATGTTTTCATTAGAATTTGCCTGTGGCTCTTATAATGAAAGGTCAGTTTGTCTTCTTATAAAATTTCTGGCTCATATTTTCTTTCCTTGATTTTCTTAAACATTTTACTCTACTAAATTTTGACAAAATATTGATGTTAAAAAGTAAAGAAAATAGAATTTAAGAAAAGACATAAATAAGGATAAAGTGAGATGCTACATAAGGAACAATTTACAAAGAGGATATAATAATAATAAATTGTGAATGGCCCTAGCAAAAAATCTCAACATACATAAGGGGGAACAGTCAGAATCACAAGCTAAAATTGATATAGCCACAGCTATAGTGGGAATTTTTATTAGGCCTCTTTCAGAAACTTATAAATCAAAAAGACCTTAACTTAGTAAATGGAGACAAGGTCTAAACACAATTGATAAACATAAACTTGATCTAACAGATAAACACTGAAAAGCAGGGGGACGGTTTAGCGTAGTGAATTAAGAGATATATTTTTATCTCAGATATTGTTTGTTCTTTTGTAAAATTTGTTTGGTTCTTTCTGAGGACTAAGCTCTGATTTTTTTATCTTGCTCAAATTCTTCTATTAATTCCAGGTCTTTAGACAAACTCAACCAATTGTCAATCCGAAAATGATTAAATTTACCTATAGCCTGGAAGCATCATCCCCCCGACTTCAAATTGTCCTGCCTTACTGGAACAAACCAATGTATTTTTCAAATGTATTTGATTGATGTCTCATGCCTCCCCTAAATATATATAACCAAGCTGAACCCCAACCGCCTTGGGCACATGTTCTCAGGACCTCCTGAGGGCTGTGTCACATGGTCACTCAGATTTGGCTCAGAATAAAGCTATTCAAATATTTTACAGAGTTTGACTCTTTTCATCAACATTTCTAAATATTTCTCCATCCTTGCTGAGATTTCTTATCTTCCATTCATTACAACATATTTTCTTTTACCTCATTGAGCATAGTTATAATAGCTGTTTCAAAGTCCTTATCTGATCAGGCCAACATCTATGTTTTCTCAGGGTTGGTTTCCATTAATTGCCTTATCTTTTGCGAAGGACTGCATTTTTCTGGTTCCTCCTATGCTGAGTAATTTTGAATTGTGTCCTGGACATTGTGACTGTTACGTTGTGGAGATCACGGATTCTGTTTTACTCCTCAGAATAGTGTCGATGTTTTTGTTGTGGCAGGCAATCGATTAACTTGGTTCAACTCAAACTGCAAACTGACCCAGCCTGTGGTTATAAGTAACTCACATCTCAGTTGAGTTCTGACTAGCTGCAGACTGCTTTGTGTCTACCCCATAGGTGTGCTTCAGGGGTCAGCTAGAGATCTAAGCAAAGTTCATACTCAGAAATTGGGGCATGACCTTCTCTGTCTCTCTGTGTTCTAGGATTTCCCCCTCCTTCCAGTGACTGTTGCTGCAGACTCTGCTCTCAGGTTGTTGAAGCCAAAAAAAAAAAAAAAAAGATGGCTTTCTATTTCTATTGTGTTTTAGCTACTCTCTTAGTGGACTGCCCTCAGGTTAACACATCAAAAACAGGAAACTTACCTCCTCTTAATGGCACCTTCTTCCAAGTTTCATCTTCCCACCAAAACTTGCCTGCTTTTGTTCACTGTCTTTAGCCTTCAGGTACTTGTTTTTGGCATTTCGTTCAGAGTTGAACATTGCTGTCTGAAAGAGAGCCAGAAGTTACTTGGTCATATATGAAACAGAACTCTTTTGTTACACTTAAACGAACATTATTTCCCACCCATACTCTCCTTCCTCTTTTCCCAATACGTACCTACCATTCCATACTAGTTATTTCTCAGAGTGTTTCAATTCTTATTCAATACGTGTATTTATGTATATATGTGGACTAGGATGATATATAGTTACGAGTTAGTGTTTATATTTATTTTAACTTACATAAATACTTTAATTTTTTCATTCAAAATAGCTTTTTGAAATCTAATCATGTTGCTATATGTAAATGTACTTCATGATGTCTGAGAACTGCATGTATTTCATTCTATGAATATACAAAGTTTAATTTATTCAGTCTCCTAAATAAATTGGATTAATCAGCCGGGTATGGTGGCTCACACCTGTAATCCCAGCACTTTGGGAGGCCGAGGCAGGCAGATCACTTGAGGTCAGGAGTTTGAGGCCAGCCTGGCCAACATGGTGAAACCCTGCCTCTACTAAAAATACAAAAAATTAGTCGGGCATGGTGGCTGGCGTCTGTAATCCCAGCTATTCAGGAGGCTGAGGCAAGAGAATCACTTTGGAGGTCTTATTTAAGAAATACTTGCTGATGTGAGGTCATAAGGAAATTATAAATTTCTTTATATTGAACTTTTAGTTACAATATTCCTATTTAGGCCTTTAATTCATTTGGATCTTTAGTATGTCGTGTGTGATAAGAATCTTTGGGGTTTTTTTCAATATAGTGAAACCAGTTTCTTGATACAATTTATTAAATATAATTTTCTGATTTCTGATGTTACCATTAATCTATAATAAACTTCAAGTCTGCTTCGAAGGTGTCTACTCCTTTTGATTGGTTTATTTGATTGATATTGCACTTTATAATTGTATTTTCTTTCGATAATTTACACTAGGGCTAATATTTTTTAAATAGTTACGATTTATAGACAATTATATTCCCTAAAATTTTAGAATTAATCAGATTCCATCTTCCACCTTAAGAATTTGATTAGAAATAAAGAAAATTTTTAAATTTTTTGAGAGAGAATTAACAACTTTAACAAATTAAGCCTTACTACATTTCAAAGTGCTACATCTTTTCATTCATTCAGGCATTTTAAAAATATCCTTACAAGAGTTTTCAAAATACCTCCATTAAGGACAGAGCTTCTTCAATTGTATTTTCCATAACTGAAATGCTTTTGAGTTTGTGAGTTTGTTTTGCATTCCGCTCCTTGCTGACTATCTTCATGCTAATAATTTGCTAACTCTGGTTTCTTTGTAGACAGTCACAACACCTACAAAAAACAAAGAAAAGAAGGGAAAAAAAGTCGCTTCTCCCCCATCAGTCTCATACCTTGGATTTTTGTTTGTTTGCTTTATTTTATTGTTCAGGACTTCTAACATTATGTTGAACATTAATTGAGTCAATGGTGGCTAACGTCCTTGTCTCCTTGATTTTTAAAATGTTTAAGATTTCCTATTACTGAATTTTAATGCTAAGTAAATGTTGAAATACATCAAATGCTTTTATTGCAACTGCAATCCCAATCAGATAAGCCTGAGAACAGTGAAAAATCATAAGATTTTGTCTTTAGTCTATTAATATATAAATGATACAACAAGATTTTTCACTCTAGAACCATTTTTACAACCCTGAATTCACCCATAATCAACCATGACAAATGCACACACATCTGTATATATTTATCTAATCTACCTATATACTTTTGTATGTATATACATATATGCACATACACACAGAGAGAAAGAGACAGAGAATTTAAAAATCATGTCCATGAATAAAATGGGCCTGTGTTTTTCTTGTATCATACTTACCTAGTTTTAGTATAAAATATATTCCAAGCTCATAAAATTGATTGGATTGTTTTTCCTTGTTATATAAGTTAGGGATATCTGTACTCGCCAATAAAAGCATCTCAGCCTGTGACTTGCGGAGGTGGGAAAAATGGAAAAAAGTTTATCATCATGATGATTATATTCTTATTCATACTGTTATTTATATATTACATGATTATTTTCTATTCTATTTTTAAATTGTATTTTTATCTATTTTATAATGTAAGATTTTTATATTTTCCAGAGATCTACAAAAAGGTTCTTTTGGGGGATTTCATTTATTTGCATCTCTATTTCTTGGTTGGCATTGCCAATGATTTGTCTTTTGGCTTTGCCAAGGTTTTTTTCAAAACTTCAACTTGGGTTCTGTTCATCTTTTTTAAATGATATCTCATTGTCTTGTTTCTCCTCTCCTTTGGCTTATTCTGCCACTTTGTTACTAATCACAAGGGTTTTACTGCCTGATGCAGGGGTGCAGTGCAGCCAGGCCTGAATTTTTTTCAAAGCTTTATATGTGTTCTAAAGTGTGAGAGGGGTTGACAACTACTGGTCTACAATCATTCTTCTCAAATCTATCTGATCCTAAGATTGCTTTTGAGGCTTTTGGAAAACATATACTCCTGGACAACATAATGTAGTGATTATGACTCAGTTGATCTAGACTGAAGCCTAAGAGTTTGTATTTTTTAAAAAAACTTGGCAGGTGTTTCTGACTACCAGCAAGATTTGAAAATCACTGAATTTGAGTGCCTATAAAACACTGTATAGTGCCAAAAGCATAAGTGACCTCTGAGGTTGTAGTGATTTCTAAGGTAGAAGTTAAGAGATGTTTAGGTGGTTTGGGGGAATTCGGGGGTTACTCAGCAATCCAGGAAGAGGAGAAAGTATTAGTAAAGAGCAAGAGCTGAAAAAAAGGAAGGTCAGCTCCTAAAAATAAAAGAAGTCTTATCAAGACATCAAAAGCAAGGAAGAGAGTAGCAAGAACTAGAGTTAAAAATAGGCCACAGACAAAGCCATATTACAAACGGACTTTTACCCAAGAATTACAAGAAGCCATTGAAAGGGTTTAAGCAGGGAGATGATACAAATAGAGTTTTACTTTAAAACGACTGGTTTAGCTACAGAAGAGGAAATTAAATGGAGGGAAAGCAGGACTGTCTTCCTTGAAGTCTGAAGACAGTCATCATCCTTCGGGTGGCCACTATAATCCAGGAGATAAATGACGGTGGCTTGAACTATAATACATTTGGAGAGAAAAGGACTACTAGGCATAACTAAAAGATATAGATGTTACTGGATGTAAGGCATATATGAAAACAAAGAGTAAACTTATCATCACCAGTTTATTGCTCATAATTATTCTCTGAGCTATATATTTTGGATCGAATATATCTACAACTGTTCAGACATTCTCTAAAATATTGAGGTAAAAGTGTAAATGCTTATATGTTATACAAAATTGTCACAGTTTAAATAATATTGATAATAATATATAATACTATATCATCATCATCATCATATCTCATTTCCTTGTTTCTCTTCTCTTTTGGTTTACTCTGCCACTTTGTTACCAAATATTCAATTTGGTAACAAATTGAATTCAATTATACAAATATTCACTGTAAACAAACATTCAAACTCATAATAAGTGAAAATGACTAGACAGATTAATTTCATAGTATATCACAATCCTTGTCATTTCAGCTTTGGTCTACTCTAAACTTATCCATCTCCATCCATTACTGGAACAACTCCACAAAGTCCGTATTCCCTAAAACATCACCGATACCATTAAAGTCACTAACAGAGACTGAACTCAGAATAAAGGAAATCATAGAGAAACTAGATCAGCAGATCCCACCCAGACCTTTCACCCATGTGAACACCACCACCAGCGCCACACACAGCATAGCCACCATCCTCAACCCTCAAGATATGTACTGCAGGGGGGATCAGCTGGACATCCTTCTGGAAGTGAGGGACCACCTGGGACACAGGAAGCAATATGGTGGGGATTTCCTGAGGGCCAGGATGTCCTCCCCAGCCCTGATGGCAGGTGCTTCGGGAAAGGTGACTGACTTCAACAATGGCACCTACCTGGTCAGCTTCACTCTGTTCTGGGAGGGCCAGGTCTCCCTGTCTCTGCTGCTCATCCATCCCAGTGAAGGGGCATCGGCTCTCTGGAGGGCAAGGAACCAAGGCTATAATAAAATTATTTTCAAAGGTAAATTTGTTAATGGCACCTCTCATGTCTTCACTGAATGTGGCCTGACCCTAAACTCAAGTGCTGAACTCTGTGAATATCTGGATAACAGAGACCAAGAAGCCTTCTATTGTGTGAAGCCTCAACACATGCCCTGTGAGGCTCTGACCCACATGACCACCCGGAATAGAGAGATATCTTATCTTACAGACAAGGAAAAGAGCCTTTTCCACAGGTGAGTATACTTTTCATCTATACTGAGAAGTGTTCCCTGAAAAGTGCCCCAGTCAGAGCTACATTGCCCATTGCAACATTAAGCATGACTCAGAGGCCTCCTCTACTCAAGGTAAGACATGTGGTGTCTTCATGGGGCCTCTCCTCACCACTCTACGCCAAAGTTTGCATTTTCACTATATTGTCCATTCAGTCATGTGTTTTGCTATAACTGTTCTTCTGTGTGTTCATAGATGTTCCACTGAAAAAAAGATTCCTTGATAAGTGTATGATAACATCCATGTTCCTTCACCTCCCATATCATATTTTGTTGTTTTTGCTCTTAAATATCTTTGCATTGATCCATTTTCCCCTATGCACAGTGCTGCTATGCAAGTTCAGACCATAATTATCTCATCTAGATTACCTGTACCAGCTTCCCAACTGGTCTCTCTCCCAGCAGTCATACCCTCTCTCATCCATTCTCTACCCTGAGTGATCTTTCTGAAAAGCCAGTTCCTACTGGTTTTCTCCAGTTGATCCCATGATCAGATATTCCTCAGTATATACCTCTCAGGGTGGAGAAGTCCTTCTTACTCCTTATGTTGTGACCTAGTGATTCCTGCAAACCCCTAGTTCAACAGAACACCACAAACCGGGGTGGAAGCATGTTTCTTCTATCAATCATGGCTGCAACAATGCCAAGCTTTTCTCCCCCGACTCACAAACAGATGCTCACTTCCTGGTTTCCCTGTTATCCACTAACCTGAAAACCACTTTGTTGATTAGAATGAACCATCAGGGTTGCTACATGGGCCACTTTGAGGATTTGCAAAGGGTAACTATCTGTTATTACAAATCCCAGAACTGTGAGGCAAGCCCTAAGACATCTATCGGTTCCAGAGACTTCTGCTCATTTGCTAACTTTCCATAAGTCTCACAGGCTCAGTCCATTTCTTTTTCTCTTTCAATTCTGCCAGTACCCTTTTTTTTCTCCCCTATGAAGATTTATTTCTCCTAAGCTTGGTGACAGAGTAGAATGCTAGGTTCACAGCTATCCCCTTCTAGCAGTTTTCAAAGTCAAGTTTAGAGTCTTTTTTCCATAAGCTTTCAAAAAAATATGCTAAGAGTAGGCACCCAACATGACAAAATAACATGCATTCCAGAATCTTATCTCATTATCTAAGTTTTGGCTCCTGATCTAGTCCCTGACTCCCTTCTGAAAAGTAAAAGCACAGTTAAGTTTCTGTTCCTTCCTTTTTATCTCTGATGGTACAGCTCATCAAATCTCTTCCTACCCGTCAACCATCCTTATGCCTAAATCCTACAAAGGATGAAAACATGCTGATCCTTTCCTTCTCAGGATGGCATGTGGAGAGACATCCATAGTAGGGAATCAGGTACCACTTATATCTGTTATACTTGGCACTTAGGTCCCCATTCTCCCCTTAATCCTTTTCTTCCTTCCTCCACTTACATGGCCATATACAGAGGTTTGAAACAAAGTGTGAGTAAGAGCTTTCAAGCAAGAAGAGAGTCATCTTTCATCAGTTGGAGGAAAGAAATGTAAGGTACATTTATCAACACATCAGATTCAACAATACTTTCTGCCAGTCACTTTGATAGATATTAAGGATACAGCAGTGGACCAGACACATGCATTACCTTCCTTCATAAAGCTTATGATCTTCAGAAAGCAAGTTTGTCAGAAAAGTCAAAGGTAATCATAGCAGGAAATGTGAATTAAAAATGAAGAAGAGGCCCTCCGATAGAAGGTCTACCTGCCACCCAAAAAGGCTGGATTCCTTGGGTACATGATGGGGAGACAGTAAAGGGATGTAAGCAGTAGTGCAGTTGGATTTGCAATGAGAAAGGGTGCTCTGGCAGTCGGATTGAAAAATTTAGGTGGGATAAAACTGAGACCTGCATGGCCAATTAGAGGCTCACAGTAATCCAAGGAAACTATTCTGCAAACTTGAACAGGAGATGTGGAAGCAGAAAGAGAGAAGAGAACTTGTAAATTAGATAAATATTTTGAATCTAAAATTCCAAGACACAGTGATTACATGTAGCAGATCGGTAGAGCTGCCCTGGACTTCAGGTGCTCTCAGCAGGGTAGAAAGTCTTTCAAAATCTTCACTCATTTACAATACCCAATATATCTAAAATTTACAACAATAATAATAGCCTCCAGTTATAGAAAATTAAAATTTTTCCTTCACTCACAAGGAGATGATTCACTTTGATGTTACGTGGGCATAGAGCAGGCTAATTTACTGTTCTATTTTTTTTTTTTTTTGAAGGTCCAAAGTGGGAGTTGAAATGATGAAGGATCAGAAACACATTGATGTCGCTAATTGTAACAGTAAGTTGGCTCTGTCCTGAGTTGGGTGATGCTCAGAGGAAATTTTATCAGCATTAACCTAAGTAATTGTAGTTCTCCTGGAGCACAATTCCTAGCAGATGTCTACGATGTCAATTATGCTGGACTTTAAAGGGAGAAATTAACTCAAGGAAATGATTTTCAAAATTTTTATAGGAGATGACATCTTGACATATCCAAAAGGAGAAAGCATTAGTATCCTACATTCATATTTAAACCTGAGAGTTCATCTCCTGGAGTCTAAGGCACTGTGCAAATGTCTTTGAAGGATGGATACCTACAGCTTCAGAGTAGGAACGCTTTCAGTTCTGGTTTCCTAACTCTCCGTTGGCATAACCCCCTAACATTTAGTTGATGCAATTACCAATTTTATATGGAGTTTTCATCTTATTAAATGTTTTAAAGACAAACACAAAGCCATGTTACTTATGAAAGAATATTTATACTACCTTAGCTTTAAGATAACTTTTTATAAAGTCTATCTTAGTTTACTGATAACATCCATCATGATACTTACTTCAACTTATAATAATTTATTGCCATCATTTATTCATTTATTCTGCAAATGTTTATTTATTTTTCCTCACATCATATGGATAATGTGCTGATGTCATAACAAGATTTGAGGGAGACACATCTCACACATGAGCATGAAAACTCAATCATCTTGCTTCTGAACTACTAAAGGATCAGCAAACATTTACTGAGCACTGAATAGATATCAGGCATTATGGACAAATGGAGAAAAATAAATGCTCAGTTAGCTTGCAATGTGAAAGACATTCAACCTACGAACTCTATGAAGACAGTAAAGAGGCAAAGGAGCTTATGTTAAAATTGGTATTTGACTGAGTCCTGAAGGATATGTGTAGTCAGAGAATGAAGAGAAACCTCATAAAGATCATGGGTAGTGTTGCTGGATTTAAGCAAATAATAATACAGGGAATCAAATGAATATGGGTAATTTCTAATTGCCTGTCATATATACATTGAGAAAACGGAAAAATATTGCATGGGCCATACTTACACTAAAAAATTATGACTTGTTAGAAGTCATACAAATTTAATATGGTGTCCTGTATTTTTTATCTAACTCTTTTTATCTGATAATTCCAGTCATGAACTAAGTCATCATGGACTTGTTCAATAGGCCAGTGGGGTGAGCACATTGTGGAATGTAGCAGAGGATAAGCCTAGAAAGAGAAGAAGGACCTAATCATGAAGGTTCTCAAGTGCCATGCTGAGGATTTCAGTGACTATTCAGTAAACTTGAAAGCCACAGAAACCAACTGAGGAAGAAAGTGGTATAATCCACTTTGTGCTTTAAAATGCAAATTCACAATTTAACAAAATGCATGATCTGTAGAAAGACAATTTAAAATGTCACTAAGGAATATAAAACAAAATTCGTATAAATAGAAGCAAAAAACACTGTCTCTGGATGGGATGACTTTATATTTAAAAGAATATCAGTTGTCTATATATCATTTTCTTATTGCTGCTATAATAAAGTGGCTTTTAAAAACAAAAATATATCATCTTATAGTCTGTAGTCCAGAAGACCAGTGTTGGGCTCATTGAGCTAAGCCCAAGGTAGAGCAGGAGCATGTTCCTTACTGGAGGCTCTAGGGGAGAATCTGTTCCTTTGCTTATTCCAGGTTTTTAAGGCTGCCCACATTCCTTGTACCCCTCTTCCTCTATCTTCAAAGCCACAGCAGAGGGTCAAGTTTTCCTGTCACACCTTTGACCCACTCTTCTGCCTCCCTCTTCCACTTCTGAGGACCAGTGACATTAGATTGGGCCTACCCATGTAATCCAGGATAGTCTCTCCATCTGAAAGGCCATACCCTAGTCATATCTGGAAAAGGCAACATTGTTGTAGGAATTAAGGGACAGGAGAGACCAATGGATGGAACAGGAGGATTTTATTTAGGTGACTACCTGTCCAGCAGATTAACATCCAAAGGCTGAGCCCTGAACAAAGACAGGGCTTGACTCTTATACATGTACCTGAAAGGGTATTGGCTAGCTTGAATATACACTTCACTAAATGGTGCAAAACCTACAAGGTGGCCAGCAAGTCTACAGAAGCAGAATAAAGGCAGTTTATCAAACAGTGACAGGTTTTACAACTCAAGCCAGGTGTTGCAACTCAGCCACATGTTGTGACCTTCACTGTGCTGCACAGAAGGGAAAAACAGGAACTTACAAAACTCGCAAAGGTAATTGTGAGAATAGTAAGGGGGGAAGGGGGAAGCTGAATGAGAAAAACTTGTTTTTCCCAACCTTGCTTCGGGATGGGAGGGAGAGACTCTGGAGCCCATCCCTTCTGGGACCTGGCTCTGCAGATAATGCTGCCAAAGCCTCGATAGAGCCCTGCCCTTCCCTGGGTCTTGCAGTGGGTCAGCCTAGTACAGGAAAACTTGGTTTTCTTTTTAAATCTTCTGCTTCAACATATTCACAGGTTTTAAGAATTAGGATATGGATATCTTTGGGGGACTATTAGTTTCCCTATCTAATCAAAAATATAATGGAATCTATTTCTCAGTGGGCAGGTCTGTGCAAACCTACTCCCAAAGTTTGAGGAAGCTGAGAGGCCAAAGAAGAGTCTCACACATCCAGTTTCTCAGAAAGAAACATTTAGTAGGGACTTACAAGCAGAAGCCATGTTTATGTCTCCATTGGTGAGACAAGATGGTGGATCTCCATACCATTACCCCCAGACCCAGGGCTTACAGAGCATAAGGGAAGGATGGTTCAGATGGGATGTACAGGACAACTGAAGTACAATACCACCAAGGCTGTTTGACCTAAGGGCAAGATTTACCATAAGTACCTGCTGTTGTACAAGAAACAATAGATAAACTGGGGTTAATCAGGAGCCAACATAGCAGATTAGCATCTAAAATGGAGTTGCTTTTGCTGATATACAGAATCCTGATATTATTACCCACATACTGTTCAAAATGCTCAAGCCTATTCTAAAATTATTAAGTAAAATAAACATGTAACAGTAATCATGAGTGGATTTGTTACAAGTTTGAGACATGGCAAAATGAATACCTGACATAAAGATTACACAACATAGGATTTACAACAATACACTTAAAGGCTATGTTCTCAGCAAAGTGTGCCAGTACATTATTAGGATAAAGAATACTTACTAACTATGAATCTCAAGTTTCCAGGGTCATGGTATTCAATCATCTAGGGTGCAATGCTACCAAGCCTCATAGAAACCCATCAATATCACACTGTAATTCCAACATAATTATAGGATTATACAAACTCCCTTTAGTAAGCCAAATCACCAGGACTTAAGAGCTATTCCAGGTGCACTTTCCAATTCTGCAACCAGCACCGTTTTACCACTTTGTCCATAGGTTACAAATACAACACAACCATGTAATGATGCACAATTCTGTGGACATAGGCAGCCAGAGACTGCAAGGCCTCTGAGGAACTAAGCAAGGAGGGTAAAGCAGAGACTGCCGATGGTTCTCCAGTATTCACTGCCTCCTCCTTCTTTAGTAATAGAAACCAGTTGGTGGCTAGACCCATGGCCATCCTTCCTTATATCTAGTTGTGGCCATGACTAAGTTTTTTCCAGGAGTGTGAGTGGGAAACTTCTAAGTCATGCTTTAAAAGCAAAAAAACTTGCCCTCCCTATCCATTTCTTCCCTAACTACTAGCTGAACTTTAGATATAATGTGAGAATGGCAAGAGCCAGGTTAGACCATGAGATTGAAGCCACATGGTAAGAATGGTATAGCCACAACATAGAAGAAACAAGAGTCCCTAACACCATGCAATGCCATATTAGCCCTGTCCTTCTCACTCCAGGCCTGTTATGTGAGACAGAAATAAACTTTTATTTTTAAGTCATTATTATCTTGGTCTTTCTTATAGCATTCAAACTGGTTTCCTATCTCATACAGAATGTAGTATCAGTACAGAAGTCCTGATGTAACAAGTCCTAAAATACAAGGCATTGGCTCAGTGATGGGATGGCAGCATAGATAGTGGCAAGGAAACATGACAGGAGAAATTGGATGACCTTTGTTATGCTATAACAAGACATTTGCTGCACTGCTACCTACTCGTAATGGAAGGCAGACCATGTGCAAACAGAGCCTAAAACTCTAGTGAAACTTCCTGGAATATCTCAGAATATTGGTTTGTAATGGATGTCACATGTTGCTTTTAGCAAAGTCTAGTTTTAAAAAAAAAATTGTCAAGCTAGGTGACTAATATACTATTTGAGGTTTTTATTTTTAATGTACCTATTTTAAGCCATTTTTTGAACACGGAAAAATTAAGATTATTCATTCCTTCATTAATGAAACAAAGGTAAAGGATTTTATACAACAGCACCAACTGGCAGACCACTAACATCATTCGGGTAAGAGACAAAGACAGAAGTCACCACAGAATCAGGAAGAAAGGACAGAACGTCAAAGAAAGGATAGAATGTCAAGATTTAGCTAATGACCAAATTTAAGAGAAAAGGAATTAGACAGGAGGCAAGATGACTCAAAATCTCTCAAAAGAATAAGTAGAAATGCCTGAAGCAAAGCTAATGATCAAAGAATAGGACTAGAAAGGGACAGAAAAAGGAAACAGGCATTACAGGAAGAGGAAAAGAGAGCAAGAAAACAAAGGACCAGGAAAGAAGGCTAGATGTCTAACTTACGCCAATAAAATCATTTACAAGTGTCTTTGTTACCAGAGAGTGAAAAAATAGAAGAGAAATGCCAAGTTGGAATGAAGCCTCCTGTCCCTGGTGGTTATACTTTACAAGGAAAATGGATAACAACATTTTGCAACCAGGTTCAGTTAGACACAATTAAGATAAACGGCTGTTTGAAAGGGAAACTCATTTACCTCCTGGGAGATTCTACGCTACGTCAGTGGATCTACTACTTACCCAAAGTTGTAAAAAGTAGGTAGTTACTTTATATTCTCTCAGAAATTCAGGCTGGTTTTAAAGTACTTTTAATGAGGTCTCTATTCTCTGATTTGAGCTACTTTGTTTTTTACTTCATTTAGCTTTCTGGATTTCAGCCTTTAAATTTAAAATGTATTTTATTTCCTCTTTCATAAGAAATGTTGGTCCTCTTGTAAAATTCCAATGAGAACTTTACATTTTTTATTGACATTTTTCATGTATGAACTGTGGGTACTGTACCCTATAGAGTAGAAAGACTCCAGTGAGCAATTATCTAGGTAGGGTGGGTATTTTAAATGATTGATAGGACATTCTTTTTCATGAATATTAACCATTATCTTCTAATTAAAACATCTATTTATTTTTTTATCAGCACTAAAGTTTTTTGATCTTCATGAAACTGGAATTTTTAAGAAACATTTGCTTCTGGATGCAGAAAGACACACTCAGATTCAATGGAAAAAACATAACTATCCCTTCGTCACTTTCCAGCTCTACTCTCTAATAGATCATGATTATATCCCTCGGGAAATTGACCGGCTATCAGGTGACAAAAACACAGCCATCGTCATCACCTTTGGCCAGCACTTCAGACCGTTTCCCATTGACGTTTTTATTCGCAGGGCCATTGGTGTCCGAAAGGCTATTGAAAGACTGTTCCTAAGAAGCCCAACCACTAAAGTGATTATTAAGACAGAAAACATCAGGGAGATGCACATAGACACAGAGAGGCTTGGAGACTTCCATGGTTATATTCAATATCTTATCATGAAGGATATTTTCAAAGACCTCAACGTGGGCATCATTGATGCCTGGGACATGACCATTGCATATGACACTAATACTATCCACCCACCTGATCATGTGATTGGAAATCAGATTAACATGTTCTTAAACTACATTTGCTAAGGGATACATACTATACAAAATCACTAGGAATCAATCTCGGCACGTAATCCCACATGTATTGTAAAGTCAGTTTTATTCATTTTAGGAACTAAGGAAAATAAATTTAAAAGAATCTTTTTTGGGAGGAAGGCTATGTAAGGACAATGACAACTGATATGGGATGCAAAACCAAGAGAATCAGACATGTAGAATGACTATACCATGCCTGGTTCTGATGCTTCTTTAAAATATTTAAAAAGTTTTTTAAAAGTCATGTTATTAAGCTGATTTGAAAATATTTGTACAAACTCATGATGCTTTCTATTTCCAATATAGATATTTCCTAGCTCTGTCTATTGAAAAGGCCTAGAAGCAATGATAACCCATTAGCAATAATCACTCCGAGCACCCTGACTGTGGTCTCTAAGAACCCTTCCTCAACAAAAGAAAACAGGCATCCTTGAAGGAAAGGCTGATTCCAGGACTGGAACAGAAAATATATATACCATGAGCCTGGACATCTTGTTATGCCAGAAAGCAAATAATCAAAGACAAATGGAACCATATCATGGAACAGAGGAGGTAACCCAAAGGAATCTCTTCCTTGGCCATAGCTAGATTTAGCATCAAAAAGACTAATGACTGCAGTTAATTGAAATAAGTAATATATAAAATCCATGAGCTCATAATAATACAAAAAGAGACATGCAAGAATAAAAGCAAAATCTCTCATGTGTCATAAGTGGAGTTGGGTAAACCCTTATTTTGAAAATTGGCAACAAAAGGCAAATATGTGAACATTTATCCTCTTTCCTCTTAAAGAGAAAATCAATAACCCTAATAGATAAGGGAAATTTCTTCTTTTTGGAAGAATTACAGCTAATGAATACAGAAAGAATGACAGAATTAGGAAATCACCATTTAAATACTTCTACTTAAATAAGTAAGTAAAGCAGAGATCATCAGTGAATGAACTTTTTTAAAAGTTTGATTGGAACTTTACTATGGATATAGCAGGCTGTCACTTCTGAATCTGCTGCTCAAACTTAGCTTTATTAACAGCAGAACAACCTGTATTATGTCCTACATGATTTGATGCAATGTAAAGTATACAACACCACCTATGAAGCAGTATTCTTGCAATGCTTTTTACTCTAGATCATCTCATCCAATGACTCCAAAATTTTTATTTTCAGCTTTCTAGTCTAATGCCAACTTTACATGAGACATCTCCACTTACACTTGACAGACCTCAAATACATCATGTTAATGCCAAAAGAAATATCTCCTCTCTACCAAATTTTCACCTCTTTCTGTGTTCCATTTCTTGATCAATGATAATAGTATCCACCCAGTTTTCAAAGCTGGAAAACCATATTTTGTTTAAGTAAACAATTATTGGCATCTATCCTGTGCCACATGCTATGTTAACCAATTTTGATACAAAGGAACAGGGCAAAATGACTATCATCCTCAATCTTGTGGAGAAGACCAAGCAGGTAGATTCAAAGTAATGCAGTATCACAAGAGTCAAGAAGTTATAGAAACACACCAACAAACAAAACCTGAACTCTGGGATAGAGAGATGCTATCAAGTTTTATAGAGGAAGTATTACCTGGACTCATTCATGAAGAATGAGAGAGTCAAGTTGACAAGGAAGGAAGGAGAGAGAGAAGTGGGACAAACTTGTTGAAAAAAAGGCTCATTCAGGAAATGGCAAGAATTACGAACCTTTAGTGACACAAAACAATGAGAAAAAAGTGGGGAGGCAGCACCCAAATGATGAAGGATTTATATGACATGCTAAGAAATGTGGGCTTTAATCTTAAAAGTAGTAGGGAGTGGTTAAAGAACCATAATACAGACAGGACATGATTAGATCTGCCTTTCAGAAAGAGAAATGAGGCAAGATATTTAGAACTATGGCCAATGTGGCATAACGGAAATAAGATAGAGATTGAGGTCAGACCTGGTTTTGAATTCCAGTGTCTTCATTTGTCAACTCAGCCAATTTAGGAATTTAATCTCTGAACTTCAATTTCCTCAATGTTAAATTCAAAGAATTAAATTAGATGATATATGGAAAATGTTTACCTAGTTCTAACACATGGTATTATTCAATAATTTTTCCCTCGAGGCAGCTCAATTAGAAGTTTCAATGATACCCGCAAATTGTACACAAATAACTTGAAGGAGAATCCCAACATTCACTGAAGAAAATAAAGGGGAAGGAAGGTATTGGGGAAAAGGGTAAAATGAATTTAGGTTTTAGTTAAATGAGGTGGAGGTTTCCATACAAATATCAAAATGCAATGTCCTGTAGATAGAATATGAGTCTCAATTCAGGAGCAAGGTCTATAAGAAAGATGCTCAGTTTGGAAGTCATCAGTATATATAGGTGGCTGCTAAAAATGAGGAGATGTTAATATTTTCTCACACACAAAGGGAGCTCTTGTACACTCTTGGTGGGATGTAAGCTGGTACAGCCATTATGGAAAACAGTATGGCAGTTCCTCTAAAAACAGAACTACCATATGACCCAGCAATTCCTCTGCTGAGTATCCCAAAGGAAATGAAATCAGCCCTTCATAGAGATATCTGCATTCTCATGCTCATTGCAGCAGTATTCACAATAGCCAAGATACAGAAACAATCTAAATGCCCATCAATAGATGAACAGATAAATAAATTGCAGTATATATGTACATTGGAATATCATTCAGCCTTACAAAAGGAGTTGCTGCTATATTTGCAACAACATGGGTGAACCTGGAGGACGTTACGCTAAGTAAAATAACAACATTGAAGAAAAGAAATAATACTGAAAGAAAAATATTGCTTGATCTTACTTATATATGGAACTTAAAAATTACACACAGAAACAGGGTAGAATGGTAGATATCCAGGTTGGGAGGAAGAGAAAACGGGGATATGTAGGTCAAAGGGTACAAACTTGAAGTTGTATTGGATGAATATCTAGAGAGCTAATGTACAGCATGAGGACTATAGTTAATATTGTATATGGAAAATTTGCTGAGAGACTAGATTTTAGGTATTCTACCTCAGTTAAAAAGGTAATTGTGCAGTGATGAATATGTTAATTTCTTGACTATAGTAATCATTTCCCTATGCATATGTGTATCAAAACATTACACTGTATACCTTAAATGTATGCAATAAAAAATAAAAGATACATACATAAAATTTTTTAAATGTCCGACACACAAGACAAATATGTGTCCAAATACATCAGTCTCTCAAGCCTCTGCACCACTCTACATGCTGCTCCTTCTGACTCGAATGCCCTCCTGCCCCTGCTTCCACCTGTCAAACTCCCAATCACCCTTTAAAACCCAGTTTGAATTTTATTTCTTCTGTGAAGCTTTCCCTGACACCCCCAAAAATAATAATGTTTCCACAGTGTTTTGTCGTTTACTCCATAAAAGAAACAAAAACATGTATTTTAAAAAGTATCTGTCATCTCTAATAGCTTGTACACATCTTGAGGAAAGAGACTAAGTTTTGCTTCTTTTTCCCCCAAAGAGAACTTTATTAAAACATTTACCATTTCTTTAGAAAGAGGTTTTACCATCTCTTTAGAAAGCTCCAGAATCTATAACCAGGAATAAGTGTTAATGGGATAAGAACCAATGAGAGGACAGCATATGATGCTGAAATGTACTTTCTTACTAATATGAATTCAATGGGCTCATGGAAGGAACCCTTTTATCAAACTGGGTAGAAAGCATTTTCTGTAAAGTATCTTTAGAAAAATATGTACAATTTGAAAAATGGTTATCCAAATTTAACAACTGTCATATAAAAGGCTCATAAAATGTGTGTGGCTGTGTTTCTCAAGATTGTGCGGTCAACTCTGTCACCCTGTCGGCAACCTTGGTCACATTATGCCTAGACATTGTGATTTTGTTCTTGGGGTTCTTAATAATGGTTGTGGTTTTATAAGAAAAGGAAATCTGGAAATCTTGTCCCTGTTATTAATACTCATGTCATTACTAATAAAAGTGGTTTGTTGATATGCTAAACAGGTTGTAAAAGCTGTCACTTTGCATGAAATTAACTAGAGAAATACTTCTTTATAGCATGAATATGCAAATGTTCAAAATTTCACAGTAAACTCAAGACATGAATTTCCAGTTCTCTCACCTTGTATCCAATATAAGTGCAAATTAACTTACATTTAACCTTCCTGGGCTGAGGTAAGTAAATTTGCAAACATAGAGTTAAAAGCTTCCTTTTTATTCCCCAAAAACATTTCTGTTAATTCACAGCCCTTCACTGGATCAGTCAAGATTTTTGACACTCTGAGGTGTCACCACAGAGGAAAGGACACCTCAGAGCAAAGTGATGGTCTCCCCAAATCTCAATTTCTCCTTCCATCTATTCAATTTCCAACAATAAAGATTTCAATTTCCAAATATATCCAAAAGATCTTCACACATGCAGACAAGAACCCCATTCACTAAAACAAGGTGCCCTTACATAGAGTAAAAAACATTCCCTTTTTGTCAAGGTTTATTTTTCCAGTCTTCACCTGAGGCTGGTAGCTAGCAGCGTCTTCTTTAAAGATAGGGTTTTCCTTCATTGAAATATACCATGTGGCCCTTTGGCTATCTGGGCATGTTTTACAGCCTAAAGGTGTAACACCGAGAGCACAGTGCAGTGGCTGTGGGGCTGAATGTGCTGAGCTAATCTAACGTTTTCTGTACCTCTCAGCAGATCTCGGAGAGGCAAGGCAGATATTGCTGAGCACAGTGTTTCTCGCCACTGCTCCTGGTCTCAAAGCCTGAATTGTGTTATTTGCAGCTCTTGGTATGGAAAAAGGAGTGCTGGTGTGAAGATAAGCACCAAATAGCAGAGGGCTACATTCAACCCGAAATTTATACCCAGCGTGTGGGAACACTTGGGTTCCGTCATCGCACAATACAGAGCCTGCTCCAACCTCACAGGAGGCCAAGACATCCAGGCACCTATCTACCTTGTGAACCTGCTCCCAGCATTCCTAAGGGTCACTTTAATCCATGGCATGTGCCTCCCCCTGGTACTTGTGTGGCTACAACAAAGAGGAGGACTAGCAGATGCAAAGCTGTGGGAGCAGAGCCATCAGGGGTGCAGCTGGGGCCTCCATCAGGGCATGGTTTATGAAGGCCCCTAAGTGGTCTGTGTGCCACTTTGATGTCAGCTTCCCACCACTCTTCCTTCTCCCCTTACTTCCTGACCCCCAGCCTCTGGTTTCTCTATTCTCCTCCAACTCACCAGAGTGGAGGAAGCATCCTCCATGGAGATGCACAGCTGTGATCCTAGCTCCATGCTTGGAACCATTTTATGCATCTTTAGTCCTTAGCACTGGGCCCAGCACATAGTAGCAAGCAATAAACATTTGTCAAATACGTGATGCTATATCTCTGTGTATCTAGAACATGACATAAAACAGAAGATAAATGGTAATGTACATTAAAAAGGGACACAGCACATTTCAGAAATTAATCAAAAATAAATCTTCTGTGAACTGAGGGAAGGAAGAATCAAAATAAAACAGAGCAGCACCATGATCATCTATGAACAAAGGACCGAAATGCTGTGTTTATAGTGAGGATAATCATGGAAACTTCTTTCCACCTCCTGATTTCTGGGTAAGGGAGGAGGGAAACGGAGTTGACATTATTGTGTGGGGAAGAGACAATAATCTAAGAAGCAGGAAACCTGGGTCTTCCAAAAAATTTACATACAGCCACTAATTGCCTTGTCTTCGAGTTCCCTCCTTTTTGATTATGCTAATGATACATACTGAGAACCTGAAAGATCCCAACGGAGAAGACATTGAAGCAGCTGTAAGGAAGAACAAGGTTCTGGTCTGAGAATCATTTATTCAATAAACATGTTATTTACTCATCAACTATTACATGGTAGGCCTTCAGATGGGGACACAGCGCTGAACGGGACAGGTGTGGTCCCCGTCCTCATTAACGATGGTAGAGAGAGAATACCAGTAAGTAACAGGCTATTGGAATACTGCATGATGCCTGCTATGGAAGGGTAATGGGTCACCCACCTCAGAGATGGGGGCTTGAGGAAACTGTCCCAGAGGAAGTGATATCTAAGCCAAGATTAGAAGAAGTAGTAGGGCTCAGGGAGGTGGAAGAGAAGGGACAGAGAAAATAACCCAGAGGGAAATGTGGGAAAGCATTCCAGAAGGAACAGCATGTACAAAAGGGACCATCTTTTCATGTGGCTTTGTGTCCACGTCCTCTCCGTGTGTGTGCTCTTATTTTCAGGTAAGATGATTTGTAAAATAATGTGGCACTTCTGTTAAGGCTCATTATATAGATCATTTTTACAACTGTCAGAATTCCAAAAAAGATTTTAAATAATAATAACAATAATAAGGCTTACTTTCTCCACTTACAGAATAAAATCTATCTCAGAATTCAATCTACCCCAGGTCAGACCAAAAACATACCATTAAATTGTCTGGTGATGAATTATGGACAGATAGGTTTTTTAATTGGGAAACATTTGATAATCCATCACTTTATCTATGATTTTCTAACCTGAGAGACCACGGTAAGGAAGATGGATAGAGTTAAACCTGTTTTCTCTTAACTTGAGACTCCTACTAAATTTTGAATTGCTCTTGAGCAGGCTCTTGAGTGTCCTACCCTTGCCTGAATGTCCCTACTACACCTAGTATAAGACAGAGTCCAGGACCTTTTATGTGCTCCTCAGTCTCTCCACCAACCCTAGGATTGCATTCAAATAAAATTAACAGCAACAGCGCACCCCACACCAAACACAACTGGGAGGCAGGGCTGCAGAAACGTTAGATCACAGGCTTAGCAACAGACAGCCTGGATTTGAATTTTGACTCCGGTAGTTATTAATTGTGTGGCTATAGGCAAACTACTTAACATCTTCTTGCTTAATTGCCTAATCTGTAGAAGGAACATAAGATAGGATTAACCGGCCAGGCGCCGTGGCTCACGCCTGTAATCCCAGCACTTTGGGAGGCCGAGCGGGCAGATCATGAGGTCAGGAGATCGAGACCATGGTAAAACCCCGTCTCTATTAAAAATACAAAAAATTAGCTGGGCGTGGTGGCGGGTGCCCGTAGGCCCAGCTACTCTGGAGGCTGAGGCAGGAGAATGGCGTGAACCCGGGAGACGGAGCTTGCAGTGAGCCGAGATCATGCCACTGCACTCCAGCCTGGGTAACAGAGCAAGACTCCCTCTCAAAAAAAAAAAAAAAAAAAAAAAAAAGATAGGACTAACCTCATAGCATCGATTGTTTGCCCCAAATTCACTGAATGATCAGGTATCTGGCTAAATCTTCATCTTTTCCCAGAACTCTTCCATTAGGCCCCCTCTAAGTCAATTCAAAATTGAAGCTTTATGGTGATTTTTCTTTTGAAATACCAGTACCTGCAAATCTAATGTGTTTTGACAACCCACTTCGAGGGCCACACCTTGAACCTTGTTATCACCTGAATTGCTCTACTTCAGAAAGACTGCCTTTCACACTTACTTTCTAACCACAGCCTCTTACTCTTCTTTATTTTCTATAAGCTTATTCTCATTGTACCTCCCAGAAACTCTGAATTCAGTCACAGATTCAGTAGACAAAAATAGATCGAATGCCAGGCACTGTTTCCTTGTTTCTTTCCTTTTCTTTCATCTTATCAGATCTCTTCTGGTCCCAATTTCCTTTTCTTCCCAACCAGGGCCCTACAGTTAATTATATGAACTATTTTCTCTGCTACACCCTCAAATTCACTGAACACATGTTTTTCTGTTTGAAGTCTCAGTTTCCTCTCAGTTTCAATTAATATATGCAGAGGAAAGCATATATTAATTCTTAATTTGTCTCTTGGACAGTTTCATCTTTCTGAAGGTTAAAGAAGTAATAAGCAAAAATTGTTTGTCTAGATCCTGTACATTACTGGAGGTTACAAATTAATTTGTATTCTCACCCCATACCACATATCAAATAGGTCCCAGGTTATTTATAGATTCAACTTTTTAAAAAATCCAACTATTACAACAAACTCAGGGGATATAGTTCTCATAAGCTCTTCTTTAAAAAAAATACAAAAGACTAGCTTCAGCTAAACAAGAGATAAATGATAAAGACTCTTATAAACAGAATGACAAGTACTGAATCCACTTAATTATAGTACTAACCAAAGAACAAAATAAAACAAAACTATGGAGATTATAAAGAGAAAACAATGTAAATATTATATACTATGACAATATAGAAATGTTGTAAATAAAAAACGTTGGTGAAGGACAGGTGGAGATACTTCCTTATCATTTTTAGCCTCGTGTTAAAAGATACTACTTAATATATTAACAGGATATATATAAATATAGACATAGTTTATTAAAACTTGTTTTTAAGAAAATAGATGTAAACACAAAGATAAATAAGCAACAATATAGTCATAGAGAGAAAAAATTGGAGCAGGGAAGTATAAATAAATATTTTAGTCACCGTCTATGCTAGGGAGTCAATAAACACTGCCGAATAAAGAAAAGATGAAATATTTTATGTAAATATATTATACGTATAAATTTTTATGTTATGTAAAGAAAATCACGACTGGGCATGGTGGCTCAGGCCTGTAATCCCAACACTTTGGGAGGCTGAGGTGGAAGGATCACTTCAGCCCAGGAGTTTGAGGCCAGCCTGGGCAACATAGTGAGACCTCATTCCTACAAAATATCAAAAAATTAGTTGGGTGTGATGGTGCATGCTGATGGTCCCAGCTACCTGGGAAGCTAAGGCAGGAGGATCACTTGAGCCCAGGAGATGGAGGCTGCTGTGAGCCATGATTGTGCCACTGCACTCCAGCCTGGGCATTAGAGTGGCCCTGTCTCAGAAAAGAAAGAAAGAAAGAAAATCACTAGAACAAAAACGCAAACCTTCCTATTTTTCAGAACAGGGCATGCTTTTAAACTTCAATGTAGTTATTCCATTTCCAGGGTGCAAATACAAGATTATACTTTCAATACTGTAATAGCAAAAGATTGAGAAAATCTATATGTCCAGCAATGAGAGACTGCTTAAAAAATCCATACAGTGAAATGCTGTGTATCCATCTTAATGGATGACTGAGGGAGTTCAATATGTCCTGAAATGAAAAGACATTAAAAATACATCATTACACAAAAAAGGTACAGAACAATGCATTTTATGTAAAAAAGAAAATATAAGTGATATATGCATGTACACATACATATGTACACATAGGCTCTAGAAAGGTATTTATAAGGAAGATAAGAGTGATGAATTTGGGGAGGAAAACTATGTGGCAGGAGACAGGAATGAAATAGAAATTTATTTCCACACTTCATTCCTTTTTGTGTCTTTTGAATTTTGTACCATGTTTACATGATACCCATTCAAAATTTAACAAATTTTTACAAAATGTCTTTGCATTTTACTGTTGAAAATGTTAATTTTTTCATTATGACTTTTCCTTTCATTCTATTAAGACTCAGAAATACCTCAATATTTCTTAATAATTACTTCCTTCAATTTGCTATTGTAATCATTTTTTAATCAAATAATTTTTTCTTAGCCATATATTTTTAGGTTCAATGGGTTTTTTAAATGGATTTTTAACATCCTATGGAATAAAGGTTAAAGTACAAATGGAACAACTGACTCATGTGATTTACTCAAAACTTTCAGCATTTTAATTATGGCCAATTTCTAGATTGAACACTTCAGTAGTTATATATGAATAAAGATATAAATGAATTATTAAGGTTAATGAAATAAGGACAGATTCAGCTGCATACACATGATAAGTCACATTCTTTGCCATTTCAGTTTTGGTGAGGACAAGAGATGCGTATCTTTCTTCATCACAGGGATACCTTCCTAATATTCTCTCCTACCATGAAGCACCACTGTGTCCAGAAGTTTCAGCAGCAGAGGCTAAGCTGAGAATAAAGGAAATCATGGAGAAACTAGACCAGCTGAGCCCACCCAGACCTTTCACCCACATGAACACCACCACCAGTGCTGCACACAGCACAGCCACCATCCTCAACCCTCGAGACACACACCACAGGGGGGACCAGCTGGACATCCTGCTGGAGGTGACAGACCACTTGGTGGGACATAGGAAGCAATACGGCAGGGATTTCCTGAGGGCCAGGATGTCCTCCCCAGTGCTGATGGCAGGTGCTTCAGGAAAGGTGATCAATTTCAACAATGGCACCTAACTGGTCAGCTTCACTTTGTTCTGCGGGGGCCAGATACTCCTGTCTCTGCTGCTCACCCACCCCAGTGAAGCAGCATTGGCTTTCTGGGGGACAAAACACCAAGACTGTGACAGGATCATCTTCACAGGCCAGTTTTCCAGGGGCACCTCTCAGGTCAATACTGATCGCACTCTGGTTTCAAATTCAAACGCTGGATTGTGCCAGTACCTGCATACCCAAGAAGCCTTCTACTGCTACTCAGAGGTCAGGTACCCACTTGAGCAGGCAGTCTGTCCTTTCTCAGATCTCAACCTCCGTGCTGGGAGATCCACTGCTTTCTTCAAAGCTGTCAGACAGGGACATTTACCTCTGCCAAGGTTTCTGCTGCTTTTTGTTTAGCTATGCCCTGTCCCCAGAGGTGGGGTCTACAGAGGCAGGCAGGCCTCCTTGTGCTGTGGTGGGCTCCACCCAATTCCAGCTTCCCAGTGGCTTTGTTTACCTACTTAAGCCTCAGCAATGAGGGGTGCCCCTTCCCCAGCCTCGCTGCCACCTTGCAGTTAGATCTCAGACTGCTGTGCTAGCAATGAGGGAGGCTCCGTGGGCGTGGGACCCTCTGGGCCAGCTGTGGGATATAATCTCCTGGTGTGCCCTTTGCTAAGACCCTTGGTAAAGCACAGTATTAGGGTGGGAGTTACCCAATTTTCCAGGTGTTGTGTGTCTCAATTTCCTTTGGCTAGGAAAAGGAATTCCCTTTCCCCCTTGCACTTCCCAGGTGAGGCGATGCCTCGCCCTGCTTCAGCTCTCACTGGTCAGGCTGCACCCGCGAACCAGCACCAACTGTCCAACATGCCCCAGTGAGATGAACCCGGTACCTCAGTTAAAAGTGCAGAAATCACCTGTCTTTTGTGTTGCTCAAGCTGGGAGCTGGAGGCTAGAGCTGTTCCTATTCGGCCATCATGGGCACGCCCCTTGTTGCTCTTTTGAAGGGATTTTTTGTGTGTGTGACTCAATCTCCTTCACTTCAGCTCTGATTTGGTTATTTCTTGGCTTCTGCTAGCTTTGGGATTTGTTTGCTCTTGATTCTCTAATGCTTTTAGTTGTGATGTTAGGTTGTTAATTTGAGACCTATCTAACTTTTTGATATGGGTGTTTAGTGCTATTAATTTCCCTCTTGACACTGCCTTAGCTGTGTCCCAGAGATTCTGGCATGTGGTATCTTTGGCCTCATTAGTTTCAAAGAACTTCTTGAATTCTGCCTTAATTTCATTATTTACCCAAAAGTCATTAAGGAGCACGTTATTCAATTTCCATGTAATTGTATGGTTTTGGGTGAATTTCTTAGTCTTGATTTCTAATTTGATTGTGATGTGGTCCAAGAGCCTGTCTTTCATGATTTCAGTTCTTTTGCATTTGCTGAGGAGTGTTTTACTTCCAATTATGTGATCAATTTAAAAGTATGTGCCATGTGGCAATGAAAATAATATATATTTTGTTGTTTCTGGGTGGAGAGTTTCATAAATATCTATTAGGTCTATTTGATCTGGTGCTGAGTTCAGTTCCTGAATACCTTTGTTAATTTTCTGTCTCAGTGATCTGTCTAATATTGTCAGTGGGGCATTAAAGTCTCCCACAGTTATTGTGTGAGAGTCTAAGTCTCTTTGAAGGTCTCTAAGAACTTGCTTTATGAATCTGGGTGCTCCTGTGTTGTGTGTATTGTATTTAAGTTAGCTAGATCTTTTTGTTGAATTGAACTCTTTACCATTTGAATTCTTTACCGTCTTTGTCTTTTTTATTTGTTTGTTTTATCTTTCCTGGCTTAAAGTCTGTTTTGTTAGAAACTGGGATTGCAATCCCTGCTTTTTTTCTGTTTTCCATTTGCTTGGTAGATTTTTCTCCATTCCTATATTTTGAGCCTACGTGTGTCATTGCATGTGAGATGGATCTCTTGAAGACAGCATACTAATATATCTTTGTTCTTTATCCAACTTGCCACTCTGCCTTTTAATTGGGGCATTTAGCCCATTTACATTCAAGGTTATTATTGATATGTGGGGATGGATTCTGTCATCATGATGTTGGCTGGTTATTTTGCAGACTTATGTGGTTGCTTTATAGTGTCACTGCTTTGTGTACTTCAGTGTGTTTTTGTAGTGGCTGGTAACAGTCTTTCCTTTCCATATTGCTTCCTTCAGGAGCTCTTGTAAGGGAGGTCTAGTGGTAAGAAATTCCCGCAGCATTTGCTTATCTGAAAAGGATCTCATTTCTCCTTCACTTATGAAGCTTAGTTTGGCTAGCTATGAAATTCTAGGTTGGAATTTCTTTTCTTTAAGAAATATTGAATATTGACCCTCAGTCTCTTCTCAGTTGTAGGGTTTCAGCTGAGAGGTCTGCTGTTAGTCTGATGGGCTTCCCTTTGTATGTGACCTGGCCTTTCTCTCTGGCTGCCTTTAACATTTTTTCTTTCATTTTGACCTTGGAGAATCTGATGATCATCTGTCTTGGGGATAATCTTTTTATGAAATAATTTACTGGGATTCTCTGCATTTCCTGAATTTGAATGTTGGTCTCTCTAGCTAGGTTGGGGAAGTTCTCATGGCTGATATCCTGAAATATGTTTTCCAAGTTGATTCCATTCTCCCCATTTCTTTCAGGTACACCAATCAGTTGTAGATTCAGTCTCTTTACATAATCCCATATTTCTCAGAGGTTTTGTTCATTCCTTTTTATTTTTTTGTCTCTATTCTTGTCTGCCTGTCTTATTTCAGAAAGCCAGTCTTCAAGCTCTGAGAGTCTTTTCTCTGCTTGGTCTATTCTGCTATTAATACTTGCATTTATGAAATTCTTATAGTGTGTTTTTCAGTTCTATCAGGTCAGCTACATTCTTCTCTATACTGGCTATTTTGTGTGTCAGTTCCTGCATGCTTTATTATAATTTCTAGCTTCTTTGTATTGGGTTACAACGTACTCCTGTAGTTCACTGAACTTCATACCTGTCCATATTCTGAATTCTACTTCTGACATTTCAGCCATCTCAGCTTCAGCTGGGTTTCAAACTCTCGCTGGAGAGACGATGCGATCCTTTGGAGGAAAGAAGGCACTCAGGCTTGTTGAGTTTTCAGCATTCTTTGCACTGATTCTTTCTCATCTTTGTGGGATTATCTACCTTCAATCTTTGAGGTTGCTGACCTTTGGATTTTTTTTCCTTTGTCCTATTTGATGACTTTGAGGGTCTGATTGTAGTATAAGGCAGATTAAGCCAGCTGGCTTCACTTCTGGGAGATGTTAGGGGGCCAACACTCAGCTCCCAACTCCTGGAATGCATGCTTTAACTGTGGGGGACTTGTACTGGGCCTGACTTTGTTCTCTGGGCTGGAGACTGTGTGTGCTATTGCACTAGAGGTGGTATCGGCTTGGGGTGGCACAGGTCTGGGTGCCTTCTCTGTGCCCCATAAGCAGGAGTGATCACTCAGGGTGTGGGAGGATTCCCTGTTTTCTGTACAGAATCAGTGCAAATGTGGGGCACTGGCTAGGTGGGGCTTCCTGGCTCTGTGCCGGCCAAGGATTTGTCTGCAACAGCCATCACTGGGCGTTAGTAGGGATGCATACTACACTCCTACTGGCAGGGCAAGTGAAGCAAAACCCACCCCTGCAGACACACATCAACCAAGTGATGTGGGGAGTTGCCATGGCCTCAGGGGAAGCTGCAGTATGGGGAGGAAATTTGCAGGCTGATGTGTGGCCATAGAGGCCACCTCTCTGGAGTTTCCACTGGTCAGGCACAGTCTACAGGCACAGAAGCTATGGTGTGGGCCTCCAGAGCCCCCCGAGACTGCCCTGTAAGCAGGTAAGGCCAGGCTGGGGCCCTGGGAGAGGCCAGTAGACCAAAGAGTGCTCAGGTTGGACAAGCCCTGTCTGATGTACAAGACTACCCTGCAGAGATCAGGTCTGACAGTACGGACATTTTCATTTATTGTGTTGGATACACTATGGATCTTTTCAAACTAGAGACCAGTGTTCTTAATTTCAGAAATATTGTATTATTATTTCTTTGATAATGGCCTCCCTGCCAATTTCTCTATTCTCTTCTTCTGTAATTCCCAATACTTCAATATTGTATCTCTTGGATTTATCTTCTAAGCTTCTTAATTTTTAAACTTTATACCTCTTTATTTTTTGCTATATTTTCTGCAAAATTATCTTGACATATCTTTTGGCACTTCTATTGATGGTTTTTTTTAAGTCATTAATTTTTTTCATTTTAAAAAGATCCTACTTGTTCTTTGAATATTCTTTTTCACAGAATTCAGTTGTTTCCTGGATACAACATTTTCCCTGATTTCTATGAATATATTCATTTTATTACTAATACACATTTTATTTGAAGTTTTATTTTATTCTTGAAATTGTCTCTGTCTCCTCTAGGTTCCTTTTATCTGTGTGACTATCTGGTTTCTCTTTCACACAGGAAATGTTCATCAAATACCTGAAATCCTTAGCCATCTCCTCATACCATTATGATATCCACTTAAAAAGCCACCTGGATGCTCTATGTATATGGATGGGACTGATTAATACGACAGTCTCACTGTGCAGTGATGAGGTGGCAAACAGGTCTATTCATCAGGACTTACACCCACAAATACCAGCTTCTGAAGCTTTTGTCTTGGCCTGCTCAATTTCTTATGAAAAAAAAAAAAAGTATCTAATCTCTGAGGAGTCCAGCTCCTAGCCAAAATCCTACTGTGTGATCTTTCAGGCCCAATCATAGGTGCCACAACCACTTTATCTGGGAGCCTTGAAGACACCTTTGTCTACTGTGACTCAGTATTCACTGTTTTTCCACCCCTAGCCACGTGGCTAAATAAGTAAATAAATAAGTAAGCAAGCTGGGGATAATAATTCTCCCAGGGAAACTTAAGGAAACAAATCAAACTCTTTCGGAATTCACACACAGAAGCCAAACCACATAGGTTTTTCATGTAACGTCCTACCAATCACAAGATCACAATATAGAATTACACAAGAAAACCATCTACCATAAGCAAAAATAGAAGGATTTCATGGAATTCGATCTCCAAGAAATTCATATGCGAGTCATCATTGAAGACTACAAGCATTTAAAATTACAAAATAGAATCAAATCTATGTGAAAGAAGAAACTAGGAAAAACATCACACAGGCTGGCAAAAGTACTACACAATACTTCCAGATATGAAAAATATAGTCATTAAAATAGCAAATAACAGTAACATTACAAAGTCCCATCATCTTAGAAAGTCCCTAATCTTATAATTCTGTGGATGGGTCAAACAGCATATTAGACAAAGATGAAGAGAGAAATAGTGAAACTACAGATAGACCTGAATAAATTACTCAGAATATAGTGCAAAGAAGATGGAAATATAAAATAGAAGGCTAGAGACATAAAGTATATAATGAGAAAGCCTTAAAAGAGCCTTTTTTGGGGGGAGTGGAGAGAAGAATTTGAAAAGATAATTAAGAATTTTCTATAAGAAACATGTGAATCCTTAGATTAAGATTCCCAATGAGTCCCAAGCAGCATAAAGAGAAGTAAATCTACACCTAGGCACAGTTCAGAACACCCAAGAGATATAAAATGAGTCTAAAATTTCTTGTATTCACAATAGAATGAATGCTGGTACTTTTTCCTGAGATAGAGAACAATGAAAGAAGTCCAGAGTTTGGCTGGAAAGAACATGAACTTGATATGGGATATTTTACTTTGGGAAATCTCTGGGCTATCAAGGGTAGAAGCCAAGTACTCGCTTGTGGAAAAATCTTCTTTCACATTATTTGTCTAAGACAGGGTTTCCTAACCATTGCACTATTGACATTTTGGGCTGAATAATTCTTTGTTGTGGGAAGTTGTCTTGTGCATTGTAACATGTTTAGCAGCATCTCTGGTGTCTACCCACTAAATGCCAGTTAGCACTCCTCCTAATTGTGAAAAACAAAAACTAGATATCCCCTAGAATACAAAATCACCTCTAGTTGAGAACCACTGGTCTAACAGAAGATGGTGATTTGGTATATACAGTATCTACTGAGAAGCTACAGGTTTTTGGTTTTTTTTTGTTTGTTTGTTTGTTTGTTTTTTATGTTCTCATGGATACATTGAGATACTAACTCTCTTCCAAAGCCCTTCTTACCTCCAAAGCCCTTCTCTCTGATCTTGAGCCATAATGCACTTCATTTGACAGCTCTCCTGGCCTTCTTGGAGCTTTTCTGATCCATTAGCCCTGGAATAAATAAGGCACTGACTTTCATAGTCCCAAAGATTCCTCCCTGAATCTTTAAGTCCCTATATTTGAGCAGCAGAACAGTCATTCAGAATTAAATGGTTTTTGTAACTTGTAAAATACCTTAAATATACTACAATAACCATAAATATTATATTCTCTCAAGTTAAAAGGTCATTCAAAGATAACCTGACATTCGTGGTGATTTCAATGCTTAAGGGAAAAACCGGCTAATTGTCTCTTCCCCTTTCTTGAGGGTTGATTCTGTACATTGAAATAATGCAAAGCTTTGAATCCACTGAGGGCTTGGAGAGTAACCCTAAGTCTGCTTTTTGCTGTAAGGGGTAGTGTTTAGAGCAATGGCTTCCAAATTGACTGGATGTCTCAGAATCACCTGGAAGAGCTTTCTAAAAACAGAAACTATCCAGTTTCTACACTGAAAATTAGGTCCGGGGTGGGGTTCCAAAATCTGTATTGTTTTAAAAAAACTTCCCATGCATACTGCTAGGTTTCAGAACTACTTTAAAGGATGGACATCCCTACTCAGGTGAATAACTATTCAGCTTCATCACTGACATGGCCCTTTTCTGTGTTGTAAGTTAGAGTTGTTGTTAAAGATGTCAGCATATTCCTAAATAATTCATGGTTCAAAGAGAGTATCAAATATAGAAACTTCAAACTGCAAGTATAGAAACAGAATAGAAAGTCTAGAAAAAGACCAACAAAATACACTCAACTGATTTTCAACAAAGGCACCAAAATAATTCCATAGGGAATGGACAGTCTTTTCTGCAAATGGTGTTGGAACAACTGGATATCCAAATGGGGAAAATAAAAATGAACCCTGACTTCTCCTTCATACCAATTCATACCACTTCATACCAAACATAAAAATTAATTTGGGAAGAATGATGGGATCAAGCACAAAACTATAAAGCTGTAAGAAGAAAATTAATTTACAATATTTAGATAGGTAAGGATTTCTTAAGTAAAACACAAAAAGCAAAGATCTTCTATTCTTCAAAAGACACTGTAAAAAGGATAGAAGACAAACTAGAAGAAAATATTTACAATACATAAATATGACAAACAGCTTATATCCAGAATATGTGGAGAACGCTTACAACTCAAATAACAAAGAAAACAGACAACCCAATTTTTTAATGGACAAAAGGACTGAACTAACCTTTCACCCCACAAAAGTATATGAATGGCCAATAAGCACTCAAAAAGATGTTCAATATCATTATCCATCAAGAAAATACAAATTTAAAACACATGATATGCTACTTTGTACCCAATAAAGTTACTAAAACTTAAAAGACTGACAATACCAATTATTAATATCGATGTGGAATAAGTGGAAATCTCATGCATTTCTGTATGTAATACATATGGTACAAACACTAGAAAACATTTTGGCAGTTTCTGATAAAATTAACCATACCCCTTGGCCCAGAAATTCCAGTAAATATGCACCCCCCAAAAATGAAAACATGTCCACAGAAAGATTTTTAAAGGAATTCCTATAGCAACTTTATGCATAATAGCCAAAAAACTGGAAACAACCCAAAAGTTCATCTAGAAACAGGGTAACAAATTGTGGTATAGTCATACCATGGAATGCTGCTCAGCAATTTAAGAAAAAAAAAGAACGAACTGCTGATATAAGCAACACTATGGATTAACCTCAAAATCACTTTGCTGAGGGAAAGAAGCCAGACACAAAAGAGCCCATACTATAAGATTTCATATACACAAAGCCCAATAATCAATGAAATGAATCAGTAGTGACAGAAATCAGCAGCAGTTGTCCATGAGGATTTGGAACTGACTGGAAGGTGATGGGAGAGAACATCTGGGGTAGTGAAAGTTTCTGTGTCTTGGGTGGTGTGTTGGTTACACAGACACATGTATTTGTCAAAACTCACCAAACTGTACAATTAACATATGTGCATTTCACTCTGTATACATTTTACTTCATTAAAAAACTAATCTAATTGTACCCTTAAGATATGTGTATTTTATTGCTTGTAAACTATACTTATTTGTTTAAAAAGCTTAAAAATGCAGTTACAGGCTATTAAATCTATAAATACAGCAAAATCTACAAATCAAAACTGATATGAGGACAAATACATTCAGAAGAAATTTTACAGTCTTAAATATATTCATTTTAAAAACAGAAAATCAAAATGAATTTGAAAAATGGCAAAAAAACAAGATGAGAAACCTAAGATATCAAGAGAAATTATTAGAAAATAAAAATAGATTTTATAAATACATCCAAGAGCTAATTTCTTTGCAAATATCAATAAAATGGACAAACCTCTTACATATTTAAACAACAGAAAACACATTCAAAACATTAAAAGCACGAATTAGGCTTTATTCATAGATATAGAAGTATGTTACAATGGTGTAAGAAATTTAAACACAGTAACCTAAGCTAAAAATTCTGAAAATAAGGATAAGACACGTGATTTTCTAAAAACACATAAACTTACAGAAAAGACTTGAGAAAATAGTTCATCTGGATGTCAATAATCGCGGGAGAAGTTGAAATTTTTGCCTAAGAAATAACTCCAAAAGCAGTACCATGTCCAGACAATTTTACAAGTGAGTCCTATTGAAGCTTCAAGGAAAGATAATTAACATGCAATTTAAGTTGTTCCAGAGCAGAGAAAAAGATGGCACACTTCCAATTCATTTTCCCAAACCACCAATACTCTAATACCAAAGCCCACACATAAATACAGCACAAAAAAGGAAATCACAAACTAATCTCACTATTAATATAAATAACATGCTAATCCACTAGCATGTTAAAAACACCAGTCAATTAATTAGTCACATCAATACCCCTGAAGATTAAAATTAATTATTTCAATAATTGCAAAGATTAAAAATAATTAAACTGAAAGCAATATTAAAATAAATACAAAAGCCTCCTGAAAATAGAAGAAAACTTCCTTAATCTAACAGAAAATAGTTATTGCATATTGATAGCCAATATTATGGTTAATGATAAAATATAGAGTGTAGTCTCATTAAATTCAGGAAGAAGAGCAGTGTGTTCATTACTCTTTTGCATTTTTCTGTAAGTTATAGCCAATGTAATAAAGGACAATAATTTTTTAATTGATTATTTTTTTAATTAATTATTATGGATACATAATAGTTATACACATTTATACAGTACATGTGACACACTGATACAAGCATACAATGTCTAATGATCAAATCAGGATAATTGGGATATCTATCACCTCAAGTATTTATCATTTCTTTGTGTTAGAAACATTCCAATTTCACTCGTTCAGTTATTTTAAAATGTACAATAAATTATTGTTAAATGGGGACAAATGTCTCTCTGTTTTCAAGTGATTCTTCTCTATATGGAAAAACCTGAGTAAATAAAATGAAAATGTACTAGTAGAAGTCAGTAAGATAACTAGTTTAAAAAGATACAAAAGTCAGCAACATAGATATAGATATTGACATCAGTACAGATAATAGATATAGACATAGATCTCAACGGTAATCACTTAAGAAATTTAACAGGAAAAAAGTTCCATCTTAAACAATAATCAGAAACATGCAATACATAAGAAACATCCTAACAAGAGATGCAAAACGTCTTATATAATGAAAACTACCAAACTTCACTGAGGCCCAAAAAAGACTATCTGTTTATTAGTACGTTTAATAACATAAACATAAAGCAATTTAAATGAAGATACCAATGAAATGCTTAAGAAGTAAACTCAATTATTTCAATGTTCATGTGAAAGAATAAACAAGTTATAACTGACATAAATTATTTTAAAAGATGCTTAATAGCATAATAAAATATGTGGAATATCTTTGTATTTTACCAAATACAGTTGTTCATTGCTTAATAACAAAGATATACTCTGAGAAATGCATCATTAAGCAATTTTGTTGTTGTACAAGAGTGTACTTACACAAACCTAGATGGCATAGCCTACCACACACCTAGGCTATATGATATTGCCTATTGCTCCTAGGCTACAAACCTGTACAGCATTTATACTGTTTTTATACTATATTTATACAGTATTGAATACTGTAGGCAACTGTAACACAATGATAAATATTTGTGTATTTAAACATATCGAAATATAGAAAAAGTACAGTAAAAATATAATATAAAAGATAAACAATGGTACCCCTGTATAGAATACTTACCACAAATGGAGCTTGCAGGGCTGGCAGTTGCTCTGACTGAGTCAGTGAGTGGTGAGTAAATGGGAAGGCCTAGGATATTACATGCACTATGATAGAGTTTATAAACATTTGCACTTGCTGTACAAAAACACTTTTTCTTTATATCTTTATTCTATAAGCTTTCTGCTAATTTTAAATTCTTTTTCTTTCTTAATTTTGCTAAAAATTAAGACACAAACACACACATTACTCTAGGCCTACACAGGGTCAGGATCATCAATATCACTGTCTTCCACCTTCACATCCTATCAGACGGTGAGCTGCTCAGCGGCAGTAACATGGGGGGGTCATCTCCTATACTAACAATGCCCTCTTCTGGAATACCTCCTGCAGGACCTGCCTGAGGCTGTTTTAATAAGTAGAAAAAGTACATGCTGAAATAACGATAAAAAAGTATCATATAGTAAATACATAAACCAGTAACATAATCGTTTATTATCATTATCAATAATGTACCATACATAATTACATATGTTATACTTTTATATGACTGGTAGTACAGGTTTGTTGACACCAGCATCAGCACAAAGACATAAGTAATATTACATTACAATGTTATGATGGCTACTACATCACTAGGCAATAGGAATTTTTCAGCTCCATTATAATCTTACGAGACCGCCATCATATATATGGTCCATTGATCATCAAAACATCATTATGCAGCAGCTGACTATCAAAATATACTATAAAGACACACATATTAGAGTAATTGGGTATTGTAACAGGGATAAAAAATCAAGAATCAGAACAAATTATATATAACAACTACTTCTACGATTAAAAAACAAAACAAAACAAAAAATGTCGAGGAGGTGGAACAAAATGGCCAAATGGAAGCCTCCTGTGATCCTCCCCACTGCAGGAACAACAAATTGAACAACTATCCATACAATAAAGAACCTAAAGAACCAAAAATCAGGTGAGGGATATCACAGTACCTGGTTTTGTTCGTTTATTTGTTTGTTTTTTTGAGACGGAGTCTCGCTCTGTCTCCCAGGCTGGAGTGCAGTGGCGCGATCTCAGCTCACTGCAATCTCCGCCTCCCAGATTCAGCCACTCTCCTGCCTCAGCCTCCCAAGTAGCTGGGACTACAGGCGCCTGCCACCACGCCCAGCTAATTTTTTTGTATTTTTAGTAGAGACGAGGTTTAACCATGTTGGCCAGGATGGTCTTGATCTCCTGACCTTGTGATCCACCCGCCTCGGCCTCCCAAAGTGCTGGGATTACAGGCGGGAGCCACTGCACCCCTCCCACAGTATCTGGTTTTAACATCATATTAAGGAAAGAGAAACTGAAGAGGGTAGGAAAGACAGTCTTGAATTGCCTACACCACCCTTTCCCCAGTAGCAGTGGCATGGGATGGAGAGAAAAATCTGTGCGCTTGGGGGAGGGAGAGCACAGTGATTGTGGGACATGGCATTGGAACTAAGTCCTGCCCTGTCACAGAGGAAAGCAACGTAGGACAGAACAGCTGGCACCCACAGAGGGAGCATTTAGACCAGCCCTACCAAGAGGCAAATTGTCCATACCAGAAGTAAGGACCTGAGTTCCAGCAAGACCCACCAACATGGGCTAAAAAGCTCTGGGGTGGGCTCCTAAATTAATTTGAAAGGCAGTCTAAGCCACAAGGATTGCAACTCCTGGGCAAGTCCTGGTGCTATGCCAGGCTTGGAGCCAGCTGACTTGGGTTACACATGACCAAGTGAGATACCAGCTGCTGTGCCCAGGACAGGGCTTGTGTCATCTGTCTCCCAACCCCAAGCAGTGCAGCTTGCAGCTCCAGGAGAGACTTCTTCCCTGTGCTCAAGGAGAGGAGAGGGACAAGTAAAGAGGACTTTGTCTTGCAACTTGGAAACCAGATGAACCACAGTGGGATAGGGCACCAGGCAGAATCCTACAGCCCCCATTCCAGGTCCCAGCTCCCAGACATTTGTAAACACACTCTGGGGAATAAGGGAACCCCTTGTGTTAAAGTGAAAGACCTAGTCCTGGCGAAATTCATCACCTGCTAACTAAAGAGCCCTTGGGCCCTGAATAAGCTAATAGTAGCCAGGCAGTACTCACTTCAGGCCTTGGGTAAGACTCAGAGCAATGCTGGCTGCAGGTGTGACCCAGCACATTCTCAGATGTGGTGGCTCTAGGAAGACACTGCTTCTGCTTGAGGAAAGAAGGAAGACTAAAGGGAACTCTGTCTTGCAGCTTGGGTACCAACCTGGTAACAGTGGGGCAGAGCACCAAGTGGGCTCCTGGGGTAGGGGCGGCCATGAGGAGAGACCCTTCTGCTTGAGGAAAGAGTGGAGAAAACTTTTGTCTCGTGGCTTGGGTCCAGTTCAGCCACAGTAGAATAGAGCACTAAGGTTCTCAACTATAGTCCCTGGTCCCTGAATGGCATCTCTGGACCCACCAGCAGCCAGAGAGAACTCACCGCCCTGTAAGGAAGGACATAAGCCTGGCTGGATTTCCCACCTGCTGACTGTAGAAGCTCTTGAGCCTTGAGTGAACATAGGCAGTAGCCAGGGAGTGGTCAATGCAGGCCGTGGGTGAGACCCAGTGCTGTGCTGGTTTCAGGTCTGATCCAGCACTGTCCCACTGGTGGTGGCCACAGGTGTGCTTGTGTCACTCCTTCTCCAGCTCCAGGCAACTCAGCATAAAGACAGAGATTTTTGTTTGTTTGGGGGAAAGTAAAGAAAGAGAACAAAAATGTCTGCCTGGCAATCCAGAGAATTCTACCAGATCTCACCCAAAACCACCAAGGTGGTACCTCTGAGTCTACAAGAGCCACAGCATTACTGCATTTAGGGTGTGCCCTAAAGCCAATATGGCTGCAGTGACCAAAGACATCACAACATCCAAGTTCCTCTGAGTACCTGGAAAGCCTTCCCAAGAAGGACAGGTGCACACAAGCCCAAACCGTGAAGACTACAATAAATACCTAACTCTTCAATGCCCAGACACTGAAGAACATCCACATGCATCAAGAACATTCAGGAAAACATTAACTTACTAAATAAACTAAATACACCGTAACAAATCCCAGAGAGGAAGAGATACGCGACCTTTCAGACAGAGAATTCAAAATAGCTGTTTTAAGGAAGCTCAACAAAATCCAAGATAACAGAGAAGAAAGTCAGAATCATATCAGATAAATTTAAAAAACAGATTGAAATAATTAAAAAGAATCTAGCAGAAATTCTGAAGCTGAAAAAGGCAATTGGTCTATTGAAGAATGCATCATAGTCTCTCAGTAGCAAAATGATCAACAAGAAAGAATTAGTTAAGTTTGAATACAGGCTATTTGAAAATACACAGTCGGGGAGACAAAAGAAAAAAAAAATAAAAAAGAAGAAGGTATGCCTACAAGATCTAGAGTCTCAAAAGAGCAAATCTAAGAGGTATTAACCTTAAAAAGGAGGTGGATAAAGAGATAGGGGTAGAAAGTTTATTCAAAGGGATAATTACAAAGAACTTCCCAAACCTAGGGAATATATCAATATTCAAGTACAAAAAGGTTATAGGATACCAACCAGATTTAATCCAAAGAAGACTACCTAAGGCATTTAATAATCAAACTCCCAAAGGTCAAGGATTTATAAATGATCCTAAAAGCAGCAAGAGAAAAGAAACAAATAACATATTATGGCGCTCTAATATGTCTAGCAGCAGACTTCTCAGTGGAAACCCTACAGGCCAAGAGTCAGTGGCATGACATATTCAAAGTGCTGAAGGAAAAAACTTTCACCATTGAATAGTCTATCCAGCAAAAATATCCTTCAAATATGAAGGAGAAACTAATACTTTTCCGAACAAAAGCTGAAGGATTTCATCAATATCAGATCTTTTCTATAAGAAATGATAAAGGTAGTTCTTCAGTCTGAAAAAAAGGAGGTAAATGAGCAATATGAAATCATGTGAAGGTATTCACTAATAATAGTAAAAACACACACACACAAAACAGAATATTATAACACCATAATTGTAGTGTGTAAACTATATCATGAGTAGAAAGACTAAATGGTGAACAAATAAAAAATAATAACTACAACTTTTCAAGACAGAGACAGTATAAGATATAAATAAAAACAATAAAAAGTTAAAAAGCAAGGAGATAAAGTGTAGTATTCACATTAGTTTAATCTTTGCTTGCTATTTTGTTGTTTGCACAATCAGTGTTAAGTTGTCATGGGTTCAAAATGATGGGTTATAAGATATTATTTGAAAGCCTCACAGTAACAAATCAAAAATCATACAACAGATATACAAAATAAAAAGCAAGAAGTTAAAACATACCACCTGAGAAAATCACCTTCACTAAAAGGAAGACAGAAAGAAGGAAAAGAAGGAAGAGAAGACCAGAAAGCAACCAGAAAACAAATAACAAAATGGCAGGAGTAAGCCCTTGCTTATCAATAATAACATACAACCAGAAAACAAATAACAAAATGGCAGGAGTAAGCCCTTGCTTATCAATAATAACATTGAATGTAAATGAACTAAACTCTTCAATCAAAAGTAACAGAGTGGCTGAAAGGATAAAAATAAAAAGATCAAATAATGTGTTGCCTACAAGAAACACACTTCACCATAAGACATACATAGACTGAAAATAAAGGGATGGAAAAGGACATTTCATGCTAATGAAAACCAAAAAAGTTTGTAAGTATGAATAGCTACACTTAAATCAGACAAAACAGATTTCAAGACAAAAACTATAAAAAGAGACAAAGAAGGGCATTATATAAGATGGTCAATTCAGAAAGAGGATATAACAATTGTGAATATACATGTACTCAACATTAGAGCACCCAGATATGTAAAACAAATATTATTAGAGCTAAAGAGAGAAAAACATCCCAATACAATAATAGTTGGAAAATTTAACACCCCAATTTCAGCATTGGACAGATCATCCAGACAGAAAATCAACAAAGAAACATTGGGCTTAATCTGCACTATAGATCAAATTGACCTAATAGATATTTAGAGAACATTTCATCCAATGCCTGCAGAAAACACATTCTTCTCAGCACATGGATAATTCTCAAGGATGAACCATATGTTAGGCCACAGAAAAGCCTTTAAAGATTTTTTAAAAACTGAAATTATATCAAGTATCTTTCTGAAAACAATGGAATAAAACTACAAATCGATAATGAGGGATTTTTGGAAACTATACAAATACATGAAAATTAAACAATATGCTCTTAAATAATAAAGATCAGAGCAGAAATAAAATTCAAACAAAAAATACAAAATATCAACAAAATGGAAAGTTGATGTTTTTAAAAGATAAACAAAATTGACAAACCTTTGGCTCAACTAAGAAAAGAAGAAAGCAGACCCAAATAAATAAAGAAGAAAAAGGAGACATTAAAACCAAAACTACACAAATTCAAAGGATCATTAGAGGGTACTATGAGCAACCACATGCCAACAAATTGGAAAAGCTAGAAGTAATTGATAAATTCATAGACACATAAAACCTCCCAATATTAAGCCATGAATAAATCCAAAATCTGAACAGGCCAATAACAAGTAATAACATTGAAGCCATAATAAAAAGGCTCCCAGCACAGAAAAGCCCAGGACTTCATGGCTTCATTGCTGAAGTCTCCCAAACGTTTAAAGAATGAATAGCAATCTTACTCATACTACTCCAAAAAATAAAGAAGGTGAGAACACTTCCAAACTCATTCTATGAAGGCCGTTTTACCCTGACACCAAAACCAGACAATACTATATCAAAAAAGGAAAACTAAAGGTCAATATCACTGACAAACATTGATGGAAAAATTCTCAAGAAAATACTACCAAACCAAATTCAACAACACATTAAAATGATCTTTCATCATGGCCAAGTGGGATTTATTCCAGGCATGCTAGGATGGCCCAATATATGCAAATCAATGTGATACATCATATCACATACAAAAACCATATGATCACGTCAATTAATGCTAAAAAAGCATTTGATAAAATTCAACATCCCTTCATGATAAAAACCCTTAAAAAAACTGGGTATAGAAGGAATAGACCTCAACACAATAAAAGTAACGTGCCACAGACCCATAGCTAGTATCATATTGAATGGAGAAAAATCTTAAAGCCTGTTCTCTAAGATCTGGAACAAAACAAGCATGCCCAGTTTTACAACTGTTGTCCAGCATAGGATGGGAAGCCCTAGTTAGTGCAATCAGACAAGAGAAACAAATAAAAGCCATCCAAACTGGAAAGGAAATTTTATGGCAATTAGAAAAGAAGAAGTCAAATTGTCCTTGTTTGCAGATGACATGAGCTTGTATTTGGAAAAACCTAAAGACTCCACCAAATAACTATTAGAACTGATAAGAAAATTCAGTAAACTTGCAGGATACAAAATCAACATACAAAAATCAGTAGCATCTCTATATACCAACAGTGAACAATCTGAAAAAGAAATCAAGGAAGTAATTCAATTTATAATAGTTAAAATAAAATTAAATACCTAGGAACAAATTTAACCAAAGAATTGAAAGCTCTCTATCATGAAAACTATAAAACACCGATGCAAGAAATTTTTTTCACACAAAAAGGAAAGATATTCCATATTCATTGATTGGTAAAATCAATATTGTTAAATTGTCCATACTGCCCAAAGCAATCTTCAGATTCAATGCAATTTCTATCAAAATACCAATAACATTCTTAACAGAAATAGAAAAAAAACCTAAAATGTATATAGGACCACAAAAAAGACCCAGAAGAGCCAAAGCTATCATGAGCAAAAATAACAGAAGTGGAGAAATCACATTGCCTGACTTCAAGCTATACTACAGAGCTCTTGTAAACAAGACAGCATAGTACTGGCATAACAAGAAACACACAGACCAATAGAACAGAATAGAGAACCCAGAAACAAATCCATACGTCTACAATGAACTCATTTTTGACAAAGGTACCAAGAACATACATTGGGGAAAGGACAGTCTCTTCAATAAATGATGCTGAGAAAACTGGCTATCCATATGCAGAAAAATGAAACCACCCCTATCTCTCACCATAAACAAGCATCAAATCAAAATGGATTAAACACTTAAATCTAAGACCGCGAACTATGAAACGACTAGAAGAAAACACTGGGGAAACTTTCTAGGACATTGGAGTAGTCAAGGATTTCTTGACTATAATACGTAATCACAGGCAACCAAAGCAAAAATGGACAAATGGGATCATATCAAATTATAAAGCCTCTGTACAGCAAAGGAAACAATCCACAAAGTGAAGAGATAACTCACAGAATGGGAGAAAATATTTGCAACCTACTCATCTGACAAGGGATTAGTAACCAGAAAATGTAAGGAGCTCAAACAACTCTATAAGAAAATATCTAATAATCCAATTTTAAAGTGGGCAAAAGATTTGAACAGACATCTCTACAAAGAAGACATACAAATGGCAAACAGTTATATAAAAACATGCTCAACCTTATTGATCATTAGAGAAATGCAAACCAAAACTACAATGAGATATCATCTTACCCCAGTTATAATAAAATGGCTTTTATCCAAAACACAGGCAATAACAAATGCTGGTGAGAATGTGGAGAAAAAGGAACCCTTGTACACATTGGTGGGAATGTAAATTAGTACAACCACTATGAAGAACAGTTTGGTAGTTCCTCGAAAAAACAAAAATAGAACTATCATACAATCCAGCAATTCCACTGCTAAGTATATACCCCCCAAAAAGGAAATCAGTATATTAAAGAGAAATCTGCACTCCCATGTTTATCGCAGCATAATAGCCAAAAGTTAGGATCAGCCTAAGTGTCCATCAACAGATGAATGGGTAAAGAAAATGTAGTACATATACACAATGGAGTACTATTTAGTCATAAAAAAGAATGAGGTCCTGTCATTTGCAACAACATGAATGGAACTGGAGGTCATCATGTTAAGTGAAATAAGCCAGGCACAGAAAGAAAAACTTCACATGTTCTCACTTGTGGGAGCTAAAAACTTAAAACAATTGAACTCATGGAGATAGAAAGAAGGATGGTTACCAGACACTGGGAAGGGTAGTATGTTTGGGAAGTGGGGATGATTAATGAGTATAAAAATATAGTGGATAAACAAGATTTATTATTTGATAGCACAACAGGGTGACTATAGTCAACAATAACGTATTGTACATTTAAAAATAACTAGAATGACCAGGTGTGGTGGCTCATGCCTGCAATCCCAACACTTTGGGAGGCCAAGGTGGGAGGATCACTTGAGGTCAGGAGTTCGAGACCAGCCTGGTCAACACAGTGAAGCCCCGTCTCTACTTTAAAAAAAAAAAAAAAAGACAAAAATCAGCCAGGCGTGATGGTGGGCACCTGCAATCCCAGCTATTCGGGAAGCTGAGGCAGGAGAATTGCTTGAACCTGGGAGGCGGAGGCTGCAGTGAGCCAAGATCATGCCACTACACTCCAGCCTGGGCAACAGTGTAAGACTGTCTCAAAAAATAAAAATAACTGGAAATACATAATTGAATGGTTTATAACACAAGGAAAGGATAAATGCTTGAGGTGCTGGATACCCCTTTTACCCTGACGTGTTTAATACACATCATATGTCCATATCAAAACATCTCATATACCCCATAAATATATACACCTATTATGTGACCACAAAAATTTGAAATTTTAAAAAATATCATTTTGAATCAAAACTCTCTGGGAGGAGGAGGAAGAGTTATTCCCATTTATCAAAAAAGGACACTAAGGATCAAAGTGATAAATTAACTTGCTCTAAGTCACCCAGTTAGCACCCAGCTAGAAAATATTATTAACAGTGACTATGTCTTGGAGATGGAATTATGAATTATTATTTTTCTGCTTTTTTTATCATTCTATAAAGAGAAATAAGAATATTTTTGAAATACTAAAGTGATATAAATTTCATTTCCCATATGTCATGTTATCCTGCAAGTCCCACCTACCTGATCAACAATATTCATCATTTCAGGTGGAAAGAGAAGTGTTGCTCAGTTTACATGTTCAAACCAGAATTCTAGCCCGCAGAAACAGAAAAGACGTGAAAGCTAACTTGGTTTGCTTTTTAAGGAGAATAAAGGGGGTTTCTAATATCCCTTCATATATTGTAGATCATAAATCAAGAAAGTCAAGTCTGGCCAACTTGACCAGAATCTTACAAAAAGCCAAGGAGTAGACAACAAAAAAGATATGGCATTCCCACTACCTAGAGAGGAAAAGTGGAAAGCCCTTTGGGCACTGGGAAAACAAGCCCAGAGAGGAGAAAGAAAAAGAGAGGGAGAGAGCACAGGCAGTCATCAAAGAGGTCCTCAATTCTACCCTCCACATCCAAAACTTAGGGAAAGTACAGTAAAAATACCCCAGATAGTTTAAGGCGATGCCAAAACTAAAGGGGGGACTTGAATTTCACTTTCCATTTGGAATTTCGATAACAGAATAACTTGCAGGATATATGATTCCATTAGTCAAGTGGAAAGGACGGCAGAGTTGAACAACACAAAGTGATAAGGGAGGGATATGGAAGAGGAGTGCTGCTGAGTCACATTAGGTCATCGGCATCAGTAGGAGCCCAGTGGGGGCTCAGTCATTAGTGAGACATGATGGAGAACTTTCCCAAGTTCTCCATGGAAGAGCAACCATCTTCCATTTCCCTTGACTGGAAAACAGGCCACAAGTTACAAAACCCATAAAAGCATCAATGGTAGAGGCAGAAAGAATAGCATCAGACACTCAAAGGTGAGGTAGCATGAGTTACACATCAGCCAGGGTTCCGTGGGAACCAGCAGAGGATGAGTCCTCTTGGGATGGAACTCCTACTATCACGAGGTGATGCAAGCTTCTTTCTCTGCCCAGAGACCAATCAGGGAAAGAGAAGAAGGAAGGGAGTGTGATCACAGCGGTAGGGCAGGGAGAGGAATCCTCTAAGACTTTCCATTTTACTCACAAAAGAAAAGTGGGAGTCATTGGAAAGACACCCTCTTAAACCATAAGAGACTATAGCCTGGGATGGGAAGTTTTACTTTTTCCCTAACACCATCAACAACAGGAACAATATTAAGCCAGACACAGAGAAGTTAGAAACCTATATATCTGAGTTTCAGTTGATCAATTTTAACTCTGTTATGCGTTTTTCCTAAGAACAGCGACCATGTGTTTAGTACTAAGATGTGCCAGGCACTGGGCTTAAGGCCTTGCATTTATACAACAATCTCCTAAGGCAGGTGCTATTATTAACCTTGGACAAAAGAGCAAACGGTGCTTTAGAAAACTTATGTAAATTTGATCAAGATTAGACAGCAAATAAGTGACAGAGCTAAGATTTGAACCCAACGCCAGAATCCTCTCACTCTAACCACTATGTAATACTACCTATATGTTATTATTATACTCATTTTTCAGATGTTTAAAGAGTCCAAATGAGTGACCCAAACAGCGAGTGGCAGAGCTGGGGTTTAAACCAAAGCAGTCTGGCTCAAGATATGTCAGTTGCTATTTCTTGAACAATTTAAGTATTTTCAACAAATCTATTTACTGAAATTGTAAAATCTTACTGTTGCTTTCATAACTTATGTTTATAAGGAATATACAAACTATAGATTAAGGTGTTAGTAAATGAAAAATGAAAAGCAAAGAGAATATAAAGTAAGTTTGGCAAGGTTTCCTAAGTAGAAACTTTATGAATCACAAGCTCTAGGAAGTGAAGGAGGAGTAGAATTATTAGTAGCTGGATGCTGGGAGTAGTGGGAGGAACCTAATTGTTGTAATCCAATGATGAGCAATTACAACTAATAACTGGCTGAAAAAAAATCTCTGTGGATTGTACATTCTCAGATCTCTCAAGGCAACCACACCTCCTACTGGAACAAAGCTTCTTACAGAATGACACACATACAGAGTAGAGTAGTGTTGGACAGCCAAAGTCTTAGTGTACTCAGATTCAAAATACAGTGGTGGAAGGCATGGGATTGACAGATTAGACAATGTGATAGTAGTTGACGGCATTATAGGGCTAAGGTGGCCATGCAAGACCTTAGTAGTTGCAGCTGTATTAACTAAGGCACCTTGCGCCTGCTTTCAAACAGGGATGAATAACTGAAGAAACATAATTGGCTGTTATGCAGGGAGGGAGAAAGAGGATATGTAAATGTTGAAAGTATAGTTAAAACTAATGAAAAATATGCTCTAAATCCCAAATAAAAAATCATGTTGGGATTGCTTTGTCTGTAAAGAGGAAATCGCCTAGGAATTTTTTCTGAAATTCTTTCGTAAGTACTTAGGGTAACATTGAGACTGAACAGATAGTTCTAGTTGCTTAACTCAGTTTGTTAAACTGCAGTTTTGACAAGGCCAGTGTCTTGAATATGGAGCCCAGGTCAGCCAACTGCCTTGTTTTGGAGCTCACAGCTGCATTCCTAACCTCAGCCTCAATGCTGAGGAGCCTATACACTGCTGTGTTTTGTATTTGGATTTACAATAAGCTGTGAACTACTTAAGAGCAGGAAATATATTTTTTTCATCTCTGTATCCTCTCAACCTTGCATAGCTACTGACACAGTACAGGCACTCAATAAATGTGTGCGTGCCAGCCACCACTTGTTCAGGAGCACAAAATGAGAGACTTTAATCCATCTTTTGTACATTTCAGTTGAAAGATGGATTAAAGCGTCTTTCAATTTGTGTGTGGCTATTCTTAATGGTACCTGTGCTATGTTCCTTCAATGCCGAGGTAGGAGGAAAAAATGGTTGAATCTTTCGCTACAGTTACTTGCAAGTGTATAGGAAGGGTGGTATATAAACATAGTGGTGTTGAATATTGCTTATGAGGGGTATTTATTTTACCGGAGAGTGAAAAAGTGAATGAAAAGTACACAATTGAGATGAAGTCCTCAGTTCCCTTTAGAAGGGAGATAGATTTCAAAAATTTGCCAGCAGACAGAATTAAACGCCCATCAATGACCATTTGAAAAGGAAACTGAATTACTACCTGGGAGACTTCTACACTGCACCAGTAGATTTACTACTTCCCAAAGGTTTTTAAATGACATGTCTTCTAACTTAACTTTAAAATTCAAGTTTAATTTTATGAATTTCCTTAAATGTGATCTATGTTGTTGTTCTCACCTGGTGTCATTCACCTTTTAGATCTGTATTTTTTATTTTTAAAATTTCACTTCCTTTTTCACAAAAAAACCATTAAAAATATCTGCCCTCTTCACATGTTCTAAGGAAAGTGCTATCATTGCCATTTTAATTCATCTGAGCTGGTGTACTGCTCTTTTTAGGCAACAGTGCTCTAAATTAAATTATCTTACGTGTTTTAAAACCTTACCCAAATCTGAGATGGGTTCCTTCTCTGTGCTAGGCTTACTTTGAAACCCGTTAGACAATGAGATAGAAATTTCAGGACACCAAGACACAAAAGACCAATCAAAGCTCTCTGATCATTCTTCTCAGGCAACAGTAAGTAACATTCAAATATTACATCACAGTTTTAAGCCTTCTGTCAAAAGTGGGAAACCTTCACCCCACCGCCCCACACTAAGCTAGGAACTCACCTGGTCCTGAGAGTTAAATACCCAAGTTTTGTGGACACAACAGCACAAGGGTTCTGCCTCCTTTTATTCATCCCCTGGGATAGAAATAAAGGGACTTTAACAAACCCAGTCATAACTCTGGTATCTTGTTTGAGGCACGTCCCTCTCCGTCCCATGGTTGAAACATTAGAACAGCAGTCAAGCATCATCTCTAGAGAACCTAACAAATACTGCCTTCCCTTGTTTTAATAAATATAATTTATTTTCCTGAAAAGGAGCATACTGTTCTGAAGTAATTAAAAAGTCACAAATTAATTATCCTATTTTTTATTATGGTAATTGCAGAGGGATAGGATAGTGGGCTTCGGGCCCATAAAGGGTATTTACTAAAGGTCTCCCACAACAATAAAGTGAATACTTTAACCAATGGTTGCTGTATTAATTAGGATACTTTCAGTTGCTAATGGCAAAAACTTAAGTAAGTCAATTAGCTTAGGTAAGAAAGGTCATTATCACATGACTGGTAAATAAGGGATTCAAAATGACAGCTAGACTCACCTCTTACACAGTGTCATCAGAGCTCATCTCTCTCCATTTCTCAACTTTGCTTCTGGTTGTGCGCCAGCTTCCTTCTTCAGAAAAGCTTTCACATGCAGGAGGAAAGGTGGCTGCCCATGGACCAGATTCACGTCTTTTTAGCTTAGTAACCACAATAGGAAAGAAATAATTTTCTCCCCAACATTCATTTATCTATCCCAGAAAGAAATCTGTATGGGCCATGTGGGTACCCCTGAGCCAATCACTTGGCCAAGTAGACAGACGCATGTGTCTATAATGGTGGGATTATAGATAGGGCGAAGGCTAGACAGTTCCCTGAGCACGACTATATTTATATACCACCCTACTCATATAGTTGCAAGATTTAGCAGGTATATGGCCAATACAATCACACATTTTAAAGTGAAAGATGCTTTCCTTTGCAAAAAAAAAAGCTATTGTTTATTTTTCATCAATATTAAGTTTTTAAAAAATTATTATGGAACTAGATTACTTAAAAATCATGTATCTCAAGATGCAAGAAAAACATTCACATTCAGTGGAGAAGACATGGACTCCCATTTATCACTCTGAAGAGCTTCTCACTGAAAGATGAATTTGTTTTTTCTTTTGAGACAGGGTCTCACTCTGATGCCCAAGCTGAAGTGCAGTGGCACCATCTTGGCTCAGTGCAGGCTCGACCTCCAGTGCTCAGGTGATTCTCCTACCTCAGTCTCTGGAGTAGGTGGGACTACAGGTGCACACCACCATGCCTGGCTAATTTTTGTATTTTTTGTAGAGACAGGGTTTTGCCATGTTGCCCAGGCTAATCTAAAACTCCTGAGCTCAAGCAATCCACCCACCTCAGTCTTCCAAAGTGCTGGGATTACAGGTGTGAGCCACTGCATCTGGCCTAAAAGATGAATATGAATATATCACCCAAGAAATTGACCTGGTAGCGAGAGACAACCCAGTCATTGTCATCACCCTTTCCTATCAATGTTTTCATCTACAGGTCGAAAGGCCATTGAGAGTCTGCTCCTGAGAAGTTCAGACACCAAAGTGCAATGGAAAACATGAGAGATGTCCATTTGGAAGGAGAGGGACTTGGTAGCTTTTGTGGCTGTAATAACTCTCTGATCCTAAAGAATATTTTTTAAGTGCTCAATGTAAGTGTGACTGGTCCCTGGAATAGAACCATACATATAGCACTAAGAACATCCACCCTCCAGAAAATGTGATTGGAAAGGATGCTGCAATGTTTTGAATGTGCTTCGGCTAAATTACAAATACAGAAAATCACCAGGGACCATTCTCCATAGGTATTTACATGAATACCATAATCTCCCAGTTTTCCTTGCATCTCCCTAGCTGTTCCTTTTTGGTATCTACTGCTGGCACTTCTTCCTCTTCCTTGACCAAAACATAGTCTGACATTGCTCTGGCTTCCTTCTGGATCTTCTTGCCTTCTCCATCTAGAGACTTTCTTCGGGCAGTGGTATGGTTTGGATGTGTGTCCCCCTCCAAATTTCATGTTGAAAGGTGATCCCCAGTGTTGGAGATGAGGCCTAGTGGGTAATGTTTGGGTCATGGGTGTGGACTCCTCACAAATGGCTTGGTGTGCTCCCCACAGTAAGGAGTGAGTTATCTATTAGTTCACAGGAGAGCTGGTTATTTTAAAAAGCCTGACATCTCTCTTGCTCCTTCTCTCTCCATGTGACACATCTGCTCCCTCTTCACCTTCCACCATGATCATAAGCTTCCTGAACCCTTCACCAGAAGCGGATGTCCCCCTATGCTTCTTGTACAGCCTGCAGAACTGTGAACCAAATAAACCTCTTTTCCTTATAAATTACTCAGGCTTGGGTATTCCTTTATAGCAATGCAAAACAAACTAACACCGTGGGGTCTCATCCATTACCCTCCAATTGCCATCTCCCAGCTGTCCACTTTCAAATCTACATGCAAACTCCAGCCCTCTCTCCTAAGCTTCAAACTGCTGGATCTAACTGCCTACTAAACATCTCTGCATGGCTGTCTCTGTGTCCAAAATATTAACTCTTCCTTCCAATACCTCAGCTCCAACTGCTCTTCCTCCAATGTTCACCATCTCAGGAAATGATACCACCACCCAGCCCATTACTCAAGTCTGAAACCTGGGAGTCATCCTTGATTCCTTCTTCTCCCTCAGCAACTCCTTTCACATTTAAACAATCACAAGATCCTATTTCACTCCTAAATATTTCTCAAATGCTTAGTGACATAGATGTCCCTTCTCTATATGCCCACTAGTCCAACCTACCCTCATCCTTTGCCTAATTACCACAGTAGCTCCCCAAGTCCCTTAAAACCATTCTTGCCCCATCCTTCCACCAATCCATTCAGATCCAATTATACCAATCTCTGGCTTTAAAACGTTCAAAGGGTTTACAGCCCAGAGTGTCCAAAAGAAAGTATTGGGACTAATTGCCTCAGAATCCTATAGAGGAGCTTGTTAAAAGTATGGGCTCTTGAGCTGCACCAAACCCAAAGAATCAAAAGCTGTAGGAACAGGCTCAAGGCACTGAATTTTTAATCCTAAATCTTTATTAAGGCTTGCAGGCCCTCCATAATTTGACCTCTTGCAGTTCCAGGTTAGGGCATTTCACAATATTGTCCTATAGATGGCACTTTGTGCTTTTCCATGAGTCACACTCATGGCACTGGCTCCTGCTGGTCATACCACTGGTTAAATGTCTCATGACTGCCGGAACATAAACTCCAGAGGGAACAGAAGCATGCTGTCTTGTTTACCATTTGTCCCTGGCACCCAGGACAATGGGCACAACATCTGACATTCAATATTCATCGGCATTGCCAGAATAAAAGAGAACTTAATTTGAAGGGCTTTCTCCAAAGCAGGGTTGGTTAAACGTACCTAAAAATGCCTTCCTTTGATGAGATAGTGAACAAACCAAGAAACGGCTTGGATAACAATAATTGGAGTAAGTTAATTAGTGGCCTGAAGGAGAAAGTTTACTTTTCAAAGTTAAACTACATTTGGAGATTCTTCTCTAGTCTCCAGTGAGATCAAATGAACAGAAATATACTTTGGACCACATTCAAGGAGTTTCTGATTATAAGTACTGTAAGGGGTAAACCCCAACCCAAAAACATAAAAAAAGTAAAATTCTGGTATAAAAAGGGAGAGAAAGTGAAAGAGACCTCCTCTCCCTTTTCCTAGAGCATTTGCTTTAGAAAATTTCTAATTGTAACTTCTTTGAGATGTCTAGAAATCTTTTCAAAAGCTAAACAAACCTTCTTGCCAGCTTTACAACCAAGGAATGTCTCTCTCAAGGACTGGAAACCATCTCTTTGAAATGTAACATCAAGGAAGAGAGTGCCCCTATCTCCTAGACTCCATGAGAGTTAAGTATCTGGCTCCAAATTGTAACTATCTCTCCGTCACAGAGATATGAGAAGTACTGTCATTCCTTTGGGTAAAAGCAATTACCAAACACAAATGTCCACCCTCATTACCTGGTGAATCTAGGATGAACTATGTGCATGTGACAAATGGTGTTGCTACAACCTCTTTCTTACTTGGGGTGGGGGAGGGGACAGCAGATATAGCGGGAACTCTAGTCCATAGATATTTAGGTATGTTAAAGGTTTCCATGCAACACCGAGGGATGTGAAACTGTTTTACTAGTTACCACTCTTTGTTAAGATCACTCCCATCACCAAAGGCAAAGCAATACTTTACTTATCAAGAACTTTGTCCTTTTTAGCCAAACCAACTTACCATGCTCTAAGAAAAAGACAGGGGTTCATTTCCTTTTATACATAAGTAGGTAACAAAGGTAACCCAATACTTTCATGTTCTAGAATTTTATATAAACAGAATCATGGAGTGTTTACTCCTGGTCTGGGTTCATTCACTCAGCGTAAGTATTTGAAGTTTCACCCATGTTGCTGCACATGTCAGTAGTCCATTCCTTTTTCTTTTTCTTGCAATATCTTTATTATACTATTCATACACTTCTCCTCCCACAGAACTCCATCATTTCAGGTTTACTATTGAGTATTCTTTCCTTTTTTTGTGGAGGGTGGTGTCTTTCTTTGTACCCCCACCATGTTACTAAGGTATACCTGATCTAAATTATACATATTTGCAGTGTACATGTAATGTTTTGATATATGTATACATTGTGAAATGATTAAATTAAGCTATTTAATATATCCATCACCTCACATACTTATTTTTTTGTAGTGAGGGCATTAAATATCCAATATCTTAATAATTTTCAAGTACACAAAACATCATTAACTATAGTCACCATCTGCACAATAGATCTCCAGAGCGTTCTCATCTTATCTAATTGAAATTTGTACCCTTTCACCAACATCTCCCCATTCGTTTTGCCCGAAGTCCTTGACAACCACCATTCTACTCTCTGCTTCTACGAGTTTGACTTTTTGGATTCCACATATGAGTCCATTCCTTTTCATTGCTAAATAGCACTCCATTGTATAAATATACCACAATATATTTATCTAGTCACCTGTGGAAGGACATTTTGGTTGTTTCTAGTTTAGGGCTATTACAAATAAAGCTATGATAAACTTTTATGTGCAAGTCTTTGTCCTAGAAGTAGAATGATAGAGTCATATGGTAGATGTACATTTAATTTCATAATATAACTTAACAGCTTTAGGGGGCTTCTTTTGGTTATAAGCAATTACCTCTTCCACAACCAGTTCATTCTCCCCTCAATACCCCCTACCTCCATACACACACTATTAATATGGTTTAGCTTTGTGTCCCCACCCAAATCTCATCTCAAATTGTAATCCCAGGTGTTGGGCGAGGAACCTGGTGGGAGGTGATTGGATCATGGGGCAGTTTCCTCCATGCTGTTCTCGTGATAGTGAGTTCTCAAGAGATCTGATGGTTTTATAAGGGGCTCTTCCCTTTTGCTTTCACTCTCTCTTTCTCCTGCCACCTTGCGAAGAAAGTGCTTGCTTCCCCTTCGCCTTCCACCATGACTGTAAGTTTCCTGAGGCCTAACCCAGCCATGAGGAACTGTGAGTCAATTAAACAAACCTCTTTCCTTTATAAATTACCCAGTCTCAGGTATTCTTTATAGCAGTATGAAAATGGACTAACACAACTATTATGCTTTGTTTCAACGTAAATACATAAGAGGTTTAATTTTATAACTGGAGGAAGAGGATATATTTGTGGAGAGAGGAACAAAGGTAGAAAGAAGAGGAAGAAATGTTACAATGGGTCTCCTGAAGAGCTAATTTGACTGTACATGTTTATGTGTAATTAATTTGTAACATTATAGACAGATATGTATACAACTTCAAGTCAGGTTTTGCTTAAATGTGTATATCTTTTTATCAATATTTTAAAGCTATTACTACAGGTGGTCCTCACTGTGCACAGGTTCTGTACACCATTCTAATATGCAGAAATTTCAGTTACCATAGTTTATTTAACACCAGTCCCTCAACAACATGGTTCAAATTTCAGTTACCATGTGAATTAAATATGAGTAACTGCATAAAATATAAACTTCACTGCTAGCTCCTCAGTCCGCAAATCACCATGTAAGTAATAGATGGGCATCGTGATCAGTGACCAGTCACATCATTTCTTCCCGAGTCTGTTGGTGATTGGCTACTGTGTGTGTGTGTTATTCAGTTCAGGCAGAGATGCCCAAGGGCGTAGTTGTGTTACCTCCTGGTCTCCCAGTAATAAATCCAAGTGACATTTTACAAAATTGGATAACTGAAGGAGGGAATTCACCAAAAGATGAAAGTGCAGCAAGGAAACAAAAAGTGATTTCACTGGAAATGACATTCAAACTGAACATAAATGGGGTTACAGAAGAGAGAGCTAACCATGGGAATGTTGGCACTGCCACTGTTGGAAAGGCTCTAGATATGCAGCCCGAGGGACACCGAGAAGGCAAACTTACGGACATAAATGAGGAAAGCGGCTGTGGCAAAAAGGATGAAGATGCCCTAGAGGAACTGATGCCAGCAAAAAGTTCACATTAAGGCCAGGTGTGGTGGCTCATGCCTGTAATCCCAGCACTTTGGGAGGCCAAGGTGGGCAGATCACGAGGTCAGGAGTTCAAGACCAGCCTGGCCAACATGGCAAAACCCCGTCTCTACCAAAAATACAAAACTTAGCCGGGCATGGTGACACACACCTGTGATCCCAGCGACTAGAGAGGCTGAGGCAGAAGAATCACTTGAACCCAGGAGGCGGAGGTTGTAGTGAGCAGAGATCGCACAACTGCGCTCTAGCCTGGGCTACAGAGCGAGATTCCATCTCAAAAAAAAAATTTTTTAAAGGTCACAGGACAATCATAATCCTTCCCACTGATTATGAAGATTGCTTTGCATAGTTTTTGCTTGCATGGTCCTTGCTATCATGCAAAACGAGGACTGCCTCAACTCTTTTTTCCTCATTAAATAAAATACAAGTACCTGAAACGGTATCTGTCACACAGTAAGTACTCAATATATGTCACCTATTGTTTCAAAGACATTACCATTTTTCATCTTTATTGCAAAGCTTCTTTTTTTTATGTCTATACTTGCTGCTCCTATTTTGCTCCTTCCATTCTCTCTCGAAATCATTTCAATCAGGCTTTGTCCACATTCCTTCACCAGAACTGCTCTCATCAAAGTCATCAATCACTGCTGAATGTCTAAATCCAATGATAGCTGTAAGTCTTACTTGATACACTTGACAACAGCATTTAATTCAATTAATCAAGAAAGACTGACTTCTAAACACCAACCTCCCCTGGTTTCCTCCTACCTTATAGGCTGATCCTTTTCCATTTGCTTGCTAGTCACTACTCTCTCTGACACCTAAATGCCAGACATCTAAATGTCAGAGTGCCCTGGGGCTCAACCTTTGGACCTCTTCTCTAACTACAATTACTCCCTTGTTGACCTCATCCATTCTCATGATGTCAAATGCCATTCACATATAGATAGCCCCCAAATCTTTACCTCTAGGTCTGACCTTTCTTCTGAAATCCAAGCTTGTATGTCCAACTATCTATTCTACATCTCTCCTTACGGTGGCTACTAGACAACTGAAACTTAACTGTGCAAAAGCAAATTGATGATCCTTCCCAGACCTCTTCATCTTTCTTTATTTTTTTCTACTTCATAAAGGACACTTTAATTTATTGGAAACCTTGAATATTCAACTCTCTCTCTCTCTCGCCCCCATCCTTCCTGCCCTCCACCCCACCCCAGCCTTCTCTTCCAACCCAACACTCAAACACACACTTAAATCATCAGCATATTCTGTCAACCTCTGAGCTACTCCCATTTTAGAGGTAAAGAAACTGAGCCATGAAAAAGTTATTTACTGGTCTAAGGTCACAGAATTAATTTGCAGCAGAACTGAAATTGAAAACCAGGCAGCCTTGCTTTAGAGTTTTTAAATGGCAATTTCCTCAATTCTAGTCCTCAAGGATTCCAAAATATTGAGGTCTAATTTCCAAAATGCTTTTGATAAAGACAAAACTAAACAATTTCTAACATTTCTTCCAATGAAACAATTCAATAAGTAAATGTATACCTAATACAAAACATAGCTTTGTAAACCAAAGCATAGTCTATAATGAAGTTTTTCAGTTTTATAACCTCTGTGTTTGTATATATTATTCTTGAAAATTGAGATCTTTTTCTGTTTCTTAATTTGTTTTTTAAAAATTCACAGTGTATCACAACATTTTATCCATTATAACAGAATGCCCTAGCTAAAAGTAAATTCCAATTTTTTGGAAACCTTGAGGACTAGAAGTAAGGAAATTTGTTATTTAGAAACTACAGGTAGTTTTTATTCTTCTATAGAAATAGATGATTGAAATCACCTTAACACACTGATTATTGTGGCAAAAACACTCTTTTGTGTTGCAAAGATGAGGCAAAGAACTTGTTCTCAAAAAGGAAATGTTGAAAAAATGAAAAGCAATTTTCTCAGCAAGGAGGCAAGAAAACTGGATAAGCTTGATCTAATCTAATCTGATTTAATCACTATCCCAAGACTGACTTGGGGAAAGTGGTATTTGGGGAGACCCTCAGAAAAATCCTGACAACCTTCATCATCTAATAATATTTATTTTCTCAGAGAAAGAGATGAAATGAGTAGATTGTAATTGTTGTCTGTTATTATTCAGTTATACCAATGCCTATGTGTCTCTTTCCCAGATTTTATCCTTCAACATTGAAGGATGAAAAAAAATTGCACTTGAAAATCACTTGCTCAAAAACCTCTTTGAAGACTATACTGGCATTTTTATTAGAAACACATATTTAAAACAAAACAAACCCCCACTTCATTTCCCAAACAAGGAAAGCCAGTTATGATAGGATGACATCATGAACGCATATGTTTGCCATGAGAAGACAAGAAAAGTCTTCACTTGCTTCATTTGAAACAGTTGTCTGCCATTAGGTAGAACATTCAATGATGGAGATTAGTGCTTTTATAAAAGAGACCACAGAGAGCTAGTTCTTCCTTCCACTATGTGAGGACCAGCAAGAAGTGGGCCCGTGCCAGACACCAAATCTGACAGCACCTTAATCTTGGACTTCCCAGACTCTAGAACTGTGAGGAATAAATCTCTGTTGTTTATAACCCACCCGGTCTATGCTATTTTGTTATAGCAGCCTGCACAGACTAAGATATAGTCTCATCATTCTTTAGAACAAGCTTGTCCAATCCACAGCACGTGGGCCACATGAGACTCAGGATGGCTTTGAATGGGACCCAACACAAATACATAAACTTTCTTAAAACACTGTAAGATTTTTGGCGATTTTTTTTTTAGCTCATCAGCTATATTAGTGTTAGTGTATTTTATGTGTGGCCCAAAACAATTCTTCTTCTTTGAAAGCGGCCCAGGGAAGTCAAAAGATGAGACACTCCTGCTTTAGGACAATTAAAACAGTGGGAGAGGGCTAGACCAAGCCAACAAATACAACTCTGCAGTTTGTGCTCAGTATGTGTTTCATGTATTCTGTCTTCCAAGTCTAATGTGAGATTGCTTCAGCCCAGAGGAAGGTGTGCCTCCTTGCAATTTGCACACAGACTCTGTATATGCTAGAAGTAGCCATGGGGCTAGAGGCCAAATGTTGTTTAGCATCATCTTTTATTGGGAATCAAATTTATTAAACTCTTTGGTTTATCTTGATGCCCTGAATTCTCCAAATAATAGGGGATTAAAGGGATCAAAGTAATGCTAAGACCAGAAAGTGGGAGTTACTCCTAATTTTGGCAAACCTGTAAGATAAAGTATACACTACTTCTGGTGTTTTAGGGGGATTGGTTGCTTGGTTTTTTGCTTTTTGCTTTTATTCTATTTGGTCCCTAGGAAACATAACATTTCCTCAAAGGTATCATGCCCCAGTAATTTAGCTAAGATTTTCTATAGGCTGATTATCATATACGTCATTTACCAAGGCTAGCATTAATTACTGACAAGACGTTTGGAGGAGATAACCCAAGGTTCAATACCAACCAATGGGAAATGACCATTGGCAGCAGCTGCTCTGCTGCGTTGATTAAACGGGCTTTCTTGACTATATTAGAATGAGATGAGGACACGGGGGTTTTCTGTGCTTCTTGTTGTTTACACTTAATTTCCAGTGTTATTGTGTTATGTGGCCCAAATCAAGAGTTTATATATGGCTAATAAGGTCAAGTTTTATAAATGCTCCATAGATCTTTCAAGAATCCTTAGCCTTTAAATGAGGGTATATTATTAATTCTATTATTTATACCCTTAAATGTGTTTTTGCATACTTGATCTGTAAAAATCTACTAGTGTTTTTCAACAAATGGTGCTGGAAGAACAAAATACCCATATGCAAAAAGTGAACTTCAAATACCTCACACTATATACAAAAATTAACTCAAAATAGATTATAGACCTACAGTAAAACCTAAACCTATAAAACTTGTAGAGGAATAAAAAGATGAAATCTTTATGCCTTTGGCTGGGCAATGATTTCTTGGATATGACACCAAAAACCTGATCGATTAAAGACAAAAATGATAAATTGAACTTCATGAAAATGAAGACATTCTCTTAGAAAGGCACTGTTAAGAGAATGAAAATACAACCCAGGCTAGGAGAAAAGATTTGCCAATCACAAATCTTATAAAGGACTGGAATCCAGAATATAAAAACTTCCAAAATTCAGTAAGAAAACAAACAACTTGTCATGGTTAACTTTCAAGTTTTAACTTGGCTAGGCCACTGTACTCAGTTTTTGGTCAACCAGTAGTCTAGATGTTGCTGTGAAGGTATTTTTTAGATGTAATTAACATTTAAATCAGTAGACTCTGAGTAAAGCAGATCACTCTCCATAATGTAGACAGACCTTCTCCAGTCAGGTGTTGGTCTAAAGAGGAAACAGGGAGGTTGCCCGAAGAAAAAGAAATTCTGCCTCCAGCCTTTGGACTTGAGACGGCATCATCTCTTCCCAAGGACTCCAGTGGCCAGCCTGCCCTACAGATTTTGGACTTGCCAGCCCCCACAATAATGTGAGCCAATTCCTTAAACAAGTACCTCTCTCTGTGTGTATACACACACACACACACACACACACACACACGTCAATTCTTTTTCTCTGGAGAACCCTATTACACACCCAATTTTTTAAATGAGCAAAAGATCTGAACAGATATTTCACCAAAGAAGATATACAGATGACAAATAAATACATGAAAAGATACTCAACATCATCAGTCATTTGCATTAGGGAAATGCAAATTAAAATACAATGAGACACCACTATACACCTATTTAAATGTCTAAAATCCTAATGAGTAAGCATATTAAATGTTGGCGAGGATATAGAGTAACAGAAACTCTCTCACATAGCTGGTGAGAATATAAAATTGAACAATAACTTTAGTAAACAGTTTAGCAGTTTCCTGAAATGTTAAACTCATACTCACCATATAACCCAGCCATTCCATTCGTAGGTATTCTTCCAAGAGAAGCAAAACATATGTCCATACAAAGACTTGTTCATGAATGTTCACAGCATCTTTATTCATAATAGCCAAAAATAGAAACAACCCAAATGTCCATCAAAAGGTAAACCGATAAACAAATTGTTGTATATCCATACAATGAAATGCTCCTTAGCAATAAAAAGGAATGAACTGTTGATACTTGCAAAAACTTGGATATCACAAAATATGCTGAAAGAACACATACAAAACAAAGAGTATATGCTGTATAATTTCACTTATATAAAACACCAGAAGATGCAAACTCATCTATAATGACAGAAAGAAGATCAGTGGTTGACTAAGAATTGGAGAAAGGGCAGGAAGGGGGTGGAAGGAGGGATTATAAACAGGCACAAGGAAACTTTTGGAATGGTGGAAATGTTCATTATGTTAACTATGGCATTATTTCACAGGCATAGACATATATTGAGGTGGGCAAATCACGAGGTCAGAAGTTCGAGACCAGCCTGGCCAACATGGTGAAATCCCATCTCTACTAAGAATACAAAAGATTAGCTGGGCGTGGTGGGGGATGCCTGTAATCCCAGCTACTCAGGAGGCTGAGGCAAGAGAATCACTTGAACCTGGGAGGCGGAGGTTGCAGTGAGCCTAGATTGCACCACTGCACTCCAGCCCAGGTGACAGTGCAAGACTCCATCTCAAAAAAAAAAAAAAAGTATGAAATTTTATAATTCAAATTTGTGTAGTTTATTGTATGCTGATTATATTTCAATACACCTATTCTAAAAAAAAGCTAGCACTGTATTTAAATTACTCCTTACATTCTAACAGATTTTGTTTTATATATTTCAGGGTTATACCATTTAGTGTCCAAAGTTTTATGACTATTTTCATTGTGAATTATGCCTTTTTGTTAAAAAATTATCCTCTCTGTAAATCATTTCACCTTAAATGTTATTTAGGCTAGTAGTAATGTAACCACTCTTCTCTGGAACGTTTGCATTTTTCGAACATGCATATTTCCCTTTGGCCTGGAGTCTCCATCAGATATATGACACTGGGCAAGTTACTTATCTGCCTCCATTTCCTTACCTGAAAAATGAGCAGCTTTCAAAGGGTTGCTTTGAAGATTGAATGAGTTAATATTTATTAAATATTTGAAACAGGGTTTTGTAATCTTGACACTATATTTGGGGACTGATAATCTGTTGTGGGGACTAGCCTGTGTATTTTAGAATGTTCAGTAGAATCCTTGGTCTCCAACCTACTAGATACCAGTAGCAGTCTCCTCCCAGTTGTGCCAACAAAAATATCTCCAGACATTTCCAAATGTCCCCTGGGGGGCAAAACCACCTCAAGTTAAGAAGCAATAATTGAAAACAATCTCTGGGAGGTAATAAAGGCTACATAAGCATTTGTTAAATAAGTGTTCCGTGGCAATTATTATGTGACCCTTTCTCCTTTCTGGGCCACTAGCCACTGCACCATGCAAAAACCCAGTGGTATGTCTGAAGTCCCATTGCCACAGACTACTACTTGATGTGGCCATACTTACCCTGGGGTCTCCCAGCCCACTGCTTCAGATGCTGTAGATTCTTAGCACAGAGAGCCCACTTTCTGTACCAAGCTCACCCCACCTCTAGCTCTCATCCCTCTAAATCAAACGTGTCCAACCTGTGGCCCAGAATGGCGTTGAATACAGCCCAACACAAATTTATAAACTTTCTTAAAACATAACGAAACTTTTTTGCAATTTTTTTTTTAGCTCATCAGATAACAGTAGTATTAGTGTATTTTATGTGTGGCCCAAGATAAATCTTCTTCCAGTGTGATCCAGGAAGGCCAAAAGATTGGACTTCCAGCCTTGCTGTAAATGAAGGAGTATTATTAGGTTCTCCCATAATTTCTTCTACTTATTTCTTGGGGATCTGTTTTTTTGTTTTGTTTTGTTTTGTTTTGTTTCTTGAGATAGGGTGTCTCTCTCTCACCCAGGCTGGAATGCAGTGACACAGTCTCAGCTCACTGCAACCTCTGCCTCCCAAGTTCAAGTGATCCTCTGACCTCTGCCTCCCAAGTAGTTGGGACTACAGGCGCACACCACCACACCCAGCAAAATGTTTGTATTTTTTGTAGAGATGGGGTTTCACCATGTTTCCCAGGCTGGCCTCCACCCCCTGGACTCAAGCCATCTGCCTGCCTCCACCTCCCAAAGGGCTGGGACTACAGGCATGAGCCACTGCACCCACCAAAAGTTTTGAAAAAGCAACATTGCAGGCCAGTTCCAATGTCCCCTTTCGGCGTAACTCCTCCTGTGTGACAGTAAGTAGATGAACCCTGGTACTGAGGCATACAGATAGCCTTCTTCCCTATTTCCAGGGCTCATTTAGGGTTGGTCCTATTTGGGGATCATCTTAAGTAGTTCGGGGAATGTGGGGAAGTCTGTGGAGGCTTAGCTTACGTATTTCCTAGGCCTCTATCCTTGATATTTTTAGGACTAGATCTCCTTCAAAACTGACCTTTTCTTCCCAAAAAGAAAAGATTTAGCTTTTCTCAGTCAAAAATGTGGAACAAACTGGATTTTACTAGAAAAACAATGTACTTAGGAACTCTTGGTAGGAACTAAAACATGTTTTTAAAAATCCTGCAAATATTTTACCACCACAATATAAAAATGCTAACAGTTTATAGATTTATTAATAAGTTAAATCCCTGAATCTTGGACCCTTGACAAACATCAGTGTTATGCTTTCACTACAGATAGATGTTTTCCTTTGGATTGCCTGATAAAGTATACACAATATATTGAAGTCGCTTGAGATAAAATTCTGCAAGGAGTCAGAAGGTTATAAATGCTTGACATACTTAAATTTAGGATCACTATTGTATCATAAGGGAGATTATATTTCACAGCTATCTGTTGTCTGGAAGCTGTCTAAAGAGATGTGTTATTTGTTGACTTACGGAACTGGCAAGGATCAGAGCTCACATGCTTCAGCCTCCAACTCAATTCTGCAATCGGGGCCACATCATCACTGCCAAATGACCATCTTCCCCCTGCAATAAAAGAAGACTAAACTGCTCTACATGAAATAAGAAGAAAAGGCTGGGAATATTTGCTCCTGAAGAAGAGGAAGAAAAGATGATAGGTAAAAAAAGAATAAGTTGAAATTTTAAAGCCAGTTCCAAACTGGGGAGAAGAAAACTGCAACAAGGAATGATACCATCCTAAATATATAAACTGGTTTTACAAATTAATTTTTGAAAAAAACAAAACAAAACAAAACAAAAACACTACTCTCACAATAGAAAATTAGTAAAGGACATAAATAATTCATATAGAATGAAAATTGGATTCTCTCTCTCTACATGTTAACTTCTCTCTGAAGTTAACAAGTAAAGGAATAAATGTAACAGAAAAAAATATATCAAATTGCCAAAAATTATTTTTAAACATTATCCAATGCTGCTCACCAGGGGAAAAGGAAATGGGCACACTCTTACACTGCTGGTGGTGGTATAAATTAATACTAAACACTACATATAAACACAAAATCATAGTCTATTCTGTAATAGCATTATGGTTACAATACTAAGAAGGCTTGGGTGTTCAAAAATAGAGATAGTAAAATCAAGACTGTAATAGAGAAAGGAAGAGTAGAGAGTTACAGGATTGCAATACCAAAATTATTTTCACTGCAGAATTTCAACAAATTCATCTAAGTACCTTTTCTTTTTTCAAGCTACAAATAAATTTATTCAATAACTGTCAGGAAAATTACCTTCATACAGACTACATCTTCTGAGTCTAATGTAGCACTATTATAAGACAAAGAGAGAGATCAATTGAACAATCCTATATGCCTGAAAACTAAAATAGTCTACTAAATATTACTTGTTTTAAAGCATGAGGGAAATTTGTTAAAGACTTCAAGCTAAATAAAAGCATTACCTGAAAAATTTATGGGCTGCAGCTATAACTAGATGTACAGGGAAACATTTTGATATTAATAACAAAACAATAAATAATAAACATTTATTGAGTATTTTCTATGCGCCATGCAGTTGTTAAGTTCTTCATACATTATCACATTGACAGTTTTAAATTTATTTTTTATTCATTTTTTAGGGACAGGGTCTTCCTATATTGCCCAGGCTGGCCTTGAATTCCAGCGTTCAAATGATCCTCCTGCTTCAGCTTCCCAAGTAACTGGGACTATGTAATTGTATTTTTATTGTAAAATAGATAACTATGGAAATAAAACACGTGTATTTTAAAGGATAAAGATAATAAAGAAAACACATGGGTAAACACACTTTTAGTGTGAAGGAAATATTGCCAAACCTTAGACACTTCCTGTGAAGCGCTTCTCCAATCACATAACCTTCCTCCCTGACAAAGGTAAGCCACTATCCTGATTTTGATGCCCTTCCTTCATGATCATTCCATTTATGTACACCCTAAAAATACATTGCTTAGCTTTGTCTGGTCTTTTAATTTTATTTAAATGAAATCATATAGTACTATTCTTTTGTAGCCTGCTTATTTTGCATGATTGTCTGTAAAAGTCATCCATGTTGCTGCACGTAGCTGCAGATCTTTTTATTGCAGTATCATATAAACACAATTAATTATGAATTGTACTGATGATAAATACTGGAGTTATTTTCATTTTAGGGCTGTTATGAATATCCTCACACTTGTCTTCTTGTGCATACGTGTAAGATTTTCTCTACTTTAAATATCTAGAAGTAGAACCACTGGATCTTAGGATGAACACACATTTAAATTTACTAAGTAATGTCACGTGAGTCTCCAAAGTAGTTGAACCAATTTACATTCTCACCAGTAAGTGCTTAAGACTCACATTCTTAACCCCAGGTATGATCACACTTTATATTTGCCAATGTGGTTGGAATATAACAATTTCTTATTGTAGTTTAATATTAATTTCCTGATTAATAATGAAGTGAACATTTTTTTCCTGTTTATTGGACATTCACGTTTCTCTTTTATGAAGTACTACTTGTTCTTATGCTTTCTTCATTTGTCTATTGGATTTCTTTTTTTGTTTTCTTGTAGGAAATATTTTTGTATATTGGGTATGAGTTTTTGTCAATTATATGATTTGCAATTATCTTCACCTAGTTTGTGACTTGTGTCTTTATGGTAGATTTAGAGAAAAGAAATTCTTCATATTAATGCAATTGAATTTATAGTCATTTCCATTATGCTATGTGCTCATGTGAACATGTGTGTATAGCTTTTAAAATTCATTCCTATGTATTTCATATTTTTCTATGCTATTGTAAATGGTATATTTTTAAATTTTCATTTTTAACTGATATCTGTTGGTATATTAAAATGCAACTGATTTTTGTATGCAGATTACATACAATTGAATTACAATGGGGTTATGTCCTGATAAACCTAAAGTAATATGAAAATATCATGAGTCAAAAATGCATTTAATACTACAATAAACCCATTATAATGTCAAAAAACTAAGTCAAACCATTGTAGGTTGAGGATGGTCAGTGGTGATTTTCATATCCAACTAACTTGCCAAATTCTTATTTCTAAAACATATTTTCAGTCTGGGAAACAAGGCCAGACCCCACCTCTACAAAAATTTAAAAAATTTGTCAAGCATAGTGGTATGCTTGTGGTTCCAGGTACTCTGGAGGCTGAAGCAGGAGGATCGCTTGAGCCCAAGAGATGGAGGCTGTAGTGAGGCCATGTTTGTGCCACTGCACTCCAGCCTGGGCAACAGAGCAAGACCCTGTCTGAGACAAAAAAAAAAAGAGTAAATATATGTACAGTTCTTTTGGATGTTCCACGTAGATAATCAAATCATCTATTGAGGAATTTTATTACTTGCCCCAGTCCTAATATCTTTAATTTCTTTATTGACTATGTGGGCTAGCTCCAGTATGATGAACGACAGAATTAGTAGTAGGCATCCTTGACAAGTTCCTCAGTCTTGGGAATGCTATGAACTTGCACCATTAAGAATGATGTTTGATGTCTGCAGTATTGTTGTCTGTAGATACCCCTTGCCAGGTTTAAGTAAATTGCCTTGTATTCCTAATTTGTTTGCTTTTCCCTTTAGTCATGAATGGATGGTGATATCTAACAAATGATTTCCTGCATCTATGAAGATGATCATACGATTTTTCTCCCTTAGAATGTTAAGTTAACTTGATGTTTTAATATTTATTGAGTTCAAAGTCCTTTTTTTTTTTTTTTTTTTTTTTTTGAGATGGAGTCTCACTCTGTCTCCCAGGCTGGAATGCAGTGGCCCAATCACGGCTGACTGCTACCTCCCCCTCCTGGGTTCAAGCGATTCTCCTACCTCAGCCTCCCAAGTAGCTGGGATTACAGGCACACACCGCCATACCTAGATAATTTTTGTATTTTTACTAGAGACAGGGTTTCGCCATGTTGGCCAGGCTGGTCTCAAACTCCTGACCTCAGGTGATCTGCCCGAACGCGGCCTCCCAAAGTGCTGAGATTACAGGCATGAGCCACTATGCCCGGCCTCAAAATCCTTGCTTTATAACACTCCAATCATTGGTTCATGCAAGCCATCTTTTATTTTTTTAATAATAAACACTGTGAACCCAATATAGGAACTAGAAAACTGACATTTTTATACAGCTAAGTGTTCTTCCCTCCATCCCATCCCCCACCTCCCACACTCAAAATATTTCCTGAATCTTGTAATCACTCGTGATATATCTATACGTCTCTCTATAAATAGATACGCATACAGGTATAGATATATTCCTGAAGAGTATGTGGCTGAATTTAAGTTGCACTTTGAATATTAAGCATATTTAACCTTTTGGAACTTAATTATTTCACTCAATTTTATGTAGTAGAATTTTTGAATATAGATGTTGTTCAATCATTTTGTAGCCATATAATATTCACTTGAGAATGGGCTTTATCCGTTCCCCTCTCCATGGGCATCTGGATCATTTCCAGGCTTCTGCTTTATGAAATAATGCTGCTATGAACTTTTTGTACATTTCTCCTAGCATATATTTTCAAGTTTCTCCTGAACCTAGAGGTGGACATGCTTGGCAGATGAGTATACAAATGGTTAACTATTAAGATCATGCCAAACTGAGATACCATCTCACACCAGTTAGAATGGCAATCATTAAAAAGTCAGGAAACAACAGGTGCTGGGGAGGATGTGGAGAAATGGGAACACTTTTACACTGTTGGTGGGACTGTAAACTAGTTCAACCATTGTGGAAGACAGTGTGGTGATTCCTCAAGGATCTAGAACTAGAAATACCATTTGACCCAGCCATCCCATTACTAGGTATATATCCAAAGGATTATAAATCAGGCTGCTATAAAGACACATGCACATGTATGTTTATTGTGGCACTATTCACAATAGCAAAGACTTGGAATCAACCCAAATGTCCATCAATGACAGACTGGATTAAAAAAATGTGGCATATATACACCTTGGAATACTATGCAGCCATAAAAAGGATGAGTTCATGTCCTTTGTAGGGACATGGATGCAGCTGGAAACCATCATTCTCAGCAAACTATTGAAAGAACAGAAAACCAAACACTGCATGTTCTCACTCATAGGTGGGAATTGAACAATGAGGTCGCTTGGACACAGGAAGGGGAACATCACACACCGGGGCCTGTTGTAGGGTGGGGGAAGTGGGAGGGATAGCATTAGAAGATATACCTAATGTAAATGATGAGTTAATGGGTGCAGCACACCAACACAGCACATGAATACATATGTAACAAACCTGCATGTTGTACACATGTACCCTAGAACATAAGTATAAAAAAAAAAAAAAGATCATGCCAAACTGTCTCATAAAATGGCAGCATCAATGTACATTCCCACCAACAAACTTTAAGTGATACGGCTGATTCACATCCTCTCCAACTCTTGGCACTGTCAGACCTTTGATTTTTGACATCAGAATAGGTAGGAAATGGTTGTCATACTGTAGCCTGATGTCATGTGTTGTTCACATTATTTTCTTATCTTTTCTCTGTTTGCAGCACTTGAGTCTTGCTCATTCCTGATACTGGTTATATGTCTTCTTTTTCCTTGAGCCATCTTGCCAAAAGTTTCAGTTTTATTATTCCTTTAAGTTTACTTGCTATTGAAACACTCTCTACTGAATATTCATTTTCTATTTCATTAATTTTTGCTCATAACTTTAACATTCTCTTCACTTTTATTCCTTCCTAATATAGGATTTATAGCTATAATTTTCCCTCAAAATCCTGTTTAGCTGTACCCTAAAAGTTTTTATCTGTAGCATTTCCATGATCCTTCAGTTTAAAACATTTTCTAATTTCTATTTAAATTGTTTTGTGACCTGAATTTTATTTGAAACCATATAAAATTTTTCAAATTACTCTTTAATTGTTGAGTCATAGCTTAATCACATTGTTCTTATAACATTCTCTGAATGATTCCAATTTTCTAATATTTGTAATAATTCTTTATCATGTGCCTGAAAAGAAGGTTTATCCTCAACTTGGTGGAGACAGTGCTCTATGTGTAAGCTCATTAGGACAAGTTTGTTAAACGGAAATTAATTGGTTCTCAACACACGTATCAGAAAATAGGAAAAGCTGAAAAATAACTAAGCACAACTGAAGACATAAGCAAGAGACAAAGAGAGTACACCCAACAAAATTAAAAGAAAGAAAATAATAAAAGGTAGAACCCAAGAAAAAATAATGGAATGGCATAGAAAAAAAAAAAAGGTTAATACTATCAGAAGCTTCTTCTAGAAAAAGACTATTGCTGATAACCTCAGGAAAAAACAGTTCAACAAAATAACAATAGAATGCAAGCAAACAAAATATACTTAAATAAGGGAACAAATTATAGCTATAATAAAGACTTTAAAAGCAGTTTTATTATAAAATGCCTAGAGCCAAATATTTTTTAAACCTACAATAAAAAGAATGAAAAATTATATTACCAATAAAATTAGCATAACATAAAATAGGAAACTTGAATAGACAACCATGAAAAATTGAAATAATGTTGCCCAATGATCTTACAGGGTGTCCCACTGAACTGAAACAGAGCATTTTAGCCAAAATTAGAAAAATTGTGGAAACTGCCCAATTCATTTTTCAGTTTGGCACAATCCTTAAAACTATCAGATGAGAACAGCAAAGGAAATTACAGGCCAATTTCACTAGCAAACATAGAAGGAAATCCACTCAATAAAATGTCAGCTAACAGAATCCATTCAGGTGTTTGAAAAAAATAACCCTAATAATACTTATTAGGTTTTATTCTAGAAATGCAAAGATAATTTAATATCAGAAAACCTATTAACATATTTCACCACAGGAATATATTAAAGAAAATACATGATTATCTCAATAGACTTAAGAAAGGCATCTGATAAAGTTCACATTCAATTAAGATTTTTAAAAACTTTTTAACCTTGAAGGCTAGAAAGAAAACAACTTTCTTAACTTTTTGAAGGCTATCTATCAATGCCCTATAGCAAACATCATAATTAATGGAGAAACTTTGTTGTATTTCTTTTTAAGGCCAACAAGATAAAAATGCCACCACCATAGCTACTGTTCAATATACTATATGACATTCTGGCAAATACAAGACAAGAAAAAGAAACAGGTTAAAACAATTGGAAGAAGAGAGGGTGTTCATTATTTGAAGCTGACCTGATAATCCACATAGAAAACCCAGGATAATTACCATCCAACTAAAAGGTATTACAAAAAAATTAAGACACAGTACTAAATCACAATAAGAAAAACAGTTGCATATGAGCAAAGACTAATGGAATAGAATTTAAAAGCTGAGAAAGAGACTCATTTGAAAACCTGGTGTATGATAGAGGTTGTGTCACAAGCCAGTGGACAAAGGATAAATACTTTGGAAATGGTGATAGGAACATTGGTACACTCCCTGGAAAATATTAAGTTGGATCCTTACCTCACATAATCTCCAAATGTGGACTTCAGAGGTATTAAAACCAAAAAGTGAAAAGCAAAACTAAAATAAAAAGCAAATAAAAGTTTATCTAGATTATCTTCATGATCTTGATGTAGAGAACTACAAATATTAACAATGGTCTTCTCTGTACAGAATTGTTATTTTCTAAGGTATTCGCCTGTTATTTTATAATCAGAAAAAAATGACATACAAAAAAAATACAGGAACTTGTAATATTATTCTTCATTGCGGAGCAAGGATATTTCATCCAGCATCAACTTCACCCACACAAAGAACTCCCAAAGATCTTGATCCTCTTCTAAATTTACTGAGTGGGCTTCTGGTTACTAATTCAATTTGTCAGTGCCCTCATGCTGGAAAAAGGAACACTCCCTACATCATAAATTAATATGGTATTTGGTCATTAGAAAAGAAGATCTCAATGTAAATTGATCAGCATTCTGAATTAATACATCAGTCCCTGTGTGTTTGGTTGGAATAAGTTCCTCCTCAAGGGATTAGACCACTGTTGATATACTGAAATCAAACTCTGGGCCCATAGCATGAAGCCTAAAATTTAGGCACCCAACTGAGATGCTGCTCTAGAGTCTCTGAGTTGACCAGTTGGCCCATCACCCTCAATGATATCTATCCCTGATTCCTCATTACTCTTTATGTGCAATAAGGATTGGCCAGAATTAAGACTGTAAAAATCTTTCACTCATCTATTTACTCATTCACTAAGCAAACACTTACTAGGGCCCTATTAGAGCCTAGCGTGTCCCCTTTCGTAGCTCACCATGCTTCATCCAAGTTGATTTTCTGATAGTTCCAAGAATAAACTAAGTTATTTGCTACCACAAGGCCATTGTTCTCTGTGCCTCCTACAGCCTTCTTCCCATGTTCCTGGACTACACTGTCACCTAATCAAGGCACCTGCAATAACCATCCATTTTAAAGTAGCCCTTCTCCTCCTCAGCACCGACCATCATTTGTCTTTACCACAACATCTTTTCTGTTTAATATGACAATTCTTTATTTACTTATGTATTGTCTAGCTTGCTCATTAGAACATTAACTCTATGAGGGCAGGGATACATCTAAGTCCTTGCTAGATTCCTAATGTTTACAACAATACTCAACACAAACTACAATCCTCAATAAAAATGAATTAAAACAATGAATTCTTAATCATAAATTTTCTATCAAATAAATAATATCTAATTTAATTCTGCAGAAATTTGGGTGTGTGCTATCCTATTTAAGTAGTTTAAGCTATATATTTTCAAAGAAGAAATTTCCAAAGCATGGACTATTCTCCCATATAACTTTAGAACTTTTTAAAAATCAATTGTCTACAACATCCCATTTCCAAGGGTCTTTCAGTAACTCAGTGTACAAAAGTATATGTCATGCTTTTCTCAAAAAGTGGTATTAACCACAGGAAACACGTATCTATATTATTCAAACCTAAACTAGACTTAGGATTTAATTCAAATAAAATTATTTATAAAATTTTCAGATAATATCTGAAACTCTAAAATAATTTTAAAACTCATACCTGTCCCTTCTCCCCATCCATCCTCAGAAAAGCAATGTTTGAACATCAGGCTTCATGGCTAAAGCTCACAATTAACCACTTCAGAACATCAAAAGTGGAAAACCAAAGTTCAAATAACCAGAGTCTGCAGCATTCCTAGAAAGACTGTATGAAGTCAGTAGTGAGAAACACATGAACAAGGCGTCTTCATTTAAGCTCTGATCATTAACAGACTGTATAATTTTATTAAACTGAATTCTACAAGGCTTTTTTCAACATTTCTGAAGTGCTTTAATTTAATAACTTGCAAAACAAGAATAATTTTAGTAGTATAGCATGTCATTTCTCTCCCTCTTCTGTTGCCCTAGGAGAGGGTTTCAGACGAAAGTCCCAGGCATAAATACACGACTGAGTCCCAAACTCCAACAGAGGGACTGATATATGCCCCAGATGAAGTCTGAGTGTTTTTAAATCAATTTAAAGAACATTATTGGATTGTTATGTAGAAAATACAGACATAATTGAATTTTTCACAACACTAAATGTATTCAATTTAAAGTGCCTGTCCTTTATTATGAAATTCTCTCCTTTGTGTGTTTTAAAACGTCTTTTCTTTTATGAAATGATGGTGATTGCAGCTGGTGTTTTCAACATCCTGATCTGGCAAAATAAAAGTTGGCAACTTCTAGAGAGTACCCAAATAATGCTTTAAAAAATATTTACTATTCATAGGCCGGGCACAGTGGCTCAAGTCTGTCATCCCAGCACTTTGGGAGGCCGAGGCGGGCAGATCACTAGGTCAGGAGATCGAGACCATCCTGGCTAACACGGTGAAACCCCGTCTCTACTAAAAACACAAAAAAATTAGCCGGGCGTGGTGGCGGGCACCTGTAGTCCCAGCTACTCGGGAGGCTAAGGCAGGAGAATGGCGGGAACCCGGGAAGCGGAGCTTGCAGTGAACCGAGATTGCGCCACTGCACTCCAGCCTGGGCGACGGAGCAAGACTCCGTTTCAAAAAAAAAAAAAGAAAAAAAGAAAAAAAAATGTACTATTCATAAAACCCAAAGCTGCGTAAAACATATATTGATGGCCTAAAGAAGAAACAACGTTTTCTAGGAAGTTGGCCCTGGGGCATGTAATGCCAGTCCCACATTTCTGGAAGCTTATATTTCAACAAAAATAGCTGAACAGTGGCAACCTTTGCTCCTATTCCACTTTCGTGAGGCTAAGATTTTTCTCCATAGTGTCCTTAAGATCTATGCTCTCCTTCAATTCTGAAATTGTCTGCTAGCTGTTACTTATAAACAAAACGATTGGGCTATCATGTCAACCTATTTTCACACACAAAAAAATCTGATGACAGAATAAGGTAGAATGATGTTAACAAGGTATCTTAGAGCCCATAGGATAGTAAAGATAAGAAAATGCGTAAGAAAAAGAAATGATTTGGAGAAAGACAGTATAACCAAGATGAGTGAAAATATAAAACTGCATGCAGTCTCTAATTTAACAATTCTATTGCTCAGTATGAATTGTAAGCTGTTTAAGTGGAATTCAAAATGGAAGTTTTTCCACAGAAACAAAACAGGGCTAGGTTCCAAGGCAGCCTACATGGGCCTATTAATTTAGATTATCCAAGGAGTACACCTAACTCAGAATTCAGCAGCATCTCTTTCCCCATTTCATATGACTATATGTGGAGGTAAGAAGGCAAGATGCTCCTAAAAGGTATTAACTTGTTAAATTTCCTTTATCTGTAAACCAAAACTGCAATTCCTTACACCACTTTGACACTGACATAAAAGAAATCACCTCCCTAAATTGTCCACTTCCTGTTACTCCATGATGACAAACAAAAGGAATTTACTCTTTCTAAGGGCACAAGCAAGGGTCCCAGAGTTCAGTTCCTCCAAGCTGGTCCCATTACATATTAATCCTAAAGCAGAATCATTCTGGAAATGGATCATGGAAAATTATACATCTTTGTGTGTTCACATGTATGGGTGTGTGTGTGATAAAATACATATAAATTTACCCTTTTGTCATTTTTAAGTGTACAGTGCAGTTGCATTAAGTACAGTCACACTGTTGTATAACCAAAATCATGTTTCTTATCCTGGATCCCCAAGGATTCTGCAGGTTGCTCATGGTATGCTTTCATTTGTACAATAACAGATTTTGCTCCACACTCTTGGAGCACCTGCTCCACAGACTTGTTTGCTGTAGCCTAGCCAGTGGTATAACCTGGGTGATTAAATTGCTAAACTGATTAAATTACCCTGAAGACCAAGTTGTCTCAGGTCCTGTGCATTCAACTTGACATGTCAACTGTGAAATGCTTGTGTTCTAATGGAATGAAAACTTACAATCCCCCCACGATCTTTTTTTCTTTGAAACAATGTCTCACTCTATTACCCAAGCTGGAGTGCAGCAGTGCAATGATGTCTCACTGCAGCCTTGACCTCCTGGGCTCAGGCAATCCTCTCGCCTCAGCCTCCCGGGCTCAAGTGATCCTCTCACCTCAGTCTCCTGAGTAGCTGGGACTACAGGTGCACTATGCCCAGGTAATTTTGCGGGGGATGTTTTTATAGCGATGAAGAAATTTTGAAGCCACAACCGTCCTTTACACAATAGCAAATGCTCAAGCACAGAAGCATTCTTCATTTATGTTCCCACCATGCTATCTGTACTTCTACTATGAGCCACATAAAATTAAATGCTTTGTTCAAATAATTAAAACTCAACTAATTTTCACAATAGACATACAGCATACAGTTGGCCCTCTATACCCGTGGGTTCCATATCCATGGCTTCAGCCAGTCATGGTTCAAAAATATTTTTCTAAAAAATTGTGTCCATACTGAACATGTACAGACTTTTTTCCTTGTCATTATTCCCTAAACAATACACTAACACAACTATTCACATAGCATTTACATTGTAGTTGCTCTTATATAATAAGTAATCTAGAAATGATTTAAACTATCCAGGAGGTTGTGCTTAGATTTTATGTAAATACTACACCATTTTATATCAAGGAATTAAGCATCCATGGATTTGGGTATCCACAGGAGGTCCTGGAACCAATCCCCCATGGATACCAAGGGACGACTGTATTTATCAATATATACCTAGTATAATAGCTTTTGTCCTCATCAGCAGATATAGCACATAATAGCCTTTGTCTTCATCAGCAGCTATGAAATATAACAGTTTTTGCCCTCATCAATGTGCTACATAAGGCTTATCCTTGCAACCACCAATTTTCCATTGTCGCTGCTGCTTATTAATTTTTCAAAATGTTACAGCATTTGAGTGAACCTGGGACATTCATGCACTACCACAAAGCAATCAGTATGACAAAACTGCACTTGAACATTACGACTATTATTTGTTCTTCAAGGCATACACATATAAGAACAGCAGTTCATGCAAACCAAACTATCAATTTCCCTCTAAATTTGTAAGCTGGTCTCTTAACAGAGATATATTGTTTTGTAAATGAAAAAACACAGATGTTTCAGGATTCATTCTCCTCTACTATGGATAAACTGTTAAAAAATGGAGATCTTTCTTGCCCACATACTCAGTACTATGGCTAAGGGCACTCAAAGAACACTTGACTTTAGACTATCAGGAAAGGATACATGGTCCCCAACTTACAAACAGCTTGACTTATGACTTTTCTGGTTTTTTTAGCTTTAAAAGACCATTTATTAATCTTAAGTATTTATGACTCATGGGTTAAAATATTTATCAATTTAATACCAACAGGTAATTTTGTTTGAAAGAGGCTTCAACTGTTATCCTTACCACTTTTATTTCCAATGGGAGAGAATTCTACGTTACCTTTCTTTTTACATTCTCCTTTGTAGATGGTTTTGAACCACAGTATCTGGCTATCTTAGGAAATTTAAATGACAGCCCATTAACAGGCTTTCCAGAAAGTTGCCCATCAGTGAAAAGAAGTCCCACTGACTTTCCTAGCCACTCCCATATTCAGCTTGTAAATAACCTATTGTGAGAAGCATATTCCAATAATGATGACGTTGAGTGACCTCAAGTGTACACCAATATTATTCCAATGGAAAAGCTTAGATACTAACAGTGTTTAAATAATTGAAAACTAATTGGAATCTCTTCAAGAAATACAATAATGGGGAACATGGAGGCACAGCAAAGATTATTTATAAACAATGTATGAAGGAGACATGATACTTACACCTAAATAACAAACAAAACCCCCTCCAGGCTAAATAGTTCTTTTGTACACATCTTATTAAAGCCCAAATGAAAATATTTTAAAGCTTTAAGAAAATTACCATAAATTATTCCCTATAATTTGTGCCTTGCATGGTTCTAAAATGTTCATAATGCTATAATTTGCTACTTATGTGAAATTTTAAAAAAATATCTCCATGCATATCTTGTTCACTTTTTTTTTTTTTTTTTTTGAGACAGAGTCTTGCTCTGTCGCCAGGCTGGAGTGCAGTGGTGCGATCTCGGCTCACTACAACCTCCACCTTCCAGGTTCAAGTGATTCTCCTGCCTCAGCCTCGGAGGAGCTGGGACTACAGGCGTGCACCACCACGCCCAGGTAATTTCTTGTGTTTTTAATGGAGACGGGGTTTCACCATTTTGGCCAGGATGGTCTCAATCTCTTCATCTTGTGATCCTCCGACCTTGGCCTCTCAAAGTGCTGGGATTACAGACGTGAGCCATCACACCTGGCCTTGTTGACATTTAACTCACAAATAAATACCTTAACATGCTGTCTAGAGAAATTGCTCCTACATACTTATTCTTAATTACGGGGGATTCAAGCAATTCTGAGTTTTTATAGCATCCTCAAACTGAAAAATCTTCAAAATTAGCCATTTTTTCCTTAATTATTTAGTTATGTATTTAAGAAATAGAGACAAGCTCTTGCTATGTTGCCCAGGCTGGTCTAAAACTCCTGGCCTCAAGCAGTCCTCCCGCCTCAGCCTCTCACAGTGCTGGAATTACAGGCATGAGCCACTGTGCCCAGCTAAAACAAGTCAATTTAATGCCCTTAAACAATCAAAATGTAATGCTAAGGAAAATAAAACAATACAAGCCAGAACTGGAGTGCAAAAGCAAAAACCTTTTGGCTATAGATTTGTGAACTAAAGGGATCCTTTCCCAAGGGCATGCTGGAAATACAAAAAATGAAATGACAGAAGCTTCCCGTGTTTCCCTCCTTCCTTAGGCAACGTCTTATCCTATTTCAGTTTCCTGAAACATATCTGGTTAAGACTCTTGTGATTAAAAAGACAAAAACAAGTATTTATAGAAGTCCATCAGATTCCTCATTAAAGCTGAAGTCACACACCAGAGACCAGTGGTCTGAAGGATAATTGAAGGATGGTAGCCAGTTGGGTCCAATCTGTTCTTCAATGGGCAGATCAAGAGCTGACCTTACATTTAGAGCATGTTTAGAATACCAGATGTAATCCAGGGTGTGCCTGCCCTCCCCTGGTGTTCAGATCTTCCAGGTAGTATATGGGGGTTCTGACTGCCTACCAGCACTCAAGGGCTTGTAGGCACTGCTCAGGTTGAGGCTGGAGGAAGCAAAATGTTTCTAGGCCTCTTGTGTTGGTTCTGCATTGAAGTCCCCTCAAACAACAAGGGGAATCTTGGCCCTTGAGTGACGTTTGGCAAGTTCTGAAGAAGGTCACAGCCTTGAGCTGATCAAAATTACTCCCAGACAATGCGTGCTTTTACATAGGTGACACCGATGCAGAACTGTTGGTCTGACTCCTTGCACTCTAGGAACTGTGCAATGGCCACCTGATTGGTTTTCAGTGTCATGGCCATCAGCCTAATATTGGCAGTGTTCACTAGTTTGATTTGGTTTTGGAGGAAAAATTAGGTACAGCTGTCTGGTCCATTGTTTTGTTCTATACTTAGACAAGATGATCAGGGCTTGAGGAAAAAAAAATGTGCCTTGACAGCCCAGCCTCCTGAGGAGTGGCTGGAAGGTGTCAAAATACTGTTCTACCTCTTGGAGGCACAATATATCAGGCTGGTAGAATAGGATTTCTTCTAGCATGAGATGCTTCCTTTCTTTTCACTTGAGTGCTTCCAACAGGGCATTGTACAAAGTTGTCTTTGTCTTTCCAAGAGCTTGGACGAAGTTGTTCCATTGCATGACCCTAATAGGTAGGTAGTTACTGGAGCCACAAAATCTCTCTGGAACCAAGGAGGTTAAGTATCCAGGACAGCCCTGCATTCCTCAAAAAGCTCATTAGGATCTATGGGCTCCAGATGTTCTAGGTCAGGTAATACCAAACACTCTGGGTGCAGGAGGCAGTACTGCTGTTCAGTGTCTTGGCAAGAGCACTACAGTCTGCTCATATTATTTCAATCGTACTTCGACTACCCATACAACCATTCTGCTTTTCACCTTCTCTACAGTATTAAGTTACATGATATATTCAACACTTTATTATAAAATAGGTTTTCTGTTAGATGATTTTGCCCAACTATAGGCTAATGTAAGTGATCTGAGCACATTTAAGGTAGGCTAGGCTAACATGTTTGGTAGACTAAATGTATTAAATGCATTTTTTACTTAATAATTTCAACTTACAATGGGTTTGTTGGGATGTAACCCCATTGTAAGTCAAAATGCATCTGTACCGATTCATTCACCTTGAGTTTAATAGAGGGGAAATACACCTGGACGATCCTAAGAACACAGCTTGCAGGACAATTACCGAACAGAACGAACCACCAAATGAGAGGCCCCCCAAGAGCACAAGAATGGCAAGCTCTACTAAGCAAATATACTTATCATTTTTCAAGCTGTAGTTATATTTAAACCAATTCGCACTGCAGTTCATTTCACAGAAATTACTTCATAGCTTCAGGACTCCCCTGTGAAATCCTAAATACCAGCACTACAGCACTACAAATTTAAACTTAACTTAAAAATAATGAACTAATCACTGAACCAGCATGTCTTCATATATACCTGCACTAGACTGGTTCTGTTTCACTCACAGGCTGCCACTTATTTTATTAAAATTCAACACAAGCTCCATTAAAGGACAATAGAATTAGCTACGCAATTAAGATACAGAAGACAGCATTAAAGCAGTAAGGTGCCTGTTCACGTAAGATTTAAAATGAACACCAGGAGTTGAAAATTTTTAAACTGGCTTGAACAGTTGAACTGGTGAATAAACCAGCCAGTTGTGCGGAAGAAACCTTGAGGCATTAATAGCAGTATCTGGTTCCTATGAACCTTTCTTAAGCCCAGTGTTTTCTTATCTATCATTGCATTCAAATTTAACATTCCTGAAAGACAAGTTAGGGCAAAGACCCTTTTGCCAAATTTTAGTTGGAAACACTAAACCAAGTCAAGGTCACACTATTGGTGACGTTTACAACAGTGCTCGGCACGATGCAGGCAGTCATAGGCATTAAGTGAACACTGATTTAAGATAATGCCTCCAGCCTCATAACTAATCATAGTACCCTTTATTATCAATATTCATTAGCTATCATTACAGGATGCTCACTGTGCTGCGCTCAGAACTGTATGAATAGCATTTAAATTAATTCTAACAATTCATTAAGTAAGGTTATTAACCTCATTTTACAGATATGGAAACTGAGACTTAGAAAAGCAACTTGCCAAAGTCACTCAGTATGTCAGGAGTCTGAACTTGAATTAAGAGTTTGACTCAAGAGCCCTGTTCTTAACTACAGTTGACCCTTGAACAACATGGGGGTTAGGGGTGCCAAACCCTCGTGCAGTCAAAAATCTGTGTATAATTTTTGACTCCCACAAAACTTAACTACTAATAGCCTACTACTGACCGGAAGCCTTACTGATAATATAAACAGTCAATTAACATAGATTTTGTATGTTATATGTAATAGATATCACATTTTTTATGCAAACATCAGGAACAATATATATATCATATTCTTACAATAAAGTAAGCTCTCAGAAAAGAAAATGTTAAGCAAATCTTAAGGAAGAGACAATCAATTGACTATTCATTAAGTGGAAGTGGATCATCATAAAGGTTTTCATTCTCATCATCTTTAGAGGGCTGAGAAGGAGAAAGGGGAGGGGTTGGTCTTGTGTCCCAGGAGTGGCAGAAGCAGAAGAAAATCTGCATGTAAGTAGACCTCTGCAGTTCAAACCTGTGTTGTCCAAGGGTCAACTGTCCTACCCAATCCTGCCTTCCAAGACACTGAAGTTGGTGCACGAGCTAAAACCCATGCCATTCCAGAAAGAAGTGGTCAGAAAGATCAACAGACTTATGTTTTCATAAATTCATTCTTAGTAGACTCATGAATTTCAGTCTTAATTCACTCGTTTGGAAAAAGTTACACTACAATCCCTCTCTCCACTGATACAGCTGTAGTATAGGTAACACAACTTAGTACATGTTAAAACGTTACTCAAATGAAAATATTATGGGGTTATTCTGATCTACTAGCTAGTGATCTCTCTGTAACTATCACACATCAAGATCGCGCTACTACGTTCATATCTGTAATAGAATAGACATGTAATTTGACATCACCACAGAAGTCTTCTCACCTAGTGGTTCTCAAAGAAAGGAAAGAAACCTGTGGGCCTTTCCCAATTTTGATTTGACTTCAAGGGGCATTTATCAGAATGAGGTGCACAAAGCAATGAGATGTGTTCTACAGATGATTCTATTGCACACTCTGGCTAGGAAATCACCTTTAGTACTGTGGTCTAGAATATGTAAACTTAGTTAGTATGTTCCAACCGAAATCCCTTCTCAGCTACTTACCATTAGAACTAGAGCAGCAAGCTATTTACAGTCTGTAAACCAAGCAGTCACTGCTGTGCATATAAATAAGCCCTAATTATTACTCGCAATAAACCTTAGTTATAGAATCCATCTGAATTGAATTCCCTGAATGTAGCAGAGTAGCCTAGTCCGGTGCTGTTAATTCAATAACTCTAACAATGAGCCCAAATCTGCTTCTTTAAACTTATCTATGGTTATTCTAAAGCAAAACACGTTCACTTCCTGTTTGACCTGAACTTATTAATCCATTCCTAACTGCATTACAAGGGTTTAAACATTAGCCATATCACTTCAAAAAGAAAAAGCCATCTTCTCCCGATGATTAAACTACTAAAGAATACATGGTACAGAAAGGTTTGCATTTCAATAGAACTAGCTTTATTTACTTATTTATTTATTTATTTAAACAAAAGAAATGATTTAAAAGCAAATGCATATATGTACCAAGGGATGGACATGACCTGGTACTTACAAAGGAGCTGCTGTGTCATAATGGAAACAGCATATTAGGAGAAAAATAGTATTTCGTGTGCTGTCTGCTTGAGTAATCAATCTGGAGATGCAAGTTAACCGAAGGTGCTCTGCCAAGCCATCAGTGTGAGAAAAAAAAAAAACCACCAGAAGTTGCCTCCAGATAACTATGTAGTGGCAGCGTGATAACCGGCATCAACTCACGGTCTTCTCATTTTCCCCATTTTCTATAATTTTCCTCTTCTTTTCATCTATTTTTTTCTTGAAGATGTTATTTCGGTAAAACTGAAGTTCTTTGATGCTTTCGCTAATGTCGTCAAGTGCCCTGTAAGCAAACACACCACATTGAATGAACTGTCCAAAACCGGGACATGAAAATCATTTTAAAAGTACGACTGTTACAAAATGACTTAAGAACAATGGGTGCTACTGTACATGTCACTATCTAGCATCATCAAAAGTAGAACATTTCAGAAAAGCAATTTTCTTTAAATGTTTTGTATAAACTTTTGACAAAAAAATTGGTAAAATATAAAAGATTAAACTTTCCCAAATTGTTCCCTAAGATGGTGACATGTTCCACCGGGAGAAAAAATAATTCCAGGGTCAAATAAGTTTAGGAAAAACTAGATTAAACTTTTTACTGAAGTAAAAAGTTGGAAAGCATTTCATATACTGATGTGTATTATGAACTCTCAAAAGGAAGCTGTTCTATATTTCTAATATATTTATTAATTTTCTAAAATTAATAAATTTTAGTATTTCTAAAACTTAATCGACCACATTTGCAGAATACTTATAAACAGCTCATGGAACACAGTTTGAGAAACACTGCGCAATACTTAATGGGGCCCCTGAACAAAACAGACTGACATACTTGAACAGAAGTCGTCACTCAGTCATCATAATAAACATCAATTATCAAACAGTACCTAACCATACCAGAGGATCTACCTCCTCTCATGGTGATTTGTGCTATAATCAGTGGCAGCCTGCCTCCACCTAAGAGCCTTTCTTTTCTTCCAACATGTTGTTTCCCATCTGTTGCAGTCTGAGAAATCAGGTAACCAAGATTATTAGAACAGTGTGCAAGTAAATCAATAAGCTCTGAATGATGGGCCAAGGGCCACTTCTAGAGAATACCCGGCACAAATTTTAGTGCAAGAGTTTTATGACAGTTATTTGTGTGGCTAAGGCAACCATCTGCTTTCTTCCCAGGTCTTGGATATATGTCAGAGCTGAAGCTGCCAAAATTATAGCCTCTGGCTAAATAATGGTACACAATCTCTTATCCACAAAACTGAAATCCAAAACATACCTGAAAACCCACAGTACTTTCATAACCTATTATGTAGCAAAACCTGAGCAATCTTAATGTGAGGCTATTGACAGTCATCATTAGTTATGCCATTTGGTGTGAATATACACGTTTCACTACAGAAATATCTGTGTGTTTTATTATGGGCTGCTTCTCAAACCTTGTTAGGGATGCTACAAGATAATAAGCAATACAGACATAGTGTTACCTTTCTAAAATCTGAAAAATTCTGAAATCCAAGACATACCCCAGTTGTTTCAGATAAGGTATTCTAGGCCTGTATGCCTGTGCTACAGTCAACATACACTCAATAAAATAACATGAGAATGCCCGACTTTTCAGGGATTGGTCTTTCTCTGTTTGCTTAGAACTGTGCAAGGTACATCGTAGGGGCTCAGTGAATGGTTTAACAAATGCTACCCTTAGAAGCCAGTTGCTAAACCTTCCATCAGGTTTCATGTTTCTCCTGAAAGACCACAAAATCAAAAAGAAAAGACCAGTACAGGACACATGAATATATAGGATCTTTAAACTCCTTGTCAACTTGTACCTAAGGCTACTGGCTTAAGAGAAACAATCAGAAAAACTATAACAAGTGTCAAAGTAGGCAACTATATTATACGATTGCACACAAAGTGTTCTGATTTCAAAAGGCTGCCAGTCCATATCCTCTGTGGGAAAAAAGTTAACACGGTTCATTACTAGAAAGATTACAGATTGTTTTATCATGCCTATAAACCAAGCTATCTAAGAGTTTTAAAACAGCAATAAAGGCTATATAACCCTCTCAGAATGGAACACTGGAATCTGACCAGAATTCCTAACAGGAAGAGAATGTTATGTTTATGCTAGTCGAACTTTATCTTTTCCCCAAGAAAAAAGAGTTAAGGGACATTTCAAGCAGTCAGGAATTTGGGAGTTAAGTGCGTGTCAGACTGGAAAGCGCTTGGTAGAACTCAAACTTACCTATGAGAAGCAGCCTTCTTTGGTGCAAATTCATATTCTTCTGGATACCAGCGTCTATACACAGCAGAAATGGAACTCTCAAAGGAAGCTGTCTCAAATACACTGAATAATTACCTCCTTCAAGTAATCCATTAACATTGAAAATGGCATTTGAGTCATGATTCTCAAGTTGCTTCTTTGCCAGGGCCTCTATCTTCCACCCTCTCCTCTCTTTCTTCTGTATATTTTCTATGAGCAAGCTCATCAGTGTGTAAGATTGCTAAATCTGGAAATCCAGCCCAGCCCTCCCTAGAGTTTCTGTCATGGATATGCAACTGCCCACTAGATACCTGCATCTAAAAATCTACCAGACACTTCTAATTCAACATACATCAAACCACACCCATCATCCTCAGCACCTCCCCTGCCCCATCCACCATACTCTTCCTCTTCTCTTCTTATTTGAACACTGCCATCGGCCACCAAAGCTGCTCAAACTAGAAACATCAGAATCACATTATACCTCTTCCTTTTCACACCACCTCATTTGAACACTGAGTGTCTGTCAATTGACCCTCTCACATTTTTATCATACAAGCCCCTCATTTCCATGCTCTGCCCTTTCTCCAGTTCATTCTTCTCTCCAAGATGGCGGAAAAGGCTCCTTTCTATCTCTCTACCACTTTTCTTGCCACCTTCAAATCAGAACAATCGTATCACTCACTCTTCTACCTACACTTTCTCAAAGGAACCCATTCCTTGCAAGATCACAGTGAACTTCACTGGCATGGCATGCAAGCCCTTGAGGCTCTAGACCCATCTCCCACCTTCTCCAACCTCATGCTTTGCATTCCAGCATTAATGGTTTGTGATTCATTTAACACATTTTGCCTTAGCTTCCTGCTCCCTCACATTGTTATACTTCTGTCTGCTCTCTCTGAATGCTCTCTCCTCAACAAAATGCCTGGAAGACTTCCACTCTTCTTCAAATCTCAGTTTCAAAGCGATTTCCTTCCTACATAAAGGTTTCTCTGACTCCCCATTCCTCTTGCTCCAGCACAGTTAGATGCTGCTTCCCTTGTGACCTCAGTAGTCCATATGTACATTTTCACTACAGGAGTCATGAGAGAGTATATTTTTAGGGTGTGTTTTTTACACATATGTCGATCCACTACTTTCTAAAGTACTTAAGAGCTTTTCATCTATATGTTCCCAGTCAGAAGACTTCCATATAATATTAATTAATCCAGAAAATTTATTGAGCACTTATTTTGTGCCAGGCATTGGCTTATTTACTGGGAACATGTCTGTTATTGTTTCTCCCAAATCTCACCAGTCCAGGATAAGTTAAGGTCCTATGCAAGCAAGAATGGGATGAGGAAGATATGAACCCACTTGGCAGCCTTAGTTCTATAGCTCTATCCAATTACTTTTCACAAGTTCTCAATTAAAACATGCTAAATGAGGTAATTTAATGGATCCTAAATATAGCCCTTACCTGCACAGTTCTTTAACAGTGCTCACATCAATTATTCTATAATGAAGATGTTTCATGAACTGGGGCATGTATTTGTCAAGAAACTTCTTATCTTCATGAACTGAATTTCCTAGAAAGACACGAAGCATACTGCATCTCTATATTTCTAGTAGTATACAACAGGATATCAAAATTCATAAAATGTATTTGAAATGGAGATGATTTTTTAAAATTCAAACAATTCCTAAAAGCACCTCTATATTTCTAAATCAGGTTCGGGTAAATGTGATTAGCTTACAAGTACAGATTTGCAAGTACTTAGTCAGTTTAGCTCATTATAAATTTGTAAATGACCTCTCATGAACAGAAGGACGAATCTATCATTCCACATGCTTGATGTAATGCACAAATCTATTTGTTACTTTTTAAGGTCATACCAGATATGCAAACTTTCTCCCAGTGTCACAAAATTCACACCACTAACCCTAACAATTTAACTGAATCACATAGGTAGATAAACCTTTATTTACAATCCAAGTTTTTCAATAAATGAGACCTTTAAAACACATACCAGCCACATTGGCTGGGGGAAACATTGACACAACATATGCTCTAGTACTTAATGTCAAAACTTATTTTTATAAATGTTTAGGAACAGTATTAGTTACCACATCAACTTACATATACAAAGGCACATATACCTTCAGAGAAACATTAACTTCCCTCTGGCAATGTCACCCCTTTAAAAATACTGGGAGAAGAGGCCTAGTCTCTTTAGAAAGTCAGTGTCATAGGGGAAAAATAATAGGTGGAAAGTTTTACATTAAGAGACTAAAGAAATATAACTAAATGAAATGCATGAGCCTTGACTGAATGCTGGTTCAAAAACAAGTATTCTGGGGAACGTCTAATGTGGAGTACATATATGATACTCAATAATGTTTAATTATCTTCAATTCAATGACACTGTATTACATAAGAAAATGTCTTTACTCTTGGGAGATGTTTGAAGAAGTATTTAGGAATGAAGTGTCCTGATGCCTGCAATTTCCTTTAAAATGTCGAACAAAATATAGGTAAAACAATCAAGGCACAAGGTTAACAATTACTAAATCCACTCCCCACTCCTCTGTGCATGTGAAATTTTTCCATCATAAAAACATGGGGGAAATTTTTATTAAGATTTCATGTCAGGTTTCAGGGCATTTTCCCAATACTCGTGCTATAAACTACACAAAGAAACTTGAACAGAAAAGTAAGATGTGTAACCCAAAGCAGGGTAAACGGAAGACACGGATGGGTTCGGCTGGTCTTTCTGGAACTGCAGTCTCTTGAACCACTACATATGGAAGACTATAAGATATACATAGGATTGGATTTTACCTGCAAGTGGACAGAGCCCTGGAGGAGTCTGCTGTCGTACAAAGGACAGAAATTCATACTCTGCCTGCTGCAATGTAATTGTACTCTCCTTCACTGCCTTGGTAAGGCCAGACTGCAAGAGAGAATCCCCAGCCCCCCACCAAAAACACATGTGAAGTCAGTTTTCGAAGGCATCCAGAAATGAAACTTCACTTTTAAAATGGGCAAATATAACTACAAATAGACCATTTTCAAAGCTCAAGTTCAAATTGCAACTGTCATCTTTCCACCATTTTTTTCCTTAAACAATCCAAGCCAACTCAGTTATGATCCTGACTGTTAATAGCATTTCCACAGTCAAAAAAGATGGTGTTCAAAGTCCAAGGATATTAACCTCTGGGAAGAAACAACTATTAACAGGAGGGCAGCAATCCCCCTTCTCTGAAAGTTGATGTCTAACCTTATCCAAAAGACTGACTTGAGCAATACTTGACAATCCGCAATGCGTTCGCGACAGACTGAATGTAGGAGAGAAAAAAAAGAGGACATTCAGGAGAAGATGATCTCGAGAGGTCCCGAAGATGAAAAGCAAACAAGCAAGCAGTTTCCCAGGCTTGCCAAGCAATCTTCTCTAAGCCTTTTTAAAATACCATCCAACAATGGTATCGGATTCAGGTGTGGGAGCAAAAAGCTTTTTACTGATCCCCGAAGCAGCAATCCTGTTATTTGGTAATGTTACCTTCCCATGATGCTCCTTACACCAATCTGACATGCTGTCCAGCAACTCATCTGGTTGTTTTATAATCAGGTTAGGACCCTGTGGATGGGAAACGCCATCAGTCACCAAGAACCAACAGGAATAACCTTACTTTCAGAGGGAACGTTTAAGCTGTTTTAAGGACTAAATATACATATCAGAGAAAGTAAGAGATAAGGATACTTTAAAAGTGTTCCTCCTTCATTCCAGCACTGTTTATTAAGGCAAAATAGAACACACGTACACACATACACAACTGAAAACTCAAACGCCTACAAATAGATGACACAGATATCTATCAAGGGTCAGCAAACTATGTCCCCATGCTTCAGCTATTTTTTTTTTTTTTTTTTTTTTTTTGAGACGGAGTCTCGCTCTGTCGCCCAGGCTGGAGTGCAGTGGCGCGATCTCGGCTCACTGCAAGCTCCGTCTCCCGGGTTCACGCCATTCTCCCACCTCAGCCTCCCAAGTAGCTGGGACTACAGGCACCCACCACTACGCCCGGCTAATTTTTTGTATTTTCAGTAGAGACAGGGTTTCACCATGTTAGCCAGGATGGTCTCGATCTCCTGACCTCGTGATCCGCCTGCCTCGGCCTCCCAAAGTGCCGGGATTAAAGGCGTGAGCCAACACGCCCGGCCTCAGCTATTTTTTAATAGCTAGAAAGCTAAGAATGATTTTTACATTTGTAAAAGATTGTTTAAAAAAAAAAAAAAAGATGAGAACATATGACTGTACTCAAAGCCTAAACTATTTAATACCCTGCCCTTTCCAGAAAAGTCTGTCAACCCTTGATTACGAGTTCATTTTGAAAAGTGTCTAGGCCAGGCATGGTAATAATCCCAGCACTCTGGGAGGCTGAGGTGGGAGGATCACTTGAGGCCAGTAGTTCAAGACCAGTCCAGGCAACATACCAAGACCCCATTTCCACAAAATTAAAAAAAAAAAAAAAAATTAGCTGGGCATGGTGGCATACCCCTATGGTCCTAGCTTCTCAGGAGGCTGAGGCACGAAGATCACTTGAACTCAGGAGTTCAAGGTTACAGTGAGCTATGATCATGCCACTGCACTCCAGACTGGGTGACAGGGTGAGACACTATCTCTTTAAAAAAAAAAAAAAAAAAAAAAAAAGGCCGGGCGTGGTGGCTCACACCTGTTATCCCAGCACTATGGGAGGCCAAGGCGGGCGGATCACGAGGTCAGGAGATCGAGACCATCCTGGCTAACACAGTGAAACCCTGTCTCTACTAAAAATATAAAAAATTAGCCAGGCATGGTGGCAGGCGCCTGTAGTCCCAGCTACTCGGGAGGCTGAGGCAGGAGAATGGTGTCAGCCCGGGAGGCAGAGCTTGCAGTGAGCCGAGATCGCGCCACTGTACTCCAGCCTGGGTGACAGAGCGAGACTCCATCTCAAAAAAAAAAAAAAAAAAATTTATCTATATTGCAGGTGAAAAAAGCAACTGCAGAACCATATATGCATACATATGATTTCATTTACACCTGTTTAAAAAAAACACGCATTTATATAAGCATACAAAATATCAAGACAATACGTAAACTTGGAGTAAGATGGGGCAAGAGAACAGGACAAAAATCCAATAGTTTACTATACATACACTTTGGATAGTTACACTGTTTAACAGTATTTTTATATTTAAAAAAATTTAAAGAGGCAATTGTTGATATCTGAAACACACACACACACAAAGTGGTCCTCAAATTCTCGGCTCCATTTCACAGAATATCCAAGTGTGAGTCTCTCAGATAAGTCCTGGCAGTTAACAGCAGCTGCGGCATTAAAGCAAGTCACCTTAGCTGCTCCCTCTGTAAGATAGTGATAATAATAAACTGCATCCCTTCCCTCGTAGAAATGTTAACAGGATAAAAGAAATTATAGATATGAGCTCTTTGAACTCTCCGGTAGAAAAGTATTCTATAAATCCAAGGTATTATTACTACTAAGGTGGTAAAAACAGTTTGCAATCACTTAAAGAAATGGCCAGAATTTAATTAAAATACGCCTGACATCCTACTACTAAAAAGGAGGTTTAGCCAAACAAGAAAACTGGTGTTGGCAATCTCTGCAGAGAAACAAAAAATTTTGCTTGGATAACGTACGTTTTATGATAGTCACGAAAAAAAAAATACTCATACTATTAAAAAAATACTAACAATGATGGAAAAATCAAACTACTACAGATATAATGCTAGATACCTATTCTAGATCCCAATTTAGCAAGCCACGGGACCACACCTACAGAAAAATTTTCAGAGTAGTATGCCTGCTCTTCTACCAACATAAAACATTTTTCTCAGACTCTTATAAAAGAATAAAACATACTGCAGAACTGATAGCCCCTAAGCTATTCTTTTTTTTTTTAAACATCTTTATCCTCATCTGACTTAGTCCATTTACAAATGCTGCATTCATCTGCAGCTGTGTGAATACATACCCAAATTTCCTCCAGGGTACATATCAACCTACCGGTCCATTAAACTGTCAGTATTTCACATTATATCAACAGTCTAAAGGAAACACTCTTCTTCAGCCAAGGGTAAGTTAGGATGGTAAAATAAAGACACTTCTCTTCACTATTCATCTCCAGTAAATCCCAAGTAACAGAAAAAAACAACCAAATCTAAAAATCAGGGCTTTATTTATACAAAGTTAAAAAAAGTTGTTATGATGAGAAATACAAAGTCTCATGATTCTCCTACAGCTGATATGTGGGGAGGATAAGCCTGGTACTCCACAAACACAGTCATTCATCTAGAAATACGTCCTCACCTCTTTTACCTACACAGCAAAACAAACAAAAGTGTTAACTGCAGATTTACGAAATTTATCCAGTGCCAGCAACGTTATCAATGCTACCCTCTAGGAACTTATTTTAACAAGACTCTCTTTTCCACAAACATCCCTACTTTGTTCCTATTCTGGAGTTTCTGGCTCTGAATACTGCTGACAGTCTAAAACAGAATTATTCAGGGTCAGGGATTTCACCCCCTACCAGATGGTGTCACATCCTTGTTAAATGTTTCATGAGTGGCTGAAATGCAGCAGGTGTGTTTCATTTGTTTTGCTAAATGTTTCCGTTGAAAGTAGCATGCAAAAACCTTAACCATGCCCAATCTGTCAACAAGAGAATACTTTATGGGTGTGCATTAACAGAAATTCTAAAATCTTAATATAGATCTAGAAGAATCACATGACCTAGTTGAAAAGGCAGAATTGTAAATATGGAGTCAAGTTAAAGTCAAGGTTATGATATAAAGACGCAAACACTGGCATGAGTCACCAAATCTGATGGGAGGACAGTTGGCTGTCCTACTTGCTAGGAGCACCTTACTGAGACAGCCTGAGTTAAACTATTGGCTCCCCTAATAAATAGCCACTGGGGCCTCAGACAAATTACCCAACATCTCTATGCTCAAGTGTCCTCATCTATCAAATGAGCATTACAACAAAACCTAACTTACAGTTGCTGTGAGCACTAAGAACAAAGACGTATAAAGCACTTAGAAACTGTACCTGGCATACAGTAAGCGCTCAGTAAATGACAGAATTTATGTTTCTGTAAATTTCTGGCATGGCTAATTAAAAAATAATGCTTAATTTTTAAATTTAAATTTTTAATTAATTTTTCACTAGGCTGTGAGATGGATTACTTTGGTTCTAGTACCACCCCTACCATGACCTAGCACATTACCTTAATCCATATGGACCTCAACTTTCTTATTTTTTAAATAAAGAAGCTGGAAAAAATGATGGGTATATCTCCAGTGCCCTTTAAAAAGTATGACTGTATTACATGGTATCACGTACTTCAGCCAAAATGTTGAGATCAGAGTCCGTTATCAGACAGGCCATCTCAATAATCTGGTCCTTCTCAATGTCCAATCCTGTCATCTGCAATTAAAAATAAATATATAACACACACAAAGCCATCATTCTGGCCTCTTTTACCCAAGTTTATTTAACAGAAATTCCCTCAAACATAGTCAGCTTGTAACCCATAGCCGAAACAGAAGAGAAGAATGCTCCTTGGCCAACTACTGAAGGTACTAAACACGAGTCCTCGTTTATTCAACAAACATTTACCAAGGGCCTGCTATTTGTCAAGCACTGAGATTCTACTCCGGGACAGATGCAAAGTAAGTAAAACTGAGTGCTGACATCACTCACTTTTGGAAGAGTTAGATAACTAACACCACGACGTCTCTACAGAGTTCACAAAGTTTTCACATTAATTACACCACTTGATCTTCGCAATCTAATGGAAAAACTACTGTTATTATCCTCACTTCATATAAACTGAGGCTCAACGGAGAGAGGAGCCCTTGTTTCAGGCATGGAAAGCCTGAAGGGATAGGAATTGGGTTCCGGTCCCAACTCAGACTCTCACTAACAGCACGACCTTGAATGAGTTGAATCCTTTCTGTGGGCCTCAATGTTCTCACTTATGGAATGAGGGGTAGGGCTGAGTCATCTCCGGAGTCCCGTCTGACTCTAACAACCTAGGGTCCTTTAAGGATTTAGTTGGGGGAGGCTAAGAAGAGCCGCTGCCCCCTCCCCCACTCCAGTGACCCAAGCCCAGAGACGCCAGAGCGTTAGGAAAAGTCCACATCTGGGCTGAGGGGTGGGCAGGAGAGGAAGCCACACGGAGGACTCCTCCCTTGTGGAAAGAAGCCCTACAGCCCAGCAGTGCGCCCCACGCCCGCAGGACTCCTGCCTCCGGACTTGCCCTGCGCCGCCCCTGGCCGGCGGCGCTAACCTGCCACACCTGAGACCCAGACCCCCGCCGCTCTCCCAGGACAGGCTCGGCTCCTCGGTCCCACGCGCGAAACCTCACTCGCCTTCCCCAAGCCCCCCGCCGACCTCACTCACCTCCAGGTCCACCCAGACCATCCGCTGAGCCATGCTCTCCCCTGCCGCCATGGCTGCGCCACCTTCGCGTACACCTCGCGTCCCAAACCGTCCACGACTCCCACCTACACCCCGCAACAGCCTGGAGCCCAGGGAGCCGCCTAGCATCACCCGGCACCAGCAGCCACTGCCCCAGTCTCGTAGCCGGCGCTGGCGCAGGCGCAATAGTCGCTAAACGTCGCAAACCCGCGGGGAGGCGCACGAGCTGAAACCACACGTCCCAGCGTGCGGTGCGCCGGCTCGCCCTCAACAGCCCGGCTTGGCTGCCGAAGGGAATGATGGGACTTAGAGTCTCACCTGCGGTTGCGACCGGATGCCCCACCCCCGCCACGTGTTTTTCGGGTGTTACTGGACGCGCTTGTTTTGCACTGCTAAGTTTGTTTGCTTCCAGGAGTTATTTCCTGAGTTTTGGTTAGTTGTAACCGCGCAGTTAAAAAAGAACTCTTACTTTGGTTGGTTGGAAAAGATCTGATTATCTATGTATGGTGTTTTTTTCATGTATCTCTTTCCTTTTTTGCTTTTCTTTCTTTCTTTTTTTTTTTTTAACTTACCTGCCCCTCTATTCCACAAACTGTATATTTTCCTCATTTTTTTGGGACCAAGAGGCAGTGTGCTTTTGGGGGCCAGAAGGCCATTAACATTATCATCAAATCATTTAGAAATATTTACATGAGATCTTGTCTGAGAAATCATTTAGCACGTATTAGGTGTTCAGTCAAAGTTGGTTACCTTCCTTCATTTTGTTATGGGAAAAGGGTCCTGATCCAGGCCCAAAGAGTGGGTTCTTAGACCTCCTGCAAGAAAGAGTTCAGGGCGAATCCATAAAGTGAAAGCAAGTTTATTAAAAGTAAAGAAATAAAGAATGCCTACTCCATAGGCAGAGCAGGGGCATGGGCGACTGAGTATACTTACAGTTATTTCTTGATTGTATACTAAAGGGGTGGATTATTCATAAGTTCTCCGGGAAAGGGGTGGACAATTCCGGGAACTGAGGGTTCCTCCGCTTTTAGATCAGATAGGGTAACTTCCTAAGGTTGCCGTGGCATCTGTAAACTGTCATGGCACTGGTAGGAGTGTCGTTTAGCATGCTAATGCATTATAATTCGTGTATAATGAGTAGTGAGGATGACTAGAGGTCATTTTGTCATCTTGGTTTTGGTGGGTTTTGGCCAGCTTCTTTACAACACCCTGTTTTATCAACAAGGTCTTTGTGACCTGTATCTTGTGCTGACCTCCTATCTCTTCCTGGGACTTAGAATGCCTAACCTCCTGGGAATGCAGCCCAGTAGGTCTCAGCATTATTTTACCCAGCCCCTATTCAAGATAGGATCACTCTTCAAATGCCTCTGACAATTTGGCCAAGGGTTATCCCTTATTCCTTATGAAACGTGTCTGCATGATGACAACTTGCTGTTCTATTATTAAAAGTTCTCAAAGTTAAATCTCGCCCTCTTATAACAAATCTATGCAGTAAACTAACTTAAAATGAACTGAAACAATTCCGCCTGCTCTGTCATCATCTTTGGCTTTGATCCAGGTGTCTTTAATCTCCTGCAATGATAGCTGTAATGTCCAGCATTCCTAGGAGTCCAGGTGGCCAGCATCAGGACCTTTAGCCCTGAAATGTCAAATTTTGTGAGTCTCTTAAATCTTGGCTATCCGGTAACAAATTTGTGGCAGAGTGCCACTTTGTCACAAATGTCAATCTGGGCTTTGAATTGTAATCTCTATGTATTTTTCTGAAAGCCATATTGCTACTCATTACAGAGCTTGTGGTCCATCCTACCTGGTGAGCTGGTTTTATGAGAGAGAAACTTTTGCCTAATTGGAGCTTTAAGGAAAGTGTAGGGTACTGGATTTCACCTTCTACTGATTTTCTGTACCCAACCCATGACCTGCAACGGCCCAGAGAAACTCTTTGAAGGGTCATCAAAAGGTATGCGCAGATTATACACATAAAGACTTACTGTGCACAATGCATATATATTTTACCTGCATTGCCTGATGTCACATTGTTTTGCTATAGTTTTTTACTCATTTGTAGCCTACTTTATAAAAAATGGTCTGCATTTCTTCTTTAGTTTTTTTGTTAGCTTTAAACTTGATTCATTGAAAGTAGAGTCAGTTGAGTCCGGGCGTGGTGACTCACACCCGTAATCCCAGCGCTTTGGGAGGCCGAGGTGGGCGGATCATGAGGTCAGGAGTTCGAGATCAGGCTGGCCAACATACTGAAACCCCGTCTCTACTAAAAATACAAAAATTAGCTGGGCATGGTGGCACACGCCTGTAGTCCCAGCTACTGAGGAGGCTGAGGCAGGAGAATCACTTGAACCCAGGAGGTGGAGGTTACAGTGAGCTGAGATTGCACCACTGCACTCCAGCCTGGGCAATAAAGCAAGACTCCGTCCCAAAAAAAAAAAAAAGAGTAGAGTCAGCTGAAGTACAGAAGGCTTTATCAATCAGGCTTGTTATGATCTTCTTAAAGTATTATGTATTTAAAATTTTAAAGAACACTATTTTTTTTCAACTTTACTACTGGAATAATGTTTCTAATAGGACATGGCTAAGGACACACAAACCCTTCCTTCTTTTGAGAGATAACTACTTTTTTACATATTTTTTAATTTTTATTTTTTAAATTGTGATAAAAGATAGATAATACAAAAATTTACAATTTTAGCCATTTTCCTTATAAAGTAGGCGTCCCCAACCCCTGGGCTGCAGATCGGTGCAGACGAGTAACAGTCCGTGTCATGTTAAGAACTGGGCTGCTCTGCCAGAGGTGAGGGGTGGGGGAGCGAGTATTACCAGCTGAACCCTGCCTCCAGTCAGATCAGCAGTGGCATCAGATTCTCAAAGGAGCACAAATCCTATGTTGTGAACTGTGCATGCGAGGCATCTAGGTTGCATGCTCCTTATGAGAATCTAACTAATGCTTGATGATCTGAGGTGGAACGGTTTCATCCTGAAACCATTACTCCCCCACCCCCATCCATGGAATAATTGTCTTTCATGAAACTGGTCCCTGGTGCCAAAAAGGTTGGGGACCACTGGTATAAAGCATGGTGGCATTAAGTACATTCACATTGTTGTGCAACCATCACCATCATTTATCTCCAGAACTTTTTCATCTTCCCAACGGAAACTCCATCCCATTAGACACTAACTCCCCATCTCCACCCATCCACTACTCCCAGCCCCTGGCAACCACTATTCTACTTTTTGTCTCTAAGAATTTGACTACTCTATGTACCTCTTACAAGTAGACTTATGCAGTATTTGTCTTTTCATATCTGGCTTATTTCATTTACTATCATCTCTTCAAAGTTCATCCATGTTGTCATGTCATGTTGTCATGTGTCAGAATGTTCTTCCTTTTTCAAGCTGAATAATATTTCATTGTATGTATGTATCACATTTGTATCCATTAATCCATTAATGGACACTCTTGTTGCCTCCACCCTGTGGCTACTGTGAATATTTACATGGTTTTAAATTTTAATTGTTATATTTTATTTTATTTTTGAGACAGGGTCTCACTCTGTCACCCAGGCTGGAGTTCAGTGGCGTGATCACACCTCACTGCAACCTCCATCTCCTGGGGTCAAGTGATCCTCCCACTTCAGCCTCCAAAGTAGCTGGGACTATAGGCACAGACCACCACACTGGGCTAATTTTTGTATTTTTTGTAGAGATGAGGTTTTACCATGTTGCTCTGGCTGTCTCGAACTCCTGGGCTCAAGCAATCCACCCATCTCAGCCTCCCAAAGTTCTGGGATTACAGGCATCAGTCACTGCAACCAGCCCTAATTTTATTTTTTATTGCTCCCTTCTTACCAGTGACTTTCCCAGCCCAGTTTTGTTCTTCCCAACTGTTTAACAAAGATCACTGTGATAATCAATCCACAACTGACCCCCCCACTTCCCTGGTCCCTCTTTAGAATTATCCCAAATTATATCTTTAAAAGTCCTTCTCAGCCAGGCATGGTGGCTCACACCTGTAATCCCAGAATTTTGGGAGGCTGAGGTGGGAGGATCACTTGGGACCAGGAGTTTGAGACCCACCTGAGCAGCAAAGCAAGATCTCATCTCTAAAATAAATTAATTAACTTAAAAATTTTAAAAAGTATTATCCAGATGATATAGTTTGGATCTGTGTCCCTGCCCAAATCTCATGTTACATTGTAATCCCCAGTATTGAAGGTTGTACCTGGTGGGAGGTGTTTGGATCATGGGTGTGGATTTTCTCATTAAGAGTTTAGCACCATCCCCTTGGTGCTGTCCTCATGATAGTGAGTGACTTCTCACAAGATCTGGCTGTTTAAAAGTGTGGCACTTTGCTACTCTCTCTTGCTCCTGCCCTGGCCATGTGACATGCTATTGCCTCCTTTGCCTTCTGCCATGACTGTAAGCTTCCCGAGGCCTCCCCAGAAGCAGATGCCATCATGTTTCCTGTACAGTCTGCAGAACCATGAGCCAATGAAACCTCCTTTCTTTATAAATTACCCAGTCTCCGGTATTTCTTTATAGCAGTACACAAATGGCTTAATACAAAAAATTGGTACAGAGAGTGGGCCATTGCTATAAAGGAACCTAAAAATGTGGAAGCAGCTTTGGAACTGGGTAACAGGCAAAGGTTGGAAGAGTATGGAGGGCTCAGAAAAGACAGGAAGATGAAGGAAAGTTTGGAACTTCCTAGAGACTGGTTAAATTGTTGTGACCAAAATGCTGATAGTGATATGGACAGGGAAGGCCAGGCTTAGGAGATCTCAGATGGAAAGGAGGAACTTATTGAGAACTGGAGCAAAGGTCATGCATCTTATGCCTCAGCAAAGAGCTTAGCTGGATTGTGTCCATATCCTAGGGATATGTGGAAGTTTGAACATGAGAATGATAACCTAGAGTATCTGGTGGAAGAAATTTCTAAGCAGCAAAGTGTTCAAGAGGTGACATGGCTACTTCTAACAACCTGTGCTCAGATGTGGGAGCAAAGAAATAAGTTGGAACTTATATTTAAAAGGGAAACAGCATAAAACTCAGGAAAACCTGCAGCCTGGCCATGTGGTAGAAAATAAAAGCAGCCTCGAGACACTGCTCCTTACATACAACTGCTTGGGCTCCAGTTGCCACTCTAAGGGGTGGAATGACATAGTTTGGATACATGTCCCCACCTAATCTCATGCTGAATTGTAATTCCCAATGTTGGAGGTGGGGCCTGGTGGGAGGTGATTTGAACATGGGGGTGGGTTTCTCTTGAATGGTTTATCACCATCCCCTTGATGCTGTTCTTGTGACAGTGAGTGAATTCTTGCAAGATCTGCAAGATCTCGTTGTTTAAAAATGTGTGGCACTGCCCACTCCCTTGCTCCTGCTCTGACCGTGTGATGTGCCTGCTTCTCCTTCACCTTTCGCTGTGATTGTAAGTTTCCTGAGGCTTCCCAAGAGGCCAAGGAGATACCAGCATCATGCTTCCTATACATCATTTAGAATCATGAGCCAATTAAACCTCTTTATAAATTACCCAGTTTCAGGTATTTCTTTATAGCAATACAAGAACAGCCTAATACACCTGGCATGGTGACACATGCCTTTAGTCCCAAGTACTCAAGAGGCTAAGGCAGGAGGATCATTTGAGCCCAGGAGTTAAAGGCTGCAATAAGTCATGATCATGCCACTACACTCCTGGTGACAGAGTGAGATTCTCTCTGGAGGGGAAGAAAAAGGAAAAAAGTCCTTCCCTACTTTCTCTTAGGAGAGGCCCCTGGTTCCTCATGTTAACTGTTACAGGAAGTTCATAAAGCTAACATTGTTACAATTATGTTATTTGGGAACTTTATCTGATATACTTTATCACCATTCTATTAAACTAGACTTTAATTTACAGAATATATTTATTTTATACTTTTATAGTACTAGCATAGAGCCACGTAGTAACGTTGGTAGTACTGGTTAGTGGTCACCAAAGTATTGAGACTATCTCATGCCTGTAAACTGTCCTGTGTTTTATAAAGCACTTAAAAATATGCAGTAGGTACCCAATGAATACTCACTGGTTAATAATGATATCTCTTCTCTTCCTGTTTTGTGAAACTTTATCTTGATAAATGTTGATATAAGGGTTTATTGCTGATAACTGAAAACTGCTATTTACATCCCTCCAGTGGTCTGGGAAGGAATAAAGGATGACAGATCTTTTGGCTTTACCCTCTGTCGCTGTAAAAATGCAGGATAAAAATAGTGTCCAAACTTGTAATCTTCAAAATCCACCTTGTACAAAATGGATACTCTAAAAGTTTTTATGAAATTTGAATTGCCTTTTTTCTCAGTTTCACAAAGAATTACTGAGTACTTAGTGTGTATCCAACACTATGCTAGAATACAAGAATAAAAAATACATCTGTTAAACTGATATTTATTATACTGGAGGCTATAGGTATTTAAGAATTTATGAACTTGGAGTTGTTTCTTTTACAGATAAGGAAATGCCTTTAACTTTCCCACCTGTAAAATGGGTTATATGATGATTAAATAAAAACATATAGAACACTGTATACATTATGTAGTAGGTGCTCATTTGCTTTGTTTCTTTAAGCAAATAGGAGATACAAGACAATATGAAGAAGATGGTGCCAATGTTTTAAAGAATTATAGAGTGCTATAGGAATAAAGGGAAAGGGGATTCATTTTGACTGAAGAGACACAAGAGGATGAAATTGGGTTAGCTCTTGAAAGAAGAGAACTATGACAACAATTGCTGTGGGTAACAATATCCCAGACCGACAGAATACCTTGGACGTAAGCAACTAGGATAATCGTGCCTTTAAGTGAAAGAGAAGAACAGGAAGAACAGGTAAGAGTTGATGAGTTCAGTTTTGGAAAGACTGAAGTTGTGTTTTCAGAGGGAGATCTGCAAGGGGATATCCAGCAGGCAGCTGGAAAGAGGGCAGGGATAGAGACTTGCACTTAGAAGGCAACTACATAGAGAAGATAGCTGAAGCTATGGGAGGTAAAGCAATTGCAAAGTTGTCTAAAAAGTGCAGCTATAAGCCCATCTTAACCTTGAGAATTTTATTTCTTGCAAACTAATTAGCACATAAAGCAGATCCTCAATTTAATTTGTGCATGTCGGCACATATAGAACAAATTGGTGCAGCAAGCCCGCCTAAAGTCTATTTCTTGGAAAAGTAAGGAGTGCCCTGGGAGAAAACTCGGCTAAAGGAAATATCAGCCAGAAACAAAGAGCATGGTACAGCATGAAAGCTAAGTTGGAGGTAGGGAGAGAATAATTCTGACAGCACAGCAACTATCATGTTGATTTGCCTCCTAGCCTAGTCCTTACTGGACTCATGTCTAAGGCCAATGGAGGACAGAGAGCTGCAGGTTTTCTAAACGGGCTTTTTCCATTAAAAGCACGTATAATAATGTATCACACAACACTGATTGAGTTCTGTGGTAGCGCAGTTTTTAAAACAGACAAAACTGAAGCAAGGCAGTAGCAGGAATGGGGAACAGAGAGGAATGTTTCCTCTTCGCTTCTGATATTTCCTTCCATGTGGAAGAAGTGCCTCTAGCATAACATTCCTGGCCCCTTGCACCTGACTTCTCTTATTCCCCTGTAAAAAGGTGAAGTAAACATCAAGATTTGGGACAGAAATTAAACACGGGCAATCTAGCGCCCTCTTTATTTTTCTCACCACTCCTCACTAAAGGAAAAATCCAACTACATCCTTGCTCACTTCACCAGAAGCCACACTGAAACAATGGCATTGTGAGAATTCTAGTATACTTGCCAACCAAAGCAAAGACAGTGTCCTGACAGGCAGACTTTTTAGGAATCCTAGAAATGCTTGGGCAGGAGGCTTTGGGGAGAGCAGTTATCCTGTGTTATTCAGGTGGGGGACATCAGAGAGTTATTTCTGTCAGTGTGGTATCACACACTTGCACCCACATGCTATTGAGATTTAACCACCTCCCATACTACCAACTTACCTGGTGATCTCTAGATGTCTTGATAACAAGCTTGAATTGATTAGTGATTCTCATTGCAGCCAAATTCAGACAATTCTATCATTTTGAAGAGTCCAGTTTCAATTCCATGAGAAATTGTGACATCAAACTAGAGTAATCTAAATAATTATTGGACAAAAGGAGATAGGTGTGAATAAAGATTCAGTGCGGGCCATGTATAATAATAATAAGAAAAAAAGACAATAGGCTTTGGAGACGAACAAAGCTGAATTCAAGCCCTATCTCAGCTACTTTATATCTGTATTTCCTGAAACAGGTTGACGCTTGCAAACTAATTAGCATATAAAGTAGATCCTCAATTTAATGTGTACATATTGGTGAAAAATATAGAACAAATTGGTGAAAAAGCCCGCCTAAAGTCTATTTCTTGGAAAAGAAGTGCCTGGGAGAAAACTCAGCTAAAGGGAAAAGCAGCCAGAAACAAACACTGTAATCTTTTTGAGATTCATTTTCCTCCTTTTAAAAATAGTTAAAGCACTACTTCATTTGAAGAATGATTGTAAAAGTTTGAGATAATATTTGTGATGGAAGCATGATGCCTGGCACATGATAGGTCCTTAATAAGTAGTATAAATAAATCACTTATTATTATTTAGTAAGTCCAGTCCACTGAACAATTATAAACACCGATCACTTCTCATCTTGTAGCCAACATTTGAGAAAACAGATTGTGATGGAGACTTGATAATTGCCTATCAAATACACCTCTTTCTTCGTTAATAACATATTTTTGGTGTTTATCTGGGCACTTTGACATCCTTGTGGCTGGGTATGGTCATGTGACTAAGTTCTGGCCTATGAAATTATGGGATTTCCAAAAAGTTTCTTAAAAGGAGTTGACTTAGCTGAGAAAATGTTCCCGTGGCCAGGTTCTTTTGCCTGTAATCCCAGTATTTTGGGAGGCCTAGGTGAGAGGATCACTTGAGCTCAGGTGTTTGAGACCAGCCTGGGCAACATAGCAAAACCCCATCTCTAAGAAGAAGAGAAAGTAAGCGCTCCTTTACCCTTCCTGATATCTGGAATTTTGGTTTGGCACTGATGCCCCAGTGTCTATCTTGAAACATGATGTGATTTTGAGAATGAAACTAGTGGTGAGGACAGTGGAGGACAGTGAAGCAGAAAAGAACCACCTAAATCTCCTGATGGTGGCTCAGGGGAGCTTTCATTCTAACTGGAAACTTGGGTCATATAAAAGAAAATCCCTAGTAGATTAAGCCACTGTGTTTACCACCTAACCCAATTTCTAACTTATACAGAACTCACTTTGGAGAGTGCCTATATTTAAATGGTGAGTAAGGAAAAGAACTCAGAAAAGGAAACAAATAGCTGTTGGTAAGAATGGGAGGGAGAGATTCAAGAAAATGCAGCATTACAAAATTAAAGGAAGAGGAAGTTTGAATGAAGATGTGAAGGCACTGGTATCAGACTCAGGATGAGGTCTCAAAAGATGTCATTGTATTTCTCACTAGAAGCAAAATTCTGCTGCAGCTTGAGAAACAGCAGAATTGCAAGTTGATAAAACACAGGAAATAAACGTTCTCTCTTGATATCTTAGAGAGAATGAAAGACAAGTAGTAAAGGAACAAACTTTGCTAAGAGTAAACAGTATATTGCAGCCAAAAGAAAAAGCTCAAGAAATGAAAGAGGCGGAGAGAGGAATAAAACTTAGAAAGGGATATATGCAAAAGATTCTGGAAGAACAAAACCATAGGCACAGGTGCACAGCTATTGGACAAGCCTTGGAATTATCATTTTAATAAAGGAATCTTCTTTGAATGAACTTGTTTTTTTTTTAATAATTATGTTTCACTGACAAAATTTTTTCAGATGTAAGTGCTGACAACAGTAATTTTATTTCTACCTGGTAAATTAAGTACCATCTTCAAATACTTGCTTTACATTTTAAATAAGCATAACAACACTCAATATTTAATATTGAACAGGGAAAGATTTTACAACAGAAATCTTCATATGGAAACGCAGCTGTTGGGGAAACTACATAATTAGCTTAAATGGGCCTTCTATTTTTTTACAATTGTAATTGACAAAGAATAGACTGAGAGTAAACTAATATAGCAGAAGCATGTTCAGGAAATCAAATGCTCTTCAGAGCTTATCATGTACCTCTAAATTTCAGTCCCCATTTTGTGCCACAACTGAAGTTTTTAATAATATATTTTTGTTTCATCTAATTGCATTTTGTTTTACAAAAATTATAAAGGTGATAACGCTAAACTTAGGCATTCCCAGAAATGCAGACTCTACAAACTCCTCAGTCCTATTTCATTCCAGGAATTTATTGTCCCTATTTTGCTTCCTATAAAATCAATAAGACAAATTATATGAATGTATTAATTTATTGCATCTACACCCAAAATATGTTTATCTATTATGTATACATAAAAAATAAATTTTTAAAGCAATAAGAAATATGTACTTCACTTTAGAAAACACTTTGATTACTAATCCTAAACAGGAGGACAGCTCCCATTTCCTGTCTCCTGATTCAACACTGACCTCAAAGTGGTCTATTAATAATTTTATTCCAAAGGGGAAAAATAGAGAATAAAAAATGACAGACATAAAAAAAAGTTTTGGTTTTTTTTTTTTTTTTTGCCACATATAAACAGTTGTTTCCAAAGCAAAACATTTCATGGGGGTTAGAGAGACAGAATATGTGACACCTCAGTGTGTCACTGTGGGTTTAGGAGTCAGAAAGATCTACGTTCAAATTCTGACTCTACAGATCACTGCGTGACCTTAGACTAGTAATAAAACCTATCTAAATTGCTTTTTCCTCCATTTACTTTTTTTTTTTTTAAACTATCCCCTACTTTTAGAAGTTACTGTGAAGATTACATCAGTTCATGTGTTAGCCACATCTTATGATAAATGAATGAAATTATTTATAATTATAATTAAATAATAAATGAAAACTATTTTGTTATATTTGCTTCTCTCTCAGAAATACATTTTGGCAGATATTTGAGAATTTTTTTAAATAGATACTCCTTTTTCTTCTGTTTAGATTCTTAAAATTCTCCAAGGGCATAGCAACAGAGAACAGGACATTTTGCAATTCAAAAACTGCTATGCTTCCTTCTTTTTTTTTTTTTTTTTTTTGGAATTATGTTTCTGAAAAAGTTAGTTGAGTGAGACAGGAAACAGAACAATACATATATTCAAGAACTTCTTGGCACTGGACCACTCCTAACCTGCTTAATTTTTTTTTAGGTTAGTTGTTTTTAAGAGCTGCTCAAAAACTAATCACCTATTTATTTCTGTAGGAAAGAAAATGTGAACGTTTTGTGGTAGATAACCAAGTGGTTGATTAAAATAGAATTATTTCTATTCACTGTAGTCAAAAGGTGGAAATGACCCAAAGTGTCCAGCAACAGATGAATGGATAAACAAAATGTGGTGCACGCATGCAGTGGAATGTTATTTAGTCATAAAACGAAATGAAGCTCTGATACATGTTACAATATGGATGGCCCTTGAAAATATTGTGCTAAGTGAAATAAGCAACACATAGAAAGACAAATATAATCACTGTCACTTAACAATGGGGATACATTCTGACAAATGTGTCCTTAGGCGATTTCATTATTGTTCAAACATCATAGAGTGTACAAACCTAGATGGTATAACCTACTACATGCCTGGGCTATATGGTATAGCCTATTACTCCTAGGGTACAAACCTGTACAGCAGGTGACTGTACTGAATACCGTAGGCAGTTGTAACGGAATCGTATTTGTGTATTTAAATATATCTAAACAGAAACGGTACAATAAAATATGGTATTATAATCTTATGGGACTATCATGATATATGCAGTCAGTCATTGCCTGAAATGTTATTTTGTGGTTCATGACTACATTGTATTATTTCACTCATATGAAATAACTGAAATACACAAATTCATGGAGACAGAAAGTAGATTAGAGGTTACCATACTTAGCGGGTACACAGTTTGGGGTGATGAAAAAGTTTTAGGGTGATAGTTGCACAACTTTGTAAATGCACTAAATGTTCCTAAATTGTATACCTTAACATGGTTAAAATGGCCAATTTTATGTTACATATATTTTAACCCAATGAAAAATTTTAATAGAATTATTTCATAATGAAAATGAATTAAAAATTTTAATTTAAGACTTGCAGATCATCAAATTTGGGATCACCTTCTTAATATATAAACTAGAAGATATTAAATTCACACTCAAGCTATATTGCCAGTTCTTCCTGTATTACTTTGAGGCTTCACACAATCACAGTCAAAATCATAATTGAATTTTTCTTCAAACTTGAAAAGTAGTGTCTTAATCCAATTTTGAGCTCTGAAAAATTAGATAAATAAAAGCATTTGTTTATAGTGTTGGCGAAATTGACTGGGGAAAGAATTGGTTCAACTAGAATTCATACAAATTACTAAAATAAATTTTAAATGGATTAAACAGTTAAATATAATAACAAAGTTATGAAAAATTGTGCAAACATAGGACTGAATTTTCTTGAGGGGGTAGGAAAGGAATTTATAAATTTCAAAAGAGCAGAAGGAGAAAAGGGGTGGAGCAAAATGGCCAAAAAGAAGGCTCTACCAATCATCCCCACCCCCCGTAGGAGCACCAAATGTAACAATTGTCTACACAAAAAGAGTACCTCCATAAGAACCAAAAATCAGGTCAGGACTCGAAGTACCTGCTTTTAACCTTGTATTGCTGCAAGAGGCACTAAAGATGATAGGAAAGATAGTCTCGAATTTCCAGCAGCATGCCTCCCCCATCCCCAACAACCACGTGGTGCAGAGAGAGAATCCATGGCTTGGGAGAGCCAGAGCACAGAGATTGTGAGACTTTTCACTTAACTCAGTGACGCCCAGTCACAGCAGAAAGCAAAACTGGGCTGGGCTTGGCTGACACAAGCCCATGGAGGGAGTATTTAGACAAGCCTTAGCCAGGAATCGCCCATCCCAGCAGCCCATTTCAGTGGTCAGTACTTGAGTTCTGGCAAGCCATGCCACGTGGGCTAACATGCTCTGGGCCCTTACTAAACATGAAAGGCAGTTCAGGCCACAAGGACTGCAAGTCTTAGGCAAGTCCTAGTGCTGAGCTGGGCTCAGAGTCAGTGGCCTTCAGAGTCATGCAACCTACTGAGACACAAGCCAGGGCAGGTAAGGGAGTGCTGGCACCACCCCTCCCCCAGCGCCAGGCAGCACAGATCGCAGGTCCAAAAGAGACCCCTTCCTTATGCTTGAGGAGAGAAGAGGGAAGAGAGAGGAACAGTAAAGAGAACTTTGCCTTGAATCTTGGATACCAGCTTAGTCACAGTACGGTAGGGCGCCAGTCAGAGTCACAAGGCCCCCATTCCAGGCCCTAGCTCCCAGAAGACATTTCTAAGCATACTCTAGGCCCAGAAGGAAGCTACTGCCTTGAAAGGAAGCAGGCAGTTCAGGCAGGACATATCACCTATTGACTAATGAGCCCTTGGGCCCTAAATAACCAGCAGTGACACATGGACATTACACCACGGGCCTTGGGTGACACTCTGAGACATGCTAGCTTTAGGTGACACCCAACATATTTCCAGCTGTGGTGGCTATGGCGAGAGACTTCTCCTGCTTGAGAAAAGATGAGGGAAAAGTAAAGAAGACATTGTCTTGTACCTCAGATACCAGCTCAACCACAGGGGGATAGAACACCAAGCAGGCTCTTGAGGTTCCAGATTCTAGGCCTGGCCGGGCGCGGTGGCTCAAGCCTGTAATCCCAGCACTTTGGGAGGCCGAGGCGGGTGGATCACGAGGTCAGGAGATCGAGACTATCCTGGCCAACATGGTGAAACCCCGTCTCTACTAAAAATACCAAAAACTAGCCGGGCGTGGTGGCGGGCGCCTGTAGTCTCAGCTACTTGAGAGGCTGAGGCGGGAGAATGGCGTGAACCCGGGAGGCGGAGCTTGCAGTGAGCCGAGATCACGCCACTGCACTCCAGCCTGGGAGACACAGCGAGACTCCGTCTCAAAAAAAAAAAAAAAAAAAAAAAAAAGATTCTAGGCCTTAGCTCTCGGACAGCATTTCTGGACCTACCCTGGGCCAGACAGGAGCCCACTGCCCTGAAAGGTGAATCCCACGACTGGCAGCATTCACTACAAGCTGACTGAAGAGACCTTGGGCCTTATGTGAATATTGGCGGTAGCCTGGCAGTATTCCTCATGGTTCTGTAATGGTGGTGGCAATGGGGTGAGGCTCCTGTGCCTGTGGAAAGTGGAGGCAAAGTAGGAAGGACTGTCTCATGGTTTGAGTGCCAGCCACAGGACAACAAAACACCACATACGTTTCTTTTCTAAGGTGTTTGAACAGTCCCCAGCCCCTGGATGGCATCTCTGGACCTGCCTGGAGTCTGGGGAAACTCACTGCCCTGAAGGGAAGGACACAAGCCTGGCTGGCTTTGCCATCTGCTGATTGTAAACCCTAGAACCTTGAACAAACATGGACATTAGCCTGATAGTGGCTACAGAGGGCCTTGGGCAAGATCCAGTGCTGCGCTGACTTCAGGTCTGACCAAGCATAGTCCCAATGGTGGCGGTCTCAAGGGTGCTTCTGTCACCCCATTCCCAGCTCCAGTGGCTCAGCACAGAGAGAGAGAGAGAGAGAGACCCTGTTTGGGAGAAAGTAAGGGAAGAGAACAAGTGTCTCTGCCTGGTAATCTAGAGAATTGTTTTGAATCTTATCTAAGACCACGAAGGTGGTACCTCTATGAGTCTGAAATAACTACAGTGTTACTGGGCTTGGGATGGCCCTTAATGCAGATATAGCTTAGATCACAATACCCAAGTCCTTTTGAATACTTGGAAAGCCTTCCCAAGAGAGATGGGAACAAACAAGCCCAGCCTGTGAAGACTGCAGTAAGAACTTAACTCTTCAATGCACAGACACAGACAAACATCCACAAGCATCAAAAAAATCCAGGAAACTCGATCTTACCAAATGAACTAAATAAGGCACCAGGGACCAATCATGGAAAAACAGAAATATGTGACTTTTCAGACAGAGAATTCAAAATAGCTGAGGAAATGAAAAAAAAAAAAAAATTCAAGGTAACACTGAGAAGTAATTAAGAATTCTATCAGATAAATTTTAAAAATAATTAAAAAGACTCAAAGGAAATTCTGGAGTTGAAAAATGCAACTGACATACTGAAGAATGTATCAGACAATCTTAATAGCAGAATTGATCAAACAGAAGAAAAATTATTGAGCTTGAAAACAGGCTATTTAAAAATACATAGACAGAGAAGACAAAAAATAGAAGAATTTTTTTAAAATGAAGAATGCCTACAGGTTCTAGAAAATAGCCTCAAAGGGGCAAATATAAGAGTTATTGGCCTTAAAGAGAGGATAGAGATAGAGATAGAGATAGGGATAGAAAATTTATTCAAAGGGATAATAAAAGAGGAGTTCCCAAACCTAGAGAAAGAAATTAATATCCAAGCACAAAAAGGTTATAGAACACCAAGCAGATTTAACCTGAGAAGTCTACCTCAAGATATTTAATAATCAAACTCCAAAATGTCAAGGATAAAGAAAGGATTTTAAATACAGCAAGAGAAAAGAAACAACATACAATGGAGCTCCAATATTCTGGCAGCAGACTTTTCAGTGGAAACCTTACAGGCCAAGAGAGAGTGATATGACATATTTAAAGTGTTGATGGAAAAAAAGTTCTTTACCCTAGAATAGTATATCCAGTTTATACAAAAATTTTGTATATATGGATATACACAATAGTATATCCATATCAAATATGAAGGAAAAATAACTACTTTTCTAGGCAGGCAAAAGCTGAGGGATTTCATCAACACTAGACCTTTCCTAGAAGAAATGCTAAAGGGAGTTCTTCAATCTGAAAGAAAGGGACATTAACGAGCAATAAGAAATCATCTGAAGGTGTAAAACTCACTGGTAATAGGAAGTACACAGAGAAGCACGGAATGTTATAACACTGTAACTATGGTGTGTAAACCACTCAAGTAAAAAGACTACAAGATGAACCTATCAAAAGTAATAACTACAACTTGCCAAGACCCAGACAATACAATAAGATATAAATAAAAATGACCAAAAGTCAAAAAGTGGGAGGACAAAGTTAAGGTGTAGAGTTTTTATTAGTTTTCTTTCTACTTGTTTGTTTATGCAAACAGTGTTATCAGATTAAAAAATGAGTTATAAGATGGTATTTGCAAGCCTCATGATAACCTCAAATTTAAAAACATACAACAGATACACAAAAATAAAAAGCAAGAAATTAAAGCATACCATCAGAAAAAAACACCTTCATTAAAAGAAGGTAGGAAGGAAAAAAAAATAAAGAGAAGACCACAGAGGAGCCAGGAAACAAACAACAAAATGGCAGGAGTAAGTCCTTACTTATTAATAATAACATTGAATGTAAATGGACTAAACTCGCCAATCAAAAGACAGAGTTGCTGAATGGATACAAAATAAGACCAAATGAATCTGTTGCCTACAAGACACACACTTCACCAACAAAGACACACAGACTGAAAATAAAGGGGAAAAAATGATATTTAATGCTAATGGAAACCAAAAAAGAGCAGGAGTGGCTATACTTACATCAGACAAAATAGATTTCAAGACAAAAACGAGAAGCAACAAAGAAGGTCACTATGTAATAAAAAAGAGGTTAATTCAGCAAGAATATATAACAACTATAACTATATATACACCTAACACTGGAGCACCCAGATATATAAAGCAAATATTATTAGGGCAAAAGAAAGAGATAGACTCCAAAACAATAATAGCTGGAGACTTCAACACCCTACTTTCAGCATTGCAGAGATCATCTAGACAGAAAATAAAGAAACATTGGATTTAATGTCTACTGCAGTCCAAATGGATCTAATAGAGATTTACAGAACATTTCATCTAACAGCTGCAGAATACACATTATTCGCCTTAGTACATGGATCATTCTCAAGCATAGACCAGATGTTAAGCCACAAAACAAGTACTAGAACTTTCAAAAAAATGAAATTATATCAAGCATCTTCTCTGACCACAATGGAATAAAACTAGAAATTAATAAAAGAGGAATTTTGGAAACTATACAAACACACAGAAATTGAATAATATGCTCTTGAATGGCCAGTGGGTCAAAGAAGGCATTAAAAAGGAAATTGAAAAATGTATTGAAACAAATGATAATAGAAACACAACAAACCAAAGACCTATGCAATACAGTGACAGCAATATCAATAGGGAAGTCTATAGCTATACATGTCTAAATCAAAAAGGAAAAAAACACTCAAATAAGCAGCCTAACAATGCATTTTACAGAGCTAGAAAAGCAAGAGCAAACCAAACCTCCTAGTAAGAAAAGAAATAAAATAATAAAAATCAGAGCAGAAATAAATGAAATGGAAATTAAAAAAAAAAAAACAAGATCAATGAAACAAAAAGTTGTTTTTTCGAGTACATAAACAAATTGACAAACCATTAGTGAGACCAACAAATAAAAAAGGAGAGAAGACTCAAATACATAAAATCAGAGATGAAAAAGGACATTACAGTTGATACCACAGACACTCAAAGGATCATTAGTGGCTACTATAAGAAACTAGAAGCTAAAAAATTGGAAAATCTAGACGAAATGGTTAAATTGCTAGACACATACAATCTGCCGAGATTGAACCATAAAGAAATCCAAAAGCTGAACAGACCAATACCAAGTAATGAGATCAAAGCTGTAATAAAAAGTCTCCCTTCCTCCTTTTGTAGAGAGCTGAAAATGACAACAAAAAGGCTCCCAGCAAAGAAAGAATAAATGAGATTTAGTATTTGCTAGCAAATAGGGTGACTGTAGTCAAAAATAATTTAATTGTACATTTTAAAATAACTAAAAAGAGTATAACTAAATTGTTTGTAACACAAAGGATAAATCTTTGATGTGATGCATACTGCATTTACCCTGACGTAATTATAATGCATTGCACACCTGTATCCAAATATCTCATGTATATAAATATATACACCCATAAATATATACTTTTACTATGTACCCACAAAAATTAAGAATAAATAAAAGAGCAAATGAAACCACACAAGAAAACAAGGTTAACTTTCATGCCTCTACCTCCATGCACACACAACATGGACATTTATTATTTATTTTAAGACTTCAAAAAGCACTGGAAACAAAATTAACTAGGGAAAATATTTATAAGAAACATTTCAAACAATGTTCTGGTATTCTTAAATATGAAGAGCTTTTGAGGATCAATAAGAGGAATGTAAAATTCTAATAAGGAAATGGACAAAGGATAGGAACACAGAATTCATGAAGGAATATAATTGGTACATAGAAGCAAAAATATCCAATCTCGTTAATAATAAAAGAAATTTGGCCGGGCGCGGTGGCTCAAGCCTGTAATCCCAGCACTTTGGGAGGCCGAGATGGGCGGATCACAAGGTCAGGAGATCAAGACCATCCTGGCTAACACGGTGAAACCCCGTCTCTACTAAAAAATACAAAAAACTAGCCGGGCGAGGTGGCGGGCGCCTGTAGTCCCAGCTACTCGGGAGGCTGAGGCAGGAGAATGGCGCAAACCTGGGAGGCGGAGCTTGCAGTGAGCTGAGATCCGGCCACTGCACTCCAGCCTGGGCGACAGAGGGAGACTCCGCCTCAAAAAAGAAAAAAAAAAAAAAAGAAATTTAAAAATAGTTATCACTGATTAAAATACTAATAGACTTTAAAAACTAGACAAACTGATTATAAATAGGGCCGGGCACAGTGGCTCACGCCTATAATCCCAGCACTTTGGGAGGCCAAGACAAGCAGATCACTTGAGGTCGGGAGTTCGAGACTAGCCTGGCCAACATGGTGAAACCCTGCCTCTACTAAAAATACAAAAAAAATTAGCTGGGCATAGTGGCACATGCCTGTAATCCCAGCTACTCAGGAGGCTGAGGCTAGAGAATTTCTTGAATCTGGGAGGCAGAGGTTGCAGTGTATCATGATCTCGGAGGTTGCAGCCGAGATCATGCCACTGCACTCCAGCCAGGGCGATAGAGCAAGATTCAGTCTCAAAAAAAAAAAAAAAAAAAAGAAAGAAAAGAAAAATAAACATGTAATAATTAGCAAAATTCTGAAAAAGAAGAGTGATGGCATATGGCATGGGTGTGGGGGAAGTCCTCCAATAATTAGGTTCTAGGCAAAAAACAGTCAAACATTTACACATAAAGTCCAGAAATAGACCTAATACTAATATGATGGGGGAATTTAGATATGGTAATGACACCACTTCATATAAGTGGGATGTCTTAGTCCATTTGTAGCTCCTATTTATAATAGAATACTTGAAATTGGGTAATTTACAACAAACAAAAATATATTGACTCTCAATTCTGGAGGCTGGGGAAGTCTGAGGTTAAGGTGCCTACAGGTTCAGTTTCTGGTAACGCCATTTTCTTCTTCCAAGATGGCACCTTACTTGCTTCATCCTCCAGAAGGGAAAAAGGCTGTATTCTCACATTGCAGAATGTGAAAGAGCCAAGAGAGACAACCCACTTTTAAAAGCTCTTTTATTAAGACATTAAACTCACCCATGAGAGTGGAGCCCTGATGGCCTAATCATCTCTTAAGACCCCACCTCCCAATCCCGTTACATTGACAATTACGTTTTAACATGAGTCTGGGAGTGGACAAACACTCCCCAAAAGTAGCACGGGGAAGAGATGGATTAATAATAAATTTTATTAGCAATTGGGTAGTTATCTGGAAAAAAATCTTAAATGGCTCCTGACTTCACAATTTACACCAAAATAAAGTCTAAATGGATTAAGCATCTAAATGGGAAAAATTAAAAATAAAATTGCTAGAAGAAAACAATAGCAACTTCCCCGCGCCCCACCCCCCCCCCCCCCCCCCCCGGAACCTGGTGGTGCGGCAGATTGAATTTTTTATTTATTTATTTTTTAATTTTTTTTTTTGAGACGGAGTTTCGCTCTTGTTGCCCAGACTGGAGTGCAATGGCGTGATCTTGGCTCACCACACCCTCCGCCTTCCGGGTTCAAGCAATTCTCCTGCATCAGACTCCGCAGTAGCTGGAACTATAGGCATGCGCCACCACGCCCCGCTAGTTTTGTATTTTTAGTAGAGATGGGGTTTCTCCAAGTTGATCAGGCTGGTCTCAAACTCCCGAGCTCAGGTGGCCCACCCGCCTCGGCCTCCCAAAGTGCTGGGATTACAGGTGTGAGCCACGGCGCCCAGCCAGCAGATTGAATTTTTAAAAGATGATCAAAACAATAGCTGCTGTCCCCCACACTCCTATAATCTGACTGAAATTCCTCTCACTGAGTAATAGGCTTTGTGCCCCCTCACCTTGAAAATAGACGATTGTGACTGTTTTGACCAATAGAGTACATCAGAAGTGACTTCCCAGGCTAGATCATAAAATACCCTGTTTTTCCACCTGGCTGTCTTGGGATGCTCACTCTTGGAACCCAGACACCATGCTGTGAGGAAGCCCAGGGAGGCCCACGTGGAGAGGAACCAAAGCGCTCAGCCCACAGCCCTTTCTAAGCACCCAGACGATAACCAGCTCCAACCTGATAGCCATGTGAGTAAGCCACCTTGAAAGTGGATCTTTCAGCCCCCATCTAAGTCACCTCAGTGATGCTAAGTGGAGCAGAGAAGAGCCATCCTTGTTGAATCTGGCCAAATGATTGTTTTTGTTAGCCACTGAGATTTAGGGTGGTTTGTTGTTGAAAAGCAATAGATAACTAGAATGAATGAATTTTTACCTTCACTGCTAGGAACTGGGTCACTCGCTTGTTTCTTAGGCAAAGAAATATTAATATATTTAAGGAAACATTATTATTTGTTTTTAGAAAACAAAGTATATTGTACACTAATATCGAAGTAAAGCAAAGCAATAAGACACATCAAATGATAATCTGCAGATTTCCTGAAAAATGTTCTTTATCAGATCCATAAAAATTGCATTCAAACAATAACAACTTAAGACCTCTGGGTTATATTAAATGCAAAAACCACTATGTGAAAAAAAAAAATACAGTACATGAAAATATATTTGATAAAGGAACAGTAGAAAGACACAAACTAAGAAAACGATTCCTTATTGGGAACTGGTAGGAAATGAGCTGACAGGAACAGGATTGAGTGGAATACTTCACAATATACACTTTTTAATATTGTTTTGATTTTTGAATCGTGCAAATGTATTATCTATTCTAAGAAATAAATTGTAAAAGCAACACAAATAAATACATTTTAAAATGGTATATCAATAGAGCTTTGTGTTTCAAAAGTCAATATTAAGATAAATATAACAATGACTCTGTTCAATTTGGCTTTTCATTTACTGAGAATATAAACTACATATAACTGTAATTGTTGCATAAGTAGTTATACCCTTGGCATCTTTGCTATTATCATTTACAGAGGGAAAATTACCAAAATAATAAAAACTAAACAATTTCTTATTTTAAGCATAAAACATAAGAATTTCATAAATCAAGCCACAAAAGCAGTTTTGTCTGTGTTCGATGCTGCCACACATGATTAAAATAAACATAATAGTTAAGAATTTGATCTCTGGAACATTTAAAATCCTATTTTAGCTATTTTGAAATACATAATACATTATTATTAACTGTGATCACTATGATGTGCAATAGTACACCAGAATGTATTCCTTCAGTCTAACTAAAACTTTGTACCCTTTGACCAATGCCTCCCCTTTCCCTGTCTACCCCACCAGCCTCTGATAACCATCATTCTACTCTCTACTTCTATGAGTTCAACTTTTTTAGATGAGATTGGATAACATTTTAAAATATTAATGACAACGTAAAACTAAAATCTAAGTGACTGTGTTAAAGCACTGCACTAGAGGTGGTCTTTATGTGAGAGGTGGAAGAGAAGCAGCAAGGAATGTGAAGGTATGTGATATGGGTTGACTGTGTCCCCACCCAAATCTCATCTTGAATTGTAGTTCCCATAATCCCCATGTGTCATGGGAGGGACCTGGTGGGAGGTAACTGAATCATGGGGGTGGTTATCCCCACGCTGCTGTTCATGAGATAGTGAGTTCTCACATGATCTGATGGTTTTATAAGCTTCTCCCTTTGCTCAGCTTCTCCCTTTGCTCAACTCTCATTCTTCTCTCTTCTGCTGCCTTGTGAAGAAGGATGTATTTGCTTCCCCTTCTGCCATGATTGTAAGTTTCCTGAGGCCTCCCTAGCTATGCTAAACTGTGAATCAATTAAGCCGCTTTCCTTTATAAATTACCCAGTCTTAGGTCTCAGGTATCTCTTCATAGCAGCATGAGAATGGACTAATAGAGTTTGCTAAAGGTATTTTCTTGGTGGGGTGCAGGGGAGACAGATATGATACTATCGTAGTGGCTTTATATTGTGTCTACTTAGCTGAGGTATAACTATGGTTCCCAGAATTCCTTTCCCTGTCTAGTTTCCATTTAGAGTTCGTGTTGTACACCAATGCCAACAAAGGTCAGCATTTGGCCTTTGTTCCTGGTTCTTGGGAGAGAACCTCTATATTCTTGGAATTTCCCAAGTGATAGGAGTATCTTAATTACTCCTGGTGAACCCTGATCATTTATGCTACAAAGGTGACCTCTACAGGGTCCCTAGATATTTCAAGATGAGGCCTGGCCATGCTAGAAAAGTCAACCACATGATTATAGGGTTGGGGCTTTATGCCATGTGATATCAGTCTGATATTGATTGGGATAGGAGGGGACCAGAGACTGAGTTCAATCACATGGCTAAGAATTCAATGATGCCTATGTAATGAAACTCCAGTAAAAACTCTGGCTATTAAAGTTTGGATAAAGTTCCAGGCTGATAATACACAGTGAACACAAAAGTTTCACCTTCAGGACCCGCCTGGGTCTCACTCTATGCATCTCCCCTTTTGGCTGGTTTTGATGTGTTTTCTTTTGCTATAATAAATCTGTAATCTTAAGTATAGCTTTTTCCAAAGTTCTGTGAGTCTTTCTAGCAAGTTATCAAACCCAAGAAAGTAGTGGAAACCCTGTGAGTCTTTCTAGCAAGTTATCAAACCCAAGAAAGTAGTGGAAACCCTTGAATTTGTAGCCAGTTGGCCAGAAGTGTGGGTGGCCTGGGAATCCCTTAGCATGTGGCTGATGTCTGAATTAAGGGCAGTCTCATAGAGGACTGAGCCCTTAGCCTGTGAAATGTGGCCTAACTCCAAGCAGTTAGTGTCAGAATTGCAATGCAGTTGACCACAAGCGAAATTTGCTTGAGATTTGGAAGTCATAGGGAAGTAGTAGCCATAATTTTTACCCTCTGGAAGATTGATGCAGGGTGCCAGGCACTATGGTACCTCATGCACATTGTTGCTGATCCCCTGGCTCACCTTGTTGGCTCACCTTGTTGGCATGTGGCAGCACCCAACCCACAGCTTCTCCAGCTGCTGCCACATCTCCTCAAACTTCTCTGTGTTCTGGGCCAAAGATATGTGCAGCCCTATGGCTAGAGGTGCCAGCTATTCCTGCAGACCTCAGGCCATCCAAGTCACATAAGGTGGAGTAATGCGAAACAGATGCAAGTTCCATTTTTTTCTGGAAGTTTTTGGTTGGTTCCTGCTTTTGTTCTTGTTCACCTTTCCTTCCCAACTGCGGGTCTGGCTGACCCATGGTGACTTCAGGCCCAGCACCACATGCAGGCCAACAGATTGCCCCATCAGCAATCCCACTTGCATAATGTTGAATCCCTAGAATCAGACTCTTATTCTAGATCACTCTTAGTTCTGCTTGTTTGATTTTTACCTTGACTGATACAACTGTTTCAGACTATCCATTGATAGAAAATGATAAGTTTGTGATTGCTGAGAATGTAAGGGGAAATACCATGGAAATAAAAATAGTGCGATACCAGAGTTCTCAACCCTAACAGAATATTAGTCTTTAAAAAAATATTGATACCACTCTCTTCCTCTGAGATTTTGGGGTAAAGTTTAGGCACTATTTTTTTTTTGAAAGGTGGTTACAGTTTGCACTCAGAGTTATGAAATGCTGCAGTAGATGAAAGAAAAAGAACAAAGAAAGGTGATCAATATCATAAATATACACATACAAGAAAGCATAGCAGGAGTACATCAGAACATAAGAGACTCTCCTGAATTCAAATGTCAGAGAAGTACTAAAAATTAACCAATAGACAAAGACATATTAGGGAAATATTAAGTAAAATAAAGAAATGATGATAGTAATATAAAACAAAATAGAATTAAAAGTTAAAAGAATGAAAATAGGCCGAGGATATTTACACTGATAAAGTTTATAGTACATGATGAAGAAATGTTATTATTATTTTTGCATCTAGCATAGCTTGGAGTTATACAAGGCAAAAACTGACGGAAATACTCAAGTAAAATCATCTCTCTCAGAATTAAGAGATCAAGAAAAGAACAAATACAAATAATTTGAAAAATATAATTAACAAGCTTTATCTATCATATTAGAAGCTCTTTTAATGCCACATACCTGATTCATTCGATTAACTGATGTTCCTTATTCTTTCTATAACAAATGCCAATGCCCTTGATATACGAAGGCTAGAAGAGTAAGCCACTTTGTTATATTCACCCACTTTTTCCCTCGCCAGTCAAGTTATTCCAGATCTTCTAATGTCAGATCTTATTAATATAAGTTATTTTTAAATACTATGTAAACTAATAAAATACGAAGGTAAAAAATAGTAGTTCTTTCTAGAAAAGTAGTTGCATACTTTGTAAAGATTCAATAAAGATGGATCGTTTTGATACTTGTTGCCAGATAAGTATGCATAAGACAACCATAAAATGATTTGAGTGAGAATCTTGGAAAACTTGAATACTCCACCAGTTTCTCTACATTTGCCTTGCACCATAAAGAAACCCAAGTTCGGAATCATAGGCAATGCAGTCTGGTGGTGATCTGTACAAGAAAGCAGATTGAACTCCAGTCAGCATACTCAAGATTTGTTTTAAAAGACTGAAGAAAGGTCCTGGCCCTGCATCAAAAGACTGACAACTGAATGTATATTTTTGTGTATTACATTAAAATAAAATGCACAGAAATTTTTTATTTTTTAAATGATCCCTCAGTCTGACTTTTGGGTTTACAGATCTTATCAGGTAAGAGAGCATTTTGTAAAGATAAAATTTTGACACAGAGAAAACAAATCGTTTTCAAACATCCGTGAAACCATTATAGAAGCTGGGAAAAGAAATCATGACGCAAATACCATGCAACTAAAGTGATGCCATGCCGGAGCCACACAGCGCGTGACAGACTCAGCCAGGGAGGTTGGACATGGGCCTAGACTGTCTTGGCATCTTCTGGAAAGGTGTGCTTGAGCAGCGGTTCAGCCTAGCTAACTCATTGCCAGGCAACGTAGAAAAATCCTGTTAGCAATCTGGTTTGTCTCTTCATAAGTTTTTATCACATAGGTTACATTCTCTGTCTACAAAGCTATGAAATTAGAAATCACAACAGAAGAATAAAGAAAAGTCATTTAGAAATAAAGACTCTTCTGAATATCTAAAGTTAAAGGAGAAAAATCAAAACTAAAAATACAGACTATTAAAAATGAAGAAGAGTGAGTGCATTACAAATCCAAATCCATGGATTAACTTCAACTTCTGGCCAAGTTGGAGTAACAGGGATTAGATTTACCCTCCTGCCTGAAACACGCAATACAAAGGCAAAATACGTAAAACAAGACCACGGACATCAGGAACAAAGGACAGTGATCCCAGAGGAACAGAAAACAAATGAAGTTAGTTGCATGATTGCCTTGCGTGCTACCTTGAGGGAATGTTTAGGCTGCAGTGTGTGGGGTTGGGGGACAGGGCAGGCAGAGCCTGGCAAACTCACTGAGTTCAGGAGACACGATTGAGAGTCCAGCGACACAAAGGCAGCTGGAATGGCCGGTACACAGCACTGAAAAGCGGTAAGTTGCACAGGAAGAGAACTCCCGGAAACCTGCAGGTTTTCTCCCATATTCATGAGAGAGCTGATCAGCATACAGGTTTAAAGAAACTACCTAAAGATGGAGAAAGGATTTCCCAAAAGAATTAGAGGGAATACTTCTCAGCACTCACGTGTGACCAGAATCAGTGTCTGTTCCCACTAGCCAGAATGGGACACTTCATAACTCATGAGGCATCTACCTATTAGAGTATTCAAGAGACTTGCCTCACTAATGGGGTGAATTAACCCAAGACTAAATACTTGTCAAATGCAACCTAACAAACCTTAAAAGCAAGTCCTGAAGGGACACAATTGTTTATAAGTAACTTAACTGTGTCCCAGAACAAAACTCCTGATTATTTATAGAAACACAAATACTATAATAATTTTACTTTATTGGTGAAATTCAGCATGCCCAGCATACAATTAAAAGTATAAAGCATACAAAAAGCATGAAAATACATCTAGTAATGAGAAGAGTGGGACACCAACCCAGAACCAACAAAGATACTAGAATTAGCAGACAAGGACATTAAAAATTACTATGAAGTATATTTTAAATGTTCAAAATGTAGGTAGAGACAACAAAGATATAAAAAAAAGATCCATGATCAGGCAAATAACTTGAAACTTCAAAAAAGGACAAAAGACAAAAGACATTAAAAAGATCCCCCCAAAAAGTTATGAGGAATACAATGTCTGAAATGAAGATTATATTGAAAATCGCTAATTAGACATTGCAAAAGAAAAGATTAGTAAAGTTGAAGTCATAGCATTAGAAACTATTCACAATGAACAAAAAGAGAAAAAGTAATTTTAGAAACTTTGTACTAGGCTGTTGGGCAAGATGGCTTATGCCCACAATCCCAGCTCTCTGGGAGGCTGAGGCAAGAGAATCACTTGAGGCCAGGAGTTAGTGACCAGTCAGGCAACAAATTTTTTAAGAAAAAACTAGCCAGGAATGATGATGCGGGCCTGTAGTCCTAACCACTGGGGAGGCTGAGGCAGCAGGATCACGTAAGCCCAGGTGTTTGAGGCTGCAGTGAGCTATGATTGTGCCACTGCACTTCAGCCTGGCAGCAGAGGGAGATCCTGTCTTTAAGAAAAAGATCCATAGGCCAATTGTGGTGGCTCACGCTTGTAATCCCAACACTGGGAGACTGAGATGGATCACATTGCTTGTGTGAGTCCAGGAGTTCAAAACCAGCCTGGGTGACATAGCAAGACCCCATCTCTACACTACAAAAAATAAAATATTAGCCAGGCAACGTGGCACGTGCCTGTAGTCCCAGCTACTCGGGAGGCTGAGGTGGGAGGATCACTTGAGCCCAGGAGGTTGAAGCTGCAGTGAGCTGTGATCGCACCACTGCACTCAGCCTGGGTGACAGAGTGAGACCTTATCTATAAATAAATAAAATTTCAAAATATAAATAAAATAACATTTTATACTTAACAGAGAGCTAGCTATATGATGACATCACGCAGCCTCATATAAATGCATTGGAGTTTCCAAAGGAGTAGAAAATTGGTATTAAAAAATTCAAATGTCTAAAATTTTTTTTCAAATCAGGTGAAAACTCCAAAGATTCATGCAGCTCAATGAACCCCAAGCACAAGAAACATGAAGAAAACTATGTCAAGGCACATAGTAATCAATTGCTCAAAACCAGCTAGAGAAAAATGACACATTATATACAAGATTTCCTTATGGAAAATAATCGAGAGAACAATGGACCAACTATTTTTATGAATTGAAAGAAGAGAACCTCATCAATTTAGAATTCTATACCTAGAATGTATTTAAATATATATTTCAAAATATTCTTCAAAATATATTTCAAAACGGTGAAAGAGACTAAAAGATTTTCATCACCTGCAAAGCTGCCCTATGGGAAATACCACAAGAAGTCTTTCAAGCAGAATAATTATACCAGATAGATAAATGGATCTGCACAAAGGAATGAGGAGCTCCAGAAATGGTAACTATGCGGGTAAACAGTAAGATTTTTTTCCCATTTTTTCTTAATTATTATATATAATTTTCTTATTATTTAAGAATCTGCCTATTTTAACAAAAACAAGGTAGTGTAGGGCTTATAACATATATAAATGTAAAATGTATGCCAAAATAGCACAACCAGTCTCATCTGAGGATGAGAGGGAATGTAAAATATATTGTCAGGAACTAAAACTGCACTATAACCAGAGATATTGGGAGTTTTACAAAAATTGTAAGAAATACTATGTACAACTCTATAGCAATATATTCAGAAAAAGGGAATGGTTGATTTTCTTGAAAAGTATAAATTATCCAAATTGTTTCCTGAGAAAGTAGCAAACCTGAAAAGATGATAACTGTAAAGGAAATTGATAAAGGAATCAAAGAGCTATTTCTAAAGCAAACCCAGATAGCTGTATAAATGAGTTCAACAAATCTTGAAGAAACAGCTAATTCCTTTATTATTCAATTTTTTGGGGGGCATAGAAAATGATAAGCTTGGCAATGTATTTTATAAGGCTAGCAGAACCATACTCCTAAACCAAACTAAGATATTACAATTAAAAAACAAAAGCAGGCCGGGTGTCAGTGACTCACGCCTGTAATCCCAACACTTTGGGAGGCCAAGTTGGGCAGATCACCTGAGGTTGGGAGTTCAAGACCAGCCTGGCCAACATGGGGAAAACCCATCTCTATTACAAATAGAAAAATTAGCCAGGTGTGGTGGTGGGTGCCTGTAATTCCAGCTACTCGGGAGGCTGAGGTGGGAGAATCGCCGGAACCCGGGAGGTGCAGGTTGCAGTGCGCTGAGATTGCGCCACTCCACTCCAGCCTGGGTGACAGAGCGAGGCGCTGCCATAAATAAAATAAAAACAAAATCACACATATTCATGAACACAGATCCAAAACCTTTTGAAGTTTGACAAAATGAACAAATAGAATTCTAGAATGTGACATGTAATTCTCAGGATGCCATGTTTTAGGTTTAGAGAGGCTATTCAAAGTTTTATGTGTTGAATCCTCCTTTTCCTTATTCAATTAACAGAGCTTCTTTCTTTCATCAAAAAGTTTCAATGTTAAATATATGCCAGGCACTGGATCCTGGGAATGCGGTGATGAATAAGATAAGGTCTGTCTTCATGGAGCTGTCTATGGAGACAGACAAGTAAAAAGAAAAATATAATACAGTCTAAAGGCTATGGTAAGCGATAAAGATATTTGGGGAATACATAACTTGGCACTGAATCTGGATTTCAGAGCTCTGGAAAGTCTTTCTAAAGGAAGTAGTGCATAGATTGAGCAGTGAAGGACAGTTACTATGAGAACTAAAGCGGTGAAGTCATCAGAAGAAACCGAAGTAGCAGATGCCAAATAGGGGTCATATTAAGTTGAGAATTTTGTACTTAAGTCAGAGGCCACTGACGCTTTAATTCAGGCGAGTGACAGATTTACATCTTCAGTTCTTAAGAGTGTGGAATGAATTTGAGGAAAAAACACTGGAAGCAGGAAAACATTAGGGTGTTCTGGGAAGAATCCTCTTGAGAAAATTGCCTACTCTAAGATGGCAGCAGTGGGTATGGGGAAAGTGGGCACACACAACATAATCAGAAAGTGGCAGAAAAATTTTATTTTAGATGGGGAAAGGTAGAAAACACTAGGTTAAGTATAAAGGGATTTCTTTACTATAGTACTTGTCAGAAATTTTACAGTGCTGTTTTTGAGTAAAAGTCAGTCACGCAATAACACAAAATGGCTTCCACACATTTGATTTTTTTTTTTTTTTAGAACACCTTTTGAGACTAGCGTTCCATGGGAAACACTCTGGGAGAAACCGTTCTCCCACAAAAATAGTCTCTTCTTCCTTTCTGTTCTTGCAGCTCTTGATATAGACGGAGCATCCGAAATCTGAAATCTGAAATGCTCCAAAATATGAAACTTTTTGAGTGCCAACACAGATGTGACACTCAAGGCAAATGCTCACAGGAGCACTCTGGATTTTCAGACTTGGGATGCTCAACCGACAAACATTAAAGCAAATATTCCAGAACCCAAAACACTTCCCAAGCATTTTGGATAAGGGATGCTCAACCTGTACTTAGGAGTTGTCTCACCAACTATATTCAATTTTTTAAGGCTGTCTTGTCCTGTCCCTTCACGCAATACATGTATTTAGTTTGGTTACTTTCAGCTCACTGAAAGTGAAGTGAAAAAGAAGATTCACTGGAACTTCACAAGCTTCCCTCAAAACGCCATTGAAAAAGATTATTCTGAGTTAGGGTCATCGGTTAACCAATATGAAAGGATCTGACCCACAGATAAAGTTGTATTAGGCCGGGCACAGTGGCTCACGCCTGTAATTCCAGCACTTCGGGAGGCCGAGGTAGGTGGATCACTTGAGGTCAGGAGTTTGAGACCAGCCTGGCCAATATGGCGAAACCCCACCTCTACTAAAAATATAAAAACTAGCCGGGCGTGGTGGTGGGTGCCTGTAATCCCAGCTACTCAGGAGGCTGAGGCAGGAGAATCACTTGAACCTGGGAAGTGGAGGTTGCAGTGAGCTGAGATCCTGCCATTGCACTCTAGCCTGGGTGTCGTAGCAAGACTGCCTCAAACAAACAAAAACAAACATGCAGTATTAACCTTTAACATCTACAAACCTACTAAGTTTTCATACAGATAAGACACCCAAAAATAATAATCTCATTGGAAACAAATTCTGTGAAATTGCTTAAGCAAACAAATTGTTTATCTTAATTCTATACCGAGTAGTTGAATAGCTCCATTTACTTAAGATACAGAAAAACTGAATTCATTTATAAACAGGAAATCTAAGTGTACTTTAACTCCTAGAGGCCACTGAGGGTAACTAAAGTACTCTAAACTATAATTGAGGGGTCACTGAAAATCTGATTCTGAAACATCATGCTCTGTATGTACAAAAGATGTATTTCAGGATGCTCAAAATTAAAGAATGGACATTCTAAACAGCAGGCAATCAGTGAATAAAAGTATGTTGGTAATTCTTTGTATACAATGTCTCTGAAGTCAGTGACATAAAAAAAAATAACACACACCCTTCCTTTTATATTTTCAGTATATTAAAAAGGAACAGTACAAATGCTGTGGTATTAAAAAGGATCCTTATTTTTCAAAGAATGAACTTTTATAAACAATTCTGTAATGAAATTAAAACAGTATCTTAATACATTGTTTTTGTTAAACAAGATTTTAAATTTTTAAAATTAGAAAACGTTGAGATTAAACTCTTTCAAAGGTTCAAACAAAAAAACCACCTGTACAATCTCCATTAATGTGTCTTTGTACACATCCTGGGCACTTTGAAAATGTTAAAGTTTTTAACGTTTGACTGACAGAGGCAGCACTTAAAGGCTCCATGAATCTTTTTTCCGAAAAAGTATGCTTTCAGTAAAACATTTTACCATTTTATCTAACTATGCACTGACACTTTTGTTCTTCCTGAAAAGGGGATTTATCCTAACATTGTATTTTTAAGGTAAAAATATACATGTAGAGATATTTTAACTTCCTGAGTGACTTATACCTCAAATGTGATTTAATGAACAATTTCTAAATTTTAGAGTGAAACAGTATGTGTAGGTCTACACATGTATCTTCAACTAGGGTAAAGCTCAAGAGCATGTCACAGAATTTATACCTAAATTATCTAAGAAGTTAAGCAATGCCTTTATCCCCAAACTTTACCAATAAGTCTTCTCAAATAGAATGTTAGTAAAATGAATCACTGAAAAGTTATATTTTTGAATTAACAAAATACCAGTAGCCATTTTAGACTGTCAACTTGGACATTTTCTTGATTCACTAGCAAGAAATTTCTTGCAATACAAAAAGATAACAAATAATTAAAATATCTGCTTTATCATACAACTTCCCTCCCTCCTAAAGTGTCTAAAATGATTAGGAATTGTAGCACTTTCTTTTGCATAAAACCCTTTCCTCTTCATAAAACCCTGAGGTGAAAGGTTATTAATGTAATAAAACCACAATTCATTGTGTATTAAATTGTAGCTTTAAAAAAATGTATAAAGAAATGTGACAACTTGTAAAGCTGCTCTGTACAGTTTTTCAACAAAATATTTCCATATCAACTTAGTCGAAGGGCCTAAAATGACCCTATAAAAACAATGTCCTTTTAACACGTTAGTGTCGAGATGAACGCCGTTTTCCATCTCTACTACTGTCTCTTCTGTTTTCATAATCATGGCTCCAGCCATCATGATTCCTATCTTCATAGAAGAAATCATCTCTGTTTCCTCTGTAATGATGGTCAGAACCATGATCAGTGTAACGCTGTTCCCGGCTATAATGTCTATCTGCTAGGTAGGGATGAGAATTCATTCTGACTTTACGCTGTGATGACGGTGTATCTTGGCGCCACTGAGCGCTTGAAGACTGGTTAAAACTATGACTGTGTGATTGAACTGATGGTGAAAATCCTGACTGATCCAGAGGTGGAGAACCAAATTTTCCACCATACGACATTTGTCTCAAAGCACTGTTCATCTGAGGAAGAGGAAAAGCAGAAATGTTAATACTTCTAGATACCAAAGCCAATACGTATTTGGTCAGTTAATGGATAATGAAAGAAAATAAAGTCACTCTTGCCTAGAGGGATCCTAAATTAAACACAACTAAAGTAGTACAATAGCCTCAATCATTCCAATTTACACCTACGAAATATATATACATACATACTACTCTTTGCCCTCAAGAATGCAACTCAGAATAAGTCACACAAAATGACTATAATGCAAAAATCACTGTGTAAAAAACATAAAGAATCAGGAGGTCAGTATCATTAGGAAAGGTTTCATGAAGGTGGCATATGATCTGGGTATTAAAACAATGGATGGAATATTTGAAGAAAATATTTTAAGGGGGAGATATGCCAAGAAAAGGAAATTGCGCAAACAAAAATAAGAGGGAAACACAGAACAGGTTCACAGAATACCAAGTAATTCTGGTTGAGACAGGTTACGGATCGTAATAAGTAGTAAACAATGAAAGGTAAGGCTACAGGGTTTACTGGAATCAGACAGTAAGAATCGCTAATAATTGGGCTAGAGAAATCTGACTTTATCTTACAAACAAGGGAAAGTCAATGTGCAAGAAGATAAACAAAACAGAATTTTAATATTAATTCTGAAATGGTGTGCAAGATGAACTAGGGAGGGGGAAATGGGGGCATAATTGACTAGACCGGTGGTTCCCAAATTCTGCCTGTGGAAAATATTAGTATATGATCATTTTTATTTTAATAGTCTACAGTAAAATTAGAAAAATAGGCAATATGTACATAAAAGGTAACATCCTCTATACTGGTCTCTCAAATTGATTTTCACGTCTATATTTCATTTTGCAGACCTATGAAATACAAAAGTCTGGGGACTACAAGCCAAGATCATGATTTGGGTACCAAATAGTTACCAACAGCTTCCTACCTGAACAAGTGATGACAAAGATGAAACAGTAGAAGATAGCTAAGATTTTAAGCCTAGTCTCATGATGATGTTACCACCACCAGAAAAAAAGGTTAAGTTTAAAATGGAACTGGTCTAGAAGACCCAAGTTTATGGTAAGTCACTCAGGATAGGGTACAAGAGCATCAGACAATGAGTAAATGATGGTTGAAAAGAAAAACAAATGTAAAAGCAGTTTGACTTCTATTTATCTTCAGTCTCTTAAGTGTATATTTCAGCCCAGTGAAAACTAAAATGAGTGCTTAATCTACAAAGATCATGCTAGTCTAACAAAAATTTGAGAAAAAATTTTTCTTGAGGACTAAAGGAATAAAACCTCCAACTTAACAGAGTTAATTAAAAATCAGTTATTTGGTACAATATGAACATTTTAACTAAGGATGAATTTTTTTTGGCAACTCAAGTTGAAAAATAGTCAACCTACCACTGCTTGTCTCTGAAAATTTTCTGGAGAAGAGAAAGATCTCTGAAGTATCTGAGCTGATGAAGTCATGTTATCCATAGTCCTTTCGTACCTGCTAAAAAGAAAACCATTCATTCACTAAATACTTACTAAATGACAACCATGAGCAAAACACATTTCTCAAAGGTTGGCATGAATAACACAGACAAGGTATCTGCTCCCATGCAGCCAGAATAAGAATACAGACAACAGGATATTTTCTCATGATTGTAAGTGATAAAATGTCTGATTAAAGATCAAGTAGAAGTGAAACAGATAGGAGGTTCCCCTATCTTTTAGCTGGTGAGGGACTGCCTTTCTAAAAAGGTGACATTTGTAGTTAGAACTGAACACCAAGGTTACCAAGGGGCAAAAACTTCCCAGCTGAAGGACTAGTGCAGGAGTGAGCAAGTATAGCCAGTGGGTCAAGCTGCCAAATTCAGTTTTCCCTAAACAAAGTGTTATTGGAACATAGCCACACCATTGTTTTTGTATTATCTATGGCTACTTAAGTGCTACAATGGCAGAGACAGAAACAGTATCTTCTGCAAAGTCTAAAATATTAACTATATGGCCTTTTCTAGAAATAATTTGTCAGTCCCTGAGCTAATGCAAAGACCTAGACTGAAAACTAAAATGAAAAGAATTTGATTGACTGGATATGTGGAATGAGGGAAGAAATAAAGGATCAAATCTAGACTTTTGGCTTGAGCAATTAGGTAGACATTTCCTGAGACAGAAGAGAGAGAGGTTTTGGGAGGTAAGGAATTAAGAGTTCTGTAACATACACAGGATATTACTTTCGAGGATTTATACCTTATTCCTTATTTATTAAAGGGATAACTTGCTCTACAGAAAAGCTCACTTTAAAAATGTTTTAAATTATTTTAAAATGTTTTTAGAATCCTATAACCAATTGGCTAGTCTTACAGTTTGGATCTTTTAATTTTAGCCTTTCTCAAATCAGATTATATTATATTATCTGTATGCTAAGGGAGGAATACAATTTATAGTATAGAAATTATAAACTCTCTAGCCTTTGATTAAAACCAAAGTATTTACTTGTACTTTTTTTTTTCCCCCCCAAAGAAATTCTTTAAATAGAGAGAGTGCCTTGCTATGTTGCCTAGGCTGGTCCCAAACTCAAGGCCTCAAGTGGTTCTCCCACCACAGCCTTCCAAGTAGCCGGGACTATAGGAATGGGTCACTGCACCTGTTTTTTCCTCCTCACGAAATTCTAAGAGGGAAAACTTTATTTTCCTCTACCTAGGTTGCCTTTGAAGACTCCATTAAAGTGGCTGGAAGTGCTTTAAATTCCAACTTTACTAAGAAATGTTTAAACACTATTAATTTCAGCTAATAAGAAAGAACACCGGGAGGGTACATTTTTTGCACTATTGCTTGCTCACTATCCACCTTCCAGTATCTCTTCATATCCATCCACTTCTCTCCAGCTCATGACACTACCTTAATCTAAACTATCAACCTCATCCATCAATAGCTTCCAACATCAATACTTTGCTACCAAAAGCTTCCTCACTGCTCTATTTTCACTCTTGTCCCCTCCAATCCATTCTCCCATTGCAACCAAACAACTCTTAAAATATAAACTTGTTCCTACCAGTACCTTACCTAAAACATTTCACTGCCTTCCTACTCGATTTTAGGGTAAATCTCAAAATCCTGATTATAGTTTACAAGACCCTCTCCAGCGTATCTACCAAAATCCCCTACTGCTCTCCATTTTCATTCATTAGGATCTAGGTACACTGGCTTCTTTCAGTTCCACATTCATCTATATCATCTCCTTCTCCTAAAATTTTCTCAAAGCCCTTTCTACTCTTTCTTTACAGAACTTATTACAGTAATTGAACAGGTATTCACAAAAATATATATATGTGTCTTCATTTAGACTTTAAGCTCCCTTAGATAATATATGATAGTGGCTGGGCTCAATCACACTACACTGCCTGGGTTTGAATCCCAGCCCACTGAATCTGAGCAAGTTAACCTCCATCTTTCATTTCCCTTTATATATAAGGTAGAGATAAAAATAATCTCTACCCTCATAAAACTGCTGTGAGGAATAAATGAAATCATACATGTAAAAGATTTGGTGAAGAACCTGAGATATGGCAGGTATTTATTAAATCTTCCTTAAATGACTGTTAAATAGCTCTATGGATACACCGGGAAAAACTGTCCCTGGTAAAATATTAACCTCCCCAAAGCAAATAAAATTATTTAAGTAAATATGATACTTTCTAATACTCAGTACCTGAAGGGATTTTACAAATCATTTAATTCAACTTCTTTTCCTTACACATGGGAAGATAGGACTAAAGAAAGGAGACTAGCTCAAGATTACACAATTGATAGATGCAGACCTAGAATCCAATTCTAGGAATTCTCAGTCCAATACTCTGCTGACTAATTGGTATTTTTAACTATAAGTAACAACCAATTAATGATTGTAAAATAAATTAATGTTTTTAAATGAAATAGTAAGTAATGCAAGTAGTGAGGGTAAATAATGTTTTGAGAAATTTTGTTTCAAGTGCATACATGTACTGTACACGTATGTGGGGATGGTTATGTCGCTCATGTGTTTTGAGGCTATTCCCTATAAGAAATCCTGATAAGTGATCTTAACAATAAGTGAGAAATATTACCTGCTAGGAGACGTGGAGGTAGGGCTTGAATTTCCAACATGATGCTGGGGATATGACAAACTGACATCTTGCGAGGCATGACTACTTCCTAAAGTGAAATAATTTGAAAAATTATTCTTGATAGAAAATCTAATTTGAAATTTTGCCTTCCCCACCTGAAATCACTCCAAAGAGGTAAACACAATCTAAAAGAGAAAAATCTCAAACTGCTGGCCCAGCGCGATGGCTCACACCTGTAATCCCAGCACTTTGGGAGGCTGAGGTGGGCAGATTTCTTGAGGCCAGGAGTTCAAGACCAGCCTGACCAACATGGGGAAACCCCATCTCTACTAAAAATACAAAGAATTAGCCAGGCGTGGTGGTGTGCACCTGTAATCCCAGCTACTCAGGAGGCTAAGGCAGGAGAATCGCTTGAACCCGGGAGGCGGAGGTTGCAGTGAGCTGAGATTGTGCCACTGCACTCCAGCCGAGGGTAAGAATCCCACTCAAAAAAAAATCTCAAACTGCTGTAGACTGCTTTACAGCTTCATCAGAGTGAAAATTATAAGTGTATAATATCAGATAAGCAAAACAAAGCATTCCATAAATATCCAATCTGACCACAATTTTCTGATCTCCACCCTAAATTGTAAGACTGGATACATGGACAGTTTCATCCTCACATGATCAAGAATCAAAATATATGAAAGTAATTACAAAGCAGCCAGGAGAAGCATTTTCAGAAAATAAACCTAGCTCTTTTCAGAGCACCCAAGCCCAACTCTCTTAGTGATACAGTTTATGTTCTTTTCACTAACCCAAAATGAAACTTGAAGCTCAGTTTTAAAATTATAATTTCAAAATCCATGTGTCAATGTTACCTGTTTTCAAGATAAAGTTTGCTAATCACAATGCTTAAGAAAGCAGTTTCATCTACAAATAAGAGGTTCTTTAAAACTGAATAATAAATTTAAAAACAGCAGGAAACAATGCCCCCTAACCTCAATGGACATTTACCTGATCTAAATTGAATTTTGATAGGCCTTCCGTAAAGTTTGATTCCATTAAGTAGATTCATTGCATAAGGAACAGATACTTCATGTTTGAAATTCACAAATGCAAACTGCTTTGGTTTACCATCCTTATCTTTTGGAATTTTCACCTTTATTACTGGCCCAGCCTACAAACAAAAAGGTGTTTAGAATTTAAATAAAGCAACTAAAGGAAAACACTCAAATTTTACAAATACGAGACGTCAAAGTTTATAAACAACAGAAATGTAATCAGAAACTTCTTTTAAAAATGATGCACGGATTTCCATTTTGGCTACAGTAAACATCCTAGTTATGATCGAACATTAGATTTATTTGGGGAAGGGGGCCATGAAGGAACTGGAAACACAATCACTTTTGCAGTTCACAGCACTGTATGGCCTCTTAGCATAGTGAACAATCGCCATTATTTTGCCACTCCATGAAAATGAACATTTATCAAGAACAAGAGAATGATTTTCTTGAACCAAAAACTGACTTTTGTATTGATTAATCAAACAATACCAGTTATTAGGGGATAGGGATGGGGGGAATGGGATACTCAGAATTTTCCACACATTTTAATATAGCAACACTAAAATACTGTTTTTCTACGGAGTACTTAACGATTTTATTTTACATATTTTAATAATGTTGCAATTTGATAAGCAAACTTTAAGGGAAAACTGACACAAATAAATTAAAATATTAAGTTCACCAAAGACAAATTATCCTAAGTGGAAGATGAGAACAGGAGGGATAAGAAAAAGCACTGCTCAACGAAGACCCTACACACACACTATGTTCCCAAGGACGCCTGGATCTCCAATTACCCCGAAACTTGACCGAGGATCCCTCCACCACCTTTAGTCGTCACTTTTGGCCTAAACGAACCAAGATCTTCCAGGAAAGCGACACCCAGCGAGCGTTTCGCAACCCAGACGCGCCCTTCACCCCCAAACAGCCACCAGTCGGGTCCCCTGACGGCCACGAAAAGAAAAAGGGGTGGTCGCTGGGCCAGGCCCTAGGCGAGACGGAAAATGAAAGGCAAAAGAGCCGAACTCATCTGCTTACCTGGTGGAAAAGCTCGAAAAGGAGCTCCTCGGTCACTTTCGTTTCAAGGTTGCCCACAAAGAGAGTCCGATCCGCTTCCGCCGCCGCCGCCCCCATCGCAGCGTCGCCCCCTCCCTAACCTGGCCAAAAGGTCGTGGCCGACGCACCCACTGCGCATTCACGGAAGCCCCACGTCCTCACGCTCCCTGGCGTCACCAACGCAAACGTCCGTTGCGCTTGCTCTCAGCGGGCGTCGACTTGTGCGGACGGAGTGCGCATGCTCGCCAGGATAGCGCTCGATAAAGGCAGGGAGGTGTCTGGCTTTTTCGCAGGCTCAGTTATGGCTTCCGGTGTGGTTAGTCACCCGGTTCGAGACAGGCTGAACTGATCTGGGGAGCCGCGAAGGGCCTGCCTTGACCAAGGGACGTAACGCAAATACTGCGGGTGGTGTTTGAAGATGGCCCTGAACAATGTGTCCCTGTCCGCCGGTGATCAGAGGAGCAGGGTGGCCCACGGCTCTTCCCACAGCGACCTCAGACCGCGGGCGTCAGCGTTGGCAATGGTCTCTGGAGACGGCTTCCTCGTTTCCAGGCCTGAAGCGATTCATCTAGGACCTCGGCAGGCTTTGCGACCAAGCGTTCGTGCCGAGAGCCGTCGAGTGAATGGTGGCGGCCGGAGCCCAACCCGCTTTATAAACGGAAGGGAACCGGATGGCCGGGGCCGGAGCCGCCAGGCCAGATTCTCACCTTACCCTGGCGTTGAACCCGACCTCCTAAGAAGTGTGCTGCAACAGCGTTTGATTGCATTAGGAGGTGTCATCGCGGCTCGAATTTCAGTTTAAACGACCGCCTTTCCTCCTTTCCTGTGGCCCTCACTTACCTTGTGAACAGGCCTTTTTAAAATCCTTTCTTGGTGTAGCAGCAATCTTGTTGTCTTATTTTTAGATGAATGTATTTTCATTTAATACGTGGGAGTTATATGAATATATCCTAGCACTAACGGAAGTGTAACAGTTAATTGATTTAGGTGGTTTTATGCAGCCAGAATGATTGGATCAGGAAAGGGGTGGAAGGGATATTCTTAGGTCGTCACAAAGCTGAGCTGATGGGATCACCCTCCCCAGAGGTCAACAATCCATTCGTTAACTCAGACACTTTTCCTTTACTTCTGTTGGCGAAAAAGTACTCCTTTTTATTACAGTGATTTATCCTTCCATCTTTTCCTTGACATTTACCATCTTCCATCTCTCCCTTCACTTTTTTCAGATGTGTCTACAAACAAACAACAATCTCAGTCGCACTAAAAATAAGAACAAAACCTAAACCTTACTGTTCTTTCCAATTATTAACTCAGTTTACATTCCTTTCTTTGGCAAAGGTTGCAAATTTTTACTTTATATTTGTAATTTTACTATTTGCATTCAGTCCCAGCGCCTTAATCTGAATCTGCTGTCCTAAAGTACACTGGTGAAAACATTAGTTGTACAATCTCCAATCAGAAAACTGTTCATCTCACTGTAGTGCCCTCCTTGAAATTTGTGTTTACTCATTAAACTGACAATATTTGGGGATCCCTGTAGTAAACACTGTGTATGAACTTTACACAGTCTGGCCATCAAGAAAGATCACGGAGTATATTCTAGATGGGGAGGCTACTAAGTGAATAGGAATCACCACACTGGGCTGTGTAAAGATAAGTACTGGTTGCAGTGGCTTTTTTTTTTTTCTTTCCTTCATAATACTGCACTGTCCTGGTTCTTCTCTTACCTGGCTGATGACTCCTTATTTGCTGATATTTTTGTTCTCTTAAGCATACATTTTAAAGGGTGGTATTGTGAGAAAGTTACTGGGTTTTGTAAGTGCCAGCTCTTCATATAAGCAGGTAGACTAGCTTTTTCCCAACAGACGCTTATCTGTTTAGACTTCCTTAAAATAATTATGTTCAAATAAAGCAAAATCTCCATACACCACATAGTATTGAATTGTTAGAACTACATGTTAAGAATGTTGAGTCAACAAGATAGCTTCCATAAGAGGGTGAATTAATGTAGTGAGAATTCTAGAAACCAGATCATAGGAAGAGTGATTAAAAGAATAGTAATAGCTACCTTTTATTGAGTGCTATGTGCAAGTCAATGTGCTAGGACTTTTCTTGTTTATAGAGATATTTATTGAGAACTTACTCTGTACCTGCTACTGCCTGCAGTAAGCACTTAGAATAAAGTGATAAACATGATAAAGTATCTGTTCCTAAGGAACTTTGTATGTTATTTGATTCTCACAGCAGTCCGTAAGGGGGACTTTCATTTTGTTGCTGAAAAACAGCCTGAAGGAGATAAAATAAACTTTCCAAGGTCATATAGCTAGTAAATGATAGAGCCCTGCAGCCTTTCAAATGAGGTTCCTCATCTGAATGCAGAAAAAAATGACCTGAGTAACTATTTTCTCAACTTTCCCGAAGATAATATATAACTAATATTTTTTTCAGATAACTAAAAAGAAGTTAGTTTGTAATATACAATAGCTGCCTTAACCTGGGCATTACAAAAACCTGTGGTTGAGAAAGGAATTCCAAACTAGAAACAGAGTTTTAGGCTGGAGAAGAAGAATAAAATTAAAGCTGAAGATAAAGAAGACTTTCTTAAAACTTAGAGATGCCTAGTAGTGGAAAATACCACTTCAAAAGGTAATGAATTAGCTGCCAGAAAGTTCAGATAGAGGCTGAATCTCGTGAAGGATTTTGTAAAAGGAATTCTCCTAGTGTGAAATATGACTGGATGACTTACTCATTTTTCCCCATTTAGTATATAATCCTATGCTTTAAAAAATAAACTCGGTTAAAGTTGGAAATGGGGAATCGGCAGATGAGAAGAGAAAATTAGGTATGACACATCGGGTGACAATATCAGCAAATAAGGGCACCTGGGAGTGGAAGAGGGTGCCATCAATTATGCTGAAGTGACAGGCAGACCAGTTGGCTCATAATAATCACCTACAAAATGATTCGGCACTAAATATGCCTTGAAAGCATATTTTTTAGCTTATGAGGGAAAAGAGGATGAAGATTTGTCAAATGAAAGAACACAAGTCACAAAAGTACACAAAAGTGCTCAAGAACAAGGGAGGACCAGGTGGGAGTGTGACTTCATTTCTGTTTGTTCTGGAATGGGGTCATCAAGAATAGGGCTTTGGTTGAATAATAGTGTATGTGCAGTAAAAAAGAAAATGGTGTGGTTTGTGTTTTGTTTGGCAAGAGGAGAACCTTGTTCACATAAATGCTCCATTATTTTAAATCTGAGTCAATGGATATCTAAATTCTTGTTCTTAACATGTGCAGTAGCATTCAAGTTACAATGTGACCCTCGAGTCACAACAAAGACTGTATTGTAGAAGCACAAACCAACATAAACCCCTTTTTAATTAAATTATCTAAAGCAGAGCCAACTAAGTTTCCCAAGAGCAGACCTTATTATTAAACATCCATATATTAGTGCACAAAATGAATTTTTATATAACATCAATGATTAAACATAGCATGTTGTCATTCTAAAATAGATGAGTTCTAAGAGTAGTCCCAAACAATTACACTTCTGTAAGTTTTTTAAAAGCCATTGTAACTTTTAATTTGTTTTTACTGCCCCTACTTCTTACATCATACTGAGCCACTCGCTAGCATATGTTGAAATGGGGTCCTAATAAGATATTCACTTCCTCTATTCATCAGCACTAAAACTCCTAAAAAGCAGTTTTAACAACTCTGAAAAAGAAGAGTTGTGTTATTTTTGTTTCGTTTTGTTTTAATATCCATTTGGAAGATTGAAAAAAGAGACCAATGAGATTGCTTCCCTCAATAGCCAGTCTGGTGATAAAGGTATCTTTAAGAGGGCTGACTTAGAAGGTAGAAAAGAAAAAGAAAGGAGAGCAAAAAGTCCAATAGGAAAGAGTAAGGTTCAACTGTCTTTCCAGCAAAATTAATTGTATGTCTTTCATTCCCTTGGTAAGTTTATCCAGATCCCACTAAGGTGCAGCTTTTGTTTTCTTAATTTCTATGAAGAGTGTACCAATTTTTCTAGCCAACAAAATGTATGTTTGAATACCTATGACTCTATACCACCTGTGTCCTTTCCTCATTGCCTATTTCCATTCAGTTGCAAAGTCCTGCCCAATTAAAATTCACAATGTATTTATGTTACCTTTTTGTAATCACTCTCATCACCTGCACTATATTTACCTGGATATGTAGCCTGTTTTCTTTGCCTCTGTCTCTCTACTTCATCCTAAATGTGCATAGCCTCCAAATTAATATTCCTAAAGCACATCTCTGATCACATGACGAATACTTCAGTGTTTCCAAAGTATGTTCTACAGAACTTTCACTAGAAATACAAGATACACCTTTGAAAAAAAGACATGAGGCCAATAAATTTGACAAGCACATTATCACCTTCTTAGGGAGTCATAATGTGTAAGGACATGTTAAAGGTTCAGAAAAAGAGACCTGTTTGATGTTGTTTCAACTAGTGTTTCACAAATTTCTTTGTCCATAAATTTAAAATCTTTGCATACTACTGCCTTCCTGAGGAGCCTCGCTTCTACAGAAACATAATTAGAAATGCCTTACTTAAAAAGCTCCACTGGCTCCCTAGTGGATCCAATTTTTCAGTTGGTAGAAACGGATTTTTATATAGTGTGTCAGACTTTGGTAAGCTTCCAGAATTTTAGGAGTGGGGCACGGTGGGTCGGGCCTGTAGTCCCAGGCTGTAGGCTAAGGCGGGAGAATCCCTTGAGCCCAGGAGTTGGAGGAATGTAGTGAGCTATGATCACACCACTGCACTCCAGCCTGGCCAACAGAGGGAGACTCTCTCTAAACAAACAATGTTCTTCATTAGGCAGATGGGCTGGTTTTCTCACTCCTGGTTTGATAAGGTTCAACCCTGCCTTTACTGCACGTGATGACCCGTATCTATCAATGTCTTTGGCAAGTGGATAGGAGAAGGGAGGCAAGCCTGCAGCTGCAGATTCCCTAGACGCTGAGGATCAAAATTGGCATTATTACTGATGACAGACATTAGGAACATCCACTGATGAATATAGGTGAGTGCAAGTGTTTCTTAACAATGCTAATGATGTATTTTCTTTTTAAAGTAACAATTTACTTGGCTCCTTATTTCACTAGAATATCTGAAGGCTGCCCTACTTCAAAATGCACTTCTAAATCGGAGGAAGAAAATGTTGCCTTCAACTTCCCGAAGACCTGAGAGTCACTGAAGCAGTGCAACTCTAATACATTGCACACTCCAGAAACATTCAAGACTTTCCATAGTGTGACCAAGCCGCATTGCCAGCCTTTTCTCCTTAATTCCCCCAGGTGGGTGCTGTTCTTTTCTGCATCTGTGGCTATGCCTGTGCTAGTCCCCTTAACTAAATTGCTTGTCCTTCTCATTTTCTGTCGGTTAAACTTTTATCCATCTCGTTTAGTAAATGACTCCTTACATGCAAAGAACACACTTATTTTAACCAGGTTAGGCAAAAAATGGACTATACTGACTGAGAGAGCTGGGAAGGCAGAGGGCACCTCCTCTCTCACTCTGTGTTCAAGTGTTTGGGTGAGACTTCACATCTAATTCCAGGGATGAAGGTGTAATCGATGTCTTATCTCTCCTCTGTAGAAGCTCCCTGAGGGTAGGCAACATGTCTACATTTATCCTGTGCCCAAAGAGTGCCTGAATGCCTGTTGAATGAATGAGTAACCTTCACGGATAGGCTAGCTCTCCTTGGAATCAAAATCCAAAAATAGAACATGTCAGGAAGGCAAGGGCATAATTTGTAGTCTCTTTGGTCTAAAATTATCTAGTTTCCTGGACAAATAAGAGTAACATGGTAAGATAAATTTTTCTTAAAGGATAAATCAACCTGCCTCTAGGAATGCAACCTAAAGTTAGATCCTAATCCAAGATGTGGACAAATATTTATGAACATAAATATTTAATGCATTTAACATTTTTTCTGTTTATAATTTTAAAAATCCCTGGAAACCTATGCCCAAAATAGATGATGGATTGAAAAAAGTCAATACCTGGCGGGGCGTGGTGGCTCATGCCTGTAATCCCAGCACTTTGGGAGGGTGAGGAGGGTGGATCAGAAGGTCAGGAGATTGAGACCATCCTGGCTAACATGGTGAAACTCCGTCTGTACTAAAAATACAAAAAGAATTAGCCAGGCCTGGTGGCGGGCACCTGTAGTCCCAGCTACTCTGGAGACTGAGGCAGGAAGAATGGCGTGAACCCAGGAAGTGGAGCTTGCAGTGAGCCTAGATGGTGCCACTGCACTCTAGCCTGGGCGACAGAGCGAGATTCTGTCTCAAAAAAAAAAAAAAAAGTTAATACTATATTCTAGTTTGTTACTAACCACTTTTACAAGGATTCTTTTATATAATCCTCACAATCATGCTATGACGGGGATTGGCAAACATTTTCTGAAGACCTAGGTAGTAAATATTTTAGACTTTGTGGTCTAACAGGTAAAATCGAAGCTCTTATGTAAATACTTATATAACAAGAGAGAAAACAAACTTTCACAAAATCTGTTCAAATGAAATTCAAAGTATAATACTAATTGAATACAATTTTTTGTAGTGCTAACGCTTTCAAGGAAAAGATGGAATTCTTTTTTGGAGGGATACCATTTCACTTAACTAAAGTACAAAGTTAAGTGTTCTTTATCATCAAAATCAATAGAAAACGCTCATCTATAAATGCTGATTTTTAATGAGATTTTATGTATTTCATCTTCAAAATGTCTTTTCATACAGATAGGTACTGACAAATACTGATATGCATCCACAGGCATATGATTTTAATTGAACATATTCATCATTGGGAAGGCATTTATACAATTCTATTATACTTTTGTCTTGATATTTGCCTTTTAGCCTGTCATTACATTGCAAATTAATTGCTTCCAATTGAAGTAGAAGCTTCTCAATTGCACAGTTAAATGGATTTTGAATTGTGAACATATTCTTTGCACTTATGTTCAGGTCTAAAAGACACTGTTAGAACTCTACCTTGAGCTTGTAAAATTTATCTACAGCAAATGTGTGTGGGTATGGAGATCTTGCTTCTTGTTTTAACTTTTAACAGATAGGAAGGCATAAAGCAGCTTGAGATGCTGGTGTTCAAACAATGTTAAGTTGTTGTTGAAATGACTTTACCACCCTATAAGTTTGGCATGTAGGAGCTATTTTGCCTTATAATTTTAGGTTTGAGAAACATAAGTCTGCAGCAAAAGCTAATTGTTGAACCTGTTCATAGTTCAATAACAGTGGTTAAAGGTAGTTCTTCCAACCATTTCTAAATGTACTAATCATTCTTAGCTGGAGGGCTGTACAAAACTGGCAGAGGGCTAGATTTAGCCTTCAGGCCTTAGTTTGCAGAGAATTTTAGTAACTGCCTAAAGGCACAAAACTATGTAGTGGTGGAGGGAGTATTCACTTGTTGACTATGCAATACCACTTATCATGCTACAGTGGCCAGTGGGCAGATCTGGCATGGGGTTTTCTGTGGCTAACAGGATTTTTTTTTCTTAAAAAGATGCATTATACAATTTTTTTTTTTTTTTTTTTTGGACAGAATCTTACTCTATTGCTCAGGCTCTGGGGTGTGGTGGAGTGATGATTCACTGTAACCTTGGTTTTTTGGGCTCAGGCGACTCTGCCACCTCAACCTCCCCAGTAGCTGGGATTACAGGTGCATACCACCATACCCAGCTAATGTTTTTTCTTTTTTCTTCTTTTTTTTTTTTTTTCTTTTTTTGTCTCATACTGTCACCTAGGCTGGAGTGTAGTGGCATGATCTCAGATCACTGCAACCTCCACCTCCCAGGTTCAAGTGATTCTCCTGCCTAAGCCTCCTCAGTAGCTGGGATTACAGATGCCCATCACCGAGCCTGGCTAATTTTTGTATTTTTAGTAGAGATGGGATTTCACCATGTTGGTCAGACTGGTCTCGAACTCCTAACCTCCAGTGATCTGCTCGCCTCAGCTTCCCAAAGTGTTGGGATTACAGGCATACGCCACAGCACCCAGCCCCTAGCTAATTTTTTTGTAGAGACGGGGTTTTGCCATGTTGCCCAGGCTAGTCTTGAATTCCTGGGCTCAAGTGATCTGCCAGTCTTGGCCTCCCTAAGTGTTGGGATTTCAGGCATGAGCCACCGTGCCTGGCCACAATATTTAATATGTACAAAACAGTGTAAGTAAAATGCAGCCAATACCTGTGTACTTACCATTCAAGTAAAATATTGCTCCACACGTTAAATCCCCTTGGTTTAACTCATCTTGATAATCTGCCCACATCACTTTCTCCTGCCAAACATAATCATTGTCCTGAATTTGTTGTTTTGCATGTGCATGCTTTATTTTTTTAAAAAAACGACTTTAACTACATGTCTATCCCTAATGTATCCCTAAGTGTAACATCTAATTGTTTTACATGTTTTAAAACAACATAATATATTATATTGCACATAAAATATTTAAGTAAAGCTATTACAATTTCCCTTTATTTCTTTTTTTTAATTAAAAAAATTTTTTTTGTAGAGATGGGGTCTTCCTATGTTAGCCAGCTGGTCTCCAACTCCTGGCCTCAAGCAATTCTCCAGCCTTGGCCTCTCAAAGTGCTGGGATACAGGCGTGAGTCACAGCGTCCAGCTTCTCTTTATTTCTTTTCTCTGTTTTTTTGAGACAGTCTCGCTCTGCTGCCCCGGCTGGAGTGCGAGTGGCACGATCTTGGTTCATTGCAACCTCCATCTCCTGGGTTAAAGTAATTCTCCTGCCTCAGCTTCCTGAATAGCTGGGATTACAGGCATGAGCCACCACATCTGGCCTCTTTATCTCTTACTCATATTAACTTTAGACTATTATTAACTACTTAACATAAATCAATCAGTTCTTGCATTGTCCTCCCAGTAGGTCATTTCAAAATAATAGTAAATTATATATAGGAGCTATAGCCTAGACCAAAGAACAAATGCATTAGCTCTGCTGAATCATTTTTCTTAAACACTGTCAAACAAAGATTGTTAAACTATATCAAAACAAAGATCATAGGCCAGGTGTGGTGGCTCATGCCTGTAATCCCAGCACTTTGGGAGGCTGAGGTGGGTGGATCACCTGAGGTCACAAGTTTGAGACCAACCTGGCCATCATGATGAAACCCCGTCTCTAATAAAATTACAAACATTAGCCGGGTGTGGCAGCTCATGCCTGTAATCCCAGCTACTCAGAAAGCTTAGGCAGGAGAATTACTTAAACCCAGGAGATGGAGGTTACAATGAACCAAGATCGTGCCACTGCACTCCAGCCTGGGCAACAGAGCAAGACTCTGTCTCAAAAACAAAACAAAACAAAACAAAACAAAAGAGAAAAGAAAAAGAAAAGAAATAAAGAGAGGCTGGACGCTCTGGCACACACCGGTGATCCCAGTGCTTTAGGAGGCCAAGGCAAGATAATTGCTTGAGGCCAGGAGTTGGAGACCAGCTGGTTAACATAGGAAGACTTCTATCTCTACAAAAAAAAAAAAAAAAAAAAAAAAAATTTTTTAATTAAAAAAAAAAAAAAAAAAAAAAAAGGATGGTTCGTATTGATACAATAGTGGGTTAGATTATGGCCCCTGGACTCAATGAATTTGTTGAGCAACAAGTAGTCTCTTTAACTGGAGAAAGCGGCATTCTTTAGTTTAACATGTGTGTGTTTACATCTATAAAATCCATATATATAAATCCTTATTTAAAATGTGCGGATGACGTTTTTGTTTTTTCGTTGTTTAATTCTGGGAAGCCTTTTTACAATGCTTGTTTTAAGTCATTTTAAAATATATTTGTAAAACTAAGTTATTGTGTGAGTGTGTATATAATATGATTTGGGAGGTCATCATTATGATCATTGTGCAAAATATACATGTGTAAAATCATATATGAGGTCTTAAGATGATGTCAATAAATCCTCTTTATACGTGGCTACTAAAAATAGACCCTGGCTAGGCACAGGCTCATGCTTATAATCTCAGGGATTTGGGAGGCTGAAGCAGGAGGATCGCTTGAGGCCAGGAGTTCACAGCCCAGGCAAACTAGTGAGATCCTATATCTACAAAAAATAAAAAAACTGGCATGTGGTGGTGTGTACCTGTACTCCCAGCTACTCAGGAGGCTGAGGCAGGAGGTTCGCTTGAGCCTAGGAGTTCAAGGTTACAGTGAGCTAAAAACCCACCCTAGCACTCTAGCCTGCGCAACAGAGTGAGACCCTGGCTATAAAAAAACAAAAGTTAACCACATATTATATTAAGTTCCATTTCACAATTGGCTCTAATAAGAGTGCACCTTATCAACTTTCTCTGAAAGTACTATCTAAAGGCTATTGTGGGTAAACAGTTGTAGTATATTTATGCCATGAAGTACTACTCAGCAACAAAAAGGAATTATCTGCTGATATACACACAACATCAATAAATCTCAAGAACACACTGACTGAAAGCAGCCAGACACAAAAGACTATATACATATGATTCTATGTAGATGAAACTCTAGAAAAGACAAATCTACTGTATATTGGTGAAAGTTGATCGGGGGTTGCTTGAGGATGGTAATTGATTGGGAAGAGGAGACACAGAGGAATTGTTTGGAGGGTGATGAAAATATTCCACTGTTTGATTGTAATGATTATTACATGGGTATATATAACAGTCAAAACTTATCAAACTGTACACTTTGAATGGATGCATTTATTGTATATAAATTATTTACTTATTTACTTAGAGATGTGGTCTTGCTCTATTGCCCAGGCTGGAGTGCAGTGGTGTGATCACAGCTCACTGTAACCCCAAACTCCCGGGCTCAAGTGATCCTTCCACCTCAACCTCCTGAGTAGCTGGGGTTACAGGTGTGAGCCACCACACCCGCCTCTGTATATAAATTATATATTTCAATAAAATTAGAAAATAAACAAAAAATATTTTATTGCAGAAGGGGTAGTCTACATGGTATTTCTAAAGAGACAATCTTACAAGCAAGTATTTGCCAGGGTTTCTCCTGTTGAGGGAAATGTGTGCCCCAATGTGAGAACACTAACATCTCATTGGTAGAGATGGATGCCTGGCCAGATAAAACTGCCAAGTGAAACCCATCAGTTTTTTTTTGTTGTTATTTGTTTTTTTTTGCCCTTGCTCCAAGCTGTAAAAGCAAACATCGATCTAGCATGTCTTGAGGGAGAGAGCGTACTCGGTTCATCTGAGCATTCCAAGCCCCAAGGTGTCTTAGTCCATTTTCTGCTGCTATAACAGAATACTACAGACTGAATAATTTACAAAGAATATACATTTATTTGGTTAACAGTTCTGGAGGCTGGGAAATCCAAGAGCATGGTGCCAACATCTGGTGAAGGCCTTCATGCTGTGCAATGTGTTATCCCATGGCAGAAGAGCAAGCAAGAGCTGAGACAAAGAAAAACGGTTCCAAACTCCCACAGAGCCCTTATGACCTAATCACTTATTAAAGGCCCGACTTTCTAATATTATCACATTGGCAATTAAATTTCAACTTCAGTCTTAGACATTCAAACCATAGCACATGGTTATTGGCATTCTGCTTTATGTACCAACTTCTTGTCAGTTTGGTTCGTATGAGACAGTTCCAAAGAACCTCATCATATTTGGAGGTCCTTACAAAGAGCTCCGTAACATCTGAAGCTTGAGGATCAGATCCTTGAGCACAGTGTCTATATCAATGCACTTCTGTTTCTAGAAAACCCTTTCTTGACCATCCTCCAGTTCAGCATCTCTTAGGTCATACTTCCTTTACATCCTCTGCACTTCACACATACAATAATACCTCAATTCCATTTCATATTTCAGCTTATTAATAAGTCTATATGGTCAAAGTGAAGGCTTGACAATCACAGGTCGACAATGTAAGTATTTTTCAAGAAAATCCTACCTTTCTTTCTGTTAACTGGGTAAATGAACACAGTGAGGTCTTTGTTGCTGGGTTATCTGGGTATAGCTGGCCTCTGACAATATTTTACATATAAATTAATATTTATTGGCTACTTCATTTCAGGCAAAGCAAAAGAAGTTGCCACACCACAGGAAATTTCAAGATTTTTGTGGGGGAATTCTGGCAAACTTGCCAAATTATGACATACCAGCAGTTTTGAAAACAATCTAATATGTTGACATGGAAAGACTGCATATAAATTCTTTAATTATCTCTCATTTTGGCTAAATTTTAGCTTTGTGGTGTGAGAGCAGATCTGCATTTGCACTGCTGCCATAATATTTGATGGCAGTTCCACTTGGCTCCTTTCTAGGCCTGAGTTCAGAGCAATATGGCAGTTTTGTGATGTGGACACAGTTTCTATGCTAAAGCCATCTATTTTAATAAAGTAAAGGTCTAGCCCATTGAGCCTAGTTGAATACAGCTGTTGCATTGATCTCTTCTCATGCTACAACCATTGAGTTCATTTCCTTAATCACGTTTTCCATACGGGTAAAAGCATGAAGCTGCTTAGTATCTTCCAGAGTGCATGCATTCTAATTTCAGAATTTAATCAAATGGAACTGGCTTCCTGACAGAGTAAACAGAGCAAAATACTGTATCCAGACCAGCTGCCAAGCTAGCAGCCTGAATTTATTTTTCCTTGCTTTGCTAAATGCATCTTGAATTTTTGAAAACATAGTCCAGGTTTAGGAAATTTAACATTTTGGAATCAAGACCAGTCACCTCTAATATTCCTCCATAAATACATCCATTAAATTTCAAAACTCAGGTAGCTGAGTTAATCATTTCTCACATGACTGTGACAGAGGAGAAAACACATTCCTTTTTTCCTATTGAACACTGAACACTGGAATTGTGTACATAGACCCTTGCCATTTGGGCTAATCAAATGGCAGGGTAACTTTAAATATCTATCATTTTTTTCTGATTACTAGCTCTGTAGTTCTTATTTGACTCCTAGAATCTAACTTATCGCTTTGAAATCTTTCCAGGTATTCTCTATGCCACTTTTGAATACATCATTCAATATATAAATACTACAGTTTTATTTATAATATAGGTTCTTTGTAGCAACCAGGATACATAGAGAGAAATTAAAGAGGCAGCTGAGTGAAAATACCTATTTCTCCAACCACTTGGCTTATGAGAGGGCTCGAGGAGGTATAAAATATTGTTACCAATTACTTTGTTATTGCTAATTCTAATTTTTCTATCTGCAAAAATAATTTTTGCTGCATATATATTCTTTATTAAGCACAAATATTTATGCTTATATTTGTGTAGTAATTTCATTTATCCCTTTAACACAATATCAAGGATAGCCTTTGAAGGACATACATGATGGACTGAGAACTTTATCATTTAGCTAGGGGATTCTTAGAAATGCACATAGCCTCAAATCAAATCAAAACAAGTAGTTTTTTATATCCTAACTTCCTGGGAATTCTCCTTTTTATATCCTCAGCTCCTTTTCCAGGCTAACCCCTAATCATATATACAAATTTAGATAGCCTACTACCTCCTCCCAGAAGCTTTCCATGCTCTCTTCTCTTCTGTTACTTCATATTCTTTCTTATTTCAAATGTCATCCATACACTGAGGACACCCAGATCAAATCTCTAATCCAGATCTCCCTGAGCTTCACACTATTTATAATAATTTATATGCATAACTGTTTACTTACTGTCTCCATTTAGATGGCATCTCAAACTTGACATGCCCAAACCAAACTCATCACTCCTTATTCAAAAAACCCTAAGGTGGCACTAATGAATGAGTTATCTGGTGCTGTGAAACAAATTACAAAAAAATCTGGTGGTCTAAAAAATAATGAACATTTATTACGTTACGTTTTCTGTGGGTCACAAATTTGGGAGTAGTTTACCTAGGTGGTCTGACCAAAAGTCTCTCACAAGATTGCAGTAAGATGTTGGCCAGGGCTACAGCCATCTGATGGCCCAAATGGGGATGGAAGATCCCCTTCCAAGATGGCTCCCTCATATATCTGGTAAGTTGGTGCAGTCTGTTGGTAGGAGACCTCAGTTCTTCCCCATATGGACCTTTCCATAGGGCTCCAGAGGGCTGTTTGAGTGTCTTCACAACATGGTGGCTGACTTCCTCTCCAGAACAGGTAATCCAAGAGAGAACAAGGAGAAAGCTGCAGTATCTTTCATAACCCAGCCTCAGAAGGTAAACAATGTCACTTTCTCGGTATTATTTCAGTCACACAGGCTAGCCACAATTTAATGTGGAAGGTGAGTCATAGGGGTGTGAAGACCAGGAGATAAGGATCATTTGGGCCATCTTGGAGGCTGGTTACCACCACTGTCAGTCCAATGGCTCATACCAGATACCCAAGAGTCATTTTGACACTCCCTCTCTTTACAACCTTCAGTCAATATCAAATCTAGTCTACCGTATCTATACTCTGACTTCATCTACTGTTACCTCTCTACTCCAAGCCACCATCATCTCTTGTCTATAGTCCTGCAATAGCCTCTAAACTGTTCTCTCTCATGCAACTCTTGTACTCCTTCAACTAATTTTCCACACAGGTATCAGTAATCTTTTTTTTGTTGAGACGGAGTCTTGCTCTGTTGCCCATGCTGGAGTGCAGTGGCGCCATCTCGGCTCACTGCAAGTTCCGCCTCCCGGGTTCACGCCATTCTCCTGCCTCAGCCTCCCAAATAGCTGGGACTACAGGCGCCCGTCACCACGCCTGGCGAATTTTTTGTATTTTTAGTAGAGACGGGGTTTCACTGTGTTAGCCAGGATGGTCTCGATCTCCTGACCTCGTGATCTGCCCGCCTCAGTCTCCCAAAGTGCTGGGATTACAGGTGTGAGCCACCGCGCCTAGCTGGTATCAGTAATCTTTTAAGAATGCAGATTGATTATACCACTCTCCCACTTAAATACCCGTCAGTGGTTTCCTTTTAGATATACCAGACACGCGAACTTGGACAACTTATTTAACCATTTTTAGACTCAGTTACTTCCTCTTTAAAATGAAAATAAAAAGAGCCAACTCAATCAGGTGCAGTGGCTCACACCTGTAATCCCAGCACTTTGGGAGGCTGAGGTGGGCAGATCACAAGGTCAGGAGTTCAAGACCAGCCTGACCAACATGGTGAAACCCTGTCTCTACTAAAACTACAAAAAATTAGCTGGGCATGGTGGTGCATGCCTGTATTCCCAGCTACTCAGGAGGCTGAGGCAGGAGAATTGCTTGAACCCGGGAGGCAGAGGTTGCAGTGAGCCAAGATGGCACCACTGCACTCCAGCCTAGGCAACAGAGCGAGACACCATCTGAAAAACAAAAAAAAGAAAAAAAAGGCAACTCATGGAATTGTAGTGAAGATTAATTTAGGCAAAGTATTTAATTGTAAAAAAGTTCCTAGAAGTGAACCTCTGCTCAATGCCTATTGAAGAACAGGTCACTTCTAGTTGACACATATTGTTTAGCTCTGATGGCATCAGGAGGAGAAGTCTTTCTGGGAGGAGGTAATTAGCCTGATGGGGTGCAGAGGTTTAGTGAACTATGTCTTCTGTGATAAAATAGAGCAGAAGCACAGTCAGAGTCTCAGTTGCTATCTCCTTGGGCTTGCAGCAGGGAAGAAAGGAGAAGGTAGCAAGAGGGAGAGGGTGGACTTGATGGCTTGGCCTAGACATGATAATAAGAAACGTCAAGATTGGGTAATCTCTTGGCATTATGCAATCTCCTTCAAACTGCAGGCTTTTAAACTTTTCTAGAGTGAAGAACCCCTTTGAGAATCTGCTGAAAAATTGACGAGTGCAATCTAATTAAACTCAAGAGCTTCTGCGCAGCAAACGAAACTATCAACAGAGTAAACAGCCTACAGAATGGGAGAAAATACTTGCAAACTATGCATCTGAAAAAGATCTAATATCCAGAATCTATAAGGAACTTAAAAAAATTTATAAGAGAAAAACAACCTCATTAAAAAGTGGGCAAAGAACATGAACATTTTCAAAAGAAGACATACCTGCAGCCAACAAGCATATGAAAAAAGCTCAATATCGCTGATCATTACAGAAATGCAAATCAAAACCACAGTGACACACCATCTCATACCACTCAGAATGGCTGTCATTAAAAAGTCAAAAAATAACAGATGCCGGTGAGGTTGCAAATAAAAGGGAACACTTATACACTGTTGGTGGGAATGTAAATTAGTTCAGCTGTTGTGGAAAGAAGTATGATGATTCCTCAAAGGGCTGAAAACAGGAATACCATTTAACCCAGCAATTCCATTACTAGGTATATACCCAAAGGAATGTAAACCGTTCTACTATGAAGACACATGCATGCAAATGTTCATTGCAACTCTATTCACAGTAGCAAAGACATGGAATCAACCTAAATGCCCATCAACGACAAATTGGATACAGAAAATGTGGTACATATATACCATGGAATACTATGCAGCCTTAAAAAACAATGAGATCATGTCTTTTGTGGGAACATGGATGGAGCTGGAGGTTATTAGCAAACTAACACAGAAATAGAAAACCAAATATGGCATGTTCTCGGTAATAACTGGGAGCTAAATGATAAGAACTCATGAACACAAAGAGGGAAACAATAAACACTGGGGCCTAGTTGAGGGTGGAGGGTGGGAGGAGGGAAAGGAGCAGAAAAAATAAGTATTGGATACTAGGCTTAGTGCCTGTATAATAAAATAATCAGTACAATAAACCCCTGTGACAAAGTTTACTTATATAACAAATCTGTTCATGTACCCCCGAACCTAAAATAAATGTTTTTCTTAAAAGGGAATCTGCTGAAAGACATAAGCTCTCTATATAAAAATAAATAAATAAATAAATAAATATTTAAAAAATTAAAAAATGTACATAGCCATATGCATGCAAAATTTGGCAAATGATTTCAAGGAGTCTGGGGGTTCACATAAGAGCTCCTGCTCCAAACAAAGTCCCTTCCCTAAGAATCAAATTCAAAGGCCATTTTGCAATAAAAAAACCAAAAGGAATTACCTTATGCATATGGCACATATGAAGATTTCCATTTTTGCTCTACAGGTCACTTAATCAAACTTGTTCTTTCAATGATTGTATTATATATTTTGAAGGTATAAAGACTAAAACACACAATGGCTTTCACACATAATCCTGTTTATACCTCATCCCATCTGTTAATATTGATACCTTCCTTAGTCAAACAAAATTAAGCGACCTAAATTTGTGCCAAATACTGGACTGCTTGGAAACACATAGTTTATCTTTAAGACCCCAAATAGGCGGGGGTAGGGGGGAGGGATAGCATTAGGAGATATATCTAATGTAAATGAAGAGTTAATGGGTGCAGCACACCAACATGGCACATGTATACATATGTAACAAACCTGCACATTGTGCACATGTACCCTAGAACATAAAGTATAAAAAAAAAGACTCCAAATAAAAATTCAAGTGTGCTTTGATTTAAGAGAGTTTAAATGTAGTTATTTGGAAGGTTTTTTAAAAAAATTCAAAAAAGAACAAGTAAATAGTTATATTCTATTTTTTTCTCCAGCTTGACATTTTGTAGTTTAAGATTTTAGAATAACTGTGGGAGTAACTTGTTAGTGTGTCAGTTGTAGTGAATTTAAACTAGGCTGTCACTCTGTTGTTGTTTTATTTGATGAGATCCCTCTAAGACTATAGCATCTCACTGTATGAGAGCCAAGAGCTGACAGGCAGTGTGCAATCTCTTCTGTAATGTTTCTTTATATTTCACAATGGAAGCGGTCCTGGACCATATCTCAAGCAACTAAACCACAGTATTGTCTCAATGATACCTCATCTTCCAAATTCTTTTTTTTTTTTTTTTTTGAGATGGAGTCTTGCTCTGCTGTTGCTCAGGCTGGAGTGCATTGGGGCCATCTCAGCTCACTACAACCTCTGCCTCCTGAGTTCAAGTGATTCTCCTGCCTCAGCCTCCCGAGTAGCTGGGATTACAGGTGCACACCACTGTGCCTGGCTAATTTTTGTAGTTTTAGTACAGACGGGGTTTCACCATGTTGGCCAGGCTGGTCTCGAGCCCCTGACCTCAGGTGATCCGCCCACCTCAGCCTCCCAAAGTGTTGGGATTACAGGCGTGAGCCACCGCGCCCAACCCCAGATTCTTTATCTGCAGGATGTTGGAAAATGAGAGAAACTATAGTTAGTGAGCTCCAGGTATTTAACATGTATGATATACTTTAATTATTACAAGAAGCCTGTGAGAAAGGGCTCTTCATCTCCATTTTTCACAACAGGAAACTGAGTCACTAAGTCACTAACCCATATTGTCACAGCTAGTGAGTAGCCAAGCTCAGTTCCAGATCCGGGTCTGCCTGCTGCAAAGCTCATTTCAAGTTCTACCTCTGCAGAAAAACTCCTTCAAGACACCTGCCTACAGTCAAAGCAGCAGCCTGTGTGATTAGTGTGATCTTTTAATAAAGAGATTTCAGTCTTGACATAGAACAAAGGGAAGGTATAAGTTAGAAACAAGTTTTTAGATCTTCCTTTCCCTTCTAAAGAAGTAAATGACACTTATCTCAAAGAAGATCAAGTCTTTGTAAGCTGGGAGGAGAGACTGATCTTTAAGAGAATCAAGGCCCTCGGCAGTGGAGAGAATTTAAAGAAAGATCAGAAGCTGACCTAACTGTGTCAAATAGGAAGTTGAGGGAAAAGGAGAAGATTTCTGTTTTCAAAACTGGTCTACAGCGCTCAGAGACTGTGTCTTGTACAAGCATGTAAGTTGGTGGCCTGAGCATGAATCAAAGATAAAGTTTGTATACATCTCTTTTTGGAGGGCATCGCCATAGCAGAGCACTCAGATGAGAACGTGCTTGTGTTTTACTGCATCCAGAGGTCCAGCCTCCTTTGGTCCCTCAGCTGCCTCATGTTGCTGGAGCTGTTAGGGAAGATTTCATAATTTGCACTGCTCAGGGACAGAACATCCTGATGAGGAGACAGCAAAAGTTCACTTTACAGAAAAGCACCTGAAGCAAAAATCTGTTCCTCAGGAGGTTCCATTGCAATAAACGGAGGGAATTTCAGAAAGAGGACCCAATTAACGCTCTTGACTTGTGTCCTCTTCAGCTCTGGGGACCAAGTGTGGTAACATGGAAAGGGCATGTCTAGGCTTTACCGTGGGAAAGAAATGGGTTCTTATCCCAGCTCTGTCATTTATAAGTGGGTGTTTTGTGTGCCCCTCCTCCCAGGGGCTCCACGCCTCCATTGTGACTCATTAACTTAGGTAAGAATGAGGGGTGTCATTCAACCCCTCATTCTTACCTGAGGGTTGTGTGAGACCCCTCCTCCAAAGCATTTTGCATCTTAAGAAAGATAATTCCTAGGGAAGATAAAGGAATGATTCTCTTTTCTCCAGCAGTGTAATGCCTAGTATTTTTGGCCTCCTGGCAGGCAGGGAAGACACTATTTTTAGGTAGAGATTGGGCTTAGCAGCTTTGGTCAGATTCAGGTGCCCAGGGCAGCTGTACCACGCTCGGCTCAGCTCTGTTCCTGTGTGCCCTCATGAGCTGCCTAATTCTTTTCCCAAACATCTGCTTGCTGTCAAGTTAGGAAAGCTACACCTGCTTTCCACTTTCTGAGGGATGTTGAGAGGATTCGTGAAAGGCTGTAATGAAGGGAATTGGGAGATTTTCAAGACACATATTGTTTAATTGCTTAGGTTGTGTCTGCGAGTAAGCTTAGATGTGGAGAGCTGACAACTGCCTGGGGCATCAGTCAAGGTTCCTGTTCTGGAGCAGAGGGCAAGCCCCAGGCACGGTCCAGGTTGCCTCCGCCGCTCTGCAGCGAAATGGACATGAACTCCCGCTAGCCTCATATTAGGCTGGTTGCGTGCCAAGGCAGGGGGAGGGGGATGTGGCCCCTTAGGCTCCATGGTCCTTACCCTGTGAGACTCCCCAGAAAAGAGGGGTTTTAATAGGAAGAGAGGCTTGATATCAAATACCCAAGGTGTCTACCATCCTCGCTTAATTTGCTCAGAGCAGTAAGATTAGGCTGGATAATTCAGCCAGACAGTAGGGTAATTTTCGTTTTTCACAATTGTTGCTTCCATTAATGGTTCATTCAATTATATAGCATCTATAATATATTTGTAAAATACTTTACAGTTTATAAGAGGATGCCTCCTCCTTTTTTCTCTTTGGCTTCCAACAGTTCTGTGAGATATGCCCTATTAGGATAAGGTTGAACTTCAGGGACTTGAAATATGCAATTGCTCAAGCAAAATTATTTATTTCATAAACTAGCTTAGCAAGCAGCTCTCTTCCCTGCAATTATTCAGGGACCAGAGTCTTCACCATCTTGTTTCTTTGTCCAATTTTGTGTGGGTGCCTCACCTGGGTCATAGCCAGTGGAAAAAGGAAAGCTTATGATAGCTCCTGGTCTGGTATTAAGAGGCCAAGCTGGAAATGGAAGGCATCATTTCCATCATATTCCTCTGGAGAGAACTTAGTCACATCTTCTTCACAGAAGATGGGGAAAGGTGATCCAGCTGGTCAGCCCTGTGCCTGGCTCCATTTCTGTTACTATGGAAGGAGGGAAGAAGGAAAGCCAGCAGTGCACGTCACCCTTACATAAGATCAGTATTAGTCCTTCTTTCTACAGACTAGGAAACAGGGTTAGAGAGGGAAAGTGACGCAATCAAGGACCCACAGCACAGCTAGTGAAGGGACAGCACTGGAGCAATGGCATTAGTTGTGGCTCCTCAGTTCTTTTCTTTTTGCTACCATTCTTTCAAGATGTTGGGACAGATCATTTGAAATTAGAGCTGCCCTGGAAAGGCTGGGGTTTTTTAACACCCACCCAAGAGGCCAGAAGTTGTGGGTGCTGGAGAATGACAGCATTGTCACTCCTTCTGCCTTCCTTCTCTCCTCCCAAGGACAAAGACTCCAACCTGTGGCTGCACTGCCTACTGGGGTCCTAGGCTTTGGAGAGTGACTGCAGGCAGATATACAGAACCAAGTAGAGATATTGGTAAAAGCCCTTCTCTCACTCTCTTTACCAGCCTTCTCAGGTCATCTACCTCTGCCACAAATGTTTTTCTATGACTATTCCAGTTCCCACCGGCTTCTATTATTTTAGAATTCCTTAGACTGTTGACTGTTTCTTCGCTATAATCAGTCTATGGAGAGTAAGAATTCAGTAGGCAAAAGAGACCCAGATTGAAGCAATTATGCTCTGTCCTCTCCTGCATTGGCATGCATGACAATGACTACCCCAGCCACCTCCCTCCTACCAGGACTCCTACAGGAAATCATCCTGAAATCAGTGCTTTTGCGTGATGTGACTCCGACATTTCCAAGCATCAGCAGCCTGTGGACTCAAGCTTGGGGTTCCTTGAGATTCAAACCAAAATCTTATTAATTCTGGGCTTTGATGACTCATAAAAGTAATTCCAGTTCCTTCTAAAACCCCAGCCCCCAAGCCCTTCTGAGAGTATGGGGGAAGGGGCTGTCTGACACATGTTCATGTTTCAGGGCCGCCTTCTCGAGCCTCTGCTGCTCTAACATGCACTCCCTCTGTGGGCCTCTGCTCCTTCCAAGGAAAAGATATTCAACCCTCATTGCTCATAGTCCTCCTTGCCCCAAGCTCCCTGACCTGTCAAGGGTTGAGCAGAGAAACACTTCCTCTACTGTTTCACGCCCTTAGGGGACTCCCACAGCGGGGTTGCTTGGGCCCTGAGGGGTTGCTGGTCCAGTGAGATTGCTCATTGAGTTTCACACACTACCCAGAGTGTGTAGGCTGCCAGGATGACCAGGCCTGGTAAGTCCCAGGACCAAGGGCTGCCTACGCCTGCCCATGCATTGACCGTAGGCCCTGACGCTCATTCCATGTTCTTCTCTCACCTTACCATGAATTTTCTGTGCCCTGCCCTCTCTGTAAATTGGCTCTCCTGGAGCGTCCATCCATCCCTAGTTTGAACTAGTTTACAGTCCCACCAACAGTGTAAAAGTGTTCCTGTTTCTCCACATCCTCTCCAGCAGCTGTTGTTTCCTGACTTTTTAATGATTGCCATTCTAACTGGTGTGAGATGGTATCTCATTGTGATGATGAGCATTTTTTCATGTGTCTGTTGGCTGCATAAGTGTCTTCTTTTGAGAAGTGTCTGTTCATATCCTTTGCCCAGTTTTTGATGGGGTCGTTTGATTTTTTCTTGTAAATTTGTTTAAGTTCTTTGTAGATTCTGGATATTAGCCCTTTGTCAGATGGGTAGATTGCAAAAATTTTCTCCCATTCTGTAGGTTGCCTGTTCACTCTGAAGGTAGTTTCTTTTGCTGTGCAGAAACTCTTTAGTTTAATTAGATCCCATTTGTCAATTTTGGCTTTTGTTGCCATTGCTTTTGGTGTTTTAGTCATGAAGTCCTTCCCCATGCCTATGTCCTGAATGGTATTGCCTAGGTTTTCTTCTAGGGTTTTTATGGTTTCAGGTCTAATATTTAAGTCTTTAATCCATCTTGAATTAATTTTTGTGTAAGGTATAAAGAAGGGATCCAGTTTCAGCTTTCTATTTATGGCTAGCCAGTTTTCCCAGCACCATTTATTAAATAGGGAATCCTTTCTCCATTTCTTGTTTTTGTCAGGTTTGTCAAAGATCAGATGGTTGTAGATGTGTGGTATTATTTCTGAGAGCTCTGTTCTGTTCCATTTTTCTATATCTCTGTTTTGGTACCAGTACCATGCTGTTTTGGTTACTGTAGGCTTGTAGTATAGTTTGAAGTCAGGTAGCGTGATGCCTCCAGCTTTGTTCTTTTGGCTTAGGATTGTCTTGGCAATGCAGGCTCTTTTTTGGTTCCATATGAAATTTAAAGTAGTTTTTTCCAATTTTGTGAAGAAAGTCATTGGTAGCTTGATGAGGATGGCATTGAATCTATAAATTACCTTGGGCAGTACGGCCATTTTCATGATATTGATTCTTCCTATCCATGAGCATGGAATGTTCTTCCATTTGTTTGTGTCCTCTTTTATTTCGTTGAGCAGTGGTTTGTAGTTCTCCTTGAAGAGGTCCTTCACATCCCTTGTACGTTGGATTCCTAGGTATTTTGTTCTCTTTGAAGCAATTGTGAATGGGAGTTCATTCATGATTTGGCTCTCTGTTTGTCTGTTATTGTTATATAAGAATGCTTATGATTTTTGCACATTGATTTTGTATCCTGAGACTTTGCTGAAGTTGCTTATCAGCTTAAGGAGATTTGGGGCTGAGACAATGGGGTTTTTTAAATATACAATCATGTCATCTGCAAACAGGGACAATTTGACTTCCTCTTTTCCTAATTGAATACCCTTTATTTCTTTCTCCTGCTTGATTGCCCTGGCCAGAACTTCCAACATTATGTTGAATAGGAGTGGTGAGAGAGGGCATCCTTGTCTTGTGCCACTTTTCAAAGGGAATGCTTCCAGTTTTTGCCCATTCAGTATGATATTGGCTGTGGGTTTGTCATAAATAGCTCTTATTGTTTTGAGATACACCCCATCAATACCGAATTTATTGAGAGGTTTTAGCATGAAGGCTGTTGAATTTTGTCAAAGACCTTTTCTGCATCTATTGAGATAATCATGTGGTTTTTGTCTTTGGTTCTGTTTATATGATGGATTACGTTTATTGATTTGCATATGTTGAACCAACCTTGCATCCCAGGGATGAAGCCCATTTGATCATGGTGGATAAGCTTTTTGATGTGCTGCTGGATTTGGTTTGCCAGTATTTTATTGAGGATTTTTGCATCGATGTTCATCAGGGATATTGGTCTAAAATTATCTTGTTTTGTTATGTCTCTACCAGGCTTTGGTATCAGGATGATGCTGTCCTCATAAAATGAGTTAGGGAGGATTCCCTCTTTTTCTATTAATTGGAATAGTTTCAGAAGGAATGGTACCAGCTCCTGTTTGTACCTCTGGTAGAATTCAGCTGTGAATCCGTCTGGTCTGGACTTTTTTTTGGTTGGTAGGCTATTAATTATTGCCTCAGTTTCGGAGCCTATTACTGGTCTATTCAGGGATTCAACTTCTTCCTGGTTTAGTCTTGGGAGGGTGTATATATCCAGGAATTTATCCATTTCTTCTAGATCTTCCTAGTTTTTTGCATAGAGGTGTTTATAGTATTCTCTGATGGTAGTTTGTATTTCTGTGGGGTCGGTGGTGATATCCCCTCTATCATTTTTTATTGCGTCTATTTGATTCTTGTCTCTTTTCTTCTTTATTAGTCTTGTTAGTGGTCTATCAATTTTGTTGATCTTTTCAAAAAATCAGCTGATTAATGCTTTTCTTTATTCCAATATCTTATTAGTGTTTTTGATGCATAACCTTTCAGTCATGGCTATTGCTTTCTTCCTGGTCTACATCTTCAGATACATTGAGAAATAAAGGAAATATTTATGCACAAATTGTATGTCTACAAAAATTACCAGGTAGCCCAGACATCTGTCTATGGAAAATTATTAATTTGTTCTGCCAGTTCCCAAAAAGATCATGAGAAAAGTCTTTCGATCAAGCAAAGCTGATTAGATTCACTGCAGTAAAGGCCTTGACAGTCTTAGTATCTTCTCAGAGGGGAAAAATTAGGGAAGGGTATTCTTAGTATTTTAGGGCCAGGGCCAAGTGACTTAAGGCAGGTCTTTCAAGGCAGAGAACTAGTTGGTATTGAGCAGAGTTCATGACAGGACAGCTTTGGACTGATGACCACACAAAGTAAGGGTGCTCTTAAAGTGAGTATTGCCAAGCAAGCTGTCAGTCTTTTGTTAAGTAAGCTAGTTTAGTTGGCTCACAGCATTAACTTCCAGAAACAAGTTTTTCCAGAAACTGTTAGCTAAGTTACTTTTGCCTAGTCCTAGTCTGATTTAGCACAGAAGCAGGGACATAAATTTCAGTTCCAAAAATTTCAATGTATTTGTATTACACATTCAACTCTAAGTTGTCTTTATTTTTAAATTTCATGTGTGTTTATTTTTTCTCCTTGGTTAGATTCAAGGTTTCTTTAGGACAGAAGTCAAAGCGTACATGTTTTAATTTGGCAGTATACAGCACAGGGTTGTGCACAAGCATCCCACTCACTCAGCCTCTCTTCTTCCGTGGAATCTTTTGTGATGCCCCCTCCAAGGGCTCAGTAATTTCACATGACTTTGTTCACACCACGATTTTGGTGCATGTGATCCAGGGCAAGCTAGAGCTTTCTTCTCTCCTCTTTTTCTCCTTCACACTTTCTTGGGAGGGGACTCTTTGGTAAGACAGAGTAAAGAGACAAGGACTTGGTTAATATAATAATTCATTGAAGTTAATCTATGAGAAGCAATCAATATTAGCAAGAGGGAAAGGGTTTATTAATTTGTGAATGTAGAGAACTAAAGCTTCTTCAGCAATTCCAAGATAGATTCCATTTGATGCTGCTCCTCCAGACGGAGCTGAATCTTGGGGTTGGGGAATTGGAGAAATTGAACGAAATCAAGGATCCTATAGGGAAAAAGAGTAAGGAAGACTAGAGAAAGAAAGGTCACCCTAATACTGATAGGCAACTGATTAGAGACTCACTGGGAAATGTAGAGGAATAGCCTGCTTCGTCCTTTGTAGCTGCATACAATTAGCCTTCGTGCCTGCCTGTTTCTTTGCTAGATTAGGAGATCCATGAGAGTGGACCAGGACTATGGCTTACTCATTTTTGTATCCCTGGTGCCTACCAGGGTGACATCCCTTCACAATAAGGAGTTTTCAACAAATTGTTTATGAGGCCGACTTTCTCCATTTACAGGAAGAGAATCAGCCTTTCTGTCAACTGCAGCACAATTGGATACGATTGTTGTTTAGATGTCCAAAACCTTTCAAAAATGGCTGTACCCCATTGTGTCTATCTTCATGGTCTAAATTTGGCAGTCATATATATTAGCCACTCTGTAATCCTCTTCTCTTACCTCCTTCATTAAATGTCTCTTCAAAATGTCTTTTGAAGTGTAGCATCATTATATCATTTTTACTGATACCAGTCCCAGGTCCAGTTTTCCCTCTGGCAGTTTCCTTAATTGGTGATTAGGCAACTTTGGGTTTTTTCTTCCAACCTGCCAGTTTCCTTCATTTAAAGTACATTCTGTCAAATGAATAATTGCCCATAGCACAATTACCAAACACAAAATGAAACTGCAAATATGCATTAGCTTACCAGGGTAGTGCCTAGTATATTAAAAAGAAAGAGACAAGGATATGAGATTGACAAGAGAATGGAGCATTTCATTTTTTCTGTTTTATTGCTGCAATATCCCATTTGATGGCCTCCAGCTTTCACAGCATCAGCTTCCTGCAATGACACTAATGAAGAAATGCTGCCTTTTGTTCATTCTTTAACCAACTGTGTTGCTCTTTAATGGGAATATGGCACTTTCCGCCCTATTCATGCAGAGTTATGAACAGCTGAGTCTCTAGGGTACCTCTGATGTGTACAGCACTCTTTTCCTTTTAGGATTTCTCTGATTAGATGGTAAATACATTTCCTGTCAATAAATTCAATGTTCTAGATATTTCAAATTATGGGCAGAAATAGGGATATTTTTCCAGCTAGGAAAAAATAAAGCCCAAGGGGGCAGAGTGATTATTTTTCACCACGTTTCTCTGCTTTGTGGAAAATACTGTTTTCCTTTTAATTATTTCCTAATCGTGTTCTTCAGTCTGTTCCTTATTAAGGCACCCACATTTATAACCATTTTGTTTAATTATTTGCACATGACTGACTTCTAAATAGTTTCTCATTTAAGCAGAAAGTTATTCTGCCACTTTGCTAGGATGTCCACTCTGGCCTGATTTCCCACGAGGCTTACTTAGTTTCTTCTCTATTTTCTTCTTTGGGTTCCTTCCATTTGCTCAAAAGTGTGGAATTTGATCCTATGTCAGTTCTAAGGGACGCCAAAATAAATGAAGGCTAGGTTTAAGCTGCCAGAACCATAAGGGTGGTGAGGTGAACACACTATTTTCAATTCAGCCTGACCTCCTCTCACAGAATGTAACAGAGTACCAGGTTAGGCCCAAACTACCTGTGACATAACCTCACATGGACAAGACCTGCTTCAAGATCCAGGGTTAAAGGGAAAATGTTCTGGAGTGCAGGAAAAGAAGTGGATTCCCTCTCCTTCCCTTTATGAGCATTTTATTTCTAAAGATGAACAGATTTGGATGTTACCACACAATAAATGTCTACACCTCACAGAAACATCAAATTGAATAGAAATGAATAGGCATTTCAAATGAAGCTTCTGCTATGATATCAAAATAAGTAACTAGATCAAGAAATTTCTTTTCAGTTGTGGGCAAAGAAAAACTGATACAATGTTTCTAAATAAAAAACAAACTTTATTTTTCAAATCTTACTGAAATTGTTGAGTATGAATGCCTAGCAAAGGCTTGCTGACATTATTATTGTAAATTACTATTGCTGTTATTAGCAATTCAAATCAACAAACACTAATCGAGGCACTGTTATAAAAGATGGGAAGAAACTAAATGACAAAATGAAATGACATAACCCTTGAATTAAGAAGCCAACAAGACAATGGGAGAAATAAACATGCAAATGACTAGCTATAAAGCAAGGTGGAATGGCCTAAGTTCTAAGTAGGCAACCCTGAGGAAGGAACAGGTAATTCTGACTTGGGGTTTTGGTGAAAGAGATAATAGGTAAGCTTGGCACCGAAGTATCTGAAGGGTTTTAGGCCATGAAAACTTGTTGGCTTTCTAGATTGAGGGAACTCTACAACCTAAGCCATAAGGGCACGAAGGTGAATCACATGTTCAGAGATTAATGGGCAGTCTCACGTGCCTGGAGCCGAGGGCTGCAGGGGAATGTGTAGGGTAACACGCTGGAAACATAGCTTAGGCTTGGCCTGAGTGCCATGCCAGTGCTTTGTATTTTATGGAGGTGACATGATGTGCCACAAGCAGTATAACAGAGTAAGACTTCAAATCTCAACTCTGACATTTGATAGCTTTGTGAACATGGGCACCAGTTTTTTGATCCACAAAATGAAGATAATAATAGTAGTTACTGCCTCAAATTGTGAAGATCAAATATCTGTGAAAGAACTTAGCACATCTCCAGGCACAAAGTAAACTCTCAGAAAAGGGTAGCTATTATTACTGTAAGTATTTTAATATTGTAAACAGATCACTGTAGGAGATACTGAGAATTTACTGGAAATACAAGGAAGGGAAAAAGCAAGAGGCACCTCGGAAATTGCTGCAATGTTAAAGAGACAGTTGGATAGGGAATAGAGGTAACAAACTTTAGTGGCTTATAAGATGTGAAGTGTAAAAAGTATAAAATGAATCTAAGTTTCTTTCTTTTTTTATATTCTACAATTTAAGACTTTTAACTAAAAAGTAAACTTTAATGTCGAACATGCAAACTTGGGGAAGACAGAAAAGATCACACACAAGGCTGTCACTTCACACTTGGAAGGCTGCACAGCGGCCGGGCAGACGCTCTCCTCACATCCCAGACAATGGGGCTGCCGGGCAGAGGCGCTCCTTACTTCCCAGATGAATCTAAGTTTCTAGCTTATATAGTTGAGAAGACGGTAGACTGTGTTGCTATTAGTTGAAAAAAGAACTTTGGAGAAAAAACAAGTTAGGGTTATTGGTGAGGAAAGGTGTTGTTCTGTTCAGTTTTGGACATGATGAGTATATTCATTTCCTAGGGATGCTGTAACAAATCACACAAACTAGGTAGATTAAAACCACCAAAATTTATTGTGTGGTAGTCCTGGAAGCTAAAGTCTAAAATCAAAATGTCAGCAGGCTATACTGCCACTGAGACCTGGAGGGAAAAATCTTTCCTCAGCTCTTCTACCTTCTGGTGTTTGCTGGCAGTCCTTGGTGTTCCTAGGCTTGTAGCTTTATTACTCCAATCTTATTATTATTATTTTTTTTTGAGATGGAGTCTCATTCTGTCACCAAGTTGGAGTGCAGTGGCGCAATCTCGGCTCACTGCAACCTCTGCCTGCCAGGTTCAAGTGATTCTCCTGCCTCAGCCTGCCCAGTAGCTGGGATTACAGGCGTCCGCCACTATGCCCGGCTAATTTTTTATATCTTTAGTAGAGATGGGGTTTCACCATGTTGGCCAGGCTGGTCTTGAACTCCTGACCTCATGATCTGCCTGCCTCAGCCTCCCAAAGTACTAGGATTACAGGTGTGAGTCACCGCGCCTGGCATATTACTCCAATCTTCGCCTCTGTCATCACATGGCCTCTTCTCTATATGTGTCTGTGTCTCTTCTCCTTTTATAAGGACACTTAGTCAAATTAGATTAAGGGCCCACCCTACTCCAGTATGACCTCATCTTAAGTAAATGATATCTGCAACAATTCTATTTCCAAATAAGGACACATTCATAGGTATTGGGGGTTAGGGCTTCAACATACCTTCTTAAAACTCAGTTCAACCCATAACATTGAGTTTCAGATGCTTAGAGCCCATCAAGGTAGAGGTGCCCAGTGGGAAGCTGAGATGTAGAGGTCTGGGGCTCAGGAGAGAGGTAAGAGGTGTAGGTAAGAGGTAGAGGTTTAGGAATCATAGTTTGAGGTGACAGTTGAAACATGGGTGTGACCATATGAAACTGGACAGAGTAAGAATAGAGAGTGCAAAGAAGGAAAAGCATACAACCTTGTACAGTTCTTCTCATAATTATGCCAGCTTCTGCTCCACAACAGGCCGGGAATTACTGCTGAGGATAGGTCTGGTAGTGAGTAGTTGCTGAGCAAGGACTGAGCCAGAATTGGCATGGAATAAGGGCTGACAGCAGGAATAGCTCTAAGTGGTTCACGTGGGATATTGGGTTGGATGTGAGATCAAGATGGATGGCTGAAAACAAGGCTATGTGGAGTAGAAAACTTACGTAGACAACAGAAAGCCAATTTCTGCTTCCTGGGGAGAGCTGGAGCAGATAGTTATCTAGAGCAGTGATTCGCAAAGTGTGGCACCTGGAGCAGCAGCAGCACCATCAGCTGTGAACGTGTTAGAGATGCAAATTCTCGCGGCCGTTCCAGATCTAACCAATGAGAAACTCCAGTCCAGGGTAATCTGTGGTATAACAGGCCCTCCAGGTGATTCTGGTGTGCAGGTAAGTGTGAGAGTGTTAAGCACCAGTCCACAGACTGAGAAATTAGAAGTAGGAGGAATACTGCTGGGTGGGATACTTCACGAGCTGCTGCCCAATGCTCAAGTCCCTTTGCAGATTCTTTTCTCTCTCAGTCCAGAAGAGAGGAGCAGGGTTTTAAGTTAACAAAATGATTAATAATAGCTGAAGATTAGTGCAATGACATCTGACTGTACCTTTGCAATTATTTTAATGTAATGCTAATCACGGTGTAGATTAGTCTTTATTATGTTTATTACTGTACACAAGGTCAACATTTTATTGGGGACACCGTATAATATAATTGGGACATAAGATCACTCCTATAGATGATTGTGGATGGAATATCTCAAGAGGTACCCAAGATGACCAGGGGATTCAAAGAATATGTTAGGATTTCTATATTTCAAAAAATATAAGAAAAAATTTAAAGCTAAATAATTTTTAACATTCAAATTGACCCTGGCACCCTCAGTCCATCTGTCAGATGGACATGTTTCTCTGGTTTTCCTAAAGGGGAAGAGGGAATTCCATAAGGTTGAGGGTTTGACAGTGGAGCCCTCATTCATTCAGTTCCATTGATTATATTGCAATATACATTGCAGTTTACATGTGCCTGGTTAAGTGGATATTTGGACGACATTATCTAGTTTGACTTAAAGTCACCATACACCAAATAGGTGATATTTCTGAAAGTGTGGACCGAAGTTGAATTCTAATAGTGAAAGTATAAGGGAGAGCAAGAAAGTGGAAGAGCCAACGCTTCTCCTATGCCTGCTTGGGCAGCTTAATTCAGTCGATAAGAGCAAGGATTCTGGAGCCAGCCACCTAGCAGCTGTGACTTCGGGCAAGTTACCGAAACTCTGTGTGCTACAGTTTTCAAATGTTTTAAAAGGGGATACTAATAGTACCAGTCACACAGGGCTGTTGTGATAATTAAATAAGCTAATATTTTTGACACTCTTAGGACAATGTCTACTGTACAGCAAATAATGTTTGTTATAATAAAAAATAGTTTGAGTCTTTTGCCAGTGACATTACAAGACAAAAACAAGGATCTATTTAGATTTAATAGAAAGTCAGCCGATTTTCTTTCAATTACCAAGAAAACTATCTGCATTATGGATTTAAATCCTCTGACATAAACTCTGAACCTAGCCCTCAGTATATATATTGTACTTTCAGTTCTTAGGCAATGATAGTATGAAGTCATAACAATTCAATTTACATCCAAAAGCATTATTCATCTGTATCTCATTTTTAAAACTTTTCTTAAATGTTTTATAATGAAGACAATATATTAGCACATTTGTACTTGTATATCATTCATACATCAATAAAAATCTACAGTATTGGGGGTTTGTATTTAAGGCATTGTGGGTTTGTACGTATGTGGGTGTTTTGTTTTATTTAAACTGACGGCATGCAAAATCAAAAGAATTGAAGAACAAGGGTTGGCAGACTATGGGCCACAGGCCAAATCCAGCCCACTGCCTGTTTTTGTAAATAAAATTACTTGTGGCCAGACATGGTGGCTCACACCTGTAATCCCAAAACTTCGTGAGGCCGAGGTGGGAGAATCGCTTGAGCTCAGGAATTGAAGACCAGCCTGAGTGATAGGCAAAACTCTGTTTCTACGAAAAACACAAAAAAATTAGCTGAGCATAGTGGCACACACCTGTAGTCCCAGCTACTGGGGAGGCTGAGGTGGGAGGATCACTTGAGCTTGGGAGCCAGAGGTTGCAGGGGAGCCAAGATTGTACCACTGCACTCCAGCCTGGGAGACAGAGTGGCACCTTGTCTCAAAATACAATTAATTGCAACACAGCCGTGTTCATTCTTTTCCATATTGTGGACAGCCATGTCTGTGCTACAATGAGAGAACTGAGCAATTGTGACAAAAACTGTATGTCCCACAGAGATGAAAATATTTACTATGTTTTCCCTTGACAGAAAGTTTGCTAAACCCCTGGTTTAGACCACTCATTATCCATGGTAGCTTAGCTGAATTGCAAAATTATATCTAAAGTGAGTCACATAACTTCAGAATATCAAGCTCTGCAAGGACAGACCTGTCTGTTTTTGGCAGACATCATACCTGCCACAGGTTAAGTCTGTGACATTGTGGCTGAGAACACAAACATTGCTCGTCACCAACCAGCAGCTTCTCCGTGGGGAGCAGAGGTATTCCAGCAACAAGTAAATTCTGCACAGTCCTAGGCTTTTCCCTGGGGCATGGAACGTCCTCCCTAAAGACCCCCTCTCACACTGATCCACACACTGTCAGCCACAGTACAGAGATTTTCTGCCTGCACCACAGGTAAAGGAAGAATTCAAGCAGATATGGTCTGTTAGCATGTAGAAAGTTTGTCCCTATCACTTTTGTCCAGAATACATTTGACCTGAGGCATCAGACTAAAAAAATATGGCTAATCTTTTTGGTCACTTGATAATAGGACAGTTCAATCACAGAAAAAGTGGCTGTCACCATTTGCAGATAATCAAGTTATCCTGGAAAGAGAGGAAGCAAGGTTTTTGGCCATGTCTGTGTGGGCTTCAAGGAATCTGTTTTAGACTCGTTTTTGTTTCATTAATGGCCTTGGCCCAAGAAATCAATCAAACATAAAGCAAATGTGAGAGTTAGTTGTAAAAAGTATTGACAATTTAGTAATCAATGGATTGCTTTACACTGTGGATTTTAGATGACTGGGAAAATGCATCAGCTGAAGGATTTGATTCAGTGACACCATATCCATCATCTACAACTCCTCAGAAGTAGGTCTTTCAAAACTCAGATAAATCAAGTCACAGGAAATGCACTGGAGAAAGTAACTGCTATTGGAGGTGGTTTTTTTTTTTTTTTTTTTTGAGACGGAGTTTAGCTCTTGTCTCCCAGGCTGGAGTTCTATGGCGTCATCTTGGCTCACTGCAACCTCTGCCTCCCAGTTTCAAGTGATTCTCCTGCCTAAGCCTCCTGAGGAGCTGAGATGACAGGCATCCACCACCACACCTGGCTAATTTTGTATTTTTAGTAGAGACACAGGTCTCACCATGTTGGTCAGCCTGGTCTCGAACTCCTGACCTCAGGTGATCCACCCACCTCGGCCTCCCAAAGTGCTGGTTTTACAGGCATGAGCCACCATGCCTGGCCTGAAAGTGTTCTTAATCATATTCTTCCAATGCTAGTAATACAATGGTTTGATTTTTACTGCCAAACCCTATCACTTATTATATAGCAAATCTACAATTAAAGGATTGTTTCTTAATGTATATGTTCTTCTTTTTAAAAGTACTTAGCTGTGTAAATTGAAGAGTTGAGAGCCAAGACTTCACTTAGTCTCTGGATGCCACAGGTAAGATCATCCATGACTTGAAGCAACCTGAAAATGCTTTTTATGCTAAAAAGCATAAAAAATGAAGACTCTGGGACTTCTAGGTGCTGTCAGCGCCAAGGACACCGTTTGTGAATCTTATAAAACAACAACAACAGCTCTTTCTACACTGACACAGGGAGTTAGTTGTCTAAACTCAGGAGACTACACCAGAGCTAATGTAAGACAAAGCTTAAGAATCAGGCATAAACAGTACCTAGATGGGGCTTCATTTCTTAGGCTCTAAGTGTCAGCTCAGGGAATGGGCTTTGCTCCTGAGAAAAGCTATTTGCTATTTGTTCCTAATGATGGTTAATGTATGAACAAACCATTCTCCCAGAGCTATAACTGATATCATCAGTGATGCTGCTACACAAACAAAGACGCTAATGAAGCGAAGCCATGTGGCTTATGCTTTGAAAAAGCCTGTGGTAGAGGCGGGAGGGGAAGAGTTTGGGTAAATGAAGTCATTTCTCAGAGCAGTAGATAAAAGGGTAGTGCTAGAACAAAGCAACTTCTGAAAACAATTACATATTTAAATTCCCTTTACCCTGTGTAGCAGGAAAATTTTATCTCTTTCTCCTCTGACATGTTAAAATACATAAAGCTTTGACGTCCTTAGGGGCTCTGATCTCCAGAGAGAAAAATAAGAGGCCGAATATCCAAGAGGGCATTTTGGCACCAGTGATGGACAGGTAGGACATTCCGCAAACAGCTTTGTCACTCATCCCTCCTCTGCCCATGGAGCTGATTGCACATGTCAGCTGCGCCTCTCTGTCTGGTTACCCTCGTGTTCCATGTTGATGCCATGGCTGCCTCAATGACTCGTTTTGCTCAAAGACCATTAACGTTCTGAGGGTTACAGAAATGGAGCTGTTCTATGGGGCGGGGGGAAAGCCAAATCTCTGCATGTTTTGCTACCCTTGAGAAAATGGCTGTCCCTAATTACACAAAATGATAGAGAGAGCAGTTGACTAAAATCACTGCAAATGACAGTTATTTCTCTGAATAGCCTAAAAGAATAGGTCACCCTGGCTAATACACTAACAGCATACTTTTCTGTATATGCAATTTCCATCACATTCCCGGAATGCTTGGGCACTGACTGACATCTTCGCTGAGCAGGGAAAACAGTCTTTTTTTAGTCGCTGTCTTGTCGAAATCTCTAGTGATGCATTTATATATGGACTCTGTGATTTGTTTCAGTGAGTAAGTCATGCATTTGTTGTAGGAACAAGGAGACAGCTTTGAGTCAGAAAGCAAGGGCTTTATGGCCATAACCACAGCTGTGTGTATAGAACAAAACCTAAGGCATTTGTCTTCCCTCTTTGTTTGCATTTCAAGTACAGGACAGTCTGGAACTACCAATGATGCCAGCTCCCTGCTACCGTCATGTGTTTTCACCCCACCACATCTTAATCTACTGGACAAGCAAGTAAGGACTGCAGGTCATTGATCGATTTTGTTACAGTCTTAACTACAGACACTTCGCCCAGCTAAATGTCTGGATGTGCCACTAGATCAGACCTGCAGTTGAGGTGAGGGTTTGGGAACCCCAGCCCTTGTTCTTTTTGGGTCGGTGGCTCCATCTCCAAGGGAAGCTGTGGTAATCAGGTTGTGGGCTGGTTGCCTCAGGCAAGCCACCGTTGTCCCTGGGGGGACAGGGCTGAGGTGAAGGAGCATTCTCCTCTTCCACAGAGAATATGCTGCAGAAATGGCTCTCGGAGTGGGTCTGCGGCTCTCCAAGTTGCCCAGCAGGATCTTTGAGGTGGTATTTATTATACGTCAATTTACTTCAAGTACCATGTATTGCGCATCTATGAAAAGGTAGGAATGGCAAGGAATTAAAATAAGTATGTTCTATAGTGTTTCTCAAGTGATATGCAGGAAAGGCATATCCCACATTTTCCCAACATCCCCACCTGCTGAGCAAGCGACCCCTGTCACTGTTTCTAGGAGAGTCCCACTGTGGGGAGGATAAGAAAGAGGATAACAATGCCCACCACCAGGAGCAACAGGCCCCAGATGTCAACCCACTGCATGGTTTGCAGGTATCGGGATCACTGCGAAACACTCAAAGAATCAGGTCACAGGCACTGGAGGGAACAAGGCTTTACTCACATAGTGAAGAGACAAGATCAGGCTTAATAGTAAGCATGGGTCCCCCATGGCCAGCAGGTCTCACCTTGCAGATGACGCAGGGAGATGGTCTGCATGCACCCTTCTTGTGCTGCAAGTAAAGAACCCACTTCCTCTGTAGCAGTGGGGATGGCCAGGTGCCATATGACCCATATACTTTAAGCAGAACGCTGAAGTACACATCAAGCCCGGAATAGGGAGAAACTCTCCCAAAGAAGACAATAAGCCCAGCACAGGCTGTGAAGAGTCCTTATCAGTATGAAAGGAAGTGTTCCAGGCCCAATGTACATTCTTACACAGCCTGCAAGGGTCCAGCAAACTGCCCATGACTGCCTTTCCTAACATCCCACATGCCAAAGAGTGGTAGGTTGGTGGGACAGGATGTGAGTGAAAAAATACTTATTGTTTTTGTAATATAAACAACGGAAAGTGAAGTTTAACATAATCTTCCTGACTGGTGAGGGTGCAAATAAAATGCAGTGAGTGGCAAACCTAAAGCTGGAAAGGAGACTATCTAGTGGACGAATCGGATACTGACATAAGCCAACGTTAAGGCTGACTGAGATAAGTGTGATAACTTGCCTCAGGAAAGATGTACAATGAAGTATCAAGGAATTGCCTTTTAAAATGTTTAATAGTAAATTTTCTAAATGTAATACTCATCAGGAAAAAAGAAGAAAAAAACATCACGTGTACTTCAATATAAGTAATTCTGATGTGTTTATAAGAATAACCATGAATCTGTGCTAATTTAGTTTTAAAACACATCTGCAATCCCAAGGACTTTATTATTGGTACAAAATTTCTGAGGAACTATCTAAAAGAAAATAAAAAAAATGAGAAGAGAGACAAAGAGTATTAATGGTATTTGTGTCCACACGTCTATTCCCTGAAATTTTCAGTGTATCCTTGTTTATAGTATTTTTTCTTTTGATTCTGTGAACTAACTCAGTCTCCTTCCAATAAATTCCATTTTGAGTTTAAACTAATTTGCATTGGGTTTCTTTTCTCTCATTCAAACAAAAAATTCCTCAAGTGTATATCTTTATAGATAAGACTTTTAATTCTGGATTGGGAATTTGAATGTCTCCATTCTACTTAACCTATGCTGTTTTCTAGTTGGGACTCTTGATAGTCACCCAACTTCTCTGATCTAGCCTTCTGGCTGAGGAGAGGTCCTGTCCATTTCTTATAAATCTACGACTCCAACAGGAGAAAGCCTAATCTTCAGAGTCGGTTAAGAAATTCTGACCTTCTAGGGGGGTTATTTGGAGGCCCTGTTATTTAATCTTTTTTTACATTGGGGTTTATTATGCTCTTGTAATGTTTTATACTTTCCATAATTAAAAAATAAAAAAGGTACAGTTCTTGCTTTCTCAGACTATAGCAATGCAAGGATAACCAGGGGAAATTGAATTATAAAAATTGGTTTGGGTCTGGAACTACCTGTGGCTGAGTAGGTAAGTCTGTTTGGTTCTGGAATTTAGTCTTGGGAATTCCATCTGCCTCCAGATAAAACCCACATTCTTCAACATCAACTTCATTAGTAATAAAAATAATCATTTCCTCTTCATCCATCTCATCCCCGTATCTTCTTTTTCAATTCGCTCAGGAATTTGTTGGAAAAATGCAATTTATTGGCTTGTTCAGTTTCCTAAAAATGTTATTACTCCTGCCTCATGGATTGACCTTGGTATTGCCATTGGAGCTTCACTTTGTCAATATCACACCTCCTAAGATGGGGAAGGGCTCTCTCAGCAGTGTTGCTGTCACTTACAAGGATTCACTAACATGTGATTTTGTTTTCCCATTTTCTTATAGCTCCCTCCATCAGGAAACTTAAGACCAACTCCATTTGATGTGATCAGAGGACATCTATAAGAATCAACACAGTGTCACATTCAAAAGCATCTTTCTCCCCTGCCAATCAACCAGTGTCCTGGGGTCTTCTTACCCCTGGATAAGTTCTTTGCTATTTTGGGCTCTCCTAGAGGCAGACAATGATCTTCCTTTTGGTTGAGAGTCCTAATCGAGGAGCCTTAAGATCTGACCGTTTGTCTAAAAGTTCCTCTAGATAAATTTTCCCAAGTTTACATTGGTCCTTATGCAACTAGACCTCCAAATGGCCCATCCCAGAATGTCAGAATTTCTTAACTGTACCCTGGAAACGGAGTCTCAGGGGCAAACCAAGAATGTGTCCCGGAGTGGACTACCCGAAGCACAGTACTTATACATTCTCTTTCACAGAAAATGAGAAGGTGGCCGAGAAGGAAAGGTGACATTCTTACAACTCTAATTGGTGCTCAGTGTTGTTATAAATAAGATAAAGCAAATATGTGGTTCAGGTATATAGGATAAAAGGTTAATATGTATGTAAGCATCTCGGGGTCTGGAGGGGGATGATTGATTTTATCCTGCCTTTGTTCTTCATCTATAGGCAAGGTTGTCATTGACACAGGTCAGTGGAATATTTGACATGCTCTAGGCTTGCAGGCTGAGATTTCAGCTTTTGTTCATAGGCCTTGTTTCTATTAACCATCCACAGTTATTAAATGTATATCCAACCTGCAGCCACCTTGGGCTGCCAATTTTTTAAAAAATTTTTCTTCAGTTTTTTCTTTCCTCCAGGACTTGTGGTACACCACCCTCCCTGCACGTGGCTGTATTCAGCACCCTGGAAGCTCTCTGAACCCTGTCTTTTAGGGTTTTATAGTGACTTCACTACAGAGACATGATTGATTAAATTATTGGCCATTGGTAATTAACTCAATCTTCAGCCCCTCCTTCCTGGAGACTGGGGATGGGGCTGAAAGTTCCAACCCCTAATCATGTGATTGGTTCCTCTGGCAACCAGTCCCCATCTCTTCAGGAGCCCCCACCCAACAGTCATCTTATTAGCATATTTTAAAGAAACACATCACTTTGGAGATTCCAAGGGTTTTCAGAGAGGTGTGCCAGGAAACCAGGACAGAGGCCATATATATATTTTATAGTATCACAAGATATTAACAGAATATAGTTTAAACTCTGTAAAATGTTTTAAAGAGGTTCGTTATGAGCCAATATGAGTGACTGCAGCTCAGGAATACAGAGTCTCAAGAGGTCCTGAAAAAGTGAGCCCAAGGCAATCGAGTTATAGTTTGGCTGTATACATTTCAGGGAGACAGAAATTGCAGGTAAAATCATAAATCAATACATGGAATGTATATATTGGTTTGACCCACAAAGGTGGGACATCTCAAAGTAGGGGCTTAAAGTCATAGGTGGGTTTTAGGTGTTCTTTAGTCAGCAATTGGTTTGAAAGAGTGAAGCTTTGTCTAAAGACTTGCAGTAGAAGAAAAAAAAAGCTTAAGATACACAGTCTGCTATCTGTCATGTGATGCTACACCAGAGTCTTATTGGTCAGTAAGTCACATTACACCGGGTTACTTAAAACACACACATGCACACACACATTAACGGGATTTTATGGTTCATAGGATGTGACTTAACCCGAGCCTTGCATAAACTTAGGTTTTGTTTATAATTTGGTATTCTATTGCCACAAAAAGCCTGTTTTGTCAGTCTTATGATTTCTATTTTAACATTAATGTTGGTCATTTGTGCCTAAGCTCCAAAAGGGAGAGCATATAATGAGGCGTGACTGACCTCCCTTCCCATCATAACCATGAACTCAGATTTGTAGGTTTCTCTGGGGTCCCCTTGGCTAAAGGGGGGTCTGTTCAGTCAGTTAGGGAGCTTAGGATTTTTTTAGCTTATAATATTACTCTGTGTTTTCTACTAAAAGTGTAATCCTTTTAGCTCTTATATTAGGGTATATAACTTACCTCAAATTAATTTTTTGTAGGGTATAAGATGGGGCCAAGGTTTATCTTTACATATATGTGTACATATGTTTATATATATATATTTACACACACATATTCAAATATATATATTTGTGCGTGTGTGTTCAATTGTTCCAGCACCATTTGTTGAATAAACGTCCCTTTTTTCACTGAATTTATTGGGCATCTTTGTTTAAAATCAATTGACCAATACAAAAAATTAGCTGGGCATGGTGGTGCATGCCTGTAATCCCAGCTACTGGGAGGCTGAGGTGGGAAAATCTCTTGAACACAGGAGGTGGAGGTTGCAGGGAGCTGAGATTGTGCCACCGCACTCCAACCTGGGCAACAGAGCAAGACTCTGTCTCAAAAAAAAAAAAAAAAAAAATCGATTGACCTATACTTATATAGGTATAAGGTATACCTTATAGGTATAGGTATTATCACTGGGGTTATACTGGCTCCATAAATCAATAGGGGAAGAACTGACATTTTAGCAATATTGAGCCTTCTTTTCCATGAAAATGGTATATCTCTGCATTTATTTAGGTATTTTAAATTTTTACTCAGTAATGTTTTGTACTTTTTTCTTTTCTCCCCTTTTTTTTTTTTTTTTTTTTTTTTTTGGCAGGCTCTCACCCATCACCCAGGCTAGGGGGCAGTGGTATATTCTCAGCTCACTGCAACCTCCACCTCCCAGACTCAAGTAGTCCTTCCAACTCAGCCTCCCATGTAGCTGGGACCACAGGTGCACACCACCACGCCTGGCTAATTTTTTTGTATTTTTGGAAGACTCGGGGTTTCGTCATGTTTCCCAGGCTAGTCTACAACTCCCGAGTTCAAGCGATCCTCCTGCCTCAGCCTCCCAAAGTGCTGGGATTACAGGCGTGAGCCACCACGCCCAGCCCATGTTTTGTAGTTCAACATATTTTGCATGTCTTTTGCCAGATTTATTCCTAAGCATTTTATTTTTGACACGATTACAAATGGATAAACATGTTTCCCATTGTTTGCTGTTAGTATATAGAAATGCTGTGCAATTGATTTTTGCATGTTGACTCATATCCTGAGATCTTGCTAAACTTATGTTTTAGTTCTATTAGTTTTTTGTTTCAATTTCTTAGAACTTTCTACGTAAAAAATAATATGGTCTTCAAATAAAGAATGTTTTCCTTCTTCTTTTCCAATCTTTATATCTTTTCTTTCTTCTTCTTGCCTTTTTGCACTGGTTAGGACTTTTGGCATAATGTTGAGTAGAAATGAGGAGAACAGACATCTTTCCCTATTTCCAATGTTAGTGGGAGGATGTTCAGAGTTTAATTTAATGTTAACTGTAGATTTTTAAATAGATGCCTTTCATCAGATTAAGTTTCCTTCCATTTCCAGTTCGCTGATATTTTTTGTCATAAATGGATATTGAATTTTGCTAATTGCTTTTCCTTCATCTACTGAGATGTTCATATTGTATTGCTTCTTTATTCTGTTAATATAATGAATTATACTTATTGATTTCAAATGCTAAACTATTCTTGTATTCCTAGAATACACTCCATTTTGTCATTCTTTATGTTGCTGGTTTCATTTGCTAATATTTTGCTGAGCATTTTTGCATATATCTACAAGGAATTTTAGCCTATAGTATTCCTTTCTTATAATAAAGGTCACAAAATACAGAATTAACTGGGACTGTGGGAAAGTATATTAAGGTTGACGTGCTTTTTGGTGACTCTAAAATTATACCAGTAGTCAATCAATTACCCACTCTACCTTAAGACACTTTATACATATGGTTTAAACATTGCTTTAAAAATATAGTTGGTATAGTGCCTTAGATGATTTCAATAACTCAATACAAATGACTGACAGCATATTTGATAAACTGGACAGAAAAAGGTAATTAAGATGGCAAAAGAAAGAGTTCAGCCATCAGCCTTATATATTCTCAGAAGAGGGAGGAAGAGAAAAAGAAGTTGAATTTTTTCCCATTTCATTATCATTTTATCATGTTTATATTTACACATTTCAAAAGGGAGAAAATTCAACTCATTGAAATTGGAAGAGAAAGTTTTTCAGGCCATCTCAGTAATTCTTATGCACAGAAGCATTGAAACCATTGGCAAGTTCTGTCTGGCAGGTCCTTATTAATTACAAGTCTGTATGGTTTTGTTGTTGTTGTTGTTGTTGTTGTTTTTGACCTTCACTTGGTTTAGTTTTCATTTGAGGATCTCCATTTTAAAGGTCACTGTCCCACATCTCTATCTTAACTTTAAAAAAAGACATTTGTATCTGGCTGAGAGCTACCAGGAGGGTAAAAACAAACAAACTGATGGAAAAGAGACAAGATAAGTATCTTACATCGTTCTTAGATGTGAAGACAGTGGGAAAAATATGGCATTAATGTGTTGAAAACACACACGTTTTGACAAAACTGACAACAAAATATTTGAAGAGGGCTGCCCCCTAAGACAAAAAAGCATGTCCTTACTTAAGAAGGACAATTTTGAGATCAGAGATATAAATGAAGACATGTACAAGACTGTGCTTTGAGTAGCACATTTTCTAACAGTGGCAGAATTATTAAATAATTATTGAGCTGTATGATAGAATATAATGCAACCATTGAAAGTCATCATGAAAATATGCAATGTCATAAGAAATGCCTATGATACCATAACAAAACATTCAGATATACACACATCCCAATACAGTGGGCCAAGTGAAATAATTAAAATTAATTAAAAAGAGCAATCCTCAGATACTAGATATAAGCATGGAACAAATACTAAAAGGAAAACACTAAATTTGTAATGGTGATTATCTTAGTGTGATACAAATATATGATTTTGGTTTTATTCTTATAGTTTTCTGCATTTTTAATTTTCCTAAAACTGGTATTATTTCTCTAACAAAAAAAAACATAGAAAAATAGATTTTTTTAGATTCAGTTTGGGAAGAAGTGTCACGTATCATACGTGATACAAAAGAATAATTTTCCACTCAGCTTTAGATATGTACTTGTGAAATAGCAAGGGATTTAAGATCAAGGGATAGCTGTATTTTAGCACAGACAATTTACTTGGTGTCTTAGTATCTTGATGATAGTTCCAGTGAGCCGTTTGGTTTTTGAAGGACAGTTCAGAGAGCCACATCTTAACAGCTTGACCGTTCTCATTTCTGGCATGTGGAGCTGCCAGCTTCCTCATTCTCTGCCCTCTGAACACCACAAGCTGTCAGTTTCCCAGTCACTCTGAACTGTTGGTAGTTTTACAGGCAGGTTGCTGTGCAGTAGATCTGTGTTTCTGATAAATACTGGGTTCTGTTTTGCATACAGGCCAGGTATATGAGGCAATCAGCTGGAGCCAATATATAGACATGTTTGATTGTTCTGTCTGGAGATACAGTGGAAAGAAAAATGCCGGGGGCTTGGCAGTGGAGACCTGAATTTGAGTCTCTTCATGACATTGGACAAATTCTTAACTGCGTTGGGCCTCAGCTCACCTGTGAATGGGTAAATTAAATGACTTTTGCCATACCACTGTGACAGAGTTGTGAATTTCAAACAGTGCATATGAGATATCTATAACTCGATTCTAAAGTTTATAGGGGCCATGCACAGTGGCTCATGCCTGTAATAGCAGCACTTTGGGAGGCTGAGGTGGGTGGATCACCTGAGGTCAGGAGTTCAAGATCAGCCTGGCCAACATGTCGAAACCCTATCTCTACTAAAAATACAAAAATTAGCCAAGCGAGGTGGCGGGTGCCTGTAATCCCAGCTACTCGGGAGGTTGAGGCAGGAGAACTGCTTGAACCTGGGAGAAGGAGGTTGCAGTGAGCCGAGATCGCACCACTGCACCCTGCACTCCAGTTTGGGCGAGAGAACAAGATTCCATCAAAAAAAATAAATAAATAAAAACAAAAACTACAAAGTTTATGGGGGGGGCAAAACAAACAACAAAATCTCACAGAATAGCCAATACAATACTGAGAAACAAACTTGGAGGACTGAAAGTACCCAGCTTCAAGACATACTGTACAACTACAGTTATTAAGACAGTGTAGTATTGGCAAAAGAACAGGCAAATAGATCAATAGAACACGAGAGAGAGGTCAGAAATAAACCCATACAAATACGGTCAACTGATCTTTGGCAAAGGAGCAAAGGCAATTCAATGGAGAAAGGATAGTTGTTTTTTAACAAATGGTGCTAGGACACAGGTACATCAACATGTAAAAGTATAAATCCTGACATAGGCCTTTATCTTCCACAAAAATTGACTCAAAATGGATCATAGACTTACCTGTAAAATAAGAAACTATGAAACTCCCAGGAGATATCATACGTAAAATCTAGATGATCTCTGCTCTGGGGATGACTTTTTAGATACAACAGCAAAGCAAGATCAATGAAGGAAAACGTTGGTAAGAGGAGTTTCATTCTGTTGGGGTGATCAGACCCAGCACCAGGTTGTGGGGGTGACAAAGTCCGGCAGAGTCAAAGGATTGAGAAAAAGACAGCTTGAGAGAGAAAGGTGGGACACCAGGGGGCCATCACTAGTGTATGAAGGCTGCAAACACCCCGAGCGCTGGGAGCCCACGCTATTTATTGGTAATCCAACAAAGAAAGAGGTGGTGAGAATTTGGAGGTCAAAAGGGCACGTTGCATTAAGTACATGATTTACAGCTGTGATGGTTTAGTATTTACATGGAACATGTTCTGCTACTTGAGATAATGGGAATAGGAGACTAGGAGCCTAGGAGGGCTAGAAACAAGGAGCCAGCAAGTCTAGACACATTCCAGATGACATTATGCGAGCCCTGCCTCAGTTTCCCCTCCCAACACTCAGCTTTTTCCCAACACAGTCAACTTAAAAAATTTTGCTCTGCGAAAGACACTGTTAAGAGAATGACAGATGAGCCTCAAACTGGGAGAAAGTATTTACAAAACGTATACCTGATACAGATGTAGTATCCAAAATATACAAATAACTGTAAAACTTAACAATAACAAAACAAAGGACCCAATGAAAAAATGAGCAAAACATCTAGACACCTCAGCAAAGAAGATACATAGGTAATAAATGAGCATGTGAAAAGAAGTTCAACATTACGTAATCAGGGAAATGCAAATGAAAACAATACTATATATGGCCTATAAGAATTTCAGCCTATTAGACTGGCAGAAATCCAAAACCCTGACGACCACGTGCTGGAAAGAAGGTAGAGCAACAGGAACTCTCATTCATTGCTGGTGAAAATGCAAAATAGAAGATGGTTTGACAGTTTCTTACAACGCTAAACATACTCTTACCATATACTCTTGCAGTCATGCTCCTTGGTGTTTACCCAAATGAGTTGAAAACACAACAAACCTGCTTACACATGTTTATAGAAGCTTTATTAATAATTGCCAAAACGTGGAAGTAACCAAGATGTCTTTCAACAGGTGAATGAATGAATGGAATATTATTCAACGATAAAAAGAAATGAACTATCAAGCCGTGAAAAGATGTGGAGAAACTTAAACGCATATTGCTAAGTGAACAGTCTTATAGTGCTACATACTGTATGATTCCAACTATATGACATTCTGGAAGAAGCAAAACTATGGAGACAGTAAAACGATTAGTGATGGCCAGGGGTTGAAGGGAGGGTAAAATGAATAGATGGAGCAGCGAGGAGTTTTAGGCTCTGTGCTGTAAGGGTGTACTGTAAGGGTGGGTGGACATGTGTCATTATACATTTGTCAAAACCCACGAATGTACAAGACTAAGAGTAAATTCTAATAAATTTCAGATTTTAGTTCATATTGGTTAATCAGTTGTAACAAATGTGCCACACTATTGCAAAACATTAATAATAAAGGAAAATGGGAGTTGGGTGGGAAGTGTATATGGAAATTCTATTTTCTGTTCAATTTCCTGTAAACCTAAAACTATTATCAAAAATAGTCTATTATTTTTTAAAAGTGTCTGTGAAAGGCATTTCTAAGTAAGGCACTATATAAGGATATTTTGGCTACAAGAAATAGAAAACTCAGTTAAAATATGTGTGTGGTTTTTTGTTTGTTTTTCAAGACAGGGACTGCCTCTGTCCCCCAGGCTGGAGTGTGCGGTGGTACAATCATAGCTTACAGCAACCTCAAACTCCGGAGCTCAAGGGATGGTCCCACCTCAGTCTCCCCAGTAGCTGGAACTACAGGCCCACATCACCATACCCAGCTATTTTTAAAGATTTTTGTAGAGATGGGCTCTTTCTGTGTTGCCAGGGCTGATTTTGAATTCCTGGCCTCAAGCGATCCTCCCACTTGGTCTTTCAAAATGCTGAGCACCACTGTGGCTGGCCTGTATGTTTTCTTGATTGTACACACCTAACACTAAAAGAAAAATTGTTTGAGAATGCACTCAACAATTTATATAAAAGTATGTACTTGACCAGGCGTGGCGGCTCACACCTGCAATCCCAGCACTTTGGAAGACCAAGGCGGGCGGATCACGAGGTCAGGAGATCGAGACCATCCTGGAGAACACGGTGAAACCCCGTCTCTACTAAAAATACAAAAAAAAAATAGCCAGGCGAGGTGGCCGGCGCCTGTAGTCCCAGTTACTCCGGAGGCTGAGGCAGGAGAATGGCGTAAACTCGGGAGGCGGAGCTTGCAGTGAGCCGAGATCCAGCCACTGCACTCCAGCCTGGGCAACAAAGCCAGACTCCGTCTCAAAAAAAAAAAAAAAAAAGTATGTATTTATTTATATATAAAGTATACACATTACCTGTATCAATATGTTATGTACATTTTATAAACGTATATAAAAATACAATTTTAACAATATAAATAAACAAATACAAATAAACTTTAAAAATAGTTCCAGGTTTTATACTTATTACTGACATTTTTAGCAGGGGTACTCTGCTTTATTATTTTTGAAACTTGAAAAATATTTCAAAATTAAACAATCTGAGAGCCTAAATTTGTTTTTGTGCTAGGTTTTAGTGGCTGTCAGAATAAAAAAAATCCTTTGCAAATATTCATAGATCTAAATGAAAGAAGTTCATAACTGGCTGTCATTTCTAAAGAATCGTATTTACCCAAATGTAATAAAAACACATAAAAACCTGCTTACAAATGTTTATGACAGCTTTATTAATAATTGCTGGAAGTAAATCTTGGAAGTAACCAAAATGTCTTTCAATAGGTGAATGAATAAATGGAATATTATTCAACGATAAAAAGAAATGAGCTAGAAAGAAATGAACCACCAAGCCACGAAAATACACAGAGAAACTTAAATGCATATTGCTAAGTGAAAAAAGTCAATCTTAAAACGCCACATACTGTGTGATTCTAACTATATGACATTCTGGAAGAGACAAAACTATGGAGACAGTAAAGAGATTAGTGATGACCAGGGGTTGAAGGGAGGGTAGAAAGAGTATATCAGTCCCATCCCCAAATTGTGAAACTGGTCAGTATATTACCAACTCCCCGAATGAAAAACGTTGATCTCGAAAATTATTATTGGAAGGTTAGCTTTTATTTTTAATATATTTGCCCAAAACCCACTGCAATATTCTGTTAGAAAGATTTTTGAAAAGTCAGATAAATTTGTGGTCTTATGCATGATGACACAATGACATACTTTTAGCAATAAAATACATAGTAATGAAAACATTTCCAAACATCCTTTAAAAAATACTCTCCTAAATTTTGAAAACTATATTATTTAAGCAAATATAATCTTTGAGTCCACTTAATTGGGCATATGTAAATTATAATATGTCAAAATTACCATTATGCTTATGAAACTCCCACTCCTGTGTTTTCTGACAAATGATAGACTAAGTGGAGCTACTGATTTCAATTTGTATTTTTAATATGCTTTTAAAAAATGAAGTGTTAACACATAGAAAGGAATTTATTTTCTATTGTTTTCTTTCTTCCATTTTGGAGACCAGTGACTTAAATTATAAAGGTTTTATTATATAAACGAATAATATAATTTTATTATATAAATTTGTATTATATAAATATATATAATATATAATATAATAATATGAATTTATTATAAAATAAGTTTAGAGTGATTCCAAGATGGTTAATTCAGTGGCTAAAGAACATCAAGGAGTCACGTTCTTTGCATTTTTGTGCTCTGTCAACATCTGTATGGTTTCAGTTTTTGTTCTTAGGTCTGTCCCCTCACAGTTGCAAGACAGCAACTGCAAGCATCCTATCCTCAATCCATAATGTTCAGAGGCAGGAAAAAAGTTGCTTTCTCTTTGTCTCTTTTTATGAGTGAAAAAGCCCTTCCCATAAGCCCCCAGGAGGATTCCTCCTCATCCCTCATTGGTCAGAATACATCAAATATTCATGCCTGCCAATCACTGGCAAGGAAGATGTAATCATAGACTAATCCTGATTCATCTTCTGGGTTCAGAAGGAGGTCTTGCTCCTTAAACCACTCAAAGAAAATATGATTCTGCTTGCAAGGAATGATGCAAGGAATGTTGTTGGGAAGGGAACCAACAGCATCAGTCACAATCCTGATGCAGATATGATGTTATTACAAAGACAGTGCATGTGTTAACAGAATAGTGCTCAGGTAACATGTACTGCTTGTTTAATAAGGACATCTTGTTTACAGTGAAGAAAAATTCTGGGTCTTGCGTGAAATTATAGAATCATTATTCTCTTTTTATTCATGCTCATAAAATGCATATACAATGGGAGGTATACATTTATTTCAAGAATATGCATTTTCAGGGAAGAATTTCCAAATGCCTTCAGATCACATTTAAAAATCCAGTATTCCCTTAAAGTTCTGTGCCTCTTATGTGTCACTGAAAAACGAAAACAAAAACAAAAACAAAACCTAGCCTGATATGAATTCTGCCACATTCGCCTATATGTCACTGATAATCTCTTGTTTATTGATTGCTGTTTGCTGCCAAAGCGAAATGATTCTTTAATTAGAAAATGCTATATTAATGCCAGATAATAGTGGTCATTGCCAAAATAAGCTATATTTCATTTTCACGGGTATGGTCCATATATAGATGATCTCGAACCCAGGATAGTCATTCTCAAAGAATGATACCTAACCTCATTCTGTGATGTGCTGGCAAAAACCCAGATTCAATTAAAGTGAACAGCGTGCATTCTGGAAAATACAGGAGACAAGACGTAAGCCCTCAGGGGTGCAGAAATATTTCTTGCTTTTTCCATGCCATATCCCCATTGCCTAGAATAGTACCTGACACATTGAAAAAGTTCAATAAATACTTGCTACAAGAATGAATAAATTAATATAAATGGAATAAAACTGTTAATAACATAAGCATTATTAATTCCAATCAATTAATATTTCATTACTATTGGAATTATTCTACCACATAGGAAAGGCAAATGAATAGTAAAAATATGTTAGTATTTATCCAATCCAATACATTCCAAAGATAGGGGTGTGCAGGGGAAAGAGAGGGAGAGAGAGGAAAAAAAAAAAAAACACTACATTTAGTGGGCACAAACATTCTCATCATTCTTTTTTCTACATAGTAGGGATGGCTTCAGTAGGCTTTCATGGGATAAATGAAATCCTTGAAGACTATCTAAGCTGTAAACTCTGATTATTTGCCCACCAAGCAGCCTTTTGACCACTGATCTGAATGTCCAAATTCTCAATGTACTACGTAGGTTCCCTGGAAAGAAGTCACTTCCAGCCACCAGAAAAGTATAGCCACCACTATAAGTTAATAAGACGGCATTCTGTGGTATATAGAAAACATCATATGAATGCCTACATCTCTAACCTTGCCGGAGAGGCCTGAGATGGCCGGCATGTAGGGTTAATTTAGATGGGTGCTGATGTGTTCAGGGTTATGAACTTCATCCCTGAGAACTCTCAGAATCCACTTGTATCTGAATCAGACTAGTGGTACTTTCCAAGATGGTAGCTGAGACAGCAACCCCACTCTGGTGGCTCTAGTTACCTGGACCCATCCCTGAGTGAGCTGCTGAGTGACAAGTTAATTAAGTTCTCTGTGGGACCCTCAGACCGGGTGAAATTCAGAAGTTCTATGCAATCCATAGACAGGGGCTTGCCACATCTCAAACATGAAATAATGCATTTCTGCATCCCCCTCATACAAATATTGATAATTTATAGCTATATGAGGAGGCTAGGAAGTTGTACTAAATTACCTTAAAATGTTTTGGGAGTTAAAATTATCCTGAAACCTCCACAGATGATCCAAGGAGCAGGGTCTGTCTGTGAAATGGCTCTGTCCTCACTTCTGCAAATTATTTACTGAGGTGGCTATTTTTCCAGAGTTGACTTGCCCTAGTGTGCCCTGTTTTTCAAGTGCAGGCTCTATAGAACACCTACATCTTTCAACGCTTCCATAGACCTATGGCTTTAGAACTGAGGTGTGTGGTAAATGTGCACTGCAATCTCCTATAAATCTGGGATGACACCAGAGGCTTTTTTCTTTTTTCTTTTTTTTTGACGGAGTCTTGCTCTGTTGCCAGGCCAGAGTGCAGTGGCACAATCTCGGCTCCCTGCAACTTCCTCCTCCTGAGTTCAAGCAATTCTCCTGCCTCAGCCTCCCAAGTAGCTGGGATTAGAGGTGCATGCCACCATGCTCAGGTAATTTTTGTATTTTAGTAGAGATGGGGTTTCACCATATGGGCCAGGATGGTCTCGATCTCTTGACCTCGTGATCTGCCCACCTCGGCCTCCCAAAGTGCTGGGATTACAGGCATGAGCCACCACGCCCGGCCCACCAGAGGCTCCTTGTGTGGGTTGCATACAAAGGGAACATGGGCAAGTGGGATTCTACTTAAGGAGGTCTACAATGGGAAAGCCATTGGCTTTGAGAGGATTAGAATAGCAGAGTGTAGCGAAAAGGTGTTAAGAGGCCTGGAGCCTGGCTGCAAAAGGCATTGGGATGTCTACAGCTTAACTTCATCAGTTGCTAGAGACATGGAATATGAACGTGCTTGTCCCGCCTACAGATAGGTGCTTTTGCGTTCAAGGCAGTTTTCTGCTCAGTAAGGCAGTTTTGAGATACCCTTGGGCTCTCCCAGTCAATATTTGTGATGCATTGTGGGGCATTCTAAAGGTAGCTCCTGGTTCTCAGGATCACTCTTTTGGTAAAGTCCTCTCCATACGTAAGGTGATGGAGCTGGTGCAGGGCCTGATGGGAATATAATTGCTATTTCATTGCATCCATCTCATATTACAAAGGCCAGTTGAGTTCTGGTGAGTGGCATCTATTTAGACCAGGAGTAGCAGGAATGCTATTACTGACAAAGTGAGCCTCCAGAGATGGGAGTAGATGTGAAAGGGATCAAAGAAAGGAGAGTCACAGAAGATTGTCCCAGATAGCATTGGTGTGTTTAAAGCTCAGCAATATTGATTGGGTTTTCAGGGGCCTGATCAACTGTGGGTAAACTGATAAAATCCACTTTGTGACTATCTAGAGGTAGAACCATAACCTGGACTACTTCCTGTGGCCCTAAAAACACCCTGACCTTCGCAAGTTCTCCTGTAGAGCTAAAGGCATTCCTACTTAGCAACATTGACATTTTCTATTCATTTTCCTGAAAATTTCTGAAATTTTCCTGATAAAGTTTAACATTTTAAGAGTGTTGTCTTTTGCTAATCTTAGGTTTACTATTGGAAGGTGTTTCAAGGCCGGACGTAGTGGCTCATGCCTGTAATCCCAGCACTTTGGGAGGCCAAGGCAGGTGGAGCACCTGAGGTTGAGAGTTCAAGACCAGCCTGACCAACATGAAGAAACCCCATCTCTACTAAAGATATAAAATTAGCCAGGCGTGGTGGTACATGCCTGTAATCCCAGCTACCCAAGAGGCTGAGGCAGGAGAATCGCTTGAACCTGAACCTGGGAGGCGGAGGTTGAGATCACACCATTGCACTCCAGCCTGGGCAACAAGAGTGAAACTCTGTCTAAAAAAAAAAAAAAAAAAAAGTGTTTCAAAACTGACCTTGGGAGAAGAAAAAAGATCAGCAATGAAGCCACGAGGGATAGAGAGTAAGAAATAATCAGAAAGCATAGCTGAGAAATTCCCTAAAAGCAAAAATAAAAATATACATAATATCTTAAAGCTAATAACCTGGGAGGGTAACCGGAAGAATATCTTCCTGCAAACTTTAACAAGTATGAAGTAGTAGTGGGGTTTCCAGCGGAGGGTAGCTACAAGCAAGACTGTAAATTGCAGGCATGGGCATATATTATAATTGGCTACACTGATAAGGGGTGGGGATGGAGGGACATTGTTGTTACGCATTTTGATAAACGGAATAAATGATGCTCTGTGGGCCCTAAGGGGATTGCCTAGCAAAGGCAGATGATGTCTCCCACCAATTAATTAAAAGTCAGAAGTGAGTGTCATCGTGGCTTTTGAGTTTGTACCCAGGTATGCAAACTTTAGCATGCATCAGAATCACCTGGAGGGCTTGTAAAAACATTGATTACTGTCTGGGCCAGTGGCTCACACTTGTAATCCCAGCACTTTGGGGAGTCAAGGTGGAAGGATGACTTGAGAGCAGCCTGAGCAACATGGCAAAACCCTGTCTCTACAAAAAAGAAAAACAAAACAAAGCAAAAAACATCGATTACTCGGCCCCACTCTCAAGAGTTTCTGATTCAGTAGGGGTGGAACAGGGGCCTGAGAATTTATATTTCTAACAAGTTCCTAGATAACTGCTATCTGGGATCACTCATTGAGAACAACTGACTTAGAAAAAGAGCAAAAAGGCCCTTAGCACTCAGTTCTTAACTTACAGCCTCACATTCCACACAGGTGAGGGATTTTTAAACTTTCTGTGCATGTGTATCAGAGAGTTACAAATCACATTACAAAAACTTAAATAGAATACATTTTCTAACTGTAACTAATAAATCAGAAATTTCTTTTTATGATTTAGAGAATAGAAGAAATTCAAATTATAAAGTAATAATGGGTAGGATTATATAAAAATGTAAAGTGGTGAAAATGATCAAACTGGACCTAGGAAAATTCTCAGATAATCCTGATGGATACATAGACGTCTTACAGGAATTAGGACAATCTTTTGATTTAGCATGGAGAGATATTATATTGTTGTTAGGTCAAACATTAACTCCCAATGAAAAAGAGGCCGCCTCAGCTGCGGCCCGGGAGTTTGGGGATCTCTGGTACCTAAGCCAGGTAAATGATAAAATGACATCAGAAGAAAGGAAACAATTCCCCACAGGCCAACAGGCAGTTCCCAGTGTGGATCCCCATTGGAACCTCAATTTGGAGCAAGGAGACCGGAGTTGTGGGCATTTACTGACTTGTATACTAGAGGGATTAAGAAAGACCAGAAAAAAGCCAATGAATTGCTCAATGATGTCCACCATAATGCAGGGAAAGAAAGAAAACCCTACGACATTTTTAGAGAGGTTAAGGGAGGCATTAAGAAAGCATACCTTTTGTCACCTGACTCTATTGAAGTCCAACTAATTTTAAAGGATAAGTTTATCACTCAGTTAGCTGCAGACATAAGAAAAAAACTTCGGAAGTCTGCCCTTGGCCCCCAGCAAAATTTGGAAACTACTGAATTTGGTAACTTCGGTGTTTTATATTAGGGATGAGGAGGAGTAGGCTGAACGAGACAGATGAGACAAGAAAAAGGCTGCTGTCTTAGTCATGACCTTCAGGCAGACAAACTTCGGTGGCTCTGAAAGAAGGAAGGGCTGGGCAGGCAACCCACCTAAGAGGGCTTGTTATCAGTGCGGCTTACAGGGACACTTCAAAAAGGACTGCCCAAACAAAAATAAGCCGCCCCTCATCCATGTCCCTTGTGCCAGGGAGATCACTGGAAGGCACATTGCCCCCGAGAGTGAAGGTCCTCTGGGCCAGAGGCCACTAACAAGATGGTTCAACAACAGGACTGAGGGTTCCCAGGGCAGGCGTCAGCCCATGCCATCACCCTCACAGAGCCCTGGGTCAGCTTAACCATTGAAGGCCAGGAAACTAACTTCCTCCTGGACACTGGTATGGCCTTCTCAGTTTTATCCTTCTGTCCCAGACAACTATCCTCCAGGTCTGTCACCATCAAAGGGGTCCTAGGACAGCCAGGCACTAGGTATTTCTCACACCCCCGAAGTTGTGACTGGGGAACCTCATTTTTCTCACATGCCTTTCTTATTATGCCTGAGAGCCCTACTCCTTTACTAGGGAAGGACATATTAGCTAAAGCAGGGGCCGTTATATACCTGAATATAGGAGAAGGAGTACCTGCTTGCTGCCCTCCACTCGAGGAAGGAGTTAATCCTGAAGTCTGGGCAGAGGAAGGACAATACAGACTAGCAAAAAATGCTTGTCCAGTTCAAGTTAAATTAAAGGATCCTACCTCCTTTCCTTACTAAAGGCAGTACCCCCTCAGGCCAGAAGCCCAACAAGGGTTACAAAAGATCATTAAAGACCTAAAAGCACAGGGATTAGTAAAGCCATGCAACGGTTCATGTAATACTCCTATTCCAGGCATACAAAACCCCAAAGGACAATGAAGGTTAGTGCAAGACCTCAGAATTACCAATGAGGCAGTTGTCCCTCTGTATCCAGTTGTACCTAATCCTTATACTCTACTCTCCCAGATACCAGAGGAAGCAGAACGGTTTACAGTCCTAGATCTTAAGGACGCTTTCTTCTGCATCCCTCTGCATCCTGACTCTCAATTTTTATTTGCCTTTATTTGACGGATCTTTAAGATCCGTCAAACCCAGCGTCTCAGCTTACCTGGACTGTTCTGCCACTCATTATCGGGGCTGGGATACTAGGAGGACTAGGAACCGGCATTGGAAGCATTACCACTTCCACCCAATCCTATTACAAATTATCACAAGAGTTAAATGATGACATGGAACGAGTCACAGATTCACAGGTCACCTTACAAAGCCAGCTTAACTCTTTAGCAGCAGTAGCCCTTCAAAATCGGAGAGCCTTAGATTTATTAACAGCTGAAAGAGGTGGAACCTGTCTTTTTCTAGGAGAAGAGTGCTGTTATTTCGTTAATCAATCTGGAATCGTCACCAAGAAGGTTAAAGAGCTTCAAGACCGGATACAGCACTGGGCACAAGAACTCCAAGAAACCGGACCTTGGAGTATTGTCAACCAATGGATGCCTTGGCTTCTCCCCTTCTTGGGACCCTTGGTGGCTATTGTAATGTTGCTTATCTTCGGACCCTGCATTTTTAACCTCCTTGTAAAATTTGTCTCTTCCAGAATAGAATCCGTGAAACTGAAAATGGTTTGACAAATGGAGCCCCAAATGACCACCACTAGCACCTACTATGGAGGACCCCTAGACTGACTCCCCAACCCGTTCTCACACCATGACACTGAAGACTCCCCTCCTGAGGAAACCTCCACTGTAGAGCCCCTTCTAGGCCGCAGTTCAGCAGGAAGTAGCTAGAATGATCGTCGCCCAACTTCCCAACAGCGCTTGGGCTTTCCTGTTGAGAGGCGGAACTGAGGGACCAAGTAGTTAAGTTGGCTGAACTCCCTGGGTCAATAGGGACTTCCCTAAGGGGACTTTCCCCTAAGCCAAAATAAGTCATGGCTGCAAGCTATGGAATTAAAACTTTAACCAATCAAAGGGGACTTTCCCCTAAGCCAAAATGAGTCACAGCTGCAAGCTAAGGGATTGAAACTTCAACCAATTATATAGGGAGTTTAAGCTCTAGCTGCAGCCCGATGTTTTTAACCAATCAGGCCTGCCAACCCCCAAGCAGATAGAAAATAAGCTAATTCTATAGGACAGAAAGAGGAAAAGGGGAGGGGTCGTAACAGGATATAAGCATAAGACACCCGAGCCACAAACGGCAACCCTTCCTTCCGGGTCCCTTTCCACTGCGTGGAAGCTTTACTTTCGCTTTCACTTTAACAAACCTTGCCGCCACACCAAAAAAAAAAAAAAAAGTAAAATGGTGAAATAATGAAAATTCACAAAACCAAGGCAGAAAGAGTTGTAAGAAAATAAGAAAAAATACTAAAACATGGCTGCATATTGAAAGTTTAATATCTAAAGTATATTGAGTTTATTCAAACCAGGCTGCCAGTGTACCGAGACACACACAGACAGTTCATATACCAGGAAAGCCAACATAAAACCAACATGTGAAACACTAAACCTCGAAAGTTAATTAAAGAAATTCAAATGGAAACAATTCTAAGGGGCCATTTAACACATACCAGATAAACAAGTATAAGAATAAATGATAAAATCCAGTACTAGTGAGACGATTGGGAAATGGTTGCTGGTAAACGTGTAAATTCGTTGTTTCTGGAGTGAAAAGCCATAACAATAATCATACCAGAAAATGTAGCCTATATAAGTAATTCATAAAAAGAATAAAATTATAATTATAAAAATATTTATAGCTGAATTATTTATATCTAAAAATGAAATTACCAAAATACTCAATATTAGAGAAATAATAAGACAAATAATGCGATATAAACCTAATATTCATTCATTAGAAATGAAAACATGAAGATTCTGCAAGCAAAGGGAAATGTGTGCTGCATGGAAGTGTTAGGGGGAAAAGTACTGGATTTGGAGCCAAAAGGTCTAAGATTAAGTAACCTTTGGCTAAGAATTCAACCTCTCTGAACTTTGTTCATCTTCTAACAAAGGAGTTTTCCGCTAAAACACAGCAGTTTTCAAATGTTTTGAACACTACCTAAAAATGTTTAACTTTTTCTTCTTTTGTGGTAAGAGTATTTAACGTAAAATCTATCCTCTTACCAAATTTTTAGTATTGTCAGCATTGGCAATCATATGTCCTATGTTGGGTAGGAATGTCCAGAACTTACTTATCGTGCATGACTGAAACTTTGTACCCTTTGACCAACCTGTTTTCTCCACTCCCCAGTTCCTGTCAACCACCATTCTTTCTGCTGCTATGAGTTTGACTATTTTAGATTCTACATATAAGTGAGACCAGTCATACCTCAATAAAGTGGTTGTAAAAAAGGAAATTTTACATTGACTCCATACACACACACACACACACACACACAATCACCCGTAATAATGGTAGGCCTGGTGCAGTGACTCAGGCCTGTAATCCCAGCACTTTGGGAGGCTGAGGTGGATGGATCACCTGAGCCCAGGAGTTCAAGACCAGCTTGGGCAACATGGTGAAACCCCATTACTACAAAAAAAATTACAAAAATTGGCCAGGCGTGGTGGTGCACAGCTATAGTCCCAACTACTCAAGAAGCTGAGGTGAGAGGATCGCTTGAGTCCAGGAGGTTGAGGCTGCAGTGAGCCATGATCATGCCATGGCACTCCAGCCTGAGTGACAGAACAAGGCTCTGTCAACAATAGTAGTAGTAATGGTCTGTTCTATTCTGTTCTACTCTCCATTTCATTCCTTTCCACTCCATATAAAACTGCTGGTCACTAAATTGATTTCAGACCCTCTAATATATCACAACCAGCAGTTCATACAACACTGTTCTAATTTATAGGCGTGCTCAAAGGTTTATTGCCAGCCTGTCTCCTCTCTCCAACACTTCATGGTTTCCCCAACCCCCACAACTCACATAATACACCCAGAAAACTCTACTTTTAAAGCCATGGCTGAAATGAAGCCATAGATGGCAGAAATTGTAATTGGCATGCAAGTTTATGCAGTTCTACATATAGGGCATATGTGTTGAGAAGAATAAAGTGATATTTAATACAACTGGACTGGGTTAACTTGCTTCTTAGATGGTGTCAACAGCTCTCTTGAATCTCTCTTAGGCTATTTCTTTCTTCCCTCTTCTCTCCTATAGCTCAAAAACCCAGAAACCATATGAGTTACTTATAGTAACATGAGCAAGCTACTTATAGTTCATATGAATAGGTGCCTTGATTTCTACTGGTTTGGTTATGGTAAGACAGGCCTGAAGGTAACTTCTTCTGCTTAGACAAGGAACTGGCTGTTTATCTTGCCTCTAGTTTTGGCAAAGTTGTGGTAGTCTAGCTCAGCTCAGAAGGCCTGGTTTCTAGTGCTGAACATTTGCCTCTGTGTCTTCTGTGACTTAAACTCTTTAAAACGGCAGTCTTGAACTTTTTTTAAATGTACTGATTTTAACTTTTATTTTAGGTTCAGGGGTACATGTGTATTTTTATTTTTTTGAGACAAGTTCTCCCTCTGTTGCCCAGGGTGGAGTGCAGTGACACTGTAATACCTCACTGTAACCTCAAACTCCTGTGTTCAAGAAATCCTCTCACCTTGCCCTTCCAAAGCACTGGGATTGCAGCCATGAGTCATTGCACCTGGCCTCAAGTCATAATATGCTTAAGAGTCACCTAGGTATCTTTTTAAAAACTACAAATGTGTAAGCCCCATTATTGAAGAGCCTGATTCAGTGATGCGGTAGGTTCATGAAATTACATTTTAAATAAACACCCCACGTGCTTTCTCCAAATTGGGGAAACCCTCCTTTGGGGACTATAGCCAAGGTAGAGGGCTGACTGGGATTTGGAGATTGCTGGTCCTGGCCACTGCTGCTTTCCACTGAGGATTTCCAACAAATCTTAGTTTTGTCACCTATAAAATATAGAAGGCATATGAGAGCTGTAGGCCTCCTTCAGCTTTACCCTTGTATGACGTGTCTAGAAATAATATTACATGAAAGAACAAAGAAGGCTTTTGTATACTGTTTCCAACTTTGTAAAAAAAATAACTATGTCTGGATACTAGAAGAGGTCAAAAAGATATTGATGTAGTGGCATTATAGTGCAATTGTGGATGTACTTTAAAAAATAAAGAAAATATTAAATAATTTTTTTAAATGGTGAACAACAATGACAGGGACATCAAGGAGTATTAGAACTAAAACAGAACTTTGAATGTAAATGAGATGATTATGACATCATTGGTGACAATAGAGAGAGCAACTTAGTACCACCTTGGGCATGAAAATCATTCTGGAGCTAAGGAAGAAGAGGGTGGATAGTAAAGGGAAGTAGAAAGAAGACGAGCGAGTGTAGCTAAAGGGAAAAGAAAGACAGAGCTAAGACTAAGTATCTTTGAAGCCAGACGAGCCCTTGGTAGACACACTGAAGTCCCAGGAAACATTGAAATTCAAAGCGCATTGGAAGGAAGTGGACTTAACAAAAAGGTGTGTTTTCTTATTAAGGAGGAAGAAGAGAGGATCTGCTACTAATTGTTCCTCCAAGTAGGACACATTGGAATTGTGTCCCAAAGAGTTAAAGAAACCAACAACTAGCAAAAATTCTCGTTTGCAGAACAGCCAGTAAGAAAAGAAACAACTTGCTGAGACTCTGATGATGAGATCAAGAAAAAGCTAGCTAGAATCGGTGGAAACTAAGATGGCTGACTGGAGTTTGCACAGAACAAGCTTGCTGGCGTCCCAGCCCAAATTTCCACGTTTCATACTAACTCCCCCAGAATTCACACATGTGACCCATGAGATAGCGGGAAGAGACAACTGGACATGCGCAGGGCCTTCCCAGACCTCCTCTTTCCTTTCACCAATTACCTATATAGTCTCAGAATCTATCCCCTGAACCTTTTCTAATAAAAATACTGCTTTGAAGCCAGTGCAGGGAAACAGATTTGAACTTGACTCCTTTCTCCTTAAGAGTCCACTTTCAATATAAAGCTTTTCTTTTCTCCAAAACCCAGTGTCATAGTATTGGCTTCTAGTGCATTGGGCACCCTTTCACTCAATAACAACATCAGTCAACTTCTGAGCGGTGCCCATTTATTGTCTTATGTGAGGACACACTTTTATTCAAGCCACATCTGGGAGGAGAAAGTCTCCCAGCTAATAATCAAAGATCCAGTACCTGGAGTGGGAATGTTCCTTACAGAACTGACATCTGCACCAGCCATTTCCCAGGAGAGGGCATCACTCCTTATACCATCCACCTGGATGTATACCATCCGTCTGCTGCCTGACATCTGTGTTCAGTTTCACTTCTAAAATACTTTCAACTATATAACTTCATTTCACCTCCACAACCCAGCAGGGTATAGGGGAGTGAGATAGGCTTTGGCACGTATTTCCACCTTCTCCCCACCCCACTCCTAAGTCCTGCCCCAGGTTCCTGCCAAAGGAGCCCATACACAAAGATCTGTAGCCAGCTGAGAAGGATTTCTCACTTTATTAAAGATGACAGGACAAGAACCCAAGACTTTTTAAAATTATTCTTGCTATGACTTTTTTTTTAAATTATACTTTAAGTTCCAGGGTACATGTGCACAACATGCAGGTTTGTTATATATGTATACATGTGCCATGTTGGTGTGCTGCACCCATTAACTCATCATTTACATTAGGTATTTCTCCTAATGCTCTCCCTCCCCCCTCCCCCACCTCACGACAGGCCCCGATGTGTGATGTTCCCCACCCTGTGTCCAAGTGTTCTCATTGTTCAATTCCCACCTATGAGTGAGAACATGTGGTGTTTGGTTTTCTGTCCTTGCGATAGTTTGCTCAGAATAATGGTTTCCAGCTGCATCCATGTCCCTACAAAGTACATGGACTCATCCTTTTTTATGACTTCATAGTATTCCATGGTGTATATGTGCCACATTTTCTTAATCCAGTCTATGATTGATGGATATTTGGGTTGAAGAACCCAAGATTCTAATGCAAAGGCCCGTTAAAAGCTGAACTGGGGGTGGTGAGCCCATGTCAAAGTGGAGGCTCCTCTCTCCAATCCATCTAAATTTGGAATGGGCACTCTTGGGGCCAGAGAGCTGAGCAGATCCTGAAAGGATCTTTGGCTGAGTTTACCAATTTCAAGGACGTATGAGTCTGCTTCCCTACAGCAATAGGCAAGGAACACAATGCAGGGGGCTGTGCCAAGCATTAGTGCTGACCTTCAACACTTCCTGTGATATAACCCTGCTATCAAGGGTGACTCTATCAGTGATAAGTGGCTGACCAATACAATCTGCAAATCTTCCTTCCTGTGGGAGGAACTAGTAAAGGAGAAGAAAGGGAAACTTGAAGTCTCAGCATAGAAGTTACCAATTGTGCAGGTCAAGACTGAAAGATGAGACAAAGAACAGAAACATTTCCTCTTTTTTCAACACAAAATAGGCAAGGAGTTTATTATTATCACATGATCCCCACTTTACAGATGAAGAAAAGAAAGAATAGAAACATTAAATGATGTAGTGATCATCACAAAGCTGGTGAGTATTCACGTTGGTCTGCAGGTGCCTCTTTCTTAGTTAGTGGTGCTGGTGGTGAGAAGATGGACAGCGTCTTAAACCTCCAGTTCCTGTGCCACCATCTGCTCAACTGCTGCCTGCAGCTGCCACTCTGTGGGGTTACTAAAATAGCCATAGACAAGGAGTTCTAGCAGAGCACTCCACCTGTTTCTAGATAGGCTCTTGCTCTGAAGCTTGGTCTCCTATCCAGGTGAACTGTAAGGGGTAGGGGTGGGGGCACATGTGAGCTAGACTAGGGGTTAGACTGGAGATGAGCCTACTCCCTGCATCCTTTCCTGGAGTCTCATCCTGTGCTAAATGAGCCGCCAAGCCATTTCCGCTCCAAGACCCGATAAAGGAAAGGAAAGAGCCTTCTCTCCTGAGGAAATGTGCGGCTCTGGAGTGAATGCCATCTAGTTCCTAACTCAGCAGCGTGATTTCCATCTGGGCGTTCACTCCTCCCTCACATAACCCCTGTGCTGACTTCACACCCAGTTCCAAGAATGGGGCTTGACTGACTTAAGGCTATCAACACGACCACCCCACTCCACGAGTGGCCAGGGATGGACATAGACCCTAATTAGTGTTACTCAAAGACAAAGGCATATTCCCTTGGGATCCTGGAGAAAACAACTTCACTCTTCCTTAGAAGCTGCTTGAGGGACATTCTCCTCTCTTTGGATGTGAGCAAGGACATCGCAGCACTGAAAGCTACTTGCAGCCATCTCGTGGCCACGTAGAGAAATACATGTTGTGGAACGCAGAGGAGAAATGAAAAGCCTCCGGGGTCTTTGCCGCCCTTGAGTTGCTGAATCAAGTCTTGACTGAAGCCTGATATCTTTAGGCTTTTCAGGTTTGTGAATCAATAAATTTTCTTTAACGTTCAAGCCAGTTTGAGTGACATTTTTGGTAGTTGCAGATTTCCAATTAACATGCACTGTAACACGTAAGCATATTAGTTTAGAGAGCCCACAGTTTCCCTTAACCATGCTCGAGTTTTCTGATGACGGCCAGAGTAGAAAGTCAAATTTTCCTGTGTCAGCCACATGGAAGGGAAGAAAAAACCAACTTTAAAAAAACTAAAAAGTCTTTGATGTCATTCCCCCAACACACACCTCTCCAAAGAAAAAAGTAAAGGGCCAAATATATAATATCATGTTCCAAGTAAATTACTGTTATTATTATTATTACTTTGTAAGTAGATTTTATTTTTTAGACAGTTTTAGGTTCACAGAAAAATTGAGTGGAAGTTTCCGAGACTTCCCATACACCCGCTGCCCTCCTCATGCACGGCATCCCCCGTTGTCAGCATCCCCTACCAAAGCGGTGCATTTGTTATCGTTGCTGGACCTACATTGACACTCAATATCAGTCATTATCACTCAGTGTCCAAAGCTTACCTTAGGGTTCATGGTTGGTATTGTACATTTTATGGGTTTAAACACATGTATAATGACATGTATCCACCATTATAGAATCATACAGAGTATTTTTACTGCCCTAAAAAAAGTCTATGCTCCACCTGTTCATTCCTTCTTCCTCCCAACCCCCAGCAAGCACAGTTCTTTTTACTGCCTTACTGTCTTCCAAAGTGTCTATAGCATTTTGCATTCCCACCAGCCATAAAAGAGAGTTCCGGTTGCTTCACAGCCTCCCCAGCATTTGGTGTTTTCAGTGTTCTGAATTTTGGCTGCTCTGATAGGTGTGTAGTGGTATCTCATTGTTGTTTTAATTTGCATCTCTCTGATGACATATGATGTGGGACATCTTTTTATGTGTTTATTTGCCATTACATGTCTTCTTTGGAGGAGGTATTTGTTAAGTTCTTTGGCCCATTTCTTAATTAAGTTCTTTGTTTTCTTATTGTTGAGTTTTAAGAGTTCTTTGTGTATTTTGGGTACCAGTCCTTTATCAGGTGTGTTTTTAGCAAATATCTTCTCTCTCTCAGTCTGCAGCTTGTCTTTTCATTCTCTTGACAGTGTCTTTGGCAGAGCAGAAATCTTTCATTTTAATGAAGTCCAGCATATCAATTCTTTTTTTCGTAGATTGTGATTTCAGTATTATATCTAAAAAGTCATTGCCAATCCCAAGGGCATGTAGATTTTCCCCTATGTTATCTTCTAGTTTTATAGTTTTATATTTTGGTCTGTGAGGTATTTTGAATTAATTTTTGTAATGGGTGGAAAATCTGTGTTGAGATTCACTTCTCTGCATGTGGATGTTCAGTTGTTCCAGCACCACTTATTGTAAAGCCTATCTTTTCTTCATTGTATTTGTATTGCCTTTGCCCCCTTTTCAAAGATTAGTTTATTGTGTTTATGTGAGTCTATTTCTGGGCTTTCTGTTCTATCTCATTGATTCCCTGTCAATTTTTTTTTTTTTTAACCAATATTTCACTATCTTTATCACTGTGGCTTTAGGGTAATTATAGTAATGTAATAAGTCTTGATGTCAGTCCTCCAATTTTGTTCTTTGTTTTCTCCTTCAATATTGTGGTGGCTATTGACTTTCTTTTGACTCTTCATATAAACGCTGAAATCAGATTATTGATATCCACAAAATATCTTGCTAGGATTTTGATTTTGATTGCATTGAATCTATACATGAAGTTGTGAAGAACTAATGTCTTGACTAATATTGAGTCTTCCTATCTATGAACATGGAATATTTCTCCATTTATTTAGTTTTTCTTTGGTTTCTTTCATCAGAGTTTTATGGCCTTCCTTATATAGACCATGTATGTGTTTTGTTAGATTTATACCCAAGTATTTTATTTTGAGGGCCTATTAATATAAATGACAATTTCTTTTTAATATCAAATTCCACTTGTTCATTGTTGTTATGCAGAAAAATAATTGACTTTTGTATATTAACCTTGCATTCTGAAACCTTGTTATAATTGTTTATTAATTCCAGGAGGTTTTTGGTGATTTTTCAGATTTTCTTTTTTTTTTTCTTTTTTTTTTTTGAGATGGAGTCTCGCTCTGTCACCCAGGCTGGAGTGCAGTGGTGTGATCTTGGCTCACTGCAACCTCTGCCTCCCAGGTTCAAGCGATTCTCCTGCCTCAGCCTTCTGAGTAGCTGGGATTACAGGTGCACGTCGCCACACCTGGCTAATTTTTTTTATTTTTAGTAGAGACGGGGTTTCACCATGTTGGTAAGGCTGGTCTTGAACTTCTGACCTTGTGATCCGTCCGCCTCAGCCTCCCAAAGTGCTGGGATTACAGGCGTGAGCCACCTCAGCTGGCCTGATTCTTTCGGATTTTCTATTAGACAATCATGTCATTTGTGAACAAGACAGTTTTATTTCTTCCTTCTCAGTCAGTATACATTTTATTTGCTTATCTCATTGCATTAGCTAGGATTTCTAGCATAATGTTGAAAAGCTGCGGTGAGAGAGTATATGTTTGCCTTGTTCCTGATCTTAATGAGAAAGCTTCTAATTTCTCACCATTAAATATGACGTTATCTGTACATTTTTTGTAGATAATCTTTATCAAGTTGAGGAAGTTCCCCTCTATTTCTCATTTACTGAGAGGCTTTTTGTTTTTTTTAAATCATGAGCTACCGTTAGATTTTGTCAAAGGTTTTTTCTACATCTATTGATGTAATCGTCTGTCTTTTGTTCCTTAGCCTGTTGATATGATGGATAGCCTTAATTAGTTGTCAAATGTTGAAACAGCCTTTCATTCCTGGGATAAATCCCCCTTGGTGTGGCACACAATTCTTTTTATGCTTTGATGGATTCAATTTGTTAATATTTTGTTGAGAATTTTTGCATCTATGTTCATGACAGATACTGAATTGTGGGTTTTTTGTTTTTTGTTTTTTGTTTTTTGTTTTTGTTTTTGTTTTTGTTTTTTTTGAGAGAGAGTCTCGCTCTGTCACCCAGGCTGGAGTACAGTGACGTGATCTTGGCTCACTGTAATCTCTGCCTCCCGGGTTCAAGTGATTCTTCTGTCTCAGACTCCCAAGTAGTAGCTGGGATTACAGGCATGCACCAGCACACCCAGCTAATTTTTGTATTTTTAATAGAGACAGAGTTTCGCCATATTGGCCAGGCTGGTCTTGAACTCCTAACCTCAGGTGATCCTCCCGCTTCGGCCTCCCAAAGTGCTGGGATTACAGGCGTGAGCCTCCATGCCCAGCCAAGAGATATTGAACTGTAGATTTATTTTCTTGCAATGTGTTTGTCTGGTTTTGGTATTAAGGTGATGCTGACTTCATAGAATTAGGAAGTATTCCTTGTGCTTCTATCTTCCGAAAGAGGTTGGAGAAAATTGGTATACTTTTTTCCTTAAATGTTTGGTAGAATTCACCAGCGAACCCATTTTGGCCTGGTGCTTTCGGCTTTAGGAGGTTATTAATCACTGATTCATTTTCAGTTGAATAGATATACACTTATTCAGTGTGTATTACTTCTTGTGTGAGTTTTGGCAGATAGCATCTTTCAAGAAATTGGTCTGTTTTAGCTAGGTTATCAAATTTGTAAGCATAAAGCTGTTCATAGTATTTCTTTATTATCCTTTTAATGCTCATAACTTTTGTAATGATGTCCCACTTTCATCTCTGATATTACTAATTTATGCCCTTTCTCTCTCTCTTTTTTCTAAGTTAGCCTAGCTATGGGCTTATCAATTTTATTGATCTTTTCAAAGAACCAGCTTTTGGTTTTATTGATTTTTCTCTATTAATTTTCTGTTTCAATGTCATTGATTTCTGCTCTAATTTTTACTGTTTCTTTTCTTCTGCTCACTACGGATTTAGTTTGCCCTTGTTTTTCTAGTTTCTAAAGGTGAAAGCTTAGGTGATTGCTTTTAAATCTTTCCTATTTTCTAATATATGCACTCCATGCTATCAGTCTCCCCTTTAGCACTACTATTGCACTCCACAGGTTTTGATAACTTGTGTTTTTATTTTCATTTAGTTCAAAGTACTTTTTAATTTCTCCTGAAATTTCTTCTTTGACCCTTGTATTATTTAGACATATGTTGTATTTGTATCTCCAAGTATTGGGGGATTTTTCAGTTATCCTTCTATTATAAATTTCTAGTTTAATTCCATTGTGGTCTGAGAGTAGACACTAGGATTTCTACATTTTTTTACATTTGTTAAGGTATATTATGTGGTCTAGAATGTGGTCTATGTTGATGAATATTCCGTGTGAGCTTGAGAAGAATGTACAGTGTATTCTGCTATTGCTGGATGAAGTAGTCTATAGCTGTCCATTATTTACAGTTCATAGATGATGTTTTTGAATTTGATTATGTTCTTAATGATTTCCTGCCTGCTGAATCTGTCCATTTCTGATAGAGGGATGTTGAACTCGCCCACTATACTAGTGGACTCATCTATTTCTCCTCACAGTTCTATCAGTTTTTATTTCATGTATTTTGATGCTCTGTTATTAGGTGCACACACATTAAGGATGGCTATGTCTTCTTAGAGAACTGACCTCTTTATCATTATGCAATGCTCCTCTTTATCCCTAATACCTTTACTTGCTGTGAGGCGTTCTGTGTCTGAAATTATTATAGCTTCTTCCACTTTCTTTTGATTAGTTTTAGCATAGTATATCTTTCTCCATCCATTTACTTTCAATTGATGAGTCTTTACATTTAAGGTGGATTTCTTATAGACAACCTGTAATTTAGTCTTGTTTCTTGATCCATTCTAATATTCTCTGTCTTTTAATTGTTGTTTAAGACCACTCACATTCAAAGTGATTATTGATATAATTGGGTTAATATCTATCATATTTGTTACTGTTTTTGTTACCCTTGTTCTTTGTTTCTATTTTTGTCTTCCACTCTTTTTCTGCCTTTATTTTAATTTAGCAACTTTATATGATTCAATTTTCTCTCCTTTCTTGTCATATCAGTTATACTTTTTACTTTTTTTTTAGTGGTTGCCCTAGAGTATGCAATATACATTTACAATTAATCCAAGTCCATTTTCACCGAACATTATACTGCTTCTTGGTTAGTGCTTATTATAACAAAATAATCCTAATTCCCCCTCCCTTGTATCATTGCTGTCATTCATTTCACTTATACACATAAGCATGTGTAATAAAATACATTGTTGCTATTATTATTTTGAATAAACTGTTGTTAGATAAATTAAGAATATGAAAAATACTTTTAAATTTTACTTTCATTTATTTCTTCTTCAGTATTTTTCTTTATTTATGTAGAGCTGAGTTTCATACCTATAATTTTTAATCTATCTAAATAATTTTTTTCAACATTTCTTGCAAAGCAAGTCACTGGTAGCAAATTTTTCAATTCTTGTTTGTCTGAGAATGTCTTTATTTCTCCTTCACTTTTGAAAAATAAATTTGCCGTATATGGAATTGTAGGCTGGTGGGTCTTTTTCCTCTCAACACTTTAAATATTTCACTTTATTGTCTTCTCACTTGTATGGTTTCTGGGAAGTCAGATGTAATTTTTATCTTTGCTCCCTTGTAGGCAAGGTATTTTTTTCTCTTTCACTTCTTTCAATGTTTTCTTTATCTTTGATTTTCTATAATTTGAATATGATATAGCTAGGTGTAGTTTTCTGACATTTATCCTGCTTGATGTTCTCTAAGCCTTCTGGATCTGTGGTTTGCTATCTGACATTCACTTTGGGAAATTCTCAGTCATTATTGCTTTGGATATTTCTTATGGTATTTCCATGACCTGTATATTACACCTTTTATAGTTGTTCCAGAGTTCCTGGATATTATGTTTTGTTTTGTTTCGTTTTTCAGTCTTTTTTTCCCTTTGTTTTCAGTTTTCGCAGTTTCTACTGAAGTATCCTCAAGGTCAGAGATTCTTTCCTCAACCATGTCCAGTCTATTAGTGAGCCCATCTAAGGCATTCTTCATTTCTGTTACAGTGTTTTTTATCTTTAGCCTTTCCTTTTGGTTCTTTCTTAGAATTGCCATCTTGCTGCTTACGTTGTCCATCTGTTCTTGCATTCTGTCTGCTTCATCCAGCCCTATTACAGCCCTTAGCATCTTAATCATACTTATTTTAACATCCATTCTGATTAATTCCAAGATTCCTGCCATATCTGAGTCTGGTTCTGATGCTCACTGTGTCTCTTCAAACCGTGTCTTTTCTGCCTTTTAGTATGCCTTGTATTTTTTTCCTTGATAGCCAGACATGATGTTCTGGGTAAAAGAAACTGCTCTAAATAGGCCTTTAGTAATGTGCTGGTGAGGTATGAATGGAGGGGATGCATTCTATAGTGTTATGATTTGGTCTCAGTCTTTTAGTGAGCCTGTACTTCTGGACGACAAACGTTGAAAGTGTTTCTCAGTCTCCCACACCTGCCCCTTTAAGTGGAAGAAGATGGTGAGGGTCGGTTGGAGTTGGGTGTTTTATTTTCCCTGGTCAGTTAGGCTCTGATAAAACCCCAGCAAATTAGGCTCTGGTTGGTTAGTTTCTCCTTCAGACAGACTGTGTTAAGAAGAACAAAATGCTTTAGCATATTTCAAAATGGTTGTTTTCCCTTCCAACACGAGGGGATTTTATCCAATATTCAATGCAAGAATCAAGTAGAGCTCCTGGGGGTAAAACTCACAAGGTGTAGCACCCTCACCCCCATGGTTGGGTCCCCCTGGAGCGGTTAACTCTCAGAGTTGTCCATCCTGAGCCGCCAGCAATTTGTCAGCTGTGGTTCAGGTTTTCCCACTCAAGCGCTGGTTCCTGCCAAGATTTCTGCTTGTGGGTCTCTGCACCATCAGTTATGATTCTCTGTATTTGCTCATTTTTCCCTTTGATTCTGGGGAGAAGTTTGCCCTCTGACCTCACTTTTCTTATGGCTCTAAGATGAGTTGATTTTTTAGTTTGTTCAGTTTTTTTACTTATTGTTCAGATGGAGTGGTGATTTCTGAACTTCTTACATGCTGGACCAGTTATTATTACTTCTTTAACACCTGTCCCAGAATGTTCCATTACCTGCTGTGATGGTTCCATATGTGTCTTTGCAAATTTCATTTTAACCTAGTTTTGCTGCTCAGGGGAAGGGACAAACTTTCAACTACCCTCATAAATTAGAAACATGACCACTCGGTCCTACCGGTACTGTAGCTTCTTCAGGGACAGGAACCGTTTGCAAAGACACAGAGCTCTACGCATCATCGCATCTGAAAAACTGATCATTTTCTGAATCTTGAAAATGAAGCCAATGCGAAAACTCCTATACAGGAAATCTTCAAATTCTAAAACTAGTGGGGATGGCTCTTCAATTTCCTTTTAAACAGAAGTAGCCATCACAAGCTTGAGGAAGAGGCAGTAGGAATAGATAAACATACCAGTGACCCATTGCAAAGAAGGTCTGGGGTCTCTCCTCTTGTAATCAGTGATTTTTCTTACCCTAATGAAACCCAGATGCTTCCAATAAAAAGAATGGCTGGCATTCGAGCCATTTGCAAATTCTGCCTAGAGGTAGAAAGAAAAAAAAAAAGCTGTGCCCCACATCATTAATTTTAAATATCCTATTTTGTTTTATTTTCAGAATGAAATGGTATGGAACAGTGTAATGAGCAATAGAAATATGGAACCAAGAAGCAATTATATCTTCAAAGGAGCAAAATGAGAGCAAATAAAAGGCCTTGCACAAGTTAGCATACAAACAGGCAGATCAGAACATCATTTACAGGGTCCAAATACATGCCTGTTGGTTATGTCTGTAAATTATCTTTCACAAACATCATGTTATATCTCTGGAGACTCATTTCTGGATTGTAATAAAAATCGAATTTCTCAAGAGGCCCTAAAACATCTCAAATTCAGTTTGGACACTACTGAGTACCTCTGGTCTGTAGTCATTGTGCCGGGCACTAGGGAAGCAAGATAAATTGGGCATAGTGTCTACCTTCTAAGTGCTTACAGTCTAGTTAAGAAGACAGAGCTATACGCAGATAACTATAATGTAATATGTGCTGGGTAACAGAAATGGCACATTTAATTCTAATAAATTCACATTTATTTGAAAAGATAGGAGAAAGTTTTACAAGGAGGTAAAGTGCTAGAGTGCTAGAGTGCAATGGCATGATCTGGCTCACTGTAACCTCTGCCTCCCAGATCCAAACAATTCTCCTGCCTCAGTCTCCTGTAGCTAGGATTACAGGTGCCTGCCACCACACCCAGCTAATTTTTTTTTTTTTTTTGTAGTTTTAGTACAGATGGGGTTTCACCATGTTGGCCAGGCTGGTCTTGAACTCCTGACCTCAGGTGACCCACCCTCCTCAGCCTCCCAAAGTGCTGGAATTACAGGTGTGAGCCCACCATAGCTGGCCAGAAAGCAATGATTCTCATATAAAAACAGGAATTGGACCTATGCTGTGCATAAGTATTATATCCAAAAATGGTGCTATATAATAGAGCAAAATGCCTAAATCCTTATTTGAAGATCTGGTTCAAAACTGTGCATCTCAGACAACCAGACTGAGGTAACAATGAAACCATGCAACAGGAAGGGGAAAGCATGAAAAAAATTCCTCTTCATGATCAGTTTTCATACAAAAATTACAAAGCACATAATGACATACATAATAATAAGAGCTAATTGGCAAATCCAATAAATAGAATAAATCACACCTAAGGAAATAGAAATAATGGAGAACTTATCCATTTGTGTCAAAAAGGTGTTTAACACAAGTTTGTTTACAATCCACAAAGAGATCAAGAAATAGCATTCTTTTTTGGCATTAGGAGTTTGTATCTCCATTTATTTCTAATAATGTTTAGTTCATATATCTGGGTAGAATAGCATTCTTACAATAAACTGACAATAAGTCATTAATGAAGGCATATATAAAAACTGAACTAAAAATTATTGAAAATACAAAATTGAGTAAAAAACTTAGTATATATAATTAAATAGTAGGCAAGATAATGTAAAAGAGAATCAGCATATTGGAAAAGAAGACTAAATAAATTTGATGGAAACTGAGTAAGTATCAATTCAATTTTCTCTTCCTGGGCACATAAGAAAATCATATTTTCTGGATGTCCTTGTAATGAGATTGGGGTTATGTGATTGGAATATGGATGAAAGTAATACATCTGGCTTTCAGATCTGGCCACAAAACATCCTGGGTGATCATCTCCTTCTTTGGAGGTCATGAAGACCACAGGTTGATGATGGTAGCATCACAAGGTGAAAGGAAGTTAAATCTCTGAGTCATGAGAGGAAACCTTTCCAAAGAGCCTCCAACCTGCATCAAACTGTGGCATAGGCAAGAAATAAACTTTGAATGTCGTAAAACAAGATAACTACATAGAAAAACAAAAACGAAGTTATAAAGGATAACTGAGAAGCTCCAACATATGTATAATTTTTGCTCCAGATAGAGAGGATAGTTAAAATGCGGGAGAGAAAATACTACAAGGGATAAGAGACTGAGAAACTTCCAGAATTAAAAAAAGACATAAATCCCTAGATTTTTTTTAAGTCATTCAGTAATCTGGTTTACCTGAAGTAGTAAATTTCACCAAAATTATTCTAACAAACAAATTGACCAAAGCTTAGAAATACATTGTAGTTTTCAGAACAGAGTCCTCAGAAATAATACCACACATCTACAGCCATCTGATCTTTGACAAACCTCAGAAAAACAAGAAATGGGGAAAGGATTCCCTATTTAATAAATGGTGCTGGGAAAATTGGCTAGCCATAAGTAGAAAGCTGAAACTGGATCCTTTCCTTACTCCTTATACGAAAATTAATTCAAGATGGATTAGAGACTTAAATGTTAGACCTAATACCATAAAAACCCTAGAAGAAAACCTAGGTAATACCATTCAGGACATAGGCATGGGCAAGGACTTCATGTCTAAAACACCAAAAGCAGCGGCAACAAAAGTCAAAATTGACAAATGGGATCTAATTAAACTAAAGAGCTTCTGCACAGAAAAAGAAACTACCATCAGAGTGAACAGGCAACCTACAGAATGGGAGAAAAATTTTGCAATCTGCTCATCTGACAAAGGGCTAATATCCAGAACCTACAAAGAACTCAAACAAATTTACAAGAAAAAAACAAACAACCCCATCAAAAAGTGGGCAAAGGATATGAACAGATAGTTCTCAAAAGAAGACATTCATACAGCCAACAGACACATGAAAAAATGCTCATCATCACTGGCCATCAGAGAAATGCAAATCAAAACCACAATGAGATACCATCTCACACTAGTTAGAATGGCAATCATTAAAAAGTCAGGAAACAACAGGTGCTGGAGAGGATGTGGAGAAATAGGAACACTCTTACACTGTTGGTGGGATTGTAAACTAGTTCAACCATTATAGAAAACAGTATGGCGATTCCTCAAGGATCTAGAACTAGAAGTACCATATGACCCAGCCATCCCATTACTGGGTATACACCCAAGGGATTATAAATCATGCTGCTATAAAGACACATGCACACGTATGTTTATTGCGGCACTATTCACAATAGTAAAGACTTGGAATCAACCCAAATGTCCATCAGTGACAGACTGGATTAAGAAAATGTGGCACATATACACCATGGAATACTATGCAGCCATAAAAAAGGATGAGTTTGTGTCCTTTGTAGGCACCTGGATGCAGCTGGAAACCATCATTCTCAGCAAACTATTGAAAGAACAGAAAACCAAACACCGCATGTTCTCACTCATAGGTGGGAACTGAACAATGAGATCACTTGGACTCGGGAACATCATACACCGGGGCCTATCATGGGGAGGGGGGAGGGGGGAGGGATGGCATTGGGAGTTATACCTGATGTAAATGATGAGTTGATGGGTGCTGACGAGTTGATGGGTGCAGCACGCCAACATGGCACAAGTATACATATGTAACAAACCTGCACGTTATGCACATGTACTCTAGAACTTAAAGTATAATAACAAAAAAAAAGAAATACATTGTAATTTTTTATAACTCTTCATTCATTCATTCATACAAAATATATTTTTAAGAACTCACTATGCATCACATCTCTTCTTAGAAACTTAGAGTTTATAATCTAGTGGGAAATCAGAAAGTCACTGGCAATTAGTATGGAGAGCATAGTATAGAGAAAGGAGAGATTGAGGGCATTATGGCATAAAATGATATAATTCATACAAAAAGATATTAATAATCAATTAAGGTTAAAGTGAAGGAGTGAAGGAAACATGTGAGCAAGTAACTGGAGGTAATACTAGAATAGTAGACAAGGGCCAGATTCCGAACTGACACATTTGAAAAATAACTTGAAACCTTAGAAGCAACATACTCAGTGGATGACTTTAAGCATAGGAAATTTTTTTTTTTTTTTTTTTGTGGGGGGATGGAGTCTCACTCTGTTGCCCAGACTGGAGTGCAATGGTGCAATATCAGCTCACTGCAACTTCCACCCCCTAGGTAAAAGCGATTCTCCTGCCTCAGCTGCCCAAGTGACTAGGATTACTGGCATATACCACCAGGTCCAGCTAATTTTTGTATTTTTAGTAGAGACAGAATTTTACCATATTGGCGAGGTTGGTTTTGAACTCCTGACCTTAAGTGATCCACCTGTCTTGGCCTCCCAAAGTGCTGTGATTACAGGCATGAGTAACCATGTCTGTCCATAGGAAAATATTTTTATTTTTGTTTTTGATTTTGTTTCTAAATTTTTTATTTCCATAGGGTTTTGGGGGAACAAATGGTATTTGGTTACATTAATAAGTTCTTTAGGGGTGATTTGTGAGAATTTGGTGCATCCATCACCCAAGCAGTATACACTGGACCCAATTTCAGGTCTTTTATCCCTCACCCCCTGAGTCCCTTAAGTCCACTGTATCATATTTATGTCTTTGCATTCTCATAACTTAGCTCCCATTTATGAGTGAGAACATGTGATGTTTGGTTTTCCATTCCTGAGTTACCTGACTTAGAATAACAGCCTCTAATCCCACCCAGGTTGCTGCAAATGCCATTAATTCATTCCTGGAAAAGGTTTTTCTAAAAACAAATCTCTGTCCCACCCACATATCAGAAATACTAGCACAGCTCTAAGGAGCCCTGGATTTTGACTTGGACACAGTATTTTGCATACCTCTTCTACGCACACACACAAGAGAAGCAGCATCTTATCCAGGTAACACCATTGCTGTGTCTCATTTCTCTTATTCATGACATACTGCCTCCCTTACCAGCTCGGAACTTTCCTTTCTGTTGCTCTACAACCAGGCTTTTATTGAGACAAGTAGAAAAATGGGTAAAATGCAAAACTGAAAAAGAAAAATGGAGAGAAATGGGCAAAAAAAATGGGGCAGAGTATAGGGCTATGGTGGGAAGAATACCTAAGAGACAGGAAAAGGGGTTAGCTGTAGGGTGGCTGGGCCATGAGGAGTCAGAGACAGTCAGGTACTTGCGGAAGAAAAGTTTTAAAGAGAGAGAGAAAAAATCTTCTGTTGTGAGGAATGGGACTGCAGAGAGATTTTAAAAGTGAATTCATTTTTAGAGATAAAGTCTTGATATGTTTGCTCCAGCTGGCCTTGAACTCCTGGGCTCAAGCAATCCTCCCGCCCTGGCCTCCCAAACTGCTGGAATTACAGGCATGAGCCACTGCACCTGGCCTAAAAAGTGAATGCTTAGGAAATCTTTCTCTGAGTTGTGCAACATGACACATTACTGCCTCACGACACCTCAGAAAAGACCAGTGTTACCTTTCAATGCTTTTGGATTCAGATTTTTATTTCATTTGAAAGTAATATTGGCCACAAGAGAGCCTAGTGTTACTTGGGTTACACATTCATATACTATTTCCTAATAGTGAAAGTCCGAGGCACACAGTCCCCATGATTGGAAAAGAAGCCTATTGCTGCGTGAGGAAGGAGAAGGAACAGCCAGCAGCCGCTCACAAGCAGTCAGTATCTAAATAAGGAAGAGCACTGGGTGGTGTGGGGTTAATGGAGACAAATTTCAGCCACTTCATCATTTTGACCAGACCCATTCTTGTTGTACAAATGGCCACAAGGCCTTGGAGAAATTAGATGACACCTGCATGATATAAATCGTGGTCAAGGGAGAATTTGTTAAATGGTGAAAATGTTACCCATCGTGCTGGGCTGTACTAAGACTGTAACTCTCCTTAGCTGCATCCTTGGAACGTGCAGGGAGTGGAGGAATGGCCCTTGGGGAGGGTAAGTTACTTTAGAAGTTCTGAGGGTGGGGAAGGAGGTTGGTTCTTCGGATGAAATAATCGGAGCAATGCCAGGCAGGTAGGCCAGGAGGGAAAAGTGTGCAGAGCTGGTGCTTTATTCATCTTGCGTGGGGGATTGAGACAAATGGCAAGCATTCCCTCTGGCAGAAAGAGAATTTGTACATAGGCAGCAGTCGTACCTTCTCCAGAGATGTTGGCCTTTCTGTTCCTGGAAAGATCTGACAAGTTGCTCTGAAGTATGGAAATGGCTCTCACTGGAGACATTCCAGAGTCTTCTTCAAGCCTCAGACATACTAAGCTGGCTCCCCTAATCTCCTGTGACCATGTGAAGGACTCAGATGAGGATTGTAAGCAGCTCACGATGTAAATGGCGACAGTGTGTTTTGAGAACCGAGTGCAGTTTTGTTCAGAATCAAAATATCTAGGCCACAAGGAGGGCTTTGATTCTCAGTTCCCTCGGAATGGGAAGGAGCTCTCTGGTCGGAGGAATTGTGGATGTCCTTGTACCTAAGGTGATATTTCTTTTTATGCTCATCCATTCCCTGAACACACAGCCATTTCCTCCAGGTTGAGCAGCCCAGGCACACTGTCAGCGAGATAATGGTAGAAAACTCAATGACTAGAGCTTTGGCCTTTTGCAAGTACCCAACATTGACATCAAAGAATGTGGGGAATGATGATTGAGGTATATTCCCTATAGAGAATTCTCTCATGCTACACAGGACCTTCTAGATCCTGGGCAGTTGAGGCATGATGGTACTCTTTCTAGTATCATCAGATGCCAGGCTGCTACCTGAAAGGCCCTCACACCCCAAGACCAAGTCCGGGTTATCCTTGGGTGCCAGTCTTGTCACTCTACTGCTGGGGAGCCTCTGCCAAGGCTCTGCAGTGCCTCTGCCATGCCCTGCACTTAGGTCCAATTTGGACAATTCACTTGCCAAACCTCCAATCTTCCTTGCTTCACCCATAAACAGAAAATCCCTCCATCCTCACAACCACTTTGACCACTCGCTTTTTCCAACTAATGAGGACATTCAGTCCTCTAGGGGATATGCATAAGAGGTGCTGCCATCAACTCTGCCTCCTCCTAGAAGGCACTCCTCCTTCCTCTCTCACCAGTTGGGCCAATTGTCACTCTCACTGGTTGAGTGGTCCATTATGCTGAGGTCTTGTGGGTTTTTTTTCTAGAAATTTCTCCAAAAAGGCTTAAATCCACAGGCAGTATAACACAGCAATTAAGCATGTGGGCTTCTAGCCTATGTGAAAATCTTGCTACCACTACTAGCTATGTTACTATAGGCAAGTTTTACACTATCACTGCTAAGCCTAGGTTTCCCCATCCATAAAGTAGGAATCATAATAACAGCACATAATTCAGAGAATCCTTGTGAGCACTGAATGTGCAAGTTGCATGTGGAAAACCGCATGGTAAGATCTCCATGTTCATCTGCTGTTGGCATTATTTCTTGTTGTATGCCAGCTCCTCAAGGACCTCACACTGTAGTCACCAGACTCTAGTGGAAGAAAGGACGTAAATTACCAACTTTCATTCAGAGTAATAAATGCTATAATAGAAATACAGTCAATTTTCATTATTCACGGATTCTGGATTTGCTGATTTTCCTGCTTACTAAAATTTGTAACCTCCAAATCGACACTTGCATCACATTTGTGGTCATTTATGGACATGTGGAGTGGTGAAACATCTGAGTTGCCCAGCACGCCTATTCTTAGCTAAGGTCGAACAAGGCAATGCTCTATCTTTCTGTTTCAGCTCTCATACTATAAACAAACATCCCTTTCATGGTCTGTTTAGTGCCATGTGTTTTTGTTTGTTTGTTTTTACATTTTTGTGCTTTTGGTTGGTTGGTTCACTCTTTAAAATGACCCCAAAGCATAGTGAAGTGCTGTCTTCTGTTCCTAAGCACAAGATGGCTGTGATGTGCCTTACAGGGAAAATATGCGTGTTAGATAAGCATCGTGCAGGGGTGAGTCATAGTGCTGTGGGCCAAGAATTCAAAACCAATGAATCAACAATATATAGTAAATAAGGTGTTTTTAAAACAGAAAACAAAGTTATGTATTGGTCAGTTGATGAAAATTAACCAGAAGCTTGCAGGAAACTGACCCTGCAATTTTCCTAGGAGCAGTGGATCCATATTTACTAATTCAGTATTGTGATGATTTTATAGAATGTAATGACCACAGTAACAAGAAACAATTGTACATGGAAAGAACCTAGAGGAAGGTTTATCAGCTCTGCCAGAGGCAGGGATTTCTCAGCAGAGGGACTTCTAAGTTGACTTGACAAAGGACCCCAAGGCCAGGTCTGGGTCCCCTCTGGGTGCCTCCCCTCTGCTGCTGGGGAGGCTCCACCAAGGCCCTGCAGTGTCTCTGCCACTGCCTCAGGCAGTTAGGTCCAAGTAGAAAAATTTGTTTGCCAAGGCTAAGTACACACCTTACTTGTTTCATCTGTAAACAGAAAATCCTTCCTTCCACACAATGGTTTTGACCATTCACCTTCCTGGTGGATCCAGGACGGGGGTGACATGTGCAAACCCCGAAGGCCTGCAGGGCACATTTGTCAACCACTGAGATAAATGCCCAAAGACAACCCATGGTTCTTTCATTTAACAAGTATTTACTGAACATACTCTAAGTGTCAGGCATGTATGAATGAGGGCTGAGAGTGAGGGGCAGAGGTAGGTGGGGCCATTGAGACAGACCCTGGACGCCATGCTAAGGGTTCTGAACTTGATCCCATGTGCCACGGAGAGTCATCAAAGGCATACAGGCAGGAGTATGGAGTGAGTAAATGTAGCCAGAGAGCAAAAGGCTTATGTAAAACTAAACATTTTCTTTCTTTTTTTCTTTATTTCTCCTAAAAAACAAAAATGGGATACATGTGCAGAATGTGCAGGTTTGTTACGTAGCCATACGTGTGCCATGGTGGTTTGCTGCACCTATTGACCTGTCCTCTAAGTTCCATCCCCTCACCCTCCCACCCCCCAACAGGCCCTGGTGTGTGTTGCTCCCCTCTCTGTGTCCATGTTAAACATTTTCTTTCAGGACACGAACAGATACTTTTCAAAAGAAGACAGACATGTGGCCAACAAGCATATAAAAACAAAAGCTCAATGTTATCAATCATTAAAGAATTGCAAGTCAAAACCACAGTGAGATACCATCTCACACCAGTCAGAATAGCTATTACTAAAAAGTCAAAAAATAACAGATGCTGGTGAGGTTGCAAAGAAAAGGGGACGCTTATGCACTGTTGGTGGGAGTGTAAATTAGTTCAGCCATTGTAGAAGGCAGTGTGGCAATTCCTCAAAGAGCTAAAAACAGAAATACCACTTGACCCAGAAATTCCATTACTGTATATATCCAAAGGAATATAAATCATTCTAACATAAAGACACATGCATGAGAATGTTCACTGCAGCAATATTCACAATAGCAAAGACAGGCAACCAACGTAAAGGCCCATCAATGACAAATTGGATAAAGAAAACATGGTACATATATACCATGGAATACTATGCAGCCATAAAAAAAGAATAAGATCATATCCCTTGCACGAACATGGAAGGAGCTGGAAACCATTATCCTTAGCAGACTAACACAAGAACAGAAAACCAAATACCGCATGTTCTCACTTATAAGTGGGAGTTAAATGATGAGAACACATGGACACAATGGCAGGAACAACACACACTGGGGCCTACTTGAAGGTGGAGGGTGGGAGGAGGGAGAAAAAATAACATTTTTTTCTTTTGAGACTAAGTTTTGCTCTTGTCACCCAGGCTGAGTGCAATGGTGCGATCTTGGCTCACTGCAACCTCCGCCTCCTGGGTTCAAGCGATTCTCCTGCCTCAGCCTCCCAAGTAGCTGGGATTACAGGCATGTGCCACCACACAGGGCTACTTTTTGTATTTTTAGTAGAGATAGGGTTTCACCATGTTGGCCAGGCTGGTCTCAAACTCTTGACCTCAAGTGACCCACTTGCCTCAGCCTCCCAAAGTGCTGGGATTACAGGCATGAGTCACTATACCAGAAAAAACAACTATTTAGTAGTAGGCTTAGTACCTGGGTAACAAAATTATCTGTACAACAAACCCCTGTGACATGAGTTTACCTAAATAACAAACTTGCACATCAGAAAAAATAACTATTGGGCACCAGGCTAAGTAATTCCATTAATAAGTATATATCCAAAGGAATATAAATCATTCTAACATAAAGACACATGCATGAGAATGTTCATTGCAGCAATACTCACAATAGCAAAGACAGGGAACCAACCTAAAGGCCCATCAATGACAAATTGGATAAAGAAAACGTGGTACATATATACCATGGAATACTATGCAGCCATAAAAAAGAATAAGATCATATCCCTTGCACGAACATGCTTACTAGGTGATGAAATAATCTGTACAACAAATCTCTGTGACATGGGTTTACCTAAATAACAAACCTGCACATATTCCCCTGAGCCTAAAATAAAAGTTCAACAAAATGTTTTTTAAAAAACATTTTCTTTCAGTTACCCATTAGAATAAGCAACCCAAAGAAGCTATGGGTTCCCTCCCTGAAACCATTGAAGGACAATAGAAGTCTCTGTTTCTCAAGGCCAGAACTTGTTACATCTTTCCTTAACCACCTTCAAAGGCCTTTCATTGTGCTTGTAATTAAGTACAAACGGTTTCAGTCTTTGTGACTCAGCTTTTGTTTCTCTCTTTAGTCCACCTGTAGCCAGCCATTTCCTCACTAGACGCTGTAGACCAGCCACATGGAACTTCCTTCATGTCTTCAAATGAGCCATGCTCTCTCTTGTCCCCAAGTCTTTGTTGCATTTCGTCTGGAATGTAGATCCTCCTCTCCCAACCCTTACCTGTAACATGCACCTTGCTAACTCTTCGTCCTCTAGGTCTCAGCTTGAAACTCACTTTCTCCAGGAAACCGTACCTACATGTGTTTCTATACGACCCTTTTCATACTGAATTGTTTTGTTTGATTTTATTGTCCATCTTTGCTGTGGTAGTCGGTTCCAGCTGCTCTAATACAATACCACAGACTGTGTGGTTTAAACAACAGATTTATTTCTTAGAGTTCTGGAGTCTGGGAAGTCTGAGATCAAGGTGCCAGCAGATCTGGTGCCTGTTGAAGGTCCTCTTCCTGGTTTGCAGATGACCCTCTTCCCCATATGTCCTCACATGGCACAGAGCTGAGCACAAGAGCAAGCTTCTGTGTCTCCTTTTGTAAGGGCACTAATCCCATTTATGTGGGCCCCACCTTCATAACCCAGTTACCTCCCAAAGTCCCCACCCCCTAATACCATCACATTGGGGGCTAGAAGGGGGGACTTTGGGAGGTGATGGGGTTATGAATTTATGAATATATATCAATTTGGAGGGACACAAACACTCAGTCCCTAGCACTTGGCAATCGACCACAAACGGAAAGGGCAGGGACCACGTATGTCCAATTTACTGTTTCTCTCCCTAGTACTTAGTGCCTGACACTTAGTAGGTGCCTCTGAGCCCAAACAGAGGGAAACAAACAAGTTCACCTCAGGAGACTTGGGCATTTAGCTCCCCTAGCCTAGGAATTAGTGGGGTTTTCCATTATGTTAAAGGTAAAACGTTCCATCCTCCACTATGGGGACTGTACTGTTCCCTGAGATCCAGGTTTCCTCAAGCCCCACTCTTCTAATGATTATAAAGTTACTAAGGGTGCTGAGTTTGCCCTCCAGCCAGCAGGGTCCTTTTTGAACTGTGAAACAATCAATTCTTCTCAAATGCACAAAGTACACTTAAATGTCTACAATTACAGTTGCATTTTCTAAAAGGACACTAATTATCTTTAATTCATGGATTATACTTACTGCCTGGGAGCAAGGAACTAAAAAGCACCTTGCATTTGTGGGGAGGCGTTCTGCTTCTTTGCCTCCCAGTGGGTCTTATTGGAGTTCTTTCTACTCACTCTTCAAGTTCCAGCTCCCATCCTGCCCCACTATGGGAGGTCATTCACCCTGATCTCTAGGAAATTAAAGAGAGGGATGAAAATATTTGGCTAGTTCAGGTTAAGTCTCAGAAAACATCAGTGTCTTATTTCAGTGTCTGGTCTTGTAGGTTAAGAAACGGAATTTTTTTATTACATCCGTGGCTGGTCTGGTTACTCACTTATGCAAGTCAGATTCATAAGAGACTGAATCAGCACCAGAGAGTGCACTCTTTTCACTTGGTATGAGGAGTTTGCATTTCCAGAATTTGGAATTTTGGAAGTTGTGATTCAGGGCATTTCTGTCCTCATATCCTCGAAGGTCAAAGAACATTAGATCCTCTCTCTCCTCTCTCTTTTTCTTAGAGATGGGGTTGCACCATGTTAACAGCCTGGGCTGGTTTCAAACTTGTGGGCTCAAGCGATCCTCCTGCCTCGGCCTTCCAAACCGCTGGGACTACAGGCATGTAGCACCATGCGCAGTCATCTCTTGAGAAATGTTTTATGCTAGCTGTACACTGATAAAGCAGAGAGAATATGGATTACTATTCTCTCTTTGTAAAGAGACTGAGGTTTTACCTGAATGTCATGATTTATTGGGTCTTGGAATCCTGATTTACAATTTAGGAGGCTGCAGTAAGCCAAAGTTAAGTTTAATTTACTGTATTCCTAATAATCCAATTTAAATGGATGCATCACATAAGAATTTTCACTGAAAACTGTAGTAATTTAAGTTAGTAAAGCCTTAAACTGTTCACGGTCGGGGCTCAAATTTGGACCCAGCGCACAGGTCCAAACTTCAATTTCAACTTTTTTCCTTTGTCATAGTCTCAGTCAGGGTTCCACAGAAGCAGAGTCCAAGACAGGGATTTGGGAACATGTAATTCATTGAGGGAGCGCTCTTTAGGGAGAACTGGTTAGAGAGGGAGAAGGAGCCAATCAGGGATGTGGCCTCAGGTAAAATCCAATCTTGGCCCAATCCACAAGGGGAGAGGTGCAGAAACAGAAACTGCATTGATGAGTGTCCCCCAGTGCAGGAGGGGGACAAGCCTTTTGAATCCCCCTATCAGTCAGTCGTGGCCATAGGTGAGGGAGGGGACAGTGACCTGTAACTTACTGTGTGTATCACTCTCACCTACCTGCCTCTACTGTGCCGTACTTGACTTCGCTCAATTACTGTTACTTGATGTTTTTCAGGTTTAAATGCTTTAAAGAACATCGTGAAATCCTGTATGCAAAAAGCATTTATTGAGTACCTTTATTGAGGAGGTGGCTCTGATGAGCTAAGAGCAGTTCTCCTGAGAAGGAGCAGCTGTGAGCTGTGAGCCGTGAGCAGTAACACTCCACTCAGAGCAGCTGGGGGCTGGGTGTGCTGACCTGAAGAAGGGGGCCCAGGTGTAGCGCCGCAGCATCTACGAGGGTCACTAATCCTGTGTACCGTCCCTCTCACCTCTGGGCATTCCCATACATGCTCTTCTCCCTGTCTAGAACTTGTTTTCTTCCCTTTTTCTTAGATAAATCTTACTTCACTTTAGACACCGCCTCCTCCAGGACACCTTTGCCAACCATTCATGACTAGACTCGACTCTCCTGTGTTTTTGCGTCCACACGGCATTCCATATTAGAGCTGACAACCTGCTTATCTGGGCCCATCTTAACTGTGTGCTCCAGGAAGTCAGGGAGCACGTCTGTCTTGGGTTCCTCTTTATGTAACACTTGGACTCATTTCTGGCACTCAATGAATGCTTTTTGCATACGGGATTTCATAATGCTCTTCTAAAGGATTCAGACTTGGAAAACATCAAGTTACAATCAGTAATTGGGCGAAGCCAGGTACAACACGGTAGAGGCAGATAGGAGAGAGTGATACAAACACTATGCCCCCATCATCATGAACTGTGAGTGAGTTTTCAGGGGAAAGTCGTGCTTGCGTTGAACAGCATTGTTTTGCATGGATGAACATGGTGAATCTTGAATCTTGTAACTGATATTTCTCCTCTTTGCCTTGAAGGCTAGCAAGCTCAGAGCCCAAGCCCCTGATTAGGTAAAGGGGGATAATTTTCTAATTTTAAATATGGGCACCGAAGTTCCTTTCAAGGAAAACACCTTGAAGGCTTCAAGGAAGTGAAGCCCCAGAGGTGTGGTCTCAGCTTGAAGAAGCAAGTGAAATGAAGAGATGAGTACAGGAATTCAGCAGGGGAGGCAAACAGCCCAAGAGGAGTGGGCTGGGGACCACAGAAGGGAGGATAGATGCCAGAGCAGCATGGCCAGGGTCAACTGAAGAAGATGAGTCACTGAGAATTCCCCATGAGATTAACAGCAACAGTGCCAAGTATTTTAAGTTGGTAGGGTCCTAAGCACAAACCCCTTCTGTTGTCTTGAGGCTTTAGCAAAAGCTGCTATTTATATATTCTAGGGCCAGGGGAATTTCAGCAAATGAAGGGATCAGGATGGGTCTGGTTAGGGGTCATGTGCTGCAGAGAAGCATCAACCCATGCTAGGAGTGAGTGATTCACACACTGGAACACAGACCGAGTGGAAGCTCCACTCCAGGGGTCACCAGGAGAAATACAAGTCACCGCCCCCCAACAGTTCCCTGCAAGGCAAGAGGAATTATGGGCTGTATGAAGGACAGGGTTTGAGCCAATTTCACTTAAATCTTAAAGGATGGGATTAACCCAAGTGGTCCTTTAGTTAGAACTCTATTTTAACAAGTATTGTTCTCTAATTCATAAATCATAAAACACTGGACTTCACAGATATGTAATTCAACTTTTCATTTTACAGTAGACTAAGGCACAGAAAAGTAAAGCTCCTTGCCCCCTCAGAGTCTCCATTTCTTCACCGATAAAATAAGGGGTTTTGATTGGCAATTTTGTAAATGTTAACTCACAAGCAAGATTATAAATGCTGCAAGGGCAAAGGTCACATTAAACAAATGAGGTTTCTTTTTTTTTATTTTTAAAAATATTTTTGTAGAGACAGGGTCTTGCTTTGTTGCCCAGGCTGCTCTCGAACTCCTGGATTCAAGTGATCCTCCTGCCTTGGCTTCCCTAAGTGCTGAGCCACCATGCCTGGCCAACAACTGGGATTTCTACGGCATTTCACAAATATTAGGCAGCAGTGAGAAGGGGCCAGAAATGGACGCTTGAGAGGTAAAGGAGCAATAAACTAACTGCTTACCCTCCCCTTTCTAGAAACCTCTTCCTCCTTCTAGTGCAAATGAAGTGTTTACATCCCTGCTCTTAAGAAGAATACCAGTCGTTTAGGTGGAAGGCTTCAAAGTGAGTTGGTCTTGCTATTACTGATGCTTTTTTTTTTTTTTTTTTTTTGAGACAGAGTCTTGCTCTGTCTGCCATGCTGGAGTACAATGGTACGATCTTGGCTCACTACAACCTCCGTCTCCTGGGTTCAAGCAATTTTCCTGCCTCAGCCTCCTAAGTAGCTGGGATTACAGGCACGCACCACCATGCCCAGCTAATTTTTTTGTATTTTTAGTAGAGATGGGATTTCACCATGTTGGTCAGGATGGTCTCGAACTCCTGACCTCAAATGATCCACCCGCCTCGGCCTCCCAAAGTGTTGGGATTACATGGGTGAGCCACTGCGCCTGGTTGCAATTACCGATCTTTCTAAAGAGCAGCCTAACTGGTGTTTACAATTCTTTAACTCCTCTTCCGTTTAAACATTCAAAAGCTTTTCTCTGTAACGAAGAGAGACAATAACCTACCAGGAAAGAAACTACTTCTAGCTTTCAATACTGAAGTCTAATAACTCAAAATTATTTGTTGAGAGTTTGAAATTCAACCCCAACCCTTCCCCCGAATTCATCAGACACTATTAAAGTACAAATTAAAGTGATAAGCATAGTGGCTTGGCCGGCAACTACAGTCATAGAAAGACTTCTTCATTTTCTAAATATTAAAAGACTGGGGTTTGGAAAAGCACAAAAACCTTCTTTCTCTTCTTTGAATAAACAGCAAATAGAAGGTGATGGTGAGTTAACTGCATAATCTAATAGTTATCATTTCTCATGCTAATCTGGCCAAGAGCCTCTCTACAGTTTATTAAAATTTGCATTTTGTGTATAGACCTAAAAGGGAAATTTTTAAATGTGTGTATCCATAAAAATAATTATCCATATTTTTTGTTAAAGAAAAATATGCTGAATTCCTCTTACCTTTTTCCTAGCAGCCTCATAAGTAGAGTGTGAAAAAGGAGACACTGCGGAGAAGCTTCTTGTTTGGGAAGGTTTAACTCAATTTAAATTCCTTCGTGTATAAATGGTCAAATTCAGGAAGGAAGGGCTTCAACAAGAGCCATGTGCACCCTCTGCTGGCAATCAGAGGGCCAAGGAAAGCGTTTGAAAGGCCGGGGAAAGCATCTCCTTTCAGTGTGAAACTGGCCAGCAAGGAAGACAAGAGGGCTAGACTCAGAAAGTTTAAATCCCTGCTTTCATTGGAAGACATGAAACAGAAAGCTTCAGTGACTTCACTTGCAACGGTGTTTTTCTTTGTGATAATCTCCCTTAAACACATAATCCTAGCTCAAGATTTTTTTGAGTGAAGCTGATCTATGCATGAGAAGGTACAGCTGTAAGAAAAGCCTGGTTTGTCTCATTTGGGTGGGTAAAAGGTCCTGACTGGCTGACTTGAGTACCAAAAAAAAAAATCTAGCACTTCTGCTCAGGCTGTGTCAGAGTGCATTTCTTTCTGGTCTTCCTTGCTGGGATATAAGTCCCACGAGGCCAGAGACTGCGTCATCTTCAGTGTAGGATCCTCAGCTCAGGCCCAATGCCTAGCACGTAATAGGGATGCAAGAAATATCTTCTGAATGAATCAGCAACTATGAAGAAGGCTCTGGATTCAAGGTGCCTGTGGTGCTGACTTGCAGAGAAAGCATATGCAAGACAGGTTTTGAAGGCCATACTCAGTTCATTAAGAAAGTTTTTTCAGTGTTAAGATTTTCTTACTTTCAATTTTGATTTTAGATTTGGGGGTATGTGTGCAGGTTTGTTACATGGATAGATCATGTGATGCTGAGGTTTGGGGTGTGATTGAACCCGTCACCCAGGTAGTGAACACAGTACCCAATAGGTAGCTTTTCAACTATGCCCCTCTCCCTCGTCCCCCCTTTTGTATCCCAGTGTCTATTGTTCCCACCTTTGTGTCCATGGGGACCCCATGTTTAGCTTACACTTATACGTGAGAACACGCGGTATTTGGCTTTCTGTTTCTAGCTACTACACTGAGGAGAATGACCTCCAGCTGCATCCATGTTGGTGCAAAGGAAATGATTTCATTTTTTATGGCCATATAGTATTCCATGGTGTAAATGTACCACATTTCCTTTATCCAATCCACCATTGACAGGCGCCTACTGGATTCCATGTCTTGCTACTGTGAGTAGTGCTGTGATGAACATATGGGTGCATATGTCTTTTTGGTAGAATGATTTATTTTCTCAGTAAGGAACTGTTCATGAATGCAGCAACATGTGGCTTAATGGCTGTCCTAGAATGGGTTAATACTATCAGAGTTATCTAATATTTGTCACTTAACGGGTTACAAAATGTCTTCACAGATACCTCACTTGATCTTAATGCAGTCCTGAGAAATGATTATTATCCCTGTTTTCCAGAGGGGCCCCAAGCCTGAGAAAGCTGGAATGATGCTCTTAATGACAATCAAGTGGTCAAACTGATATTCACACATGTTTTCTCTCCCTTAGTCCTGTGCTTGTTCCATGTTCTCTGAGCCTCCGTAAGCTTTATTGATCACCTTGTATTCTCCGAGTTGACTGAGACTAAAATCAGAGGGGGCAGTTACAGCTTTTAAAGCTCAGCCTAGTAAGTCGTACCATGGACATCTTTTATTACTTTTGACACCCAGATGATGGGAATCACGAAGACTGAGCTGCGTGACACCAAATGGGTTAACCATCTTTTTAATAGCTTTCTTCTCCCCACTCTTTCCCCAGGATGTTACAGAGACTTGCAGCTACCTGCGTCACAAAGGTTTGCTTAAAGTGGGACTGTTGAACATTTCCCCAGAAAGTGGGACCTTACAAAACCGGAGCTGGGTCAGCGGTCAAAGAGATTTACAAGTTAGGACCAGAATGACCCTAGTCCTTGTTTGCTCATGACTTGGTCGGTCTGTTTGATTTCAAGGAAAGCAAATGAAAAACCAGAAGCCAAATATTTACTTAGGTCCTGGCTCCAGTCGGAGAACAAACCTGTGAGGGGGCTGCTATCAGGAGGAGGAATCATTTCATGTCTTTGTACACGTTGTTCCCTAGAATGCCCTTTTCCTCTCGGTTGCCTAACACATCCCTATTCAGTCTGCAAGGCCCAGAGCAAATGCCACCTTTCTTGCCATCCTCCCCCTTAGCACCCTGTGCTTACGCATCTCAGAGCCCTTGTCTCGCTGTGTCTTAACTGTTTGCGTGTCTTAACTGTCTGCATGTCGATTTCTCCCCATGACCTGCAGTTCTTTAAGAACAGGGGCTATGGCTTTCATCTCTGTGGGAAAGAAAAATGTTGGTTATCAGAGAGGAGTCCCAGAGCCCAGAGAACAGCCCAGTGGCTTTTAAATGTTTTAAGAATCACAACCTAGAGTAACAAATGCATGTTATATCATGATCCAGTAACAAATATGCACATGTGTGAAAATAGATATTTGTAAAATGGAAACAAAATTTCCCCAAATAATATACCACATGCAGTGCTAATATCAGAGATTCTGTTTTCTACTTTATTCTCTATTAGTTTTTAAAATATGGATTTGGTGCACCAAATTGATTTTATGATACATTGATGAATGCAACTTGCAGTCTGAGAAATATTAGTGTAGGTAACACTTTATCTGCCATCCCCCACCGCCTTTGTTTTCTGATTTTCTGTTTGTATCTATTGAATGCTTCAAACTGGCGGAGGAAGGAGGAATTTCTTTCTTTTTTTTTTTTTTTTTGAGACGGAGTCTCGCTGTATCGCCCAGGCCCAGGCTATAGCGCAGTGGAGCGATCTTGGCTCACTGCAAGCTCCGCCTCCCGGGTTCACACCATTTGGAAGGAGGAGTTTTGATTGAGAGACTGAGCAAGAAAGAGAGTGCTACAGCAGAGATGGAGCACAGAGGAAACCATATTCTGCCTATTTTCCATCCAGCCCCTTGGACTTGCCTTGAGCTCCCATAAGTAGAAACTGACCAGACTGTTCATGAGAAAATGTATACAGATGGTCCTCGGCTGACGATGAGGTAACATCCCAATAACCCATCATAAGTTGAGAATATCGTAAGTCCAAAATAAATGTAATGCACCTAATGTATCGAACATCATAGTTTAGCCTAGCCTGCCTTAAATATGCTCAGAACACTTTCATTAGCCAAAAACTAGACAACATCATCAAACACAAAGCAATTTTGTAACAATAAAAATAAAAGATCAAAATTCAAAATGTGAAGTACAGTTGCTACTGAATGCATGTTAACATTTGCACCATCAAAGGCCAAACATTGTAAGTCAAACATAAGTTGGGGTTCGGGTATGGTGGCTCACTCCTGTGATCCCAGCGCTTTGGGAGGCTGAGGTGGGCAGATCACTTGAGGTCAGGAGTTTGAGGTCAGCCTGGCCAATGTGGCTAAAATACAAAATATAAAAATTAGCTTGGCACGATGGCACATGCCTGTAACCCCAGCTACTCAGGAGGCTGAGGCAGGAGAATTGCTTGAACCTGGAATGTGGAGGTTGCGGTGAGCCAAGCTCACACCACTGTACTCCAATCTGGGCTCCAGAGAGAGACTCCATCTCAAAAAAATAAAATAAAAGTAAATAATGGGGATCATCTGTAAACTTCACGCACAAACAAGGCTACTTAAGGGTCTAGATCAGGAGTCTACAAACTACAACCCTTGGACCTAATCTATCCATCCGTTTTTACAAATAAAGTTTTATTGGAACAGAAACATGCATATTTGTTTACGTACTGTCCATAGCTGCTTCTGCTACAACTGCAGAGTTGAGTAGTTGCAATTAAGATTGTATAACCCACAAAGCCAGAAATATTTACTATCTGGGCCTTGACAGGAAAAGTTTACCAATCCCTGGAATAAAGGGAAAGTGTTTCTTACCACTCTGGGAGGAAACCAGTAAGGCTCTGAGGCATCTAAAGCAGAGTGTTAGGCACGGGCAGTATCTTTCTCAAAAAAGGGCATATTGGCCCCTTTCCAGCATCCTCAGGCTGGGCTCAGGGCCCCCAGCATTACAGCCTGAGCAGGAGAGCCTCAACAGGGGGGATTCTGGGGGGGGGACTGCTGGTGCAGGTACACTACTGCTCTTGGAAGGACCTGGAAGCACTTAGGGTGTTTCTGGGACTATGAAGATGAGGGCTGTTGAGTCAGCTGACACTGGGATTTCATTTTCATTCTTGTGCCTGGTGCATGAAAGAAAGATGCTTGGAGAGTGCTAAATGTTTGGTAGAGATTTCTTAAATCAAAAAGGAATTGGCGGCATGTGGTATAGAAACCGAGCTTTATCACAGCCTCTCCCAAAGGCAATGCCAGTAAAGAGTCCAGTGCCTGCAGCCCAGAACAGGAATCCCCCCTCCTGCTTGGAGAATAAGCCATCTTTTCTCAGCTGCTTTGGCAACTAATATTGATGATGATGCGTATAATAATAATGATTATAACTAACATTTACTGAATGTTTATCAAGCAGCATGCAATATTCTAGGTCCTTTACATGTAACAATTCACTTCATTTTATTTATTTATTATTTTATTTTTTGAGACAGCATCTCACTCTGTCTGGAACGCAGTGGTGCGATCTCAGCTCATTGCAACCTCCGCCTCCCGGGCTTAAGCTATCCTCCCACCTCAGCCTCCTGAACAGCTGGGACCACAGGCATGTGCCACCACACCCGGCTAATTTTTTTGTATTTTTAGCACAGGCAGGGTTTTGCATGTTCCCCAGGTTGGTCTCGAACTCCTGAGCTCAAGCAATCTGTCTGCCTCACCCAAAGTGCTGGGATTACAGGCATGAGCCACCGTGCCTGGCCACAATTCACTTTAATTCTCTTAATAAAAAGACTATTTTAATCTCATTTTATATTTTTAGGTGAGGAAACTGAGGCACTGCAAGGTTATGTAACTTGCCTAATGAGAAGCAGCTAGTAAGTAGCAGAGTCTGAATTTGAAAATAGAGTGATCTTTGTAGCTCAAAAATTTTTTTGGATTGCTGGGATGAACAGAAATGCTGGACAGCTAGTCTCTGGCCCCTGAGGCCAGAGTGGAGTCTAGCAAACAGCTATACCCACAGGGCAGCCTGAACAACGGCAGAGGCCAGGGTTTGGTAGACTCTCCAGGAAGAAGGCAAGAGTTGAACAGGAGAAGCCCATTCTTGGGAAAGAAGGAGACAGCAGCGCCCCCTAGGAAACTAACAGTGAATAACTGCAGACACTTCTGTGTAGGCAGGTATGGGCTTGAGCCCCCATAACTAGATGTTTAGGGAAGTGAGGTCTTCTTTTGTAAACACAGGCAATGAAGACTGGAATACCAGTTGCTCATCTTTGGGTCCCATAGCACCAACATTTGTGTGCAGCACCAAGTGGTCAGTGGATTGTTTGTAGACTGACCTCTCCAGTCCTGTCCTAGATGAACCATCAGGCCCCAACCACTGAGCCTCTACTCAGCACATGACTTGGCAGTTAGAACCAAGTACTGAAGTCAACTGGACAGGTCAAAGGAATTGCTTTAATTGAGGTCACAGGCATCACAGGGATCTGCTCAGCTTCCTCCCCACCAGGGAGAAAAGTCCTTCGTTGTTGGCCATGGTAGAAGAATAACTTTGTGAGATCACCTCAAACCATTCGATCGTGTAGCCAGCCTCTTTCACAGCAGCCTCCACTGCCTCCCGGCCCAGGGGGAGGCTGGAGAACTTCTGCTCGCCAATCATGTAGTAGCTGCTCTTCAGTGCGTCCATGATCACCAGGAAGCCCCCTGGCTTCAGTAGGCTGCCGAGGTTCCTGAGTGCCCTGCGGTAGGTGGGGAGGTCTGGGCAGGCGGCATCCAGACACAGCGTGCTAAGCAGGCAGTCAGCCAGGGGTAAGGGGACGGCCCCCAGCGGCTGGCTCTGAGTCACGTCACACTTCAGCACCTGCTTGACTGCCTGCCTCAACTTCTCCTCCTTCTCTGGACCCTTGACTCTGAAAAACACAAACCCACAAACATTGTTTTCCACTCCAGTCATGGGAAACCCAGATCTCTCGGGTCAAGGCTAAAAATGGCCGTATTGTCCCAGATGTGTATCCTTAGGGCCTCCTCTATTGGGAAAGTAGAGAAAGAAGAACCGAGGGGCCATTTTGGCATTTGAATGAGACCATACTACCCCGAGCCACGTGAAATCTCTTTATAAAGTGAATGGTACGTGAAAATGATAATACCTAGCAGCCTGCCACTCCCATGGACTTCCCTCCATGAAATGATTCCTCCTTCCCTGCTTAGTATAGCACTCACTTATACTATACTGGCTCATTTATTAGTATTTATTTGTAATTATTATTATACTTGTCCCATCTTCTAAACTGTAATGTAGTGGCTACTTGACCCATACAGAACAAGTATTAATAATAAAGGGTTTCAAATGCTGTAACATTATCTTTGCAGTAGCTGCTGATCAATAAGAGTGGTGAGATCATCCATAGACCTTTTTAGGAACTATTGATCATTATCCCACAGCTGTGAACAGGGCACTCCCAGAGAGAAGACAGCTACATTTCCCATTCTTAGATTCCAAAAAATATTGCAGATAGTATGTTTTCTGACAGAGATCGTGTTTTTGGTAGCCTAGAAAGGAACCCTGTCCTTTTCTGCCAAATCAATGGCATGTTTTGGGGTTTTTGTTTTGTTTTGTTTCTAGAAACAGGGTCTTGTGCTGTTGCACAGGATGGAGCGCAGTGGCGCCATCATAGCTCACTGCAACCTCAAACTCCTGGGCACAAGGGATCCTCTCACCTCAGTCTCCCAAAGCACTGGGATTACAGTCATGCAACACCACTCTAGGCTAGTTTATTGTTTTATAAAGACAGGGTCTCCCTATGTTGCCCAGGTTGGTCTTGAACTTCTGGCCTCAAGTGATCCTCCTGCCTCAGCCTCTCAAACTGTTAGAATTACAGGTATGAGCCACCACCACACCTGGCCCAATGGTGACTCTCGAGAGAAAAATCAGTTAATAAAAGAATGAAAGAAGAGAAGGCAAGAGCAGGAGATGAGACAGAGTGGCTTGTATCCTATTTGAATTTGTTACAGGAGGAAGAAAGGAACAAACAAATGATCAAAATTCAATAAACAGAGTGCACAAGAGAGACTGGAGAGCAGGGATGGACAAAGGAGAAAGAAGTAGCAGATCAGATAAGTGACAAAAGGGGAAGAAACACTGTGTGTGTTAAGGGCCCAGGCCCCAGAGCACTAAGAATAGGAGTGACCCCCGGGTATTGAGCTCTTGGAAGGAGTTAACTAGCAAAGCATTGTGGAGCAGACCCAGTCTCATGCTCTGGAAATGCACACTCCACCATCTGATGCAGACTCCAGGAGAAGACGGCCACTTGGACATCAAGTCTTGACAGACAGCAGAGATGGGCCCACATTCCAGCAAGTGAGGGAGACTTTCACTGGGACCATTTCTAGTCATGAGGAAAAGTCAATGGTTTAAATAAAACTTGATTTGAGAGAGTGGACAGTAGTCATGGGCATCTTAAATATTCACTTAAAATCTTAATCCTAGTGAATATAATCACTTCTTTGCAAACATGCTTTATGCTTGCTACAATTTTCCATTTAAGAAGCTTAGCAATTAGCATATGAAAACATGCTCAACATTGTCAGCCATCAGAGAAATGCAAATCAAAACCATGAGATATCACTTCACATCACTATGATGGCTATAATAAAAAAGACAGATAATATCAAGTGATGGCAAGGATGTGCAGAAAATGGAATCTACATACACTGTTGCTGACAATGTAAAATAGTCCAGCTACTTTGGAAAACAGTCTGGCAGTTCCTTAAAAGGTTAAATATAGAGTTACCACATGACCCAGGAAATCTGTCTAGGTATATACCCAAGAGAAATGAAAACATATATCCATACAAAAACTTGTAATGAATGTTTATAAATAGCTAAAAGGTGTAAACAATGCAACTGTCAACTTCTGAATAGGTAAATAAAATGTGATATACACATACAATGGAATATTTTTTGGCAACAAAAAGAAATGAAATTTTGACACATGCTATAACATGGATGGACCTTGAAGACATAGGTTACATGAAGAAAGCCAGAACCAAAAGGCCACATATTGTATGATTCCATTTATATGAAATGTCCAGAAAAGGCAAAGCTACAGAGACTGAAAGCAGACCAGTGGTTGCCAGGAACTGAGGGATTTGGAGAGAAATGGGAGTGGCTGCTAATGGGTACAGGGTTTCTTTTGAAAATTATGAAAATGTTGTAAAATTGATTGTGATGAAGGTTGCACAACTCTGAAAGTATACTAAAAACTACTGAATTTCACAATTTAAATGGGTACCTTAATTGTACGGTATGTGAGTTATATCTCAATAAACTGTTATATTAAAAGAGAGAGAGATAAGCTTAGCAAGGTGTTGATTTCAGGGAATTCCTACCAACCATTAAACTGGTATCTACATAGAAAACAAAAATTATCCTTGGTTGGGTCTACCTGCTCCTTTATTAAGGCTAGAAATGGTAGCAGGGTGACCCCTCCTGATTTGTCTTGGATTTTCTAGTTTGAGCCCTGAAAAATCCCATATTCTAAGTCTCCCTTGCAGTCCTGGACAAAGCAGACAGTTAGTCATTCTAAGGTGGGAAACTAGTTACAAAGCTACCTCCCAGCCTTGATACAACATGGATGATTTGATAGAACACTTTAAGAATAACGAAAAAAAAAAAATGATTTAACACTGTGGAAGTGTGTGAGAAACATGCATTTCAAAGGCAAACTAATCTAGAACAGAAAAACTTAAGTAACCTATCTGCACATAGGAATAATAATAAAGTGTATACCAAAAGGTAGAGTAGTGACAACATAATGTTTTGGGGGATGTGTTTCGGGATGATCCTCTATAACGGGAACATTGTGAAAATGTGTGTTTGATTACATCAGAAGCAGAACCAACCTCTGTGCCCTATTGTGTATTAAGCTATTTGAAACACTGAGTTACCACAGAACCAGAACTTGCCAGTCAGATGATGATGCAAATTGTTCCCAAACTGTGAGCCACACTGTGAAGTCTCCAAAGCTCACAGAGAATGTGCCAATTTCAGAGGGAAATTTGCTAGAAACACCCAGTGTCATAGATCCCTGCTTGTCCTTGGACACACAGCAAACATTGGGGAAGTCAGTTGCCAAGGTAGCTGTGTAAAGCCTGCATACACCTCACCTCAGGGCAACGCAGGGAAATGGACTCACCGGAGACCCAGCCAATTACCACTTTGCCTCACATTTAGCTCATGGGGTAGGTAATAAACACACACCAGGAAAGTGCTATGCTGTTTTGCGGAAAGCTAACAGCGGCGTGGCCATTTCTTTAGTTCTAAAGATCTACCCTTTCACATGAAACAATATGCAAAACAAGGCAGCCCTGTCCCCTGTAAATATGCATCTATAAAAGCCTGAGGGGTATGGGGAGGGAGGGAGGGAGGCAAGAAAGGATGAAGAGGAGAGTCCCGGGAAGAACCCTTTCTGAGAATGTCTTCCCACATTCCAGGTGAACTATCCTGAGATTTAGAGGCGGTTCCTCCTGCCTTCTCTCGGCAAAGCCAGCAGTGCATCAGAATCTCCCAGACAAGCTGTTTTTCATTGTTCTCACACCCCCAAAGCCCCATCCCCAGAAGTTCCTGCAGGCTCTCCTGAGAAAGAACCATCAAAACAGGTCAAGGAAATCAAGGCTAAGTAAGCTTGGAGGTCACTGTGAGAATTGTACGGGCAAGGAATAATCATTGGTGCACCTTTGATGCAGACCACACCCCACACGCGAATCAGGTGAATGATATTCTACAAGGAAGAGTCTAAAAAGCAAAATGTGGGTATTCATGTATTTTCCAAATATGTTTTAAACCTCTATTATGTTACAGGAAATAGGCTGGGCACTGGGGCCACAAGGATGAACAAATGAGAAACAGATTCTAACCTCATGGAGATTGCAGATGAGTGGGTGGCAGGAGAAAGCATTAACCCAGTAATCACTCACAGAAGTGGAAATTAAAACTGACAAATGCAAGGAAGGAAAGGAGCGTGGCACTAATGGGGAGATGTTGGGAGCTCCCCTTGACCTAGAGAATCAGGAAAAGCTCCTCCAAAAAGGAGTCGGGCAAGCAGAGATATAGAGGATAAATATGTAGGAGTTAACCAGACCAAAGCAAGCAGGGAGGGCGGGAGGAAATTCCAGTAAGAGGAAACCACAAGTGCAAAGGCCACGTGGTGGTAGGAAACACAGGAGGAGAGTGCCAACGTGGCTGGATTGTGGGGAAACAGGTTGGCAGGAGCCAGACTAGGCAGGGCTTTGTGGACCATGGCAGGAAGTTTGCTTTTCATTCCAAAAGCTCCGGAGAGTCACTAGGGAGCACTAAAGAGGAGAGTGACATGATCAGATTTACATTTTGAGAGGGTCACTTGGGCTGCAGGGCAGAGAAGAATTGAGTAGGGGGCAAGAGTGGAAGTGGGAGGGCAGTCAGGAGGGAAACAGGGGTAGCTGGGACCAGATGATGGTAAACACGGGAAGAAATGGGTTACAGAGGAAGTCAGGAAGTAAAATGGACAGAGCTTGATGTTAAGTTACTGTGGAGCATGACAGACAGGGAAAGGACAAGATTGACTTCCAGGTTCTGTCTTGTCCAATTTATTATATGATGGTGCCAATCAAGCAGCTAAGAATACCAGAAATAAAGCAGATCTGGAGCAGATCGTAACTCTGTTTTGGACACACTGAGTTTGAGGTGCTCTGAGACCTGTGAGTAGAAATGTTTACAATTGAGGAAATAGTTAGATGAAGGTTTCTTAACCTGCCCTGTGAATTTTCCCAGGGAGATAAGGCAGCAAAAGCACCTATTTAAGAGAGAGGCATCCTTGTAAAAGGCAGGAATGCTTCCTAGGTATCACTGAAACAATCATCGTGATCATCAAGATCCTGGTTTTGAAAAAGCATATCAATATCCTTTTGCAAGTTGTGAAAGTCCAGAGATGCTATGGAATAGAGGTGGTTCACTAGTTTGTGGAACACATTTGGCACAACTGTGTCTATTTTTGGACAACATACAAACATCTTCTAAACAGAAATGGAGGTCTTTGCACAGAGAGCATTTACCTCAGAGAACTGCCACCTCAACAGGAGCCCAACCTTTTTTCTGTCAGGTACGCTGAGGTTAAGAGGAGCGTGCTACCTGACTTCAAACTATACTACAAGGCTATAGTATGTACTTTAAATTTCATATAGAACCAAAAAAGAGCCCATATAGCCAAGGCAATCCTAAGCAAAAAGAACAAAACTGGAGGCATCACGCTACCTGATTTCAAACTATACTACAAGGCTACAGTAACCAAAACAGCATGGTACTGGTACCAAAACAGAGATATAGACCAATGGAACAGAACACAGGCCTCAGAAATAACGCCACACATCTACAACCATCTGATCTTTGACAAACCTGACAAAAACAAGAAATGGGAAAATGATTCCCTATTTAATAAATGGTGTTGGAAAAACTGGCTAGCCATATACAGAAAACTGAAACTGGATCCCTTCCTTACACCTTATACAAAAATTAATTCAAGACGGATTAAAGACTTAAATATTAGACCTAAAACCATAAAATCCCTAGAAGAAAACCTATGCAATACCATTCAGGACATAGGCATGGTCAAGGACTTCATGACTAAAACACCAAAAGCAATAGCAACAAAAGCCAAAATTGACAAATGGGATCTAATTAAACTAAAGAGCTTCTGCACAGAAAAATAAACTACCATCAGAGTGAACAGGCAACCTACAGAATGGGAGAAAAATTTTACAATCTGCCCATCTGACAAAGGGATAATATCCAGAATCTACAAAGAACTTAAACAAATTTACAAGAAAAAATCAAACAACCCCATCAAAAAGTGGGTGAAGGATATGAACAGACACTTCTCAAAAGAAGACATTTATGCAGCCAACAGACACATGAAAAAAATGCTCATCATCATTGGCCATCAGAGAAATGCAAATCAAAACCACAATGAGATACCATCTCACACCAGTTAGAATGGCAATCATTAAAAAGTCAGGAAACAACAGGTGCTGGGGAGGATGTGGAGAAATAGGAACACTTTTACACTATTGGTGGTACTATAAACTAGTTCAACCATTGTGGAAGACAGTGTGGTGATTCCTCAAGGATCTAGAACTAGAAATACCATTTGGCCCAGCCATCCCATTACTAGGGATATACCCAAGGGATCATAAATCACACAGCTATAAAGACACATGCACACGTATGTTTATTGCAGTACTATTCACAATAGCAAAGACCTGGAACCAACTCAAATGTCCATTAATGACAGACTGGATTAAGAAAATGTGGCACATATACACCATGGAATACTATCCAGCCATAAAAAAGGATGCGTTCATGTCCTTTGTAGGGACATGGATGAAGCTGGAAACCATCATTCTGAGCAAACTATCTCAAGGACAGAAAACCAAACACCGCATATTCTCACTCATAGGTGGGAATTAAACAATGAGAACACTTGGACACAGGGTGGGGAACATCACACACTGGGGTGGGGGGAGGGGAGAGGGATAGTATTAGGAGATATACCTAATGTAAATGACGAGTTAATGGGTGCAGTACACCAACATGGCATATGTACACATATGTAACAAATCTGCACGTTGCGCACATGTACCCTAGAACTTAAAGTATAATAAACAAAGAAAAAATGAGGAGGAGCCGCTCTCTACAGAGGCAACCAGGAGGTGCTCCAGGCCCTACCTGCTGTCCAGAAGGCCAAGAAAAACAGCTTGGACAGCACGCCTGCAGCTGATTCCCACCCACCTGTGTGTATGTCCTGGCATACCTGGAGGGGAGCCCTGCTCCAGACACCATTGCTTCTTCTACTGTAATGTGCATACCACCCTTAGCAGATATTACAGTGAAGGCTCTGATTCTGTAGGTAGCTAGTGGAGCCTGAGAGCCTGCATTTCTAAAAGCTCCCACGTGTTGTCAAAACTACTAGTCCAGGGACCACAAGCCTAAGCTATGCATTCCAAGTTCCAGGAACCATAGGTTAAGTAATGCAGCTTCCACAGTTCCTTAAGGAAAGAGCTCATATTCCTCTGTTCATGGAATAAGCTTGAGTAGTTGTATCTTAGTGTTTGACTTTCTTACGACTTTGTTAGCTAGTTGTAAAAATGAGGGTTATTTATTTTTATTATTATTTTTGAGACAGAGTGTCACTCTGCCAGCCAGTCTGGAATGTGACCACAGCTCACTGCAGCCTCAATCTCCCAAGCTCAAGTGATCCTCTCTCCTCAGCCTCCCCAGTAGCTGGGAATATGGGTGTGCACCACCATGGCCAGCTAATTTAAAATGAGTGGGATTTAAATGCAGAGGTAGAAGAACAGGAGACAGTACAGTACATATGTCTTTGTCAGCCTTTAGCACAAGAAAAAGCTTCAGATAAAGAAGAAATCGCCTTGACGTCTTGAAGGAAATAGGTTGTAGGTTGATAAAGCTACTTGAAGATGCAGGAAAGACATGAGTTGCATAGGATCACTATCATTCTCAAAATAATTAAAGCTACAGGATCTAGCACAAGGATAACGGTAAGAATGCAGAAATTTACTGCCAAAAATGCAATTTCCAACAAAGTTATTGGGAAGGGACAGTGTCTCAAGAGCCAGTTGTTCGAAGCTGACAATTCAGGTGTGAGATAAGCAATGCCTTTACTATCCTGTTAGATTGTAAGGGTTTATTTTTGAATGAGATGGAAAGGCTGGTGGTGGATACAGAAAGTGAGAACAAAGTTTCAAAAGCCTTCTTGACAGATGATTTGGACTTTGGAAAGGTGTATTGTCTAACAATGACTGAAGACTTATTTATTTATTTATTTATTTTTACAAAGTTTCCCTGAGATTCTACAAATCCTGGGAATTTCCTTATTTACTAAATAATTTTAGATATTATCTAAATTGTCATAGCTGCAATTGCTTGTAGTTCATATCAGTTTCATTCTGTGGAATCACATAGTCAACAGAAAAAAAAAAGTGTATGAAATTATTTTTATATTGAAGAATATAGCTCTACTTTGAAGGCTATAGCCAACATAAAATTCTAAGTCAGGGGTATACAGGTAAAAATGGCATATGAAAATAGGCTCTCACCGGCCTGGGCAACAGAGCAAAACTCCCATCTCTACAAAAAATTAGCCAGCTACAGCAGTGTGGACCTGTAGTCCCAGCTACCCAGGAGGCTGAGGTAGGAAGATCACCTGAGCCCAGGAAGTCAAGGTTACAGCGAGATCTCACCACTCTACTCCAGTGTGGGTGACAGAGCAAGACCCTGTCTCAAAAAAAATAAAATAACCTCTCTCAACTTCTTACTACATGTCAGAAAAAAATGGGGCAATATTTAAACAATTTTATGATTTTGTTCATGTGTAAGGGTGACAAATACATTCTCATATATGCATGGACTTAGAAAACACGTCACTGTGTGTTCTTCTTGAAACAAATATTTGAAGATCTATTCAGTTGACAGATGAATCAAAATTAAAGACTCAATATCTAGAAAACTTGTATAAAATGAGCACCAAAAAATAATTGTAAATTTGATTACAAACCAAAAGCAAATGTCCAAACTGATCTTGAAAGAAAATATAAAAGTAATACTTTAAATTATAATATTTGAACTTTAAAATCTCAGGTTTCAATAATAAATACTGGGAAGAGAGATGCCAGGTGACTTTGGGTATCAAAAATTGTTAAATTCCTCAAGTTAGCAGAGAGGAAAACAATTACCAACTTTTTACCCGACTTGATAAGTTAAGAGAATTTGTCTCCAACAGACCTGCATTATAAGTAATACTAAAATAAGTTCTTCAGGTGAAGGAAAATGATGCCAAGCAGAAGAACAGATCCTGGGAATGGAATGAAAAACACTACAGAAGAAAGATATGTGGGTAAACATAAAAGATCTTAAACATATGCATAATATAGCCTTAGTTAGTTTGGGCTCCTGTAACAGGATACCATAGACTGGTGGCTTATAAACAACAGAAATTTATTTCCCACAATTCTAAAGGCTGGAAGTCTGAGATTAGGATGCCAGCCTGGTCAGGGTCTGATGAGGACTCTTCTGGGCCACACACAGCTGACTTCTTATTGTATCTTTATATGGCAGAAGGAGAGCTAGAGAGCTCTCTGGGGTTCCTTTTATAAGGGCACGAATTCCATGCATGAAGTCTCCACTTTCATGACCTAATGACCTCTGAAAGCCCTAACCTCTTAATACCATCATAAGGGGGTTAGGATTTCAACACAGAAATTGGGAGAGAGGGACAAAAACATTCAGTCCAAAATTCCTGTGTTTTTTGTATATTGTTATATGCATTGTTTAAAACTGTATACTGACGTATGTGACTATACTTAACACTATTCAACTAACACTTAAACATAGTAAACATAGTAAATTTTATTTTAAAAATCATAATTAAAAATAAGACAATAAAAATAAAAGCACTACTAACTAAAGCAAAACTAGTAACAATATATGTATTATAGTACTAAACATAGAAATAAAATATATGGCAAGAACATAAGGGCCAGGAAAGTCAGTTAAGGAAATTACACTGTTGGAATATTTTACATCCTTCATGAGACAGTAGATATGTCAAGGATGCATATTGCAATTTCTAGAAAAACCATACAAACTCACACAAGACACAGAAGAGGTTAATAGAGGAGATTAAAAAAGAAATATTAAAAATATGTACACTTATACTAAATGGAATACTAAAAATTACTGCATTCACCAAGGGAAAACTGATTGTTGTTCACACAGGTGAACAACAATCAGATGGGACAGATAGAAAACATATACCAAGATGGTAGACTTAAATTCAACCCTGTAATATTAGTAATTACATTAAATGTAAATGGACTAAACAACCCAGTTAGAGGCAGAAATTGTCAGTCTGGATTAAAAAGAGAAAACATAATCTGAAAACAGAAGGGTAGAAAAGGATATGTAGATATATCATGTATATTAGTTATATATAACTGTAGGATAAATCATCCCCAAAATTTAGCAGCTAAAAATGACAAACATTTATTTCACTGCTTTTTGTGGTTCAACTGAGGGAAATTTGGTTCCAAGCTACTCCTCAGGACGAGAGAGGAGATAGAGAGAATACCCAATAAAAAGCTGTCATTTTTTAAAAATTGATTTTGTTTTTTACAGCAACATTAGGTTCACTGCACAATCAAGCAGAAGGCCTACATTGGCATACCATTATCACCCAAAGTCTATAATCTACATTAAGATTCACTCTTGGTATTGTACATTCCATGGATTTGGACAAATATATAATGACATGTGTCCACCATTATAGTATCGTACAGAGTAGTCTCACTGCCCTAAAAAATCCTCTATACTCCACCTCCCTCCCTGACCCTTGGCAACTGCTGATCTTCTTTACTTCTTTCCTAGTTTTGCATTTTCCAGAATGTCATATAGTTGGAATCATACACGTAGCCTTTTAAGATTGGCTTCTTTCAATTAGTAATTGTATTTACATTTCCTCCACATCTTTTCGTGGCTTGATAGCTCATTTCTTTTTAGCACTGGATATAACTTCATTGTCTAAATGTACCACAGTTTATTTGTTCATTCACTTACTGAAGGACATCTTCGTTGCTTTCAATTTTTGGCAATTATGAATATAGCTACTACAAACATCTGTGTGCAGTTTTTTGTGTGGACATAAGTTTTCGACTTTTTGGGTTACATACCAAGGAGTGCAACTGCTAGATGGAATGGTTTTGCAAGGAATAGTCAAACTGTCTTCCAAAGTGGCTAAACCATTTTTAATTCCCACAAACAATAAATGAGAGTTCCTGTTTCTCCACAGCCTCATCAGCATTTGGTGGTGTCAGTCTTCCGGATTCTGGCCTAGATCTAATAGTGTAGTGGTGCTTTGTCCTTTTTAATTTAATATCACAATTAAATTATGCGATATTATAATTTCACATAATTATATGTGCTATAATATAGCTGCGTTCTACCACATGCAGCACTATGCTGCATTCTACCAAATTTGTCAGTACTGAATCACTAAATCCAGTGGATATTCTAGGGAAGGGGATTACTCAAAGGTGAAAATACTGACACAAGGATTATTGGGGGCCATCTTAGAGGCTGCCCACCACACCATGCAAAACAGTGAGCGCAGGAAGGCTGATGTAGCTATATTAACATCAGAAAAAGTAGACTTCAAGACAAATACATTACTGGAAATAAAGGGAGATATTTCACAATGGTAAAATGGTCAGTTCATCAAGAAGACATAACAATCTAAAAATGTATATAACAGAGCTAAAAACAAGTGTCAAAATACATAAAGCAAATGTTGACAGAACTACAGGGAGCAAAGGATAAATCAACAATCATAGTTTGAGACATGAACACCTCTCTCTCAGTAATTGACAGAGAGAGTAAACAAAACGTCAGTAAGGATGTAGAGAATTTGAACAATACTATCAACTGCCTGATTTAATTGATATCTATAGAAAGTATACCTACAATTGAACAATATACACTCTTTTCAATGTAGAAAGCACATAGAACATTTACTGAGATAGACCATATGCAGAGCCACAAAATAAATCTCTGATGACAACAAAATTTAATTTGAAAGCAATAACAATAAGATATCTAGAAAAACCCCAATAATTTGGAAATTAAGCAGTATATTTCTAAATAATTCGCAGTCAAAAAAGAAATTACAAAGGAAATGAGACAGTATGCTGAATTTGAAAATAATAAAAACACCACATACAAGAATCATGAGATGCAGTTAAAACAGTGCTAAAGGAAATTTGCAGCATTAAATGCCTACATTAGAAGAAAGAGATATGTGAAATAAATGGTATAAGTTTCCAACTTAAGAAGCTAAAAGAAGAATTAAAAACAAGAAATTTTAGAAAGCTAGAAAAAAATTAAAACAAACTAGAAAAGAATTAAAATTAAAATAAGTAGAAGAAAGAAAATTATCAAAAATAAGAGCAGAAACCAATGAAATAGAAAATGGACAGACAATAGAGAAAAATTAACAAAGCCAAACTTTGGTTCTTGGAAAAGATTAATAAAATGATCAATCTGTAGAAAGGTTGATCAAGACAAAAGAAAGAAAACAAGACAAATTACCAATATCAAGAATGAAAGAGGAGAGATCACTACAGATCCTACAGACATAACAAAGTATTAAAAGGATATTGTAAAAAAAAAAATGTCAATAAAGTTGACAACCAAGATGAAAATGACAAACTTCTTGAAAAATACCACTTACCAAAACAGACCAAAGAAGAAACAGAAAATCCAAGTAACCATTAAAGAAATACTATTTTTAATAAAGTCTTCTCTCACACAAACCTTTCCGATTCCCCTGGCTTCACTGGTGAATGCTATCAATCATTTCATATGGAAATTATACCAATAATACTCAAAGTCTTTCAGAAAAGAGAAGAGGGGAAATCACTCCCAACTCATTTTATGACTCCAGCATCATGCTGATATCAAAATTTGTGAAGCACACTAGAAGAAAATTATAGCTCAATATCCCTCATAAATACAGATGCAAAAATCCTTAACAGAAAATTATAAAACCACATCCAGCAACACATAAAAAGAATAATACTTCATGACCAAGCAGTTTATGCCACTTTGGTGTAACATTAAAAATCATCCAATGTAATTCACATTTTCAGAATACAGGAGGAAAATCATATGACCATCTTGATAAATGCAAACCCATTTTGACAAAATTCAACATTTGATTAAAATTTCAAAAAAGCTAGGAATGCAGAACTTAGTCTGATAAAGAATACGAAAAACCAATAGTTAATATACTTAATGATAAATCATTGAACATTTTTTCTCCTAGAATATGGAACAAGGCGCAGAGGTCTGCTGTCATCATTTCTATTCAATATTGTATTGAAAGATTTTGAAAACATAATAAGGGCAGAAAAATAAATAAAAAGTGTAAAGTTGGAATAGAAGAACAAAATCTATTTTTATTTGCAGATACTATAATTGCATACATTTGTCTTTTTATGCAGTTTGCAAAGAAGTCTGTGGGGTCTCAGCAATATGCATAGCAGCAGAGAAATGTTGCTCCAGGAGTGAATGATCAGTTGGGGAATAGACTGGAGATTGTCAGACAATCAGCAAAAGATGGAGATGCATAAGGACATGAGAAAGACAGTGAATCGCAGACGTGGCTACCTCTGGCTAATAGGCTATTGCCAATTTCCCGCGTTGGAAGAAATTAAAATTTACATGAACAAATGAGATTCATTTGCATAAATTTATTTGTAGATGTGGTAGAGTAAGATCTTGACCATTAGTTGTGAGTATATAAAGTCTACTTTCATGGATGGTGATTAATAAATTCTTCTCAAATAATTCCTTTATGTTGCTTACCTCAGTTTAAAAACCTACTCAGCTTTTGGTTGTATCTGGTGATGTCAGCATTAGCCACACTCACAGCCAAGTTCTGTAGGCTTGGATGGCTACAATAGCATGACAGTGAGGTGAGGGACAAGCCCTGATATCCAAAAGCTGCTGGTGAGAAGCTGGGTTAGCCTTTTACTTGTAGCTGTCCTAAACCTAGGTCCCAAGGTACTTGACTGCACACTGCTCTTGTCCCCACAGGCCTGGAAAGTTTGGGGGTTTACTCCTCTTTGCTCAGTATCCATTTCTTCCACCCTCTCCCTGTGTCTTCTGCTATTCTGGTGCACACACGCACATGTACATACACAAATTTATAAACACGCACACACAGGCCTATCTCATCTCTCTTGCTCTCGCTCTCTCGTTACCATTCGTTCTCCATTTGGATTTCTCTTTGGTCCCTATCTGTTGCTTTTGCCAACCATCACTCAGGTACCTTCGAAAGCCAAGAAGTAGACACCAGTTTCTCTACCTGTTCCCTTCAAGATCACACACATAGGTCACCACTGGGGACCAGTCAAAGGCCTCTGGCTCTTTCTTCAGCCACTTCTCCAGCTCCTGCAGGTTCTGGTCTGAGTAGTCAGTGACGATGATCTCCTTAAAGGATTCACAAGCAGAAAGGAGCTGATAGATAGTGGGGCCAGAGCCGATGTCAATCAGCAGGTCTCCCTTCACACCATCTGGGTTAGCGGGAGGAACAAAGAAGAGAAGTCAGGCATCTCATGGCAGTGGGCAGAGTCAAATTTACATTGTCTTCCCTGGGACTGTGCTGATGATCCTCAAAGACAGACGACTACTGTTCACAACTTTTCCCTCAAAATATTTTTTTAAAACATCTTTTCTGGGCCAGGCACAGTGGCTCATGCCTATAGTCCCAGGACTCTGGAAAGCCAAGGCAGGAGGATCACTTGAGGCCGGGAGGATGAGACCAGCCTGGACAACATAGTGAGACCTCATCTCCACAAAAAGTTTTAAAAATTAGCTGGGCCTGGTGGGGTGCACCTGAAGACCTAGTTATTGGAGAGGCTGAGGCAGAAGGATCCCTTGAGTCCAGGAGTTCGAGACTATAATGAGCTGTGATCACATCCCTGTACTCCATCCAGCCTCAGCAACAGAGTGAGACCTACATGTCCAAAAAATATTAAAAATTAAAAATAAAAATCCCATATTTTCCCCAAATCCCTGTAATTTACATCATAGTGACAAAGAAAAAACAAATATCAAAAACACTAAAAATGTCTCACTTGAATTTTAAATAAAGCCCATCAGTTTGAAAAACCTCAAACATTAATACAATTTAAAGTAAAAAAGAAAAAGAAATCTTTTCATTTTTTATTCCCCAATCCAGGGTGGAGGCACGTTGCCAGGAATTTTAAGGTGTAGGAGAAGGTAAAAAAGATCTACTTCTGGTGTACAGACTGAACACCAGATCCAGAAAGGCTGTTGCACGAAGAATGTAAAAACTATTAAGCAATACTTTCAAGGAAAGTGAATTTTTAAAAAATAAAATTGAGTTTATAGAATGTATTTCTCCAAAAAGCACCAGTTCTTCATATATTGGGAGGTCTTTATCTCACGTATATTCACAGCATTCCCTTGAGTTAGGATCAGAAAAGGTACTGTTTTAGAATTTCCACTTAAGTGGCCCTTTGAGGCTAAAAGTCTCCCTCAAGTCGCCTAGCAAATCAAGGTAGATTCAGGACAGCACTCCGGCCCTCTAGTTTCCTTTTGCGTGACTAAGTGAGACAGTGGATACAAAAGCACTTTGTAAACTGTGGAATCGCTACACCAATATTCGTTTTTATCCTAGTTAAATAAATGGGGATGCCAAAAGGGCTGTGACACAACAATGATAGACACAAAACCCAGTCATGCCCTGAGACTCTATCTATAGGACTCATGTTAGTGGGGAAACATGTGGACAACAGACTTACCTAGGCAGAATATCTTGAAAAGATTTTCCAGAAGGTGCTTAAGAATCTGGCTTTCTGCAGAGTGCCTAGACCCAAACTGATAATATTTTTCTAGGTAATCCCGAGGGTTAAAATGCCTTAGATAAGTGTCCTTGGAGGTGAAGCCTGATTCCATTGTGTGTCACTTCTGTGCCACTGGAGTGCTGCCCTCCTTCTGTCTCCTCCAGAGGCCAGGGAGTCACCCTGCAGAACTTGTCTTCCTGAGTCTCAGGCTATCAGCATTTCTTCCGTCAGTTCAGCCCTTCCTTTAGAACAGATGTTTGGTTAAACACTAACAGAGAAATAGACCACAAATGTTCTGGCTGTTCTAGGAAGTGATGAAATTCCTGGAGAAGGGAGCCTAGGAGAACGGGGGTGGAGGGTATGGTAGAGGGAGGGCCATGAGCTGTATGCAATGCTTGCCCAACGGGTGAAGGCCGGCCACCAGGGATTGTAGACCAGAGGGAGCACTTGGGCTCGTCAGGAAAATTATTTAATGCATAAGACCCCAAAGTTCAGAGAGACAGGACATCCCCTAACAAGCACCATCATTCTTCTTGGTCTTGCCATGATTCCCCCAGGAAAACGGGTCACAAAGAATGGTTTAAATTCAAACATGTAAAAGAAAGGAAAAAAAAAAAAAAGAGGGGAAAGATGAGGATAGGAAATGTATTCAGGGCTAAGGAATGTTGGCTGAAGAAGGAGTCTCAGATGAAGTCTGGAAAGAGTAATTTTAAAAGCCTGGATAAGGCTTTGTAAAGTCTAGTCCAGCCAAACATCCTTCATGCCCAGACCCCCTATCCATCCCTGCCCTAGGCTACTGCAGCTTCACCCACCACTGCCATGACCCAGTGTCTGGCAAGTACCTCCTCCCTAAGCCTCCCCACTCCTTTCAGTCAATCCAAATCCTGACAGTTCTTTCAAAGTTAACTTTACGTCCTTTAAGAATTCTTTAAGGCTGAGTGCGGTGGCTCACGTCTGTAATCCCAGCACTTTGGGAGGCCAAGGCGGGCGGATCACGAGGTCAGGAGATCGAGACCATCCTGGCTAACATGGTGAAACCCTGTCTCTACTAAAAATACAAAAAATTAGGCAGGTGTGGTGGCGGGCACCTGTAGTCTCAGCTACTCGGGAGGCTGAGGCAGGAGAATGGTGTGAAGCGGGGAGGCAGAGCTTGCAGTGAGCTGAGATGGCACCATTGTACTCCAGCCTGGGTGACAGAGCGAGACTCTGTCTCAAAAAAAAAAAAAAAAAGAATTATTTAAATCCCCTTTTCTGAATTCACTTTGAGAAAGAGTAGGGGTGGGGCTTGATTTCAGCTCACTCCCCACGAAAGCATTCTTTCATGCGTTCCCACTGATCACAAAACCCACACCACTACCTCACTGACAACATGTCCACTAGTCATCCTTTTACTTAATTCCAGGAACTGGCCTTAGGAGATAACCAATGTTGTAGGGTGTCCCACCTCGGGAAGGTATGCTGAGCAATTGATTGACAGCCTTGTTGCCACTGGCCAGACCACCAGGTGGCCCATTCCTCAAGATAACCATTGCAACCAGGTAATGCTGACCTGCATACCCTACTCCTCATGTGCTTTGCCCAGCAGCACACCCTACCTCTGACGTCAATTCCTGTGCTTTGCCTAATAAAAATTCCCTAGCGGTTCTTTTCAAGGAGTCAGCAAGCCAGATAATTCTCTCTCTCTTTTGTTGTTTCCTATATGCCAGGGCATAAGTTCCAGTAAAGCGTGTTTGGGAAGACTATTGGCCTTGTGTCAATTTCTATACACTGAGAGCCAAAAAAACCCATGGTCAGTGACACTGTGGCCTTAGAATTTGTTCTACCCAGCCAGGCACTTGGTTTTTTTTTTTTTGTTTTTTTTTTTGGTTGCTATTTATTTTTCTTTTTAAAAACCTTTTGTGGGTACATAGTAGGTGTATATATTTATAGGTTACATGAGATATTCTGATAGAGGCCTGCAATACAAAATAATCACATCAGGGTAAATGGGGTATCCACCACTTCAAGCATGTACTTTTTTGTGTTACAAACAACCCAATTATACTTGTTTAGTTATTTTTGAAGGTACAATTAAATTATTTTTCACTATATTCACCCTGTTGTCCTAGTAAATACTAGGTCTTATTCAATCTTTCTAACTTTTTCTTGTTTTTTCTTTTTTTTTTGAGATGGAGTCTCACTCTGTCACCCAGGCTGGAGTGCAGTGACAGGATCTCAACTCACTACAACCTTCACCTCTTGGATTCCAGTGATTTTCCTGCCTCAGCCTCTTGAGCAGCTGGGACTACAGGTGCGCACCATCACGCCCAGCTAATTTTTATATTTTTAGTAGAGACGGGGTTTCATCATGTTGGCCAGGCTGGTCTTGAACTCCTCAGGTGATCCACCCACCTCGGCCTCCCAAACTGCTGGAATTACAGGCCTGAGCCACTGCGCCTGGCCTCTATTTTTTATACCCATTAATGATCCCCACATCCCCCCAACCCAGCTCACTACCCTTCCCATCCTCTTGTAACCATCCTTCTACTCTATATGTCTATGAGTTCAATTATTTTAATTTTTAGTTCCCACAAATAAGTGAGAACATGCAAAGTCTGTCTTTCTGTGCCTGGTTTATTTCACTCAACATTATGACCTCCAGTTCCATAATAACAGGCTCTAATTCTTCTTTATGACTGAATAGTACTCCATTATGTGTATGTACCACATTGTCTTTATCCATTCACGTGCTGATGGACACTTCGAGTACTTCCAAATCTTGGCTATTGTGAATAGTGCTGCAATAAACATGGGAGTGCTGATAGCTCCTGGATATACTGATTTCCTTTCCTTTGGATATATACCTAGCAGTGGGATTGCTGCGTCATATGGTAGCTCTATGTTTAATTTTTTGAGGAACATCCAAACTGTTCTCCATAGTGGTTGTACTAATTTACATTCCAACCAACAGTGTACAAAGGTTCCCTTTTCTCCATATCCTTGCCAGCATTTTTTATTGTCTGTCTTTTGGATAAAAGTCATTTTAACTGAGGTAAGATCATATCTGGTAGTTTTGATTTGCATTTCTCTGATGATCAGTGATGCTGAGCACCTTTTCATATACCTATTTGCCACTTATATGTCTTCTTTTGAGAAATGTCTATTCAGTTCTTTCACCCATTTTTAAATCACATTATTAGATATTTTACTGTGGAGTTGTTTGAGCTCCCTATATATTCTGTTTATTAATCCCTCATCAAGTGGTAGCTTGCAAATATCTTCTCTCATTCTTTGAGTTGTCTTTCACTCCGTTGACTGTTTCCTTTGCTGAAGCACTTGATTTTGTGTTGGCACATATTTGTTCTCAGTTTTGTCTGTGTCAATGTTTCTTCTCACACTAAATTTTACATATATGATAAACTAAGTCACCAGCTCATTTAGCTCGAGGACTATTAATCAGTTCTCTTTGTATCCCCTATTCTACATCATGGGTTGGTCCACCTAGTAGGTGTTCAAAACATTGGTTGATTAATTGACTGTTGTCATATTGCACCAAATGCAGTGGTATCCAATATTCCATGGATGATAACTTAGCAAGGACCCATTTGGTTACAAGGCACAGAAACTCACTCAAAGAATCTCAAGTTAAAAAGATAATTGTTAATAGAATAATATAACGGAAACAAATTTTAGGGTATCTAACTGGGCCTCAAGAAACAAAAAATCGTTATTTAGTTCATGTATCTTTCTTTATTTTTCTCTACTTCATGTTGCTTCTGTTAAAGGTCTATGGGCCCTATTCTCTGCAAACATTTGCTCATCCACTGCACACAGCTCCATTCTGGCAATTCCAAATGGTAACCTCTGCCCTTGAACTTAGATCACTCATTGATCCTGCTCACTGAGTGTGTTGGGGTGGGGAAGGGGAGTAAAGGAAACCTGTGTAGTATTAAGATTGCCCATTACAAGAAGTTACATGTGGCAGGCAAATTGTCTCAGATTATCGCAACTGTTGTATCTTCAAATGTCAATTCACAGACTTAGGAGATGTAGAATGGAAGCAGGGTGTCTTTGTGGACTGACCCGAGGCACTGCTGCTGGAACACAGACACTCCCTGCTTCTGCTGACTGCCCTAGTAATGGAGCACAGCAGGAGGCATCCAGAAAGTCCAAAGACATAAGGTGTTATCCCGGTTTGCCACTAGCAATTTGTAAAATGGACAGCTGGAAAAACTAACTTTGGAGACTCTTAAGCCTCAGTTTTGGTAAGTAAAATGGACTTAACAGTACTTATTTTACTATTCAATCTGAGGTATTGAGGAATTTCAGTGAGAGCTTTCCTTACGTTGAATGCTTACCTTGGGAAATGTGCCCCATTCCCACTCATGGGTCAATTTACCAGGGAATTTTAGACATAGTGGTGATATAGCATATATGGGGCCTTGATATTGTACCCCTTTCCCCTCACTCTATTATTAATTTTTTCTACCCTCTCCAGAAGTTTCCAAGATTTACAGTCAGAATCAGATTTTTTATTATAGATAGGAATCTGTTTCCTTATAATGACCCTCTACCCACCCTTACATAAATGTTTGTTATGAGTAAATAAATGCACATATAAGGGAAGAAACAAAGGGTGAGAAGGAAGGCAAGAAGAAAGAAAAACATGTTATTTCCATATTGTCTGGGTATTTGGTTCACTGGTGGCTGTTCTTCCCACATGGTCTGCTGGTAAAGAATTTGGTTCATCACCCCAGGCTATGACCTCATGAGAAAACAGTACTACAATACTTAGTGTACAAAAAATCAATGTAATGGGGCATTCTCCTAGAAAATACCACACTCTAGACTCCAGAGGTGCTAGATAAAATCCATTGCTAGAAAATACTATACAAACCAAAAGTATAAACACCAGCATTGCTTATGTTGGTCAGGAAAAAAGATTCCACATATTGACATATCATGTTCCAGTAATATGTCTGGCTAACTCTCAATATATATCCTTTTCCTGAAAGCCTAAAATATTAAAAAGCTAAAAATGCTGATATATAGATATACAATACCATGTATACCATATTAGCAGTAGAGGAGTTTGACAGAATGACATATGTAATTGAATAGAATATTTGTAAATAGGAAGATACACTAAAAAATTATCCAAAATGTAACAGAGGGCAAAAAAGAAATAGAAAAAGTGAAAGAGAAAGCTAAGCGACATCAAGCATAGAGGAGAAAGATCTGCTATATGTCAGACTTGAGTTCCCGAGAGAAAAGAGAGATCAAATGGACTAGAATAATATTTAAACAGATAAAGACAGAGAATTTTCCAGAACTGATGATAAATACTGTATCAGAATCCAGTCAGCAGACAGAAACCACCTTAAACTTGAGTCAGAAATTATTAATACAAAATTTAGCATAAAGAATTGACTAAGTAAAAAGTGGTTAACAGCTAAGAGAGTAAAGGTGGACTCTGGGGTGTAACAGAGGTGGCAAATGCAGAAAATCACCAGGCTGACAGAACAAGGAAACCAGAGGAAACTTAGAAACTTAGAGGACAAGTCCACAGAACCAAGCATCAAAAAGCTCTGATGAGAAAGCACAGCTGCTGCAGGAATGCTGGACACCTGAGGAACCCAAGGAACGCCACTGCAGAGATGAGCCATGCATTCAGCCAAGAGCTGCATGAAGACAACCATTGCCAAGATTGCTCACAGGATCATAAGCCCACAACCAGACTTCAGGAAAAACAAACAAACAAACAAACAAACAAACAAACAAAAAAACAGGACATGGTGTCCTTTCCTCCTCCTCAAGCCTTGCATGTCCCTCCAGAATCTCTCATTGGCAGAACCTAACATAGAGGCACTGGCAAAGGAAAGTTGTGTGTGCAAAATCCAATTTGTAAATCTGTCCAATTTGCAATTGGAGGATAGGCTAAAAGAAATTATGCAAAATGTAGCAGAGGGAGAAAGGGAAGTGGAAAAAATAAAAGAGAAAAGCTAAGAGACATAGACTAGCTTTCACACCACAGAATACAAAAGGGTGGGTTGGAGCTATGAAGCAATGTATTAAGAACCGACACAGACATCAATGCACAGAATCCAAAATAGGTAGCATTTATTGAGCACTTACGTGTGCAAGTACTGTTCTATATGTGCTTTACACATATTAACTCATTTAATCATTGTAACAGTCTAGGAAGGACTACATTTAGAAGTCCAGTGAGTCACAAGCAAAATATTTGAAAAGCAATTCCTTCCTAGACATTTTACTGATTAAAAAAACTGCAACACCAAAGACTACAAACGATGTTAAAAAACATCTAGAGAAAAAATACAAGTGATAGTTACACTAATAGCTGACTTTGCAGGACGAGGAAGCATGCTAGAAGACATGAGAATGATATTGTAAATGTGCTAAAACAAAGTAACTGTCAACTTAGAATTCTACAACCAGAAAAAGTCTTTGAAGAATTGGGACAAAATAAAGAAAGTAGCAGGCAAAACTAAAAGCTTACCACTAGTACGTCCTCTCTAAAGGAAATTCTAAATGATGAATTTCAGACAGAAGGAATGTGAACCCCAGTGGAAGGTCTGAAATGCAAGAAGGAATGAAGAATTAACTGAGAAGGCCGACATATGGGTGATTCTAATAGACATAAAAAAAATAATGCCATGTGTGGTTAAAAATAAGTACGATGGAATTAAAGTGGCTGAGCCCTAGTTTTCCACATTAATCCACCCTGCATCAGCTTGCTTGCTTTCTCTGCCTCACTTCCCCATTTCCTCACTGGCGCTTAGTGGGATCCAAAATAAAATACTTACACTCCAATTTTAGACACCACAAAATAATATAATCAAAGTGTATTAACTTCCAAATTAGTAGAGCAGGAGAACTAGAATGACAAAATACCGTCCATTCGAAGGAAAGCAAGAATGGAGAGAAAAAGAAACAGCTCTTGAAGGACAAATACAAAGTATAAAATAAGAAGATATTTGGTGGAGGATTAAAAACAGACATAAGCCTCAGTTAAAATATGTATTACATGAACAGCAGGATTAACCAACTTGATTTAATGGACATATACAATATACTGCACCCAAACACCCACTGCCATGATTTGCATGTTTGTTCCCCATCAAATTCATATGTTAAAATCCTAATGCTCAACATGGTAGTATTAGGAGGTGGGGTCTTTTGGGAGGCGGTAGATCATGAAGGTAGAGCCCTCATGAATGGGATCAGTGCCCTTATGAAATAGGCCCAAGAGAGCTCATTCACCCTTTCGCCACATGAGGACACAGTGAGAACGTGCTATCTATGAAGAAGGAAACAGGTGCCCTCACCAGACACTGAATCTGTTGGTGCCTCGATCTTGTACTTCCCCGCCTCCAGAACTATGAGAATCAAATCTCTGTTGTTTATAAGCCACCTAGTTTACGGCATTTTGTTAGAGCATCCCAAATGGCCTAAGACACACATTTGTTTCAGGAATACATAGGCCCCTAATAAATTCCTATATACTAGCCCATAAAGCAAGCCTCAACATGTTTCAAAGGGCTAAATGATATAGGACATGCTATTTGACCAATGCATTTAAGTTAAAAGTAAAAAATAAAAGATAACTAAAACACCCTTATTTGTTTGGAAATAAACACACCAACAAACAACCTACGGGTCAAAGAAGAAATCATAATGGAAATTATAAAATATTTCTAGCTGAGTAGTAATAAAAATATTACATATCAAAATTCATGGGTTGCAGCTAAGGCAGGATTTAAAGGGAATGCTAGTCCTCAAATATGCATACTAGTAAAGAAGAAAAACTGAAAGTTAATGAGCTAAGGAAGTTAAGAAAGTAGCATCAAAATAGACAAAAGTAGAAAGAAGAGAATTCTGCAGAGCAGAAAAGCTAAGAATTAATAGGGAGAATCAACAGGCCCAAAAGTTGGTTCTCTGAAAAGATGAATACAATTAACAAATTTCTAGCTAGAATGATCAAGGCAAAAAAGAGAGAAGGCTCATATACCCAGTGTCAGGAATAAAAAGGGGAACCTCATGGTAGATGCTGCAGACATTTAAAAGATAATAACAAGATATTAGGAATAACTTTATGCCTATGTATTGAAACATTAAACTTAGAAGTTTCCAAATAAATATATAACACATATAAAATCTGAATTGCCTTGTAACCATTAAAGAATTTAAATGGAAAATTATTTTCATACAAAATCTTCAGGGCAGATGGCTTTGCCAGTGAATTCTACCACATATTCAAGTAATCAGTAAATCTAATCTTACACAAACTCAGAGAACAAAAAAAAAGAAAATACCCCTCAACTAATTTTATAAATCTAGCTAACGCCTAATACCAAGGTTACTTATGAGAAGAAAAAAATTACAAGCTAAAAATCACCCATGAGCATAAGTATAAAAATCCTGAACAAGTTATTGTCTGGTCAATAAAGTAGCAAATATGTATTTGGTGCTTACTATTTTTCAGGAACTGCTTTAAGCATTTTGGACATATTAAAAAACTACAGTAGTTTTGTGAGTTAGGGGCTATTATTATGCCCATTTCAGCATATGAGAAAATCAAGGCACAAAGATGTAAAGTAACTTCCCAGGTCACGTGCTAGACAGTGGTATAGCCAACTTTCAGACCTAGGCAGTCTAACACAAGAGCCTAGTTTTCTAGCAGCTATACAATGGCCAAGGTGAGTTTTTCCCAGGAATACAAAGTGATTTAACATTCAAGATTCAATTAATACAAAACATCACATGTACATGTTAAAGTAAAAATACTTTCTGATCCATTCGACAGATGCAGAAAAAAAAAGAAAAAGCTTAAATTCTATATCCATTCACAACAAAAACAATTCTTGCCAAACTGGGAATAGAACAAGGCTTCCTTAATCAGATAAAGATTACCTACAAAAACCTCAACGAACATCACTCTTCCTGATGACCCATTTACAAGCTTTCCTTTCAAGTTGAACAGACACAAAAATGCTAACAAATACCAATTTCATTCAACATCCTGGACAGTACAGTAAGGTTAAAAAAAAGTTACAAATGTAAGTATTGAGGAGGAAAAAGAAAAACCTGTTATTATTAGCAGAAAACATGATGATATAGAGAGAGAATGAAAAATAATCTACAAGTAAATTATGACAATTAATATAAGAGTTTAGCAAAGTATCTGGATGTGAAATCAACATAAACATTAAATTCATTTCTAATCAGCAACAATGAAATTTAAAACAGACATTGTCCACAAATGGCATTGAAAAATATGAAGTACCGGCCGGGCGCGATGGCTCACACCTGTAATCCCAGCACTTTGGGAGGCCGAGATGGGTGGATCACTAGGTCAGGAGATCGAGACCATCCTGGCTAACATGGTGAAACCCCATCTCTACTAAAAATACAAAAAACTAGCCAGGCGTGGTGGCGGGCGCCTGTAGTCCCAGCTACTTGGGAGGCTGAGGCAGGAGAATGGCCTGAACCCAGGAGGCGGAGCTTGCAGTGAGCTGAGATCCGGCCACTGCACTCCAGCCTGGGCCACAGAGCAAGACTCCGTCTCAAAAAAAAAAAAAAAAAAAAGAAAAATATGAAGTACCTAAGAATAAATCCAGCAAACTATGTATAAGACATTAATGGAGAAAATAATAAAATTTTATTGAAAGACATTAAAGAAGACCTAAATAAATGGAGAAATACACCACTTCATGGATGGGGAGACTCCACATGGTAAAGATGTCATTTGTCTCCAAATTGATTTATAGACTCAGTAAAATCCCAATTAAAATCCCAATCGTTTTCGGTGAAACTTGACAAGCTGGCTCTAAAATTTACATGACAGTGCCAAGGGCCAAGAGTAGCTACTCTTAAAGAAGAAAAATAAGGTGGGAGGACTTGCTCTACCAGATATAAATACTTATTATAAAGCTGTAGTAATTAAGACAGAGTAGTATTGGTAGTAGGATTGACAAATAGACCAATGGAACAGAGTAGAGAGCCCATAAAGAGACCCGCACTTTTATGAACAGTTGATACGTGACTGAGGTGATAGCTTAGATCAGTGGGGAAAAAGATAGACTTTTCAATAAATAGTGCTAAGATAATTGGGTATCTGTAGGGAGGAATAAGGAATTAGAACCCCACCTCACATTATGCACAAAAAACAATTCAGGCAGATTAACAAACTAAATAGGAAGGGCAAAACTCTAAAGATTTAGAAGGTAATGTAGAAGAATAGAATATCTTTATGACCTTGGGGGCAGGTAAGGATTTCTTAAACCAGACACAAAAGCCATTAATCATAAATAAAAGATTTATAAATGCTAGTATATTACAATTAAGAATGTCTGTTCGACCAAAGACACTTTAAGAGTGAAAAGACACTCTACAGAGTGGGAAAAGATACTATAACCCATAAAACTGACAAGTGAGAATTTCTGAATTCTGACAACAGAATTTTCAAAGAACTTCTGTGAATCAATATGAAAATAAAACAAAAAACTTGAACAGACCCTTTCTGAGAAAGGAAATCCAAGTGACCGATGAACCTAGGAAAAGATACTTAATCTCATCAATAGAATGCAGATTAAACCACAATGAGATACAATTACACAGCCATCAAACTGGCAAAAATCACATCTGACCAGCACCAAAGGCCTTGACCAATAGATGTCCTTGTGCATTTCTAGCAGGCGTATAACTTGGTGCAGCATTATGAAAAACAGTCTGGCATTGACTGGCAGAGTTGAGTTGCTGCATACCCTGTGCCCAGCAATTACAGTCCAGGTACACACCTAGAGAAAAATCTGGCACATAAACATGAATGTTCTCAGCAGCATTGTTTGGAACAGACCCCAACTAGTAACAACCTAAAAGTCCAACAATGGTAGAATAAATTGGAGTGCACAGCAATGAAAATGAACCAATTACAGCTACAAGCATCAACATGGATGATTCTCCAAATGATGTAGGGCGAAACAAGAAAGTCCCAAGGAAGACCTCCTTTTCATTCCATCTATAAAGTCCAAAAGCCCAAAACAAACAAGAGTAAATTTTATTATTTAGTGATGCATAAATGGGTGGGAAAACTCAAGAAAAACAATGAGATCATTATATTAGATCTCAGGATAGTGGTTGCCTGTGGGTGAGCGGGGAGTTCGAAGTTGTGCTCAGGCTACAGAACACAGTGGGAAGAGGGGCTTCAAAGATCCTGCAGTGCTAACCAGTGCTCATGCATTTTATATTAACCTTTATGCTCTATGTAAATGTTCTATGGACTTTTCTGTGGATGCATCTCACAATTTAAAACCCATCCTGCATATCCAGACGCAGTTCCTCGAAACAAGCACAAATTTAGAGATCAAGTCTGCTTGATAATATTGGTCTTCCCAAGTTTCCTCTCTGAGTCAGGACCTAGTGTTTCTTTTTTCACTTAATTTTACCCAGTGGGGCTAAACCACTCAACGGTACTAAAGGATAAACAATGATCTCTGCAAAAATGGGGCAAGGATAGAGGAGAACGTTACAGAAACTGCAGCTGAAGCTTTCCCTCCAAGCTTTTCTTTTCAATGCTGGAAGAAGTCCTTCTGTGCCTCAGATGACATCAAGGCCTACTGCAGATCAGAGGGCCCCAGGATGCTTCATAGATGACACAGACTTCTGTAGGCAGTGATCTCTCTTTTGACACTCCTTGCCTTCTGCTTATCTCCAAGAAAGAAACGTACCCCTGGGTACACCACAGCAATTAGGAGCCTGCTCCCTTCGCCTCTTCCTGCTGCAGTTGTGGGTGGGTATTCACATATGTTGCAGAGAAGCAACTTCTGAGCCTCTTCCTCTTTCTCTGCTCAAACCATACCTTGTGGCAGACATGAGTCCCCAGGAAAGAATTCCAAGGCAGAGGCAAATTAAGCAACTCCTAGAGTCAGAAGCATCAGTAATTTGGGAGCCTTTCATGTGCTTGGTAATTAATAACAAATAAACAAAATTATCACCAAAACTATAACTCATCAAATTTGATGTGCTCCCACAGGGCCTGCTCTAGATTTTAGTGGATATGTACGGTGAGTCCAGGGGTGATTAATATGAGCCTTAATTGCAGGGAGGTAGGGAACCCTTTCTTGGAGTCCACAACCTGTCAGCTTCTCTCTCTTTTGTCACTCTTAAGTCGTGGCTACCTGTGGGGGTAAAAATGAGGCTGCAGACCATAAGGACGTCACTGTATGTACACAGAAGGCTGCCTTCTGCCTCGTTCTCACAGTGTGCCCTCTCATAGAGCTTTGGGTTGAAAATCCATAGCCGCAAAGACACTGATTCAGCCAGAAACTCTAGTTATCTAATTGGTTATCAACACTCAAGCATCTCAAATATTTTAACTGGCTGCTAAGTCCATTGCTCAGGTTACAGAAAGCATTGGGAAGGATGCCAAGGAGGGAGAGGAAGGGTGTAAGGTGGAAAGCTTCTCGGCTAAAGGAAGAAGAAGAGTGATGGGAGAAAAGACATGTTGGGGCAGGGCACAGTCGCTCACACCTGTAATCCCAGTACTTTTGGAGGTCGAGGTGGGCAGATCAGGAGTTCGAGACCAGCCTGGCCAACATGGTGAAACTCTGTCTCTACTAAAAATACAAAAATTAGCCAGGCATAGTGGTATGCATCTGTAATCCCAGCTACTTGGGAGGCTAAGGCAGGAGAATCACTTGAACCCAGAAGGTGGAGGTTGTAGTTAGCAGAGTCTACACCACTGCACCCCAGTCTGGGTGACAGAGCGATACACTGCTTTTAAAAAAAAAAAAGACGGCTGGGTACGGTGGCTCATGCCTGTAATCTCAGAACTTTGGGAGGCCAAGGTGGGCAGATCACGAGGTCAGGAGATCGAGACTATCCTGGCTAACATGGTGAAATCCTGTCTCTACTAAAAATACAAAAATTAGTTGGGCGTGGTGGCATGTACCTGTAGTCCCAGCTACTCAGGAGGCTGAGGCAGGAGAATCGCTTGAACCTGGGAGGCCAAGGTTGCAGTGAGCCAAGATAGCATCACTACACTCCAGCCTGGGCAAGACTGCATCTAAAAAAAAAAACAAAAAAAAAAACCACACACACATGTTGGGGTGAAGGTGGTTGAGGACTACTTGGAAAAGAAAGAGATTCCTGAGCCTCTGCCAGGACCAGTTTCCATAGTCCAGCCACACGGTGTCCAGCCCTAACCCACCCCTGCTATACAGTTTGTAAACTGCAGGCAGATGGCATCCAGGGTGAGAGGGCCTTTGGCAGAGCTGGGTCCCAGCAGCGTTGCTGCAGCAGGTGGCCAGCTTGCTGGGGATCCACATCTGCCTGGCACAGGGAGGCTAGAAATCAGAGTGGACCCTCCCCGACAACCTACTGGCAAAAGCTGAAAACCTGAGTGGCTTCTGTGCTATCTGCACTATTTGGCTTTGTTTCCTTCCCTCCTCGGCTTGATGCTCCTTTGTCGCATGCTTACTTACAAAACTTACTGGGACCTGATTTAGGGCTCTCTGCTCTGTTCCATTGATTTTTCTTTGCTTCCTACTAATTACTGTAATGGTACGATACCTACTTAGGACATCTGTCCTATCACTACTAATGCTATACAAATATCAAGATAATGGAGTTCACTCTTCTCGCTCTGTTTATTACCTATGTAAAAAGCAAATCGCTTTATGTTCAGGGTAAAAGATGTTAGGACTAAGATTGGATCTTGTAATTATCTTCTTCCTTTATTGTTTCGTTTAGTTTAGTTTTTGAAAAAGCATGAGGTCAGGTGGTTAAAAGAAAATGCTTATTAAATTGAAAAAAAGAGCAGCAAAGGCAGAATATAAGCTTTTTAAAAAATTGAGGATAGATGTAATAACCGCATGGAAATAAGATTCTGTAAAGAAAACTAAGCCTCAGAAGTAAAACAGCTGTGATTGTCAGTCTTCAATCTCTTGTCAAGATGCTTTCGCAATGAACTGAGAATCTGTACAGTGGAAGGAAATTCACTCATATGATTATATTTTCTTCCTCCCCTTTTATTTTCCACTCTCATTTCCCTTTCATAGACACCCATCCCAAGGAGCTTGACGTCTATTCTTTATGTGCATTTTGGTAAAATGTGTGCTGCTGTTGCGTATGCATGTATTTTTATTTGCATCATTTTCCCTATGCATTAAAGTCCTATCCCATTGTGTGTGTTCATGTGACCCACTGCTTCATGCCACTGCATAGTTCTTCGTGATTTGCACCCCTCACTTATTTATCCACACCCCCAGTGGTGGATACCTAGATTGTTTCCAACTCGCCAGCACAATGATTCCAGAAACATCCTTGTCTCCTTCATATAGAGACCCATGTGAGAATTCCTATGGGGTGCATTCCCAGGAGTAGAACTGGTGAATCCTGAGGTATCCACATATTTAATTTGAGTAAGAACCACCAGATTGCCTCCAGCAAGGCTATACCAGTCTACATCCCCACCAGCAGTGCATGGGGTTTCCTGTATCACCACACCCCGTCCCATTCCTACCATCAATTTTTAGAGTGATCTGCTTTACTAATTTTTGCTAGTCTAACGAGAATAAGTGAAGTTGTATACTTTCTCTGATGAGTTTGAGCACTTCTAAACTTGCATATCAGTATCAGCGAGGTAAGTTAAGTGATGTAACAGACCTCAAACCTCAGTGGCTTAACAAAATAAATGTCTGTGTTCACATCACAGACCATGGTGGGGGGCAAGGGAAGGGTACTCCCCCAGTGGTCCTTTGGGCACTCAGACTTCTTCCATTGTGTGGTTCGAGGGCCCCAGAGCCTTCCATTGGATTCTCTGCATCCAGCCAGGAGAGGAGGGGAGAGCGCTCTCGGAGGAGACTGGAACGCAAGGGTTTTGAGGGCACAGTCTAAGTAGTGCTATACATTAATCTAGTCATATTCTTTGGGCCAGAACTCCATCACATGGCCTGAGGCAAGGGGGCTGCAAAATACAGCCTGGATGTGTGCTGAAAAAAGGACATGCAAACTGGGGAGGAGTTAGACAATCTCTGTCACAAAATGCTTGCTAGCTTTTGGAGTTTCCTCTTCTATAAATTTCCTGATCACATTCTTGCTCCTTTTTGTCTTTAGACTTTTTCCTATTGTTGATTTGCAGTAGTTCCTTGTATATTCTAGAAGATATCTGTCCCCTGTTGGTTTTATTCACTGTAAATATTTCTTCCAGTCTGTCCGCCTGATCACTTTGGCAGGAATCTAATTATCAAGCAGGAATCTAATTTTTTAAAATTGTTTTTGTATTTGTTTACAATTTGGGGGGATTTGTTTGTTGGTTTGTTTGTTGAGACAGGGTCTCACCAGGCTGGAGTCCACTGATGCAATCACAACTCATTGCAGCCTCGACCTCCCGGGCTCAAGCGATCCTCCCATCTCAGGCTCCTGAGTAGCTGGGACTTCAGGTGCATGCCACCATGCCTGGCGTTTTTAATTTTTAGTAGAGTCGAGATCTCACTACGTTGCCCAGGCTGGGGTTTACGATCTTAACCTCTGGATTCCTCTTGAGTGTACTTCGTATCAGGCACAGAAGTCTTTAGTCACTTTACCTTCCTTTGTCAATTTTCTCATCAGTCTCCAGTTTGCAGAGGAGTCACTTGTTCAGGCACAGCGAAGAAGACGTTCTCCCAGAGAAAAAGGCCTGCTAGAAAGCTAATTTCCCTGCCTCTAACTCTCTTTTTCGGCATCCAATTTCCCCTAATCCTGTAGTCCCTAGCCTAGAGAAACTCGGTTCTCCAAAGCCTCTATGGAAATGGGCAAAACTGTTTAAGAAGCCCTTTCAACTGGCTGAAGAGGGAGACAAGAACCAGCTCATGGAGCGTGTGTCTATTAAAATGGTTGCAACAGTAAACAGTGCCAAACTGGAACTTTCTCGAACACACTGGAACTTCTAATCCGTCTCATGTTGTGTGTTGACTTTGATTTCTTGTTCACACCGTCTGACCCTTTCCCTGAAAAGCCCTCCCTCCCTTTGCTTGTCTAAATTATTTTATCTTTAGTACTCAGCTTGGGCATGAATTCCAGGAAGGCTTCACTGACCTCCCCCCACCACACCCCCAGGGCTAGGTTAATGGACCTCTTCTATACTCCCCAGTGCCCTGAACATCTCTCTCTCACTGAACTTGCCACATGATGCTGCAATGGCCATTTGTCCACTAGACGGTAAGCTTTTGGAAGAGCCTGAATCCCATTCATCTTTGTATTCCTCCCACTTGCATGGGCCCTAACGCATAGATTGGCCTTAATAGCCGTTGAACGGATCTAGTGAGTTAATTGTGCCCCATCTGCTGCAATTGGCCCTACTGCCCCAGCTTCCTGGGCTTTAAGGAGGTTTTCACTATAGCAGAGAGAGGCTGGAAGCATTCTCCTGCAGGGGCCAGCTGGTGTGCCTCTCCCGTGGTCTGTCATCCAGGCAGCATATGGGCTAGCCTACATCCCTAGGGGGACCCTGGGCCAGCAGGTCTGGGTTCGCTTTCCTGGGCCTCAGCTTCTGCGGTGGAGGCGGGGCAACACGTAGAATACATGGCCCGGTGGAGGTCAAGGCACTCTGCGCTGGCTGCGGCCCTCCTCTTCCCGGTTTCCCCATTCAGAGGTCAGGATCTGGGAGAACAGAACAGGCTGCAGGCAAATGAGCAGGCGGTGGACAAGCAAAGGAGGGAAGAGCCCTCCCACCTCACTGGCCCTGCAGCCCGCCAAGCTCGAGATTCGGCTGCCCTCTTGTGCCCAGAGAGTGAAAAACAAGGGAAATAACCCCAAAACAGGTCTCAGTCTGGTGACTGCAGCCATCCTGCTGTCCTTGTGCGTCCTTTTCCCAAAGGGCACATCACAGAGACACACATTCAGTAGGATGACCTGCCTCGTCCCCAAGAATGGGCCATCCACCCCAGTCACTGCCTGTACCTTCCCCTGGAGGTCTGAGTACCTAAGACCCTTCTCTGGAAAGGAAAAAGGAAGGGCTTGAAAATGTATAAGGGAATTCTCTGGGGCAGGGCGGGCAGACAGGGTGTGGAACAGGCGGGATCAGCTCCTGTCTGCCTGTAGATTCTGCTTTTGGAGGTGTTCTCTGCTCCACCTTTGGAGAGCTCTGGTCCAGTGAAAGGGTGACTGCTGGGCTCAACACCCCTGCCCCAGGGGCGCCCCGCTTTCACACCACCATCTGGCCGTGTGAGCCCAGTCCAGGTCTGTCTATCCCAGGGACTTGTAACTCAGCCGTCCCTCCAGCCCTCTGCCCCAGGTTCTCTCCACAGTGCCATGCTGTGGGTTTTCTACTTTTAGGGCTTCTCCCACTCTGAAAGTCATAACCCCATCTTTATTTATTTTTTCATTGTCTGCCTTCCCTTCCCTTCCCAACTAGAATGAGAGCAGGGCCCTGTTTGGCTCATTCTCCGTGGCCTCAGAATGCAGAACGGGGCCTGACACACAGCAGACTCTCAGTACATGTTTCCTGATGGAGGTTCCCAAACACGCTCAACATCCTTCCACGGCCCCACCTTTGTCACGTGGCTTCTTCCACCTGAAACACCTTCAACACCCTAGCCCACCACCACCTTCATCTCACTGCCTGCCTGGCAACGTGCTAGTTTCTGTTAGTTCCAACTCAGCGTGGACATATTCCTCTTTGTGAAGACTCCCTTATCTCTTCCAAATTTGGCATTTCTTTCTGTGTGCTCTCACCTCCTATAAGCTGCTGCTGTTACTGTCTGCAAGCCCAGCAAGGGCAAAAATTGTTATCCTCACATTCTTAGTGCCTGGCAGATCGCAGATGATATATGAACACTTACTGGTGAACTCTGATTACCGGGGCTCCTAGAGCCATGCCTGAGCTACCTTCCTAGCATTGTCTCCTTCTGCTCTGGCATAGGGAGCCCACCCTCGAGCCAAATGAAACATCACATCATTCACCCAGCATCTTCCTAAGCTCCCTTTGGATGGGGTTAACACTCAGCTTCTGGTCCCATCTGCTGCAAGATTCTCCTGGTATCCAACTCCTGATCTGACCCCAGCACCATGCTTTCAGCAGCGTTTTTCCTCTAGCAGGAATGCCTTTCCAACCATCACCCTCCTTTAACACTCATCTTCGCTGCAGCTTCCTCCAGGAAGTCTTCCCTGGTTCCCCAGCAGGAACTAATCCCTTCCTCTTCTGTGCTTCCCATCATCCCCTTGTATTAGAATTAGCCAGTTCTGCCTTGTAGTAGAGTCCCATGCCTACTCAGTGGGGACTTAATAAAAGTACGTTGTGTGTTTTTTAATAAATTCAGTGAATTGTAAGCTCTTTACTGTCACTAGCCACGCCTTGTACATGTCAGTATCACCCTCCCTCCTGTGACGCCAATAGCAATACCTACTCACACTAGGCCCATGTGTACGTGGTGACTTGAGGATCAAAGCAGTCAATAGTCTCCCAATGTGAATGCTCATGTAACTAACACCAGGTCCTTAGAAGAACCTATCCCAGGACACACACCCTCATCCTGTGTGGCCCAGGCTGGCCCATCCTACCTTATGTAGCAAATAGGGCACCAGACAACCCAGTCCTGCCTAGGGCACTGACCCTGGAAACCCTGGGCATGTGCCTTGATCTTTGCCTTATGCCTTCCCATCCCATCACAGCTTTCCAGCTGCACACGCCTGTGTACACCTGGAGCTCCCCTTGGATGGAGTTAGCACTCAGCCTCTGGTCCCATCTGCTGCAAGCTTCTCCTCGTATCCAACTTCTGATCTGACTCCAGCACCTGGGATACGACCTCATTCATCAACCATGTGGTAGCAGCACTGGCAGATCTAGCCACCTTCCACTGCTTGAATCACCACACACATACATGCACACACAGTCACATATGCACACCTAATACACACACACACATACACACATGTATGAGGATTAGGTCCACCTCCTACCCCTACCAACAGTCACCTCTGGTACTCTCTGCCTGCTTGGAGCACTGGCCCGTTCTATCACACCAGGTGCCCAGAACAGTAGTGCCTTCTAGGGACAGTGCCACAACCTTTGTACCTGAGAACAAAGAGAGTGCTCTTGATGTAGCTGATATAGTTTGGATATTTGTCCCCTCCAAATCTCATGTTGAAATGTAATTCTCAATGTGGGAGGTGGGACCTGGTAGTAGGTGTTTGAGTCGTAGGGGCAAATCCCTCATGAATGGCTTAGTGCCATCCTCGCAGTAATGAGGGAGCTCTTTCACAAGAGAGCAGATCATTAAAAGAAGCCCGGCCCCTCCTCCTCTCTCTCTTGCTCCCTCTCTCGCCATGTGACATGCCTGCTCCTCCCTTGCCTTCTGCCATGATTGTGAGCTTCCTGAGGCCTCAACAGAAGTTGAGCAGATGTTAATGCCATGCTTGTACAGCGTGCAGAACCATGAGCGAAATAAAGCTCTTTTCTTTACAAATTTACCCAGTCTCAGGTATTCCTTTACAGCATTGCAAAATGGACTAACATAGTAGCCAATATATTTCTTCTTTTAGTCATGGGTAAAGGATAAGGTAAAAACCACCGATGTCAGCACTAACGGAGAGAAAAGAGGCAGAGTAGGCGCATGAGGCAGAATGTGGTCAAGGGCTTATGTGTTGCAACTATGTTTAGTGTGAGGACCGGCCCTGGGCAAAGGTTTTGATGCTGAGCTTAGCACTGAGCTTTAGAGTACTCCACAAATATTTGTTGAATGCCCACCTCCCATGCCCATCAACGGTTACCTCTGGTCCTCTCTGCCGGCTTGGAGCACTGTCCTGTTCTACCACAGCCTTAGTGGTGCCCTCTAGGGATAGTGCCACAATTACATCTAAGGTTCTTTCACTTATCTTGAAGTTCACCTAACACAGTATGTTATTTCTTCTCCAGGTCTCCAGATGTGGGAATTCCTGCTGTTTACCCCCCAATCCCACTCCTTCACGTGGCTTCCCATTAAATATCCTTTACATCTCACCAATGTGCTGCTACTTCCTTCAAAAAGTCTTTCCCTGAGTGCCGCCTCCCTGCCTCAGACTAGGTTAGATGGTTTGCATTGGATCAAGAAAGAAGACAGCTTCTCCAGCTCTCTTTAGCACCGCTCATTTCATGCATACAAATAAAGTCAGCCAAAACTCTTACATACCACACCACACACATAATTATTTACTAAGTGCGTTCCTATTATATCTTTGGGGTCTTACGATAACCCTGGGGACAGGTATTATTATTTCCATTTCTTTCTTTCTTTTCTTTTCTTTTCTATGTATGTATTTATTTATTTATTTATTCATTTATTTTTGAGACAGAGTCTTGCTATGTTACCCAGGCTGGAGTGCAATGGCACGATCTCGGCTCACTGCAACCTCCACCTCCCGGGTTCAAGCGATTCTCCTGCCTCAGCCTCCTGAGTAGCTGGGATAACAGCTATGAGCCCCAACGTCCAGCTAATTTTTGTATATTTTGTGGAGATGAGGTTTCGCCATGTTGACCAGGCTGGTCTTGAACTCTTGACCTCAGGTAATCCACCCGCCTCAGCCTCTCAAAGTGTTAGGATTACAGGTGTGAGCCACTGCACCTGGCAATTATTTCCATTTCAGAGATGAGGAAATTAAGGCTCTGAGATATTAATGACCCACCAAAGGTCACAGAGCAAGTAAGCCAGAGCCGAAGAGGAAAAGCCATGTCTCCTGATGCAGAAACTTGTGTTCATCTCATTTCATGGGGTGGGGCTGCAGTATTCGCAGGGGTGAGGATGGAGGTGCTGAATGGGCTCAGAAGTTGTGTGGTGATAAATTGCCTAAACTAGGAGATCATGGGGGGCTCTCCCCTCTTCTCTCTATGCAACCCTGCAGAGCCCTTGAAACAAGAAGCAGCACAGCTTTATTTCCTCTGGTCCACTTCTTTCTCCCCTTCCCTGGGCCATAAGTGGAGCATATTATAAACCTCTCTGTTTGAGATCAACATTCCTGTTTACCTGGCAATCATGTATAAGACTCTAAAAGCACTTGCTGGTAAGGGTTCTAAATAAAACGGACTAATTGGAGAGGAAAGCAAATGAGGTAGCAGGATGGTGGCTGGAAATCCTGCCCCTATGCACTCCCAGCTCCTACCAAGTCCGCTGCATCAGTGCCTTTGCCGGGCCGCAGAGAACATCCCCGGGTCATCTGAGCAGTCGTGGAAGTGGCTCTCACCTGCCTGCTGAGCCTTCTCCAACTTCTCAAAATCCAAGCCTGTCTTCTGCAGGGGCTTCTGCAGAAATTCCTCTCCAGGGGCAGGGTGGAGAACCTCCTGTCCCACGCCATGTGGAAGCCGGTCTCAAAGCCTCTGCTTGTTGCATACGGCCCCTGGGTTGAAGCAGGGTCCCAAGCTGGCACAAGCTATCTTGGCAGGTACCCAGGGTGGGTGGGGGGAGCAGCCTGAAACCACAGGGAGAAAATGAGGCAGTCGGCCAGGGGCAGGACTGCAGGTTTCAGAGGCCATTCTTTCCAAATGTCACATGTAAGCACACTTGAGTAGCTTTCCTTAACCACTCCTCCTTTTCAGCCCACTTCTCTCTAGAAAGAAGGAAATGGAAAGAGTGGCCAGCTGGGTCATGCTTACCTCATGGGACATACAGATCACTCCTGGTCATTCTCTGTGTCTCATACACATACTTGCAGGATAACAGTATATTCTAACCCTAATCCTAACTATAACCCTAACCCTAACCCTAACCTATACACAACTCACAGGATACCAGAATATTCTAACCCTAACCCTAACCCTAACCCTAACCCTAACCATAACCCATACACACTCTCGCAAGATATCAGAATATTCTAACCCAAAACCTAACCATAACCCTAACCGCAACCCATACACACACTCACAGAATCTCAGAATATCAGAATCAGGTCACTCCTTTTACAGATGAAGACACCGAGTCCTGGAGACATAGTTGTGACATCAGCTATTGGCACAGGCAAGCCTAGGGCCTGCCAACCCTGCAGTCAGTGCTCTTTCCACTTGCCGCCTCTCTCTCTGCAATGTGCTTCTGACAATCAGCCCATTCTTCTTTCTCTGCCTGGTCCATGCCTTAAAACAAGTCAGGCAAGTGCAAAGGGGAATGGAAAGTCTGCCTGGCACCAGCAGAGCAAAACTATTCGTACAAAGTGAGCTTGGTAGACGTTGTTGAAGATGTCCAGTACCTCCATCATCTTTCCCTCCCAGTGTCCCCTGGCCACACACTCCACTCAGTTGTCACACACATTCTCTTCTTAAATACCTGTTACAGGATGTGAGGCTCATTCATACTGAGGTATAAATAAGGACGAGCACTTAAAGGGTTACTCTTTACAGCTCTTCAATAGTATATTACAAATGTCACTGTCTTAAGCAAAAGGAAGAAGGACTTAATGAACAACTTCAACCTTCTTACTTAACTGGGGTATGGGGTATTTTGGGAGTGAAGATGCTATGGCGGACTTTCCTGGAGCCCCGAAATTACACAAGCTAAGTAAATTCTATTCTGCCTCAAAGTTAGATTGGTCTTAATTCCATTCGCAACTCCAATCCCAGTGATGGCCTTCTCTGTGTTGCCCTGTTCCCAGCAGTGAAAGGTCACCTCAGGAGACCCACAGAAACGTTCCACAGGTTTGGGGTCAAAAGTCTGGAGGCTGTAATTGGAACAACAGGAACACTGACCAGTCAGAACGGTTGCCTGCCATCAAAAGCCAGCAGACTGTCATCCTGCCTGTTATGCATATGCCTGGGCTCAGATCCTGGCATCTGGGACAGTTTTCTTCTGGCTCCAGGCTTGTCTCTAGCCATCTCTTTCGGTTCCCTCCTTTGGGCTTTATAGAACTGGCTCTTCCTTTCTTCTTCCTGCAGTTCCACTGACGTTCTTCTTTCTTAGTCTCCATCTTTCTTGCCATTTCTACATGAGCCCCACAGAAAATTCTTGATTCAGAGAGCCACATGAAACTCTGGCATCCTCAAGGTGCAAAAACAAACACCAAACTCCTTGTCTAATCCCTTCAAGCTCACATACATATTTTACCACTGGAGACCAGTCAAATGACTGCAGCCTGTTCAGCTCGAGGCCATTCTTGTCCGTGTAGTTGTAGTTGGAAGCAATGGTCTCCTAGACAGACTCCCAGGCAGAGACGAGCTGATAATGGCGGCCTCAGGGCCAATGCCAATTAGTCATTTTCCTATCAGCCCATCTATTTTAGAACAAGAATATTTCTAAATCATCAGTACTGAAGCATGGCTCTGAGGTCCACCCAAAAGGTTCTACTTTCTTTAAACTTATTAGAGAGACATGCTTGTTTGGGGTGAAGAGAGTCAACCACTTGGGAATGCAAACTCTAAGATTTGGAATTTAATCTGCACTAACAGCCTTAGGCACCAATGAGCACAGTCCCCAGCACTGAGCAGGGATGCTTTGGGTAGGAGGGGAGTGTTAGGAGCAGGAAGGCACTGAGGGGTGGGGCAGCAATGAGTAGAGAACCAGCTTTGTCACTTCAACTGCCAATCAACCACTGTAAATTAACTGTTCAGAGATACCTGGTCACATTCATGAGGACACTTGCTTTCCTATTCCAAGTGTTCTTCACTGAAGTGCTGTATGGCCCCAGGGAGACCATCTGTAACATGGTCTCAAATTTTTTTTTTTTTTTTTTTTTTTTTTGAGATGAAGTTTCACTCCGTTGCCCAGGCTGGAGTGCAATAGAGCGATCTCAGCTCACTGCAACCTCCAACTCCTGAGCTCAAGTGATTCTCCTGCTTCAGCCTCCTGAGTAGCTGGGATTACAGGCACATGCCACCATACGTGGCTAATTTTTGTATTTTTAGTAGAGACGGGGTTTCACCATGTTGGCCAGGCTGGACTCACACTCCCGACCTCAGGTAATCCACCCACCCCAGCCTCCCAAAGTGCTGGGATTACAGGCGTGAGCCACCGCGCCCAGCCTTAAACATTTATTAAGTGTCAACTGTGTTCTAAGAATCTCGCTTGGCAGCATGGGTACTAAAATGAGAATATAGGGTCTACACACAGAACCCTTGGTCTCTTATTCCTATCTTGCCTTCTCTCTAGCTAGGGAGAGACTGGGTTGACACAAAATATCAATATCATTTGGATTCTGGCAAGGGGTTTCCAAAATGAACAAGGCAGTGAAGAGAGAAAACGAGCTGAACCTGTTATAATTCCTCCTCTCGCCCAGCCTCTAACCTCTTGTTCAGCAAGAAGCACCTCTTGCCATCTGCCTAAGCTGGAAGCTTTCACCCTCTTATCCCTGAGTTGTAACTGGTCTTTAAATGTCTTCAGATGGCAGAGCACCTGGAAGTCTTGGCCCTTTTTGTAGAATGACAGGAAATAGTCATCTCTTTAATTCTAATACACGAATTATGAACAATTTTGCCAGCAGGAAACATACCACACTACAGTAGTCAGGTCCATAGGCAATATAAAATCAGAGGCACATACATGCAGATCCAGGAAATACAGAAACACAGGCTATTGAACTTAGCATGCTTATTCACTCCTGGGTTCTGCTGCTACTCTTCATTTGCTCCCCGCTCATTTGTTTTATCCGTAGGGTACAGTGGCAGATAGGCTGAGGCAGGCATCAGAGGTTTAAGAAAAGTTTATGGCAGAAAAATTTTAAGTGGGAAAAGTCTACCTAGTGGGTTATGTTATTTTTTCTCCTGTTAATCATGAAAAGATACCCATTGTTTGATTTCAATGGTCTAACCTGGCTAGTACCATTGTTTCCCTAGGGGCAAATCTGGAAGCCATCCACAATGATGTTTTCATGAGCCACAGTGGTGACGGGGCAGAGCAGTCAAGGCCACCCTGCAGGTGGAGAGAGGCTTCCTGCTTTCCGATGCCTTCGCAGCTTCACTCAGGACCATCAAAGATACAGCTCTTAGACTTTATGGGGGCAGGAAATCTAGACCTCGGAAACGTCAGAGACTTTGAAGGTCTCCCACCATGGACCATGTATCAAGTGGAACTAAAATTTTCCCATAGGGCAGTTTCACACACTCTGAAGGTCCAAAGTGTCTGTCAGTTACCTGGTGGCTCTCACCAACCCTGCCCCAGGGTTGAAGTAGATCTGCACCCGATGTAAAGTTTTCACAGCTACCCTGAGCACCCACAGACCTCCCACAAGGTTGAAGGAGATCAGCATCTGACTTAATCATGTCATCATAGTCCTTCTGCAGGAAATGGAAGAATCCATTTCCCAAAAGATGCTGGCTGGATTTGAAGTAGTCCAGGTGGGCTGTGGGCTCACAATCTACCCGAAAGATGTCAGGTGCTGTGGGTCCCCGAAGAGTCATGGAGGGCAGGGATTTTGTCCAGGAAGGAGCAAACCATCTGATTCCCTGGGACCTTCTTGACTGAGTTCAGACTCAATAACCATCCCCCCAACCCCAGCTCCACCTCTAGACATTTAGGTGAAGAATTGAACAGCTGACGAAGGAAGTTTCCCGAAACTTCCTCTCCCAGGTATTCACCTCTGTCACAACCACCTCTCCCTCCTTCCAGTTCTTTCTCTGCACAGATGTCCCCCTCAACCAGCCCCCAGGCTTTTCAGCAGCTTACGGTTTCCCATCTCTTCTGCTCCACTGTACTGCACTCTCTTCTACAGTGGGTTTTTAAGTAGCATACATAATTAATTTTTAAACAAAATCTCATGTGAACCACCAGAAGCTGTGAGATACTAGGATGAAGATGTCTTCATTGGGTTTTAGTCTTTAGTGTTTTCAGCTCCCGAACACAACACCCTGGTTTTTGTGCCAGACCACTGAGTGGATGCTGATAATTCGTAAACTAGGGAACACAGGAAGAAGAACAGGTTTAGATGAGGGTGAAGAGGATGACATGATGAGAAATGAGGAGTTTCATTTGGAGCATGCTTGGCTTAAGGTTGAAAAATTGACTCTAACCCAGATGCAGGTCAAAAACTCACAGAGAGACCTGAGTTCGAGCCATAGATGCAGTGGGATAAGTGTACAAAAAGCACCTGCTCTATAACTGCACTGAATTTCTTCTTCAAGTCCCCATTCAAATGGGTAGCAGACATTAAATCTCCATCATTTAGAGGCTCCCGTCACTGGGGTTGGGGTGGGTGGTACTTAGTGCCAGACACAAGGGCTAACATTTGTCCCTACTACTGGCCCCTACTGAGATTATATTGTATAATTTGGTCTGAGATCACAGATTTTAAAAGGTTGCAACATCCCCTTTACCCAATCTCAATATCTTTCTCCCTTTTAAAACAAACTTCCCTCTCTCTTTTATCCCCATTCTCCACTTTTATGGACTGAATTATGCCTTCCTCCCTGCCCCCTCCCAAAATTCATATGTTGAACCCCTTGGCTCCAATATGATCACTGTATTTGGAGATAGAGCCTTTACAAAGGTAATTAGGGGCCGACCATGGTGGTTCACGCCTGTAATCTCAGCACTTTGGAAGGCTGAGGCAGGTGGATCACTTGAGGTTAGGAGCTCCAGACCAGCCTGGCCAACATGGTGAAACCCTGTCACTACTGAAAAAAATACAAAAATTAGCAGGGTGTGGTGGTGCATGCTTGTAATCCCAGCTACTCGGGAGGCTGAGGCAGGAGAATTGCTTGAACCTGAGAGGCAAAGGTTGCAGTGAGCCAAGATCATGCCACTGTACTCCAGCCTTGGCAACAAAGCAAGACAAGAAAAAAAATAAAAGAACTAAATAAAAAGGTAATAGGGTTATATGAGGTCATAGAATAGGGCCCTAATCCAGTAGGATTGCTATCCTTATCAGAAGAGGGAAACACACACAGAGAAAAGGCCACAGGAGGACACAGTGAGAAGGAGGCCATCTGCAAGCCAAGGAGAGAGACCTCACTAGAAACTAACCCTACTGCCACCTTGATCTTGGACTTCCAGCCTCCCGAACAGTGAGAAAATAAATTTCTGCTGTTGAAGCCACCCAGTCTGTGGTCTTTTGTTATGGTAACACTAGCAAACTCATACACTCACCTGGGAGTAAGGGAAATCACTCTCCCTCTGCTTACGATACTCAGGGCTGTGAAACAACCATCAAAGCATTGCTTCTGCTTCAGCACCACGTTGAGAATAGAGATGAGTCTGGGGTCTTGACACTTTCTAGGCTATGCCCAGGGAAAGTGCACAGGTTTCCTCTGTTCACATGTTCCTAAGTAAATGAGAATATAGAAGATATTAAAATGTAATTAATAATTCAAATCTAGTTAATTCACATATTGAATATTCTAATCTAAAAATAGAAAATATACCTTCTTTTCAAGGTACCCATGGAATATTCACAAAAACTGACTATATAAAAATCCACAAAGAAATTGTTTAAATTCTCAAAAGGTAGAAATAATACAAAATATTCTCTGATCAAATTGCAACAAAATAAATATTCAGTACAAAAACAAAAAGACTCTACCACCCAGAAATTTTAAATTTTTTTCTTAAACATTTTTGGACCAAAGAAGAAACCAAAAAAATTGAAAACTATCTAGAATTTTTTAAACTCTACACATAAGAATCTATAGGACACAAAGGATAGGAAAATCTATGACTTTAATTACTTATATTAATAACAGAAGATAATTAATACGTGAATTAAGCATCTAAATCAAGAAGTTAAAAAAAAGAATAACAAGTACATTTAAATAACATGCAATGACAAAATTAATAAAAATAAAAGCTAACACTAGTAAATGAATAAAGTAATGAGTACAGAAGCCAGATTGTAGTGCTGGAGGTGAGAGGGTGCTGAGGAAGTGCAGGCAGAAAATGCAAACGACACCTCTGAAAGCTTGGCTGTGAAAGGGAAGAAAGACAGGGCAGTAGCTAAAAGTGGATGAGCCTCTGATAGAGAAACACTAAATACTTTGACAGTGGAGGAAAGGCAAGGACAGATGCCAATACAAGTCAAATTTATAAGGGATAAGTAGAAAACTGAGAGTTCACAGCTGTAAATGGTGTTTTTCCTGAAAATAATGAATAGGGAGGTGCAGGTGTTTGAGATTCGGACAAAAACCCTACGGAAAACAGAAGGCAAAAACTAGGGAAATACAGAATTGTTAGGGATTGTTGAGGGCCCAGATAACCTGACAGGAATTCAATCTGCCCAGAAATTGGATTTTCTGCAGTGTGCTGAGACGTCTTGGTGCAGAAGAGAAGACATTGGATTGAGGTAAGGTTGAGATTTTTCTGGCAAGGAGAACAGAAGTTAAACGGGCAAGAAAGAAGAGAAAGCCTTCACTGCATTTATCCAAAATACATTCATTAAGCAGATATTATGTAAGATAATAGGTTGATGTATAATAGCACAGAGTCTGGAGCTAAACTGCCTAGATTCAAAATCTGGCTCTAACACTTACAGAAATGTGTCCATGGATTAGTTGTTTAGTCTCATTTTGCCCCAACATTTTTTTAAATGTGTGAAAACACAAGGATACTAATCTACCTCTTAGAGTTGGTGAAAGGATTAAATGAACGAATTCAAATTTAAAAATCAGAATAGAAATTTTTCTTCTGACCATGACAGAATAACAGTTATTGGAATTGCCTTTCACCATAAACAACTACAAAACTGGACAAAACCGGACAAAACCTATGACACAGCTGCTTTCAGATTCCCAGGTAGAGCACGCCCACAAATTCTGATTCAGGAGGTCTAAGGCAGGGAACCAGCTGTTTCAGTATATTTTTAAACGGTCATAAGCTTGGTTGCATGGCTGGTTTGGGAACCATAGTAAGTCCCATGTATGGAGGCTGACCCTCTCCTAACAAGCTCCAGAGGATGCAAGATAAAGAGGGAACTTTGTGAACAAGTGGGAGGACTGTACCGATGTTCTGCCTCGCTGGGAGAGGCTGGAAAAGTGACTAAAACAAGAGGTACAATTAGCTCATCTGTGAGGTTTCCTTCAGCTGTCACACGAGGGACCCTGTAAGAGGAAACAAGGCCACTGTTGATCTTGTAGCTCCCAAGTGTCTCAGAAAGGTCAGCGATGTCACCAGTCCACTGGCCTAAAGCTGGGTTAACCAGATGACTCTGCTCCATAAGGTCTCTTCAGATCATTTCCTCCTTTCACTCCTGCTACCCAGCCCCATTTCAGGCCCTCATCATCTCATAACTGAATAGTTAACAATAATCACCCCTTTCTACAACAAGTTAACAGCATGGAGAAAACAAAACTTAAGAGGAATAACGAATTGATGCAGTGTGTGGGTATGATTTTGCTCCTAATTCAAATAAATCAACTTTAAAAAGTTATTTCTGAAGCCATCAGGAACATCTGAATACAGACTGAGTGAGGATACTGAGGAATCATTCCTAATTTCAGAAAGATATAAATGGCACTGAGGTTAAATGAGAAAAATTCATTTTGAAAAATGCATGAATTGGAGTATGTCGTGATGAAACAACATGATGTCTGGGATTTTCTTTAAAATATTTCAACAGAAACGAAAGAAAAAAGAAACGAAAGACAGAAAAGGAACAAAAGACAGAAGAATAGATGAAGCAAGTGTGGCAAAGTCTGGACGATGTTGAATCTGGGTGATGGGTATTATGTGGGGTTCATCATATTATTCTATTTTTATGTATATTTGAAATATACATAATTCATTAAAAATATGAAAATATTGTTAACAGAGAAATAAAACAGTGTCTGGCATCCAATGACTATTATGTAGGTATTGGGATTCGTAGTCATAACAATTGTGTGGCGAGCACAGTTCCTAATGCCAAGGATATGGTGGCAGACAAGGCCCTGGCTCTCACAGGGTCCACATACCGGGGACTAGGACATGATGTGACAAGTAAACGAACAAAGAAGATCATATCAAACAGTGTAAATGCTAGGAAAAACAAGCTTTATTTTTATTTATTTGTTTGTTTATTTATTTATTTATTTATTTATTCGAGATGGAGTCTCGCTCTCTCGCCCAGGCTGCAGTGGCATGATCTTGCTGAACTGCAACTTCTGCCACCTGGGTTCAAGTGATTCTCCTGCCCCAGCCTCCTGAGTAGCTGGGATTACAGGTGTGCACCACCATGCCCCACTCATTTGTGTATTTTTAGTAGAGATGGGGTTTCATCGTGTTGGCCATGTTGGTCTTGAACTCCTGACCTCATTTGATTTGCCTGCCTTGTCCTCCGAAAGTGCTGGGATTACAGGTGTGAGCCACTGTGCCCAGCTGAAAACAAACTTTAGATGGGATGGTGTCTCAGTCTATTTCTGATGTTATAATTAATGCCATTTTTCAAAGAATAAAAGTTTATTCAGCTCATGGTTTTGGAGGCTAGGAAGTCCAAGGGCATGGCACCAGCGTCTGGTGTGGGCCTTTATGCTGTGTCATCACATGGTAAAAGAATTGCATGGCAAGACAGAGCAAGCAAGCCAGAGAGAGCTTGTTTTTCTAACAAAGCCACTATCAAGGTAAGAAACCTACTCCCATGATAATATCAATCCATTCATGAAGGCAGAAGAATTAAGCTTCCAAGACATAAACTTCTGGGGGACACATTCAAACCATAGCAGATGGTCAGGTAAGACCCCTCTGAGAGGCAATATTTGAGCTGAGACCCAAATTATATGTGAAGGAGGCAGCCATGCAAAGATATGGGGTGGGATTGGGGGTGGGGGTAGGCAAGGGGCTCTTGGCAGTGGGAACAGCACATGCAAAGGCCTGCTCTGTTCTGGAAGCAAATGAATCAGAGTGAGGCTGGGTGTAGAGGAGGGAAAAGAGTGGAAGAAGATGGTCAGAAGAAGATAGACAGTGGCAAGTTTATTTAGAGCCTTTGCTGGCAGCAAGAAGAGAAAGATGGCTAGTTAGAAAGAGCCCTGTGATAGGCATGAATAAAACATTTAGGAAAACTCTTGTCTGCAACAACTTAAAAGGTAAACTAAGTCAAGTATATACTAAGTCTATAGTTCTAAGGGAAATAGCAAGGTGGGGTGGGGGACGTAATATTAATATGTGTTGATTGCTCCTCAGTGTTTGTAGCAAGATATTACCATGAAGAGATGTGTTCAGGTAATAACTGGCAATTTCCCAAGAAGAAATGAATGTAAGTAGGAGGAAATGAATGTAAGTAGGAGGAAATTTAGGTTTTCTTGGATATAGGAAACCTAACTGCTTCTGGACGCTAAATTACAGGAATTAAACTGGAAAAGTCTTCAAGCACTAAAGGCTCACTATTAAAAATTATCTTACAAAGAGACTACTGTGATAAACATCAGATTAAAGGTGTTGCTTTTCCCACCCAAGCTGACTTTCAGATGACCCCAAAGTAGCCACCAGGAAGTTGACAAGGAGACTTGGAGGTGCAGAAGAAAAAATAATAATAATAACACATTAGACAACTAAGTCGAGGAAAGAACTTTAATCGTGGTTAATGGATTACTGGCATAAGAAATCGATTGGAAGCAAACACAGCCAAAGGCTATTTTTGGAGAAACTGAATTGCCAAAAGTCCATGAACCTTGCCTGATAATGTCTTTGACTCTCAAAGCTTAAAACCACACTCAGTCTCCCAAACTTGCACAAGCAGGAATTGGGCTGGTCCTGAAAGCCACGCTGTCCCAAGGCAGACTCAATCCCAAGACTCACTTCAAACGTGGCCAGGGAACAGTTAAGGAATAATCTCCCAGAGGTACATCCTAAAAGTAACAGAAATAGATGAGACATCAGGGTGGGGGAGAATGTAACTAGATAAGGGAAGAGCGTCAAGGAACCTTTCAGAGATTGTCTACTATCCAGAGCTCCAGCAGATGATGGGGTGAGCCAATGAGACTGAGAAGCAGCAGCCAGCGAGGGAGGGGAAACCAGAAGTGTTTCCAAAAGGAGCAAGTCAGTTATGTAGAAAGCTGTTGGGAGATCAAGGAAGATAAAGCCAGCTGTGATATTGTGAAATATATATTTGGTCTTCGTCCCTGTCTCTTGGCGTACAACTCCTAAAATCCTTGAAAGCTTCAAAGTGATTTTATGCTGAAAGTGCCTTTTCATATGTGAATGAGTTTACTGGGGGTTGGCAGCCCATAAGCAGCTTCAGGATGGGGGCTGGTTGCTGAAAAGACCAAGGCAGGATTAGAGGGTTGGCACTTTCACCCCCACCCCACAACATCCAGGAAGGGGAGAGGAGCCGAAGGTTGAGTTGATCTCCAATGGCCAGTAACTTAATCAATCATGCCTACAAAATGAAGCTTCCATAAGAACCCAAAAGGACAGGGTTCAGAGAGCTTCCAGACAGCTGCATCCCTGGAAGTTCCTGGAGAGTGGCACACCCAGGGAGGGCATGGAAGTGCCAAGCCCCTTCCCGTACCTCGCCCTACATACCTCTTCAACTGTATCCTTTGTAATATCCTTTACAGTAAATAGGTAAATGTGGATGTTTCCCTGAGTTCAGTGAACCACTCTAGCATATTAATCAAACCCAATGAGGAGGTTGTGGGAACCCTGATATATAGCCGGTCATCAGAAGCACGGGTCGAACAACCTGGAGCTTGCGATTGGCATTGGACGTGGAAAGCACTTTTGTGGGACTGAACCCTTAACCTGTGGGATCTGATGCTATCTCCAGGTAGGTAGTGTTGGAACTGAATTGACTTAGAGGGCACCCAGCTGGTGTCAGCTGCTGCAGAAGTGCTTGCTTGGTGTGTGGGGAGAAGCCCCCTACATTAGGTGTCAGAAGCTGTGTGTGACTATGTTGTGAGAGGGTAGCAGGAAGAAACTGTATGTTAATCCTATATTTTCAGACCAGCAAAGAAGCCATTGCATTTTGCATGGTGGAACCACTAATGAACTTGAAAAGACAATTTTAAAGGAATAACAGAGATAAAACCCCAACTGGAAATTGTTGTAAGAAAAAGGAAGGAAGACAAGGTCTGCAGACAGCTCTCTAGAATTTTGCTCTTCCAAGGAAGAGAGCAATATAGGTGGAAGCTAAAGGGGGATGTGTGCTCAAGGAAAGGTTTGCTAAAATGGGAGGTGTTCTATGCTGATGTGAATAATCAGGAGGAGAGGGGGAAACAGATATAGCAAAGAGAAGACAAGCACAGGAGCAAAGAGCTTGGAAAGACTGAGAGGATATGATCCAGAGCGCAAGAGGAGTAGCTGACTTTAAGAGGAGGACAGACACATAGTCCATTAGAAACAGGAAGCCCACGTCACTCCGGGTCTCATTTTATCAGACTTGTCAGTGGCTGGCAGAGAACCAGGAAGGAAGGCATGACATGGGAGACCCACGCTGCTGCCTGTGAACCGGACGATCTAATGTTATGCTGTTCTTGGTGTAACCGAAATGGAGGTTCAGTCGCTTGCCACTTATAGAGTTCAACAAGAGGTCTGGTATAAAGACACTGATTTCATTCCAAAGTTTAGCTTAGGGGAGGACGTCCAGGCTTCTGCATTTAAGGCTAGCACTTCACTTTGGGGGCAGAAAGTCGGGGCTTTTAAAGGGGGACTTGGTATGTACGGCATACAGGGGAGGGAGTGAGTAGGTGTGGGGTGTACACGGTTTGTGCGTTATCTACCAGGTGGTTGGGCTGGTGCCATCATGGGCAGAGCTAGGTTACAAAGTGGCCATGATCTTGAGATACTCTTCAGGTGGGAAAGAGTTTTGTAGTGGGCACACTTCAGGTTGTAAATTCAGGTTGTAAATTGACGGCTGTCTCTCGACGCAAGCTCCTGGTAGGAGAGAGCTGGGCTCTGGAGCTGCTAAGTAAGCACACAATCAGATAAGTTTGCCCAGCAGGGAGTGTGTGGTGAAGGGAAGGTCAAGGTTATAATCATTTCTAAAGAGCTAAGTAGGAAGCAGGGAACAGGAGAAAGGAGAAAAGAGAAAAGAAAAAAATCATAATTGTAGAAAATTAACTTTTTTTCTCTTAGAAACATGGGGGTAGTCAGTTTCATTGGTGCTTGTTTTCTTTTGCCATCCTTGAGACTTCAGAGAAATCTAATTTAAACATCCCAGGCTGGTCTCAGCTGTGCCAGAGAATTCAGGAAAAGAATTCAGCTGGTCTCAGCTGTGGAGAATTCAGGAAAAGGTCAAGTACCCATGCTTGGGATGGCGGTGAAGGAGGAATGGTAATCGGCAGATTTCCGAGAGTAAGGTGAGTATCCCTCAAGCTGAGCTGGTGGGGGCCAGTGTCCCCATCTCCCCCGCCATTTGTGACCCCTTCTTCCCAAATGGGGAGTTACTAGGGAAGATCTTTCCCTTACCTCGTCCATCAGAGGAGCCGTCATGATGCACTTCCTCTTTCTCTCCAGCTCGTGTCACTAGAAGCTCACTCTATGCTGAAGACCACACTGATCGGCGTGGAGGGGAACACAAAGTGAAATCTGCTGCTTTAAAAAGCGCTGACAGGTGATAGGAAGCCAGGGGATGTGTTTCTCTGAGGATCTTGGTAGTTGGCTCTATAGTACAGTCCTAGAATCCTAGAAGTTTCGGGTTGGAGGGGTTTTCCTTTTTTTTTTTGAGACTGAGTCTGGCTCTGTCGCCCAGGCTGGAGTGCGGTGGCCGGATCTCAGCTCACTGCAAGCTCTGCCTCCCGGGTTCACGCCATTCTCCTGCCTCAGCCTCCCGAGTAGCTGGGACCACAGGCGCCCGCCACTTCGCCCGGCTAGTTTTTTGTATTTTTTAGTAGAGACGGGGTTTCACCGTGTTAGCCAGGATGGTCTCGATCTCCTGACCTCGTGATCCGCCCGTCTCGGCCTCCCAAAGTGCTGGGATTACAGGCTTGAGCCACCGCGCCCGGCCTTTGGAGGGGTTTTCCAAACCATTTAGTTGCATCCATTTGAGATGGCTGGAGGCGCCCAGGGGCAAGGAGAGTGACAAGATGGCCTGTCCTAAGATCGCTTCCAGTCAAATCATCTGTGGACCCAGAGTCCAGAGGTTGGCTGGTCAACCAGTTCTTAGAGCCGGAAGTGGGGTGTGGAGGGTTTAGGACAGGCGCCAGGCTCACTCACTGCAGTAAAAGGGCAGTTCGACAGAAAACCAAACACTGCATGTTCTCACTTATAAGTGGGAGCTGAACAATGAGAACACATGGACCCGTGGAGGGGAACAACACACACTAGGGCCTGTGTTGGTTAGGGGGTGAAAGGGAGAGCATCAGGAAGAATAGCTAACGAATGCTGGGCTTAATAACTAGGTGATGGGATGATCTGTACAGCAAACCACCACGGCACATGTTTGCCTGTGTAACAAACCTGCACATCCTGCACGTGTAGCCTTGAACTTAAAAGCTGAAGACAAAAAAATAAAATAAAAAAAATTGAAAAGGGCAGTTGGATTTAAAGGCAGGAGCTGACTTCAGCGACCCTCCATTATGGGTTTTTAGGCTCTTGGAAGGTTCAGGACCTCAGGAAGTAAGAGTTTGTCCCATTGCACTGCAGCCTCTTACGGTCACGTCCCAGGGTCTCAGTGACCCAGCCCTAGGGGCACTCTGGGCTCCTTCTGCAAACCCTTCGAGAACTGCTTGCTCCTTTCCCAGTCACAAAGCTTTCGAGGAGCTGAATTCCAGCTGAGTTTGATCTTACCTCAATACAAGAGGAGGCCTCGCCTATCCCTGGGGCTGGGGCTGACTGACAACAGCTTCCCATTCAGTTTTTTAGGGATGGGAGGAGTTGGCTTTGATATGGCCAGCTGGTGGACGGGAGAAGAACAGTCCAGAAAGAAATATTGAGTCAGGAGGCCTTCTGGAAAGGCCCAGCTGAACACCGCCCCCCACCTCCAAGTAGTTTAAAGCATTTCTTCTCTGGCACAAATCTGGACCACATTCCCTCCTTACTCAGCCCTACCCTGACCTGGGATAGCAGGGGACCCAAAGGAACCAAGGCAGCTTTGTTTGTTTGTTTGTTTGTTTGTTTGTTTTGAGACGGAGTTTCGCTCTTGTTGCCTAGGCTGGAATGCAATGGCGCCATCTCGGCTCACCGCAACCTCTGCCTCCCGGGTTCAAGGATTGTCCTGCCGCAGCCTCCGGAGTAGCAGGGATTACAGGCGTGCACCACCACGGCCGACTAATTCATTTTATTTTTGTTTAGTAGAGATGGGGTTTCTCCATGTTGGTTAGGCTGGTCTCAAACTCCCGACTTCAGGTGATCCACCCGCCTCGGCCTCCCAAAGTGCTGGATTAAAGGTGTGAGCCATCGCGCCCGGCGGAAATAAAAGGCAGGGGGTTTTTTTGTTTTGTTTTTTTGAGACCGAGTCTCGCTCTGTCGCCCACTCTGGAGTGCAGTGGCGCCATCTCGGCTCACTGCAAGCTCCGCCTCCCGGGTTCACACCATTCTCCTGCCTCAGCCTCCGGAGTATCTGGGACTACAGGCGCCCGCCAGCACACCTGGCTAATTTTTTTTTTTTTTTTTTTTTTTTTTTTTTTTTTTGGTATTTTCAGCAGAGACGGGGTTTCACTGTGTTAGCCAGGACTGTCTCGATCTTCTGACCTCGTGATCCGCCCGCCTCGACCTCCCAAAGCGCTGGGATTACAGGCGTGAGCCACCGCGCCCGGCCCCAAGGCAGCTTTTGAAGGGATATGCAACCCCAGTTGCTTTCTGGGCGGCCTTAGCAGCAGAAGCACCTGCAGTCAGCGCCCACTAGGTGGAGACAGAGTCTCCGAGATGCCGGCAGCAGCCTCACTCGCTCCAGAACGCCAGGCTCCTGGGTCCCGGTTCCGAGGGCTCCTGTTCTAGAAATAAATGTCCGGGACCCCAGCTCCCCTTCCAGACCAGCCAGAGTCTGTCCCCACTGATAACTCACGTTTATAGCGTCATGGTGTTTAGAAGGCTGGTTCACATCGTTCCTCTAGTCGGCTGCACACTCGTCCTGAGGATGGGTGGACCAGGTATTGCTGACCCCAGTCTTATGGTTGAGGAAGTGGAGCCGTCGGGAGCCTTTGAGATGCAGTGAAGGTCACGCAGTGCACAGCAGAGCTGGCCTCAAACCCAGGTCCCCTCGACTGAATCCCAGATTCGACCACATCTCAGCCGCCCCTCTTCTCTGGGGTGCACCGCATGGCAACCACCAGGCTATTTGGCATCAGAGTGGAGCCTGGATGCTTGGTTCCTTGGGTCTGCATGCTGTACCCTGATGGGGCCCATCTGGTCTTCAGAGAGCTGCTGTGCCCCAAGGCCAAGGCCCAGCTCTGCCTCAGGGGATTTGAGGGCACTCAGAGATGCAGGCAAGGACAGCGGTGTGTTTGTGGGCACTTCCGTACCCCCGAATGGGAGAACCAGTGGGGCTTGACCACACGGGAGTCGTCTCCCCAGACATCCCTGGGTGTGTGAGTGCTGGGGGGAAGTGGGGACTGGCGTCGAAGGTCTGACTTAGACCTGCTTGGTAAAGGCTGAGAATGAAGGAAAGCCTGTATTCCCAAAGTTGCCAGCAAATTCTGGACAAGCAGGTGAATGAGGCAGAAGAGCTGAGAGCAAAAAAGCAGTTTTAGTTCCACTTAGGGAATGGCTTCCTTTCTTGTGGGTAGAAGTTATGGGAACACACAACAGAAACTGTCAAACCTGGCTGGCTGGGGGCACGTGGGGTGGCCATCTCCTCGATGGACAGCATGCCTGAGACACCGCCTACCAGCTATGGAGTCACAGCCTCAGTTTGCCCATCTGTAAAATGAGGCCAGCACGCGGCACCTCATCCCACCAGTGAAGGCTGAACGGCAGCATTCTGAGTGTGCTGTGAATAGCAGATTCCTCTGGTTGGTGAGCTGTTGTGTGTTGGGTGCTCCCACTCTGTCACAGAGTCAGAATAAGAGGAGCCCCGTTGGGTGCCGGGGTAGGTATGGCTGAAGCCAGTGATTTCTCACGTCGTCTGGCCCTGGAGACTCAGTCAGGGTGGTGGGTAATGGGCCCGGTGCCAGGCTGCATCTCTGCACCCCGCCTCCCTAGGAAGACATGAGGGAACGGGTGCAGCCAGCCGGTGTACAGTTGGGAGCGGCTGAACGCAGCGTGGCTTTGCTATTAATGTAGTCAGTAAATAAATAAAGGAGGGCTTAAGCTTAGTGTACAGCAATCAGTTTAGAACTACAGGGTAATTAGCGCTGCAGGGGGCCGCAGGGCTGCAGAGTCAGGTTTAAATGAGCGAGTTCACTTTCACTGAGGCACCCCCTGGGGAGCAGAAAACGCAGCCTGGAGAGGAACCTGCCCTCCTGCCAGCCCACGAGTGGAAGTGGGGATGGCGGCGGGGCTGGGCCTGAAACCACACAGAGAGCTGGGGGATGGACCTGCCCCCGTGGGCCAAGGACCAGGTGTCTACATGTGCACCCCCTCACCCGCTTTCCTGCCCCACATCCTGCCCAGCAACACCCAGGCAGCTCCCAACTATGAAGTGCCACTGCCCTGTTGCCTCCTGCTCCTTCTTCTGGCATGTGGCAGACACGGGTCAGTCAGGTGGTCTATGAATCGACATGAGCACACGTGTGGGGATGCAGGAGTCCCCCACTGGGCCTCTGCCGCGTGTGTACACGTGTCCTGGGGAGGTGCCCGAGTGCGCATGTGATGTTCCTCCATCCCTGCTTTCACTCGCCCCTGACAACTGCAACATGCGCCCTGGAGTGCTAATTACCTCTCTGTTTCCCTCCGTCTCCCTCTCCTTCTTTCAGCCATTTATACAACAAAGATTTACCAGGTGCCTGTCATGTGCCAGGCAGCGTGAGGCTCTGGGAACACAAAGATAGACAGCACACAGTTCCTGACCTCAGGGAACTGACAGTCTGGTCGTGGTGACAGTGAAGGAAACAGGTGACTAAATGGTGCTATAGAGACTCTGTGCCCAATTCAGCTTCCGGGGTCCAGGGAAGGTTTCCTGAGAAGGTTTGAGCTGAAAAGTGAATAAGGAGAAGTTGAGAGAGCCAGACAGAAGGGGGGTGTGTGTTCGTGCAGCTCTCAGAAGAGGAAACTGCACGCGCACAGGCCCACAGGGGAATGGAGCTCGGTGCGGCCCAGAACACCCGTGGTCCCATCGGCTCAAGCAGAGTAGGGGTTGGCCGAGGGGCTCGAGAGTGATCCTGAGACGAAGTTGGGGTACTGAGCAGGGGCTCTGTCACGGAGGGTGTCTTGGAACTTTGTTAAGGAGTTTGAATTCCATCCTCAGAGTACTGAGGAGTCACCGGGGACTCTCATCCAGGGAGCGACATGATACTATTTGCATTTCTGGAAAATCGCTCTGGGCGGCAAACAAAGCAGAGGATGGAAGCGAGAGAGAGGGCCTGGGCCGAGGCAGAGCACTGAGGTCAGTCATCTTCAGATCCCCAGTCCCCTCCCTTCCTGGTGCCAGGGCAGTGAGGGGCTCCCACGTGGGAAGGCCTGGCCGTGCTGAGTGGAGGGAGGCAGCCTTGGCCTTAGCTTCCCTTACGCCTCTTCTCATGGGCTGCAACTTGCTCGAGTCTTCAGCAAGCCTCTGCTGGCACCGGGCCTCCACTCTCCACCTTGGGCAGGGGAGGAGTCCCTCAGAGCCACTGGGAGGAGAGCTGCTAAGGCTGACATGACCCAAACGCCTCCTTGAACGCAGCCAAGACGACGAGGCATGCAGGGAGCTCCTGCTTAAGGTCCCTGGAGAACACCCTACAGCCCCTCGGTGGCATCTTCCCAGCCCCTGCCTCGGTGCCTGTCCCCTCTTCTGACCCCAGCAATGTGCCCTCCTGGCGAGTGTGTTCTGGAGGAGGCTGCCCACAATTGCCAGGGCTGGGGCAGAGGGCAGCGGTGGCCGGGGCTGGCAGGGGGCGGCAGTGGGGCCGCCTGCCCCGGGCAGGGAGGAGAGGGGTTGAGTCAGGCCACGGAGGGAGCATTCTCAGGCTGGTCTGGCCAGGGCCCCTTTCTCTCCATGAGATCATATCTGGGTCAAAGAGCATGTAAAGCTGGCAGAGCCGGCGGTCACACAAAGCCCATTCAGCCCAGCCCCTATTCACTCACCTCCTCTCCCCAGCGCCCGCGCCGCCGCGACCCCAGCACAGCGCCTAAGCCCCAGCTTTGATGTCCAAGAACAGAAAACGGCGATTAAATGTTGTTTTAAAGAGGGAGTGCTCACTGCCCTCCCATCTGTCAAGAGAAAGCTGAGGCCTGAGGGAGGAGAGGGAAGCTGGGGGAGGGGCGAGGAGGCGTGTGTGTGTGTGTGTGTGTGTGTGTGTGTGTGTGTCGGGGAGTTGGAGCAGAGTGTAGGGGTGAGGAAATAGGCAGGGGCCCAAGAAAAGCTGGGATCAGGATGGCTTGGGGGAATGGAAGCAACAGCTCAAAAAAAACATAGAATTTTGGTTAAGGACTGGTTTCTCACATGAGAAATATGTGGAGAGGGAAAATAAGGTGGGACAGAGAAACAAAAGCAAAAAGAAAGGAGAAAAGACAACAGATGAGGAAGAGAGGTGAGGAGTGGAAAGGAGAAAAAAGACTGGGAGAGAGGAAAAAGGTGAGGGGCAGGAGGGACGAAGAAAGCAGAGCAGGCGGCAAAGAGGGAGGGGAGAAAGCAAAGACAGAGAAGCAACTTTTAAGGGCTGGAGGCCCCCGGGTTGCACCTGTTCCTCCTCTTCGGACGATTGTCCAGGGGTAAGGGTAGCTCCAGGTGGTTCTCTGCTCAGCAACCCCAGGGTCGGACAGACCCCGGCCTTGGGATCAGGAGAACAGAGCTGAAAGGTAACCCTCCCAGTGCCACCCCTGGCAGGCTGGGCCTTGTTTGGTTCCCCAGGCGGTGGTGGTGGCGCATGGGGTGATGGCTCCCCACAACTCCTGGTGATGCTGGAGGCCAGGCCTGACGCTTGGCATGGGTTTACCACACCGGCGGGACCCAGCACAAGAATCATGGCTGTGTCCCCTAGGTCTTGTGAGGAGAGGGGTTATTTTGGTCAGAGACAGACAGTGAGGACGGCCTCAGGCAGAGGTGCTGAAGCACCATGTCTAGGATTGAGTGACTTTGGTTTTACAGCTACAGATAGAATGATGCTTCCATCCCCGATAAGAGGAACAGGGAGAGGGCCAGAGAAGAGGGCTTGGCCCAGACACAGGGAGATGAGACAGGGAGGGATCGTACCCATCGAGTGTTGCGGAAATCCTTTATTCTGTCCACGACAATGCAGAGCTTGCACGGCCGCCTCCCACCCATCCCCTCCCCTGCACAAGGCCACCTGCTCCAATCTCCTTTCTTAACGGCTCTTGGCTGCTACAGACGCAGGCAGGGACCTTTGATTATGTGGAAGCTTCTTGTTGAGAAATTTCTGAAGCTTGCTTAGCTGCTAAGGAGTCAGTTGAAAATGTCTCTCTAAAGACTAAGACGGGAGACTCCTGCTTTGGGAGCTCTGGAATAAAGGACCCTGACCTGGTGTCAGGAGAGGTGGATGGAGTTCTCACTGCTGCTCACCAGCCGTGCAATCCTGAGCAAGTTATCCTAACAGAGCAACGGACTCCGACTCAGCTGCTTGCTAGCATGGTAGCCCCAGGGCGGCCAGGGTTTGTCTGTTTCGTCCCCTGCTGTAGTTCCCAGTGCCGACAACAGTAACTGGTACACGGTGGTCTTGCTGAATAAGTGAACGAGTGTCTACCTAGCACCCTGTACCAAGGATCATATGATAGTCATGTATTTAACAATGTTTTTAAGTAAAAAGTATTAGGAGAATGTTACTCAGTGCGTATGTACCTTGTAAATGTGGCATAAAAGTGACACATAGATAAGGCTAAATATGTGTAATACAGAACTTTCTTTTTCCCAGTCCCCACACAGAAATCTTAATTCCTCTACCGTGTTCCCCACACAAGAAAAGGCAAAGAGAAAAAAAAGAAAAAAAAAACCAAGTACTTCAATAAAAAGGTGGGACGCTTCAAGCGAGAGACAACTGAATTAACTTTATTCTCTTCTAACTGCAGATTCAAGGTATACAACTGAACATTGCTATTTTTCTTATGAGACTTATAAATAAAAATACAAAAAATGTTCACTACAAAAAAATCTACTGTTAGTAGGATGTAAAAAATATTCTCTTTGCTATAGAAGGCACAAACTTCACTTAGTGACACATGGAGAGAGAAAAAAACCTGCAGCAGTAAATTCATTTTTTCTTATTTTTTTCCTTTTTTTTTTTTTTAAATCTTGTCAGAAACACTGAAATTACAAAGAAACGCGTCAATCTACACGAAACGAAGGCAGATGCGGAAAGCTGCAACCAGGACTGCACAACTTCGAGTGAAACTGCTTCGGAACTAGAACAGATAAGGAGTGGCAAGCACAACTCGGGGAAGTGGGCTGGGGAGGGGCAGCAGGAGGCAGGGGAGAGGGAGAGAGAATGGAGCCGACAGAAATGAGAGGGGGAGCCAGAGGGAGGAGGGGAGGGTGGGAGGGGCAGACGGAGAGGGCAAGGGTGAGAGGTGGGGAGGAGAGAAAGAGAAAGAGATTGATTTGTACAAAAAAGTAACCAGTAAAATTGAAGAAACAAAATTGGGCAACCTCCTAAAATTAGGCTAAGAGGAGGTGCTGAGGTAGACATTAACTAGAACATCGATGAATTAAAAACACTATTATGTAATACAGAGCAATCCGACTGGCACTTGTGCTGTCACAACATAAGACAAGCCACGAAAACAAACAAATAACAAAACAAAACATAATCCCCAAACCAAAAGGCTTAGTTTCGCTTGGTCCAGCAGGGCAGCAGGGCCCTCAGTGCTATAATTTACATACATATATATATATATTTATCTTTATTTATATGGGTCGGATGTCATGGTGCACCACCACGGTTTCTTAACCTTACGAAGATCATGCATAACACTATGTGAACAAATCCTATGATACACACCAGGAGGCTGGTACCCTGTCTGCGAAGTGGGATGCCAAGGGCCCAGGGAGGCCACAGCTGCTGGCTAACCGGCCTGCAGGGCCTACACCCCTCTTTCTCCCCGCCTTCTTCCCCCGACCCAACCTCTCTGGTTTGTCCTGCGCCCCTCTCCTGGCCATCTCTGCCTTTTTCCTCTCCCCATCCGTCCCACCACATAGGGTGAGTCTCGCTTTTCGTCCTCCCACTGAAATATCCAGGTAAGTGCCACCATTACAGCCAAGTCGGCAGAGGCTCCAGAAAGGAGGAGGTAAGATGGGAGGGGGAAAGATGACCACAGGATGGGCCTAGGAAAAGTGAGTGGACAGAGTCTAATCTTCTGCTTTTCTGTCTCACATCCTGGTGCGCCCCCAGTTTTCACCCTAGCTCGGCTTGCCGGGAAACAGGCCCCAAAATTACCCTGACCCTGCCACCCTTCATGGACAGAGTCGAAAGGCTGCCCCACCTCTGCTCACTCCTCTATAAGGAGGTAAGCTCAGCGGCCCTCTTCCGTCCATAGCAGTTGTACCAGTAGCATCCAGAAAGGTACCATACACTTGTGAAAAATTGCAGCAGTTTTGTTTCTTTTTTCTCAACATGGAAAAACTGTTCAGGCACAAAGATTAAACAAGCCCACGTTGCACCCCTTGGATTGTACTGAATCACTGGGTCCCCCAGCCTCCCTACCCACCCCTGCACCCCAGATCTGCCTTCCCCATATTCATGGCCTCCTCCTCCAAAGCAGCCCAAAGCAGCAATGATATTTACTATTTTATATCAATCTCTTGCTCTATATATATATCTATATATCTATATATTTGTCTATCCTATATATACATAGGATTTTAATGCTTTGAATGAGCGAAGGAGTGAACAGGGAAAGAGCACATGAGTGAGGTGTAAATGTCACCAAATGCATTAAGGGACACACTTGTAGGAGCTGGACACAGGAAAGGGACTATTAGCCAACGTGGCCTTGCCAGGCTGGAGAAGTTTTTCACTGTGCTGGATAAGGCAGTAGCAAGCAGGGTTGCCAGCAGTGCCACAGCTAAAGGCAGCCAGGTGGCCAAAGGAGTCAGACGGTGCCAAGAGGAGGGGAGGACAGATATTCAGATCCCACCTGGGGAGAGACCTCCCTCTACCCTCCTCCTCTCCCCTCAACTCCAGACACATATAAAGCCTCCAGACAGCCTCTTAGCTTGCCCCCGGCCACTAGGCCTTGCAACATTAGAACTGTTCCGTTGTTGTGGGTAGGAAGTTGGAGAAGAGGCATGTTAGACTCTATTCAGGTGTCTTCACGGGGAGAGGAGGGTACAGCAAATTCAGAGGTGTCCCCAAACAGTAGCCCTCAGAAACCACACTCCTCTGAGCTCTCCCCCTACCTCCCTACTGGGGCCTGCAGGGCCCATCGGGTTGGGTGGGGCGTCCGGGTGCTGATTTAGTACCATCCAATGCTGCAACACCAGATTACGACAATACTGCATGATTTAACACACAACCACACACACAAAGCACACACGCACACGCACACACATGTACAAAGGGATATTTTGGTGGTGGTGGACTTTTTTTTGTCTTTTGTCTTCCTATTCACATTGCAAAAGGAAAGGGCAAGGTTCTGCAGAACTGACGAAGGAACTAACAGATACTACAAAAATATTACAATTTGTAAAGATTAGCTCAACCCTCTCAGCTTTTATGAATGGAGGGGGGAGGGGCCCAGGCTGAGTGGGAAGGGCAAGGGAGTGAGGGGGTAAGCTAGTTCTATGGAATAGTATGATTTTTTCTCTTCCTTCCCCACCAATGTTGAATGACATCTTGCTGTTAAAAATACTGTTTTCTGGGATTTACAGATCCCCTGAGGGCCAGCCAGTCCCTGCTTCTTCCCAGACCAGAGGAGGAAGCCATAGTGCATACTGATTTCTTACAGACGGCCCCTCCCCCAAATGATTTCACCCTTTTCACATTATAAACATGACAACTGTTCTAGTCACATATTTCAAGTTTAACTTCTTTTCCTTTCCAAAACACTAAGTCGTTATTACAGTTGCAAAATAGCATCCTCCCTACTTCATCATCCCTAATCAACAGTCTAGTGACACCGTCCTCCCAATTCGCATCCTCCCAACACACAATTTTAAGGCCTTCAGATTTGGTGGATGAGATTGAAGGGGAGGGCAGGAGGGCTGGGGCCGAGGGACAGGGAGGTCGTCACAGCAGCACCCATCCCTCCGGCTTCCCTACATTCCTCGTGATCCTTCTCCCCAAGACCGCTTCCCTAAACCACTTTGTAAAACCTAAGATCAAAACGCAGCCACAACTTTCTCGGCGAGAGAAAGGAAAGAAAAAATAACAATAAAAAACTCTTACACATAAAGCATGAGATGAAACGGAGGGTCCGTCCCAAAGCAAACACGAATATTGCAAATGTGCTTTCCAAAATTCAGGAGGGTTGGGGGAGGTTGGGGAAAAGAGGGAGGAAGAGCAGCAGAGTGGGAGGCGGGAAAGGAACAAAAGAACAACTGGACAAACATAAGAGGTAGCTTTTAGAAAAACAACACCCCCGCCCCAACACAACAAAACAAAGGCTGGATCCCGCCCCCCTCCCCAAAGACCAGCCGTGAAAATAGACCAATCCTGGCAATGAGAATGCACACAGAGGTGAGACCACACAGTTGCAAGGATCCAAACATAGGCCCTCAAACCTCAATGGCCCAGCAACTTGTAAGAAAGGTGGGATTCTCTCCAGAGTGTTTTAGGCTGAACGGATGGTGGCCACAGGTGACTTCGTGCACCGGCGGAGCCGATAGTGACTCCCTAGTGCCCTTTGGGGACCATGGGACCCCAATGCAACATCCCCTCCCCACCTACGTTTTTTGCCCTCCCCGGCCCTCACATTCAGATCCTGAGTATCAACTCCTCCTGCACAGTTCCTTCCAGCTGGGAGGCTGGTCTCCAGGGGCACGGGGAGGGTCTTGGCCAGCTGAAGTCTATAAAAACAACTGTTAATTTACACAAGAAACAGAAAAGAACACCCTCCCCATTCCTCCAAGCCCCAACCAAAAAAAGAGATACAGAGGTTAAAAAAGCTCATGAGGTCACAAAAAACTGAGGTAATTCAAGTACAATGTGCTAACAGGAGACACAGAAAAGAAGCAAAACATAACACAAGGCCAAAGCGCTTTCAACTCCTCCTCCTCCTGCTGCTCCTCCTCCTCCTTCTGCTCCTCCTCCTCTCCACTGTGGACCGAGGAGCGCTGTGAGTCAGGAATTCTGTGCGACTCTCTCTGGACCTGGCTTTTCTTGCTGAGCTCACTACATCTAGGGTCCTCAGTGTGACTCAACAACTTTCTCCCTTGCCCAGCTTCCGTCACCCCACGGGCTGGGTATCCTCTTCCCCAGGTGTAGGGCCCCTCTAGAGAAAGACATCCACAACCTTCCCTTGGAACATCAGCCCTTTCATGGATTCCTTCTCCTGGGACTGAAGTAGGGCCACGTAGGGACTGTGGTTTGTTTGGTAAAATATTAGGTATTTAGTTGTGATGCTTTTCCATTTTGGAAGCAGCGCAGCAGGAATCTTGCTCATAATGGGCCTGGACTAGGGTGGGGTATTGGATTTGTTTTGTGTTCTCAGAAAGCTGAGGGAAGGAGGGGCTCTGAAGTCAGAGGCAGCTGTCCCACTAGGGAACTGGAGAAGGATGGAGACACTGCCAGGTCCCTGAGGGGCTGAGACTCCCCTGGGACTTGGAGGACAGGAGTCAAGGGGAGGCTGGGAACAAAGAGCTGGGGGAGGGGCAGGGGCCCAGAGGCTCTCAGAGACCACCAGGGGACACCCAGATGTGGCAAAGCAGAGGAAAGCAGCAGGTGGGCTGAGTGGTGGGAAGAGAAACAGAGCCCTTCCTCTCCCCCGTCGGCCGCCAGCAAACTAGAGCTGCCACTTTGAGCAGCTAGTGACCCAGCCCAGCCCCATCGGCAGGGGAGCACCATTCTGGCTCCCCTCCTCCCTGCCTTCATCTTCTGGAGGTCTTGCGGGAGCAAGGCCGGCAGAGACTGTGTGGCTCTGATCAGAGGACCTCTCACCTGCTTTCTAGCCTCCGTTTCTGGACACATAAAGGAAGATCTGGGTGAAGGCAGGAGAAAAATGTGCCACCATTTGAGTGAACAAAATACCCCACCCCATCCCAGAAAATCAGGCAAACCTCCAGCCGGGAGAGGAGGGTGGAGGCCCCCAGAGGAGGGGCAGTGGCTTGGCATCCAGGTCATCTGGAGCCCAGAGAGAATCCAAGGCCAAAAAGCTATCAGGTTTCCTTTTCCTTCTCTTTTTTTTTTTCTTTTCCTTTTTTATTTTTCATAGTCCTTCCTTCATCTCGATCCAACTCTTCTTTCCTGGCTCCCCGCTCGGCTCCACCGCCGCGGGCCTCCCTTCACACGTAGCACAGGTAGAGGTACGTCTTCTCTATCCTCCAGTCGGGCGGGATCTCCTCGGGCTTGTGGCCCTTCATGTGCTTCTGCATGGAGGAGAGGCTGGGGCAGTACTCTGTGCAGATGGTGCACTGGTAGGGCGAGGCGCCGTTGTGCGTTCTCAGGTGCTTGATCATGGCCGAGTAGTCCCGGGAGCGCTGGTGGCACAGCTTACACTCAAAGGGCTTCTCACCTGAGGGCAGAGGGACAGGGCAGGAGAAAGTGAGGACAGACAGAGGGCGGTGAGGGCACCATGTCACCCTCAGGCGTGCCAGGGAAGCTGGCTTCCTCCTGCTGGGCTTGTTCCAACAGAACTTTCTGGGACAATGAAGGCACCACCCAAGACGGCAGCCACCAGTCACACATGGCTATGAACGAGGCTGGTGTGACTGGAGCTCTACAGTTTTCTGATTTTATTTCATTGTAACTAATTTAAATAGCTACATGTAGCTAGTTGACTACTGGATTGCCCAGTTCCTTGTCTTACTATTCTTAACTCTCCTAAGGCCACAGTCTTTTCCCTTTCTAATTAAGAAAATGAGTGTCTAGAAAGAGAAAGGCCCCACGGTCCTCAGGAATGGCTCTTCAAGCCACAGTTCCATCCAGGGAGCAGGTGGATTGAGACCTTTCAGGGCTACAGATGGTGGGGAGCAGGGGTGAGGGAAAATTGAGGGAACCCAGTCCTTCAAATATGCCGCACCTGGGAACCTCTATCCAGCTAAAGCCTTTTTTTTTTTTTGAGATGGTGTCTCACTGTGTTGCCCAGGCTGGAATGCAGTGGTACGAACTCAGCTCACTGCAACCTCTGCCTCCTGGGTTCAAGTGATTCTCCTGCCTCAGCCTCCCAAGTAGCTGGGATCACAGGTGCTGCCACCATGCCTGGCTAATTTTTGTATTTTTAGTAGAGACAGGGTTTCACCATGTTGGCTAGGCTGGGCTTGAACTCCTGACTTCAAATGATCTGCCTGCCTCGGCCTCCCAAAGTCCTGGGATTATAGGCATGAGCCACCGCACCCGGCCGATCCTGCTAAAACTGCTAAGACTTTGCCCTGGACCCTGTCTCCCTCCTGAGGCTAGAATTGGGGGTGGGGTGGGATGGGAAGGATAAAGAACCTGGGAGTACACAGCCACACCCTAGCCTTCTATACCCCAACTTTCCTTCCATAGAGTCCCCTAGAGCTGAGCAGAGGATGTGAGGGAACCTTGTTTCAATACAGTAATTAACTGGCCGGCCATCTCGCTATCAATACTCCTCCGTGCACAGGCCCCAGCAAATAATGAAGTAATGAACAGCCAAAGTGATCTAACCATCGACCAGCTATTTACAATAGTCACTGCCAATACAGTTAATGATCCACCTGCCAGGTCACATCCCCGACAAGGGGCTAAGGAAACCCCAAGGCTCTGGGAAATCCTCTGGGTCACTATAGGTGTCAGCAATGGACACCCAACCCTGTCCTTGGGGGCTCAAACTGGGGCACGAAAACTGAGCTCTGACAACACGTAGCTCTGCTTACTGCTCCTTCTGTCCACCCTTCCCCTCCAAAGGCAATGTACTTTCCTCTAAGCCAGCAGGATCTGCCTGAAGCCACCTCTCCCCCTTCCTCTGGACAGGACAGCTGTCCCCCCTGATCAGAGGGGGTGTCTTTGTTTTCCTCTTACCCTTCTGTAAATCAGCCTTCCCCACAACCAGCAATGTGCTGGTGGTAAATGTTTAACAACTGGCTTTCTAAAAAGCCCTGGTTTGTAGCATCTGCTGATTGCTATGATGTGAATACTCCTACCAGGGCCAATTTTAAGCAACTAAGGTGATGTCGCTGAACTTGAAGTTGTGAAGAAATGTGAAAAATTAGCTTTCACAAGCAAGCTCCAATACTCCACTGCCCCCAACCTCGGACACTGTGGAAGACCCTTCACTTCTTTTGTCTTCTGACCTCAGGAAAAGCAGTGGCCCACATTTCTTTTTCCAATACAAAAAATAATGTGGCTGGGCACGGTGGCTCATGCCTGTAATCCCAGCACTTTGGAGGCCGAGACGGGTGAATCACTTGAGGTCAGGAGTTCGAGACCAGACTGACCAACATGGCAAACCCGTCTCTGCTAAAAAAAAAAATACAAAATTAGCCGGGCATGGTGGCACACGCCTGTAATCCCAGGTAATCGGGAGGCTGAGGCAGGAGAATTGCTTGAACCCGGGAGGCAGAGATTGCAGTGAGCTGAGATCATGCCACTGCACTCCAGCCTGGGCAACAAGAGCGAAACTCTGTCTAAAAAAAAAAAAAATGTGAAGGCACTCTGAAATGGTAAAACATCATATGCATATAGGGATTATTAAATATATCTGCTCTTCTAATCTCAGAACCAAACACAATCTAACTTTACAATTTCCCAACTTCCATAATAACCTGATTCAATGCATCCTAATTCTTACTGTAACCCTTGAGTAACATGAAATTACCCCTAACCTTCGCTTCCAGCTAACTGGACCAACTTACCCCTAATTTAGGACTCATATACAGACATCATTTTGCATGTCACCTCTGAACTATTGGTATAGCTGCCTGGAGAGCTGGTGGGGGCTCATTGGAAAGTGTGCTGGGATTGATTAGTAATGTCTGCCTTGGCCTTGACTGGTGGCCCTCAGGCCACCTTGACTGGGGTGTGGTGGCCCTCAGGTCATCATACCAGCCCTTAATAGAACCTCTTCTACTCTTTGATTCAGCCTGGGATCATCCTCACTTAGGCTTCTCCAGGAGACCATCTGCTTCCCACCTCCACCCAGGTCCCAGAGCCAGCTCAGACCCCTCCCTGGCCTTCGGTACCTGTGTGCACCCTATAGTGCGTCTCCAGCTGATGCTTGAGGCTGAACTTCTTGCCACAGCCATTGCACTCATAGGGTTTCTCACCCGTGTGGATGCGTTTGTGGCTCTTCAGTGTGCTCTCATCCCGGAAGCAGCTGCCACAGAACTCACACTCGTAGGGGTGGTCGCCTGTGGAGACAAGCGGCTGCATCAGGCATTTGCCGCCCCCGGCCCCCTCCTCAGGGGACAGTAGGGCACATTCAGGGCATGAGAAGGATGAGACGGCCTGTATTCACCACCTCCAAAGATAACTTAGGGATCCACGGCCACACCTCCATTGAATAAACAAGCAATACCTGTGTTCACATATGTCCACACTTTACTGTGGGCCCATGATCATCTGTGGGGCAAGGGCCAGTCCTGGGAAAAGAGAGCCCATTTGGTTCAGGGATGGACAGCAGTCCCCAGAAAGCAAGCCCTCATGTGGATACATGAGACCTCACCATCTTGCTTCTCAGATGACCTCTGCTCCCCTTCCTTTAGGTTAAGAGTGAAAGTCATTCCAGCCTGACTCCTCAACCTTCAGAGAAATCTCTCCAATTCTGGGAACTTCACATTGTTCCCCAAATACCTTCTACAGTCCCCAATTTCCTTCCTCCACAGTCTCACATAGCTGTTTCCTCTGCTCGACTTCTTCTTTTCCCCCTGGTGAACTCCTAATCATCCTTCAAAGCCCAGCTCATGATACCCCTATGTGGATGCTTCCCTTTGATTCTCCAGGCAGAATGAATCACACTTTCCTCTGTGTCCCCAAAGAGAAGAAATGCCCAGAATTTTGTTCTTTTATTCGTGTGGTATAATTTTTATCACACTTTCGCATTAAAATGGCCCACATTTCCTGAGCACTCAGATGTGTGATGTGATCGCATAAGGTGATCATGGCAACAACCTTAAAGAAAGATATTATTCTCATTTTATAGTTGAGAAAAAATGAGATGCTTGGAGATGCTTCAACATCATTCCTGAGGTGAAATAGCAAGTGAAGAGCTGAGCTGGGATTCAGGTTTGGGTCTGGCCCTAGAGTCAGGGTACCATATACTTGTCAGCTTGCTGACACTGTGCTGTATCTACTGGCTTGCCTACCCTACCTCCGGCATGGAAGCACCACCAGGATAAGAAGCAAGCCTCACCCATCTTTGTAGTCTCAGTGCATCGCACAGGGAGGATCCCGAACAGACTCAGGAAATGGTGGGTCCATGAAGCTTGGAGAGAACTGCCTTTTCTTTTTTGAGGATCCCACTCTGAAATCTCCAGAGCATGAGAGGTTGGGGTGTGGAGAATAACCATCTTGCCTTTCATACCCAAAGTGGGGGACTTGGGGGATGAAAGGTGAGGACTCCAGCTACTTATTTATTACAGGAGTGAAGGCACAGACAATAAAGATAGATTGATCACCCCAGACTTTGTTCATGAATATTTAAATATCGCTGATTCGTCTTGTCACTCTAATTACAATTTCTCTGGGCTGCATCTCCAACAACCACAGTTTATGGTAAAGAATGGCCCACTGTATTTCACTTGTCCCTCTGCAGATGTGCGGGGCTGCCAACCGTGTAATGTCCTCTGCATTTCATACATTTTCTTCAGCTGCTGAAGGTTTAAGTCATCCACAATGACCTACGTTTTTTCATTATCCCCATGTCAAACTGCACTCGTGCCTGGGCATAAATTGTCCTCCTCGTTATAGACTCGCATGCCTGTGCCTTCACTTCCTTTTTAAAATGATATTTTACTCTCTCCTCTCTCTCCCCTCCTCGGGCCACTAACCAAAGCTCCCCCTCCCAAAGCTAGGCCCCTGTACCCACATAAATTCTCATCTCTTCTGATGGCTCTGAGGGGTTTTTAGTAAGGCTCTGTGGGGAGCAGATGCTGGGATCTGATCAGTGACTTTCTCACGGGTGAAAGATTTGCAGGAAGCACCCATGCCATGTGAGGGGCACTTCCATCAAGTAATCAGATGGAAGAAGCTCAAAGAGTGGCATCGTGCCTTGACACCAGCTCACCCCAATCTATGGGGTGCTGCACTGGCTCAGAGGCTCAGCCAGTGAGTCCCTCACCTGCAGATCTGGGGATGGGCCAAGGCCTGGGGTTCTCAAAATTGCTACCTGCCCATCCTCACTGTCAAGAGCCATGGGACTTCCTGGCCCCTAGTCCCATCAAACTTAAGGGGAGTGGAGGCCTGTGCAAACCCTGGTACTAATTAGTTGTGTGTCTAACACAGTAAGGGCCAGTCTGTGTGCGTGCGCCTGAACCCACTCTCTCTGTGTGTCTGCACTCATATTCCCGTCTGGTCTGACATCCAACTCCCCCTCCTTACTGAATCGGCAACGATTACGACTTTAATCAAAGATTCAGTATCCTCATTAAGGTATAAATAAATAAATAAAGCCAAGGCCACGTGAGACTTCAGCCGGAGCCGGTAATTAAAACGTACATCGGCAGTCGCCCAGCTGGGGGGAAGGCAGCGGTCGGGGGGCGGGGGGCAGCTGCCTGTGCCTTTCACCTCCAGAGGGGTCCCTAACAATTTTAAAAAACAAGGGGTTAAGACAGAGGAGTTTGTTTGATCCAATTTTTATGAATTTAATTATGAAGTGGAGCACATGTTAAATGAGTTTAAATAGGAAATCTCCTGAGTCTGCCCAGGGAAAAGAATAAAAAGAATTTAGAAGGAAAAATAACAACAAAAAAAGAAACAGAAAGAGAGAAAAAGAAAAGTCACCAACACACACGTATCCCCATCCCGATTTGGGAGCACGGTGCGCACCTGGCGTGAAATCCTCACCCTGAGAGCTGATTGTGTCAGTGTGGCCATAATGTACACAAAACTGGCTGCAGAACTCAAAATCCAATTTGTGGTATGTTGATTAACTCTGTAGCCTCTTTAATGAGCTTGACATTAAGTGCAGGACAAACGAGACTAATTAGAGCCCCCTCCAGCCTGCCCGGTGCACCTGTGACCCCCCCACTCCCCCCCAAATCTGTCCTTACTTGATGCTTTCTCTGGCACTGGCCAAGCCCAGTGTCTGCCGTCCTCCCCACCCCAGCCCCATCCTGCTGGCTCTTCAGGCCCCTCCCTCCTGGCCCCTCCCTTCAGCACAGCTGAGAGTTTATTATATGATGAGCCGTGTGAATCAGGGATCCATCAATGCCAAGAGCACGGCTGGACTAACCTACCAAACACAGCTGCTGATGCTAAACACCCGGCCCCAGCAGCAAATGGGCCAAGAACAACGGAATATTAATGAGGCATTGTGTGTGGGGTGTGCACAGCCTGTATATGGCTTGTGTGCACAGTGCCTCACTGGTGTGAAAATTGATGCGTGTTTCTCTGTGTGTGCACAGGCAGCACACATGCTCTGTGTTTCCTAGAATAAGCAAGGGCTTCTCCCTAACTCTGGAAACAGCCCCTCCCTGTGGATCTGAGCCACGGCTGACACAAGGGCATGTGACATTTTCATATCTGAGCTCTGAGAAGGTGGCATGGACAGAGCAGGGCATATCCTGGGTGGATTTAGCAGGACTGAGATCATTCAAGTCACATGAAGCCAACTGGTTGGACCCAGTGGCATGCTCCGAAGTGGCTGAAAGGTATCTAGCCATCTTTCATAAGACCAAATGAACCTGGGGACCCGTTGAGGGAGGCGTTCATAGGAAGGTGCATATACTTGCAGGGGAGACGCTTATGCAGTCGCTGCAGAGAAAGTCCTTGTCAACATCCCATCCTCCTGGGCCCTTCTTATTGAGCCCACCCCTCTGGGCCCTACCTCCATCCTATCCCAGAAATTTTAAGTAGTTCTGTGCAAATCCGGTGGTGCTAAGGCAATGTGCTCCCCTGAACAAAATGGCATCCAGAAGTGAGAGCCAGGAAGGCTCCTTAACGAGGATACCTACTGCTGGCAGGCCAGGCCAGCTCGGTCCCTGAGAAGTAAAGCTCTTCCCTTATTTAGCAGAGCCTGCCACCCATGCAAGACCTGGTCTGCATACTCAATCTCTGAGCTGTGACAAGACTCTCAAACTGAGGAGAGGGCCTACAGTAGTTTCTTTACGTGGCATGCAGAGGTTTTTATGAGTATATGCTCTGTTACATACCCAGATGGAGACCTGACCCCAACCCTCCCTACAAACACAGCATACAAAGGCAGAGACACATGCAGACTCAGAAATGCGCATTCCTTTACCCAGGTACAGTCAGCAGAGCCCCAGTTTTGTCATAGAGAAAATAAGGAATTTAAGCCATCCACTCCCCTGTTAGGGAAGACCAGGGGCTGCTGCAGGAAAGCAAATGCCTCTTGGCCATCAGGGACCAAGTGTCCCCATCCCTGAAGCCCTAGAGGCTGGTGGCAGGGAATGGCCAGCCTCTGGGCACCTGGCCCAGCCTCCTTAGCTCATAACCCCTCCCTTGTCCCATCACCTGGAACTGGCTGAGAAGCAGTATTTCATTGCTCATTGTTTAAATGCCCTCCTTGTCTTCCCTAAACAGGGTTAAGGTCCAAGTACAGGCCTTTGTTATTGTGGGGAAAGTAGGACTTCTTCAACTTGCCCTCAGAAGCCCGAAGCTGACTTCAGAAATGTGTATGGATGGCGTGGAGGGGCATCAAGAGTGGTGGGAGGCAGGGCAGACACTGTTAAGAGACCCAGCAGGTCAGTTTTTCTCAAAATTCATTTTGGGTCTACCTACATGAGAATCCCTTGGGAATACGTATTAATAATGCTGCATCTGGGACCCCACCCTGGCCCCATGGAATAAAAGTTTCTGAGAGTGGGACCCAAGAGCCTGCCGTTTTAATGAGCATCCTGTGTTGAACATGGAAAGACTGAACCGACGGTCCGCAGGAGGGGACTGGGAGAACTGTCCACATTTACCTGCATGCCAGGCAGCCCCTGCACGTCCAAGCCTTGAGCAGAAGGACTGAGGGCTGACTCAGCCCACCACCTCCACTTTGCATCCTTGGAGGTAAATATAGAGACTGGCTCCCAGAGACCCAAATCCACCCATCAGCTTCACTGACCTACCTGTATGTGAGCGCAGGTGGCGTTTGAGGGCCGTGTGGCTGGGGAAGGTGCGGTTGCACTCGCTGCAGATGTAGCTGCGCACGCCCGCGTGGACCTCCATGTGCTGCTGCAGTGCGCTCTGCGCCTGGAAGCGCTTCCCACACAGCAGACAGAAGACGGCCATGTCAGTGCCTGTGGGAGACAGGAAAGGGGGCGCCTCAGAAGGCTGGGAACACAAGGCGCATTCTTTACCCATCTGGAGTGAGAGCCAGTGTCGGGACTCACACTTCCAAATCCCCATGCTCAGGGGCAAATCCAGAGTTGGCCCAGGCTGTGCAACACTGAGCACCCAGTATGTGGCCCCAGGGATGGGCAAAATCGACGTTGTTCCTGAGCTCTGGAAGCTAAAGTCTAGCGGGAGAAGGATAGACACTGATCAAATCCATCACAACAGCAAGGGTAATGTGCAACTGTGTCAGGCAGTATGTAAAAGGCAGCAAAATACTAAGAGGGCACATACCAGATGGACTTCGCAGAGTCCGGGGCAAAAAGTGGGGGAGGCAAGGTAGACCCTGTGAGGACAAACAATGACAAAGATACCACGGGCCAGCTATTGTTCTAACGTAACTAATATAAATCCAAAACTCCAAAAGCTAGCCTCTGTTATCCTCACCCCTTAGACAAGGAGACTGAGGCACAGAGAGATTAACTACTTAGGCCAAAATCCCATAGAGCAGCAGTCCCCAACATTTTTGGCACCAGGGACTGGTTTCATGGAAGGCAATTTTTCCACGTATGGTGGGGGGATGGTTTCGGGATGATTCAAGCGCATTAATCATTAGACTCTCTTAAGGAGCGTGCAACCTGGATCCTGTGAATGCACAATTCCCTATAAGGTTTATGCTCCTATGAGAATCTAATGTCGCCACTAATATGACAGGAGGTGGAGCTCAGCTTCACTCGCTCGCCTCCTGCTGTGCAGCCCAGCTCCTCACAGGCCCAGGGTCTGGGGACTCCTGCCATAGAGCTCATAAGTGGCAGGGCTGGGATTCACACCCACGCACCCTAGATTTTAATGCTTTCCCAAGACTAGATACAGACCCTGTTTTTGTTTTTTGATTTTTTTTTTTTTTAACTACTTCTCCACTCACTAAAGCATGAATCTTAGGTTCATTCACTCAACAAGTATGAGTTGGTGCCTTCTACAAGTAACGTTGTCTTTTTGGCACTGGGGATATAACCACGGAAAAGTATGCCAAGTGCCTGCTCTCATGACCGACGTCACCCTGAACACCAGGTGAATGGCGGAATCGGGAAGATGGAATAGTGTCTGTGAACACTCTGGGCCAAAGGGAAACGTGGCCGGTGGGAGGATCAGACAGAGGAATGGTGCAGTGCAGCTGGGGAAGAAGAAGAGGAGGCTAAAGGGAAAGGTAAGGGCCAGGCCATGCAGGGTCTTGCAAACCACGTCAAGAGCTTTAGGTTCCATCCCAAACCCGACGGGCAACTGTCAAATGATTGAAAGCTAGCGAGTGATGTGAGATTTTCATTTAATTCTAACTGGCTGTTCACTCCCACAGTACCCCACAAATATAGGCTGCTATTTTCTGTTTGTTACCAACCCCTTTCTGATGCTGCTCTGGAGCCATGGCCGAAATTTCCAGCTACAGCACCACGGGAGGAAGTATCTGACCTTGTGTGTGAGTCCTAACTGGCAGCTCGGTGCCCAGCCTTTTGGGCTCTGTTTTCCTGAGCACAGGAGCCCCCTGGCAGGCCCATCTGCACGTCTCTGTGCTGGTACCTGGGCAATATCACCTGCACTTGGCCCCACACTGCTGTCCCCTGTGTGGGGGGCACAAGCAGGAAAGGTAAGTAGGCCTAGCATCTGTCAGCCCAGTCCAGAGTGGGTGGGGGCAGGGGGCAAAGCTTTGGCTGCTGGAAGCCATGGGCTGCTCAGCATGGAATTGAGAAGTGTCTGGTAGAAGGTAGGGGGAAGAGAAGGGATGGCACGAAGAACCTCCCTGCCTTCCTGGCCCATCGACAGAGATAGCAAGGAGAGGCCTGGTCCTCACCACCTCTGTCCCATTCATTGCTGGGTTAAGATGGACTAGTAGGCAGGCAAGGTCCACCTCTCACGGTCCCCTACACTTCTGTGTCCCTCATACTCACCCTGATACCCCTTCCCTTTGCAGACACTGAGGTCTAAGCACCTGGAGCCACACCCCATCTCGCCAGCAATCAGGAAGGCTGAGCAGAGAATGGGAATAGCAGCCAGCACTGGATTTTTCTCCTGGCCGTCAAAAAGCAGGAAGGAAGGGGAGCAAAACTAGGTGTTATGCTAGGTGCTTTTTCTATGTTGTCGGCTCATTTAAAACTTACAATCCTACAAGGCAGGCATTCTTATCCCCCTTTTTACTAGCGGAAAACAGAGAGATTAAATAACTTGCCTAAGATCACACAGAAAGAGGCAGAGTTGGGATCTGAAAATATCTCGGTGTGTCTGCTTTCAGAAACCATGGGGTTGGGCTCAATGCTGCCTCTGGGGCCAGCTGCCCACCTGTCTGTGCTTACCCTGGAAGAGGCCCGGTAAGGACAGTACAGAGCACCCCTGCCTCTAGTACAGCTCCAGCAATGGCTAGAGAGCCCCTGGCCAGGAGTAGGCGGATGCTGGGGCTGGGTCACAAGACATAGCTCTCTGAGGCCGTGCAATCCCACTGGGAGCCACCAAGGTCTCTCGGAAATGTTGAGTAGGGTATTCAGCTCCACTTGCTGGAGGGGTACATAATGAGAGATGTATCTTTCCGGACAGAAGCAGTGCCAAGAGTTGACAGTGAGTCTTCAATATCCCTCCCTGCTTGGCCTACATACAAAGGAGCACAGTGCATCTGCAATGCGTTCTGTGCCCAGTGGCCCCCAGTTCTTCACCTTGAGGGCCCCCAGCATCTACCCCCTCTCTGCCCTTAACCCCCACCCCACAGAGAGCCCAAATTAAGCCAGGTGTTCAAACAGCTACCTTAAATCAGTAGGATTGAGTAGGCTTTGTGGGTCAGCCATGCCCTTTAAGAGCCAAGACTCCTCCTTATGCATCCTCTGAGATCCCCTGCATGGAAGGAACCTGGGCAGACGAACATGAATGGCATTGCCAGTGGGACATCTCAGCCTACACAGCCAGACCCAGAGGTGCTCTGAGGGTCAATATCACCCAGCAAGGCAGACCATGGCACTCTGCCCCCTTGGTCTTCCCAAGACCCCTAGATGCTGCCCCACTATGCTGTCCCTACTTCTCAGGGTGGCCTGAACCCACTTCATGTCCATTCAGCCAACTCACTGAGCCACTGCCAAGTGCAGGCACTGTGCTAGGTGACCAGGGGCAGGCTGAGGCTGAGCAGAGAAACTGGGTCCCAGACTAGTGGGAGACGCTGAGTTAACAACCACCCGGAGGGTAAGGCAGGGCGACTCCAAGAGCTTCTGAGATTTTGAGTTAGGCTTTTACAAGTAAACAGTGTTTGAGAAGCAAAGGACAAGAAATTGGGACACATGTGCCAGGCTAAGGAGAGAGACACCGCTGGCAAATGTCAGAGCAGATGGGGCCAAGGTCAGGCCCTGGGGATGGAGACAAGCTGGGAGATGGGAGTCAGACCATAGAGGGCTGTACATGCCAGGTAGGACAGACTGGACTTGATTCTACAGGCAATGCAGTGCCAGGAAAGGACCAAGGGTTGGTAGGATCCTAATGTCTGGGTCCCCCTCCAATTCCTTTTTTGAAACCCTAACCCCTAAGGTAATGGTATTAGGAAATGGGGCCTGGGGGGAGATAATTAGGTAATTAAAATGGGATGAGTATCCTTGTAAAAGAGGGCCCAGAGAGCTAGCCAGCCCCTTCCACCATGTGAGGACACAGAGAAGTCAGCAGTCTGCAACCAGGAGGAGGACCCTCACCAGAACTCGAACATGCTGGCACCCTGATCACAGACTTCCTAGCCTCCAGAGCTGTGAGAAATGTATGTCTGCTGTGTATAAGCCACCTAGTCTGTGGCAGTTTGTTATAGCAGCCTGAATTGACTAAGACGAGTGGTGCTAGCACGATCTGACCTGTGTTTGAAGCCAGTGACTCTGGACACACATAGGGACTAACAGCAGCAGCAAGTGGTGAGAAGCAGCGAGAGGGCTGATGCGCCACTGGAGGACGGTAGGGACCAGACCAGGGCAGAGGCTGCCAGGGCAGGGGAGAGAGAAAATCCTAGAAAGGTGGGACAGCCAGGGAGGAGTGGCAGGCACAAAATCCCAGATGGCAAGTTCCACACCTGGCCAACAGGCTGGAAGTTATATGGTCACCACCTGGAAAGGAAATGCCATGATGTCCCTACAGTGGTCTCTCTCCCTTTCCTGGGACATTCCACAAGGTGCAGGGGTGCTCCTTGGCCACGTATCCACCAACCAAGGCTCCCAGGGGAAGAAAGGGGGGCCTCTGAGACTCAGCATCCACTTCCCCCATTCTTCTGCTTGGAGACTAACAGCTATGATGATAGAAAAGTATTTTAAAAAAAAAAAAAGGGAAAGGGCGGGGGAGATGTGGATGAGACACAAGAAAAGCTATTGGTGCATGTGAGTTAAGAATCTAGAGACTAGATGTGAGTTATTAAACAATTTGCTGCTGTTTCAGCCTAGCTGATTGTTCGCATGTATGATGAGTCAGGGCAGATTCTATTACACTGGGAGATTAAGCAAATAAATGCTAGCTTTTGGAAACACATTAAAATGTGGGACTATGGAAATAAAATTATCTAGAAAATTGTATTAGCAATTCATTAGCTGCAGTGAGATGTGCGGCGGGGCAGGGGGGCCTGGAAGCACTGGAACACTCTGCTCCCTTCAACACCTGGGTTCTGTCCTCTGCTATGGAGAGACGTCAGGCCTGGTACCAGTGGGGAGAGGGGAGGTGCTCTGACTGGATGAACAAGACCCTCAGAAGTCAAATGGTCCGCATGACACAGGGGAAGGAAAAGAAGCAGAGGGGTCCCAGCTCTCCCATATACTTGCCTTGTGGCCCTGAGCAAGTCATTTTACTTCGCCAGATCCATTTGCTCCTTATCCACCATATTGTGGTTATCAAGAACATCGAATGAGACATCCACATGAAAAAACTTTATAACGTGGTCACAGAGCCAATGCCAGCCAAACACCACCTTCATCTGAACTAGAAAATCATGTCTCCTCCTCTGGGCAGCCCCACAGACCTGGTGAGTACAGAGAGGGCTGGGTTTTGGGCTCTTTCCTTCTCAGCTGGGTACCCTTGTGCCGTGAACAACCTGGATCGTGAGTCATGGCGTGAGTCATGGCAGCCCTGCACAATACACATGCCTAAGCTGTTTTGTTGTCTCTGGACTGCTGCTTTCTGGGAAGCCTAGAGAAGGCATCTTTGAGGAATTACACCACTTAGGATTCAGTGCCAACAACACCATCTTCCTCTGAAATCCCTCACTGTTTTATCTGGTGTGGTACAGCCCTGTATTGCATTTATTTTGGACTTTCAGCTCTGCCTAATAGATTATAAGCCTCCAAAGTAGGAACTATTGTATTCATCTTTATATTCCCCAACACACAGCACATGGCCTGATATAGAGTAGGCACTTAATAACTGCATGTTGAATTAGTAAATAAATAAGGGGCTGTGAGACAGTCACAAAGGGTGGGGGAGGAGGTATGAGGAGAGTCATGGTACAGAGGGCTAGGGATGCGGAAAGTTCAGACCACAGTCCACAAATGAAACCACGACTAAGAGGCATCCAACCACTCTCCTTGGAAATCAGTAATGACAAGTGACCCACAGGCAGCAGATCTCAGTGAGACCTCCTGTGTCTGTCTGGTGGGCTGGACAGGACTCCTTAGTTCTTACTCCATGTCTGAGCTCTGTTGCTCAGAAGCAAAGACCCAGACCATAGAAGGATTGGTGTTGCCATACTTTACAGTGAAACAGTACAAAGATCCCAATTCTGGCCCAGAGGTGCAGCCCTTCTTGGATTTGTGATCCTAGTCCAGGCAGCTGTTGTCCTTAACCTCGGTTTCTTCATCTAGGAAAGAGAATTCATAACTAATCTGCCCTTTCCAGCCCTAACTTCATAGTCCTGTTAGGATGCAACTGACAAATGTTTTTGATTATGTAAATCCTACAAATGTATTGCTTTCTCTCAATCTGTACATTTCAATGTAAATCAGATATATAAGTCAGCTTTTACTCAAGAAAATAATTTTTCAGGTCAAGGAATTAGCACCTCTGCTCTTCTGAAGAATGAATGGGACTCAGTCTTAGCCTGGACTCCCAGGGTATCTGCTCAAAGGGAATCCGAAGTAGGAAAAGGGGATGCATGTGGAAAGGATGACGCTATCAAGACTCAAGGAGCATGACTCTTAGTAATATGGGCAGGGTCCATGCAAATATCTGGGACCACATTTGCATAAATTGTATCTCCAGGGAAGGTGACCCACACCAGACCCCCAAGTGCCAATACAGCCAGTTTTGACTACAGGGCATGTATGACTCAAAGTCTTCCAATTTAAAACAAGCTTAACTTTAGAAAAAAAAAAAAAGGAGAATGAAAGAAAAAAAAAAGAAAAAGAGAGAAAGGGAGAAAGCCAGGCCAGGGTGGAATAGAGGCAGAAGGGATGACATAGACCTAGGGTATTTCACCCAGGTGATGACGGGGTCTGAAATTATGAAACACAAAACCCCTCATGTTTACACCTGTGCCATTTCCATACCAATTATCTCTTTAATAGATGGGAAGGAAGAGGATCAGAGGGGTACACAGCTGGAGAAGATGTTCAGGTGCTACACCTTCTTGGAGCAAAGCTCTTATTATCTCCTGCTATAAGCAGTTTCTTAATCAAAGGAGCAGAGGGATCTAAATATACTCCAGCTTTTTTTGGTAAGCAGGCTGGGACTGCTGTGTGTGCATGTGCTGGGGCGTGTGCATGCCCGTGTGTGTGTGTGCGTGCACATGTACCCCAGAGGGGCTTCTCATGTCCAATCCTACCCAACCTCACCCAACCCTGCCACCCCGAAAGCTGCTTCTCCCCACAGAAAGAAAATATCAAATTTAGGAGGGTGTGAAAACCTTGATTTAAACTAGAAACGTCCCTCTCCCTCCACCCCTAGCCCCCAAATCCTTCAGATATGTCTTTCTGCTCCCTCTGACATCCTGGGGATGACTCTTTCCTAAGACACCATCTCCAGCATGGGCAACCTTCGTGACCACACACTCAAACCTTGACATAAACTGATGCCTTTTCCTTTCGCCCATATTCTCCTCCCTTTGCCCCCAGGGTGCTGCTGAAAAAGGTAGCAGAGTTGCACCATCCACTCTGCAAGACAGAGAGGCAGAGACAAGCAGCACCGGGTTGACTCCTACCCAAGGCAGGAAGGTTCTGTCTGCATCTTAAGAGGATGGAGAAGGCTGGGGTGAGGTGAGGAATAGACAGAAAGGAACAAAGTCCAGCCCTTGAATCTGAGTGGCTCCTCCATTTTGACTTCCCCTGTGCTATCATTTAGGGCTCAGCTCCTTTTTAAGGAATCTACTGGATTAAGGGCCAACAGCCCTCTCTTTATTTCTCTGGTTGTCCTCTTGAGCATGAGTTTCAGGATCATTTAGGATGCACTATTGCACTCCCAGCGTTCCTCAGAAGGCTAGCTATGTGGGCACTGAAGGTCAAATCAGCCCACTGAACCCTGCAAACTCCAATCAGCTGCTGGTGAGTGAGAGACAAGTTCCCCAGTTGCTTTTACTAGGGTAGGATACACTAAGATACCATCTTGGAAGGCTTGTCTCAAACTCAATTAGCTTTGAGCTCACGCATGGGTGTCTGTCTCCTGTGTATAGAGTCACCTACTGCTGAGGTACTCAGTTACATCTTCCCAAACCAAGCCAAGAGCCAAAAACCTTAGCATCACTTGTCAATTTCATCCTTGTCAATTTTAGGTCTCTTTATCCAGCCTTCTCTGCCTCTTTTTCCTTCCTTTCTTATCTGCGTAGAATCACGGAAGGCATCTATACATCTGTATGACATTCTATTTCCACAAGAGAAAGGGGGAATGTTATGGTTTCAATACCGTCAGTCAAGGGAGCAAAAGCATCTTCATTGCATAACAAAAAAAGGGGAGGAGCTTGAGCAGCTGATTCAGATTTGTTTTAAAACTAGGCAGTGGATGGGAGAGTGATTACATTTTTTAAAACACATGCACACATACAACTTTCAGTCTCTTGGGGAATGTGGCTGCGTCCTCAGGCACAGCAGCTAGCAGAGCTGGCTCCCGGAAAACCGTGTATTTGTTTAGCAGTGAGCTGCAGACACAAGTGCATTTCATTACTCGGCACCTCCAGCTACAGTAAACAAATTTGTCAGCTCACTAGCTCATTAAGGTGCGCCCTGGACATGGGGGATTTATTGAGACCTGCACAATAAAAGTAACATGAATGGATTTACTAATTTTGTCAATCACACCAACAAACGAGCTCAAGAAGGGGAGAAAATGAGGGAGGGGGACAAGAAAAGGGGTGGATAAAAAAAGGGAAGGAGGTTTTAAAAAAAGGAGGAGAGGAGTTTGGTTTGCAAGAAGAGAGAGAATAAACGGGTTAAGAGGGGACAAGATCTGCATCTTTGTACTGGGCTACAAAACCACCTTCACATTCAATCTACCTCCTACTCTGGGTTCCCCTTTCTAGGGTTCAGGGGCCCCGGGCAGGAAGGGTGCATGCTAAGTTGGAAGATGCCAAATCAAGTCCTGGTTCTCTGGCAGTGCCACACCGATGGCAACATCCTCCTCCCTTCCTCCCAGCATCCGATATGGAACTAATGAATCCGAGGATTAAAAACCTTGTTCCGGGAAGTAGCTGCTTCCAGGCACATCAGCGGAGACTAATATCCTCGGCTAGTACCTCCCACCTGCCCCAGCAGCTCCTTCTTGGTTTCCAGTCCAGTGGCTGGACGCTTCCAGACATTCCAGAATGAATTAAAACTTCTCCAAGAGCAAGCAGAGGAAGAAGGAAAGGGATTGTGTGTGTGTGTGTGTGTGTGTGCACGCGCATGCACGCGCGTGCAGTGGCGGGGGGGCGGGTGAGTTGGGGTGGAAAGTAAATCCGGAGAGGTATGCAGCCCTCTGGTCTGTAACTTTCAAAATGACAGCAGGACTAGGGCAAAGGTCACGGGGTCCAAGGCCTTAAGCACCTCCGCCAGCTGTGGCAGAGAAGCCTGGAGCCCGCAGGACGCCTGCCCGTATAAATCAGCGGTAAGCAGCACCCGCTGGGGGCGAGGACAATGGGCCCACACGGGGGTGGGCGGCAGAACAATGGGGCCTGGCCAGTGCGCAGGCCCGGAACAAATGTGCCCTGGCACCACGGGGGCCCCCATTTGTGAAACTAATTGGCCCACGATTGAAAAATCGGACCAACTTCAACAACCCAGAGAGAAGGGCGGCTTGCAGTAGCCTAACCTAGCCCAGCTCTGCAGAGCAAGCCTAGCCTAGCCTAGCCCAGCCCAACCCAGCCCATCCCTGGTGGGGCATCTGATGTGGAAGCCTCTCTCAGGTACTGCCCGTGCTGGCAGAGAGGTGCCTCTGAGATGGGATCAGGCTGGGAGAATGATGGACCGTGGGATGGAGCAGGTAGGCATGGTGCCGACTTGAGGCGCCCCGTGCTCAACAACTTCTCCCAAGATGCAGAGAACTGTTTTCCCTGGTTTCTCTACACTGCTTGTTCTGTAGAAATAAAGTTCAAAGGAGAGAGACAGGCACCTGTTTACTCTCAGGATTCCTAAAGCCAAAGGGCTCCCTACTTCCTGCATTTGGGGGTAGGTGGGTAGCAAATAAATCAAAAGCTACAATCAGTTTCTTCCTAAATCCATTCCCTGGCATGTATTCTGCCTGTAACCCTCTGCAAGGCTGCATGAGCACTGCAAGAAACGTGGATCCCTTGGTCTGAAATTCAGCTAATCTTAGAGGCTTCCAGGAAAAGCAGCCCCAAAGCGGGTGGGGGAACATCGGGACACAGCATGAAAGGGCAGGCCAGGATCTTCACATCCCAGGCATCCTCTTGCCCTCACGTGGCTTTTTACTGCAGACTCCCAACTGAACAGGAACAAAAGAGTAGAAAACCTGGCCTCTAGTCCTGGCTCAGTGACTAACTCGCTGTGCACTCCTGGGTGGGTTACTAGACCTTTCTGGGCCTCCGTTTCCTCATCAGTAAAATGAAGAGGGATATAAGTGATCCTTAAAGGGTTTTTCTCCACTCTAATATTCAATAATTCTATTGAAGAGGGTGCTGGCAGGTTGAATGGTCCTTTCTCCCACTGAGATGGACGTCAGCATTTTCTCTTTCAAAGTCAGACTTGATAGCTTTCTTTTAGCTAAAGAGAATCCCTTTAACTAAAAGGGAACCACATTCTTAGGCTGACAGAGGGGCAGTCACAGACAAGGCAAAGAAAGGATCCAACATTGACTGGGCACTTGCTGGGTACCAATCTAGATTCAACCTTTCTCAAGCAGCACTGTGAAATGGGGATTTTTAGAAAGATGGGAAAATTTCACAAGACTTGAGAGAACCTCTAGGTCCCTTTTCTAGGGGACTACCAGTTAGCAGCTTAAGACCTCCTAGAACTGGCTCAACACTCACAGAGGCAATTATTGAGTAGCTGGGTCTGAGAGTACCTGAAGCCCCTCTGTGCCAGGTGAGGGCTGGGCAGTTGGGGTGGGGAGTATGGAGGGGAAGCTTTCTCTCCCAAGCCCCCAGCACTAGAATGACAGAGAAGACCCCCAAGAAACCCTGCACAGAGGGCAAGTCAGAGAACCAGACCCTCTGAATCTAGCAGTTTCATTACAAGACCGTAGTGTCCAACACATAGTAGGCATTTACATTCTGGCAGTGTGTCCAGAGCTTAACGGGAGGCACGGGAGCTTCCGCGTGAAGGTAAGACCCAATTTCCTTGTCTGGACAATAAGTTACTCCCAGGACTCTTTCATCTCTAGTATTCTTCAAGTGTTAAAGACGCTTTCTATAGACGGTCACTCTCTCTAGTTTCAGACATTCCCAAAGTCATCCTGAGGCCCCAGGAGAGAAACTGCAGCTCAGGAGTGGGGTCTCTGGGGAAAAAAAACCCCCAAAAACCTCAGCTAGGCTCTCCTGTACAATTTCCAGTAAACCCCAATGTATTTCAGAGATAGGGAGGTGGAGGCAGAGGCAGGAGGCAGGAGACCTAGACAGAAAAGAGAGAGAGACAGAGGCAAGACAAAGGCCCAGGGAGACAGAATGGAGTGGGGAGGGGAGCAGGGGTTGGGCGAGACAGAAATTCAAAATAAAATGAAATACTGATTGTTTCAGCGCCATTTAAATACCTCACAAACACTGGGCAATGAAAACAAAAACTACCCCATATAAATAAGCAAAACAAAATAACAAAAAAGGAGAGGATGTATTCATTTTACTGACATTTTAATGGTGCCTCTCCTTCCCCCCACCCCCGCAGAAGATGATTACAAATTAAGCAGCATTTAAACGCTTTTTACTGTCAACAATTAAAAGGAGAGCTGGGGGCCTGAGAGTGTGGTGGGCATTCATTCCCACGGTAACCAGGCTATCAATATCAGAGACACCATGTGGCCTTCCCATACTGTACGGCACACAATAGCCAAAAAGGGAAAAGTGCAGACAGATACTGTTAATTTTGCAGGACATTCAGAAGCAAATCAAGATATAAAAAAGTTCCCAGCACATACACAGACACCAAGAACAAGGGCAGGGCAGGTTGCGCTCATAGAGTTGGTCTTAGCAATGGCAGAATGTACGCACAGCCTGGTTACACCTGATTCAGGGTTCCTTGCGTTTGTTTCATGTGCGTGCATGTGTGTGTGTGTTGCACACGCATGTGCACAATATAGGAAGGACCAAGGGCAGAGGTTGTTTTGCTTTCCTAGGGTCAGAGGAATACACAATAAATCGAGCCCAGGAGCTCCACGCCAGACCCAGAACCAGCCAGGGAGTAGAACGAGGACACACCCACTGCCCCAACCTGGGCTTCAACCGAGAGGGTGCGACCACCAACATTTACCCTTCCAGCACCTGCACCACGGCCTTCTCCACTGGACCACAGGTAGAAATCAGGTGATTCTGATTTCACTGTGTTCAGAGGAAAGGATTTCATCATTCCAGGTGGACCAAAGGAACACATTTGATTTTTCAGAAATTGACTCTCTTTTCACTATTCAAACTATCATTACCAATTCATGCCCAACCCCTGCCTGCCCCCGCCCAATACCACCCACCTTCACATCTTTCTGAAAGGCTAAAACCTAATCTGTGTTAGGTCCTGGTAAATTCTGTTGCTAGAACTCTCTTTTAGCTAACTCAATATAGTTTCTCGGCATCCATGTCATCACAGGTACCTTTGAAAATAATGGAATAATGAAAAGTCAATTCCAGAATAAAGGGGAAGAAAAGAAAAGGGTTAAAAAGATAAAGGAGCAAAGAATGTAGCTACCAATTTCCTTTCCAGTCCTTCAGAGAGGGAGACGGAAATCACAGAAAGTGAGAGTGGGCTACCAGGTGGAGGGCGAGCGGCTGGATTTAGAAGCAGCCGAGTACACTTCTGTACCGTCAAGTTTAATATGCAGGAGGGATGACAGAGAAATAAAAGAGACACGTCCCCTTTAAAGGGAAATATAATTTACAGTGTGCAGCCAGGCGGCCCATAGTTTCAATCTCGTTTACTATAGAGAAAACTCTGCTAGCTGTTCTCTATCCCACAAATCCGATTTAATCAGACAAGCCAGCCAGCGTGGCTTGGAGTAAAAACGGATAATTAGTAAACAGAGAGCTACTCCAGTGCTTCATTGGCATTCGAGTTGGGCTACTGTGTCGCATTTAAAATGCAGTCTGATGAAGTTTACAAAATCAAACCATTTGTTACTCCTATTGAAGAGGCTTCAGGCCACTTGCAATTAAATTGGAATTAGTGCTCAGAATGAGACACAGCAAATTCATACTAAAAAGGGATCTGACTTTGAGACATTTGACTTCACTTCAACAGTTTTCTGTGTGAGTGTGTGGGTGGGTGTTACTGAAAGACTCCTCACTCACCCCGACTCTGCAGGGCTCCCCGACTCCCCACAACCTGCTACTCTCTGGGCTGGCTGTGGGGGATGGGGCACCAGGGAAGGGGAGGGACAGCTGACACCAGGGCGCCCGCCAGGCCCTGCATTCACACCAGGAAGATACTGTACTAGGGAAAATGTGTCCACAAAGGACCATATGGCTACCTTCTGCATTGAGCCCTTGGACAAGAGGGTGGAAGGGGGCGGGGGAAGCTGCCAGAAGGCACACTTCTAGGGGGCACTGGCCCCGCCCACCTCAGACAGCAGGCTGGCGGCCTGGGGAAAGTGGGGGCACCTTTCCCCTGGGCTGGGCTCCTGTGATGCCCTGCACAGGGACAGCTTCACTCACAACGTCCTATTTATGCATCAGCACGCTCCCAGCCCCATGCAGTGCCCCTCTAGGCAGAAAAGGGGAGGAAGCTCAGGTCTAGGCACGGCTTCTTAACCTGGAGTCCACGGAACCCCTAAGCCGTCCAGGGACAGAATTCAGGAGGTTGGTGAACCGAGAGAGGGGAAAAAGTGACATCTTTATTTTCACCAACCTCCAACTGAAATTCAGTAGCTCCTTCTATTAGGAATATAAGCAACTAGCCAGTTATATGGGCAGTACTGGTAACTACTTGGTCACCGGTAGACATGATGGGTATTTTCACACCGCACTAGAAATGTTGCAGTCATCTCAAAATATCATCTACGGAAGCCACTCCTGCAAAAATATGGTAGTTACTCAACCACAGCCTGATCTTATTGGTTAATGGGATAACAAAGAATCACACATATGACTATATTACAAATGGTCTTTTAAAAATATTTTGACACCTGTATTTCAAGTTTCCATGACAATCCTATGTATTTTACTTTCTGCATTTACAGACCTGATTCTGAGGAAGGGTTCTGAGGTTTCGCCAGACTGCCCAGGGAGTCCACGGCACAAAAAAAGTTAAGAATCCCTGTCTAGGCACCAGGGAAGGAATGGGGAGTTGGTGTTTAATGGGTACGGAGTTTCTGTTTTATGGGATTATGTGAGTTCTGGAGATAGAGTGTGTTGATGGTTGCATGACAATGTGAATGTATTTAATGCCACTGAATTGTCCTCTTAAAATGGTTAAAAAGGTCAATTTACATTACATATAATTCACCAAAATTAAAAACCAATCCTGGTCTGAAACTACATGTATCCTTCTGCCGCCCAAAAGTATCTAGTCCAAACTGAGATTTATTCCCTCAAACTTCTCCATCTGCAATGGAGAGCCAAACTAAATGCTTGGCCTCCCAGGAAGCAGGGAGCATGGGGCCTTGCAAAGGACACTACAGGAAGCCCAGCCTCAGTCTTCAGCTGTGACACCCACAAGACTTAGAGACTTGCTTTAAGTTCAAGGTTTGCTGTCTTCCCCACCTGTCAGAATGAAAGCTGCATGAGAGCCGCGACCTCACTCCTCTTACACAGCACTGTATCTCTTGGTTCTGACAGGTATTCAATGAATATTTATTGGATGGAGAGAAGGACGAATAGATGGATAAAGGATTGCACAAATTTATTTGATTTCTCTGGACTTCAACTCATCTGTAACATGAGGGGGACAGGCCTTGTGATCCTGTGAAGCTCCTATTGTTCTAAGGGACTCCTCCAGCATGACATCCTCCCGTCTGCTGACCACACCTTCCCCCAGCACATGGGGCCCAGGAGGTGGAGGGTGGGGGTGTGCACGGTGCACACAGGTGGGGGACACGTGATGTGCAATACTGGAGGTGATGGGCCACTGTCCTCCTGGGCCCCAGGAGTTTCCTGCAGGCCTCAGGGACAGCGCTACCCCAGCTGCTGCACAAAGCAGCATCCACCTTGCTGCAGTCCTGCTGGAGTCCACTGGGCTCACCAGGACACCTTCCCTGCCACAACAGGCTGGTGGTGATGGTGGTGGACAGGGGACAGTAAATTTATAGGCTTATGGAACAGGCAAGCAATGAGAGGGAGTCCGCAGGCCTGAGGGAGAGGCTTTTATGCAATGTCAGGTGGCATGCAAAGGCTTTTAAAACCTGGAAGGAAGATACTGTCCTTCTTGCTATTTGGGGAGGGAGAGACAGGAATCTCATTATGGTCGAGAAAAAAATAAAATAAAAGACCACATTGCCCATTAGCACTTCCCATTACCCCCACGTCTGGAACTACCCTCCTTTCAAGTAGGCTGCTCTCCTGATTCTATAAATCAGTTTCAAGAAAGGAAGATGAGTGTCTGGCAGGCATCCGGCTGGACACCAAGGTCATGTTAGGTGGCGTGCATGCTCCTCAGTGGCAGCGTGGTCCTCCCCCAACACCCGCACATGTTCAGATGCGCCAACCCTGGATACTCTGAAGGAGGGTCTGGAGAGAAACCCCAGCCTCAGATGCCAACACTAAAAGGAAATGGGAAGTGGAACGTCACTTCGTGGTCTGGGGTTCTCTCCTCCCATGTGGGTTTTGTTGCTTAAGTACCTCCCCTTTCAGCTCCTCCTCTGGAGTTTCTAGGCCGTTCCCTGACAGCTCTGGAGCTGGGGTTGATGCGGGGGCAGATGGAGGCCTTCAGGCTGACTCTCTCAGGCCAACCACAGGCTGTCCAGCACCCTGGTCAGAAACAGTAGTGAGGAGAGACACCTCTGTTCTAGCTACCCAATACCAGCATCGCTTGATGGTCAAATCCTTCTGCTCTTCCTTTCTTCCGTCCAATGAGTGTCCAATGCTCTTTATTTCTCTCTTTGGGTGATGGTGCTTTATCTCCCTTGGGGAACAGCATTAGAGAGTTACTTTATGTACCCCTCTCTCAATTACTCACTCACTCACTCACACACCTCGTATTTCTTGAGTTCCAATTCTGTATAGGAATCAAACCCGGAGGCTACGCAATGATAAGAAAATACTTCTTGGCCCCAAGAAGCTTACAGTCTGAGAAGTACAAAGCAAAGAGCCTGGGCTTTGAACTCAGACCACACCTGGGTTCAAATTCTGACTCTTCCATTTATTTACTAGCTACATAATCATATGCAAATCACTTAGTATCTCTGGGTCTTAGCTTCCTTTCTGTAGAAAGGAAGTCATAGTACCCACCATGCAAGTCTGCTGGGCAGATTAGAGATAATATATGAAAAATGTCTATCACAGTGACACATGATTAGGGGATGGAGAAAAAGTAGCTGCTTACAACACTGACGCGGTGGGTTGGGTGAAGAAGGGTGTCGGGTACAGATATTTAAATCAGTGGGCTGTGGTGTTTTAACTTAGGTACTTCTATGGTTTAAATGCGTCCCCCAAAGTTCCTGTGTTGGAAGCTTGATCTTAATACAGCAGTGTTAGGAGGTGGGGCTTCATGAGAGGTGTTTGGGTCACGGGGGCTCTGCCCTCACGCATGGATTAATGTCGTTCTCGAGGGAGTGGGTTCCTTAGGAAAAAATGAATCTAGCCCCCTCTTGCACTCTGCTCTCTCTTGCCCTCTCGCCTTCCACCATGGAGCGGTGCAGCAAGAAGGCCCTTGCCAGATGCTGGCACTCTGATCTTGGACTTAGCCTTCAAAACTGTGAACCAAATACATTTTTGTTCTGTATACATTACCCACTCTCAGGCATTCTGTTACAGCAGCACAAAACAGACTAAGACAGGTACCATGAGCTGCACTTAGGCCCCTTCTAGGAGGTGCTTATAGAGAACGCTCCATGTCTTTCATCACCAAGAAGAGCTCTGTCTCTACAGTGTTATATTCAAACCTCATTCCCACCGTTTAAATTCTCCCATCCAGTTACTCCCAGCAAACCCATCATTTGATCTTCAAAAATCTCCCTAGCATGCCTTTCCTTTCCTTACTTCTTTCATATTCAGCCCACACTTCAAGGCCCATCGTCCAACTCCCCATTGACTTCTGGCCAATTCCTGAACTCCCCTGCCTGGGATCCTTCAATTTCACCAGCCTGCTGTACCCCTAAGCTTGGATCAGTCTAACTAGTCACCTCCTCCACTCCCACAGCTGCCTACCCATGCCGCCTCTATCTCCCAAGTGCTCACTAACTCCTCAACCCACTGTAATCCCACTCCTGCCTCTATCACTCCACTGAGATCAAAGCTGTTTGCCTTTGATACCCAGTGACTTCCATGTCACTAAGTGCAACAGACACTTTTTAGTCTTTCTCTTAGGGGACTTCTCAGCACCATTTAAAACTGACTGCTTTTTTCTTTTTGAAACCTCCTTTAGTTTCCATGACACCACACTCTTCTGGTCTCCCTCCTATTTCTTCCAGCGACTCCTCAATCTCCACCATGGATTGGGATTGTTCTGGAGGGGTGGAATATGTTGGGGTTCCTCTGGATTCTATTCCAAGTTCTCTTCTCTTTCTATATTCTCTTGTTATATAAACTCACCCACTTCCAAGGCTTCAATGAGCATTTATATGTTGATGACAGCTCCAAAATGGACATATCCAGTGGGTCTGTCTCTTCTGAATTCCAGATACATCTGTATACCCACATGCCTCCTAGGCACACCCTACCTTTGGACATCATGCACACCTTGCTACTGTAATATGAAAACTGTTCAGTATCCTAACAACAACAATAAAAAAGCTCTTTTTTTTTGGTATTCTTCATTTCAGTAAACAACTCCACTATCACTCAGTTGCCTAAGCAAGAAAGATGGGCATTAGCCTAGATTCCTCTCTCACCTCTCAAAAGAGATCAATGACCAAATGTCTTCGGATTTCTAGTATCTTTTTGTGCATTTATTTATCCACCCTCTCATAGAGTGACACTGGTCCAGACTACCATATTTTTTGCCTAAATGATGGCAATATTATCCCAATCTCCCTGCCTTCAGCTTAGACCCTCCAGTTGAGTCACAACTATGTAGTCAAAGTAACTTTTCCACGACATCACCTGATGTCCCTCTCCTGATTAAGATCCTTTCATTACTTCCCTATTGTCCCCAGAAAAAGGCAAAAACTACTTAAAATGGTTTTCAGGGGCCTTTCACCATTTAATGCCCATTTACTCCTCCAAGCTCAGATCTTAGCCCTCCTCCCTACTCCCATTTTCAGTTCCATGAACTTGTCTTACTGTCTCCCTACCCTGGACGTTTACCTATGTTGACTCTCAGCCTGGCATTCTTCCCTTTCTCCCCCATTCCTTCATTGTCTTAATTTCTTCTCATCCTTCAGATGACAGCTTAGATGACACCACCTCCAGGAAGGTTCTCCAGTACCCCATCCAAGTTGGAGGTTGCTCACGTGTGCTCTAATAACATCCTATACCTCCAACATAACAATATTTATCCTGTATATGACTTGCTTATTTTCTTATATGTCTCCCTAGAAGGTATGAAACTCATGAAGACATGGGTTCTGATTTGCTCACCACTGTATTCCCAGAGCCTAATATACTACTAAGTACGAACAGGTGTTCAATAAATATTTACTGAATGAATTAACAAACAAATACATTAAAAATAACCTATTAATACTTCTGTGGGCTTGAGCCAGAGCTCCAAGCAAGTTATAATTTTCAGAGCCTAAGCTATTACTATCTGATTCTGACCAACCTCAACTCAAGTAAATATGCTGGTTTACTCTCCTTTCTCAAGCCACCCACCCACCCACCAGCCCCAATTCCCTATGAGTTACAGGCTTCTGAGCTCATATATTCCCGTATCTTTTAATACATGTGATTTTTAGGTGTACATTCATATCCACATGTGTTAGGAGCAGGGCATAGGCTTTTGCGGGTTTGGTTTCTCCTCTCAACCTGGAAGTATTCATTCATGTAGTACCCAGTGCAGTGCTACCCAGATGTCCCTTCCTGATGAGGAGTCATTCACATCAATTGAAGACACAGATCTCTGGGTGGGAGACCTGCAGAACTGCTATTACACTACGACCAAAGCTGTGAGATTGCAGCCAACAAGCACCTACAGTTTGGGATCTGAAGTCAAACCTGAAACTCCTGGGCACTGTTGGAACATGGACCTGAGGCTGTAGATGTCTCCTGGTGCACACTTCCTGTCTCTTTCTCCTCCAAGACCAGAGCAGGCTCTCAGTTCTCCCTGCACGGCCTGCTGTGAGCTGCCTTCAGGCACATAAGCTGACCTCAGAGGCTGAGCCCTCTACACTCAAGCAATGGACCCCCACAAATCACACTCTTGGTGGGGTTTCGTCCTTCTTCAGATGGTGATTATATATGGTATACTGTTTTGAGATCAATTTTCACAGCATATGGGGATTCTCCAGAACAGGGATGCTAATGGAAATGCCAAAAGCCATGTCACTAGCATGCCCAGAAATCACGACCTCTGACACCCTCCTGCTAGGAAAATAAAAAGTGGGTTTCTTTTACGAGGTGAACAGGCTTTTGTCAGATGTGAGGTGCTCTCAGTCCCGGCCAAAGATCCTGGTTCTTGTGGATCTAGAGATGATCTGACAGTGGTGGATACAATGCCAGGTGTCTTCACAAGCAAATGTGACAATACAGGCAGCCCCTAGGGATTTACCAGCTACCAGACAAAGGATCCCTCATCCTTACCACATCCATTCAGGTTTCTGCCCAGAATCACTTTGCTCGCTCCTACACTTCCTGATCCCTCCCTCTCAAAAGAACCCCTAAAAATAAGAAGGACAAGCCCTAGTGTTTATTCCATCACTTTTCTGCTTCTTTCTTAACGTTTATTTTGGGGGATGGGGGAACTGTGACTTTCAGGCTAGTCCAAGAGGCCACTGAGAATTAAACAGCATGGATGATACTTTCTGTTCATTCAGGTTAGAGTAATTGTGGGCTTGGAGTCTTCGGGCAAAAGTCATTGAAAGGAGTGGATTTGAAGAACCTTCTAAATGTCCCCATTTTAACCCAGATGGAAGTTCTGTGAAGTTTTCAGCACCTCAAGGATCAGTGAGAAAGGCAAGAATGAAAGACCCTGTGATTCCAAAGACGCTTCCACCAAGCATGGTTCCACACCACCCCTCACCCAAGACTCACTTGTTTCATTAGTGTATTCTCTGCAGGCGACAGCAGAGCCAAGCTGGATGGTCACTGCATGATCACGGACACTCTGTAACATGGGTCTCCTCTTGCCACGTACCCATCCTTTATTCCTCCTTGGTTCTTCCACACTCCAAAAGCTCCTGGGCCATACATTTCACTCATCCTAGTCCCCTTTCCTTCCTCTTCCTGAGTCATTCAGTTGCCGTTGTTTTCTGAAATAGCCTTTTAAGAGAAGACTGTTGTTTCCTACTAATACCAGCACAGTCAGAGAATGCTAAAGACTGCCTCCCTCAGAGGGGCCTGGGGAATGAAACACTCAAGATAGGGCCCAGAGGATCATTCAGGATCTCAGATATGAATGGGACAGAAACAACCCCCAAGTCACCCAACTCGGACCTCTGGCAGCCTGAGTCTTGGGTCTTCTGAAGCACCTTACAGTGAGTGCAAAGTCAGGATAGCATGACGGGGGAGTGGAGCGGAGAAGGGGGATGGGTGTGGAATCCCTGAAACATTCTCTAACTCAACTGCTTCCAGGCCTAAGGTGTCTTCAGTGGTCTCCACTGTCATTTGCTTAATATGCACTTAATTTTAAGTTTTAAGACATGGCAACTTATTTAATCTCCCAACAGGCAAGATCTGGCTTGATTCTCCAATGGAGCTTATTCCCCAAAGGATGAAAGACCCCAGTGATCTGATTTAGGCAGAGCTGGATCAGCAGTTACCCACGGTTGGTACAGAAAGACTGCCTCAGAACACGAGGACAAAGCGTTCATATTAATTAAGATCTTCATAGAAAGAAAACTCTCTCCAGGGAGTATCTGTTTGATTATTCCTATTTACTCAGTGATATTGCTGCTTGGCTCTTCCCTACCCTCCTTCCTAAGAAGCCTGAATGGGTTCTGAAGGGAAAAGGCACTAGCACAGCCTTTGAATGGAGACTGTAGAGCATGAGGGGGGAGTGGGTGGGCTCTTCCCTTGCAATGTTGGCCACTATGCCAGAAAAACCACCACGGATCACCGTGATGCTCACACGTATTCTACGACCTGCATATGCCTGCACGTCTTCAACCCGGGAAACTGGGGAAGCTGTCTACCTAGAAAACTTTTATGACAGAAAGTCCTGCTTTAAAGCCACATTATCTGTGGAGTGTCCCAAGTACAGAAATAAACGACGGGCACCACCCAAAACTCTATGAAACTGCTGTGGTGCCCATCCTCACCCCCAGCTCACTCTGTCCTTATGACCGTCCCTAGAGGGAAGTCGTGGGAGGAATAGCTGATACATTCATTTACTTATATGCTACTTCATTAACGGGGACTGTGACTGCAAGGCAATGGAGAAAAACAAGAATGTTCTAGAACTTTTCTCCGTCTATGTCTATCAAGCACCCACCAGCCCCTGTGCTAGGTGGTGTCTGGGGAGCCACTGATACAGACTCCTGTATCAGACTGACACAGTCCCTGCCCTGGTAGAGCTTCCCATCTACTGAAGGACACATTAATCAAATGACTCCAGTACTTATACAACTCTCAGCGTTGGAATTTAAAGCTGAAAAGGGCTCCAAGGTAAAAATCTCCCTGAACCAGCTCCTTGCAACACAAACACTCATCCACTCTTCAGTAAGCATCGGAGGCTAGAACATGACATATTTATACACACTCACATGCGTGCATTGCTCACACACTCACATGCATGCATTGCACACACACATCCCCCATCCCAACACCCACAGTGGAGGCCTGAATGGCTGCTATTCAGGGCCAGGGGCCTGGGCTATGTCATTAGAGAATAGCAGGCAAGCAGTTGCTCCTACTTCCTTGTACTGGAAGTCTGCTTCTGCCTGAGCTGATTTATTCCAAGGACCATCTGGGCCCAGAGAACAATGTGCTCTCCTATCTGAATGACCAGCCTATTAGTCATACCCTCTTAACTCGACCCCTCCGTCCACTAATCTTCACACTTTCCTTCATTCCCTTTGACGGAGGCCAAGGACTGGCTCTCTTTTCTCACCTCTCTCTAGGCTGGAGAAGTTCTTCTGGGACAAAGAGCTCTGGCCTCATGCCTGTGGGTCCAGCAGTCAAACCGGGACAGGCTACGTGAAAAGAGACCCGCAGCATTCCCCCTCATTGTCCTAGCCCCGTGGCCTGGTTTAGACATGGGGTGAGCTCACCCTGACAGTGTTCACCCCAGGCTTTCCAAGGCTTCCAGACCCCAAGCCCAACAGAATGGAGAATTCGCTCAAGGTAACTCAGGCCTAAAAGCTCCCCTGGAACTCACTCCACACCACTCTGCACACTTCCCAGAACATCTGCAAACAGCTTATACAATGCCATCACATCCTTACTCACATTTGTCTTAAATTGTCCTCTGACTGCTTGAAAGACTTTTTTTTTAAAGCTACAGTTCCTCCAGAGCAAGAAAAAAAAGATCGACTTTTATCTCCCTCACAGCCCCGGACATAGCCAGGCCCAGAGATACAACTCGATTTTGCAGTAAGAATGAGTGACCTCAACACAGAAACCATAAATCTTCTGGTTGGAATAAGGAGCCTAAGATGCTTCCCATCCCACTCCCCAGCACCTCATCCAAAGGCCAGGCATCTCTGGAATGGGAAAGACCCAGCCACCCACTCAGACCCCTCATCCAGCGTCACACACTTGCTCAGGGAATTCTTTTTGACATTTTAACTTGGATGCTACAGGTTGCTCATGTCTGTGACCTGGAGTGTTTTGTTGGTTGGTTGGTTGGTTGGGGCCTTTTGTTTTGTTTTTGTACTTAACTGGAAAGGGTGATGAAAAAAGGGAACTCTGACCCATGGGGATGTAATAATCTTCAACTCTTCCTTCCCTACCCTAGTTCCCACTTGATGCCTCCCTGCTGTTGTCTCCTCCATTCTAATGAGGTGGAGACCAGTGAGTGCATCCACCACTCTGCCCCAGCCCCACTATACATACACATGCATGTACCTGCATATGCATGCCAGCACATGGGTGTGCACATGCGCGCACGCACACACACACACACGGCTCTCACTTTATGCCTTGTGCCAAGACAGAATTGATGGTGATGAGCAAAAGAGACAGGAAAAAACTCAAGCGGACGATTAGCTGGGTGAGGTTTATGGCAACAGGCAACAAACTCAGTCATTTCATGTTTTGCAGAATATAAAAGCGCCGAAACATTTTAATTTTAAATTCTTATCATTGAATTTACTGCTTTTCCCTCGCAATGATTTGTGTTGCTTTTTAATTTTTACAGTCTCTACAGAAGCCAGATGCTACCGCCTAAGGACAAAATAATAAAAACCTACTGCAGTCATGAGTTACAGAACAAAAAAGAAACAAGCAGTTGACAGAAGTTAATATCTCAATTTAACAGTGCTGCTTTGCTAATGATCCTTTGATATGTGTTTATTTAGAAAGGTCTGATCTTGACCTTGAAGGCAAACTCAACCACAAAGTCTTTATGAGAAAAGAAAAAGACTTTATTTATAGATTGGCTTTATGTCAATCACTCCAGCAGCTGGTCCCAAAGTGCCAAGCCACTGGAGGAGGGTGTAGAGGGAGCGCAGCCACCCCTCCCAAATGGAGTGCTCATTCCAGGATCAGTGTGGGAGAGGGGAAGCGGAAGAGGGGTTTCAGGAAATGTAAAGCCCCAATGGAGCAGGACCCAGGCTCCTGTGCTCCCCTTCTTTGGAAGGAATCAGGGCACTTGTATTCCCTCCAGACAATGCGACAGAACCAAGCATGACGACCCTCAGAAAAGAGACACATGTGCAAAGGGATGGTATGTGCAGCAATGGAACCAGCAAGAAGGGTTCACCTGGGTTGGACTTCCAGGAAGGTCCGTGCAGCAGAGCAGGTCCTTCTCTGAGAACTTTCCAACAACAGCCCAGAGGATTGCCCATCCAATCCCCCTGGAAGCAAGAGGGTGGATCTGCAATCCCATAAATCCCCACCAGTTCTGAGATTATTCTTCAGCCTGTCAGCCTCTTCTCTCCTACTCCGGGGCCAGGGCCCTATTCACAGGAGATCCCTGGGATTTGAGAATGCCAGGAGCTGGGAGAGGAGAGCGCTCCTCACCCTGGAGAGCCCCATCTATCTGCAGGGATCCCCACACTGGGCCATACCTTGAGAATCCTCCTCTGAGAAGCCCTCTGCACCTGAGGTCCCAGGCTTCCTGCCTTCCTCATCTTCCAGGGAGCCTGAGATGCTGGCTGAAGGAGGCCGTTCTCTGCTGAGCAATGCCCTTTGCCCCAACTCTCATCCCCACTATGGTGTTCTGCCCTTAACTCATGATGCTTCATGCCCTGCCGTCTGTCCAGGTGAACTCTACTCTCACGGTCTCAGTGACCACGAGGAAGCCAGGAGGCCTCCAGCCCAGACTTCTCTTCTGGGCACAAAATCCATACACCCAGCTGCTCCCTAGATGTTCCACAGGCATCTTATATTCAGCCTGAATATCCAAACCTGAAACCCACATCTTCGCCTCTCAAACCTGCTCGGCCTCAATCTTCATCTCAGCTGTCAGCACTAACATCCTCTTGTCACTCGAGCTAGATGCCTGGACGTCACCCCGAAGGCCTCTATGTCCTCCTGCCTGACATTGGGAATGGGATACCCCAATCCAGCTCATTTTCTATCATGTAAGCATCCCTTATCAGGACAGCCACAAAAGTCTCCTAAACACAGCTCACCTCCCTCTGATCTCACCTGCACAGCACCACCAGTGCGACCTATCCAAAATGTATCTGATCTCATAACTTCTTTTTTAAAGGCTTCCAAGAACTCCTTGTCATCTGTGGATAAAATCTAGGCTCCTAAGCACAGACTAACAAGGTTCCATGGCCTGGGCCTGCCTATGCCTCCAGCTGCATCTGCTACGTTCTGTCTCAGCTGAGCTACTCAGAACACAGCGACACTGTTTCTAAACACATACAGTTCCATTTCTTCTGTCCTTCTCTCCCTTCATCCTGGCTACTTTCTACTGCTTTAAAATCTTGTGGTGTCTTCCTCTCTAGAAGCCTTATCTGTCGCCTGGGTATCTGCTGAGCACCCTTCCTCTGGGCTCCCACAGTATCCTGTGTATAAATATCTCTATCGCTGCACTCAGCATTCTGCATTATAATTGCCTGTTTATGTGTCTGTCTTCCTCACAACTCTGAATTCCTTGAATCAAAAGACTGGGTTTAGTCATCTTTCTATTCCCAGCATTTAAGCACACAGTAGATATGCAATAAATGTTGAATGAATGAGTGGCGAGCTGTCTTGGTTCTTCTGAAAATAATAGGGAATGGGGGATCTTTTAGTGGCATGCCGACTCAGTGAGAATAGGGGACGAGGGGTGGTGACTTCTTATTTCCCTCCATGTCCAGTCTCCCATAAGTCAAGAGAAATGTGTGCGTGCTACAGGCTGCCTCCGGTGTGATGAGTTTAGGCTGATAGCACTGTCTTGCCAGAACGTTCCTATGGGCCCCAAACCAGCTGGGGGTGCGTTCCCCTGCCAAAGGTTACCAGTGTCCGAATGCTGGGCTTGTGCAGCAGCACTTCCCCCTGTCCTTGTCACCCGGCCTCCTTCTGACCAAAGATAAGGGCTGGGTCAGAACCCCTGTTGACTGGAACAACAATTCATCAGCCTGGTAAGGGTGGGACTGGCCCACCAGCCAGTCTGAGCACAAGGCCAGCAGAGGCAAGACTCAGATCATGGGCAACAAATGTCCCAGTCCACCCCCCGGCTCTGCTAGGAAGTAATCAGCACCCAGAACAGGGACTGCATTTGTCCTCACCCATCCAATAGACCAAAGCTGCAGCCTTTACAGGTGCCTGCGTGTGCAAGGGAGAGGGTGCACTGGGAAGAGAGGGTGGGAGAGCTCGTATCTGTCCTCTTCACAGCTCAACAGCTCCATGGAAAGGTTCACTCAGAGCTGTAGGGCCTGTTCTCACTCAAGATAAGCGAGAGAGGTCGTAACAAATGGAAACCACAGCTTTATCTTGGCCTTCCTTCATCAACGCTCCCACACCCCCACCCTGTCTGCTCTGTTCAAGAGCTTCCCTCCTCCAAAAGCCCTTCCATTTCTGGGCTGTCTCCCTGAGTGGTGTACTGGCCTGTGAGTCCAGGCTCCCGGCCCTGACTACTGCAGATGGGAACAGCCAACCTTTCTCAAATAGCCATCAGAGAATGCCTGAATGTTGTACCTAACTCTACCTGTAAGATTTGTAATCACAAAATAATTCAAATTAAACTTTCAAAACATAAAAAAAGACAAGAACTATAAAAAGATAAGGGCATCTATATATGTGCCCACTCACAACTGAAGCAGCTCTGGAGATGGGAAAGTTATCAGTCTCTCTTAGGAACATCTATGCAACTCAGGAAGCTCTCACCAATGTCTAACCTAATGCGGCTGCTGCAGCTTTAAAGCTCTTTACCTCTTGCTGTAGGGTAAAGACAAAAGGAGTCTTTCTCTTAATTTCTCTTTTCTTCCCTACCACACCAGGCAACTTCTAGGTAGAAGCAATATGCTGCACCAGAGAGACATCTAAATGAGCCACCATATCTTTTCCTTCCCCTTTTTTGGAAAGAGCCAATGAGATGTGAGGTCTTGGTCATCCTGGACTGGCAGGGAAGGTAATCTATCTCAGTCCTCCAGAATGAGGAGTCCAAGCCTGATCTTCAATGAGAAGAAAGAGCAGAGAAGGGAACAAGTGAATCCCTGGGCCACTCAAGAGAAGCAAGAAGGCCAACTTCTAAAACAAGTTATTTTATGGCAGGCAGCCAGTGTAGGTCCAGACTGAGTTATGTGTCCTTTGTGTTGAACAACTACTAGTTATCAGGTAAGTCATAAAGGAACATTCGTAAAATTAGATTCACCACTTGTTTTTATAGCACTCATTAAGGGACATAAAAGACAATTCTTTTCAGCGTTTTGGTGCTGAATTATAAATTCTATTAACTGGACACAGTTAACCTCATAGATCCAGAAATCCTTATATCAAAGAAGGAACTTCCACCTATAAGCAGGAAAAAAAAAAAGGATAAGCTCCTGTCTCCACCTTCCAAATCCCTCCACCCCAACTGAGCAGTCTCTGACATCGTCACTCATGTCTGCTTTTTCCCCTTCACTTGTGCCTTCTTCTCTGCTTCAGGAAAAAAAAAAAAAATCAAAATCAAGAAAACAAACAAACAAACAACCACAGCCTGGCCAACATGGCAAAACTCCGTCTCCACTAAAAATATAAAAATTAGCTGGATGTGGTGGCGCATGCCTGTAGTCCCAGCTACTCATGAAGCTAAGGTATGAGAATCACTTGAACCGGGAGGCGGAGATTGCAGTGAGCCAAAATCGCGCCACTGCACTCCAGCCTGGGTGACAGAGCAAGACCCTGTCTCAAAAAAAAAAAAAAAAAAACAAACCACCAACCACCCTGAGACTTTAAATCCTCCAGCAAAATACAGAATCTCTCTTCAGCCTCAGTTTACTCCAGGGATAGTAATAGCCATAGTAATAGCCACAGGGCTGCTGTGAGAGTTAAATACAACATAATAATAACATAAACAATAAACCTAGCTGAGTACCTGGCAAGTATGCCATAGAAGATAATGCCATTAATATCATTTTCAAAAAACTTCACAAATAACCATCACAGTTATTAACATTATTTTCAAAAAACTTCAAGTCCTATCTCCTCTACTAACTTTTCCCAGTAATTTAATCAGCACTTATTGAACATATAATGTGTACCAGGCCCTAACTTAGGTCCCGGGGATGGAAAGATGAGTAAGGCTCTGTCCCCTTACTATGGGGGTCCAGACATGAGACTAAATACTGTGTCCTCGTTAACATATTCCTTCTCTAAATTCCTCTCCACGCACCACCCAGGCTGGCATCTGATTACACAGTGACCTTTTGCTGGTCTCTGGCTGATTTATATATGCCTATTATGTATGTCTATATATAGCGTCTCCCCAGCAGATTTATGTCAGAATAGTAGGAAAAGACAAAACAAAACACGAGCGCCAGCACCAGGAAGATCTGGGTTCCAGGCCAGCTCTACAGCTTAAAGAGGCAGAGCAGCAAGTAGTTCAAGTGTGAACTCTGCAGTCATTCATGATGGATCAAATCCCACTCCACCACTACTACTGCTGTGTGACCTCAGGTAAGTTACCTAACTCCTCTGTGCCTGTTTCATCTAAAACCAGGATAACAACAATCCCTGTCTCACAGGGATTTTATGTGGATTCAAAAAGATGATGTGTTTAACATGTTTAATACTACTTAGCTTAAAGCAAATTATACCCCAGAGAAGGCTACCCATGTCTAGCCCTGGTGTTCCTCATCTGGACACAAAAGTGTTCATCTTGGAAAGTTAATACGAGGACCAAATAAAATAGTCTGAGGTAAGCACGGGCACAGTGTGTGGCACCCAGTGACTTCAGTGAGAATCCAATTACGGCTGGGGTCTCCTCTCATGAGCAAGAAGCAGATCTTTCTTCACACCTTCTTCACAGTGGTGCCCCATCAGTCCAAATTAGCATTCGCTAATTTAATTTGAATGGGAATGGAGGGAATGGAAAAGAATGAGGATTTCTAAAGCTATTCTTTAGAAGGCAATTCTTTGTATTGCATTTTTTAAATGAGGAGGTGGTGGGATGGGGAAGACAAACAAAAGGATACAGGACACGTGAATTTCATGCGAGTCCTACAAATACCTATCTCTCGGCGAATGATTTTTCTGCCCGGTGTCCACCTTGGTTTAGTAAGTTGAAAGCGATGGGCAAAGCATTTCATCAAGGCCTCACGTCACCGAAAGCCTGGGTGAGAGTTAAGAGGGTCAATGTTTCCCTGCAGCAGCCAGGCCATGGTGGAGCAGCACAGTAGACTGACCTGGCCAGTCACAGCTCTGGGGAGCCCCCTGTGGGCACACAGGGGGTCGGGGGAAGGGGGAACAGACAGACAAGCTTCCATGGGTGGGCCACTCCTGAGCCACAGAAGGAAGAAACAAAGTTGACTGTTCAGAAGAACGTCCAGACTATCCAGTGATGAAGGGAGGGGTGCTGGCATTTTCTACCAAGCAGAAAACACAGAGCCTTCCCTTGCAGATTTTTAGAAAAGGGATCCACAGCAATTCCTCTGGCACATGTGAGCACGGACTGCCCGCTCTGAGGCAGGCGATGGGGGAGGGGGGGATAAGCCAGGTGGTCCCTCAGGGACCCTTCCAGCCCAAGGAATCTAAGAGTTGTTTCCAAGTCTCGAACATCCAGGACTGAACGACAGCAATGGTATCATTACGTTCATCTTCACTTGGCATCCGAAGCAGCTTCAGGAAGCAACCTGGCAGGCTCAAAGGAGCCCTAGGAAATACGGAGAATCACAGCCCAGTGCCTGACTCCGCAACCACGTAGCTGTGCGACTCTACAGCGAAGTCTTTTCACCTGTCAAGGCCCAGTTTCTTCATCTATAACAGGAGAAAATTGGAGCAGAGAATCCCCAAGTCCCTTTCTAAATCTGTATGGCTATGTTAAAGGAGAAGAATGACCTCTTCCCTTCCTGCTTTCCCAAGCAGGGTCCACATCAGACAGGAGTGGACAAGAACTCCAGGAAACTTTGAAAATGCCTGGGGGAGGGGGAGAGACACAACAAAGCCCCTTACTTTCTTTCTTTCTTTCAAAGTCACTCCCAGCTTCTTTGGGACACAAAAGTATCTGTTAAGGTAAGTTAAACCTTCTCAAGATGAATTTTCCTGCTACTTTTAATTAAAAGTTCTTTAGAATTTAAAGAACACTATTCAGAAAAGGATGAAAAAAAAATTCATTGACACTCCCCCCTCCCCCTCTCCCCTTTCCCAAGGAAAAGAAAAAGCTGTTTTGTGCACAGCTCGCCCGGTCCACACTGTACAAAAGGAGGTGGGCTGGCGGCAAGACACATGAGATGACCCTTTGACCCCGGACCGCTGACAGGTCCTCAATGGCATAAATACCAGATAATCAATCACATGCCAGGAGGGCGAGTCCCCCTGCCCTCGCCCCAGCGTTGGGGTTTATGAGAGATACACTGTAAATAGACACTGGCTTCTTAAAAGAGGCCCCCCTCAGCATTCCAGGGGCCAGCCATAATCCCGAACCGGGCCTGGCCAGATCCTTGACCATCTCGTTTTACAGCTTTCATCGCGAGCTTATAAAGCGCTCTGCCCTCCCCATCCCCTGCTGCAAGCTGGCCTTCTTGGTCTGAAATGAAGTCAAACTCCCCACTGTGAACGCAAACGGGGACTCTGGAAATCACTGCAAAGAAGGCGAGGGCAGAGGACAAGCAGGAAATGGGGCAGGTTGCCAGTAACAGCCCAGTGCGGGGGAGAGGGGAAGGGAGCCAACCAGGACCTGGGGAAGTGACGAAGAATCAATAAAGATGATACTGATGACAGTGGTAACAACTGTGCTAACAGTAGTTAGTACTGGCCCAACACTTAGTAAGCACCAAACTCCACAGTAAGCACTTCATGTGTATCCTGTTATCTATCCTCAAAAATAACTCTAGGAGGTGGGCAGTGTTACTGCTATGCCCATTTTACAGATAAGGAAGCTAGGTGGAGGGCTCAGAGTTCAAATAATTTGCCCAAGGCCACAATGACAGTTAATGACAGGGAGGATGAGATTTAAACCCACGGAAATGGCTCAGGTCTAGACATACCTCTACCCCACACCACCAAGTCTATGGATTTCTGCCTGGAAGGAGAAGAAGGCAGAAATCAATCTGCACTTTCAGGTCACTCACGTGGCTCATGCCTGTAATCCCAGCACTTTGGGAGGCCAAGGAGGGTGGATCAACTGAGGTCAAGAGTTTGAGACCAGCCTGGCCAAAATGGTGAAACCCCTGTCTCTACTAAAAGTACAAAAATTAGCTGGGTGTGGTGGTGCACATCTGTAATCCCAGCTACTGGGGAGGTTAAGGCAGAAGAATCACTTGAACCCAGGAGGCGGAGGTTGCAGGGATCTGAGATCACGCCACTGCACTTCAGCCTGGGCAACAGAGTGAGAATCCATCTTAAAAAACAAACAAACAAACAAACAAACAAAAATATATATATATATCTCAACATATCATCTGAATAGTCAAATCTCCAAGATAGCCAGAAACTAGGCTAGTTTTAGTGGAGAAAGAGTTTGTACATCCAACCCACAAATTCTGAACCCCACTGTGGTCCAAGATTCTCATCTCTGTCCTTTAACCCACCTTAGACCCCAGGAGCCCTGGCAGTGAACGCCGTGTCCGGAATGTCTCTAAGGTAATGATGGCCTTCCAAAATTTTGCTCTTGCTCTGAAGCAGTTTACCACGATTCTAAACTAGTCCTGGCAAACAGGGAAGTGGGGCGAGGAGAAGAAGACGGACGCTCTTAGTAACTAATTTTGATATGCTTTTGTTTCAGGGTCAAAGGTTAAATATGGCCACGCTAATCCGCTACTTCCAAAATTAAAGCACAAGGGAGATTTTTCTGTAGCTTAGCAAGAGGGCTTTTTCTCATTGCTGGGGAAATGGTACTGATCCCACCCATTGAAGGGGGATGCTCGGCTGTTTGAGACAGAGATTTACGCTAATTTGGACAGAACATCCCAACTCCTGGCTGCAGCGTTAAAGTTATTTATTATTAAGACCAAAGTGAAAGAAATGCAAAGTGATTCTTAAAAATTTTAATAGTCCCTCTGTCCCACCCCACCGGCTTTTGAATAATGCTTCCTGAAATGTCCTACAAAGGAGAGAAGAGAGTAAATGCTTGGGAACCTGATACTTACAAACTGTACATACACACAAACACACACACACACACACACACACACACACACACCAGCTTTAGCTGTAAGAGAAACCATTAATGATCAACCCGCACATTTGCAGTGTTTCACAGAGTGCAAAGTACGCCTCCTTCATCTGCTCTTCTCAGCAGGCTCACTGGGCAAGTGGCTTTTTGACTCTCTTCTACCCATGAGGAAACCAAGCTTCTAAAAGGACAAGCAATTTGCCCAAAGTCTTGCTCCTAATAAGTAGCAGCACCAGGGCTAGAAATTTCTTTGTTCCTGTGGCTGCATTCCTGAGACTGTAGCAGACATACAGATATCCTTCATGAAGAAATACGGGGTCCCCTCAACAAACATGAGACCCACAGCAGGATGCCAGAAGGAACTCTGGTCAGAAATGCCTCTCCTGAACCCATTTTCCTGAAGCTTATCCCTGGGCTATGGTGTACTCCTGAAGCGGCAGGTGAGAGAGGGGTGAACATGCCTGGGGGCCTGAAATTGAGGATTCTCTCTCCTTGCCTCCTGCTCTGACCAACAGCTAAGTTTTCTCTTCCTTAACGCTGGCTGGGGGAATAGTCACCACCCTAAGGCAGAGGAGAGCTCCCCAGGGAGGCAGTTGCCTTGCAAGAAATGATTGTCCAAGTGTCAACAACCTGCTGCTTCCCAGAGCCTCAGGGTCAGAGGCCAGGAGGGAGCACAATGGCTTTCTGGAGCTGAAGGGTCCGGGGAGAGGGGCCTCTGGGGATCTCTGGAATGTGAAGGCTGTGAATCCAGGCACCGGGGTCTCCTGTTTTTGCCCTTTTATATCCTTCCTCCCTCCTCAAATCCCAGACAACACTAACCTGAAAGATAGTAGATCAAGAAAGGAAGGGGATTAGTAACAGGCTACATACACATGCATACACAAAAAAGTTTGTTTCACAAGAAAGGGCCAGCAAATCCTTCTCCGGCACACAAAATAAGTGCACCCCAAAGCAGCTTTGAGTGTCTCCTCCTCCTGCTTCCAAACCTTCCCCGCCCACTCACCCCACCAGAGTTGGGTTATCTACCTTTTCTGCACCCATCATGCAAGCCACAAAGAGATCTCCTTTGTCTCTGCCCTCTTCTTGTCTGCTGGCTCCTGAGGGCAAGTCATCTTCGGATGCAGGCACCTGCACAAGTGGTTGCTTGTCAGACCCCACTGAATGAATGAGATTTGCAACAGAATTATACGGTTTGGGGAACCTCTTCCTTCTGAAACTTTCTACACTCTAGAGGTTATGGATCTGGAATGGTTTGCCTGTGGAATCTGTCTCATTGACCCATTCGGATGACACTGAATCCAAAACCTTAAGATAATCTCTCTTCCTAACTTCTGCCCACCACCTAACACTGAATACTTAATTACTGAATACTTAATCACTGAATGGACCAGTGTTTCCCTCATTATTTTCTCTATCATTCAAAACAATAGTGATTCACTTGCTTTTCTACCGCATTGGAGGCCGTGGTATGTGCAGGGAGAGAGCCAGGCAGGTGCAAGATAAAAGAAGCCAAGGGAAGAAAAGGGCCCAGAAAAGCTGGGATGGGAGGCTGTGAAGAGGGCACAGACGGGGGTGTATTGGCATTGCAGGGCACCCTGAAGCCAGAGCCCATGACAGGAAACCCCAGCAACAGGAAACATCACAACGACATCACCTTACATCTGAATCGTGCTTTACTGCTTGCAAAGACCCTACCCCATTCTAAGACCATTTTGGTCCTCACATCCCTTTTTGAGGTATGAAGGGCAGGTATGGTGTCCTAATTTTTCAGACAAGGAATCTGAGACTTGCAAAGGTTGAGTGACTCATCCAAGGTCCTTCAGCTGACAAGTGAAGAGCAAAAATCTGAAGCCAGACAAAAACAGATTCTTCATTCCTGCTTCTAATCAGGAAGCTCCCTTTTGTTTTTGATAAATCATGCAATAAACATTTATTGAATGACTATTTGAACTAACATAGTAGAAAGGCCCAAGGCCCCAAGGTGGTTCAGTCTTCACCCCAACTCATGGAGTGGCAAGATAGCTAAGGGCAAGTGGTGTACATCTATGGTGCCGGAGACCAGAAGGGGGGTCAGCTGTGAAAAGGGTGTCACAGAGAAGACAAATGAGCTGAGAAGACTCCATTAACACCAGGCAGGCAAGGCTAGGCATGGTGGCTCATGCCTGTAATCACAACACTTTGGGAGGCCGAAGTGGGCAGATCACCTGAGGTCAGGAGTTCAGGACAAGCCTGGCCAACATAGTGAAACCCCGCTCTTAATAAAAAATACAAAAATTAGCTGGGCATGGTGGCGCACGCCTGTAATCCCAGTACTTTGAGAGGCCAAGGCAGTAGGATCACCTGAGGTCAGGAGTTCGAGACCAGCCTGGTCAACATAGTGAAACACGTCTCTACTGAAAATACAAAAATTAGCCCGGTGTGGTGGCACATGCCTGTAATTCCAGCTTCTCAGGAGGCTGAGGCAGGAGAATCGCTTGAACCTAGGAGACAGAGGTTGCAGTGAGCTGAGATCTTGCCACTGCACTCCAGCCTGGGCGACAAAGCAAAACTCTGCCTCAATATGTGTGTGTGTGTGTGTGTGTGTGTACATATGTATATATGTGTGTGTATATGTACATATACACACATATATATACACACATGTATATCAGGCAGACAAGACACATGAGAGTGTGGGGGTTAGTGGAAGATGCATGGAGGAGAAAAACAGCCAGGAGAGTCTGGGAAATTCTCAGTGGCTCAGTACACGCATCATAGGGGGTGGCAAAAGATGAGGCCTGTGACTCTGATTGTGAGGGACCTTCTAGGCCATGCAGTAGAGTCTAATATTATCTGGAAATTCTAAACCCTGGTTATACATAGGAATCTCCTGGGGAGCTTGAAAATACATCCATATCTGAGCCCCATGTGGGAGATTCTGATTCATCCGGGTTGAGGTGGGAGACTCTGCTTGCTATTAATACATTTTTTTCATAAAGTTCCTCTAAATGATTTCACTGTGTAGTTGGGGTAAGACAACAAGGATCCTTTGAAGGATAGGAGAGAGAGATTCAAGAGTAGGTATGGGTGTTAAGATGCCAGAGCCATCCTTACCGAAGATGTAACACGTGAAGTCAAGCACCAAAACTCTGGGCTGCAGCCATCAACTCTGCATCCACCCTCCATTGCCACCTTTGTCTTATAGGAATGAGGCAGTCGTTCAAAGACAGCGGGCATGCCACCATCCTGGGGTCTTCTGTGATAAACCTCTCACTAGGGTCCTTTGCCGGTGTCACTTGCCTTCAGACCAACAAGCTGCAGCTGTCAAACCAAGGGCTCCTGAGAGATCAGGCAGAGAAGTAACATGGGGGAAATAGGTGTCTGGCCACAGCAGACTGGATTTGGGGCAGACAAAGGGATGGGGAACCTAAAAACATCACTCCTCAATTCTTAGTGCAGGTATATCACATCCAATTGCCTTGTTTTATTACTTATCTTTTTAGATACGTATGTTTTCCTCCCTAGCAATAGTTAGCTTTCTGAAAGCAGGGCTGAGCCCTGATTTTTCTGTTTTGTAAAAATGTACAGAGTGCTCAGAACAGCACAGCTAGTAGGCAAAGTGAGGTTGGAGGAACTCCAGGCCATCAGCATCAGGCTTGCTATGGGGGCTTCTCAGGCCCATGTAGAGCCCTAGGGCAGACCCTGACTCACAGATGGCCAAGGAGGGCTGCCTGGGGGCAGAATCTCCTACTCTGGAGATTTCCAGGAAAGGGAAAGAGGAGCTTTTCTGGAGATGGCATAGAGTTGTGGGTAGAGGGACAGAAGGAGTGGTCTAAGACCAGGGATTCCTGGGTTCTAGCCCACAGTGCGTCTCTCTAGCCTGCTGTGTGATCCCAAGCAAATCAAAGAACCCCTCTGAAGCTCAGCATCATGCTCCCTAAAGCCCCTTGCAACAGTTCTACAGTCTAGGAGTCTACAGATTTTAGAATTCTAGGACCCCTAATTAGTCTCTCCCAATGTGAAAACACCCCCACACTGGGATCAGTATATGTAAATGGCAATTCCAGGCTGTACTTTTGAAAGGTGGGCGATGTGGCGCCATGACTCGGTACTGGATGAGACAAGTCCTCTTTCTGAGTAGCAGCCAGGCTCCCTCTTGACATCCAGGAGCTTAAGATTTGGAGCCCAGTGAGTATCCCAGAACAAGGAATCTAAGCTAGGGAGCCAGACGAGGTCAGTGCCAAGACCTTGTCCTCTGGACCACTTCTCTGGAGACAGGGGATCCCGAGCCGTTTCAAAATAGAAAAACCCTTGGTGCTCATTCATTTGTCAAAAGCCTCAAATGTGTTCCCCAGAGGAGAGCAGTCAGAGCAACTCTAGGGCCCAAGGGGCAGCTTTCAAATGCAGAGTCTCTCCCTTGTCAATTCCTGTAACTAAAATGAATATGGAAAAGATAATTACCTTTAAAACATACTTAATACTTGAACACATTATCTCTACCTGCAGAAAAAGAATGTTATCTGATGGGATCTTCCCCATAAGCTTAATCAAATTGCTATCTTAAACTCTCTGGAGTCCTGTGAAACAGTAATAGAAAATCCGAAGCAGAGGCTGGAAGCATTTTATATTTGTTTGGTTGAGGGGAACGTGCATCCCATCTGACAATGCACACTTACGAGACAAAGTCATTTCCAATCTGTAATGGATCTTCTCCTACTGGGGGCAGGGAACATTGCATCTGACCCAAACCTGCAATCCCTCTGTTAGCTAACTTCTCCTAAGGTTCAGAGAAGATTTCTTTTTTTTAATGCCTTTTTCCTAATGCCTGGTTGGGGCTCATCAGCTCCAGGAAATCTTCCCTAGTTGAGCCTGGGATACTTAATGTATGGAGATGCTTAACTTGTTACTTAACTCTGGGTTTTAACGTGGCAAATGAATTGATGCCTATATTTTCCTCAGTCTGGCCAACCCCCGGGCAGCGCCATTTGTTAAATTAGTAGCAGAAGTAAATTACCTGCCCAAATCCAGCTCAGGGCGAGTGACCATTTGCAAGCCTAGAGAAAACCAACAGGGAAACAATTTCTAAGAAGACTGAATGTGGTGACTGGATACGTTCCCAGCATCTCAAGCTTGCCTGGAATGGCCGAGTAAACAGCCACTGCAAAACTGCTTGGCGGGCCCAGTTTATCTTGTTGACAGAAGCAGCAATAGGTGAGAGGTGGTAATGAGTTGCATCTCTGTTAGATACTTCTCCTGCCTGGAGCCCCTGGAAGGTCCTCTGGATACAGGGTCTGGTCCCTGGTGCACAAGTAAGGAACATCAGAGATTATGGGGGGAAAAAATGAATGGGTGTAGGGAGAACACTAGGAAACCATCAAAACGATCATCAAGACATAGGTCTGTTGGTAGGCAAATCACAGATTACAAAACAGCATACACTGAATCTCACAGCCCCATTTGTGATTAAAAGAAGAATCAGGGTGTGGTGACTCACGCCTGTAATCCCAGCACTTCCAGAGGATAAGGCAGGTGGATCACCTGAGGTCAGGAGTTTGAGCCCAGCCTGGCCAACATGGTGAAACCCCATCTCTACTAAAAAATAAAAAATTAGCCGGGCGTGGTGGTGCATGCCTGTAATCCCAGCTACTCAGGAGGCTGAGGCAGGAGAATCACTTGAACCCGGAAGGTGGAGGTTGCAGTGAGCCGAGATCATGCCATGGCACTCCAGCCTAGGTGACATAGCAAGACTGTGTCTCGGGGAAAAAAAAAAAAGATAGTGGGACACAGAGAACATATTTCTTTTGTTTGTAAGTATTTTCTAATTTCTCCATACTGAAACCGTATTACAGGTATGATTTTTCTTAAAATGGGGTGCCTGGGTCAATACCGTCCACATCTTGCTTTTGACAAGAGTGACTCCTCCCAAGTCAGATGATGGCTGGCTTTTCTTCTAGAAACCTACACAGAACGCAACTACTCCGTCTCCTCCTGACTTGGCAGATGTCAGACTCACTACTTCACCAGATCAGAGTTCGGACCTGATCCTTCCTTCCTGTTTCTGAAAATGGAGGAATGGGGAGGGCAAGGCGGCATCCCGGAGCCACCCCTACTCCCTGCTGCCTTCTGTGAATAGAATGATTCTAAAGGTGCCACAGTCTCCTGCACTGTCTGAATGGTCACTATAATGCAAAGTGTTTTACCTAGACAGTCCTGTGATGCTGCAGGTATAGGAGATTGGGTTAAGTCTGTAAGAACCAACAACATACCTGGAAGTTGTTTTTTATTTCAATTGAAATATAATTGATGTACCATAAAATTCCACCCTTTTAATATGTTGTTGTTGTTGTTGTTGTCGTCGTCGTTTTTGCAGGGGGTTGTTTTTAACCGGGAGGGTCGTGCTCTGTTACCCAGCCTGGAGTACAGTGGTGCCATCAAAGCTCACTGCAGCCTCAAGCTCCTGGGCTCAAGTGATCCTTCTGCCTCAGCCTCCCAAAGCATGAGCCACTGTGCCCGGCCCTTTTATTGGTTTTTAATGTATTCACAAAGCTGAATACCATTACCACCACTATCTAATTCCAGAATATCCTCATAACTCCAAAAAGTGACTACCCATTAGTAGTCACTTCCCATTTTCCTCTCCCCAAAATCTGTGGCACCCACTAACCGTCTAGAGCTTTCTGTTCTGAACATTTTCACATAGATGGAATCATATAATTCATGGCCTTTCATGTCTTGCTTGTTTCACTCAGCACGGGATTTCCGAAGTTCATCCATGCTGTAACATGTATCAATATTTTACTCTTCTTATGGCCAAATTACAGTCCATGGTATATGGATATACCACATTTTGTATATCCATGCATCAGCTGATAGACAGTTGGGTAGTTTCCACTTTGATTGGCTACTGTGAACAACACTGCTATGAATGTTCATGAGGAAGTTTTTACATGGACACATTTTCAGTTCTCTTGGGTTGGGAGTTACTTTCCGAAAATAAATTCTTGTTATTAGGTAGTCATTTGTCTCTCTCCCACATTAAAAACAAAAAGAGCACAGGATAGTTAAAAAGATCAGAGACGGCCGGGCGCGGTGGCTCAAGCCTGTAATTCTAGCACTTTGGGAGGCCGAGACGGGTGGATCACGAGGTCAGGAGATCGAGACCATCCTGGCTAACACGGTGAAACCCCGTCTCTACTAAAAAATACAAAAAAAAAAAAACTAGCCGGGCGAGGTGGCGGGTGCCTGTAGTCCCAGCTACTCGGGAGGCTGAGGCAGGAGAATGGCGTGAATCTGGGAGGCGGAGCTTGCAGTGAGCTGAGATCCGGCCACTGCACTCCAGCCTGGGCAACAGAGCGAGACTCCATCTCAGAGACGTCCAACTACTTGGGTTCCAAATAATTGATACCTGCCTGTCCTTACAACACTCCAATCTCACACACACACTTTAACTGCATCCCCTCTACTCCCTCCGCCCGGGGCTCTGCAGGACCCCATCCTTAACCCACAGCCCTCACCAGCCCAAATTATGCCTCTAAGCAGGAATCTTCACTGCAGCATATGAAATATTTAAGCTGCTTTTCTAAATATATACATTATTTAACCTACAGTCTATAAAATATTTATATTGTTTGTCTCTGCTACCCCCAAATATCTGCATTATTTACAGTACAGTTGGGGAAACATTAACCTATGGGTTTTGCCTTGTGCATTTTTGTTCCTATTCCCTGTGTCACTGGGGCACACACAGATTGGAGAGAGGCAATAGTGACAGTGCTCTTGCCCAGGTCACACAGAAGGCCCTGGGAATGCAGGAGATAACAGCGTCCAAAGCCAGATGGACAGCACTGTAGTCACCTCTGTCACCTCATGGTACCATGGGAACAGGGAGTAAACACCCCGTTATTTCCCGAGGGCAGTTTTGTGTTCCAAACTCAGCGCCCCGCTGCTGTTGATACTTAATTGATCCCCAAGTCTCCCACATGGGGAGTCACTCCCACTTCCAGCGGAGCTCATTCTTATTTGTGGCCTCTGTCACCCCCTCCAGGTGTGACCGCAGTCCTTATGTCAGTGTCAGAAAAAGCTCTCTTCTTACTCACTTCCTCTGTCAGGCCCATAGTGAACAGGACAGCAGCCCTGACCTCTGAGTGCTGGCACAGGCCCATTCCCCTGTGCTGCATTCTCCATCTGGCATTTATCTGTTCTAACAGCGGGAAACTGAGGCACCTGCCAGTGTGGCTGAGATGCTGATGTCCATGAATGCTCCCAAAACTCATTTACTTGTACTCGCAGCCTTTTCTTTTTAGAAGTCCTCCTTCCATAGACAGAGACTCGAAGGTGGTATTTTTCTTATTTATAAAGTGACTTTAATTTTTAAAATTATGTAAGTGATACGTGCTTATAAATCATCACTATTATTACTCAAAAATAGATAAAGCAGAAAGTAAAACACCTTTGCCCTAGAATCCCACTTCTAAAGATCATCATTGTTAACAGGTATAGAGCATTACAGAGTCTTATAGGATGGCTTTAGTATTTTATATGAAATGGGACCACACTATATAATCTGTTTTCTCTAACCAGCTTTTATCATGCAAAACATCATGGGCATCTTTCCACACCATCATTAACAGACTCCTCACCTTTGGATATTTAGGTCATGCTCATTGCTTTGTAATTACAAATAATGTTGCAATCAGCATCCCTAAGGAACGTTTAGAAACTTTGGTACATAAAGGCCAAAGTCGGGGATGAAACGCCAAGGGTTTCTGAGCATTTGCCACACTGTCTCAGGAGCCTGCTGATAACAGGCCCTACTGCCACTGTGGTCGGGTGGTTGAGACACTGGTCCCCGGACTCCTCAGGGAGCAAAGGGAGCAACCCCGGGCCCGGCTTGGCGGCACACCCCTCCTTAACTTAGACACCTGCAATGAAATGCCGAGAGTGTGCAATGAACTTTCTCCTCTCCTGGCTGTCTAACTCAGAAGGTTGTCTCCAACTCCTCCTCCTCCTCCTCCTCCTCCTCCTCCTTCTCCTCCGCCCACCTCCACTACCCTTGGGTACCTCTACTTACCCTGCCTCTGTTTTGAATCTCTAAAATAATGTGACAAGTTAATGATGGTACAATTATCTAAATGTTGAACAGACATGTTATCTAAGTGAGTCGGATTGAGATTCCATCCTGCTGACAATAAACATCAATGGTGGAGCAGAAAGCGATAGGCAAATTATAGCAAACCCTGCAATTTCAATGCTATTAACTTTGGAGGAATAACAGCCTTGAGGCCTGTAAACTCTGAATAAAATAGGCCCTTGTGTTTGTCCAACTATTAAATCAAAATGCTACCAACATCCTAGAAAAAAACAAGGCGATTTATGGCCTTTCAAGTTTCAGTTACACATTGGTTTTTATTAACTCCTTTCTGTCATCGGGCAGCCGTGGCGTCACTAAGGAGAAGGGTGAGAAGTCAGAGAGGAAAGACAGGAGTGGACAGTGGGAGAGAGAGGGATAAAGGAGAAGCTTGGGGGGCTGAGCATGGGCACGAGGGGAGACGAGTGGAAACTTGACATCAAGAACTGAGGTTGATTATCAGGACTCAGATGTGGGGACAATTCTGAGAGTGAAAGGGCAACTCAGACCAGTGAGTATGGTGAGTCCCACCAGATCACCCCAAGAAACACCAACCTGGAATCCCAGTCCTGCCACTGGCTGAGTCATATTATTTAAGCCTCTCTGAGGCTGTGATTCCGCATCAGTGACGCAGACAGCAAAGCCCCCTGAGTGGTGTCCTGATGACTATATTGGACTATACATGAAAAGCAGCAGTGCTGAGCACAGACCACGCTCTGAATAATAGTCCTCAAAGACCAGACTCTATCCTTCCCCTCCAATTCCTAGAACAGTTTTTAAGAGGCAAAAGATCGTCATCTTTAATCCCTTCTTCAGACACAGTCGGTATTTAATACATTGTTACTGAATAAGCTACTAAATAAAGTGGAGGAATTCTTGTCTACTGGTGAGGGACAGAAGCTGCAGGCCTCTAAAAATAACAGTAGCAAGCAGCTACCACTTACGCATACATCAGTCCTCCTTTCCAGGGCTCAGGGCTTCACATGTATGATTTTTTTTCTTTTTTTCTTTTTCTTTTTCTTTTTTTTTTTTGAGACAGAGTCTCACTCTGCCACCCAGGCAGGAGTGCAGTGGCGTGATCTCTGCTTACTGCAAGCCCTGCCTCCCAGGTTCACACCATTCTCCTGCCTCAGCCTCCCAAGTAGCTTGGACTACAGGCGCCCGCCACCACGCCTGGCTAATTTTTTGTATTTTTAGTAGAGATGGGGTTTCACTGTGTTAGCCAGGATGGTCTTGATCTCCTGACCTCATGATCCGCCCACCTCGGCCTCCCAAAGTGCTGGGATTACAGGCGTCAGCCACCACGCCTGGCCCCACATGTATGATTTTATGTAGTTCTTACAGCAACCATTATGATTATTAATCATAGTTTACAAACGTGAAAAACTAAGGCTGAGAAAAACACAGACCATCAACACAAGATCAGAATCTTAGGCTGTCCTTGGAACCAGAGAACCCCCCAAAGAGCACGTTTCTTGCCCAATTCCCACACCCTACCTTGAGAGAAGCAAGGAAATGAAGCCATTTGTCCCGTATGAAGCAAGTCCATAGAAGAGCCAGGATAAGAACCTAGTTCTCCTTCTCCTAATTCATTATTGCTTCCAAACACCATGCTGCCTCCATATCCCCAATGATAATTTGCAATCACATTTCTGCTAGGGTGAGAAGCCGGGGAAGGACAAGGTCTGTGTTCTGCCCACTGCCCAACGGCATACATGTCCGGCATCCCCATCCCAGGGCCCAGCATCCATGTCCAGCATCCCTGTCCCGGGATCCAGCAGCATCCATGTCCGGCATCCCTATCCTGGGGCCCAGCGGCATCCACGTCCAGCATCCCCATCCTGGGGCCCAACATCCATGTCCGGCATCCCCATCCCGGGTCCCAGCAGCATCCATGTCCAACATCCCTGTCCCAGGACCCAGTGGCATCCATGTCCGGCATCCCCGTCCCAGGGCCCAGCATCCATGTCTGGCATCCCAGTCCCGGGTCCCAGCATACATGTCCAACATCCCTATCCCAGGACCCAGCATCCATGTCTGGCATCAAGCAACACTCAAGATGTCTGTGGAGGAAATGAGCTTCAGCCCTTTCTAGTCCAACCCTGCCTTGCATCGATTCTCCTTCTTCAATCCCAAAAGAGCCAAACACCATTGATCCCCTCAAATCACTGTCCAGGAGAGTGATGCTTCATATAAAATGCGCTGGGGTGATGAAAGGGCAGAGCACAAAGGACTTTCAGGACAGTGAAGTGGCTATTCTGTATGATACAACAATGGTGGGTGCATGTCCTTACACGTCTGTCCAAATCCACAGACTGTATTTTGAGTAGAGACGGGGGTCTCTAGTACAGAGGGTCCACAGGAGGGAACCCTCATGTGTACTGTGGACCCTGGGTGATAGTGATGTGCCAGCATAGGCTCACCGATTGTGACAAACGCACCACCGATGTGGTGTGGGATGTTGATGGTGGAGGAGGCTGTGCACTTGCGTGTGAGGACAGGGGTACAACGAGAACTCTATACTTTCCATTCCATTTTGCTATAACCTAAAGCTGCTCTTTAAAAAATGAAATTTATTAATTTTAAAAATAGTATCGGGGGCCCCTCCAGAAGGTGGCCAGAGGGGCCCTGGGAGCCGCTAGGATGAACAATGGAGAGAAAGAATGGTTGGTCTGGGACAGCAGGAGGCGGCTGGGTTGTTCCTCCCTACTCTACAGCAAGCGGCTCCAGCACAGCCGAGAGCCTGTGCTTGGAAAATAAAACTCTATATTAGGCATCAAACATGCCTTTATAGTAACAGCATGAAATTAGGTCAAGAGTAAATCTATGCTGGGGCACTGACTGTACAAACAGCAGCACATGACCCTCCTCCCAAAGTGCCTATGACGTTCCGCGGCCGTTCTTGAGCCTGAGCTTTCTCATGTTAAATTCCTTGGCACAGAATGTGAAATGCTATACAAATCACCTCTGATATTTATAAAAGTCAAATGCTATTATGTTTTCAATGGGGAGGTCACAGCAAACCACATGGAGTCTGCTTGTCCCTCTGATGACTCACTGTCCTGTCCTCCCTGATACCCTCCACCTTGGGCAGGGGTTTGAGGCTCGTTCAGACTTTTTTTTTTTTTCATGTAAAGTTTAGGTAAAGTTATTTGTCATCATCTGGCCCCCTCCCAGCTCCTCTGGGACCGACCACTGGGAGGCTGTTCTTGAGAGGAGGAACCAGAACAGTTGCTAGTTTTCCTATCATTACAGGACTCCTTGGTGCCCAGCATTGTCCCTCATGCCAAGCTCAGGGCAGGAGGGGGCAAGGCCAGCAGCTATCCTGAAGGAAGCAGCGTTGCTGCTCACCCTTTTAAATCCTCTGCCTTCTGCACTCCAGCCTGGGTGACAGAGCGAGACACTATCTCAAAAATAATAATAATAATAATACAATACAATACAACACAATAAATCCTCTGCCTTGCCTGCTACTCCCACCCCACCCCCTTCCCCCACCATGATGACCCACTACAGAAAATTCTCCAAACAAGGACTTCATTTTCTACTCTGAAGTTCAGAGCCAGAGACTGTCCCTGAAGCTTCCTCCAAATATTATTAACATATCAGGAGAGAGAGAGGGGCCAGTGCAAGCAGGCAGCCAACAGCAAGGTTGGAGATACAGTTCTGCACCTCCAAAGGGGGAAGCCACACAGTGCAAAGAGAAAGGGAGACAGAGAGAAACAGAGAGAAACAGAGAGTGGGGGGAAGAGAGAGTATATGCCTCCTAGCCTCCTTCACACCGAAACCAAGAGGACCCTTTGGGTGGGGTTCCCTCCAATGCCCACTCCCTACTAGGAGGGAAGAGCAGAATCTGCAGCATGGACCCTCAGCTGCCAGAGGTGTGCTGTTTCTGGACTGCAAGACTCTTGCAGCCAACACACAGTGGATGAGAACCAGCATCTCAACATTTGCATCTGGTTGAGTGGCTTCCCCTGTGACGCAGTAATGTGGAAACTAAGCAACTTTTTCTAGGCCAGTAAAAGAAAGTACTTATTTTGCAATCACAGTGGAGAGAACCTTGGGCTGAACTTGTGGGCCCTAATTCTAGTTTGGATTGTTTGTTCTTAACTGACCCCCTTTTTCAAATAGGGGCTTTGATCCATTGATCCGCACATGAGAGCTGATAGCCAGGCCACCACAGGGAGGGACGACAATGTTAACATGTGGGCTCTGGGGTCCAGAAGACCAAGGCACACATTCAAGTCCTGCCCCAGATCGGTCTTCCTTAACCTTTCTGGGACTCAGTTTTCTCTGGCAAAGATTAGGGAGGAAAAAAGGTCTCTATTTTTGGATTATAGTGAAGACTTCATAAAATAATAACTCAAAAGTATCCAAAAGAGTACAACTGTTGAATTATCTGTGCCTGAGGCAAGTTCAGCCTACATGCTCATTTCCTTCACAACACCGTAACCTTCAGGAAGGCAGGGCCCAATTTCTGTTCACTATTATGTATTAAGTCCACAAAGTACCGAGCATACAGTAGGTACCTAAAAACTCAGAGAACGAGGAAATGAAGGAACTATAGGATAAGCCAACTATACAGGCTATTCTGACAGCAAACTTGAGTCACTAACCTGGCAGACCTTGCAGGCCAGGTTGAGGGCTGGAAGAGAGAGCTGAATTGCTCCAGGGTAAGTCTAGGGTCTAGTTCAACCTAGTACCCTGGGCCTGCAGAGGGTGCCCTTAAGATTCCCAGCCTCAGAACTTCTAAACCTAGGAATGACCTGAGCTATCTCTGTCTGCTTCTTTGCCTCTTTTTTCTTACTGGGGAAAAGGTAGGATGAGGTAGAAGGTTCTATTGGAAGAAGTCAAGAGATAGGGAATATCCACGTCCCTGGTGATAGCAGACATGGTTCAGGACCCCCCCCAGCAACCCAAAATTCCTGAGCCTTCACCAGTCACTGAAGCCTCCTCTAAGATGTGGAAGGGCACAGGCCTGGTGCTCCTGGAGGCTGGTATACCTGCTTAGTCTCGATTCCAGTTTTGCAGCCTGTCTGGCCTGGGTTTACATATCACGTATTTAGATGTCAACAGGGAATGGTTCCTTTGGGAATCTTTGGGCATTCCAGACCTCAGGGCCTTAAGATCTACCAAATCTGCTCCATGAGATTGCTCAAGGTACGGAGCTTCAATATGCCCTCACTTCTCTCAACTGTTAGTTCAGTAGGCACATTGCAAATGTCCTCTTGGCCAGAGGACATAGTCAAGGATCCTGGAAGACCTCACCACGGCCTTGCAAAGCAGGTGTATACTGTTCCTGTTCCACCATCACCATCCTCACTGACTTGGCCCTTCCCCATCACCAACCCAGTGGGAGAAATACATGTTCTCAGAGGCCTCTAAGGAAGACGAGGATGATGCAATGAGAGAAACTGGCACCTCCATTTCCTGAGCGCTTATCCATGCAAGGCCTATATTGAGATTATCCAGTCTGTAATGGGGCTGGAATTGGAATCTAGATGGTCTGACACCAGATCCCAAGTTCTGGGTCACTATGCACCAAATACCCTGCACTTGACACCCTGATTTTAGGCTTCCTGGGGTTCCTCTTCCCTGCAATTTGCATGACAAACCTGCACCACTCTGTTAGGGCTCAAACTTTCCTAGGAAGTAATGCCTTCTAGAGATCATCCCATCCACTTCCCTGCCTTCATGCAGGTCTTGTGTCCTCAGGCAGTCATTTGCCCATCCCCCTTTCCTGCTCCCTGACTCCCTCAGTCTCTCTGGCCAGGTCCACACAGACCAGTCCTGGCCCCAACTCCCCCATGTTCAGATTACAAATAGGTAGCTGCTCTGGGTCCCCTACAGATGGACTGAAAGAGTTGAAGGTTCCTACAGGTCACCGTCGTGGCCTCTTCACTCAGACCTCCCATTTTCTCCCGAGGGCATACTGAAGACTGCCCAGCCTCCTACCCTGGAGGCTCAGCAGCCAAGTTATCTCACTGCCCTCTAATTAACACCACGGATCCTGTCTGTTGCCCCCAGGCCTGTTCAAGTCCCAAATGGGGATGTACAGTGGCTTGAACAACATTATGATTTGTAAAACCCACTCCTAATTAGTTTGACTTTGAATAAAGAGGGTAATTATTTTTAAATTTATTAACTGCTGCCTGGCCAGAGAAGTTTCCAGATCAAATGACATGGAGAAGCTATTTCTGCTCAGTGATGCAGCAATTTATATTACTGATCGGTCATTAAAACCTCTGGCACAAAACCACTTGTGCTTCCTGAGCCAAGATAGTGTCCGTGTGTCAAATTTCAAACCCAGAGTATAAATTAAGCCATTAATGGTATTTATCAGTTTATCTGGACTTAAAGAACTACTTGCTAATTTAAGACATTCCTGATATAGCAGCCAGGTGGTGCACTGGGTGTGCACGTGGGTGTGCACGTGCGTGTATGTGTGTTTTCTCACTTTTATTTCACTGAACAGTGTAAAAAAAATTCTGATGTGTAAATGAAGCACAAGCATCTCGGGAACTGCCTAGCTGTTAATTCCTCACTGCTCTGCAACCCAAACATTTTGGAAGCAGCAGTGTTTTGCAATATGTATTTGTCATAATATAAAAGGTGTAAAATGATCTCTGTTTATCTCCTCAAAGTCTTCGTTGTACCAAAACAGAAAACTGAATGTGACAACAAAGCCTGAGCCCAGCCCAACCGTCGTCAGCGTGGCCTCCTAGAACACCAGCTTGAGCCCGTCAAGATCTTGAGGGCAGGGGGCATGGAGGGGTCACACACACCAGGACAGAAATCCAGGTCAAGTAGGGTCAAAAGGGATGTGAGATGTGAAGATGCCATTCTCTTGGATAGACTGGAATTGGAAATAGTTTCCATTAAGTTCATTTTCCAGTTTCAAGAATACCTGTACGACACCATAACCACCTGCCCTATGCAAAGCCACACGTGAACTCCATGAACTCCCACGTGGCAGCCTTGGATATGAAACTGATCTGATTCAGGCAAACTGTATCCTACTCCAGGAGGAGGATGTGCACATCAGGGTGTTGGGGCTTCACAGTGCAATGGGGCACAGGGATCCAAAAGAGCTCTTCCCAGGCAGGGCCATGAGCTCAATGACCTCTAAACAGGATCACTCTGAACCATTCAGCCTACAGACTCCTGGACAACACTCAGTCAACGCGGAGGCAGCCAGGGAGTAGTAGAAAGAGCACTTGAGTTGGAGCTGGGTCAAGTTCCAGTTCTCCACTTCCTAGTGGGCAGTGTCTAGGGCCCCATGGTCTCCTCTGTTAAATGGGTATAATAGACGAACATGTTTTATAAACTAAGGTAGCAAAAATATCAAGTGGTATTGGCATTATTTTCACTGTCCCAGGGTCTCCATTCCTTCTCTTTTTTTTTTTTTTTTTTTTGAGATGGAGTCTTGCCCTGTCGCCCAGGCTGGAGTGCGGTGGCACGATCTCGGCTCACTGCAAGCTCCGCCTCCTGGGTTCATGCCATTCTCCTGCCTCAGCCTTCCGAGTAGCTGGGACTACAGGTGCCCACCACCACACCCGGCTAATTTTTTGTATTTTTAGTAGAGATGGGGTTTCACTGTGTTAGCCAGGATGGTCTCATCTCCTGACCTCATGATCCGCCCACCTCGGACTCCCAAAGTGCTGGGATTGCAGGCATGAGCCAACGTGCCCAGCCCATTCCTTCTCTATTTCAGAGCTCTTCCCTACATACTCTCCTGTTGGTTTCCCAACGATACCTGGTCCCCCACCTGGCTTTTCCCACTCTAAGAGCTTCAGTGATATTTTCAGTGTTCCCTGTTATCAGGAAACTCCCTTCCTCCACGGTCCCCTTTCCTGGAATAGAGAGGGCAAATAGATTTCAGATTGTATTCTCTCATTGATTATTAGGGGAACTGAAAATCCACCTGAGTTCAGCAGGAAGTAGAGCTATGAGTGATGAATGAGCTCTGCCACATGTCAGAAAGAGTCACCAGGGTCACACAGGACCCCTCTTTGCCAGCCCTATCTTGAGGGTAAGGCTGCTGTCGAATCTCCCCTCGGCACTGAGCACGACACCTGCCCCACACAAGGAAGTGGCTCTTCCCTGCTGGGGGAGCTCACCCACAGCTCATACTAAGGCTGGCAGGGAGCCTTTCTCAAAGCATCCACCTTGGTCTCTCACCCCTAATTTGGATTCATTTTCTCCATTCCCCATCCTTTCAAGAGCTCAGTTTACTCAATCTCTATTGAGCACACCACATGTGGCCTATTGAGCAAGCCACATTTTACCTTAACATCAGCAGGGGGCACTCGGTAGCTGACCTCTCCCTCCTCCAGCAGAGAAGCCCCATCCACAAGATCTCTGGGGGAAAACAAAGGGCCCAGGCCACCATATTCAGACCTTCAGCTTCTTTCAAGAACAGGGCATGTGCCTGAGTTGGTCACCATCATATCCCCAGCGGGTGCCAGGCGCACAGGGGGTGCTCCATACGTCTGGGGTCTGCCTGGGAACAACCTCCACAGCTGCTCATCCCTCAGGGACTCAGCTTGCTCCCCTGCCTCTGGCTGAGAGGGCAGCTTGCTCTCTGATGCTGCAAATGTAATCGGGATGGACAGAATTAAGCTGCTTGGCAAAGCTGGCTCACAGCTCATTCCCCTAGATTAGAACTCTCAGAGTGGGATTCTCAGTTACCTGCGGTCTAGCAATAAGAAAATGGCTGGGACCCTGGGAGACTCGGTCCTTCCCTTGCTTTCACGACAACAAGCTCTGGAACCCTGGGCAAAATAACCTAGCCAGGTCACCTTCTCTATAACTGAGCTAGGGAGATGCTGACTGGAATGACAGCTCACCTGTAAAGCTCTCCTCCCATCATGACAGGGCAAGACCCCTCCAGGCCAAAGCTCAAGGTACCATTTAGGAGGCATACCATTTAGTTGTCTACTCAGGAAAGGACAAGAATGCTGAAATATTGACGACAATAATCTTAACAGCAGTTGACTAGTGTTCTTCCTTCTTCTACTTGAGTCCCCTGTGGCAGCTTGTTTCCAAAGATGGCTGCCATCAATTCCTCCTTCCCTATAGGTTTCTGTCACTTCCCTACTGAGAAGGAGAGTCCAGCCTTCCACCACCTTCGATCTGGGGCTGACCTATGACTATCTGATTGATGAAATATGGTGGAAGTAATGCTGTGTACTTCCAGCCTAGCTTTTAGAGGGCTGGCAGTTTCTGTGTCCTGACTCCTGGAAACCTGAGCTGTCACACAACAAATGCAGGTTACTCTGCTGAAGAGAGAAGCCATGCAAAGGAACACTGAGACTCAGATAACTGAGTGAAGGAGCCATCTCGGACATCCAGCCCAGCTGAGTCTTCAGATAACATCAGCTCCAGCCATTACCTGATGGAAACCACATGAGACCCCAAGTGAAAACCACCCAGCTGAGCCCAGTTACCCACAGAACTGTCAGAGACAATAACACTTTATTGTTTTAAGCTACTATTGCAGTGGTTTGTTACATGACAATACTCTCTATGGTCAATCCTCGACACAAGAACCAGAATAATCTTTTAAACACATAAATCAAGTCATGTCATTCTCCCAGTCAAAACCCTTCAATGGACTACTTTTCCACCTTCTCTATAAATGCACATCTGTGTGTGTGTGTATGTATTATATCTCAGTAAAGCTATGTATGTGTGTGTGTGTGCATGTGTGTGTACAGTCAAATGTCACTTAGTGATAAGGGTATGTTCTGAGAAATGTTTCATTAGACAATTTTGTCTTAAATAGGGCACAAGGAGCCAAAAGAGCCCTGCCCATGACGGGGCATGATCCTGAGCCTTTTAGCCCATGGACAACACTCAGTCAATGTGCAGGCAGTTGGGGAGTCAGGGAAAGAGCACGTGAGTTGGGTCAAGTTCCAGCTCTCCACTTCCTAGTGGGTAGCTTCTAGGCTACATCCTAGAGCACACTTACATAAGCCTAGGTGGTACGGCCTTCTACACACCAAGGCTATATGGGACTGCCAATTGCTCCTAGGCTACAAACCTTTAGAGCATGCTGCTGTACTAAACACTGCAGGCAACTGTAACACAATGGTAAGTATTCATGTATCTAAACACATCTAAATGTAGAAAAGGTACAGTAAAAATATGGTATTATAATCTTATGAGACCACTGTCATATATGCAATCCATTGTTGACCAAAATGTCATTATATGGTGTGATATAGTTTGGATATTTGTCCTGCCCAAATCTCATATTGAACTGTAATCCCCAGTGTTGGAGGTGGGGCCTGGTGCAAGGCAATTGGATCATGGGGATGGGTTTATCCTGAATGGTTTAGTACCATCCTCTTGGTGCTATTCTCATGACAATGAGTGAGTTATCTGAGAGAACTGGTCATTTAAAAGTGTGCAGCTGCTTCCCCCTTGCCCAACTCTCTCTCTCTAGCTCCTGCTCTGGCCATGTGACATGCCTGCTCCCCCTTTGCCTTCCACCATGGTTGTAAGCTTCCGAGGCCTCCCTAGAGCCTGAGCAGATGCCAGCATCATGCTTCCTGGAAAGCCTGCAGAACTGTAAGCCAATTAAACCTCTTTGTAAATTACCCAGTCTCAGGTATTTCTTTACCGCAATGCAAGAACGGCTTAATACATGGCACATCACTCTGTCTGTGCGTATATGTGTGTGTATGTATACATATGTGTGTATATATATGTGTGTGTGTGTATGTATCTACATATGAAAGAGAGGTGGCATGAGTGATGCCAGTGACTCTTCCTGACACTGGCAGAGCTCATTTATATACATGTACACACCCATGCCACTTTTCAGAGATCTAATACACATACCATACAATATAAAATTCATGTCTTTTAAAGTGTACAGTTCAACTAATACATAGAATGGTCCCTGACTTAGGATTTTTAACTTTATAATTGTGGGAAACCATCACAGTTTTGAAGTAATGTACAGGATATAATACATTCCATGAGATCTTCAACACTTTTATTATAAAATAGGTCTTATATTAGATGATTTTGCCCAACTGTTGGCTAATGTAAGTGTTCGGAGCACATTTAAGGTAGGCTAGGCTAAGCTATGATGTTCAGTAGGTTAGCTGTATTAAATGCATTTTCAATTTATTATCTTTTCAACTTATGATGGGTTTAGCAGGACACAGCCCCACTGTAAGTCGAGGAGCCTCAGTATTCAAAGCTGTGCAGTCATCACCATGATCAATTTTAGAACATTTTCATCACTCCACGAAGAAACTCCGGCTTCATCAGCAGTCACTCTCCATTTCCTCACAACTACCCCAGCCCCTGGCAGCTACTAATTTACTTTCTGTCTCTATAGATTTGCCTATTCTAGATATTTCACATGAACACAATCATTTTGCATCTGGCTTCTTTCACAGAGCATGTTCAAGTTCATCTGTGTTGTAGTATGTATCAGTACTTCATTCCTTTTTAGAGCCAAACAGTATACCATGGTGTGAATACACCACACTTGGTTTATCCATTCATCAGTTGATACATATTGGGTTGTTTCCATTTTGTTTTGGCTATTATGAATAATGCTGCTATAAACATATCGTCTCAGTTCTCTTGGTTGTATACCTAAGAGAAGAACTGCTGTGTCGTATGGTAATTCTATGTTTAACCTTTTTTTTTTTTTTTTTTTTTTTTTGAGACAGAGTCTCACTCTGATACCAGGCTGGAATGGCGCAATCTCAGCTCACTGCAACCTCCAACTCCCTGGTTCAAGTGATTTTTCTGCCTCAGCCTCCCAAGTAGCTGGGATTACAAACACATGCCACCACGCCCAGCTAATTTTTGTACTTTTTTAGTAGAAATGGGGTTTCACCATGTTGGCCAATATGGTCTTAATCTCCTGACCTTGTGATCTACCTGCCTCAGCTAACCTCTTGAGGAATCTCCAGAATGTTTTCCAAAGTGGCTGCACCATTTTACACTCCCACCAGCACAGTATGAGAGTTCTGGTTTTTCCACATTTTTGATAACACTTGTTATTATCTGTATTTTTTACTGTAGCCACACTGTAGTGGGTGTGAAGCAGTATCTCACTGTGGTTTTGATTTGCATCTACCTGATGGTGAATGCAGTTGAGCATCTTTTTCATGTGCTCATTGGCTATTTGTCATCTTTGGAGACATGTCTGTTCAAAACCTTTGCCCATTATTTAATTTGATTATTTGTTAATGTTTTTTGAATTATAAGACCTCTTTCTATTTCTAGCTATAAGTTCCTCATCAAATATATGATTTGCAGATATTTTCTCACCCTCCAAAGGACTCTTAGCACATGCAGCATAAAACCCAGATCTTTTACCAGGGCTGAGAGGCTTGTCAGATCCTGTCCTCATCCCTCACCACTCTCTGCACATCACTCCCAGCTCTCTGGCCACCACTGCTCTGCATGCGGGTCCTTAAACCTGTCAGACTTGACCCAGCCTCAGGGCTTCTGTAAGCACTCACTCCCTTTGCTTAGACATTCTTCCCAGAAAATTTTTGAGTGGCTCACTCCTTCTCTTTTTAAGACTCTGCCCAGATACCACCTTCTTGGAGAGGCCTTCCCTAACCATTTTATCTACAACATTTCTCCCAAAATATCCACCATATTTCTTTTCTCCCTATTATTCTCTACTCCTTATCCTTTTCTTAGTAGTACTTAGTATGTATAAGCAGATATGATATCGTACACTTATTTGCTGATTCTGTCTCCCAGCTAGAAGCTCAGTTCCATGAGGGGCAGGAATGTCGTCTGTCTCATGCACTACTACATCTTAAATGCCTAAACAGTGCCAGGCACATTGTAGAAACTCAATAAATATCTATTACATTAAATATACCTACTACTATTTATTGAGTGCTTACTATGAGCCAAACACGCCATGAAATACTTCAAATAAAATACCTTATTTCATCCCCACAACAACCCTAATGCTAGGAGGTAGACACTAATATGACTCCACTTTTCTAACAGATGAGAAATCTATATTTAGAGAGTTTGAATAATTTATCCATGGCCCCACAAATAGGAAGTGGCAGTCAGGATTAAACTCATGCAGTCTCAGCTCTGAACTATATGGTTCTACCACACCTGTCCCCATTACCAAATCCAGCAAGTCACTTTCCCTCTTTTCAGCCTCAGTTTCCTCATCTATGATGTAAGAGTAGCCTCCGACCTTACCTTATAGCGTTATTCAGAGATTGGCCAGGTGGGATCACGTAAAGCAGTGCTCCCCAACCTTTTTGGCACCAGGGATCAGTTTTATGGAAGACAACTTTTTCACATATGGCAGGGTACAGAAGGGTATTCCTGGGATGATTTAAGCACATTACATTTATTGTGTACTTTATTTTTCTATTATTACGTTATAATATATAATGAACTAATTATACAACTCACCATAATGTAGAATTAGTGGGAGCCCTGAGGTCCTGCAACTAGATGGTCCCATCTGGGGGTGACGAGAGACAGTGACAGATCATCAGGCATTAGATTCTCATAAGGAGCACACAACCTAGACCCCTTGCGTGCACAGTTCACAGTAGGGTTTGTGCTCCTATGAGAATCTAATGCTGCTGCTGCTGCTGCTGCTCTGACACGAGGAGGAGCTCAGGTGGTAATGCAAGCAATGAGGAGCAGCTATAAATACAGATGAAGTTTCACTTGCTCGCCCACTGCTCGCCTCTTGCCGTGCAGCCTGGTTGCTAACAGACCACCACGGACACCAGTCCATGATCCCGGGGTTGGGGATCCCTGACGTAAAGCCCTGAGAACAGTGCCTGCCTTACTGTGAGTGTTAAGTGTGAGCTGCCATGATGATCTGGTGACAACAACGCTGATCACAATCATCAGATGACTTTGGTGCAGTGAAATCAATCTCCTTGAAATCAAATAAAGCTCTATCATTGTGAGTTAATATTGTTCAGATGCATCCTGTGTACAGACTGATTTTAGACAACGTCTCAGCTCTCGCAGAGGGAGGACCAGCCCACCATGGCCACATGAGGGTTTCAGTCTCATCAGATGGGTGTGACAGATTTCCTGACCAAAGGAAGATGTTTTGGTAACATCACAGACTAAGGCCTCAACAAGAGCGTACTAGATACCTCCAAGAAAATGGGATCTCAGTGGCCAGTTAGAGACAGATCCTGGCCTAATCTAGGACAGCCATTCTCATGGGGCCATGTCATACTTGTAAACTTCTGCTGGGCCAGCCACACAGCCACGGGTAGCTGAACATGGCAGAAGCCCACCCTACTCACAGCTCCCCCAGGAAATTACTGGATGTTACATTTGCTAAAAAGAGGTTGCCACCCAGACAGTTCATGTCCATGTGCTACCAACACTGTGGAAAACCTGAAGAATAGGAATCCAAGTCAACTCACCAGTATGGGTCTGCCTGTGCGTCTCCAGGGCATCCTCCTTCGAAAACTGTGCACCACACTGATCACAGACAAAGGCTTTGGCACCCGCTGAAAGAAAGGAGAGGCAGTTACCACTAGAACAATAGTCCATTGGTGAGGGGGGAGGTCTTGGGCCACAACTGTGCAGGTGGACACTAGGGGAGGGGACTGGACACCTGCGAAAATCCTGAGTGAGGGATCATCCATGGTTCAGACCTTCCTCTAAGAGGTGAACATTCACCCAACTGAGTTCCAAATGCCTTTGTCTAGGGCTCTTCCAGAGAGAAGGAGAAACAAAATCAGAATAACCAAGATAAACAGAAATGGGCTCCAAGTTAGATACCTCAAGAAGAAGGAGGATCTGAAGACCTACCTCCACGTGATGGGAGGACAGGAGAAAAATGATACCAACGCAGGGAAATGTGTCCTGTTGCCTAAACTGTACTTTATGGGAAGGTAAGAATTGCTGACATACCTCTACCTGGATGTACACGGGGACCTCTGACTCAGTGTGTCCAAAACTAAACCCACCGTCTACCCCCAACTGCTGCCTGCATCTGACCATTTAAAACCCCTGAATGACTCCCCAGTGCCTGAAGAACAAGGTTCAAACTCCTTACTGTGACTCACACAGCACTTCTCGGTATGCTCCTCTTTCCTGCTTCGTCTCTCACACCTCACTCTTGCTCTCTTTTCTCCAGCTACACTGAACCATGTGGGCTCCCTGGAGGAACCATATTCTTCCTCATTGCTAGGCCTGAGCACATTCTTCTGCATGTCCTCTGCCTCTGACATTCTCCCACGCTTCCCTGGCTGCTATGGTGCAGTTGGAGGTCCTATTCATCATTCATGCATCGACTTCAGTACCCGGGCCCCCATGTGTAGGTGAGGCAAGGCTCCTTTATGCTCCGATAGCACCTGATATGTTCCAGTTCTTGGCCCTTGCTGTGCTCCATTCCGAATGCCCGTGGCCCTGTCTTTCTCTCTCACCACATGGTAAGTTCCCTGGCGGAGGGACCGTGTCATCTTGTGCACAGCTGCATCTGCCTGACACACAGTGGAAACCTATTACTATACATATTTGTGGAATAAATAAGATTAATTCAGTGCAACTCAATTTAATAAACTTTCTCAGAACTGTCATTTAGAAGGCTTAAAGTGATAATGCCACCATGTCAAGATGAAACAGTACTTTTTATCATTGGCTAATAGTCTTCATGGCTCTACTATATTATCTGATCCAGGGGTCACCTGTCACAAGCCTTGGCATTTTTCCTTCAAGATGTCTCGTAGATGTACTCTTCCACGGCATTTGGTGCAGTGATTCCACTGCAATCACCACCCCATTCAGGCCCTTGCAGCATCACACTCAGAACACTGTAAGACGCGAGGTGGTTTCCACACCGCCAGCCACCTGCAATCTACTCAACACATGCAGGTTCCTCTACGGCCACTTGATTCCTCACACTTTCTTACTCAAGAAGATACAAGGCCTCCCAATGTGTACTGACTCTAAATTCCTCTACTTGGCTTCAAGGCCTTCCATAACCTGTCCCGGTTAGCCACCCACCTCCATAGGTAAGCTGTCCTCACCAGCCCTCTCTGGGCACTGCTTGACCTTCCCAGAGTCGCTGTGCTTGAGCAATGCTCAGTCCTGTTCCTCCATCTGTTCCAATCCCACTCCATTTTCAAGGCCAGAGTTTGTGGACATCAAGCTCTCCAGTCCCTTACTCTTCTGCCCTTTCCAATCTGCCACTGCATTGTTCCTTTCAACACGTCTTAGCACTTTGTTGTTGTCATTGTTGTTTTTGAGATAGGGTCTCTGTCTGTCACCCAGGCTGGAGTGCAGTGGTACAATCATAGCTTACAGCAGCCTCAACCTCCTGGGTTCAAGCAATCCTCCCACCTCAGCCTCCTGAGTAGCTGGGACTACAGGTGCACGCCACCATGCCTGACTAATTCCGTTTGTTTGTTTGTTTGTTGTTTTTTATTTAGAGATGAGGTCTCACTGTGTTTCCCAGGTTGGTCTTGAGCTCCTGGGCTCAAGTGATCCTCCTACCTTGGTCTCCCAAAGTGCTGGGGGGTTCCAGGTGTGAGCCAGTGTGTCTGGTCATCTTCGCTCTTCTTTAAATATGCCTGTGTTTTAGTTTTGTATTAGAGCCTCGTACGAGCCAGAACTACTTTTTACACAAATTTGTAGCCGACAGTGCTGTTTTCAAATCACCTCAGATTTCCTGAGTCTTGACTATATACCAGGCATGATGCTAGATGTTTAATATGTATCATTCGTCCTAACTACCACCATTTATATAGTATGTGCTATCATTATCCCCATGTAGCAGATGAGTACATTCAAGCCCAGAGAGGTTAAGCACTTTGCCCAACGCCACACAGTGGTTAACATAGTAAAGGTGAATTCAAACACAGGCAGCCTCATTTCAGAGTAATCCCTGTACCCTTCGGCCTCCCTAGGGTTCCATCTGCAAAGATGCTTTGTGGATAAGACTCCATGGGTGGGGTCTGAGCTCCCATCTCTGAATGAAAATTCAATTTACCTGTTTTACACATCAGGGCTTTGGGGCTGGAAAAATGGCTCCACTACTTTTCTAGAAATTTGGAAACCTCTGCCTTGGAGAATCAGCACATACTGAAGGAATGCAACTCCAAATACAAGCTGTTCCAGCACAGACTTCAATACCAATAAATGCTTCTTGCAGTGAAGAATATGAGGATCCCAGAGGAAGTCTAGAAGGTGGGGTCCTCTGGAGGTATCGACTTTCTCTGTCTCGCTGACACCTATCTTCCTACTGATGAGCAGGATACACTCTAGTAGGTGCTGAATAAACGTGAGTCGACTGGCCGGATAAGTGGGTGACAAAGTACCCCAGGGAGGATATGAACTCACTTCTCCTGAAAAGCTTTAAAAATAAATATTGTCATTTGCCTTAGGTGGCTGGGGTTGAATTTCACCTGGAGGCACGGAGAATCCCATGGTGACCTCTGGGTGTCCCTTCAAGCCACAGGGCACTCTCAGGCCAAGCACCTGATATACGGCTTAGAGAGCTTTGAGGAAAGAGCCAAGAAAACTTCTAGCCCCCAGTGATGGCGAAGCAGTGATGACGTGTGTGAGCAGGGGTAGCAGCCAAGACTACCTTTCATCCATTTACACTGGAAATGCAGACAGCACCTCCAAGAGCAGAGTGGGCCTGGACGGCAAAGCTGGGGCTGGATGAAGTCACAGCTCCCTCACAATTAGAAACTGCCCCCAGCCCCAAATCATTAGCCATCAATGATTTTCTGTGGATCTGTAAGGAATCTGATTTTAATTGTATTTCTTCCTTGGGTTCTATCCGCTCTCACGGCTCCGTAAAGGAGAAAGGGGAAGCAAAGGCCCGAAGAGGGAAGCACTGGCTGGGAAGGGGAGGGCACCCTGTGGGCTCCCACACCGGAGCCCTGCAGTCGGCGAGGAGCCCACCATGCCACAGGCTTCCAAGGGATGTGGTCCGGAGGGTTCTTAGAAAACAGCCATCACTGTGGGCTGGAGGAGCTTCTCGCTTTAATGACTGAGAAGCAGAGAGAAAGGAAGGAGGCCAGGTAGGAAATAAAGGGCCGGATGTGTACCATCAGACAAGTGCAGAGGAAGATGAAGACAGATAAGCACACATGATCTAGTAAAAGCGGCTGCCTCGGCCCAAGCCTGACCACATCTGCTTGCCTTCAAAGTCCCGCCACTCCACCCCCACCTCGCTGAAGTCACGACACTGAGCTGAGCGTGTGAAAGCCCCTGTCCTCACTGACTCTGGGCCAGGTCCCTCCTTACACGTGGATAACACAAATGTCAGCTCCCACTGCTAGCCCCTACTCACAAAGCCCCAGTACTCCCACGCCCACCCGGACAGGCTCTGACTTCCCCCCAACTCTCCAGGGTGAGAGCCAAGACAGGCAGTTCCACAGACACGTGAGCGGAGCAGAGCGAGACAGACAAAATCCTTTCTCCCAAGGAGTCTTGTGCCTTTAAATTGTCTCTGTAATGGCTGGCTCAGAGGCAGAAATATTTGGCAGCCCTGAAATTAAAAGTGATAAATTTCCTCGCCAAGCTTTGATCGATAATAGAGGCCTCATCTGTTAATCAATAAGACAGTCGCTGCCTGTTTACTGTGCATATGTTGTTCACTGCTGCCTTCAGTATGATGTCAGGTTTGCATTCAAAGCAACTCAAGTGTGTATAAACCACATGGCTATTCCCAAAATGCATTACGGTGACATCATGCAGCCACTAATACATTTATAAAGCATCAATGGGAGGGGGCAAAGGAGGAGGGAAGAAGGTCATGCCAGCTGAACACAGCGGGTGTGCACGGACCTAGCAGCAGCATTTACACCCACAAAATTTCCTGGGGCTCAACCTGGAGTAGGGAGAACTCCAGGGACACAGCTTGGGGATGGCCGTGACTTGCCATATCCTTCCTACACACGGGAGCTGGTTTTTGAATGTCCAGTAACTATATGCCAAGAGGTGGATTACAGGAAATAAACAAAAGAGATGAAATCCCTGCCCTCAGGGAGCTTATGTTCAAGAAGGGAGGGCGGATTTTTAGAGCAAGTAAATATAAAACAGGCCAGGTGGTGATAAGTGATAAAAAGAGAAATAAATTAAGTGAAGAGGGCCAGGCACAATGGCTCATGCCTGTAATCCCAGCACTTCGGGAGGCCGGGATGGGTAGATCACTTGAGCTCAGGAGTTCAAGACCAGCTTGGCCAACATGGTGCAACCCCATCTCTACTAAAAATACAAAAATTGACCAGGCATGGTGGCTGATTTTACATCCCAGCTACTCAGGAAGCTGAGGCAGGAGAATAGCTTCAGCCCGAAAGGCAGAGGTTGCAGTGAGCTGAGATCACACCATTGCACTCCAGCCTGGGAAACAGGAGTGAAACCCTATCTCAAAACAACAACAACAACAACAACAACAACAACAACAAAGCATTAAATGAAGATAAACAGAGAGTGCCAGGGGCTGTTCTTTTACACAGGGTAGTCAAGGAGGCCCTCGCTGATGCGCTGACATCTGCATACAGCAAGGCCACCACGTGACAACATCCACGCCAGGCAAGGGAAGAGGAGCAAGGAGGCCAGCTGCACGGGATGGAGGGAGGTTGAGGTAGGAGATGCGGGGATGGGGGAAGTTAAGGGATAGATTGTGGGAAAGAAATTAAATAGCAGAGGGAGAATAGTGGAAGATAAAGGGCGCTAGACCTTTGCTATCCATAGCCATCACAGATCCAGGCAAACCGAGGACAACAGCAGGATCTAGAGGTGCAGGCATGAGATCCCACACCTAACCTGGCCACTCACAACTAGTCACCACACCTCAATGAACTGATTTCCCAATCTGTAAAATGGGCATAAGCCTATCTGTCTGCCTCCGTGAGGCTGCTGTGAAGAGCAAACAAGATCACAGACATGAATGAATACGAAACTCCTTGCAGATCACAAAACACTCTGTGGACAGCAGAGGTCCTTGGTGCCATTTATGCCTCAGGAGGCAGCGCAGTGTGGTTACGAGCTCAACATTTGGGTCAGACAGATCAGAGGTCAAATCCCAGGCAAGCTAGTTGCCAGCTGTGACCCTCAGCAAGCTGCCAATCTCAGGGAGCCTGTCGCCTCAGCTGTAAAATGGAAGCAGTAAGGGGAGGTCCCTCGGAGAGTTGCGACAAGGTGGGGAAAGTGCTCCACCCCACAGCTGGTGGGTAGATATACAGAACCAGTAAGTCACAGCTACCATTTATCTCCAGTCACTTTTCCTTTAAAGAAAGAGCTCCCTTCATGCAATTAAAGTATGGCTGATTTTACTGGAATTGGATGTACAGTTATTTGGGGGCCATTTATCTTGTGTAAAGTGAGTCTCACATTCATAAAGACACATGGCACCACACATGCACATACGTGAACACACACACACACACACACACCCCACCTTGTTTCTCTAACTTAAAGATGAGTGATTGTTTTGTTCAAGGGAGCAGAAAAATCTGCCATCGAACCAATATGTCCGTGTCAGCAGCTATTCGCCAGCCTGGCTCTGAAATCTTCTCTGGACAAGCCCCTGGAGCCCCATTCGACTGTCCTGTATTTGGGGCTCTCTTCCATCTTCCCAGTGGACTGTGAGCTCTGTGAGAGCAGGTTCCCACCTGTCTTGGGCTTTACCATATCCCCGATGCCCTGCGCCATGCCCGGCACACAGTCTGTGCCTACTAAATGCTTGTTAAGCAAAGAAAGCCCCAGGCAGGTTCCTAGGTGCAGAACTCACCTGGGAAGGGCGCAATGGCCACTCAGGGCACTGCCAAGCTGTCTGTCCCCTAGGGGGTGGCAGAGTCCTTATTCTGCACACTCAGTTCTCTACTACCCCCTATTTAAAACTCAAGGACATGGTCTCTGGCTAGGTCTTAGGCAGCTGAGAGGAAAAGAAAGGAAAGGTTAGGAAGTGGGGATGTCTGCTTCCTCTGGTGCGAGACCTGCCTCTCATCAGTATGTCTGCTACCAACCCAGTCCAATGCTCACTGTGGCACCCAACAAACAAGCCTTCCCTCCATTACAGTCAGTGAGCCTCCTACCCCCGGGCAGTGACCTGCCGAGTGACTACTCCGTACCCCAGGCTCTGAGTTTGTCTGAGATTCCAGGTACCCAGCTGTGAAAGAGACAGGCAGACATCCTTGCCCCTGCCAGTCTCCCAGGGACCCTGCAGATGAGGGCTTCGGGATGTTCTAAGCACCGCTCTGCAAGGAGCTCCCTGATCATTTTGGGTTCTCCAGACCCCCACTCTTCTTCTCCTTTTTCCCTGACTTCCTGACACCTCCAGAAGGTTGGGGATAAAGGAAGGAGGAAGGTTCAAAGCAGGTTAAAGTTTTGTGGAAAGAGAGGACGCACATGCCAGAGGTGGGACTGAGGCCTCCGTGTGTGGCAGCAGCTCTCCCTCTGTGCCAAGGATCACCCCAACTCACAAGAATCAAAGTCGGGAACAGTCAGCAGGGCACTTTCAAAAATATAAAGCTTTCTCTAAACGCCCAGGATCCCAGTGACAATTAAAGCTGCAATCCAGTAGAAGCCATGACAAGCTCCCTGCAGCTGCCCTCACCCCCTTGACAAACAGCCTCCCTCCCTACCTGCCCTAACCAGAAATGAGGCTGAGGAGGTCCCGGGCATCCAGGAAGGAAGCAGAAGACATTGACTGCAATCAGATAGGGGGTGGTGTCTCTCTGAAGGAAAGAAGGCAGAAGCCAATGAGTGAAGAAAAAAAAAATCCAAATCCCTCCCTCTCCAAAACCTCTCCCACCCCCATGCTAATAATAAGAAGGGGGAAAAAAAGAACCACTGAAAAAAACACCTAATGTTTGCCAGCATCTAATGCTGAGTGGTGTGTCCTTTTTTCAAAATTCCTTGAGATTTTAAAATAAACATCTTGAATGTTCTGATGAGATCTGCACGCCTGCTTACATAAGGAAGTACAGAGTGTACCAAAACAGCAGACCCAAAAAAAGCATAAGCTGTCAGAACAATGAGTACAGACGCGGGGCATTTTACAACAGGCCACGGTGTACAGTTTTATTTACAGTACCTCTTATCAGACGGAGAACAGCACACTGGCTGCCAATTCCAAAGGCCGGCACTGCGTGTTCTTTCCCTCAAGGAGATGTGTACTCCCGGAGAGGAGCTTGAAGGCTCTCTCTCGCTCTCTCTCTCTCGCTCTCTCTCTCTCGCTCTCTCGCTCTCTCACTCTTGCTCTTTCTCCTTTATCAACAAAACAAAAAGCTGATCCAGAACCAGAGTTTCTGGAAGGGACACCGATTCAGGAAAGAGGGAAAAGGGAAAGCAGGTGAACAAATGCTGGCTGAAAGGAAAACAACCAGCCCCATCGATCGGTCCAGGATGTGGTTCAAGGGTAGCTGTGGTTGACAAGGCTGTGGGGAAAGGTCCTCAGAGCCTGGCCTCACTACAGGATGGGAGGGTGAATGAAGTCATGATACAGGACCGAGAAAGACACCAGGAACGTCTCCTGGGCTGAGCAACAGAAAAACGGGGGTCACCTGGGATGGAGGACAGGTGGTTTTCAGATCTCCAAAAGCCAATGTCCTGCCAGTGACCTGGCAAATGACTGACACCTCATGTGTGGCTAAATATCCACTCTGCAAAAGAGGAAACCCTGGAATGGGTCAGGAGGAAATGCTGAGACAGCTCTATGGCTGAGAGAACATTTCTTATCCTATCTAATAAATGTGATGCTACTAGGAAGCTGCATGGTGCCCTTGTCTCTTACTGGGAGCCTGGAGTCCCTCTCTCAAGTCCCACAGGGAGCACACAGGTCTACCTTGTCCCTTATCCCTGCAACTCAATTCTCAGGCAGAGTGGCTTGGAAAGCTCTTTTGTTACTCCTTTTAGCACCAGCAGGTAATCCCACAGGCTTAGAAACACTGTCCACAGCCAGAACACACACATGCACTCGATATTAAGCTGCACAGGAAGGTAGTGAAGAGCACGCTCTCTGGAATCAAACAAACTCTGGTTCAAGTCCCAGTTCTACCATGTCTAGCTACCACCCTGGAGATTGAATTATCTTTTCTGGGCCTGTTTCTTACCTAGAAAACTGGGCTCAAGTGTTTATGCCACACTTTCAGGGATGATTCATGTAAGTAATACATGTAAAGTGTTTAATACACTGCCTGGCATACAGTAACTGCCCAATAAATAAATGCTGGTTGTCATTAACACCAACATCATCGTTGACACGAGGAGATAAAATAATAGCAAGGTGTAAGACACACACAAACGTCAAATGCATGCAAGAGATACACCACGCCATTTAAAATATTCTTACCTTTCCAGCCAAAACACACCAGTAAAGACGGGGTCAGATCAGTCTTCCCCAGGAGGAGATCAGGGAAATGACACCCCCACCATCAGCTCCCATCACCACTCATGGCCAATGTTTAACGGTATTATTGCCCTCCTACTGCCTACCCAGACGGGAACCAGGGAATGCAAACCAGTTCGAGGTGATTTATGTTTTTAAATATACATGAGTGAATTAGTTTAAATAAAATGCAAGTAAGATAGTAAATTTGTTGCAGATTTTTAAAAAATATAGGCTAGGTGCAGTAGCTTGTGCCTGCAACCCCAGCCTGGGTGACAGAGGCATATTCTGTCTCCAAAAAAAAAAATACAAATCTTCCTGAAGTCTAAGAGTAGTGACTCAGGGGTTCACCTTACCATTGCTTCTAAACTCTTTCTTCTCCTGGCAACTTCTATGACTGGACAATCATAGTATGGTGGTGATCAGCACAAGGACACAAACTCTCTCTTACTATAGGAATGTCGGCCCCTGCTGTGATGAACCAGATTTCCTTCCAGACATGCCTTGCCAACTGAGAGATCTCTCAGAGGTTAACGGTCAGGCCCCTCAAAATGAAGTCTCAGGCCGGGTGCAGTGGCTCATGCCTGTAATCCCAACACCTTGGGAGGCTGAGGCAGGTGGATCACCTGAGGTCGGGAGTCCGAGACCAGCCTGACCAACACGGAGAAACCCCGTCTCTACTAAAAATACAAAATTAGCCAGGCGTGGTGGTGCATGCCTGTAGTCCCAGCTACTCAGGAGGTGGGGGCAGAAGAATCACCTGAACCCTGGAGGCAGAGGTTGTGGTGAGCCAAGATCGCGCCATTGCCCTCCAGCCTGGCGACAGAGCAAGACTCTGTCTCAAAAAAAAAAAAAAAAAAAAAAAGGGGGGGGGAAAAAAGAAGTCCCACAGCAGCTCAAAGCCAGAGACAGCTTTAGGGTTCTACTGCTCATTGATGGTATGGTACCAGCATCAATTTCGCAGCCTCATGTCCCTCCTGAGAACGAAGCTATTCAACCTCACGTGACAGCTTAAACAAGAACCTGTATGAAGTACCTGGCATACAGCAGGTGCTCAAGTCACAGTAATTATCACGATTATGGAATAATTTCAGTTCATCAAGCTGATGAGCTCCAGGAGGACAGACCCTGGCCACAGCCTACAGGGTATACAGCCCACAGTATTTCCAGCCCCACAGCTCTGGGAGAAGGCCCAATCGCAATAAGGAAATGGCCTGGGTAAATGAGACACTATGTTCTCTGGGGTTCTCATATAGATGATATTATGCTATTTGGAATGGGAGACAGGACCAGCCTTAGGTGAGGCAGGGTAGATAACTGGCTCAAGGAGGGTTCTGTCAGCCAGCACACCCAAGATTTTCCAAAGTACCAAAAGAGACTGACTTGGAGTCCTGACTGTCACTGCCTGAGCTGTGTAACCCTTGATGAATCCTTTCATCTGTCCATCTTGAAATGACAAGTTTTAAACTGGGACATCTCTAAGGGAGAAAAGATGAACAGGTGTTCATGAGAAGCTGGGCGCTCATGGCAAAGAAAGTTACACGTGGCCGTACATGAGATCTCAAATGCCTACAACCCTTGGTGTTTGGAAGGTGCTGTTGAGACCAAGTGAGGGCTGGGTTCCCGGGTTCAGCCAGCAGAATCCTTCTCAAGGTGAATACTCTGCTCTATCAGGCAGGTAAAGTGGAACAGAGAGTCCAGACATTGGGAGAATCATTAGCCAGAGTCAGGCTGGGCCAGGGCGGCTGTGCCAAAGACTGACCCGAGTTCCAGGGAATACCTGGGCTTTCAAGTGTTCATAACTTTGTTTTGTTTAAGGGAGATAGCTTTGCAACCTTGGCATTTGTGAGAGTCTGGATAATAAAGCCAGGGATATAAGACTAAGGGTTTCTGCCATGATTTTATGGGACATCTCCGCAACTCCTAAACACCAACAATCACCCGCCTCCCAGGTCTCCACTTGGGGATTCTCAGAAGAGAAGTTCAGAATGAAAAGAGAAGTTTCTGCTGGCCCCCAGCAGCCCCAAACTCAGCCTGTGATCTGAGCCTTTGGTCTCCTCTCGTCCTCATTTATTCTGCTCCTTTCTTCTGAAGCAGCTTCTGAATGCTCCGTCACAGGCCCCACCCTAAAGGTGGCATGGAGGATTTTACGCACATGCACACACACACATGCACACACACACACACACACCCCCATCTCCCCTGAGTAGGATTCACAATACTGGCTGGGAAATGGAAAAAAGAAAACTAAGACCCCTCCAGGGTTGGTGGCCAGGATCCAAGTGCCTACTCCACCCATTTCAAGCTGATACCTGGCCCTGCCCCGGTCCGCCAGCATCTCCTGACGCTCCTGCCAACTAACTTTTCACTGGAGGTATTTTAAAGGGAATAGGAGGCAGTGTTCCTCAGCCTCGACGGCGTGCTGGACCTCCCTCACTCTCTCCATGCTGGTTCCTGCCTCCCTCATTTCCCACTGACCGAAGAGAATGCCGAGTCCTCTCACAATGTTGAGATCTCCTTGGGATCTCGATATTGATAATTCCTTCATTGCTTCGTTCTCAGAATCCCCTGTCCGCTCCATTCTCCTAGCATCTCTCTCCAATGTCACTTGCGACTGTCTTTGTAGTGTGTATGTGTGTATTTTGTTTCTAAGATAGAACATCCTTAGGTAATATTTCAACAAATGAAAAGAAAGAAAGCCTTTTAGAAGGCTCCAGATGCTGTCACAAGTGTGATAACCATTGCACTCTTCAAGAAACCAATTGGCAGAGCTCTGCATACAAGTTATCTGCTGACAATGGGCTGTGAGCTGTACAAGCCCTGCAGATGAGAGCTTCTCTTCTCCTGGAAAGTCCACCAGGAAGCAGTGCCATAGACCCTGAAGACATCCAGGTCAAGCTGCAGGGAAGAGGCAGGGTTCGGTATGCATAGAAGGCTGTCTAAGCTGGGCCCTTGCTCCCATCACAGGCAGTTTAGTGGAGGACCTGGGTTTGATGTTGACAGAACTTAGATGTTAGCTCAGCTACCCACTAGCTAAACCAGGAGCGTTAGCAGCTAAACTCTCTGAGCCTTGGTTTCCTCACCTGTTAAAGAGATAATGATACATCCTTCCTACCCTAAAAGCAGGACTTCAAAGTTGCACAACAGCAGTGACACCACTCACTCAGAAGTGGGACTATAAGGTTGTTGGAAGGTTTAAATAAGATGATACACAGGAAGGTGCCCAGCACAGAAAGTGGAGCTCAACAGACACACAACACCAATACCTTCACGCCTTCCCTTACAAGATCCTACAAAGGCTGCCCTGCAATGAGGAGTCACAATGCTGCTGCTGCCATAGTGTTGACAGTAATCACAATAAAAATACTAATAACATGTGTTGCCTATTCATTATGATGCAAGCATTGTGCTACCTACTTTACATGCAATATGCCATTGAATTCTCCCAACAACTCTAAGATTATCCCCCATTTTATACATGTGCAAACTTTTTTTTTTTTTTTTTGAGACAGAGTCTTATTCTGTTGCCCATGCTGGAGTGCAGTGGCGGGATTTCAGCTCACCACAACCTCCTCTCCCGGGTTCAAGTGATTCTCCTGCCTCAGTCTCCCAAGTAGCTGGGATTACAGGCACATGCCACCACACCTGGCTAATTGTTGTATTTTTAGTAGAGATGGAGTTTCACCATGTTAGCCAGGCTGGTCTCAAACTTCTGATCTCAGGTGATCCGCCCACCTTGGCTTCCCAGAGTACTGGGATTACAGGCAGGAGCCACCATGCCTGGCCTTAAATGTGCAAACTGAGGTTTAATAAAAGGCTTACTTCTCTTGCCCAAGGTCTCATAGCTAGTAGCATAAAAGAAAAAAGGAAAAAAAAAAAAAAAACCTCAATCAGGATGGCAGCATGGGAAGCCCACCTAACTCTGTTCTCTGAGTCCTTTGCCCATTAAGAACAACCCTCACCTCCTGGTCCAGGCCTGAAACAACACTGTCTATCCGAGAAAGCCTGGGCCGGGAGCAACACAGGGTCTAGACCTGCCTCTGCTTAGACTTCAGTGTATTCTAAGATCCTGCTTTTCTTGGCCTGTTTCTCCATCTACCAAGCGGAAGTCATGTTCCTTGCCCCTCCCAGCACTTAAAGCTATTGTAGAGAAGAATGAGCTCAAAGGTATGAAAACATGTAGGAAGGAAAAGGTCCAACTGATTTTCTAGAGTGACTTATAATAAAACTCGAGGCATGTACCTCCATGCTTGACTCCTTTCTTAGGCATTCTCCTTTCGACTTCTAAGCAAGCAAGATGTTCTATCATAAAAAGACAATCAGTTGCATTCGCTGAAAGTAGAAAAATGGACTCTCACATTGATGAATGATAGCAAACGACAAAGACCGATGTAGACAAGGTTTCTTGGTTAACCTTCAGTTCACCAAAAAGTCCTTTGATTACATCTTCTCTGAGCATCCTAGTTAATCAAGGCTTTGCCGAGCAGATCCTCGCTCTCAGCTGTAAAGGCCTCTGCTCTTCCCCATGTCCCTCTGCTTGTGCCCCTTATAGTCTGCCCTTTACTCACTGCCCAGATTGGACTCCTTCCCCCCAGAAGAGCAGGTGGATTCAATTATCTTGGGGCTGAGTGCGTAAATTTTAGAAGCAGGCATCCCTCCTAGAGACTCCGGAGTTGTCAGTTACTTTAAATTCATTAATACACATATACAGGTACGGATGTGCTTCCACTGTGCTTCCACTCTCGGCGACAGCTGGGAAAGAGGCCCCAGCACCTGACCCATCCGTCACAACACCCACCATCCCCATCTCAGACACGGAGCCCCAGAGACTGCCACCCTCCCTTACCCTTCCCCGGGCCCCTCAGTGGCACCTCGAGGCTGCCAGTCTCTCCAGGCCTGCTGTGGCTTTTAGAAAACAGAGCATGTCTATTTTTAGCCCTTCTCAGCCTAATAATACTCCCCAACACCCATTCAGCTTAATCACTTTATTGAGGACAAGAAGCGGGCTCTCTAGCCCGGGTGCTTCTGATGTTAGGAAGTAGTAAAATGTTCAAACTGGTTAAAAATGACACTCATTGGCTTGCCTTTGGTGTTTCTGAAACCTTAATTGTGGCTCAGGCTGTGGATCTAAAGAGCCTTGCAGGTTTCAGAGTCTGGCTTCCTTACCCCCTGCACCATAATTGAGGTGTTACATTACAACGACGGCACTGACATTTGCAGGCTCAAAATTCAGAAGCCTTAAAATGCCACACTTTTCAAAACAGAAATATCGCCTGCCACACTTAATGCCCATTCTAAGTATGAACCACCTCCCTGCCGGAAAAAAACGCGAACCAAAACAAAACAAAACTCGTCTTTTCTGGCTGCCCCCATGCCAAAGGTCCAGGTGGGAAACTATTTGCCATATTAAGCCCATAGTTGCTTGAAAACAGGAATGTTTGTTTGGTGTAATTAGAAGACCTGCAAGTTTGGTGTGCGCAGAAAATAGACTGTTGGCAGCTCTTCCGCGCGCACCTTTGAGACCGTGACTTCCAAAGCTTCAGGGTGAGCATCTGCAAGCGTGCAATCTGTGCCACGTGAGCCACGGGCTGGGAGAAGTGGGCAGCCTGGAAAGGGGATGGAAACAACTTTGCCTCAGAGATTAAGACCCGGGGCTTCAGGGTCAAGCGGCCCCAAGGTCACAGCACAGCTCTGTCTCTTATTTGCTAGGTGATCTTAGGCAGTAAACTCAGTCTCCTCATCTGTAAAATGGACATCCTAACAGTACCAACTTGAAATGGGTCTTGTGAGGCTCAAACGAGATGATGAAGTAAAGCAATCTGGCACAGTATCTGGCACCTGTAGGCCTCCAGGAAATGTTAGCTGCCACTGTCATTATCTTTGCTTTCCTCCTTTCTACCATGGGCTCCTTCTAAGACAAAGTGTTTAGTTTTTGTCTCTTCTGCCTTGCCCAGGACAAAAAGGAAATCTGGGCACTAGAATGGCTAACCATGGCCAGCTACGTGCGGTCGTGGGACATTCTCGGACATGCAGTAGGGAACTCCTATGGACTCAGAGTGGGTAGATGGAGCTGGAACCAAAGCAGGAGCATTGAGGGGATGACTTCTCAGGTCCCATTCAGCTAAGCGAGTAAAGGTCACATCCAAGGCCTGGAAACTCACCTGGACCAGGCTCTTCTACATGCCTGGGCAGCTTCCCCTGCTGCTCCTGTCTCCCTTTCCTTCCTTCTCAGGCAGGGTGCTTTGAAGCACCTTCATAAACGTCCTGCTCTTCAGCAGGCAGAGGCGGAATGCCTCATTAACTTTCCCAGCTAATTTTACAATTTAACCAAACACCACATTCCTGCTTCGATTCAGCCAGCCTCTGACTGTGACAAACTTTTATAACGTTGAGATGGAGGAAGGAAGCAGAGAGTCCATGCCAGAGACTGAAGATAAAGTTCTGAAAACTAAAGTGGGAGATGGAGAGTAGGAAAAAAAATAGCTCTATGAGCTCTATGTACGCTCCCAGAGCAGAATTCCAGGCTGTGCAGGGCTGAGCAGTAGGGAAGAAAGCCATGTCGGCCTTGTGGTGTCAGAAAGATGGAGTGCTCCCGTGACAATGACTCTTCCTGTCACCTCGGGGGGCCGGGGGCTATATTGGGAAGCACAGTGACATGCTGTCCTCTGAGGGGCATGATTCAATCCTGATGGGCAGCAGGCCAGAGGTGAGGCAGGCCACCCAGAGGACGTGTTCAGCTTGGCAAGGCTGCAGGGCCCCTTCCAAAGGGTACTGAAAGGCCCTTCCCAGCCCACTGAGCTGGCTCCCAGCTCCTGATAGAGATTCTGGACGGGGGTGGAGTTCCGTGGGAGGACTGCATGTCTAGGAATGTTTCCCCATCAAGAATCCTATGGGCTAGAAAAGATCCCCAGGGTTATCATCACAGTCCTACATACGCTGGTCCATGCTTTGCTCGGCTGGGACAGACAGGACCTCATTAGAGACAGAGAGTATCATTCGGCCTCATTATCTATAATCAGACCCTGCTCTCGGTGGACAGATAAGTAAGGAAGACAGTGCACCGTGATTCTCTTTGCTCCCGGGTCAGCTTCAAAGGCTGCACCTGTCCCTCTCGAGCCTGTACTCCAGAGCGTCTGACTCCAGACCCCAAATCTCAATTAATGCAAAACTGGCCCCCCAGCAGTGCTCTCTCAGATGTGCTGGATTATGTCCATTAGGCCCCAGTGAAGGCACTGGGAGATCTGGGACATTCAGGCAAGATAGTGGCCTCCTAAAATATCTGGGCTCTGGGCCTTTATCCTGGGTTCATATTAGCAAAGGCAACTGAGGAAGTAAGACTCCAGCAAATCCAAAGTTTCACAGAGTTCTGTCTTTACCCGGAGTTACCTTGTTACTGAAAACGACTGTGGCCTTGCATAATTACTCCAACAAAAATGCAGCCGCCAATGAGCTCCCTGTGCTCAATTAGCTTATAATAGTCAGTGAGAGAGCTGCTGAGGTTTAATCCAACTACCCCAGAAGACTTTTTATCCCAACTACCTAATGAAAAGTTTAGAATTTGCTTTTTTTTTTTTTCCCCTTGTCCCAGGCAAGTGAAAGAATTCCAATCAAAATGGGACTGGTTTGGGGGAAGGAGGAGGGAGTGCGTTAACTACTGGGGAAAAGTCTGGAAGAGATGTCTTTGTCAGGTTGAATCCTGGAGAGAGCCAACAAAAGGAGCCCCTGACTACAGAGGCATCCGCCCCTCTCTCCCACTGGCTTCCATCTATGCGGTGAACAAGCACCGTCTTCACCAAAGGCATACACAGGGGCTTTACCCACGTGGACCGAGGAGGTGGGCTGGAGCCCATCCTGAGACAGTCCTCGGACACTTCCTCCATTTGCCCTCCAGGGTGACCAACTCTGTCCTCAGCCTCACCCAGAGGCAGCCCTCTGACCTGTCTTCTCAACCTAGGCTTTATGGGGTTCTAGGTACTCGTAACATACTTTTAGTCCATCAATTCCTATATGAGAAATTTACAATCTTCTGGGTCTGCACCCAATGTTAAGCCTCGCTTTCACATGTGTGTTTGTTTTGTGGATGCCTCAACTTGGAAGGGCACCCTGAAGTGGCAGCTTTTCATCTTTAATGCAGTGTTTCTCAGCCTCCAGGCCAAGGAGGCCCACAGCCATCTCAGGGATCGGAGGACTCCCAAGTGCAAGAAACTGGGCTCTAAGTCTCTGCTCGGTGGCTGGGGGCGGAGGAGGATGAGGAGGAAAGAGGTGCCTGCCTGGCTGGTTCCAACTCACAGAAGCTCTTGTTCCCTCTTGTCCAGAAAAGTAGGCCCACTCCCACCACAGCACTCCTTCTGGATACTCCAGGAGCAAAGACCTCATCAAAATCCCATGAACCTCCTTCCCGAAGCTTTCATAGGAACTTCTCCCCGCTCTAAATGCCTGCAGCACTCAGCCTTTCCCCTTGCGGTCACAATGAGCACACCCAGCCTTGCTCAACGCCTTCTCCTGCCAGAGGGCTCGTGTCACCCTCTCAGCCAGACCACCAGCTTCTTGCAGACAAGGACACTGGCTTCAACCGCTCTGTCCGCCCTGCCTAGCTTTGCGCACCACTGGCCCTAGGTTCAGCTGCTAACTGATGAACGACTTCACAAACGATTTCCCACAAAAGAGGGCCACACGTGTGACCCAGAGTAGTCATCGAGGTTTCTCTGCTGCTCACCCTTCACCATCTGGTTCCCATTTGGCTGATGTTTCGCTCCCCAGAGAAAGCTCCAGCATCCCCAGCGTGTGCCTGGGGAAGATGAGGCTGTCAGAGAACAGACATAACCAGCCTCATGTCAAATGGTCCAGCTTCACTGGACATACTCTGAAAGGTCAGGGAGGCCACAACCTTCCTGACGTGTCATACTCCAAGACGCCTGAAGTCTAAGGTGCTAGTAACACCCCAAGTGGTCACAGCTCTCACATTTCTGGGCTGCAGCACAGATCAGCTGCCCCCTTCACCCCACTCCAGCATCACAGGCTGTGTGTGCCAGAAGCAAAGCACCCCGTTGCATCACCACGCAGGAGGGACCGCAGGCAGCTCTCTCCTCCTACCCCGCCTCTCTACGTGGCAGGGTCGTGGAAAGGAGGAGCAGGGGGCATGACACAGTCAAGCTCTCCCTGGGTGGGAGGGCCACACACTAACCCACAGACCCTCCTGCAATGCTCCCAGAACCCTCCTATGCCCAACCCTACAAGGCACTGCGGAGAACTCACAGCCACAACTCACAACCACTGAACACACGCTCCTCTGGCAGAACAGGAAGAGGCTAATAAGCCACACCTGCTCCTAGTGGCACAGGTGCAAGGCACTCAGGCAGTAGCCAATTACTATGTCACCCTCCCCACCCCCAGGACCCTTGGGCACAGGGCCTTCCCAGTCTTAGCTCCCCAGTTTGAGAGATTGGTTACCTCTACAAACAGAGAAGCAGGCATTTAGGCACTCATACAGCACAAGGCCAGGGGCTAGGTATAGCAGCATGCTACACTATAGTAGAAAAGCAAGATGCAGGGTGGAAGGAGAGAGAAAGAGAGGGAGGTTTGAGTCCAGCCCTGCTACTTTCTAGCTTTATGATCTTAGGCAAGTTAACTCTTTACTGTCCTCATCTGCAAAACAGAATCGGCATATCTGTCTTCCAAAGTTGAAGAAAGATTGAGTTCAGATATGCAGACCACACAGCACTGTGCCTGGAACACAGCAAGTTTCAATAAATGTCTTTCTCTCCTTCCTGCATCCAAACCACGCATCCTGAGCGCTTCAATTCTTCAACAGATATTTCCTGAGAGCCTGCTATGTGTCCGGCTGTGAGGATGCAACAGAGCATACTACTGACAAGGTCCCCGCCTTCCATCCTTGTCTTCTCATCCAGATTGCTGACTCCTGGGGCTGGAGGGAAGCAGGCAGCATCTCAGGTCTGTTCCTTACCATGTGCAGGCCTGTTCACTCACCCATTAGGTTATTTTTCAAATGACTGAGTTATAACCACCATTTGGGTTACTAAGCAAGGTAGTATAAGGGGACACAAATCACAGGTTCTCAAGAAACTTAGAGTCTAGTAGGCAAAAAAGGCCAAGCAAATAAATAGCTGTGTAACAAAGAAGGTGACAGGTGCTGTAAGAGGGGGATAGATCAATGGCTAAGAGCGATCAGACGGGGGGCGGCCTCTCGTCTTGCCCAGACAGACGCATCCTAGGGCTGAGTCGGCTGACTTTTCAAAAGAGAAGAGAAAAAGGAACACTCGCGGGTGGGGCACCAGTCCTGGCACAGGAAACAGGCAGGACCTATTTAAAACAACTAGAGGCAGGTTAAAGCCTTTTCTGGCAAGTCCCAAAACTCGTGGAGCTGACCAGACAACCAGATAGAACCAATACTGTCAAAATCCTACAGATTTTTAGAAAACCATTGAGCTGTTGCTGGGATGATAAAAGAATCTTGCCATTCTAAGGGAAGGTTCGGGCTCAGAGGAAGGAGGGGTTGCTGAGAGAGGAGGAGGGGGTTGGGGAGAAAAGGGAACGCCCTACAAATATAGATCAGGGTTAGGAAGAAAAACCAGACGGCCAAGGACATTTATGCATTGTAGTTGCTTTACTACCTAATTAATTCAGTAATTTCAAAAACAATTTTATTTATGTTCCATTTACCACATCAAAGGTGAAAAAAAATCCTACTGATGCTAAAATAATACCTCAAGGCATCTATTTTTAATCAGTTAAAAAAAAAAAAAAGCGAGGGGTGGAGGAAGAGTTTAAAAAAAAAAAAAAACAACTCGCCCTGTTTTCTATACAATCTCTCCTGGGCAGACCACCAACCCTCAGAGAGAGAGAGAGAGAGAGAGAGAGAGAGAACACAGCCAAGCCCTCTCTGAGAGGCTTCCTGGCTGCTGAAAACCAAGCTTGTCAAAAAAAAAAAAAAAAAAAAAACCCACAAATCCATAATGGCCCGAGGCTCCTCTCCAATCTATTTTCTGCTCAGCTGGTTTTAAATGAAGTTATTATGAGTCATTAAAACACCCGCAAGCCAGTGGAAGTCAGCCAATTACAATTTTAAATTTAGCCTGTTCTCTGCCCCATTCTCTTGTTTTCTTCCTTTGCCCACAGAATGCTGCTGCTGTTATTTTTTCCCTCCCTTCCTTTACCCAAAGTGAAAGAGACAGTTATGAAAATGCATAGTATTGCACAGAGCACAGAATCATTCATATGAAACTCAAATTATTAAATTAAAAAAATACAAACTTCTGCCCCCTCTCAAGTCAACCCAAGTCTTGCCTCAGCCCACTGGATTCCTCAGAAACTCCAGTCTAAGCCCTAAAGGTCATGGGGCTATTTTTAAAATGAAAAGGTTCTTCCGTGGGGTCTTGTTGAGAAATGTTCACATCCATCACACAAAATCAACATTTTCATGGCTGAATCCAAAAGGTAGAAACACACCACCACCATCTGCGAATTAATAACAAACAATGAAGTTGAAATTCAAAGGTAAAGCAGGCTTTGCAATCAAGCATGAATGTCGGTGGAAGTCACTTGATATGATGAGCTCATTTAGTTTTTAAATCTTCAAGGTAATGGTCTGTGCGGGCCCATTACAGCAAAGGAACAAATTTGAGTATTTCATGTAAATGCTTCTTCTCAATCTCTTTTTTCCCATGCTTGCACACACAAACACACACATGCACACATGGTGTTCTGATGAGGACTCTGTCCCCATTTCTAGGAATATCACTGCAGCTTTTCCATACCCTCCAACAAGTGAGTCCCTCTACCCAGAGGACTGTCTAATCCTGCAATCTTCACCAACCTCAGTTAATGGATGAGTCTGCAAGCTCCACAGAACAGATGCCCAGATGTCTGCAAACACCTTCTATCACTTCCAGGCCCCCTCTCCCTCATGGTTACACACACACACATACACACATATAGACCAGTCCTCTGCCCCACCATACTTGCAGTTCTACTGCCCCAAGAAGGCAGCAGAGCCCCAGCCACAGACCTAGGCAGCTGAACACCTGGGAGAGGAGTGGATGCCATACCATTTCATTAACAGTCACCGAGAGTCAGTGTGGAGGCCAGGATGCTACCAACAGTGGCTGCCTACCTGGTGGCTCTGGGTGAGCTGGAACTCAGGGTCCATCCCTACCAAGCAGCCTCACTGAGAAGAGCGTGTGAAATACCATGATGTTTCCAGGCAGGCCCACTGCGACCTGCAGCCATTTACCGAAGGCAGGAGGATTTGGCCTGACCTCTGTGGAACATAAACCTGAGGCCTGTGAGCACAGATGTCCCGGGCTCTGAAGGTCCCCAGAGCTGGGCAGATGTCACCCTCCTATCTTCAGCCCTGAGCCACCCCACTCAGTAGTTCCAAGTGGCACCCCTCACAGCAACCTGTCAAGTGGCTCACCGAGACCTGTTCTCCCGAAAGCCAGTAAGGCTGAAGCTTCAGGCCTCTCCCTGGCACTGACCCCTTCCCTGAGAGGGGCTCTAACACTTGGTATTTATAATCCTTTTCTGAGGGACAGCACCCAAAACTGAGTACTCTTCAGGCCCCACCAAACCCAGATCTGCCCTAGTAGTACAAATACTTTTATAACAGGATATTCATTTATTCGACAAATACTATCAGTGCATAACACTCCTATGTGCCAGGCACTTTGCCAGGGCATGAGTACATGAGGGCGGCTGCTGAGTCCTGCACTCAGGTGCACAGTACAGGCCCAGGCGAGCACAGTACCAGCAAAGTCCAATAAGGGCCTTGCAGAGTCTAACCCTGCTCAACTACTTGCCCATCCTCAACACAACTGGGGTTTGCTGGGAACATCCAGGGACCTAGGAAAAGCAGGGGCCAAGCCAGAGAAGCCCCACTCTGGCCCCTGAGAGGCAAGGGACAAGAGCACATGAGGTTCTAGTTGCTGGGAGCATTCTAGGGACACCGGCTCAAGAGTCCTCCCCTCCGGGGAGACCTCTGGGCCAGAGTGACATTTTGTTTTCCATTCCAACCACTGCCCAGCTTCCAAGCTAAAAACACTTTGAGGCGGTGGGTTAGGACAGGGAGACAGGGAGGCAGGGAGAGACAGAGACAAAGACAGAGACAGAGAAAAGACCAACCAAGACAGATGGAGACAAAGACAGATGAAGACATAAGAAGGAAGACAGAAAATACACAGGAGTGTCAAGAAAAGGCCGAGGCTGACACAGACACAAAGGACAGGGACAAAGAGATGAAGTGAGATGAAAGCAGACTGGGAAGAAATAGAAGAGAAGAGCTGAAAAATAAATACCTGCCACCACAGAGACCTGGACAAGAGCACTGAAAGTAAGAGCCACAGTAGCGTGATGGATGCCTAAAGCAGGGTGGGGCCCCTTGGGCACAGCCTGGATACAGAGACCCAGGCCCACCCTGGTTAGAGGGCTGGGAAATGGGGCCAAGGGCAAGAGAAAGCAAGGCCAGGCCTCCTAAGAACCCTTCCGGCAGAGTGTGTGTCTGCGAAGCCAAGAGAAGACGAAAAGACCCTGGAAATCAGAAATGGCATTGCCACTATCAGGTTGATCCCATGTAAATATCCCTCCCCAATAACCCCTTATCTATCCATCCTCAGACAATAACAAGGGCCAGCCCAGAATGTAGGAAGGATGGAAGGAGCAAAGGAGAGGAAAGGGAGACTAGGAGAATCAATGGCAGACAGGCAGATGTCCCAGCACCCATCCCTCTAGGGCACCATTCATTTCCTAATACGACCGTCATCCTCTAGCTGTGCAAAATCATGTGGTGGCATGAGAGAGGGTATGTGTGGAAGAAACCACCCTATGCTGAGATAGAAAAATCATCGAGAGAGGGAGAAGGAAGAAGGTTATTACATAATTTCCACTTTCTTCCCTCCACCCTCAAAGTAATGTTCTATCTGACAGGCTCCTCTCTGAGGGGGGAAAAATGACAAATCCAATCCAAAATTCAACAGCCTGTGTTCTGTTCAGAGAGCACACAGTGTACTGTACAGCCCATAAAACTCCAAACAGCCTCCAGACACTGCCGCAATCGTCCTCCATCAAAACACTTTGTCTTGCATACAAAAATAAGATACAGCGCTGAACAGAATACAAAATCAGCCCATTACAGTACAGGGAGACTGCTACTTAGCAACGAGGGGGCTCTAAAGCCTCGATGCTCTACAGGAAGCAAAATCTGTCGAGCCTGTTGGGCAAATGATAAACATTAGCAGTATTAAAAAACACAAAAGCCATGTAAATGGATAGACATAATGTGGAAACGAATTTATAGAATAAATTGGGATGGGGGATTTGCGTGGTGGGAGGAGAGGCTGGGATCCAGAGGGGTAGATGGAACAAGCTTCCCCAACCCCTGCTAAGGCACCATATGGAGACAGAGACATGTGTATTTGGGGGCAGGGACATGTGAACCCCCTCTTCACACAGGGGCTGTAGGTGAAGGGGTGGGAGAGAACTGGTGAAAACACTGTTTAAAACCATGACCTGCAATGAACTTTCCCAACTTTCTCGGTTCAGCTGGCCTGACTAGGGCCGGGGGACCCAGGCACATAACCGCAGCACTCAGGTGGCAGTTATGTGGGGGATTTATCTGCCCTGGGGCCAGCATCGCACCCAGCACCGTCACGGAACCTGATACTTGCTGTAAACACAATCCCCGGCCAAAAAACAAAAACCAAAAAACACAAAAACAACCCAGACAACAAAACCAAAAACACCCCATCTGGGCTGGAAAATCAGTATATTTCATCAGGTAAAGGGGAAAAATACTCTGGCTGTGAATCAGCAGCAGGGTTTCGGATCCCAGCCAAAACAGGAGCTAAAAAGCAAAACCATATTCTTCTGGTCTCAGTGTAGGCTCTTGAGGCAGAAAGCGAGAAGGGGCGGGGGTGGGGGTGGGGGGGACTGAGGACGGGTGGGGGGGTGGAGAGTAAAAGGGGAGAGGCAAGAAATGTATTTTTCATCAGCTAGTGTATAATTTATAAACAGCATTAAACAGTTTTTGTTTTCTTTTTCCTCTCTCCCGTGTATGGGCTTGGACGGTAGTCAAGCCTGCATTAATTTCTGCTTTGGGTACAGTGTGTTCTTGGAGGCGCATCTGCAAGCGATCATAAACTCTCTGGAATGCTGGCAGAACATCCAGACCTGCCGGCAGGCCAGTGACGACACCACTCTGGGAAAAAGTTCGGGAAGCAAGCCAAGTTCAGAGTAGGGAGAGAGAGAGAGAAAGAGAAGTGTGTTCAAGAGCAAGCGGGGGGAAAGTGGCTCCCTTCACCCTTTCCTCTCTCTGCATCCGCATCACCCATGCGGACCGAAGGGAGGGCAGCCCAGCCTCTGAGCCAGCCCCATCTGATCTTCTCCACTTCCTTGACCCAAAAACCAAAGGTTCCCCCCACATCAGGAATGTGGAGGGAGTCGAGGAATATGAACAAAGTTTCTTCCTGGTCATCTCCAGGGCTTGCCCTGGTGGTAGGAAGCTAACCACAAGGGAAAGCTGGTATTGACTGGAGAGTGGGCAGAGGGTGCATGGATTGGCCTGGACAGCCCCCAGTCTCTTGCTTTGAGCAGATACCTAATCTGAGAGGAGAGAGGTGAATGGGAGGAGAGAGACAAGGTGATGGGGAGCCATCTTTGGACTCAAAGGCAGCTCTCCAGTCATCAGCATGGGGACCACCTCACTCCATCTCCTCCCAGTCACAGGGAATTTTCCAGCTACCTCTCTTCCCCCACCTTCTCTATCTTTGAGAAGAAGAAACTGAAACCCACAGCTCAGTGCTCCAAAAAAGAATAAATAAATAAAACAGAACAAGGACAACCCACAGATCTTTGCCATCTTGTAATGCTTTTTTTCTTCCATCCAACCACGACAGAGGAAAGTCTAAGAGATCCAATCTTGCGGACACCTCCAGCCCTTTTCCCTGCCAGAAGGGTGACCCCAGGTCCCAGGTGATAAGCCCCAGCCACTCTATGCTGCTGATGAAATCAGAAAATCTATCAACGAAAGCCCTCATTCTTTCCCCATGGCTCTGACTCTGGGGAAGAGCCTTGTCTCAGGGACGCTCCTCAATAGCCAGGGCTTAGAGTGCCCGACAAGGGCAAGAGAGGAGTGGAAGGATGGGGCCTCCCACCTGGCAGAATGAGGCCACATGGCCCTAACCAGCACAGAAGGCACAGGCCTCTCAACACTCCAGCTACACCCCAACATAGATGACCAGTCTTCATGTTCTCCAAGGGGCTTTATTCACCCTATATTCTAGCCTAGTATATATAAAAAAGCCCAACAGTCCCTTCTATTCCAGACACAAAAATGTGTCAACTTCTTACTCAATCCTTCAGTGGCTCTCCAGTGCTTCAGGGAGAATGCAGATCATTTTGCTACTCCTTCCATAGATGTATCTCATCCATCTCCTCTAAACCCTGCACTCTGCTCTCTCCCTGCAGGCTCAGTCTACACTCGCAGGTTACACCACCCACCTCCACAGGTGGCTTGGGCTTCCCCTCACCGAGTCCTTTCAAAATGCTGTTCTGTTACCCTCTGGCACAAAACACCCTCCTACTCCGACTTTCTCCTAGATTTCTTAGCACTTTGCACATATTACCATCTTGTATGATGACTGTATAGTCATACTCATCTCCCACTCTAGACTTAAGCTCCTTGAGGGCAGGGATGCTGTAGAAGTCTTCACTGTTAAGTGCACAGAGCCTGACACACAATTCGTGCTTATTAAATATCCTCTGGTTCCAAAAATGAATGACACTCCCAGAATAGAAGCAGGCCACATGAATACTCAAACCCTAATCGTATGCAGCCGAGTCAAAAATAGGGACAAGCAGTTCTAGGCATGCTCACTTATAAGCCACCAGGACGTTAAGCCAAGCTGTGGGAAATCTACCTAATGGGAAACCTTACACTGGCCCATCTCAGAACCAACTTGAGTCACTGCATGTGTCTGTGGTCTCTGCATGGACATCTCAGAGCTAGGAATCACTTCTCATGTTACAACAAGGAGTGGCAAAGAGACAGTGGATCCATAGATGCTTCAAGGCCAGATCCCCACAACGGGTAAGGTAGCAGAGGGTGAGGAGGGACACAGTCTTCCTGGGACACAGGAAGGGGAGGGGCCACAGTCCTACACCCAAGCTTCACCCTCCACCAGGGCCAGCTTTGCAAAGCCTTGGAGGCCATCTCTCTTCCCACCCCAAGCCTCTTTCCCCAATACACAAACCCTTCTGACCCCCAAAACCACCTCTGAGAATGCAGGGCCTGGCCAGATCATCTCATTAGTTAATGAGTTCAGTTACTGATGGTTAAACTTATTGTGATCATCAGGTATAGCTCATAAACACTTGATTAGTTCACACATTCAAATTGAAATTAAAACTTCAATTAAACTGAAATTCACTACTATCATTTAGGGTCTTTAAAACAAACCCTAAAAACAGAAAGTAAGGGAGAGAGAAAAAGGGAAGGCACTGTGTCTCAGAAGGGCCTCCTACAGGGCAAACTTCTAATTAAACAAATTGTCAATTTCAACACAATGAAAACTGATTTAGGAGTGTAATGTTAGTATTCTAGTCACTGAAAATAAGAACTGCATTGTCGATCTCCTATAGGCTGATTTCGTGTGATAGGGAAATGAAGAGGAGAGGAGGACGACAGGAAGAGAAAGGAGGAAAAACTGTGAAGGAAGAACAAGCCGGAGCGCTGTCTCCCTTTCAGAAATGACATCTCTGCGGAATTCAATGCGGCCTATTCTCAAGCATCAGAGAAACTATTTTCTTGCCTCCTCCTTCACCCCACCCCAACCAGATTAGAAAAAAAAAAATTAATCGTGTATGATGACAAACTTGGCTCAGCACTCACTGTACATACTGTACCCACAAGTCTGGCTCCCAGCCAGGCCTGGCCTGGAGCCAGAACTACAATAACAAACACAGGCAATGCTAGCCAAGAGGGGGTGGGGCAGCACGCAGAGCTAGCCAGGAAGTGAGCGCCGTTCAGCTCCGCTGAGCAGAAGAAAACAGCAGGAATGTGCCAGTGCAAGGGTGGCAACATTTAAGGGGGCAACCACGACCCCTACCCAGATCCTGGACTCGTTTCTCCACAGCCTGCCCCTTTTTAAAAAAAAAAAAATAGTGCCACCCCCTGCCCCTCCACCCCCCACCTAGGATTCTGGAGCAACTACTGTTCTTCCAGGCTGTGGGCTGCTTCAACCCTTGGTCACCTTCTGTAGAATGGGTCTACTCTACAGACCTGGTGCACCCATTCTCACTGTCCGCTTTCTTCATGGAGCCTTCGAACTAGAGCAGCAGGAAAACCTCACATCATCTAATTCAATGTCTCCTCTAAAACATCACCTAGTTCTGTGTTCAGGCATCTGGGAGTAGGCATCAGAACATGTAAACCACCACTGGAATCTGTAAGAAGACCCAGCGGCACCAGCCCAGGCCTCTGACCCCAACTCCCCAACAAAGCCAGGTCACTGCAGAGGCCCCCAGGGCCTGTTTAACAGGGGCCAAAAAATTCAGGAAATAGAGTAGCCTCTAGCCTCACTAAGCCCTTTGTGCTATTTTATTTTGAAGACCTCTCAGCACGGGGGGTGAGGAGTATGCCGGACAACAGAAAGAAAAAAAGAATAGAAATATCAGAATGTAGGCTGGGAGCTATCTGCAAGGGTGAATTAAAACACGACTATGACTCATCACACCTGTCTAATCATCAAATCATCCTTTCCAAGGGCACTGGCAAGTGACTAGCAGAGGGACAAATCACTGGACACAATCGGCCTTCAGTGCCCAGTAAGACAGGCATGGAAAGGAAAAACTAGGAAAACAGGATCCAACTCCCAAAGCCTCTGGAGCAGCCACATGAGATCAGGGGATCTGGAAGCAGCATCTTAGGTGGGACCAAAGTCAGCTTCCCCAGGCAACTGCCAGCTCCGCAGGGCAGTTGCTCAAAGTCGTGCTCTTGTCTGAACTGGGGATACCGGGCCTACCTGACATGAGTATGCAAGCAGCCCTTTCCTCTCTGCAGCTGCTCCCACCAGCCCACCAATACCGCTGATGTGTGATTCACAGCAGAGACACTGGCTAACTCACACTGGGTCACACTGCCTGGAAGAGGGATACAATATGAGCCAGGGGCTCCTGGCTGCCCCCTCCAGTGAGTCCTTGGGACATAAACAGTCCCTACCATAGGAGGGACTTGTCCGGAGAGCAGAGTTTCCCTGTTCATCGGCCTCCCAGGCTGCATCATTCACTCAAAAATACTTGCTGGCACCAATAATGTGCCAGGCAGTGTGCTGGATATAATGCAGACAGGATCTGGCCCCATTACATGTTAGGCATGGTGGTATGTATTCAAGGTGAGCCTCACAGCTTCTCTGAGATAGCGTTAAATATTTTCATTTTACAGATGAGGATACTGAGGCTGTAAGAGCTTATGGTTCTTGCCCCAGATCACATCAGCAGTAGGTAGGTGTCCAGATTTCTTCCACCATGTAACCCCGCCTCCCAAGTAAGGGAGATAAGGCAAGTCCATAAATAACTGTAACACAGAAGAAAAACTGCACCCAAAAATAGCTTCAAATGAAGAAATACGGGCACAGAGAAGGCACGATTGCTTCTGGCTGGAGGTGGGGAACAGCTGGGAACGGCATCATGGAAGGGACCTTGGAAGATCTGGGAAGATGGGAGATGGGTTATTCCAAGTAGACAGAATGGGGCAAACAAAGCCACAGAGCTCAGAAAGCAACAAGCCCATGAAGCAAACCAAGAAGATGAGTCTGGCTAGAGCACTGGACTCAAGGAAAGGGCAATAAGAAAGGATGCTTACTGGGGCTGAAGGGGCAAAGAGGCTTTACCAATAGACTAGAAGTGCGCTGCCCTAAAAGTGCCCAGCGCCACACAAGGGTCTAGGGCAGGACATGCCACACTTTGCAGTAAGGCAGTGGTGAACTAAAGCAGAAAAAAATCAAGACCAAGAAAGCAAGGGAAGGGTAACCAACCTGGTAGGCAGACAGGTCATGAAACTCGCCACACCCTGAACCTTAAGTAGCGTACAAAGCTGAAGAGAAGCTCAAAGATACAAGGTGTAAGTCACTAAAACAGAAGAAAAAGTATACGTGAGTGCCAAGCAGATCCGGACGCGGGAATGCCTGGAAGTTAGGGCTCTGGGCCGAGGTGAGACAAGTGGGCAGGAGAAGGATGATTGAGGGGAGCCAGGGGCCGGGTAGGGAGGGCCCACAGGAAGGAGACACAGAATGCACGAAGACATGGGGACAGTAGATGCGCCGAGATAGATAGCTGCCAGCTGCCTGCTGTGGACAAATCCCTGCGCCTGGAAGAGGGAAGAATGGGAAGTGAGAAAGAGTTAGGACACTTCAGGAAGGGCCATGAGGGCCAGGGGGAGAGGCCACATCCAACACAATGCAGAACCACATGGGCCCTGCAGCAAGGCAGTGGTGAGCTGAAGCAGAAAAAGCAACCAAAGAGCACTTCCACAACTGTACACATGATGGGCTCAGGGGAAAGAGAGTACAAGCGGCCAGGCAGGCAGGGAACCAGTTGATGGGGACACGCCTCCGGGGCAACAAGCTCAGAAACAAGGATGAGGGAGGAAGGTGCAAGCAGAAACCATTAACATTTATTAAATGCCAACTGTATGCCAGCGGCTTACTACAGATGCCTTCAACATATATTCTGTCACCTAATCCTCCAAAAAATTATATGTTAACAACACCAGCACTTGACAGATGCAGAAACTGAGGTTCACAAGATGAATGTAGCTAAGTTCACACAGCACATATCACAAACAGGATTTGAACCTTTGTCTGCCCAATCCCGAAGCCCATTTCACAAATGCCAAACTGCTTGGAAGGCCAGTTTCTGGAGCCAATATGGGGAAAGGAGAGGCAGGCCTTAGCCTACATGAGGAGAAGACAAGACCAAATGAAACAACAGCCCTCTCTTCTCCCCTAAAAAATGACTCCAAGGTTGGAAGGCAAGGGAATAAAAGGGAAGAGAATATGCGCCTGGCAAAGAAGAACTGAGGCCTCCACAACTAAAGTCAGGTGACCTAGGCCTCAAAGCCACCGCATCAGACCTGCTAGATCCTTCCCTCCACCAAGAACACCCAGGCCTGCCAAATGTCAGGTGCTTCTCCCCATTCCAGGCCTCGTGAAGCAGAGCAGCTTTGCCCAAACATGAGCAAAATTACCAGCAGCCACCCAGTCGACCTCACTAGAATTGGATAAAATTAACTTGCAAAAGACAGCAGGCTATAACTAGCTTTGTGTTCCAACCTTTCTGTATCTATTTAATTAAAGGCTCCTGTATAATGTGAACCCAATAGTCAGATTCATTAGACAGCGAGAACTTAATTCCACAACTGTTTCGCTAATGAAACTGCAGTCTACTTTGGAAGGTAGATCACACGGGGCACTGGTTACCAGTGATGCCTAGGAAACCCAGGAGAGCTTGAAGGTGGGTTCATCCAGGTAGCCCCACCATCAGGATGGATCTTCTGTGTCATGAGCCTGAAGGGAGGGTCCAGGGAACAAGATAGACCAGGGCCCCAGCTGGCAGTGGGGACATGCAGGCTGCAGCAGGCTCTCACTAGGGGGGAAGGCAGGCAGGAGATAGTTGCCTGTATCTGAACGGGTCACTAAGGCGACCTTGCCTACCTGAATGAGCCAGTAAGTGCATTCTCAGCCGCAAACTATCCAGGAACCGCTTCCCGCAGAGCTCGCACCCGTACGTCTTCATCCCACTGTGCAGCTTCCTGTAAGGGAAAGGAAAAGAGAGGTTGCTGCTGCTCTGGCTGGACAGGAGGCACAGCCATCCACCACCTGGCTTGGCAGCCACCCCTCCGGCAGGTGACAGGCGGAAGGGAGCAGGAGGGCACCGATGGAAACCCATCCCTGGTTCCTCAGACAGCGTAAATCATGCCCTCTGCCCAGGGACTGCTGCCAGTGAAGCACCCATTCCTGGTCTTGTCCATGGGCTTTACCACTGGCACATGGACCAAGAAAAAAAATCAGATCCATTTCCAGAGGGAGAAAGGATGAAACACCCAGGACAGTCAGACAGACATAATGCTCACTGTCAAACTAGCACAGACCTCATAGGAGGCCCGCAGCCTCTGCTCACCTCTGCAGCACTGCCTTCCCCGGGTGATGACTGTGAACAAGCCCATTAGACCCAGGAGGGCTATACCTGTATCTTTTCTCTCTCCTACCTCCAACTTCCACTACAGTGACTGACATAAAGGAGGCTCTGAACAAGCCTATGAATAAATTAATGCCCTTATAGACACAAGATACTTCTTTCTCTGGCATCCAGATGTTCTTAGGACTGCAGTGACCTGCCCCAACATGCACAGCTTTCCCTAAGGCTCGGCTTTAGAAGTGTCTTCCCTCTGTCTTGCCCCAGCAGAAAGCAGAGTTTCAAGAAACTGGATAACATCATTCTATAAATGTAGGGTGGTTGTAGTCATCTGTGGCTCTTCATACACATTCTCTCATTTTGCCATCACTATGATTCTGTGAGGTGGACTGGTCCCATGTCATCACCCCTGGGAAGACCGAGGTCTCAGTAACAACCAGTCACAGGCCCAAACTGCAGCAGTGCTCCCATCCCAACTCCCAACCCGGGGCCTCTCCCACCAGACCCCTGGCTCAGTCACGAGCCAGCACGGGAGATGGTAAGATGCAGGGAACCGGGTGCGCCAACAGGGAGCCGAGCACTGGGGAGAGGCTCCAAGCTGCCGCCCACCCACACTCCTGTTGTCAGGCCCATACATGCTATCGTCAGATCCAGGATCCGGCCTCCACCTCCGCCCCAGTCTCTGCACCATCCCCGCAACTTCCCCAGGGGCCTTGGCCCTCAGGACAGGGCAGATGTGGCAGCCAGAAGCAGGATCTGTGGGCGGTGGAGCAGGCAGAAGAGAAAACAAGGCCCTCTATCTCCATCGAAATGTTGACGTGTTAAGACCGTAGTAAAAGGCTGGAGAGTTGGTACTGACAACAGATAAAACTGCAGGTGGGCAGAAGGAGTATCACACACTCAAGCTGGCAGCATCTAGATGGTAGCAAAACCGAGCCACCCACTGCCACCACCTTCCAAGTCCCAGAATGACAAGCCAGCAGTGTGTCAAGACCATGTGGTGGACCCAGGTGAGCCTCTTTAGCGCCACAGTCAATGGGCTCCCGCAGCATGGGGACCAGCATACGGTATCCACTGTGGGCAGCCTTCTGATAGGGATCACACAAAGTTCTCTCCGCAGAGCTCTTTCTCAATCACATTGTTTTGTTTGCATGCTTTCCCTTTCCCTACTTGCCAAAGACAAATGATTTCTCAATCACAAACACATACACACACACACCCTTATCTATGACACTGTAGGGGTACCACCCCCTCCATGTTCTCTTGCTCCTTGCCACGCTGATCCACCCAAATTGGGAAATATTAACAGTACAGAACATTTTAACTGAACATTCTTAACTCTAAATAGATTTCACAATGCCGGGCACTGGGACATGTCCTAATAGCATTTTGGACAAGTATCTTTTAAACCACGTACCTAGGTATGTGAGTGCATGCAAACACACACAATGGTGGAGTATTCCTGTCACTTGCCCGGGCATGAAAGATACTTGCTTTTCTAAGAGATGTTCTATAGAGTGGTAAAGGCTCTATTCACAAAGGGTTCAGCAGGTGAACGCGCACACAGTCATGGTAAAATCTGGTGGATGGTAACATAAGGGTTTCAGTTTATTTTCATCCTTTTCTTCACCAGGGGTTTGTTAGCTCCTGGGGTGCTCACTTCTCAGGGGTGGCTGTCAAGAGGAACAGGAGGACGAATACCCATTTGTATTTATTTTCCAAAAGGACACTAAAGTGACCAGTCTTCAGATTTAGGAGCCACCACCAGACTAAACTCCCCTCTGGGGCTCCCATCTCTTCTCCCTGAGGGTTCCAGATCAAATCCCTCACCATGATAAACACTCTCGGTTTGGGTAACACCATTGCCTTTTCTTTAGCTGTGAATGGATTTGCCCGGCAATTGGTGGAAGTGGCTTATCTTGGCCAACTGAATCGGCTTGGTGTGAAAGATGACAGGCACTTGCCCTTTTACTACAGAGGTGGCAGAGTACAGAGAAGAATGCCCAGCCAGCAGCCAGAAGATCTGCATCCTCCCACCTGACTCGGCCATTAACATTGGACAAGTCATGCTATCACAATCTCTCTGCATTGGATCACCTATAAAGTGATGTAGATCACATCAAATATTTTGAATAGAGACAAAATTTTATCATTCCAAAGTCTTACCCATATTCTTTTACCTAGCCTACAAGGTGCTCCTCTAAGGGGCACTATTATTCTCCCTGAGCCACGTCCCACTTGTTACGGTGCACTGTGATGTCCTCTGACACTGAGGCAGCCAGGCTAGGGTCGCCCAAGCAAACCTCTAGACCCAATCCCAGCAATCTGGTCATTTAAAATCTATTCCAAGTGGCCTGAGTTTCCTCCTTCACTCACTTGCTATTTGTCTTTCAGTGAAAGAAACTTCCAGAAGTTACCACCAGCCTGTCCTTGGAATGACTCTGTTGTCATGCATTTCCCTGCCTTCAGAGACCCGGGTGTCCTATCCTGTCTAATCCTCAGGGTAAGGTGACTGCCCTGCAACTGACCCACTAACTCAGTGCCCCATACAGGTTACCAGAGATTAATATGGTGTCCATGTGATTCCACATGAAGTACAAGGGCAAAGGTCTTTCCTCACTGGCAGAGAGACCTGGGCAAAGCACACAAAGTTCATTAGAGAAAAAGGGAACAACCTCACAGGCCCAGGAGTTCAACAGAGCCCAGCACTGGTTTGCTCATATCTTTAATTCTTGTTCATATACCAAAGGAAGAATGTGGAAAAGTGAAGGCTTCTCCTAATTCAAAGAAAATAATGGTGGAGAATTTCAGTGCATTTGAGGGACCTGGCTACCAGCAGACTCTCCATGGCAGTCTGCAGAACAGCCAATGTGGAAATAGAATTCCAACTGGTTCCTGGAGCAAAAGTGCAAATTCGTGTGAACTCACAGTCTATTCCCTCTTTAGACCACAACCTCCCACCACTACCATCACCACATTATGCAACTGCAAAGCATTTAGATCAAAATGGAAATTCTATCCACCTCCTTCTTCCTTACCACATACTCACATCTTCCCAATCTAGTCCTGTCTTTTCATGAGGTTTAATTGCACGTGGCCATCTGAGATTATCAGCCTCCACTGTGACAGGAAAGGAAGACATCTGGGGACATGTTTGCACCTTTCTGCACACTGCCTTAGTTGGTGGTAGAGTTTTCACACTCTCTTCGCTGAGAAGAAGCTACCTTGCCGAACACCATTTTGAAAGTAACCCAGTTCTAGTACAGCCCACGCATCTCCGTCCTATACTCAGTGGAGATTCCATTGCCCCATATGCTTCAAGTCCTCACTCTCCATTCCTGGGGAACAGACTCAAGTTCTCCCCAACTCTTAGTGGCTCATTAGGTAAACTCACCTTGCACGTAACAGATTTTCACTTATGTCCAAAAAGACAAAGAACACATTAACCTCTAACAAGTTTCTATTTTCTCAAGAAAGCTGAATCATTATGAGAAATTCAAGCTAAACAAATGTGAACCTTTTAACAAGCAACTGAAGAGAAGAATTCATTCCTTCTCACTGGGTTTCAACTACACAACTCTCACTAGTCAAACGAAGCTAGCAAGATACAAGCTCATCATTTGAACCATTTCTGTGCCACTGTGAGTCTGAAAACTCATAAAGATTTCATCTGGTTTAGAGTACAAACTCCATAATGGCAGAGATCATGCCTATATTTCCTTTCCTCATGAGGCCTCATTCAAAAGGGATTGATCAAGGATGTTGGAGAAATCCCTCTCTGTAAAGTGGCATCTGTGGCATTCCTTTGCTCATCCTAACAATATTTCAAGTACAACAGCTTCATAGGCGGCCTCCAATTCAAAACTGGACCCTGTCCTGTGGCTCCTAAAGTCCATACAAGGAAGGCTAATGGCTACTGCATAGAAGCATGAAGCCATTAGACCAACCTGTCATCTTCAGGATAAACCTTGATCAACCTAGCCTACCTAGAACAGCAACAGCAGCATAAATGGCAGCGAGGAGAGACCCAAGCCATACTCCATCCTCCCTACTTTCAGCTTCCAGAGAGAGCTGACCACAACAGTTGACCCCCAAGGAGGCATTCACCATGTCTACTCTCTGCAGGGTAAGCTCGGCCCACTTCTGTCCTATGCAGCCAGGGACCAAGGGGAGAAGGCTATGAGAGGAGCTCACTGCACTACCAGATGTCAAAGGGAAAAGCCCAGCAGCACTGCCTAGCTGAAAGAGAGAGGTTCATGTCCCAGCACTGCCAATGTCACATTGCTTCCCAGGTTCCTGAGCCCAGGGGCAAATGCTCAAGTTGGAGCAGACCAACAGGCAGGGAAGGTTTAGAGAAAGAAACCTCAGTTTCAGTAATCCAAGGGTTGAAATTGTCTGACCTGTGAGTTTTGCTGGAAAGACCAGCATAGGGAACTAGGACCTGTAATTGGGAAAAGTGAATGGGAGGGCTCCACAGCTGGACTACCCACTGCTCTCTCCCATCTTTGAATGAGGAAAAATAAAGTGGGAAATCCATCCTGTAAGGGTATTTATAAGATGATGTTGTCCTTGTTTTCAGCCTAACTGATCCATCCTCTGAACCAACACTCAGACCACATCAATGCAGTATATAAGGTCCTTCCAAACTCACCCTATTGTAGGTATGAAGCCACTCCACACGCAAAAGTCACCCCAGTGCTTTGGATTTTTGCTTTCTGGTTCTATGACCATCAATTTGTGCAAAAGTCACCCCGATGCTTTGGGCTTTTTGATCCTATGACCACCCCTTTCTGATCCCGTGACCATAAATTTGACCTTCTCAGAGCTTCAGAGGGGTACTCAGAATAGATAGGAAGCAGATGGGAGATTCTGTAAGATCCAAGCCATGACCTAACTGATTCTCTCTTCTCCAAAATGTCTGCCATCCCCATGAGAACAAATACTCTCCAGGATCATCTACTTACCCAGCCACCATGCAAATTTCCTGGTCCTCTCGAGCAGGACCTGGGCAGTTGGTGCTGACATGCAGACTTGGACCCCACGTGGGGACAGTATAAGGTAGGTCCCCTTATGGAGCTCTGCCAGTGCTCTCAGCCTCAAAAGCAACCGACTCCTAAGCTCAGTGATAAGAGAACCTCGCCCTAGCCTCATTCACCTTTCCAAGTAGACACATAATTGAGTAAAGGGAAAGCTTAAGTACTTTAATAATACGCTCACTCTTCCTCCTTAGACCTTTTAGTCAAAAACACACTTTCAATGTCCATTTACCTTTAATTCAAATGACAAAGGAAAGGTGAAATAGTCAATGCCATTCTGTGCTCTAATTTTAAGAGGAAGGGATGAATGAAAAGTTATGAGGCTATCAGTATTTCCTCCCCAGAGCAACTTCCAGGGACACTGCAGAGTGTTTCCATATTCAGTCCATTCTCCTGTACTTTCTTTTTAAAAAAATTCTTTTTAATAGAGACGAGGTCTTGCTATGTTGCCTGGGCTAGTCTTGAACTCCTGGGCTCAAGTGATCCTCCCATCTCAGCCTCCCAAAGTGCTGAGATTACAGGCATGAGCCACTATGCCCAGCCTAATTCTCCTGTACTTTCCATGTGTCTTTTTGTGGGAAAGGAATACTCTAAACAGAATCTGTTCTACTAGCAGCCTCCACCCTAAGCCAGACTATGTTATTCATAGGGCATCAGGATACTCTGGGGAACGTTCCCTTCCTTCTAAGGGTGACATCATGTCTTCCCAAGAAATGTCTCTTCGTGCCACCAAAAGTGGCACATTCCAGGCTAAGTAGGCCATTAGTCACACCCAGTGTCATTCTCCTTACATATTTTGTAGGAATATTAAGTTCAAGATACAAGACTAAACCATTTATAAGTTCCTTAAGACTATACACTCTGTGGGGGCAAGCACTAGGTCTTTATCTCTGTCTTTTATGGCCTCAGCACAGATTTAGGCAGCCGGAACAGATATATGAGAAGCTATTGCTGGTGAAGCAATTTCCAACCACCCGAAGACAAAGGGACACCTGACTACTAAAATCTAGCCCTGGGACTGCCCGGAACCAGAGAGGAGGCCTGGTATCCCAGGGGAGAAAAAGCAGCAATCATTCTAATGTTGGCTGGGGAATGGGTCACTTTCATTTTCTTAAGGCATAAGAGAAATTACCCTTTTGCCCACTTTTTTTAAATGTTGAGATTAGATAGTCATTTGACAAGCTGTGAATGCTTAGCGGGTATTACCACAAATTATCCTTCTAGCAATAGAGTTCGTTGCTCCCTGACTAGTCAATATTAATAAACATTACCGAATGCTTTTACAACACAATTTATTTTTTAATACAGCTCTTTATGTATGCCATAAAGTAAATATACCAATAAAAGTCAAGGATTTCAAACAACAGATTAAGAAAAACAACCAAGAACTAACTGAGTGCTAGTTAACACCTTCCATGCTGCAGGTTTTGGGAGCACACAGCAGGTGCCTCTCTGCTGGGGATCCAGACCAGGAGAGTTATGGAAGACAGTGGCCATTTGGTTGTTCTGGAGCCATTTAAAGGGAGGGGGAGAAAAATACCAAACCAGCTGTGTTTTCTTAAGAATCACCTTTAAAAAAGTGGTATATTGACCATGTATATATGTGTACATATATATACATTGGACTGAGTGCAGGGGACCCAGCTTTCACTCCAGCTGTGCAGATGTCCATTAAATAACCTTGGCCAAACCACTTAGTTTCTCTAGATTTTACTTGACACCTCTGCAGCAATGCAAAGGTGGAGTTAGATGGCTTCTTCGGCTCTTTCCAATCAGGTTTACAAAACTGAAAGGCTGTGGGGCTGACATGGGTCTGTGCTGGCTGGATTAGATCTCCTGCACAAGGGTCCATATCAGATTCGTCCTCTCAGTCTTCCTTGCTGACCTCAGAACATAGCAGGTGCTCATTTTTGTTGAATGAATGAGCAAACAAACAAGAAAGGGAAACGGAAGAGAAAAATGTAGAGGTGGAAAAAACTCACCCTGTGTACACACATATGCAGACACGCACACATGCACACATGCACGCACACACACACACACACACCAGTCAAAGAACAGTTTCCCCTACTGTCCAAAAGAGAAGCTCTCTATGGGATTCTTAGAAAGAAAGCCATGCAGCCGGGCGCAGTGGCTCACGCCTGTAATCCTAACACTTTGGGAGGCCGTGACCGGCGGATAACAAGGTCAGGAGATCGAGACCATCCTGGCTAACATGGTGAAACTCCACCTCTACTAAAAATCCAAAAAAATAGCCAGGCATAGTAGCAGATGCCTGTAGTCCCAGCTACTCAGGAGGCTGAGGCAGGAGAATCACTTGAACCCACAAGGCGGAGGTTGCAGTGAGCCGAGATGGCGCCACTGCACTCCAGCCTAGGTGACAGACGAGACTCCATCTCAAAAAAAAGAAAGAAAGAAAGTCATGCATCCTATGCATCCTGCCTTGGCCTGGATGAAGGCCAATCTGGAGCTGACTGAAGAGTGGAGGGAACTGTCCTGAGCCTTGAAAATATGAGGAAGGACAACGGCATTCCCTGGGGCCATGACCACACCACGTACAGCACTTTCAGATAAGGCTGCCTGCCAGTGCTAAAATACAATGTCAGAAATGACAAAGGGGCACACTAATCTCCCTGCAGCAACTGCTCAAGGAGGGATCTTCATGGCGGCGGAGCACCAGGAGGCCTGGGCTTCTGGCTGTTACGTAACCGGTCCTTTGTTTTAAAATACTGAGTTCTCCTAAGTCATTTATTTGAAATATCTCTATCAACAAATTTCACCAAGAACAAAAGTTTTTCATTTGTTCTCTGGGCTATAGGATGATCTTATCGCACACAATCTCATACAGTCTCTTTCAGCAAGGTCTTAGCGTGCTTATCTGTGAAGTTCCTGGTAGCCAAATATGATTGAAATGTTCTATTTATGCTCACTGGATTAAGGAGATGTTGCAAAACTGCACAAAAACCTGGCAGATGTAAGCAAGGTATTACAGCCAGGGCAGTTAAGATCCAGGGGGAAGAGATCAATACACACTTTTGTAGTTTCCTTTCTTTTTCTTTTTCTTTTTCTTTTAAGAGACCAGAAAAGTTATGCTTTTAGAAAAGGAAAAGGAAAAAATAGTAAAATGCCTTAAAGATTTATAGCTTCTCTGAGCTTTTTCCAAACCCAAAACAGGGCACCATGATGCATACTTGATGATGTCAGCCCAAGGGAAACAAAAATAAATCCAAAATATTCTCTCCAGATCCTAAAAGGCCCTATAAGGGAATTAAACTATGATTATGGATGAACAGGGTTTTTGTTCTCCCTCTCCCGTACAAGGCTTTCAACCAGCACAAATAACCAATTCCTGGGAAAACAGTTCTCAAATAGCTACAGACTTTTCCTTTATCTCCTTGTTTTGCCTGGATACATGTGGAGGAAGGGTTGTCTCCTGGTTATCTGGGATCATTTTTATATGTTTCCACTCTAGCCAGGAAGCCACAATGCTACCTTCAGATCCCATGGACCAGCCATGGAAACTCAAGAGATTTTTGAGAATAACTGAGGTTTATTAAAGGCCTGAGAAGAAATTTCCTCTGGAATTAAACCATTCTGAAAACCTTTTTAATGTATATGGCCTCATTCTTTCTGCTTTGGTACACTGAAAATTAAATTACTTTTCTATGAGGATTCTGAGCTGGAAAGCTATCACTCTAAACATCAATTATGAACACAAGATAAGAGATTGAACGGATTACCTGTACGGGCACCAAATCACATTGTAAACATTATCGTCATTTTAATGAAGAAAAAAGGCAAAAGCCAAATAGATATTAGCTTCTTTACTGGTTCTTTCTTCTTTTCTTCTAGAAAAATGCAAAAAAGAATACCTAGTCAACCGAGGCTTTTTTTGTTTTGTTTTTGTTTTTAAGATGGAATCTCACTCTGTCACCCAGGCTGGAGTGCAGTGGCACGATCTTGGCTCACTGCAACCTCTGCCTCCCAGGTTCAGGCGATTCTCATGCCTCAGCCTCCGGAGTAGCTGAGACTACAGGCGAGCGCCACCATGCCCAGCTAATTTTTTTTTAATTTTTAGTAGAGAGGGGGTTTCACCTCATTGGCCAGGCTGTCTGCAACTCCTGACCTCAAGCGATCCACCCACCTCAGCCTCCCAAAGTGCTGGAATTACAGGCATGAGCCACCATGCCTAGCCCCAACTGAGGTTTTAATAATAAAGAAGGTGATGTATTTATAGATCATGTCTGACTTTGAAAGGGCTTCCTGAGTATCATCTCAACCACCTTGTGGCTAACATGGAAAGTACAGAGCCCATTTTGTGGATGGGGAAAGTGAGGCCACATGACTTACTTGCCCATATAAACAGGCAGACATGGCCAGACTTCTCACCTCAGGGTCTGCCTTCATATTCCTACCTAAGCCAGAGTCCTTCCCTGAAACGGGCAGGAAAACCAGCAGCTAAAACGGAGTCACCGAGAACATTCCCGGGCTCTTCGCAATCTAATTGAATAGAAACAAAAACAGAGAGGCCTCTAAGAAAAAAAGTAAATTGAATGATGGCACCCAGAGTCCGCTGACAGGCTGTGAGTTTCACAGGGACTTTATAACCTCCTACAGGGAAGGCATGCCGACTCATGCCCCACTGCTACTCACCCTGTATCTGTTAAGCGCCTACTGTTTGCTGGACTTCAGTAAAGTCAGGCTGCTCCTGAATCACAGCCCATCTAGGTAGGTTGTCCATCAACACAATTTTGCATCATTGCATTTTGTTGATCTCCTCTATAACATTTAACACAATTTTCAGTTATATATTTTTTTATTAGTATTCTTTATCTCTACTAGACTGTAAGTTACATTAAGGCAGAAACCATCCACTAGAACCTCAGAGTATGCCAGTGTGTGCTGTACAGAGTAGGCATTCAGTATACTTTTCTAAATAGCTTTGTTGCGATATTTTCCACATACCATAAAATTTAGCCTTGTCAAGTACGCCATTCACTGGTTTGTAGCATATTCATAGAACTGTGCGACCATCATCACTATCAAATTCCAGAATATTTTCATCACCCTGAAAAGGAACCTTGTACCCAGGAGCAGTCACTCTCCATTCCCCTCTGCCCCCAGCCTTTGGCAACCACAAATGTACTATCTTGCTCTACAGATTTGCCTATTTTGAACATTTCATATAAATGGTATCATACAATATGCACCCTTTGGGGTCTGGCTTCTCTCACACAGCATGTTTTCAGGCTTCATTCCTATGATAGCTTGTATCAGTACTTCGTTCCTCTGTAGGGATATACCACATTTTGTTTATCATTCATCGGTTGATGGACATTTGGTGGTTTTGATCTTTTGGCTATTACGAATAATGCTGCTATGAACATTTGTGTACAAGTTTTATGTGTGGACATATGTTTTCACTTCTCTTGGGTATATACCTAGGAGCAGAATTGCCAGCTCATATGGTAACTCTATGTTCAACCTTTCAAGGAACTGCCAGACTGTTTTCCAAAGCAGCTATACCATTTTACATTCCCATCAGCAATGTATGAGGTTTCCAATTTCTCAATACATTTTTGGACTAAGTGAATAAATGAATAAAGATTCCTCCTGCTGTAAAAGCCCCCGAAAAAGGGGATACAGTTCTGAGGCTTCTTTAGTAAACTAGCATCTTCATCTGCAGACATGACATGCTACACTCATGTTTAACAGAAACCCCAAAGAATGCTATTTATATGTAGTTCCTTTTAGAGAATCAAGTGAGAAATGAAGAAAAGGAAAGAAAAACACCAGACAGCTCAAAGTGGGCACTGCTTTCACGTATGTGATATCAACTCCTACCCTCCAGCCCATGTCTAAACTCAATAATTTAATAACGCACATTCCTTGAACAGATTTACTTGAAAATATAAAAGGGATCCTAGCTCAACTGAAGTCAGCTTTGATTTGGTCAACAGTGAGGGAAACATGATTTGACAGCCCTCCTGTCTCTGGTAGAAAGCTTGAAAATATACTTAATAATAATAATTAAAACAAAAATGCATGAACAAAAATATCCCAGGCAAGCTCCAGGAGTGCGACCCACGGTGCTGGAACCTGTTGAGAAGACAGCCAAGGGTGAGAGCCTCTCTTCTTGGGCTTGTTAGAGTGGGCAGGGTGTCCCAGAGCAGGCTGCGGCAAGCAGCTCTGTTAAGGGTTCCCCAAACTTCTTTTTCTCCCCCTTTTCTTTTTTGTAAAAGAAGTCAGCTGTATTCCTTTCTGCACAGACTCCTTGCAAAGAACAAACAAACAAAGGCTGGGACAGAGCAAGGCCCTTTGCAAGCTGCAGGTAATTAAAACGGCCTGTAAATGCCCCAGCAGAAAGCACTTCAAAGAGACAGTAATTCCAGCAATGGCCAGTCAAGGCTGTATGGTGTAAAAATTATGAGTTTTCCCAACAGGGAGCTTTGTGTGAAAAGGACAGGGGTTGGTGGCAAAAGGAGGGTGAGCCACAAAGACAAGGTTTACAATTGGTGTCCATGCCCAGTGTGCGTGGGAGTGTGTGTGTGTGTGTGTGTGTGTGTATGTGTTTGCGTCTGGCAAACACAGGCCAGAGAAAGGGGATTGTGTGCATGTTTGTGAGAGCACACATTTATCAATGCTGAGACGGTCCAAGCGTGTGGGCATGGAGATAAAAGGAAAAATAAAATAAAAGCAACAAATACGAATCCTCTTCCCTGCTGGGCCTCATTTTCATGGGGAAAAGTACCAGGCAGCTTGCGTGCTCCTCTTGCTCCTTACATGCAAGGCTGCCGAGCACACAGGAAATGCATAACACCCTTGACTCCAGGCCCAAAGAGCACCGAGGCCAAGCAGCGGCTCTCTAGAAACGTCCACACTTTCAGTCTCACAGCACGACACAATACCCAACAACGTACTGCATGCTATGTAATCTGGAAACAGAGAATGAAGAGATAGACTCTTAACCTTGACTCTGACTGCATTTGCTAAGTCACCTGTGCTACCGCCTGGGTGCCCTGTGCTTAGATGATGCAGCGATGGTCCATGGCCTGGAGGAGAAGACAGGCTGGAGCCTCAATGCACAAGGACGTTGGCCCCAATATTACAATACACTGACACACATCAGTGATCACCTGACCACAACATCACACATCTGGGACGGAGGGAGGACCTGTCACTACTGTATTTTTTCTACGTTTTTGTGTGATCTCCCTGCAGGAATCTGATACTTTCAAAAGGACATTTCACTAGGCAAGAGGGTCAGTACCATTCCTAGAAGCCTTCCCCAGTTGCTCCCCTCTGTCCCCTCTCAAAGCTGACCCCCTTTTCCCCCCAGCCTCTGTATTTTAAGTGTGTTTCTGTCGGAGCAGATGTACTCACTAGGGTGCATCTGCTTGTTTCTCTGTCTCTCCGGCTGGATGGGCAGCCACATGAAGACAGGGCTTCGCCTCATTCATCTTGTATTCTCAAGCCTTGCAAGGGGCACAGCACTAGTGGATGGATGAGGGGTGGATGCATCTTGGCTGTACAGTGGGTTATAAATCAATTGGGATTTGGATGGAGTAGAGCATATTGCTTAGAGCCGGGTACCCACTGCTCCTCACCCTCATCAGCCAGCACACGTTCATCCTGTGCACAGGAGCCTCAGAACCTGGGAGGGTAGGTAGGAGCAAGCCCACACTTGCCAAGGCGGCAGAGAAACCAACGCTGGCCAGGGGCTTTATTTCCCCATCAACAAAATCCTGTTCTGCCTCCCTCACAGCCCCACTCACTAACTCCTCCCTGACATTGCTGGTTTTAAGCCCACACATAAAAATGTCCTTTACTATTTTTATTTAATGAGCTTTCATTTTTCCTCCCCGTTTTTGTAAATGAGAAAGGAAAGCCCACCTCCTAATGGGGATGGGGGGAGGAAGCAGAGTGGAATCTTTTTTAAACGGGCCATAACTTCATGAAAAGCTTTCTCCTCCACAATCCCCCCAGCTCCCCCTCCCCAAGGCCCCATGTTCCTCCATCCTCCCTACATCCTCCCTTCCCACCATTCAAAACAAGATGTATGGATTTTGGACATTTGATTACTTTTAAGTATATATTTTTCCCTCAAATAGACTGAATACAATGGTTAGGAAATGTGACAGAAAACTATTCTGAGCCATTTATTGCCTTAATACCCACCTTTGTCCAACAGGCAGTTTTGACAACAGCGATAAATTCCAAATTTATGTCAACAGAGCATATGTTGAACACCTCATTTCTGAGCTAAAGCGGCATGCTGCCCTATAAATCACCGTTCTGTTTGAAATGAAAGTAGATTACAGGCCTGTGTTATTGAGCAGTTAGAGCTATAGTCATATAAATCAGAACTTTTAACTCTAGGCAATCCGTTGTGCAATTAACTAAAGGGTACTTTGTCATTTCAAGGCTTGTGCACAGACTTGGCAGGGCATACAGCTACTGGGGAAGGGGGTGGGAAGGAAAAAAAGTTTTTAGGCAACAGGAAGGTTGTTGGCTGCGGCCTCCACCATACTCTATACAATGCCTTAACCCCCAAGCACCACTGCCACAAGAACCTGCCAAGCCTGAATACAGGCAAAGACAACCTCATAATCAGCATCTGCCACAAAGACAACATCACACTGAGGATTTGTCACCAAGTCACCTCCAGAAGCCCAAGTGCCTTTTCAGTCATTCATTAAGCATTTCCTGAGCACAAGCCAGGAGCAAAACATCCTCTCAGGTGCTAAAATGATGTCCGAGACACGAAAAGTGATAACTATACTACCAACAAGAATATTTAGATGATATTGATGATGAAGAAGAATTAGCAGCAAATCTGTACAAGACATATGTGAGCACTTACTATGTGCCAGGCACTATTCTGTGCATTTTTATGCCTTATCTCATTCAATGCTCAGGACAATTCTATGAAGCAGGTATTTTTATTTCTATTTCTTTCTGAGGCACAAGGAAATAAACAACTCACTGAGGGTCATTAAGCTTGTAAGTGGCAGAGCCTGATACAACTAGTTAGTAGAACGCAAAGTTTAAGAACTTAGGCTGACACCAGCCCTGTTTGCCAATTCCGGATCTACAACTTACCAGGCTCTAAGACTTTGGGATCCTCCAAGTCTCAGTTTTCTTATCTGTCAAGTAGACTAACAATACTGTTACCTCAGAAGGTAGATAAATGTGACTGTGCATGTGAAACAACTTAGCATAACACTGAGACCATAATGTCTTTATGAATCAACGTGTAGCTACTGTAAGTCTAAAGAAGAAGAAAGGCCCCTGTTCCTGGCCAGTCCATAACCTGGTGGACAACATGGCAGAGCTGGAGAAAGAGACAGAGGAGGATGTGGTGATGTGCCAATATGTCAACAAATGACTATGGGTGTACAGAAGAGGAGCAGACCAATAGCAGCTGCTGTCACAGGAGATGGTCTGAGGACATGGTGAGATTCAGTTGGTCCTTGCGGGGGCTCTGGAAGTTCCGAAGGGTGCTAGCTACCCATGTTTGCAACTGTTAAGAATGGAAAAGCCTTGGATGAGACGGGAAGCACCGTGTGATGGGGCCATCGCATAAGCCAGGACTTGGTGTTAGAAGAGCATGTCCTGCCGGGCAAGCCTTCAGGAGGCTAGCCTGGCTTATCCACAGTGGGCAGGCGGTGAAGACAGTGGCGAGGAGCCTGCGGAGGCGGCAGAGTGGGCTGATGATGCGGAGTCCTGAGACTGATGCTGAGGACGTTGGTCCCAGGGCTGCAGTCATCGAGCAGCCCCAAAGTCCTTCTTGAAACAATGGAGCTGGCTGGGCGTGGGAGGCTAAGCGTGGGCAGGGACCATGGAAGGAGACAGACAGAGAAAAGGGCCCAAATTCTAAATGGAGAAGGAGAATGTTTCCAAGGGCAGTAGTTAGGTCAGCCTTCTAGAACAAAATGCCAACATGATATCACCGCCACACATCTACAGGACATTTCTATTCCCTAGGAAGGTACAAGAAAAGAGAGACTGGAACAAACCTCCTATCTCTATCAACTCCCGAGCATAGGTGCCTGAGTGACTCCACGGAGTATGAGTTACCACGGCAGGGCACTCAAAAGAGCTGTTGCTTCTGTTTGTTACCTCCATCCAACTAAACATGCCATCCTGTACTCACCAGAACGCAGATGGCAGCAAGAATGGGCAGTCGAGGAGCTACACTTCTTCCCTTCAGCACCCTGCACTGGCTACCGACTCAACATGGCTAGGAGGCAGGTATCCTCCGTCCTGGGCCTAGGCAAGTTGAGAATCCATTGATTGATTGATTGATTGATTGATTGATATTTATTTGGCATAGTGAAGGATACAGCCAAAGCATAAGACATCAACCTACCCTCCTAAAGCTTTAGTTGAAGAGGGAAGACAACGCACACTATAACAGAAACCAGTACTTACATGTGCACGTCAGGTCCTTAGGACAATCTCAACACCCAGCCTGAGTGCGAATCAAAAGCTCAGGCCTCGCCGAGGAGCGGGGCTCATGCCTGGGCTCAGAAGATACCAAGGAGACAGCAGACATAGAAGAGGAGATGGTTGTTTCAGATGAGGGGGAAACAGGCACCAAAACAGCATCATTCCAGAAAAAGGGGCCGCCAGCCTGGGGCCAGGCAAAGCAGAGGCGAGGTGAGTGTTGTGGAGGGGTGTCAATAACGAGTTTAGACCAGAGAGCTCATGGAGAAAGAGGTGTGGCTGAAAAGCAGACAAAGAGGGAAGCATTGTTCGTTCTTGACTGAGGACGGAAGGGGGCATGAGGATTATAGAGTTCAAGAGCTGAGGTCTGACACGCTCTAGGAGCCCTCGGTGCTATCCTTCCTATCCTGACATATGGTACTACAGAACATCTGGCCTTGGAGGCTGGCCAGCCACTTGCTCCCCCGGCCTCCTCCACAGCCGCCCATTCATGGAGAAGCAGATTCTTTGCGTGAATATCAGGGTGATGGGCCTTCCGGACACTCGCTCTGTTTGGTCACTTGCCAGGATGCTCTGTCTTGTCCGTAGTTGGATGCCAAAAAGGCAAGAAGATGCTGCAGAAACTGGCACCTTCCATAAGAATCCCCTACTACACACACACACACACATACACACACACATATACAGACACACACACGTGGACCGCGGGCACATACCCACACACGCCATCTCTTGCCATCTGTTTGAGCAAACTGCTGGTCTCTGAGCGGGAGGGGAAAGGAAACCTCTTAGAGATATTTGTTTAATATCTGAGCAGTGGGGGAGCAGATGAAGTATGCAAGTTTCATTTAGAAAATCGTCAAGAAACTATTATAGTAAAATGAGGCTTCCAGTTTCCAAATAAAGCTAAAATGATCACACGGAACAAACTGGCGAAGCTGGAGAGTGAAGAAGCAGGAAGGAAGTACAATAAAAATAATAACAGGAGGAAAATAGGAAGTCATGAGATGCCAGGGAATTAGCGGCAGACCCCATCCCCTTCAGGACTGGGGATCAGGGAATCAGTGTGAGCAATTGGCAATGGGAAAACCACAAATCAAAAGCGACAGCCTGGAGAAGGGTCTCCTTCCATCTTCAGAAGTGTGGTCTCCATGCTCCAGCAATTCCTCTGTTCCTAGACGTCCATTTGTGTCTCAAGACTTGCATTGTATAAATCCTCACAAAATCACTTTGGAGGAGAAAGAGACTGGCATCCATCTCTTACCTCTTCTTTTTAGAAAATTGGGCTGAGAGAGCAGGTGAGGAGCAGGAAATGAGTAAGTAGCCCTGTAAGAGGAAGGGAGAAAGACGGGCACAGTGGCTCATGCCTGTAATCCCAGCACTTTGGGAGGCAGAGGCGGGTGGATCACTTGAGGTCAAGAGTTTGAGACCAGCCTGGCCAACCTGGTGAAAACCCGTCTTTACTAAAAATACAAAAATTAGCCAGGCATGGTGGTGCACACCTGTAATCCCAGCTACTCAGGAGGCTGAGGCAGGAAAATCTCTTGAACTCGTGAGACAGAGGTTGCAGTGAGCCGAGATTGCACCACTGCACTCCAGCCTGGGCAACTGAGCAAGACTCTGTCTCAAATAAAAAATTAAAAAATAATTAAAAAAATAAATTTTAAAAAAGAAGAAGGGAAAAAAGAGTGGTAGTTGACTCAAAAGTCAACACAAACTTATTGCCTACTAAATGCAGGGCACAGCATTAGCCACTACAGAGAGATTCAAAGAAACATAATACACAGGCACTGCCTTCAAGGAGCTTACACTTAAGTAGGGAATGCAAGACATATGTATGTCAAAGACTTTAAAACAGTGCACACTAATAATATGTGACAAGAATAAGAGAGATGCAAAACTTAGTGCTAGATGAAGAGGACGGAAAGTTTGGAACGTAGGCTCCAGGCAACCTAAGTAGAAAATAACCTCTTCTCTGTGTGAAGCTGTTTGCTGTCTGGGAATATCACACCCACCTCCAAACACCTATGCCTCTGTCCTGCAGCTCTCACATCCTCTCCTGGCTTCCAATGCAAAATTCTACATCTACCAAGCTTAAAATACGAATGCTACCTGCTCCTCAGTCACATGGCCTGTTTTACTCTAAGATGGCAACCCTCGTAACTGTCATTTTACATTAGACCCATGACTGGTCCTCCTGCCCTACCATGCCACTTGCCTCTCTCTCCAGTGTGGGAACAGAGCCTGGCAGCTGGGCCTGCCAACAGGTCCTGTGCACACTTTCATCCTGCTCCCTGACAGGCTCCGCCCCAAGGGCCCCAGAGCCCATGCCTTGCTCCTTGCCTTCTTAAGAAGCTGCCAGAACAGCAGCACTTGCCTGAGCGGTCCTCTCACCGATGCACAGCATGGGGCTGGCCACGCTGACCACCAGAACACGCGGATGTGCTCAGAGCAGCCAGACAGCACCTTTTCCACCTCTGTCCTACTCCTTAGGGGAAGAAGGAGACTCCATCCAGGTCCCAGAAAGCCCCCTACTCCAGTGTGGGCATTTCTCCATTGCCTTGCTACACTGTTATCTCCAGAGAATCCATCCCATTCCCTCTGCCCAAAGAAAAGGGCATGGTCAACCTTAATGAAATAAACTGTAATAGAGTAGGCAGGGAACTTCATCTCCCTTCCAGAAGACACAATCTAATTCACACTCTAATTGTCTCACTGGAAGCCTCCGGGCCTCTCTCCACAAGTGGGCTGGAAGGATGTGGAAGTGTCATGGCCTGGAAATCCTCGAGTCCAGTCATATAAATACTTAATTGCCATTGGAACATCCACATTGTGTCACTTTGGTATACCCAACCAATGCGTGGCCAAGTTCCTTCCCCGGTGAGGCTGAGACATGGGGAGTGCCATCAGCGGCCTTTTCATCTTTCTCTTTCCACTTCCATTTCTTTCCCAAGATCCTTCCATCTTGGAGAGCTCTTCCTCCTGAGAGCTAGGATGAGGGCAGCAGTATGAGTGGGAAGAGCAACAGCTTCTTTAACTGCTGCTGGCTGTGACCTTAATCATGACAATGAAGTTTAGTTTCTCTTTTGGTAGAGAGATGAGAATAGCAGACTTCAAATGGTAGAAAAGGGTCGGTCTCCTGAACAATGTACCCCAAAGGTCACTGCTGCATGCAGGCAACAAGAGAAGACACAGATGCAATGTCTGTTTCCATAATAGTTTAACCTTCTAAGAATCAGAGGGCTCAGAGAGCCTGGGATGTCCCTGGACCCTCTATGCATGCAGGAATAAATGAATGTACTCAAGCATTCCAGACAGATCTCCCAGAATATTTTTAAAGACCTCCAGAAAAGAAATGCTGTATAGAACCTGGGATAATTGTGGTGATCTTGGTGAGGCAGGAAAATGGGATAGTAAGTGTGAGTATAGGACACGTGACTAAGGAATGAGAGCTAAACCCCAGAGACAGCACAAGGTGACCTACAAGTGGGCTAATGCCCTGCAGTTAAAACTACACTTGAATCTTAAAAATAAAACGGAAGCAGCAAAGACAAAGTCATCCTCAGTAGAAATACTCTCAGGTTCTGTGACGAAGAGTAAAACCTTCCCCCCAAAAAACCCACCCTTTTTCATAGACAATGATTTGCCTGATGGTTACTTTCATTCATCTCTTGGTGGGGGCACACTGGAAAGCTCATCTCTGTTGCTACCACAACTTATCCACAGCCCTCAGACTGATAACAGTAGAAGGTAAGAACCTCAGAACATTCCAAACATCGCAAAAGTAGGGGGAACAGCTCTCAGACTATCACACACTCTCTGTGAGATCTCGCATGGACCACTTAAGTTCTCGAGGCCTCAGTTTCCACATCTGTAAAATAAGACGTTCTTTCCTACTGACAGCCTGCAGACAGATCTGTGATCTATGAGCTCAGGAGTCCCTCCCTTATGTGCACAACACCTGGAGAGACAAGCCAGACTCCGTTTCCACAGCTGCTTTGGGGTGGCCCTACATAGAGCACCCTCAGCCCCCAAACAATGGGGGCTTTAGCCTTTGCAAAATGCCGAGACAGCACTTGAAGGCTCATGCTATTTTTAACACTTCTAGGAGAATTCGCTTATTTTAAAAACCACACCCAGGTTGTTCACAAAAGGAAGACAAGTTACAAGAAGGACTCCAGCAAAGGAAGGTTGGGAAGGATATCAGCACCCCAGGAACATTCTTGCTAGGGTCCAAGACTAATGAATTCGATGGCATTCCATGCAACCCTCATCCTTTACTCAGAGCCCTTGTCATGAGATTCCACACCACAAAGTGAACTCACTGCAGAAAAGGAACCTCCCCAACAAGAAGGAAGTGAGGGGTACACAGAAGATGTAGGGAAAAGGCAGATGTTCTTTCCTTTGAGCTGAATAGGAAGCCAGGCTGAGTAAGAGTCCATCCTCCCTGGCATTTCAGATAAAAAAGGACTTCTGCAAGTCACTTCTTATTCCAAGAGCGCCTGAGAACAGTAAAAGGACAGCACTGGCTCCCATTTGCCTAAGGATGAGCCACTCAGATTTCTTCTGACTCACTGTATTAGTTCGTATTAGTTCCCTTTTGTTGCTATAACAAATCACCATAAACTGAGTGGCTTAAAATGGCACTAATGTGTTATCTTATAGTTCTGTAGGGAAGGAGTTCAAAATGGGTCTCGCTAGGCTAAAATCAAGGTGCTGGCAGGGCTTTGTGGATTCTGGAGGGTCAAGGGGAGACTGTCCCCCTACCTTGTTCAGTGTCCAGAGGCTGCTCTCATTCCTGGGCCCATGGCTCACTCCTCCTCTGACTCTGACACTGACACTGACTCTTCTGCCTCCCTCTTCCACATTTCAAGATCCGTGAGGTTATGTTGGTTACAATGGATCCAGGTGGATAACCAAGCATAATTTCTCTATCTTAAAGTCAGCTGGTAAATAGCCTTAAGTCATTTCTTTGCCATGTCATCTAACGTACTCACAGGTTACAGAGACTAGGATGAGAACATCTTTAGGGAGTCACTATTTTGTCTGCCACACTCACAAACTGTACATCTTTAGGAGTGCATGTTTCATTTCATCATAGCAGCCACAAGCTGCCATAAGGAGGTGGAGTATCCCACAGAGGGACTCACAAGTCACCTTCCTAATAGCCCAGGCACAGTATACCAGGAATTTCTGGAGCACTGGAATGTATAGTTCCCACCGGCATGATCCACTAGCTCTATCTGCCTCTGCGTGTGCACACATGGTATACAGGTATGTGATCTCAACCCCCAAGAGAAAGAACTACAGCCTATATGCATTCTCGCATCTTCCAGCGGATCTGGTACAACTCTGGAGTGTGAATGACTCAGTGAATACTGGTGGCTTATCTGATCCTAGGGCCAAATAATCCCAGAACCAGGGAACTGCTAAATCTTAGCTTTGGAACTAATCTGAAAGGTATTTATTTAAAAGAACATGGCAGTGTCTACCATACAATAGGCACTTAAAAGTTTTTCCCTCTTGCTTCTCTCTCTGGTTCCATTTCTTTTATCCATTTTCATTGTTTAAAAAAAATGACTTCTAGCTAGCTCAGTGAAACCCCGTCTCTACTAAAAATACAAAAAATTAGCTGGGTGTGGTGGCGGGCGCCTGTAGTCCCAGCTACTCGGGAGGCTGAGGCAGGAGAATGGCGTGAACCTGGGAGGCGGAGCTTGTAGTGAGCCGAGATGGCGCCACTGCACTCCAGCCTGGGCGACAGAGCAAGACTCCGTCTCAAAAAAAAAATGACTTCACAGATGAGGAGGGTGAGTTAAAAATATGACATATGAGTAAGCACCAATAATGAAGCTTTTAGCACATTTGAGGATTTTCAATTCTTTGAGCCTTACCTATCTCCCACCCATCAACTTCATGGTCCTAGGAACCCCAAATTCCAACTGTGCTAATTACTTCAACTGTGCTAATTAATTTCAGCTGTGTGGTCAATCCTAAGTGTAAAGGGCTGTGCCCAGTTTTTCCGGTAAGCCATGGACTGATCCCATTCCCATTTATCAAAAGTAATAACTAACCCTTTCCTTACCTTCACATCTTAAGAGACAAATGAGCTTCTAAGCCTATGATACCAAAAGCCCTCTATTTCCCACCTTGCCTTATGCTACCACTGAGTTTGGATACCAAAAAGTAGAAAAGAAAAAAAGAAAGAAGGAAAAGACAATGAAAGACCCAGGACGAAGCTGTCACGTGAAAATACAGCTCTGTTTGGCGGTAACGCAACCAGAGTTGGGAGATCAAACCAAATCTGCCGGAGGTTTGCAAAGCATTTTTTCCCTTTACCTACTTTGGCGCCAAGACAAACACCAGGAACACAGCAGAACGCCAATGCAACGATGCTGGTGAGCTCCCAGAGTCCTACTAAATTAAGTGTGGAGCCCATATTCAGATTATGTTAAGCATTTTTCAGAGCCCTGCCCATGCTAAGAAAAACTGTCATGATCCAGTGTGGAGACACAACCAGCTGTGCTCCTGTGCGTCTCAGGAGCCACACTTCACACCTGCCAAGCTCTCCACTCTGGGCTTTTTGGGTACTGATGAAAAGACGAGGCCACTGAGCCCACCTCCATGGGAGATGTCAATATTTCACCAGCCTGTGGGGGCCTCTAAGGAGATCCATGAGGGGTAGCTGCCTGATAAAGGTGTTCTTTGACACTGTAATCTGGCCATCAGCCTGTTCTGCAGTCCTGCTGTAATCGTAATAGGTTTCTGAGGACCACGGGGCCAAGCCAGTGGAACACCTGTGCCACGATGCCCTTGGGCATTTTCCATGGATGGAAAATTTCCATGGATGCTGACCTGCCAGGAGACCCATTTCCTCTACTTACAGTCCCTGATCTAGTAAACCAGGGCCAAGACCACTGAGGCTCCATTTTCCTGCCTCATGCGTGGGGTCACTGAAGGGACCACAGGAAGAGGACCTGAGAGGGAAATTTTACCAGCCCGATGACTGCTCTGTGCCAGGGCTTCAGCCAAAGCTCAGGCCTTAAAATTTAAAAGCCCCTCAGGGGTCTGTTGGACCTCAAACTCACCTGTTTCTTTTTAAATTCCAAGATCAGAGTGAACTTTGGAGAGGCTGGGCCACCTCCACTCAGTGGCTAGTCGGCACGCAGGAAAGGGGCACGGCACAAAAGGCAGATGGAGACCTTCCATGGAAGACCCAGTGGGCACTCTGCCAGCAGGCCCTGCTGGGGCTGACCAGCACCACAAGGTGCCAGGGGGTGGGGCAGGGCTGGGGAGGAGCCAACACCTCTAGTTTAGGGCATTCACTAGGATTGAAAACTGCACCCCTACATTTTGTAAATGGACCCATCCACCAAGAGACTCTGGACACCTCAGCGAGGCAGGACACCGGTCAATTTTGTGAAGAAGGGAGTAGAGAGATGGACAGGCAGCAATTTTGATTTTGGCGAGATTTGGAAGGTTACCAGCCCTGTGAGTAGCTGCACTATAAAAAGAGTCAGACACTAAGTATTTCCTTTCCCATAAAATATTCATTGCCGCATGGAAGAGCCAAGAAGCCGAAACCTCAAGCATTTCTAACTTTGTACTGCAGTAATAACAGAGTTTTATAGGAACCTTCTGATTGTACTTACACCAGGCTATAAATACACTTCTATCTCAGAGAAGGGAGGCGAGACACATCTAGCCCCCCTCAGAGTCTGTACTGTAACAAGAAAGACCCCAGGTACACCCACAACTCCATTTAGCATTTTGGCTAGCAAGCAGCAGATGGAGTGATCCGTGACAACAGTTCTTAAAGGAGCGTCTGCCGAGAGGCTCCGGCCCCTCTCACAAACAATGCTCGAGATGGACTCAAAACCTGGTTTATAAATGGTATTGCTGTTGCTTAACAATGGAACAATGTCCAGCGCACTTGATATTTACTCAGCTCTTGGCAATTTACAGAAGGCTTTCCCATCCCTTCATCCTGAAAACAAGCTTGCAAGGGGGCAGGATGGAGGCTCAGGGAGGGTAAGCAACGTGTCCAAGGTCACACAGCTAGAGGGCAGCGGAACTTCCTCCCTCTGACTCTGCCCCCAGGCCTCTGGTGCTGCCATTGTCCCTACTGACAGACATTGTAAGGCAAAAGGCTAAAATATAACTTGAGAGATGAACTGTGTTTGGGCTGCACGGCTGCCCTCTGTGAGTGATTTAGAAAATCAGTCAGTCTTGCAGGAATAGTTTTTTCCTTTTTACTTTATACGAAATAATGAGCCCCTGCCAGAGGTTACCATGATAGGTAATCGGCACAGTAAACCAAGTATTGAATGGTGTATCTCTAACTACTCATATGCATTCACCAGACACACACAGACTTCATTTAACCGGTCTTGTACAGCATTCTAGACCTAACAGGTGTAGGTTAATAAAATGATGCGACAGTTCCAGAACATTTGACACTAAAGTTTCATTTGAAATTAAGTTTAAAAGTAAAAGATTTTTTTTTTTGCTGTCATAAAGGAGGTCCTTCCGTCTTCCTAACTTCCCCCGCTCCCCCTTTCACACACACCCAGTTAGATTCTGCATAAGACTTTTTTTGTTACGTGAACTGATTGACTTCCAAGTATTTTCTCAAAGAAAGTTAAAGATACAGAGTACACAAAATCTCCCCATTTTCCCCAAGATACATATATCATACCAAAACCAGACAGATTCTGCCGAAGACTCACTTAGAGCCATTCAAACCAATGAACATGTTTATACATTCTGAAAGCAGTTCTAAGTCTGTCATCGTCAGATTGTCTCTGACCTGCGGTAAGCAGAATAAACCTTGCATCATTAAAAAGTGCTACCGGAAGTCTCTGAGCATTTTACTTTGAACTGCAATGAAAAAAAGGGGGTGAGCTATGTCCCCCTCTCGGATTGTTTATTCTGCCTAGCTCAACTTAAAGCCAGTGTGGCCCTCATGGTTTTTAATGGCCCTAAATGACTGAATGAATTTGGGCATTCACTGGAGGGCCATCTGGGGACAGGCCTGCCTATCTGCAAACTGGCAGGCTTCCCTATTTGTTCTGTGGAACAATAAACGTCAATGAATTCGAAGTTTCAATTATTCAGAACGTTTCCAGCACCTGACTCTTAAAAAGAAAAAAACAGAGAAAACAAAAGATTTTATGTGCAAGAATTTAGTAAAAATTTTTGGACAAAAATGTTGAAAGGGTTACTCAGCCTCAGCACTATTGGCATTTAGGACCAAATAATTCTTTGTAGTAGGGTGGGGGAGCAGGAGAAGGGGACTGTCCTGTTTATGATAGGAAATTCAGAAACAGCCCCAGCCTCTACCCACTATGCATCAGTAAACAACCCCCTAGGTTGTGACAAGCAAACATGTCTCAGACACTGCCAAATGTGCCCTGGAGGACAAAACTGTCCCCCCGTTAAGAACCATCATGGAAGGGTCAACACGAATCCAAGCAAGTTCTCTACCTCCTGTATGCCACTGTGCAATCACAAATGATAACCCCAATAGCAGCCCTCGCATGCTACAAGATCATGGAACATCAAAGGATGCAATTACTTCACTACCTTCTACTTACAAAAGCAGGAAAATATCCTACTCTGTTTGCAAAGTATTTCAGCAGCGCTTAAACCAAAAGGATTTTCCAGTTAAGCCTCAGTTAGCCAGAAAATGTAATGAATTATCATCGCTCCATCCTGAATATTCCAATTAACTGTTTCATTTTCTTTACATGCGCGTACACACACATGCATGGTATCACCTTAAGCCACGCTTACTTAGCCTCATAAAGAAATTCAACTCTCAGCTGAAAGCATCTATTTTATTTAGGAGCAGTTGGGAGAGTGAATTGGGAAAGCAACTGCAGAGGAGATAAAATGAAGTTTTGATCACCTCACTGGATGCTGTCTTTTTGGTTGTCCAGAGCTCACTAATAAAAGCCACTGCAAGCCTAGGGAATGCTGCCTGCCCACATTCATAGTCAACCCATATACAAAGCTCATACAGATCTTTAGATGTGCGTGCTTGCAAGCACACATGCCCATACACAGCCAGCCATCGATGCTGACACTTATGAATTATACACAGTCATGCCCTTGGGGCACAGCATCAGTCCTAGATTCACAAGTGCCACATCTCAACTAACCTGAAATATGAAAGTGGAAGTGACCAGCGAGAAGGCCACTCTCCAATCAAGACCCTCCACCCTGCTGGGCGCACAAGGGCCTCCAACACACCTTCAGAGTTTTTCAGCTCTCTCCAAAGACGATGCAGCTGATGGAGTCCAGAGGGATGCATTCCCTAAAGCCCTACACGGTCACCTGGATGGCACAGTCTTCTCAGGGATCAGGACACACCCTTGAGACATTTGCTGTTTACCCCCAGAAAGAGAGCGCACCTACAAAGCAAACAGGCCTCTCTCCCAAGCTAACAAGCAGAAACTTTTCATAAGTGAAAGAAAAACAAAGCCTGCTCCTCCCCAGGCATCCTGTCTCTCTCTAGGACTATCATTAAGAGACACTTGATTTCCACACACACCTTGCTCGTCCAAGGAAATCAATATGAAAATCAATTCATCCACTGATATATTTTATCAAGATACATGTGGCAATGCCACATTTCATTTACAGTGCAGCACTCAGAGAAGCCAAGGTCACTGGATAGAAAGCGGGCTGCAGGAGAGAAGGAGGGGGGGAGAAGCCCAGATTCTGTGCTGGTTGCAAATAGAAAAGTGAATGAAATAGGAACAGAGATAGAAAAGGGAGCCTAGGGATGCAACAATTACTGTATGTAGGAGGCGCAGCGTCATTGCGGCTTGCCAGCTTGTTTAAATGTGAAATAGTTGGTAGATTTAAAATGCTAACTATTTTTCTTCTGACCATGGCAAACAAAAAATGGTTTCACAAGCATGCCGGTCAGTAGAATATAAAATATTTTTGAGCAGGAAATGAAGAGGGAGGAAGGAAAAAAAAGGAGGGGCGGAGGGCAAGAGAGACCAGACAGAATCTGGCCAAGACAAAGAATGAAAGGGAACAGGCAGGTGGGCCAAGGGGCGTGTGCTGGGAGCCGGCGTAAGGCAGGAAGCAAATGGGCATTTCAATAAACCTTGGGGAGGAAAATTATGATATCTGCATGGCTGCAAAGGGGCATATTTTTAGTAAATTTGAAAGTGATTTGCCACACACGACACCATCCTACTCCGAGGGTTCTCCGCCGGCTCTGGTGGCTGCGCCACGGATCAAATGTACTCAGTAATTGCAGAGTCACTGCTACCCTCTCACCTCTAAACAGAGCAGATTAAAATAGCATGAACAGCTATAATAACAGGTTTGGGATTCAGCTTTTTACAGCCAGAAAAATGCTTATGGAAATAAGGATTTTGCTGACTATTTTCAAAGTGAAGCAAAGGAGAGAAAAGTAGCCACTGGAGCTGAAGACAAAACTGTACCTGGTGCCAGGTGGGCTCTGGGCTACCACACGCCTGACCCATGCAGACCCATATGAAAGTGGCCAAACAGATTCCAGGCACCTGAATGCACACGAGGAGCTGCGCTCTGCTCCCTCCCAGCCCACCGCTGACACTGGGGCCTGTCCCTGTCCCTTTCCTTCTTGCTCCAGAGCTCAAGAGGTCCTGCAAACTCTACTGGGGTCTTGGAGACTCTATTTCTCCCTGGTGCTTGCAGTGGCCTCCTCTGGGCTGCTTCAGTGCCCCAGGGCTCGGCAGGATAAGCAGCACATTGGTGGCAGGTGACAGACGTGTGCCCACCTCTAGGGAAGGCACTAACTTAAACCCTTTCTAAACCGTCCAGGCCTTCAGTGGCCAGAACCCAAAACCAGACACCACTTGTCTCTGAGGGCCTGAACTTCACTTTACAAGATCACAAGTCTCCTCCAAACACACCCAGGAACAACAAGCATAGTTAACCCTCATGAAGTGCTTACTGTGGGCCAGGTGCTAATAAGGGTTTTATTGGCTTCACCTCACTGCATCCCATAACACACCCTAGGAGCTAGTTGCAGTTTTTACCCACCATTTTGCAGGTGAAAAAACTAAAGGTCAGATGTTTAAGCAATTTGCCTAAGATCCTACAGCTAAAAGTGTCAGAGCTGGGATTCAAACTCAGGACTGTCTGACTCCAGAGGCTGAGCTCTTCACTCCACCCCACTGTGCCCATGTGGCCATGGCCATGCAGAAGTAGTGGGTTGCTGTCATATCCAGGAGGTGGTCCCGGGTGTTCAGGCTGGCATAGGGCAGGTGCCTAGGCAAATTGATCCGGGTTATGCAGGGTCATTGCCCTTCCAAACCACCAACACCTTGGGATCCCCCCTAGGCTCTCCTAAGGAAGGGACATCACTCTAGTGGCTTCTCACCCATCGCTGCAATGGTGGACACACGTACTAAAGCCAGAGACCAGACGGGACTGAGTTCCCAGAGAGAAAGACAGAGATTTTCCAAAGTCTATCAAAACTGAGCAAGAAAGGCTTAGATCCAGACAACTCCCAGCCTTGTGCCCTTCCCACTGAATCTTTCTTAACTTGCTGCAAGTCGCTAGCAATGCAGTCAGGAGGCTGTGGATGGAGGACGGACTTCCTTACTCTCAGTGCCAAGACTCTAGCCTTCCAAGGAGGAAACGGCACCAAGATCCTGCAGCTCCATCCCAAGACATGTGCTGAGCTTAGCTGTGCTGTCCAAGGCAAAAGCCTAATCACATAACCCAAAGCTCCACTCCCGGACTGTGGAGGAAGCAAGCATGGCATCAGATGGGAATCAGAGTCTGCATAGCCACGCGCTAACAGTGGATGGAAGATTCAGGCTTCACCAGCAATGCAGTAGGCCCCTTTCTGAGTTCTTCTGACTCCCCAGCCCCCAAATAACCCCATTCTGAGGTCCTCTTTCTGATCCTTCCCTCCTCTAACTATTGACACAATTCCCAGTCAAGAGCTCAAAATCAGGCACTGCCTCCTACCCATCCACAAACGCCCGAAAAGCAAAGTATTCTTAGCAGCCGCAGAAGCAGCCGTTTAACAGAGTGTGTATGTGTGTGTGCATGCACGTGTGTATGTGTACTGGGGTGAGGAGTGTGAGGGACATCAGACCATTCCAGTGGTTCTCTAACTTTAGTGTACATTGGAATTATCTACGGGGGCTTATTTAATACAGAGTTCTGCTCCCACTCCAGGAATTCTGATTCTGACCCATCGGTGAGGAATTTTCACATGCACCCCATGGAAGTCCAATGCACGTGGCTCAGCAGGTCACTTTGAGAACCCCTTGATCTGCAGTGGAAGAGAAGAGATGTCTAGGATAGGGATTCTCATGAGAGGAGCCGCACCAGGAGGGTACATCATACAGGAAAGGCTTTGAAAATGCACATGACCCCCTCACACCATCATGCTGAGATGAAGGGGGTACACTGCTGTCACCAAGATGGTGATCCAGGGGAATGGTGGAGTTGGGGGGCAAGGGGGAACTGCAAGAGCCAGGGAGTGCTAACCCTGGGGCCCAAGGCTAGGTCCAGAAGCCAGTATTCCCTAACCTCTGCTCCAATGGAAGATGAAAGGACAAGGTCCTGGCCTTCAAGATGCTTACAACTTGCTGCGGAGAAGAGGCTATTACACCCAAAACAATCAAGGAACATGACAAGCTGATTTCAAAATAACCACAATTTTGTCAGGCAGAGACTGCATTTTAGAGTCAACTGGGAATGGGAGAAAACAGGATGGCCCCTCCTGGGTCAAGGAGCTCACTGGGTCCTCAGGCCATGAGTGGCTTCTCTCCCAAGGTCATGTAACCTGGGCCTCTAGTTTCAGCCAAGGACACACAGGGGCTCCCTCCAGTTTGTGAAAGTCTTTAAGGAATAGACTTTCAGAACCTCGCTCAAGAAACAGTAATGTCTGACCATCCCTTCAACCTCTCACCTCACCAGTGTCACTGCAGCCAGATCCCTAACCCCATCCTCGATGAAGACAATGCCAGGGCCACTCTCAACAACAACACTCAGCTTCCTTAAAATGGATGTGAAGGGCCTCACTACTTTCTCTGTTCTAGACTACATCCACCCAGCTCTACCCAGGACCAACCCCAGAAGACCCAGTTGAACAGGCTGGCCCAGACCTGTAGTCACCCACAACCACTACCACCTCAATAACTTGACATGTCCCAGAGGTGAGAATGAGGCCAGAATGGACAGCTGCCAAGAAAACTTTGCATGGATAATGAAACAGAGAGAAAGAGTTCTTAAGGTTCGTATTTTATGGCTCCTTCTAGATCACATATTTCAATACAGAGCAGCAGATTCACCTCGTTTGAAGACCAGATGGGGCAGAGCTGGCATTAGACAAAAGCATTTTCCACGCCTGGGCAAAAGGAATGGATTCCAATGAGAGATCACAGAAGCAAAAGGCTCAGTGCCAGAACGATCCTAAAAATGGCAGAACCTATGGGGCCCAGCTTGTCCCAACCTTTCCATCTAGGAGGACACATTTAGCAGGGGCAGGAGGCTGTGGATATGACTGACGACTTGCTTCCCAACGTACTCCAGACCTCACCTTTTACAAATAAGGACACATCACTGCAAGAGCTGGAGTGTGCAAACCCAGATCTGGCTCCAAAAGGCAGTGATATTTTTCACCTCTTCATGAGAGTGCTGCTTTGCTCATTTTGTTCCCTCTGTTGCCTCTTCATGTGAAAACACACATGTATTGGGGAGTGAATTTCCTTTATTGGGGTCAAGCAGGACCCTAAAAGACCTCCTCTAGCTGTCTGAAACGACAAAGGTCTAAAGCAAGATGGCGCTCCTGCAACAAACAGCACCTGCACCCCCTCCAGCCAGTCCTGCTTCTGCCCTAGAGGGAAAACCAAAGGAAGCCGTGAGGGCCCATTGATCTAGGGGAGGAGACTGGGAGGACGCCTTTTACCTTCTACTTTCCTGCAACCATCTCCTCCTTGTGAAGGAAAGACAGGCCCCTTCTGCAGCCTTGATGGAAAAAAAAAAAAAATCCTACGAGGAAAGACAAAAATGAAAACAAGAATGACATCATGGGGAATTTGTGTGGGAAACCTGTTGTCGGATAGTTAGATAACCTTGGGCACACTCCTCAGCTCCATGGGCCACCGCTTTCTCACCTCTAACACAGAAAAACAGAAACCTGTCTCCCGCCTCGAAAGGCTGCTCTATGGTTACGTAGATCAGGAAGGAAAGCAGTGGGGCAAGCTATTAAAAATCAGTAAACTCCAAATGGGTAAGGTGATATGGGTGCTCTCTGTATTATTCTTGAAACTTTTCTGTAAGCTTGAAATTATTTCATAAAATAAAACACATTCATTTCCCTAGAGGAGAGTTGAAATAGAGAGCAAATAAGGAATACTGTTAACTCTTTATAGATCGTTGTACTGCCTCTCTTGTTAAAATGAGTGTGTGTTACTGCTACTGCTGTTATTTGTTTTTTTGTTTGTTTGTTCTTTTTCTTTTTTTTTTCTTTTTTTGAGACGGAGTCTCGCTCTGACACCCAGGCTGGAGTGTAGTGGCACTATCTCGGCTCACTGCAAGCTCCGCCTCCCGGGTTCACACCATTCTCCTACCTCAGCCTCCCGAGAAGCTGGGACCACAGGCGCCCGCCACCACGCCCGGCTAACTTTTTTGTATTTTTAGTAGAGACGGGGTTTCACTGTGTTAGCTAGGATGGTCTCGATCTCCTGACCTTGTGATCCACCCGCCTCAGCCTCCCAAAGTGCTGGGATTACAAGCGTGAGCCACCGCGCCCGGCCTGTCATTTGTTTTTTAACTCCAACAAAACTCTAAAGGAAAGCAGGCAGATGGGGAAGGTAAAGGATCTGGGATCTGTGGCTGACCCCAAGAAGAGGGTCAGGCCCAGTAAGTATCTGCCTCCCTCCCACCCCTTAGCCCACTCCCTTTGTGCTGGGAGAGCAAGAGAGTGGGCATGACCGTGCCTCCCCAAACACAGTGCAAGCTTCCTGAGGTCAAGAGACCGCTTCTCTCTTCTTGCTCATGAACTCTCCTCCTCCATAGCCCGGTCGTGCTGCACTCCACACTCAGTGGTCATTCAATACCTGTGTCCAACTGACAATGAGAGCAAGTGAGAGGCTGGAACAGGTGTACCCTGCACAGTCATTAGAACGGAGAGATTTTCATCAGCCTGACTTGGCTTAACTGTCTCCTTCTGGTACATGAAGCTCAGGTTTCAGGGATATGGCCAAGAGATGCTGATTTGCCAGTGGCCAAAATGGTGAGGTCTTCTCAGTGCTAAGGACCCAAGGGGTTAATGTTGGGTGGTTTTTTCTTTTTTTTTTCTCCTATTCCCCCATCCCCTTTCCAAATGACCGGCCTTAATCCCAGAGCTTAGCAAGGCTGGAATTCCAGAGCACCTCAGTTCCGGACCTTGTTTGGTAGGGGGTTGGGGAAAGAGGTTCAGGGAAGAGATGCTAAGAGAGAAGAGAGGGTGGGAGAAGCATTTGGGGGTAAATCTGAGGACTCTGTTGCATGCTATGGCCTTTTCAGTCATCATAGCCATGAACACATGGCCACCCAGAGCCCCTCTTCTTCTAACAACCCCTGGCAAAAGCGCAGGTGACAGTGATGTATTAAAAAATAAAGAAGTCTGTTTACTTCTATGAGTTACTCCGACCCCACGATGAGGGCCTCGCATCACACTTACGGTGACTGCTAAATTGAGCAAACATGACACAGATGTCCTAAGAGTCATGAAGAGAATCAGGCTGGACTTCACTCCCCATTACCCCCGACCATCTCCCCAAAGCAGAGTGACCTTAAAAGCAGAATACATCTGCTGAAACCCTGTTGAAATTATTCATATGTTTTGATTCCTAATTCAGAAATAATAAGTGGTTCATGGGTTCCAAGTTTAAAAATATATTCATCATCTGGTCTCTGTTGCGGCACGTATCCCACTGGCACGGGAGGAGACGCCACAAAAGGCTCCCGTAGCAGCCTGGCGCCCGTATATCCATTTAGCCATAGGTGACAGGGGTGGGTGGCTCCACTGCTCCTCTTTTCATTTTATTAAAACCCTATTTTAAGGCCATTGTCAAGAAGAGTGACTTAATTCCTTTGGAACATAGAGCTAAGAGACTGGCAAACTGTAAATCTGGCTCTTTCTTGACTGTTCCTCAGAAACTACAAGAAATGGGAATTTAGACTCAATTTCAAATACCATGTGTAAACTGACACACAGGGCAGCTTATTTGGAGTGTGTTCACAGCCAACAGGAACCCAAGGCCACCCTCAAATATTCCTTTTCCAGAAAGTCCTCTCTAATTACACACACACACACACACACACACAGACATGTGTATACATACGTATGCATATATATATGCCTGTACATATGTGTATATATGCACACACCTAGTATATGGATACACACATGCACAGCGGTGCTATTCACCCCAAGTGCAACGTGTTTGAGTTCAACAATCAGGTTTAGATTCTAATCTGGCACATGACATTGTCTTGGCAGGGTGTTCAACCTTCTCATCTGCAGTGGTCTCCTTCTGGGGGAACCAATGAGCCCCATTCCATTCCGGAGGCCCAAGAGTGGATCCCAGCAGCCATATTATCCTACGTGACTGCTGTAGACTGAATTGTACCCCTCTAAAATTAGTATGTTGAAGCTCTGATCCCGAATGTGACTGTTATTTGGAGACAGAACCCATAAGGAAGTAATTAAGATTAAATGAGGTCCTAAGGGTGGGTTCCTGATCTGATAGAATAGTGTCCTTGTAAGAAGAGACACCAGCTCACTGTCTCTTTCTCCACCCTGGGAGGACTCGGCGAGAAGGAGGCCATCAGCAAACCAGAAAAAGAGCCCTCCCCAGCCAAATCTGCTGCCACTTTAATCTTGGATTTTCCAGCCTCCAGAACTGTGAGAAATAAATTTCTGTTGTTTGAGCCACCCAGTCCGTAGTATCTTGTTATGATAGCCTGAGCAGACTTAGATAAACAACACTCACCATAAAGCCTTCGGTGAGTGACTGGCCAAGAGGAGATAACTATCCAAGCTGCACCAGACAGACTGCGCCTCTTTCTCGAATTTGGGATACACACAGGGAAAGATGAATCCAGCCTGGTCACATGTAAGCCTGGGAGGTCATTTTTCGACTCTGTGGTCTGCAGGGAGGTGAAAATGAAACTAGGTACAAAGACGAAACAAGCATGAGAAAGAGAGAGAGAATTCCACCTAAGTTTCTAACAGCTCATTCTTAGTTCCGTCCACTTGCCTTTCAAAGATGAGGCCATGCTCCTGTCCCTGGGCTCCATAAAACCCTCCTTTATTATGATATTAAATCCTCTTATTTAACTTAGGCTGCCATAAATTGGTTATTTTACTCTCCACCAAAAAAAGCCCTACGTAATATACATTTACATAGACGTCATGATCTTTAGAGCCAAGCCAGTGTCTTCTCTCTGTTTATTAGCCACCTACCCCCACAGTAAATGTGCATATTTTGCAGAGACCAAATGACAAACATCCATTGAATTGAAACCAACAGGTACATCTGCCAAAGAACACGCCACAAACCAAACACAGCCCAACTCAAATTCCAGATAAAAAGCAGTCTGAAGCAACACGTATTTCTTTCCTGAGCCATAGATCTATTACAGATTCTAAGGATGCCATGTTTTTCCTCCTATATGCCTCACATACAGGGCGTGCATTCAGGAAGTGAAGAATAAAAGGCCGTTTCCATTTTTGATCCCACCCTCTCTGCCAACCATACCAGGCACACATCTGCTAGAATAAATGGTTGCTATAGAAATCACCATTTTTGGAACAGGCAAACTCAGTGTCTATGAAGAATGCAGCCATTTCAATCCTCAGTGAAATCTGCGGACCTGGGACTCAGGAAGTGTCTTAGAGGACAGCCAGTACCTTGCAGCCAAACTTACCAAACACAGGGTCATGACATTTCACATCTCAGGAAATGCATCTTGACAGCCCAAAATGAAGGGTTGCCAACAGGAACAAAGGTTACACCAGAGGACCCTGCATTGAGAGTAGACTCAGAATTTGGAGATATCTGTGAAAAGCTACAAAACTGCGAGTACAATATACTGGGCAAGGATTTGGGATCTGGGATCAGACAGTCGTATTTTCAAATTTCAGTTCTACCACTCAAAGGCTGTAGAACCCTGTGCAAATTACTGACCCACTCTGTGCCTCAGTTTCCTCACCTGCAAAATGGAGATAATACTAGTCCCTATGTCACGGGATTACTGTCATGACTAAATGAGATAATGGATGTAAGCATTCAACCAATGGCAGCAGTATGAGTGGGATCCTGAAATAGCCGTGGTGCTAGCCACAATCAAGAACCAGGCATGAGAATAAGAAAGACAACACAGCCAGGGTTTTGTGTTTTGATTTGGTGAGAAAATGATCTCCCCACCTTACTGACAGCCCCACCAAGGATTCAACTTCCACTCTAGAGCCTAGCAACTAGGACTCCTAGTGCTCCACACTTGCGTTCAGAAGCCACGGTGCCCTGGAGCTGGCTCGCACCACTGTGTACACCTTTTCTCAACTCCGCCTCCAGTGACCACACCAGCAGCTTGGAATTAGCCACGGTGGGAGTATTTCCACCACAGAAATCGCAAACACTACCTATCTGGTGTTTCTCACTTGGATTAAACGTTTCCTAGCACATCAACAGAAGAATATTCTCACCAGGAAAGTGGGATCTGAAAACCCCAGTTTGATACCTAAGGTTCTGTACAATTCTATGGTGTCTCTGAACATGGGTCAGGCAGGATTCACACTGACCACAAGTGAGCATTCCTGATTGGCTCTCCAGTCTTTTTTCCAACCACTTAACTATGCAGACTGACTCCCTGAGTAGGTGCTGCCCAAGGAGGCACCCTCTTGAAGCGGCCAAGACTGTGTGGCCTCCCAGGAGAGGGAAGGCAGAGTCTGAAAGGCTGAAGAGGAGACAGGTCCAGCATCCATGCTGCCCTGCCCTCCTTCCCCTTTCTTCTACAGTTCCCACTGCTTCACCCCGACTCCAGGCCAGTCACTATCCCCACAACCTGCAGACTCTGACAAAGGCCCTCTGCTCCCTCGAAAGGCCCTAACGTGACACTGCCACCCTTCAGAGCCTGTGGTTGGCTTAAGTAAATAAAGCGTCCGAAGACATGCAGAGAAAGTGTGCGGGAGGGTCTCAGATTCAGTGGTTGCCAGCGGTGAGTGTGGAGCAGGGACCAAGAGGAAGAAGGGTTGAAGAAAATGGGACAAATTGGAAGAGCAACTTTCATCTCACAAGACAGTGATCTGAGGAGTCAGGATTTCCTTCTTTTCACTTCAGGAAAGAGGATTCGGTTTTAAAGGGTGAGATCCAGGGTGGACTGAAGGAAAGAGATGAAATAGCAGAAGAGGTGAAGGGAGTTCAAGACGAACAAAGCCAGCGAGAGCCAGGGGAAGTCTGTTGGAAGGGAAAACTCACTAAGGTGGTCTTTAACCTCGCCTGCTCCCGGCCTGCTGCCCTGCCCCTTGTCCCCATTCATCCCATAACATCAGGATGTGTTGTCGGCTCTGCCTGCAGTGGTTCTGAGAGAACCTCAGAAACAAAGGCCTGAGGAGTCTGCGGTGGCTCCCGGGAAGGTATGGAAAGATGTTCTCTGGCCTCAGCCAACCACGTTCCAAGTGATCGAAGGTAGAGTCCCATCTCCTCTCCTTTACAGATTTCCCTCCTGAAAAAGCTCCAAGAGGCCACCTGGCTTATTCCACTGCCTCCAGACAAGACCCTCCAACTGTGTCCACAGGACTCTGCCCTTCTTGTAATCATTAGAGAAAACCCTGCAATCTTTCTCCAAGAAATCCCTTCTCTAAGAAAGGTGCCCACTCTAGAGTGAACAACTCCCAGCACTGAGAGCTTTCCACACTGAATGCCAGAAGGAGGCAGCGTGCCATGGAAGTGGAAAACTGCGGTATTAGTCAAGCTCCTCGCTCCACCGCTTGCTAGCTGTGCGACACCGGGCAAAGCGCTTAACCACCCTGAGCCTCCCTTTGTCCTCTGCACTCTGATTTAACAATACTGCAAAACTGTGAGGATTAACAAAACTCTGGCTGTTAAAGAACCTAACACAGAGACTGACATGATACAGGGGCTCAAGATACAGCTGCTACTCTGGTGTTAAAAGTCTACATTCCTCCATCACTGCAGAGACCCAAACAGAAGTTTTCTATCCATCCTTGAGTGCCCCACCAACTCTAAACTTCTCTGATCCTACAACCCCCACACAAAAAACACAGCACCTGTTACACTTTGTCGTTCCAGCTTCACCAGGACAGTGCCGGGCCTCACTGAGAACAGCAGTGGACACTGCGTTAGAGAGCTCCTGGTAGGAAAGCCAGCAGGCCAGTCCAGGTCAGCAAAGGGGAAAGCAGTGGTAGAGAGTGAACCTGTACACACATGTGCACACACACACAGACACACACATACACGCATGTGTGCACACACACACACACACTCATATAGAACACTCCCTTACAACGCCCCCTAAATTCTTTTTTTTTCTTTTTTTTTTTTTTTTTTGAGACAGAGTCTCACTCTGCTGCCCAGGTTGGAGTGGAGTGGTGTGATTTCAGCTCACTGCAACCTCCACCTCTCAGGTTCAAGCGATTCTCCTGCCTCAGCCTCCCGGGTAGCTGGGACTAAGGCACCCACCACCACATCCGGCTAATTTTTTGTATTTTTAGTAGAGACACGGTTTCACCATGTTGGCCAGGCCGGTCTTGAACTCCTGACCTCAAGTGATCCGCCTGCCTCAGCCTCCCAAAGTGCTGGGATTGCAGGCGTGAGCCACTGCACGTAGCCCCCTCTAAATTCTTTGTAACAGAAGTCAACCTGAAACGTCAACCTGAACTCCAAGTCACTGTCTGAGCCATCTGTGCATCCTCCATTCCTCACTGTTATAACCTAGAGCTTGTTACTTTCAGACAGGGAAAACCATGAAAGCCAGAACACTCTGTCTCATCACAGAGACGCACACCCTCCTTTTATTAGAAACATTTGTCTCTTCATAACCCCTCGCTCAACACAGATTATCTTTACCTGTTCTCCTAGGGGTGAGAGTAGAAATGCAATATGAAGCAGAAGGCCCCAGTTCCAGTCACTTCATCTCCCCGGGCCTAAGTGTCCTCAGGCAAGATAACAAATTGTGTGATCCCCAAGTGCTAAGATTCCATGATAGACATTTGAGAATTACTCATGATGACAGATAGGTAAATAAATTCAATAAATCCTTTCCAAGACTGCCCAATAAATAAATAGATAAATAAATAAACAAATCCCTCCCAAAACTCTAGCCTGGGCCAGACACGGTGGCTCACGTCTATAATTCCAGAACTTTGAGAGGCTGAGGCGAGCAGATCACTTGAGGCCAGGAGTTTGAGACCAGTCTGACCAACATGGTAAAACCCTGTCTCTACTAAAAATACAAAAATTTGCCGGGTGTGGTGTCAGGTGCCTGTAATCCCAGCTACTTGGGAGGCTGAGGCAGGAGAATCACTTGAACCCAGGAGGCAGAGGTTGCGGTGAGCCAGGATCGCACCACTGCACTCCAGCCTGGGCAACAGAGCAAGCCTCTGTCTCAACAACAACAACAAAAACCAAAAACACCTCTAGCCTGTTTTCTCTAGACCCTGAGAATTTTAGAAAGTAATCAAATATGCAGTTAGATTCAAAACACTCATTTCAGACACACACACCTGGGGTCCTGTGATAAACTCAGTTGTGCCTCTACACCCAAGGATTAAAATTTCATAGAGTCATGATTTCATCAGTCAGTAACTACAAAGGATTAATTAGGAGCAAGGGAAGAGTTTATAGCTCACGAATCCAGACCTAAGGAAAATATCTATCTCTGTTCTCCAGATGTCAGCACACACATGAATGAAGGTCTTTGATGAAAACAGTTTACATTATTCAAGGGACTCCAAAAATACTGTTTTCTGCCAGGGAATTAAGATACTTCTCATTCTTGTTCATTCTAAAACATCATCAGAACTCAATGAATGCAAGTGAATTAGTATACTGACAACTTCCGCTTATCAAAATCTTTCCTTCAAGACCCACTGCAAATACACAGACTACCTCTACATAGTTTTTCCAAGACCTCCTCAAACACCATGTCCAAAACAGAGACTTTGGTTTTCCACCCAGAACTCCTTCTCTATTCCCACCATCCACCAGTTATCCAAGCCAAAAGCTCAGAACTCTCAACCAACTCCTTCCTCAAACTTCACCCTCAATCAACAAGACCTGCTCATTTCCCGCTACAAAGTGCCCTTCCCTCTCCACCTCCTTTGCCACTTCCCTACCTCTGCTTGTTCTCTCTTACCTAGACCACGCGACGGGCTCCTAGGTGGTTCCCCTGACTCCCACATATCCATCCTCAATGCTGTACTCGGGGTGCTCCAAGTCATAATTCCTATTATTTCACTCCCAGGATTAAAACCTTTCAACACCTTCTCCCAAATTACAGAATGAAAAGTCGGCTTCTCTCTCTGCTGCATGAGCAAGACCTTCATGATAGGCTCACAACCACACCTCCAGCTAGCATCTCTACTGACCTCCCTATACATCTCAAGCTCTGGTGAAACCAAATGGCCTGCAGCTCTCTCTCCCTGCTTCCCCCGGCCTTCGGCCTTCGAGTGTGCTGTAACCTCTACCTGGAATGCCTTTCCCTCTGGTCTAACCAGCAGTCTTCCTCTCATCTTTTAAGATCTTGCTTACAAGTCACCTTCTCAGCAAAGTCTTATCTATAGCCCCTCCCAAAGCCTAGTCAATTGCTGCTTCACCTCCATTTCCTCTACACTTTGTTCTACCTTTTATTACCCTTGTATTCTACTCTAAAGTGCTGCTATGTCTCAGTGTCTGCCTCCCCTACTAGCTTATTAGATTCTTGGGGACGAGGGTCAAGTTTTTGGACTTCTGTATCTCCATTGTCTGGTTTACAGTAGGACTCAATAAACACTCATTGAATAAATAAGTCAGATGTGATCATGCCCCGCCTGGAGCTTTCACTGCATTTACCAATTGTCTTAGGGAACAAGTTTTATTCTTTTATTACAGCCATGTGTGTACTAGTTCTAACCCCAAATTAAAAGCTAGGAAAGCATTACGCCTCACCATTACTTCTCCAACAGAGCCAAACACATCTAGTAGGTATTCAGTAAATATTTGATGAGCTGAATAAAGTGAGTTCAAAGCTGCTCCCCAGTGGACGGGACCTAACTTTAAAAAAAGAAGACAACGATGTAATGACGCAATGTTCAATCACATACTTAGGAGGCCCTGAGAGGTTTCCAAATGCCCAAATATCCACCTTCTGAGCTGAGGGTTACCGAAGGTGAGATTCCAACCTAAGCATGAGGAAAAGTTCAGCAAAGCCTAAAGGAGGACTGTACCATCTCAGGTCAGTGGCTGCCCAGCCATTGATGTCCCCATCACCCCTCACTTGCTGTCCATTAAGCACACTTAAACACATGTACCCATATTCCTATTTCTTCTAGAGCTTTCTGCCCCCAATTTCAGCAAACCTTGAAGCTGGGAGTGAAAACCTTGAAGCTTAAAGTGAAAATTCTCTTGCGAATAGAAGAAGACAACCTAAACCTATCTATCTGCAGTAGCTGCTTCCAGTGGTTTTGATTCCCTGCTTCATGGACAGGGTGGGGAGGGGGTATAGCCAGCTGCCCATGGCTCTGCACGAAAATGTGAAGCCCGGGGCACAGTCCCCTAGAGTTAGCACGGGAGCGCATGCTCACTGCGAGCCGGCATGGAGATCCCTACTGCAGGGCAGGGGCAGCCTGCCTCTCTGTCCTTCTCCCCTCCCCTCCTCTGGGAAAGATAAATTAGCGGGCTGTCAGCGGAGGACAGCCACAGCAGTTGTGTTTCTGTAAAGGGGCAGTGGAAGTGTCTTTGATTAATGAAACCTTAATATGTGGCTGTTAGACAACCTCTCTTCAGCTGCTCTGAAGGAAGACAGATCCCTTCAGACAGGCTTTAAAAAGACGGGAAGGAAAGCTGGTGTACACCCAGTACCCCACTGGGAGACGTCCTCAGCAAGCGGCCAGAGAAGAGGCGCAGCGGGAACTTCTGCTCTAGGAGTAGGAATGTGGTGGGACCCATCTCTCTCCCTGGAAGAATGTGGGACTCTCGCCTGCTCACTAAAACCAACACCTGCCGATGTGCTAAGAGTCCTCTTGAAGTCCCAACAATAGACATCAAAGCTGATGTTTGGAAGTTGAGATAACAAGGAAAGGGAGTTTGAAAAAAAAAAGAGGAAGGAGGGAGGGAAACAACACCAACAAAAAGTCTGTCTCACCTTTGACCTCTGGTGAGGCAACACACCAAACACTGTAAACTATGCTGGAGGACACACACCGTCCCTGCTCACCTCTAAAAGCAATGGTTCCTTTCTCTAGAACGTCTTTCCCAAAGATGGTAGTAAAGGGCTCCAGTGTCTCAGGCGAGGGTAGAGAAATTAAAGAAGTATACAGGTTTGCAGTAATATTCCATCCTTACACAACTCTCTCCTACTTCCCTCTTAACAAAAAAAGAAAAGGAAGAAAGAAAAGAATGAGTGCCCTGAGATCTTCATTTCTGTGCTCCTGTAGTCCATCAGCATGGAGTGACCTGGGCTGGGTGCAGTGGCTCACACCTGTAATCCCAGCACTTTAGGAGGCTGAAGCGGGAGGATCGCTTGAACTCAGGAGTTCGAGACCAGCCTGGGCAACATGGCAAAACCCTGTCTCTACAAAAAAAAAAAAAATACAAAAATTAGTTGGGCATGGTGGTGCACACCTTGTACTCCCAGCTACTCAGGAGGCTGACGTAGGAGGATCGCTTGAGCCTGGGAGGCAGAGGTTGCAGTGAGCTAAGATTGTACCACTACACTCTAGCCTGGGTGAAAGAGTGAGACCCTGCCTCAAAAATTAAAAAAAAAAAAAAAAATACATAGCATAGAATGATCTGTAGGACCTCTATGCAAATCAACTCAGGGCTGGAACATTCCAGGGAACATATTTACTTCCATCCTGATTTCCATCCCATATAATGAAAAGTATGCTCTGTTCCTGGAAAGAACTTTTCGATAAGAACTGAAACAAACTATTTTTACAAACACTATGCCTTTCTAAGGCGTAGTGTAAGATGACTTACAAACAGTCATCTCCCTGTTCCCTCTGTTGAGCTAAGCCCGGAACTCAGCAGCAAAGATAAAGATCAACCAAGTAAGAGAATAACAAGAAACTGTTTAAATATTTCAGACGTGCGAAAGGTCTAACAAATGATAGCAAACTACTCATATACACTGAAGCCCCGTGGTCCTTCCCCAATCATGTTTCCCTCCCATCCCCGTCATCCCAAAGTAACAGCTCTTGTAAATTTCCTACCGCTGGACTTCATCCATTACTCTGTCTTTCAACAGACATTCATTGCTCCCCAACGTTGTGGCCAAGATGTGCCAAGTCTCAGGGACATGTTCTCCAGAAATCATCTCCAACTAGAATATCAAGTTATTCTGGACCCCAGTATCTCTGCTTATTTCCCAAAAATGTATCATGGAGATAGAAACAGCACTATTTCTACTGAATCACCTAGAGGTTCTAAGACAGCCATGGGATGAGTTTTTAACCCTACCACCCATTACTGCCACTAATAAATCAGCTTTCTAATAGAAAATAAATGGGTGTTTAGCCATACCACAGATTTAAACTTGGCTAATTTAGCTAATATTGATTGTGCAACTGTTTGTTGACTAATTGAATAAATGAATATAAAAATAAAAGAATGACTTCCAGGTTTCAGTTCAGGACTAACTGGATGATAAGATGACTAACTTATATCTGCCCCAATAACTTCCATAGAATTGATTTTGAAAAAGACAGCAGTAGTCAAAGTAGAAAAAGGGATTACGCAGAAGGGTCATTTACAGAAAGTCTCTATTTTTTAAGCCCTCTTCCTCAACAAATTTTCTAAATCCCAAACTGGAGAATAGCTTCAGAAGGGCAAAGATCTTTAGTTCTCCTATTTGCCCTACAGTGCCTCACTCAGAGCAAAACACTTGTCAGGTACTCAATAAATATCTGTTAAATAAGCTGCCATGAACTCACCTTTGGGAATAGATTGGGAATACTCTGAAATCAATGGTACCAGCTCTAGAATTCCTTCTTCCTTGGTTCTCTCCCCTTCATGCTTCCCAAAATTCCAACCAGTTTCCTCAACCTAATTTATACCAAATACCCAAATTGTTGGACTTCAAGGCTCCAAATACCTGTTTTGAAGAATGTCCCAAAAGAATGTATAGGAGGAAAGAATGGATATGAATTGACCCGTCTGGTAAATCACTTATGTATTTATAAATGGTTATTACACACTGCTAAAGACAGTATAGAATTCAAAGACGAGTGAGACAGAAGATAGGGTCTCTGCTATCAAGTGACACTCTAAGAAGAAAGATTAGACATGCAGAAATATATCTTCCGTAAGCCAGAAAGCAGCAGATACCTTGAGAGTAAAAATGAAGTGTGTGTGCTGGATGCAGTGGCTCATGCATGCAATCCCGGCATTTTAGAAGGCCTAAGCGGGAGAACGGCTTGAGCCCAGGAGGTCATGATCAGCCTGGGCAACACAGTGAGATCCCATCTCTAAGAAAAAGTAAAAAAAATTTAAAAACCTAGGTATGGTGGTACATTCCCTGTCGTCATAGCTACTTGGGAAACTAAGGAGGGAGGATCACTTGTGCCCAGAAGGTCGAGCTACAGTGAGCTATATAATCAGGCCACTGCACTCCAGCCTGGGTGCAATGCAAGAACCTGTCTTGAAAAAAAAAAAAAAGAAAACTTTGGGAGGCCGAGACGGGCGAATCACGAGGTCAGGAGATTGAGACCAGCCTGGCTCACATGGTGAAACCCCGTCTCTACCAAAAAAATATAAAAAACTAGCCGGGCGAGGTGGTGGGCGCCTGTAGTACCAGCTACTCAGGAGGCTGAGGCAGGAGAATGGCGTAGACCCAGGAGGCGGAGCTTGCAGTGAGCTGAGATCCGGCCACTGCACTCCAGCCTGGGCTACAGAGCAAGACTCCGTCTCAAAAAAAAAAAAAAGAAAATGAAGTATGTGAAAATAGAAATGGCTTTATGGAGCCTACATTTCAACTAGGTCTTAAAGACTGGGTAGAGCTATGAGAGAGAACAGTAGGACCACCTTCTGGACAGGCAACTCTTAGGAGAGGTCTCTTCAGAGTAGAAAAATCTTTACGATTCAAGTACATGCCAAAAGGACAATATTCGCCTTAGAGAGAAGGGGTGTTCTGAAGACAGCCAACTTTTTTATGGGAAGAAAAATCAGTATTTTAATATCATTCATTCTCATCAGTCTTTCTTCTGTTTCTCATCCCTCCCTTCCTCACCTTCATGCCCTCTCTACACCTCCCCTGCTCTCCCTCTACCCTCTCCGTCTCTCATTATCCAAATGCTCTTCCCAAATTTAAATTATAAAATGTGACCATCAGATGTATTATAAAATCTACTCTACAGACATCATTGTGACATTTTTTAGTTAAATAAATAATAGAAATGTTCTGTGATGAAAGGAACCATAATCAAAACTGTAGGACAAATGATAGACTGGGAAAAATCTTTGCCATGCATTTGACAGATAAAAGATTCATATTTCTGATTTATATTGAAAGAGAACCAACAAATGTGCAAGGAAAAAGCAAAAATCCAAAAGAAAATCATGCAAAAAGTTTTAAATTTTTGATGTAGTCAAATTTACACATCTTTTCCTCTATAACCTTTGGGTTTTATTTACAACCTTTTACATATCTATTATATTATTTAAAATATATATCCCCCACAAAAAAAATTGACAAATGGACACCAGAGAGAAATTCTTTCTTTATTGAAGTAGGCCTGTAAGTCTCAAAAAAAAAAAATATTTAAAACAGACTTAGGGTAAAAGGGTAAGAGGAAGAATGTGTCTCAACAGTAGCCAACAAAAACATTCAAGATAAATAAATTCAGCATTCTGGCATCTGTGGACCCAGAAAAACTAGGCTGCAGATTAACTTAATTAGGAAAACCACCCACAACAAACCAGCAGCACCAGGAGAGGGAGATGGAAAGAAGAGACTGAAAGACTGAAGCTTTGTCAAAACAGAGGTGTCAGAATCATAAGTAAAATAACTCCCAAAGGAACTCTCAGCCTTTCATAGGACATGGTGGTCTCTGCATCTCATTCATAATGTTTGCCTTGGCTGAGGTTCTAAACCACAAAAACATCTGTACAGAAGGAAGCAACCAATTTCAGTGAAATCATACTGGAAACTTTTAACATTATTTAGAGTCATTTCATGAGAGGACAATGCCGTTAATGTTCCCCACTGGAAGGACCGTCTTGTGATTCGCAGGGCTAGGCAATTTCTCTCTCTCTCTCTCTCTCTATTGGTTTAAAAGTGACAGAGAAAGAAGGCCGGGCACGGTGGTTCATGCCTGTAATCCCAGTACTTTGGGAGGCTGAGGCGGGTGGATCACGAGGTCAGGAGATCGAGACCATCCTGGCTAACATGGTGAAACCCCATCTCTGCTAAAAATACAAAAAACTAGCCAGGCATGGTGGCACATGGCTGTAGTCCCAGCTACTTGGGAGGTTGAGGCAGGAGAATGGCGTGAACCCGGGAGGCGGAGCTTGCAGTGAGCCGAGATCTCACCACTGCACTCCAGCCTGGGAGACAGAGCGAGACTCCATCTCAAAAAAAAAAAAAAAGTGAAAGAGGAAGAAAAGGGGGATTTCAGAAATGGAGGGAAGAAAGAGATAAATCATTTAAGGAGCACAGCCAATTATATAGGTTGGCTTTAATTTTCAAACTAGTGCTTAAATACCAATGGTATTATTGCCTTTAGCTCTCTGGAAACTACAGTGTAATTAGGTTCACTCAACTTAACTTAAAACATGCCCAGTCATTAAAATTTTTCTTGATCCAACCAAGTTATCTCACACACACGCGCACGCACGCGCACACACACACACACACACAGCCCAGATCTCTAAGCCAAAAGTACATCACATCCCCAAGAAACGGGAAAAACATGTCACTGCTTTTCGGAAATCATGCTCATGTTTCGTGACCTTCCTTAAAGATAATGTTCTCACGATTAATTAATTTATGAATCTTTTCCCCCCAATATGCACAACAGGTTCCATGCAAATTCTTGAGCTTTTAAATTATACTGTTAATGAAAGCAAATAAAGGCAGTTAAAAGGCAATTTGCTCAATTGGTGTTAATATTTAAGCACAGCATGTGTAAAAACAAGATCACAGAATTCAGTTTTTACCAAGAAAACTTTAACCCAACTTCATTTCCAAAAGATCAAACATGTTGCCAAGAATATTTCTTCCCTCTCCCCTTCAGCATCAGGTAATGAAGCTTTTTATTAAGTAAATATTTCACATTAACCTCATCAGTTTCTATCACTTAGAAATTCTAATCTATAACATCGAATCAGCTTAATCATGTTTAGATTAGATCCTGCATCCTGAAGGCAAACTAAATTATTTACATCCTCACTCTCCTTGGCACATTCGAGCACCAAGACTTGAAGACATCAGAATAGACACCTTCCCATTCCTGAGGTCTCCCTGGCCCTCCTTCTTTAAATCTGCATCAGTGAAACCAATACAGCAGCCTTAGCATTGGCAAATTCTTCTCAACCAATCTCACACAAAAGCCCGAGAAGTTTACTGGCTGGGCAAAGGCTTGGCCGTGGCTTTCCCTGGAGTATTTCTAGATTCCCCTATGAAAAAGAAAACTACCCAGGTCAGATTAGTAACAGTAACTTCCCCTGGTGACCCCAGATTGCTGCTTTGGGGGTCTGTGCACAGGTTGCCACAGAAGACTGCTCTGTGACTGATCTTTGGTCGTAGGGTCTGAGTGAAATGCTCCACATCTCCAAGAAAGTCTGAGCCCCTCAGAGGGGTCGCTTCTCCATGATACGAGGGGTTCCACCAAGAGCCCTAAATACCCCCAGCACACACATGCGCACTGAATTCCCCCACATTCTTCACGCCCCTTCTCTGAGAGTCTAGTCTCCTCAAAATAGTTTCAAAACGTTACGACGTTAAATAGATGTTGGAGGCCTTCAAAGGAGTTGAATTGTGGGCTCCTTCCCGAAGTCCTCCTGCGGCCCCCGTCTGCTCTATCCTTCGGTCCCGCCCTTCTAACACACTTCAGTTTCCCTTGCTGCTCTGCCCAGCTGTTCAGTCAAACCATGACTTCCTTCCTTTCCCTCAACCTATCACACTGTCTGAGAGAACCAAGTTCCCTAAGAGAACCATTCCAGTTTGCACTGCGCCAACTCCATGCAGCCAGTTTTCTGTCAGGACCGCCGGGAGGATGGCCCCCTCTGAGTTCAATCCCTAAATCTCTCCCCTCCCCCAGCTCTTCATTTCCTACCTCCCCCACCCCCAAGTTGCTCACCCCCCAAACCATTTCTATTTGATTAAGGAGATGGCCTCGGCAAGGATGTTTACATTAGGCTCACTTCCAGGCCATAACCCATCCTGCGGGAACACATTCCTGGTCGGGGTAGTGGAAGGAACTATGCCAAACATCTCGGCCTCGCTGTGTTCCCCAACTCCAGCCTTGGAGAACTCCATCGACCTCCAGGTCTCTCCAACAGTTAAGGGGCAACAGGGCATGGCAGACAGAGCCCGGCTGCAAGAATCTGAGATGTGAGGAAAAGGCGCGGACATTTGTAGTCGAGCCAAAGACCTGACTAAGCCAAAGATGTCACACCTCAAGGCACAATGACCCAACCTCACTCACCACAGATCAGTTATTATTTCTGGGGAACCAGCATTTTCAAGAAGAGCAATGAAGCCAGATAGTGCTAGGACAAAATTCCTGAGACAACTGCCACATTCAGATGGAGAGCTACTGAAAGACCAAAGTGAAGTCCACTAGAAGAATAGGTATCTGGAGGATGGGGCATACCCCATGCTCCTCTCCTCCTTCCACCTGACTGCCCCCAAAGCCTCCGCTCCTGCAGTGCCAGGTCTCAGCTCCATTAGGCCTGTTACGGATTAGGACACAAATCAGCCCCGTCCCCACTCCAAAAAACCCCTACTAGGGAAGCACACACAGGAGGTAGGCAGAGTGGCAATTTGGTGAAGCCAGGTCCGGCTGGGTACCCTTACCTGCCCATCAACACTGAGGCCAGCCTGTCCCAATAGCCACAAAGAAAATCCAAGAAGGCATTAAGAGGTCAGGCCAAGCAATCAGGAAAACCTGTACTTGATTTCCAGCTACCGAACTTAAAAGCATGAGCTAAACATCTAACCTCTTTGAACTTCTCTGTAAAGCTGAAATTTCTCATCTGTAATGCAAGGATGCCAGGGGCCTGTTGCAGGGACTGAAAGGGGCTGTGTGTACCATCGCCACATTCAGAGGCTGGCAGACGGTAGGTATTCAACCCAGGCAGCGACCCCCATCAAGCCTCATCAGCCCGGACTGGAAATTTCTTAATAGCAGAAGTGTCTTCTAGAGAGTTGAACAGGGAAGGGGAAGGTGGACGGGGGAAGAAGGGAGTGAGCTCAAAGTTTCACCAGTGTTAACAGAACTCCTTCCAGAACAAGAAGACAGACAGTAATTACTAAGGAGACCCACAAATAAGCCCATGGCCATGAATTTCACTCTAAAAATCAGATACTGTGACTACTGCTGCAGTAATAGAAGCTGGCTCATGGATTCGCACTGAGCTTTTTAGAAAAGGAAAAAGACCTGAAAAGGGATTCTCCAGATGCTGGAGATGATAGGTGTTCTAGCTCCTGAGCTTCAAGACTCAGGAGCAGCTTTCTAATGGCTGGAAATATTCTGCACACTCAGCTGCTCTCTGCACCCTCTTTTGTCAGGGCCTGGGGTCTCAGAGCTCATGCAGGCACCAAAAGACCATCTGGGGCTGCCGTCTTACACACAGAAGTTTAAATAGCTCAATGAATGAACCCAGGAATTAATGAATGATAAAGCCGTATGGTCTCCTCATCCTTTCCTCTCACAAGCAGCATTCAAACCCTCCCAGCATCTTTACAATGCTTCCTAAGGACAAACTAATAATAATAATGACAATCATAATCATAATAAAGCTGGGAGGAGAGGAGGTGAAAATGGCATCCCACTATAAGGAACACAGGCTTTAAAAAGAAAATCCCAAATTGCCACTGTATTTTCTGTTCACTCCACACTAATTTGAAAATCTCTCTCCTCAAACAAAACAGAAAACCAAAAAATGTAGACTGCACACCATCTCCAATCCAAGCTCCACTCTTCTCAGCCCAGCTCTGTTCCTCTTTGAAAATTATTCATCACCAAGGTCATTTTTACCAACATATTATAGAATCAGATGCATATTATGCATCTCCTCCCAAGATGCATATATATCTCCATATCACACATTGAGAAAAAGTCAATGTTTCGCACCCACCCTGGGAAAAGAAAATAATCTTTTAGTCGCTTCTCACAGCAACACAATAGTTCTTCGGGGGTGGAAATTTTAGCACAGTAATCACTTTGGTAGGCTCAGAAATCATGGTTTTTGGAGGAGAAACACCAAGGGAGAAAAGATCCCTTTGAAGAGTGATCTGCACAGAGAACCCCTTGGCGGAGTTGTTGGATTTGTTCACTCTAAACAACCAAGCATGTCATCACCGGGAGGACAGAACACAAGAATCTGAGACTTGACGGAGTGCAGTCAGATCTAAATGCAAAGTGTTTTATAATGCACATTACAAGGTCTGTAAAGTTCTTCTCTTGACATCATCAGAAACAAAACACAAGCAGGTTTCAAGGCAGGTGAGGCTTATATCTCCCATGCGTCTGGGAAGTGGATCTCATTCTGGCTATGACCCTGGTTGACAGCATGACCTTGGGCAAGTCACTGATCCCTCTGTGATTCCATTCCCTTATCTCACCTAGAAAATCAGAGTGATCACCAGGGCCCTGGCGCCTCGTGGCTGGGATCACTCTAGCAGGTTCCAGAGCTGTCTTTCTCAGGGGCATCTATATGTATGTGCATTTATCTCCATCTGTATCCTGCCCCTTCCCAAGTTCAACTGTTGAAAATAAAACTCGTCAAAACTTCTGTGTTTTCAAACATAAAAAGCCCATCTAGCAGGGACTGGGCTATGGGGGCTGGTGTGAAGGAAAAAGTCTGGGATCAGGGGAACTTCCATTACAAAATAAGAAAGACCAATGCCATGGGGAAGTCACAACATTTTGGAAGCAGGATAAAAAAGAATGAGAAAGAGCTAGATTTCTTTTCCATCAGAAAAGAGAAGATGGGACAGGCATGGTGGCTCATGCCTGTAACCCCGGCACTTTGGGAGGCTGAGGTGGGAGGATCACGTGAGGTCAGGAGTTTAAGATCAGCCTGGCCAACATGGTGAATACCCAATTCTCCTAAAAAAAAATTAAACATTAGCCAGGTGTGGTGGCGCACGCCTATAGTCCCAGCTACTCGGGAGGCTGAGGCAGGAGAATCGCTTAAACCCCGGAGGTGGAAACTGCAGTGAGCCAAGATGGTGCCACTGCACTCAAAAAAAAAAGAGAGAGAGAGAGAAGATGGTGAAATCATAGACCAATGTATACAAGTTTCTTCTAATGAAATTATTCGAAAGAAACCAGAGCTAAATGTTGGGGTTTTATTTTCTTTTTAATTTTCCCATGTAATCCATCATAATGATGCTTCTTAAAAGGCAGCAATGGGAGTAGGAGCCACAGTGACCCCCTAAAGAGGGTAAATGTAGGCATGAAACAGGCCAAGGGGGAAGGGAAGAGTAGTCTCTTTCTTACAGAAGCTACAGAACACTTGAGAAAGGCCCACAGCTGTCACGCTGCTGTACTTGGTTGGTGGAAAGGGGAGGAAAGAGGCAACATCCAGACCAGTGTTTTCCTCATAACAACCCTCCACTATGAAAGGTTAATACAGGCTGGAGGGGAGGGGGTGAACGCAGGGGAGAGGGAGGAGGTAGAAAAGCATTATGCAATATTAGAATGCTACTTTTATTTTAAAAGCCATCATGTGTAAAGCATTAGTGTTTTTGAAATTGCATTCTTGAGTTAATTAAACGGACAATCTTTTATACATAAAAGTGAAAGAAAGCAATTAAAAGCTAAATGAAGAAAAACCACTTTCCCCTGGTGATCTGGGCTACCCCAATCCCTCTGTATTAACATGAAGCAAAGACAAGGATCTCCCCAGAACTACTGTCCAAATGTCTCTTCTATGGTACCCTCGGTGACAGTTTGAGAAGTATTTGTCTTCCTTCTAAGTTTACCTATGAGACTGTTAGGATAAGAGGAGGAGAAGAAAACAGAAGGGTGATGGAGGATCAGGGGGAAAAGTTCACTTAAGCAGTTTACAAACAAACAAGGGAACTCATGGAAGGGACAGATCTCTGTCTCAAATGAAACTAAAATCAATACCTTAACTCTTTTTTGTTACCTCCACCAAAAAGCAGCCCCAACCAGTATGTCACTAAAGAGAATTGGGCTGGGCACTGTGGCTCATGCCTGCAATCCCAGCAACTTGGGATGCCAAGGCTAGTGGATCACCTGAGATCAGGAGTTTGAGACCAGCCTAGCCAACACGGCGAAACCTCGTCTCTACTAAAAATACAAAAATTAGCTGGGCATGGTGGCGATGCCTGTAGTCCCAGCTACTTGGGAGGCTGAGGCAGGAGAATTGCTTGGACCCAGGAGGTGGAGGTTGCAGTGAGCCGAGATCATGCCGCTGCACTCCAGCCTGGGTGACAGAGTGAGACTCCACATCTCAAAGAAAAAAAAAGAGAGAGAGACAAAATTAATTCAGAGTTTTGGGCTGTCGAGCCAGCCTCCACTCATGAACTTTTTCAAAGAATCAGAGAAGTATATTCAGATTACAGCAAGAAAAACTAGGTTAGTTATCGAGAGGAACTTCCTCAATGTACCACTATGTCTACCTAACAAGTGCCAAATCACCAACTGGTCTATTGTTTTGCAAATGTGTCTTCTACAGGCGATGGGTGGCAAGTGGGTAAGTAGCTGTCCTGCTCTGCAAAATGGGTCTGGAAAAGGCAAGTCCCACGGCCTGTGTGGTAACAACAGTAATGACACACTCCCTCTCCAATGCCCCAGTGGACTTAATCTTTACTCACCATGGTTGCAATGACTCTGGTGCTCCTACAAGAACATCTAGATGACAAGAGACACCACCTCTCTCTTTGGTACCAGAAAGAAGAAAAGCAAGAATTGGTCTATGTCCATTCAACAATAGTTTTCCAGTGGAACATGATGCAGAAGTTACAAAGATGTTTCCTATTTCACAGGCTGAGTCCTGTGGTGAGTTGTTCCCAGGACCCAGGCCTCTGGGTTCCCAGGCCACAGAATCTCCTATCTCTCAGCTTCCTGCAGGTCCATCCCTTCACTGAATCTGACAGTCATCCAAGAGAGATTTTGGAAAACACACAGCAAACCACAGCAAAACAACACCGATCCACTCTTTCCTAAAGGCTCCAGTGCTGACTGCTGGCTGCTCGGGGGTACTTTCCTTTCCCTTCCTGCCATGAAAGAAGGAGGTAGGTGAAAGAAAAGGCAAAGCAGAGATAGCCTGATCCAGGAAGAGTAAGAAATGTTTAGATCTTGGGTGCTGGGAGTGAAGACTGATGTATTCCTCCAGCTAACTCTGTCTTTCCCCAGTAGCAGGCAATGTCTACAGGCTCGCACATGCTTGGTGTTTACTTGCAGTTATGGTAAACCACTCCCTATGCTACTTCTATCGTTTCTGCCTTCAAAGTAGCAATGACCATGAGACTGAAGAGAAGAACATGGTTAGATCCCAGTTTTCTACACATGTTCAGCCTGGGATAAAACAGAAAATCTAAAACTCTGCATAATCCAAATGCACCACTGTAGAAAAGAGCCTCGTGTTGCCAGACAGGTGCCTAATTTGGTTTCTACTCCCTTCCCTACTTGCCTTTGGCAAATGAGCTCAAACTGGGCACCTTGGCCAAAACGCTCATCTGCGAGGAAGGAGGGAGGATGAAAAGAGAGAAGAAACTGATGTGGATAACCCACAAATTCATTCAGCCCACACGTGAAAAAGAATAGTTTGTTAGATTTCTCTTCTATTCGCTGGGCTCCAAACCCACACGCTAGGGTCAGGGAGGGGTGTGCAGTGCGCCACCGATGCCACCACAAGCCCCCACACCTCTGTTTGAAATAGAAGGCCCAACATTGTTTGCTCCAGCCAAGCCTCCCTCTGCTCTGTGGCTGAGTTCATGAAAGGAATCCAGGATGGGTTAAACGTTACCTCTATCTCCACCCCGCATCTTCTAAAGCATCTGATAAGTGCTAGAGAAAACATCCTGTGTGCAGAGGTTTAGATGCTGACACAGGGTGGGGGAGCACCAACGACCCAGGGGCCACAAGGAGTTAATCCCCCGAGAGATAGGGGCCTACTCTTTGCAAAGTTCAGAGAAAGCAAAGAGAAGAAAGATTCCACTGGCTGTTACATGTGGTTACCAAAACACAAAACACAAATGTAGGTAGAGACTCTGTAGCCCCAAATTAAGAAAACAACCACCAAAACTTCTTTAGTCCAAGCAGACGGTACACACAAAAAAGGAAAAGAAAAAGGTTTTAAGCAGAGCGTTCAGCCAACTGCTAATTCTGGGGCAGTCCCCTCCCTCTGCACATGACCCATGACAGAGTTAAACTGTGCTTTGGTCTCAGACTGGGGGGTGGTGGGGGGTCTACTTTCTGAATTCCAGGTCACCATCTATCTTAATTCCCTCTCTGCACACTCCACACTTGTCTCTCCCACTTATAACATAGGCCTGGCCTAAAGGCAGGAGAATGTTTTCAATGGCCTCAAGGCTCCCTCAGCCCTTACAGTTGTACCTCAATAATCAGTGTTGTGGTTCAAAGCAGCAACAATTATCAATGCAATGAAGTGCCACTGACAGACCTCCAGTTTCAGCATCACTGATACAGTAATGTTTGCCTTCAAATAAGGTTCTTTTAATGTTCCCAGCAGCTGAGAGGAGCAAGACATAATGGTTTGGAAGGGTACCCACATTTGATTAGATGGGTTAATATGGGCACACAGAAAGAGCTTTAGCTGGCTCTATTGTCCCTCCCCAATGTGTGGGTGGCACTGGGGGCTACTATGAATGTTGGCGAGCATCAAAGACTTCAAGCCCAAGAAGGGAGCCACACAAAAAGCTCTAGGATTGGCCTTTTTTCTGGAATAGCTCTAGGCTCTCCTGCCTATAAAATTCTCTAGGCACCCAATAAATAATTAAATGACTGTTCAGCTCTTACTAAACCACACCTCAGGATTACAGGACCAACTCCTGGGCTATCAGCAAAAGCACCCCTCTTACTACATATGCTAAAATCATCCCAGAAACACAGGCCCATGAATTTCCCAACAGATTCACTTCTCAGAAAATGAGGAAGGGCAGGGGCAGCCCGGGGGGACTTACCTGGAAGAAAAAAAAATCTGAACAACTGATTCTACCTTCTCCCTCTAACCACTGTTACCACTGCTGTGATGAATGAGAAGGGTAATGATGAATGACAAACCTTTCTCCTGAAAACCCCGGAGTAAAAAAAAAAATTCACCAAGGATCCAGAAGACGGTCTATGCATAAAAATACAAGGGCATGTTAGGAATAGCAGTTCTGCAGCCTCAACCCCCAGTGAGATGTAAACCCAAACTTGGCTGCCAGCAACCCACTAGCACCACAGAGCCACGATAAGAAAGCCTTCCTAAAGCATTTGGTTAAGGATTTTTTTTTTCCTCGAAAGGCAAATAGCAACTGAGAACAAGTCTCCAGGGCAAAGCAGCTGAGACCCATGTTTTGGAGCTCTGGGAATGAGGACGTCCCAACCATCATTGGTGTGTTCACTGCCACCCCTGGCATGCTCAGACCAGACCCACACCAACAGAAAGAGGTCCTCACTGCAGGAGCCAAAAGGCAAGGGAAAACGTGACCATCCCAGAGACATCTATTCCCTAGAGCCACATCCAATTTCATAAAGAAATTAAAAGCCACTGATAAAACCTTACCTGCCCCTCCCCATCTGAGATACCCACCAGTTTCTTTATCACCACCGTAACATATACAAAAATAAGCAACAAATAGATGAATGTATCTCCCTTTGTGCAATGACATGAAAAATGCAAAGAAATAAAATCAGGCCTTCTGCTCTCAAGAAGAAAATGGAGGATAAGGGAACTTACATTTACTGGGCACTCCAATAATAGCCAGGAGCTCTACGTGTATTTTTTCATTTGATCTTTGCAAGAACCTTCCAAGTTAGGCAATATCGTCCCCAATTCACGGGAGAGAAAACTGAGTCTCAGAATGTTTATGGGGCTAAGGACACAAAATTTTAAAAGTGGCCAAGCTCTCAATCTAGGCCTGTCTTGATCCAAAATTAGGGATCTTTCTACCAAATCACACCATGTTGCTCTCTTCAGTCACTCAGTTTATATCAAACCCTTCAAAAAAACCTGGTTAAATACACGAACCAATCAGTCTTGGAAAATTTTACATACTTCTATGGCCCCAAAGCAACTCGATGATAGAGAACGCAGGAAAGACTGGATCATAAATGAGTGGGTATTCTAAATTCCTTTATGGGTAACTATCCCAAACAAACAAACAAACCCCAAACAAGGCCTGGCGCTGTGGCTCACACCTGTAATCCCAGCAGTTTGAGAGGACAAGCTGGGAAGATTGAGCCCAGGAGCTCAAGATCAGCCTGGGCAATGCAGTGAAACCTCATCTCTACAACAAATTTAAAAATTAGCAGGATGTGGCGGCACACACCTGTAATCCCAGCTACTTGGGAGGCTAATGTGGGAGAACTGCTTGAGCCTGGGAGGGCAAGCAAGGTTGCAGTGAGCCAAGATTATGCCACTGCACTCCAGCCTGGGCAACAGAGTAAGACCCTGTCTCAAAACAAACAAACAAACAAACAAACCAGCTTGCAACGTTCCTGGCCATGAACCGCCCTGGGGACCCCCAAGATGCTGGCTCCCATGAGTATCTCCTCATTAAAAACCACTCTAGGGTCACTCACCATGCTAGGGGCTGTCTGGATTCCCAAGTCAGCATTAAGTATTGCGAAAGCTGTAGCTCGCTGATCTTTAGAAGACAGGATTCTGACAGTCACTGCCTCATTCTGCTGTAAGTTTGTAAGTATCCCGGTCTTAAACAAGGTTAATAATTCCATAAAGCGAAACGTGCCGCCTCTCACAAAAGGGTCCATCGGAAAAGTCAGTCGCGTCCGTTCTCAGTACTGTTTGACAAAAGTCTTCCCCCAAAACTAAAATAACGAGAAGGGTCCTCATTGAGTTTCATCTTTTTCCATCTGTGCCTGAGTAAACTCAAGAGGAAAGGGGCCAGACTTGCCAGTACCTCCAAATCCCCACACTGTTCTATGCCCGTATTCTCCCGAGAGGGAGGATAAAATACTTGCTCCAATCGGTCTTACTTTCAACACTTTTGTCATCCATCCAGGCCAGGGCTACAGAAATTAGATGAAATATTAAATACATACTAGTCCCCTCGAAATAAGTCAACCCCCATGCCTACTATATTACTGGGAAGGAGGGGGCACAGAGGATGGTAAGGAAAGACTATTTTTACTTGAATCCCTGGATCACAACACAGCCTTTCAACCAGCTGTGCAGACACAGCTTCAGTTTACCTGGGTTTGACTTGTGCAGCCAAAATCACCAAGTCTTCCTACCCCAAGCTACCTCCATCCAATTTTAAATGTCACCTTGGGCTGACCGTGAGCAGAGAGAGATGACTGGATAAGCCATTCAGCATTACGTGGAGAAAGGAAAGAGACATTTTGCCACTACTGATTAAGAAGAAACTGCCAACCTGGGTTAAAAAACACGCAAACAAAAAATCAGATCTCAGAATATATTAGTGTCATTAAGAGATCATGTTCTCAGTCCATGGGAATCCCAGGGCAGGGCACCAACTCAAGAATGCGGCTGCTTCTGGGGTGCTCTAAAAGGGAGCTCATGTTTCTTTTTAAACCTTTTAAGGAGGGCTGACTATGTATGTATCAATCCAGTAGACATCAGAGGACACACACTGGGGTTGAGACAGACAGACACCGCTTAAGAAAGCACAGCAGCACTGAAGAGTGTGTGTCATGGGTACCCACAAGTGCACCAACACAATCCATGTTTTACACTTTGAAGTTCAATGACGCTAGCACAATGCGTTTGGAAATGTATTTTTTTCTACTGAATCCCTTGGGCGAGAAGAGAAGTTGTATCATCGCTTGTGTTTTCCAAAATGGAAGGCCATGTGAAGAAGACCCAGACTGTCGTCTCCCTTCTCTCTCCAAGGCTGACTACCTCATCATACCCCTTCACCCTCCAATGCACACATACCACACACTGCTTCGCTCACTTGAGCTGACACCACACAGCTTTAAGAACCATTGACTCATCAGCTGGCTAAGCCATGAGACTACAGTATCATCCACTGGTTAAACTAAAACCACACTGGAGACTTAGGTTAAAACGCATGTTTCCCAGCAGCTGCTGCTTCTTGTTACTACTTTTTTTTTTTTTAAGCCAGGTGCCAAGAGAGGAGATAAATCTAAATAATATCTACACTTCCTTATTATAAACTACACTCCTTTTTTAACTGACCACATCATAAACATTATAAAATAGATTTACTTTATATATATGTGTGTATGTGTATATATACATATATATTCAGAGTATCTACATCTCCTCATGGGGAAAAAAAAATCACAGGCTGCAAGACCACTGTTTAGAAGTGTAATTCCATACTTAGAAAAACTAAAATCAATATCTGTTGTAGCACCTCTCTCTCCCCCAGTAAGATCACGGTTGTTTTAGGAGGATACAAGCTTCTGAAATGCAGCCTTAACAAACAGAACATTGCTCAACTGTTCTAGAGGCAGGTGTCATAAACAAGCAGCCACATGGCAAACATATTGATTTCCCAGCCCTTATCTCACAGCAACCAGTGCTCAGTTACCAGGCTACTTTAATATGTAATTTACTGCAGGGAAAGGAGAACAGGGCTGAGGATGTCTGAAATATTTACTGTAGAATTCGGCAGTGCCACAGAGGCTTGCAAGCAAATATGAAGAATTCTGGGCTGAAAACCACAAATAGTCATTAGCGTTTCCAAACTGTTGAGTGAAAAGACCCTTCCCCCATTGCCTTTTCCCCTCACCAAGAACCCATTATTTGGTATTATTGATCTTCAGCAACTATGCTTATGCTATGAAAATCCAACCTACCACTACCTTTATCTAAATACAGATGCCTCATTTCTGCCAAAACAGTCCAAGGAAATTACCTCCATCTATTACGTATGTTACATTGGACTCTTCCCTTGCTTCTTGGCCCACCTGATTCAAGATAAAAATAAAGACGACAAGGAGGTTAGAATTTCTAAGGCTCCCGTGCTGGTTTCTGCAAGACTCGTGAGAATGTCAGGAGTTAGCTTTTCTTTTTTTTTTTTAATTTAAGTCAGACTTTTTATATATCCCAAGCTGCAAAACACCAAAAAAGATCCAACACTAATTAAAAGCAATCAATGTATAGTTACATTAAGTGGGAAAGAAGCTCTGTGTCTGGCGTTAAAGGTTGTAAGTTTAAAATAAACCTAGAAATGCCAAACTTAAGCTTTTTCAGATCCGCGCCAGGGCGCCCACACGCCTGGTACTATATATACGGCACGCCCCTACCTTCGCATGCAGTCCATTAAACCTTCAAAAGCACAGAACGAGGCTGCTGGCTACGATACCACCATGGGGGCAGACGAAACTTCCATTTCCAGAACTCATATTTTCATCTTGAGATCCTGACTTATTTGGGCATAGATTTTTCACTTTGAATTTCCTTATGAGTCTTTACATTTTCATGTGAATAAAAACCAAACAAAGAGGAAGGGAAGAAGAGCAGGAAAAAGATGCTGTCGAGAAGCTCACAAAAATCTCTGGCTACATCTGCCACCAGTTGCAGGAGGGGACAAGGCCCGTCACAGATGGTGAATAGAAAACCTCTAAACACCTGACCACATACGTACCAAGTCTAAAAGCCGAAACACCTCTCCCATCATTTTCAGACATTTTGCAAATGTAGTTGAATTTTCTTCCTCACTGAAACCTCCCTGTGTTGTAAGGTCACAGATATTATTTAATTATTTAAGTGCAGGGAAAAAAAAAAAAAAAAGAGTGGAAGATTTTCCTTAACTTCCCTCTGGGAAGAGGTCAACTACAGAATGTCTCAGAACCAAAAAGGGGGAGATTTTTCTAGAATCACAGGACAAATACCAACACAGGACCTCAACAAGTAATCATATCACTTGAGAGACAGCACTTAATAAAAATCACTTTAACAACAACAATAATGATAGTTAAAGGGCAATGCTAGACTGATCGCTGATACTCAAGAGTACAGGCAATGTGTATTTAAAAAAAAAAAAAATTAGCAGAGGGTTTTTATCAGTATGATATTCTCAGTATTTTCTAAGAATTTTTTCTCAAATGCCAGGTATGGAAATTAACACAAAATACATTTTTATTGTAGGAAAACTATGTAACTAAAATTTACCATCTTAATGATGACAAGTGTACAGATCAGTGCCATTCAGTACATTCCTGATGTTGTGCAACCATTACTACCATCCAGCCACAGAACTTTTTCATCTCCCCCAACTGAAATTCGGTACCCATCCAACCTTAACTCCCCATTCCCCTCTCTCCCCAGCTCCTGGCAACATCTATTCTAGTTCGTGTTTCTACAAATTTGCTTTATGTAAGCATAGATACCTCACAGAGACGGAACCATACACTATCTGTCCTTTGCTATCTCGCTTATTTCACCTAGTATAATGTCCTCAGAGTTCATCTGTATTGTACCACGGATCAGCATTTCCTTCCTTGTTAAGACTGAATAACATTCCATTATATGTATATACCACATTTTATCAATTTATCCATGGGTCAATGAACATTTGAATTATTTCCACCTTTTGGCTATTTTGGCTAATGCTGCTATGAACATGGGTGTGCAAATATCTGTTCGAGTTCCTGCTTTCAGTTATTTAGGGTGCGCGCGTGTGTGTGTGTGTATACACATATACTCCCAGAAGTAAAATTGCTCACAAAATATATTTTTGTTCTTTCAAAAGGAATCCATCGTTTGTGCTTTGGTATCCAACACTCTCATCAAAACCAAAAAAGAAAAAAAGACAGAATTAGATTAGAAAACTGAAGTCAACAACGCTGCTGAAGCGGAAAGCCACGCAAGGGTACTCAGTCGCAAAAGTGCCCATAAAATTCTGGGCGGCAACCCCTCAAGTGTCCTTATTTGATGGGAGTGAGCAGTTTCAGTTCAACCCCAAAAATGCACCTTAATAAAAGGTTCCTCGGGTGCAGGAAATGCAGCTGCCCAGCCTATGAACAGTCTCAATATGCCATTACTGGCCAGCACATTTATGAGACAACAATGTTAAAAAAACATGGACATATTTTTTCACACAACCTTATTTAAATCTGCTGGGGACTTACTGTACGAGGCAGCACATGAAAACCAGCATGCTGACATTTTGGGATGAAGAAGCACACGGGAGACCACAGAGGTCTACTCTCCCATCTCTCAACGGCTTAATAACTTAACATGCTAAGATAAAATTTGTGGGTATCTCTTTAAGACAGCATATTTTACAGGTTTATGTCTTACCGCAAATCAGAAATAATAGATAAGTCAAAACCTCCAAATTTTAATGAAAGCCGAAACCACATCAGCTCTCCAATATCCCAAGCCTGGCAACATATTTCAGAAGCTCAACTGGAGATAAAAACGAGTGACAAGGGAAAAGGCAATTTTAGGTGCCTCCAAGGGAAGTCTGGAGCTTTGATATTAAAATATCTCTAGTTGCTTAGACCATGAGGAATTTACTTTTTCATAGAATAAACTTTTCTTTTATACTCCTTTTTTAATACAGTGTCTTAAGTAGATCTTTTGGAATTTACAAGATAAATACTGGTAATTTGATTCTTATCTTCTCTAAATCCAATTCTAAGCCAATTTTGTGTAAAGGACACTAATTATAGCCTACAGGGAGAGAAAAGGTAACCTATCAGACAGAATACACTTGAAACATTTAAAAGGCTAGGGGACCCTGAAAAGTTAAATAGATTTCAAATCTATTGGAGTAAGAATAATAATTAGTTAAATGGAAATTATTCCCAGAGCCTGGTCTGCTTCCCATGGGCACTTCAGAGCCTTGTCAACACGGCGCCCAAGCATGCTAGAGTGAAGGGGACTTAGGGTTTACTCTAAGTCCCCTAGGCCTGAGCCTCGCAGTTGTTTTAAAAAGACCCTGCCTTGGTGAGTGAAAGTATGAGAAAGTGGGTGAGTGAAGAAGGTCTTCTTGCAATGGTCCCCATTCTGCCTTGTTTGCACGTCTCTTTCTCCCCGCTCCATAACCTACGTATAAGAAATTGGTGGCCGGGCGTGGTCGCTCACGCTTGTAATCCCAGCACTCTGGGAGGCCGAGGTGGGCAGATCACAAGATCAGGAGATTGAGACCATCCTGGCCAACATGGTGAAACCCTGCCTCTACTAAAAATACAAAAAATTAACTGGGCGTGGTGGTGCACACCTGTAGTCCCAGCTGCTTGGGAGGCTGAGGCAGGAGAGTTGCTTAAACCCAGGAGGCAAAGATTGCAGTCAGCCGAGATTGAGCCACTGCACTCCAGCCTGGGTGACAGAGCAAGACACAAGACTCCATCTCAAAAAAAAAGAAACAAGAAAAAAAGAAACAAAAGAAAGAAAGAAAAGGAAAGAAATTGGTTACATAAGACACAACACTGTGGTTTTCCAAACTAAACCCTAAAGATCGCATTGACTGAGACTGCAGGGTGTGTGCACGTGCATCTTCATTCCTCATCACTCCTACATCTTTGTGCTATTTTTCTTGGCCTTGGTCACAAGAGACAGTCATGCTAAAAGGGTGCCATAAACCCCATCTCACGTTTGCAGGCAGCTTTACGGATGCCAGAACACACAGACAGACCTCCAGCTTCTCCAGTGTGGGGCCACAGTGACCTGCAGCCCAGTGCGAAGCACCCTGGAGGGGTCTCTGGGCTAATAGGGCACATAAGCTGGTTGAAGGATCAGTGAAACTGATCTCAGAGGCCTTGGCCTTTGGACACTTTGAACTGATAGCTCAAAACATCTCACCAGAACAGCTTTCGGTTCACGACCACTCCAACCACGGAAGCCCCTTGGGCCAGGGACCTCCTGCCTCTGATTGAGGGGCAAACAGGTTTGAGATCCAGCCCCAACCAGCTCACCATGCAACAGACCCTAGTTAAGAGCCACATCCATCCACAACAAGGGTGCTTTTTCTAATTCACACAAAAGCACTGTGTGGACCACTAGTAACCGTGCTTGAGCCCAGAAAGAAACTTCTTGAGCCCCAGCAATGGCTCTCTCTGGAAGCTACCTCCTCCTTCCTACTGCCTGCACACCCAAGTTTGCCACCAACCCCTAGAAGCTGGGTGCCACCCAAACAGCCACAGCATTGCAATCCATGGGGTGGCCCATGCCCTTCATCAATTAGAGAAACCTTCCAAAGTGGCCTATTCCAATATCCCAGTGTTGAGATGAACCAACATCTTAGACTTTACATGGACTCGTTTGGTTTTTGTTTTACTGAAAAAATCAATTTTTTTTTTTTTTAAGGAGTCTCGCTCTGTCCCCCATCCTGGAGTGCAGTAGCACAATCTCAGCTCACTGTAAACTCTGCCTCCCAGGTTCACGCCATTCTCCTGCCTCAGCCTTCCGAGTAGCTGAGACTACAGGCACCTGCCACCACGCCCGGCTAATTTTTTGTATTTTTAGTAAAGACAGGGTGTCACCGTGTTAGCCAGGATGGTCTCGATCTCCTGACCTCGTGATCCACCCACCTCGGCCTCCCAAAGTGCTGGGATTACAGGTATGAGCCACCGCACCCGGCCCTGAAAAGTCAAAACTATTGTTAAGGGCTTATACCAAAAAGCCTAACCAGAAGAAGGCTCAAAGTCTGAACCAATGATGTTGTCACTATTCCAAACACACAAATACAGAAAGAAAAAATGTCCATTGACAATTCAGTTTCATTCCACCCAAAACCAACAGTTGCATATGACATGTTGTCTCAGAGAGCTAGTGTGATGCCTTTTTTAGAAACTATCTAGAAAATGGACATAGGTTAAAGCGCAGAAATAAAGCTCTCCACTGTTCTTACAGATTAGGCCTCCTGAGAAACCAGGCAGCAGAGAAATCAGTGCTGGATGAACGGGAAAATTTCCTGTACTATGTCTTTCCCATCTTTCTTCTACGAGCTCCAGCTGCTGGACACAGAAGTGGCCCAAGAGGCGAGAATATGGTAAACAGAGCCTCAGAGGCTATAGTCCTAGTTCTACCTTTCAGGACAATGCTCTACCATCTTGGGCCACACACTCATCTCCTTCTAGGGCTCCTGTTGCTTCTACTTGCCTCGCTGTTTATTCACTGCCTCTCTCAAAGATGGGCAAGGACAAGAGAGGGAGTTGTCCTTTGGGAGCAGCAGCAGGGCTGAGTATAGTGGAGGAAGAGAGGGGAATCAGGGAACAAAAGGCTGAAAAGGAATCCGGGCCTTTCTGTAGCAGGGAAACAGCAACACCCCCCACCCCGCAATACGGTGTTCACCTCTCCACAATACAGACCACCCAGAACTTTTCAGACAACCCAAGCCTCTCTGGGATAGGCCTAAATTGAACCATTCTGTGCCACTGCCAAACTGTGGCTGTGATTTCTGATTCTGAAAATACGGTCCTGAAGATACAATTAAAGGGCACAGGCAAAAACATGTGGGGCCTTAACACCCCATGTGGACGCAGCCACTGAAGTCAGGCAGGTCAGTGAAGTCAGCATTATCAGGCTTGCCAGAGTTTACCAACGTAGGGCAGGCACTGGTGGTTCTTCAATCTTCTTTAAAAGGGTGATTTTGGGGTATGCTGTGGTGTGTGTGTGTTTTCACATATTCTACAACCTCAAATGTTAATCCTTCAAATATTCTTCTGGAAAATTTATCTTCCCTATATAATAATGGAGACCAGAGGCAGACAAGCCCAAAGAACCCCCAAGAACCAGGGAAAGGTGGGAGGAAGATTGGGGGTACTAGAGAGTGGGGTCTTCATTTTGGCTTCTCAGACTCACAAAAGGACCATGGCCTGACCAGTCTGAAAGGAGAGAGCCTGTACAAGCCAACCCCAGGAGTTATGGGACCTAAGCCTTACAACGGCCCTATATATTAGGCAGGGGCTAGCACCTCCCAGCCCATTTTAGAGATGCACAAACTAAGGCCCAGCAAGATAATACACGGAGACAAAGAATCAAGAAATGAAAGCTACAAGGAACAAAGGCCCCACAGAAGTCTATTGCTGTCCCTGAAACCTCTCTTTGGGGAGAGAGGACGGGGAGCGGAGGAGAGCAGGGTCTCCTCAGCACTGTATCCTCAACCACGGCTGATGTGAGGACCACAGAACCATCTGGAGAGCACGAGGAGAGAGGAATCACTTTGCTCCACACAATAAGAGGATGGAGGCCGTGCGCCCCCGCCCCAACCCCAGACCACAAAATGGGTTTTAAGGACCAGCCTGGAGCTGTCTCAACAGGCACTTGCTCACAATCCTAGAGGCGGCTCCCACGCTGGCTCTCCCTCGCTTCTCCCCTAAGCCAAACTGCCAATGACAAAAAGCCCCTTCAGTGCTCCGGGTGCCCCCACCTTTGTAGCCAGCCCTGGAAGGCCTGAATGCACAAACACAGTGCCCTTTCACCGGAGCCTCTCGGGTCTCCTGTTTCAGTGAGGCCGTGAAAGAGAGCACTGTAAATAAAAGAGGCCTGTTTGACCTGCCCCTCTGGCCGGGACCTCCTTCCACTCTACTGTAACAGAGCTGCCGGCCAGCACAGCCTCGGCCCCTCTGCTCAGTCCCACTGCCCACGCCCACTGGGCACCGAGGGGCAGCAAGACAAAAGGGTGAGGCCCAGCCTGGTCTAAGGGTGTCAGTGAGAAGGGGTGCACAGGCCTGGTCACTCCAATGACTCGTAAGCATCAAAGCACTTGTTTAAATGGTTGCAAGGAAAATCATCCCAGAACACCACTGCTTGGCCGGTTTAGGAGAGGGGGAGGGGAGGCCATTTGGTTTTGTTCTCTTTGTCCAGCCAACTGGACAAAAACAAGGGGAAGGGGAGTGGGCTGGGGCACTGGAACCCACCCTCAGTCACCGCATACAGAGGAGACTGTCCCAGCAAGTCTGAAGAATAAATAGGAACTGTGTCATGCTAGGTGCAGCCATATACTTGAAACAGGAAAGCAGAAGGAAGGGAGGAAGAGAGGGAGGGACGGAGGGAGAAAAGATTGGGGAAAAGAAAGAAAAAGAAAGCACAAAGAAGGCCAGAAGTGGCAACCACACTCACAAGTACAGAAGAAACACAAGCCAAAGCCCCAGGGGCTGCTCGGACATCTACAGTGACCACCCAGCACCAACACTTATAGAAACGGACACCCAAAGGCTAAGAGTTGAGAGTTCACGCCAGGGGGTGGAGGAGAGGAAAGGAGACAGGAAAACATGCTGCTGTTGTTGTTGTTGTTGTTGTTGTTGTTTTGTTGTTCTGAGACAGGGTCCCACTCTGTCACCCAGCTGAAGTGCAGTGGTACAGTCTCGCCTCACTGTAGTCTCCACCTCTCAGGTTCAAGCACTTCTCGTACCCCAGCCTCCCAAATAGCTGGGACTATAGGTGCATGCCACCACATCCGGCTAATTTTTGTATTTTTTTAGAGTTGTGGTTTCACCGTGTTGCCCAAGCTGGTCTCAAACTCCAGGGCTCAAGCAATCCTCCCACCTCGGCCTCCCAAACTGCTGGGATTATAGGTGTAAGCCATCGTACCCAGCTCAACGGGTCTTGACTAAAGAAGGTTCACTGCCTCAGTCTGCCATCGGGTATGAGGATGTATGGCTCTTTAACCATCCCACTACACACGCTGCAATCTGCACTAGCCCCACCTTAGGGCAGGGAGAAGGGGTGGAGAAGGATGAAATCTGAAACTCAGAGGGGAAAATAAATAAGTGGACACCAAAAAGCCATACATATGTTTCTTAAAATTTCCCACAAAGACAAAATGCTACAGAAAAAAGGCAGAAACCGACCGAGAGTTTGGGAGGGATATTAGTGTCTTCCAGGAATAGGGCAGCAGGGAATCCATGGGTACATACTCCCAGCCTGTCCAGGAAACTGAAGTGGGTTTCAGGCCTCTCCACAACAGCCCAGGGCCTGCCCACATAGCATCCAATAGAATGAAGTCCTTTTTTAAGTTTTAAAATGAGTCTCCCAGGATTGAGGGATGAAAAGGCTGAGAATCGAAGCCACACATTTAGAAGCTCTTGCCTGCCTAGACCTCAGCCCAGCCTCCAAAACCATCTTGTCACCACCAGAAAGTCCACACATGTTTATGATGGGGGTGGAAAGAGGGGCAGCAGAGGGGAGAGAGGGAGCTCCCCTGGCTAGGCCAGGCATCCCTACCCTGCTTCCCATGCCAGTAGCCTCCCAAAACTGACCAGACAAAGCCTTAACTCAGAAAGATCCAAAAGTTCCAGAGTTCATTTTGTCTTCCTCCATCCTTCCCCCACATTACAGCCCCAGGAATGGAATCAGGACATTCCCCAACACGCTCAGGCCTCAGACACCTAAGTGACAAGAATGGCCTCACCCCACAGAAAAAGGACCTCGTTAGCCGAGGCAAGACCCCTCCCCTAACCATCCGCAGAATATCCTGGCAGGGAACAGAACAGCAGGGAGCCATATTTAATGGCTGGAATAGCCACTCTACCTCTGCAGGCCTCAGTCACTTATCCATAAAGTGGGCATGAAGCATGAGAGCAATAATGCTACTTTGCTTGCCTGAGAGCCATGAGATGACCTAGATGACCTCCGTATGTTCCTTAGGGATCTAAGATCTTAATTGTAGGAACAATCGCAGCTGCAGCAAGCAAGAGCAGCCAAGTGACCCAGAATCAGCGGCTTCCTGCCCTGAGCCTGGCTGGCTGCCCCAGGGAGGCCCCAAGCAGAGGCAGAGACCTACACATGCTATCTGGATGTCTATAAAACCTCTGAACCTTTACATGGCACACATCTTGGGATTTACCTGCAAAGTCTAGAGGGGGAACAGCCAGACCTCCTGGTCTCTCTCACCTCTGTTTCCAGCTCACACCCACACCAGGTTTACAAATTCTACAGAGCATGCACAGCACATTGACTAATTCAGATGCAAAAAGATGATTCCCCAGTGGGCACATGAGGACTGTAGCTAGGTCATCATCTTCTTTGCCTCCCCGCCAGCTACTTCAGCAGCCTCCGTCTCCCACTGGCCAAGCCCAAGATGGAGAGAAGAGGATTCCCAGGCAGTCTGGAGAGGACTGATATTCTGCCCCCCATCTTTGGGATCAGAGGCAGCCTCTACAATTCAACCTATTAAACATCGTGGATCACTGCGCTGTGCTGCCTGCCAGGTTGGGCACTGGGGTAGAGAAAAGAAAAGATCACAGTCCCTGTCCTCAAATGATCTCCCAATTTTCCTGAAGAAAATGGCATGAACAGTCAATATCGTGGTGTAGCAACTGGGTTAACCAAACCAGCAAGAGGTACTGAAGCCTATGATGTACAAATGAGACATTATGAAGCCTAAGCCAGCAAGAGGTACTGAATCCCTATGACGTACAAATGAGACATCCCTGCTCGCCAAAGATCAGACACCTGTCTGTCCCTCCAGGATCCACTCTTCACAGGACATCATCCATAGGACAGCCCCAGCTTGAACCAGCAGCGCTCCCCCCAGATCCCTGCCCGCCACTCCCAGCAAAGCTCTTCATTAAGGCTCTTCCACAACGACTGCCTATTACTGGGATGTGGCCCAGTCAGGTGGGTACTGGGTGGGGGTGAGGTAGGAAAAAAGATGACCCAGCTGCAGGCCTCGTAGTCCTCATCCCCCGGCCTTGCTCGTGGTCACCCTGTGGGTGCACACAGGCTGCAATGCGTTCATACCTGTGCCTGCACAATCAGGCATTGTGTGTGGGGCCCCCAGGCCACCTCCCTTCACACAGACTTCACACTCCCCCAGCCCTGCCTGGCCTATTCCTGCCACAATAAAGATGCCAATTAGGACAAGGTTTCCCCCAATTAAAAAACAAAAGAAAAGATAAAAGAAAAATCTTCAGAGCAAAGATGACTCTACTTTGACAATACCTGAGTCTGGGCCTGCTTCTGGGGCCCCTCCCCACCAGTACTGCCTGGGTAGTTAACCCCTTACCACAATGCAGATATTCAAAAAGCTCAGCCACCCCTGCTTCAGAGGAACACCCTGTCGATCAGGCATCCTCCTGTTCCTAAGCCAGCAAGAGGTACTGAATACCTGTGATGTCCAGGGCACTAGACTCTGAAGGGGAGCAGTGGACGAAGCGGGGCTGTATAACTGAATAGGACTCCAGGTCCTATCCACAAAAATGTAGGGTTTCTTAGGGAAGAAATGAACAGAAGTACAAATACTAAAAGATTCAGGCCGGGCACAGTGACTCACGCCTATAATCCTAGCACTTTGGGAGGCCAAGGCAGGAAGATCACTTGAGGCAAGGAGTTGGGGACCAGCCTGGCCAACGTGGTGAAGCCCCATCTCTACTAAAAACACAAAAGTTAGCCAGGCATGGTGGTGGGCACTTGTAATCCCAGCAACTCGGGAGGCTGAGACACAAGAATCACTTGAACCCAAGAGGCAGAGGTTGCAGTGAGCCAAGTTCATGCCACTACACTCCAGCCTAGGCAACAGAGTGAGACTCTGTCTCAAAAAAATCAAAATAAAAATAAAAAACTATCTGGCTTTATCTATACCTCTTTTGGTGTTGGTGTGGGAGTTCAATGGAGGGACATATTATTTTCAACTGGATGCAAGGAGGAAGAACGCCCCAGGAAAAGGATGCTACAAGGAGAGGGCATTTACGCTGGAGCATGAGAGATGTGGCCCCGCTACGATGACCAGAGAAGGATATGGCATGGGAAGGAAAGCAGGAGAGTTTGCTCAACAGCAGCATCTGCTGAGCTGCCATATGCTGGGAGTGGACTAAAAGGTTGTAGCACAGATGTGAAAAAGATGGTCCCTGCCTTGAGGGGTGCACATTCTAAGAAACATGCAGAGAAAGGGAAGAGGAGTGAAAATGTAGCTGGAATCTGGGATCCCGGATGACTTTGAATGCCACGCTAAGAATTCTCTTGTTTCTTCTCTAGAATAGGCCATAGTGAACCACTGCAGGGTTCGGAACAGGACAGCAACCCCATCAGAGCCCTACTCTGCTCAGGAAGGTGGGGTGATGAGCCTTGGGGGGGGGGGGGGCACTGCAAGAAGGCTGGTGAGGAAATCAGGACAGCCATCTGGTTAAGTAGGCTGGAGGGGCAAATGGTGAATGTGGAAGGCAAAGGGAAGGCAGGAGCCACAGATGATGCCAAAGTCTGCAGTTGGGTGCCTGGGAAGAAGGCAGAGTCCACAAAACATGAGGACACAGGAGATGATTCGAGAGGAAGGTGTTGAACTAGCTCAAACACATCACATTCTAGATCCTTGCAGGACTGGTGTGCCCATGAGGCAAATGGAAAAGAATGTGTGAAACACAAGAAAAGACCAAAAATGAAAAACAACTAGAGATAGAGATCTGGAAATCACCCAGAGAGGGGTGCTTGTGGAAACCACGAGATTGTCGAGAAAGAGACTGGAGAGACAGGAGAACTGGTAAAGTCGTCTTCTTTTGAAGCATCTATATTAGGCAGAGATGGTCACAGTTTCAAAAGACACTGATTAACAACCACCACCTTTCCTGTGAGAGGAGAAACTATCAGCATTTTGCAGATGATGAAACAGACTCAGGGAGCGGGGGAGGTGGCCAAAGTGTTTGCCACTTAGAAAGTGGCAATGTCAGGATTCAAACACAGATCCCAGGGAGTTCCAGGCACCACATGGCACTGACCCTAGGGATGGAGTTCCAGGAAATACCAGAGGAGGAGGGGGCAGGAACAGGAGGGGTCAATGGAACCAATACTGGAGTCCAGGAAAGTATTAGTTGGCGCAAAAGTAATTGCAGTTTTTGCCATTGAAAGTAATGTCTAAAATAGCAATTACTTTTGCACCAACCTAATACAAAGCTCTTGAGAACTAAGAGGTCACAAGCAACCTTTGAAAGAACAGCATCAACATAGTTGAGGAGCTCTTAAAGCAAATGAACTGAGAAGTCCCAAGTTGGAGAGAATAACTCTGAAAGCACCCACTATCCCTTTTAATAGGATTCACCTCACAGGTGGTTGTAAGGATGGGATGTGTTAATGCAAGTAAAGTGCTTTGTCCATAGTAAAAGCTCAATTAGCTATTATTTACTGAGTACCTACTATGTATTCAGCATGGTGTCAGCAGACAGCTGAGAGAGAGAAGATAAACCACAATCACCATCCTCGTGGAACATAGGTTTTGGTTGGGGAGATAAAACTTAAACTCAAACAAAGCAGCAGAGTTTATACTCAAACAGTGCAAACTGGAGATGGCACAGGAGACAGAAGAAGAGGAAGCCAGCAAGTACCAAGACAGACAGACAGCGCTTCCCAGAGAAGCCTGACTTGAGGAGGTCTTGAAGGCTGAACAAGATGAGAGACACCAAGGAGTAAAAGAAGGACAATCCAAGTGGCAGTGGGGAGGGGGGAGCAGTGAATGCCAAAAACAAAAGCACTTCCATTCCAAATCCTGTTCTCCTGGCCACGCCTGGCTCCTCTGAGGCCCAGGGCTGAGTTTGCACTGCTGCGTAATGTTTGCAAAGGGTACAGCATGAATGTGAAAAAGGACAGGTGTGTGACTAGCCTAATGGCCCATTCAGCAGGCTCCACAGAGCAGGGCAGGAGTTAGTAGGCATAAGAACTCCAGACAAACAGTAAGCACCCAAGCCAGGCTGCCTGCAGGGCTCTTTACCACCACCACCCCCATCACTAAATATGTAGAAGGCTGGGGACATCAGAGGGCCTCCACGTTCTGAGCAGCCACACGGTCTCACACCGTCCCCAGTTTTGTCTTCCAATAAAATCTCAATGATCCAACCCCCTATCAAGTATGCCTTACAAACGCCCAGAAAGCTAGCTTGGTACTCAAATCATTCTAGGACCTGGCCCCAATCCACTTTCCCTGCTTCATCTCCCATCCTACCCCATTGCCCATCTCCCCATTCCAGCACACTACCCTGTATATGGGCACCTGCCCCCACTCATACACTGCCACACCTTAGCTCATCTCCTACCTCAAAATGGCAGTTCCTATCTCCACTTGTCCAAAGCTTAGCCATTCTCCAAAACCTGGCCAAATGCCACCTCCTCCATGAAGCCCTCCTGAATCTTCAATCAAAATTCAAAATTCAATTCCTCTCCTCTGCTCCCCCATACCTCGCTTATATAATATTTGAACATACAGTCCGGTATATATATATCATATATATACACACACACACACAAAGTCATACACATATGGCTGTCATTTCTGTTTCACAGTAAGCTCTTACAGGGATTTATTGATTTCTCTGCATTACCCCCATAGCATTTAGCAACCACCCAGTACACAGCTGATGCTCAGTAAATGCTTTCTGAATTGAATATCTATGGCTAAGGACTCACTGTTTGGCTAAGGACTCCCCTCAAACCATGGGTGGCCATCCATTAGTGGCTCTTCATTAACATTCTTAAATGAAATAAGATAGAATGGAAGAGAAGGTACCAGAGCATACAGTAAAGATAAATAGAGTTTCACTGAACCTTTGGTTGGAGGTACGTTTGTCCGTGCACTGGCTTGAGATGGAAAACGTACTACTTGCTGTGGGCCACAGCATCCATTCTAGGATAAACCAGCAAATTTAAAACCCACCTTATCAGAGGTATCATCAAAATCACAACTTCGGAAGAACTCCTGGGGGTCACTACACACTCCCTTCAATCACTGCCTACCGCAGCTTCAGAACAGCATCATCACAGTAGGTTTTTGGAATCTGGACAAGAGCCCTCAATCACTGAACATTCCACAGGTCCCCTAGACTCTGCCCACTAAGGCAGGAAAGCACTGGGTTCCAAGGTGGGCAGATCTGAACTGGCTTGATGACTAAAAATGGGATGCAGGATTTAACCGTTGGCTAACCAGATCATGTACCTGAACAGCAGTTCATCTAAACATGGACTGTATTTTTAAACCCAGAAAGCAATATTCCCAGATGATCCTGAGCAATGAGGCCTCCTTCCAGGATTTCTAACTTGAGGCCTCACATGGAGAAGGGTGTCAGATCTGGGCTTGGAGGAACAGGGTTCTGGGATGATGCACAGAGTGGGGGCTCCCTTCCCTGCCTGACCCTGGCACCTGCTCCTTCTCCCCCCTCTCATCAACCCTCAGCCCCTCACCTGCTACCCGAGAATCATGCAGCTGGCCACAGATCTCTACATTCGTTCAAAACCTAGTTCAAAAAGAGCTCCTCCTCCGGAGCTCTTATCCCTCTAAATAATGAATTTCTCAGCCCTAATTAATGCAAGAAAAGGGATGATATACATTTCTCTGTTGCTTTAAGTTACAGCTAGTTGGACACTTTGAGGGAAGAACAGCCTCTAGCTAAAGGGTTAGATAAGCTAAAATCAATGTAAGCCACCGCCTCCAAATCTTTTAAATCATCACCTTCTCTCCCCTGACCATCTCTAAGCCAGATCCCTACAGCGGGCATGCAGCAATGTGTAAGCCTGGAAATGACCACCCATTCAAGCTCATGGTAAGAGAGAGATCAATCCCCTACTCCCACCAAAAATAAAATAAATAAAATAACTGCGACCTCTGGGAGCAATCAGACAGCCAAGAACAAAGGAAATAACCCGACAGCATGCACTGCAAACAACAGGATGGAGACACTCAGTGGACAGATGAGTAGAAACATAACATCTTAACCAATGGAGGTGAGAGCCTGGCTCTTCTACCAACTGATCAAAGCCACCTGGTTACGTCACTGAATATAATCACCCTGATGTGATCAGATGAAACAGCGACAGAAGATGTATCATCCTGGAAGTATCTTGAGAGAGGGTTATAAGAATCATGAGAGGAACTAAAATCACAGAAGAGAAACTGCTGCCTAAATAAGGAAGCCATGGAGTTACCTTATAAATATCACCCACAGAGCAGAATTCCTGGAGGCCACGGGGCATCAAGAATACTTTGAAAGGCCGGGCGCGGTGGCTCAAGCCTGTAATCCCAGCACTTTGGGAGACCGAGACGGGCGGATCACTGGGTCAGGAGATCGAGACCATCCTGGCTAACATGGTGAAACCCCGTCTCTACTAAAAAAATACAAAAAACTAGCCGGGCGAGGTGGCAGGTGCCTATAGCCCCAGCTACTCGGGAGGCTGAGGCGGGAGAATGGCATGAACCTGGGAGGCGGAACTTGCAGTGAGCTGAGATCTGGCCACTGCACTCCAGCCTGGGCGACAGAGCGAGACTCCATCTCCAAAAAAAAAAAAAAAAAGAATACTTTGAAAATGAAATGTCCTGCTCAAAGAACAGTTACTTCCCTCTCCTGGCTGCGGGGGCAGGAGGATCCAAGGGGAAGCTGGGTGGGACAGAACTCGAGAGAGCCTCTGAAGTTCCCTCCAGTCCATTTCCCATCACAGTAGAACAGGGCAACCCCAGATGCCAGGGTACTGGATTCTACTACCCTAAGAGGGCAGAGGGCACAGTGCTAGGGCTCAGCTCATCTGAAAGAGCTGTGGGTGGCTAAGGAAGCCTGGAGGTTGGAAAGGCAGCTGAAGTACACTGTATGTTCTACCACGGCTCCCTGGAGTCAGTGACTGGGACGTGAGACAAGTGGGCATAGCTCCTTTTCAAGCCAGAGTCTCCAAAACCAGTTTCTTAAGCTAGCCTCCAGTGGCCAGTGGGTTTCAGGCAGGGAAGGAGGATGTCTATACTGCAGGTTGAAGCTTAATTTATATTTAGGAACTGTTTGTTTTATTTGGTTCTGGGTTAAAGGTGGTAGGTGCCAAGCAAGACTGTCCCCCTTTCAACTTCTTTTTTTTTTTTTTTTTTTTAAAAAGACAAAGAAAAGAGAAAAACAAAACAACCAAACACCCGTAGCCCAAGGCCATGCTGCGCTGTGGGCGGCCTACATGAGCTTCCTTTATCCAACCACAAAAAGGCATCCGTGGAACCAGCGAGGGGCCCTGGAACGGCGTTTCCAAGGCCGGCCCGCTCCTCCGTTGAGGTTAGCAGTTACCCAGGGGCCAGGAGCCACTCGGGCAAACAGCCCATGCCCCTCGTTACACAACGTCGGGGCCCTTATCTCCCCGTGCCACTGTCGGTTTGCAGACATTGCGTAGTGCTACGACCACAGCCGAGACTGGCCCGCGGGAGATAGCGTCGCTGCTCGCTATCAGGGAGGCAAGAGGGGAGACTGGGTTTCTATTAAAAGAGATTCAGTGAGACGGGTAACAGTCCGGCAGACCAGCTTCAGAGTGTCACTTCCTTTGATCCTGACAGCTGAAGACCCCCTCTCCCTAGCCCCCCTCTCCCAGCTCCCCCGCCCACCGAGAGGTGGCAAGGGTCCATTTTATGTCCTTTCATCAAATCTTGGTAGAGTGCCAGATACAAGATGCAGGGGAGAGGTCTCCTTAGGAGTTGATGATCACCCTCTAAACTCCTTTTGAGACAGCCTCGTGAAGGCAGGGAAGGAGCAGGGGGCAGTCAGACACATGCCTAGTGGATGTCACATCAGTATGGAGCACTCCAGTCACGTCACTCTCCTTTTCAAATGCCTTCCAAGGCTCCAACTCCCCCGGGATAAAGTCCAAAAAGAAACAGCAGTTAAAACAAACAGCAGTTATGTTTATTGAGCAACTACATTGTTCCAGGCACCGTGCAGGGTGTGTTAAGTACACTACCCCAAATCATCAGAATATCCCACACAGCAACTGCACTGTAGGAATGAAGAAGCTACAGTTCATGGTTTGTGGTGGTGTTGTTTTTAAATAGAGAGAGGGTCTCACTTTGTTGCCCAGGCTGAAGTGCAGTGGCGTGATCATAGCTCACCACAGCCTCGAACTCGTAAGTTCAAGCCATCCTCCCTCTTCAGCCACCAGAGGAGCTGGGATTATGGGCATGCACAGCTGCACCTGGCTAATTTTTTAATTTTTTTTTTTTTTGTAAAGATGGAGTCTTGCTGTGTTGCCCAAGCTGGTCTCAAACTTCTCGTCTCATGCAATCCTCCTGCCTTGGCCTCCCAAAGCGCTGGGATGACAGGTGTGAGTCACTGCACCCAGCCAGTTCACGGTGCTAGAAGGCCAAAATCACAGTTTGCAAGTGCCAGCATGAAAATCTGAACCTGGGTCTGCTCAGCTTCAAACTCATTTTCTCTCCATTCCTCATGCTGCCTTCTCTAATCTCTCTCCCCGCATTTATAGCACCACAGTCTGACCCCAGCCTACCATTCCAGCATGAATCACCCTCATTCCTGCCAAAGAAAGTTACTCCTTGTTTTCTCCCCTGGCCCTGACCACAATTTTCCTTCCTTCTGTCCCCGTCTTCAAAACCTACTTATCCTTTCATATCCTACTCATGTGCTACTTCATCCAGGATCCCAACATGTATCAAAATCGCCCTTATACAGTTGCGGTCAGGACTGCTAGCTAAGTAAGGATCTTTCTCCCCCGTTAGGAAAGCCCCAGGAGGGCAGAGGTCTTGTCTGTCTTGCTCATCACAGTATTCCCAGGGCCTACCCGGGTGCCCAGCAGACAGTAAGTGCTCAACAAGGTTTTAAAATTTAAAATGAATCACTCCAGACAGAAGTCATTTCAACTCTGAATATATATATCATAGTCTGTCCATTTTCTATTCTCTGTCATAGTTATAAACATACATATTTTAACTCTTCTGTTCAAAGTATAAGCTCTTCAAGGAAAAGTCCCATTGTCTTAGCAATCTTTGGATCTCAAAACCCCTAACATAGGGCATTGCCTGTAAGTCCGAAGGAACTGATGTACATTAGTCTGCTCAGTCTGAGCAGCAGAGGGGTTAATGAGTGCCCCAGGAGGCAAGTCACCATGACAAAAGCCACCCAGCACCCCTCACAGACAAAGATCTGAAACTGCTCTCAAGTCAGATTCTAGTCTTGCCTCTCCCTTGGTAGAAGCTGAGAACAGAATTGGGCAGTCACAGGCAGGCTTGTGAAGGAGGAATTAAAGTGGGCTGGGAGTGAGGGATATGGTCTGGTCCTGGTTTTGCCACTAGCTTGCTGTGTGACCTCAGGAAAACCACAGAACCTCTCTGGACCTCCACTTATTCCTCCCTAAATAAGCATGTTGCAATAAATGATTCTAAGGGCCCTTCAGCTCTGATTGTGATTCCTGGACACCTTGAGAACCCATGCCTGCAAAGCAGGTGGAGAGTGACTTCCTCAACAGGCGGCAAGAGGAGGAATGGAGACAGGAACACTTAGACAACCCCTCTGTGCTATTCCTCAACCTTCCGAAAATAAACAAACCTTAGCTGGTGAATAAGCCAGTCCCTCTCGTTAGCCAGAACAACAAGCATGATATGAATATGAATCTGAAGTAAATAGAAGGCAGAAAGCAGATACTGAAATGGATTTTCAATAAATAACTTCCCTCTAGTTAAACCTGAATTTTTTCCCACATATGTATGCTTTCACAGATCCAGTTTGGGAGCATTCAAATTAGCACAACCTGGCCTTAAATACTGCACAAAACACATAGTAAGCATTTTGCTTTTATTTATGTCATCAATGGTTTCAATGGGAATGACTCATCCTTCCTCTTTAACACTGTGTTCTAATATGGTTTACTATAAATAATGCAGAGAGGGAGAGAGAGAGAGGGAGCACCAGCGAGAGCGGGCATGTGCAGCTCAGCACAAGGCCCCTGCACTGCTAGGTCACAAAAGAGCCAAGTCCAACAGACAATCCTAAGGTGAATCTTGGGCTCAGCGGATGGGCGAGTGATGGTTCAATGGAGAGGAAAAGCAAACATTTCTCTCTCCACTATCCAAGTGTTTGGGGCAGGGAACGTTGTCAGGAAAGGGGAAAAAATACATGCTGAGTATGTGCCAGGTACCAGGCTAGGATTTGAACACATAAGCTCCTTTAACCTTCCAGAGCCTTCCAAAGACGCAGAGGCAGAATTCAAACTCAGGCCACTGTGCCTCCCAGGCTTCCCTCCTCCCTGGGGTGTTGGGGTCAAAACTCAATCCATTCTTTCTAGCCCCAGCCAACATCTACCAGTGACAGTCCTGGTTTTTTGTATTGTTTTTTTGTTTTGCTTTGTTTTGTTTTGTTTTGTTTTAACAACAGAAGTGCCTCCCAGGAGCCCAAACTCACAGGAGGCCAAACCACAAATGCAGAAACATTACAGCAGTTACGAGGAGTCTTCCCAGTCCCAGGCAATCCATGGCAGCAAATCCTTCCTCACTGGGAGTCCAGCCACAGTAGCTGGAAATCAAAAGCCCCTTGGCCTTGTCCACTTCCCACCTAAGAAGTGAGGCCAACACTCACCCCAGAGCTGAGCCAACAAGTCTTCCCCACACACCCCTTCCAGAATCTGCCTTCCGAGTCAGACACAGCAGCCGACGGTGCTTACCACTCACTAGAGTCACCAGATTTGTTACTGCATTATTTTGACCATTTCCAAAAGTCACATCTACCCTCCCAAAAGGCAAAGCAAAAGAATGCAGCACGGACTTCACAAAGAACTCCCAAAGAAGATTTCCAAACTCTATGGGGCTGTGGCAGCATCACAGGATTCAGCCATCATTTATTAGAAATGTGGCTTCTTTAGAACAGCAGTAGCACTTCGCAAGTAGAAACTTTTATATTCAGAATGTACTAACATTATTCACCTATTATTTCACCTGCTGGCTGCTAGCACCGGGTTAGTACTATCGTCAATTTAGCAGTGCCCAAAACAAAAGATTTCACTGGTTCCTTTCATAGTTTCTCCCCTGGGCCATAACAGGGCTACAGCACCATCACACCTGTCTACCCAGTACACCTTCACTCTGCTATGCACTTTACACGTATTTTATCCTCATCACCATGGACAAGGTGGTCATTTTTCAAAAGAAAAGTAAACAGCGGCTCAGAGAAGCTAAGCCACTTACCCAAACACACAGATAGTAAATTCTAGAGCCTGAGTCTTCATCCAGGGTGCCTCCGTCGTCGTCGTCTTCTTTTTTTTTTTTTTTTTAAATGAGACAAAGTCTTGGACTGGAATGCAATGGCAGGATCTGGGCTCACTGCAACCTCCGCCTCCCACCCCAGGTTCAAGCGATTTTCCTGCCTCAGCCTCTCCCGACTAGCTGGGATTACAGGTACCCGCCACCACACCGAGCTAATTTTTGTATTTTTAGTAGAGATGGGGTTTCACCATGTTGGCCAGGCTGGTCTCAAACTCCTGACCTCAGGTGACCTGCCTGCCTCAGCCTCCCACAGGGTACCTCCTTCTAAAGCCTACCTTCTTCCCTTCATTCCATACTATCCCTAGAAAATACCACTCCCACTCCCTCCCAGAAAGTCTCCTTCTTGAGTGAGGAACCCCCTCCCCCTCAATTCCTGGGCTGCATTTCACTATCTTTAGCATCTCTTGGACTTTGAGCTAGCTGTTTCAACTTCTCAGTGAGTCTGTCCCAGTAGATGCCCCCTGCTCTAAATAGCACCCTCTGCGATCTGCAAACATTACAAGGACATCAAAACAAAGCTATCAGCTGGGTTCCTAGCTTTAGCAGCCAGTCTAAACTTTTTTGTTTGATTCTCAGACAGCTTATTGACTAGGTGATGGGGTCAGAAGTTTTCTTTTCTCCTAGGCTCTTCAAGAAGCACCTGCAAAGTCAGGGCAGGTAGAAAAAGTCCACCCATTTAAGATTTCAGATGTACATCATTTTTCTGAGCACCAATTGCTTACCAGCCAACAACCTGTAGGGTGGGAGAGGACTAAGGGAGAAAAAGATGGGAACTTAAAAAGCAAAGATAACCTCCACCCTTTCCCGTCTGTTATTAACATGGGCATAGGCAACCCACTCGATGCAATGTTCTCAGAGACTCTGCATGTCCACATGAAGGAGGAGAAAAGTAGGTGAGGGCAGGAAGCTGATCAACTGTATGATAAATGCAGCTGTTGTATGTGACAAGCTACCTGTTTTCTTTCATGAGGCTCTTTCACACTTCTCCACCCCAGCTAAAAGAGGGTCCTGGCTCCCCACCTGTCCCCTCGTTCGTAACACAGCACCCCTCACCCTGACCCCAACAGTTTATCTTTGCATATTGGAAATACTGGCATTTATCAAGTAATCTACTCCTCATAGGTTGTTAAACAGACCACAGGGGTTATCAGTGGGACTGATACAGGAAGATAAACAGCAACCTCTTATGCAAATAGCACTAAGAATGTGGGACTGGCCACAGGACAAAAGCAGAATTTAGGAGAACATGAATCTTAACACTTTTCTTCAGTCGCAACCCTGGAAACCCACAGGAGCCTGGAGAAGGTTCTCTTGGGTGGGCTTTCCCCTCCCTTTCTTTCAGGGAGGGGCAGGTGTGTCGGGAGGTGCAGCCTGCTTTGCAAGGCAAGGTGGCGGCTTCACGTCTGATGAGGCAACTCCTTTCTGTGGCCACAAGCCTCTCCTCTGCGCAACAGCCGTTTCATTTTTTCTGAGATTTCAGACCCACTGGAACGTGCTTAGTTCAGGTTGAGGAGGTGTCAGACTAATTGAGAGAAAGAGAAGGTGTTCTCCAAGGTGAGAGTGGGGGGTCAGAGGGCAGTAGGGGAAAAAAAAAAAAAAGAAACACACATAGAAAACCAGGAGTTCTGGGTTCCAAGATGCAACCCACGTGACCAGGAGATGCTCTTCAGATCTGCCTTTGCTGGGAAAGAGGCGGGAGGTGGCCTGGGGTCCAGGTGGCATCTTTTCAAACCCTTCTCATTATTTTAAGGGCAAACTCACATCAAGAACCAAGAGGAGAGTGGCTCCAAGTGACAAAAGAATTACACTTGGAGGAACAGAGCAAGCAGCTTCTCACACCAGGCTGCAGGCTGGGGAGGGGGAAAATGGGAGCAGAATGACAGAATCCAGGGCTGGCCAGAATGAAAGACTGAATGGAATAGGCTAATTTACACAGGAAGTAAGCACTTACCAGACCCTTCATCTCAACACACAAAACCCTCGGCCATATCTGGAAGCAATTACATCCAGTTAACATGATCTGCTTGCCACTAAAATTAACTGCAAACAGAAATATTTTTCACTTTTGCAACAGGGGATGCCAAGGTTTGGCCTATTCTCCCCCCAGCCATTGAATCTGGCTGCTGGGGAATATTTAGCAGCTACTCAGCTTAAAAAAACAAAAACTACTTTTGTAGCTGTCAGGACACAGAAAGTAAAAGAGTGGATAATTATGAAGGGGGAGAAGACGCGGGAGAGGTGGCAATGAAAACCATTGTGCTAGAAATTGAGGAAAGGGGCCAGGCACATGAGCCCTATATAGGTCTGCATCCCTGACAAGTCCAGTCTGGTTTTCCACACTGAACTTCAAGGAAAGAAAAATGTTTTTAGAGTCACTCGATTTAGCAGCCGCTTCACATTGTTTTTAGGTACCATCTTTATCCCTTCTGCCAAGGGGGCGGGGGTGGGGGTGGGGGGGATGCAGGGAGGTAGACTCACAAATGTTAGAGGATCCTTAATTTAGCAGATCATTTAGGGGACAACTGTCACGATTTAACTTTTGCATTGAACATTTCCAATCCCTACTCTACAAACGCCTTCGAAGCAGCTTTCACCGGCTCTAAGCGGGGCAAGAGCTGCTTTTAATTTGAGACGTACACAGTTTTTCCACGTAAAGTGAAGAGAAGCCCACAAGGAGGTGAGAACTTGCCTCCGTGAGCGTGCGTGCCCAGTCATGAGCCAGTGGCCCTTTCTCCAAAACTCCAGATCCAGCCGCCCGACTCACTGGCCACTCTAGTCCTTTGGCTTTGCAATCAGCCCCGCAATCAGATAAGAACTTATTTTTATTTTTCCTTGAACTGCTGTCAACGATGCCATAAATGCCAGAGACAGATGGACAGATTTCTTTTAAAGTTCCTGAGGAGGCGTCATCTCCAAACCCTTCCCCCAGCGGCCCCTCTTTTCTGGGCCAGATTCCGGCATGCTTTCCCCGAAAGTGCAGTTCACTCCTTTGTCACCAGGGGCCTTTAAAACGGCAGCGGCAGCAACAGCAGCAAAAGTAATGCATCCATTTGCCAGACAACTCACAAACATTGTTTCTCAAGCAGAGGCAGGCAGAAAAGTTCCCCTCAAGAATGAGGTCAGACACTGCTGTTCTCTGCAAAAATCACACTTAGAAACATTACTCATGGGGGAAACAAAAGAAAACGAACAACTTAAGTAGCCTTTCTTTAGGACTTTGGGCTGTGATGGGGAGGAAACGGTCTTGATCTGCTAAAGAGCAAAAAAGCGCTATGCCATTCTTGATAATTTTTAAAAACTTATGCCAGGTGTGGTGGCTTACGCCTATAATCCCAGCACTTTAGGAGGCTGAGACAGGCAGATCACCTGAGGTCGGGAGCTCGAGACCAGCCTGGCCAACATGGCGAAACCCCACCTCTACTAAAAAAAAAAAAATATATATATATATATATATATATATATATATATACACACACACACAGACACACACAAATTAGCCAGGTATGGTGGTGCACCCCTGTGGTCCCAGCTACTTGGGAGGCTGAGGCACGAGAATCACTTGGACCCAGGAGGCAGAAGTTACGGTGAGCTGAGATTACACCACTGCACTCAAGCCTGGGCAACAAAGTAGGACTCTGTCTCAAGAAAAAGAAAAAAAAAAAAAACTAAATTTCACAATGGAAAAAATACTGAAGTATACACATCCTTTCAAGTATACAACCTGAGGCCACACCACTGGCCTGACGCTGGGCCATGTATTCTCTATATATCACCTACGTAACAACACTGCTCCACCACCAATAGGAATCGGAAGTTATTAATTTCATCTCACAGATGAGGAAGTGAGTGGTGAGGAATCTTGCCATGATCACACAGCCTCTAAGAGACAGAAGACTAATTTGAACCCAGGTTCAATTCCAGACACAATGCTCTCCAGCTTCTTAACACTTTGCAGCCAACAATCGCAGGAAATGTAGAGGCTGCAAGAATGCAAGAAAAAGAAAAAAGAAAACGAATCCTCCCCTGAAATCTACCCCCTCCCAAAAATAGCCCCTGCTAGCATGTGGGGGTCTCTCCTTCCCCTTGACCACCCCACACACACGTACCTAGGCACATACGCTCAGAACACGGCACAGCCGTCCAGGCATGGAAACGGTTAAGTCGCCCTCACTGCGTAAATCAAAAGTTCAAGGCTGAAACATACCACAATGATTCCCTCTTTACATATGACAAGAACCAGAGAGGGGCTGAAATCCCAAGCATCCTGCACAGGGTCTCCCCGGCCCGCACAGGTTATGCCGCCAGGGTCAGGGCCGCGGACCTTTAGCGGCAACATTCATTTCCTGAACAGGACAAGTTCTCCTGACCATAAAGCTAATAGGAACTTCCTCGCACGGCGAGCTCCGGCTGACAGGGCTACTTGTCACTGGCCACGCAGGAGGAGAGCACTGGTTCCCATTAGTGGGTTATGATGCCAGGTGCTACTAATAAGGTACATCGGCAAGAAACAAGAGCCTGCTAAGTTGTCTCTCCAACTCTGGAAGTAATCAGGCCTGGGCTTCGGTGTTGGGGAGGGACTTTCCTTAAAGAGATGGGTGGGGGGAGCTGAGGTTTTGCCATAGTAGACCCCAGCAGCAGCTAACCTGCTGAACAGCTTAAATAAATTTCTAACAATCCCTCCACATTTCCCCCAGCTACCATAAAAAGCTCCCCCAAATTAACACTAATAATGGTCACCCCAGCACTGTGGACCCGATGGATCACCCTAAGGGCCATTATGGTCGGCCACATCTGCTTCTCACTATGGCAAGGAGAGCCATGCCAACAGGCCTAATGGCATTAAGATCGCAATGCTGAGCTAATCCACTTAGAGGACAACGCTGGGTGAGGGTGGCAGGGGGCTCAGCGGCTCCCTTGTCAGGCTGGGGTCATGAGAGAAGCGGGAAGTACGGAGGTGGCCTCACACTCTGTGTGCTTTAGGTTACAAGTGATCTCATTAATATACTTTACAAACCACATTGAGAGGTAGGGGCTAACCTCGCTTCACAGAAGAGGATACTGCTGCTTCACGGAGGTGAAGTCATTTGCCCAAATTCACCATGGAGCACCAGTATTCAAACCCAGGTCCATCAGACGTCAGTCTTTCTGCCCCTGCAGTACCACCCCATCTCCCACCGGTATGATGGCACATTTGACTTGTTCTTAGCAAGCCTGGTGGTGGTGATTTACATGCGTGTATGTGTCTTTTCTTCTTATTTCTGGGGGAACCAAATGGCCCTAAAGAGGAAAGAACTCTAAAAACCACTTCAACTGGCCCAGAATGTCCCCCCCTTCATCAAAATGTCTGTGACAGTCTTCTAACAACTTTCTAAGTAACACCCCAGTGTCTCAGGAAGTCCTTTCTCTTACCTAACTTGGAACCTTTCTACTGCAATGCTGAACACAATCTGTTCACACCGAAGAAAATCAGGTCCCGAGGACAGAGTTGAAAGTGAGCTAGGCATTTAGAATTAAGAAGGTTTTTCTAAGTATTTAGCCGAAGTTTCCACGCTGACAAAAAAGTACCGGATCCCCTCCTTGCAGCTGCAGAGATAAGCCTCACGTAGGCAAAACCCAGCCATAGTTGTTCCAGACTGCACCAGCATAATAAGGACACCGGGGCTTTTAAGGGGAAACAGTAGAAAGGGGAATTTCTGATTATGCTGGCATGAAATTAACAGCATGGGATTTTTATTTTTGTAAATGGGTTTCTTTTTTCTCTCTTTTTCTGTTTTTCAAGTCAGCATAAAACGCCTCTATCACTAGAAGCTGATCTCTCTGTGTTGGTAAGAGATGACGTAGTAGTCCTTGGATCCATGTGGCCTGGGCCCCCAAAGAGCTGAACCCTCTGCAGTAACCTTCCTCCTCGCAAGAAGCCACCAGAGGAACTGAGGCCAGAGCTGGTGAAAGCAATGAACCCCCTGGTCACCCAGCTGCAGAGAGCATGGAGCCAGAAGACCTGGGCACAACTCCTGGTACAATTCTTTACTACAGAAAAGTCCACTAACCTCTCGGGCTTCCCTCGGCCCATCTGAGAATGTGAAACTGATACCCACCTTACAGGACAGCTAGAGGGCTTACGGAGATGCTGGCTGTGAGTGCACTTAGCACAGAATCTGACAAGTAGCAAGCACTCAAAACAATGTCTGCTGAGTCCACATTTTAGAAGCATCCTGCACTGATAGGCAGGCAAGGAAAGGAGCTCTGGAACCCCCGACACCCACAAGCCCAGCCCCAGGACCCCCATCAGTTAGGTGGTATCTGTGCTCCTCTGTCATAAGCACAGTGATGTGCACAGGCAACAGGACACCGCGTCGGTGAGCCTCCCCAGCACTTGGACCCGATGGCAGTGGAGTAGTGCCCAGCTAAATTTAAACGAGAACTGGAACGACTCACCAGGCCTCAGGTCAATGGGACAAAGAGTACCCTGGCCACCAGAGTAAAGAGATCAGCTTCTGGGGAAGACGCAGATGCAGTGTCTCAGACGCAAACATGAGGTGCCCGAGGCAGCCGTTTTACAGCACTGTACGGATCGACGCCTATGCGGAAAAAGGGTCTCAGGGAGAAAGCAGGATCTGGACCAGCATGAACACATTTTTCACCCTGCACGGCTAGCATGACCGACTTCACACAATGACAAGAAAAACACCTTAGCAAACACTTAGGGGGCACTGACTTTGTGCCACCATTCCTCACACAGGATAAATGTTTTCTGATGAATCCTTGTAACAACCCAATGAAGTAGCTACCACCATTGTTTCTATTTCACAAATGAGCAAACAGGGCACAGAGAAGTTAAGTAACACAACCACTGTCACAGTTAGTAAGCAGCAAAATCAGAATTCTGACCTGGACAGTCAAAGTGTGCATTTCCTATCTGTAAAACGTGGGGGTGGGGGAGAGTCGTAGCAAATCTCTTACCACTTAAATAACTGCCAGAGAGTAAGAGCTTTCATCCCAGGCACCCAGCCAAAACAGAAGAGAAAATCTTTAGTTAGGGAAAATGCAGAAACTCTCCTCCAATGGACAAACTGAGGCACACCTGCATTCATTTAGTAAGACTCTAAGTCGTATATACTTGGACTTTCAGCAGGACTTGCTTTAAATTGATTAATAAAAAAAAAAAATTAAAGTGATTGGAAAGGTTTCTCTCCTGAATTAGCAAGAAATCAAAGAGCTGTGAATAGAATCTGATTTTAACAGTTGAGGATAATCACTATTTTAAAGATTCATAATAGTTTTCCTAGCACGAGTAGGAGGAAAACGTGTTGCTAAACTATAGCTTTCTCCCTCCCAGCAATTAGCAGCTCCATCCAATAGTGACGGCAAATTAAAATGGAACTTCTCACTGAGATGAAAGAGTGGGCAACTTTCCTCCATTGAAAACAAAATAAAGGAAATCATCTTCAAAAGTTCCAAGAGTTCAGTCTAGATCCCAGATGGCTCAGTAACCCTAAGCAGGTTAAAGTATTTAAAAAAAAAAAAAAAAAAGTCAGAACACACAGAATCAAATCAAACTGACCCCCTACTTAGCTGGCTGAACTGCCAATCCAGATTCCAAAACAGCAAAATTCAATTAACCAAAAGGACTTCATGAAGATATAAGTGGGTACACAAAGAATAAAAGAATTTTTTAGAAAGAGCTCACTGAAGTGCCTAGTTTTAAAAACGAAGAAGTTAAGGCTCACGATGAATAAAACGATGTCAATGGTGACAGAGCTGAAAAATGCAGAGCTGGGTCTAGACCTGGCCTCACCACTACAAAGCCTTCTGCCATCTTCCTATCTTCACAACCAACAACTTCTCCAAAAGACCAGATTTCCAGGAGCCCAGGAGATTGTAAACTTAAGTTTATCATCACCCCTAAAAAGGATACTTCCTGGAAATAGAAATGGATTCAAAAAGGATTTTGGCAAATCTGTGAATGACAAGGCAGCCATAAATAGCTACTAAGAGAAGCTGGTATACACCTGACCTTTAGGATTGACGTCAAGGAAGATGGCTGTAGCCTCCAATGGTGGTGTCTTGGGGATGGTGTTGGCAACCAAAGACTAGGTCAGATGGATTTGACCCAGAAGAGCAATGCTCATGTTCTTATATGGCCTGGTGCAGAGCGCCCAGGACTGTGAATTAGAAGGCAAGCTGAGTGCCTGGTTTTACCCATTTATAGCTGTGTGACCATGGGCAAGTCACTTACTTGCTCCAAATCTCATTTTCCTCATTTGTCAATAGAGAATGATAATCGTTCACAATCCCTTATCCAAAACCTCTAGACGACCAAAACCGTTGAGATTTTAGAAAGGTACTCTGACACCTATCATGTTTAACAGCGCCAGCGGAGTCTAGGGCAGCACTCTGTAATCAAACACATTAATATTTTTGCAGCAAAACATATGAATATTCAAAATAAGCAGGATAAATATAGCCTCACGTCAGTTCAGATCAGGTTTTGCCACTAAATGAGTTTACTGCAAACCTTTTAGTTTTCAGGGCTTTTCAGACTTCATTATCACAGATATGGAATTACGGACCTGTACCCCCTCAAGGAAGGCTTTGAGGGCAAGAGAGATAAAGTCATTAGAGGTGCTTTGCAAATAAGAAAATGCTGCAACCGATAAAAGGTATTATTAATATTATTGCTGCGGCTATCATTGTTCTACAGTATACCCTTTTCCAAACAGAATTTAGTTTGACATCAGAGGTTCTGGACAGGATGATGAAAGAAAACCAAGAGTCTCAGGAAACCTCAAAAATTCCAAAAGCAGCCTAAACCAAGGTCAACACCTGTTGGCCTTCTACATGATCAACCACTAAATACAGAGCAGCTGACCATCTGAGAGAGACCAAGGCCAAGGGCCAGGCAGAACTCTGATATCTTAGCCCCATGGCTGATGCACTGTAGAGCTGGCTCCACAAAGCCTCTGGGAAGGGCTGTACACATGGATCCAGAAAGCTGGCTCAGACATTCCCTGTGGTTCCTGAGAATCCCTTCAAGAACCAGGCAAGAGGCCAGGTGTGGTGGCTCACACCTGTAATCCCAGCACTTTGGGAGGCCGAAGCGGGCAGATCACGAGGTCAGGAGATCGAGACCATCCTGGCTAACATGGTGAAACCCCATCTCTACTAAAAATGCAAAACATTAGCCGGGCATGGTGGTGGGCGCCTGTAGTCCCAGCTACTCGGGAGGCTGAGGCAGGAGAATGGCGTGAACCTGGGAGGCACAGCTTGCAGTGAGCCAAGATCACACCACGGCACTCCAGCCTGGGAGACAGAGCGAGACTCCATCTCAAAAAAAAAAAAAAAAAAAAAAAAAAAAAAAAAAAAACAAGGAACCAGGCAAGAGTTGCAACGATGGTGTCTGTGCAGGACATGCACTGCAGCTGACCTAAGTGCTTGTCTGTATAAGATCCAGGGGACCCTGGAAACCAGACCCCATTGTGCTTCTGCTGCACTAAATTCAGAAATACATAAAGACCAAGCTGTAAGAGCCACGGGAGACTAGGGACTATAAACGAGGACTATGTTCACACTTAAGTCAACTATACTGTTCCCTGCAATCTTATCGCATATGTACGTAACTCTGAGAATGATCAGGTGCACCTGGCCTGGTTGAGCTGATTCCTAGACTATATCCAGAGAAGCCTACATGCAGAACTGCTCCAGCCTTTCAGAATGAGAAAGGGAGAGTCCAGTGTTCCAGACTCCTGAGATGAGCTTCCCCTCCCTCAGGCATTATCCTCTGTAATGTGGACTCACTGGTAAACATTTGGGAGCCTGAAACTTGCTCCTTCATCTGCCTGCAGAATACTGCTTATCTATCAGACCTTCTCACTGTCCTGACTTCCTTCTGGTTCATTTCAGTAAGTCAGTCCCATTTGATTTACCTGTGTGGTGCCTTTGTCTGATCTTCCCACCCATCCATGACTACACTTGACATTGCATCCATTTTACAGCATGTCATTCCTACAGTGGACGGCTTGTACATCTTGCTGTCTGCTGCAGGAAACGGGATCTACAACTCCACTAAGTTTGATTCTCACTATCTGTTGAGCCAACAGGTTACGCCTCACTCCACACCAGCTTGGGATCAAATCAAGGGGAAACCTACCAATGACATTCCATAATAAACTCCCTGCCTTCCTGCCTCACTTAGCAGCAATCTGCCTTCATTTCCTCTCCATTCCCTTCTGCCCCCCACCCCAAGAAGAAATGCAAGAAGGATTGCTAGGTATCTAATCTTTACCAACACTCAGGCCTGTTGACTTAAAAATAAAATAAAATAAACCCTGTAGCCTGTTATTTTATCACTGATATGTTTCCAGTGAATGCCACGGCTTCCTGGCATCAAAATCTCCCCTTTTTTTTTTCTTCTTTTTTTTTTAATGTCTTGGCTTTTTGTTTGTACTGGTTATAGGGCTGTTTTTTCTTCCACCACAGCGTTTCTCAGAATGCTGATGGGTTGGGGGGAGACAGAGAACAGTAGAAAAAACGGAATAGCACATTAATCCTGGAGTTTTGAGGGTGAGGGGGAGAAAAAAAGCCTTCCACAAAGGACGTCTAGCTGGGACCCGAGGGGCTGCTGATCTGAGTGAGGGCCGAGCACACAAGAGATTATTTTCTCCTCCGATTTCTTTAGACCCCCAAGCTTCTCACCAAAGGCACTGTCCCTGGCTCTAGCTTCTTGGGCTGCAGCCGCTGACTTTCCACCCTCAGTCAAAAGCACATCCTTGGCCGAGCAGGGTGGCACACGCATGTAATCCCAGCACTATGGGAGGCCGAGGCAGGTGGATCACTAAAGGCTAGGAGTTCCAGGCTAGCCTGGCCAACCTGGTGAAACCCCATCTCTACTAAAAATACAAAAATCAGCCGGGCGTGGTGGTGCACGTCTGTAGTCCCAGCTGCTCAGCAGGCTGAGGCAGGAGAATCATTTGAACCTGGGAAGTAGAGGTTGCAGTGAGCCGAGATCATGCCACTGCACTCCAGCCTGGGTGACAGAGTAAGACTCTGCCTCAACAACAACAACAACAATAACAAAAGCACATTCTTCCTGTCAGCAGACCACATGTGACACCGAGGATTCCAGGACCAGTGTCTTGCTGTCATATGCTCACAAGGACAGGGACATTCTCTGCACCACCTCACAGTCAACACAACCCCCATGGAGAGTAGCACTGTGGACACTACACACTAGAACTCAGAGCCAGTGAGGACCACGCAGAGATGAGGCCTAAACAACACAAGGGACAGAGGGTCAGTTCTTCACCGCTGCAGTGACCATGTGCCCATCACAGCTCTAGTGATTTCTGGATCTTACTTCATTAATTCAGCACCAACCCTGTTGACCATCTCCATTTTAAGAAGTGAGTGAAGGCTGGGCGCGTGGTGGCTCACGCCTATAATCCCAGCACTTTGGGAGGCCGAGGTGGGCGGATCACGAGGTCAGCAGATCGAGACCATCCTGGCTAACATGATGAAACCCTGTCTCTACTAAATAATACAAAAAAATTAGCTGGGCATGGTGGTGGGTGCCTGTAGTCCCAGCCGCCACTGGACTCCAGCCTGGTGACAGAGCGAGACTCCGTCTCAAAAAAGCAAAAGTAGTGAGTGAAACAAGGCCCAGAAAGGTTAAATAAGTATCACAGGCTCTCACCACTAAATATGGCCAATTCCACTACCCAGGCTCTTTCAAATGTAACATGGCCAACCCTCCATCTCTCCCCAGAGGAATGAGGGTCTTGCTGAAGGGGAACTTGGAACTCTCAAGAGAGTGGTATCTTTTGTGGCCCTCTCAGGTAAAGAAAAGCAACCAGGAACCAGGACCTGATGAGAGCCAGAAAAACAATTACTTCCCACCGTACCCCAGTTCTCATAGCACACAGCCGAAATAATTCACATCCGGAAAGATGATACATAGATCTGGTCAACATTGGGGAGGGGGTTTCCTCTTTAGGAAAGTTTGAGCAAAAACAAACACAACCTCAGTCTATTTCTGAGCGGTAGAAGCACAAGAAGACACACCTTAGTGGCGGTTATTTTTCGCACCCACTGGAAAAAGTCGGCTACGTTTAGCTCTGCCGCACTTTCCACAAGGTAAGCCTCTGAGCTGTCGAAGAGGCAGGGTCAGAGCAGATTCCGGCTGGGGTGATGAGATCAACTTCCAGATATCCCCACCCCAACCCCTCTCACTCACATCCCCCGTACCTGAACGAGCAACAGGGGAATGGGGGTGAAGCGGGGGAGGTAGAGAATCAGCAAAACAGCAGACCACAGGGTGTGCAGCAAAACCCTGTCATCAATGATAACAGAAAGCTGGATTTCTTGACTCCATTCACCTGACCCAGAAACTCGAGGGTAAAATGATGGGCATAGGGTTTATGACAGAGGCAAGGAAAAAAAACTCACTACTGATTCCCTCTGTTATTTACTCCACTTCCAACAAGCAATCTCCAAAACCCTCTGTTCCACAGACATGATCCTCTTCAAGGCAGCAGAGTACCAGGGGGTAAGGACCTAAATTTGAATCCAGCCCCGCCTCTCACTATCTATGTGACCCTGGAAAAGAGACTTGACATCTGAGCCTTAGTATTGTTCCATGTAAGAGAAGGACATTACTGGCCAGGCACAGTGGCTCACACCTGTAATCCAGCACTTTGGGAGGCCGAAGCAGGCAGATCACCTGAGGTCAGCAGTTCGACACCAGCCTGACCAACATGGTGAAACCCCGTCTCTACTAAAAATACAAAATTAGCTGGGTGTGGTGGTGCATGCCTGTAATCCCAGTTACTCAGGAGGCTGAGGCAGAAGAATCGCTTTAACCCGGGAGGCAGAGGTTGCAGTGAGCCAAGATCACGCCACTGCACTCCAGCCTAGGCAATAAGCGAAACTTCGTATCAAAAAAAAAAAAAAGAAGAAGAAGAAGGAGGACATTACCTATCTCAAAGGGCTGTTGTAATGAAAATGCAACTCATGGAAAGTGCTTAGTACTGAACCAAACATGTCATAAGAGCTCAATGAATGGTTATTTCATAGAGAAGGAAACGGAAGCCGGAGGGAAGCCAATGCTAGCCTGAAGCGGCATTTAATTCAATGTGAGCAGAGATGGGATAAGAATGAGACTTCACAGGCTACAAGACCAAGACTCTCATACCCATCCTTTCCCCTTGCATTTAAATCAATTCCCCCTAAATGCATGTGCAGGATCAGAGAATGAGAAGGGAGACAGAGCAAAGAGATTAACTTTCACCAGGAATAAGGTTTGGAACCTGCAGCTGCTCTTGTGGCTTAAGTAGCCTCCAGCCCCTCCCATTCTCCCAAGCTGCAGAAAGCCTGTCTTTGCAAGGACCACTGCATTGGAATCCGAGGACCTGAAACCTAGTAACATGGTCAGATCCAGGGCACAAGAGACCCTCATCCCACTCCTTTTCTCCTTCTCTCCATTTTATCAGTCACTCCAAGCAAAGGAGAACAGACCAAACAGCAGAAAAAACAAACAGGAGCCCAAAAGCAAAAAACAGAGGGAAGGGCCTATTAAGAAGCTGAGCCCATGAGTGTCCCCTGGTGCTTTTTGGAAAGATCCTAGGCCCCCTCACTACACTCTAAAAAATCTGCTCCCCTATCCCCCAGAACCTTAGAAGAAGTGTTTTTGTTTTTTTGACAAATTGCCAAGACAGGGGAGTCAGGCCCCTAACCTGGGAGCAGCCAGGGTGTGAAGAAGGGGTATGAGGGCCTCAAGTCCCACATCAGGTGTGGGGCTGGAGCGGGGCCTACCTGTGCTGCTCCACAGCCTCGTTATCAGGAAGCTCGACCCCACACACGCTGCACTGCTCCCCGATGGTCCGGCTCTCTGACTTCATGCCCACAGCCAGCTCCCCCAGCTTGCTGAACAGCTCCCTCTGGATGAAGCCCTGGGGCAGCAGCCCCCCATAGGTGCTGAAGTCCATGGAGACAGCCAGGGCAGGCTGCACGTGGAGGCCAGAGGTCACCGAAGATGGCATGCTCAACACAGCATCAGCCTTGTGGTTGGGCAACACGGAGTAGATGCCCAGATGCTTCTCAGGCGGGGGTGCTGGGTGCTCAGGTCGGCCAGTGGGGGCCTGGCCAGCCTCAGCTGGGGGTGGCAGCTGCTCGGCACTCTCCTCTCGCCCATAGTGCAGCTCCCTAGCACTGGTGATGACGCTGCTTCGAGTTGGGGTCCCAGGCCCCTCTTTGCCTCTTTCCTCAACTTTGTCCCCCATCCCTCCTGAGATGCTGGACTCAGCTGCCCCAGGGCTGTCCTGGCTGGGCACCTCATCCACCTGCATCATCTCCGTCTTCACCTCAGCCACCCCAGGGTGCCGCCCACCCCCAGCCAGAGTTGGCTCCTCGGGCCCTGCAGGTGGCTGAAGAGTTCCCTGCAGGAGAGACTGTCCTATGGTCATCAAACTGTCCACTGCAGCCTTGGTGGGACTCATGGCTGAAAGACCAAATGAGGTGGAGACTGAAGGGCTCTGGTCCACCATGGGCGCAGGGAGGCTCTGTCCAGCCACACTGGCATACCCACTCTCCTCGCTGGAATGCTTTGAGATGAAGATGTTCTTGAGGTACCGAGCCTTGCGGTCCTCTTCTTCCTCGGCCCCACCGTCGGCCATGGTGGCCTCCGTGTCATTGTCGTCTGAGGCCTGGATGGTCTCCAGGATCTTCAGGCACTGCTCCTCCAGGTACTCGATCTCCAGGATCTCGGCAGCATACAGCAGGTCATCCAGGTCCTCCGCCTTGGCTTGCAGCGTGGCTGTATATGCATACTCCAGAATCTGCTGGAAGGTCTTTGGCGAGAGGAAGTCCAGAGTATAGTGCTGACTGTTGCGGTGGAAGAGGATCTCAAACATCTTGCTGGTGCAGGCCAGCACCGTCCGGTGGGCGTGGAACTCCTGGCTGTCCACCATGATGACCACATCGCACAGAGTCCCGGCCAGCCGCATCTGGTTGGCCTTGCACAGCAGCCCCGTGGGGTGGCTAGGGTTCTGCAGCTGGATCATGCCCATTTTTGTCAGATCCATGGTGCTCCCCTCGGCTCAGGCATGAGGCTCTCTTTCCTTCTGGGCTCTGCGTGGCGGGGCAGGGTGGGCTTCCTGGGCCAATAGAGGGGGCTAGAGGAAAGAAGAGGGGAAGAAGCAAAAGAGATGAGAGAACAAAAGCAAATTCATCAGTGTCCCTAAAAGTAAGAATTCAACCACTACAACATGCCCCCTCCTCCCTGCTGCCAAACCCCTAGCAAGAGAATCTGAGAGATTTTAATTGAAGTAGCTTCCTAGAAATCTACAAATCTGCCTTTCAAGCCCAGGGATGCTGAGAGTGAAAAGAAGGTTCTGCCACAGCAGATGCCTAATTCACTACTCTATGACATCTGTTAGATGAAGTGAAATGAAAATTGTAGTGAAGTCCTGTAAGTCCTCAGCTTTCTCTGTATCTGAGAGTAGGGGCTCCCTAGGCAAGGCCAACATTCATTATGACGAGGTGCACTTACTTAAAATTAGCAAGACTTCAGCCCCTTCCTTGTCAGCTTCACGCCAACCCCCTGGATGTCAAACCTCATCTTTAAAACAAAGTTTTTCTAAACTCTGCCTCACTGCAGGAGCCCCAGAAGCAGAGTCAAACTCATTGGAGGCCAGGAGCCTGTAGTCATGGTCCACAGACATCTATGGACACTGGGCTCTCCTCCACAAAGGCTAACCTCTCACCATCAGCCTTGGCCTCTGGCCTTCTACTATTCTCAGGGCTGCAAAGCACTGGCAGCCCCAAGCCCTGTCCCTATCCCTAGGTACTAACAGGCACATACATACAACCCACACACAAAGTTAGGTCATTTCTACCCATGGAAGCCTCAAAGTTATTGTATGTATAATCTAAAATCTGAACTGTGTGTATGTACACCAGCCAGAGACAGAAAGAGTGTGTGGGGCAGGGCGTAGTGTCTCACGCCTCTAATCCCAGCACTTTGGGAGGCCCAGGCAGGCGGATCACCTGGGGTCGGGAGTTCGAGACCAGCCTGACCAACGTGGAGAAGCCCCGTCTCTACAAAACATACAAAATTAGCCAGGCGCGGTGGCACCCGCCTGTAATCCCAGCTACTAGCGAGGCTGAGGCAGGAGAATCACTTGAACCCGGGAGGCAGAGGTTGCGGTGAGCCGAGATTGTGCCATTGCGCTCCAGCCTGGGCAACAACAGCAAAACTCCGTCTCAGAAAAAAAAAAAAAAAAAAAAGCGTGTGTGTGTGTCTTTACATACACACACACACACACACACTTATATAAGGTGCTGTACCTACCGTCCTGCCCACAACTGCCCAGTGGACAGGAGGATCTAAAAAACGAGGAAGGATGGATCATTAAGGTATGGAGAGAGACCACAGTAAATATGCTCCCCTACAGCCAGGAGCGCTCATGCTGGGCTGGGTGTGTGAACTCCACGTGTGTCCCACAGGCTCCAAGGAGTCTGCAAGTCCTGTGACCAGGGGCAGCAAGGGATGCCGGACATGGCTCAGAGGCGCTGGAAGTGATATTGGCACCAGCATCTGTGGTGTGAGTTACAACCAGTACGAAGGGAAGACAGGGCTGGGAAACAAAGGCCTCTCCCAGAGCCTGTTCGGGATCAATAAGAGGGCTCCTAGACTCCAAACCCCGCTTAAGGAGTGTTAGAAAGACCGCGCAGGCCCAGGGCCCTCCCCGTGTCTGCCTTGCAGCGACCAATATTGCAGTGAATGCACTGAGAGCAAGGAACAGCAAGGTCTCTCCCTCACTCTTCGAACACTGCTTGCTTGCCTCCACCCCCAGAAGAAGCTCTATCAGTTCAGGAGCCACCAAGCTCACGCAGAAAAGATTCACAGGACGGCTGGTCAAGACACTTTTGTTGCCTACCCCGGGGTGGGGACGGAGGCCGTCAAGGGTGGGATGAACATTCAGCAGAGCCTGGCCACCGCGTGCTTTCCCGCAGACATCGGGGCTTCTGAGAACTAGGAGGGAACAGCCAAAAGAATGGAAGCTTGGCGCCCCAAAACAAGCCCTTTGGGTCCTGAGGGAAATCGGGGCGCCCACGGGCAGCCGTCTTCTCCACCCGCCGCTCGGCGCCCGCGATCCGGCCGGCGCTGGCTGCAGCGTCCAGCCGGGCGGCGCGGGGAAGAACCGGCGATAACCCGCCTGAGCTCCGGGGATCGACCGCGCTCTCACACGCCTCCAGTTCCCAGCGACCCCCCACCGAGACTTGGAGACGACTTGAGCAAACTTGGGGAAGCAACTTTTCCCGAGGAGCCAGACGCCTGAAAGATGAAGAGCTGAGCTAGGGACGAGGGAAAGCGAAAGAGACTGGGAAAAAAGGCGACAGTCCGGGCGGGCTGGACTCCGCGGGGAGAGCAGCAGGGAGGCGGACCCGCCCCGCGGCGAAGGGGAAGCACAAAAGCCCCGCAAACGAGTTGTAGGAGGAAAGGCGAGAAGGGGTCTCCCGCCCTCCCTCTCCGACCCAGGGCCGTGACCCCCGGGAAGCGACTGGCTGGGTCCCGGGCCTCTGGCCAGCGGCCGGCGCGCCCGGCCGAAGCACCGTGCGAGCGTCTCGCGGAGGCGGCGAGCGAGTCGGTGCGGAGCGCTCCGTGCGTCCCAGTGGGTCCGCGGGCCGGCGGGACCCTGCGCATTTCAAGCGCGTGCGGGCGTGTGCGAGGCGCTGTGCGAGCTAGCGGCGGGCGCGCCAGGGTGGGAAAGGCATCCCGAACGCATCAGGTGCAGAGACCCGCACCCACCGAGAGCGGCCGGGAGCGCACGGCGAGCTCCGGTGTCACCGCCGGTCCCGTCGAGAGCCGAGGAGGGCCCGGAGCGCTGGAGACCCTGTGGAGCTTCCCTCCCTCCCCTGCAAAAGGGGGGGATCAAGTCCAATCAATAAAAAGCCCACCACGTTTTTTCAAACAGAAACAAAACGTAAGCAGTCCCAGTCCTGTTCCCCTCCGCCCCCAGATCTACTCGTCAGCTCCTCCGATTCTAGCTTCCCAGCCGGCCGGCGAATAGACACACAAATAAATAAACCACAACCCTATCTCGCGCCCGCGCACCGGTCCGCATACATAAGAGCACCCACAGGCTCTGTTCCTCCGCTGGCCCCTGGCGGTACAAAGCCTCCGGATCCCCGACCCTCTGCTTGCGCCCTCAGCCCCCGCAGACCGCTACGCCCCCCACCTCTCACCCCGACCGTGCTCTGGAGAGGAAGAGCTGGGGAGGCAGCTGTGCCCAGGCTGACAGCCGGGGCTCCCCCTTCTAGCCGACCCCCAACCGGTTGCGGCGACGGCTGCAGCGGCAGGAAGGGAACACGCCAAATAAAAAAGGCACAAGCCCAGCGGCCGAGTGGCCGAAGCGAGCGCGCGCCCCCCAGACCTCTCCAGCCCCGGGGAGCCCCGGCGCGCGGCGCTCGCTCGGCGGTGCGCCTCTTCCCGGCCCCTCACTCACCGCAGCCGAGCCGGGCACTGTGGGGTGGGTGTGCGTGCCTGTCGGGGGGTGTGTGCCTGTGTCGGGGAGGGGTGTTGCTGGGGAACTGTTGCTCTCCGTATCAAGGCGGCAGCGACAGCATCGCCCGGCAGTTCGCAGTACCCGCTCTCATCGCCCTCAACTCCTCTCTGCTGCGAGGTTAGCAAATCACCACCGGCTGCTGCGCCTCCGCCGCTTCCCACGTCAACGCCGAGCCCCCTCCCCTGCAAGGCCCCGGCGCCTCTCCATCTTTAGTGCTGGCGGCCGAGCCCGGCTCCCTGCCCACAGCTGCCCCCCTTCCCTCCCCCCTCCCGCGCCGTCCTCGGGCTCAGCCCGCCCACCACCCCGCACTGGCCGAGCCCGCGCGCGCTCCCCGCCCCACCTCTCCTTTCCCCTCCCCTCCCTTCCCCTCCCTTCCCCTCCCTTCCCCGCGCTCCGCGCTCCGGGCTTCGCCTGACATCTAGCTGCTGCTGGGGCGCTGGCGGCCGCCGCTCACCGGCCGAGCGGAGAGGAAGGAAGGAGCTAGAAGACAGGCGTGCAGGGGACGCGGAATCCTTAATAGGGGAACTGAGGGTGAAGGGCGCGCAGGAGCCCCCACCTCCTCCCAAGATTTTAATTTCCATTGGATACGGGTTTTGTCCCCCCTCCCCCGCACCCCGGTGCTCAAGCACGCAGTTTTGTCCCCTCTTCCAATGTTTGCCCCAATTCAGTGTGTGTCATCTCGCCTTTAACTTTTTTCTCATGGCTCTGGGCTGCATTCCCAGTAGCCCCTGACATCTGTTTCAAAAGGCCGCTTTCCTAGTCCAAACCCGGGCCTCTCATCCTTCTGGCTACTGCGCGCCTCCCGGCTTGAGCATCCGGATTTCAAGAAGTCTCCCGAGGCAGAGTTCGAGGGTCCTGGTGAACCAGGTGCCACAAGGTCCGCGAGATCTGTTGTCGAAGCGAGACGTCCCTTTTTAGCTGTCGCGATTGCTGGAGGCCAAGGTCGAGTCCTGGGAGAAACTTTTCTCTCTCTCAGACTTGGACAGCCTCTTGGCTCTGCCCGCACCCGACCCCCGACCCCCAGCAATCTGGGTGCAAACAGTTTCCGAGAACTGCGCCCAGCTCAGTGCACAGTCTTCAGGGGGCAGGGGAAAACTTGGAAAAGCTCTGGGCCCCTCAGAAGTGCGTCCTCCTTCAGCGGGCCGTCCTACTTTACAGGGTAGAGCGGCCAAAGAAAATATACCCTTCCTCTGACTGCAGAAAGCTGCCCTCTCCTCTTTTCCTTGGAGCTCAGCGAAGGAAGGGTGCCAGAGGCGGGAAGCGGTCTTTGGGCACCGGCTGTGGATTCTGACCAAAACCCAGGAGGTTGGGGTGGGAAGTGGGGGTGGCCGAGAGCGCCATCCAGGGGTCTCAGGCCAGTCAGCCCTCGAGGTCACGTGGTTTTAGCAATGCGGGGCTTAGGTCACCGAGGCCTGGGTCTGCATGTTCTGTCCGTGACTCGCGGGTGGGCCAAAGGTTTTCCGCAGGACTCACCTAGAATCACATCTCCATGCGTGCCTCTGGCACTGCCCCAGACGGAGAGTCAAGTCACACTCCCGTGAACTGTAGGGCCATGGAAGGTGGCAGAAATCTGTATCTGTCCGCTGAAGGCCAGACAGCAGAGTTTACACATCGGAACTGATCCGGGTTCACAAGGGCCACTCACGGGACAGCCCCAAAGACGGGTCAGTCCATCCCAGCAAGAGCCACTCCTGACTCCTAAGAGCAGGGAAAGCTCAGGCCAGCAGGAGTCTGTAGAGAGAGCTGGGCAGGGGAACACACTGGAGTGAAGGAAGGGCTCCTCTGATAGCACGGGATACAACCACATCCAACCCAGGGCAAGGGGATGGGAAACCCAGTCCCTGGGTATTCATTTCATTAACAATACAGAGCAATCCCTTTTAGAGACTACCTATTTCTCCAACTAAGGTCTATACAGCCTGTTAGAGGAAAGGGATTTAAAGAAAGTTAGGAAAGAACTGGTCTGCAAGGAAAGCAAGAGTGGAGGGATGTAAGGAGAGGAGAAAAGACCCTCCTGGTGCCTCACCAGGGAAATAGAAGAAAGAATCATTACACTTGTTGAGCTTCTGCCTAGATAGTGCCGGCTGGAGGTTTCCGCTTTGCTGTCCACATCCACCTACCAGCCTCTCCTCAGTGCAGTAGCAGGAGAAGCACACAATTAACCCCCTGATCCTAATCTCCTATTAATCCTCAAATCAGAGAAAGAGAGAATCTCTGGAAACAATGGGAGAGAAAGCACAATCCTCCATGGCCCTGGCCTCCCACCCCCGTGCCATATTCACTCTATGTGAAAATCTCCCTTGCTTCATAAACTCTGCCCATTAAAAAGCCCAGCCCTTGTTAGTAAGTGTTAAAGAGAGATTAATGCCTGAATTTAAGAGGTGGAGAAGGTAACAAAAAGGAAGAAGGCAGGCGAGGCTGTGGGCTGAATGCCAGCATTGGGCTCCAAGCATTTCCACTTAGCGCTGAAGGCTGGCTGCACAGCAGTTTGATAAGGTTTATTGGGCCCAGATAAAGCAGCAGCAGCTCCCCCACCAAAACTGGCACCATTTATAGCCAGAGCTATGTCCTTGGGTCCTGGGAAGGCTGATGAGAATCCTCAGTTCAGAGATTTCATATGGCAGCACCTAAAAACAAGCAGGATGGAAAATTACAAGAGAATACTCAATCGCTCTCGCGCGCGCATGCCCGCTGTCTTTCTGTCTCTCTCATGTTCATGTATTTAGAGTGATTTTTCTTTTACATTTTTTCTTGAAGGGTCTTGTAAGGGAAATCTGGGTATCAGTTCTAAAAATACACGAGATCTCAATCTCAGGGGGAGATCATGCTAGAGACAGAGGAATAGATGAGCTGGCTTTTGCATGGAATTCCATTGCTAAATCTTCTTATTCTCTCATCTCCTTCTTTACCCATGTACCTCCCACCACAGAGCTCAGTTAGTGGAAGAGGAGGGTATAGCAGTTCTAAGAGATCATACAGGAATGAGACAGTGAAAATAATAACTCATTCTCAGCACTGACTATGAACCTTAACACATTACCTATGTTGTTTTATTTAATCCACATAACAATCCTATTAACGCAGGTGCTATTATTTTCCCAATTTCTGTGGACATGAAAACTGAGGCTCAGAGAGATTAAGTGCCCTACTGCAGACTGTAACTCTATTAAACATCAGAGCTGAAACTTTAAATCAGACCATTCTGACTGCAAAGCTCATGCTCTTAACTTCTAGATTATATAGCCTCTAGTGAAATAGATCAAGGAAACAAGGGCTTTTAACTTTCCTTCTTCTCTTGCTCTACTGAGGCCAAGATCTGTGCAGCAGCCAGCCAAGCTAAGGACCAAATGGTTCTCAGCTTGGTCACCAGGTAAACAGACTTAGATCCCCCAGGATCTTACACTTTGCCTCCTCCCTCAGAATCTCAGGCAGAAGTTGTGGAGGGGGCTTTGAATTACAAAAAATCTTCAACTAAAGAGATAGGAAGAAGAATATAGTGGTGTTTTGAGTATTTTGAGTATGAACGGAATGTTGCAACTCTTTAAGTTCCAACTCTTAATTTGGAACATATATTTAATTTTTTTATTTCAAAGTAAACTTCTCTATCATGATTTAAAAAAATCAAAGATCCCTACCTTTTGGGGAGAAGATGCTACTTTGCATTTCCCCAAAAACTTGTGCTGAGTGGAGAATGAAGCATGTTCAGGGAGAGATGCAGGTAGTGACGCCCTTGAGTAGAGGAAAAGTATTTTCTGCAGTTGAGAACTCCAGATTGCCACTGGGGAATGCACCAGGGCATCAGACCTTTACCCTACCGGGGACTGTTAGGGGAAGACACCGCAAACCTATTGTGTCCATTTCTGGAGTCAAAAAATCTTACAGTCTTACAGTCCTTCAGATCATCATTCCAGACATCTACTATAGAGCTGTGGGTAATGTCAACAATTGGGCAGAGTAGGCTGGGCGCAGTGGCTCATGCCTATAATCCCAGCACTTTAGGAGGCCGAGACAGGTGGATCTCTTGAGGTCAGGAGTTTGAGACCAGCCTGGCCAACATGGTGAAACCCTATCTCTACTAAAAATACAAAAATTAACCAGGCATGAAATACCAGCTACTTAGGAGGCTGAGGCAGGAGAATCGCTTGAACCCGGGAGGTGGTGGCTGCAGTGAGCTGAGATTGCACCACTGCACTCCAGTCTGGGCAACAGAGCAAGATCTCATCTAAAAAAAAAAAAAAAAAAAAAATTAGGCAGAGTAGAATTTACTCCTGTATATGTTGACATTTTGTTTTTGTTTTTAAAATTTAATTCTTTCACATTACTTCTTGGATGCCCCCTCCAAAAAGCAGAGGGAGAAAGAATCAGGTGATGTGTGTGTTATGTGTTTTGGTTAGTTGATGCTCAGCAAACCAAGTAAGACGGCTTCTTTGATTAGTGATTGCCATCATCCCTCATCCCCCACCCCACCACCACCACCACCATCACCGCCCCAACCAACAGAGACCTGGTTAGTGGTGTTTATAAACTTGAGTTTCTCTTTCAAGTGCCAAGTATGCCCTTCCCTCATCTACAGAGGAGAGAGTAACTTTTCAAAAGGGCAGGAGGAGGGATTTTTTTTTTTTTTTAGCCCCTGAGGCCTTGGGTCACTGTGACCCCAAGATCTTCATGATTGAGGAAGAAAAAGCTGCTTCTTCTCTCTCTATCTCTTTTCCCAACATATTGCAAATGGTGTTGGGACCTAATGTTGTCAACTCAGATAGCAAATCTGAGTTGTTATTAGTGCAAAGATGCCCTAAGGGGGTAGGCAGCGAGGATGAGATCTGCAACGAATGTTATGGGGAAGTGTGTTCATAATTATAATGGGATTTAATGTACACTGGGACCAGATGATGGCAGCCATTTAAAAAAGAGATGCTTAATAAGAGAGGTCCCTTAATGACAGGCAGCAGAGCTCAGGATATTATGGAAGAAGCACCGTGTTTCACTGGGTGTCACAAACCATGTGCCAGGTTTTACAGGGTTCCTAACAAAGCTTTGGGGTGGAACATAGCAACCATTGATCGCCGTCAGCTATCAAGCATAATGTTTGAATATTGTCTTTGAAAGGGGCATATGCACTTAGAGGAAGGCATTTTCTCCCTTTCGGATACACATACTCACATAAGCATGGACACATAGGCTCCAGGCCAACATTGAATAGTTTTTGGTGTTTCTGGAAATCTGCTTTGTTCTGCAAAAGCTAGCCTCAATTTCAAAACTAAAATTTCGTCACTAGGGAAGGGTGCATTTTCCATATCGTGTGCATGAAGTGAAGCAGCATGAGTCCTATTACGGGTAATGGGAGTCCCACAGATGAATCCCCAGACACCATGCTGAAAATTAACCCCCAAGTCCTCATGGGGAGACATGGGTGTTTTTAACAGTTTGATGTTTCTTTGTTGGGGGGCCAGGAAAAGGGGCTGTGTAACAGTTTCTTACGCTGTTTAACTATAATAGCGGAGTGCTTAACTTTTGAGTTAACATTATGGATTTCGATCCACGGCAGCTGTTTTATAACAGGAGCGTTATAGTAATGGACAAAGCCATGCAAAAGGAAAACCGTGCTCCTTGGAGGTGCCACTATAGTCCAGAAATACAACTCCATGTCCTTTACCAAGTTTTTTTTTTTTTTCTCTCTCTCTCTCCTGATGTGAAAGAAGCATATGAAAACCTCATTCATCAAATACAGGCCTCAACCATAGTTACTGTGTTGGCCGTTCACAAAACATGATATGGCCAGACTTAGGGTCCTTAAAGCAGAATATTCCATTTATCCCGACAGGGAGAAAACGCAAGGAGTAAGCGAACACTCACCTTCCAGTCACACACGCTGAGAAGCTGAGTTTCTGGAGAAGCCTCTTTTCAAATAGCAGTGGTATGTCAGGGGTACACAAGCCATAAGATGAAGCTATTTTACTTGATAACAGGTAATTTATGCCAATCATATTAAAATTATAGCAAGACAAATGCTCGTATCTTGTGGAGTAGAATTGCAAATTTGTATGGATTTGTAAGATGAAATGAAAGATGTCCTTGGAGTTCTCCCTTGAGAAAAGCTCAGTGCCTTTCCACTCACTGAGTGAGTGGAAGACCGGGAGATGCCTGTGAGCCAAGGCTGTGGTGGGCTCTGAGCCAGACACTTTGACTCTGCCTCCCTTGCCAGGCCAGGTTCATTTGTCTCTTTTGGAAGTCATTGCTGGATCTTGGATGTAATCTTCTCCACCCACCCTTGAGTCAGAATTAATTTCTCCCATTCTCCATAAGCCCCTTAGCACTATCTGAACATTTATTATAGTATTTACCACCATCTGCCTTATATCTGACTGAGTCTTCATTCTGACCACCCCCTCCTTTGTGAGTTTCTGGAAGACAAGGCCTCAGTCTTGTTCAATCTAGTATTTCCACTCCCAAGCCCCAGAGCCTAGCACACTGTCAAACAGAGTAGATGTAAATGTTTGTCGATGAACTAACTGAAAGCATGCGTGCATGAATGATTGAATGAACATAGAGACCAAATATTTTAGGAATTAGGGAGAGAGGGGACCATTCTGTATTCAAACATTTAGGGCAGAATTCCTTGTGCTATGAGGTTTTTCACCAGCCTTTGAAAGATGAATGGACTGTGGATAAGGGTTGAGAATATCTGTTGAATTTAATTGTATACAGCTAATTGAGGGTATAACTGGGCTGTTTCAGTTAATGTCTTCCCCAGGGGCCTAGAACCAAGCTTTTCTCAATATCCTAGGAGTTTTAATAAATGTTTATTAAATTGTCTGGGCATGGTGGCTTACGCCCGTAATCCCAGCATTTTGGGAGGCTGAGGCGGGAGGATTGTGTGAGCTCAGGAGTTGGACACCAGCCTGGGCAACATAGTGAGACCTCCTGTCTACAAAAAAAATAAAAAATAAATGAGCCGAACATGGCGGCATGCACCTGTAGTCCCAGCTACTTGGGAAGCTGAGGAGGGAGAATTGCTTGAGTCCAGGAGGCTGCTGTGAGCCGTAATCACGCACTGCACTCCAGTGTTGGCAACAGCGTGAGAGCCCATCTCAAAAAAAAAAAAAAATTGCATTGAAGTGAAATGAATTTGTTTGAATCACATTGCTTATCACTCCCACAATGGGCTTGTCATCCCAGGCCCAAGCAGCTAACCAGTTCAAGGCAGAGAGGAGAGCATCCGACCCCTCCTAGGGACCCCAGTGGATGTAGGACTGCTGACTGAATCCAGCACTAGCATTTGAGACACGTGTTAGGCACGAGTACTGACAGATTCACTCTGCTGTTACCAGGTGTGGCTAGCTGTTCCCCAAACTTCTTCCTGGGCACACCTACATTTTTTGGCTTACCTTGCAATTGGGTGCAGGCCATGTGATGGAGTTCTGGCCAACAGATTGTGAGCAGAAATCCTCTGTGCCACTTCCAGGACTGGCCCATAAAAACTCCCAGGTGGAACTCCACATTCCCTTTTCTTTCCTGTGACTTGATCCCATGAGCACAGAGCTATCTTAGAAGCTGAGCAGTGAAAGACAGCAGGGCCAAGATGGACGGAGCCTCGAGCCCTGAATTACGCTTGGAGAAGAGCTGCCTGCCTACTAAAAAACATCTATTTTGGATTTTATATAAATAAGAAATAAACTTCTGATATCTTCCATAGGGCTGCCAAATAAAATAAATTAATGAAAATGTTAAATTTGAATCTCAGATAAACAATGAATAACTTTTTAGTATGTCTCAAATATTGCATGGAACATAATTATACTAAAAAATTGTTTATCTGAAATTCAAATTTCAATTTTTTGTTTGTTTTTATTTTCCTAAATCTAGCAACCCTAGTTTTTAGCTGTTACATATTGTTCAGCTTATTATAGTAACTAGCATTACCTTAATTAATACACCTTGGTTTCATTTGTCAGAAGCAGCAAGGATATAGCCCCTGAGCTGGGATTTCACGGGGACAAGGAGAGGCCTCCAGGTCCACTTGACCACGAGGAAGTTATGTATCGGGCGCCCTGTGTGGACAGGGCCAAAGGGCAAATGAGGAAAGATCCTGACAGTTTCTAGTTCACCCTTTTTCCTATGAGCCTCTTTTTCCTCAGCAGCCTCTTCCACCCGACTGAGTTTCTATGGGTGCAAGGATGGGGGCAGAAAGGAAGGCATCATAATGTGGATCTATTCAAGACCTTGGTCAAGCCAGTGATCTTCCTATCTTCCACTTCCTCCTTTGTACCGTCAATACCCAGCGTAGCATAAAGGCTAAGAGCTTGGGCTTTGATTTAATCAGGTGCGTCTGTATTCAATACATCCACCACATTGGTCCTGGGTGGTCTCAAGAAAATTACTTAAGCTCTCTGATTTGCAATGTGCTCCCCTGTAAACTGAGGACAATTAGAGTATCCACCTCACTAAAGATTCTGTGAGGATGCTCAAGGAGTGCCTGGCCCACAGTAAAAGATCTGAAAACGTTAGGTAATATTAGTGTTGTCGGGTAATCTTTCTTTCTACCCTCCTCCTCCAAAGTAACTTATTATAAATATTTGGAGTAAGGCATTGTAATTAATTTTATTTTTGTTTTGTTTGGCTTTGATTTTTGACATGGAGTGTCGCTCTGTTGCCCAGGATGGAGTACAGTGGTGCGTTCTTAGCTCACTGCAACTTCCGCCTCCCAGGTTCAAGCGATTCTCCTGTCTCAGCTCCCGAGTAACTGAGAGGCACCCACCACTATGCCCAGCTAATTTTTGTATTTTCAGTACAGACGGGTTTTCGCCATGTTAGCCAGGGTGGTCTCAAACTCCTGACCTCAGGTGATCTGTCCACCCTGGCCTCCCAAAGTGCTGGGACTACAGGCGTATGCCACTGTGCCCGGCCAATTTTAAATCTCTTTAAAAGAATGAAGCATGACCTGTGTTTCTTGGCTTCTAATTGCAGCTGAGCGCAGCTGTTTGTGGCCCTGTTCTCCCAGGCTCGTCTCGTTCATTCTGTTGGGAGTGAGGTGAGCGGGCAAATGGAGAGCAAGGCAGGGTGTGCAGGGGGTGGTGTTAATTTTCACCTCGTAGCATGACATGTTTATTGGTGTGTACGTACGTTAAGCGCAGCAGCCTGGTTTCCTTGAGTTAAATAGCAGTCATGCCCAACTGGCTCTCCATGTACCATTACTCCAAGTGATTGAGTCAATTTCTCCCTCTGCCATGAGTTTAAGTTGTAAACCTCTCAGCCAGACAGGGAGGCAATGATGGGCTGCCTGTTGTGATTATTATTAACCTTTAGCATTACACTCACAAGACCAGGGGGGTCTGTAGAGATGCCCAGGGTGACGCAGGCACAGACTGCAGGCTCCCATCCACCCACCTCGGTTCAGCCTGCATCTCTTCACCACAAGAAAGGCAAGCATGTGAGTGTTCACTTTGGCCATGCTGGGAGGCTCCAGCCTACCAGTCTGGGGTGAGAGATGGCTTGTGCTGGGTGAATAGAGAAATGTTGGGTGTGCTCTGTTCCATTTGGGCAGAGGAAAAGACAGGGCATTGCAGGAAAGCTAGAAAAGAGATTTCTTTCTTTCTTTCTTCCCTCCCTCCCTCCCTCCCTTCTTTTTTTTCTTTTCTTTCTTTCTTTCGACGGAGTTTCGCTCTTGTTGCCCAGACTGGAGTGCAATGGCTCAATCTCAGCTCACTGCAACCTCCGCCTCCCAGGTTCAAGCGATTCTCCTGCCTCAGCCTCCTGAGTAGCTGGGATTACAGGCACCCGCCACCACGCCTACCTAATTTTTTGTATTTTTAGTAGAGACAGGGTTTCACTATGTTGGCTAGGCTGATCTTAAACTCTTGACCTCAAGTGATCCACCCGCTTCGGCCTCCCAAAATGCTGGGATTACAGGAATGAGCCACTGTGCCTGGCTGGAAAAGAGATTTTCTAGGGGTGCCTCCATATTCAGAAATCATTTGCCAGCCAGAATTTTTTCTCTTTGCCATATATTTGTCAGCCAGCTGCTAAGTTATCCAGGCAAAATTTGCAGGGACAGCAGCTACCCCCTAGCTGTTAGCTAGTTGACCAAGATCACATATATTTAGCATAATTATAGCAGGAACTTGGAGTCACAGAGGGCTACATGGAAGGAGAAAGTGTTAAGGAAGCTGTCTATCCCAGATCCACCGCTCTCCGTGACTTTCCCCCTTCCAGTCCACATTTCTTTTATTTTCCTTCAAGGAACCAACCTTCTTCCTTGTTGATTAATCACGAATTGGCAGGGATGGCAGTTCCCTGAATGTGGGCAGCTTGTTTTGCTTTTCTGAACAGTTTGGTCTCTGAAAATCTCTGAGAAGAAAAAAAGTCCACCACTCAGCCCTAGGGTGCTTGTATTGCTGCTTTGTTAAAAATCCAAGTGTACCTTTGGGCTGGCACTGGGGGAAATCTGCAGTCAAAAAATAATTCTGCCCTCAGGAAGGTTACTGTTTACTAAGCAAGGCTGGAATCAGGAAGGGCAGGTGGTGGGAGACCTTGTGTTACTGTTGTTTCCCAAAATGAAAGAGGATCAGGGAGGGGGAGGTGTTTGGGAGGACAAGCACCACACAGAGCCTGCCTGGGTCAAAGGTAACAGAGTAACCAACGAAGCCAAAATCTGACTTTTCCATTTCCCCTGATCTTGCTCAGCAATTTCCTTCAGTCTCTTGGAGGGGCACCTGCCAGCAGTATGATCAACTCCGTTGTTTATGTGGAATGAATATTGATTTGATAGGCGTAAACAAATTTAAGCCATATCTTCCATTTATTTTGGCCATGACATTTATTGAATACTGCTTATGAGGGAATAACCTATGGCTAACACAGGTTGAGGACTCACTCGGCACCAGGGTCTGGCTCTTGACATGTGTCATCTCCTTTACTCATCCAAGTAATCCCATGAAGTGTGGACTGTTGTCAAACCCATTTTACAGCTGAAGAAAATGAGACAGAGAGCTAAAGCAGCCTTCCTGAGGCCACACAGCTAAAGGGCAGCCAGCTCCCACAGACTCCATGCCTGGCCCGCTTGTCCTCATACTTCCTCTTTGGATTAATTTCCATTCCTGGTGGCAGAGGCATTCGGTCCTGCATCAAGAGAAGGGAAGGAGATGGGGCCCGGCTCATGGCTCACACCTGTAGTCTCAGCACTTCAGGAGGCCAAGGCAGGCAGATCACTTGAGCTCCACAGTTTAAGACAAGCCTAGGCAACATGGCAAAACCCTGCTGTCCCTATAAATAAATGAATATATATATAAGCCAGGCATGGTAGCGTACCTGTAGTCCCAGCTACTTGGAAGACTAAGGTGGGAGAATCGGTTGAGCCCATGTGTTTGAGGTTACAGTGAGCTACAATCACACCACTGTACTCCAGCCCTCTGTGACTGCAGGTTCCTGGTATAATTAAGCTAAATATACATGGTCCTGGTCAACTAGCTAACAACTAGGGGCTGGCCATTGCCCTGCAAATTTCAACTGGATAACTTAGCATCGGGCTAATACATGGCAAAGGGAAAAAAACTCTGGCTGGTGAATGATTTCTGAATATGGAGACTCTCCTAGAAGGTCTCTTTTCTGGCTTGCTTGCCATGCCCCTTCCTTTCCCCTGCCAAATGTAACAGAGGACACCCAACATTTCTTTTTTTTTTTTTTTTTTTGGACAGAGTCTCTCTCTGTCGCCCAGGCTGGAGTGCTGTGGTGCGATCTCAGCTCACTGCAGCCTCCACCTCCCAGGTTCAAGTGATTCTTCTGCCTCAGCCTCCCAAGTAGCTGGGACTATAGGCATGCACCACCATGCCTGGCTAATTTTTGTATTTTTAGGAGAGACAGGGTTTCACCATATTGGCCAGGCTGATCTCAAACTCCTGACCTCAGGTGATCCACCTGCCTCAGCCTCCTGAAGTGCTGGAATTACAGGCGTGAGCCACTGCGCCCGGCCTCTTTTTCTGTCCTCTAGGTTGAGGAGAGGAAGTGGGGCGCTGGCTTAATATGGAAAATAGATAGGCTGGTAAAGCTGTTATGTTCATTTTTAAATGAGTACCCACCAGGCACTCATGCCTATTCGTATACATTAGGTGTAACTAGAAGGCAAGGCAGTTCACTTTTCCATAAGCATGCAAGAGTTTGCCCTCTTCAAAACAGTTGCCCTCTTCAAAATGCCAGATAGAATCTTAAAAGCAAAAGATATTTGAAATATCAACTAGTCCTAAGGTGAGCGGTGGGACTCGACTCGAGAGGCGGGGCTTAGACACCAGACCAAATTGAGGGCCAGCTAAAACAGACAGGCAGAAGCAGCTCTCCATAAGACAGCCCACCTGTGTGCCATGTCAGTTTAAAATTGCAATGCCAATACTTGGGAGTTACTGCTCCTTTCCTTGGCAATGAACGGATGACCCCAAACTTCTACATAAACTACCCCTAATCTACGTGTAATTAAAAGTAGGTATAAATATGACTGCAAAGCTGCCCTGAGCTGCTGCTCTCTGCCTATGGAGTGGCCCTCGTCTGCAGGAGCAGTCACAGAGCTTAACACCACTGGAGCTGTAACATGACTGCTTCAGTACAGCTGTTTTCTTCTACCTCACCTTGCCCTTGAATTATTTCCTGGATGAAACCAACTCATGGGCTAAGCCCCACGTTGGAGTTCACCTGCCCTGCATTAGTCCAATCTCACCATTTTACGAGAGAGAAAGCAGAACAGAGAGGTGGCACAGTATTCCCAAAGTCATATGGCCAATGAGCACCGGGACTTGGGACCACAGCCAATTTGGTACAATCAAGAGGATGTCATGGAAGCCATTCAGCCATTCTTGGAGATTTTGTGGTATTGCCTTCCAAGTACATAGCATTATTTTTTTAAAAATCTTCAGTCATGGTGTGTTCCGAATTGGTGGGTTCTTGGTCTTGCTGACTTCAAGAATGAAGCCATGGACCCTCGTGGGGAGTGTTCAGAGTTCTTAAAGATGGTGTGTCTGGAGTTTGTTCCTTCAGATGTTCAGATGTGTCTGGAGCTTCTTCCTTCTGGTGGGTTCACAGTGTTGCTGACAGGAATGAAGCTGCAGATCTTTACAGTGAGTGTTACAGCTCTTAAACACAGGATAGACGCAAAGAGTGAGCAGCAGCAAGATTTAGCATAAAAAGCAAAAGCACAGAGTTTCCACAAGGCAGAAGGGGACGCAAGCCAGTTCCTGCAGCTGATTTGGGCAGCCTGCTTTTATTCCTTTATCTGACCCCACCCACATCCTGCTGATTGGTCCATTTTACAGAGAGCTGATTGGTCTATTTTACAGACAGCTGATTGGTCCATTTTGACAGAGTGCTGATTGGTGCATTTACAATCCCTGAGCTAGACACAGAGCGTTGATTGGTGCATTTACAATCCTTTAGCTAGACACAGAGTGCTAGACACAAAAGTTCTCCAAGTCCCCCCTAGGTTAGCTAGATACAGAGTACCGATTGGTGTATTTACGAACCTTGAACTAGATACAGAGTACTGATTGGTGTATTTACAAACCTTGAGCTAGACACAGGGTGCTGATTGGTGTATTTACAATCCCTTAGCTAGACATAAAGGTTCTCCAAGTCCCCACTAGACCCAGCAGCCCAGCTGGCTTCACCTAGTGGATCCTGCACCAGGGCAGCAGGCGGAGCTGCCCGCCAGTCCCACTTGCCAGTCCCACGCCATGCACCCGCACTCCTCAGCCGTTGGGCAGTTGATGGGACCCAGCGCCGCGGAGCAGGGGGCTGTGCTCGCTCGTTGAAGAGGCTAGGGCTGCGCGGGAGCTCACCCTGGTCGCCGGGGGAGCGCGGAGGCGGGGCGGGGGGAGTTCGCGCATGGTGGGCTGCAGGTCCCGAGCCCTGCCCCGCGGGTAGGCAGCCGGAACTCACGCTCAACTGTGAGCGCCCAGCGCAGCCCAGGTTCCCGCCCGCGCCTCTCCCTCCACACCTCCCCGCAAGCAGAGGGAGCCGTCTCCGGCCTCGGCCAGCCCAGAGCGGGACTCCCACAGTGCAATGGCGGGCTGAAGAGCTTCTCAAAAGCCACCAGAGTGGACGCCGAGGTTGAGGAGCGTCTGAGAGTGACAGCTGCTAGCACGTTGTCACCTCTCAATGGCATGTCTTGCCCATAGAGGGAAGATTTGATTTTCAAAAACTAGCACCAATATCTCAAGAGGGTGGTGAAGCTGGGTAATAAAATTTGAGGTCACAAACAAGGGGGACTAGGGAGCAGTAAAGTTGAAACCCTCCTGTGGCTCATAACCCAACAATAATAGCAACACGGTGGTAAGAATTCTATTCTTAGGGCCGTGGCTGACGCCTGTAATCTCAGCACTTTGGGAAGCCAAGGCGGGTGGATCACCTGAGGTCAGGAGTTTAAGACCAGCCTGGCCAACATGGTGAAACCCCATCTCTACTAAAAATACAAAAATTATACAAGCATGGTGGTGGGCGCCTGTAATTCCAGCTACTTGGGAGGCTGAGGCAGGAGAATTGCTTGAACCCAGGAAGCAAAGGTTGCAGCAAGTTGAGATGACACCACTGCACTCCATGCTGGACAACAGAGCAAGACTCGATCTAAAAAAAAAAAAGATACTGTCTTTCTCAATGTGTAATATATATTTTCTCAACATGTAATCTACATTCGGAGCTATATTATCTCCATATCTGTATGTGTGTGTATTTGTGTGTGTGTATATATATATATAAATGTATGTATACCTATGTGTGTAAACACCCATACAGGTGTATATAGTCATTCTGATGTACTAGTTTAAAACTGATCCTGTTACTTGATAGGTGTGATTTCTACATGCACAATCCATTAATGTTTTTGTTTAAGGTGAGAGATGATGAGATTCTATGGAGAAGCAATGTGCCATGTCAAGATCTAGGCTTTGAAATCATACTAATGTGGGTCTCGAACCAAGATCTGTCATTTAATAGCTGTGAAAGTTTGGCAGATTTCTTAAGCCTCAGTTTCTTTACGAATATAATGATGATAGCTAAGGTCTCTGTAACTTTGAAGAAGTTAAGGAACATGGCCAAGATCTCCCATTCATAAGAGATGAAGCTGGAAGTAAACCTAGGTCTATTGGATTCCCAAAGGTGGCCCTTTCCTGGACGCCCCTCTGACTGCACCCCATGCATAGGGAAGCAGAGGGCATTTCCCTGGGAATGAATGCCACTTTTGGACTGGAGATAAGATGGCCATCCTGCCCGATCTTTTCTTTTTAAAGCTACCACTTTTGCCCTGTGTGAAAACAGCAAATAGGTTAAGATTACGTGTGTTTCTAGTGGTATGTGTATTAGACTCCGGTAAAAAAATAAAATAAAATAAAATTCCTCTCCCACTGCCTCACCCATGACTAAAAATAAAATGCCAAAAATATTGCCAGGAAGAGAAATTTGGTGAAAAGCAGGAAAGACTATAAATTGACTACAGTCTACTGCAAAACATGGATTTCTCTGGTTTCTTCGTTCTGTATAAACTCTCAGTCATCAGAAGAGATTTTCTTTTCAAGGAAAAGCTTTCAAAGAAACTACACCAATATTTGACTATGTAGAAGTTCTTCTCCAAGAAAGACAATACCCAATCTTTCCAGAAAGATAATTTTCCTTTATTGAGTTTACTACCTGCTGAGTGCCTTTAGTAAAAAGAAAAAGATAATGGAGGGGTGGTGATTTTTTTTTCTCCCCCAGCATCTTTTTGGAATGTTCTGAAATGTTTACTTATTGATTTTCCATCAGACAGATTGTAGAGAGCATGGTGAAATGATGAGAACATTAGATTTCCACTCAGAAGGCCTAGATTCAAGGTCAGCTCTGCCAAACACTTCCTGTGTAGCCTTGGGAAATTCACTTAACCTCTCTGTGCTTCAACATTCTCCTCTGTAAAACTGGAGATATTATACAGAAAAAGTTTTGACCAGTTTAAAGTACTTGCTCAGTTCTTTGAGAAGAGCTCTAAGAGTTGTGTCTAACTGACTCCGAGCTTCAGCAAGTTAATTCCCCTCCTTGGGTTCCTTGTGGAGAACATGAAGATGTTGAGTTAGTTTTATCACTAAACCTGCTCTACCTAGGAAATTCTCTAATACTCTGTGAACTCTATCAGATACACTGAAATGAGGTGCTGGCAGCTGCGGACGGAGAGAAGGTACGATGTGGGTGTGCTTAAAGGAAGGTCTCTATCACAACCTTGCCCCCTCCATCCTGAGGGTGCTCAGGAACTGGGAGGCCTCCACACACAGGAGCAGAATGAGGAGAGTGAGCTCAAGCTGGGCTTCAACTTTAGCAGGAAATGGGAAGGAGCCCCTGCCAATGATGGCTCTCTGTGGCTCTGGAAAGGAAACAACATAGCAGCAGTGAAGCCACGGTCAGGTCATAGAGGAGGGAGTAGGAGAGGAGGACATGGCAACTGTAGTTATGGAGGCTTTAGCTATGACCCAAATAGGGTCCGTGGTATAGAGGGGGAGGATGAAGAACCAGAAAGAGATATAGATATGCTACTTTGAATCAGGTTTGCAAACAATTTGTTCCTCCCTTGTTCAGAGATCATGCCCATACAGCATATGCCCGACTCAAAACAGATAACGAAAGATGGCTAGTGCCCACCTCAGGGCCTTGGCACTTGCTACTCCCACGACTGTAGCTCTCTCTGCAGCACACAACACTCTTGTATCCACTGGCCCTTTTCTCAGTATTTCCATGGAACAACTCTTCCCTGCTGAGAGCCAGAGCACCTCCTTACAACTGCCCCATTTGGAGCTCTCCCTCTCCTTCAGGCCCTCCTCTGGGTTTGATTGTTTTTATAGTACTTGTTACTCCCAGAAATGGTTTCCTTTGTGTATATGACCTTGTTTATTTCCTGCCGCCGCCCTTCCTGGAAACTCCCTAGGGCTCCCCTCTAGTTAATGTAAGCTTCATGAGGGCAGAGGGCTGGACTGTGATTCATTCAGGCATACCCCAAGCTCCAGGACAATGTTTGGCATAGAGAGCTCATAATAAATATTTGTTCAGAGAATGAAAGAACAAAACAAGAAATGTGCTTTTTTTTTTTTTTTTTTCCTCTCCCCAGGAAGACTTTTAAACAAACAGGCAGCATGTTCTTGAGAATGTGGGATTCAGGCCCAAAAAATTAACAGCTGGGGAAATGAAAGGAATATGTCCTTCCGTCGGCTCTGAGTAGAGATTCCATTTGTGTGTTATGGTTATTTTCATTGATACTGCTAACCAAAAGAAATAGCCTCACGCATCATTATGTCCCTGCTGTCTGAGAGTGGGTCAGCAAAGAAGGCGGCTGGTTGGGCACAGTGGCTTATGCCTGTAATCCCAGCACTTTGGGAGACCAAGGTGGACAGATCTCTTGAGGTCAGGAGTTCAAGACCAGCCTGGCCAACATGACAAAACACTGTCTCTACTAAAAACACAAAAATTAGCTAGGCATGGTGATACGTGCCTGTTGTCTCAGCTACTCGGAAGGCTGAGGCAGGAGAATCGCGTGAATCCAGAAGCTGGAGGTTGTAGTGAGGCAAGATCGTGCCACTGTGCTCCAGCCTGGGTGACAGAGTGAGACTCCATCTCAAAACAAAAGAAAAAAAGCAAAATGAATGGTAATGTCTGAAATTTGTGTGGACCTGTACCCAGTACTTTTACATAGCAGTAGCTTGTTTTACCACTTTATAGAGTTAAGACCTGGATCCAGGTCCACCAGCAACATCAGCACTCTTGCCTTTGCATTTAAACATAGTACAAATGAACACAGGTGGCCAGGCGTGGTGGCTCACATCTATAATCCCAGCACTTTGGGAGGCCAAGGTGGGAGGGTCACCTGAAGTCAGGAGTTCGAGACCAGCTTGGCCAACGTTCTGAAACCCCATCTCTACTAAAAACACAAAAATTAGCCAGGTGTGGGGGTGGGCTGCCTGTCATCTCAGCTACTGGGGAGGCTGAGGTGGAAGTGCTTGAACCCAGGAGGCAGAAGTTGCAATGAGCCAAGATCGTGCCACTGCACTCCAGCCTGGGTAACAACAGCAAAACTTCATCTCAAAAAAAAAAAAGAAAAAAGAACACAGGCTTGCTGGCTTCCCATGGAGAGGTCAAAACCGGAGCCCCTGTAGACAGGGCAGGTGATAATAAGCTTGTGAGCAAGGCCAGAACAAGGGTGAGGCAGCTAAGATGCAAAATTCAAAAAGTATCACCCTCGGAGCACTTGCGTGATTCTAAGTGTGACGCCTCCTTACATTTTGTACCACGAGGCCACACACTGCCTCACCCAGTCCTGGCCCTGCCCATTGGAGTTTTTTGCAAGTTCTCTGTCCTTTTCGATCATGTCATCTGATGCTTCTTTGTCTAGAAATAGCATTAAAATAACCAGAGAGTGAATTGATCTTGGAGGAGGATTTGGCCCACTTTGACAACTCGTTTCTAGCTACCTCTTGGCAAGCTCCTCTCCAAATGGCCACTGGAATTATTTTTGTAAAGGACAGATCTGTCACTCCCCTTCAAGGGCTCTTTTCATACGTTTAAAAAATCAAAACAGCCTAAACAACTTGGCACGGCCTTTAAGACCTTTATACATTGGCACCATTCTCCTGCCCCAGTGAACCGCTCCCCACTGCCTGACTCAACCATGCACTATCATGCCTCCTCAGCTCTGGGCAGACTGTGCCTTCTACTCGAGGTACCCTTCTCTGTCTGTCTGGACCAAAATCATCTCTCCTTCAAAGTCTAGCTCCAAGGTCATCTGTGCCCAGCACACTGCCTCGCTTTCAGAAAGTCTGGAGAACATTTAGGTGGACATACGAGAGGAAGAGAGAAGTTCCAAATTAGGAGAAGTGTAAAGATGCTGAGATTTTTGCAGCACCTTAGATGACAGATATCCTTCGGCACATTGCCACTGAGAAGGCTAAGGAGGATGGTGAATGTGGTGGGGAGAGATGAGGGATGAATATAAGTCCTTGTACATGTGTATTGGGATATGGTGGACCAGTTGACAGCCAGCGTAAGGTCCTCTTTCCTCTAGTCCTGGGAAATCCATACGTGTGCCATGGAATTTTAAAAGACCGGAACATACTACCTCTGGCTGACAGTTTGGGGTGACCCCCCCCATCCTTTGGTTTCCTCTTCTCCATGATTGTCTCAGAAATTGGAAGGAATCAGCCGGGCGTGGTGGCTCACGCCTGTAATCCCAGCACTTTGGGAGGCCAAGGCGGGCAGATCACAAGGTCAGGAAGTCAAGACCATCCTGGCTAACACAGTAAAACCCCGTCTCTACTGAAAATACAAAAAATTAGCCAGGTGTGGTGGCGGCGCCTGTAGTCCCAGCGACTCAGGAGACTGAGGCAGGAGAATGGTGTGAACCCAAGAGACGGAGCTTGCAGTGAGCCGAGATTGTGCCACTGCACTCCAGCCTGGGTGACAGAGTGAGACTCTGACAAAGAAAAAAAAAAGAAATTGGAAGGAATCAGGCCACTCAAGGTGGCTCACACCTGTAACCCCAGCACTTTGGGAGACCGAGGTGGGCAGATTACTTGAGGTCAGGAGTTCTAGACTAGCCTGGCCAACATGGTGAAACCCCATCTCTACTAAAAATTAAAAAAAAAAAAAAAAAAAGCCAGGCATGGTGGTGTGTGCCTGTAGTCCCAGCTACTCGGGAGGCTGAGGCACAAGAATCGCTTGAATCCGGGAGACAGAGGTTACAGTGAGCTGAGATCATGCCACTGCACTCCACCCCAGGCAACAGAGCAAAACTCTGTCTCAAAAAAAAAAAAAAAAATAGAAATCAGATGTGAACCCAGCTCATTTCTGGTGGCCAGAGGGGTATCCAGATCTAGGAGGTTAGTGCTAGGCATAGGGTTGGGATCCTACCAAGCTAGCAAGCCAGGGCCTCCCAGGGCTCCTGCCCTACATTCCCTGCACAAAAGGGGGTTGGGGAGTTATCTTTAGTACTCAGCCTGGGCAGAGCTAACTTTATAGCCTGGCTAAGTGTGAGTCACTCTTTGAACTAACTTGTTTATACAGTATTTTCCCGTGATAACCTCGGTCCTAGCTGTTGGTTGTAAAATGAAACCAGGTTCCCCAGGACCTCCCCAATCTACCCAGGTCCCATTTTTAGACTTTGCCTTTTAACATTCGGGCTTCCTGAAGCCACCGGGGTCAGGGATATGTAACTGCTTTGCAGGTTTAACATGCAGGCTGTACAGAGCCCAGCCTCTAGTGGCTCGCCTCCTCCCCATTTTTTGGTCTAAGTTGCCATCTATTTGTTTCCCCTCCCCCTCTGTGTTTAACTTTTCTGTCTTCTTTGCATGATCTTGAGAATCAAGCCAAAGTCAGGCTGACATTTTGGCCTGGTCTCCCCAAGGAACCCAGATCTAAGGTCTTTGTTCCTGGAAAGAAAGTTTCTATATATGTTGATTCAGAAGAGGCTTTGAAGGAGAAAGGACAGACATGAATGCTGTGATGCTAATACTTCTAGTCATAGATAATGATGATGTCCACATTTACAGAATGCTAACTCCATAGTAACTAGGCTGAGTGAGTGATTGCTCATGCTTTTTCACAGTTAACTTCACAACAATCCTAGAAGGTGGGTTTGGCTGCTCTATACCCATTGTAAAGATGAGTATTTCCTAGGGTCTGAATGTTTATGCTCCCCCTCAAATTCATGTGTTGAAACTTAATCACCAAGTTGATGATATTAGGAAGTAGGCCCCTTGGGGTGTGATTAGGTCATGAGAGTAGAGTCCTCATGAATGGGATTAATGTCCTTATACAGGAGGCCCCACAGAGCTGCCTTATCTCTGCCACCATGTGAGGACACAACCAGAAGGCACCACGTAGAACCGGGAAATGGGCCTTCACCAGAACGGAATCTGCCAGCCCCTGGATCTTGGTCTTCTCAACCTCCAGGTCTGTGAGAAATAAATATTCATTGTTTATAAGTCACTCAGTTTATGACATTCTGTTATATCCACCCCAAAGGAGGAAGACAGTATTATACCTATTTCCAAATGAGACAATTCAGGCTCAGAGAGTGACATTTGTAGCTAAGTTCACACAGCTAATAAATGGCATTGGTGTCTGGATCAGTCTTCGAAGCTTTAGCTCTTACAATTTGGGTGACCCTAAGCAAGTCACTTCATCTGTTGGAGCATCACCTATATTGCATCTGTTACCAAAAACAAACAAACAACAAACAAACAAAAAACAAGGTGAGAGAGTCCTACTTACTTTACAACATAGTTAGGATGGTTGTGTGGGATGAGGAATGAGAAGAGCTCTGTGTTAGTAATCATCCTTATGAAATCTGAAACCCCATGAGATCTGGGACAGAACAGAGTAACATAAGACACTGGGAATTTTTTTCACTTATAAAAATTATTTAAATGTCTTCTTGTTTTGATTTGAGGCTATCTCTTCTGTTTTGAGAGATTATCATCCCAGAACTATCTCTCCTTGTTTTTCTACAATCCAGGCTCCTTGAAAAGACCATGGGACTTGATGCTCTTTAAAAGATGGTTTTATTTGAGCCTCACGCCTATCTTGGGAGTTAAGTAGGACAACTATATCATCCCCATTCTGCAGGCAGGAAAATTGACATAATAAGCGGCTGTCAGGAGGTTGCTCAGAGCTGGATGTACTCTGGCCCTCCTTGCATTCCTTCACATTTCTATTGTAGGAAACTGGGCAGGTGACAGGACTGGGTGGGGTGAGGGAGGTTTTGGTGGTGAGTATGGTAGGGGAAGATCCTAGGCTCTCCCTTCAAGGCCACCACCAGCTTATCAGAATGTGCATATGCCCCTCATTAAAATCGTTTCTATAAAACTGCATAACATGTGAGCTGTGTTAACTACTTTGTCACAATGTTGTTTTGTTGTCACTTAAATAAATGTTTTTAACGCTTTCAATTTCATCATTTTCTCTTTGCATTTTGGAATCAACGCAATTTGTCGGGTGTCAGGCAGTTTCATAGACTTTTGTTGGCCCTAAGCACTTTGTTCTAGAATGCTTGGACAGAATAATAAGAGGCTTTACCTTTTATTTTAAGGTTGAGCATTGGCCAGGCAGATGTGAGTTCAAATCCCATCTCTGCCACTTACTGGTTGTGTGTCCTGGACAAATTGTTTAAACTTTCTGGGTCTCATCTGTAAAATGGAGCTAGTAATACATACGTGTGGTATTTTTCAAAGTTGGTATGAGGTTTTTATTTTTTTTTTAGATGGAGTTTTACTCTTGTTGCCCAGCCTGGAATGCAATGGTACAATCTCGGCTCAGTGCAACCTCCACCTCCCGGGTTCAAGCAATTCTCCTGCCTCAGCTTCCCAAGTAGCTGGAATTACAGGCATGTGCCACCGTGCCTGGCTAATTTAGTGTATTTAGTAGAGATAGGGTTTCACCATGTTGGTCAGGCTGGTCTCGAACTCCTGACCTCAGGTGATCCACACTCCTTGGCCTCCCAAAGGGCTGGGATTATAGGTGTGAGCCACGCCTCCCAGCCTAAAGTTGCTATAGTTTTAATGTAATGTATATAAAGTTGCCTAGTCTAATGTCTGGAATTTTAATTATAGCTTTTGTTTTTCTTTTGCCCTAATCTAGATGGGATCATGGAGATGTCTTGGTGCATGGCAGCCTTTTTGACAGTGTCTTTCCGAGAAAAGAGAAAGGGCTGTATCATCATCATCTATGGCTCTTTGGAGAAGGTTTCAATGGAGATCCAGGCAGCAGCCAGCCGGGGCTCAGGTTGCTGGGTAACACAGAAGTTAAACTCTAGGTCCTCAGAGCCCTCTTTCCACTGGCTGCCCCTCATTTCTTCACTCCATTAAGGGCCAGGGCAAGACCCAGAACCACATACACAAAGGCCCCAAGTTTGGTCAACAGGTCAAGTTTCAAACAGTCCCACAATTATCCCATAGTGGGGTGTGGACCCAGAATGTTCACCCTACATCAGCTCCTGGGATTGGTAAGGAGCACCAAGGAAAGGGGCAGCCTAAACTAGGAGTTAGGAGAAAAGACAGAAGAGCCGTTGAGAGAGAACCAGGCCAGGTGGAGAGGGAGAGCTGCCCTGATGACCTCAGCGCCAGAGCCAATGAGAGCGGCTCACAGCTCATCCTGCTAGAAGGACAAAAGGACTGTAGCCCCCTTAGGAGTGTCAACCTCCACCCTAGCCTGTCTCCCTGGACCAGAGCTGAAGTCAACGCTGGAAAAAGAGTTCAGCCTGGAAATGGGGGGCAGCAGAGAGAGAATGCATTCCCCCTTGACAATTTCAGCATCACCAGTCTCAGTTGTTACAAATGCAAGTTCCTGAACCCCACCCTAAACCTACCCAATCACTGTCTCTTGAGACGGTAGGTAGGGTTTAGCAAACTTCTCCCAAACATTTGCAGGTTAAGAATAGAGACCTGTGGCCGGATGCAGTGGCTCACACCTGTATTCCCTGCACTTTGGGAGGCCGAGGTGGGCAGATCACCTGAGACCAGTAATTCAAGACCACCTTAGCCATGGTGGTGAAACCCTGTTTCTACTAAAAATACAAAAAAAAGCCAGGTGTGGTGGCAGGTGCCTGTAATCCCAGCTATTCAGGAGGCTAAGCAGGAGAATTGCTTGAACCTGGGAGGCGGAGGTTGCAGTGAGCCAAGATCACACTACTGCACTCCAGCCTGGGCAGCAAAAGCGAAACTCAGTCTCAAAAAAAAAAAAAAAAAAAAAAGAATGGGGACCTGTGTGGAGCTTAACAAAGAAGGGTCTAGAAAAGTTTCTCTCTGGGTTGGTTTTATATATTAGACAAGTTAGATTGAAGACAAGATTGACAACAAACATTTTGGTTTAACAAATGTTTATTGTGCACCTACTATGTGCCCAGAACTTATTCTGCCATCCAGCAGCCTCTCAATTTACAATGAAAGGTGGACTGTATAAGAGGAATCATAATACCCTGTTATGAGCAGCACTAAGAGTGCAAATACACAGTGTGGTCATGAGGTGTCCAGGAGCCAGAACTAGGAAGGAAGAACCTGTGGCTGATCAGGGAGGCCGTCTTGTTTTTCATTTTTGAGGTCAGGTATCTTCAGTGGTAGAAGAGTCTTCTTTCCATTTCTCTTAAGTTGAAATGTAGAGCAGCCGATCCTACGTGCCCTTGGGTGTTATTCTTTTTGAAGATGATGAAGGAAGATTGAACCACTGGTCCGCTTCTATTTGCTCATCAGAAATTCGGGCTCAGGGCAGTTATGTGTGCCACATCTTAGCCAAAGTAAAGGAACTTTCTGTTTTACCCTTCTCCAGCAAAAACAGCAGTGAGTCAAAATAAACAACCCTTGGGATCCTCCTACGGAAACGACAAAATAGTTCTTTTATACTTCTGGGGGCCCTGGAGTGCCGGGCCGGCTGTGAGTGCGCGTGAAGCTCGCGCCCACCCGCGCACAGGGCCAGGCAGTGACCAGGTCAGAGAACACCGGTGCAGAGAGGCTCCCGCCGCGGACCGGTGGGGGGGGGGGGTGGGGGGCGGGATTGTGAGGCTTCAATCTGGGATGCTTTTTAATAAAAACCTTCCAAGTGAAGTTGACTTTCTGCGGCTCACGGGCCTGATTTTGCCAGCAGGCCGCCCCTGCCCCCTTGCGGTGTCCCCTCTTAGCCCGGGGCCAAGTCAGCGCCTGACCTCCCTCCGCTGGAGGCCAGAAGGGGAGAAGGCTGACGGTCCCGCCGCAGCCAGAGCGCTGCGCCCGGCCGGGCCCTGCTGGGCCACCCGCGGCCACGTCCTCCAAGCCCTGCTGACCTCTAGTGGTCACCAGGCAGAACCGAACAAGTGCTAGGCCAGAGTGGGAAGCCAGGGTACCTCTCAAGGCGCGTTCTCAGCCCTGGTTTGCACATTGGCATCACCTGGGAGCTTTGAAAACTACCACTGTGCTAGCCCCACTGCAGGCTTTTGTTCAGAATTAAGTCAGAATCGCCGTCTGTGGGACCTGAGAGTGGATATCTTTGTTAAAGCTCCCTTGGAGGCTGGGCGCGGTGGTGCACGCCTGTAATCTCAACATTTTGGGAGGCCAAGGTGGGTGGATCACTTGAGCCCAGGAGTCTGAGACCAGCCTGGCCAACATGGCAAAACCCTGTCTTGGCAAAAAAAATACAAAAATTAGCCAGGCATGGTGGCGCGTGCCTGTAGTCAGTCTCAGCTACTAGGAGGGCTGAGGTGGGAGGATGGGTTGAGCCTGAATGGTCGAGGCTGTGGTGAGCTATGATCATGCCACTGCACTCCAGCCTGGGCGACAGAGCAAGACCCTGTCTCAAACCCCCCGTGCACCCCCACAAAAAAACTCCCAGGGAATTCTAATGTGCCGCCTGATAGAGAGCCATTGGGCAAAAGTGGGCATTCGTTCGCCTCTATTGTGGATGTCTGCGCTGGGTGTGATGTCAGTGTCTGCATATGGCTGTCTGTCCTTGATTCGGTCTGTCCCTGCATCGAGTGTCAGACAGCAGTGTGGACTTTGTACGTGCCTGACAGTGTGTGTGATGCTGATGTCTGACTGTGGTGTGGGTCCGTGTGCCTGCATGGAGTGAGTGAGCTGAGGTGGAACTCGTACCCCAGGCACAGACGCAGGGAGGGAAGGGTCCTTACCAGTGTGTCTCTGTCGTTAAGAGAGAGAAGATGGTTTGCAGCCCCTTCACCTATTCGCATAGTTCACACTCTTTGCTGTTGGGAAGTTCTTCCTGTTGTCTCACTTCAGTCCCCTGTCAAGAGGAGAAATGTCTAGATTGAAAAAGTGCCAGTTTTCCCATCTTCTCTGGTAGCAGCCATAGGAACAGGAGGAAGTCTGGCCTGGAGCTGCCTACCCAGGGCTGCTGGCTGGCGCGGCCGGGCTGTCTTCCTCCATCTCATCACTCCATCAGGCCCTGATGAAACGGGTTTGAAGGGAGAAGAGCCAGCACCAGCACAATTAAATTAATTTCCAGCAGCTGCATGAGATTAAAATTACCCACTTCTCCTTTCTGGCCTCTATCTAATGTTCCTGAAAATGATCTCCTGATACTCTGTGTCTCCTCATTTCTCTGTCTCATGGTCACAGCTTTTGGTATATCCACTCCTGACTGCATTGCCTGTCCCAAGCTGCCCTTCCTTCCCCTAGGTGTGGCTGTAGAGCAAAGTCCTGGTGAGACCCCTCTGCCCCAAGCCTGACCGGCCTGACCCTCTCCTTCCCAGACTGCGGGAGCTGGGCAGAGGCAACATCCAGAGGCAGCGTGACCCTCAGGAGTGGGACAGTCTGTCTTCATGCCTCAGCCCTCACGGAGGTCCCATGGGAATGGAGCCTTGCACTCTCCGTGCCTGTCCTTTCAGAAGGCAGAGGAAAGGCAACACCCTATGGTGAAGTGAACACCAGACTTAGAGCCCAAGCATATGGGCTCCAGTGCCTGTGCTTTCATGAGTAACTCGACCCCTCTGAGCACGCCTTGCCTTCTGCAACATAGAGAAGAGAATATCTGTCTTACAGATTGCTGTAAAGACTAAACAAGACGATACAGGGAAATATGTGTGTGTGTGTGTGTGTGTGTGTGTATGATGTACATAGATAGCTAGATACTAGGACCTGCCCCATGGTAGATGATCATGCATATTAATGAGTACAGTAATAGCTAGTATTTATTTAGTGCACACTACAGGATGATGTTTTAAGCTTTGAATAGGTTGTGTTTAATCATCACAGCAGTACTTTGAGGTAGAACCTTTTGTGACCCCATTTACAAATGGAGAAAAATGAGGCAGAGAGGTATCGGGAAACATGCCCAAAGACGCACAGTTCTTGGGTGATAGATCAGGAAAATGACCTCTGGGAATCTGATTACCTGTACTGAAAGAAAAAAAGAATATATCACTGAACTATGTGCATACTTAGGTATAGTATTTGCTTGTATTTGTGCATGTGGGAACACACACACACACACACACACACACGCATACATCTTTGCATATTATCACTGCATAACCCCAGGCCCTACACCCTCCCTCCTAGAAGAATCCAGGGGAAACAAACTGGTCAGCTGCAACTAGTAGGAGAAAACTGGCAGGAAAGGAAGCCAGGTGCCTATGGACAGAGGAAAGCTTCCCAAGGAACCTGCTGGGCCAACTGGGTAGGGCAATCTATATCACTCTCACCTCAAATGATGAAGCAGACTCATGAAAATGGGAACAGGCTTGCCTTTGACATTGTTCTCATCCAGAGTAGCCTGTTTCTTTCTAAGGACTCTGGGGTTCAGCGGGTTGGGCATGAGAGGCAGTTCTCCCTGCATTGCTGTGCTAGAGTCAGCTAATCCCAAAGCCTCATCCACTGATTCCAGCAATGACGCCTGATCCCTTCTGTGCTTTGCGTGTGATTGACCCTTAATGGAATTTAATTTCAAGTTCTCCTCTGCTGCACTCAGTTCCCTTCCTCACTGGTCTGCTGAGTGGAGCTGGAGGATGAGAACGTAGTCTAGGGACTGGCCTCTGCCCTCTCCCTGCTGTATAATGCTGGCCTCATCACTGCCTTCTCTGGGGATCTATAAGGTTTCATCCAGCCTGACATTTTGAGTCTCTGATTCCATTTGGGTCTCCAGCAGCCTTGGCTGCCACAGTTTGAGGGTAGGGGTAGTGTGTGCAGGGGAAGTCATGTAGTTGTAAGCCCCAAACGACACATGGTCCAGTGGAGGAAATGATGTGGAAATGTGGGAAAATGTCACCCTGGCACTGCCCCTGCCCACATGGCTTGACCTCAGGGTCAGAATCAGGACGTGGGATGATGCAGTGTGATTGTGGAATTGGGAGCAGTCCACCCTCCCGAATGCCTCAAAGGGATAAAAGGAAACATCAGAGCAAAAGAAAGAGACGGCCCAGGCTGGGTGTGGAGGCTCACACCTGTAATCCCAGCACTTTAGGAGGCCAAGGCAGGTGGATCATGAGGTCAGGAGTTCGAGACCAGCCTGGCCAACAGGGTGAAACCTTGTCTCTACTAAAAATACAAAAATTAACAAGCTTGGTGGCTCGTGCCTGCTACTTGGGAATCTGAGGCAGGAGAATCGCTTGAACCAGTGAGGTGGAGGTTGCAGTGAGCCAAGATCATGCCACTGCACTCCAGCCTGGTGACAGAGCAAGAATCTGTCTCAAAAAAAAAAGAGAGAGAAAGAAAGAAAGAGATGGCTCAGTAGAGCTTTCCCCCATCCCAGCTCTCTCCTGCGTAGCACTTGCCTTGTGCCAGCTACTGTCCTAGGCCCTTAAAGAGACCAATTCATTTAGTTGTAGGAATGACCCTATAGCAAGGTACTATTATTATCCTCATTTTACAGATGAAGACATTGAGCCACACAAAGGTTATACAGATAAGTAAATGATGACACTAGGATTTGAAATGAGAGACTCTAGGGTTTATAATTTTAACCATTACATTTGGTGGCTTTCCAAAGAGAGTTGCCATCCAGGTCTAAGGAGTCATTTGAGAAAAGGTAAAGTACAAAGTACTCTCTGGAACCTGGATGGGAGTACTGCCCAGGCACACCCTTCATTCAGAGGACGCAGCAGCTGGGAGATGAGGGAAGCCCCTCACAGCTGGAGGACCTGCTTACTAAAGAACCCGCATAGTTCCTACTATAGTTCGTTGCCTGTAGCCCCAAGGCAAATGCCTTGCACTTCCACATCCAGGGGATAAAGAACAGGGAGATGCTTCATCCTCTTGAGATGGTTTTGTCGGATTGGCCCTAGGAGGTGCATCTCTCCACCCCTCCTGAAGTCTCCTCTTCCTGCTCTGACCACCCTGGCCCCACCCTCCACAGTGGGAGGACCGGCAAGGCCCGGGCAGCAGAATGTGTTGCTCAACACAGGGCAGCACTGGCACATGCATCCGTTTCCAATTTCTGCTGAAAACACCAGCTGAAGAAGGCAGAAGAGGGAGACGAAGCCCTGAGGTGGGATTGGAGCCCAGCTGGCTGCCAGGGCCAGGGGCCTGGGCTGCGACGGACCCCAGGAGCAGATGAATTGGGAGAATCTCAAGAGCATCCGTCACCCCATCAGCAGCAAACCCCCAGGCCTTAGGAAGGTATGGGCTGAGATTGACCTCATGCCACAGAAATAGAGAAGTAAGAGGGGAAAGATGAAAGTGAAAACAACCCCAAAAGAGAGCGGGGAGGAAGATGAGTGCAAGTCCCAGCTGATGCAAATATTGACATAACCATTATGAGGGTAAATAAAACTCCCATTTATGTTATGCAAGTGCTCTATTCTTTGAATACTTCTGTCTTGAGGAATTTTTTATTTCGCCATAGAAGAAAAATGTTTTCATATTCTCTCCCGCCGCTCAGACCCAGAACCCAGCGAGGCCTTGTGCCCCCGAGAGCCATAATATTATTTGTTAACATTTTTATGATGCCAAATGGTCTGTAGGAGAATGGGCGCCATTCTTTAGCTGGGAAACCATATGGCACGACGAGTAATAAATAAGGTATTGTGATAGTTAATGAACCTAATTGCCAGCAAAGGCTTTAATACAGAGACTGTGCTGCTGAGAATTTAGCACCACATTAGGGATGCTGCGGAGCTCCCCTGACTTCTGAGGCTTAATTTAAGTTCTATATTGCAAACTCCAGAAAATAATTCCAAACCCTCCTGCTGGAAAAGCAACCTGCTGGTAGACTGTGATTATACCAAATTACTAAAATCGCAATCAATTTTATACACACAGTTAACCCTTGCCAGGAAGTACTCCCAGAGAGGAGAAGGATCAAGATTGTAGCCCCTTCTACTTGGCTGTGGACTAAGAAGGACAAGAGTCAGGAAAGGTGTGCCCAAAGGAGGGGACCAGTTCCTTCTAAGGAGCCTTGTTAAGCAAAGAGAGGACACAGGGGAGGTGCTCGTAGCAGACCTCAGCATACTTCTCCAGTCTTACAGGGTCTCCTTCATTGAGGGACAAGAAGACAGAAGGTCTTGGAGAGCGGGGTCTATGCTCACCCGCCACTCCCAGCAGCAGGAATCCCTGGCAGGAAAAGAAACTGAGCCATTGCTGCTATTATTCCATAAGTCAAGGTTATTAACTAGAGAAGATCAAATCCTGGCAGTCAAATAACCTTGCACTGTGTAAAATGTAAATGCCGAACAGCTGCTGCTGAACTTTCAGTGGTGCCTGGAAGGTTCCCTGGGTGAGAAGAGCACACCGCAATTCCAGGGGGAAAGGCTTTTCTTCCCAGTTCATTTTTGGAGCTTGTAACTGGCCCTCCAGCCTTGGGTAAGATAGAGGAGAATGATTGACTGTAGAAAGGGAACTTGCTGGTAACAGGTCAAGCCAGGTGCGACAAGAGAGAATGCTTCAAGACCCTGGCTCTCCCTAGAAGATGCCCGTGCCAGGGCACCTCTCATCCACCAGACCACTTTCCATGGCAATGCTCCAGGCTGTGGTTTGGAGAGCTCAGAAATTTCCTTTCCAGAAGAGTACTCTAAAAGAGATGGGAAACCCCACTTGGCACTCCCTGTGCTAAACTTTCCCGCATTCAGAGAGAGGCCAAGGGGGCAGGCTGAGAGGTGGGAGAGGGGATTGGAAATAAGGAATCTCTGCATAGCACAAGAAGACAACGGGAGAAGCTTGGGTCAGAGAAGCCAAGAAGGCCAAAAATGTACAGAGGAGACTTAGGAAGGTCTTGAGACCAGGTAAGACACAGAGGCAGGTATAGAAGAGGGGTCTGGCCCAAAATGTGAAACTCTGCAAGGGATGACCATGAGTGGCCATGTCCCTCCTTCCTCAAGAGCTAGGACAAAGATTCTTTTCCTACTGTGGTCTAAGGCACATTCAACCTCTTCTGGAAGGCAGGGATCTTGGGTAGGCTACAGAAACTCAACAGCAAGATTTATAGGAAAGAGGCCTCAGGAGCTTTGGCATTGAGACGTTCTCTACATAAAGGCAGAGGCTGAGGCTTGGGGGTGGGATGAAGGATGGGGCATTTCTATAGATGTTAAGCTTCTAGAAGGCAGGGAGCCTACCTGATCTTAGCAGCCAGCCTGTACGCACTTGGGAACCTGAGTGAGATGGACATCAGAAGAGTATACTCCACAGGTGACCAGGAGAGGAAGCACTGTGTGAACCCAACTTGCCAGGCAGTCAGTGTGGGTGACGGCTTCTCCAGGCTGTGCTGCCAGGATACAGGATCACCATGGTCTACTAGGTAGGAAAGGGGCCAGCCTCCTGTTCAGCCCCACTCTTGGTTTTCAGCCTTCTCTGCTGCCCTGGGCTTGTCCCGAGGCTGTGGTACTCAGCCACTGCTGTGGTCCTGAAGTGGAGTCTATTATCTGCCTTGTTTATAATTCCTATCACCAAACCCAGTGATAGAAGCTGAGATCCCAAAGGTATTCCCAATTCCTACCTACAGAGAGGGTGAGGGAGAAGGGCCATAGGATCCACACATGGCCCTTGAACTCTGCTGGAGCTTCAGAATCAATTGGGGGCACTCTTGAAAAACACAGACACAGGGACCCAATCCCCAGAGGCTCCAATCCAACCGATGTGCCCCTGGCCTGTGCAGGTGTTGAAAGCACCGCAGGTGTTACTGATGCAGAACTATTTCCCTTGAAAGTTCCACACCCGGCCCTCACTCTAACCTTCCCCTTCTCGGCTCCAGATGGTGGAAGGAGAAATACCTGCACACTCCCTGGTAAGCAATTGAGGAACACAGAGATTCAGCCTGAACTGCAAGCAAGACATAGAGGCAAAAGGATGACATTCTTAACTCCAGGGTGGTTAAGCCCTAGGTAAGGACACAGGTAAAGTTGTTAAGTAAAGTTGTTGAGTTCCCCTCTCTGGCAGACTTTCCAGGTTACACAGATACCCATCTGGAGGCAGAAGGTTGAGCCAAAGGACCTTTAGATCTTTAACTTTTGTAAGCTTTTAAGTATTTCCATATTTTATAGATGAGGAAAATAAAGGCCAGAAAGGTTCTGTGACTCTGTGAAGGAATTGACTAGAACCCAGGTGTCTTGACTCTAAGTACGTTCTCTTTCTAGATTATTTGTTGCATCTTTTTGATTCCAGTTATATAATCTGTGCATTGAGACAAAGAAAAAAGAGCAAGAGAAATTCCAGGATTCATAGTCATACATCGGATGTAAGGAGGACAGTGGGACCCCTGAGGAGGCTTCCAGTTCTGAGATTGTCAGATGCTACAGGGGTTTGTCATCTGGTTGAAGAGACTTTTAAACATTTGACAAAGCCATGTATTAAATACGCAAGTTAATATGAGCATCAGGGACATGGAATGAAGGACCTAATCTGCCGATGCTTCCTAGAAAGGGACTCAAGGCAATACCTATTTACTGCTTATCGTAAGTTGATCACCCAACTCTGTGCTAAAGGCTTTGGGGAAATCAAGAGATGTTACCTTGTGCCTGTCCACAGGGAGCTTTCTGTCTAGTTAGAGAAGCAATGTGCACACGAAAGGGCTGTAAGACACTAAAGGAAGCAAGTCACCAGGACCGAGACACAGATGCTGTGGTCTACTAGTGAGCTCTCACTTTCTCTAGATTCTGGGAAGAGTGGGGAGTTGGACCAAGTTGGACCAAGACTCCCATGGCAAAGGAGGCTCCCTGGGGATTCTGGACAAAGATGCCAGAGGCACTGGGGGAATGGCTGCTTTCTCAAAGTCAAGGTGTGTTAAGGGAAAGCTAAAACTAAACGTAGTCTCCTGAGATGGTCTCTCCATACCACTGGGGCCTGTGGCCAAGCCAGTGGCCTCAAAAACCCCAGCTTTGCCTCTCCCAACAGGAAGTAGTGGGACCTCATCAACCCTGCCATGGACCAGAGCTCTGTCACATCAGGCAAGTGCTATGATGAAGAGCCACCGAGTGTGCATTTAATACTGTATATAAATACACTTGACAATCACGAAGAAGACTTTCTACTCAGAGGAGACCATTGGAATATTTTATAGTGATGCAGATCAAGTGAAAAGAAGGAGAATAAATAAAAGGGAAGATAATTATTTGATGGAGTTCTTTTAGGATATGCCACAGCAGGGAATACTTACAAAGAATACATATGACTAGAGAGGCAGCTATTCAAGCATCAAACTAACCTATAAATTGTCAGACGTGAGAATGAGAGGAAAGGAATGGGAGAGATTTGGGTGCCCATCACGCCATTAGCACCGAGTTCCGCACTCCACCTTGCTTGCAGCAGCTCTATGCACCAGCCACAGCACAGTCCCGCAGAAGGGAGATGCCGCCTAATAAATGTCTCTGGAAAATTACGACTGTACTGCTACAGTAAAAAGATGGCGCCGTTTATCTCAGCGCCATCTGCACAGGCTCATTTGTTGCTCCCGAGGCAGCCCACACGCACCCAGCAAGTTTGTAACTCTCCAACACTTGGAGTGTTTTCTTCACCAGGATGCTGTGGGACTTGGAATGCGAATTTCTCTCTGGCTCTGCGAGGTCAGCAGGAGAGCTCATGCAAGAGGCCTGCAGCTGGACCTCCTGGCTGGTACAAGTCACCTGCTCCAGCATCCAATCTCAAGGTAGGGTCCAGGAGCCTGGAATCCTTATGCTGGTGAAAGGAAACATGAAACGTTGTTCATTGTTCATCCATTCATTCAGCTGTTTAATAAACAACATGGAGTAGGTGCTACATGCCAGGCACTGCGATGGAAATTAGGAGTACCTGCATAGCTGGCTCATACTTCCTGCAGCTTCTTATTCAAATGTCATCTTTTCAAGGAGGTCTTCTCTTGGGCCTCCTTCTCTAGAATTGCAACACCTCCTTTTTATAGCAGATTTGGTCCTGCTCTGTCGATATCCCCTCAGATCCCTTTGCCGTTTTCATGTGCGTGGACTCCCAGCGTGGACTCATTCCTAGCAGCCAGCACCTGTGTCCCTTTGTAGATTCACTGTTTTCAAAGCTGCTGGAACCTACTTTGCTGTAGGTGCCTGGGAATGTATACAAACTGACTGCTACCCACCCTGGAGCTAGGCTTTAAATATTCATTGAATTCATGTGTACAAATCTATCAACACTTGCCCCCAGTGGCTACTACATTGTGAAGTGTTGGGTGTTGTTGAAACACAAAAGATTGAGGAGGGGGTAGGCAGTTATGAAACTAGGAATATACAACCTCTGCATTGCACAGGAACTGTGAGCTTTTAAAGCATATGCAGTGAGCTCATTTCAATGACAGGGCTAGAGGCGGCATTGCTGAAAGCTGGCAGCTGAAAGGGAAAAGGTGTGGGTGTGGCTGGGTGAGGCCACAGTTTCTGCTCTGACCCCAGTCTATTTTCCCATCCACCTGGAAGACACAGGCTACTTTCACATCACTTATAGTCTCTGCACAGCAGCAACCAGACCACGAAGACCACGTGACTACAGTGGCCTACAGGATTCCTTCCTTCTCTTTGGTAGGTTCCCCCTACAGGTACTGAAATAAAATCTCCTCTCATCTCCCTCTAGCCTTTCCTCTGCTTTCTTCCATACCCAGCCCACTTTTCTATATGCAAACCCACCTTATTGCCTTCTGGAGAAAGAAGCACTATTCTTGCAGAACAGAATCGAATCCCTGTTGGGCTTTGCTTTGGGACTCATTTGAGCTAGTTATGCCACTGGTGGACAGAGTGGATGCTGGGGAAATAGGGACCTGATTATGATGAAGCTTGGTTGGGCACTTCTCAGTAGGCAACACAGAGCCAGTGATGGTGTTAATCGGGGAAGAGACCTAATTGGAGCTGCAGGAGGGTAGAGAATGAACTAGCTGAGCCCGTACAAGAAGTGGGAAGTCTGATAAGGGGCTCTTGGAGGCATCTGGGTGACTGTAAGTATAGGCAGTAATGCTATGACCCAGGAGCCTTGGAAGTGGCACTAGAAAGGAGGGAAGAGCTGACGGCTATTCAGGAAGTTTAATCAACAGAATTTGTTGACTGATTAGATGTTCACATGAGAGGAGAGCAGATTTTTGTGGGAAGGAGAGATGAAGGACAGAGACAGAAACTGAGAAAAGGAGATAGGCAGAGAGAAAGGGCAAAGAGAGACTAAAAGGATGATAGAAAGACAGACGGAATGACGACACCGAGAGAGATGGAAAAGGAAAGTTGACAAGACTCCTAGAGAGGCTTTTAACTTCGTATTTGGAACTAATTTTAGACTTACAGCAACATTGAAAAAATAGTACAGAGAATTCCCACATACCGTTCACCCAGCTTGCCCTGAAGTTGGCATCTTACATAACCATAACACAGTTATCAAAACCAGGACATTAACATTGGCACAATGCCATTACTCAAGCACAGACTTTATTCAGATCTCATCAGTTTTCTAGTGAGATGTGGAGAGTGAGAACATAAATACAGAGAGTCAGAAAGGGAGAACGAAGTTAGACACAAGTTCCCAAGTCCCTCCTCCTGGGAGAAAGTTTACAGAGTTGACACATCAGAGCCTGAGGGCACAGGCTACCTTTTTAGCATGCGCCATATATTAGGAGCCTGATACATGGTTATTTAATAAATAAATGGAGTCAAGTGCTCTAGGCACAAAAGCAAAGGCATTGCAATGAGTGTCCACATACAACCAACCCACAGTTCTTTGTCTTTTCTAAGCTTCCATAGAATACAGGATCTGGGGCTTACAGCAACAGACATTTCCAAAAGGCCTAATGCCAAGAGCATCTTCTGTTCAGTTCATCAGCTGAGCTTCATTCTCCAGAGAGAGGTTCCTTTATGAAAGCCCTTTACTGAGCCTTTCCCCTTAAATGCCTTCCTTACGGCATAGTCATAGCCGCCAGGATCTCCATTGCCTCCCTTTGAATTTTATAATTTTTAGGAGCCTAGGGGGAAGTTGATCACTGTTCTACAGGAAGGGAAGGAAGACTTTTAACCCATCAGTGGGATCCTGAGCAATCTTGCCCCTTAATTTAGGAACCAGGCAGCCTAGGGAGGGGTGAACTGTCAATCACCAGAAGGTTCATTGATTTGTCCCCTCCTGGGCCCACCCAGCATGGAGAGGAGCCATCCTCAGCAGACAGCAGGTGTGGAAATGGCAGTCTAACCAAGGCCCACCATACCCTCTTCCCAGGCCAACTCCAAAAGCCTATAAGACAGTCCGTGGCCAAGCCAGCCTGCTTCCGTAGCAATTACACACTCAGAGTCTTCTTTAACAAGTCCCATTTCTGCAGGTCTTTGTGGCGTTAGGAGAAACAAATCTGCCATTTTGTCCACTCTTGACTTCCTTATTTTTACCCCCAGTTATTCAGCAGCCCCTGGGGTTTCTTGATGGCCAACAGCAGCCCTTATATGGTAGTGTCAGAGGAAAGGTAATGCAAAACTTACCCTAGCAGCAGATAGCAGGACAAACCTGTGACGTGTCCCCAGCACCAAAGGACCCATGATTCTGGGCCAATCGAGATTGCCCTTGTTGGAGCTCCTAGACCATATCAGAACAGATGCATGTGTGCGTGTGTGTGTACGTGTGTAGAATGGGGGAAGGGAAGGGACTGAGGACACCCATTAGTTGAGGGATATCTAGATAAACTTGGATAAAGTTACATCTCACACATCTCCAGGCACCAGGAGTGGGCCCTGTAGGATACTTGCTTGTCCCAGCCCTTGAAGACCTTCCCCTGGCTCTCCCATACATTCAGAGGTAACTCTGATCTTTCTCCCAGCTGATGGAGAGATGCATGGGAGCAACAGACAGAAAGAATCAAGGACCCAGAACTATTATTTCTGGTTTTTCATGTTACCATATTTAACTCAACTCCCTAAATAATGGAGGAAATCTCTCATTAGTCCACTTTTATCCTTTTCCCTAACAAGAAGGATAAGAAGTAGCTAGCTTATACTGAAGCAGAAGGAACTCAGTTTAGCTATAGTGCCCAGCACAATGCCTGGCACATAGTAGGTGCTCAAAAATATATGTTAACTAGGGCCGGGCACGGTGGCTCACGACTGTAATCTCAGCCCTGTAATCTCAGCCCTGTAATCTCCACCTCAGCCGAGGCAGGAGGATCACTTGAGGTCAGGAGTTCGAGACCAGCCTGACCAATATGGTGAAACCCTGTCTCTACTAAAAATATAAAACTTAGCTGGGCCTGGTGGCAGGCACCTGTAATCCCAGCTCCTCGGGAGGCTGAGGCAGGAGAATGGCTCGTACCCAGGAGGCAGAGGTTGCAGTGAGCTGAGATTGCATCACTGCACTCCAGCCTGAGGGACAGAGTGAGACTCCACCTGAAAAATAAATAAATAAATAATAAATAAAAATAAAATACATGTTAACTGAACAAATGAACAAGTGGTAAATATAGGAGAACCCCTAGTAGCTTATTGTGGAAAGACCTTTGAAATGAGAACCAAGTTTACGTTCTCGACCTGTTCCTTCTCATGTGCCCTTAGGCGAGTTGCTCGCCCTCCCTCAGCCTCAGTTTTTCTCACTTGTAAAAACAAAGATGAATAGCTTGCTCCTTCCTTCCTCTGATGAGGATTGAATAGATAATGGGTGCAGCATGCATAGCACAGTGCCTGGCATGAGGTAGATAATAAATAGTAGCTACTTTAATGATTTTTTATGTAGTTAGAACCACTCAAACTGAGAAGGTTCTGAAGAACATTAGCAAAGAGAGCAGATTTAGGTGTTGTTCGAGAACAGTCCTGCCCAGAGACAGAAGGATGGACACTTAAGATGAAGATCTGGGGCCCAAGCCTGCCTTGGGGTTCTAGGTTTCTGGGTTCCCACTGCCTGTGGGATAGAGTTGTCCCCTAATGACTGGGGAGAGCCAGGTGCTGAAGCATAAAATAAGCAGCCCTGTCGCCTGTCTTGTCCATGTCTTCCAGGAGATGTGGGGGTCTGCAGCCCACCCATGTGCACGTGGCTGCCCACTTCTCTCCTCCTCTCTTTCTCACAAACATCTAAAGACGATCCCCCAGGGCCACACCCATGCCCCGCAGTCATTCAGCTACCAGGGCATCTCCAGGTGAGAGATACGGGTTGTCTTTGGTGCCAGAACAGACTTTTCCTCCCGCGCTACCAGCCTGTCATACTTTAGAGCAAGCTTGCCTGATCCACAGCCTATGGGCCGCATGTGGCCCAGGACAGCTTTGAATGCAGCCTGACACGAATTCGTAAACTTTCGTAAAACATGATGAGATTTTGGGAGGTTTTTTTTTTTTTTTTTTTTTTTTTTTTAGCTTGTCAGCTATCATTAGTGTTAGTGTATTTTAGGTGTGGCCCAAGATAATTCTTCTTCTTCTTCCATTGTGACCCAGGGAAGCCAAATATCGGACGCCTCTGCTTTAGAGGGCAGTGAGTGTGTTTTACTATTGCTGGCATGCTGCACACAGTAGGTGCCTAATCAACACCTGTTGACAGCAAAGATGAGGAAAAAGGGTGTTTCAACAAAAGGGCAGGCAAGAGGGGGAGGCTCTGGCAGGCTGGGTTAGACACTGTGCCGTCTGGAAGGAGTGAAATGGGCAAGAAGCCTTTCTGCCTGGTTACAAGTCCACAGCCACAGGGGTTTCCACAGGTAGGTGACCATTGGCACCAAAGTCAACTAAATAATTGTCTATGGCAGTTTGGATTTATCAATCACAACTTCTTCTTCTCAGTTTCACATTCTGTTTTTTTGGTTTTTTTTTTGACAGAGTCTTGCTCTGTCGCCCAGGCTGGAGTGCACTGCAACCTCCACTAAACTTTCTAGGTTCAAGCAATTCTCCTGCCTCAGCCTCCTGAGTAGCTGGGATTACAGGCACGCACCACCATGCCCAGCTAAGTTTTGTATGTTTAGTAAAGACAGGGTTTCGCCATGTTGGCCAGGCTGGTCTCGAACTCCTGACCTCAAGCAATCCACCTGCCTCGGCCTCCCAAAGTGCTGGGATTACGAGCATGAGCCACCATGCCCGGCCACCTTCTCCTACCTTCTTCTGATCTCTTACCTGCTTTTGTTTTGATTTCTTTCTTTTTCCTTCCAGCCTGTGGCTTAGTGAGACCTTTGGGGGCACCTGCTTGCTCAGTGTCTCTGGTCCTTGATCAGATGGGGTCTGGCTTTAGAATCCCTCAAAGCCTGAGCCACATGAGAGACCTCCATCCTCCACAGAAAGAGAGTAAGGGCTGAGGTGCTGGATCCACCCTGGACCCTCAGCCCTCCACTACAGCCAACACTGCAGAGCCCCATGTGTGACAAGATGTGGTGCCAAGCACTTCATGCTGTCTCCCTATTTAACGCAACAATCCTGCAAACAGACTTTTTCTTCCCATTTACCAGATGAAAGTAAGTCTCAGACAAGGGAACTGAAGGCAGGGTGCTCTGCAACTTGGGTGTGCACTAAATTCGCCCTAAGGGCTGGTTAAAACAGCGTTCAGGACTCCAGTTTGAGTTCCTGAAGGGCTCCAGTTTGAGTTTCTGACTTAGTAGATCAGAGGTGGATAACTGGCATTTCAGCAAGTTCCTAAGTGATGCAGACGCTGCTGCTCAGGGACCACACATTGAGGCCACTGACTTCAGTGGTCATGGCTGGTAAGTGAAAGGCCCAGGATGGAAAGTGGAGGCTTCTGGCCCCCAATCTAGTGTTCCTTCCCCTCCAGCACAGCTGGCTTCCCTCTGAAGAGTGCCTGGGTAGGATCTCTGTCAATGCTCTGAAATCTATCCACCTGGAAGTCTGGAGGTCCTACAGATGATCAGGAGTCCTCCGTAAATCTACAGGGCCGCTGGGACATAGGGTAAAGTAAGCACTTTCCCCCTGGGTTCCAGAACCAGGGGAGAAGGCCTGAGGATGGAGACACCAGTCACAAGCCCCGCTCACTGGCCCCTAGAGCTGCTTTTACAGGGTGTTTTATGGGGGAGTTTTCAGTGCCAACATCAGGGCATGTTGAGGAACTGAGCCTTGCCAGGGTAAACAGCAGCCTGTTCAGCCCGTGGGGGCTCCCACCTCAGAGCAGTTTTAAATTGCTACTGTATTTAATTGTTAGCCAAACTACTCCACTGGTTGGGGGAATGGGGAAGGTGGAGGCAGGCAAGCTCCAGGAATGAGCTGTACCACGTTGTATTTCTCTCCATTTTTGGCTCACTGGGGACTCCGTACAGCGCAGCCCCTCGGGGATCAGCACCGGAGTTTCTGTCAACCCGTGTGCTTGATGGGTTCGAGGTTCGTGCCTCCCGGTTAGTGGGACCCAGGAGGCTGGGAAACCCAGCTGCTCCCCGCACATATCTCTCTATCCCTGCAGGCGGGGACTGACTTTGACCTTTGTGGGTCCTGAAAGAGAAGCCAGAGCTATCATGCTACCCCATAAAGCTTCTTGGCAGCCACCCGCCCGCCGTCACCTGGCTCCTTAGGGCCTCCTACTAGCAGAGCCTCTCCAAAACAGCTGGCCAGAGGCAGGAGGACGGCCTCAGAGGCCCTGCCAGCCCGAAACCCAAGGACCTTGCGTTTCCTTGAACCTTGTTGTTCAAAGGTGAAAGCAAGTATCTTTTTTCTCTGAGATCTGGGCATAGTCCAGACATCTGTCTGTCTTTGACTTTCTTTCCCTGCTGTAAGTTTTCAATAGGAACCAAGACCACTGCTTTAGAGTGATTTAATTCAACTCAATGGGGAAAACGTGGAACTAAGGAAACTCTATCCCTAGAGAGAATGATAGCGATAATAATTATTGCTAATAATAATTTTTTTCTTTTTTGAGATGGAGTCGTGCTCTGTCACCTAGGCTGGAGTGTAGTGGTGCGGTCTGGGTTCACTGCAACCTCCGCCTCCCAGGTTAAAGCTGTTCTCATGCCTCAGCTTCCTGGGTAGCTGGGATTACAGGCACTCACCACTACACTCGGCTAATTTGTATTTTTAGTAGAGACGGGGTTTCACCATGTGGCCAGACTGGTCTCGAACTCCTGACCTCAAGTGATCTGCCCACCTCGGCCTCCCAAAGTGCTGGGATTACAGGTGTGAGCCACCACGCCCAGCAACCAATAATAATTATTAATTAATTAATAATTATTATTGCTATCATTCATTCAGGACATCTAAGTGCTGGGCACTGTTCATATATTGCCTCATTTAATCATCTCAATAAATAATAAACAGACTGGCTACTATTATTATCTCCATTATATAGACAGGAAAACTGAAACACTAAGGGGCTGAGTAACTCGGCCTTGGCCACACAGTGAGAGGTGAGTGAGCAAGATGGGAACCCGGCTGGTTTGGCTTCAGGGTGTGCACCCCGACCTCTCCTCTCTGTTGCAGCTCAGCCCTCCTGCCTCCCACTGCAGCTGCCGGGGCTGGCTTAGGAATTCCCAGCCCATGCCCTCCAATTAGGCAGTCTCCAATATGTATCCTGCAGTTACATGGTTACCAGGGTTCACATGGCATCTAGAGATACGTTGCTTTGCAGGAAACGAAATGGCAGGAAGATGACAGTGGGGACAGAGAGCTCTTGGAAAGAATCAGAGGACAGGGCTGTGATCCTAGAGACTGGAATGTAGCAGAAAACATTAGGACTTGGAATCAGAAGACTGAGTTCCTCAGCCAACTGCCTGACTGTCAGGGGACAGGCTACTGAACCCCTTTGGGTCTCCGTTTGCTCACATATAAAACGGAGATGATACTTATGTGACATGCTGAATTGTGTGCCCCTCAAATTCAGATGTTGAAGTCCTATATGACCACATTAGTTTAGGATTGAGAGAAAGATCAGGTGCAGGCCCCACTTGGGTCAATCAAGCAAGGCTTCTTATTTACAGACTGGGAAGGAAGCCAGCTGATTTGGGACACATGGCAGAGACGCCAACAGCCTTTCCCAGGACAGTGCAAGTGAGGGCTTCGTAGTGAATGAGGGTCACATTAGATTTTCTGGAAGCCTGAATCTCTCCAAGGTGTTGTGGGCATGAAGCTTATGAAGGGCCCTCTTCAAGAAAAATAACACAAATATGAATATACAACTAGGGACAATGTGAATATTGATTTAAAATGAAAAACGAAGTCAACAAATTACACATTTTAAAAAGCTAATAAAGGCTAGGTGCGGTGGCTCACATCTGTAATCCCAGCACTTTGGGAGGCCGAGGTGGGCAGATCACTTGAGATCAGGAGTTCGAGATAAGCCTGACCAACATGGTGAAACCCCATCTCTACTAAAAATGCAAAAGATTAGCCAGGTGTGGTAGTGCATGCTTGTAATCCCAGCTCCTTGGGAAGGTGAGATGGGAGAATCTCTTGAATCCAGGAGGTGGAGGTCGCAGTGAGCTGGGATCGTGCCATTGCACTCCAGTCTGGGCCACAGGGCGAGATTACATCTCAAAAACAAATAAAATAAAAATAAAAAGCTAATAAATACAGCAAACATTCTTTTATTTTTATTTATTTATTTATTTATTTTATTTGAGGCAGAGTTTGCTCTGTTGCCCAGGCTGGAGTGCAGTGGTGTAATCTTGGCTCACTGCAACCTCCACCTCCCGGGTTCAAGTGATTCTCCTGCCTCAGCCTCCCGAGTAGCTGGGACTACAGGCACCTGCCACCATGCCTGGCTAATTTTTGTATTTTTAGTAGAGATGGAGTTTCACCATTTTGGCCAGGCTGGTCTCAAACTCCTGACCTCAAGTGATCTGCCCACCTCGGTCTCCCAAAGTGCTGAGATTACAAGCATGAGCCACTGTGGCTGGCCAAACATTCATCTTTTAAGGGCCTTGGAAGGGATTTGTGCAGATGACGGGCCTTGACACTTAGCTTCTGATAAATCTGCTTGCATTCACACTCATATACACATATCCATACCTACACACAAGGCTAGAACATTCAGCACATGACCCATGCAGCGTTCTTGCCAAAGACCCCCACACCTGGGGTCACCGAGTACATGATCATCTTAGAGCAGTATGTAGGCTCCAGTTTGCACACAATACATTGAGTCATAATGAAAACCTGATCCAGACTCTCCACCACAGCCTGGTCATGCTCACTCCTGATCTCAGTGTACAGAACTGGAATAAAAGTTAGTTGCCCTTGCAGGCTCTGAGTCAGGCTGTCAAGCCCTTAGACCAGCTATGGGCCATGTCCTGCACAGGCATTCCAGGCAGGAGGAACAGTTTGAGCAAACTCCAAAAGGGAAGAAGTGGCCAGGCCCTTTTGAAGAACTGCTGGCAGTTCAGTGAGACTGGAATGTATGCATGTGGACAGAGGTAAGAGAAAGGCATAGGATAGTGGTTATTCATGTAGGAATTTGTGGAGATGCTAAAGAATTTTGATGTTATCATGGAGGCATGGGAAGTCATTGAAAGAAGCTAGACATCGAAAAGGCATATTCAGGGCCGGGCGTGGTGTCTCATGCCTGTAACTCCAACACTTTGGGAGGCCGAGGCAGGCAGATCATTTGAGGTCAGGAGTTCGAGACCACGCTGGTCAACATGGTGAAACCCCATCTCTACTAAAAATACAAAAATTAGCCGGCGTGGTGGCACGTGCCTGTAATCCCAACAACTCAGGAGGCTGAGGCACAAGAATCGCTGGAACTCAGGAGGCAGAGGTTGCAGTGAGCCAAGATCGCACCACTGCACTCCATCCTGGGTGACAGAGCAAGACTATGTCTCAAAAAAAAAAAAAAAAAACAGCATATTCAGGTTATGTTTTGGGAAGATCACTCTGAAAGTAATGTGGAAGGCGAAGTGGCTTAGTAAGACAGGGAGACTATTCGGGAGGCTACTGCAGTGATCCGAGTATATCAGGGTTCTCCAGAGAAACAGACCAATAGGATGGATGTATATATGTATAAAGAGATTTATTATAAGGAATTGGCTCACAGAATGTGGAGCCTAAGAAGTTCCAATATCTGCAGATGGCAAGCTGGAGACCCAGGAGATTTGATGATGTAATTCCAATCCAAGTCCAAACGCCTGAGAACTAGGAGAGCTGATGGTGCAAGTTCCCGTCAGAAAGCCAGCAGGTTCAAGATCAAGGAAGAGCCGACATTTCAGTTCAAATCCAAAAAACAGAAAACAATAGATGTCCCAGCTCACAGCAGTCAGGCAGGAGGAGTTCTCTCTATTCATGGGACCGTGAGCCTTTTTGTTCTATTCAGGCCTTCAGCTGATAGAATGAGGTTAACCCACATTTAGGGAGGACACTCTACCCATTTTACTCAGTCTACAGATTCAAATCTTTTTTTTTTTGCTGGAGTGCGTGATCTTGGCTCACTACCACTGCAACCTCCACCTGGGTTCTAGCAATTCTCCTGTCTCAACCTTCCAAGTAGCTGGGGTTACAGGTGCACGCCACCATGCCCAGCTAATTTTTGTATTTTTAATAGAGACAGGGTTTCACCATGTTTGCCAGGCTGGTCTTGAACTCCTGACCTCAGGTGATCTGCCTGCCTTGGCCTCCCAAATTCCTGGGATTACAGAAGTGAGTCACTGTGCCTGGCCTACGGATTCAAATCTTAATCTCATCCAAAAACCTATAGTAATATTTGACCAAATATCAGGACACCACATGGCTCTGTCAAGTTGACAAATAAACATCACATCAAGAGAGAAATGACAGGGCTTGAAGAAGCACAGTAGCCACAGTTACACAATAATTATAGATTAGAAAAGTGTCAAAAAGTTGAGGGCCAGGTGCGGTGGCTCACGCCTGTAATCCCAGCAGTTTGGGAGTTTGAGATCAGCCTGGCCAACATGATGAAACCCCATCTCTACTAAAAATACAAAAATTAGCTGGGCGTGGTGGTGCTTGCCTATAATCCCCGTTACTCCGGAGGCTGAAGCAGGAGAATCACTTGAAACCAGAAGGCAGTGGTTGCAGTGAGCCAAGATCGCACCATTGCACTCCAGCCTGGGCAACAAGAGTGAAACTCTGTCTCAAAAAAAAAAAAAAAAAAAATGTTGACCAGGAGTTGAGGACCAATTAATTCTGAAAGATGAAGGAGAGAGAGTCTATGAAAATATCTGGGTTTTAGCTTGAGGAGACTAAGTGAGAGATGGTTCCTTTTACTGTGACAGTGTCAGCTGGCTGTCCCTTCGTCTCACCAGTTCATAGGAACAAATGTTATATTCACAGGGAAATATCAATTTTTTTTTCTGAGACAGAGTCTTGTTTTGTCACCCAGGTTGGAGCACAATGGTGCAATCTTGGCTCACTGCCTCCTGGTTTCAAGCAATTCTCCTGCCTCAGTCTCCCAAGTAGCTGGGATTACAGGTGCCTGCCACCACACCTGGCTAATTCTTGTATTTTTAGTAGAGGCAGGGTTCCATCATGTTGGCCAGGCTGATCTCGAACTCCTGACTGACCTCAAGTGAATCTACCCACTTCAGCCTCCCAAAGTGCTGGGATTACAAGTGTAAGCCACCATGCCCAGCCAAATATCAATTCTATTAGCTCTGATTCCCCACCTAAAGATTGTTGCAAAGGTGCTTTCCCAAGAACTCCTGGCATCTTAAAAAGCCTTCACCCACATTTATGAATCCATTGTTAATGACTGATCCCACTTTTGCAGAAGGTCCACCATGCCTGCCTTCTCATAGGTGTCAGCAGCCAAGCGTAGCTCTGCCCCAGGTACCACAGAAGCTGCAAGCAGTGCAGGTGGTGCCACGTGGCTGCCTTCTGGGAGGTTCAGAAGGGGAATGCTTCCTCCCGGCTGGCTAGGAGGCTGTCATATGACACAGCATAATGGTTTGCCCCAGATCTTCAGCTCCACCCTCAGAGTCCTTGCTCCCAGTGTGCAACCTGCCATCCACTGGGTTCTGAGGGTTCCTCCAAATCATCTGCCTTGCAGTACCTAGATCCCTGCCCTCCTTTGACTGCCAGACACCGTTGTTGGATATGCCTCATCTTGCCAGTCTCCTTTATGGGGCATTTTCTCCCAGAGGCTCTGAAGTTCTTATGATTTGTCCTCTGCCAGCTACTCCCACTCTCCCACCTCCCTGCTTCCCAGTGCACCGGATGTGCCTTTCTGTGCCTGGAATCCAAATGGAGATACGTAGAGTCCCTGTCCCCATACACCAACCATCTTCAATCCAAGTGAGTCAGTTCATGTAAACAGATACTTGAAGATCTAAGTATTGTGTAAATCTTGGTTTTTTTGTTTTGTTTTGGTTTTTGGTTTTTTTTTTTTTTTTTTTTTTTTGAGCTGGTGTTTTGTTTGCTTACTCTAGTTCTGGTGGATTATTTTATTTTGATTTGGATCTCAGGTGCAGAGGGTTAAGTGTAGGCCCCAGTTCATGTCACCTCTGGAGAATGTGAGGTCTGTGTAAGATCTCTCTTATTTCTTTATTCCTCTTATTTTCATATTTACAGTGACCATACATTTACCATACCAACAAGAGCACTTTTTAGAAGAAAAGGGGGCAATTTAATGATTATTATGCTGATGCCGGGCACGGTGGCTCAGGCCTGTAATCCCAGCACTTTGGGAAGCTGAGGTGGGTGGATCACCTGAGGTCAGGAGTTCGAGACCAGCCTGACCAATATGGTGAAACCCCGTCTCTACTAAAAATATAAAAATTAGCCGGGTGTGGTGGCATGCGACTGTAGTCCCAGCTACTCAGGAGGCTGAGGCAGGAGAATTGCTTGAACCCAGGAGGTGGAAGTTGCAATGAGTCGAGGTCACACCACTACACTCCAGCCTAGGCAACAGAGTGAGACTCCATCTCAAAAAAAAAAAGAAAAAAAGCTTCTAATATTTGTTATGCTGGGCTCACTAGGCCTGCTGCTGCAAGTAGAATACATGGGCACCCACTCGTCCTGTGTCCCCTCTAAGAAGCCATTCTATTTGATTTACTTTGTGTGTGTACATTTGCTTTTGTTTTGGTTTTGGTTTTTTGTTTTGTTCTTTTGAGACAGGGTCTCGCTCTGTCACCCAGGCTAGAGTATAGTGGCACGATCACAGCTCACTGAAGCGTTGACCTCCCAGGCACAAGCCATTCTTCCTCCTCAACATCCTGAGTAGCTGGGACCACAGGTGCGCCCCACCATGCCCGGCTATTGTTTTTATTTTTTATAGAGACTAGGTCTTGCTATGTTGCCCAGGCTGGTCTCGAACTCCTGGGCTCAAGTGACCCCACCTTGGCCTCCCAAAGTGTTGGATTACAGGCATGAGCCACTGTGCCTGGCTGGTTTTGCTTTTATATAGTCTTATAAAATGTGTTTTTTGTTTGTTTGTGATGGAGTCTCACTGTCACCTAGGCTGGGGTGCAGTGGCACGATCTTGGCTCACTGCAACCTCTGCCTCCCGGGATCAAGCAATTCTCTTGCCTCAGCCTCCTGAGTAGCTGGGATTATAGAAGTGCCACCACACCTGGGTGATTTTTGTATTTTTAGTAAAGTCGGGGTTTCTTTTGTTTTTTTGGGGGGGTTTTTTTTTTTGTTTTTTTTGTTTTTTTTGAGATGGAGTCTCGCTCTGTCGCCCAGGCTGGAGTGCAGTGGCACAATCTCGGCTCACTGCAACCTCTGCCTCCCGGGTTCAAGCAATTCTCCTACCTCAGCCTCCCAAGTAGCTGGGATTACAGGTACCCGCCACCACACCTGGCTTTTTTTTTTTTTTTTTGTATTTTTAGTAGAGATGGGGTTTCACCATGTTGACCAGCCTGGTTTGAAACTCCTGACCTCAAGAGCTCTGCCCACCTCAGTCTCCCAAAGTGCTAAGATGAAAGGTGTGAACCACCGCACCTGGCCAGGGATGGGGTTTCACCATGTTGGCCAGGCTGGTCTCAAACTCCTGACCTCAGGTGATCCGCCTACCTCGACCTCTGAGTCGAGGGCTGAGATTATAGGCATGAGCCACCGTGCCTGGCTTAAAATGTGTTTTTGTCTTAATGTACATAAATATTTTGTTATGGCTCTACTGTTGTTTCTTACTTTTCCTGCTAAGCTCTGTTCATGTTCATATCTAATCTGTTGCTTCCAATGGACGCAGAGTACTCCACACTGCAGCCACCATACATACTGATGGATGCACCCACCTAGTGATGGGCGCCTGGGTTGCCCAGCCTCACGCCCTCACAGGTAATGCCATGGGGATTCTTCTTGTCCAGGGATCCTCCGGGTCTGGAGTAAAAACTGCTTTGGGATCTCAGGAGCCAAACTGCTAGCTTGTCATTTAGATAAGTTGTGCCAGACTGCTCTCCAAAATTTGCCTACCTCTTTGCGACTAGTGTACAGATTTCAGCTCTAGCCCAGCTGGGACACCCAGGGCAGAGAAGGCTGGAAACAGAAGCCAAGGAGGCACCAGCACTTAGGGATTGAGCAAAAAGAGTGAATATGATGATGGAGACTGAGAAGAGAGGAGTCCTAAAGACAGGAGGAAAATGAAGAAAGACTGTAGCGAGACAAGACCGTGTTAACAGGAGTGCAGAGTCAGACACGCATGAGTGGAACCCCAGCTCTGCCACCATCTAGTTATGTGACTTTGAGTTCCTAATCTACACTCAGGCTCAATTTCCTCACGAGTAAACTTGTACATCATGAGTCCCTACTTTGACAGGTTGTAACTCAGCTCTGTATCCAGAATATCATAAACACTCAGTAAATATGAGGTAGTATATTCTCTAACAGCTTTTCTTGCAAGCACTGATCAGAGTTTGTGCTTATGTTGTCATCTGTATAATTAGTTGATGATTATCTATATCTCTCACTAAGTTACATGCTTCCTTGGGACAGAGATCTTGTCTATTTGCTTACTGTTTTACTTCTAGCTCCTAGCACAGTGCCTGGCACAGAGGATACACAGTAGATATTTATGAAATTAGTTGACCAATAAAAGGAGAATACAGAGCCGAGTGCAGTGGCTCACCTGTAATCCCAGCACTTTGGGAGGCCGAGGCGGTCAGATCACCTGAGGCTGGGAGTTCAAGACCAGCCTGACCAACATGGAGAAAGCCCATATCGACTAAAAATATAAAATTAGCCGGGCACGGTGGCACATGCCTGTAATCCCAGCTACTCGGGAGGCTGAGGCAGGAGAATTGTTTGAACTCGGGAGGCGGAGGTTGCGGTGAGCTGAGATTGCACCATTGCATCCCAGCCTGGGCAACAAGAGCGAAACTCCATCTCGAAAAAAATAAAAATAAAAAGTAGAATACAGAGGATGATTATGGATTGTGGTAAGTGTCATAAAGGAAAAAAGCAGCATGATAAGTTAGAGAATAACTGAGATGGGGGCCGTGGAGGTAGAAAGAACTGTCAGGGAAGGCTTCTCTGAGGAGGTGACATGAGCTAGGAGAGGAAGAAAGAAAATGCATCATCCACACAGAGAGTTAAGTCCTTTCAGACAGAGGGACATCGTGTTCAAAGGCCCGAGGCAGGAAAGAGTGTGGCACATCCTGGGAAGTCAAGGAGGGATGTTATTGGGAAAGTAATAAAAAGAGTAGAAGCAGGGAAAAGGGTTAAGAGGCTATTGCAGGTGGAAAATGATGGTGGCTTGAATTCAGTGTCAAAAAGGAGGGAAGGAGTGTGTGGCTTTGGGATGCATTTTGGATATAGGAGACAGGGCATGCTGAATGATTGGGTGTAGTGGTGGAGGGAAATATAGAAATCAAGGTTGAATTGGACAGTTTTGTGAGTAGTGTTGCCATTTACTGGGACAGGAAAACTTGAGTAGAAATAAAATTGGTGGTGCGGTGGGGAGCATGGGAATTGAAAGTTCACATTTTAACATACTAAGTGTGAGATGACTATGAGATCACTATAGGGAGATGTTGAATAGGTGTTGGACAGATCAATCTGAGACTAAGAAGGAGGTGTTCAGATTTATTTTGAGTCATCAGCGTCCGAATAGTGTTTAAAGTCATGGGATGGAATTGGATAGGCTCCCAGAGTGATAAAGTACCCATGGAGATGATAAGAAGGTCCTACACAGAGCCTGGGGCTCCGCAGCCGAGAGGAGCCACAAAGGAGACTGAGGGCTCGTGGAAGGCAAAAGAGAAAAGGACAGTGGTAAACTGTCAAATCCTGCTGGAAGGTCAAGGGGAGTGGAATAAGGAAAAGGGGAACTGGCGATGTGAAGCCTGCTGTTAAGGTTTTTCAATTGCTTTTTAAAATTCAGCCTTGGCAACACAACAAGACCCCATGGCTACAAAAGAAATTTTTTTAATTAGCTAGGTGTGGTGGCACATGCCTGTAGTCCCAGCTACTGGGGAAGCTGAGGCAGGAGGATCACTTGAGCCAAGGAGTTTGAGGCTGCAGTGAGCCATGATTGAGCCACTGCACTCCAGCCTGGATGAGAGAGTGAGGCCTTGTCTCTTAAAATAAAAAATAATAATTAAAAAAAACCCTTAAAAACCCAAGTTTATCAAGAGACAATTCACATGTCACAAAATTCATCAATTTGAAGTGTACAGTAGGCCAGGCCCAACAGCTTATGCCTGTAATCCCAGTGCTTTGGAAGGCTGAAGCAAGAGGATCCCTTGAGGCCAGGAGTTCAAGACTGGCCTGGGCAATATAGTAAGACCCCTGACTCTACAAAAAGTTATTAAAAATTAACCAGGAATGGTGGTGCACCCTGTAGTCCCAGCTACTCAAGGAGGCTGAGGCAGGAGGATCCCTTGAACCCAGGAGGCTGAGGCTACAGGGAGCTGTGATTGAGCCACTGCCCTCCAGCCTGGACAACAGAGCAAGACCTTGTCTCAAAAAAAAAGTGTGCAGTAACAGCAGTTTTTAGTGTACTAACAGAGCTGTGCAACCGTTATTGCAATCTAATTTTGCAATATTTTCATCACCCTAAAAAGAAACCTCATACTTATTAGCAGTCATTCCGCTTTCTCCTCCTCACAACCGTCCCTAATCCCAGTTTCGGGCAGCCACGAATCTACTTTCTGCCTCTGTAGATTTGCCTATTCTGGATGTTTCATATAAAAGAAGTATGTAATATGTGACCTTTAGTATCAGACATCTGTCACTGAGTATAATGTTTTCAAGGATCCATGTTGTAGCATGTATCAATATTTCATTCTTTTTATGACTGAGTAATATTTCATTGTAGGGATATTGCAAATTTTATTTATTCATGCATCAGTTGTTGGAAATTTGGGTTGTTTCCACTTTTTGGCTATTATGAATAATTCTGCTATGAACATTGGCATACAGATTTATCTATGGACATATGTTTTCATTTCTCTTGGGTATATACCAAGAGTTGAATTGCTAAGTCATATGGTAGGTCTATGTTTAACATTTTAAGAAACTGCCAAATTGTTTTCCAAAGTAGCTGCACTTGGCCAGGTGTGGTGGCTCACACCTGTAATCCCTGCACTTTGGGAGGCCAAGGCTGGTAGACCGCCAGAGGTCAGGAGTTCAAGATCAGCCTGGCCAACATGGTGAAACCTCGTCTCTACGAAAAATACAAAAATTAGCCAGGCATGGTGGTGTGCACCTGCAATCCCAGCTACTTGGGAGTCTGAGGTAAGAGAATCGCTTGAACCCGGAGGCAGAAATTGCAGTGAGCCGAGATAGTGCCACTGCACACCAGCCTGGGTGACAGAGCAAGACTCTGTCTCAAAACAAACAAAAACCAAAGTCACTGCACCCTTTTTACATCCCCAACACCATGTATAAGAGTTCCAATTTCTCTACATCCTTACCATTGCTTGTTATTGTCTGCCTCCTTTATTTTAACCATCCTCATAGATATGAAAAAAATATGTCATTGTGGCTTTGATTGGCATTTCCCTAATGACTACTGATGTTGAACATCTTTTCATGTCCTTATCAGCCATTTGTATTTAGCCACTGGTAAATTTGCCAAAGACAGATTCACAGGGTGATGGGTGTTGAGGCCAGACTAAGTTAAAGAAAGAATTGAAAGTGAAGAAGTGGGAAAGGCAAATTAAAAGCTATTTCAAATTTCTCTTTGGAGCAGTTTCAAGGGAGATTTCTTTGTTTTGTGTTTTCTTAGTGATAGGAGACACTAGAATCTGTTGTTTTGTGAGGATGATGCAGTAGACATGGCTGCTCAGGAGGCTGAGGCAGGAGAATTCCTTGAGTTCAGGAGGTCGAGGCTGCAGTGAACCATGATTGAACCACTGCCCACCAGCCTGGGCAGCACAGTGAGATCCGCAAAGAAAAAAAAAAAAAAGTGGGCCAGGGATGCTGGTTCACACCTGAAACCCCAGCACTTTGGGAGGTGGAGGCAGGACGATCACTTGATCCCAGGAGTTCAAGACCAGCCAGGGCAACATGGTGATGATGCAGAGGAAAGGGGAGATAATTGCAGGGCAGAGTCCTTGAGAAGGCAATAAGGGTGGGGCTCAGAGAACCAGAGGTGGGGGTGCCTTCAAAAGAATCCCCCTTCCTCCATTTTAGCCTGTGAGAATCTGGGTGAAGATGCTGGTCAGCCTGTGGATTTGGTGGCGGGAAGAGGAAGAGGTTCCTTTGCAATGGCGCCTATTTTCTCTATAGGAGTAAAGGATGAGGTCATGTAACCAAGAAGCGAAGTGAGACTGGTGTGGAAGGTTTGAAAAAAGAGGGGAAATAATAAAATAATTATTTGGAGAGTAAGAAACACTTCAAAGTGAAGTGTAGGCTTGCCAGTGCATGTTTAGTGTCCACTGTGGTTTGAGGCTGTGAATTTATAGCACATCCAGTCACCTCAGTTTGATTTGAACATCCAGCTACTCAGATGTGGGAGCAGAGAACGTGGATAATTGGACTCAATCAGGTTGTGGCTTTGTGAGAAGAATACAATAGAGAGGGATCCTGCCAGTCAGAGGGCTGAGGATATGTGTAAAGCGGTCATTAGGATCAGAGTCAAGGGCAGTGGTTCTCAGGGTGTGATTCCCAGACAGCAGCAGCATCACCTAGACACTTGTTAAATATGTAACATGGTGGCGGGGTCTCACCCCAGAACTACATGAGAGGACTACAGAGGAGACTGTGTCCTCAGAGGACAGACATGATTATTGCAGAGCTAACTGGTTATAGACTGGAAGCTCTAGAGGAGACGTGAAAGCATTTAGGGGGTCTGGGAAATGGGTCAGCTTAGAAGATATGATCAGGAGTTTGGAGACAAGTGATCCATTGGACCAGTGATCTAATAGGTGGCCTAAAAGGCTTGGACTTCTGGAGCTTCCTAAAGTAAACAGGGATGTCAGGTATGATGGGATTTACCATGAAGGGCCCTCCAGGAAAGTGGGCAAGAGTTCCCTCTATAGGGTCCTGAATCCTTAGCTGTAGCTATTAGCATAATATCGCTTCGGCTGTATTCTATTTTATTTTTTGTAGAGATGGAGTCTTGCTATATTGCCCAGGCTGGTCTCAAACTCTTAGCTGCATGCAATCCTTTCAAAGCGCTGGTATCACAGGCATGAGCCACCACTCTCAGCCTTCCATATTCTTTTTTTTTTTTTTTTTTTTTTTTTTTGAGATGGAGTCTTGCTCTGTCGCAGGCTGGAGTGCAGTGGTGCAATCTCGGCTCCACTGCAACCTGCCTTCGGGTTCCGCCATCCTCCTGCCTCAGCCTCCCAAGTAGTTGGGACTACAGGTGCCTCCCGCCATGCCTGGCTAATGTTTTGTATGTTTAGTAGAGACGGGGTTTCACCATGTTAGCCAGGATGGTCTCGATCTCCTGACCTTGTGATCCACCTGCCTCGGCCTCCCAAAGTGCTGGGATTACAGGTGTGAGCCACCACACCTGGCAAAGAATTCAAATTTCTAACAGTCCCCAGGTGAGGTGGATGCCGTTAGTTCTGGACCACACTTTGAAAACCAGTAGTTTAGACGGACCAGGATTCACTGCAAGGACTGGGCTCAATTCTCAGGAACTCCATTGCCACTCAGAGGAAGGGGAATGCTTGGCCAAAATCAGGATTCCATCAGAAAGGAGCAAGGGAAGAAAACTGTTAGGTAGGCAACCAGTAGTGTCTGCCTCAGAATGGACAAAGAAAGGACAGCCAAGAGGAGACTGAGAAGGAGGCGTCCAGATAGAGGAGAAGAAAGTCAGAACAAGGTGGCATCAAAGGAGCCACAGAGAAGAGATTTGGGAGAGTGCGCTCAACACTATTGATGTCACAGAGAGGGAGCCTGAAAAGTGTCCATTGGATTGAACAACTAGGAAGTCTGCAATGATCTTAGCAAGAGCAGTTTAGTTTTGAAAACAAGACAGGAGAACAATTACACAAAACACGAAGTGATTTCTGCATCATTATCTGCTACTGATGATGCCAAGTGCTAGAGCTAATTCACGGATTCCTAGAATCCAGGTGATGAGATGAATAAGAGGGGGCAATTGGGGTTTTTCACTGCTGAGCCGTGAAATAAGTTTGTAGAACTTGGGGTTCAAACACAGTCTGAGCTCAGGTTCAAACACAATCATATGCTGAGTCCTGAGGTACAGACAAGATTGTGGGAAGAAGTTTATATATCCTAATCTATTTGCTGGTCCACACATAGCCACCCCATATGTTCAGATACACACACTTTTCCCACCTGCTCCTCTCTATACATGCACATTAATTGTTTAGCTTCATATACATACAATTATCTGCAGACGAATCCAGGTTCTGCCACTTGCTACTGGAATACCTCTCTTGGCCTCCATTTTTCAGCTGTGAAATAGAGATCATAATTGAACTTCTCAGAGTTGTTGGGAGGATTAAGTGAAATCATGTGTATAAACAAAGATGTATATGTTAGATAATTTTTATTATGGCTACACCTCCATTACTCTTTCCACATATATAATAACATCACCAGCTAATTAGCATTTGATTCCCAAGTGTTGGATGACAAGTTTAAAAGTATATTTGTAGCTATTGACTTATACCCACCTACATATGTCTATACCTAGAGGTACATATACCTTTGCTTCCGGGACTGCAAATAAGCATTTACACACCTCTTCTACCTGTCTCTGTATCTTCCTAACAACTATCTACACAAGCAATACGGAGACACGGAATCTCTAACTGTGACACTCATACATACAACGTCCTCTCTTTATGTAAATGAGAGATGCTCTATTCCAGGTCCTCTGAGAATCAGATGCCAAGACGGGATTAAATGTGCAAGGATTTTATTAGGGCAAAAGCCTGTGGGGGAAATGGGGAGGGAGCCAGGGAAGGCTGGGAGAGCTGTCAGACCGCGATGCAGTGCTGACGTGAGTGAAGGAGGGAGAGAAGGAAGCTTGGGCGGGATCTTCCCAGACTGCCAGGCAGCATAAGGCAGTTTTGGCAAGGCCACTGGGGAGTCCTCCAGCCTGTCAGCCCTCAGAGGAGTCCCCTGTCTCCCAAGAAGAGGCCTCCCTTAGCATCCCTGTCCTGCTCAGTCACTGGCTAGGAGCAGCGTGGCCTTGTGGCAAAAGCAGCCATAGGCTGCCATGGATTTCAGAACACTGTTAGGGTCCTTGATCCATTACACCCACTGTAGTTGGGGGTGCAGGGGAGGCCATTCTCATGGCCACCATAGGAGGTGCTATCCATTCATCCGTTTTTGTGTTTGATCCAAACACTCCAAATTTAATAAAAGAGAAAATCAGTTCAAACCTGGGGGTCTGTGTGGTTCTCCCCGCCACCATGGCTGTTCCAAATGGTGCCTCTGCTCAGATTGCCCCTCAGGCTGGTGCCTCAAGATGGCCAGAGCAGTGGCTGCCCATGAGCTTGGTTCATCCTCTGCTCGGGCATGCCTCGGGGAGCTCTGAGTAAGCCTATTTCTGCTGCTCCCTAGCTACTTCCAGGGAGGACTTCTCCACCCAAGGATGGGAGAAGCCAGGACACTGTCGACCTGTGTCTCCGGGGACACAAACCTCAGATCAGGCACAGGGTGAATGGGGGGTACCCCCTCAGGATTCTGCGCCGTGCCTCCCTCTTTCTGGGGTCCGTGACCTCCTTCATCCCAGGGTTGTTGCTGCAGCCCTGACCAGAGGACAAGGGATCTGGGGGCTCCATATGAATCACCCTGTGCTCCAAGGCCAAGTTCCACTGATGAAATCACAGGGAGCTGCAATGACCAAGCCCAGTACTGTACGGATGAAAGTCTTATTTATGTGAAAGATATATCTGCAGAGGGAGCAATAAACCGCAAAGCAAAGTATGAAGGTTTGCAGCAAACACTGTAAAGTTTTATATTCCTGAAAACTAGGGATAAAAGATATAACCATTTAAAGCAAAGTGGATAAAAGGGGCTTCCACACGATTGTAAAACAGCCTTATAATAGTTAATTGCTAGTTTCTTATTACAACAGAAAGAGTCAAAATAGCCTTTAAAATACCCAGCAATGGAAATGAGAGGAGAGAGAGAAGAGGACAGGAGGAAGCAACCTGCTAAAAAGAAAATTTGAGTCCAAGTTTCCAAGGGTTCTTAGAGTAGAGACCACTCTCATTCCTGTAAGACTGCCATGTCCCCAGTACTGAGGGCTTGTCACTGCCCGAATCTATCCTGCACGTTTCCGTCTGCCGCAAAGGTGAAAGGCACGTCACCTGCCTGCCTGCGCCGCAGTCTCTTCTTCTGTACAACAAAAGGGTTTGAGATCCCCCACAGGCCCTTCCAGCTCCAATACTCGGTCATCATTATTCACTCACTGCCTCCATATTCCAGCCACTGTGCTAGGGAGGCAGGAACATGGGGGAGGTTAAGATTCTGAGAAGAAGGGGGAAGACAAACACTTAAATAGATCACTGGGGCCAGGCGCAGTAATCCCAGCACTTCGGGAAGCCGAGGCGGGCAGATCACCTGAGGTCAGGAGTTCAAGACCAGCCTGGCCAACATGGTGAAAGCCTGTCTCTATTAAAAATACAAAAATTAGATTGCACTGGGAGTTATACCTGATGTAAATGACGAGTTGATGGGTGCTAACGAGTTGATGGGTGCAGCACACCAACATGGCACAAGTATACATATGTAACAAACCTGCACGTTATGCACATGTACCCTAGAACTTAAAGTATAATAATAAAATAAAAAATAAAAAAATAAAAAATAAAAAAAAATGCAAAAATTAGCCAGGCATGGTGGCACATGCCTGTAGTCCCAGCTACTTGGGAAACTGAGGGAGAAGAATCACTTGAACCCGCGAGGTGGAGGTTGCAGTGATCTGAGATCGCACACCACTGTACTCCAGCCTGGACGACAGAATGAGATTCAGTCTCAAAAAAAAAAAAAAAAAAAAATCATGGGAACACTGTGTAGTAAGTCATAGAACAGAAGTCTGTGTGGGCATGATAAATGATCCAAAACAAGACATTAAGACTCCACGGAGGACGATGAACTCTGAGTTGGGTCTCGTAGGTTGAGCAGGAACTTAACAGAATGACATTCTAGGCAGAGAAACTAGCATGTGTAAAGCCATGTGATGAGAGCTTCCTAAGTGATACAACTCCAGGGGCCCATTCACATCAGAGTCTATGTAAATGGTGCACCTGGGCCTGTGCAGTGCACAACCTGTGCAACCTGACACAGCAATGCTCTGAAGCTGGGGCCCCAGACACACGCAGGAGATGGTGATGCTGATCCCAAATCCCAGCTTACACCATAGTAGACCTTCGGGGCAGGGCTTCTTACCCCATTTCCCACCATCTCTCTGACATCAGACCGCTTAGAGGGGCTGCTGCTTAGACATGGCCTGGCCCCTGAGGGATTCTGTTTCACTCTCAAACTCTGGGAACCCCCAGGGAGCTCTCAGGAAGCTCTGGAGAGACCCACATCCATTTCCCCCTTTAGCAAAAGCAATTGCACGTTCTCCAGGGGAGTATATGGGTTTCTCCTCTACAAATGGGATTATTATTGAAAAACAGACTTTTAAGGCAATAGCTTATCTGGGGATCCCTTGTCAACTCAGCTCCGTTTAGCCAACTTTCCACCCAACGGAGCAAATCTGCTCTGCCAGCAGCGCCCCTCCACCCACCCCACATACAAGGATGCCTCCTGGGTAAGGGCCGGGGGGAGTGACCAGAACCCTGTCCTTCTGATGGTGGAGGGCAGATGGGGCGAGGGGGAGGGAGAGGGGATTCCCTCAGAGCCCCTCCCTGCCTGCAGGCCAGGGCTCCTGACCCTCTCAGCGGCTGCTTCCTGCTCCACAATCAGCCCATCCTTCTTCCTGGGGGAGGGGAGGGCAGAGGCCGGGCTGGGTCTCCTCCTAGCTCTGCTGAGGACATGCGGCATTTGACCTGCGACCCCGCAGGAAATTCTTCTGACCTGAGGCGAACCTCAGGAGAAACGCCATGACCCCACAGTGGACAAAGGGCCTTGCTGAGACCTCTCCCCTCCTCCCCTAGCCGTAGATCTCTTGACTCTAGGGGGCAGATCAGAGAATCCCCGGGAATCAACTCACAGCCCAAGCAGCTGGGGCTCTGGTCTCAGCTGAGGAAGAAGGGGAGAACCTGAGAGGTAAGGTGGCCGTGCACCCTGCATGCCTGGGACAGCCCCACCTGAGGGCGTTGTCCATGTACAATTGTCAATGCACTTCTTTTTCCAGGACAGAAACTCTCCGGTTTGGATGATAACTTTTATGGTCATCCTAATAGGAAAGGGGCTTCCAGAGAACATGCGCTAGCACCCACTTCGTTATTTCGACAAAGACTGAGCCTCTGTCCCATGCTGGGCACACCCTGCAGGGCTGGATAGGGCACTGGGGAAAATCCAGTGAAGTCCTTGCCACAGGGGATCATGGTTTTGGCAGACACAGCCCCAAACCCACTAGAGCACAATGTGGAACTTCCGGGGGGAAATGATTCCTTTTCTTTTCTTTTCTTTATTTCAGACAGGGTCTTGTTCTGTTGCCCAGGCTGGAGTGCAGTGGCGTGATCACAGCTTACTGCAACCTCGACCTGCCAGGTTCAATCCATCCTCCTGCCTCAGCCTCCTGAGGGGATGGGACTAGAGGGATGAGCCTAGCCAATGTTTTATTTTTTGTAGAGACAGGGTCCCACTCTGTTGCCCAGGCTGGTCTCAAACTCCAGGACTCAAGTGATCCACCCACTTCAGCCTCCCAAAGTGCTGGAATTACAGGTGTGAGCCACCACACCTGGCCAATTCATTTTCTTAAGGGGTCTCAGAGGAGGTTCACTCTCAGCTGCCTCCACTCCTTTCTCCCTAATCAAACCGGTAGTGATGGTGAGAGCTGAAGAATAGCTCAGAGAAGCGTTTCAGATATGGTCTTCCTTCTGCATGGTCCATGTCCCTGTTCCCAGCCCCAGTCCATTCATTCATCACCATGCTCACTAAATACAAAGCGTGGGCTGTGTGTCAAGTGCTGTGTGAGTGGAGAAGAGGGTGTGAAATATTTGCCTCCAGGACTTACAGGCTGGGAGCCAGATAAACGCTAAACAAATCACCCAACAATAAACACATGGATTACAGGTATTGGGAGAGTAAAGATGTGAGAAAGGGCATTGAGAGAGCACATCCTGGCTGAGGACAAAGTAGGAGAAGAAATGCTCTGCTCACCTTCAGGGGACTTTTAGGAGTGAACACCTCACGGGAATTTTAAGCCCAAAGACAAGCCCATATGGATTTGAGTTTCATTAGTAAGAATCAGAAGAATGAGCCCTTGGGTGAAAAGGGCAAGAGGGTGGATGTGTCGGCCAAGAAGAAAGGATGGAGTGCACAGGGCTGGAGCCTGAGCCCATGATTAGGTGTCACGCAGATGGAAAGGCAGGATTTCCTGGACTGGAAGCTCGGAAGGTCTCTAGAGGTCATCCTGTCCATCTCCTGCCTCTACAGGAGAGGCTTGGAAGGGGTGGGTGTCTCTGTTAAAGGCTTCTGAACGAATAATTCTACACCCATTCTGTGTTTAACACCTCTTGCTTCAAGAAGTCCTTACCACCATCTGGGCTGGGAGCAATAGCTCACACCTGAAATCCCAGCACTTTGGGAGGCTGAGGCAGGTGGATCATTTGAGGTTAGGAGTTCAAGATCAGCCATGCCATCGTGGTGAGACCCCATCTGTACCAAAAAAAAAAAAGAAAAGAAAAGAAAAAAAATTAGCTGCGAGTGGTGGCACACACCTGTAGTCCCTGCTACTTGGGAGGCTGAGGCCCAAGAATTGCCTGAACCCAGGAGGCAGAGGTTGGAGAGAGCAGAGATCACATCCCTGCACTCCAGCCTGGGCAACAGAGCAAGACTCTGTTCAGTAAAAGTCCTTACCACCATCTAAACCCCCCATCTTCCCAGGAAGATCAGCAGATCCTGGGGGTAGGAGGAGGTAGGGAAAAGACAGAGGTCATGTTTGGCCTGACCATCTGTCTCCTGCCTGTGTGGTGTCCTGGAATCATTACCTCCATGACTCTGCTTTTCTATTCTCTTCTTCTAAAGTTATAAAGGGGCTGGGCACAGGGGCTCATGCCTGTAATCCCAGCACTTTGGGAGGCCAAAGTGGGCAGATCACTTGAGGCCAGGAGTTTGAGACCAGCCTGGCCAACATGGCGAAACCCTATCTCTACTAAAAATACAAAAATGAGCCAGGTGTGGACCTGGCTGGGGGAGGACCCTCGTCCTCCCCGGGCTCCTGCTCTGGGCAGCACCTCACTCTTGTCCTTCATTTCCTAGGACCATTGAGGAGTACCTCAGAGCCAGTGTGGGATGGGCTGGAGTTGGGGCTTTAGATACATGGGCAGAAGAGAAATGCAGAGAGTCCTCGGTAGCCTGTGTATACATGGGTTTTGGGTAAACTTTCTTTGCCATCAGGCATGGTGCATGCCTATAATCCCAGTTACTCAGGAGGATGAGACAGGAGAACTGCTTAAATCCGGAGGCAGAGGTTGCAGTGAGCCAAGACTGTGCCACTGCACTCCAGCATGGGTGACAGAGCAAGACTCTGTCTGAAAAAAAAACAAACAAACAAAGTTGTAAAGGAACTCAATATTCATCACTATGAAGTTGCCATTTTACACAAATGCCTGATAAAAAAGTATTATTTCCTTTACAGTATTAATTCAATGGGTCTGTGATGAACCATACCTCAACTTTGCTATGCAGGAAGCTTCTAGATTTATGCATAAGAGCAATAATAAAACCATAGTTAAAATTTGTCAACCATTTACTTTGTGCCAGACCCTTTACCTGTATCAGTTCCTTTATTCCTCACAGCAATCCATAAGGCGGTGCTTTTATGATGTCGCCTTTACAGGTGAGGAAACAGGGAAGTCAAGCAACGTGCCCAAGGTCTCAGGGTAGTAGACAGAATGATGGGCCTCCAAAGATGCCCACTTCCCAAACCTCAGAACCTGTGATTATGTTAAGGTGTAAGATGAAAGGGACTTTGTAAAGTAATTAATTTAAGAATCTTGAGATGAGGAGATTATTTTAAATTATCTAGATGGGCCCTTTATAATCACAAAGGTTTTTTTTTTCTTTTTTTTTTAAATTTATTTATTATTATTATACTTTAAGTTGTAGGGTACATGTGCATAACGTGCAGGTTTGTTACATATGTATACTTGTGCCATGTTGGTGTGCTGCACCCATCAACTCGTCATTTACATCAGGTATAACTCCCAATGCAATCCCTCCCCCCTCCCCCCTCCCCATGATAGGCCCCGGTGTGTGATGTTCCCCTTTCTGAGTCCAAGTGATCTCATTGTTCAGTTCCCACCTATGAGTGAGAACATGCGGTGTTTGGTTTTCTGTTCTTAATCACAAAGGTTTTTATAAAGGAAAGACGGAGTTAGGAGATCAGAGAAGAAGATGTGACAAAGCAAAGCAGAGAAGCAGAGATGAGATACACACATACACACAGAGAGAGAGAGAGAGAGAGAGAGACAGGAGTTGAAGGTACTGAGCTCCTGGCTTTGAAGCTGAAGAAAGGGACTGTGAACCAAGGAATACAGGTGTAGGTGTCTTGCATCTGGAATCCGGGAAAGGCAAGGAAACAGATTCTCTCCTAGATTTTCCAGAAGGAACACAGCCCTGTGGATCCATGTGTTGGACTTCTGACTACCAGAACTGTCTGATAACAAACTTGTATTTCACATTGGTGACTTGTCACAGCAGCAACAGGAAACTAGTCCACACAGTCAGCAGGAGTAACAGTAGTTGCCATGGGATGGGTGAGTTAATCACGTCACGAAAACCCTACCTAGAACCAACCTCCTCTCTCCAGTCCTTGCTCTGGAGTGCTTCGATGAGTGAGCATCTCCCAGGGTCGCGTCCTCCCCATCTAACCACGGACCTCGTCCTCCCCCAGCTCCTGCTCTGGGCAGCACCTCACTCTCACCCCTCATTTCCTAGAACCATTGAGGAGCACCTCAGAGCCAGTGTGGGATGGGCTGGAGTTGGGGCTTTAGAGACATGGGCAGAAGAGGAAGGCAGATGGTCCTCCACAGCCTGTGCGTACATGGGTTTTGGGGAAAACGGCCCTCTTTGCCATTAGACATCAATATCTTCATGGCAAGAGCAGAAAGGGAAATAGCTGGAGCAACTGCACGTGTAGCTGAGGGTGAGGTCCAGGTGTGAGCACATAAACAGGAGGCTGAGTTGCTGGGGGATCTGCGTGGGCACAGGTGTGTGATGCGGTGGGGACTGGTGGGCTCTGCCAGAGCATCAGAACAGAGTAAAAGCACTCCAAAGCACCCTGGAGCACAGTCCTTAATACTGGCCCAAAGGAAAGTATCGGTCTTGAAGGAAGGGGGCTTCAAAGGCCCCTGGAGAGGGATGAGGGTTTTATTTTGAGGCTGGGGGAGGGAAGGGGGCAAGAAAATGGTTCATAAAGGCCCCTCCTTAGAACTTCTGGACTTTGCTGCCACCTTGTGGAAAGCATTTAGAAGGCAGGGTTGTGGCCGCCAGGCCAAAGATTGACATCTCACAGGGGTCTTTAGGGTGGATACTTTTTTCTCATCTGAAGTGGGGGCGGGGGGGTTCTCCCAGGCATATGGTAGTGAATTCCCAGGCTCCCCTAGTCCCAGCGGTCATACTCATGATGTGTCTCTGTGCCAAGAGTTTAGCTCTCTTTGCAGATACAGGGACACAGGAGGTGGTGTTGCATTGGAGAGGCCCAGAAAAGTGTGCCAGTATCCCATAGGCTTTCCCAGAGCAGGAACTCAAAGATGTGGTTTTAGGGAGGACCTGTGTGCAAAGAAGCTCTGAGTGTGCAGAGGCAAAGGAGGGAAGGTGGTAATGGGAGAAAAGAGTCAGGAAGTTGGGCACAGAGGTCTGGATTCAGCCTGGTAGGGACAGGAGCTTTACCCCCCTCTGGGCTTATGCTGAGTGACCAGTTCATCTCACCCTGCTCATCTGTAAAATGGGGAAACGAAGGAGAAAGGCTTCTCCTCCACAGTGCCCTACAGCAGTTCTCACCTATTCAGAATGAGATGTGAGCCCTCCGTATGCCACTAGCCGTCTCCCCACCACAGCCTCCTGATTTCCCTGGACTTTTGCCCCATATTGGGAGCACGGTCCTCACCACGCCTATGAGCCAGGTACTAATATGATTCCCATTTTACAAGTGAGAAGACTGAAGTACAGGGCAGCTAAGTGCTTGTCCAGGGTTTCAGAGTTAGCCTGTGGTGGGGCCAGGTTTCAAGTTTTGGATCTCCCTGTCCACACGGCACTCTTTCGCTGTCCTCAATAAATATGTTTCAAAAAAGGAATGGGAGTGGTCAGGCTTCAGGTGTGCCAGGTCTGGGAGCCCTCCCAACTGGAACTCTGATAGAAAATCGAGGCAGATCTTCTCTTCTTCCTGATCTGCCCCTTCCCAACCTCAAGAGATAAAGGTCTCTTTTTAAAGGCTTCTAGGAAATGAGATTCCAATCCTTCCCTTTCCACTCCTAATCTAATTCATGTTAGTAACAGCATTACCAGAAAGTTCTTCCTACAGTCTAAACTCCATGCCTCCAGATAGAAGAAAGAGAATACAGATCAAGCTTCTATTTCAGAGAGGGATATTCTTGGTCTCTAAAACCAGGGTTTAATTCTCTAACCATGACAGTCAGGGCTGGCCAATCACAGGCCTCAATGGGATAGCTTAAATTATAGAGGACCAAGTTAGAAAAAAGAAAAAAAATACCCAACTTCCAGAGCTGATACTGCAGCTGATAATTAATTATCTGCTGTTTGTATGCACTGGTAGGGCTCCCCCAACCTCTCACTGATCAGGGTGCACAGTGTGGCCCGGGAAGAAGACCAGCGAGTTGGCATCAGGTCAAGACAATTGTGTGGGGACCATCCAGAACCTTCTCGACTTCATCCTCCCCCCTCCACCCTTCCACTTCCCTCCAATCAAGGGAGGAGCTGCCCTCTCTCACTCACCTCCCCTCCCCAAACATTTGGGAGGGAGGAAAGAGAGGGAGTGATTAGCACGGGGCATTGTCCCCAGATAATGGGCCCCAGCTGCTGCATGAAAGAAGAGACAAAGCGCCTGGCGGCTCCACACGCATTATCCCCTCGTTAAATCTCTGTTATTAGATTAGATTCAAAATGTATTGATTCAGAAGCTGGGGGGAGGTGGGGGAGGGAAGAAGATCTGGCTGGTGAATGCTGAACTGCACCTCTCTGCAAGCTCTTCCTCCCGCTCCTTCACCCAACCAGGCAACTTTTCTGCCTCATGTCCTCTGAAGGGAATCTCCCCTATGCCCATATCCTGGCCTCTGAGTGCAGCCACTCTGCCTGAGCTATTCGGAAAACCACTGAGTGTCCACTCCTGGGAGGTGCCCTTGAGATCCTGGAGGCCAGGTTGCCAACGTCCAGAGGAAAGGCAGCCTGCTTTCCAGGATGGCAGGAGATGGTCTCCATGGCTTTGAAGCAGCGCCAGTCGCAAACCCACAGAAGGGTTCAGGCTCAGCGCTTTCAGCACCTTTGATGGAATCTTTTTAGTAAAAATGACATCACTGAGAAATGGGGTAAATGGGAAAAGGAAATGAGAACTGGGAGTACTTGTAGGTGAATAGAGAAGGCTGCAGAAGAGAAGTGGTGATGCGCAAGAGAATTGGCAAGCTTCCCGGAAGCACTTAGAAAGACATGAGTGTTTCTGGTCTCTCTGCTAGGACAGAATGAGAGGCAACTGGCTAAAGTGTCAAGAGGAGGGGAGGAAGCAGCTTCCAGGAGGTATAACAGGTGGGAGGGAAATTCTGGGTGTTCTCAAACCCTTGATGGAGCAAAGGTCTCCTTGAGAGAAGACCAAGATCGGTACTGGTGATCAGGAGTTAGCTCACTGGGGGGGGGGTTCTGTGGCCCTGGGCCTCAGTTTCTCATACCTGGGCAGCACAGCCCACATGCCAGATCGATGAGCTGATTGGATGTAGCTACTGGAGCAGAAGATGTTACATGTGGCGGTTCATTCTCGAGGTGGTTAATTGGCTGCCTTGATGCTGGGCTCTGTCACCCCATTGATTGTGGGTGAAGGGTGGGGAGAGGACGATGGAGAATCGATAGGATGATTAGTGTCTTACTAGCTCTCTGGTTGGACACTTTGCCAATAGCCACCCATTTACTGACCAGTGATGCATTGACAGTGCCAGAATGTTCACCTTCCTATCCCTCTGGCCTGAGACATGAGAATCACCAAACAGTATGGCTGGTCCAAGCAAGTCCTAGTGGAATGGGGCAGCTTTTGGTTCTAAGACCAGGCTCCAACAGATGGGCGCCAGGAGGCATCCCAAGAAAGAAGTGATGAGCACTCCCCACCTTTAGCCCAATCTCTGCTCAGCAGGAGACAACAATTGTGAGGGCTAATCCCCAGCCTCATAATCTTTTGCTTTTTGCTGGGAGACCCTAATCTCTATCCATCAACAAAGCAAAAATAAATATAAAATTTCTAATGAATCCCTGATAACTAGAATCAAAAGCACATATGTCTGGAGTGGAAGTATCAGATGAGACTTCAATACTAGTTCATCTTAGGAGCAACCAGCCAGTTAGACAGTATTCTATGAGTTCTTTCTGCATGCCGAAGAATGTGGGGTGAGAAGCTGAGAGAAGCTAAACTAGACAAGCCCCCTTCCTCAGCCTCTGTGCTCTTTTAGACATGAAGCTCCAAAGGTCCCATGAAAAGTTTTGCACAATGGTTTATGAACTAGAATTACAGAGTTTGGGGTCAGCGGAATATATAGTTTCAGGTTTCCCACACTGAGTCCCTTATAATTGGGTGACCTGGACCAACTGAGGAGGCAGTGAAAATGTTAGAAGAACTCATTCCAGAAAGTCCTTTTGAGTCCTCTCCCTTTAGCCCGGCAGCATTTAATCCCTCTCCACCATGTCTTCCTCAGAGTGACAGGCAGCCCAAGATAGGGAGAGGGACAAGGCTGGAATGAGACTGAGACAACCAAGGAAAGCCTTGTCCATACATTGCAGACACTAAGATAGGTCGCCCTTGGTGAGGTCTCACCTTCTTTTTCTCTAACTACTTGTTAGGTTGATGAAGCGATGGGGCTGGGTGTTCCTCAGCATGTCTTAAATTCTGGTGTCTGGGAGAGGGAGCTAGGATATGAGAAATATGATCAAAGACCATTCTGCTGACTCTATGTCCTCCTGGCCCTGCTTTCTGGTGGATGTGCCAGGGACTGACTGCTGACAATTCCCAAAGGAGATAAGAAATCCAAGCTGAGTGCAGTGACTCATGCCTGTAATCTCAGCACTTAGGGAGGCCGAGGTGGGCAGATCACGAGGTCAAGAGATCGAGACCATCCTGGCCAACATGGTGAAACCCTGTCTCTACTAAAAATACAAAAATTAGCTGGACGTGGGGGCACGTGCCTGTAATCCTGGTTACTCCAGAGGCTGAGGCAGGAGAATCGCTTGAACCCGGGAGGTGGAGGTTGCAGTGAGCCGAAATCACGCCACTGCACTCCAGCTTGGCCACAGAGCGAGACTCCATCTCAAAAAAAAAAAAAAAAAAAAAAGAAAGAAAGAAAAAAAAGGAAGAAATCCAAACCTTGGCTTTCTTGGTGTTTCCCAAACACCAAACCAGCTGGTGCTGGCCGTGGTGCTGAAGATCTCGTCTCTGTTCCGTTGCAGCATCCACTTGCAGGGAAAGAGCTTGCTCCCACCTTCACTAAGAGATCATGAGCCCAGGAAACAGGGTTGTGGGGACCCTTCCAACATCTTTCCAAGGGGTTGCAGAGCCGAGATGCCCCCACTCTTCTATCCATTGCTAAGTGTTCATGGTCCTGAGCCTCATACCTTAAATCCCACCTCCTAGTGTTTCTTCTTCATAATAGCTACTTAAAGTATAAAGAGTAACTTACATAACTGCAAACCCACCATCTAATTTAAATGTAAAAACGAGTATGACTGAGAATCCCTGTATATCCCTCCTTAGTCTCATCCTTCACTCCTTTTCCAGATCACTAATATCATGAAGTTGGTGTTTATCCTTCCTGTGTAAATGCTTTTCAACCTATTTGTCATCTCCCAGTTTCCTGGACCTGGAAGCACCAATCTCTCTCTCTCTCTCCTTTTTTTTTTTTTTTTTTTTTTTTTTTTTTGACAGAGTCTAACTCTGTCACCTAGGATGGAGTGCAGTGGTACAATCTCAGCTCACTACAACCTCCGCCTCCCAGCTTCAAATGATTCTCCTGCCTCAGCCTCCTGATTAGCTGGGATTACAGGCATGCACCACCACGCCTGGCTAATTTTTGTATTTTTGCTTTTCTTTTGGTATAGGAGGGGTTTCACCATGTTGGGCAGGCTGGTCTCAAACTCCTGACCTCCAGTGATCCCCTTGTCTTGACCTCCCAAAGTGTTGGGATTAACTAACTGTAAATCTCTTCTAACCATCCAACCTCTTCCCAAAACTGCTGACAAATGGTTAAGAAGAGAATTTAGGGATTCACTGCATTTTATTCTTCCCACTCCCATCATCTGATAGGGGATGGATGTTCAGGGAAGCAGCCACAAGTGAAGTGAAGAAAGAGACACTAGGGGTTAGGGAAGCCTAGTACAGAGTTATCAGGCCTGTGTAGTAGAGAGTTGGTTTTGCCTTCAACCTAAAAGCAAAGTTGTGAGAGAGGAGCAGAATTCCAAAGTCCCTTATTCAGGGGAGGGTCAATGGGGAAAAGGCTTGATACATACACAAGTAGAGTGGACGTAGGGAGTGCCCGAGTTTCTCCTGATCTAAGAGAGCATGATTTAAAGCCATGGTGAGCTGCTGGGGGTGGGGCAAGGGTGTAAGGGCCTTGAACACCCAGTTTTTGGTGGAAGGGTTCAGACCTTGGCTTGGGATTGCTGAGATGAATTGGCATTGGAAACAGGCCATGGGACTTTGTGTCTTGAAAACGTCCCTGACATTCCCTGGGTCCTGAGGGGCCTAAACAGAAATTCTTTGCCCTCACCTAACCAGGCCTGTACCCCTTCCTCCACTGGGCTGTACCCACTCAAGCATACTGCCAGATGGACCAGAGCATAACCAGGGTGATGCTGTAGGCCAGCACCGCCAGCAGGTAAATGTGGAACAGCAGCTTGTCCAGCACAGAGCCCACGCGCAGCCAGTCTCGGGCCACCTCTCGGATCTCATCCCGCTTCTCCAGGAAGTGCCGGATGGAGGACAACTCCTGCAGCAACCCACGCACCGCCAGCGAGGCCTCCCGAGGTGGTGGGGGAGGGCTACATCTGCCCCTCGGGTTCTTCTCCAAGTCCTGGGGTCCTCCCATGTGGTTGCAGTGGTTTCTTATGGCTGGAAGAAGAGCAGAGCATTGGCAGGAGAGGGAGACCTCGGGTGGTGACCTGAACATGGTCCCTTATGCTTCTATAGCCTGCACATTTTTGCTGGGAATAACTTTTTTTTTCCTCGCTCTGTCGCCCAGGCTGGAGGGCAGTGGTGCGATCTAGGCTCCCTGCAACCTCCACCTCCTGAGTTCAAGCAATTCTGCCTCAACCTCCCGAGTAACCGGGATTACAGGCACATACCACTACACCTGGCTAATTTTTTTTTTTTTTCAGTAGAAACGGGATTTCACCATGTTGGCTGGGCTGGCCTTGAACTCTCGACCTCAAGTGATCCACCTACTTTGGCCTCCCACGGTGCTGGGATTACAGGTGTGAGCCACCGTGGCTGGCCAGGAACAACTTCAGACCTAAAAAGTATAAAGACTAACTTACTTAACTGCAAACCCACCATCCAATTTAAATTGAAAAACCAGTATGACTGAGGATCCTAGTATCTCTGGGTACCTGAGTACCCAGACTCAGACTCGTGACTGAGTACCTCTCCTTATGCACATCCTCCACCCCTCTTCCAGATCATTAATACCACGAAGTGTCCTTCCTGTACACTATGGGCTTTCCTCAGCAATTGGATATCCATTATTTCATTTGAGCCTCACAATAGTCTCACAAGAGAGGCAGAGGAGGCGTGATTACTATTCCTTTTTTTTTTTTTTTTTTTCTGGAGACCAAGTCTCACTCTCTCGCCCAGGCTAGAGTGCAGTGACGCAATCTCGGCTCACTGCAACCTCCGCCTCCCCAGTTCAAGTGATTCTCCTGCCTCAGCCTCCTGAGTAGCTGGGATTACAGGCGTGCACCACCACACCCAGCTAATTTTTGTAATTTTAGTAGAGACGGGGTTTCCCCATGTTGGTCAGGCTGGTCTCGAACTCCTGACCTCGTGATCCTCTCCCCCTCGGCCTCCCAAAGTGCTGGGATTACAGGTGTGAGCCACTGTGCCCGGCCAACTATTCCCACCATATAAAAAATGGTGAAGCTGAGAGAGGTTAGGTGACTAGCCTGTGATCACATACTTGGAGGATCATTTAATGGTGAGACCACCAAGGCTCAGGTGTCTGGACTCTCAATCCACTGCTACTTCTGCTCCATTTTGTTGCCTCAGAGGGGCAGCAGGATGGAGGGTGCTGCTCTCATGTCCATGACTGCAGGTCCTGGACCAGGAAATGCACCTACAGAAGTGGCTTCCTTCACCAAGGTAAATTAGGCACTAGACTGGCAGACTCGTTCACTAGCTCTTGGTGAGATGGCCTTAGATGAGCCAAAAATCTCATGTAAAAGGCCTGGCCCTAGCCAGGAGGAAGGACAAAGAGGAGTGGAGTGGAGAGGAGTGGTTAGAAAGAAAAGCTTAGAGTTAGATGGGCCTGGGTTCTACCAATTCCTGGCTCTGTGATTTAGGTCAAGAAAGTTCTCTATAGCTCTGCTTCCCTTATTTGAAAAATGAGAATGAGAATCCTCTTGGGTTGTCGTGAGTATTACATGTGATCATGTAGACAAAGCGCTTTGCACATGCCTGGCACAAAATGTTCAGTGAATAAACCAACCAACTAACCACCACCACCACCACCAACAAATGGTAGCTATAACAATTCCTCAGGAGGTATAACTCCATATTTAATGTCTCTCTGCCTCATAGGTGTTTGAAATTCTAAAGAATCTGATCTTTGGGCTGTGTATTTGTTGTTTTTAATTTTTATTTTTGAGACAGGGTCTTACTCTGCCTCCAAGTGGGATGCAGTAATGCAAACACAGCTCCCTGCAGCCTCAACCTCCTGGGCTCAAGTGATCCACTTCAGCCTCCTGAAGTAGCTAGGACCACAGGAGTGTATACCACCATGCCCAGCCAACTTAAAAAAAAAAATCAGTGGAGATGAGGTCTCACTTGTTGGCCAGGCTGGTCTTGAACTCCTGGGCTCAAGTGATCCTCCCACCTCAGCCTCCCAAAGGGCTGGGATTGTAGGCATGAGCCACCATGCCCTGCTTTGGGTTGTTTAGAATAAGAGTTTTAGAAATCCTAGCGGCAGTATTTAACTGTCTGAGGCAGGGAGACCAATAATTGCCTAAGGGGCATCCATTTGACTTCCCCCATGGGTCCTTCCTAGAGAGAGGCCATTCTCAGCCCAGAGGTCTCAGCTCCTGACATGCTCAGCCTCTGGGATTCCTACCCTCTCTTTCAATACCCAAGGTGATGAGAGGTTGTGTAAGTGAAGAAAGGGTCTGGACTGACACCTTTGGCTGAAGTCTGCCCCTCCCAATAAGGCAGGGCATGGGATGCCATGTGCAGTACAGCACCTCCTTGGCAGGCCACACCCTCCAGAGACTTTCCACAGCATCCAAGCCAGAAGCGGCCCCTCGTGTGGACTCTTCCTTTCTGTTTCTCACCCGAGCAGTCATCAGTCTTGGTGGCTTGGGAGGTGGCTGGAGGCCTCTGGGAAGTCGACTGCTCCCGCAGACAAAGTAGCCAGGCGATTCTCTCCAGAACAAGGTGACGCAGCCAGGCAGGCACGGGCTGCTGCAGGTCTTGCTTGTGCACCAGCCGCACAATGAAGATGGTCTCGGCCAAACTTATCACCAGCAGAGCCATGCACACCACAAAGTAGACACCTGTGCAGTCCAGGGCAGAGGCAAGAGACACGTACAGGAGGTGGGAGGGGGTGGGTTTCTCACCAGACTGAGCTCTGCTGCCAGGAGAGACCTTACCAATGAGAGGAGTGCCGATGGCAGTGGCCGGCAGCGTGTCAGAAACGATGATCAGGAAGACCGAGTAGCCCAGGAGGAGTGTGATCTTGAAGGAGACCCTCTCACCACTGTTGGGGGGCAGGTAGAAGCCCACGATGTCCATGACCATGAGGAAGATGCTGGGCAGCAGCAGGCTGACCACATAGAAGAGGGGCCGCCGGCGGATGACCACCTGGGATCGGGAGAGGAGCTTGTGGGAAGCCTGGGGCACACAGGCTCTGCTCCCAGGAACCACCCCACAAGCCCAGACTCCTTGTTTTATGGGGCTTCCAGCCTGGATTACTCAGAGAAGAAAACAGACAGACCCCCGTACCCTGTCTCTCAATCCAGGCTTATGGCTGTTTAGAATAAGTAAGGGACATTCACGGAGTTTCCCCATCTACTTCCCTGAAGTTCCAGATGTGTGCAACCTGGAGTTGGACAAAGGCACAGAAGTTCTTCCCAGCATGCCTCCTTAAGTCTACCTGGGTGCGAAGCTTTATTCACCATTTTACCCACATTTCACTCCCACTCACGTAGAACTTCATTTCTGCATAGTAGTGACTGCTTTCCATGCTGAACTCCCGAAAGTCGGGCAGCACCCCCAGCAACTCCCATTCTCCCTGGTTCATGAAGACACTCTTGTCGAATTTCACCTTTTCTGGCAAGCGCCACAAAGAGATGTTGATGTCCTGGACTGAGAGAGGATAAAGCAAGCCAGCTTTGGAATCTAGTTCCCAGAGCCTGCCAGACCCTGTGATCATGGGACACAGGTGGGCAGCAACCAAGGGGAGCTGATATCTGATGGCCCAACCTCAGCCTCAGCACATCACCTTCAGCCTCGCTGTCCTCAGCTATAAAATAAGGTACTCATCATACCTCTCTCACAGGGCCGCACTGAGGGCACATGAAGTCTTAAATGAAAACACACAGTGCAAAGAACCATGCAAACCATTCATTAGAAAATGCTTTCTCTCTTTCACACACACACACACAAACACACACACACACCCCTTCCAAACAGCTTTCTAGGTTTCCCTGTTAGAATTACCCATTGCAAAAATGAACAGAAGTCAACATTCTTCACCTTTGCCTTGATGGAACTGCCTGTCTTTAAAAAAGAATTAAGACAATAAGCAAAATCCTCACTTATAGATTGCAACTCCACTTCTCAACATCTGCAGCAGAGACATATGCACTGGGAAAGACAGGAGTATCCATTGCAGAAAAACATTGGAAAATACTGAAATATCCATCAATCATAAAAATGCTTAATAAGCTAGGATGCAACCAAAATCATTAGATGTTTGCATTGGTGGTAGTGGTGAGCACAGCTGCCTTCCAAAATCCTGAGCTATTTTATAGCAGCTAAAATTTTTGAGGATGACCTAAATATGCATGAACTTTGAAAAATGTCCAAGACCTATTGTTGAGTAAAGAGAATCAAGTAGTAGTATACAATAATATATATAGATACATTTATCTAAAATACAAACTCATAAAGCAATTTCCATGTACTTTCCATAGATGTGTATGTGTGTATGTAAATGTGTGGAGAAGGATTTGGAAAAATATGCTGTTCTAGATGAAGTTTCTACTGATAAAAGTGGTTAACTCTTGTTGGTAAAGTTTGGGATTGAGGGTAGAAGTCAAAGGAGATGTTAGTCTTATCTGTAGTTCTGGTTTTGGTCAAGGCAGTCATGCATCACTGTCATAACTTAAGTTTAAGGTAATGAATACATCGAAACAGAAGTAGGGAATGCCTTTTTGTTTTTTCTCTTTTTTTTGAGACAGAGTCTTACTCTGTCACCCAGGCTGGAGTGCAGTGGCGCAACCTCGGCTCACTGCAACCTCCGCCCTCTGAGTTCAAGTGATTCTCCTACCTCAGCCTCCTGAGTAGCTGGGATTACAGGCGCCCGCCACTGTGCCTGGCTAATTTTTTGTACTTTTCGTAGAGACGGGGTTTCACCATCTTGGCCAGGATGGTCTCGATCTCCTGACCTTGTGATTCACCCACCTTGGCCTCCCAAAGTGCTGGAGTTACAGGCGTGAGCCACCGTGCCCGGCCTGGGAGATGCCTTCTTGCAGCAGAGTGGTGTACACCTCACCAGCCCTCTAGCAAGCCCTTAGCTAGCATTCATCTGCTTGGTAACATTTGCTGAAAATCTTCCTCTGTGCCAGGCCCTGTGCTGGGGATCTAAAAGTAGGCAAGAAATCATGTCCCTGCCCTTTCCAAGTTGTTTTACTTTTTATTTTTATAGGGTTTCATTACGTTGCTCAGACTGGCCTCAAACTCCTGGGCTGAAGCAATCCTCCTGCCTTGATCTCCCAAACTGCTGGGACTACATTTGTGAGCCACTGCATCTGCCCCTTTCTAAGTTTATGTCTAGGAGAGAAGTACACATTGAACAAGTACTTACAAGGGTGACAGAGGTGGGGAGAAGACCAGGATGCCATAAATTGGGCAACAGGGATGGACTAGTCTAGGGGATGAGAGGGGAAACTGAGAAGCTGAAACTTATGCTGCCATCAGAAGGGTGAGTAGAGGGGTTGGCCAGGCTAGGTGTGGTTGCGGGGAGCAGGTGTGGGGCAGGATGGGAGAGGGAGGAAAGGGCCAGGTAGCATAGGAGAGGAAACAACATGTGATAAAGGGAAAGAATATGAGAGTTGGGGCTAGAAAGGAAGGCAATTGGGCGGGAGCAGAGTTCAGGGGAGCAGATGAGCCTGGAGCAGCGGGCTGTGGCAGAATCAGCTCAAGAGGGTGTATTGTGTTCCAAGGTACCTGGGCTCCCATTGAGGGGTTTTGAGTGACATGGTCAGATTGCATTTTACTAAAATCTCACTGGCTTCTGTGAGAATCACGAATTAAGGGGGACATGAATGCATGGGGAACCAGGTAGGAGGCTGAAGCAGAAACCGAGGCAGGAGACGAGGGTGGCTTGCGTGGGGATGAAGGGAAATAAATGGATCTGAGAGATGCTTAGTGCCAGATTCTGTTGGAGATATTGGAAAAAATTGTCCCTTACTGAGCATCTTGTAGTCAGTTCACACTCTCATTGAATACTGCTGTATTAATGTAAAATAAGAACTCATAAAGCAATTTCCATGTACTTTCCATAGATGTGTATGTGTGTGTATATATGCACACGTGCATGTGTGAATGTAAATGTGTAGAGAAGGATCTGGAAAAATATACTGGGCTGTATGAAATTTCTACTGATAAAAGTGGTGAACTCTTACTGTTGGAGCAGCAAGAGCAGCAGATTCACCTCATGTAGAGGATGAGGAAGCAGAGGCCCAGAGGGTTAATAAGTGGTGAGTAGGCTGGATATGCGAGAAGGCACCCTGGGGAGCACTCCTTGCTCAGGTGTCCCTGGGATCTCCCAACCTCCACCCCTGCCCCGGCGAAGCCCACATACTCACTGGTGTGCAGCCAGCTGGTGAAGGTCAGCGAGCAGTTCTGGACATCAAAGGGAAAGTTGTAGATGTCGAGGCTACAGGCAGTCACCACCTGGAGGGGCTTGTAGTTCTGAACTTCGCCTTGATGCCGAATATACACGTATGGGATATTTGGAGACTTCCCCACATCCACACTGGCCAGGGAAAAGGGGTCAGTTTGGGAGCTCAAGAGGCAGGTCAAGCCCTGGGGGCCTGAAGATCTTGGAACAACTGGGTAGGGAATGAAGTTTGGGGAGGGTACAGGCAGCTGGACAACCTGGATGTTTTGTCTGGCCTCGGTTTTTCCAACCTTCCTATCTTAGGCTTCCTGACCTGCTGTTGTCAAGGCTATTTATCAAGCAGTAATGGGCATTTCTCCTTTATTCCCCTGGCTCCTGGCCACACAAGGCAGGGAGGAAAACCCATGGGCCCAAAAGCCATGGACAGTAGGGAGCGTGCCCAGCAGCCCCAACCCGTCACTGCCCCCAGCTGGGCAAAGCTTGGCTCCCAGGGAGCTTGGTGAAAGCAGGATCTTGTGTTCCATCCTGACTCTGGCTTCTCTTTGCTTTCACCGCTACAAGTTCTTTGAAATGAAAATAATCATCTCTGGGTGAAAAGGAGCTAAAGAAATGGATACGAATTCGGGAAAGCCAGAAAAGCCCTACAAGACCTCATTCCACTCTCTTAGCTGATCTCAAAGTGGTAGGCCCTCTTGAGTGACCACTGTGGCATGACGTAGGCTGAGCCCAGGGTGCTAAGCCCTCAGCCTTCTCTGAGTTCAGGCTGAGGGATTAGAAGTCAAGACTAAGGCCACTTCATTGTTGAAACTGGAGCTCCAGCAGAAACTAGCATTTCCCAGAATCCTCCAGCCTGAGCTATGCAGGGGATGGTGTGTGGTCAAGGTCAACTGCCTCCCTTAGAAAAATGTCAGTGGCATCCCCTGGAGTTGGACAATGCTGGGGGTCACCTTCCCTTTTCCCTCTGTCTCCTCAGCCATCTTCCCTGCCCTTGAATTCTGAAACCCAGTTAGTGGGCCCTGAATGAACCTGCAGGATGGGGAGAAGGAATGTTGGCTGGGGTCAAATGGGCCCGTGTTTGGCTGCCAGAAATAAAGCCTGGTGGTACCCACTTCGTATTGGAGAAGCGATCTGTGGCCTGTCAGGTGCATGTGTGACCCGGGAGGTCTGAGCGTGTCCCCCAGCTCCAAATCTCCTTTGGGGGCCAGAAGCAGCAGCCACTATCAGTGCTCCATTTTTATTTTTGGGATAGTCTCACTCTGTCACCCAGGCTGGAGTGTAATGGTGTGATCTCGGCTCACCACAACCTCCCCAGGTTCAAGCGATTCTCCTGAGTAGCTGTCAGTCTCCCGAGTAGCTGGGATTACAGGTGCTCGCCACCACGCTCAGCTAATTTTTGTATTTTTAGTAGATACAGGGTTTCACCATGTTGGCCAGGCTAGTCTTGAACTGCTGACCTCAGGTGATCCACCCGCCTCAGCCTCCCAAAGTGCTGGGATTACAGGCATGAGCCACTGAGCCCAGCCAAGTGCTCCATTTTTTTTTTTTTAAGAAACATTTACTGTCTCCTTTAGAAGTGCAGCTGTCCCGTTAGGTGATTATAACTCAGTGTGAATTCATTCACTGGTTTCTTTCCCTGTGGCAGGGGCCCTTGGACTACGAAGTACGGAATTTCAACAACAAGCACAGAAAACAAGGAGTTTTCGAAAAGAAAAGAACAGAAAAAGGTGGGGGGAGAAGACAAAGGGAATTTGGACTCACGCCAGCTTTATCTACAGTTTGCAATTCCTGGTGGGTCATCTCAAATGCAACAGTGACAATCTTGTCTCTCTGTCCCCGGGCTTCTCCAGCCCCTAAGCCTCCCAGCCACCCCACAACTGATAACGGTACTCACAACTCATTGATGAGAATGTCTGGGACCCAGATGCTGTCCGTGGGGATGGACAACTTGGTGATGTTGTCAAAGTCCTCAGGGTTCCACTGGAGAAACTCATCAGTCCAGTACTAGGGGAGGAGCAGGGATGGTCACGGGCAGCCCTCTCCATCTCCAGTGAGGGTCGCCTGCAACTCAGGCAGACTTCACCCTCAGTGCCCAGGCAACAGGTGGGCATCTTCTTGGGAGAAGCAGGTGTCAGTGGCATCCAAATCCTTCAGCAGTAACTGAGAGTCCCCCCACCTCTTCATTCACACTCTGCCTCCACACATAACTCAGCTAGATGCAGCTTTGCCCCAGGAAGGAAGTCAGTCATTTCGAATGCTGCGAGTTCCCCCTCTGCCAGCTGAGAATCTCAGACAAATGACTTCTTGGATCTTGGCCTCAACATATTTATATGGAGAAAATAACATCTACTTCACAGGGTGAAGATGGCTGTTGTTAAGTTTTGATTAGTGTATTCTCCATTTTCATGCCAGGATGGCCAGTCTAAAATGTAAATTTGATCATGTCACTCCCTTGCTTAAAATCCTTCAGGGGTGCCCCATTGCCTTTAGGGTAAAGTTAAACTTCACAGGCAACACAGGCTGATATAGTCTGACCTCCGCTATCTCTCTAGCCTCATGTTTTGGCCATGCCTCTCTGTGACTTCTACACTGCAGCCATATGCAATGAAACACTGCTGGAACCCCTCTGCATACCCTGCTCCCTCTCCCCTATCTTCTTTACCAAGGTTCATTTTCCTCATCCTTCTGGACTTAGCCAAGGCATCTGTCTGCTCTCTTCTCCAGGACATTGTCCATGACCCCCACACTCCAGGCTGGTTGACATGTGTCTCCTCTGTGCTCCCATGGTTAGCACCTTGTCCTTGCTATGTTGGAGTGGCTGTCTTGTTGCATTTCAGTTGTCAGTACCTGTATCTCGTCTTTGAGCTCATGGTGGGCAGGGCCTTGATCTAGTTTGTGTCTCTAACTCCAGTCTCTTAGCACAGTCGCTGGTATATGTAGACTGCCATTCCCTCACTGCTGATGCAAGCAACTGGGGCAGACAAGTGGCCCTAGAGCTCCAGAGGTGGGAGCTTGGCTGGATGTCCTGGAAAAGGAGCTCCAGTCTGCCTGTGCTTGTTCAGGTCCCTTCCCTTTGTGTGCTGCAGTAAGGGATCCCTCTGTGAGGCAGGGACGGAGCAGTATCTCAGGGATCAGCATTCTAGCTTCTTCTTCCACCCCATGCCCTGTCCCATGCCTGGTGGTGGTGATGGATGTGCCATAAGCCATGGGGAGGGATAACAGAGACCCACTTATGCCAGGTGTGTCCCCAGAGCCTCTTGGGCGTGACCTCTGTCAGCTGTCCTCATGCTCCTGCCTCCGTGTGTTCAGCCACTTTAGTTTCCCCTCTGCTCTGACTTCTCCCCAACAGCCCCAGGGGCTTCCGGAGCAGGACTCGTGGATAGTGACCGCCACTCTTTTCCTACCCCACCCCAGCTCGAAGCCAGAATTCCTGCCAAGCCTCAGACACATCCACACACCATGGGCTGACCCAGGCCCATCAGAAGCTAAAAGAGTGGGGAAATGGCCGAGGATGTGAGGACTAAGTGGCTGGAACAAACCATCCTGTTTCAATCACCCAATTTGGTTGCTGTCCAATTTGGCTGAATAAAAGGAAGAATGGTGTAGCAAATAGTGCTGGCTTAGAGTGAAGTGGCTGCCTTGTGAGTTCCCTTCAACAGAGGCTGAACAAGCCATAGTTTGGCGTGCTCTGAAGAACTTCGGAAGCCAGAGGGGATTTGGAGGGTTTCTCCTCCACTATCTTTAAGCCTCCTTCCACTCTCAGACCTGAGATGAGGAGATTCCACACTCCTGGATCTCAGGCTGAGGGTGCCTCTGAGCCTCTCCCCTCACCTTCCGTCACCAAGGTCACTGAAACTCCTGACTCCTTCCCAGGAGGATAGGTCCCTATCCCAAGAAACGGGGGCAGGGAGGGGCGGGTCTGCTCACCTGCCGGTACCAGATGTAGGTGGTCAGCACCTGATTCTTCTCATCCTGGGAAAGGAAAGGGAGCTTGAACAAGTAACCCTGTGGACTGGAGGGCCACCCCGCACACGCCAGCCCCTAAAGGAGAGGCTTCCTTCTGCCCTATTGCTTTGGGAAGTAAAAGTGAAGAGCAGGGGCTGGGGTGGGGGAAAGTAGATAGACTGGAGCTCCCTGGCCAGACAGGAAAAGTTAGTCGTTCACTAGGGCACACCCAGAAAGAAGCAACAATGATTGATTGATTGATTGATTGATTGATTGATTTTGAGACAGAGTCTTGCTTGTTCTGTTGCCCAGGATGGATTGCAGTGGCATAATCTCAGCTCACTGCAACCTCCACCTCCCAGGTTCCAGCGATTCTCATACTTCAGCTTCCCAAGTAGCTGGGACTACAGGTGCGTGCCACCACACCTGACTAATTTTTGCATTTTTTAGTAGAGATGCAGTTGCTATGTTGGCCAGACTGGTCTTGAACTCCTGGCCTCAAGTGGTCTGCCTACCTCAGCCTCCCAAAGTGTTGGGATTACAGGCATGAGCCACCATGCTCTGCCAACAATGATTTATGTTTCAACTTCAAATATACATATAATGCCAAGAGCAGTGTCTTACATCTGTAACCCCAGCAATTTGGGAGGTTTAGGCATGCAGATGGCTTGAGGCCAGGTGTTCGAGACCTGCCTGGCCAACATGGCAAAACCTTGTTTCTACTAAAAATACAAAAATTAGTCAGGCGGGTTGACTGATTTTAATAGAGTAATTTTAGTAGATTAAAATTAGCAGAGACTGTGAAGTTAGGTCCTGCCTACCTGACCCCAGCACAGAGCCACTGCATCTCTACAACTGCCTTCTTGTTTATCTCTGCACAATGTCTGCCTACCTCTTCTGAGCAGTGCACCCCACCCTACTGTGATAGTTGATGAAGGAATTGATGAATAATTGATCTGTTGGCTGATTCTTCAACAATCATTTAGTGACACCTGACAGGCACCAGGGATGTTTGTAAGGCACTGAGGGCATAGAGATGCATGGGACAGTCTTAATCCTCATACAGCTTACATAGAGAGATGGTTAGCATTACGCAGTGTATGAAGAACCACATGTGGGAAGTGACTTCCTCACTGTACGGGTGTGGGAGCAGCAGCCACAGGGTGAGCCCAGGTTTCTGGTTTGGGCAGATGTGGTGCTGCAATCCATCCAGCTGTGGGCAGCTGTGGTGCCAGACCATAGGTCCTATGGGTTCTCAAATGCCTACCAAGATACACAGGGGGTGACTTGTCTCACATGGCCTTCTCCCACCCCCAAAAGGTCTGCCTGTGTGCAGTTCGGGGCTGAGCCTCACCACATTGAGGATAGCATAGACAATGACGTCAATGGACACGGTGGTTGGTTTCCTCCAGTCCCTTACGGGGCGCACGCCCTTCCTGTAGTTGGTCAGAAGGTAATCCGACAGCCTCAGCAGAGCAGGCCTGGTGGTGTTTCGGCCCTGAAGGCCCGCGCTCCTTCTGGCTGGGAAGGAAAACAGTTCAAAGTAGACACCAGCCCCCCCAAGTCTTCCCCTGGTTCTCTTGCCCTGGTTTGTAAGCTTTTAAAAGAGATGTATTCCCACCATCTCCACTTTACAAAATTCTAAAATATCCCCACAGACTGACATTCTCACCACTAGAGCATTTTGTCTGCAGAGATTTCTACCATAATTCAAATGGACTACCTTGTAGAAAGGACCTATGCATTCATTGACAGGAAGCAGAGATCTGGCTTGGAAGAGCAGGTGGCACGAGACAGCTGAGGTTCAAAGCAGGCTGAGGGCTAAAAACGGTGGAGAGTAGGTGGCCCATGGGGCCTAAGCAAGGGCCTCTGGGGAGCAACAGGGAAGCTGGCTGTCAGGGTATGATACTAAAAGCAAGAGGGTTGCAAGAAAGCATGACTCCAAGTGCACAATTTCTAAGCCCAAGGGTCTGCATCAGAGTTTTCCTCAGCTGAGGTCAAACCTCAGCATCTGCACACATCATCTAGTTTTTGAGTCTGAAACTGGTAAAGAAAGAAGGAAGTGTGGGCATCTGGTGAAAACTGACATTCCCTCTACATCCTGCAAAGCCACCCCGAGAGGATCCTCGCACCCTGCCCCAGGCACACACAAGCTATGGGCGGAGGGCTGGCCCAGTCCACCTCCTAGGGGTGCTGTATGGGCAAACTTGATGGGCTTAGAAAGGCGGTTGGGGCTAGGTGTGGAGGGAGTGAGAAGAAATCAAATGACTTCCAGGGCAGGTGGCCTATGGGAACAAACCAGTAATGAGACAGCCCAGCTCCTGGGCCCTGGTCCTGTTCTATGAAGCTTTCATGTGCAGCTCAGTTTTCACACTGGAAGCAGTAGGAGCACTTCCAGAAGGGTGGCCTGGCATACAAAAGTGAAAATTCACCGGACGGTGAAGGGAGTACAACCTAGAGGGCAGCAAACGGGAGCAGAGGGGAGAAGGAGCTGGCAGGGTAGTCAGGGTCTTTCACTAACCAGGCGCCAGCAGGCCTGGCTTTTGCTAAACAAGACTGCGTCTTCTCTCATCTTGTGTGCAACTTGGCAACAAATCAGTCCTGCAGATTCCCCGCCCTTTCACCCGCTTTTCCCTGATAAGCTGCTGGCTTCCTTCAGAAGGACAGAGAAGAGCAAAGAGAGAACATACACACACACACACACACACACACACACTATTTTTTTAAGTGTCTCCTTTGGAATAACATTAATGTACATAGTCTTCATTTAACTTTAGAACAGTCCACCAGAGTGGCTATTTGCAGACAAGGATCCCCAAGCCCCAGAGAGGTGAGCACCGTGCCCTGCAAGTGGAGGAACTGAGATTCAAATGCAGACCCGTGTGCGTCTTCACTACACCAGCAACAGCCTGGGTCCTATTGACTGGGATCCTGACCAGCTTGGAGAGCACTGAACTCATCCCAGCAGGCCGAGGGCAAAGGACCATTGCTGGGAGGGACAGAGTTTCTTCTCAGTCAAGGAAGCCCCCGACCACAGTCATCACTTCCAGCTTTCGTTTGCTTAACCTACGGAGCATCCCCAAACGACCGCTCCCAGGAGGAAGGACATCTTGCCCAGAGCCCTTTACATCTGTCCAACCCCTGGATGGCCTCCTTCTAATTGTGCCCCAGTGTGCTCCACCCCAGCTCTGTAGGGAGAGAAACCTCCCAGAGGGGAATGAACATGGTCTGCAGCAAAAGGAAGCAGGTCTCTTTGTGGCTAAAACACCCTACATTCAAGGGAGTCAGGAAAGGACGGGCGTAGGGAATGTAGAGAGAAATTGGGTGTCACTGGAGTTTAGTCCTGGAAAGGAACTTGGGGAAACCTCAGACCCAGAGAATGAACCTATGCAACAAAACCAGTGAAGCTGAGGAAAGATGACTAGACTAGTTCTGGTCCCCACTCTGCTGCTAACAAGCTGTGTGACCTTGAATGAATGACCCGCCCCCTACTCCCTGGGCCACAGCATTCCCATTTATAACAGGCAGGGGTGGACCAAATGAGTTCTAAGTTCCCTTGCAGCTTTCATTCAAAGAGTTTAGGGAAGGGGCAAAGAGGAGAGGAGCCCCCTCTTGGTGCCTGTCTTTTTATTGCTGATATGCCAGGCTACTTCTCTGCTCCCCTCTTTGCAAGCTCCGCTCTTGCCCTGCCCTGGGACTCAACATTCCCAACTCTCTCTAGCTTGACCACCATGCTTCAAATGCTGTCATGCTCACAGGTGGTAAGACAGCTGACCTTCCTGCAGCCACACCATTCCCCACCCTCGTCTCCACAGCCCTCCGAGGACGGAAGCATCCCCCGCCGCCCCTCAGCAGATGGTCAGCCAAGTCCTGCTGCTTCCCGAAGTCCACTTACCTTCTCCCTGTGCCAGGAGCCTGGGGAGGAGCAAGGCGAGCAGCGCCTGCTGGACCCACAGCAGCATAGCGAGCTTCCTACGCGTAGGAGTGCCTCCGAGTGCTCAGGGCGAGGCCCACCAAGGGCCAGCTTGCCTGCCCTCTGCCAACCTCATGTCCCAGCCAGCCTGCCTCTCGCGGCCACTGCTCACACCTTCTGAGGCTGCAGCCTCGCACTCCCTGGGCCACCAAGGTTGGGGAGCTGCCAGGTTTTCCTGCAATCAGTCCTTCAGCTGGATCATGTTTCAGGCAGGAGGAAAGGGGAGGGGACGGCTGAGAGGGGAGCCCGCCCTAGCTGATGTCATGCTGTGGGAGCTCAGTCCACCCATTCAGCCAGGGTGCTTGGTCATGTTTCCCCAAGGAGTAACTTAGGTGGGGACAGGGGCTGCAGAAGCCCCTGAGACAAGGGTGCAGCCTGACCCCCGGGAGGTGAACCAGGTTGCTGCTTTCATTGATGTCCCTTGGCAAGCATGTTTCTGTGGCACTGGACTGGGGCAAGAGAGGGTGAGTCAGGCAGGAGCAGGTGGGCCATTCTCTTACTCCCCAGAGTGACATAACCAAGCAGGTGACTGGGCACCTCTGCAGTTACAGGAAGGGTAACTGGGGTCACCACAGGTCTGCCCTTTTGTCCTCGTCTAATTAATCAGACTTAAATAGTAAAATATATGTTAATAATAAATATACAATAAAAATAAACTTTTACTATACGTATTTATTTTATGCACTTACTGTACATAATAAATACATGTAGTAAAAATAATAATAATACGTGGACTTCGTAGAAAAATATGAAGAAAAATTAAAATCATCTGTAAACTTACGACCCAGAGACAGCCACTCTTAACATTTTGGTGTATATTCTTCCATAATTTCCTTCTGCAATGTGTATACAACAAAGTAAATATCACACACATATAATTTTGTATCCTCCTCTTTTTTTGCTTGATATCATTTCACAAGCATTTCTTTTCTTTCCTTTTTTTTTTTTTTTTTTTGAGACAGAGTCTCGCTCTGTTACCCAGGCTAGAGTGCAGTGGCGTGATCACTGCTCACTGCAACCCCAACCTCCCCCATCTCAGCTGATCCTCCCATCTCAGCCTCTTGAAGAGCTGGGACTACAGATGCAAGCCATGCCTGGTTAATTTTTGTATTTTTGGTAGTCCCCCAAAGGGACTAGAGGCATGAGCCATCACACCTGGCCTTGGAAGCATTTTCAATACCTTCCTTTTAAATGGAAGTGGCTTTCTTGAAAGAAGTGTTTCTTTTTTCATTGCAAGTTAAACAGACAAGTACCTATCCCTCAGGCCTCAGCTGTGTACCCCTTAAGTTGCCTGCAAGAAGAATTACTGTGCATTTCTATGTGAAGGAGTCCTGCCCTAGCTCACCATTTGGGTAGATGCTCCTGTACCAACCATGGTAAGCGTCAACAACAAAACATTTTCTTTCCTTTGAATTTATTTTCCACTTGACTCTAAGTGTGGAATAGGCTAGGAACCCTGCAGTAAGGAGGAATTTTCTGAATTGTAGGAAAAGAAAGAAAGAAAAGAAAAGAAAAGAGAAAAGAAAAGAAAAGAAAAGAAAAGAAAAGAAGGAAGGAAGGAAGGAAAATAATAGAAAAGAAAAGAACAGAACTATCTTGGTCAGGGCTGCATCCCTTTTGGTTCTCATTCCTGTGCATTATGAAATCTGTGCAAAGCATTATACCATTCACCTATGGGGTCCTTTCCTGGGGCCATTAGCGGGGTGTGGTTCTGCAACATGCAGTCCAGTTCAGGGAGCCTGGGCTACTCTTCTCTTAAGTCATGTGCTTCATCACTGCACAATCCAGAAAAACATGGACAATCAGCTCCAAGCCTTTCCCTCGGGAGAATGGTGATGAGGGCAGTGAATCGAAAGAGAGCCCCAAACTTCTAGAGAATGTATAGAGCCAGGCCTCTCCAGAATTCCAGAATGAATGGCCTCAGACTCGAGGTGTGACAGCAGGATAAGGCAAGGCAAGAAGAACCAGGCTGCCTCCCGGGCCACGAGGCTGAGGTCTTGAATGGGGCCCAAGCAGAGCACTATAGATTCCTAAATGCGTTTTCAAGCCCAACAAAGATTCTTTTTTTTTTTTGAAACAGGATCTCACTCCATCACCCAGGCTAGAGTGCACTAGCATGATCACAGCTCACTGCAACCTCAACCTCCCTGGCTTAGGTGATCCTTCCACCTCAGCCCCCCAAGTAGCTGAGACTACAGGGGCGTGCTACCATGCCTGGCTAATGTTTGTATTTTTAGTAGATACAGGGTTTTGTCATGTTGCCCAGGCTGGTCTCCAATTCCTGGGCTCAAGCGATCCGCCCGCCTCGGCCTCCCAAAGTGCTGGGATTATAGGCATGAGCCACCGTGCCTGGCCAACAAAGTATTTAAGCTCCCTCTTACCTCTAAGTGGCCATTAGCAGTTAGAAATCTGAAAATTACTAGATAACTTTCTCCTCCTGTTTATGTGCATTATGAAATCTGCATAGAGCATTATGCCATTTGTTGATGGGGTCCCTTCATACAGCCATAAGCTAGGGTGTGGCCTTCAGCAGTAACAAACCCATTTGGGGTTGCCATTAGAATCATTTCCTCATTGGAGAGCAAATAGACACTTAATTGCTCCCCTGACGCACCCTGAGCACTACCACAATGCTCCATTTTGTACCTGGGGTGTTTGTGTATATCCACGAGGCCCTCCCTACCTCTTGCTCCACACCTAGGATGGTGTGGCCTGGGGCCCATTCCTGCCACAGAGTCGAACCATTTGGAGACAGCTGGGAAGAAGCATTAGAAACTGAACCTGTTCTGAAAGGACAGCGCCAAAGCAGGAGGGAAGGGAGCACAAAAAAATGGAAGGTAAAACACTATTTTCACAGTTGTGGGGATCTGGAGAAGGAGAAGGGGGGAGAAGCAAAAAATAACAGAAACAAGAAGAAAAAGAAGACCAGATAGGAAGAAAGTTAGGAAAGAAACTGAGGAGGAAAAGGAAGATTGGTGGAAAAGGCAAAGAAGAAAGGGAGAAAAAAGAGAGGAAAATGAAAGGAGAAAAGAAAGAGAAGGAGGAGGCGGAGGAAGGATGGAGCAGAAGTAAGAGGTGGCTGAACTATGAAGCCAGGGTGGTCTGGGTGTGGCTCACCCCTCCCCACCATAGTACTCTAGAAAAGGGGAGTGGGGTGCCAGCCATGAGCATGTGTTACGACCCCTCCAGAGGTCCTGAGAAATCCGGGAGATCCTGTCCCATGGGCCCCAAGCCTTCATTTCTGCATTGAGCTCCTGGAATCTTCTGGGACTGTCCAATTGTGTTAGGAAGGAAAGAGGATGTCCTCTGCACAGTGCGTGCATTTGAGAATTAGCTCCTTGGGTAACAGGATTAGAGGGAGCCGGGCAGGCCATGGCCTCAGATGGAGATGTATTGCCTGTGTGCCTTTCTGATGGAGCGGCAATCAAGTTTCCCCTGAAGAAATGTCCTATTAATGGATTTGATGGCACAATAGACAGGGGGAAGCTGGAGCCGTGTGGCCAGTGGCGGGGTGTAAATTGCCTCAGATGAAACTGTGGAGTCACTTTTGCCCCTTTTAAATAAGATAAGAATTAGTGCGAGGCCTTGATGAACTCGCCTTGGCCGGTGGGGATGAGGGAAAAGCAGAGGCCGGGCTAATTTGATTCCTGAGCTCTGCCTGCAGACAGCCAGGCTCCTCCCAAGGAACGGAAGCAGACACACAGATGGCAGCGATCCAGTCTGGGTAATGAAAAGCTCCGAGACTGCAGGACTCACAGGTCTGCGCCTTCCTTCCCCTTGTGTCCAGCAGCTCTAGCACTGCAGAGAGAAGGATGTGATCACACATGGGCCTCAACTTCCCACCTATCGCTGGATGCCGCTGCCCCTTGTCCTACCCCTTATTGTTTTTCTTGCTCCCATTATCCCGGTTAAAACACAGAGCCCAGAGAGCCTCCATGGCATGCCTTAATTCCCACAGCTAATTACAGACGGAACTGAGATCTGCCAGACTCTTGGCTCCAGTCTTTTCTATTACAGCTGTGTCTCCCATCTTCTGCAGTAAAATTTTACTAGTCTGTAAAACTTTTACCACCACAGAGCCTGACCTTTTAAAACCTATAAACGTACCAAAACTCTGCGACCTGTAGTAACATCTGGCCACACTAGGGACCCACCTGCTAGAAAAGGGCTGGGGGAGGCTTAAGGTTTGTCATCACAGTGCTAAAGGGAAGATTTACCTTCCTCTTCCCTCATCGCCCCTTTGGTTGGGCACCCATGATTGGCACTTGCTCATACAGTGCCCCTGCAGAGCCTACCTCTCTCTGTGCTACGGGTCAGATAAGGAGCACCTTTCCTATCCCCCCAGTTCCAGAGACTTGATGCACCCTGGTATGGAGGCTGGAAGATTCAGGGGCTGTCTACTCATGGAGCGGGTGGAAGCCAGCAGGATGGCAAAATGCTTGACTCAGGTTTCCTAGTTTGCCTGCCTGAAGAGGCAGCAGTGGGCATGATAGGAAGGAGAGAGGCACAGCAGTGTCTTCAACAGACATAGGAGAGCACCTTCCTTCCTGGTCTTCTTTGCCCTACTGTCCTATCATGTATGACTCAGAGCTTTCCTCCACCAAGACCCTGGGTCCTTGGAATGGCCCTGTTCTGCACCACTCTGCCAACAGTAGCCCCTATTCATCAAGCATATACTATGTGCCCAGTACTGTGCTCAGCTCTTTATCTTATTTAATCTTTATTTCCTATGAAGAAGATATTGTCATTACTCCCATATTGCAGATGAAAAAATTGAGGTAAAGTGGCCAGGCACAGTGGCTCATACCTGTAATCCCAGCACTTTGGGAGGCCAAGGTGAGTGGATCACTTGAGCCCAGGAATTGAGACCAACCTGGGCAACATGGTGAGACCCCACCTCTACAAAAACTAGAAAAATCAGCCTAGCATGGTGGCGCATGCCTATAATCTCAGCTACACGGGAGGCTGAGGTGGGAGGATCACCTGAGCCCCGGGAGTTTGAGGCTGCAGTGAGCTGTCTGCAGCGCTCCTGATGGTATGGAAGGGATGCTAGAGTTTGGGGAGTGTATTATTGTTATGTTATGTCTGAGCGCATGGGGTTTGGCTTCATCTGAAAGGTGGGGTTATTTTTTGTCTCCTGTGCCCATCATCTGGAAGAGGGGAAGAGGTCTCTTCTAGATCTCCAACCAGACAGGTTGGAAATTTTAAGTAGTGGCATGGTGAAGCTTTTTATTCTCAATTTTGGCCTCAAAAGGTCAGATGAATGGGAGGTCGTTCCTATTGGTTGGGTGTGTGTATTGCCATCTTCTACATGGATACAAGCAAGGAATAGGAATTTTGAAACCTGGCTGGGTGTGGTGGCTCACACCTGTAATCCCAGCACTTTTGAAGGCCAAGGCGGATGGATCACTTGAGATCAGGAGTTTGAGAAAAGCCTGGGCAACATGGTGAGACCCCGTCTTTACTAAAAATACAAAAATTAGGGAGGTGTGGTGGTGCTCACCTATAATCCCAGCTACTCAGTAGGCTGAGGCACAAGAATTGCTTGAACCCTGGAGGCCAAGGTTGCAGTGAACTGAGATCACACCACTGCACTCCAGCCTGGGTGACAGAGTAAAACCCTGTCTCAAAAAAAAAAAAAAAAAAGAAGAAGGCCTCTGAAGTGGCACTGTACTTTTGAGACTCTATAAAGCTATTTCAGGAAAATTGCACAGGTCTAGAAGAACTGAGACCCCTGGACGTTACAAGTTCATAGTTCAATCTTCACATACCCCTTTTGCTTACTGCCTCTGTCTCTTCTGTTAATGTATTCATTCTGGAATTTCCAACCATCATGCTCCACATTGAGTGGAAGAGAAGGAAGGGGTCTTTGGTCCTGGTTAGGCCAACGTGGTGGCAGCAACACCTGTATGAGAGAGAGAAGCACCAGAGTAAGGTGAGATCCAAAGAACTGCATGGTACTGCTTGGTTCCTGCTCTGTCTGCCTGGAGATCTTCCTGGTGCTAAACTTTGGAGATTTGGGGACTTATGCTCATAAGGGAGGAGGTAATCTTTCATGCAAGCCATCAGGGAATGATAGGTATGAGAAATGGCAGAGCAGGCAGAATCCTTCCTTATTTCTTCCCTTTCCCCTCCTTTCTGGCACAGAAGGATGGTCTTACTCCAGTTCTTACAGGTGTTCAAGATGGAAATGTTCCAGCCTCTTGAATATCTCTCCTTCCTAGAAAATGAAACTTTCCCCTACTCATTTCCCCAAATTTCCATCAAATTCTAGCTTTTTCAACTATTTGTGGGTGGAAGCTTTTTTCTGTTCCCCAAGCAACTCAGACAACTCTAGAGTGCTCTTCAGGGTAGGTCACCCTGGAAATTGTATCTAAAATTAGCAAGCTGGAAGCAAAAGCTAGGCTTTAATGGGGCTAGTGATGGGTCATCAGCCTATTGGTCACCCCAGAGCCAGACCTGGGGGCAGAAGGTCATTTGGCTTAGATCTCTCTCTAACTCAAGAGTTAATAAACTTCAAGGAGGAAAGGACTAGAGAGGTCATCCTATTCCTGGCGAGTAGCCATTCACCCATCTGGCCACCCCAGAACTGGACCTGGGGCCAGTTGGTTGGGTTTAAATTTCTCTCTTACTTGAATTCTAAAGAACTTCTAGAAAAGAAGGGACCGAAGAGGCTATCTTATCCATCTTGTTGTTTCTGGGAAAAATAGAGGCTTAATGTATTATTAGTATTTTCTCAGAAATTTTCAAAGAGACCTCAAAAATCCCTTTGGGATTCTAAAACAAAGTTTCTTCTAATATCTAACTTTAATTGCACTTGGTACAATTTTGAATCATATCCTTGTATCCTGTGGAAATGAGTCCCATCTCCGATCCATTCTTTTCAGAGTCTGAGAAGCAGTGGAAACATAGTGGTCGTCCATGGGCTCTTCCAGAGGAAATAAAAAAAAAACAGAAGCAGAGAATAATCACATTGACCAATCTTTGTATGGCCTCGTGCGGTTTACAACATGCTTTCAGGCATGTTCTCTCTTACATGAATTCATTCTAACACTCTGAGGCAGGTGACTGTGTTAGTCCCTTGTGTTGCTGTAAAGAAATACCTGAGGCTGGTAAATTTATAAAGAAAAGAGGTTTATTTGGTTTATGGTTCTGCAAGCTGTGTAAGAAGCATGGTGCCAGCATCTGCTTTTGGTAAGGGACTTCAGGAAGCCTCTACTCATGGTAGAAGGGGAGTGGGGAGCAGACATGTCCCATGACTAGAGAGGGAGCAAGAGAAAGAGGAGATGCCAGGCTTTTAAGAATAATCAGGGCTGGGCACAGTGGCTCAAGCCTGTAATCCAAGTACTTTGGGAGGCCAAGGCAGGCAGATCACGAAGTCAGGAGATCGAGACCATCCTGGCTAACACACTGAAACCCTGTCTCTACTAAAAATACATAAAAATTAGTCGGGCGTGGTGGCGGGCACCTATAGTCCCAGCTACTCAGGAGGCTGAGGCAGGAGAATGGCGTGAACCCGGGAGGCGGAACTTGCAGTGAGCCGAGATCTCGCCACTGCACTCCAGCCTGGGTGACAGAGCGAGACTCCGTCTCAAAAAACAAACAAACAAACAAGGGCCGGGCTCGGTGGCTCACGCCTGTAATCCCAGCACTTTGGGAGGCCGAGGCAGGTGGATCACAAGGTCGGGAGATCAAGACCATCCTGGCTAACATAGTGAAACCCCATCTCTACTAAAAATACAAAAAATTAGCCAGGCATGGTGGCAGGCGCCTGTAGTCCCAGCTACTCGGGAGGCTGAGGCAGGAGAATGGCGTGAACCCAGGAGGCGGAGCTTGCAGTGATTGCAGTGAGCTGAGATCACCCCATTGCACTCCAGCATGGACGACAGAGCGAGACCCCATCTGAAAAAAAAAAAATCAGGTCTTTCGTGAACTAATAGAGCAAGAACTCACTCATTACTATGAGCATGGCCCAAGCCATTCATGAGAGATCTGTCCCCACGACCCAAACACCTCCCGCTAGGCCCCACCTCTAACACTGGATCTCATTTCAACATGAGAGTTGTGGAGGACAAATACCCAAACCCTATCAGTGACATTACACTTATTTTACACACGAGGAACTATAACTCTGAGATATTTACTGACTTGCCCAAGGTCTCTCAGCTATGTATGACCAAGCCCGGTACAGAACCCTAAGCCAAGCTAAGACAGCACTCCTGAAGATCTGATTCTGTCTTCTGCCTTTCCTACTGAGGAAAAATGTAAACAGGAAGAAAAGACAACAATTGTAACAGTTGTTGTCTTTCAGGGTAGAATGTATGTCTGGCAGACAGGGTGGGGAGAAAGACGTTTTTCACTCTCCACCCTGTTATGCTTTAAATTTTATTTTTAAAAATGAGTGTTTTATTTTTAAAAAAAAATGAAGTGAGTTTTTAATAAGAAGCAATGGGAAAATGAAATAGAGCGTGGCCCCAGTCTTGGTTCCATTGTGGACTATGTGAACTTGGGCAAACCAACTAAACTGTCTCAATTGTATATTCAACTTCATCACCTATCTAATGGGAATAAAGAAACAATTGCCCTGCCTACCAAATTCACCTATGTATTAAATTCACCAGACTTTTTGGGAATATTATAGTTCAGTAATTATTAACCTGGAATGGGTAAGGCAATATCAACATCACCTGCTTCAAATTATGCATGCCCCTTCTCCCAGATATTCTGATATCCACTCTCTCTTCCCCCTACACAGAAATCATAAAAACCGTAATTCATGGTGCTACCAGCTTTCTGGAATCTCCATGACATGTCTCTTGGAATCAACTCATGTAATCATTGGTTGATTACATGACAGTGATCATTACATGATTACTGCTCTGTATCACTGTCTATTGGGCACTGGCAACACGGCTGAAGGGAGACAGGCTCGCTGGGGGTCACCACAGAGGTTCCATCCGCAACTACGCCCGGAAGGGTGCCCCCTACCCCAGGGCCAAGTGGAAGATCTACGGATGCAGTGGGGTTCACGGTTGATATAGTTTGGATGTTTGTCCCCTCCAAATTTCATGTTTTGAAATGTGATCCCCAAGCTTGGAGATGAGGCCTAGTGGGAGGTGTTTGTGTCATGGGGGTGGATCCTTCTTGAATGGCTTGGTGCCCTCCCCATGGTGATGAGTGAGTTCTTGCTTGATTTGTTCATACAAGAGCTGGTTGTTGCAGAGCTGAACCCCCTTGCCCTCTTTCTCTTTCCTCTTCTCTCACCATTGAAGCCTGCTCCCCTTCACCTTCCACCAGCAGTGGGAGTTTCCTGAAGCCCTTACCAGAAGCAGATGCTGGCACTATGCTTCTGGTATAGTCTGCAGAACCATGAGCCAAACGAACTTTGCTTTATAAATTATTCAGCCTCGAGTATTCCTTTAGAGCAGTGCAAGATGGCCTAAGACAACTGTTGCCCTTTTGCTTTTCAAACCATCTCAAAAGCTTTGTGTGGTATCCTGAATAATGGCCCCAAAGATACTCAGGTCCTAATCCCTGGGACCTATAACTCTTACCTTAGATGGCAAAAGGGAAAATTCCAGATGTGATTAAATTAGGGATCTTGAGATGAGAAGCTATACCAGGTTGCCAGGGTCAGCCCTAAATGTAATGATTTAGTGTCCTTATTAGAGAGAGGCAAAAGATTTGATGATGGAAGAGAAGGCTGTGCATGACAGAAGCAGAAACTGGATTTGAACCTTGAAGATGGAGGAAGGGGACATGAACTGAAGAATGCCAGTGACCCCTAGAAAATGAAAAAGGCAAGGGCATAGATTCTCCCCTGAGAACCTCCAGAAGGAACCAACTCGACCGGCAGAATTGGTTTAACCCAGTGAAACTGACTTCAGACTGTTGACCTCCCAATCTGTAAGAGAATAAACTGGTGTTGTTTTAAGCCGCCAAATTTGTGGTAATTCTTCACTGCGGCAAAGGAAAACGAACCCATGCCATTCCACAGGCAGCGCCCATTTTGCAATCACCAGCACAAATCCTAGTTTTGTTTTCTTACATCACACGAAACCTCAGACCCTCGGAGGCCAAGGTTGGGGCGGGAGGACCCCACAATATCCTGAGTGATTTTCAGCCCTTCTGGCCTCCTGTTCCTCCTCTGGAGTGTTCTAAGTTGAGCTACCCTCTTCTTCCTCCTTCTCTGGAGCAATTCTACCTCTGTAAATAGACCCTGAAGTGTCTCGCTGGCCTGGAGTAGCTTCCTGGAGAGGACCCTCTCAATCTTCCTGGTTCCAAGCATTTAATTAGTCCTAAATGAAGAGTCCTGCAGAAACGCTCAGCAGTCTGCATGTATGCTGACATAATCACATTTGCACATTGGCTGTTGCCACTGATTGGCAATCCTGGAAATTTTCCTTCCTCTCTGGGTTCCCTGAAGGTGGTTTCACGCATGCAGAGAGCAGCAGCACTTCCCAAAGCCTGTCCTCTTGTTTCAGAGGACTCTTCTAAATCCTCTATCTTGATTTGTCATTGTACTGAACAAGGGTTGAACTGAACAGCCCCAGAGTATTCCTGAACTTCACACATGAACATACAAATGACCACGATTCAGTGTTCCTAGGCTTGAGATTTCTGTATATTGTCTCATTTATTCACCACGACGACCCTGCAAGGTAGAGTTACTATTCCCACCTTTCCGATGAGGAAACGTCAGCTCAGTGCACTGAGGGAAGCAGTCGAGCTTGGTGATTGCAAACTATGCGGTAGCTGTGAGCACTGTGCCTCAAATATTCCAGTTCTCTCCCTTTCTGGGCACTTGTAAGGATTGTACTTCCTGGCCTTGTGGTAGTTCGGGGGGTTGCATGACAAGGAGAGTAGGACACTGAGTTATGAGCAGAAAGGACGTGTATATCTTCTTTATTTTTTCTGAGATGGAGGCTCCCTCTGTCATTCAGGCTGGAGTGCAGTGGTGCAATCTGGACTCACTGCAACCTCCACCTCCCAGGTTCAAGCGATACTCCTGCCTCAGCCTCCCTAGTAGCTGGGATTACAGGTGCATGCCACCATGCCCTGCTAATTTCTGTATTTCTAGTAGAGATGGGTTTCACCATATTGGCCAGGCTGGTCTCAAACTCCTGACCTCGTGATCTGCCCACCTCGGCCTCCCAAAGTGCTGGGATCGGCCTCCCAAAGTGCTGGGATTACAGGCATGAGCCACCGCACCCACTATTCTTTTTTTGTTTTTGTGTTTTGAGACAGAGTCTCACTTGTTCTGTTACCCAGGCTATAGTACAGTGGTGTGATCTAGGCTCACTGCAACCCCCACCTCCTGGGTTCAAGCAATTCTCCTACCTCAGCATCCCGAGTAGCTAGAACTACAGGTGCCTGCCACCACACCTGGCTAATTCTTGTATTTTTAGTAGAGATGGGGTTTCACCATATTGGCCAGGCTGGTCTCGAACTCCTGACCTTAAATGATTCACACCCACCTCACCTTCCCAAAGTACCGGGATTACAGGTGTGAGTCACCACACCCAGCCACGTGTGTATCTTTCTTTGCCATGGTGACTGGTGATGTTCCCAATGGAGGCTGCAGCAGCCTGGGTCTCAGGGCGAGGACATAAGACCAGAGCTGGGGCTGACCTCTGTGGGCACAGAGCTTGCTGTCGTAAACCACAGAGATCTGGGGATCATGTGTTACCACAGCAATAACCTAGCCTGTCCTAACATCATTCAAATGCCAACTCTGCCACTTCCTAGCTGCATGCCTTGGACAAGTCAATCAGCCTCTCTGAAGCTTGGTAGGATGGATACATGTCACCTACCACAGAGTTTTGGGGGGGACTTAATGAGGTGACCTGAGTAAGATTCTTTCCCCTTTTTTTTTCTTTCTTTTTTGAGATGGATTCTCGCTCTGTCGCCCAGGGTGGAGTGCAGTGGCATGATCTCAGCTCACTGCAATCTCTGCCTCTTGGGTTCAAGTGATTCTCTTGCCTCAGCCTCCCGAATAGCTGGAATTACAGGCATCCACCACATGCCCAGCTAATTTTTGTATTTTTAGTAAAGATGGGGTTTCATCGTGTTGGCCAGGCTTGTCTCAAACTTCTGGCCTCAAGTGATCCACCTGGCCTCAGTCTCCCAAAGTGTTGGGATTACAGGCCACCATGCTGGCCTAGCCTAGCCCCATTTCTGACACCTCTCCCTTCCCTGCTTCCCTTACCATTTACATCTCTTCGGCCTGGGCAGGAAGGCCTGTGGGGGCCTCCGGATTTCAGCCCAAGGCAATGTGTGCATCTTCTCACCTGGAGTGGTGCGGGGCCTCTTCCCCAGCAGGGCATAACACTGCATGGGGATGATAACCCCTCACCTTTGCAGCTTCCACCCCAGGAGCTCAGGTAATGCCTCCCCAGCTCCCTGGGGTGGGAAGGGCATGGGCTCTTACTCTCACCACTTTGCTTTTCAGAAGAAGCTACTAAAGCTGCTTGATGTTCAAGCAAATAATCCTGATACCAAATTCTGCTCTTTCACTCACTCATTGTGTGATGGTAGGCAGGGTTCTTAAACTGGCTGAGCCTTAGTTTCTGTATTTGTAAATGTAACATACCATGGAAGATGGTCATGGGGGCTAAATTAGCTGCACCAAGTCCTCATACAATGCATGACACAAACACGCTTCCCACTTCAGTAGCTATCAGTAATCATTATCATTGTCTTTAGTGTTATCTTGGGTATACTGTTATTTTCTCTCAGTCTCATCTGCAGAATGAGAGCTTTGCATGAGCTGGTCTAGATTCTCCCGCAACTTTGAGTTACTGCCTCAGACACACGTACACACACTCTCTCTCTCTTGCCCAAAGAGGCAGAGTAGGGGATCCCAGGCCTATAAAGCCAGAATGGCAAGCCGGGGCTCTGCCTAGTGCCCTCTGTGTCAAGTTCAGGATGGCAGGGAGAGGGATGTGGTGGCTGAAGTGCAAGGGAGTAGCATGTGTTGGGAGGACAGGCTGCATGGCAGAAGAGTCAACAGGCTCAGGGGGACCTAAGTGCCTGGAGTGCAGCCCCAGAGCCATCTCCTGTAGCCTTGGAAGCAATGTCCTGTAAAATCTAATGGGTGTTTGAAATATTACCAGAAAGGGAAGATCGGGGAGATGGAGAGAGCTTTCATCCCTCCCACGGACCAGGGCTGAGACATGGAGGCAGCAGGGAGAACAGGCCACTCGGCAGCCTGGGACAAGAATGAGAAGACAGAGCATCCGGTCTACAAGGGTGACGCCTCCCCTGAGCACTGGCACCTCTGGGAGGAAGGGGAAGGAGCAGTGGCAGCAGCACAGCCTCCCCTGTCGCCTGGGATTCTTTCCCCATCACTCTCCACCACCAGGGCTCTGGTAGGAGGTGGTGGCCAGGCACTTCCCTTGCTGCAGCCCGGCTGGCTACCTTCCGGGGAAACTGGCATGGATGCTCCTTCATCCAGAACTCTCCAGGCCTCTGCCCTGTGCCAGCCTGTGTGCTAGAAGCTGGAGAAACAGAAGGATGGCAACCGCATGGTCCCTCTGGTCTCAGGCCTACCTCTACCTAATGTCTTATGTTTCACACTCCGGGGAAAGGGAAGCATTTGGATGAACAAAAGGGCTGCATCTGTGGGAGGAGAGTCAACTAAAGGACGCTTCTCCCTCAGGAAGAGGGACTCACACAACTAAGGGCACTGGGCAGAGTATCCCTTGAGGTACCATAACCATAACTCAGCAAGCAGGAGGGCCCAGAGGCTAGCCCAGGGCAGCAATTGGGCTCTGGGAAACAAGGGGCCGCCTGATCGCTGGTGCTGGCAGCCCCGTCTCGTTCTCCAGAAAAGAGGGTGTTCGCTGCAGAGGAAGGGGGCCATGGACGAGGCCCTCATTGCCCTTCACTCACTCTCTTCTTGGACGGCACGCACAGAGCCGTCTCTGCCATCTGCCTGCAGCCTATAATTCAGCTGCCCAGCTGTGCCGAGTGCTCGACTGCTCTGATTGTGAGGCGGGGAGATTACCAAGTGCAGCGCAGTGATTGGCAGGTGCCCCGTGGGCCCAGCTGTCCTGGTAGCAGGGGTGGGCTGTATGTAACGCTGGGCTGCCTCTGAACACCCAGCTCCTCAGGCCTCCTAGAGTCCGCACTCTCACCTTTTATCTCCATCGTTCTTCCATCCCTGGTTCTCCAAAGACAATGTATATAGCAGTCCCCTGAGAAAATGGTTGGAAGTCAGACTCAGACTCAGGAGGTCTGGGAGGACCTGAAATTCTGCATTTCTGACAAGTCCCAAGCGACGCTAATGCTGCTGATCCTGGACCCACACTCTGAGGAGCAAACCTGGCGAGTTTACAAAGCACTTTCATATGTGATCTCCCTGGGCTCTCATAACAGCCCTGTGGCAAGGTGGTAATGAAGAAGGATTCCTATCCTTCTCAATGCCTGAATGCCAGGCACTGTGCTCAGCACTTCATAAATCTTACCTTATTCCATTCTCTCAACACCTCAGCAAAACACCTCTTTTCAGGCTGGGTGCGGTGGCTCATGCCTGTAATCCCAGCATTTTGGGAGACAGATCGCTTGAGGTCAGGAGTTTGAGACCAGCCTGGGAAACAAGGTGAAACCCTGTCTCTACTAAAAATACAAAATACAAAAATTAGCTGGACGTGGTGGTGGATGCCTGTAATCCCACCTACTCAGCAGGCTGATGCAGGAGAATCGCTTGAACCCAGGGGCGGAGGTTGCAATGAGCCGAGATCGTGCCACTACACTCCAGCCTGGGTGACAGAGGGAGACTGTCTCAAACAAACAAACAAACAAACAAAACCCACAAAATTCCATTCTGGAATTTCCAGATGGAAAAGAACTGAGGTTCGAAGATAATGAAGTAACTTGCCCAGAGTCACAAACCTAATGAGTGGTAGGGTTGGAAATGAAATTAATTTATTATAACATGAGCCCCTCCCTCTTACATGTAAAGTTGGCAAATATGAGCGGCTTCTAAGAAGTAGAGCTCAGCAAGACGTGATGGCTCACGCCTGTAATTTCAGCACTTTGGGAGGCTGAGGCAGGTGGATCACTTGAGTCCAAGAGTTCAAGACTAACCTGGGCAACATAGTGAGACCCCATCTCTACCAAAAATACAAAAATTAGCTGGGCATGGTGGTGCGTGCCTATAGTCCCAGCTACTTGGAAGACTGAGGTGGAAGGATCGCTTGAGCCCAAAAGGTTGAGGCTGCAGTGAGCTGAGATTGTGCCACTGCACTCTAGCTTGGGTGACAGAGTGAGACCCTGTCTCTATTTAAAAGAAAGAGGTCAAGGCAGCACGTCTAGAGTGAGAGTGCACCTGTCCAAGAGCATGGAGTCTGAACCCAGGATACTTAGATTTGAATCCTAGTTTAGTCACTTTCTGGCTCAGGGATCTTGGGCAACTTACCTAATCTCTCTGTGCCTCAGTCTTTTTTCAACTGTGAAATGGGAATGATAATACTAAGGTTATTATGAGGATTATACATATTATGAGATTTCATTATACATATCCTCATATATGTAATTTTCATAACATCCCTAGTATTACCTATAACTCTATCTATCTATCTCTCTATCTCTCTATCTATCTACCTACCTACCTACCTACCTACCTACTGAGAGAAATTCTAATGGTCTAGAATACTGCCACCCAAAGCATCAGCACACTGCTTGGCACATGGCAAGGATTATCCCTCACCCGATGTCACCTGTGGCTGACAGCACTAATTCATTACAGCATGCTTTCCCACGGAGCCCACTGGTGGCCCAAAAAGCTGTCTCCAGACAGCTTCTGCAAAACCATCAGGTTTGTACTCAGATGAAATACATGTCAGCTCTAAGTAACTGTGCCGTAGTGGAACTTAAATGCATGTTTCTGACCCCCAAACCTGTATTCTTTTTACTACATCAATTCTGTTGGATTAAAAGCTCCTTTAAGGCCAGAAACTCTAGAGTCCTATTCAAGGTGCTATTCCGGCACCTGCCAAGGCCCCTGACACAGACCTGATGCTCAAGTTACTACTACCAAATGAGTGGGTGAGTGGATTAAAGCATGAATGAATATGTCTTGCCCAGGTATTGGTTTCATCAAATATCTTTTCCTGCATGCTTGCCACAATATCCAACATTGTCACCTCGAGAGCCAGTCCTTTGAGTTCTGCTGCCCATTTCCACTAAACTACCCAGAAAACCAGAAGAAAAGGATACATCCTGACTGGAATCTCAGAGGGGCTGTATTAACCGTGTCTTTTATTTGTTATATTCTAATGCTTTGATATCTGGGGCCTTGCTGACCCTGGAGAGACTGCCCCTTCCAGGGTTAGCCAACTCCTAGAGATAGTAAACAACTCGCCTACAAGCACATTTTTCAAATACAAACCAATCCAGAGCCCACATCCCCACTAACCCTTTTTATCAGGTTCTCATACTCCAGGTCACTATCCACATGCCCTAATCATCCCAGAGCTGGATATCAGACAACTAGGCAGAGTCACCATGCCTCAGAGTCCCCTGAAGTGATTCACGCTAGCCCATCCTAAGCCTGCTTACCCTGCCTTACCTGCTCCTTCCTGCAGAAACAATTAAGACTCTTCTTCACAGTGCCTTCCCACCCCTAACCTTGTAATCAACCTGGGTGTTTCCTGGTGTGCATGCCCTGCTTCCCATGGTGTACTGTGGCTCACGCTCCCCTGTTGGGAACTATGAGTAGTAAACTATCTTTTCCAGCAATTGTCTCCTGATCTGTTGGCCTTGCCAATACCTCAAATTTTGAATTAGTATGTCACATTTTAAAGCAAGGGAGAGCCAAAGAGAATCCCCTTGCCGGGCACGGTGGCTCACGCCTGTAATCCCAGCACTTTGGAAGGCCGAGGTGGGTGGATCACGAGGTCAGGAGATCGAGACCATCCTGGCTAACACAGTGAAAACCCGTCTCTACTAAAAATACATAAAAATTAGCCAGGCGTGGTGGTGGGCGCCTTTGGTCCCAGCTGCTCGGGAGGCTGAGTCAGGAGAATGGCGTGAACCCAGGGGGCGGAGCTTGCAGTGAGCCGAGATGGCGCCACTGCACCCCAGCCTGGGCGACAGAGCGAGACTCCATCTCAAAAAAAAAAAAAAAAAAGGATCCCCTTCCATGAAGCCTAAAATTTTGTCTTTAATATGGAATCAACCTAAGTGGCCATCAAGAGATGAATGCATAAAGAAAATGTGGTATATTTCATATACACAATGAAATATTATCCAGCTATAAAAAAAGAATTAAATTGTCATTTGCAGCATGAATGGAACTAGAGGTCATTATGTTAAGTGAAATAAGCCAGGCACAGAAAGACAAAATTGCATGTTCCCATTTCTATGTGGGAGCGAAAAACAAAACAAAGCAAACAGAATGATGGTTACCAGAGGCTGGGAAAGGTAGTGGGGAGGCAGGGGGGATAAAGAACAGACGGTTAACGGGTACAAAAGTCCAGTTAGATAGAAGGAATGAGATCTAGTGACTGGTAGCACAATAGGACAACTATAGTCAACAATAATTTATTGTACATTTCAAAATAACCAAAGAGTGAGGCCGGGCACAGTGGCTCATGCCTGTAATCCCAGCAGTTTGGGAAGTCGAAGTGGGTGGATCACTTGAGATCAGAAGCTCGGGACCAGCCTGGCCAACGTGGTGAAACCCTGTCTCTACTAAAAAATACAAAAATTAGCCAGACCTGCTAGTGTGTACCTGTAAATAGCTACTCAGGAGGCTGAGGCAGGAGAATCGCTTGAACCTAGGAGGCGGAGGTTGCAGTTAACTGAGATCACACCACTGCACTCCAGCCTGGGCGACAAAGCGAGACTCTGTCTCAAAAGAAACAAACAAACAAATAAAACCCAAAATAACTGGAGAGTGGAGTTGGAATGTTCCTAACACAAATAAATAATAAATACTTGAGGTGATGGATATTTCAGTTACCCTGATTTGATCATTATACATTGTATACTTGTATCAGAATATTACATGTACCCTGTAAATATGTACCCATAATTAAAAATATTTTAAAAAATAAAGTTGTATCTTTAATGTTTTATTCCAAATTTTTGTTTCTTTGCCAAAATACGTCAGTACCTATTTTCATAGGAAAGTAAATAATTCTCCTAATAACATACTGTTGAGTAAAACCAATGCTTCAGAAGAGAAATCATGTTCATTCTGGAGCTTTGAGTATACCTGGCACACTGCTGAGCCATGCTAGGGATAAATGTACCCAAGGTTGAAAATTTGGCATGAACTCATGTCACCAATTTGTGTTTCAGAACAGATTAATTTTAAATGACTGTATTTAAAAGGCATTGGCACAGTGGAAGGATTTTGATTCCATTTGTGCACAGTGTCCGGGAAGGTAGATTTGGGAAGAGCACAACAGTGAGATGTCCTTTGGGCAATGTGCTGACATAGGTCCCTGGGTAGATATGACTGGGAAAGAGGAAGGAATGAGAGGAAACTTCAGCTACTGCACAAGCTGGCCAAAGCCAGCCCCACGTGCAAAAGGAGAAGGAGACTCCTGTAAGGAAGAGCTGCAAGCCGAGACTGGGCAGGGATGTGGGGAGAAAAAGAACTGCCAAAGCACCTGATTCCCTTGCTCTCAGCCTGGCGCTCTCCAAAGAGGATGAGCAGGATGACCAGGAACTGGCTGTCCACATGCAGCCTGGGTCACCAGTGGCACTGAGGAGGGATGACCATCCTGCTAGACTTACATACACCCCAGGCCTTCAAAGCCCAGCACAGGCTGTGGGAGAGGTAGAGAGGGTGAGGTAAAGGGGGAGCAAGGGGCTCCCTCTCACTTAGATCTGGAGTCTTGCCTGACACAGAGGCCGCCCACAGCCCAGCAGTTCCTTCCACCCCTGCAGAAAACCTTGCTGCAATCCCTGCTTTATGGCCTCTGCCAAATGAAGCACAAACTTAACTACATCACCTCCCCGACAGGACGGGGGAGGGGGCTAGGGGCAGCGTGCTGGGCTTCTTCAGCCCCCTAATCTAATCACTGGCGTGGGTCATTTCAATTACGGACGCCAGAGTGTGGTGGGGGGCGTGGCTGCTCGTAAAAGCCTCCATGCTGTTGCTCAGCTAATTATGAAGCTCTTACTGTCTCCGCAGGTAAATAACTCAGGACGGAGCAGTTCCGGCTGCTGAGATGGAGTCTGATCCAGGGAACAGGACAAGGTAGGCTGAGCTCGACAGGGCGATGGCTGAGGTGGAGCCCAGGGTCACAAACGGGGTTGCAAGGAAGGAAGCCCAACCTTCCTGAAGGGCTCTCTGCCCTGAGGACAATCCACCACGCAGAAATTGGTGGATTTTACCTTAAAACCCAAGCTCTGAAGTTTCCTAGAAGCCTCAGAGCCACAGGGCAGGATAAAACTTAGACTCCACCCACTTCTACTAACCTTGCCTTAAAATGTGTAATTAGATCTCTGAGAAGTGAGAGCACCTGGGGAAGCCTTGAGGCTGAGCTGAGAGGAGGATGAATTCTAGCAAGGGCGCTTTCACTCTGGCTCCCCTCATGGCAACTCTTTCAGTTCTGGCTTATGCAGGCTGGGAAGTCAGACCACAGGAGACGTGCTGTATCACAGTGATTTAAAAGGTGAAAAAGCTCAGCTTCCTTTATCATGGCAGCTCCTGCTCCTCTAGGACAACTGCAAAAGGTGTGGCAGGTATCTCCGGAGGAAAGGGAGACCCTCTGCCACCTGATTATTAGCAATACTCAAGGCTGCAGAGGCTCGGGGAGGTCATCAGAGCAGCACTCAGAAGTCAGCGTGTAATATAATTGAGGCCAGGTGTGGTGGCTTGTGCCTGTAATCCCAGCACTTTGGGAGGCTGAGGCATGAGGATCACCTGAGGTCGGAAGTTGGAGAGCAGCCTGGCCAACATGGTGAAACCCCGTCTCTACTAAAAATACAAAAATTAGCCAAGTGTGGTGGCGTATGCCTGTAGTCCCAACTACTCAGGAGGCTGAGACACGAGAATCGCTTGAACCCAGGAGGTGGAGGCTGCAGTGAGCCAAGATCACACCACCGCACTCCAGCCTGGGCGACAGAGTGAGACTCTGTCTCAAAAAAAAAAAAAAAAAAAGAAAGAAAGAAGTATAATTGAGAGAACCAAGTACAAAGGGGGAAGATCCCTGGAGAATCCCTGACCAGCCTGCGTACTGGGAGAACAGGGTAGAGCCATGGAAAGTTCGTGCCCTTTGTCGGGGAAGGGGAGGAGCCTGGCCTCTCTCTCCTGTTCTGGGGTGTGGTAACTGGGAATTCAATTTGTGAGGTGGGAAAACTGGCTAGCAGACTCTTGCTTTGCTGAGAGTCCCTATTCCCCTTTTTTTTTTTTTTTTTTTTCTTTTTGGCTAGTAAATTCCATTTTTCTTACCCTTCAAAGTGTCTGCAAGCCCAATTTTTCATGGCTGAATGACAAGGACCCTGTTTTTAGCTGCACTGAGGAGAAAGTTCTACAACATGATGAACTGGGGCTGCCTGGCTGGCCTGGGAGAACTAAGTCTTTATTCTAGACATCAGTGAAGTCCTCAGAACTGGAGCTGTGATTTCTTGGTGAGTGCTGAAACCACCTTGGATTCTGGGAAAGAGCAGATGGTGGGAGCGTTCACAGCTGGGAGAATCCCATTTTTGCTCTGTTCCTCAGTTTCCTTTCTCTATGAAACAGGAATCATGAAATGTATGAACATTTGGAGGGGCTGAGCTAAAGCTGCTCGGCAAATAAGGGCTGCTGGCGCCCCATATTCCTCCCACCACATAGGACACTATTCCAGGAGGAGGTCTGTAGTGCCATTTGTTCACGATGTTGTCGAAGAAAAGAGTCAAACTCTGTAAAATATTGGAAGAGATTTATTCTGAGCCAAATATGCGAGACCATGGCCAGTGACACAGCCCCCAGGAGACCCTGAGAACATGTGCCCAAGGTGGTCAGGGCATAGCTTGGTTTTGTACGTTTTAGGGAGACATGAGACATGCATCAAATACATTTAATGTATATATTGGTTCTGTCCAGAAAGAGGCGACAACTTGAAGCCAGTGGGGCAGAGGGTTTCAGATCCTAAGTAGATTTAAAATTTTTCTGATTGGCAATTGTTTAAAAGACTTATTATCAATAGAAAGGAATGTCTGGATTATGGTAAGGGGTGTGGAGACCAAAGTTTTATCATGCAGATGAAGCTTCCAGGCAGCAGGCTTCAGAGAGAATAGATTGTAAATGTTTCTTTTTTTTTTTTTGAGACAGAGTCTCACTGTGTTGCCCAAGTTGGAGTGCAGTGGCGCGATCTCAGGTCACCCCAACTTCCGCCTCCTGGGTTCAAGCAATTATCCTGCCTCAGCCTCCCAAGTAGCTGGGATTACAGGCGCACGCCACCATGCCCTGCTAATTTTTGTATTTTTAGTAGAGATGGGGTTTCACTATGTTGGCCAGGCTGGTCTTGAATTCCTGACCTCAAGTGAGCCACCTGCCTCGGCCTCCCAAAGTGCTGGGATTACAGACGTGAGCCACTGCGCCTAGCCAGATTGTAAATGTTTCTTATTAGACTTAAGATCTGTGTTGATGTTAATGTTGGTGCTGGCCAACTTTTCCAGAATTCCGAAAGGGAGGAGGGCATAATGAGTCATGTCTGACACCCCCTTCCCATCATGGCCTGAACCCCAGTGGTTCAGGTTAACTTTGGGATGTCCTCACTGAAAGGATGGAGTCCATTCAGATGGCTGGAGGGCCCTTAGAATTTTATTTTTGGTTTGCAATGTCATTGCTTCAGGACGCAGACCTGACTCTGGGGCTTTGAATGAGTTCTGGGCTGCAGTTGAAATTAAGGCCACTTGGCACTAGACAGAGGAAGTGTACACAGGGACCAGTTTGGTGGCCAGGCTTCACTCTTAAAGGGCTGCTTGTTAGAGGCTGATGTAAAGAACCTGGGCAATGTCACCTGAGAATGGAACAAAGGTGCGTTGCATGTGAGACGAAATGGGAAGTCCCTTTGGCAACCCATGCCACACAAGTTTCTCTGTAAGGAGGCATGTGACGGCTTCAGCCCTTGGCCTTTGGATCCTATAATAGTGGAACAACTAGGGGAGTACCAGAGCCCATGACTGGATTCTGAAAGAGGGAGCTGGAAATCGGATCCCACACCAAAACTCAAAACGAGTCCATCTGTTGATAGGAAGCAGGTCTTATCTTTATTTTGTGATACATTATTTACTTTTCAAAGCATTGTTCAATACATTCTTTCATTTTGATCCTCATAATTCTGTGAGAGGGGTAGAGTAAATATAAACATCCCCAATTTCAAATAAGGTAAGTTGAAGTCTGAGAAATTAAGCTCATGGAGGTCCCCTGGCTAGAAAATGGCAGAGCCAGGACCACGATCATCAGGACTCCTGACTCTGACACTGGTGCTTTCTCCAAGACGTAGTTGGGAAGGAGAGAGACCCCACAGTGAGGAGTTCACCACAGGCCTTTTCCTGCTTTCCTCCTCTGTTAACTGGAGGAGGAAGTAGAGAAAGCCAGAATCGACATGGATGGGAAGCTAAGGGGCCATTGGGACCGCGATGCCTAACTGAGCACATCAAAGCAGAGGAGGCCAGCAGTAGAAAGTAGGAAGTGAGGAAGGAAACAGGTGGAGGTTTGCATGGACACTTCGTGTTCACAAACTTCTTATGTTCCTCATTTCATTAACAGCAGCAGTGGAATTTCATGGACAATTGGCGCTGAGCACTAACTGGGAGGTAATGAGAGAGGGAGGATGCAGGTAAAGGCTGTTTGAATTTAAATTCTTTTTCTTCGGGGGGATGGAGGGGGGCAGATTTTTCTGAAGGCAATTTTAGTGCTGGAAAAGGTTTCTAGCAAACAGCTTTTGGAGTTTTGCGTCTTCTGCTGACAGCGTTAGGACTGATGACTATCACACAGCCCACTGTGTTCTGTCGACTTTTAGATGATGGCACCAGATAAGAGAGAGAAGGATGCCCAGAGACTGGGGGTCTGACCTTGGATAGATTTTGCCTCTCAGACGTGGGAAAACACACTAGATAGTTGTCCACTCATCAGCAGTGAGCTAGAATGAGTCTCCCGGCAATAGTTATTGCAGAATCACCATATGATATAAAACTCTGTATGGACCTGGGCATAGATGGGGCATTAAACCAGAAGGAAAAAATAGGGTAACTATTCTAGGAGTGTGTTGTCTATATGACAGATCACAAACACACACACACGAAGGCATAAAGCATTCAAAGGGAGAAGGATATAAGGTAAGGTAAGACTAAAGGTAGAGATAAGTGGGGAGTCGGGGTGGTCAGGTGAAAAGGCTGTGGGGAAGAAGGCTGTTTTGAGCAAGGCTCTAGGACAGAGTTGAAATACAGATTGCCGAAGCAACAGAAGAATATGTCAGATAGAAGTAGAAGCTTAGATGGAAATAAACCCTTTCCTGAAGAGGATGGCAAGTGGGTCGGCTTGGCTGGATTGAAGAGACTGTGATAGAAAACAATGGAAGAGGCCAGTAGAGTCAAATACAAAAAGAAGGCCATTTTGTGGGAGGGTTGAATTCTAATCTTAGGATTCAGGTTATGAGGCCACAATACACATTTGTCTACTAGAGAGTATGAGCTGGAAGTTGATTAGTTACCCAAGGGCCAGGGTGACCAGGACTCTCCTGTTCTGGATGGGTGAGTGTGGACATAGATGGGAAGCTAAGGGAGCATCAGGACTGTGATGGTTAATTTTATGTGTCAACATAGCTAGACCATGGTACACAGATATTTAGTCAAACTTTATTCTCTACATTTCCAGGAAGGTAATGTTTAGATGAGATTAACACTTAAATCAGTAGATTTTGAGTAGAGCCGGTTACTGGTTATAATATGGGTGGGCCTCATCCAATCAGTTGAAGGCCTTAATAGAACAAGACTCACCTTCCTGGAAGAAGAGGAAATTCTGCCACTTTTGGACTCAAATGCAACTGTTCCCCAGGTCTCCAGCCTGCAGGCCTATTCCGCAGATTCTGAACTTGCTAAACCTCCAGAATCATGAGTGTTACGGGCTGAAATATGTCCCCTCTGGCTGCTCCCCACTCCCCCAAATTCATATGTTGACATCCTAACCCCCAGTACTCAGAATATGACTGTGTTTGAACATAGGGCCTTGAAAAAGTACTTAAGGTTAAAAGAGGTCACTAGGATGGACCCTAAGCCAACAACACTAGTGCCCTTGTTAGAGGAGAAAATCTGGACACAGACATGAGCATCCACAGAGGAAACGTCATGTGAAAACACAGCAAGAAGACATCAGCCTGCAAGTAAAGGAGAGGGCTCAGAAGAAAGCCACCCTGTTTGCACCTTGATCTTAGGCTTCTAGCTTCCAGACTGGTGAGAAAATAAATCTCTCTTAAAGCTATTTAGTGGGTAGTATTTCCTAGCTGACTAGTTCAGGGACACTGGATTATAACTTCCTTGAAGCAAAGGACCGTGGACCATGCCTGTCCTCCCTCTCCGTGCATTGCCCCTTGTGTGTGGACTAAATGATGTGCTAGACTGGGCTTAGAAGCGTTGGCACCTGCTAGTAAAATACAAAATATTAGCCGGGTGTGGTGGCGTGCACCTGTAGTCCCAGCTACTCGGGAGGCTCAGGCGGGGAATTGCTTCAACTGGGAGGTGGAGGTTGCAGTGAGCCAAGATTGTGCCACTGCACTACAATCTGGTGACAGAGCAAGACTCTGCCTCAAAAAAAAAAGAAAAAAGAAGCCTTGGCACCTGGGTTCTCTCCAGTGGGGATGCACTGCTGAGGAGGCACAGGAAGAGGGTGAAGGCAGCGGACTTAGCTGGGAAGTGGTAACAAGAGCCTTAGAAGGTGAGGGCTATGGCAGGAATTTTATGCGTTGGTTGGTTGGTACCATGTTGACCATGGGAATCACATCGAGTGAATAATAATCTGTACTGACTTATTTTGTATTCTCTGGTGTGCCAAACATAATGCCTAGGACTTAATCAATACTCAGTAAAGGTTTTGTTGAATGGGCGACTGAATAAATGGCCAAGGCAGGGCTGGAAAATGGAACCATCTTATACTTTTTAAAAAACTGCTTAAGCGTACATAAATGCATGTGTGTGCCTAGAAATTTTCCGGAAGAAATTACTAACAGTGGTTACTCTGGGTGAGTGGACTGGGATAAGAAGGAAAGTTAACTTTTTTACTGTACACTCATACTGTTTATACATTTTCATGAACATATGATTCTTGGCTCACACAGCAGACTATTAGGTGTATGAACCTGGACTCAGTGGAAAGGCAATGAAGGCAGAAAGCCTTTTATTTATTTATTTTTTTTGAGACAGAGTCTTGCTCTGTTGCCCGCGCTGGAGTGCAGTGGTGCAATCATGGCTCACTGCAGCCTTGAAGTCCTGGGCTCAAGCAATCCTCCCACCTCAACCTCCCAAGTAGTTGAGAGTACAGGCATGAACCACTACGCCCAGCTATCTATCTATTTAATTATTTATTTATTTATTGGTAGAGATGGGGTCTCACTATGTTGCCCCAGGTGGTCTTGAACTCCTGGGCTCAAGCAATCCTCCTGCCGTGGCCTCCCAAATCCCACCTCAACCTCCCAAGTAGCTGAGAGTACAGGCATGAGCCACTATGCCCAGCTATCTATCCATTTATTTATTTATTGGTAGAGATGGGGTCTCACTATGTTGCCCCAGCTGGTCTCAAACTCCTGGGCTCAAGCAATCCTCCTGCCATGGCCTCCCAAAGCATTGGGACTATAGGCAAGAGCCACCACACCCGACCCAGAAAGCTTTTTAACCCACTGTTATTCCCCCTCTTCTCTCTCTTAAATGCCAGCACAATTATTGAGATCAGAACACTTCAGTCTTCACACGCCACCCCACAGTGCCCAGAGGGAGCACAGAGTAATGGTGTAGAGCCCCAGCATGAAAAGGTAGCTTCGGAAGAGCAGTCGGTCAAAGCGGGACAGGAGGACCAGCCACTCTGCCTCCTGTTGGTCTGTCTGGTCCTGAGTTTGGAGGTAGTTGCTGATACATTGAAGCTGCGACCAGATTTCCTTCAGGGTTCCTGGCTGGGCCAGGTGCTCTCCATAGAACGAGGACTCTGCATGATGGAGGAAAACACCCTGGGTGAGCCAGGGACTACCAAGATCCACCTGGACTTTCTCTTGAAGCTGATGGCCTCATCCTTCAAGGACAGTTGTGGGTGAAACTGAGCAGTGGGTTGTGTTTGGGTTGGGTACTCTCCCCACCCGATTAGGGGAGGCAAGATTGTACTGCAGGAAGCCTCGGAGAACACATCAGAGCTGTATTATGTAAGCAGGGTGTATGTGTGCTGGATCCGTTCAGGAGATTTTCTGAGCTAGAGGTCAGCCTAAATGGACTCAGTAGGAGCTTTAGGGGCTGGGATGATTCTTATACTTGTTCACGTTAAGCAACTAGAACCTAAATGTACACAAGCTCCATGTATGCATGTGTGCATGTGTATGCCAGCACTTTCCTATTCTGAAATCAATGACTCAGTCACTTTGGGTAATTGGTTAAAACTGGGGATAAAAACTAACAAACAGGTCAGGCACGGTGGGCTCATGCCTGTAATCCCAGCACTCTGGGAGGCCAAGGTGGGCAGATCACCTGAGGTCAGGAGTTCAAGACCAGCCTGGTCAACATGGTAAAACCCTGTCTCTACTAAAAATACAAAAATTAGCCAGGCATGGTGGCACACGCCTGTAGTCCCAGCTACTTGGGAGGCTGAGGCAGGAGAATAGCTTGAGCCTGGAAGGCAGAGGCTGCCGTGAGCCAAGATTGTGCCATTGCAGTCAAGTCTGGGCGACAGAGTGAGACTCTGTTAAAACAAACAAAGAATAACTGAGGGCCTGAACTTCAAGCCAAAATTAGACTTTCAGCTGAGCGCTGTGGCTCACACCTGCAATCTCAGCACTTTGGGGTGCAAAGGAGGGAAGATCGCCTGAACCTAGGAGTTCGAGACCAGCCTGGGCAACATGGCAAAACCCTGTCTCAAAAAACCAAACCAAAACAAACCAAAAAACAACAAAATGAGACTTTCTAGAAAGCCAGAAGGAGGCCGCCTTCAGTCTCCAGAGAGATAATATAAAATGCCACACCCAGGTTAAGAAGCAGTTGTTTTAGATTTTTCACATAAGCCAACACAATACCCAGTACATCACCAACGGGAATGAATTTTTAAGGTGATCAATCCAGACAGGGGAGAAGCACAAGGCTTCTCACACACCTGTTATCAGAGCACGCTGGGCCCTGGGTTCCACTCTAGGCCTGTCAGCATCGGTGTTCCCTCGAAGGCACAAGAAGGGCTGCTGCTGTCCACCACGCCGCTCATCGTGGAGGAATTTGACCAACACGATGGACTTAGCTAAGCTGAGAACCAAGAAGGCCATGCAGATGCTGAAGAAGTGACCTGAGAGAAGCCAGAAGAGGTGCAGTTAGCCTCCAGTCTGAAATGCAGCATCAGATTTTTTTTTTCTTTAGGGACAGGGTCTTGCTCTATTGCCCAAGCTGGAGTGCAGTGGTGCAATCATGGCTCACTGTAGCCTTAACCTATTGGGCTGAAGTGATTCTCTCCTCAGCCTCCTGAAAAGCTGGGACTACAGGCATACACCACCACACCAGGCAAATTTTTTTTTTTTTTTTTTTTTTTTTTGTAGAGACAAGGCCTCACGGCCAGATGTGGTGGCTCACGCCTGTAATCCCAACACTTTGGGAGGCTGAGACTTTGTGATCCACTTTGGGTGGATCACAAGGTCAGGAGATCAAGACCATCCTGGTCATCACAGTGAAACCCCGTCTCTACTAAAATACAAACAATTAAACGGGCATGGTGGCGGGCGCCTGTAGTCCCAGCTACTCCGGAGGCTGAGGCAGGGGAATCGCTTGAACCCAGGAGGCGGAGGTTGCAGGGAGCGGAGATCACGCCACTGCACTCCAGCCTGGAGACAAAGCAAGACTCCATCTCAAAAAAAAAAGAGAGAGAGAGAGAGACAAGGCCTCACTATGTTGTCTTGAACTCTTGGGCTCAAGCAATGCTCTCACCTCAGTCTCCCAAAGTGTTGTGATTATGGGTGTGAGCCAATGCATCTGGCTTGTTTTTTTTTTTCCTTCCTTCCTTCCTTCTTTCCTTCTTCCTTCCTTTCCTTCTTTTCTCTCTTTCTCTCTTTCTTTTTCTCTCTTTTTCTCCCCTCCCCTCCCCTCTCCTTCCCTTCCCTTCTTGCTGTCACCCAGGCTGGAGTGCAGTAGTGGGATCATAGCTTACTGCAGACTCAAACTTTTAAACTCAAGCAATCCTCCTGCCTCAGGTTCCTGAATCGCTGAAATCAATGACTCAGTCACTTTGAGTAATTGGTTGAAACTGAGGATAAAACCAAACAGGCCAGGCACGGTGGGCTCATGCCTGTAATCCCAGGACTCTGGAAGGCCAAGGTGGGTGGATCACCTGAGGTCAGGAGTTCAAGACCAGCCTGGTCAACATGGTGAAACCCTGTCTCTACTAAAAATACAAAAAATTAGCCGGGTGTAGTGGTGTGCACCTATAATCCCAGCTACGCGGGAGACTGAGGCAGGAGAATCACTTGAGCCCAGGAGGTGGAGGCTGTAGTGAGTATGCACTGAATGCCCTGTTGATTTTTAAAATTTTTGGTAGAGATAAGGTCTCACTATGTTGCCTAGGCTGGTCTTGAATTCCTGAACTGAAGTGATCCTCCTGCCTTGGCCTCCTCAAGTGCTGATATTACGGGCGTGAGCCACCATGCCTGGCCAGCATCAGATCTTTCACAGGGGTCAGGTAAGATGAGTGTCCAGTGACCCCGAGGCTGCTTACCAATCAGAGGGGTGCTCCCTACACTCCGTGGCACCTGGTTGGACATGTTGACCCTGAAGACGGTGTAGCCCACCAGCACACTGGTCTTGAACACAATCCTGGCTTGGCAGTTGGGTGGCATGTAGAAGCTCCCCAGGTCCACCAGCATGAGAAAGATGCTAGGAATCAGCAGACTCACGACATAGACCAGGGGGTGTCTGCGCATCACCACCTGGCCAGGAACAAGCGATCTGATGAAAAGAGGGTCTAGGCCAACAGACTCAGATTTGGCCAAATTCACAGCCAGGAATGCTCCCCAAAGTCCCAACATTTTTGCATCATGTGAAAAAGTCTGTGTAACTTATCTTAGAAATATGTTTCAGGTTACTTTTTGGTTTAGAAAAGAGAAAAAAATCCTTTAAATTTTACAAAGAGCTAATATTAATACTATTAATAGTATTAACAGTTATAATAAGAAGCAGTAGCTAGCATTTACTTACCACTTGCTGTGTGCCAGGCACCAGACTCAGTGGCTCATAAACTTAACTTATTCAATCTTCACAACTTTAAAGGCTGGGTATCATTAACTTCATTTTACAAACAAGGAAACTGAGTTTCAAAGAGGTTGGATTCCTTGTTTAAATTTACACAGCTGGTAAGTGAGAAACTGTTTTGAAACTAAAATCTTCCTTCTGAAACCATTTATTATGCAATATATTGTATTACTTTGTGTGTGCGTGTGTGTGTGTGTGTGTGACGAAGTTTCACTCTTGTTGCCTAGGCTGGAGTGCAGTGGCGCGATCTCAGCTCAACCTCCACCTCCCAGGCTCAAGCAATTATCCTGCCTCAGCCTCTCGTGTAGCTGGGACTACAGGTGTGCACAACCACGCCTGGCTTATTTTTTGTATTTTTAGTAGAGACAGGGTTTCACCATGTTGACCAGGCTGGTCTCGAACTCCTGACCTCAGGTGATCCCCCTGCCTCGGCCTCCCAAAGTGCTGGGATTACAGGTGTGAGCCACCGTGCCTGGCCTATTATATTACTTTTTGGTCTAATATATCTCCTTCCTTGGATTCTGAGCTCCTTACCACCTGTGTGTCTATCATTCTGGGCGAGAAACCTTGCACAATTAAATTTGGAAGTTTGAAGAGGGCTCAATAACGAGACTATCTGCAAGGTGTGAGCAGGCTATAGGGAAACCACAAGACGCAGGGCAGACCCCAGGGCTTTTGGGGGACTGGGTGAGCTGTTACCACCCTTAGGCCTGAAGGAGCCAAGGGCTGGCGTGGTGACCAGACCTGAAGAGAAAGCTGTGCAGAGGCTGCCAGACAGGACCTGTGGTTTTCTCTTAGTCTGCCTGGTGTTGACTCCACTGGTGTTGGCAGAAATGGAGAGCTAAGTACCCCCACTCAGCCCTCCTCCCATCTCCCGCCACTGCTTCCCCTGCCCACTCCCTCTCCCCACTGGCCAAACATGACCAGTGGTCCCATCTTTGCAAGCCACAGCTCTGTCTCCAGGAGTACAGATGCAGGGGGTGGAGGAGTGGGTCTCAGTGGAGGCCGCCTGAAGCTGTCCTGCTGGCCTGCACCGTGCTGGCCACACAGAGCTGCTCTTGTAGCTTGGAATTTGAGTCTCATAAAATTACTAATATTGTTGCCAATTTTTATACCTCACTTCTTTGAAATGATGATGGGCAGTGTCTTTAATAAGCACATACTCTATTCTCATCCTTCGTAAAGAGAAACGGGTGAATGGCAGGGCTGCTTCCCCACTACGGCCTGGACTCTCATCTCATCCCATCTCTGGGGTAATGATAATCCCCCAAGGGGCCAAAAATAAGACCTATCTTATAGTGGGCATTCAATAAATGTTTATGAAACAAATGAGTATTCTGGGCCCTTTGCTGTTGGATTTGGACAAAAATAACATTTGAAATATCCCATTTCTCTGATTCACCAAACAATGAACTGCTCAATATGTGTCAGATAGTGTGCTGGACACTTTCACACATATGGTGTGATTTATTTAATCCTCACTGCAAACTTGGTAGGTAATAGCCTCCATTTTATAGATTTTCAAAAGGAAAACTGAGCCCCCTGAAGTGGGTAAGTTGAGTAAGGGACAGAGCCAGGATGTGCCCCCATATCTTCTGATTCCTAGCCCAGTGCTTTTTCCCAGGACAGGATAGCTACAACTCTTGACCTGACTCAACCTCTCTGAGTTGAGTACAGGGTTCTTATCCTTCATCCCCATCTCCCACCGGAGAAGAGTGTCACAAAGAAATGAGCTCAGGGAAGAGATGAAGTGCAGAGACCAGCGATGCAGCAGGAGGTGCTGGGGGAAGAGCTTGACTGGGGGAGATGAAACATCGCCTTGCTGATAAGAGTGGGGGCTCTCCAGCCATTGGGTCTGGGAGCATATCCTGACTCTGTGGAGCTTGGCAAGCCAGAGTTGTTTGGCATATTGTCGTCTGGCTGTTGTCATTCGCATTAAGCCATAATTGGCTGCAAAAGCCTAAACCGGAGCGTCACTCACTGCTTTGCAATAATTTGGTTAAAACACATTTCTACCAAAGTGCAGTCAACAAGGGAAGCAACAACAAAATTAACTGTCATCAGCCTGCACCCCTCTAGCTCCTGTCATCATGCAGTGACTGAGATGGCTGTGGTTAGGTGGGGGCAGGAAAAAGGGAGTCAAGTGGCCAGAGTCCATGGGTGTTTTATGTTGTGACCCAGTCTGGGCTGTTGGTGATCTAGCCTTGTGGTGTCAGGGTGAGGGGGTGACCATGCCTGCTGACTCTGGAGGGTAGAAATGGGAACACTCCCTAGCGACTTGGCAGATACTACACAAAGGGGAAGAAAAATATAAGCAAAGTACAAGAAGGCATGTTGGTTAAGCAGAAAAAAGCCCAGACTCAAAATCAAGGGGACAGGCCAGGTGTGGTGGCTCAGACCTGTAATCCTAGCACTTTGGGAGGCCGAGGCGGGTGGATCACTTGAGGTCAGGAGTTTGAGACCAGCCTGACCAACATAGTCAAACCCCCTCTCTGCTAAAAGTACAACAATCAGCCAGGTATGGTGGCGTGTGCCTGTAGTCCCAGCTACTCAGGAGGCTGAGGCAGGAGAATCGCTTGAACTCAAGAGGTGGAGCTTGCAGTGAGCCGAGATCGCACCATTGTCCTCCAGCCTGGGCAACAGAGTGAGACTCTGTCTCAAAAAAAAAAAAAAAAAAAATCAAGGGGACAGAGTTCCTGAGCCCCTTGATTCCAGGTGTCTACATGGGCTAGTTTAAGTCCTCCTGGATGATGTAGTCAACCCCTCCATGCCTTGATTTCCTCCTATTTCAAAAAGCAGTTTACTTTTGCCTTGAAAATATCTTGGGTACAACTGAGATGAGCAGCTGTGCTCTCTACAGAAAGTCCCTATGTAAAGAAAACAAGCTGAGATGACACCTCTCCACCCAGAGGCTGACACAACAGTAAATCTATGTCTGGGACAGAACCAGAGATGGATGGTGTGGCCCCTCAAGGTCCCTGATTTCCAAGAAAGTGCAGGTTTATCAGACTATGTGTTCCCCGAGAAATCATCTGAGGGAGAGCTGTGGAAAGAGCTAAGAGGTTAGGAGGTAGGCGGGCTTTGCGGATATGGAGCCCGTGTAGTCACACAGAGCCTGCTCTTGAAAGGGTCCTGCACTTGGTTTAGTGCTCTACTGGTGCTATTTTGAAATTCTTAATAATGTTTGAATAAGGGGTCCTGCATTTTCATTTTTCACTAAGCCCTGCATATTATTAGCTGACCCTGTCAGAAAGATAGTCCTCACTGGATGTCAACAGTAAATGAAGGCAGAGGGAAAAGACACAGGGACAAGGGTGGACAATTAGCTTCTGCTGTAACATAAAGCAAAGACATGTCTCATCTTTGTTTGGCTTATAGAATCGTAAAGCTAGATAGACCTTCCAAAACCACCTCATCCATTCTCCTACCTTTAGGAAAGATGTTCACATTTCTAAGACACACAAAATAGTACATATAGTTTCAGTTTTTGGTTTTCTTCCAGAAGAAAGAACCCACATTTTTCTTGTGGTTGATTTAGGTGGCAATGTTGCCTATGGACTAATTTTTTTTTTTTTTAGGCACAGTTTCGCTCTTGTTGCCCAGGCTGGAGTACAATGACACAATCTCAACTCACTGCAACCTCCGCCTCCCAGGTTCAAGCGATTCTCCTGCCTCAGTCTCCTGCGTAGCTGGGATTACAGGTGCCCACCACCACGCCCAGCTAATTTTTATATTTTTAGTAGAGACAGGGTTTCGCTATGTTGGCCAGGCTGGTCTCGAACTCCTGACTTCAGGTGATCCACCTGCCTCATCCTCCCAAAGTGCTGGGATTACAAGCTGAGCCACAGCGCCAGGACTAGACCAATTTTCCCTGCAAACCCAGTGCAGCCTAAAGAAACTCTAGTTTTCAGAAATTTTTTTGTTTTTATTATCTCCATTGGATAATCAGAGCCCTTTATTCCTTTGTTCAATAAACATTAATTGAGCATGAACAGGTTGTCTGGTACTATCCTAAATACTGAAGTTAGTACCATTAATAAGACAGTTCCCTGCCCTTATCCCATCTTGTAGGATCAGGAAGCAGATTCTGGTGATTGTTTCCTGAGTCTGTTGCGGGAGAGAAAATTTGCCCCAGAATGGACCATAGTCAGGGTCCATACCTGCTTTAGATCATTTAAACAATGAGATTTGGGACTTTTTGAGTTTATATCTAGATGATATTTTGGACTTAGAGTTGACACTGGAAGGATGCTGGGTTAAACTTTGGGGGATGTTGGGATGGGGCTGAATGTATTTGTACGTGGAGCAGAAGTGGATTTTGGGTTGCAGACTCTACTAGGTTGAAAAGGGCCCCCAAGAATTCATGTCTTTCCTGGAACCTCAGAATGTAGCCTTATTTGGAAATGAGATCATTGGAGATGTACTAGAGCAGGATGAGGTCATACCAGAGTAGAGTGGGCCCTCAATCCAATGTGACTGGAGTTCTGATAAAAAGAGAAGAGACACACGTGGAGAAGGCCATGTGAAGATGGAGGCAGAGATGGGAGCAATGCATCTGCCAGCCAAGGAACACCACCGGTTCCTGGCAACCACCAAGGGCCAGAGGAGAGGCAAGGTGCAGCTTCTCCCTCAGAACGCCCACAAGGAACCAGCCCTGCCCAAATCTTGATTTCAGATTTATAGCCTGCAGAACTGCAAGAAGATGAATTTCTGTTGTTTTGAGTCACCCAATTTGGGCTACTTTGTTATGGCAACCTCGTGACACTAATACACGTGACTTACCAAGTAATGCACAGTGGGCGAATGGCAAAGAATGGACCGGAATATACTGCTCTGCCTTTAGTTGTGTGTCAGCATGATATAGGATTAGGCACATAGTTTCTGGAGTCAAGTTGCCTGGGTTCAAGTCCAGGCTCCACCAGTCACTTTGCAGCCTCCTGTAAGTTACTTAACTTCTCTGCACCTCAATTCATTTATTTGTAAAAATGCAGATACTTGGAGCACCCATCTCCTAGGGATGTGAGGATTATAGATACAAACTCTTAAAATGGTGCTTGGCATAGAGTAAGGGCTCAGCTTTGTGGTTATTGCTATTGTGTCTCCCTGGGAAGATTTTGGGGATCTGTGATAGATGTCAGGAACCTTCATTTATTCATCATTATGCCCTAAGTGTTCACCATGGAGCCTGGCACATGGTGAGAACCCGAAAGATGTTCGTGGAATTGTATTGCAGTCTGGTAGTAGTGCTACTTTTACTTCCAATATAATGGAAATGTGGAGTTAGCCCGAATGGGAGCTATCCTCTTGAGATCAGTCTTTCTGAGGGTGACCTCTCTGCAGATCATGCAAGAAGCAGTGACTCCTGCTTCTGCTAAGTAGAAGGCATGTCACCTGCTCAGTGAGACACTGCTCTCTGCAAAACTGCCCCTACCCATAGCCCATCATTTCTAATGGACTAAAGGAGCTGGTGCCTTTAAATTCCACAGAAAGGGAAGAAAAAGCACTTTAGTTTCAGTCCATGTTCCCCATTAGACACCCTTCAGGTGTTAGCAATATTATGCCACAATTTCATTATCCATTAAAGCCAGGTAATAATAAGTACACAAAGGTATTTGGAGCCTATTGATGTTAATGAAAGAGATCAATCTAATTCAGAATGTGTGTGTGGAGAGCTCCTTGGAGATGGAATAGGCCCCAAGGTTAGCCTCTAATTGCCTCCTTGATGGTAGACCCCACCAGTACTCAATTTTGCATGACCGTCTTTATGACATAGTTGGAATTTTGACGCCCAGACTCCGCTTCATACAGAAGCCCATTTTCCTCCTCTCCAAAGCCCCTCCCAGCATTCCCAACTCAGAAAGAACAGGAAAGTTGCTGCCATTTAAGCACCAGAATCAGAGCTTCTTGGATCTAGACTATGGGTTGCACTGGATGAGCAGAAAGTCAGTCCGTGAGTCCCAAATCACTTGAGTGACCCAGAAAGGATATCTGGGGCTCTAAATTCTCTCTCTCTCTCGTATTATCTGCTGGCACTTAGAGGGATCTTATCTTCTATCAAGTTTATGAGCTGCATTCAATAAGTGTCTCAACAAAGTTACTCCACCTAATCTAGAAAAATATTATAACAGAAAAAGAGGATAAAGGCATTTCTTTCCCAAATGCCCCTTTGCATTTTCTAGGACACCCTGTGGGCACCCCAATTCCTGCCCAAATAAACACTTTACTTGGTGTGAGGATATCTGTGGTTGGGCTCGGTTTAGTTTCCACAGCTGTCCACCCTTTTCCATCCAACACGAGTTCCTAAATTGTATTCCTACCTCCTCCCACTTCTACCCTCATTCTTTAAAGAAAAAAAAAACCACTGCCATGCAAAATCAAATGCTCACCCTGCTGTTTCTGGGAACCAGCACCTCCAATAAGATATTGGAGGAAACCTCCCCTCCCATGGCTGCTGGACCGGGTCCCAGGCTGTGCACAGACATCTTTGTAGGGAGAAGTGCCTGTGCTCTGGGCCCCCTGTGGAACGTAGCCCGACTCCAAAGCATCCGTGGTGTCCTCTGATAAACAATTTGTGTCCCAGAGTCAGCAGCTATGATTGCACATTAGCTGAAACTCATAGGGCATCCGGAGCACTTGATTTAGGATAAATGGCAGCAGTGTACCTCAGGCCAAGGGTAAGGATGAATTTAGAATAGATTATTGCTTCTCCTGCCTTCCCTACCTGTCCCCAACCTCCTGCTGAGCAGCCTGGACTGAGACACAGCCGGCAAGTAGATTAAGAGGAGATGGTCCTTTGCTGTCAGGACCCTGGCAGGCCCAGTGTTGGCATAATAGAATCAGGCTCTGAATTTCACATCACTGGCCAATGGCTGTTGGAGGAAACCCAGGTGCCTTGGTTGCTAAATTCAGAGTGGGATGTCCGGTATGGAGTAAGAGAATGAGCCTAGGCGCCGTGCACAGAGCAGAAATGCATGGAGGCTGCGCGGGGTTGGCAGGCAGAAAACTGATCGTCACTGAATCCACTTTTAGTCTTTCTGAAGCTGCAGAATTGCTCCTGAGTCTGGCTTCCTGCCCCGCCAAATATGATCTGTGACTCTACTCAGGATTCTCTCCCTACTCTGCTCCTGAGGACCAGGGTGGAAGCCAGCCCTGCTAGATAACCCACATCTACCCCCAGGGCAGAAGGACCCATGGAAAAGTTCCAAGAGCATGAAATTAAATTGCACCTGCCTCCAGCACACTTCCACTTCAACACGTACCCAGGGGGAAGCATGGTAGTGAGGAGAGCAGAGGAACTGGACCATTGCTCTGAGATCCAGGGAAGCCTCCCCTCCATTAAACAATCTTCTCACTGTCTCTGTTCATCATAATTAAAATGGAGATAGTATATAGAAAACCTTCAGCTACTGTTGACGAATTAACATTTAGGGTGAAGGAGGGTGACATGTAACTACAAATAATAGCTGCTCTATGAAGAGAGAGTGTGTGGGTATGCACATGTGTGCCTGTGCATGCAAGCTCACGCCTTGTTTACCTGCCCCATCTCTTGCCTGTGTTTGTCTCCTCCGTGCAGTGTAGGTAATGGTGTGTGCAGTGTTCTCAGGAGCGCTTGGTAGGTGACTATGTTCCACCTTGCATGTGCTACTCCTTCACATTTCCCTTTAATGCTCTCCATTATTCGGGCTGCATTAATAATGTTTGCGGGCTGATATCTTTAAAATTAATGAGGTGTTTACTCTTAGCCAAGAAACTCATTGAAATTTTAAAAAGGGAAAAAAAAAACTTGCTTGCTTTCCTTCCCTTTTCCTCACAAGAAAAGTGGACAAACAGCCCACATTGCAAGCTTTGCTTAAAACCGAGCAGAATTCTAGGCAAGAACCCAAAGCCCACCATCAGGAGGGTATGAGTTGCGATTAGCTGCTAGCCAGCATTATACATCAGTCAGGTTCAAACCACAGCTGTGTCTAAGAGGCCCAGATTTAACAAGAGCTTTGCTGGAAAGCTGTGTACACCTTTAACCGATTGAAGGATACCTGTAACCTCAGTAATAGTTCCTTCCTTCCTTCCTTCCTTCCTTCCTTCTTTACTTCCTTCCTTCCTTCCTTCCTTTCTTTCTTTCTTTCTTTCTTTCTTTCTTTCTTTCTCTCCTTCCTTCCTTCTTTTCTTCCTTCCTTCCTTCCTTCCTTTGTTTTTTTGACAGAGTCTCCCTCTGTCACCCAGGCTGGAGTGCAGTGGTATGATCTTGGCCCACTGCAACCTTCACCTCCCGGGTTCAAGCGATTCTCATGCCTCAGCCTCCTGAGTAGCTGGGATTACAGGTACACACCACTACGCCCAGCAAGTTTTGGTATTTTTAGTAAAGATGGGGTTATGCCATGTTGGCCAGACTAGCTGGAACTCCTGACCTCAAATGATCCACCCGCCTTGGCCTCCCAAAGTTCTGGGATTACAGGCATGAGCCACTGCACTAGGTGAATGATAGTTTATTTCATCACCACCCCTTAGCATATCCATTGTACCAGAGCACCTTAGTCTAGTCTAAATTTTTCTTCTTATTCCAAAGGTATGTTTTTAGGATAATTCATCTTGAGTACGGTCCTGACCCGCCTGTGGTTTCTATTTTTCAACCGAATCCATTACTTGGCATGAAGGACCACCATCCCCTCACTACCACCACCACTAGCTGACTTTCTGCAGAAAAGAAGAATGCACTGCTGAATACTAATGATGTAGTTTACCAGTTGTGTGAAATTGCTGCAGACCACATGTCAAAACAGTTTCCCAGGGGGCCAAAGAAAGGAGAATGGCTGCCTCTGGAGTACAAATCAGCAGGCTTCACTGTCCTGTATCCCACCATCCCCCAGTTTCATGGCGGACAAATTTCGCTATGAACAATGCAGCCAAGGGCATTTCCAGGGATGCCTTGGAGGAGTGTGGGTTCCCATCATAATTTTGAGGGGTTAATTGTTCCCTCTGATCCAGAAGCTACCAGTGGTCTCTGTGGGTCTTATTGGCTAATCCCGTAAGATATTCAAGTTAATAATATTTTCATATTATGCATCTGCATCTGGAATTAGTCGATAATTTACTCAATAAAAAAAACAGGACAATAATGTTGATGAGAAAGTCTTCCCAATTTGTTGTTGTTGTTGTGTGTGGGTTTGTCTGGGTTTTTTCTGAGTAGCAATTAGAAGCCATAATGTGAGTATGTGTGGAAAGATTGGAGGATTCCTGGTGCAGGGCATGCTTCAGGCCTCTGGTGTCTGTTATCTTCTGGAGGGGCCCAGCATCTCCCACTGAACCTCTGTTCTGTGAAATGCTGGAATGTGAGTGGATGCTCAGAGCCCGCTGAAGTCCCTGTTCTTGGGTGATCATGAATGAGAACATGCAATAGAGCAGAAATTCCTTGGCCCAAGAGAGAAGGCCAAAGGCTGTGGAGAAGCAGGCAATAGGGACAGGTAGTAAAGAACCTACATTAAACTGAATCTGTGCAAATCCTCCAGCGCTGCTCTGCAGGATGCTGTATGCAGAGGACACAGATAGAAGTTCCCACTCACTGTCATTCAAAAACACCTTTTTGTCACGCTTAATGTCTTCGGGGCTCCTCAGAAAGGCCAGGTCTACGTCTTCCACTGCAAACAACAGAAACGATTGACTTTCCCAGAGAGAAAGAGATGCCAACATCCACCCACTTTTCCAGCTCCCAATTTGAATCCTTCCTCTTTCTCCTGCCCCCATAGGCACAGTCTCCTTGGCCTTATTTGAATTAGGGGGTAGGGATGCGGAATAAAATCTTTCTAGTCACAAAAAAAAAAAAAAAAAAAAACAACTGTGAATTTATGGCTTGGAATACACTCTCTGTAGAATGATGGAGCTTGTCTGCGATTTCTATAATATTATCCATGGCAGTAGAGGCTTAACACTGTGTTTCCGAAACAACCACAGTGGGCTACAGCGTCATACTTGGTCTGGATTACAGCAGGAACCAAAAAACTGCAAGAAGAGATTCCGATTTTTAAATAGCCAATTATCTGCAAGAATAAAATAGACCTGAAGGATAATATAATATCATTTCACCTACGTGTACCAACCCAGCATTGATGGGTATCTCTCATGGTTTACCTGTATGCAGAATGCTCTTGAAGGTTAGGCTGCAATTCTGGACATCAAATGGAAAAGCATATGTCTCTAAACTGCATGCGGAGACCACCTGGATGGGCTTAGAGTTCTCAATGGTCCCAGATGAGTTCACATAAACATAGGGAAGGTCGGGGGATCTTTCAACGTCCATGCTAGACGAAACACAAGAGAACTTGTTGTCACAGAGAGGACGTTGGTCATTTCAAAATACAGACAGGATGATTAGGAGATGGTAGTGACCATGAGGTCCATGACCAGCCTAGCCCTGCAAAAACACAATCGCATTTTCTGTGAGATTATTCACCCCGGCAAAGATGAGCTTTTCAGTGATAGCCTCGTAAGTTAGCTCATTTGCTGCTATAACAACACAGACATAATAAGTAACCTCAACATTAGTAACCAGATCTGTATCTTAAACAACATCAACACATGGCACTTGTAACCTGAATACTCCCAACGATATGCTCCCCTTCAACTTGAGAAGCAAAAATGAGCAACACCGACTGAAAGTAAGCAGCGACTGGCCTGACTATGCCAAGGAGTCTAAACCCCACAGAAATACACACTGGCACACTTACAACTCATTGATGATGATATCCGGGGCCCAGATAGCACTTAGAGGTAGGGAGATCTCTCTAATCTCATCAAACAGGCTGGAGTTCCAGGATAAAAATTCATCATTCCAGACCTGTTAGGAGTAGCCAAAAAGAAAACTTAATCAAAATGGGGCAATGTCTGCCTCAGTAAAGAACTAAAGAGACATTTGGATTAATAATCCAACTTATCAGCCTCTTGGTTCGATATGTTAGGAGAAAGGACTTCCCATCTGAATGCTAAAGATGGTAGTCCCAACCAGAAACCAGGGCCATACATCTTAAATGAATTACAATAAATTAGGTCTGCTGCAGATCTAAGGAACTAGAAATACAAAGATAATACCTATTTCTTAAATAACTATATTTTGCAGCAGATCCAGATCAGGAGTGAAGTATATTTAGAAGGAAACATAATTATTTACCTCCCGGTACCATACACTTGTCTTTAATATTTGATTCTCTGCATCCTGCAAGGCAAAAATAAAATCCACACCAAATCTTAGAATGTCAATAAATCAAAGGCCAATTCAGCAGTAAGGCAATTCAGAAGAAGAAAATCAAGTCTAACCAAATAATGCTGACATTAAAAACATTACCTAGACTCTTCAATACCTAAGTATTCTCAGTTCTTACTTATCATACACACCTGTTGCTATAAGCTTTACTATATTATCTACGACAAAACGGCACTTTGCCTGCCCTTGACATTTTGAATGATTTGCTAATCTCTTTCCCACTCTAATTAGCTACTCTACCATTAATCAGACTAAAAAATGTTATGTAGTCTTAGTAATTTGGGGCTAAAAAGATGAGACCAAGCTTTGATTTGTAATCAAGATATTATTCATAATCTCTCAATGAGTGTTAGCTCAACTGTTATTGGCAGCCATTCCTGTTAAGTTACCGTATGTTTGGATTTCTCTGCTTATAAAACAGACTGAATGAACTTATTATAAATGAAACATATTTTAGATGATATAATAAATGTGATTTCCCATGTCTGCAGTGAGTCCATGATATTTTTAAAAGACCCCCAAAAACAGCAATTCAAAAAACCCTCCTGGCTGGGCACAGTGGTTCATCCCTGTGATCCCACATTTTTGGAGGCCAAGACAGGAGGATTGCCTGAGCTCCGGAGTTTGAGACCAGCCTGTGCAACACAATGAGGCCCTGTCTCTACAAAAAAATTAAAAATTATCCAGGTGTGGTGGCACACAACTAGTGGTCCCAGCTACTTGGGAGGCTGAGGTGGAAGGATTGCTTGAGTCCAGGAGGTCAAGATTGCAGTGGGCCATGTTTGTGCCACTGCACTCCAGCCTAGGTGACAGAGAGAGACTCTGTCTCAAAAAAAAAAAAAAAAAAACCCTCCTCACCAATTTTTTCATATCTAATCTAGTAGAGAACATTCTGAAACTCTGATGTTCTTAGGAATTTTTTAAAAAGGGATATCTCACACCGTATATAAACATTAACTCAAAATGAATCATACACCCAAATGTAAGAGCTTAAACTATAAAACTCTTAAAAGAAACCAAAGGAGTAAGTAAATCTTCATGACTTTGAATTAGGCGATGATTTCTTAGACATGACAACAAAAGAAAAATAAATGAGACTTCATCAAAATTAAAAACTTTTGTGCTTTAAAGAACACTATCAAGAAATGAAAAAGACAACCCACAGAATAAGAGAAAATATTTCCAAGTCACATATCTGCTTAGAGGCTTGTATCCAGGATATAAAGCATTCCAACAACTCAATGACAACAAAAGACAAGCAGCCCTGTTTAAAAATGGGCAGGCTGGGCGCAGTGGCTCACGCCTGTAATCCCAGCACTTTGAGAGGTCAAGGCAGATGGATCATGAGGTCAGGAGATCGAGACCATCCTGGCTAACACCGCAAAACCCCGTCTCTACTAAAAATACAAAAATTAGCCAGGCGTGGTGGCAGGTGCCTGTAGTCCCAGCTACTCAGGAGGCTGAGGCAGGAGAATGGAGTGAACCCGGGAGATGGAGCTTGCAGTGAGCTGAGATCGTGCCATGGCACTCCAGCCTGGGTGACAGAGCAAGGCTCCATCTCTAAAAAATAAAAATGAGCAAGAGACTTGAATAGACATCTCTCTAAAGTAGGTATACAAATGACCAATAAGCACATTAAAAGATGTTTGAGGTCACCGCTATGGGCCAAACTGTCCCCCCAAAACCCATATGTTGAAACCCTAACTTCCAAGGTGTCCATGTTTGGAGACAGGGCTTATAGGGAGTAATTAAGGTCAAATAATGTCATAGGGATAGGACCCTAATCGCATAGGATTGGTGGATTTATAAGAAAAGGAAGAGAGAAAGATCTCTCTCTACCATGTGAGTACACAGTGAAAAGGTGACCATCTGAAAGTCAGAAAATGGGCTCTCACCAAGAACCAAATCAGCCAGAACCTGATGTTGGACTCCCAGCCTCCAGAACTGTGAGAAATAAATTTCTGTTGTTTATGCCACCTAGTCTGTGGTATTTGTTATGGCAGCCTGAACTTTCTAATACAATCACTAATCATTTGGGAAATGCAAATCATCAAAACCACAATGAGATACAAACTCACACTCATTAGAACAGCTACTGTTTTTTAAAAAGCAGAAAATAACAAGTGTTGGTGAGAATGGGGAGAAATTGGGACCCTTGTGCACTGTTGGTAGAAATGTACAATGGTGTGGCTGCTGTGGAACACAGTATGGCACTTTCTTAAAAAGTTAAAGATGAAATTACCATATAATCCAGGAATTCCACTTCTGAGTACATACCCAAGAGAACTGAAAGCAGGGCCTTGGACAGATATTTATACACACATGTTCATAGCAGCATTATTCACAATAGTCAAGGGGTAGAAGTAGCCCAACTGTCCACTGACAAATGAATAGATAAGCAAAATGTGGACTATACATAAATTGGAATATTATTCAACCTTAGAAAGGAAGGAAATTCTGACACGTTACGACATGGATGAACCCTGAGAACATGATGCTAAGTGAAATAAGCCAGTCACAGAAGGACAAATACTGCCTGATTCCACTTAAATGAGGTACCTAGAGTACTGAAATTCATAGAGGCCAAAAATAGAATGAGTTGCTGGGGTGAAGAAAGGGAAAGTTATCACTGAATGGGTAAAGAGTTTCAGTTTTCACTGTTCACAATAGCAGAAACATGGAATCAACCCAAATGCCCATTAATGATAGACTGGATAAAGAAAATGTGGTACATATATACGATGGAATACCACACATCCGTAAAAAAGAATGAGATCATGTCCTTTGCAGAGGCATGGATGGAGCTGGAAGCCATTATCCTCAGCAAACTAACATAGAAAGAGGAAACCAAACACCACATGTTCTCACTCATAAGTGGGAGCTGAACAATGAGAACACAGGGACACAGGGAGGGCAGCAACACACACTGCGGCCTGTCAGGGTCCGGGTGTGGGGAGGGAGAGCATCAGGAAAAATAGCTAATGCATGCTGGGCTTAATACCTAGGTGATGGACTGATAGGTGCAGGAAACCATGGCACATGTTTGCCTATGTAACAAACCTGCATGTCCTGCACAGGTATCCTGGAACTTAAAATTAATTAAATTAAGTTTTACAAAAACGAGAAAACAGGGCCGGGTGCGGGGGCTCACGCCTTGTAATCCCAGCACTTTGGGAGGCCGAGGTGGGAGGATCACCTGAGGTCAGGAGTTCAAGACCAGTCTGGCCCATGAAACCCCGTCTCTACTAAAAATACAAAAATTAGCCGGGCATAGTGGCACATGCCTGTCATTCCAGCTACTCGGGAGGCTGAGGCAGGAGAATTGCTTGAACCCAGGAGCAGAGGTTGTAGTGAACTGAGATTTAGCCACTGCTCTCCAGCCTGGGCAACAAAGCGAGACTCTGTCTCAAAAAACGAAAGGAAAAACACATACTCTAAAACACATTTGTCCAGAATATCAATTCTATAAGAAAACGTGCAGAGAAGAGTAAAAATTAGCAGCAATGGTTGTTTTTATAATTTGAATTATGTGAATTTTTTCCTCTATGGTCTTATACTCTTCTGTATTTTCCACATGTCTACAATAAGGATATTATAATCAGGAAAAACATTAGTATTATTTATTAAGTTAACAAGCTGTCCCACAAAGAAATATGAATGGCCAGTAATCACATGAAAATGTTTAACCTCAGCAGTAATAAAAGATGGAAAGAATGCTCAAAAAAGCAAAAACAAAAAAAAGAGTTTCAGTTTTGCAAGATCAAAGGAGTCCTGGAGACTGGATCATGGTGATGATAACACAAGAATGTGAATGTACTCAATGCCACTGAACTGTATGCTTAAAAAGGGTCAAGATGATAAATTTTATGTTGTGTATTTTATGACAAGTAAAAATGATAATACAAAGTGGGTAAAGGATTTGGCTATATATTTCTCCTAAGGAGATATATAAAGGGCCAATAAGCACATGAAAAGATGCTCAATAACATTAGTCACCAGGGAACTGCAAATCGAAACCACAACGAGATACCACTGTATCCTCACTAAGACAGCTAAAATTAAAAAGACAGACAATAACAAATGTTGGCAAGGATGTAGAGAAGTTGGAGCCCTCAAATATTGCTGGCAGGATTATTAATTGATTCAGCTACTTTGAAAACCAGTCTGGGCTGGGCTCGGTTGCTCACGCCTGTAATGCCAGCACTTTGGAAGGCTGAGGCAGGCAGATCACCTGAGGTCAGGAGTTCGAGACCAGGCTGGCCAACATGGTGAAACCCCTGTCTCTATTAAAAATACAAAAATGGCCGGGCGCGGTGGCTCAAGCCTGTAATCCCAGCACTTTGGGAGGCCGAGACGGGCGGATCACGAGGTCAGGAGATCGAGACCATCCTGGCTAATACGGTGAAACCCCGTCTCTACTAAAAATACAAAAAACTAGCCGGGCGAGGTGGCGGGCGCCTGTAGTCCCAGCTACTTGGGAGGCTGAGGCAGGAGAATGGCATGAACCTGGGAGGCGGAGCTTGCAGTGAGCTGAGATCTGGCCACTGCACTCCAGCCTGGGCGACAGAGCGAGATTCCGTCTCAAAAAATAAAAACAAAACAAAAAAAACAAACAAACAAAAATACAAAAATTAGTTGGGTGTGGCGGTGCACGCCTGTGATCCCAGCTACTCGTGAGGCTGAGGCATGAGATCACTTGAACCTGGGAGCTGAAGGTTGCAATGAGCCAAGATTATGCCACTGCATTCCAGCCTGGGTGACAGAGTGAGACTTTGTCTTAAAAAGAGAGGAGAGCAGAGGAGAGGAGAAGAGGGGAGAGAAGGGAAGAAGAGGGGAGAGAAGAGGAGAGGAGAGGAGGGGAAAGGGGAAGAGATGAGAGGAGAGGAGAGGAAAGGAGAGGAAAAGCAGTCTGGTGTTTACTCAAAAGATTAAACATACATTTATCATATAATGCAACAATTCTACTCAGAAGTATATAACCACGAGAACTGAAGACATAAGTCCACACAAAAAACCTGTATAAAAATATTCATAGCAGCATTATTTGTGATTGTTAAAAAGTGAAACCAATGTATTGACTGATGACTGGATAAACAAAATGTGATATATCCATACAATCGATTATACAGCAACAAAAAGTAATAAAATACTGATGCATGTGACAACATGTATGAACTTTGAAAGCACGCTAAGTGAAAGAAGTCAGTCATAAGAGACCATTTATGGTATGATTCCACTTATATAATATGTCTAGAACAGGCAAATCTATAGAAACAAAAAGTAGAGTGTTTGCCTAGGGCTGCTGGGGGTGGAATGTGGGGTGTGACTGCTAATGGATATAGGGCTTCTTTTTGAGGTGATAAAAATGTTCTGAAATTAGATAGTGGTGATGGTTGTGTAACTCTGTACTAAAAAACACTGAATTGTATACTTTAAATTGGCGAATTTTGTGGTTGAATTAAATCTCAAAAAAACTGCTATTTTAAAAAATGTTTAATAAAGAAAAGGGCAACCATTTTTGAAGACATTTCCGGTAGATTTATAAGAAGGCTGATGCATACTATTAAAGAACTCTCCTTGAACTCTTTTTTTTTTTTTCATTTCTTTCCATGTATAATCCATCACTAAAAACTGCATCCTTAAAAGAGAATAAAAGGATTAAAAAAATACAAGATGAAGAAATAGGAAATAAAATGTGTAAGACCAGCCTGGCCAACATGGTGAAACCCCTTCTCTACTAAAAATATAAAAATTAGCTGGGCATGGTGGTGGGAGCCTGTAATCCCAGCTACTTGGGAGGCTGAGGCAGAAGAATCGTTTGAAACCGGGAGGCAGAGGTTGCAGTGAGCCGAGATGGCGCCACTGTACTCCAGCCTGGGTGACAGAACGAGCCTCTGTCTCAAAAAAAAAAAAAAAAATTGTAAAACATTTCCCTTGCTGATTTAGGTTCAAAGCTCAAGAGTCACTTAGGTAACATTTGTATTTCTGTAATATTTAGTATAATACCAAATTTCAGTACATAAAAGTGTTTAGGAAGTTGATGGCATGGAATCAACTAACAGCTCTGTTTTCCTCCCCAGAACTGGGTATAAGAAATTAAATGGCCGGGCGCGGTGGCTCACACCTGTAATCCCAGCACTTTGGGAGGCCGAGGCGGGCAGATCATGAGGTCAGGAGATCGAGACCATCCTGGCGAACATGATGAAACCCCGTCTCTACTAAAAATACAAAAAGATTAGCCAGGCGTGGTGGTGGGCGCCTGTAGTCCCAGCTACTTGGGATGCTGAGGCAGGAGAAAGGCGTGAACCTGAGAGGCGGAGCTTGCAGTGAGCCGATATTGCGCCACTGCACTCCACAGACTGGGCTACAGAGCCAGACCCCATTTCAAAAACAAAACAAAAAAAAAGAAATTAATTGTCCAATTATCCAGCCACATAAAAGTCCATTTTCTTTGTGCACAGGGTCAAGACTATGTACTACTCTGGAGAATTCAGACTGGGTAGGGAGTCAGAAGGCACCACTGGATACTATTGTCTATGTTGATGGCGCAGGTGGAATTGTGCAGTACACAGACTACACAGTGGCTCTGCGCCAGGTGGCATCATTTGAAAGAGAAACAAGAAACTTTTTAAAATTTCCCCTTTTTATAATCAAGAAAGCAAATTACTATCAAATAAGCATTATTCTTTCTCTTTGAGAAACAGAAGGCATTAGGAACACATAGATACGTAGTCGCCCTGCTTTAGTGGTTCAACAAGGCCTGGTCTGAGTGAACTTGCTCTACAGATATTTATGGAATTTAAATAGATACTTGGGAAAGGCAAGTTTTAAAGTAGTATAAAAAGTGAAAACCTTGAATTCACAAGTATTTCCCCAAGGAACAGCTTGGACCAGATGGACCAGAGGGGACTCCCAGACAAGACTGGCTCAACAGGAGTCCTGGTGGTTAAAAACATAAAAGCCTCTAATGAGAGCTCAGGATTAGGTGACACCACTTCCTGGCTTTTTTTTTTTTTTTTTTTTGAGACAAGGTCTTGCTTTGTTGCCCAAGCCAGAGTGCAGTGGCACAATCATGGCTCACTGCAGCCTCAACCTCCCAGGCCCAAGTGATCCTCCCATTTCAGCCTCCCAAGTAGCTGGGACCACAGATGTGCAACACCATGCCCAGCTAATTAATGTATTATTATTAATTTTTGTAGAGACGGGGTGGTGCTATGTTGCGCGGGTTGGTCTCAAGTTCCTGGACTCAAGCAGTTCTCCCACCTTGGCCTCCCAAAGTGCTTGAATTACAGGTGTGAGCCACCATGCCCAGCCTTCGTTGCACATTTTACCAACTGAGAGATCATGAAACAGATTATGTCTCACCCACTAAAGCACAAAAGGTTCCATTCTAGGCTTGGTTGCAATCAGTGAGGTTCCCCACAAATAGAAAGAAAAGTTCAAAATGCAGTTTATATCCCTGAGATGTATAGTAGTTGACTATGCTTTCACAAGAAATACATTTTTATGTCTATTCAAAGTTCTTACCAGTTTGTTTATTACTGTCATACCCCGTGAATGTGTCTCAGTGATTCAGTCATATGGCTGGGAGGAGGGTCTCTGTTTTCATGTTTCATTTCACTATCATTTTATCCAGTTGATTCTTCTTAACTGCCATATTGATGCCTTAGCTTGTTTTTCACTTCTTGCCCATTGCTTTGCCACATTACATATAACAATGATGTTAAGAATTTTTTTCTAACATTTTACGGGGGTGTTTGGGAGGATTCGTCATTCAGCCCTGAAGAACACAATGTCAAAAAGTATTTTGAGGCTAAAACTAAAATCTTTTTTTGTCAAAGGAAACAAGTTTCTCAATGCCAGCTGGTGAACATAATTGGTTCTCTGGTGGCATTATTCACAGCTTTTCCCTCTGTGTATCTCGCCCCGTTTTTTTTCTTTAGATACCTTCCATCTTGCTTGTTAAAAGCAAAGGATATTTCAGAGAATTGGAATTCATTAGTCTTCCTAACAGAGGGAGTCTATTTAGATCTAAATTGGTGGTTAGCAAATATACAGATAATTCCCCTACATTCTTATTTATCTTTTCCAGTTCCGGAGACTATAGAAACAGATGCCTCAACGTCTGGCTGGGAGGCTCTAGTCAATGGACTGGAATACAAAGGTATCTGGGATTCGGAATTGACAAAACTCAATAGAAACAAATTGAAACTCTTCACTGTTGAGCAGATTATCTCTATAATCAGATTTCCCTAAGGTACTCATAATACCCAGAAATTCTAAGACAAGACTGTAGTCTTTTATATAAACAAAACAGGAGGCAAAACATTATAATGGAGGTGCGGTGCTGGGCTGAAAGCTCTTCATTCCAAACAAAAGTTGCCAGCAGTTCAGATGCTGGCAGATGCATCCAACAAGTTATCTATTCACATTGGGAGTGTCCTTGTCTGTGCAGAATCTGTGAGTGATTTTTATCAAGTCCTTCAGAACTGTCCCTGCCTCTGGAACTAACTTTAGGCTTATCCCACCTACATGCAATAGAAACATTTGCCAAGCATTTTCAGAGTAGCCATTTGTAAAGACAATCCTAGAATTGATCCTTATATTTTTTAATTCATTCATTCATTGGACAAGTATCAATTGAATGTCTTGGAAATCAAATACACAGTGCTGCATGTTATGGAAAATATGAATATGAGTAAGAAAGTCCTTCCCTCAAGTAGCGTACACTACATTAGGGCATATTTTAACATTTTAACAAATAACTGTGTGCATTAAGAAATACACAGACTTGGCTGGGCCCAGTGGCTCATGTCTGTAACCCCAGCACAAGGTAGATGGATTACTTGAGGCCAGGAGTTCGAGACCAGCCTGGACAACATGGCGAAATCAAATTTCTAAAAACATACAAAATTAGCCCAGTATGGTGGTGTACACCTATAGTACCAGCTACTTGGGAGGGTGAGGTGGGAGGATCACCTGAGTCTGGAAGGTTGCAGTGAGCCAAGATCACGCCACTGCACTCCAGCCTGGGTGATAGAGTGAGTCTCCATCTCAAAAAAGAAAGAAAGAAAGAAAGAGAGAGAGAGAGAGACACAGAAAGAAAGAGAAAGAAAGAAAGGAAAGAAAGAGAAAGAAAGAAAGGAAAGAAAGAAAGAAAGAAAGGAAAAGAAAAGAAAAGAAAGGAAAGGAAAAGAAAATCCACACAGACTTAGTGGATTTAAAGGAAATGCTCTCACCTTAGAGAAATGAGGAAAATTGATTTTGAGAGCTGAGATTTGAAGGACTACAGTATTTTGCAGATGGAGAATGAAGAGAAAGACTTTTGGTAGGGGAAATAGCAGAATGAATGACTTACAGGCAAGAAACAACCAGGGGTCCAGGTTCACTGTTGTACTGAGAACTTGGAGAAGATAACATAAGATGGTAGACAGGGATAAAACTAGAGGGATAGAATATAAATTGTTTTCAGATTTCTGTAAGAAAATTTGCCATATTCAATATGATGACATGTCTAACATAGTCTAACAACAAACAACTCTGGTGGGGAAATCCCACATCTTTAAAAAGATAACGGTGTTCTCCTTACCTACCAAAAGGAGTCTGATTTTACTTTCTTTTGTCAGGGTAGGAAGAAAGAGAAAAGTATTTTCAATTTGATATACTTGTTCCAAGGGAAAATATTAATATAAATACTTTACACCTTTTCCATTTATCTCCAAATAAACCTCTAAAGGAAAGCCTGATCAATTTTCTTTTTTTCTGAGACGGAGTCTCGCTCTGTCACCAAGCTGGAGTGCAGTGGAGCGATCTCAGCTTACTGCAATCTCTGCCTCCTAGGTTCAAGCAATTCTCCTGCCTCAGCCTCCCGAGTATCTGGAACTACAGGTGCCTGCCACCATGCCCGGCCAGCAATTTTCTTTATCTTAATAAATATGAAGAGGCCGGGCACAGTGGCTTACACTTATAATCCTAGCACTTTGTGAGGCCGAGGCAGGCAAATCACAAGGTCAGGAGTTCAAGACCAGCCTGGCCAATATGGTGAAACCCTGTCTCTACTAAAAGTACAAAAATTAGCCAGGTGTGGTGGCAGGCACCTGTAATCCCAGGTACTTGGGAGGCTGAGGCAGGAGAATCACTTGAACCTGGGAGGCAGAGGTTGCAGTGAGCCGAGATCGTGCCACTGCACTCCACCCTGGGTGACAGAGTGAGGCTCTGTCTCAAAAAAAATAAAAAATAATAAATAATAAAAAACACGAAGTCAGAAAGGAAAAAGATGAACTGAACGTGATGGTTCAAGCCTGTAATTCCACTACTTTGGGAGGCTGAGGTGGGTGGATCACTTGAAGTCAGGAGTTGAAGACCAGCCTGGCCAGCGTGGTGAAACCCCATCTGTACTAAAAATACAAAAATTAGCCAGGTGTGGTGGTGGGCACCTGTAATCCCAGCTACTTGGGAGACTGAGGCAGGAAAATCGCTTGAACCCAGGAAGCAGAGTTTACAGTGAGCCGAGATCACACCACTGCACTCCAGCCTGGCGACAGAGCAAGATTCTGTCTCCAAAAAAAAAAAAAAAACTTGAAGAAGTTTTCTATTTAAGCTGTTTAAGACTAGGCTTTTTAGTAAGAGGTATTTCCTGGTATTTAATTAAACAATATTTTCTAAGATCTTAGGGCTAGCACTCTTACTTAATAGGCTAATTGGGAAAATATGGCCACACACAATAGCTCATGCCTGTAATCCCAGCACTTTGGGATGCCAAGGCGGGTGGATCACTCGATGTCAGGAGTTCGAGACCAGCCTGGCCAACATAGTGAAACACTGTCTCTGCTAAAAATACAAGTTAGCTGTACATGGTGGTAGGTGCCTGTAATCCTAGCTACTTGGGAGACTGAGGCAGGAGAATCGCTTGAACCCAGGAGGCAGAGGTTGTGGTGAGCCAAGATCACGCCGTTGTACTCCAACCTGGGCAACAAGAGTGAAACTCCATCTCAAAAAAAGTAAAAATAAAAACAAAAATAAAATAATAATAAAAAGGAATTTTGGGGAGTACCATTTAAATATTCCTATTTACAATGAAACAATTAATTAGGGGTTTATCTAAGTTAGGGAAAAATGACACCAAAGTAACCTGTATCAGTAAAAAGGAAAAAAATTTAAACTTTGTACTCTTTTTGTTTTTTTTTTTTGGAATGGAGTTTTGTTCTTTTTGCCCAGGCTGGAGTGCAATGGCGCGATGTCAGCTCATTGCAACCTCCACCTCCCAGGTTCAAGCAATTCTCCTGCCTCAGCCTCCTGAGTAGCTGGGATTACAGGTGTGCACCACCACACCCACACAAGATAATTTTGTATTTTTCTAGTAGAGAAGGGGTTTCTCCATGTTGAGGCTGGTCTCGAACTCCTGACCTCAGGTGATCCACCCACCTCGGCCTCCCAAAGTGGTGGGATTACAGACGTGAGCCACCATGCCAGGCCTAGACCTTGTACTCTTAAGTTTCACATTTATTTTTTCATTGATTTAAATGCCTAATTCTCAGTCCAAAAAAAAAATCAAAGATTCTGATTCACTGCTAGCACTAAGATAGTAACATAGAAAAACATCTCTATTAACATAAATTGAAAATGAATCATTAAATTATTGCAACAGATTACCTTAAAATAATAACATCATTTTGTGCGTATATTTTGTATGTAAATGTAAAATTGAAGATAAAAGTAGCACAAAAGAAGTGGGAGCAGATAAATGGAATTTTACTGTTGTAAGTTTCATACATTTTATGTGAAGTGTCAAAATATTAATTCTAAGTACACTGCAATAAGTTAATGATGAATATGGAAATTCCTAAGGCAAAGTCTAAAAAAAATACAAAGATGGATCGCTAAAAAGCTAATAGAGGAACTATAATCCAATATTTTAAATATTTTATTATTTTTAATATTTATTAAAAATTTAAAAATTATGGAAAATAAAGTAGGATATAAGGAATAGAACAAAAAACAGATGACACAACTAGAAAACAAATAGCAAGATGGTATTGGCAAATGAGCTAAACATTTCCACTAAAATGCATAGATTGGCTGGTCACAGTGGTTCATGCCTGTAATCCCAACACTTTCGGAGGCCAAGACAGGCAGATCACTTGAGGTCAACAGTTCAAGACCAGCCTGGTCAACATGGTGAAACCCCATCTCTACTAAAAATACAAAAATTAGCCAGATGTGGTGGTGAGCACCTGTAATTCTAGCTGCTTGGGAGGCTGAGGCAGGAGAATCACTTGAACCCCGGAGGCAGAGGTTGCAGTGAGCTGAGATCATGCCACTGCACTCCAGCCTGGGGGACAGAGTGAGACTCCATATTGGAAGAAAAAAAAAAAACAAATGCATAGATTGTCAGACTGGTAAAAAAAAAAAAAAAAAAAAAAGCCCTAACCTGGAATAATATTCAGCAACAAAAAGAAATGAACTATTGGTGTTCACAACAACACAGATGGACCATAAGGGAATTATGCTAAAGGAAAAAAGCCAGTCTCAAAGGTAGTATATTGTATGATTCCATTTATATAATATTCTTGAAGTAGCGTAAAGATGGAGAGAAGATTAGTGGTTGCCAGGGGTTAGGAGTCAGCAGAGAGAAAGGACTGTGGCTGTAAAGGAATAGCACCTGGGGGCCCTGTGGTGATGATCCAATTATGTACTTTGATTGTGGTGCTGATTACAAAAAGCTACACATGTAATAAAATTACATAGAACTACACGCGCGCACACACACACACACACACACACACACAAGTACAGGTAAACTGGAGAAATCAGAATAAGCTCTATAGAGTGTACCCATGTTAATTTTCTAGTACTGACACTGTACTATATATGTAAGATGTTAACAGTAGGAGAGATTGGGTGAAGTGTACACAGGGCCTGCCTATATATTTCTTTTCAGCATGTACCTAACTATATATTGTCTACAAGAAATGACTTCAAATACAAAGGACATCAAATGACACAAATAGATTGAAAATAAAAGGATGGCCAAGAATATGCCATGTGGGAAGTCAGCATAAGAAAAACTTCATAAAAGGGAATATTATTAGAGATGAAGTGGAGTGTTTCATAACAGTAAAAGAATCTGTTCATTAAGAAGACATATAGGCTGGGCACAGTGGCTCACGCCTGTAATACCAGCACTTGGGGGGGCCAAGGCTGGCAGACTGCTTAAGCTCAGGAGTTAGAGACCAAGGTGGGCAACATGGCAAAACCCCATCTCTACCAAAAATACAAAAACCAGCTGGGTGTGGTGGCATGTGCTTGTAGTCCCAGCTACTCGGGAGCCTGAGGCAGGAAAATTGTCTGAACCCGGGAGGTTGAGGCTGCAGTGAGACACAGTCATGCCACTGCACTCCAGCCTGGATGACAGAGTAAAATATTGTCTCAAAAAAATATATATATATACATACATATATATATATATGTCTAAATGTGTATGCACCTAATAACATAGCTTCAAAATACATGAAGCAAAAGTTGACAGAACCAAAGAGAGAAATAGACAAACTACAATCGTAACTGGAGATTTTAACATCCCACTCCATGAAATTAATAAAAAAACTAGAGGAAAAAAAATAGATTTCGGCCAGGTGCAGTGGCTCACACCTGTAATCCCACCACTTTGGGAGGCCAAGGTGGGCAGATCACCTGAGGTCAGGAGTTCAAGACCAGCCTGGCCAACATGGTGAAACCCCGTCTCTACTAAAAGTACAAAAATCAGCTGGGTGTGGTGGCAGGCACCTATAATCCCAGCTACTAGGGAGGCTGAGGCAGGAGAATAACTTGAACCCGGGAGGCAGAGTTCGCAGCGAGCTGAGATCCTGCCTCTGCACTCCAGCCTGGGGGACAAGAATGAGACTTCATCTCAAAAAACAAAAAAGTATTTCAACACCACTATCAACCACATTTATTGAATTAATATTTATAGAGCAGTATAACATTCTGTTCAACATTGTACTGGAGGTCCTCGTCAGGGTAACAAGACACTAGAAGAAAACAAAGGTATAAAGATTGGAAAGAAAGAAGTAAAACTGCTTTTCCTCACAGACAACATGATTTTCTACACAGAAAATCTGAAAGAATCTTCCAAAAAAAAAAAGGCTCTTAAACGAAAAAGAGATGTCAGGGTCACAGAATCCCAAACCAATATATAGAAATCAACTGTGTTTTTGTATGCTAGCAACAAACAACTAGATTCGAATTTAAAATACCATTTATAATAACAAAAATGTGAAATACTTAGGAATAAATTTAACCAAATGTATGCAAAACACTAAAAATGATGAAACATTAATAAAAGAAGTTAAAGAACTAAACAGAGAGATACACTGCATGTATGGACTGGATAACTCAATATTGTTAAGATGTCAGTTCTCCTCAAATTTATCTATAGATTCAATGCAGTACCAATCAAAATTCCAGAAGTTTTTAAAAATAGACATTGATGAGTCAATTCTAAAGTTTATGTAGAAATGCAAACAACCTAGAAAAGTTAAAACAATTTTTAAAAAGAAGAACAAGATTAGAAGTTCACATTATCTTATTTCAAGACTTCCACAATGCTACAGTAATCAAAACAGTGTGGTATGGTAGAAAGACAAACATCCACATTAGTTGAATAGAAGAGTCTAGAAATAAGCTCAGAGTATATAAATAACTCTTGTAACCTGATAATAAAATAATAACCCAACTTTACAAATAAATAAAAGATTTGAGCAGACATATTACCGAAGATATACAGTTGGCAATTGGCAAATAAGCACGTGAAAAAATGTTCAACATGTTCAAATGTTAGGGAAATAAAAATTAAAAACTACATTGAGATACTACTGCAAACCTACTACAACGGTTAAAATTTTAAAGATTGGGCCCTGCGCCGTTGCTCATGCCTGTAATCCCACCACTTCAGAAGCCCAAGGCAGGTAGATCACCTGAGGTCAGGAGTTCAAGACCAGCCTGACCAACCTGGCGAAACCGTCTCTACTAAAAGTACCAAAATTAGCTGGGCATGGTGGTGAGCGCCTGTAATCCCAGCTACTCAGGAGGCTGAGGCAGGGGAACCACTTGAACCCAGGAGGCAGAGGTTACAGTGAGCCAAGATCACACCACTGCACTCCAGCCTGGGCGACAAGAGCAGGACTCTGTCTAAAGAAAAAAAAAAGTTACAGATTGACAATGTCAAGGAGTAATGATTATGTGAAGAAACTGAAGCTCTCACACATTGTGAGTGACATGCAAAATGATAACAGCCACTTTGGAAAACAGCTGGACAGTTTCTTACAAAATTAGACAGACCCATCATACAAGTAACCAATACTATACCTAAGCATGTATCCAAGAGAAAGAAAAACATATGCAAATGTTTATAGTGGCCTTATTCATAATTGCCCCCAAATGGAAACAATTCATGTGTCCAACAACTGGTAAACAGATAAATTGTAGTGCATCTGTACAATAAAATACTACTACTGAGTTATGCAACGATATGGATAAATCTCAAAGGCATTACGCTAAGTGAAAGAAGTTATGCACAAAAGGTAAAATAACATATAATTCCATTTATATAATATTCTGTATAAGCCAAAACTAGAGGGGAAAAAAAAATCAGATTACTGGGTCCCAGAGACTCTGTCTGTCTCTTGCCTCTGTCTCAAAAACACAAAGAAAGTAAGTAGAAGAAAAGAAATATGTAAAGATATCTAAAGAGCATGGGAGGTTGAGGCTGCAGTGAGCCGTGATCATGCCACTGCACTCCAGCCTAAGTAACAGAGTGAGACCCTGTCTCAAAGCAAAATAAAACAAAACAAACACACACACAAAATGACAAAGCCTAAAGTTGGCTCTTTGAAAAAAATGAAATTGGTAAAACTATGACAAGATGAGTCAAGGGAAAATATGAGAAAACACAAATTACCAATATGAGACACAAAAGCCATATCACTAGAGATCCTATGGGCATGAAAATAATAGAAAAAAAATGAACAACTAAGTCAATAAATTTGACGAACTGGATGAAAGAGACAAATTCCTTAAAAATACAAATTAACAAAACTGACACAAGAAAAAATTGAATATGTGTAAATAAAGTTGAATTTGCATTTGACTACCTTCCCACAAAGAAAGCTCCAGACCCCTATAATTTTACTCATAAATTCTATCAGACATTAAGGAAGAAAAAATATTCACATTACACAACGCCTTCAGAAAACTGAGAAGGAAACGATTCTCAACAATTCTGTTTTAGAAGGCCAACACAATCCTGATACCAAAACCAGATGAGAAGACTAGAGTCTAATGCCCCTCATCAACAAACATGTAATATATGGTGAGCCGAGATTGCGTCATTGCACTCTAGCCTGGGTGACAGAGAGAGATGTTGTCTAAAAATAAAAAATTTAAAAAAAAAAAAAAAAAGGCCAAGCATGGTGGCTGTAATCCCAGCACTTTGGAAGGCCGAGGTGGGCGGATCACCTGAGGTCAGGAGTTGGAGACCAGCCTGGTCAACATGGTGAAACTCCGTCTCTACTAAAAATACAAAAAAAAAAAAAAAAATTAGCTGGGCATGGTGGCAGGCACCTGTAATCCCAGCTACTTGGGAGGCTGAGGCAGCACAATCGCTTGAACCCGGGAGGTGGAGGTTGCAGTGAGCCGAGATTGTGCCATTGCCCTCCAGCCTGGGGGACAAGAGTGAGACTTTGTCTCAAAAAAAAAAAAAAAGAAAGAAATTTTGGGGACACATTCGAACCATAACAAACATCAGCAAATTTGAAAATTTCTATTCATTGTAAGACCCATTAAGAAAGTGAATAGCCAAGACACAGACTGGGAATAAACATTTATTATATAATATATGTATATATTATGTAATTATTATATGTTATTATAATAATGATATAACTACATATTATATAATAATATAGGAGGTAATATGTATAATACAATACATATCTAACAAAAGACTTGTGCCCAGAATGTACAAATAGCTCCTATAAATCTATAATAATATTAGAAAAACAAAAAACCAGTGACCCAATTTTAAAAATAAGAGAAGGTTTAAATGGACACTTCACAAAGAAAGATCTATAAGTAGTCAATAAACACATGAAAAAGAGCTCAAAATCATTAGTCATTAGGGAAATTTTAATAAAACCTCAATGAAATTCTAGTCATTTACCAGAATGACTAAAATTAAAAAGACGGGTAACACTAAATGTTGGTGGGTATGTGTAGCAATAGGAACTCTCATAGCTTACTGGTGGAAGTGTAAAATGCACAACCACTTTGCAAATCAGTATGGCAGTTTCTCACTAAGTGTACACCATCCTGTGACCCAGTCATAGAACTTCTAGGTTTTACTTAAAAGAAATAGAAACATATACACAAAAAGACTCGTACAAGAAAATTCTTAGCAGCTTTATTCATACTATCCTAAAATTAGAAACAACCCAAATGCCTGTCAACAGGAGAATGGATAAACAAATCATGATATAGCCATAACTGAATACTACTTATTAAGAAAAAGGAATAAACTACTGATACACACAACAGCACAAGTGAACCTCAAAATGCCGAGTGAAAAAGTACGCCGAGTGTAAAAGCCAGACACAATCAAATACCCACAATAAAATTTCATTCACATGGAGTTCTACAACCGGCAAAACTAATTACAGCTGAAAGAAATAATCAGAAGAGTATTTGTCTCTGTTGGTGAAGAGGATGGGGATGGACTAGAAAGGGAATAAGGGACCTTTTTGGGTATCTTGGATATCTTGATAGAGATATGGGTTATATGGCCAGGCACAGTGGCTCATGCCTGTAATCTCAGCACTTTTGGGAGGCTGAGGTGGCTGGATCACTTGAGTTCGGGAGTTCAACACCAGACTGGCCAACATGGTGGAACCCTGTCTCTACTAAAAAATGTAAAAATGAGCTGGGTGTGGTGGCAGGTACCTGTAATCCCAGCTACTCGGGAGGATGAGGCAGGAGAATGGCTTGACCCCAGGAGGTAGAGGTTGCAGTGAGCTAAGATGGCGCCACTGCACTCCAGCCTGGGCAACAGAGTGAGACTCCATCTCAAAAAATAAATAAATAGCTGGGCATGGTGGTTCACACCTGTAATCCCAGCACTTTGGGAGGCCGAGGCGGGCAGATCATTTGAGGTCAGGAGTTCGAGACTAGTCTGACCAACATGGTGAAACCCCATCTCTACTAAAAATACAAAATTAGTTGGGCGTGGTGGTGCATGCTTGTAATCCCAGCTACTCAGGAGGCTGAGGCAGGAGAATCCCTGGAACCCGGGAGGCAGAGGTTGCAGTGAGCTGAGATCGTGCCACTGCACTCCAGCCTGGGTGACAGAGCCAGACTCTGTCTCTAAATAAATAAATAAATAAATAAATAAATAAATAAATAAATGTGCCGGGCGCGGTGGCTCATGCCTGTAATCCCAGCACTTTGGGAGGCCGAGACGGGCGGATCACGAGGTCAGGAGATCGAGACCATCCTGGCTAACACGGTGAAACCCCGTCTCTACTAAAAAATACAAAAAACTAGCCGGGCGAGGTGGCGGGCGCCTGTAGTCCCAGCTACTCGGGAGGCTGAGGCAGGAGAATGGCATGAACCCGGGAGGCGGAGCTTGCAGTGAGCTGAGATCCGGCCACTGCACTCCAGCCTGGGTGACAGAGCGAGACTCCGTCTCAAAAAAATAAATAAATAAATAAATAAATAAATAAATAAATAAATGTATGTTATATGGGTATATGTAATTAGTAACACTCGTCAGCTTGTACACTTAAGAGCTGTGTATTTCCATGTATGTATATTTTACCTCAATTAGAAAACAATTTTTGAGAAGTAAATGGAAAAACAATGATTAAATTACTTTAACAAAACAAGCTCAGTAAAGTCTGTTTTTAAGAGAAATCATTGGGCGCGGTGGCTCATGCCTGTAATTCCAGCACTTTGGGAGGCCAAGGTAGGAGGATCACTTGAGGTCAGGAGTTCGAAACCAGCCTGACCAACAGGTGAAACCCTGTCTCTACTAAAAATACAAAAATTAGCCAGGTGTGGTGGCACATGCCTGTAATCCCAGCTACTAGGGAGGCTAAGGCAGGAGAATTGCTTGAACCTGGGAGGCGAAGGTTGCAGTGAGCTGAGATTGTGCCATTGGACTGCAGCCTGGGCAACAAAGAGAGAATCTGTCTCAAAAGAAAAAAAAAAAAGGTAGAGAGAAATCAAAATGACTCTGGAACCAATTGAAATAAATAAAATACTTTGTAATTAGAGAAAAGGAGGAAGAGGAAGAGGTGCTAACCATCAGGACCATCACTTGCTGATGGCTTCCTAAGAACTCTGCCAACTACTTTACAGGGTTCATTTCATTCCCACAGCCTATCTTTCAGATATAGGAGAAAAGGATGCTTTAATAAACAAATTCTCCCCAACATCCTTAGCAAACGCTTTAGATGCAAAAGCCCCCTTATAAACTCAAGATAACAAGGCATTTTTTCTCTCTTTTAAATTTCAAGCAATAAGTAGTGAATCTCCTCTTAAATCTGTTATTATGATTAACAAATGTGAACCACAGGATAAAATACCTATTACTATTTTTGGTTTCAGCAATATTCATACAATATGTACTTTGATCTATGACCTATATATATATATATATATATATATATATATTTTTTTTTTTTTTTTTTTTTTTTTTTTTTTTTGGAGACAAGGTCTGGCTCTGCCACCTAGGCTGCAGTGCAGTGGCATGATCATGGCTCACTGCTGCCTCAACCTCCCAAGCTCAAGCTATCCTCCCTCTTCAGCCTCTTGAGTAGCTGGGACTACAGATATGCACCACCACGCCTGGCCAGTTTGCGTATTTTATGTACAGACAGGGTTTCACCATGCTGCCTAGCCTGGTCTCCAACTCGTGTGCTCAAGTGATCTGCCTACCTTGGCCTCCCAATGTGCTAGGATTACAGGCATGAGCCACCACACCCAGTTTCACAATTCTTAAAACATCTTAATTCCATGATCTAGACGATTTGCCCTTCACAGTGTCTACTGGGGGCTAGAAAGCATGATCTGCCTAATGAATATTTTACCTAACTGCTAAAATGAATCTAGCACAACTTCCCTGCCAGTTCAACTACAGTCTCGAGAATATAACCTCTCCTAGGCTCCTGCATGAACTGCAGACTGTTTTAAAAGACGTTAACAAGAATAGGAAGGGGCAAGATGGTCCTTACCACATCCAATATAGCATGGACAAACAGGTCCAGGTAGACTGTGGTGGCCTTGGTCCAGTTGTAAACTGGCCTCACTTCTTTATGATAGTTCTGTAATAGTTGCTTGCTGAGATGATACAGAGCAGAATCCCGGGGATGATGTGTATCTGTGGCTAGAATTCCTGGAAAAGAAACTATCATTGTGAAGATAAAGTAAGAGGGGCTTGGTTTCTTTAGGAGGTTTCAGACTGTTCAGGACTCGGTGGCTCTTACTAGAATATAGCTTTCAGCTCACCAAAATCTGCATCAATTCCCAGCCAGTTGGTGTAGCCTTTGGCAAACGCTTAAAGTAAGCTGATGGCCTAAGTGCCCAATGGAGAAATCTCATCGTAAAAACAAGTAAATCAACGCCATCTCCAAGTCTGCAAAACTGTACCTACAATTTCATTTTACAACAAGCCTGCATTTTGGAGACAGAATAATTTCTTTATTCCTGTATCATCCTCTCCTAGCATCTAGAAAAAAACCACCTACACACTTAGCCAAAACTTAACTCCCGCCTTGGTTTTTCTTTTGATTTTTCATTTGTAATTCAAAAATTCGATAGAAAAATCTAGCAAAAAACACATGAACAAACCCATTAACCCCAAAGACTTGTATAGATTTCTAGATAATGAGATTAACGGGAGCCCAAATTTGTACTTTTCTCCTCAAAAATCTCTTTTCTCATTTCCTCTGTCCCTAAATAAAATGCACTTGTCAGAAAATGAGATCTTTGTTTTGAGAAAATTCTCTCTGGTTCCAGGGAACAACCATTTCTTCTGACCCAAAAATCTTGATTTGTAGAGGAGCTGTGATTGGTGTTGAGGCCAGGGAGGCCAGAGGAAGGGAAGCAAGAGAAATGAGCACCAGCAATTGGAAGTGACAAATTTGTGAGGGCTTTCTCTGAATTGCAAAAAGATATTTTGTTCACAAGCTTTGCCAGCCCTTAGGGGATTCAATGCTTCAGTCAGTCATTGGACCGAAGCAAATTGCACACCTCCTGACAAAGTGCGTGAGTGAAATCTCTCTGTAGTGTCCTGCGTGTGAATTTGCCTGGGCTCTCAGTGGTTTTGATGGTTATTTTGATGAGCTGCCGAAGGTATGAGGGATCCAGCAGGAAACTGTAAATGAGATCGCTTCTCCCTGTGTGACAATCCTGTTTATACCCATTTCTTTATGAATGATGTCATGTCACTTGCTGCCACAGGCAGCAATTTCTATGATTTAACAATGTCAGTGTGACCAAAATGCTAACAACCATGCTGGAGGTGCAATGCCAGACTCCTTGTGGGCAGTTCTATATACACTTTCATTACCGTCGGAACTGGGAATCTAATGAGCATTTTAACTCCCTAACTATTCACCCAAGAAGATGCCTAAAATGGCGTTAGCTATTCAGGCGTACAGGACTAAGGTGGGTGGCTTGCATCAAACATCATTTGTAGGGTTTTTGTGAGCTGTTATTGTCAAAAAGTGTGCTGTGAATCTCTCTACCTGAGAACATTTCTTGCTGGTGTACCCCAGGAGAGGGAAGTCAGGAGCATAAAGCAAAGCTGGCCCAGTGCTTTTCCTGCCAACTTTGCTGTGGGCAGCTTCACGTTTACCTCGCTTGGAAGCTCCCAATTCAAGTCTCAGTTGGGGAAACACCGAAATGAGCATGTTTCAATACAGGAAACTACCTGAGACAGCATTAAAACATAATTCTGAGAAATGAATATGTGTTCCCCGCACCGTCTGCTCACAAAGACTCAAATTCCCCTCTGCGATCTTGTCTAGGAACCAATCCATAGGTTCCCTATGGATAAACTCATGTTTTCTAGAATGGGTCAAAGTCTTGGTTAAAAAGAGAAAGTTCTGGATGCTAGGACTAGGAACAAAAGAGAATCAAGCACTGAAAGGAGAAAAACAATAAGCAAATGGAAACGTGCTTAAATAAACCAAAAGGGGAAAGAGTTCTTTGTTTAAGATGGGAAGAAATAATAAATTACATTTCTACTATGAATGCAAATTTGCCTGAGGAGAAAGATCAATTACAGGAGAGAGATTAAGGATTTAAGTGACCATTAATTAACAGTAAATTATGCCCCTTGAAAGCTAATGTGACATTCACACAAGCACTAAATGACTCACAGTTCAGTGATGTTTCAACAGACACTGATGGAAGCTATCAACAGACCCAGAAAAGATTCCTCGCCAAAACTGCCTTCTTGAATGCTAATAATCAGCTTCAAATAATTCACTTGTAAGATTTCTGGAAAGTAGAATGTGTTAGGGACTGAGCTATGAAGCACTTGTAGGTGAAGAGAGATTGAAAAAGAAGAAGATAAGAACACAATAAAATTATTCCTTTGTTTTCCTTGTTTTAATGACTTACTCTCCCATGCACCTATCTTAAAGTGTTCAGGGTACTTTGATGGAAAGTGCTATTCTTGCTTTAGCTGCTATGTATCTCTAGGATTTTAAGAGAGTTACACATACATCTGAGAGGTTAAAAGGAAATGAGATTTATGTATTGAATTCCTAACACTGATTGAATGCTGACTGTATGCCAGGCACCAGGCTAAGCCCTCACATGAATGATCTCCTTCAACGTTCCCAACAAACTTATGAGACAGGTACTCTACAGATCTATGAGAAGTGCACTATTACTGCAGGTAAGGGACTATTGGCATAGTGAGGTTAGCACTGCCCAAGGTCATGAAGCTTGCAAGCAAAGGGAGTGATATTTACACACGGCTGGACTGGTTTTGAAGCCCAAGCTTTTAATTATGACACTACATGATTAAGTGTAACCTGACTCCCTCAGAATATTAGGAACAACAGCAAGAAACCTTTCAAAAAGAAGACTGACATGTTGTGTGGAGTATATTATTGGACAGAAATAGCCAGTGGTATTTTCCGTATGTGTTTTCAGGTTAATAATATCTTACATTTGCATTGCACCTTACAATTTAACAATGCTGTCTTATTTGATTGGCATGAATACCCAAAATAAAGTTAACTTACAGGAAAACTGAGTCTCTAAGAGATTAATTGACTTCCCAGGGTTACGTGGCTGGTGAGCAGTGAAGCAGGAATTAGCTGGCTCTCCTTGTTCAGGCCTCCTTCTATGCCAACACACTGCCCCCTGGGATTGGTTCAGTGCTCTTACATTTGCAAATCATCTTGATTTGTAAATATAGTAAAATATGTAAAGTAAATATAGTAAAACCCAGTAAAATTCCACAGGGCAGATCTTTCTGCAACAAGTATCCTCGGAATGATTTATGGTAAAGCACTGGTTGTCAGACACTATTAAAACACTTATTTCTGCTACATTTAGAACAAAAATCATGCATAATACAAAACATTAGAGATATATTGTTAAGAACTTAGTCTGTTTTCTTACCTTCATTTTTCTATTTTATCTTAGTTTAATGCTCACAATTATTTTCTGCTAAGAAACCCATTTGGCATTTAATGACATTTCCTCTGTTTTTATTTTTTACCATTAAGATATGCTTTTATCCTTTATGTTCAACATCCAAGATTTTTATACTTTACTGATAAGTGGCTATTTTTCTTCTCTACCCAATAAAAAAATCATTTCCAGCTTCCTGGGTACCGAATTTCTAACTCATCTCTGTAATTGACTCATTCCACTTCCAGTTACATTCTAAAATTTTAGAATTCAGATATGAGCTCTAGGAGAAACCCCAAGAAAACGGGACATTGAGAAACACCACCATAATCATAAATTCTTGATTTGTGCATGTGTACTAAGAATCAATTGTATCCTAACTAAAATGATTCAATTCAATAGAGTTAATACTGGTGCCATGGAAGTATAGTTCTAGAAATTTAGAAAAAAATATATTAACTTCTAAATTACTTTTAAGAGGAATTGTAAATTCAAAATTTGCAAGTTTACAGTGCTTGTCTTTAGAGATATACTCATCACCTACATAGATTTTGTAAGGCGAGATGTTAAGGTCTCTAATACCAAAATGATATACATATGTCTGTAGCCATGACAAATCTAATGGACTTTTTCTCTGGGCTGCTAACAGCTGATAATGAAGCCAAGACTATTTTGGATAATAAAAACATATTGTCCACACATAAGAGCAAATTTGAAAAAGAATGCCCCAAACTCTCAATCAAGCTGTAGAGAGCTTGATTTCTAGAGAAGCAGAGATTTATCAAGCAATTATAACATTTCAGAGCATATTTTCAGCTATGTGTAAAAAGCCCCACAGTCTAATGCTATATGTATGTGTATTTGCAATCATAGGAACAAAGTCAGAAACAAATCATTGTTTTCAATGTAGCTTCACAGGACTGGCATTTTACAGATGATGAATAAAAGCAAACACGCCTGAGAAGTTCTATAGCACAGTGTACAAAAATGTTGTCTCTATCTTCTAAGAGTTAATCCTTAGTGCCTAGTAAAATCATTAAAAGGACTCACCTGCAGCCACCAGGATGCAGGCCCACAGGGGAGCCATCACGCTTGCCAACATTCCTAGGCAGATCCCAAAAAGGAGCAACGCAAACTTGCCTACCAGATGGAATGCCGCTCAATTTTTCCTAACAGGGTTCCTCTCCACTCTGTTCTCCTCCTTCTCCATTTGCCAGTTGATGCTATCCTTACTGGTGCTATTTTGTAAACACTCAGTGGGACAAAAGGCAATACCAGCACCATGCAAATGTTTTGGAATTGATGCCATGATGAAATCCCTTAACTTCTCCCTTTGGTTCTGCCCCGGGATCAAACTGTGGCTAACATTTCCATTTTCCTGACAGGAGATAGCTAAGTGAATAATGTAATCTAAGAGGAGCCCCTAAGGAGAGGAAATTCCACACTAATATGATTTCCTTTACAGCCTTTACCTAAGGCAGTGCTCTTGCTGACATTCAGGACACTAATTTCATTAATAATTGAAATCCAAATAGCTGTTCTAAATCAGACTTATGCGGTAACATCTTCAGCATTTGACAATGGTTCTTGGGCTCTTGAATTACACAAGGCTAATGGAAACCTGGTATTGTCTAATGAAGAACAACTGCAAACAATGCAATGGAAAAGTGCTTTTTGTTTTTCCTAAGTCCCTTTAATTAAAAGAAACATTGATTTTTGATAAACAGGAGGGCTTCTCAAATTTTCACTGTTCACAGTTCAGAAAGTAACCTTCTAGAAAGGATGCTTCTAGGCTTATTGAAGATGAAAACTATTAAAGTTCAACATCATTTAATAAAAGGTTTTTTTTCACTTTCTGATTGAATACCCATTCATTCTTCATTACTAAGGAAAAAGGTGCATAATTTTATACAATAACACTATTTTCCATTTCTAGACCCCCCCAAAAATGCTCTAGAAAGAAAAAACAGATATCATTTCCAACATCTGCCTGCTTTTTTATTAAAAATGAGATTATAGAGGCAAATTTTGATGTAAATTTTCACTGAGCCAAATGAAGGGGAGAAAGTATATATTTGATTCCAAATCTCCTCATCACTCAGTCCCTTTGTTTAGAGTCCATGAAGTGCTCCACCTAATTTTCATCTACCAATAAAATGTAGCCTAATTGCTTTCCTATCATTGGTGAAGGGAGCAGTATATACAGAAAGAGAGAAAACTAGGATAACCCTGTGGTGTTGACTTGGTTTTGGAGGTATCAGTGTGAACCCACGGTTTTCAGTACATTCGCTAAATACATAAATAAATGCAAATAAGCTGGGCACGGTGGCTCACGCCTGCAATCCCAGCAATTTAGAAGGCCGAGGCCAGTGGATCACTTGAGGTCAGGAGTTTGAGACCAGTCTGACCAACATGGTGAAACCCCATCGCTACTAAAACTACAAAAATTAGCCGGGCATGGTGGCACATGCCTGTAATCTCAGCTACTCGGGAGGCTAGGCAGGAGAATTGTTTGAACTGGGAGGCGGAGGTTGCCATGAACCAAGATGGCGCCACTGCACTCCAGCCTGGGAGACAGAGGGAGACTCTGTCTCAAAAAAAAAAAGAAAAAAAAAAAAGGAAAAGAAAAGAAATAAATACAAATGTAACGTTCATATATACATATAGGGAATATATACATGTTCATATATACATATATTCCCTAGCTCTGTCCACTTAGCAGCCTAGGAGAATGACACCCCGATAGTAACAAGCTCACCTAGCATCCATAGCTCTTCCGGTATAGTCTTGCCAAAAATTCATAACTTGAATCTATTCAGGAGGAAACACCAGATCAGACAATGCCATACTGTGGGACAAACAAAACAGCAGGCATTTTCAAAAGTACTGAGGTGAGCCAGGCACAATGGCTCACACCTGTAATCCCAGTACTTTGGGAGGTTGAAGTGAGAGGACTGCTTGAGCCCAGGAGTTTGAGACCAGCCTAGGCTACATAAGGATACCCTGTCTCCACACACACAAAAATAAAAAATTAGTTTAATGTGGTGGCGTACTCCTGTAGTCCCAGCTACTTGGGAGGCTGAGGCAGGAGGATCACGTGAGCTGTTATTGTGCCACTGCACTCCAGCCTGGGCAATAGAGGTAGACTCTGTCTCAAAAACAAACACACACACACACACAAGTGCCAAGGTTATAAAAGTTAAGGAAAGACTGAGGAATCTATCAAACAAAAGGAGACTAAAGAGACACAAGCGCGATATCTGATTCTGAATTGGATCCTTTTGTTATAAAGAACTTTTCGGAAGAATTGAAACTCGAATGAGGTATGTGGATTAGATGGTAGTAATGTGGCAATGTAGCAATGTTGGTCTCCTGATTTTAATTGTATTGAGATTATGCAAAAGAATGTCCTTGTTTGTAAGACCAGCACACTAAGTATTCAAGAATCAGGGAAGATCATACACAGTGGCTCATGCCTGTAATCCCAACACTTTAGGAGACTTAGGTGGGTGGATCATCTGAAGCCAGGAGTTCAAGGCCAGCCTGGCCAACATGGTGAAACCCTGTCTCTACTAAAAATACAAAACTTAGCTGGGCACAGTGGCACATGCCTGTAATTCCAGCTACTCGGGAGGCTGAGGCATGAGAATCGTGTGAACCCAGAAGGCAGAGGTTGCCATGAGCCACGATCACGCCACTGCTCTTCAGCCTGGGCAACAGAATGAGACTCTGTCTCAAAAAAAAAAAAAATAGGGCACATCATGTTGCTAACTTATTCTCAAACGATTTGGGGGTCTGGGGGAATTCTTTCTACTATCCCTCCATTTCTGCTATACATTTGAAAATATTTCAGAAGAATGAGAAATTTAAATGCAACTTGGTGGAGGAACTTTGGTACACAGTTATGGAAAGTTTATCTGAGAAATACCCTTTAGAGAGGGTGAGCAGATAAATGGAGCTTCATCAAGAGACAAGATTATAGAGGACTGATCTGGCCCTCAAAGTCTCAGCTCTTCCTATCAGTTCTTTGAATTGTTAGCTTCTACTTATGGAATGAATTAGGACAAGAGAAAGGCAAGCTACAGGCAACATAGCTATGTAGGTAGCACTTTTTACAGGAAAGCAATGCAGAAGCATCCCTTTATGCAAAGGTTGAATTAAGGCGATGATCGACATTGCATTCTTGCCCCGTATTTTAGTAAGCTATGACTCTAAGTCAAACCTTCTGGGGACATGCTTCCCTCCCTTTTCTTTGCACTTTCTCATATGCCCATCTGTTACTGGAAGGCCATTGCTAATGATGTGTAATACAGGTACATTATGACTTTGATTAGCCAACTTAACAACAGTCTAGTAATCCTGCCCATTATGGCTCTTTACTGGCTGATGAATTCTGTCAAGATGGGAATGATTTTGTGTGAGTGACTTGTCTTCAAAGTAGTTTATATACAATGCTTCCTGATCCTTCCTTGACAGCCTTGCTCTGTACTGTCAGCTGGCTTAGATCTTTCTTTTTCTAACCTTAGTGCCCTGTCTGGACTTTGTTTACTCAGTACTTTTAGCTCTTTTTTTTTTTTTTTTCTTTTAAGAGGCAGGGTCTCACTCTGTCACCCAGGCTGGAATGCAGTCATGTGATCATGGCTCACTGTAGCCTCCATCTCCCAGCCTCAAGCAATCCTCCCACCCCAGCCTCCCATAGCTGGGGGTATATGTGTGTGCCACCACAACCTGGCTAATTTCTTCTCTTTTTAGTAGAGATGAGGTCTCAGTGTGTTGCCCAGGCTGGTCTTGATCCCCTGAGCTCAAGTGATCCTCCCGCCTTGGCCTCCCCAGTAGCTAGGAATATAGGCATACACCACCATACCCGGCTAATACTCGGTACTTTTAGGTTTGGTATTGCTCCTCTCCCTGCCCTTTAATGTTTCATGAAAATGGTCCCTCCTCACTATTCTTACATACAGCAATTTTCATCCACTAATATGGTTTGGCTCTATGTCCCCACCCAAATCTCATCTCAAATTTCAATCCCCATGTGTCAGAGGAGAGGCCTGGTGAGAGGTTATTGGATCATGGGGGCAGATTTTCCCCTTGCTGTTCTCATGATAGTGAGTTCTCATGAGATCTGATGGTTTAAAAGTGTGGTGCTTCCCCCTTCTCTCTCTCTCTCTCTTTCTCTCTCACTCTCTCTCTTTCTCTCTCCCTCCCTCTCTCCACCGTGAAAGATATTGCCTTGCTTCCCCTTCCCCTTCCACTATGATTGTAAGTTTCCTGAGGCCTCCCCAGCCATGCAGAACTATGGGTCAGTTAAACTACTTTCTTTATAAATTACCCAGTCTCGTGAATCACCTGAGGTCAGGAGGTCGAGACCAGCCTAACCAACATGGTGAAACCCCATCTCTACTAAAAATACAAAATTAGCTGGGCATGGTGGCCCATGCCTGTAATCCCAGCTACTCAGGAGGCTGAGGCAGGAGAATTGCTTGAACCCGGAAGGCAGAGGTTTCAGTAAGCCGAGATCGTGCCATTGTACTCCAGCCTGGGCAACAAGAGCAAAACTCTGTCTCAAAAAATAAAATAAAATAAAATAAAATAACATACCCAGTTTCAGGTATGCCTGTATAGCAGTGTGAGAACAGACTAATACATCCACCCAGAGAAAGCTTTTTATCTGCATTGTTTCTGCTAACTCCCCAGACATCATCCTCAGAAGGATGAGTGTGGGGGTGAGTTTCATTCCAGCTTTTCTAGCAGATTAGTATATTTAAGTCAAAATTTGGAATCATGAAGGGCTAGGCATTTGGACTTCTTCCTTTTTTTTTTTTTTTTTTGAGATGGAATCTTGCACTGTTGTCCAGGCTGGAGTGCAGTGATGTGATCTTAGCTCACTGCAACCTCCACCTCCCAAGTTCAAGTGATTCTCCTGCCTCAGAATCCCAAGTAGATGGGACTACAGATGCGTGCCACCACACCCAGCTAATTTTTGTGTTTTTAGTAGAGACAGGGTTTCACCAGGCTAGTCTCGAACTCTTGACATCAGGTGATCCACCCACCTCAGCCTCCCGAAGTTTTGAGATTATAGGTGTAAGCCACCTCACCCAACCGTATTTGAACTTCTTAAGTAGCATTACTTGGGTAAAGGAAACAAAGACTTACTCTGGGATTTGAATCTGTGATTCTCTTACAGAAGTTCAGGCCAAGCCCATCATTAAGAAAGTACCTGAAAATATATTTCTTTTAGAAGTCCCCACTTCACATCCCCATGAGCCTTTGCACTGTGTTTCTCCATTATTTTCAAGTAAGATATGGCACCTATTAGATCGACCGATGTCTTTTGGAAGAAGCAAGGGGAGAGGGTTTATTATGCAAACATAATAAGGAAGTGTTTATTATGCAAACAGCAACTGAGTTATGCGTCCTTTAAGACTACTAAATAGTTTTTAATTACTGCTATATCAGTAAATCCCATAAATATGCAAATGCAATTAGTTCACAAAATAGGCCTTAAATATCTTTATTCCTCTCCAACAAAGTTCTTTGAAGTTAATCGCTAACTCTCTTTGTTCACTCCCTTGGCAGTCATGCTAAAATTGACAGGAATTTTGACAGATGTACATATTCGGGGAACCAAATTTTCTGAGCACATCTGGTCAGGCTGGAGGAAAAAAGCAGAAATGGACATTCCAGCCAAACTCAAACATTGAATGAGAAATTTCTGCTACTTCGCAGTGTTTTCCTCTGAAATCAATATCAAGCTAACCACAGAGGTGGCACTTCAAGTCCAAAGACACACTCAGCATTCGATTTTCCTCTAGCTTAGAATTTCATTTTTAATAATAATGCACATTTTATGGCCCCTAAAAAGTCAACAAATAAACAAGGGAACAGAGTCCCTCATGGTTCTGGCCTTTTGTGGTTTATGTGTCATGGTTCTCTATGGGCGTTCATAGAACATAAGATATAAGGTCCCAGGCCTTGGCGTCAGACTTATCTCATTGTGCATCCTAGCTTCATCGCTTGCTAGAAGCTCATGGCCTTGGTCAAATTCCTTACTGCTTCTAAGCCTTAGTTTTCACATCTGTAAGAAGGGTTTAACCAGCATTGAGTTAGTTTCCTACGGCTGCATAAAAAATTACCACAAATTTATGGGCTTAAAATAGCACTCATCTAGTAGCTCACAGTCCTGTAGGTCAAAAGGCCAGGAACAGAATGAATGGATCTGCTCAGGGTCTCACAAGGCTGAAATCACAGTCACGTGCTGGTGCCAGCTCTCACTGATCAAAAAAGCCATTGTTTATTTTATTTGTTTCCGGTGATAGCGGTTGGTAACTTGAAATCAGTCAGCCAGGAGCAGTGGTTCACGCCTATAATCCCAGCACTGTGGAAGTCTAACTCAGGCAGATCACTTGAGCCCAGGAGTTCAAGACCAGCCTGGGTAACATAGTGAAACCCTGTGTCTACGAAAACTACAAAAAATTTGCTGGGCATCGTGGTGCATGCCTGTAGCCCCAGCTAGTGGGGAGGCTGAGGTAGGAGGATCACCTGAGCTCAGGGAGGTCAAGGCTGCCGTGAGCTGTGATTGTGCCACTGTACTCTAGCCTTGGCAACAGAGTGAGACTCTGCCTCAAAAGAGGAAGGAAGGAAGGAAGGAAGGAAAAAAAAAGAAAGAAAGAAAGAAAGAGAGAGGGAGGGAGGGAGGGAGAGAGGAAGGAAAGAAGAAAGAAAGAAAAGAAAAGAAAAGGAAGGAAGGAAGGAAGAAAGAGAGAGAAGGAAGGAAGGAAGGAAGGAAGGAAAGAAGTCATAATGAGTAAATTTGTCACATGGAAATCAGCAAACACTCCCACCAGGACCACTCCCATCAGCTGGTTTCAAAACAGCTAACTATATGCTGTGGCCACTGCCTTGATCTTACAAGGCCTCATATATTCCTACATTACAGTACTTATTCAGGTGTGTTATGAGTATTTGTTCACTTTTCTGTCTCTCTAGAATTTGGTGAATACCTTGAAGGCGGAGCAATGTTGTGTTGTTCAGCTTTATATCTCCATCGTAGAGCTTGGCACCTAGTGAGTGTTCACTGAGTGTTCCAGAAAGATGGAAGGAAAACAGGGAAGAAAAAATTAACAAATGAACAGAAAAGAATTCTGGCTTATGCCAGAAAGATGATGCCAAGAAGAATCCAGCCTTTTCACAACCACATCCAAGACGAGATACACTCACCACCCGTTTCACAAAAGATGGGTGAGAATGACAACTTAGTTTTGCAGCAAGATTGCCTTTATTTGGTTTGCTCCAGAACCAGGGAGTAATCACTGCAAAAGACAAACATGAGACACCGGTGCAGGTAGATCATGAGTCCCTTTGACTCACTCGGAAGGTACCCCAAGTTCAGAGATTTTACAGTCCTTGGGGGTAAGATGTCCCCCAAAAGCTAGAGGAAAATAGAAGGTGGAAGGAACTTGGACGAACACAGAAGCTTGCTGCTTCTGTTTATGCTCCCAATGACATCAGTTTCAAGAAACCGCTTAGTGAGACTACAATATATGGCAGACAATCTTACCCTGTACACTATGTTGTTCAGACCTTCTGCACAGATTATGGGCCTTGATGTCTTGCTGTGCCAGCACTGGGGGGATCTCCCCTGAACTGTGGCTCACTGCAGGGCCCCCAACGTTTCCATTTAGGCATTTTCTTTGGAGAGGCAGTCAATTACTGCAGCCAGTGAGATGTTCTGGTTCAGGTGTAAATCTCTGGATATTTCCATCTCTGCTATGACTCAAGATGAAGAAAGATCTTTGATCTTTTAGAACTTTATTTATTTATTCATTCATTCATCCACTCAGTATGTAGGAAATTGTGATAGACATTGACAGTCTACGGATAAGAAAGCTCAGGAGAGGTGGGTTGGAGGTGAGGAGATAAGAAATCATTGAGAGAAATGCCTCTAGATGGATGAACTGGAGAAGACCCAGGCGAAGAAAGAAGCCCAGACTTGGAGTGGGAGTAGGTGGAGGCTTTCACAAATGGCGTTTGTGCTGAGTACTGATATTCAGCTGGGTGGGGAGAGGGTGAACGGAGCTCCCAGCAGAAGCAATTGCACATGAAAGGGCTGGAGGTTGAGATGAGAGTGCATGGTGCCTTCTGGGAATGGGGTTGTGGGGGAGGGTGCAAGCCTCACTTTGTAAAATTAGGGGAAGATAATACTAGACTCACATGAGTTGAAAGAATTCAAAAGTTTATGATGCAGAGTGTTCAGCAGGGATAAAATAGGAAAGTGAAATATTGTATAAGTCTGTATAAGTGCTGTTATTATAAATCTGTCTCCAAATGTCCTATAGCAATTATTCTAAAATGCACAACAGCTGTATTTGTCTCCCTTCTGCCATTGCTGAAATTTACACTGTCATTGCGCCAGGAGGAAGGCTTGGCACTAATAATAGGCTGGCTGAGTATGGCTGGAGTGTGACAGACCCCTAGTTACAGCCCAAAAAGACTGAGAGCAGAGTGGGGAACTGTAAAGCGCTGAGGAAAGTCGAGTTGGTGGCTGTGAATATAGTCAGAGCACCACCTTGTGGTGGCTGTCGTGCCTGCCTCAACCAATTCTACACAGCTGCAGAAGACCATACATAACTCATTTTAAGTTTTATCATACAGTGCACTTTCAGATGATTTCAAAGTCATATCATGCCTCTATTCATGTCACCACTATTTGTCTTTGCTGTAAATTCTCCTCTTTGCGTTCACCAGCAGCAATCCACACCAACCCATCCGATCTGTTTTCACACAGCTTGTGACCGGCCAGTTCCTTCCTCCTACCTCCTTACTGTAATTCTTCCAAACTCTTGGTCCCTAGGAGTTCCCAAGTTTCCTGGGAAACTGACTCAGTAACTTCTTTTTTTCTTTTTCTTTTTTCTGAGACAGTGTCTCACTCTGTCACCCAGGCTAGAGTGCAGTGGTGTGATCATAGCTCACTTCAGCCTTGACCTCTTGGGCTCAAGTGATCCTCCCACTTCAGCGTCCAGAGTAGCTATGACTACAAGTAAGTATCACCATGCTTGGCTAATTTTTTAATTATTATTATTTATTTATTTTTGTTTACCTATGTTGCCTAGGCTAGTCTTGAACTCCTGGGCTCAACTGAGATGCCTTAGCCTCTCAAATTGTTGGAATCACAGGTGTGAGCCACCATGCCCAGCCTCAGTGACTTTTCACAAATGGCATTTGTGCTGAGTACTGATATTCAGCTGGGTGGGAAGAGGGTAAACGGGTGAAAGTTACAGTGTAACTTTCCTACTGTCTTCCTAAGGATGGGAATAAGTCTTCTCCATATCTGAAAAGTTATAAACAATATTATTAAAAGCCATATGAGGGATTTACTACGAAGATAGGACCCCAGAGGGACTGTGCGTCTTCTTTGAGTAGAGTAAGGCTGGTCTTATTCTGGCTGAATAATTGTGATGCTTGAAGGTTGTAATCTGCTTTGTTTAAGTGGATTTTAAATGTTAGACAATTCTAGACAATGTTTTCTTGGTCAAATAAAAATTTAATTAAAACTTAAAAAAAAATAAAAGCCATATCAAATTTTAATATTGACAGGGGGGATAAAACTCTGTAACGCTTAGCCGGGCGCGGTGGCGGGCGCCTGTAGTCCCAGCTACTCGGGAGGCTGAGGCAGGAGAATGGCGTAAACCCGGGAGGCGGAGCTTGCAGTGAGCTGAGATCCGGCCACTGCACTCCAGCCTGGGCGACCGAGCCAGACTCCGTCTCAAAAAAAAAAAATTTTTAAAAAAATAAAAATAAAAAAAAACTCTGTAACGCTGACTGTCTTAGATTGGGTTTTCCTGAAACATACCTGTAATAAGGCTTTGTGTACAAGCAATCTATTTTCGAAATACTCCCAATAGGCTGGGCGCGGTGGCTCATACCTGTAATCCCAGCACTTTGGGAGGCGGAGGCGGGCAGATCACGAGGTCAGGAGATTGAGACCATCCTGGCTAACGTGGTGAAACCTCATCTCTACTAAAAACAAAAAAGAAAATTAGCCAGGCGCGGCGGCGAGCGCCTGTAGTCCCAGCTTCTCAGGAGACTGAGGCAGGAGAATGGGGCGAACCCAGGAGGCCGAGTTTGCAGTGAGCTGAGATTGCGCCACTGCACTCCAGCCTGGGCCATAGAGCGAGACTCCTTCTCAAAAAAAAAAAAAAAGAAGAAGAAAGAAAGAAATACTTCCAACAGAAATTGGGAAAGGGGAGGGTGGTTTCAGCTTGAACCCTCAGGGAAACTTGACGGTGAAAGCCACACAAGGGAAGCTAACCTGCACACTCTCACTCCCCCCTGTCAGCTGTTGGCTGAGAACAGGGAGTGAACTCCCAGATATTTCCTGGTCTTTTCCTGGGCAGACTAACAGTTTCTGTTTCAGAAAGAGCACAGACACATGAGAGGCACTAAGTTTCTTATTCCTTCAGAAGACAATGAAGGCCAGGCATCATGGTATCACACCTATAATCCCAGCAGTTTGAGAGACAGAGGCAGGCGGATCACTTGAGGTCAGAAGTTCGAGACCAACCTGTTTAACATGGTGAAACCCTGTCTCTTTTTTTTTTTTTTCTTTCTTTCTTTCTTTTCTTTTTTTCAGAGACAGAGTCTCGCTCTGTCACCCAGGCTAGAGTGCAGTGGAACAATCTCAGCTCACTGCAGCCTCCACCTCCTAGGTTCAAGCGATTCTCACGTGTCAGCCTTCCAAGTAGCTGGGATTACAGGCTTCTGCCACCATGCCCGGCTAAGTTTTTTATTTTTAGTAGAGATGGGGTTTTGCCATTTGGCCAGGCTGGTCTCAAACTCCTGACCTCAAGTGATCCACTTGCCTCGGCCCCCAAAAGTGCTGGAATTACAGATGTGAGCCACCATACCCGGTCTCGAAACTCTGTCTCTACCAAAAAAAACACAAAAATTAGCTGGGCATGGTGACATGCGTTTGTAATCCCAGCTACTGGGGAGGCTGAGGCACAAGGATCATTTGAACCCAGGAGGCGGAAGCTGCAGTGAGCTGAGATTGTGCCATTCCACCCCAACCTGGGCAGCAGAGCAAGACTTGGTCTCAAAAAAAATAATAGGCCGGGCGGGGTGGCTCACGCCTGTCATCCTAGCACTTTGAGAGGCCAAGGCGGGCAGATCACGAGGTCAAGAGACCAGCCTGGCCAACATGGTGAAACTCCGTCTCTAGTAAAAATAAAAGAATTAGCCAGGCATGGTGACTGCGCTTGTAGTCCCAGCTACTTGGGAGGCTGAGGCAGGAGAATCGCTTGAACCCAGGAGGCGGAGGTTGCAGTGAACCGCAATTGTGCCACTGCACTCCAGCCTGGGTGACAGAGCAAGACTCCATCTCAAACAATAATAATAATAAATAAGTAAAATTAAAATAAATAGAAAAGAAGACAATTACATTTCCAGGAACCTGATGATTAACTTTGCAGAGCCCAAACATACAGAAAAATAATTAAAATTTTTCTTTTATTTTTCTTTTTTGAGATAAGAGTCTCACTCTGGGTCGGGCACGGTGGCTCAGGCTTGTAATCCTAGATAGAGACAATCCTGGCTGAGATGGTGAAATCCTATCTCTACTAAAAATGCAAAATATTGGCCGGGCGTGGTGGCCGGTGCCTGTAGTCCCAGCTACTCGGGAGGCTGAGCAGGAGAATAGGCTGAACGGGAGTAGTCCCAGTTACTCGGGAGGCTGAGCACGCCCTCCAGGGCATGAACCTGGGAGGCAGAGGTTGCAGTGAGCCGAGATCACTCCACTGCACTCCAGACTGGGCGACAGAGCGAGACTCCGTCTCAACAACAACAACAAAAAAGAGTCTCACTCTGTCACCCAGGTTGGAGTACAGTGGCGCGATCTCCACTCACTGCAACCTCTGCCTCCCAGTTCTAGCGATTCTCAGGCCTCAGCCTCCTGAGTAGCTGGGATTACAAGCACCCACCACCATACCTGGCTAATTTTTGTATTTTTAGTAGAGACGGGGTTTCACCATGTTGGTCAGGCTGGTTTCCAACTCCTAGCCTCAAGTGATCCTCCCACCTCAGCCTCCCAAAGTGCTGGAATTACAGACGCATGCCACCCCACCTGACTAATTTCTGTGTTATGTTGCTTTTTTCTTTTTTCTTTTTTTTTTCTTTTTAGATGGAGTCTCAGTCTCTTACCCAGGCTGGAGGGCAGTGGTGCGATCTGGGCCCACTGCAACCTCCGCCTCCCGGATTCAAGCGATTCTCCTGCTTCAGCCTCCCGAGTAGCTGGGATCACAGGCATCCTTGGGATCGTAACCATCACACCTGGCTAATATTTGTATTTTTTAGTAGAGATGGGGTTTCGTCATGTTGGCCAAGCTGGTTTATTGCTTTTTTTTTTTTTTTTTTTTTCAAGATGAAGTCTCACTCTGTCACCCAGGCTGGAGTGCAATGGCACGATCTCGGCTCACTGCAACCTCCCACTCCCAGGTTCAAGTGATTCTCCTGCCCCAGGCTCCCGAGTAGCTGGGATTACAGGTGTGAGCCACCATGCCCAGCTAAATTTTGTATTTTTAGTAGAGACGAGATTTCACCAAGTTGGTCAGGTTGGTCTCAAACTCCTGACCTTGTGATCTGTCCATCTCGGCCTCCCAAAGTGCTGGGATTACAGGAGTCAGCTACCGCACCCGGCATTGATTTTTTCAAATTAGTATTATTCCTCCTGGCCAGGCACGGTGGCTCACACCTGTAATCCCAGCACTTTGGGAGACCAAGGCAGGCGGATCACTTGAGGTCATGAATTCGATACCAGCCTGGCCATCATGGTGAAACCCCATCTCTACTAAAAATGCAAAAATTAACCAGGCATGGTGGTGCCTGCCTGTAGTCCCAGCTACTTGGGAGGCTGAGGCAGGAGAATTGCTTAAGCCTAGCAGGTGGAGGATGTGGTGAGCCAAGATCACACCACTATACTCCAGCCTGGGCAACAGTGCAAACTGCATCTCAAAGGAAGAAAAAAAAATATTACGCCTCCTGGAAAAAGCTCTTTCCCCAAATATTTGTTGATGACTTTGCCATAATTTTAGCAGAGCCACATGGTTACTATCTTGACCAAATATTTTAAGAATAAAATATGAAATTTAAAAATCTGAAGTCTAAGTTATACTGGTGTGATGTCTAAGCAAGTAATCTGCAAGCATGGCAGCACATGAGGTTCATCGGGTATTTTTAAGTGACCTGGGTCCCACCTCTATAGATTCTGACGTTATGGTATAAGATGGGACCCAGGCTCTGACATGTGTTTGAAACCCCTTAGGTAAATCTAATGTGCAACTAGGTTTGAAAGCCACAAGTCGAAATCAATGCAAATAAATAGATTCACTTGCTGATGGATGGAATGAATTTCCTTTCATTCCATTACTATTCAATTCAATTTTGATGCTTGTAAAAGTAACTTTTTGGGACGCCTGCCCTATTAATAATTCCCTTCTTTGAGAATTTTCTTTTCTCCAGCTTCATTGGCCATGTATGTACTGTTATTCGGCCTCCTCTGATGAAAGAAAATAGGATAAGGGGTGAACACCTGGTCCAAACGGACCACTAGACTCTTTCTCAAAACTTGGAACCAGGACAGTAAGTCACTAGCCAGTTGATTAACAGTGCTGTAGCTGTGAAATAAGAAGTGTTGTAGACCCAGGGCTGGGATGATGCCAATTTCCACCCTTTCGACAGAGAAACAAATAACATTGGCTACAGAAAATGCAAAGAAAACAGGCCTATGGGCTCACTCCTGTAATTCCTGCACTTTGAGAGGCCGAGGCAGGCGGATCACAAGGTCAGGAGTTCGAGACCAACCTGACCAATATGGTGAAACCCTGTCTCTACTAAAAATACAAAAATTAGTCAGGTGTGGTGGTATGCACCTATAATCCCAGCTACTCAGGAGGCTGAGGCAGGAGAATTGCTTGAACCAGGGAGGTGGAGGTTGCAGTTAGCCGAGATTACACCACTGCACTCCAGCCTGGGTGACAGAGCAAGACTCCATCTAAAAAAAAAAATAAGAAAGAAAGAAAAAAAGAAAACAGGTCTATGGAGAGACCAAGGATGAAAAGTCACATGTGGCCTCAAAGAGAGGAGCAATTTTGATTTCTGATGAGTCTCTCGGAACTGGCTTCACGGCTTGTGTGGCCCAGCTACACTGTGAGGCTGCTCTGTGGCCTCCAAAAAAAAAAAAAAAAAAAATCACCTTCCCTTCCATTTTTACTTACAGCTACTTGTGCTGGTTTCTGTTACTCACAATTAAAAAGATTTTGTTATGCCAGATGCGGTGGTTCCTGCCTATAATCCCAGCACTTTGGAAGGCCAAGGCAGGTAGATCACCTGAGGTCAGGAGTTTGAGAAGAGCATGTCCAACATGGCGAAACCCTGTCTCTACTAAAAACACAAAAATTAAGGCTGGGCATGGTGGCTTACGCCTGTAATTCCAGCACTTTGGGAGGCCGAGGCGGATGGATTACGAGGTCAAGAGATTGAGACCATCCTGGCCAACGTGGTGAAACCCTGTCTCTACTAAAAATACAAAAATTAGTCAGGTGTGGTGGTACGCACCTATAATCCCAGCTACTCAGGAGGCTGAGGCAGGAGAATCACTTGAACCTGGAAGGTGGAGGTTGCAGTGAGCTGAGATTGTCCCAGTGTACTCCAGCCTGGTGATAGAGTGAGACTCTGTCTCAAAAAAAAAAAAAAAAAAAAAAATTGCCAGGTGTGGTGGCACATGCATGTAATCCCAGCTACTTGGGAGACTGAAGCAGGAGAATCACTTGAACCCAGGAGGTAGAAGTTGTGGTGAGCTGAGATCACACCACTGCACTCCAGCCTGGGTGACAGAGCGACACTGTCTCAAAAAGAAAAAAAAAAGATTTTGTTAAAACCACGGTAATTCTGCCAGGTGTGATATTTGTACCAAAACAATATCTTTCTATTAGGTAAAGTACAGTCATGCACCACATAAGGATGTTTCAGTCAACGGACCACATATACAATAGGGGTCCGGTTAAGAGATTATAATCCTATGTAAGTGATTATAATGGAGTTGCCCTGTATAAGTGTACCATTTTTTATTTCTATACCATATTTTACTATGTTTAGATACACATAGTATGTTTAGCTATACAAATACTTGCCACTGTTTTACAATTGCCTACAGTATTCAGTGTAATAACATGCTGAACAGGTTTGTAGTCTAGGAGCAATAGACTATACCATAAAGCGTATGTGCGTAGTAGGCTGTACCATCTAGGTTTGTGTAAGTGCGCTCTCTGATGTTCACACAATGAAGTTGCCTAACGACATATCTCTCAGAACATATCCCTGTCGTTAAGACACATGACTGTATGTAGAGGAATATAAGCTGACAGTGTGTGTACATTGGTGGCCTGTGCAGAATCATTCCTTGCCACCATGTCTGTCTGCGTTTAAGGGAAAGAGGCCATGTCTTAATCATCCAGTCAGCATCTAGCACAGTAAAATGTGTGTTCAATGAATAGTTGTTAAATTCAACCATTAGCCTTATTGAATAGAATATGTACATTTCAGTCTACTAAGGCTACTATAACAAAGTAGACTTTGTTCTATCATAGATTTGGTAGCTTAGACGATGGAAATTTATTTTCTCACAGTTCTGGAGACTGGAAGTCCAGAGATCAAAGTGTCAGCAGAGTTAGTTTCTCCTGAGGCCTCTCTCATTGGCTTACAGATGGCTGCCTTTTCACTGTGTCCTCACACGGCTGCCCACCATCTGTGTTTTCTGTGTCCTAATCTCCTCTCTGTGTCAGGGCATGAGTCATAATAGTATAAGGGCATGCGTCATAATAGGTTTGGGCCCACACCAAAGATCTCATTTTAGGCCCGGTGTGGTGGCTCACGCCTGTAATCCCAGCACTTTGGGAGGCTGAGGCGGGTGGATCATGAGGTCGGGAGTTCAAGACCAGCCTGGCCAAGATGGTGAAACCCCATCTCCACTAAAAATACAAAAATCAGCCGGGCGTGGTGGTGGGCTATAATCCCAGCTGCTCAGGAGGTGGAGGCAAAGAATTGCTTGAACCTGGTTGCAGCGAGTTGAGATGGTACCACTGCACTCCAGGCTAGGCAACAGAGTGAGACTCCGTCTCAAAAAAAAAAATATATATATATATATATATATAGAGAGAGAGAGAGAGAGAGAGCCACCAGTACCATCACGGAGGCTCCACCCTGATAACCTTATTGAATTCTAATGACCTCCCAAAAGCTTCACCTCCAAATATCATCAACATGTGAATTTGGAGATTAAGTTTCCAACACACAAAATTTGGGAGACACATTCAAACCATAGCAGTTGGGTGTTGAAAAATGTATACATTCATGTAACCAACACCCCAACACCCTAATCAAGATATAAAGCATTTCTGAAAAGTTCCTTCATGTCCTTTTCCTGTTTTAGAGCTTCATATAATAGAATTATATAGTATGTACCCTTTTACGTCAGACTTCTTTCTCCCAACTTAATGTTTTTGAAATTCGAATATGTTGTTACATGTATCAATAATTCATTGATTTTTATTGCTGAATGATATTTTATCATATGGATACAACACAGTTTATCTGATCTCCTGTTGATGCACATGTGGGTTGTTTATAATTTAGGACTCTTTTTTTTTTTTTTTTTTTTTTTTTTTTTTTTGCTTTCCTCACCCAGGCTGGAGTGCAGTGGTGCGATCTTGGCTAACTACAACCTCCACCTCCCAGGTTCAAGCAATTCTCCTGTCTCAGCCTCCCGAGTAGCTGGGACTACAGGTGCATGCCACCACGCCCAGCTAATTTTTGTATTTTTAGTAGAGACAGAGTTTCACCATGTTGGCCTGGCTGGTCTCAAACTCCTGACCTCATGATCCGCCTGCCTCGGCCTCCCAAAGTGCTGGGACTATAGGCATGAGCCACTGTGCCTGGCCCCACAAAACTATTTTCACTCTGTTTTTATGAGCCACTCCTACTTTCAGTCCTTCATTCTCAGACCCTTGTGTTCTAGCTATAGAGAAAATAGCACCATAGGAGTGGTCTCTGGTTCAAAACATGTACTGTATCCTTAGACAAAGTATATATGGCACCCAAGGACAGTGGTGAAGGAAAATCCTCCAATAAGCAGTACTTCAAGTCATACATTCGGTAGTTTTTGTTTTTTTTTTGACAGAGTTTCACTCTTGTTGCCCATGCTGGAGTGTTACGGCATGATCTCCACTCACTGCAACCTACACCTCCTGGGTTCAAGTGATTCTCCTGCCTCAGCCTCGTTAGTAGCTGGGATTACAGGTGTGCACCACTGTGCCCGGCTAATTTTTGGGCTTTTAGTAGAGACAGGGTTTCGCCATGTTGGCCAGGGTTTCGCCATGTTGGCCAGACTGGTCTCGAACTCCTGACCTCAGGTGATCCATTCGCCTCGGCCTTCCAAAGTGCTGGGATTACAGGCATGAGCCACCATGCCTGGCCTAGATTTTTAGTTTTTATGATAACCAACACAGAGACCCCATCATCTTTCTATAGTTTGAATGTCTCCTCCAAAACTCAGGTTGAAATGTAATTGTCATTGTGATGGTAATGGCTGGGTGCAGTGGCTCACCCAGATGGGAAGGCTGGGTGCAGTGGTTCACATGTGTAATACCAGTACTTTGGGAGGCCAAGGCAGGTGGGTCGCTTGAGCCCAGGAGCTCAAGACCAACCTGGGCAATATGGTGAACCCTGTGTGTACAAAAAAATACAAAAAAAAATCGCTAGATGTGGTGGCACACACCTGTGGTCCCAGCCAATTGGAAGGCTGAGGTGATGTTCTCACCTCACTTAAGCCTGGCAGGCAGAGGTTGCAGTGAGCCGAGATTGGGCCACTGCACTCCAGCCCGAGTGACAGTGATTAGGCCACGAGGGTTCTGCCCTTATGAATGGATTAATGCCATTTTCACAAGAGTGGGTTCTGATAAAACCAGGGTAAGCCCCCTCTTGCCCACTCTTGCTGTCACGTGAGCGCCTTTTCATTTTTGCCTTCTGCCATGAGATGATTCAGCAAGAAGACCCTCGCAAAATGCCAACACCTCAACTTTGGACAAAAGCTTCCAGAACTGTCAGAAATAAATTTCTTTTCTCTATAAGTAACCATGTCTGTGGCATTCTGTTATAGCAACACAAATGGAATAAGACACCTGTGTACATGGGTAGAAAAGGCAAGAGATATGTCATAACTTTGCTCATATGAAACAAAAGTGTCACATTTGTTAAACTTTTGTTCCAAGAAATCTCTCTCTGGCAATCCCCAGAATCTGCTCTGAATGTGTATGCTTATTCAGTAGTGTCCTCAAAGTGATGGAAAAGTGGCTCTTTACTCTTTCCAGTTGGAGTAATGCATATTTAGGTTTTTTTTCTTTAAATGTAATAATTAAAACTTGGCCGGCACAGTGGCTCATGCCTGTAATTCCAGCACTCTGGGAGACAGAAGTGGAAGGATCATTTGAGGCCAGGAGTTCAAGACTAACCTAGGCAACATGGCAAGACACTGTCTCTACCAAAAAAAAAAGTTAAAATTAAAATTAAAAAGTATTCAAGTGCCAACACATAATGTTCAAAATATTTTCATTATGTTCTTCAGATAAGCTCATAACTAGATCATTCAGATTCATCAGGATCAAGTCAGATGGGATTGGTTTTTGCCATCATCCCATTCTCTGTCTTACCAATGAAATAAGAATATTTAGTATCACAGAAGAGTTGTTGGTAACACTATTCATCTTTTCACAAAGCTGAGGAAATAAAAGTTGAGACTCTTCCACTTTAAAAAACATGGCTAGCAATTTTTTTTTTTTTTTTTTTTTTTGAGACAGAGTGTCACTCTGTCACCAAGGCTGGAGTGCAGTGGCCTGATGTCAGCTCACTGCACCCTCTGCCTGCCGGATTCAAGCAATTCTCATACCTCAGCCTCCAGAGTAGCTGGGATTATAAGCGTGCACCACCACGCCAATTAATTTTTGTATTTTTAGTAGAGATGAGGTTTCACCATGTTGACCAGTCTGGTCTAGAAGTCTTGGCCTCAAGTGGTCCACCTGCCTTGGCCTTCCCAAGTGCCGGGACTACAGGCATGAGCCACTGTGCTGGGCCCGTGGCTAGCAATTTTATTTATTTATTTATTTAGGGATAGAGTCTCGTTCTTGTTGCCCAGGCTGGAGTGCAATGGCACGACCTTGGCTCACTGCAATCTCCGCCTCCCAGGTTCAAGTGATTCTCCTACCTCAGCCTCCCGAGTAGCTGGGATTATGGGGAATCGCCACCACACCCAGATAATTTTTTTGAATTTTTAATAGAGATAGGGTTTCACCATCTGGCTAGTTGGTCTTGAACTCCTGACCTCAGATGATCCACCCGCCTCAGCCTCCCAAAGTGCTGGGACTACAGGCATGAGTCACTGTGCCCGGCCCATGGCTAGCGATTTTAAGCTGAAGTACTGTTCTTTTTTATTTTTATTTTTTGAGACAGAGTCTTACTCTCACCCATGCTGGAGTGCAATGGCTTGATCTCAGCTCACTGCAACTTCCGCCTCCCAGGTTCAAGTGATTCTCCTGCCTCAGCCTCCCAAGTAGCTGGGATTAAAGGCACCCACCACCATGCCCAGATAATTTTTGTATTTTTAGTAGAGACTAGGTTTCACCATGTTGGTCAGGCTGGTCTTGATTTCCTTGACCTCAGGCGATCCACCACCTCCGCCTCCTCAGAAGTGTTGGTTGGGATTACAGGTGTGAACCACTGCGCCCTGCCCTGAAGTACTTTTCTAAAGCTTTGTATTCTTTGTTACTAGAAAGTCTTCATTTGCGTAGACCAATTCTCTGATCTGCTGGCTCCAGAATTCAATACTTGTACTCCTTAGAGCAACTGACACCCTCTCTACACAAAAATGGCAGAAGAGTCCAAATAGTCTTTCTATTAAGCACCTTGTTCCTTTGGTTTTAAGTTTCTTGCTATGTGTTACTCCTGGAGAAGTATAGGAGACTACAAACACCACAAAAAAACAATGATTCCAGGACTTCAGAGTTCTTCCATGGCCATTTCAGGTCTGAAATTCTGAACTCTCCTCTCAAATGGAAACAAAAAGGCCCATTCAACTTCAGTCCTCAGCATTTTACCCCTCCGGCAGGGGCCATCAAACACTGTCTCTTCTTCCAACACCACATCATCTCCATCTCCCAAGGGATGGCCATCCGACATCCTTAAATCCTAACCTTAAATGCCAATAGTTGTTGGTTTACAGTCTTTTACAAAAGTGAAAAAGCTGCAGTCCTTTAAGCAAATGAAACTTAAGGCAATAAATGATCCCATCCACTCTCAGGGAGGTACCCTCTGCTTCCCGTCTGTGTTCTCTAGAAACAGATTAACCAGTGCTTGTTAATAAAGCATATTTCTCAGACTTGGCTCAAAATTTGCATTTTAGCTGTATCTGTAAGGCTTCTGAGGCCAGGTGCTGTGGCTCATGCCTATAATCCCAGCACTTTGGGAGGCCGAGGCAGGCAGATCACCTGAGGTCAGGTGTTTGAGACCAGACTGGCAAACATGGTGAAAAGCCACTTCTACTGGAAGTACAAAAGTTAGCCGGGTGTAGTGGCAGGCGCCTGTAATCCCAGCTACACGGGAGACTGAGGTGGGAGAATCGCTTAAACCCGGGAGGCAGAGGTTGCGGGGAGCTGAGATTGTGCCACTGCACTCCAGCATGGGTCACAGAGTGAGACTCCATCTCGGAAAAAAAGAAAGACTTTTGGGAATAAAACGTCAATATTCTCTAGGACCATTGCTTAAGTTTAAGATGAAACTGCTTTATTATTCAAATCTGGAAATTTGAGAAAGGAGGAGTTACCGATAAGCATACTGGGAAAACAGGGGTAAATCAGGTTGCCCCAGGCAAACTGGAACTTGTGGTTACTCTAATTGTAACTAGTCTTCTGAATGAGTGCTGTTAGAAGAAAAAACTTTAGACAAATTTAACAGCGTTTAACAGAGCAAAGAACAATTCGAGAACTGGACAGTGCCCTGAACCAGAAAAAGTTCAGAGTAACTCCAGGGCTGCTACCTGATCAGATAATGTTTATTTATTTATTATGTATTATGTTTTTTTTCTGAGATGGAGTATTGCTCTGTTGCCCAGACTAGAGTTTATTGGCTCAATCTCAGCTCACTGCAACTTGTACCTCCTGGGTTCAAGCAATTCTCCTGCCTCAGCCTCCCGAGTAGCTAGAATTACAGGCGTGTGCCACCATGCCTGGCTAACTTTTGTATTTTCAGTAGAGGCGGGGTTTCACCACGTTGGCCAGGCTGGTCTCAAACGCCTGACCTCGTGATCCGCCCACCTCAGCCTCCCAAAGTGCTGGGATTACAGGCCCGGCCTCCAATAACGTTTATTAACAAACAGAAGAAAATGACCTACAGAAAACAGAAGTAAGGCTGGGCGCAGTGGCTCACGCCTGTAATCCCAGCACTTTGGGAGGTCAAGGAGGCAGGCAGATCCCTTGAGGCCAGGAGTTCAAGATCAGCCTGGCCAACATGATGAAACCCCATCTCTACTAAAAACACAAAAATTAGCGGCGTGTGGTGGGGCACGCCTGTAATTCCAGCTACTTGGGAGGCTGAGGCAGGAGAATCGCTTGAACCCAGCAGGCGGAGGCTGCAATGAGCCGAGGTTGTGCCACTGCACTCCAGCCTAGGCGACAGAGTGAGGCTCTGTCTCAAAAAAAAAAAAAGTAAAGAAAACAGAAGTGAGGGAAGTGAGGTACAGAAACAGCTTGGCATTTGCCTTATTTCAACATGATTTGAACAGTTGTCTGCCTGTGATTTCTGAAACGATCCGGTTGGTACAAGAGTAGGTAACAGGCTGGACGCAGTGGCTCACGCCTGTAATCCCAGCACTTTTCGAGGCTGAGGCGGGTGGATCACCTGAGGTCAGGAGTTCAACACCAGCCTGGCCAACATGGTGAAACCCCATCTCTACTAAAAATACAAAAATAAGCCAGGTGTGGCGGCAGGCACCTGTAATCTCAGTTACTCAGGAGGTTAAGGCAGGAGAATCGCTTGAACCAGAGAGGTGGAGGTTGTGGTGAGCTGAGACTGCACTGCTGCACTCCAGCCTGGGTAACCAAAAAAAAAAAAAAAAGAGTAGATAACAGCCTATTTACATGTCCAGTTAGTTATGGTCTAATATGTATGGAGAACTCTTTGGACTGAACTTAAAGTATACAAGGAGGCAGCTTTAAGCTAAACTTAGCAGTGCTAAAACTCCCATTTTTCCCCCCAGTTTTCCCTATCTTTGTCAGCTCAGCTCCAGTGCCACCCCCAGGAGTCTCGCTCTGTCGCCCAGGCTGGAATGCAATGGTGCAATCTTGGCTCACTGCAACCTTCGCCTCCCGGGTTCAAGCGAGTCTCCTGCCTCAGGCTCCCGAGTAGCTGGGATTACAGCCGCCCGCCACCATACCCAGCTACTTTTTGTATTTTTAGTAGTGGCAGGGTTTCACCATGTTGGCCAGGCTAGTCTCGAACTCCTGACCTCAGATGATCCACCCACCTCAGCTTTCCAAGGTGCTGGGATTGCAGGGGTGAGCCACCTTGCCACCTGGCCAGAGAAGTCTTTGGAGGCAGTTTTTTCCCTAATTATTCATCTTTCTCAATTAGGATTTCTCTAAACCTGAATCTCCTTAAGAGAGAGCTTAAATGTTTGATTTAGAGTGCTGTTTTAGAAAGACCTTGGGCAAATTACCTAATCTGTCTGTGGTGGTTTCCTCACTTGTAAAGCAGGTTCTACTATAATACTAACAGCACTTACTTTATAGGGTATTGTGAGAATAAAATCAGTTCCTATGTGCAAAGTACTCAGAGAACCACCTGACCTAAGTGCTCAATAATGTTAGCTATTACCTCCTCTAAAAATGTTGTATTTTATTTTATTTACTTTTATAGATGGGGTCTGTCTCTGTCATCCAGGCTGGAGTGCGGTGGTACAATCTTGGCTCACTGTAGCCTTGAACTCCTGTGTTCAAGTGATCCCAGAACTTCAGCCTCCCAATTAAAAATAGTTCTCAAAAAAAAAAATAGTTCTCAGGCCGGGCGCGGTGACTCACACCTGTAATCCCAGCACTTTGGGAGGCTGAGGTGGGTTCGGGGCGGAGGGGGGGAAATCACCTGAGGTTGGGAGTTTGAGACCATTCTGGCCAACATGGAGAAACCCCTCTCTACTAAAAATACAAAATTAACTGGGCGTGGTGGCGCATACCTGTAATCCCAGCTACTCTGGAGCCTGAGGCAGGAGAATTGCTTGAACCCGGGAGGCGGAGGTTGCAGTGAGCTGAGATCGTGCCACTGCACTTCAGCCTGGGCAACAAGAGCGAAGCTCCATCTCAAAGAAAAAAAAAGAAATAAATAATAATAATAGTTCTCTTTTCTTCCAGAGTTAAGTACCAGATCAATAAAATTATTATTTTCTTTTTAGAGACAGGGTCTCACCCTGTTACCCAGGCTGGAGTGCAGTGGCATAATCATAGCTCGCTGCCGCCTCGATTTCCTGGGCTCAAGTGATCATCCTGCCTCCGCCTCTGGAGTAGCTGGGACTATAGGTGTGCACCACCCATGCCCAGCTGATTTTTGTAGGTTTTGTAGAGATGGCATCTTGCTATATTGCCTGGACTGGTCTGGAACTCCTAGCCTGAAGTGATCCTCCCACCTCAACCCCCCAAGGTGCCGGAATTATAAATGTCAGCCACGGAGAGTTCATATTCTGAATACCAAAGCCAAATAGAGTCCACATGGGTTTTTTTTTTTTTTTCTTTTTTGAGACGGAGTCTCACTCTGTCGCCCAGGCTGGAGTGCAGTGGCGCGATCTCGGCTCACTGCAACCTTCGCCTCCCGGGTTCACGCCATTCTCCTCCTCAGCCTCCCAAGTAGCTGGGACTACAGGCACCTGCCACCACGCCTGGCTAATTTTTTGTATTTTTAGTAGAGACGGGGTTTCACTGTATTAGCCAGGATGGTCTCGATCTCCTGACCTCGTGATCCACCCGCCTCGGCCTCCCAAAGTGCTGGGATTACAGGCATGAGCCACCACGCCCAGCCGAGACCATGGATTTTAATTGCATGGGTCCACTTATATGCAGATCAAAATACACACGTGCATCAAAAATACTGTATTCAGGCTGGGTGCAGTGGCTCACACTTGTAATCCCAACATTTTGGGAGGCCAAGGTGGGAGGATCGCTTGAGCTCAGGAATTCCAGGCTGCAGTGAGCTGTGATCGTGCCATTGCACCCCAGCCTGGGCAACAGAGAAATACCCTGTCTCAAAAACAAACAACACACAAACAGTATTCAAGGGTTATGAAACCTGAGTATGTAGAGTTTTCCTATAAGTGGGTTCTGCAGGGTCAACTTCACAATTTGAGTATGTGCAGACTTCATTATGGTAGAGCCAGGTGGAGGTCCTGGAATCAATCCCCTGTGTATACGCGTTAACTGTACTTCTTTTTTTTTTCTTCTTCTTCCTTTTTGAGACACAGTCTTGCTCTGTCACCCAGGATGGAATGCAGTGGCGCAATCTTGGCTCACTGCAACCTCCTCCACCTCCCAGGTTCAAGTGATTCTCCTGCCTCAAAAAAAAAAAAATAAATAAAAATAAAATAGTAAACAAAAGAAAACAGAAGTGAGGGAAGTAAGGTACAGAAATAGCTGGATTGGTTGCAGCTTGGCATTTGCCTTATTTGAACATGATTTGAACAGTTGTCTGCCTGTGATTTCTGGTTGGCTGGGACTATAGGCACACGCCACCACGCCCGGCTAATTTTTGTATTTTTAGTAGAGACGGAGTTTCACCATGTTGGCCAGGATGGTCTTGATCTCCTGACCCCGTGATCCACCCACCTTGGCCTCCCAAAGTGCTAGGATTACTGGCGTGAGCCACCACGCCAGCCTAGTTAACTGTACTTCTAAAATGAACTCATTAACTTTACCAAAAGCTATTTCAATTCTCCACACACTACACTGCCTACATTACACATTTGAGGCAGATTGGAAATCCATTTATTTTTCAACCAACCATAGATCCTTTTGTGAAACATTTTCTTAACACCTATAATTTAACCTTAAATAAGTAAACTCTTTAATCTAGGGGTTATTACTGAAATACCTGTATTTTATCCCTCAAAGGCCATTTTCCTAGCTGCTGAGGAGCTGGCCCTTAGGGACATTTCTGACTAGATCATTCCTGGAAAGGAATCCATAGCTTAAAGAGCAGTCACACCTGTCAATCAGTCATAGCCTGCGGCTTTCAAATCCAGTTGCTCAGAAGCCACTGGCAAAAAACATTTAGAGTGAAGCAGAGAAGAAACATGTTTCTTTATTTCTTCTTTTCTCTATTCTTTTCCTAACATTTTCCCTTCATTGTCACTTAGCTCCTCAATCCACACAAGAATTCAATCATTCAAACAAGATCACTTTATTATAATATAAATTATATTTTGGATTTGCAGTAAATCAGAGGAGAAATCCATTGACTCAAAAAATAACTTATAGGCTGGGTGCAGTGGCTCACGCCTGTAATCCCAGCACTTTGGAAGGCCGAGGTGGGGAGTTCAAGACCAGCCTGGCCAACATGGTGAAACCCCGTCTCTACTAAAAATACAAAAATTAGCCGGGCATGGTGGTGCATGCCTGTAATCCCAGCTACTCGGGAGGCTGAGGCAGGAGAATGGCTTGAACCCGGGAGGTGGAGGTTGCAGTGAGCCGAGATCACGCCACTGCACTTCAGCTCTGGACAATAAAGCAAGACTCTATCTCGGGAAAAATAAATAAATAAAAATAACTTAGCATTGGGACAAAAGGTTTTCCAGGAAAAGAAAAAAAATCAATTTCCTCTCTGGGAAAATACTCTGCAAATTATTCCCTGTTTAAACACACCGATTGTTTATTATTGCTTCTTATCAATATTACTTTCTCCCCTGGATACTCTTGAAATGATTATTGACTAATAATAGAATTATTCTAGAGCCTTCATGTATAAGCCCTTAAGAGGAATGAGATGAGATTTTCTGTGGTGACAGCACATGTTCTGTGATACCCACTTTTGATATTTGATCACTGTGAGACTTGCCAACTGATGACCAAGCACTGATGTAGACTTGCTCATTAAATGTTGTGGTAGGACAGGGTATGTCTAGCTGATTACCATGTCCAGCACCAAGTGGAAGTTAAAGGAGGCTAACAGGATTTATCAGATCCAGTCCCAAATTAATTATATTTATTAGATCTGGAGCCCTGTTTACAACCATCCAGCAGAAAGAGGTTTAATCAAAACTCAGGGTCTAAATTTACCAAAGGGCCTGTACACATCTCTTTCAGAGATAAGGATATAGGAGGTCTGGTGGTCTTTTTTTTTTTTTTTTTTTTGAAACAGGGTCTCAATCCATCACCCAGGCTGGAGTACAGTGGTGTGATCTAGGCTCACTGCAGCCTTAACGTTCTGGGCTCAGGTGATTTCCCTCCCTCTGTCTCCCAAGTAGCTGAGACTACAGGCACGAGCCACCGCACCTGGCTAATTTTTTGATATGGTTTGGCTGTACCTTCACCCAACCTCACTTGTTGAATGGCTCTGATGAAAATGCTGATACTGATATGAACAATAAGGTCCAGGCTGAGGTGGTCTTAGATGGAGATGAGGAACTTGTTGGGAACTGGAGCAAAGGTGACTCTTGTTATCTTTTAGCAAAGAGATTGGTGGCATTTTGCCCCTGCCCTAGAGATCTGTGGAACTTTGAACTTGAGAGAGATAATTTAGGGTATCTGGTGGAAAAAATTTCTAAGCAGCAAAGCATTCAAAAGGTGACTTGGGTGCTGTTAAAAGCATTCAGTTTTAAAAAGGAAACACAGCATAAATTTTGGAAAATTTGCACCCTGACAATGTGATAGAAAAGAGAAAAACCTGGTTGAGCGCGGTGGCTCATGCCTGTAATCTCAGCACTTGGGGAGGCCAAGGCAGGTGGATCACGAGGTCAAGAGATCAAGACCATCCTGGTCAACATGGTGAAACCCTGTCTCTACTAAAAATACAAAAATTAGCTGGGCGTGGTGGCGGGTTCCTGTAGTCCCAGCTACTCAGAAGACTGAGACAGGAGAATGGCTTGGACCCAGGTGGCAGAGGTTGCAGTGAGCCGAGATGGCGCCACTGCACTCCAGCCTGGGTAACAGAGCAAGAGCAAGACTCCGCCTCAAAAAAAAAAAAAAAAAAAGGAAAAGAAAAAGAAAAGAAAAGAAAAAAGAAAAGAAAAACCCATTTTCTGGGGAGAAATTCATGCCAGCTGTAGAAATTTGCATAAGTAGCAAGAAGCCTAATGTGAATCCCCAAGACCATGGGAAAAATGTCTCCAGGCCATATTGGAGACCTTCACGGCAGCCCCTCCCATCACAAGTCCGGAGGCCCAGGAGGAAAAAGTGGTTTTGTGGGCCAGGCCCAGGGTCCTCATGCAGTACACAGCCTAGGGACGTGTTGCCCTGTGTCCCAGATACTCCAGACATGGCTGAAAGGGGCCAACGCACAGCTCGGGTTCTGGCTTCAGAGGATGGAAGCCCCAAGCCTTGGCAGCTTCCAAGTTGAACCTGTGGGTACACAGAAGACACAGGAGAGTTGCCTGAACCCGGGAGGCAGAGGTTTCAGTGAACTGAGATCATGCCACCGCACTCCAGCCTGGGCGACAGAGTGATACTCCGTCTCAAAAAACAAAAAAAAGAAAAAGAAAGAAAAAGAAAAAAAGAAAATTTTATTGAATAAGGGTAATATGGTTTGGCTCTGTGTCCCCACCCAAATCTCAAGTCAAATTGTAATGCCAGCTGTAGAAATTTGCATAAGTAGCAAGAAGCCCAATGTGAATCCCCAAGACCATGGGAAAAATGTCTCCAGGCTATGTTGGAGACCTTGCCAGGGGAGGGACCTGGTGGGACATGATTGGATTATGAGGTGGATTTTCCCCATGCATTTCTCGTGATAGTGAGTTCTCATGAGATGTGTGTGTGTGTGTGTGTGTGTGTGTGTGTGTGTGTGTGTGTGACTTTTGCTTTTGTTCTCTCTCTCCTACTCTGCCATGGGAAGACATGCCTGCTTCCCCTTTGCCTTCTACCACGATTGTACATTTCCTGAGGCCTCCCAGTCTTGCTTCCTGTTATGCTCCTGAGTCAAACCTCTTTTCTTCATAACTTACCCAGGCTCAGGTAGTTCTTTATAGCAACGTAAGAACAGACTAATACAAAGGGTTGGCCGGGCGCGGTGGCTCACGCCTGTAATCCCAGCACTTTGAGGGGCCGAGACGGGCGGATCACTAGGTCAGGAGATCGAGACCATCCTGGCTAACACGGTGAAACCCCGTCTCTACTAAAAAATACAAAAAACTAGCCGGGCGAGGTGGTGGGCGCCTGTAGTCCCAGCTACTCCGGAGGCTGAGGCAGGAGAATGGCGTGAAGCCGGGAGGCGGAGCTTGCAGTGAGCAGAGATCCGGCCACTGCACTCCAGCCTGGGTGACAGAGCAAGACTCCGTCTCAAAAAAAAAAAAAAAAAAAATACAAAGGGTTATAGGTTTTGACACCACTTACACACAATAAACATGCAATTTCCTAAAATGCATGTGTAAACACAAACAAGGGTTGCTCCAGAGACATGGTAAATAAAGCATTCTAGCAGTGTAGAAATAGGCAATGCTGCAAATAAGCGAGACTCAGAAATCAATGTGGGCTGGGTGTGGTGACTCATGTCTGTAATCCCCACATTTTGGGAGGCCAAGGCAGGACGACTGCTTGAGACCAGAAGTTTGAGACCATCTTGGGCAACATAGTGAGATCCCATCTCCACGAAAAAGACACAAAAATTAGTTGGGCATGGCACACTCGTGAAGTCCCTGCTGCTTCAGAGGCTGAGGCAGTTGGACCATTTGAGCCCAGGAATTCAAGGCTGCAGTGAGCCGTGATCTCACCACTGTATTTCAGTCTGGATGACAGAGCGAGACCCTGTCTCAAAAAACAAAAAAACAAAAACAAAACAAAAACAACAACAACAAAAAAGAAAACCAACATCAATCTGAAATCAACCTGTTCTGCAATGACACCCAGGTTGAGGCCATAAACACAGTCACTCATTAGGAAAAGAAAAATGGCAGAGCCACAAACATAAAATGTCCTACAAATCGCAGACACAAACAGCCTGTCGAATGTGGAAGATTCCAAGGTAGTATCACTGCAACCATGCTAATCTGCCAGTTAATCTGCCAGGAGAAGGGGATCCCTGTATCTCCAGGTGGTGGAAGTAGCAGCAGTCCTAGTCCAGGCCCGAGAGTAATCTGGCCTCTCCTGGGAGCTGCACCTGACCTGTACCTGTTTCCTTTTGTCACAAACTGTGCCCGCATGCAGACTAGTGAGGCCTGCAGGTGAAACATAACAATCCCAGCGACAACAACGCCAGGAGTATAGGAAAGGCCACAGTCTATGTTAAATTCACACTTAAAAGTGTAGCTTGGGAGCCAGACCAGACCAGGGCAAGGGTGTAAGTGCTACTCTTAAAAGACGCCCTTCCACACCCAGCCTGCTGTCAAGTGGGTTTGCCATCATGACACATTTGTATCTTAAAGGGCTGAGTAATCACAATTCCCATACAGTTGTTGAAAATACAATTCAGGCCAGGCGCGGTGGCTCATGCCTGTTATCCCAGCACTTTGGGAGGCCGAGGCGGGCGGACCACTGGAGGTCAGGAATTCGAGGCCAGCCTGGGCAACATGGTGAAACCCTGGGTGTGGTAGAGCGTGCCTGTAATCCCAGCTACTCAGGAGAATCGCTTGAACCCAGGAGGCGTAAGTTGCAGTGAGCCAAGATCGTGCGGCTGCACTCCAGCCTGGGCGACAGAGTGAGACTCTGTCTCAAAAAAAAACCAAAAAAAAACCCAAAAAACAAAAAACCCCAAAACCAAACAACCAAATAAAAAACAATTCAATAGGAGCACGTGGTCTTTTAATATGAAATCGTAAATATCTGCCTCAAACATAACAAAGTAACACAAAATTTTAGTTTGAACTTCTGAAAATCGAAAATGGTAAAACTCTGTAATTTTTCCTTTCATGCCCAGGTTAACAGCATCAAGGTTAAGGGCACCACGCGGGGCACCCATGAACGGAGGCTTTGGTCCGTTTGGTTAGCTTTAGACAAGCGACTGCATTCATCCTCCATCTCTCCTTCAAGATGGTGAACACTTTTTCATGTCACTGGAGTTGGAAATGGCCACAAAGCCTGGTGGCAAATCCTTTATTGCACGGTCATTCGGCAGTTTCCCACGGCGGGGGAGCAGCTTTAACTCGCCCGTGGAGGGAGGGTGGAGCCGGAGGTCAGTCCTAGAAATGAGGTTTTGAGGGCAGAGAGCGGAGAAGACTCAGGAACGCGGCTCCCAGGATTCGCAAATCCAGTTCCCGGGTACTAGCAGCGTAGCCCGCAACCACCACGGGCTGTGAAGCCCACCGAGCGCTACAGGCGGGGCCGGGGTCACGTGACCGACGTCTGGTCAGCCGGGCGTGCGCGGGAGCACGCAGAACTGTTCGGCCCCGGGCCACGCGCCTTGCGTGCGCGCGCATGCCGGGGGCGGGGCATGTGGGCCGGGCCTCCGGCGCGCGCGGCGGGCGGGGGCGGGACGGAGCAGAGTGGAGGGCGGGGGCGGGACGGAGCCGGGTGGAGGGCGGGGGCGGGGTCTAGTCCTGAGAGGCTGGGCCGGCGGTGGCAGCGGCGGGAGACGGGTGACCCGCGGCTGGGCGCCTCGGCCATGACTGCGGAGCTGCAGCAGGACGACGCGGCCGGCGCGGCCGACGGCCACAGCTCGGTGGGCTCAGCGACGGCAGGCGGGAGCTGGGGGCGGGCTCCAGGCCCTGAGGGGAGCGTGCGGGGCCTGCGGGGCTGCGGGCTGCGGAGGGCGCCCCGGCCGGGCGGGACAGGGGGTGCGCCCGCGAGCGTGGGTGAGAAGGCCGAGGGCTCTGCGGGGCTCGGGCCGCGGAGATTGAGGACTGCATTTTTGCGTCCGTGGGCGAGCTGAAGTTGTAGGGGGATTTCCAGATTTTGGAAAACCAAATGTAAAGGGCTGGACGTGGGGTTCTCCGCCGCAGGGATCAGTAAGGTGAGCGCTCCTGGGCCCCGACCGGGGTGAGAAACTTCCGAAAGCGGCAGCGTTGGTTGGTTTTGTTTTGTTTTGCTTTGACTTTTAAATCGGTTTTATGGCGGCGTTTTTAAAAGGTTAAAGCAGACCGAAGTTATTTCACTTAAAGTCCGGAATTATCACCGTCTTCTGTAAGACCAGGGGTCCCAGTGACCACCACTTCCCTCCCTCCCCACCCAGCTTTGAAAACAAAACAGCGCAGCCTCCCCAATTATTGCATTCATCACTCTAGATTTTTAAGAAGGGGGAGGAGCAGCGTGATGAATAGAAATTCTACTGATAATGCTCTCCTGTTCCCAATGTCTAAGAAGACTGAAATCAATACAAGGACTTCTGAGTTAAGATGGTGAGAGTGAAAGAACCCTGGTTTGGGAGAAAAGCTAATGTCTGTATTAAGAAACTTGGGAAGAGGGCAATTTGAGCAAGTCTTCTAGTGTTACTTCGGAATGTTATAACTTAACACCACCTCCTCACCCCTCAAGTACTGCACTTTTTCAAGACAAAATGGGAAATCTGTGCCAGTTATTCAAATACGAGTTTGGAAGTGAGAAACTTTATATTTGTCATACAAAGCTGGCAGATAGATACCTTCAGGTGAGAATCCTTTTATATCTTTTTACTCTTTTGTCTGGAAGGCCAGTAGTAGTTAGCATGGACGCACTTTTTTTTTTTTTTTTTTTGAGACGGAGTCTCCCTCTGTTGCCTAGGCTGGAGTGCAGTGGTGCGATCTCGGCTCACTGCATCCTCCGCCTCAGCCTCCTGAGGAGCTGGGATTACAGGCGCCCGCCGCCGGCCGGGCTAATTTTTGTATTTTTAGTAGAGTCGGGGTTTCACTATATTGGTCAGGCTGGTCTCAAACTCCCGACCTCAGGTGATTCGCCGCCTCGGCCTTCCAAAGTGCTGGGATTACAGGCGTGAGCCCCTGGCGCCCAGTCTGGACGCAGTTTTTTTTTTTTTCTCAGACGGAGTCTCACTTTGTCGCCCAGGCTGAAGTGCAGTGGCGCGGTCTCGGCTCACTGCAACTTCCGTCTCCCGGGTTCACGCCATGCTCCTGCCTCAGCCTCCCGAGTAACTGGTACTACAGGCGCGCGCCGCCACGCCCAGCTAATTTTTTGTATTTTTAGTAGAGATGGGGTTTCACCGTGTTAGTCAGGATGGTCTCAATCTCTTGACTTTGTGATCCACCCGCCTCGGCCTCCCAAAGTGCTGGGATTACAGGCGTGAGCCCCCGCCCCCAGTCTGGATGCACTTTTTAAAACTCATGTTAGAAAAATATACTTCCAGGTCCTGGACTCCAAAACGAAAGTATCATGCACTGATTTCTAATGGAAATGTTATTGTTCGATGTTCACAAGTGCCTATTGAAATGTGTCAGGATTTTTCTCTGGCTTCAGAGATCAGTTCTATTTGTTTTTAGCACAGTGACTTAAAAACATGGGAAAATTTTAGTTTGGAGACCATCATATTGATTTAGAGAAGAAACTATTTTAAGGGAGAGAAGTCATATTTAAATTTGTCGTGGCTCAGTCATTTAAGACCATGTGCCTATTAATCAGGGCATCTTCATTTACGTCTGCCGCAGTTTGAGTAGTGACCCTATTTCAGCATTCTCCATTTGAGAGTTTGTGTGTGAGCTACTTGATGAGCATTTGTATGTAAGTCATAGCTATTTTGGGAAGGCTTGGAACTCCAGTGGCTGTGGCTGGCTGGAGTACTCTGATTCCTGGCCACCTGCAGAGTGATGACATTTACTGTTCTTCCCAGTGATTTGCCCTATACGGAAAGCTGTTAAGCATGGAATGCTTGATAATGTTCGCCTCTTTTATTTTTGCTAATAAAAAGCTTAAAGTTATCAGGATAGGTTGAAGAAACTTCCGGGAAAAGTACCTTTTGCATCTTATAGGAAAGATTTTAATAACTTCTTCCTCATCTTGGTAAGTTTCATGTTAGAATGGATTCTTTTATTTTGAACTCTCTCAGGCATTCTACCTTTCCCTTAAAGGATATTTCATTGTTCTAGTTGAGGAGAGCTATCCGTCCCTGACACTCAGAAGCTATTTAAAGCCTAGACTGCTTCCCTTCCCTTATTGGTCAGTTGTACACAGGACAGACAAAACCCTTTATGGCCTCCCAAGAATTTTAGTGAGAGAAATATGTAGTACTCTTGAAATACGCTCTCAGTATGGACTCAAATCTGAGAGTAGACACGTAGTGATTTCACTAAATCCCCCAGACTGCAAACTGGTATTCGAATATCTAAAGAGATTACGTACTGACAGCTTCCTGTATTTCAATCAATTCTTGACTTCTATAGCAGCAAAGTTTACTATTATTACAGGAGAAACAACTTGAAGTCGGTTTGGTTCTTACAAACCTGTCATTCTTGGCAGCTGTACTGAGGGTTCATATCACACATTCTTTATGTCAGCTGAAGCTCTATAAAAACCTGCCGGTTTCAGTGAAAATTTAATGCCCTTTTTGCTTTCTCTTGATTTATTGGCCTTTCATTTGCTTTTACTTTGTCTCATTAACTGATTTTTAAAACATCAGTAAGTCAGTGATTGGTTCCACACCTCTCATGCCCCTCTGCCCCCAAATACAAACAGTATTTTTAAGGCTTACTGGCCAATAGCGTCTTATTGGCAAGATCTCCCCGTGTGTTCTGTTTCATCAAAGAAATTAAATAAGTAGTAAAATGAAGCAAGTACTTACCAAGGAAAATAATGCTGATAATAGTAATAGCTAATGCTAATTGAGCATGCACAATGTGCCAGACTCTGTGCTCAGAACTTAACATAGCATTCTCTCAGTACTTACACAACTCCACGAGGTTTCTGTGAGAAGGCTTATACTTGCTAAGTAATTTGTCCAAGGTCAGCCAGCGAGGATATGATACAGTTGGAATTGTATCTAGGCAGTTCTGACCCCAAGAGCCCAAGGCACCCTTTGTCCTGTCTCATAGTTGATGGACCCATTGCTCTGAATCACAGACTTTCCACTACTCTTGTAATGCCTTTTGTAGAACTCTCCTAATGTTTTAAACTTCCAGTCCTCCCTACAGTCTTTCTAAATAGATAATCTTCTTTTCTACTTGACTGAACTCGCTGATGTCTAAAAAGAGCTCCCTGCCTCATGTTTTGTCCCCGTATCCCTACTCCATCTCATCTCTTTTCTCTTATTTCGGTGGAAAAGGTTCCCTTCCTCCTCCCGCCCCCCCGCCCCAACTTTCATTTCTTAGAGATAAACCTAGATTAGTGGTTTTTACTAGGGAGAGATTTTGTAATCTAGGAAGCATTTGGCAATGTCTGGAGACTTTCCGATTGTGACTCCGGAGGGAGGATGCTATTGGAATGTAGTGCGTAGAAGCCAGGAACGCTGCTAAACATCCTGCAGTGTGCAGGAGTAAGCCCCTCAAAACAGAGTTATGTGTAAATTGTATAAAATAGTGCTGAGCTTGACAAACTCTGATCTAGATGATGTCTCTCTTCTCTTTCTATTATGTCCCTTCTCCTTAGTCACCTTTACTGTCTTCTCCCTTGCTACTCACATTATGGTCCACAGACCGGCAGCATTCGCATCCCCTAGGATTTAGAAATGCAGAGAGTTGAGTGTGCTAGAGCCAGCTTGCTCTGCCTCTCCAGCTGATTTCGTACATCTCCTTCCAGCTCTGTGTTCAGTGACCTCATGTTGATAACTGTGCCAGGGTGGGAATATATACCAAGGAAACAAGCCAATACACTGCCAATCAGCATACCACTGCCTGTATCCCCACTCTAGACCTAGTCAATCAGTTTCTGCCTTTTGACAAGATTCTTGGGTGATTCATTTGCATATTACATTTTGAAAAGCATATGGATAGAATTTGCATTTTCCATTTTGCCATGCACTTGTCCTCTATCTTGAAACCAAATAACAGCAACAAAAGCGTCTACTGCCCAGTCCAGCTGTTGTCTCCACTTTCCTCCTTTTGTTTGCTTTTGGAACAAAGTTTCTAACCCCACCTGTTTCATTTCTAAAACATTTTTCCAGTGACGATGTATTCAGACTCAATATACAAAACTTGGAAAATACAGACCTGAACAAGACTAACTCTTAGCTGACAGGAGATTGAGGGAGGTTGGTTCCCAGATTCTGCTACAGAATTTAAGGTGGCAATGACAGCTTCCTCAAAAGCCCAATAGTTAGATGGCTGTGTGGACCAGTCTGGGCTCCAGCAAATGGCCGATTGTTCAGAAGCCTGCAGAGGGAGTGACTAGGCAGCAGCAGGTTAGGTTGAAAGGCAGTGAGTGGTTTTATGTAATCAGAATCTGCTCAGCAGCCTGCTCTCCCTCTGTCACCCAACTGGAGTGCAGCGATGTGATTATAGCTCACTGTGGCCTTGACCTCGTAGGCTCAAGCGATCCTCCCACCTCAGCCTCCTGAGTAGCTGGTACCACAGGCGTGCACCACCGCGCTTGGCTGTTTTTTAATTTTTTTTGTAGAGACGAGGTCTTACTATGTTGCCCAGGCTGGTCTTGAACTCCTTGGCTCAAGCAGTCCTCCTGCCTTGGCCTCCCAAAGTGTTGGGAGTACAGGCATGAGCCACCACATCTGGCCCCCTCATACTTTTATTATTTTATGCTTTTATGATCCCTCATTACCACTTTTTTGCTGATACTTTTCTTTTTTTGAGACAGAGTTTCGCTCTTGTTGCCCAGGGTGGAATGCATTGGCACGATCTTGGCTCACCACAACCTCTGCCTCCTGGGTTCAAGCTACTCTCTTGCTTCAGCCTCCTGAGTGGCTGGGATTACAGGCATGCACCACCACTCCCAGCTAATTTTGTATTTTTAGTAGAGACAGGGTTTCTCCATGTTTGTCAGATTGGTCTCCAACTCCCAACCCCAGGTGATCTGCCCGCCTCAGCCTCCCAAAGTGCTGGGATTACACTCATGAGCCACCGTGCCTGGCTCCATGTCTGTATTTCTCATCCTGAGTTCTATATATATGACTTCTATACTCTGTTTCCCTGTGCTTTTTGAACAGTTCTGCTTGAATATCGACCTCCTTGGCTATAAACATTTGCTGCATACTTATTTTCCCAGGGTGGTTATACTAGGCATGGGAACGTACACTTGTATTGCTAGTGTCTGCCATATGCTATATGCCACCCTAAGCACTTTCCCGTACATTTTTATTTACAAAAACCCAGCAAGGTGTAAACTATTATCTTATTACTGATAGGGAAACTGAGACGTCTTGTTTGTTTTTTGAGATAGGGTTTCACTCTGTCACCCAGGCTGGAGTGTGGTGACACCATCAAGGCCCACTGCAGCCTTGACCTCCCAGACCCAAGCAATCCTCAGACTCTTGAGTAGCTGGGAGCACAGGTATGCACCACCACTCCTGGCTACTTGTATTTTATTTTGTTTTTTGAGACAGATCTCCCTCTGTTGCCCGGGCTGGAGTGCTCACTGTAACCTCCACCTTCTGGGTTCAAGCGATTCTTCTGCCTCTGCCTCCCAAGTAGCTGGGATTACAGGCACATGCCACCACGCCTAATTTTTGTATTTTTAGTAGAGATGGGGTTTCACCATGTTGGCCAGGCTGATCTTGAACTGTTGACCTCAAGTGATCTACCTGTCTTGGCTTCCCAAAGTGCTGGGATTATAGGCATGAGCCACTGCGCCCAGCCTCTGGTTACTTTTAAAAGTTTTTGTAGCGATGGGGTCTCTCTGTGTTGCCCAGGCTGGTCTCAAACTTGTGAACCAAGTCATCCTGCCTCAGCCTTCAGAAGTGCTGGAATTATAGGCATGAGCCACCGTGCCCGACCTCAGATGTTAGTATGCCTTATAAGGGCCTCATGTAAGATTTATTTATTCCTTTTCTTTCTTTTGTCTTTTTTTTTTTTTTTTTTTTTTTGAGACAAGGTTTTACTCTGCCACCTAGGCTGGAGTAGTGCAGTGGGTCAGTCATGGCTCACGGCAGCCTCAACCTCCTGGGCCCAAACAATTCTCCTACCTCAGCTTCCTGAGTAGCTGGGACTACAGACATGTGCTACCATGCCTAGCTAATATTTTTATTTTTTGTAGAGATGGGGGTCTCTTTATGTTGCCCGGGCTGGTTTTGAACTCCCGCGCTCCAGTGATCCTCCCGCCTGAACCTCCCAAAGTATTGGGATTACAGGCGTAAACCAGGGTACCTAGCTCTTTTTTTTCTTTATTCGTGTGAGATTTTAAACTGAAGTCCATTTGCTTCTATCTTACAGATGAGAAATGCAGCTTACAACTGTGATTAAATTATAAGTAGCAGAGCTGTGACTTCAAGCCATTCAGACTTGAAGCATAGCATTTCTCCAACTTTAGTACAAGCCTTTCTAAAACCAAAGTTTCTGACTTACCACTTGACTATGAAGCACTTTAATAACTTTAATAATTTTAATAACTTTTCATTGAACCCTGTTAGGCACTCTATGAAATAAAATTTGGTATGACCAGGAAGTAGAATTTGCAAAGTGACACAGTAAGTAAGTGATAAAACCAAAACTATAACACAGGATATCAGTATTTTTACCGTAAACTCTAGAGGAGTTTAGTTGGACAGGCAAGTCCCAGTATTTTACATTTCTTTTGCATTTCTTCATTTTGCTAATAATGACTGTTTGCAGTACTTCATTTGATAGTCATACAGGGCTGTCAAAGCTTTTGGTGTACTTCATTTTCCATTCTGGAAACTGATGCTGAGGAAGATTGAGATTTGCCAGGAGGCTGATGTGTGCTGGAGTTTGGGCTGCATGGCACTATTTCCAGCATCTAGGCTTTCTACATAAAACAGGGGTCAAAATATCAGACACACAAAACCAAACTAAAGATCTACCTCAGTAAGTACCAGCTACATGCTACATGATGGCTGCTAGGCACTTTAACCCTAAGAAGGTTTTCTAAACAACATTTTCTAAACAACTTTTTCTTTTTCAATCTTCTTGCCCAAGTTAGTACTTTCTGATGTCTCCTCCCTCCCTCCCTCCCTTCCTTCCTTCCTGTATGGGGATATGTATACAGGTTTCCTTATTCATTTGTTTTTTCGTAGAGTTGGGGTCTTGCTGTATTGCTTAGGCTGGAGTGCAGTGGCTATTCACAGGCATGATCGTGGTGTACTACTGTTTGAAAATCCTGGGCACAAGGATTGTGCCTGCCTCAGCCTGCTGCAGAGCTGCCACTACAGGTGTGTGCCACTGGACCCAGGTGATTTTTTTTTTTTTTCAATTGAGGCAAAATTTATATAACATAAAATTATTTTAAAGTGGGGCTGGGAGCGGTGGCTCACTGAGATCAGGAGTTCAAGACCAGCGTGGCCAATGTGGTGAAACTCCATCTCTACTAAAAGTACAAAAATTAGCCAGATGTGGTGGTGAGCACCTGTAATTCCAGCCGCTTGGGAGGCTGAGGCAGGAGAATCACTTGAACCTGGGCGGCAGAGGTTGCAGTGAGCCGAGATCGCGCCACTGCACTCCAGCCTGGGTGACAAGAATGAAACTCTGTCTCCAAAAAAAAAAAAAAAAAATTGAAGTGTACAAGTTCAGTGACATTTAGTATATTCACAATATTGTGCAATCACCAATTCTGTCTAGTTCTAAAACATTTTCATTACCCTCAAAGAAAACTTTATAACCATTAAGCAGTCACTCCCTATTCCCCACTGCCCTCAACCCCTGGCAATACCAATCTACTTTCTGTCTCTAGATTTACCTATTAGAATGATTTCATCTAAATGGATCATACAATATGTGATCTATTGTGTGTGGCATCTGTCATTTATTGTAATGTTTTTTTTTGTTTTGTTTTTTTTTTTTTTTTTTTTTTTGAGACGGAGTCTCGCGCTGTGTCACCCAGGCTGGAGTGCAGTGGCGCGATCTCGGCTCACTGCAAGCTCTGCCTCCCAGGTTCAGGCCATTCTCCTGCCTCAGCCTCCGAGTAGCTGGGACTACAGGCGCCCGCCACCACGCCCGGCTAGTTTTTCGTATTTTTAGTAGAGACGGGGTTTCACCATGTTAGCCAGGATGGTCTCGATCTCCTGACCTCGTGATCCGCCCGCCTCGGCCTCCCAAAGTGCTGGGATTACAGGCTTGAGCCACCGCGCCCGGCTATTGTAATGTTTTTGAGATTTGTTCAAGTTGTAGCATGTATTATTCTTCATTTTAATCACCGAATAATATTCCACTGTATGTATAGATCATGTTTTGCCTGTCCATTCTTCCGTTGATGGACATTTGAGTTATTTACACCTTTTGGTTATTATGAATAGTTCTGTTGTGAATATTCATATACTCATATTTGAGTACCTGTTTTCCGTTCTTTTGTATATATACCTAGAAGGAATTGATGACTTACGGTAATTCCATGTTTAACTTCTTGAGGAACTGCCAGACTGTTTTCCATGGTTGCTGTGGAAGTTTTATATTCCCACCAGCAATACACAAGGGTTCTAGTTTTTTTCTTTCCTCATCAAAACGCTTGTTATTTTTTGTTTTTGTTTGATAATAGCCATCCTAATGGTGTGAAGTGGCATCTTGTTGTGGTTTTGATTTGGCCATGTTAATGTTACGGCTAATGTTAACTGTCTTTATAAACTTATCGACTATTTATATATCTTCTTTGGAGAAATACCTTTTTAAGTTCTTTGCTGTTTTTGAATTGAGTTGTCTGTTTTTTGGTTGTTGACTTAAAGAGAGTTCAAAGAGAATTCTTTATATTGTCTAGATGCTAGACCCTTACCAGAAAAAGGATTTAAAAGTATTTTCTCCCATTGTCTTTTCACTTTTTTCATAATTTGTACACTATATATTTCTTTTTTTTTTTTTTCTCGAGACAGTCTGGCTCTGTCACCCAGGCTGGAGTGCAGTGACATGATCTCGGTTCACTGCAACCTCCGCCTCTTGAGTTCAAGTGATTCTCTTGCCTCAGCCTCCCAAGAAGCTGGGATTACAGGCACGCCTGGCTAATATTTGTATTTTTAGTGGAGACAGGATTTCACCATGTTGGCCAGGCTGGTCTTGAACTCCTGCTGACCTCAGGTGATCCACCTTGGCCTCCTGAAGTGTTTGGATTACAGGCATGAGCCACCGTACCCGGCCATCACTGTATACTTCTTGTTGTATTTCTTGATGTATGTATTTATTCTTGAATTTGTACACCGGTTGTCTTTTCACTTTCTTGATAATGCCCTTTGATGAAGAAAAGTGCATCAGCCCACTTCAGTGTCCCAAGTAGCTGGGACTACAAGTGCACACCACCGTGCCTGGCTCAAAAGTGTTATTATTTTTTTCTTTCGTTGCTTGTGCTCTTGGTGTCATATCTAAGAATCCATTGACACATCCAAGGTCATGAAGACTTATCTCTGTGTTCTCTTTTAAGAATTTTATAGTTTTAGTTCTTTATTTAGGTTGTCGATCCATTTTGAGTAATTTTGTGTATTGCGTGAGGTAGGGGTCCAGTGTGATCCTTCTGCTATGGAGATCCAGTTGTACCAATACCATTTGTTGAAGACATGGTTTTTCCCCCACCAAATGGTCTTGGCACTCTTGTTGAAAATCAGTTGACCATAGATATGAGTTTATTTCTGGATTCTCAGTTCTATTCTATTGGTCTATATATCTGTCCTTATGCCAGTACCACACTGTTATGATAACTGTAGCTTTGGATTAATACTAAGTTTTGATATAAGAAGTGTGAGTCCTCCAACTTTGTTCTTCTTTTCAATATTGTTTTAGTTCTTCCAGGTCCTTTGAAATTCTGTATGAATTTGAGGATCAGCTTTTCTATTTCTGCAAGAAAGGCCAAAGCACTGCAGCTTTTAGAATTTGTCTAGCAGGTTTTCTGATTTTCACTAGAGGTCCCCCCAGCCCCCTGCCACACGCACACACATAGGGCCTTTGGAATTTTGATAGGGATTACATTGAACTTTAGAATTGCTTTGAGTAGTATTACCACCTTCACAGTATTAAGTCTTTGTGGCCAGTCGCAGCACCTCACGCCTGTAATCCCAGCACTTTGGGAAGAGGCCAAGATGGGCAGATTACTTGAGCTCAGGAGTTCAAGGCCAGCCTGGGCAACATGGTGAAACCCCACCTTTACCAAAAATACAAAAAATCTTAGTTGGGCTTCATGGCACACATCTGTGTTCCCACCTACTTGGGAAGCTGAGGAGGGAGGATCGCTTGAGCTCATAGGGTGGAGGGTGAGGTGCACTCTAGCCTGGGTGACTGAGACCCCATCTCAAAAAAAAATACTGTCTTCGTGATGGTTAAGTTAATGTGTCAATTGATTGGGCCATGAGGTATGCAGACATTTGGTCAAACATTATTCTAGGTGTGTCTATGAGAGTGATTCTGGATGAGATTAACATTGAATCGGTAGACTGTGTAGAGCAGTTTGAACTCCCTAATGTGGGTAGTGGGCCTCATTCAATCAAGACCTGAATAGAACAAAAATGCTAAGAGGAAACTTTGCTTGCCTGACTGCTAGAGCTGGGACATTGATCTTCCTCGGTCCTGGCACTGGAACTTAGACAACCATCAGCTCTCTTGGTTTGCAGGACTTCAGACTCAGACTGGAACTTACACACTCAGCTCGCCTGGTTCTTGGGCCTCAGACTTACACTAAAACTATACCGCTGGTCTCCTGGTTCTCCAGCTTGCTAACTGCAGATCTTGAGACTTCTCAGTCTCCGCAGTCATGTGAGCCAATTCCTTGTAATAAGTCTCACCTCCTATATTTATCTCCTTTCCCTTCTCTTTCTCTGGGGAACTCTGACTAGTACAGTTTTCCAGTTCATGAACCTGGATGTTTTTCAATTTATTTAGGTCTTTAACTTCTTTCATCAATTTTTTAAATTTTTTTTTTTTTTTTTTTTTTTTAGACAGAGTCTCACTCTGTTGCCTAGTCTGGAGTGCAGTGGTGAGATCTTGACTCACTGCACCCTCCACCTCTTGGGTTCAAGTGGTTCTCCAGCCTCAGCCTCCCGAGTAGGTAGAACTACAGGCATGTGCCACCATGCCTGGCTAATTTTTTGTATTTTTAGTAGAGATAGGGTTTCACCATGTTGGCCAGGCTGGTCTCAAACTCCTGACCTCAGGTGATCCACCCGCCTCAGCCTCCCAAAGTGCTGGGATTACAGGCATGAGCCACTGTGACCGGCAAATTCTTTTTTTTTTTTTTTTTTTTTTTGAGACAGGGTCTCACTCTTTCGCCAGGCTGGAGTGCGGTGGCACAATGTTGGCTCACTGCAGCCTCCATCTTCTGGGCTCAAGCAGTCTTCCCACTTCAGCCTTCTCAGCCTTCTGAGAAGCTGGGACTATAGGCACGCACTGCCTCACCTGACTAATTTTTGTGTTTTTTGTAGAGATGGTGTTTTACCATGTTGCTCAGGCTGGTCTCGAACACTTCAGCTCAAGCAATCTGCCTGCCTCAGCCTCCCAAAGTACTGGGATTACAAGTGTGAGCCATCGCACCCAGCCTCAGCAGTGTTTTATAGTTTTCAATGTACAGGTTTTTTCTCTTTTCTTTTCTTTTTTTTTTTTTTTTTTTTTTAAAGACAGAGTCTTGCTCTGTTGCCCAGGCTGAAGTGCAATGGCATAATTTCACTACAACCTCCACCTCGTGGGTTCAAGCGATTCTCCTGCCTCAGTCTCCCAAGTAGCTGGGATTACAGGCACCTGCCACCATGCCTGGCTAATTTTTGTATTTTTTGTAGAGACGGGGTTTCACCATGTTGGCCAGGCTGGTCTCGAACTCCTGACCTTCTGATCCACCTGCCTGGGCCTCCCAAAGTGCTGGGATTACAGACATAAGCTACCACACCCAGCCCAGGTTTTTTACCGCTTTGGTCAAATTTGTTCCTAAGTGTTTTATTCTTTAGGATGCTATTGTAAATGTAATTGTTTTCTTAATTTCCTTTTTGATTTCTTACTGCTGTTTTATAGAAACACAACTGAATTTTGCCTGTTTATCTTTACCTTGAAGCTGCGGAATTTGTTTACCAGCTCTGGTAACTTTTTTGCAGATTCTTTGGGATTTTGTATATATAGGATCATGTCATTTGTGAATGCAGTTTTACTTTTTTTTTATCCTTTGCAATTTAGATGCCATTTATTTTTTATTCTTGCCTGATTGCTCTGGCTTAAACTTCCAATACAGTGTTGAATAGCAGTGGTGAAAGTGGGCATCTTTGTCTTGTTCCTGATTTTACGGGTAAAGCTTTCAGTCTTTCACCATTGAATATGATGTTAACTCTTGCGTTTTTATAAAGGCCCTTTATCATGTTGAGGGAATTCCCTTTTGTTCCTAATTTTCTGATGGTTTTTATTATGAATGTGTGTTGGATTTTGTCAAATGTTTTTCTGCATCAATCAGGGTGACCATTGTTTTTTTTTTCTCTTTCATTCTGTTGGGGTGTTATATCACATTGTTGGGTTTCCTTTTATGTTATTGACAAAGGCATTCTCTTAGGCATCCATTGCAAATGTGTGACTAAGCTGTCTCTCTTCATTCTTTGAGATGTTCAGAGTATGCCTTACTTTGACGTTTTGCCTACCAGCATTCTGTCTCTCTCATCACAGTTAGTTTACTCAGTAGCACTGTAACTCAAGCTTTCTTTTCCTAGTGTCATCCCACGTTGAACCAGTTGTTCACATGGGCTAGACTAATCCACTTAAATGCCTTTTCTTCCTTCATGTATCTTCCCTGCTGAGGAACCTGCAGTGATTATCCATTGCTCATCAGATCAAACCTAAATTCTTCCTGACATTTAGAACCCTTTGTAATCCAATCCCACATCACCTCTCTGATCTCTGTTATTTATTTATTTGAGACAGAGTCTTGCTCTTGTCGCCCACGCTGGAGTACAGTGGCGCAGTCTCGGCTCACTGCAACCTCTGCCTCCTAGGTTCAAGCCCTTCTCCTGCCTCAGCCTCCCAAGTAGCTGGGATTACAGGTGCCCGTCACCACACGCAGCTAATTTTTGTATTTTTAGCAGAGATGGGGTTTCACCATGTTGGCCAAGATGGTCTCGAGCTCCTGACCTTAGGTGATCCACCCACCTCAGCCTCCAAAAGTGCTGGGATTACAGGCGTGAGCCACCGCGCCCAGCTATCTCTGTTACTTATTAAAAATAGAAACTATACGCGAACACCCACCTAGTAATAACTTAAAATTTTATCATTGCTATATTTCTAAAACTATAAGCATATAAATTTGATTTATCATATCTTTCCCTGATATTTTCCCAGTTTTTCAATTAGCCCTACCAATATGTTGTTAAAAATTGTATTTTCCTTCATTTTTGGTGATGTGTTCGATGTGTTTTTCAGCCTCATTTCTCATATTTAGTTGGGACATGCATTCAAAGAAATGAAAAAATATTTTCTTAATATATCCTAAAATAAGGAAAAAGCAAGGCATAGGACATTATGTAGCATATGAAAAAATGTATTCATGTGCGTAGACAATTTCTGGAAAGATAACAGAAACTGTTAATGGTAGTAGCCCTGGGAAATAGAACTAGGGTGGGAAGAAGGTGATTTCCTTTTCATTTTATACCCTTTTGTACTATTGGAATTTCTTAGTACATGTGAAGAAAGAGATGGAAAAAATTAAAAAGTAAATAATGATTAGTTCCTTTTTTTTCTTGTTTTTAAGTCCCAGTTTAAACCCCTTTACATGATATAACAGTGGCCAAATTTTAAACACTTTTAATGGTTTTTGAAAACTTTAAGCCAGTTGATAAACTCAAACAGGCATTTTCATCATGTACTGACATTTGCATCATTCACAAAAATTATTAAGTAGTCCATTTCAGGGAATTTAGCTGTGTCCGCAGAAAGCTGCTGTTTGTCTTTTTTGGACAGCCATATTCTTACAGCTACTTTAGGTTTCTATTCCATGAAAAAATTGGATCAGCATGGCATTGTTGCTGGAAGAAAAACTGAAAAAATCCTAGGGCTTTTAAGGGCCATTCCTTGTTTTATGGAGGTTGGAAAGGTTAGCAACTGTCTTTGTTGTCCAGACAGAGGTGTTTTTTTCTCTTTTTTTCTTTTTTTTTTTTTTTTTTTTGAGACATAATCTTGCTCTGTCGCCCAGGCTGGAGTGCAGTGGCGCGATCTCGGCTCACTGCAACCTCTGTCCCTGGGTTCAAGCCATTCTCCTGCCTCAGCCTCCTGAGTAGCTGGGACTACAGGTGCCTGCCACCACACCCGGCTAATTTTGTGTGTTTTTAGTAGAGACTGAGTTTCACCGTGTTAGCCAGGATGGTCTCGATCTCCTGACCTCGTGATCCGCCCACCTTGACCTCCCAAAGTGCTGGGATTACAGGCGTGAGCCATCAAGCCCGGCCCTTTTGTTGTTGTTGTTGTTGTTGAGACTGGAGTCTCGCTCTGTTGCCCAGGCTAGAGTGCAGTTGCCCAATCTTGGCTCACTGCAAGCTCCACCTCCCAGGTTCAAGCAGTTCTCCTGCCTCAGCCTCCCGAGTAGCTGGGACTACAGGTGCTCACCACCATGCCTGGAGAATTTTTATATATATATATATATTTTTTTTAGTAGAGATGGGGGTTTCACCATATTGGCCAGGCTGGTCTCGAACTCCTGATCTTGTGATCCTCCTGCCTCCGCCTCCCCAAGTGCTGGGATCACCGGCATGAGCCACCGCACTTGGCCAGAGTTTTGGGGGTTGATGCTATATGTTTTCTTTGACTCTTCAGGTGTTTTTTGTTTTGTTTCCTTTTGTTTTTTCTTTTTTTGCTTTCCTTGGGTACTTAAGTTTTATTTTATAATTGCGAACCAGATCTTTAGCTTTGGAAGGAATTTTAGTAGGCACACCTTGGTAGTTCTTTGGAGTAAGGGAACATTTATTAATTATTTACATAGTTGTAAATTTAGAAATGTCTTCTTCGTAAGACTAGACAATTGAGATCAGGAAATATGTGCATCAGAATGATGAAAATAGCATCCCTGTTTGAAGGAATGGAATAACCTATAAAGCATCTCATCACAATGCTAAATTAGGAGTTTTAACGATTAGTAATGAAATATTTTGCATTATTTCATCAGAGAGTTTTAACTTAGTTACTGTAGGATCAGGCCAGGTATTGTTTGTTACAAAAACTTGATAGCTTAATGTTTTCAGTGTCTGAATAATCTTGTTAATTGCTGATTGTGGGTGAGTTATTTTTGCTCTAAGAAAATCTCCTTCCTGAGAAGTGGGCTGGATTGCATCAAAACCATTGAGTAGCAGTGAGGTCAAAAAGCTTGAGTTCCTTCCTGATAGAGGTTTGTGTTTGCCTGTCTTTCTTTACTGCCTCTGGGCAAGAAAAGGGAGTGCTTTTTGTTTTGTGAAAACATTGTGAATTTAACTCAGGAAATGCAAACCTGTTGGCTCTTGCAAGTTATTTGACTTCATTGTGAGAGGAGTACAGGCTTTGTCTTGTCTCCTTGTTGGGTGTGTACTTTACATATTGCAAGGTAGAGTGAAGTTAATATTTAAATCCTCTTTCTGTGAAGTTCAGGAGAAGTGAGTTAGTAATATGGTAGGATCTGGATGGGTTTAGTGTTACTGTAAAATTAATTTATATATATAGTACTTATGAAGATTTGGAGTGTGGGTTCTGTTGAGAACTTTAGCTAAATCTTTACAAGACTGGGTCATGTCATAGCATTTGTGTATGTATATAAATAATGCATGTGAAATTTGTTATTCATACTCTTTACATTTTATTTTTATTTTTAAATTATGGAACACTTCATGAATTTGCATGTTATTCTTGCACAGGGTCCATGCTAATCTCTGTATTGTTCCAATTTTAATGTACTGCTCAAGCAAGCTCTTAGACTTTTAATAGCTATGTGTTTTATAGCTATCTTTGATTTAGCTTTTAATTCTAGTCATTTGATGATAAATAGGTTTTGTAAACCTTAATTTCCTAATGTGTGCAATGCCTACCTTTGTTATTAGGATTACATACATGAAAGGCACCTGTTCCCTGACAAATGTTCAGCCAGGTATGGTGATGTGTGCCTGTAGTCCCAGCAACCTGGAAGGCTGTGGTGGGAGGATCCTTTGAGTCCAGCAGTTAGGCCACTTGCGGTCAACATAGCGAGACCTCCATCTCCAAAAAGAAAAAAAATAATAAAGTAGTTGCTCAATAAATGTTAACTGTCTTTATTATCAGCACTGTCCCATGGATGATTCCAATTAGGCAGTGTATTGCATGATTCTTGCTTTAAAGGAGGCAAGAATTTCATATTTAAAACAATTAGAGAACAGGTTTGGCCTAGTGGTTCATGCCTGTTATCCCAGCACTTTGGAAGGCCAAGGTGGGTGGATTACTTGAGGTAAGGAGTTTAAGACCAGCCTGGGCAACATAGTGAAACCTCATCTGTACTAAAAATACAAAAATTAAGCTGGTCGTGTTAGTGGGCGCCTGTAATCCCAGCTGCTCAGGTGACTGGGGCAGGAGAATCGCTTGAACCTGAGAGGTGGAATTTGCAGTGAGCTGAGATCACACCACTGCGCTCCAGCCTCGGTGACAGCAAGACTCCGTCATAGAATAGAGTAGAGTAGAGTAGAGTAGAGTAGAATACAATAGAATAGAATGATGAGAAATGTCAAGTGAAGACAGTGGCTACATTCAGTCACAGGCCTATTCATTTCCTTAACATGGGAGATGAGAAAGGGGAGAGAACAGTATGGGCCAGAGTTCTTAGAAGGACTTCATATGGAGGAGGTAAGACAAATATAACCCTTGAATGTAGTTGGCATACCATAGTTTAATAATGTAGGTGGTGTTACAAGTGATTCTAGGAGCAACACTCTGTGCATGAGAGAATGAGTTTGCAGTAAGGAACTGAGAGGAGAAAAGGTAGAACAGGCTAAGCGGGGAATCAGGTAATGGTCTTTGAATGGCAAGATGAGGAATTTGGATTTGAATTTCCATGTAGAACATTGTTCTTGGAGCTATACAAAATAATTTTACATAGTTGTCATCTCTACCCAGTAGCCTTTAAAAAAAAGGTCACTGGGCCAGGTGCAGTGGCTCACGCCTGTAACCCCAGTACTTTGGGAGGCTGAGACAGGTGGATCACTTGAGGCCAGAAGTTCAAGACCAGCCTGGCCAACATGGAGAAATCCCATCTCTACTAAAAATAGGAAAACTAGCTGGGCGTGGTGGTGGGCACCTGTAGTCCCAACTACTCGGGAGGCTGAGGTGGGAGAGTCACCTGAGCCCGGGATGCCGAGGCTGCAGTGAGCTAAGATCGTACCATGCCACTGTACTCCAGCCTGGGCCACAGAGCGACACCCTGTCTCAAAAAAAAAGTGGGCCACAGAGCAACACCCTGTCTCAAAAAAAAAGGAAACTCAAGAATTTATTTTCCTTTCCTGGTTGTGTTATCCCAGATATATTAATGTCCACTGCTACCTATTACAAAATGGAGAAAGATAAATGAGAATATTACAGTATAACTGACTTTAATCCAAGGCCAAATGTAAATAATTAGTAAATTAGTATATGAATACTGTATTTCATTGATTCACATTTATTTGGCATTCTGAGATCTCTGACATCAAGATGTTCTTAACATTTTTACTATCATCCAAGTAGCAGATGTGATGTTGCCGTTGTCTGCACTTGTATGAACTTGGTCATAGCTGTTACTATTGTTATAACAACAGTTGACAGTCAAGTTATATGTACTGTTAGTAATACATGGTTAACTTGCCATTGCATATGTCACTTAAAAATTTACACTGTGATTCAACATTGAAATGAAAACAAAACAAAAAAACCCAAAAAACCTGTATATGAAGCAAGGCATGCAAGCAGAATGGCAGGGTATAAATTTGATTTTATATGAAACAAAATATTTACCTTTGGAGGAATGTTTGCAGTTTCAGATTTTCTTGCAGAGCTATAGTCAAGTGCTTTATGCAACCCAGAAGGGCAGATACTATAGATGTATTCTGCTGTGTTAAGTTTTGTTGCCGAGAAACATGTGAAAGAATTGCCTATCACGTGCCAGGCAGTGCACCTGGAAGCAGGGGAAATTGCTGTATTCCTCAACATAAATGAAAAAGTTCAGAGATTTAAGAAGCTAGTGTGGTATATGTCTCCCAGGACTGCCATTAAGACATTGTGTCATAGTTTAAGTGGCAGCAGTTTTCCTTTCTTCGTTTGTAACCGATGGCACCTTAGATTTAGTCAAATGTAATATTTACATCTCTACTTCTGATGATAGCTAGTTTAGAACAGATTGCACTACTAAGTAATGAAACTTGTGATTATATAAGGACAAGCAAAATTTTAAAATAAAGAAACTTGTTAGGGTGCGAAGATCAAGGTCAAAATATAAAAATTGGCTGTGTGTGGTGGCTAACACCTATAATCCTAGCACTTTGGGAGGCTGAGGCAGGAGGAGGCGGAGGTTGAAGTGAGCCACAGATCGCGCCACCGGACTTCAGCCTGGGCAACAGAGTGAGAAATAAATAAATTAATTGAAAGTAAAAACTGGCCAGGTGCCGTGTTCATGCCTGTAATCCCAGCACTTTGGGAGGCTGATTGCCTGAGGTGGATCGCCTGAGCTTGGGAGTTCGAGACCAACCTGGCCAGCATGGTGAAACCCCGTTTGTACTAAAAATACAAAAAATTAGCCGGGTGTGGTGGCCGGCGCCTGTAGTCCCAGCTACTCAGGAAGCTGAGGCAGGAGAATTGCTCGAACTCAGGAGGCGGAGGTTGCAGTGAGCCGAGATTGTACTGTTGCACTCCAGTCTGGGTGACACAGTGAGACTCCGTCTCAAAAATAAATAAATAAATAAATAAATTAATTAAATAAATAAAATACAAGAATAAGATGTTTGCATTTTTTTGCACCAGATAGGTATTCTTGCCTATCTTTTTGTCTTCTCAAATACAGCATGGCATAGTGCATCCCTTATCAGCAGTAACTTTGTGTACAGTTACTTAACCTCTCTGTGCCTCAGCTTTTTGTAGGACGGGCATAATACCTATGTCCCAGGTCTGTTATGAGGGTTCAGTGAGTTACATTAGTTCATACATGCCAAGTGTTTATAGCAGTACCTGGCTAAAAGTAAGCAGTATCTGTCAGCTATTACTTTTTACCGGGATTATTTTCTCTGAATCATAAATGTTAATTTTTATACAGAATAATTCCCAATGAAGATGCGATTATCCCATTGTTACCTTCTTGACGCTAGTTTGGTATTAATGTACTACTTATTCCCTGTCTCAATTATTCCACCCTTTTTTGGGTACATTGATGTTGATCTTTTAGAAAATCATGTGCGATTTTTGTGAGATACATAGATTCGTACCACTTTTTTTTTTTTTTTGAGACGGAGTCTCACTCCGGCTGGAGTGCAGTGGCCGGATCTCAGCTCACTGCAAGCTCCGCCTCCCGGGTTCACGCCATTCTCCGGCCTCAGCCTCCCGAGTAGCTGGGACTACAGGCGCCCGCCACCTCGCCCGGCTAGTTTTTTTGTATTTCTTAATAGAGACGGGGTTTCACCGTGTTAGCCAGGATGGTCTCGATCTCCTGACCTCATGATCCGCCCATCTCGGCCTCCCAAAGTGCTGGGATTACAGGCTTGAGCCACCGCGCCCGGCCCGTACCACTTTTATACAGTAAAATCAAATGCAATTAGAATTAGTTTCAAAAAAACTAGTATTTAATTTTTCTAAAAATTACATGTTTGCGATTTTAGTTTTTGCTTAGGCTGAATCTGGATACCTTTTAGTATGATAATCGCTCTCCCAGTGCACAGGCAGTGACTGGATTTGACAAGACTCATAGCGTGAAAGTCTGCTGGTCTCAGCAGGGTAGGGTTCCATTTGTAGCCTATGACTATAGTCTAACTACAGCAGAACGACTGTTGATGCTTCTTCGAGGACTTTATTTATTTATTTATTGAGACTGAGTTGTGCTGTTGTTGCCCAGGCTGGAGTGCAATGGCACGATCTTGGCTCACCGCAACCTCCACCTCCCGGGTTCAAGCAATTCTTCTGCCCCAGCTTCCTGAGTAGCTGGGATTACAGGCATGTGCCACCATGCCCAACTGATTTGTATTTTTAGTAGAGACGGGGCCATGTTGGTCAGGCTGGTCTCGAACTCCTGACCTCGAGTGATCCGCCCACCCTGGCCTCCCAAAGTCCTGGGATTACAGGCATGAGCCACCACGCCAGACCTCTTCAGGACTTTAGAGGGATGTTTCAGTTAGTTATTTCTGGTTGTGTAATACTTTAGTGTTGCATTGGGCCCACAGCTGTTGAAGAACATAAGATACTGTTTCTATTATAGCTGGGAGTAAATGTAGACTATCTCTCTGAGACATATTACTAACTTAATTTAAGCGTAATCTTAGGAATGGTATAAATTAGATTTCTTGTTGCTGAATTAATTTTGAACTACTTTGTTTTCAGCATTCGTCTTAAAAGATCATTGTGTCTCAAGTTGGGCCAGCCAGTTGTTTAGATTGAGCTGTACTTGCAAATCGGTGTTTTGTATTTTGTCTTTGTGTAAAGCAGGATAAAATGATAGAGTGAAGATGTTAAGGCTGAAGGGGTTGTAAACTGATTTTGTCTTAGCTGGAAGTTAACAATTTAGGTTTTTCCATGATTTAGGTTAATGAAGAGAAAACATTTCATACTTTATACCCTTTGAAATTATATATTTTATTTAATCGAGAAAATTCTAGCTTTAGCTGTACTTCTTTTTAAGTAATCAAACAGAGTTTTAAATATGTTGGTGTTATCATTGGTTAATTACATGATTGGAAACTTATTGTCAGTGAAAAATGATACACACTAATGGCATGTGCAGGAAAGCTTGAAATAGCACATCTTTATATCCATGCAAATTCTCCAGACTCCATATATGACCTACTTAATGTACTGCCTACCAAAAGAAAAACCTGGGGAACTTTTAAGTGTCCATTAAGGCTAGAATATTACATTTAAATGTTTTATATATTTGTAATTTTACTATCATCTCTTTCTTTCATAAGTACCAAAGGTATTTTCCATGATTGAACTTTTAAAAGAGAAACAGATTTGGCATTTCAGAGTATTTCTGACAGCCGATACATTGTTACTTGGAGCTTGTTGGTTGTTTAGAGTTAAAAAATGAAGGGCTGTTTGCGTTGGCCCACGGACTGTAATCGCAGCGGACTTTGGGAGGCCTAGGCGGGTGGATCACGAGGTCAGGAGATCAAGACCAGTCTGACCAACAAGGTGAAACCCTGTCACTACTAAAAATTAGCTGGGCGTGGTGGCATGCGCCTATAATCCCAGCTGCTCGGGAGGCTGAGGTAGGAAAATAGCTTGAACCCAGGAGGCAGAGGTTGCAGTGAGCTCATGCCACTGCATTCTAGTCTGGGCAAGCCTCAGGCCTGTTTATCCAAGATGCTTTTAGTTATTCTTTAAATGTACCCAGGTTTACTTTCTGACTGACATATTTGTGGTTTTTTTTTTTGTTTTGCAAATATAGAGCTGCCAAATGCTGTTAAATCAACTGAGAGAAATCACAGGCATTCAGGACCCTTCCTTTCTCCATGAAGCTCTGAAGGTTGGTTTCCAGATCTCTGCCAGTCCAGAGGCTTTCAAGCAGCTGTCTATATGATAGTTATGTCAGTTCAAGCTATTTCTGTACCCAAATTAAAGCACATTTGGGGACAGAACCTCTACAGGTCAAATGATTGACCCAGTATCTTCAACATGTAAATTATAAGGGGCTGGGGGAGATTTGTGGTTCGGGTAACCCTGCAGCGTAAAAGAAATTTAAGAAACATCAACCAGTGCACTGTATAAGCCTTATGGTTCCTTATCCAAACCAGCAAACTAAATGATATTTGAGTCAGGGAAGTTTGAACTGGTTATCTGATATTGAAAAAACCTGTTGTTACTCTTAAGGCGTGACAATAGCTTTTTTTTTTTTTTTTTTTTTTTTTTTGAGATGGAGTCTCACTCTGATGCCCAGGTTGGAGTGCAGTAGCACAGTCTTGGCTCACTGCTGCCTCTCCCTCCCGTGTTCAAGTGATTCTGCCACCTCAGTCAGCCTCCCGAGTAGCTGGGATTACAGGCATGTGCCACCACACCTGGCTAATTTTTGTCTTTTTAGTAGAGATGGAGTTTCACTATATTGGCCAGACTGGTCTTGAACTCCTGACCTCAAGTGATCCACCCGACCTGGCCTCCCAAAATGTTGGGATTACAGGTGTGAGCCACCGTGCCCGGCCATGGGTTATATTTTTAAAAGATACATTCTGAAATGTTGACCAGTGATAAGATGGTTAGGATTTGCTTCAGAATATCTAAGACAGTATAGGAGGTTTAGAGAAAATAAGAAAGGTTATGACTAAGTGACTAGGTAATTGTTGAAGATAAGTGATAGGTACATGGGGGTTCTCTTATTCCCTTTCCTGGCATATATGTTAGAAATGTTTCCTCATAGAACGTTAAAAACAAGAAAGATCACCACTAGAAAATAGGTAACTGCTTGGCCTTTTTTTTTTTTTTTGAGACAGGAGACAGGATCTCACTCGGTTGCCCAGCCTGCAGTGCAGTGGTGTGATCTCGGCTCACTGCAGCCTCTGCCTCCTGGGCTCAAGCGATCCTTCCACCTCAGCCTCCCTAGTAGCTGGGACTCACGCCTGGCTAGTTTTTGTATTTTTAGTAGGGACGGGGCTTTGCCAAGTTGCTCAGGCTGGTCTCCAATTCCTGGACTCAAGCGATCTGCCTGCCTTGGCCTCCCAATGTGCTGGGATTACAGGCGTGAACCACTGCGCCTGGCCTGCTTGGCATTTTTGTTGTAGGGCTGACTTGATTTAGAATGTCTATGTTAATTGCCAACCCCCTTTTTTGACACATCATACTTTAGACTGTTCACAGAAATCATGAGTAGTAGTATCTGAAGCAATGGGAACAAATCTCCATCGAGATTTCACTTTTGTTTGGGTGTTGTGGGAAATCAGAGCATGGAAACTCCTGTAACGAGGCGTTTGATAGACACTTCAAGCACATTAGACCTGTCCAGTATAGTCTTATAATTCTACCCTAGAATTATGCCTGAAAGTACTCAGTGTGTCAGCAGGGTAATAAAGTTAATACTCAAAACTGGTTTTAAATTCTATGATGATTACTTTTGAAATTTCTATTGTCTTTTTCTCCCATAGGCCAGTAATGGTGACATTACTCAGGCAGTCAGCCTTCTCACTGATGAGAGAGTTAAGGAGCCCAGTCAAGACACTGTTGCTACAGAACCATCTGAAGTAGAAGGGAGTGCTGCCAACAAGGAAGTATTAGCAAGTAGGTACCGTATATCCTGTCTTGGTCCTTTGCTGAACTAGCAGAAAATAAGAAACCAAGTCTATGTGAGTTCCATGTCAATCACATCAGCCTTTTGAAAATAATAGTAATAACAGCTTATTACTGAGCTGTTGCTATGTGGCAGGCACAATTCTAGGCACTTAAAAAGTTTCGGCCAGGCGCGGTGGCTCACGCCTGTAATCCCAGCACTTTGGGAGGCCGAGGCGGGCAGATCATGAGGTCAGGAGATCGAGACCATCCTGGCTAACATGGTGAAACCCCGTCTCTAGTAAAAATACAGAAAATTAGCTGAGCGTGGTGGTGGGCACTGGTAGTCCCAGCTACTCGGAGGCTGAGGCAGGAGAATGGCGTGAACCCAGGAGGCGGAGCTTGCGGTGAGCTGAGATCCTGGCACTGCACTCCAGCCTGGGCGACAGAGCAAGACTCGGTCTCAAAAAAAAAAAAGTTTCGTTTGTTCATTTACTCATTGTTTAGCATTTATTTAAATGAGGACCAACTATGTACCAAACACTCTTGAATCCCTGCCTGCATGTAGTTTATTTTTTAGTGGGAGAAGCTCAACAAGTAAATAAATTATATAATATACTAGAATATGATAAATACCATGGATAAAAAGCACAAAATGAAAGAAATGAAGAAAAAAAGAGGGCTGGGGACAGGATTTCCAATGGATGGACTTTTTTTTTTTTTTTTTTTTAAGATGGAGTCTCACTTTGTCACCCAGGCTGGAGTGCAGTTGTGTGAACCTCCGCCTCCTGGGTTCAAGCAATTCTCCTGCCTCAACCTCCTAAGTAGCTGGGATTACAGGCACCCGCCACTACGCCTGGCTAATTGTTTGTATTTTTAATAGAAACGGGGTCTCACCATGTTGGCCAGGCTGGTCTTGAACTCCTGACCTCAGGTGATCCGCCCACCTCAGCCTCCCAAAGTGCTGGGATTATAGGTGTGAGCCACTGCGCCCAGCCGGGATGGATTTTTAATTAAGAACGTGCAGGGGAGGTGAGGGAGTAAGTCATTTGAGGCCCTAAGATGGGAGTGCACCTTGGCTTGCTCAGGGAACTGCAAGGAGGCCAGGGGTAAGGCTCGGTGAGTGAGGAGGGCTGAAAGGGATGGGGCCATGGAAAGAGATGGAGGTGGATCATTCAGAACCTTCCTAAGTACTGGTTTTTGCTGTGAGTTAGGTGGGTAGCCTTTGAAGAGTTTGGAGCAAAGGAATGATATAAACTGATTTCCATTTTCCATTCTGACTGTGGTGTTGAGAACAGAATGTGGGGGAGGGGACAGTGACGAGCATGGGTCAGATCAGGGAGCCCAGGCCAGGCTGCTGTGGTGGAGGGTAAACAGTGCTGGCATTCCGGCATATAGTATTTTTAAGGTAAAGGCAGTAGGATTTACTTACTGAGGAGGTAGGGTTGTGAAAGAGGGAGGAGTTAAAGGTGACTCAAAATGGTTTTTCGTAAGCAACTGAAAGGAGTTGCACTTAACCAAGATGGGAATCACTATAGGTGGAGCAGATTTTGGATGGTAAATGAAGAGATCAGTTTTGGGAATACTAAATTTGAAATGCCTGTTAGATGTACGGCAGAAGTGTCAGCAAGATGGTGGAGACCCAGGTGCACAGTTCAGAGGAGAGGTCCAGGCTGGAGGTAGATGGACTTGGAATCATAACCTGTAAATGCTCTGTAAAGCTGTGAGACTGAGGAGCTCTCCAAGGGCGTGGGTATAAGAGAAATAAAAGGTTCTGCAGCTTAAGCACTGGTTGCTGCCAGTGTTCAGAGGTCTGGGGAGGTGAAGAGTGCCCAGGAAAAGCCAGGAAAATGGGGACTCTGGAAGCCAAGGAGGCTTCTGGGAGGAGAGACCAAGGAGAACCTTCTGGAACCTTCTGGGAGGAAGGCGAGGTGGTGTTAATGGACATTTGGGCTGTTAACAGTTTTGAACTATTCTGAATGATGCTGCTGTGAATATTGTCATGTATTCTCATATTCTCTTGGTACACACTACAACTTTTTTCGGTCACCATTGTTCTTTTTGAGACTCACCCATGTGGAGGGTTATAACTGTAGTTCTTTCATTTTCACTGGTGTGTAATATTCCATGGTCTGAATATACCACATTGTATGTATTTGTTGGTTGACTTTGGGGTTGTTTTCAAGCTTTTGCTATTCAAGCCTGCCGTGAGCTATTCGGATTCATGCTGCTTGTCCTTGTATGCAAGAGTTTTTTTAGTGTATACATCCAGTGATGTAGTTGGTAGGTATTAAGATACGCTTATCTTCAACTTTATAGGTAATGACAGTCTTTTCCAAAATAATTTTTTACCTATTCATACTCTGTTTAACAGGGCTTGAGAGTAACCATTACTGTCAAATTTGCTATCTTAGATCGGGAAATTGTCACCCTTCCTACTCATGTGAAATGCTCTACCTCAGCTTCCCCTCATGGGTCTTACAGATGCTAATAAAAACATTAGGTTAATTAACAAAAGAATGGGGAAAGGCAGAGGGGAGAGTCAAAGGGCTCACCCCAGGAAGGTGGAAATTTTTAAGTGGTTCTGTTACAGGTTTTCTTTAGCACTGAAAGCATTTGCATGGTCTGTTGGGATAGTAAAGCCCAGTTCAGAGTCAGTGTCTATACCTGTCAGGACCCATTTGTAGTCCCCTAGGGTTACCAGCATTAGTCTCACTGGCCAGCAGTCTTCAGGGCCTTGCCACTAGGGAATCCTCCCATAGCTGTCGGCAATATCTTTCTCTTCCTGGCAGACAGAACAGTTCTTATTGGCATTTTGTTCTTGAGGGTGGAAAAGGAACATGTCTAGACTCAGCCCATCTCTGCATTGCTGCAGTACCCCCATATCAACTCATCTTAAGGGATTTCTTCTGGTTGGCATCAACATGTCCTACTTTAATGCACCCTTCAAATTTCTATAGGGCCATGCCCCATATGGGCATCCCTTTAATAGGCCAGTTTTCCATTGCTCTCCTGCCTGATCATGTGGCCACTGTCCACTGCTCGTGAGTGAGTAAAAAGCCTAACACAGGGGCTTTTATCACTGTTCAATTCTTCCATCACTGCTAGAAAAACAGCATGCAATCAACACATGCTGCTGATTTGTTTTTACTTTCTTTGATCCCAGTGGCGACCTTCCTTCCAAATACGATGTTAACCATTCACCTTGGAACTACCATCTGCAAACTAAGCAGCTCTTTGTTGGTCTATTGAGAGCTGTTTGTTGGGAAACTGTCCAAGTGTGGGTAGGATCCAGCAGCTCCTCACACAATTCCAGAGTCAGTCTTAGGGGAAAAGAGGCTCTGCGACCTGGGGAATGCAAAGACCTCCTTGCATTTTCCAGGTAGCAAAATCCTGTATAAACCGTTTCCATTTTATCATGGAACTTTCTTGGGCACTGCCATCCTCATTGAAGTGTTTCTCTGACATCCCCCAACAAGACAGCATGAGTATTTCAGGTTTCAAGATGATTTTATGTCCTCATTTATAAGGGTAGCTTCAATTAATGTCTCATAGCAAGGTAATAAATGCTCCTCAAGTGGTACTTCTCTAGTCCAAAGTCTCAGTAGTCGTCTCTGGGAGGCACCCACAGGCTTTTGCCATAAGCCCTGGTAAACACTCCGCAATCAGTTTGTCCCTACCAGCACTCTATTGTGTAGGCTCAGGGAATCTTTCTGGTTCCCATTTAGCATGTCTAATTATTATTGCTTGAAGGACAAGTTTGCATGCCTTCTGTTTTACAGGAGTAGGTAGAGGGAACATTCTCCAGGCTGATACAGCATCCATCCCCATAATACAATCAAGTAGAAAAGATGGAACCACTTCACATCGAAGCAGGTTCAGATATGCCAACTCGCCTATAAAATTTTGTCCTAATTCCATCAACCCTTACTTTCCTAAGTATAGCCTCCTTTAGGACTTAATCAACAGGTTTTAGAATCACAGTGCATTGTGCTGCTGTGTTACGAAGCCCCAGAAAGGTTTCTACTCCCCACCCTGACCGCTTCACCACTGGTGTACATAAGGCTTTGGGTCCCCAGCAAGGGATACAGCCAAAGTACTCTTGGCTGTGTGTCAGTCTTTATCTTGATTAACCTGCCTCAACATTGGCCCCACACAATTGTTGGTCATCTTTCTCTTTGTGGTCTCTGCCTTTCAGCTTATAAAGTTTCTTCAAACTGGGGTAAATGCAGGAAACTTATTTGAAGCCCTTTAATGTTGATTCATCAGCAGAGTTCCCTTTGGTCCAGCCACCTTTGGTAGTGCTGTATTAAAATGTTTAATCAGTATGTTTAATTGAAAGACTATAATTTCCCCACTGATCTGCAGTATCAATTCTGTGTTATCTCAAACTTTCTTTTTCCCCTTAGTTTCACCCCATCAGCATTTTCTTTGCTCACTTCCTTAATAATCCTTTAAACATTTCCACCTTTGTCCTTTGACTTTCCCATCTGCCTTTCTCCATTTTCCTGTTAATGAACCTGTTGTTTTTTATTAGCATCTGTAAGACCCATGAGAGGAAGTTAAGATAGCAAATCTAATGAGGCTTCCAGAACTGTTTGTCAGTTTTGCTATGGTCATGTTGTGTGAGGGGTCCACACTGAAGGGGTGTCCTTAACCCGCATGACCTGGGTAATGGGCATTTTCAGTGAGTGAATATCCCTGTCATGATAAAGCCAGTGTCTATTTCACTGAGTATCCGTTTTCAGCTCTTTTGTATATATACCTAGAAATAGAGTTGCTAGGTCATATGATAATTCTATATTTAGCTTTTTGGGTAACATTTCTAAAAGAGAACTGTTTATTTTTCAAAACTGCAACATTATCACACTAAAAATAATCCCTTAATATCATCCATGATCCCTTAATATCATCAAATACCCCGTGTAGAAATTTCTCTGGTTATCTCATTAACAGTGTTTGCAGTTTTTGTAAGAACAATGATCCAAATAAATTAGAACATTAAGTATGTTTGAAGTGTCTTTTAAGACTCTCATTTATTTATAAAATCCACCCCCCCCTTTTCTTGCAGCTTAATATCCAAAGAAATCAAGTCCTTGGTTATGTCAATTTTCACGCATTCTGGAGTTTGGCAATTGTATTACTGTGGTATCTTTCAATGGATTTTTCTGTCTCATGTCTTTCCTATAAATGCAGATGCTTATCTGGCACAACTGGGTCATAGGTGGTGGTGTGTATATATCTTCTATTTTGTTACATTGAGAAGCATGTAATTTCTGGTTGCCCTCTTTGTGTTGTTAAAATCGTAATTGTATTTAGGTATTGTCAGCTTATTTCATCTATTATGAAGTTTCTCACTTAGCATATTCAGCAGCCATTAATGATTGTTACCTAAATGGTAACAATCTAGGTACCATCTAGGTAATTTTACCTAGATGGAAATAGAATGGTAATATTCTATCAAAATTATGATAATTGGAATAGTTATAGTGATAATTGGATTGATTATTTATTTATTTATTTATTTTTGAGAAGGAGGCTCGCTCTGTCGCCCAGGCTGGAATGTAGTGGCGTGATCTCAGCTCACTACAACCTTTGCCTCCCAGGTATAAACTATTCTCCTGCCTCAGCCTCCTGAGTAGTTGGGATTACAGGCGCACACCACCACACCCGGCTAATTTTTGTATTTTTAGTAGAGACGGGGTTTCACCATGTTGGCCAGGCTGGTCTCAAACTCCTGACCTCAAGTGATCTGCCTGCCTCGGCCTCCCAAAGTGCTGGTTTTACAGGCGTGAGCCACCGTGCCTGGCCTGATAATTGGATAATTTATTACTTGAAATTATTATTTTAGTAAAAAACATATTACATAAAATCTAAAGATATCACAAATATTCAATTTTTAAATACTTTATGCATTTTTAAATATAGAGTTCAGGAGTGTTAATAATAGTCAAATTGTTGTGAAACAACTTCCAGAATGTTACCATATTGCAAATCTGAACTCCATACCCAGCCCCTGGTAACTACCATTCTGCTTTCTGTTTCTATGAGTTTGACCACTTTAAATACTTCATGTAAGTGGACTCATACAGTAGTTGTCTTTTTGTGACTGGCTTATTTCATTTGGCATAATATCTGTCATAAGTTTCATCCATGTTGTAGCATGTGACAGTATTTCTTCTTTTTTCCAGTCTTTTTTGGTAAAACATATAGTTTGCCATCTTAACTGTTTAAATGTACAGTTCAGAAGTATTAAATAAATTCATATTGTTGTGCAGCTATTACCACCATCCATTTCTAGAACATTTCATTTACTTAGTATGCATTGAACAGTAACCCCCATTTTTTCTCTCCTCCATTCTACTCTTTCTCTGAATTTCTAGGAACCTCATATAAGTAGAAATACACTGTCCTTTTGCAGTGGGCTTATTTCACTTAACAGAATGTCTTCAGACTTTATGTTACAGCATGCCTCAAATTTCTTTCCTTTTTAAGGCTGAGTAATATTCCATTTGTATGTATGTATATGCCATGTTTTGTTTATCCATTCATTAATGGACATTTGGGTTGTTTCTGCCTCTTGGCTCTTGTGAATAGTGTTGCTGTGAACTTGGATGTACAGATATCTCTACAAGACCCTGCTTTAGGCTGGGCACTGTAGCTTATACCTGTAATCCCAGCACTTTGGGAGGCTGAGGCAGGTGGATAGTTTGAGCTCAGGAGTTCAAGAGCCAGGGCCACATGGTGAATCCCTGTCTCTACAAAAGATAGAAAAATTAGCCAGGTGTGATGGTGTGTGCCTGTAGTCCCAGCCACCTGGGAAGCTGAAGCAAGTAGATCCCTTGAGCCCTGGAGGTTGAGGCTGCAGTGAGCTGAGATTGTGCCACTGCACTCCAGCCCGGGTGACAGAGTGAGACTCTGTCTCAGAAAAAGACCCTGCTTTAGATTCTTTTGGATCTGTACCCAGAAATAGGATTGCTGGGTCATATGGTTGTTCTATTTTTAATTTTTTGAATAGCCTCCATACTGTTTTTTGCAGTAGTTGCACCATTTATTTTTATTTATTTAGTTAGTTTTTTTTTTTTTTTTTTTTTTTTTTTTTTTTTTTTGAGACGGAGTCTCGCTGTGCTCCCAGGCTGGAGTGCAGTGGCCTGATCTCGGCTCACTGCAAGCTCCGCCTCCCGGGTTCACGCCATTCTCCCGCCTCAGCCTCCCAAGTAGCTGAGACTACAGGCGCCCGCCACCACGCCCGGCTAGTTTTTTGTATTTTCAGTAGAGACGGGGTTTCACCATGTTAGCCAGGATAGTCTCGATCTCCTGACCTCGTGATCCACCCGCCTCGGCCTCCCAAAGTGCTGGGATTACAGGCTTGAGCCACCGCGCCCGGCCTAGTTTGTTTGTTTATTTGAGACAGGGTCTTGCTCTATCACCCAGGTTGGAGTGCAGTGGCACGATCTTGGCTCAATGCAGCCTCCACCTCCCGGGTACAAGTGATTCTCATGCCTCAGCCTCCTGTGTAGCTGGGACTACAGGTGTGTCCCACCATGCCTAGCTAAGTTTTGTATTTTTGGTAGAGACAGTGTTTCACCATGTTGCCCAGGCTGGTCTACTCCTGACCTCAAGTGATCCGCCTGCCTCGGCCTCCCTGAGTGTGGAATTACTGGCATGAGCCACCATGCCTGGCCGTATTTTATTTATTTATTTTGTTTGTTGTTTTTTTTTTTGAGACAGAGTCTCACTGTTACCCAGGCTGGAGTGCAGTTGTGCAAACAGGGCTCAATACAGCCTAGACCTCCCAGGCTCAAGTGATCCTCCCGCCCCAGCCTCCCAAGTAGCCGGGACTATGGGCACATAACACCATGCCCAGGTATTTTTTATTTTTTATTTTTATTTTTTGAATTTTTTAGAGACAAGGTTTCGCCACGTTGCCCAGGCTGGTCTTAAACTCCTTAGCGCAAGCCATCTGCCCACCTTGGCCTCTCAAAGTGCTGGGATTATAGGCGTGAGCCACCACCCTGGCCAATTGCACCATTTTGAAATCCCACCAACAGTGCACAAAGGTTCCAGTTTCTCCATATCCTTACCAATCTTATTAATAATATTTTTTGATAGCTGTCGCTATGGGTGTGAAAGGATATCTCATTGTAGTTTTGATTTGCATTTTTCTGATGATTAGTGATGTTGAGCATCTTATGCTTATTGGTCATTTATCTAGTATATTCTTTGGAGAAATGTCAATTCAGATTTTCTGCCTGTTTTTGAAATCATTCTTTGTGTGTCTCATTCGGTTACAGGAGTTCTTTTTGTATGTTCAGTGTATAGATCTCTTATCAGATGCATGTTTTGCAAATATTTTCTCCCTTTCTGTGAGTTGTCTCTTTACTTCTTCTTTTTTTCTTTTTTTGAGACGGAGTCTTGCACTGTCGCCCAGGCTGGAGTGCAGTGGTGCGATCTCGGCTCACTACAACCTCTGCCTCCTGGCTCCCATGTTCAAGCAGTTCTCCTGCCTCAGCCTCCCAAGTAACTGAGATTACAGGCACCTGCCACCATGCCTAGCTAATTTTTTTGTATTTTTAGTAGAGATGGGGTTTCACTATTTTTGTCAGGCTGTTCTCGAACTCCTGACCTAGTGATCCGCCCGCCTGGGCCTCCCAAAGTGCTGGGATTACAGATGTGAGCCACTGTGCCCAGCAGTCTCTTTACTTATTGATGGTGTCCCTTGAAGCCCGAAAGATTTTTTATTCTATGTTTTCTTTGGTTTCTTATGCTCTGGGTGTCATCTCAGATTCTGTTGCCTAATCTAAGGTCATGAAGATTTACACCTGTGTCGTCCTCTAGGCATTTTATATTTTAGCTCTCATTTTGAGGACTTGATCCATTTTGACTTAATTTTTGTATGTGGGGCTAGGTAGGAGTTCAGCTTTATTCGTTTGCATGTGGTGTTCAGTTGTCACAGCACCATTTGTTGAAAAGATATTCTTTCCCTCTTGAGTTGTCTTAGTACTTAGGTCGAAAATCAATTGACCAGGAATGTAAGAGTTTATTTCTGGACTGTAAATTCGGTTCCATTGATGTATATGTCTCCTTATGCCAGCAGCACACAGTCTTGATTACTGCAGTTTTGTAATACTTGTGTGTTTTTTTTAATTTAAAAAATTTTTGTTTTGAGATGGAGGTTTTGTTCTTGTTGCCCAGGCTGGAGTGCAATGGCATGATCTTGGGTCACTGTGGCCTCCGCCTCCCAGGTTCAAGCGGTCCTCCTTCCTTAGCCTCCCAAGTAGCTGGGATTACAGGCATGCACCACCGCGCCTGGCTAATTTTGTATTTTAAGTAGAGAGGGAGTTTCTCCTTGTTGGTCAGGCTGGTCTTGAACTCCCGACCTCAGGTGATCCACCCACCTTGGCCTCCCAAAGTGCTGGGATTATAGGCGTGAGCCACTGCTTCCAGCCTCTTTTATTTTTTTAACTGCTCCTGTGGAACAGGGCTACCACATAGGCAGTGTGCCCAGAGTAGCTGTGGATTATTTTGGGTTTCCCTTGTAGGTGATTATTATCCGTGAATTATGACAGTTTTGCTTCTTATTTTCCAGCCTTTATATTCTTAGAGATGGGAGTCTCACTCTGTTGTCCAGGCTAGAGTACAGTGACACAATCTCAACTCACTGCAACCTCCGCCTCCAGGGTTCAAGTGATTCTCCTGCCTTAGCCTCCCAAGTGGCTGGAATTACAGGCACATGCAACCACGCCCAGCTAATTTTTTTGTATTTTTAGTAGAGATGAGGTTCCACCATGTTATGTGGGTCAGGTTGGTCTCAAACTCCTGACCTCAGCTGATCCTCCCATCTTGGCCTCCCAAAGTGCTGGGATTACAAGCATGACCCACCATGCCCAAAAGTTCTTACTGCCTGCCTAGAACTTCCAGAACCATGGTGAATAAAAGCAGTGATAATAGATGTGTTTGTCTTAGTCTTGATTTTAAAGCAAATGTACTTAACGTTTTTCCATTAAGTATAACAGTTTTCTGTGGGCTTCTCAGGGATACTTTTTCTCAGCCTAAGGATATTTTTTCTCTTCCTAGTTGGCTTTCAGTTTTTATCCTGAAAGAAAGTTGAATGTTATCAAATACATTTTCTGTATCTGTTAAGATGATCCATTTTTTTCTTTTAATTGTTAAGATAGTGAATTTTACTGTTCCATCTAGTATTAACTCAATTTTTTTTTCCTGTAGTAAACTCAGCTTGGTCTTAATATGTATTTTTTTTTTGTATATTATTGGGTTCTATTTGCTAATATTTTGTTTAGGTATTTTGTATCTGTGAGTATTTTGTATCGTGTGAGTTTCACTTTTTCTTTCTCTTACTGTTCTTAACTAGTTGAGTATATCCCTATTCTCTGGAATATTTTGTATGAAATTGAAAATATCTGTTCCCTGGATGTTTGATATTTGGCTGATGTTTTGTGATAATAGAGACTATTTAACCCACATGTATGGGATCTACTTTTGACTTTCTGGAGTGAGAATACAGAAGAGGGTATTTGATTCATTTGATTATTGCAGCTTGTTATTTCTGTACTGTGGGCTAGTCTAAGGTTACAGTGTAGCTGAAGTTACTCATTTGACTATGCAATAGGGTAATAAAATTGTTACACAGTTGAGCAATTGTTGTAATGAAAGCTAGGGAGTATGTCTTTACCTTTTTCTTGTATTACAGAAGGGCAGTGTTTTCTATATATAGACTAATTAAATTTCTGTTTATCTTACAGAAGTGATAGACCTTACTCATGATAACAAAGATGATCTTCAGGCTGCCATTGCTTTGAGTCTATTGGAGTCTCCCAAAATTCAAGCTGATGGAAGAGATCTTAACAGGTTATTGATTTAACTTATAATCCTTGGCCCCACATTTGTGTGTATGTCAAAGGCAATAGCTCTGTGAATGCCAGTCAGGAGTAATTCTGCTAAGTGCCTGAATGAAATTTCTTTTAGGAGAAATTTTGAATTCGCATTAGCTTACTCTTTGGTTCACTTTTGAAAAAGCCAAACTGAAAGGGGTCTTATTGCAACCTGTGTCTTTGAGTAGAAGTGTGCAAGGTATTTCAGTTCACAGTTGCTAGAGTGAATTAAAAACAACCTAGTCCAGGTATTTGATAAATGTATATTCTCTTTTATAAACTTTGAGGGTTATGCTGTTGCACGTTTTTAAATGCGTTATTCAACTACCCTGTCTCATAAGTGATCAAGGAATTATTTTTTTGAACTGGTACTGATTGGGTGATTGTTTGGTACTGTTCACCAACATCTAGTTCCAGTGGTGGCCTCTCCGTTTCTGGACATGTTTATTCCCATACGCTGCTGAGATGTTTATTTCAGGGAACATAGGGCTATGTTTTTTTTTTTTTTTTTTTTTTTGAGACTGAGTCTGGCTCTGTCCCCCAGGCTGGAGTGCGGTGGCCGGATCTCAGCTCACTGCAAGCTCCGCCTCCCGGGTTCACGCCATTCTCCTGCCTCAGCCTCCCGAGTAGCTGGGACCACAGGCGCCCGCCACTTCGCCCGGCTAGTTTTTTGTATTTTTTAGTAGAGACGGGGTTTCACCTTGTTAGCCAGGATGGTCTCGATCTCCTGACCTCGTGATCCGCCCGTCTCGGCCTCCCAAAGTGCTGGGATTACAGGCTTGAGCCACCGCGCCCGGCCAGGGCTATGTTTTGTGTCCTGGGCAATTTGGAGGCTCTTACCTTTAGCACAGTGTCTCTCCTGCCCTTTTCAATGGTGAGGTCTTAGATAGTTCACTGTGTTGAAATCTAAAATTTCTAATATGGTAGCCTTAAATAGTCTTGAATTTCAACTCAGTTCTATCATGGACCTTATTAATAATAATGTCTGTTAGGGAAGGATTAACATTTCTACGTTTAAATCTTGCTTTTCAGTTGCGTTACAATCTTACAGTTCCTTATATAGCTAGGGATTATCCAGTAAATACTTTTTCTGGCGTTTTGAATTATCCACAAAAGGTTACAGCATCCTCCATATGCTATATTATTCTTTAACTATTTTCTTTTTTGATGTGTGCCATGCTGCACAATATAGGATGCATGAAGCAACCTCTGCAGAAACTAAACGCTCAAAGAGAAAACGCTGTGAAGTCTGGGGAGAAAACCCCAATCCCAATGACTGGAGGAGAGTTGATGGTTGGCCAGTTGGGCTGAAAAATGTTGGCAATACGTGTTGGTTTAGTGCTGTTATTCAGGTATGATATTTTAAAGAGATAATTGTGTCTTTTGGAAGTAACTTTGTAATTTATTAAACTGAAATGTAGAAACATAGCTTTCAAAAAATTAAAACAGATATTTAAAACTGGGGAGTTTTTCTGGCATTATTGTGTTTGGATTTAGATGCTTTGATGTCTAAGTTGGGCAGTACTAAAAAGAAATCTGCTGTGGTTGTAAATATATTGAATAGGTGTTTTGGATAAGCATTTAGTGAATACTATATTATAGCAGTGAGAGTGAATAAGGAGGAATCAGTTGTTGAAGGCTATCATAGCTGTCCAGGTAGGCCACAGTGGTGGCCTGGAGTAGAGAAGTGGCAGAAATCATGGAAGGAGAGAAGTGAATGCATTCTTGAGGCGCCGAGGAGATCAAATCTTCAGGATTGCTGGGCAGTTGGATACAGGATATGCCTGCAGTAGTTGAGTAAGACTATGAGGTTTCTAGTTCCAGTAGCCAGGTGGATTATAGTACCATTTGACCTTGGAAGAGGAATAATTTGGGTGTGTATTAAAAGTGGATTTCAGTTCAGGTTTTTTTGTTTGTTTGTTTTGTTTTTCTCTGACACGCGTCTTGTTCTGTTGCCCAGGCTGGAGTGCAGTGGTGTGATCTCAGCTCACTGCAACCTCCGCCTCCCAGGTTTAAGCAATTCTCCTGCCTCAGCCTCCTGAGTAGCTGGGACTACAGGCACGCACCACCAGGCCTGGCTAATTTTTGTATTTTTAGTAGAGACGGGGTTTCACCATGTTGGTCAGGCTGATTTCCAACTCCTGACCCCATGATCTGCCTGCCTTGGCCTCCCAAAGTGCTGGGATTAGAGGCGTGAGTCACCGCGCCCTGCAATCAGCTCAGTTTTAGATATGCTGAGTCTGAGGTGCCTGTGCCTGTGTATGCTGTGGTCTTAACTACCCTTCATTAAATTCAGAGTGCCCTTTTGTCCTTTGATCACATACCCAGCAAATCCTCCAATTTAAATGAGTTGAGTTTAAGGAGATACCATGTAGGCATACAATTATATGAATTTGTACTTCAGAAAAAGTAGTGGGCTCCAGATATAGTTTTGGAAATCAGCACCATATAGATAGCAATAAAACCAAGGGAGTGAATAAATAAAACCAAGGGAGTGAATGAATTCACTAGAGGGTAGTTAGAAGTATCGATCAGGCATCTTAAACTTACATAGCCCCAAGGCAACCCTTGGCACTCACCCCCACAGTCTTCTCCATCATGGTACTACCCAGCTGCTGAAACTAAAAACTGGAATTCTCCCTTGCTGCACATCCACTACATCCAGCTTCTATGTACTGTCTTAGGCTCTGGGGAAACAGCAGGGACTAAAACAAAACCTGTACTCTCATGGTTTACTTTGGAAAGAGTGGCACAGACAGTAAACAAAACATCAGGAGGTGACAAGTGTAAAGATGAATGAGTGAGTCTGGGGGATTCGACAGGGTTCAGCTGGAGAGGGCAGAGGGTCAGGGATGGCTTTTCTGATGAGGTGGGCATTTGAGCTGAGGTCTGAAGGTGGCCAGGGAATGAGCTATATAATTACATAGGGAACATTTCAGACAATGAACAGCAAATAAGCAGACTGAGGTTCAGGAGCTTGCTTCATGTGTCTGAGAAATAGCCAATAGCCAAGATGGAGTGATCCAGAACTGATAGCAGTGGGATAGGAAAGGTGGTGGAGCTGGAGTGGGAGAGCTTGTGGTCACGATGAGGATTTGGGAATTCTAGATGAAATAGGAATGTACTGGAAGGTTTGGAGCAGAGAAGTGATATGATCATACTTCCAGTTTAAAAGGATCACTGGCATCTGTGTTGAGAATAGAATGTAGGAAGATAATGTGGAACATGTCAGTTCTTTCTTGTCTGAAAAGAGAGAGAGAGAGAGAAAGAGAACACTCCCTGGATTCACCCCCTTCCTCAGCCTTCACTCCTGTGGAGGGTGGACAAGAGCCAGCAGAGGCAGAGGATGCCTGAGTAAGGCTTCTGGGACAGCGTGAGCAGACAGCGTAGAAAGTATATCTCAGGGGTTGGCCTTAACAAGGAAAAGGGCAGGAGAGTAATGGGAAGGGAGGAGGAAGAAATGATAACTGCAAATTAGAGTTGAAGTAGTGTCTAGTCTTTTTTTTTCTGTGTGAAATAAGCAGCTATTTTTTGAGACAGTGGAGAAGTGACAGAGTCAGATTTTAAAATAGTTGTTGGAGATGGTGGGAGAAGCGATTGGCACCAGAGTACCGTAGTAGGATTTCCAAAAATTTGAAGATCTGCTTGAAATTGTTGACTTTAAATGTATTGTGATACCAAAATGCTCAGTATCTATCAGACTTCCTCTTGGCAGCACTCTGAACCTCTTACATGGAAAACTCATTTAAGTTGGAACATTTGTTGGGTATGTGATCAAAGGACAAAAGGGCACTCTGTGAATTTAATGAAGGGTAGTTAAGACCATAGCATCAATGCTAGATGGAGAAAGAAATGAAGATAAGAAGGAACTGATTATTAGGGAGCCAGGAAAGAGATAAATTTGCTTGGGCCCCTGCTGAAGTCAAAGATCAGGTATGTATCCTGCAGGTAATCGGACACAAAGAAGACATGTAATGGTCGCAGAGTGAGCTTTTCTGGACGTGTAATCTGTGAACTGACACCTTTCATTTGTTTGGCGTAGTTTGGGTGCAGACTGGGATGTGGGTGTTGATAGAGATGGAGTGGAGGAATGTGTCACTAGAGATGGGATGCCCAAGAAGCTGAGAGATCTCCAGGCTGGATGCATGCGAGTTCCCTCAGCAAACGATTGAACACCTGTTCTACGTTTAGCGGTGTTCTAGGCCCTTGATGTAGAAGTGAACAAAACAAAAACAGCTGTGCCCACGTGGAATGTAAATTCTCATGAGGTGAGATAGAAAATGAACAGTAAACTAAAAACTAAGAGAATGATGAACTAGCTAAATAAAATGTGTATAATAATACATTAGACTGTGATTGGTCCAGTGGAAAAAAGCAAGGTTACAGAGATTGGAACTGCAGGAGAGGTGGGAACAGGTTGCAGTATTGACTGTGGTGTTGGATGAGCCTCACTGAGGTGGGGAAGGGGGTGAGACTAGTAAGGGAGTGAACCAGGCATCTATTGGGATAAAAAAACATTACAGGTAGAGGAATACATAGACCAATGGCTTCATGGTGGGAATGGGCTTGATATGTTCAGGAAACATGCTGGAGTCCAAGTGGCTGGATGTTAAGAGCAAAGGGGGGAGGGTCACTGGAGAGGAGGTTCTGAGTGGACAGGGAGTCACTGAAGGTCCCCAGTGGCAGACTGATCAACTCTGACTCAAGTTTTTTTTTTGTTTTTGTTTTTTTTGAGACGGAGTCTCGCTCTGTCGCCCAGGCTGGAGTACAGTGGCCGGATCTCAGCTCACTGCAAGCTCCGCCTCCCGGGTTTACGCCATTCTCCTGCCTCAGCCTCCCGAGTAGCTGGGACTACAGGCGCCCGCCACCTCGCCCGGCTAGTTTTTTTTTTTTTTTTGTATTTTTTAGTAGAGACGGGGTTTCACCGGGTTGGCCAGGATGGTCTCGATCTCCTGACCTCGTGATCCGCCCATCTCGGCCTCCCAAAGTGCTGGGATTACAGGCTTGAGCCACCGCGCCCGGCCTGACTCAAGTATTAAGAGGCTCCCTCTGGCTCCTGTGGCGAGATAAGGATGGAGGGGCAAGGATGCACGGGGAGAGACCCATGGCCGTCATCCATGGAGAGTGATGGTGACTCGGACTGGACTGGTAGCCCTGGAAATAGAAAAGAGTTGGGGTTCTTGATATATTTTCAAGGCAGCACTGACAGGATGTCCTCAGGGATTGACTAAAGTCACCTAGGAGGATGTCAGGACTTGGGAGAGTGAGGAAAGCTGTTCCTAGATGACAGTGTTGAGTGAATCGGGAGCTTTATTTTTGCCATATTAGCGAGGTAGTTACAAGGAGCTGCGTGGCAGTTGTGAGCAAGTGTGAGTTGGTGAAGGGAAGTTCTGGAAGCAGAGAGACCATGTGCCATGGTGCAAGTGAGCGGCGATGGGAGTTGGATTAGAGCAGTTGATGGGACGCTGATAGGGAGAAAGCAGTTAGGTTATAAAGAGCGCCCAGAGGCAGAAGCCAAGGGACTTGTTACTTATTAGATGTGAATGACTAGGAGAAAGATTCAAGGATTTTTCTGCAGTTCTAAACTTTGGTGACTAGGGGAGGAGGATGTAATGAAGTGATGCAGAAAACACAGAAACAGCAGCGGTTGGATAGGGAATAAATTGGGAAATGTGCCTAGTATTAGTGCACACTTAATGTGATTTTTTTTTTTTTGATCTGTGTGTGTGTGTGTGTGTGTGTGTGTGTGTTTGTGTGTGTTTGAGACAGAGTTTCACTCTTGTTCCCCAGGCTGGAGTGCAATGGCACAATCTCAGCTCACCGCAACCTCTGCCTCCCGGGTTCAAGCGATTCTCCTGCCTCAGCCTCCTGAGTAGCTGGGACTACAGGCATGCCACGCATACCTGGCTAATTTTGTATTTTTAGTAGAGATGGGGTTTCTCCGTGTTGGTTGGGCTGGTCTCGAACCTGACCTCAGGTAATCCGCCAGCCTCAGCCTTCCAAAGTGCTGGAATTACAGGCATAAGCCACCACTTCCAGCCTAATGTGGTTTTTAAGAATAATGGCAAAGCCTGATTTTCGTGATGGTGAAGAGGTGGAGTTAAGTGGCTGAGAATGTAAAGCCATTTTTCTCACAGCAGAATAGAAACTCAAGAATGTCACAGGGTAGCCAGCAGAGTAGGAATGCAGGTGTGTTAGGTAGACAGGTGAGGTGGAAGAGAAGAGAGTGACTGAGGATAGAGCTCACCAGCCAAGCCCTGGTTCCGGAGAGAACTTTGGCGCAGCATGACCTGGGTTTACACTCCAGTCCAGGTGAACATTCACCCTGTTGGCTGAATCCCGCCACAGCTTGTGTTAAGAGTGAGGGAAGCCAGAGAGGTGCACATGGGCTCTGGTCAAGTACCGACACTTGGATTTTTTGGTTGACATTAGGAAATATACCTGGGGCTTTTAGAATACCAAGAAGGTGTTTTATTTAGTTCTAATTCCAAAGTTTTGCCTATTATTTACCTAGGATGCTTCTTCAAGAGTTCCACCGTGCAGGCCTGAGAGGGTTTTCATTTGAGGAGCGTGTTGGGATGAGGAGTTATATATTCATACAGGAGATATTTTTAAAGAAAATTAACTTATGAAAGGTATTCATAGTAGAAAAATGTGATTTGCAAATAATAAAAAGAATCCCTCTCTCCAGTTCTACCATCTGCTGTTAAACTTTTAAAAAATGCAATATTATGACAAGGAGTGGATAATAGTAAACACTGCTATACTAACCACCTGGCTTAAAAAGTTAATGTTACAAATTTCTGTTCTATTGAGTTCCTGTTGTGACATCCTCCCTTTCCCACAGACATAACCACACTTGGATGTATCCCTGAACAATATGTAGTCTTGTTTTGCGTGTTGTTAAACTTAATATAAGCAGTATAATACTTCTTTTCTGTAACTTTTTATCACTCAAAATGTAGTTTTGAGGTTTACCCCTGTTGATACATATAGCTCTTGTTTTTTTCATTTTCACTTTATATAGTAGGTCATTTTATAAACACTTTTTACACTATTTCAATGACTGCTTAATAGTCTATTGTGTAAACACAGTATAGTGTATTTAAACTGCTTCTTTTGGCTGGGCTTGGTGGCTTGTGCCTGTAATCCCAACACTTTGGGAGGCCGAAGGAGCGATCTCTTGAGCTCAGGAGTTTGAGACCAGCCTGGGCAACATAGGGAGACCTGGTCTCTACAAAAACAAAACAAAAAACAAAAACTGCTCCTTTTGTTAGACATTAGGTTGTTTCAGTTTTTTCCTAAAAGTATTAATATTCTTTGAGCTAATTTTTTGTGCGCAACCATTATTTCTTTAGAAATAACATAAGTGGAATTGCCAGGTTGATAGTTCTACAAACTTTTAAATATGAAATAAAATATTTAAAGTGAAAAATATATATGTTGCTGCCGTTATTTTCAGGAAAGGCTGTGAATCCCTTTCTTTCTTTATTTCAGTCTCTCTTTCAATTGCCTGAATTTCGAAGACTCGTTCTCAGTTATAATCTGCCACAAAATGTACTTGAAAATTGTCGAAGTCACACAGTAAGTTGGTGTCAACAAATTTCTTCACTGTTGTTTAGTCCTTTTCATCCCTAAGGCTTCCAGATTTTTGCCTAAAGCTGATATCCGTGATACTCTGTGGCCTGTGCTAATACTTGTTTTCATTTCTAAATGGCTCATTTTCCTTTTTTGGGATAACATATAAGGGTATGCAAAAATGTAAAATTAAGTAGGAATAAAATGAGAAAAACAGCTCCAAGAATATGTGGGTGGGGAGACCCCAAATACTGTTATGCTTGTTGTATCCTTTCTCTTCCTGAGCTGCTCAGGTGATGTAATGCTGGAGAGATGCCCTGATGCCAGAGACCTGAGCCTTCTTTGTCTATTTTATTCTGTTTTTGCCAAAGGTTGTAGCCTCCTGCCGGCAATTTAACCCTTCCCAGGATTTCACCTTAGCGTAATGCGTTTTCTCCATGAGAGGGAGGGCAGCAGCTTCAGAAAGTGGACATTTCTGTTTTTCCAACAGTGCTGTCTCTCCGGCTTCTACATAGTTACTCTTCAGTTTAGAGTACAGTCCTTCCCAGAGTCCCTGTAACAGTTCCCCTGGCTTTCACCTAGATCTAGGTAAATATAAATGAGGGCATGATTATTGAAAACTTTTTTTTTCTTAAATGACCACATTTCCCCTTTCTTTTTTTTCTTTTTTACTTTTTTTCTTTTTTTCAAGATGAAGTCTCACTCTGTTGCCCAGGCTGGAGTACCATGGCCCAATCCGGCTCACTGCAAGCTCCGCCTGCTGGGTTCACGCCATTCTGCTGCCTCAGCCTCCCGAGTAGCTGGGACTACAGGCATCTGCCACCACGCCCGGCTAATTTTTTTTTTGTATTTTTAGTAGAGACGGGGTTTCACTGTGTTAGCCAGGATGGTCTCAATTTCCTGACCTCATGATCCACCTGCCTCGGCCTCCCAAAGTGCTGGGATTACAGGCGTAGCCACTGCGCCCAGCTCACGAAAACTTTTTTTTTCTTTACACATTCTGATTTTCTAAATGAGATGTTGTAAGAGTACATGTGCTTTGTTTTCTACAGGAAAAGAGAAATATCATGTTTATGCAAGAGCTTCAGTATTTGTTTGCTCTAATGATGGGATCAAATAGAAAATTTGTAGACCCGTCTGCAGCCCTGGATCTATTAAAGGGAGCATTCCGGTCATCTGAGGAACAGCAGGTACAAAAGAAGCCTTATTCTTGAGTTTGAAGTCACACCTTGTCAATATTAATGTGGTACTACTTTATTTCAGCTGCATAACAAGCTGTGAACATGACTAAGCAGGACTATGGGCGCTCGTTTCTGACTTATTTTGCCTACAGAACAGGTGGTGAGAGAGAAAGCGTGTGTGTGTGTGTGTGAGAGAGTGTGCGTGTGTTGCACCGGGTCTGGCAGTTCTAAAGAGAAGAAGAAATAGTAGTACAAAGAATGTAGAATTATACAGGGGCTATTGACGTGCGAAGGAGGAGATTGGAAAATACCTCAATGAACTGTAACAAAAGGGATACCAAGAAAAGTAGTCCTTTGTCTGCACCTTTGTCTTGGAATGGTCCAGATGGAAATTGTAGCTTTAAAATATCTAAATCTGAGTTCAGGAAGGAGCTTTTCTCAGCAACTTCTCTCTTCTAGACTTTGCTTTCCCTACCTCCTATTAAAAAATAGCTGGGCATGGTGGTACGCGCCTATAGTCCCAGCTACTCGGGAGGCTGAGGCAGGAAGATCCCTGAACCCAGGAGTTTGAGGCTGCAATAAGCTGTGATTGTGCTACTGTACTCCAGCCTGGGTGACAGAGTGAGACCCCGTCTCTGAAAAAATAATTAAAAAACAAAAACAAGCTGTCACTAATTAGATCAGCTTCTTCCTCATACGATTTTTTTTCATTCTCTATTTGAAGATCCTACAGTTCTACAAAATTCTCAAAACATTAAAGTTTTCTTTCTTTATTCAGATCTCTGTATTGTTCTAGAGTTCCTTGGGCTTTTTTCTTAAGAAGTCCTACTTGGAAGATTTTGTTTATTTTTCTTTCTTTGTCATAAGTAGATGTGGCTGGAAGTAGTTGAGTTCCAGCTTCCTTCTAGCTACAAGTTACAGGTTGCTTAATGCACCTTCTTTTTTATGTATAGTAGCTGGGTTTCAGTGTTCCTATGTTTTCATGATATTCAGCCCCCAAAAATAAATGCTTTCAGGCTGGGTGCAATAGCTGATGCCTGTAATCCCAGCACTTGTGACGCCGAGGCAGGTGGATCATTTGAGGTCAGGAGTTCAAGACCAGCTTGGCCAACATGGTGAAACCCCGTCTCTACTAAAAATACAAAAATTAGCCGGGCGTGGTGGTGTGTGCCTGTAATCCCAGCTACTTGGGAGGCTGAGGCAGGAGAATTGCTTGAACCTGGGAGGCAGAGGCTGCAGTGAGCTGAGATCGTGCCACTGCACTCCAGTCTGGGCGACAGAGAGAGACCCTGTCTCAAAACAAAAAACAGAAAGAAACAAAGAAATGCTTTTATGGTAGTATAATCTTAAATCATTGGTGGGATAAGGATAAATTTTAATTTCTCTTAGTATTGCATCTAACTTTTATGCAATTTGTGCCTCTCTTATAGCAAGATGTGAGTGAATTCACACACAAGCTCCTGGATTGGCTAGAGGACGCATTCCAGCTAGCTGTTAATGTTAAGTGAGTGTTGAGGGTTTGTTTGTACATCCTTCCAACTCACAGTGGGGCAGTGAGAATTATATGCTGGAAAGTTACTCTCCTTAAGTAGAAATTGCTGGTTTTTAACCACACCTCCTGGGATAATCACTGAGGTAGTCCTCATCATGTATCCCCGTCACCTTCAGCTTTCCCCTCTGAGGATATAACAGTCATCTAATCCTGCAGCTTTTCCCCCCCCCCCCAACTAAAGGACTATAAGTGTTAACTTTGTTAAACTCAGCATGTACTATAAAATGTATTTGTAAAAAGGTCAAATCAACCTCTGTTGCGAACATGATGGTATAATACGGATACTTAAATTTAAGATCCCTTTTGAGGTATACTTAGAATATGTCGAGTATAGGCTATAGTCATTTCAGTCACTCAGGGAAGTGAAATTTAGGGCACAATATGGATATCCCTCTGAGAAATCTGTGTTTTAAATGGTTTCAATTCTAGGTAGAAGAATTGTAACTATAAAATGGTTTTGGAAACAGCAACTTAACATAGTTAGCAATTTGAGATGGACTTGTAAGAAGAAACTTTTTATTTCTATTGTATCAGGGAGAAAAATGTTTTGTATTTGTAAATCTGTGCAACAGAGTTCATTCTTACGTTTATACTACTTCTATACCTTGCATACATCTATCATTGGATATAGATGTATATATTGAAAGCATACAGATACCTGTATTTGTCTGCATTTGTGACTCTGCTATTAGGTTTTAAGCTCCTTAAGTCCAGGGATTGGACCTTCTTGTCTTTGTGTCTTACAGAGTTTAGCACAATGCTCGAAAGAAGGTGTTCAAGAAGTATTTGAACTGAACTAATTGTTACTTATTTAGATCATACCTGGCTCTTTGGGGGTTGATGAAAATGCACTATTTTTGCTTTTGAATGATGCTTGGATTTTATGTAGCACATATCTTAATCCAAACAATCCAGAATTGTCTCCTTTTCCTAAAAGCAGCAGTCCCAGGAACAAATCTGAAAATCCAATGGTGCAGCTGTTCTATGGTACTTTCCTGACTGAAGGGGTTCGTGAAGGTAAATTCTCTGCTCTGAATTTTAATTCTAGACCTGTGATCATATCTTTATTACTGTGTCCCTTTGAGGAGGCAGTACAGTGAAAAAGCTTGAGAGTCAGCAGTACCCAGGTCTGAATATTGGTTCTGCCTCTGTTTAACTGTGGATAATCTATGGAAGCTTCTGGATCCTCAGTCTCTTCATCTGTAAAATGTGCACAATCTTTATCTCAGATTTATCATATTAATACTTGCACAGCCCAAATCTGACATTAATGTCAGGTAGTAATTTTACTCAGTTTTCTCTGTGTTGCTTATTCTAATATAATACCGAATCTCAAAAGGTTTTATTGAGTGAGACTGCACAAAATGTTTCTCTAGACTAGAGACTTTTCACTCTGGAGGCTTATCTGTCTAAGCTGCATGCTAGACACATAATTTATTTTTAATTATGGAGAATTTAGAATACATTCAAATAGAGCAATTTTAAAACCTCCGTGAATACAGCCTTAGCCCATAGCCAGTCATTCCCCATCCCACCCCACTCTTACCAATCTGATACTCTTTTTAAAACAACCCAGTACCAATATGACTCTGAAAAATAGCATTTTAAACTATCAAATATTTAGTCAGTGTTCAGATTTCTAATTTGTTTTCATAATTTAAAAAAAATAGAAAAATTTATTTTTAGAGTTTGTTTTAATCAGGACCCCAGTGTGTGATTCATTTATGACTGAATATTTGTAGGCTCCCCCTCCATCGTTTTTTCCTTGAAATGTATTTTTTGGAGAGACTGGGTTGTTTGTTCTGTAGCATTTCCACAATCGGAAATTTTGCTGTTTGCGTGTCCTCTGATACATATTTAACATATTTTAACATATCCCCATGTTCCTTTCTACTCCTCCTCTTATAAATTGGCAGTTGGATTTAGAGATTTGACTAGACTTAGGTAAGGCTTTTTTTGGCAAGACTATTCACAGGTGGTGAGAAAACCCTTGATTAGGAAGCACATAATGTCTGGTTGTCTTTCTTTTTGCGGTTTTTTTTTTTAAAGACAAGTTCTTGCTCTATTGCCCAGGTTGTAGCACAGTGGCATCATCATAGCTTACTGTAACCTGAGACTTCTGGGCTCAAGAAATCCTCCTACCTTATCCTTCTGAGTAGCCAGGACTTCAGGCGTGTGCTACTGCACCTGGATAATTTTTATTTTTTGTAGAGACAGGGGTGTCACTGTGTTTTCCAGGCTGGTCTTAAACTCCTGGCCTCAAGTGATCCTCCCACCTTGGCCTCCCAAAGCGGTGGGATTACAGGCATAAGCCACCACGCCCCTGGCCTTTTCCCAGTGTTACTGGTTGTCAGTGTTCAGTGTCTGGATTGACTGGCTCATTAGAGGTTGCTATAAAGGCTTAAGTGCATTTCTAACAAGCTGTCAGAAAGTTGCTGAATTTAAAATGTTGTCTCTGCGGAGCCAGAAGATAGGCTTTAGATAGTCATAATGATGTCTTGTTTAAAAAGTCTCTCTCTTTGCCTAGGAAAACCCTTTTGTAACAATGAGACCTTTGGCCAGTATCCTCTTCAGGTAAACGGTTATCGCAACTTAGACGAGTGTTTGGAAGGGGCCATGGTGGAGGGTGATGTTGAGCTTCTTCCCTCTGATCACTCAGTGAAGTACGGACAAGAGGTACGTTGGAGATCTTTATTTGCTATGCCAGTGACAAAGCCAGTTAAGTAGGAGTGAGCTTTTGGGCAGACTAGTTTCCCATCACATATTAAGTAACTTTACACTTAGCAGAACTTGAATTTGTCTTAAGTCTCTCATCAGTTGATGTGAGTCAGTGAGTATCAGTACTTTGATAAATAAAATTTTTACTAAAACTATGAATTTGAGTTACTCGTGTAAAGGTTGAATGCTGCTTCTGATGTTTTAAGTATGATCAAGTTTCTCTCTTTCTGTTGAAGCCTACCTGTACCTGAGTAGGGAGAGCCCACTGCCTCCATATTTTCGGAGGGTAAAAGTACAGTGATTAACTCCTATGGTATGCCATTTAGACTATTTTCCCTGTTATAGTATTTACTGTTCTCAATTGTAAATTCTGCCTTTGCTTTTAACATTTTTAAAATTTAATTTTCATTTGTTTGTTTATTTATCTTTTTTTTTTTTTCCTGGGTTGGAAAGAAAGGGGGGAAGTTAAAGGGAGAGCATGGGTAGTTAACATCTCAGTATTCCAGTTGGGTTGAGAATTAGTGAATAGCATTTGCAACATAATTCTTAACACTATACAGTTGGGATTGTTCTCCATTGAGCATACGTTTTGAGACAAAACTGTGGCTTATATATGAGTCCAACTCAGTAATTACTATAGGAGAAAGCGGAGCTTTCCTGAATTAAAATAGGGAGCCTAACATGAGCCATATGAAAATACATTCACTGTAGAGCAGTGTTGGAACTCAGAGAGCTGCTGCCTCCCTGGCTTTTCAAGGAAATAACTGATTCCTAATGGAGGAATTATGTCATCTGTACCATCTGTGCAAACCTGGTGCATCCTCTTAAAAAAGAGGGAATGTTCACCAGCTATACTTAGGCCTTTGAAGACCTGTATTCCAGGATGAGAATTCTATAAAAATTAAACAAAAACAACAAAATCATCATGCTCATTTAGATTTCACCCTGAGGTAGTCTCACAGGCTGTCTGAATTCACCTCATTATGCTGACAGGGTCTCTGAAGGGAATGCTGCTTGCACTTGTGGTAAAGGAAACATTTTAAAGCTGTTGACAGGAACCTCAGACATACAGGTGAATTGAATAGAAAAGCCAAATCTGATTTAGCTTTTCCTCACCTGTGATCCCTGACTGTTAAGTCTTTTTTATGTCAGTGCCTTCCTTCCTTGAAACTCAAGTAACATCGTAGGTTGATTTGACTGGCTTCTTTATGAGACCTCTGTAAATTTTTGAAATTCAGAGATTTTTCTTAGAAATTGAGAAATTGTAAAACCATGAGGCTATTTCAAATTTCCTTTGTACACATCAAGGAGATTCAAATTATGGTTAATAGACTAAAACAGCATGTAATACATGTACACATATGAGTCTTTTTAGCTGGCCCATGGAGTTGTCTCTTTAGCTACATGCTGCTTCGATCATAATTTCATATTCTTTAGTTAGGCTAGCTGTTTTCTTAAGTTTTTAAACCTCTTTTGAAACTGATGATGTAATAAATGAGTTGTGTAGATGCTTAGTGCAGTCCACATATCCAAGGGTGGTTTATTCTGAGGATGATGGTTGAGTAAAATTCTGTTGACTGGCTAGTAAATTTGGAGTCTTGAGAAACATTGAGCCATATTCTGTAAGAGAATGAGATTCTAAGTGTTCATTTCCTTTAGTGTTTGGAATAAAAAAAAAAGTTCTAGTATGAGTTTGCCTTGAGTATAAGTTCTATACCAAAGGAAGAAAGTTGATGAGGGATATTTTAAATCTGGCTATTGTTATTTACTAAAATTAATTTTTCTTTCTCTCACATTTCTACTCTTGACACTAGCGTTGGTTTACAAAGCTACCTCCAGTGTTGACCTTTGAACTCTCAAGATTTGAGTTTAATCAGTCCCTTGGGCAGCCAGAGAAAATTCACAATAAGCTGGAATTTCCTCAGATTATTTATATGGACAGGTGAGTTCTTGGCTGATTTTTTTTTCCTGATGTATTGCAGCAGTAGAGATGAGCATGTACTAAGTATAGTATGCATAGGAATCACCTGGGAGTCATGATAATATGCAAATTTGGATTCTGTGAGTCTAGGTTGAGGGTCTTTGCCTTTTTCTAAGACCTCCCAGGGTTGTGCTCATGTTGCTTCTGATCTCCAGACCATGATTTGAGTAGCAAGACTTTAGGTGAAAGCCCTCCTCTTTTTGGGGGTAGGAGCTACCTGAACTCCAGGGGTTGGGGGGCTCCTAGCAGACTTACATTATAGAATGTTAATTTTTTTTTTTTTTTTTTTTTTTTTTGAGAGAGTTTTGCTCTTGTTGCCCAGGCTGGAGTGCAATGGTGTGATCTTGGCTCACCATAACCTCTGCCTCCCAGGTTCAAGTGATTCTCTTGCCTCAGCCTCCCGAGTAGCTGGGATTACAGGCATGTGCCACCACGCCCAGCTAATTTTGTATTTTTGGTAGAGACAGGGTTTCTCCATATTGGTCAGGCTGGTTGTGAACTCCTGACCTCACGTGATCCGCCCACTTCAGCCCCTCAAAGTGCTGGTATTACAGGTGTGAGCCACTGTGCCCAGCCTAGAATTTTAATTTTATAAAAGTCTGGTTGAGACCAGGCATGGTGGCTCACATCTGTAATCCTAGCACTTTGGGGAGGACAAGGTAAGCAGATAACTTGAGCTCAGGAGTTTTAAGACTAGCCTGGGCAACAAGACAAAACCCCGTCTCTTAAAAATAAAATAAAATTAACTGGGTGTACTGGTGTGCACCTGTAGTCCCAGGTACTTGGTGGGGCTAAGGCAGGAGAGTTGCTTGAACCTAAGCCTGGGAAGTAGAGGCTGCAGTGAGCCCTGTTTGTGTCACTGCACTCCAGCCTGGGTGACAGAGTGAGACCCTGCCTCAAAAAAAAAAAAAAAAAAGGTGTAGTGGCTTGAGTTTCTTTTTTCTTTTCTTTTCTTTTCTTTTCTTTTCTTTCTTTTTTTGAGACAGAGTCTTGCTTTGTCACCAGGCTGGAGTGCAGTGGCAACATCTCGGCTCACTGCAACCTCTGCCTCCTGGGTTCAAGCGATTCTCCTGCCTCAGCTTCCCAAATAGCTGGGATTACAGGCACGCGCCACCACACCTGGCTAATTTTTGTGTTTTTAGTAGAGACGGAGTTTCACCATGTTGGCCAGGATGGTCTGGATCTGCTCACCTCGTGATCCGCCTACCTCCGCCTCCCAAAGTGCTGGGGTTATAGGCATGAGCCACGGTGCCTGGCCTCTTTTGCTTATTTTTTATGTAGTCATTCTTATTCCATGGTTTATTTTTAAGCATATAACCAGTGAGTTCTAACAAATATACAGTCAAATAACCACCGTCACAGTCAATATGTAGGACATTTCCAGCACCCAAAAGGTTTTCCTTGCCCCATTGTGATCAATGCCCTTCTCTCCATTCCCAGGTCCTGGCAACCACTTAATGTTTTTGGACCCTATAATGTTACCATTTCTAGAATGTGGCATTAGTAACATTAATATTTAGTAGGTATTCTGTTCTGGTTGTGTCCTTTCTCTAGGATAATGTTTTTGCAATTCATCCATGTTGTTTATATGTAAGTAATTTACTCCTTTTTATTGCTGAGTATTAGTCTGTTGTAATATGTACTGCCATGCTGTTTTTTTTTCATTCACCATTTGGTGATGTATCTAGTTTTAGGCTATTATGAATGAAGCTGCCATGTATAATCCTTGGCATAGATTTTAGTTCTCTTGGGTAAAATATGTACGAGTAGGATTGCTTGGTTCTATGAAAAGTGTATATTTAACATTATAAGAAATTTCCAAACTATTTTCTAAAGTGACTATACAGTTTTTCATTCCCTCTGGCAATGTGTGAGGGCTCCATTTGCTCTACATCCTTGCCAGTGCTTGGAATTATAAGTGTTTCTAATTTTAGCCATCTAGTGGGTGTGTAGGAATATCTTAATTTTTCCTTTGATTTATATTTCCTTTTCCCCCATCGAATTATCTTGGCACTTTGTCAAAAATTAATTGAACATATACGTGGGGTTCTGTATCTGGAGTCTGTTCTGTCTAATGCCAGTGCCATATTGTTTTGATTACTATGTCTTTATTGTAAATCTTGACATTAGATAGTGTGAATCCTCCAGCTTTGTTCTTCTTTTTCAAAATTGTTTTAGGTATTCTAGTCCTTTGCATTTCTATGTAAATGTTTATCAGCTTGTCAATTTCTACCCAGTGGCTATTGGGATTTTGCTTGGTGATGTTTTGAACTTATGGATCAGTTTGGGGAGAATTGACATCTTCTTTTTTTTTTTGGAGACAGTTTCACTCTTGCTGCCCAGGCCTGGAGTGCAGTGGTGTGTTATTGGCTCACTGCAACCTCTGCCTCCCAGGTTCAAGTGATTCTCCTGCCTCAGCCTCCCAAGTAGCTGGGATTACAGGCATGGTACCACCACGCCCAGCTAATTTTGTATTTTTAGTAGGGATGATGTTTCTCCCACATTGGTCAGGCTGGTCTCGAACTCCCGACTCCGCCTGCCTCAGCCTCCCAAAGTGCTGGGATTACAGGTGTAAGCCACTGCACCTGGTCCAACATCTTAATAATAATATCGAGTCCTTCAGCCGGACATGGTGGCTCATGCCTGTAATCCCAGCACTTTGGGAGGCTGAGGTGGGTAGATCACCTGAGGTAGGGAGTTCGAGACCAGCCTGACCAGCATGGTGAAACCCCCATCTCTACTAAAAAATATTCAAAAATTAGCCAGGTGTGGTGGTGGCACCTGTTAATTCCAGCTACTTGGGAGGCTGAGGCAGGAGGATTGCTTGAACCCAGGAGGCGGAGGTTACAGTGAGCCAAGATCGCGCCATTGCACTCCAGCCTGGGTGACAAGAGTGAGACTCCATCTCAAAGATAATAATAATATTGAGTCCTTCAATCCATGAACAGTGTTTAGCTCCATTTATTAAATAGAGATTTATTTAAGTCCTTATTAATACCTCTCAACAATGTTTTGTAATTTTTAGTGTACAGGTCTTGCACATGTTTGATTAAATTTATCTCTAATTCCTGCTTTTAATTTAATTTTTCATTTGTTCTTTACAAGTGTATAGAATAGCAGTTGATTTTTTTTTCTTTTTTTTTTAAATTGACTTTGTGTCCTTTGACTTTACTAACCTCACTTATTAGTTCTGATGTATTTTTTTAGGTTCCTTAAGATTTTCTGCATAGATACTTACATCATGTGGAACTAAAAGGCAGCTTTACTTCATTCTTTACTATCTGCATGCCTTTCGTTTGTTTTTCTTACTTTATTGCATTGGTTATATCTTCAGTTGAATATGTAACAGAAGTAGCAAGAGTGGGTATCCTTGTTCCTGATCTTAGGGGGAATGTATCAGTCTTACCCTTGGGTATAATGTCAGCCATATGTTTTTCATAGGTGCCCTATATCTGATTGAAGAAGTTTCCTTGAATCTTTAGTTTATTGAGACTTTATGTCATTAATGTTTTAAAATATAAATTGTGTTTGTGGGATTATTTACTTAGGTACATGTACAGGAGCAAGGAGCTTATTCGAAATAAGAGAGAGTGTATTCGAAAGTTGAAGGAGGAAATAAAAATTCTGCAGCAAAAATTGGAAAGGTGAGTTTTGGACACCTTCATGCTTAGAAATGTAAAAGACAGTAGAATATTAAAAACATATACTTTGTTTTTCTTTAAAAATTAACTCAACGTTTAAATATTAACTAGAGTATTTTATAAAATAGCTAAGAAAATTTTGTGTCTAAGTGTAAAGCAGTCTTCAAGATCAGCTAGTATTATTCATAGGGGTAAATAGCAGTCCCAGAGTACTTAAGTGACCCAGAGCCACACAGTTACTGCAGTGTACTGAGGAGAACCTGAGTTCTGATTTTATAGCCTTTTTTCCTACTCCCCTTGCCATCTTCTTCACAAACATGAGAGAGGCAAGTGTCACAATGGTCCCGTCCACTTTTGGAAAAGCAGTTTCTGAAGTGTCTAAGAAAGATAAAAAACAGTGCTTTTCTACCTAGAGCAGTGCTGATTAAAAGGGCTAATATTTCTGATGCATACAGAGTTCTTTCTCTTTCTGAGAAATTTTCACTTTTTTGATTGTTGGTTTTACACTATTTCTGTGGAATGATTTTCTGTAATTTCCTTAGGAGTCAATTTAATTTCTTTCTAGTCTAGATAGATCCTGTTGATTTTGCACTTAAGAAAGAGATCACATACACAGTCAATAGCTTCTCCTCCCTTTATCCACTTAACAGTTTTCTTTCTACGACCACCCCACCTCCACCTACTCCCTTATTAGGCCATTAATTTCCCTGAAGGGCAACACTTTCCATACCAGCCCTAAGATGGACCCTGCACTGTACCTGCACCGCTACCACTGCAGCTTCCGCTCTTAACTCCGGAAGAGCTTATACAAGATATATTGTGACTAGTCATTTGTCTTAATAGAGACTTAAGCTGAAAACCGGTTCCTCAAATACTGTACTGGAAGTGATTTTCAGGACTCTTAAGTCTGGCAGTATTTTACTAAACCTTTAAGTTTTAGTGATACTTTGTAAGGCTGGACATTTTAAATTATTTTTATAGAATCAACAATATCAACTGGATGTGGTATCATGTGCCTATAATCCCAGCTATATGGGAGACTGAGGCAAGAGGATTGCCTGTGCTCAGGAGTTTGAGACCAGCCTGTGCAACTTAGCGAGACTCCATCTCTCTCTCTCTCCCCCTCTCTTTTTTTCTTTTTTTGAGATGGAGTCTTGATTTGTCTCCAAGGTTGGAGTGCAGTGGCACGATCTCAGCTCGCTGCAGCCTCCGCCTCCTGGGTTCAAGTGATTCTCCTGCCTCAGCCTCCTGAGTAGCTGGGATTATAGGCATGTGCCACCATGCCTAGCTAATTTTGTATTTTTAGTAGAGACAAGGTTTCACCATGTTGGCCAGGCTGGTCTTGAACTCCTGACCTCGTGATCCACCTGCCTCGGCCTCCCAAAGTGCTGGGATTACAGGTGTGAGCCACTGCGCCTGGCCCCCATCTCTTCACAACAACATAAGAGACCCCATCTCTTCACAACAACATAAAAGAAACAATGTTTTATAGTTCAAAAGTACCAATTTACCAGGAAACAACAGGGTATTCTGGATTTCAAAATAGAATATAGGAGCATTTTCCTTAGCATGATAATACTTTTGTTTTAAAATAAAATGAGACTTTCGAGTTGTACCTTCATGAGGCCAGAGGGGCCAGGGAACATGTTCCCCCACTCCCCCACCCCGCCCTCACACCCTTCACCACCCACCGTCCCCATGTCTACCTGACTCCTCAGTCTGGATTTGGCGGAACCTGCTCCCAAAAAGGCATTAGAAGGAACTGCCAAGCACCAGATTTTGTTAAGAAGTGGCAGCTTTTGGAACAGAGAGGCTTTCTGAATAAAAAGAACCAGCCCGCTAGCAAGGCGCCCAAGTTACACTCAGAACCTCCAAAGAAAGAGGAAACTCCTAGGGTGGATGGCACTTGGAAGACCCCTCCATTCCCAGAAAATAAGGCAGCTGCCTCCAGCAGTGGGTCAGAAGAGTCCCTGGACAGGAAAGCTGCAGTGTCTTGGCTGTCCCCTGCCTCTTCAAAGAATGCTGATTCTGTTGCAGCTAAGTAGATTTGCTGGAGGTGCCCTTCTAAACATTAATGGCCACCCAACCCACTCCCAGAAGAAAGGCCCACAGAACAAATCCTCTCAGGTCAGCGCCCCACAGAACTCTACCCACGCTCACTCAAAATAAATGCTTTGGAGCATTCTAGAAGTTGCCAAGGAACAATAGTGGCAGATGGCTGTGAGGTGCTGGACCCAGGACCCAAGGGGCATGTTACTTTCTTGGTTCCATGTAGCACTGTCAGCTACAGTAGAGATGTGCTTCATGATGAGTACATCCTCCCCGGCCACACTGTGAACTGCCAGACCAGGTGGAGTGGTGTCCAGAAGCAGCACATAGTGAATGCCATGCTCTTTCAAGATTGCTCGTGGCATATCTTGAAGATACAGGGAAGATGGTGGTGGACATGCCATCCATGATGACTTCAAAGTCCTTCAGTACTTTCATCCGAAGTCCCTCACCAGTGACAACTCCCATATTCCCCTTCTCCTCCCCAACTAGAAGGGTGATTGCACGGTGAACGTCACCATGTCTTTGAAGCGTCTCATCAAGAATCTGCTGAATTGGGACATCTGGGTTGGGAAAATAGGCATTCCTCTGTGGAAGACACCCAGGCCACCATGGATCTATACAAATTCGTTGAACTCAAGTGGGAAGAACAACTTGCCCAGAATTCCCCGAAAGACTGGTGGCAGTGGCGATGTTGGTGACGTGGGGAGTCAGAAGCAGTACCAGGAGAAACAGGGAAGTAGACCAATGGACGTCTCAACTAGCTCCACATCTTTGGAAGCTAAAAATGTTGGCAAGAGAGAAGTTCTACTCTAGATTTAATATCCATTGAAATTCCATCTCTGGTGTTGTGTCCTGTGTCTGGCTAAGTGTCCCATGGAAGGAGGAAACATCCATGTCAGAAGCAGCCCTGTGTCTTTTACCTCTTACATGGTGCTATCCCCAGGTCCTAGGGTGCTCTGTGCCAGTGAAGCATTTTGACTTTCAAGGGACAGGGCATACTGGGAAATGTAATTTCCCAAAGTACCTGATCACTAGAGTGGCTGTATGGCTCATTTTGTGCTGCTGCTTCTTGAATAATTAACAGCACCTTCTTTCACTCTCAGAAGTATCCTGGTTTGATAATAAATTATGTGGTCCCATTCCTAACACAGCCTCTGCTTTTGGATCACAGTCTGCATCTAGCCTGTTTCAGGACATTGCTCGTTCTTCCTACTTGACTGCCAGAGGTGCCATCGCAGGTGAGGTTTAGTTCTCCTTAGGGTTCTAAGGCAGTGGAGGTAAGACAGTAGCTTGGAAATCAGCTTTTCTGATTTAGGAAAGCAGTCTCTTTCCTAAGGTAATAGAGGATTTATTTCATGTAGGTTCCAATGGTAGATTAAAAAGGAATTTGTAAGGCCCGGTGTGGTGGCTCACACCTGTGATCCCAGCACTTTGGTAGGCCGAGGTGGGCGGATCATGAGGGCAGGAGATGGAGACCATCCTGGCTAACACGGTGAAACCCCATCTCTACTAAAAATACAAAAAATTAGCCGGGCGTGGTGGTGGGCGCCTGTAGTCCCAGCTACACAGGAGGCTGAGGCAGGAGAATGGCATTAACCCGGGAGGCGGAGCTTGTAGTGAGCCGAGATCGCGCCACTGCACTCCAGCCTGGGTGACAGAGCGAGACTCTGTCTCAAAAAAAAAAAAAAAAAAAAATAGAATTTGTAAAGTGTTTCTAACTCATTTAGGCTGGAGGCTGCAAATTTTTTTTGCGAAAAATAAGACCTTGGTGATGACCTTGAGCCGTAGGATATAAATAACTCCCACAAGCTTAGCATTCCAGTAATGGAACACTAGCCATAAATGGGTTAATGGTTTTTAGTCTGGCCAAGCACGGTGGATCACTTGAGATCAGGAGTTCCATACCGGCCTGACCAACATGGTGAAACCCCGTCTCTACTAAAAATACAAAATTAGCCAAGCGTGGTGGCACATGCCTGTAATCTTAGCTATTCGGGAGGCGGAGGCAGGAGAATCACTTGAACCCGGGAGGTGGAGGTTGTAGTGAGCCAAGATCATGCCATTGCACCTCAGCCTGGGCAACAAGAGCGAAACTCTGTCTCCAAAAAAAAAAAAAAAAAAAAAAAAGTTTTTAGTCTTTATCTTGGTAAACCAAGCCCCTAAAAACTCTAATTATTCCCTTGATACATTTTTACAATGGAAAAAATAAAATGATTGTAAATTTCAGATTTTTTTTTTTTAAGGTTACACATATCTGCTTGTATATGTGTGACACAGTCCTGGGAAAATATAAAAGAAACTGTTAATGGATACCATCAGGTAGTAGAACTGAGATGGAGGTAGATGAGTTTTATGGTCTGTTTTATACTTTTTTGTATTTGAATTTTCATACCAGGTACGTGCATTACTTTTACAGTTTAAGAATAAAAATGTTGGCCGGGCACAGTGGCTCAGGCCTGTAATCCCAGCACTTTGGGAGGCTGGGGTGGGTGGATCACTTGAGGTCAGGAGTTCGAGACCAGCCTGGCCGACATAGCAAAACCCCATCTCTACTAAAAATATAAAAATTAGATGGGCGTGGCACCACATGCCTGTAGTCCCAGTTACTTGGGAGGCTGAGGCAGGACAATCGCTTGAACCCAGGAGGCAGAGGTTGCAGTGAGCCGAGATAGCACCACCACATTCCAGCCTGAGTGACAGAATGGGACTGTGTCTCAAAAAAAAAAAAGTCACATGAAATTTGAAAGATGAGAGTTTAGAGAAGCTGATAATGGGAGAAGTGAAGGCGAGGAGATAGATCGGAAGGGATAAAACAGTTCTTAAGGTTCTTCTACTTTTATACATTTGAGATCCTTTTATTTTTAATTTTTTTATATTAAAAAAAAATAGAGACAGGGTCTCACTGTGTTGCCCAGGCCAGCCTCCTGACCTCAAGTGATCCTCCTGCTTCAGCCTCCAAAAGTGTTGGGATTACAGGCATGAGATGCTGTGCCCAGTCAAGATCTTTTAAATGAAAGATGTGACTTGTGTAGTTAGCAGATTCGAATTTTCTTTCTTCTTTAAATTAGTGAAGATGAAGTGCCTGTGCTGTCTACCCTCTAACATGTAGTTGACTTTGAGTTGCATTGTGCTTTATTTTCCACTTTCATTTTATAATTTTTTTAAATGTAGAAATACATGGTGTTCTTTCTCTAAATTTTGTACCTGTTTCTTTATTTCACTTTATTTAGAGAAGAAAAATGTGATGTGACCCTCTTCCCTTGTAAAATGGAATCCCAGAATTGTGGGGTTACCTGTATCAACAGGTCAGGTTGATTATCATACCACTTAGACTCTCTACTTGAGTGAACTTGAAAGTTCATTAAACTAAATCTCTTTATTGAGTCTAACGTAATGTTCTACTAATGGCGGAGTATTTGGTATTTATTATTTACTCACTCTAAAGAAATCTTCAGTAATTTATGCCTGGCCCATGCCATTGAATCAGTATATGACTAATAGGGCACTTTGGACCCTGCAGAGGAAAGATTTGTCACTTTCTTAAACTCTGGCCTTTATCAACACCTACTTCCTATTTTTGGCTTGCTTTCTTTCATTTCTTGATTGTAAAGTAGTTAATCTAAAGGGCAGCAAAGAAAAAAACCTTGGATACTAGTTCACTAAAATTATCTTCAGATTTGGGTACTAGTAATACATTTCTTTTCCTTTAAGAAACAATTTATTTTTATGACCAAAGCTGGCCAGGCACGGTGGCTCACACCTATAATACCAGCACTTTGGGAGGCCAAGACAGGTGGATTACTTGAGGTCAGGAGTTTGAAACCAGCCTGGCCAATATGGTGAGACCCTCTCTCTACTAAAAATACAAAAATTAGCTGGATGAGGTGACAGACGCCTGTAATTCCAGCTACTTAGGAGGCTGAGGCAGAAGAATTGCTTGAACCTGGGAGGCAGAGGTTGCAGTGAGCTGAGATTGTACCACTGTACTCCCACATGGGCCACAGAGCGAGACCCCATCTCAAAAATACATTAAAAAGCCCAGTGCGGTGACTCATGCCTGTAATCCTGGCACTTTGGGAGGCTGAGGCGGGCGGATCACGAGGTCAGGAGATCAAGACCATCCTAGCTAAGACGGTGAACCCCTGTCTCTACTATAAATACAAAAACATTAGCCGGGCATGGTGGCCGGGCACCTGTAGTCCCAGCTACTCAGGAGGCTGAGGCAGGAGAATGGCATGAACCCGGGAGGCGGAGCTTGCAGTGAGCCGAGATCGTGCCACTGCACTCCAGCCTGAGCGACAGAGGGAGACTCTGTCTCAAAACAAAAACAAAAAATAAATAAATGATCAAAACCTAAATGTAATATGACTTCATGAGAAAGTGTAACTGTCATGACTTTGAATAGGAGCCCATTCGAAATGTTTCCTGCCAGATATACAACTTCAGATTGTTGGCAATTTTTAGTTTTGTAGTTACGGAATTTTTACCCTATAGATTGAGGACCCTGTTAAATATTGTATAACCCCTAGGAATAAGCCTTTTCATTGACTCCATGTGCTAAACAGATCTTTTGTCAGCGACTCGTAAAATACAAAACAGACTCGGGCAGTAGAGTACCAATGTCTTTGCCTCTTAGGTATGTGAAATATGGCTCAGGCCCAGCTCGGTTCCCGCTCCCGGACATGCTGAAATATGTTATTGAATTTGCTAGTACAAAACCTGCCTCAGAAAGCTGTCCACCTGAAAGTGACACACACATGACATTACCACTTTCTTCAGTGCACTGCCCAGTTTCTGACCAGACATCCAAGGAAAGGTAATGAAAACAATTTTTTTAAATGGTATGTATTGTTTTTTCTGGTATAATTTAAACTATGCACTATCTTTATACCTGATTCACACTTACCTATAAGAGCACAGGAGCTGTGAACTCTTTGTCTTAAAGGGAAGGATTTTGCTGCCTGTCGCTTGGGTGGGAGTGGGCCCACCAGTGCATTTGTCTTATCCATAGGACGGTTGGGTTATTTCAGAGGCTTCTCGAACTGTTCAGGATAGTGTTCAGGCTCCACTCAGTGATGCTTTGTTTTAAACTACAAGCTAGCTGCCATTAAAGGCCTTTCTCAAAGGAAACTTCAAGCCCTGCTCTTCCAAAACATCTCATGCTCCCACACTTGAAATATGCATGACTAAGAAACATCAAGGAAACGGAGGCTTATTCCTGAACCGAAAATTAATACTTGAAAAAGAACTGGATAGAAATAAGAGGACAGCCTAGAGGGGCTTCTCTAGTAAAGACAGAGGGAGGCAAAGTCACAGGAGCCCTCTGATTTGATTCCATCCAGCCATGCGCAACAATCTTTATTGCCTCGAGGAGCTATGAAACGTAGCTGGGACATTTGATATGTGTTGCCTGACTAATAAAAACGCTAATACTCAATAAAAAGTTAGACTTTTTTGTCAAAAAATCTTGACTATTCTCCCCAACAATCCTCCCCTCCCCCATGTATTAATATTTATTCATCCATGTATGCATAGAAATGCTTATTTGGATAGAACATACCAAATGTCAAGAATGATTATCTCTAAGGAGTGACATGAGTCTGGGGATAGGAGTGGGGCTGCGCTTTCACTTTTCACTTTTTAAAAAAATAGAATCTTTTTATGTACATTATGAAATGTAAATAGTTTTAATTTAAAAAGTGGTTTGGCAGGCTTTTTAATCAACTAAAATAATAGTGCTTGGTATTAGATTTAAAAATTACAGGGAGGTGTATGTGTGTAATCTCCTCTGAAACTGAGATATCTATTCTCTTGTTGGGTGTATTTTTCCATAAATATGGACCTTAGGAAAAAGAGATTTCCTCCATTATTTTGTGCATGTGAGAGAGTGAGGAGGAAGTGAGGGTTTTTTGTTTTTGTTTTTTTGAGATGGAGTCTCACTCCGTCGCCAGGCTGGAGTGTAGTGGCGTGATCTCAGCTCACTGCAACCTCCGCCTTCTAGGTTCAAGTGATTCTCCTGCCTCAGCCTCCTGAGTAGCTGGGACTACAGGTGCGCTGATTTTTGTATTTTTAGTAGAAACGGGATTTCACCATGTTGGCCAGGATGGTCTTGATCTCTTGACCTCGTGATCCAGCCGCCTCAGCCTCCCAAAGTGCTGGGATTACAGGCGTGAGCCACCGCGCCCGGCAGGAGTGAGAGTTTTTTTTAAAGTAAAAAAAATAAAGGAAGTTTATATTCTTGAGCTTCGGTGTAAAAGAGAAACCTAACTACAGTTAGAAACTTATATTCCTGCTGGTGTGTCGACCTGCAGTTTTACTCTGACAATAGGTTAATAGAGAAATTAACATTTACTTTGTATGCTTTATTCTCTGTTAGTTTACAGTAAAGAGGTAAAGAATTTAACATTTATATTTTGTAGTTGAGATATTATTTACCTGAGGCTAAATACTCTTTTCCTTGGGTATTTAGCTAAAGTAGTAGAGCTAGGATTGTTTGACTTGAAGACCTTCTCTCAGAACTCCCCAAGATGTCACCTAGTGTGTATTCCTGTGAGTTGTATATTCAACTGATGCTTCCTTTTTCTTGCTTCTGTGTATTTTGTTCCTGGATGGATAGTGTCACTTTAGTTGCCTTCATCTTGTAAACTCTGTAGTTGATTCTTTGATTCTTGCAGGCCTAGTCTTCTGTTTTCCATTTTCCTTCTCTTCCCATCCTCATGAGAAGGAATAATCAGTGGTCAGAGAACATGAACTAAAGACTCTGGCCGATCTGGCTTTGGATTCCTTTTCATTACCTTGTACCTTGGTGAACTTGGGCATGTTGGTTAATTTCTTTAAACCTTAGGCTTGCAGTTGGTAAAATAGAGATAGCATAGTATCTGCCTCACAGGCCAGTTGTGGTACATGAGATGATGTATTTAGAGAAAAAGCTTGGCTCCGTACCTTTATAGAGTTAATGCTCACTGAATACCTGTACTTTTTCATATAGCATCTTGCTTTCCAAAGTACATAATTTAGGCTAAGGTGTCTTTTGGAAATTATCATCTGAGCATGATTTTTGTCTTCCTCAGTACAAGTACAGAAAGCTCTTCTCTGGATGTTGAAAGTAGCTTTTCTTCTCCTGAAGATTCTCTACACAAGTCTAAACCACTGACATCTTCTCGGTCTTCCATGGAAATGCCTGCACAGCCAGCTCCACGAACAGTCACAGATGAGGAGATAAACTTTGTTAAGACCTGTCTTCAGAGGTGGAGGAGTGAGATTGAACAAGATATACAAGGTTGGCTCTTTTAAAGCTTGTCAGTTACTCTTTGCCTTTTCTGTTTTTTGACTGTTTGGAGGTTAAGCACCTTGGTGCACTTCCTGACATTACTGTACATGCTACAGAATTCCCCCCCACCCCGCCTCAGATGGAGTCTCGCTCTGTCACCCAGGCTGGAGTGCAGTGGTGCAGTCTCAGCTCTCTGCAACCTCCGCCTCCCGGGTTCAGGCGATTTTCATGCCTCAGCCTCCCAAGTAGCTGGGATTATAGGCATGTACCACCACACCTGGCTGTTTTTTTTTTTTTTTTCTTTAGTAGAGACGGGGTTGCCCCATGTTGGTCAGGCTGGTCTTAAACTACTGACCTAAACTGATCTGCCCGCCTTGGCCTCCCAAATTGCTGGGACTACAGGTGTGAGCCACCACGCCTGGCCCAAGCTTTTGAATTTTGACATGGTAATTGTGACTTCTTTTGCACTTCTAGTGCCCTGTAAGCTTGGCTCACACACCCCTATTATACAGATGTGGAAGGATCTCCCCCTCAAAATTTCTGGGAAATGATCACCTTTGCTGAGATTTTTCTGCATCTGCTGATTTCTGTCTCTGTGGTAGTTTATCTGAACTCTAGCTTAAGTTGACCCAGATTTAGCATTTAACTTTTCTGGACTTCTACTCTTCGGTCTTTTCTATATGAAGCATGCTTTTACTGAAGGTTAATGAGGCAGAGTGTTTGAGCAGTACGCACAATGTAAAATTGGATTATTCAGCATTGTATTCTTAAAAAGCCCTTTGACCTCATTGCCCATATTGCTCAGACTAGCCCCCTTCCTTTCTCCTTTTGTCTAGGGAACAAAAAGATGATGGAAATTCCAGATTCTTCCCAGATTCCTATTCAGAGAAATTTAGCCTTACCCTTTGTTCTGCTTTCTCATTTCAGATCCTGTCTGAGACATACATTTTACAGCCAAGTGACCCATTAAAATCTTTTCCTAAACAGCTTACTCTTTTAGAAATTGTGGTGCCAATTATAAAAAATAATTTTTCAAAACCTTAATATAATTACATTGAACTAAAAGCCTTCATAACCTAAAGTTCGGTTTAAAGTTAGCTGCTTTAAAACTGTGTACTGCTTCGTGGTTCCTAGAGGGAAGCTGAAATCATTAGGACCCTAGCAATATTCTTTGCTTAGTTGAAGTAGCCTGTGTGACATAGAATGAGATAATTTTAATGAAGCTTTTTTCTTTTTCCAAACAGATTTAAAGAATTGTATTGCAAGTACTACTCAGACTATTGAACAGATGTACTGCGATCCTCTCCTTCGTCAGGTAGAATGAAAATTGATGGGAAGTAGTCAAGGCATGTGCTAATGGTAGATACAAAAATAAAATTTGATAGTTTTCTTTTAAACCCAATGGGAATTCCCCTAAGATGTAAGAATAAACTTAAGGTAGAAATTGATGTTGTTCTGTTTCTCTATTTTAGGCTAAAGAAAGCAATATACCTTTTATCAACAACAGGACTTAACACATACTTGTTTGAATTCTGCCACGTGGAATTTTTTCATATTTTAGAAAGGTTTGCTGTCAGATACTAATAAAAATTACTCACATAATGGTACTTTAAGTAGTGCAGTGGGAAAAACTGAACTAGAGAACAGTTATCCTTTCTGTACGAAAGTTCCATGATTCTTCAAGATCTTTCATTTAACAACATGCTTTCAAGCTTTGTTTCTATAATAATAAATTCCAAAAGAGAGGACAGAACTTCTTACTATCCACAGAAATTTTTGTTAGAATAAATTCTGGGAATGGAGGGGAAGAGAGCCTCCAGGAGTGTCTCTGAACCTATTCTAGTTAGGGGCATGGACTTTCAGTGTCTTCTGTGTGAATGAATGGAATGGGCAGAATGACTGTAGGAGGAGAGCCCTGTTTCTAGAATGGCATTGAGGCACAGTCCCATTGCTTAACAGGAATGCACCGTGTAAAACTCAGGTTTCCCCAGTTTTTCTTTTGTGTTAATTCAAAAATCTTCACCAGTAATTAAAATAGGTCAAAGTAAGTGTAAATTTAATTTGATTCTGTGACGACTTTCATCTCTTTTACCAGTATTTAATTAGCATTTAAGCATTGTTTTATTTTCTCCATATTGAAAATATACAAATGTGCTTTTCAAATTTTGTAACAAATAAGTATGTCATTAAAAGGGTCTTCACTCCAGATAGATCAGTGATCACTTAACTCTGAGAAGCATGTGGCTGAGTTAAATATGTTAACTTAAATTTTGGTGCCAAATAAAATAGGTGTGGAACAAAATAGCTGCTAACCTTTTTAGGTCCCAAATATGCTAAGCATTTTCAGTGTGAGTGGTCAAGGTGATTCTATTTTTAGATAAACAGGGTTTTGAATTAGAAGGATGCATATGTTTAGGTTATATTTGGTTTTAGATCTGAGGAGTTTAGAGTTGAAAGAGTCTTCAGAGAGGCCATGTAGTTCAATGATCTGGTTTTCAAGATTTGGGAACTGAGACATAATTGATCAATTCCAAGGCTGTGTTTTTGTTGACTTCATCTTGAATCCACAAGATGTTTTAATATGAACCCCACATTAATCACATCATAAATAGTTATTTTTAATAACCTAAACTTTATCAGATTAGTTTGCTTCACCTGACTGGAGAATGTACATTCTGACTTACAGGTGCCTTATCGCTTGCATGCAGTTCTTGTTCATGAAGGACAAGCAAATGCTGGACACTATTGGGCCTATATCTATAATCAGCCCCGACAGAGCTGGCTCAAGTACAATGACATCTCTGTTACTGAATCTTCCTGGGAAGAAGTTGAAAGAGATTCCTATGGGGGCCTGAGAAATGTTAGTGCTTACTGTCTGATGTACATTAATGACAAACTACCCTACTTCAATGCAGGTAAAAATATCTTGGCAGAATCTATAGATTGGGGAAAATCTGTACTGCTCAGGGAGAAGAACAGTCTTGTACTGCTTTTTAAAAAATTTACAACTTACTATTATATAATAATACATTTTAAAAATATAGACAGTATAAAAGGGAATGAAAAGGAAAAACAAGTTTGCTTTACTACTTCTTTCCTTGACCGCAAGTCCCACTCCCCAGCAAGTATACAATGTTAGGTTTCTTATATAGTCTTCAAGACACATTGTATACATATGCTAGATTCTATTTATCTGTGTCTGCCCCTCCCCCCTTTCCCCAAAGGGATTATTTTTCCATTCAACTCTGAACGTTTTTCATTAATTGAGTATTTAGCAATCTCTATATTTTTAGAAAAAGGATCTACTCATTCTGTTTAACAACTATATAATAATTCATTGTGTGGAATATACGTATTTTTAAAATTTACTCAACTTTCCTCCGGTAGATAGACTTTAATTCTCTAATTGTTGTTGTGTTTTTAGTGAAATATTTTTTTTTCTTGCCCCATCTTATGGTGCTGATAGTACATATATTTTTGCACCCTTTGGAGAATAACTAAATTTTTTCTTTCTTTTTTTGAGACAGAGTCTTGCTCTATTGCCCAGGCTGGAGTACAGTGGCACAGTCTCGGCTCACTGCAGCCTCTGCCTGCCGGGTTCAAGTGGTTCTCCTGCCTCAGTCTCACAAGTAGCTGGAATTACAGGTGCCCACCACCACGCTCAGCTAATTTTTGTATTTGTAGTAGAAACGGGATTTCACCAGCTTGGCCAGGCTGGTCTTGAACTCCTGACCTCAGGTGATCCACCCGCTTCAGCCTCTCAAAGTGCTGGGGTTAGAGTTGTGGGCCACTGAGCCTGGCCCAGAGTAACTAAATTTTACAGGTTTTACAGGTATATTTGCCTGAATAGTTTAACAATTTTTATAGTACTACTGCTCATGCAAAGAGCAATAATAATTATCATTTATATTGGTACTTTACTCCTTAAAGCATGCTTTCAAACTTTTATTTCTCTAAGAACTTACAACTGTAAAAAGGAGGGAAGGAGTTAGAAAATGTTGTCATCTTCATTTTCCAGCTGGATAACAGGTTCCAAGAGGTTCTAAAGTTGACTAATCACATAGTTAGTAAATAAATGGCAGTCCCAAGATTCAAATACAATTCTCCAAATTCTGTGGTGTTTTCAATTTACATTATTCTTTCTTTCACATCCTCTATGAGAGATCTTACGATGAACATTTTACAAGTGAGATAATAGAAAGCTTTTGTTTTTAGTATTCAGACTTTACTGTGTTGCATAAGTAAGGAAACATCGCCCCGGCATGGTGACTCACGCCATTACTTTTACAGGTTAAGAATAAAAGTGTTGGCCGGGCATAGTGGCTCACGCCTGTAATTCCAGCCCTTTGGGAGGCTGAGGCAGGCGGATCCCTTGAGGCCAGGAGTTGAAGACCAACCTGGCCAACATGGTAAAACCCTGTGTCTACTAAAAATACAAAAATTAGCCGGGCATGGTCGTGTACACCTGTAATTCCAGCTACCAGGGAGGCTGAGGCAGGAGAATCCCTTGAACCTGGGAGGCAAAGGTTGCAGTGAGCTGAGATCATGCCACTGCACCCAGCCTGGGCAACAGAGTGAGACTTTGTCTCAAAAAAACAAACACGTAAGATGTTCTGTCCAGGTAGCACATTATCTTTCTGATTTGCTAGTGTGGTTGAGGATTAGGGAATGGAGAGAATGATCATTGAACAGTAAGTGATTGTCAAAATTGTGTATTTATTCTGTGAAGGAATGAATAGCTGCTTGAATATACTAGCTGTTGGTATATAGGAGCCTTGTTATTGCATGCGTGGTTTATTTTTATGTTATAGAAACAAACAAGTGGAAACTATCGTTTGCTTAGTGAAAAGACTGACTAAGGCAACCAGTATGTGAAGGTGTTAATCTGCTATAGGCTTTTTTAAAATTATTACTGTTTTGGTCACAGGGTTAGAAAGTGAAATTTAATATGTCGTCGATATCCTTGCCATTAAAGCCAGGTATTATTGGCCATTTCACCATTGTATCAAATTGCTTTCTCATAGTACTTAATTGTGTGAAAGTTAATGGTTTAAATGTCTTGAAATTCATCTCTAACCTTTTTGAAATGGACATTCTTATCAACCAAATGCAGTAGTTAAATTGATAAAACTATTTAGCTTGAAATTTGTATTGGCTCTAATGATTTTCTGAATTTCCCTGAAATGATTGGTATATCCAGTGATTGACAGTGACCAGTTTCCAAATCTTTTTTTTTTTTGAGATGGAGTCTCACTGTCTCTCCCAGGCTGGAGTGCAGTGGTGCAACCTCAGCTTACTGCAACCTCTGCCTCCCAGGTTCAAGCGATTCTCCCACGTCAGCCTCCTGAGTACCTGGGATTATAGGCATGTGCCACCATGCTTGGCTAATTTTTGTATTTTTTTTAGTAGCGACAGGGTTTCACCATGTTGGCCAGGCTGGTCTTGAACTCCTACCTCAAGTGATCTGCCTGCCTTGGCCTCTCAAAGTTCTGGGATTACAGGCATGAGCCACTGCACCTGGCCCACTTTCCATATCTTTAATTCTGTATTATTCATTCACTTAGCAGATGTTTAATGAGTGCCTACTAAATGTCAGGCACTGTTATCGATTGTTGTCCTTACTTTGTCCATACAGGTTGAACATGCCACATGTGAATATCCAAAATCCCAAATGCTCCAAAATCCTCAAAACTTTATAAGCCTTTTTCATTACATGATGCTGAAAGGGAATGCTCATTGGAGCATTTTGAATTTCAGATGTTGAATTTTTGGATTTGGGGTGCTCAGCTGTAACTAATGGTGCAGATTTTCTAAAATCTGAAAAAAACTTTGAAATCCAAAACACTTCTAGTCCCAAGCATTTTGGATAAGAGTTACTCAGCCTGCATTTCTGATGGATTATATGTGTATGTGTTTTTAGTTAGGAGTAAGATAAAGGTGAAATACACTGCTTTCTTCTTTTCTAAAAAGGATATTTTGGTTCCTTGTGATCTTTGTTTCCTTGTGATCTTTTAATTTTATCTTTGCTTTTCCTCAGAGGCAGCCCCTAATGAATCAGATCAAATGTCAGAAGTAGAAGCCCTATCTGTGGAACTCAAGCATTACATTCAGGAGGATAACTGGCGGTTTGAGCAGGAAGTAGAGGAGTGGGAAGAAGAGCAATCTTGCAAAATCCCTCAAATGGAGTCCTCCACCAACTCCTCATCACAGGACTTCTCTACATCGCAAGGTATCTGAGAAGGCATTTATGCCAGTGATCCAGTAACGTCTCATGCTGTACTCCCCTAGCCAGCCCTATACTCTTCAACTGGCTAGGTGATGCCACAGTCTTCACAGTATATTTCATATACAGTTGGTATGCCAGGTACAACCTGATGGAATGAATTGTGGCATTAAAATGTGATTTCTGATGAACAGAAGCAGTATCAGAAAGACTACCTGTGACCTTCACTGTATATATAGTTTTGCTTATTTCCCAGGTTATGGGAGAAACTATGATAGGATTAATAGGTAGACTTTATGAAAACCATTCTCCAAAGGTGATCTTCCTGAAAGATGCTTGTTTGTAGAAAGTTTTCTTAATGTATACAAATATGACAAAGTTGGGAGTGCATTAAATTTTACAGACTTATCTGTGGGTTCAAAATTTGCAGACTTTATCAGAGTTCTTGCTGAAGTAGCCATTTCTTATAGTTATTAATTTCTAGGGAAAATCTGCATAGGCTTTGTAAAAAGCTATGTTAACAGGGTTGTATATTAAACTGTATCCATTCTGCTTGCCTTTTATCTGAGCGTTCTAGACTATTTATTGTCAGATGCTAAGACCTTTGTACAATTCTTTATCAGAGCCTTCAGTAGCCTCTTCTCATGGGGTTCGCTGCTTGTCATCTGAGCATGCTGTGATTGTAAAGGAGCAAACTGCCCAGGCTATTGCAAACACAGCCCGTGCCTATGAGAAGAGCGGTGTAGAAGCGGCACTGAGTGAGGTGAGAATGACTGGGAAGTCCAAGTTCAGGAGGGCCGGGCTTTCAGCAGCAAGGGCCAGTTTCCTCACATTTCTGTTATTCTGTGTCTCTGCTGCATTTAACCAACCCCTTTTTATTTCTCCTGTTTTTTCTTACTCTTTCTCCCAACTCTGCTGCCACAGCTTAAAGAAGCTGAACCCAAGAAGCCCATGCCCCAGGAAACAAACCTTGCAGAGCAGTCAGAACAGCCCCCAAAGGCTAATGATGCAGAGTCTACTGCCCAGCCTAATTCTGAGGTCTCTGAAGTCGAGATTCCCAGTGTGGGAAGGATTCTGGTTAGATCTGATGCAGATGGATATGATGAGGAGGTACAAAGATGAGTGCAGGATTTAGCTGTTTGTTGTCAGTCTTATATTTCCTTCTCTTGTGACTGTTTTAAGGTATCTGCCAATAGCTGATATTTTCTCATTGCAACAAATGATTGTCAAGAAAGGCTATTTGGTTTTAACCTTAGTTACCATTATTTAAAAGATAGCTGTGTTTCTGTTGTATAGCGCTCCTAGCATATGTGTATCTACCCAGGCTTATACTTAATGGGGCCACTGCAGAGTCTAGATTGCTCAGAAAAGTAAAATTTACTTCTATTTTTGGTATTATGGATGAAAGATTGCCTCTAATTTAAAGTAGGGAATCTTTTTTTCCTGGATATTAGTCCATTATTTTACTTCCAGATATAAATTTTTCAGTTGTCCAGTGAGCTGAACAAATGTGGGTTAAAGTTATTTTTAATTCTAAAGCTTTAGGAAGAAGCTATAGAACCCCAAGTTATTTGTTGTCTGTCTCCTCTTCAATTGCACTGCACGTAAACAGTAATGAATTCTGTCTCTCTCAGATTTCTATTTTTTTCCTGTGGGGTATTTAAAAAAAAATCATTGACAAGGCCGGGCATGGAGGCACACGCCTGTGATCCCAGCCCTTTGGGAGGCCAAAGTGGGTGGATCACTTGAGGTCAGGAGTTCAAGACCAGCCTGGTCAACATGGTGAAACCTGTCTACTAAAAATACAAAAATTAGCTGGGTGTGGTGGTGTGCACCTGTAATCCCAGCTACTTGGGAGGCTAAGGCAGGAGAACCGCTTGAATCCGGGAGGCGCAGGTTTCAGTGAGCTGAGATCGCACCATTGCACTCCAGCCTGGGTGACAGAGCGAGAGTCTGTCTCCCTATCCCCGCAAAAAAAAATCCTTGAAAAGTTTTCACTTTATGGAGTCATATTTTTATAGTCCCTAGTTTCCAGACTCTTTTAAATGTATTGTTCATCCTAATAAAACTAAAGTATTTGTGTGTGTAAGATATACACCCAAAGTACAGAACTAAATTGGAATTCTGACCTTAGACACTTCCCCTCTGAGAACTATAATTTAACTGAATTCTTCAGCAGTGCCATATTGGGAGATATTTTTAGGCTTACATCTTTCTTCATCCTACTAAATTAGAACATATAGTGTAGGAATAGCTTGTCTTGGGCAGGGTGTTGACATTATATAGAAGGACAGAGGTGGTGGGTGCACATAGGAATGGGTGTGTGAAACTCAGCTTGCAATACATGTTAGCCAAAGAGCACACTGCTCTACTGCCCTTTAGCACTCTGTTCAGCCTGCTTTCATACAGTCTTCTGCTGAACCTTTCTTCTCTCCTTTCTCTCTGTGTTTTGTGCCCCCTTGTGGTAGGTGATGCTGAGCCCTGCCATGCAAGGGGTCATCCTGGCCATAGCTAAAGCCCGTCAGACCTTTGACCGAGATGGGTCTGAAGCAGGGCTGATTAAGGTATCAATGTTTTTAAAATTCTAATTCTTACAACACAGGCATCGTAATATTGGGGAAATAATTCTATAAGAAGGGAAAAAATGGGATTAAGGCTAGGTATGGTGGTGTGTGCATGTAGTCCCAGCTACTCAGGAAGCTGAAGTAGAGGCTCACTTGAGCCCAGGAGTTGGAGGCTGAAATGTACTGTGATTGCACCACTGCACTCCAGCCTGGGCAACATAACAAGATCCTATCTCTTAAAAAATAAAAAAATTTTTAAAAAAAGGACTGGACACAGTGGCTCACACCTGTAATTAAGCACTTTGGGAGGCCCAGGAGGAGGCTTGCTTGAAGCCAGGAGTTCAAAACCAGCCTGGTCAACATAGTGAGACCCCCATCTCTACTAAGGATTTTTTTTTTTTTTATTAGCTGGGCATGGTAGCACATGCCTGTAGTCCCAGCTAATTTGGAGGCTGAGGCAGGAGGATCACTTAAGCCCAGGTGTTCAAGGCTGCAGTGAACCATGATTGTGCCACTACATTCCAGTCTGGGTGACAGAGTGGGACCCTGTCTCCAAAAAATAAAAAAAAGTCTTCCGTGAAGTGAGATATGAAACTCCCTTTCCTGTCCAACTGATGAACAAGCTGTTTGCCTCTCTTCTCTTGACCCTCACCCAGCCTTGGCTAGCGGTAGCATTCTCTATGGCACTTAGCCTAGAGGGCTTTTCATTGTTGTTGTTAGGAGTTGTCTGCTAGTAACACTGAGTTAGATTGTGCCTTTGTAATTTTGAGGCCGTAACAAAGCAGGCCATGTTTTTAAACATACTTGAGTAAAATTGCATTTGTATAGATGCTTAAAGTTTAAGTCATTGACACGTAAGGAACTTCCTTTTATAAAAATTAAAACTAAATATTTGTTTTTCTGAGAACTTCATGAGAAAACTGAATTTCTTAAGAGAACAGCAGGCTGGGCGCAGTGGCTCATGCCTGTAATGCCAGCACTTTGGGAGGCCATGGTGGGTGGATTGCTTGAGCTCAGGAGTTCGAGACCAGCCTGGACAACATGGTGAAACCCCATCTCTATAAAAAATACAAAAATTAACTGTGCATGGTGATGTATGCCTGTAGTCCCAGCTACTTGGGAGGCTGAGGTGGGAGGATCACCTGAGCCCAGGAGTTCAGGGCTGCAGTGAGCTGTGATCATGGCTCTGCACTCCAGCCTGGGTGACAAAGTGAGACCCTGTCTCACATACCAAAAAAAAAAAAAAATACAGTATGCTTTTGGTGCCAGAATGCTAACAGAGTTTCATCCCTTATGAAATGCAAGAAACTTAAATATTCCATAGTTGCTTTTTTTAGAGTTAAGGGACTGCCTAGCTCCTAAGGCATCAATTTCTGAGTGCAGAAGCCCACAGCACACTATTTTCTAACTATTGATTCTGCCCTTAATAGGCATTCCATGAAGAATACTCCAGGCTTTATCAGCTTGCCAAAGAGACCCCCACCTCTCACAGTGATCCTCGACTTCAACATGTGCTTGTCTACTTTTTCCAAAATGAAGCACCTAAAAGGGTAGTAGAACGAACCCTACTGGAACAGTTTGCAGATAAAAATCTTAGCTATGATGAAAGGTGAGAAGAGAATATTCAGGTGAATTCCTTCTTGGTCTGGGTCAGGCTAGACCGACTCCTCTGTCGGGGAAGTTTTGCCCTGTGCCCTTTCATTGCTTTCTGAACTTTGTCCCACACAGATCAATCAGCATTATGAAGGTGGCTCAAGCGAAACTGAAGGAAATTGGTCCAGATGACATGAATATGGAAGAGTACAAGGTAAAGTCTTTTCTTTTAAGTCTATAGAGCAAAAGCATTAATTCCTGAGGTAAATGATGGTACCTAAGGCAAAATGAACGATTTTGTGCTATCACAAACTGACTTGTTCTCCCACTTTCCCCCAAAAATCGTAGTAAAGAATGGATAAATGATATTTTCTTGCCCTCAGAATAGTAGGTCTCTTTATTTTCATTCTTCAGTTAGAGTGAATCAGCACTTCCCTTAAATACCTATTTTAGCCTTGTCCTAGGCAGTAAAATTCTTGAAATCATGCTTTTGGTTTGTTTTAAATGATACATTTTTTAAAATATGCATTGAAATACATAGCTACACCTTTTCAATTGCATCCTATGTAAAACAATGTTATGTACCACCCAAGGTGTATTCACCACACTTACTCAACTTGAACATTGCTCTGTATGACTAGAAATGTCCGTGTCCTTCCATATTTTCAGTATCTGGATGGTTTTACCAGTCCTAAAGAGGTCATTCACTTAAGTTAGAGCTGAATATCTTTGGCATAGCTGTTAGGATAAAATCCAAAGCTCGTAGGAAATAAATACTTCTGTTACTCAAGTGAAAGGAACAGAACATTGAAAATTAAGGTCAATGGTAGACTTTTATATTAAATGTTGAGTAGGTTTTTATCTGAAAGCTTTTGTTTGTTATTTTTGTGGTTAGCCAGATGTGCTCAATAAATATTTGTAATGAATTTAAAACTTAGATGGAGAGGACACTAACAATTTATTATGATCATAATTATTAATAGTAGTCATTCTTTTTCAGAAGTGGCATGAAGATTATAGTTTGTTCCGAAAAGTGTCTGTGTATCTACTAACAGGCCTAGAACTCTATCAAAAAGGAAAGTATGTTGGCCTTTTATTTTACCAAGGTTATTAGTCAGGATGCTGTTCTCTATAGATGCCTACCTGGGAATACTAAAGAGTCACAGCCAGGCATAACCTCCCTTGTCACATACACTAGTGTGCCTCTTCTCTTCCAGTGCTTCAGTTTTGCTCTAAACATCACACATGGTTTTTCATCCTTCACATAATGAGATGTATTAGCTGAGAGATATGTTGTGCCAGACTGTCTTTGTGATCAATGAAGATGAACTCAGAAAATGAATTTTTGAGTTGACATGGACCCTAGTGAGCACTCCTTGTTTTAGAGATGGGAAAAACTGAGGCCTAGGGAAGTTTCATGATTTGCTTTGGATGGCTAGGCCAATTTGTAGAAGAGCTGAGACTGGCTACAGTCTTTGACCCTTCACTTTTTCATAATTGCAGCCAAGTAGATTCTTGAAATGGGGAAAAGTGAGGTCTAAGCCCTAGATTTTGGTAAAAGAGCACTCAGCTGTTGTTTTTCTCCCATTTTTCTAAGGTACCAAGAGGCACTTTCCTACCTGGTGTATGCCTACCAGAGCAATGCCGCCCTGCTGATGAAGGGGCCCCGCCGGGGGGTCAAGGAATCCGTGATTGCTCTGTACCGAAGAAAATGCCTTCTGGTTTGTACTGTTTGTAAAGCCTTAAGGTTTTTTTGTTGTTTACCTCTGCTCCTTGAAGCCAGGAAAAGATACGGCTTTCAAAACAGAGTATCTTCAGCAGGTTGTAGATTCCTCCCCGCCCCCTGCCCAAATCCCATGAACAGTTTTACATTGGAACAGGTTTCTTTTTCAGTTACTTTTAGTGAATGTCATTCTTCTTCAATGATAACTGATAGACGTTAAGGTGAGAATTAGTCATCCCTCTGTGTGCCCTTCATGTATGCCTGCATTATAGATTTTATCACATTGCTTTCCTACTGGGTTCTAAATTACTTGAGCACAGATCCTTTTCTCACTCAGCCATTTCCTCTGTGCCTGTCATGTAGGAAGCATGTAATAAATGTGTGTGGAAGGAATGCAGCATTTTTTCCATGTTCACGTTTAAGTTGGTAGGTGAAAGTTTTAGTGACTTCTAAGACACTCCATTTTTTAAAAATAAAGGTAGGAACTGTAAGAATTGGTCCTGCTGTTTTGATAACATCATTGTCATATACTAGTGAAGACTAACTCTCTCCTGGCCTGATTTGCACTGTAAAACTACATGGAAAGGCAGACCTACATCCCCGTGCCTCCCCAGGGGTTTATGTGATGTGTGTCCTTCAGAGAACTGTAAAGCGGTGGCCTGCCTTCAGACTGTGGGCTTGTGTGTGTTTTCACCAGTACCCAGCAAATTTGCCCTTCACAGAAGTCAGGGCAATGTTTCTACCACTGCCTTGACCTTGTTCATACTGGATGGGTGAGATTAAGTCATGACATACACTCAATAGCTTTATTTTCTGATTTATACTTTGACATCTGTATTAGTTATAGGTGTGGCAGGGCCACTTTGAAACTGAAAAGGGATCTTGTTGATTTGATGGATCTGAATATTATTAGAGCCATGTTTTTATATTTTAAGTCACCAAATAGATTGACATTTTGAATATCCTACTCAGCTTCTGAAGTAATGCAGCAATAGGAATTTAGACTCTTTCCATTATCCCAACCCCTAGTGTGCATCAGAATCATATAGGGAGCTTGCAGACAGTTGTGAAGCTCAGGCCTCTCCCTAGACAGTTAAACCAGAATCCCTGAGAAAGACCCTGGGCAGCAGGGTGTCTTCTGCAGGTGATTCTGATGCTCAGAGGAGATGGAGAACCAGTGAACGGGTCTTTGGTTGAAACAGGTGTTAAGCATGACCTTGACTTACAAGTTTAGGCCAGTGGGTCATAAACTTTGCTACACTAGAATCACTTTGGGAGCTTTCATAAAATCCCAATGTCCCGGTCATCTGAACACTAATTAAGTCAGCATATCAGGAGTGGGAACCAGGCATCAGTAGTTTTTAAAGATCCCTAAGTACATCCAATGTGCAGTAAAGTTTGGGAACCCCTTGTTTAGGCTGTTACTAAAGAGATATTTATCTTTTTCAGACTTTTTCCCACCTAATTCTACCTTTTATCTGTAGGAGCTGAATGCCAAAGCAGCTTCTCTCTTTGAAACAAATGATGATCACTCTGTAACTGAGGGCATTAATGTGATGAATGAACTGATCATCCCCTGCATTCACCTTATCATTAATAATGACATTTCCAAGGATGACCTGGATGCCATTGAGGTCATGAGAAACCATTGGTGCTCTTACCTTGGGCAAGATATTGCAGGTATATGCTCTTGCTAATAGTATTGTAAGGTTTTGAGAATTCTAGAAATTGCAGTGTTCTCACTTGATAGCACTGGTTGCCAAACCTTTTTAAGGAATTGGAACCTTCTAGCATATAAGTAAATTAAAAATGGTTCTGCTCTATTGAAACAAGAGGAGGGAACCTGGGCCTCTGCCCCTCTTAACCTCCCTTTTTTAACTTCCCCGTGACTGCCAAATCACCTCCATGGGCAGCCAACAAGCCTGGTTTGAAAAAAGTCACTGCTCTCCAGGAATGTCAGACTTCCATTACTCTCTCATCTGCCAAAAGATGAACTCTTTTATAATTGAAAAATCAAAATCTGACTGGGCACAGTGGCTTACACCTGTAATCCCAGCACTTTGAGAGGCCGAGGTGGGCAGATCACTTGAGGCCAGGAGTTCAAGACCAAGTCTGGCCAACAAGGCGAAACCCCATCTCTACTAAAAATACAAAAATTAGCCAGGTGTGGTGGCGGGCGCCTGTAATCCCAGCTACTCGGGAGGCTGAGGCAGAATGGTGTGAACCTGGGTGGCGGAGTTTGCAGTGAGCCAAGATAGCACCAGTGCAATCCAGCCTGGGCCACGGAATGAGACTCCATTAAAAAAATTAAAAAAAATTAAAAAAAAAAAAATTCATGCAGAGTATGGTTATGGGAGGGAGCCTTGACTAAATTTTTCTGTGGCTTGAAGTTACATAACATATTAACTATGATGACTTCAAAATTAGTTTATTAGTGGAATATCCTTACTTGTTTCAAGCATCTTGAGGAGGGAACCTAAAGCTGGTTGTTTTTAGGTGAGTTCAGTAGACTTGGAAAATTGGTATATATTCTGATATGAATCCTCTTTGTTAGTTTCTCACTGACATAAAGATATTCTATTGATGGGGCTGGGCACAGTGGCTAACGCCTATAATCCCAGCACTTTGGGAGACCGAGGTGGGTGGCTCACTTGAGCCCAGGAGTTCAAGACCAGCTTGGGCAACATAGTGAAAACCTGCCTCTACAAAAAATGAAAACTTAGCTGGGTATAGTGGTGTGCACCTGTAGTCCTAGCTACTCAGGAGCCTGAGGTGAGAGGATTGCTTGAGTCTGGGAGGCTGAGGCTACAGTGACCCGAGATCATACCACTGCACTCCAGCTCCTGGGCGAACTGGAGTGAGACCCCGTATCTACTAAAAAAATACAAAAAACAAGGCCGGGCGCAGGTGGCTCAAGCCTGTAATCCCAGCTACTTTGGGAGGCTGAGGCAGGAGAATGGCGGGAACCCGGGAGGCGGAGCTTGCAGTGAGCTGAGATCTGGCCACAGCACTCCAGCCCGGGTGACAGAGCCAGACTCCGTCTCAAAAAAAAAAAAAAAAAATCCGTTGACTTGTTCAAGTGTTTAAGTTGATAGTATTTATTTTAAAATTCTGTAATAGCTAGTTGCTATGTCTTTCCCTTTACTGTCTTCAGTTTTTATTTAGACCAAGCTTGTCCAACCTGAAGCCCAAGACAAATTTGTAAACTTTCTTAAAGCATTATGAGGTTTTTTTTTTAAAGCTCGTCAGCCATTGTTAGTGAGGTTCATGTGTGGCCCAGGGAAGCCAAAAGATTGTACACCCCTGATTTGAAACCGTGTGTATACATGGATATATTGTAAACATTTGAAAGAAAATATTACCATCATATCTATATTAGAGTATCATATCTACTTCCTTGTATTTTAAGAAGACAATTGGTTAGAAGACCCTTTCATAATTAAGTAATTATGTAGTGTTATTTTGCCAGCTTCAGGTGGCCTAAAGCAGTGAGCTAAAGTTTGGTTTATTTGCCTTTGCTCCTGGTTTGGCCTGAAGGAATAATCATTTATTAGTAGCTGGCCAGCATAATGCTTTGATGTTTGAGGTTAGGTAAGGGGCTAATAGAAGGCCTTTCAGGCTTATTCACCTTTACTCAGAGATCTGTTTAGCTGTATATGTAACATCTGTTTTCCCTCCACAGAAAATCTGCAGCTGTGCCTAGGGGAGTTTCTACCCAGACTTTTAGATCCTTCTGCAGAAATCATCGTCTTGAAGGAGCCTCCAACTATTCGACCCAATTCTCCTTATGACCTATGTAGCCGATTTGCAGCTGTCATGGAGTCAATTCAAGGAGTTTCAACTGTGACAGTGAAATAAGCTCCCACATGTTCAAGGCCATTTTGGTTTCTGGCTGCCTGCCTCTTGCACAGAAGTTCGTTGTCACAGTGCTCACCTTGGGAAGAGCATTAGATGGGCACATAAGATTCCGATTCAGACCCCAACCATGCTGCATGTGTAAAGAAGGATTGAAAATAAAATTGCACTTTTTAGGTACAAAATTATAAAAGCTGTTTCACTAGAAAAGGCAGAAAGCAGTGTATTAAGGTGTTGAATTACGCCAGAAGACCTGAAATGCCTTGTACCTACAACAATGCTTAGGCTTTTCTAAGCCTCTTGCCACTTTTAAAATTATCCTTCAGGCATAAATATTTTGGACAGCAGAATAGAAGAATGATTCATGAGAACCTAAACCAGATGAACATCTACTAGTTATTTTATCAAATACAGATGACATTTAAAAATTCTTAACTGCAAGAGATTAGAAGTACAAACCTTGCCTGACTCTTGACAGGAGATGACAAAATGGGTTGCTGATGAACCGCGCCCTTTTATATGTGGGTAGAATATAAGATCACATGGCAGTAAGATGTTGAAAAGTCAAAAGAGACCTGTCTCTCTCCTTTCTTTTCTATCTTTTAAATAAACCAGAAAACCTCATACTCAGTCCTCAGTGAAAGAAAGGAAAGCGTTAAGGACTTTAGACAGAACAGCATTGTGTAACTTGACTGAAGATCATGCATTAATAGTTGTTAGGCATTTAGGTAAAATTTTCTAATACCTAAAACAGTCAAAAACAGTCAATAAGGCTTCTGCTGGCCCAAAGACTATTTTAGTTCACTTCCTCTTTTTTGCTCTTTTTTTTTTTTTCTGAGACAGTCTCACTGGGTCGCCCAGGCTGGCGTTCAGTGGCGCAGTCTCAGCTCACTGCAAACTCCGTCTCCTGGGCTCAGGTGATTCTCGTGCCTCAGTCTCCCGAATAGCTGGAATTACAGGCGTGTGCCACCACACCTGGCTAATTTTTGTATTTTTAGTAGAGTTGGGGTTTCACCATATTGGCCAGGCTGATCTCTAACTCCTGGCCTCACGTGATCCGCCTGCCTCAGCCTCCCAAAGTCTGGGATTGCAGACGAGCCACCATACCCGGCCTTCTTTTTTGCCCTTAAAAGTAAGGGATGTGGGTTTGTTTAAAAAAACAAAAAAACAAAAAAAAAAGCGAAAGAAAAAAGCAGCATACATATGCAAAACTATATATATATGTATATGTAGAGAAAAATACTTCCCACTGATCATTTTTAAAAGGCTTCTGATTGGATATTGTGTTTTAACCAAATTCTAAAGATTAATGGAATCATGAAAGGGAAGAACTCTTGATACAACTATGCAGATTTTATAAATGTGCAATAAAAGTATTTGTTTTACCTTTGGTGTGCAGTATGGTCTTTATTTAAATATGTATTTTCCATTTGGGAAATAGACGTACTTGGTATTTGTCTTGTTCCAATTTTTTTCTTTAAAACCAAAAAGCAGATTAAAGGGTTGATAAACTTGATGGGGACTGAAGTGCCAGTGTTTGAAATAAAAGGCAACAGTCAATTCTTGAGCAGCACCTAGTGATAACTGATACTTTTTAATCTCATTGGCTATTTGCATTGCATGTAAGCTCATCTACTTTGTAATTTGTCAAATTTTAGAATGCAAAACCAGCAATTTTCTTACAATGGAGTTTCTTATATAGTCATCCCTCAGCAGACACTGGCAATTGCTTCCAGGACCCCTGCATATACCAAAATCCATGCATACTCAAATTCTGTAGTTGGCTTTGCAAAACCTACATATAGGAAAAGACCCTCCATATGCTTGGGTTTTCGCATCCTGTGAATACTCTTATTTTCAATCTGCGTTTGGTTGAAAAAAACTTCATGTAAGTGGACTCAGTAGTTCAAACCTATGTTTTTCAGGGATCAAACTGTACTTTGATTAATGGTAGGCCATGTTTTACAGATACTCAGAGGTGCTTTAGTGTTTTAAAACTCATTGCAAAGATTTGTTTCATGGGAAGTTCATCAGTTTTCTTACTGATTACCTTTTACAGTTTAACATTCTGTGTACCACCATTTGCCTTTCACTTTTTAATCCCTGTCAATATTGAGTCCTGTGTGCAGTGCTTCAGTTATATTATTTTACTTAACACTGGGATGACGATAGGGACCATGATTTATCCAAGGTCATAGATCTTGTAAGTGGTAGAACTAGCACACTAATCCTTGGTGTGTCTGACTTCATAGCCTGTGCTTTTAACAACTGTTCAACTGTCCTTGGTAGTCATGTAAAATATTTTGTTTTGTGTCTCCTTCACAGTAGTTATTTCCTGGTCAGCTATTGGGAATCTACAGTTGGCCAAGAAAGGAACAGGTGGACATCTGGAGTGTGTGGTGCTGAGTGGTCTGTATCATTTGGATCCACCAGGGGGAGTCCTGAGAACTATTAATAGTTTCTTACTCCTAACAGTAGCTGACTACCTTGAGGTACAACCAAAGGCCTCCACAAACTAAGGTCTCAGACTGGTTTGTTTGTTTTTTTCACAGCTGTCAGGCTAAGCATTTTTTTTTTCTTTTCAGAGAGGGTCTCACTCTATCCCCCAGGCTGGAGTGGCATGATCTCAGCTCACTGCAGCCTCCGCCTCCTGGGCTCAAATGATCCTTCCACCTCAACCTCCCAAGTAACTGAGACTACAGGTGTGCACCATCACACCCCGCTAATTTTTGTATTTTTAGTGGAGGTGGGGTTTTGCTGTGTTGCCCAGACAGGTCTCAAACGATCCCTTCGCCTTGGCCTCCCAAAGTGCTGGGATTACAGGCATGAGCCACTGTGTGTGGCCTGGTTTTTACCTTTTTAAAGACTTGAGAAGAATAAGGACATGGGGAAGAAGAAATCTATGTGACCCTTACCCAAAATGATTCAAGAGTTTGAGCAGAATACCTCACCTCAGCATAAATTCTCTTGAGACTAGATTTAGACCGGGTTAACTGGAATTGCAATCATCTTCTGTTTGGATTTGTTAGCTCCTTTAAGAACTAGCAGGCATGCTAACTCATTTTTACCCTATCCACTTCAAGAACATATGAGGTAGATAACATATAACAAAACAATTTGGTGAATAAGAGACAAGGATCAAGTGGAGTGCTGGGAATGTAGCAAGGGTAGGATAGAAGGGATGGTGTCAGAAGTCTTGTAGCTGTTAGTTTATTCATTTTCCTTGCTCAGTTTATTGGATTTCATTGTATGACCATATTCACCATTTATTGTCCTTTGAGCTCCCCATTTTTGGCTGCTAATGCACAATCCTACCAAGAACATTCATTGTACATGTCTTGATGCACACATGAGTGCATTTCTGTTGGTGTATAACTACAAGTAAAATTACCAGGTCATATAACCAAAATGGTTATACCAGTTTGATCCCACCGTCGGTTTGTGAGTTCCAGTTGCTCCATATGCTTGTCAACATTTGGTTTTATCAGTATTTTTAATTTTGATAATCTCGTGGTTTCGATGTGCACTTCCTGAATGCTAACATCGAGCCTCTCTATGTACTTACTGGCCTTTGGTCATTGTTTTTTTGTAAAATACCTATTTAGGTCTTTTGTTCATTTTTGTTGTTGGATTTATTGTCTCTAACCTAATGATTTATAGGAGTTCTTTATATCTTCTAGCTATGGAGCCCTTATTGGTTGTATGCATTGCATGTATCTTCTTCAACTCTGGCTTTTCACTTTTGGTGTCTTGATGAAAATAAGTTTTTGATATTAATATATTTGAATCTATTCATCTTTTCTTTCATGCTTAGTGCTTATAATGTCCTCTTGAAATTATTACCCAAGGTCATAAAGATATTCCGTTACCTTTGGGAAGTTTCACCTTTTTTGAGACAGAGTCTCGCTCTGTCACCCAGGCTGGAGTGCAGTGACACGATCTCGGCTCACTGCAGCCTCTGCCTCTCGGGTTCCAGTGATTCTCCTGCCTCAGCCTCCCAGGTAGCTGGGATTATAGGCATGCGCCACTTTGCCCGGCAACTTTTTGTATTTTTAGTAGAGACGGGGTTTCACCATGTTGGCTAGGCTGGTCTTGAACTCCTGACCTCAGGTGATCTGCCCGCCTCGGCCTCCCAAAGTGCTAGGATTACAGGTGTGAGCCACCATGCCCAGGCAAGTTTCACCTTTGATAGTTGATGGACCAAGCCCTGTTTATTGAAAATATCGTCCATTTTCCAGTGCCTTGCAATGCTACTAGTTTTGTCATAAATCAGGTGTGTTCACAGGGGTCTGTTTCTGGGCTCTTTTGCCTGTTCCATTATCCTATTTGTCTGCTTGTGCAAATATCACACTTTTTTTTTTTTTTTTTTTTTCCGAGACAGAATCTTGCTCTGTCACCTAGGCTGGAGTGCAGTGGTGTGATCTCAGCTCACTGCGAGCTCTGCCTTAGGGTTCAAGTGATTCTCCTGCCTCAGCCTCCTCACGTAGTTGGGACTACAGGCCCATGCCACCACACCCGGCTAATTTTTGTATTTTTAGTAGAGATGGGGTTTTGCCATCTGGCCAGGCTGGTCTTGAACTCCTGACCTCAGGTGATCTGCCCACCTTGGCCTCCCAAAGTGCTCAGATTACAGGCGTGAGCCACCGTACCCGGCCTTCACACTTTCTTAATTAGTATAGCTTTGTAACAAGTCTTTATTTCTTGATTTCTGGTAAAACAACTTCCCCCCAGTTTTGTACTTCAAGATTGTGTTGGCTATTCATTTTTTGTTTGTTTGAACAGGGTCTCGTCACCCAGGCTGGAGTGCAGTGGTGTGATCATGGTTCACTGCAGCCTCAACCTCCCAGATTCAAGTGATCCTCCCACCTAGGCCTCTTGAGTAGCTGGGACAACAGTAGCTTGCCACAAGACCTGGTTAATTTTTGTATTTTTTGTAGAGATGGGGGTCTTACTATGTTGCCCAGGCTGGTCTTGAACTCCTGTGCTCAAGTGATCCTCCCAGCTAGGCCTCCCAAAGTGCTAGGATTACAGGCGTGAGCCACTGAGGCTGGCCTCTTGGCTATTCTTGATCCTTTGCATTTTGGCATACATTTTAGGATCATTTTGTTAGTTTTACACATGCACACACAAATCTCCAGCTATTTTTTATTAAGTTTACAGTGACGAGATAATTTGGGAAAAACTGACATCTGCATGGTGTATCTTTTTTTTTTTTTTTGAGATGGAGTCTCGCTGTGTCGCCCAGGCTGGAGTGCAGTGGCGCGATCTCGGCTCACTGCAAGCTCCGCTTCCCGGACCCACGCCATTCTCCTACCTCAGCCTCCCGAGTAGCTGGGACCACAGGCGCCCGCCACCACACCCGGCTAATTTTTTGTATTTTTAGTAGAGATGGGGTTTCACCGTGTTAGCCAGGATGGTCTCGATCTCCTGACCTTGTGATCCGCCCGCCTTGACCTCCCAAAGTGCTGGGATTACAGGCGTGAGCCACCGCACCCGGCCGGTGTATCTTATTTTTTAAAGGTTTTTCTTAATTTTTATATAAAGTTCTTCCACCTCTTCCAAACGATTTATGCCTGGGTTTTTTTGTGTTTTGACATTCTGATAAATGTCATTTTTCAGATTGCATTTTTATTCTCATATCTAGAAGTGAATTGATGTTTAATAGTTTATAGACTTCAAAAGATTTTTGTATACTTAATTAGGTAATCTGTGAATGATGACTTTTATTTCAAATTCTTACAATGTTTATTTATGTTTCTTGCCTGATTACACTTACTAGGACCTTTGGTACAATGCTGAATATATAGATGGTGAAAAGTGGGCATCTTTGTCCCCTAGTATCTGGTGGTGGGGGGAGTTCAATATTTCACCATTAAGTATGCTGTAGGTTTGTTGTAAATTTCACTTACTAGGTAGAAAAAGATTCCTTCTGTTACTAGTTTGCTGAGTTTTTTTTAAGCTTGAATTTTTATCAAATGCTTGTATGTATATCAAAATGATTACATAGATCTCGTTCTTTATTCTGTTAATGTGTGAATTACATTTCTCGATCTCCAATGTTAAACTAGCCATGTGTTGTCAGAATAAGGTAAATTTGACCATGATTTTTTTTATATGTAGGTGGATTTTTGCATGAATATTCGTAAGACAGATTGACCTCGTATTTTCATTTCTTATAATGTGCTTGTTAAGGTGTTGGTGTCAAGATTATTCTGGCCTTATTGAATGCATTGGCAAGTGGTCTCGTTTTCTATGCTCTGGAATAGTGCCTGTAAAATAGGGTTATTTCTTCCTTGATTGGAAGAATTCATTGTTGAAGCCATCTGAGCCTGGAATTGTCATTTTGGTTTGTGGGAATGCTTTTAATTATAGATGTAGTTTCTTTCAGATATGTGGGGTTTTCAGATCTTTCTGGTTGCTTCTTTATATCAGTTTTGGAAAATTATTAGAAGTGTGTCCATTTTATCTAAAATTAAAATTTTATTTACAGGAAGTTCATAATTTTATCTTGTAACTATTTATTTATTTATTTAGAGACAGAGTCTCGCTCTGTCGCCCATGCTGGAGTGCAGTGTTGCAGTCTCGGCTCATTGCAACCTCTGCCTCCCAGGTTCCAGCGATTCTTCTGCCTCAGCCTCCTAAGCAGCTGGGACTACAGGCGCGCACCACCATTCCCAGTGAATTTTTGTATTTTTAATAGAGATAGAGTTTCACCATGTTGGCCAGGATGGTCTCGTTCTCTTGACCTCGTGATTTGCCCGCCTCGGCCTCCCACAGTGCTGGGATTACAGGCATAAGCCACCGCACCCGGCCGACTTTTTATTTCTAATTAGGGTCTGTATAGTAATATCTGTTTTTTGTTACTGATACTGGGTGATTTGTATCTTTTTTGCTTTCAGTATTTTGCAGTCAGTCTTTTCAGGGGTTTATTAGTCTTTTCAAGTAATTATTAGCTTTGTTTATTTTTGCCTTTTGTAAGTTTTTTTCCTGCTTTTTAAAATTATTATTATTATTATTATTGAGACAGAGTCTCACGCTGTCGCCCAGACTGGAGTGCAGTGGCACGATCTCAGCTCACTGCAACCTTCAACTCCCTGGTTCAGGCGATTCTCCTGCCTCAGCCTCCTGAGTAGCTGGGACTACAGGCGTGTGCCACCACGCCTAGCTAATTTTTGTATTTTTAGTAGAGACAGGGTTTCACCAGGTTGGCCAGGATGGTCTCGATCTCTTGACCTCGTGATCCACCCACCTCGGCTTCCCAGAGTGCTGGGATTATAGGCATGAGCCACCGCGCCCAGCCCTTTTTCCTGCATTTTTAATAAAAAACTTTTCAGTGGTGGTTGTTAACCTTGGCTTCCAATTCAGAATCAGCTGTGTCACTTTAAAAAATACAGCTGCCAAGGCCTCAACCCTATAGACACTGAGTTGTTAGGCTTGGGCTGGGCCATTAATGCTTTTATGGTTTAGAAAGCATCACAGGTGATTCTGATATACAGTCACAACTGAGACCTACTCTTTCATATAACTTTTTTTTTTTTCTTTTCTCAAACTGTCTCACTCTGTCACCCAGGCTGGAATGCAGTGGCATGGTCATAGCTCACTACAGCCTCGACCTCCTGGGCTCGAGCGATCCTCCCGCTTCAGCCTCCTAAATAGCTGGGACTACAGGCATGAGCCACTATGCCTGGCCTATAGAACTTTTATACCTACTAAAAAAACACAGACCAAAAAAACCCCCAAAAACGGATTTTACATGATCAACACTTTATAGTTTTATAAAAGGTCTGTAGAAACTCTTTCAATGACAGATTAAAGGTTACATACCGGCCGGGCGCGGTGGCTCACGCCTGTAATCCCAGCACTTTGGGAGGCCGAGGCAGGTGGATCACGAGGTCAGGAGTTCAAGACCAGCCTGGCCAAGATGGTGAAACCCCGTCCCTACTGAAAATACAAAAAAATTAGCTGGGCGTGGTGGCACGTGCCTGTAATCCCAGCTACTCCCGAGGCTGAGGCAGAGAATTGCTTAAACCTGGAGGGGCAGAGGTTGAAGTGAGCCGAGGTTGTGCCACTGCACTCCAGCCTGGGCAACAGAGCGAGGCTCCATCTCAAAAAAAAAAAAAAAGATTACATACCTTTTAAATTAATACTTTTTATCTTCTGCACATTCTTCATTTTAAACTTGACTCTAGTGGCGATATAGAAATATATATATAATTTTCTGTACAGTTAGCCTTTCCTTTAATTACCAAAAACTCATCAGTTCCTTAAGGTTTTCTCATAAGTTGAAGTTCTGAGCTAATCAATCATTACATTACTTTTTCCTGAACCTTTAAAAAAATTCTCTACCTTCTTTTTAAGTTGTTGAACAATAAACTGACACGTTGATTTACTATAAGTCTGAGTAGAACTGGCTTAAGAGAGATGTGTGTGTGTGTGTGTCAGTGTATAGTAAAGGTACACAAGCATAGGTGAGAGTTAAGAGATTTTAAGGATGTTACTGTGTCTTCCTTTTAGCACCCTCGGTTGGGTGTGGTGGCTCATGCCTGTAATCCCATCACTTTGGGAGGCTGGGTCAGGTGGATCACTTGAGGTCAGGAGTTCAAGACCAGTCTGACTATCACAGTGAAACCCCATCTCTACTAAAAATACAAAAATTAGCCAGGTGTGATGGTGGGCGCCTGTAATCCCAGTACTTGGGAGGCTGAGGCAGGAGAATCGCTTGAACCTGGGAGGCGGAGGCTGCAGTGAGCTGAGATCATACCACTGTACTCCAGCCGGGACAGAGTGAGACTCTGTCTCAAAGCAAAACAGCACCTTTGATTGCTTCATTGCCCATTAAGTTGTTGGCCAATTATGATGACCCCTCAATCTCCTTGTTGTGTTATCTGATTGCCATTTATAGACAGGAGAATAGAATCTATTCCAGGAATGGGTCCAACAAGGCACAAACCTGGCCTCTTTCCTTTTCAAAAGAAGATAAGCCTGGGTTGTCCCTGCTATCCCAGCAGGACAAGAAATTATGATAATTAATGAGCAGGAATATTAAGTTTGAGTACAAGGAGAGGTTAGAAACCATCTGAAGAATTTAGATGACTTGGAATTGATAAGCTGGCACAAAAGTACCCAGGAATGCCAATAGTGAGCTCTCAAAATTAAATATTTGCTGGTCCTGATGTGAGTAGAATCCATGGAGGGATGGTTGGTTTTCTATCTAGAGTCCTGGTGATGGGCTAGATGTTTCACTGCATGGTGAAGATGATCTTCCCAAATTAGCACTTAGATTTTAACAGCCAGGGCAGAATCCCTAGTGATGACTTGAAAGTAGTATTGTCATTCACAAAGTCATCTCGACTGTCTCTACTTATGGAATAGCCAGAGCTCATTCATAGGTTAAGCAGTTCTACAGCTTTCCTGATAAGTCATTACTGAATCAGTATGTCTTATAAGATGTGGTTCCGTGAAAAGAATAGTGACATTGGAATCTGACAGATCTGAGTTCAAATACTGGCTGAACCTTTCTTTCTGATCTATAAAACGAAAATATTTACCTGGGGGCTGTGTTTTAAGGGTTAAAGAAGAGAATAGACATAGAAATGACTCAGTGTAAAGATGCAGATGCAAGTGCAGTTCTCACAGGGAAATTCATCATCCGGGCAAGAATTTTAAGGGTTATCCTGACCTGCATAGGGCCCACACGTGGGTTTTAGATAATTGGGGTGTATTATCAAGATATCCAGGGAGCTATGGGCCTCTGGCAAGTGGATGTGTTCATACTAGCCAGTGTGATGGAAGACAGTGTTATTGAGGGGATTGGGGCTTATGCTTGATATAAAAATTGCAGTATTTCAGATCTGATTGGGCTGAGCGTGATGGTGCATGCTTGTAGTTTGAGCTACACCACAGGATGAGGCAGGAGGGTCGCTTGAGTCCAGGAGCTCAAGATTGCAGTGAGCTATGATCGCATGACTACATTCCAACTAGGCATCAGAGTGAGACCCTGTTTCTTAAAAAAAAAAAAACAAAAAAACAAAAAAAACAGATCGACTCATCCTGTTTTAGATATATTTTTCTGTAGACAGCTTATTGAATGGCCTGAACTTGATTGATAGGACATGGTGAGTTGACAGCTTTGTTTTTGTTTTTACTATTACTTTCTTCTTCTTCCTCTTCTTCTTCTTCTCCTCCTCCTCCTCCTTCTTTCTTCTTTCTTCTTTCTTCTTTCTTCTTCTTGAGTCTTGCTCTGTCACCCAGGCTGGAGTGAGTGCAGTGGTGTGATCTCAGCTCACTGCAACCTCTGCCTCCTGGGTTCAAGCGATTCTCCTGCCTCAGCCTCCTAAGTAGCTGGGACTACAGGTGTCTGCCACCACGTCCAGCTAATTTTTGTATTTTTAGTGGCGACAGGGTTTCATCATGTTGGCCAGGATGGTCTCGATCTCTTGACCTCGTGATCTGCCTGCCTTGGCCTCCCAAAGTGCTGGGATTACAGGTGTGAGCCACTGCGCCCAGCCCACTATTACTTTCAAAATGATCTTTCTTTTCCTTTCTCCTTGATAGCATCTAAAAGATCTCAAAGGTTTATTGTCATGTATGAGTAGGAAAACAGAATGATTTTCATGTATGAAAGAGCCCAGGCTAGTCTCAATCTAAATTCACTCTCGTTCGTTTCAGTGCTTCTCCCCTGTCCTTAGTTCAGGCCTCAGCCAGTGGTTCCCAGACCAGCAGTAAGGAAGGAGATGTAGGATTTCTTTCACTCTCCCTCCCCCATTCCTTTGGCTAACCACCAATTTGGTTCCCTCAGAGCCTGGGGGAGGAGAGTTTATAGGAGAAAAAAGCAAAGGGCATTTTTTACTTCTTAAAACACTGTTGGCTGGGCGCAGTGATCACGCCTCTAATCCCAGCACTTCAGGAGGCTGAGTTGGGCGGATCACGAGGTCAGGAGATCGAGACCATCCTGGCTAACACAGTGAGGCCCCGTCTCTACTAAAAATACAAAAAATTAGCCAGGTGTGGTGGCGGGCGCCTGTAGTCGCAGCTACTCGGTAAGCTGAGGCAGGAGAATGGCGTGAACATAGGAGGCGGAGCTTGCAGTGAGCCGAGATTGCGCCACTGCACTCCAGCCTGGGCGACTGAGCAAGACTCCATCTCAAAAAAACAAAAAACAAAAAACAAAAAACCTGTCATTGTCTAGATGCAGTGGCTCATACCTATAATCCCAGCACTTTGGGTTGCTGAAGTGGGAAGATCATTTGAGCCCAGGAGTTCAGTTGCCAGCCTGAGCAACACAGTGAGACCCTGCCTCTATTAAAAAATAAAAATAAAATTAAAAAAATACTGTCATTTATAATACTCTCTTGATTCAGTGTCCTTTATTATGACAGGAACCCAATTACTAGGTCTTGCAGGGAGCATTTTATGGGCTCTTCAGAGAGCCCTGTAGAAAACCTTCACACCATTCATTCGCTGATACCTTTGGGTTTTCTGACTGACCTCTTACCATTCCTCTTTGGTCCTGCCCTGGTCATTCACACTTTCCAAAGGCACTTTGGAACATCACCCCGATTGCCTTCTCCAGCGCCCATTTGGGTATAGGACATTCACCACCTTGTCCTTGTAAAAGGCAGAAGTGCAGGTGCTTCTGCTGTCCCACTCCAACAAGCCTCCTGCCTTCAGGCTGCTTCAGTGGAGGTCACACACCTGCCTCTAGGCCTCTGCCTAGATTTTCCCAAGAGCTTTCTTGGGCTCCATTCTGGTTGCAGCAGGAGCGGGCCCACGGAGTTTCTGTGGCTCAGCAGTTTGGGATGGGGGGTGTCTCAGATGCCAGTCTTCCCTCCTGGGAACAACTTGGACCTGCACATGGTTCTCTCAGGGTCCACCTCCATCCCATTCCTCGCTAGGAAGGATAGAGAACATAATAATACTCCAGACTGTTATGAAATCCCTTCCAGGAATCCTCTCTTAATGAGTCTGGACTCTTCTCTCCCGTGGGATGTTGGGAGTGAAGGTGGACCCGTTTGGACACCTCTTAGCAGCCCATCTCTTTAGAATATAAGGCACTATCACCTATGGGACAGGGCTTTGAGGCTTTACTCAAAACTCTGGGCAACAGAAAAGTTCATTCCACATCCTATAAACGTAGATGGGGTCATGAGAAGAACAACTGGGTTAAAAAATAATAGATCCATCGAGTGATGGAGTAGAAAGGGAACTACATGTTCTTTTAGTTCCCTATGAGACCAGTGACTACAAACAAACATTTTCCTGAGTTTCTTATTGTCCTGATCCTGGCTGCGAGGACACATCTCCCGGCCAGAAGGCCTTGAAACCATTCTGACTTCTTTCCCATCCCCAAATCACGTTCCCTTAGGACTTTTCCCTAGAGCTAATTCAGAAGTTCAGAAGGGTTACGGATAAGTATTTTAATAGAGACCTTCTGGAATGCCTTCACTCCCAATGGTGAAATTTTCAAACCCAAAGACAGTTTGATGGAGAAAATAGCACCAAATGCCTAAACTCTAACTGCATCAAATTCAGTGAGTCCCTGAGTTATTTTCCTCCACTACCTTGCACATAATAAATACTTCTGGCTTGAAATATTGATTGATTAATGTTTCTTTCTCTTTCTGATACATATGACTACACACCTCTCCATGTGTAACCACCATAAAAGAAACGTTTTTGATGTGAGAATAATCTGCCCCAGATCTATATAAGAAAAGCGTGTCGGCGCGTACCGGGCTTCAATCCAGCTACTGGAGGCCAGACGGATCACCGGAGGGTTGTGAGATCGACCATCCTGGCCGCACGTCGTGAAACCCCGCCGCTACTTGCGCGGCCGCTGCAATCCGCCAGTCGCATGCATGGCGTTTGCGTCCAACCTACCTGGAGGCTGAGGTGCGTATAATGGTTTTAACCGGCGAGTTTGCAATGAAGCTGGTTATCCCGTGCCACCGCGACCCAGCCTGCTGGAGCGTGAGATTCCGCCCAAAAAAAAAAAAAGAAAAAAGCCAGTGCCAGTTAAGGATTTCAATTAGTTCTGATGCTTCACCAGGTGGGTTGCACAGTTTTAGGTGGAGAATCTCCCTTCCTGGTTTTTCTTTTCAAACCGCGACTCCCATTTTAGAGTCAGATCACATTCTTTTTGGAAGGATACTTTGTTACGCAGCAAGGGCTTTGAGGTTACCGGCAGTTTTCTGCTCTACGACCCATTTTGGGAAAACCCTTTAACCCCATAGCAAAGAGCGCCGGGGAAATGATGAATATTTTCACAACCGTGAAATCATTTCCTGAGGAAGCCAGACCACGCTGATGAAGCCATCAGCTGGGAAGTGCGTTCTGTAATCCCAGCACTTTGGGAGGCCGAGACGGGCGGATCACGAGGTCAGGAGATCGAGACCATCCTGACTAACACGGTGAAACCCCATCTCTACTAAAAAATACAAAAAACTAGCCGGGCGTGGTGGCGGGCGCTTGTAGTCCCAGCTACTCAGGAGGCTGAGGCAGGAGAATGGCGTCAACCCGGGAGGCGGAGCTTGCAGTGAGCTGAGATCCGGCCACTGCACTCCAGCCTGAACGGCAGAGCGAGACTCCGTCTCAAAAAAAAAAAAAAAAAAAAAAAAGAAAAGAAAAAATATCATTAGCACCTGCAAATGTGGGATTCAGGTGAGGGCTGCAAACCATCAGCAGGAGCAGGTGAGCCACCTGGCAACAAAGACCCTGTTTAAACCTCAGCATAAGCACAAACGAGGGTTTTATTTTGAAGGTCTTTGGTTTTTCCATCGACTTCAGTGAGAAGTTGTTTTTTTTTTTTTTGAGACAGAGTCTCGCTCTGTCGCTCAGGCTGGAGTGCAATGGCACGATCACGGCTCACTGCAACCTCTGCCTCAGCCCCCCAAGTAGCTGGGATTACAGGCATCCACCATCATGCCCAGCTAATTTTTGTATTTTTATAGAGATGAGGTTTTACCATGTTGGCCAGGCTGGTCTTGAACTCCTGACCTCAGGTGATCTGCCTGCCTCGGCCTCCCAAAGTGCTGGGATTACAGGCATGCACCACCACGCCTGGCCTTCAGCGAGAGTTTTTCCTTTGGTCTGGTCGATTGTCTAGGCAACCCATCCCATGAGGTCATAGGACAAAGTGAAGAAAGACTGCCATGGTGCCAAACCCTGGCTTCAAGTCTTGAGTCAGTTAATTACTCACCATGGGCATGTCACCTAAATTCTCGGAATCTCATTTTCCTCAGTAGCAAAACACATAATATCTGCTCTTCCAAAACTCAAAAAATTTTTAAGATATGTTCAGTAAAACTACCAACATCTGTAGGAGTGCTTTGTAAACCTGTAAGCCCAACACAACTGTGTGATAAGGAAATTTCATAGAGACAAGTCATTAGAAAAAGGAGAGCGGGTTACTGCTGCCAAGCTCCTGTTCCCGGACCATGCGCTTGGTTTCCCATGTTCCTGAGAATAGAGACTATGTTCCTTATTGACGCCTACAAGGCCCTACAAGGTCTGACTTCTTCCTGCTTTGCCAGCTTCACCTTATGCATCTTCCTCTCCCCTCCTCATCTGGAACTGCTACCCACCCTTTACTGTTCAGCCAGTTATCGCTTCCTTTGAGTATCGATTCGTGAACCACTGACTAGGTTAAATCCCTCCTATTGCATGATCTTTTTTATGTATATATATTTTTCTCTTTTTTACATTCATAAAAGTTGATTAAACTATTGCATGATCTTATAGAACCATGTACCTTTCCAAATTTGTAAAGGTTGTCAAAGTTACTATTTACATTTATTTGAGTGATTTTACATTAATATTTGTCTCCTGGCTCGGTGCAGTGGCTCACACCTATAATCCCAGCACTTTGGGAGGCCGAGGTGGGTGGATCACTTGAGGTCAGGAGTTTGAGACCAGCCTGACTGTGGTGAAACCCCATCTCTACTAAAAATACAAAATTAGCAGGGTGTGGTGGCGCACGCCTGTAATCCCAGTTACTTGGGAGGCTGAGGCAGGAGAATTGCTTGAGCCTGGGATGCGGAGTTTGCAGTGAGCCAAGATCGCGCCATTGCACTCCAGCCTGGGCAAGAGTGAAACTCCGTCTCAAAAAAAAAGAAAAAAAGAAAGAAAGAAAGAAAAAAATTGTCTCCCTAATTTGCCTGAATGAGGGACAGGAATATATTTTGTCTTACAATTTTATCCTGGTTCCTAGCACATGGTCAGTGCTCCATAAATGTTTGTTAAGTGAGTGAATAAATGATCAGATGGATGAATAATGAAATGATTCTTTCATGTAGACACTGGGAGGTCAAGAAAGTGCTTAGATAATTGAGCCTCACCCCTGACTGAAACTTGGTCCAAAGAGCTTTGAACCTTTATTGAGAAGGAGTAGCTAATATAACAGGCATTAGAAACCATTTTCTGACCTACCAGACACAGAAAGCCAGGATACACCTTTGATGCAAACTGGCCCTTTGTACTCAGAGCTGTATTTGCCTAGGGATCATTTTGATTTGTGCGTGCCAAGTAGACATACATAAAAGGACAGCCATAAAAGGAGAAGGAGCTTTCTGGAGAAACTGTGACTTCCAGAGAAATCTGCTCTGGGTAAGAAGGTAAGAGTTGCAGAAGATGAAGTTGCACCTGTGCCGACTCCATTTCTGCAGGGGGAAAAAAAAGGCACTTTTCTAAGGGGGGAACTGTCCCGGGCTACTTTGGCAAATTTGTTTACTCTTGTGTCTGAGTGTGTGTATTCTTGCTTGAGCAGTGGCTATCTCGTGATATTGGGGCTATTTTATCAGGAGGTGAGAAGCGTTGTGAGACCTCAGAGTTGAGCCGACAAAGCACAGCATCAGCTTGGGGAGGGAGGAATGTCCCCTGTACCGTGAGGAATCCAGCATGCCTCTGAACCTGCAGAAGTGACCTACTTGGGGCATTAGGAGCCATCCCCTTTAGCTGCTCTCCTGAGGGAATTGTTGGCAGGGCCAATGGTGATTCTTGAACTGATTACAGGAGTGGAGGACAGGTGGCAGGGAGAGGACCAAGGTGGATGCTGCAGGATGATTGCAGCTGACAAACAGGTTTATGAGCAACAGGAGGCTCCTCCTTGAGGACCTGCAGAAATGCGGGAGGAAGACCTGGGGTGGGGTAGTCAGGAGAGAGCCTGCCATTGCAGGCAGAGCAGGCAAAGGAACTTAGGTTAGGAAGGGACTTGATTTGTAGCCACAACCTGGGTAGGTCTGCTGACAGGTTAAAATTTAAGGGGAGGCCAGGAGTTTGATACCAGCTGGGCAATATAGCGAGACCCCATTTCTACAAAAAATGTAAAAAATTAGCTGAGCTTGGTGGCTCATGCCTGTAATCCCAGCTGCTCGGGAGGCTGAGGCAGGAGGATCCCTTGAGCCTAAGAGTTTGAGGCTGCAGTGAGCTATGATCATGCCACTGCACTCCAGGCTGGGCAGCAGAGTGAGACCCTGTCTCAAAAACAAAAACAAAAAACCACAACAAAACAATAATTCAAGGAGTTATACTGTGATTTTGCACATGGTAAAAGACATTTCTGAGAAGCTACTTCTTTCATATACATGCTCACATTGGGTGGTATTTGGACACAGTCATTCTAAGGTAATCACTGTGTCCCAGTTTGCTTGGGACTTGCCTAGTTTTAGCACTGAAAGTACCTTGTTCTGGGCAAACCAGGAGAGTTGGTCAACCTACCACTCAGACTGACTGTTAACCTTCAGGTGGGGAAGACAGAGTAGACTGCTCATCGCCTCACGATGTAGCAGAAACAAGACTCTGTCTCTCCTTTGGGATATTAAGGATCTGTAAAACAGCAAAGGTGTATTGTGAAGCTCTCTTTCAAATTGTACACCTGAGGCTGAAAATGGACACAAAGAGGATTTCTGTCCTAAGATGCTGTTCTGGGCCAATAATTCATTTTCCTTTGCCAAGGCACCTTCTTCAACTTTTTTTTTTTTTTTTAACCTATACAGAACAGTAAGTGCCTATTCACACTAGATTTTTCTCTGATGGTTGCAATTTTGTAATATATTTTTCCTTAGTAATGAAAGAATCAAATATGTAATTAAGGTTATGAGTTTTAAAGCATTTTTATATAAATAAAATCTCAAATCAGAAAAATATGTTTGTTAGATACTGTGCCCTGAGTTTTTGTTCTGAAATGAGGACTACCATATCATCAAGACAATCACATCCTTGGTAAGTGGGACAGTGACCACCACCCCCAAAATGAAGCAAACAAACCTAGAGTGAGAAAGGATTCTACGGACATTCCTTTATTCCACAGATCCTTGGCAGAAGCCAGTCCTAGACGACCAGGTTCCTAGGTTTTAGCATGAGGTGGGAGGAGCCATCTGACTCCTCTACTGGAGCACAGGATGGGGGGACGGTGGGACCAGCCATCAAAGGAAAAGGCACATCTTCTTTTCCCAGGCAGGATGAGAAGACGAGGAGTAGCCCACCAAGAGCCAGGAAAATACCAGCAGCCCCGCCCAAGTAGAGGGCACCTCCAAACTCCCACTGAGGTATGATGTCAGGGATGCTGTCATCCCAGCAGTCTTGGATTGTGGCATGGGCCACCCAGGAGACTGGAAGGAGGGTAGTGGCTAAAGCAGATGCCTCCAAAGTCCCTCCCAGGAGGCCAAGCCGCCTCTTGAACACCCATCTGATCCTGTGAAACCGGAAGCATTCAGACCCAAAGCTGGAGACCAAAAGCCCCAATAGGCCCAGCCCGTGGGAGGCTACCCTGAGGATGCGTGCTACCTGGAGCTCCTGGGGCAGAGACAAGAAGGATTCAAAGGCCTTGCACACAGTGGCAACTTCCTCTCGAACCACGCAGACCTCCCAAATCCTCATGATCCAGGTCTCCATCTCGTTCAGTTCCAGATTAAGAGTCTTCTACTGGGGCAGGATGGTGGTAACATAGGAGCAGACCCAGCCAAGGAGGGAGAGAAGTAGCCCCCCGAGCTGGACTTTCCCACGGAAACTCCAGGCCATAGTCACTCCCACCACAGATGCAGAAAGAAAAGGAGCACGAGTGGGTCAGTGACTGGTTAGCAGGGACTGCTTGAGTGGAAGATCTTTCACATTGGGAGAGGGCTCTTGTTTCAGTGTTCTGAGCAGCAGCTGAGGCAGGTGCCAGGAATTGGCAATGTTTGGGTTTGGGGGTGTGTCCAATATCAGATGTGGGTGTGGAGTCTGGGGGAGGGTCCCATGACAGGCAAAAAAGCCATACAGGGAGCCATCAATACATATGTGATGAATAAATTCATAAACTAAAATCACTCCTCAGCTCTGAGATCACAAGGATGATCGATGTTCTGGAAATACATGTCGATATAATCTTTTCAAAGGGCAACATGACTTTATGTTTCATACTTTTAAACATATGCATACTTTGACCCAGCACCTTATTTCCAGAAATCTACCTAATGTATCATGAGTATGTACAAAGATTTATGAAAATGTCCATTGAAATATTGTTAAGAATTGTCAGTTTTTGTTAATACTAGGCAGTCATTTTAAAGTGATTTTATAGAAAAATATTTTTGATATATCGTTAAGTGAGAAAAGCGAGTGACCAAACAGTACATAGAATATATAGAATGCAGCCAGGAACGGTAGCTCAGGCCTGTAATCCCACCACTTTGGGAGGCTGAGGTGGGTGGATCACTTGAGGCCAGGAGTTCGAGGCCAGCCTGGGCAACATGGCGAAACCTCACCTCTACTAAGAAAATGAAAAAATTAGCCGGGCATGGTGACACACGCCTGTAGTCCAAGCTGCTTAGGAGGCTGAGGCAGGAGAATCTCTTGAACCTGGGAGGTGGAGGTTGCAGTGAACCGAGATCACGCCACTATACTCCAGCCTGGGTGACAGAGTGAGACCCCATCTCAAAAAAAAGAAAAAGACAAAGAATATATAGAAATATGTGCCTCTGTTTGTGTGTGTGTGTGTGTGTTTGTGTAGACCACAAAATGTTAACATGATTATTTTGGTGATAAAATTATACATAGTTTTTATTTCCTTATTTGTGCTTACCTATGCATTTTACACATTTTATAAATTTATCACTTAATATTTTTATTACAAAAGCCCACAAATATTAATTTTACAAAATAATTTTAAATTCCTCAATCCAAGGAACCTACCCAAACCCAGAATATCCCCAGAGGGAGGTGCTCCCTCCCCAGGCTCCCCTTGCTGCTGGGACAGCAACTATAATAAATGGTAATCATACCAGCTTCCATTCCTGTTTGTTGCTGCTGCCAAGTAGCAGGTTCTGACAGGAAAGGAAATAATTTGCATTTACTGCATGCGGCTAAATGCCAGACTTTTGGCTAGACGCTTTATCCTTACTTAATTTTCACACTGTCACTGTACGATACACTTTAGGTAACTTGCCAAGGTCCCCCAGCTGGTAAACAACAGACCCAATGTGAGCCAGGCAGCTCAAACTCGGACATTTCATGTTCTTGTCCCCAGGCTGCAGAAGCTGCCTCTGCACACTGGTGACACAGCATGTGGGTGAGACTTAGTCTTTATAGCAAGACAGAGAAGAAAACGGATTTATTCTGTTGGAGTCATGAATGTCTGACTCGTGTGTTTCCCTATTCACAAATTAACCTACTCCACACTGTGTGGTAGATATGAAGTGAAAGCAAAGATGTTCCTGAAAGGAATAGACATATCCTGAGAAAGGAGGATCTTGACTTTGTCTAACTGATGGCTCAACACCTAAGACATCTGGTATACCAGTGTTTATCAGTGGTGTGAGGTTTTGGGGGAAGGCACACAGAATCATTTGAAGTGCTCATTTTTCTTTTATGTTTTATTACAGAAAACTTCAAGCATATACAAAAGTAGAATGAATGGTATAAAGAAATCCCATATTGCATCGTTCCACTTCAAAAATTATCCACTCATCCCAATCTTGCTTCATTTCTACCTGCACCCACTCCTTCCCTGAAGCAAATGGGTTGCTTTTTCAAATTGTAGGCACCTTATGCTGCTATTATAGCAACATGATGGAAAATACTGTGCAAACTTGGAAACGCTGTCTGCTTATACTGTCCTCTGCCAGAAATAATGCATTCGCTACTTTGCTTCTTGAATACATATGTCATGTGTATGTGAGTCATGATAGGCCAGGAGGAATCCTTTCAGACTTTGCTCCTGACTTCCTTGCCTTATCCTGATGATTTGTGAACATCTGTGAATTGGGAGACATATAAGCCATGATAAATGTGAACTATGAAGAAGATGAGGTTAATGAGGGAATACAGAACACATGCATCTATTAATTTCTTTTTTAAAATTCAAGTATTCATTCATTGTTGCATGCATTGACTGTGTGCAGCCATCGCAGTCCATGCTGCATGCTATTTCTTCTCCTTTCTCAGCCTAACTCTGGCTCTTCCCTGACTTTTCCTTGGACCTTGAGGAACGGTCTTCACCTTACCCAGTAGTCTCTCTGCTCAGGAAGAACCAAGAGCTTAGGCAGTTGTGTTTTGTGGGTATGTACAGACAGGTTTTCTGGAGGGAGGTCCCAGAACCTCAATCTCAAAGTAGCACTTCCTTTCATTCTCACTTCAGATTTCTCATTACCGTTGTCGAAAGACAAAATTACAACAAATTTAGTTTAAAGATCTTAATTCACTTTATTTGTGATTCTAGAATAGGCAACACTTCATTCCATAAAGTAGAATCAGTGTCCTGATGAGCTGAACAGAGGAGGTTGGTTTTATAGAAAGAAAAAGGCTGAAGAAAAGAGAAACAAAGAACATAAAGCAGATTGGCTGTTTCAAATTTAATTTCCTTGTAAGGTGGGAACCAAGAAACAGAACAACACGAAAATAACTGATTGATTGGCATCAGTTTAGTTCAGGTACTTTTTTGTAAGAATTAAAACAGAGGGAACTTCGTTATCATGCTGACTGAAACTGGCAGGTTTGGGAATTTGGTGATTATCTCTCATTCTCCTGATTTCTCAGAAGGTCAGATAGACAGCTTAGTTTTGGTTTGGTGAAGCAGAGCTTTAGCATGAGTGACTCCATTTTGGTTTGGTCTGTTGGGCTTAGTGCAGGAACTCAGTTCAAAGCAATGGCCTCCTGTAAATGTTAACATTGTGAAACATTTCTGATTCAGTCAGAGACTGCGTGCTTCTCCTCCAATATTTCCTCTGCCATTTGCACCTTCCTCAGGGGCAGATTAAACTTCAGGGCTCGTTACTTTCACAGGTCCCTTCTAAGACTGGCATCTAATTTTGTATTCATTATTTTATATTCTTTTTCTTAAAGAGTCCTTCCCTTCCCTGCAACTGCATAAGATTCAGGTTCCACTAAATCTAGATCCATCCCTCATCTACCTACAGATTAGTAATTATCATATTTTTCTGTGATTATATATTCACATGTCGTGGGTCCCCAGACCTAGCACAATGTCTGCTATGTGATAATTGCTTAATAAATATGCAGTACAAAGTTTCAGAATTTTCATCTGTCAGTCATTCTTTGTCATTGGGCATTTATTATTAGTGCAGTTAGAATTCAAAGTAAAGTTGACAGGTCTACCAAAAAGAAATTGATTTGGTTTTCCAAGGAAAGGAGTTTCTCTTGATGTTTTGACTGTTTTCAGTGCTTCCTCTCTCAATCCCAGTTTTGTTTCCTCTGCTTATGGCACATGAATCAGCCCTTGCTTCACTGGGATAAGCAGATTATCTCGCAGACACTTAAAATTGTCAGGGATCTTAGGGTCAGTGCCTATTTGGGGTCAACCCTCACAATATACCATTTTAAAAAACAAAAAATCTTTTACTTTTAATCAAAGCAGTACATTTGGCTCTTGGTATCCATGGATCCAACCAACCACAGATCAAAAATATTCTGGAAAAAACTAATAAAAAATAACAATACAACAACAAAAAATAATGCAAATAAAAATACAATATAATGACTATATAGCATTTAGACTGATTTGTATTAGGTCTTATAAGTAATCTAGAGATGATTTAAAGTGTATGGGGAGGATGTGTGCTGATTACTTGTAAACATTACATCATTTTATGTAAGAGACTTGAGCATCCATGGATTTTGCTATGGGGGCAGGGGAGGTTTCTGGAACCAATCCCCCCATACCAAGGGAGGACTGTGTATGTTTACTGCAGAAAAATAGAGAAAGCAAGGGCAGAGAAGAGCATAAACACCATAAATCCACCACCCATGGGATAATTTGATGTCTGTCCTTTACATACATACTTACCTACTTTTTGTTTTTTGGCCAAACAATGGCTATAGACTTACGTTTTTGAAAAGGAACCATACTATACATAGAATATGGTGAACATCTTTCTATATGCAATGCATTAAAATAAACCATTTCTAAAAGCTTTTGACACATTTACATATTTATAATCTGACAGAAGGTACTAAGTATCTTGTTCTTGTTCACACAGGACTAATATGTCTATCTAAGTAATATAAATATGTAATGTAGGTAATGTAAATGTGTAATGTATCACGTAGATGTAATATATGTACATAGATGCAATTACAGGCAACCTTTTATTTATAATGAGGTGACGCCACTTCTTTACACAACTCCAGAGGGCGCCGTTCATAGCTTCTGGTGCCACAGCGGCCCAATAAATGTTGAGGAAAAAAGATCGAGATGGGCTCGTTGGCTCTTTCAGTTAGGTAATTTTACACGTAAGCCTTTGAAGTTTAGAAAGATTCAGTTAGACCTGGTCATTAAAAACGTTTAATTTCCTTCAGTGAAAAACGGGCGGGAAGCGACAAACTTTGAAAACAACTAAGGAAGAAAACGCGTCTGCATACAGTTTGCCAACTACGGGACACCGTGGAAATCCCATCCCGGGTTTGGAGCGGTGCCTGCTGGGAGTTGTAGTGCGCTCCTCGCCTTCCGGGCGGCGGTCTGGGGCCCTCGAGACTCCGTTTCCCGGCAGGCCGCGCGTTAAGACGGCCGGCGGGACGGGAGCCGCCGCGCTGGCTACGAGAGTGACCCAGTCAGCATTGATTCCCGTCTTGGCCATGGCCTCGTTCGTGACAGAAGTTTTGGCACACTCCGGGAGGCTGGAAAAGGAGGATCTGGGGACCCGGATCAGCCGCCTGACCCGGCGGGTGGAGGAGATTAAGGTGAGAGCGGGGCAGCTGTATGCTGACTGGAAGGGGACGACGGGTCCCTGTGTGAAGGGACTGGAGAGAGGAGTTGGGGGCTAAGGGCAGACAGAGTGCGGACCAGCAAAGTGGGGCCTGTCGGGGAGATCCAGTTGTGGGGGCTGAATGAGGAGTGGGGAGGCCCAGAGTGTGTGGATTGAGGAGGAATCTTGGAGGGGAGCCCAGACAGAGGTTGGGAACTGAGGAGGCGAGGAGGCCTGGGACTGTGGGGACGAAGAGGCGGTGGCTGGAGAGCACTGGGGAGTGGAGTTATGTTGGGGAGGGGTGTGCCGCGGGAATGGGGAGACTGAAGAGACCAGCAGAGCGGGAGGAGCAACTGGAAGCTCCGAGGAAGCTAGGGAGCGAGCGCAGGAAAGGAGTAGAAAAGACAGGATCCCCCCTTCTCCTTCTTCCATCGATGAGTGTTTATTTCCTCCACCCACTCCTTGATTTGTTGATGAATAAAATAGCCTGGAGGATTGCACCTTTCTCCTCCCCGACATTAAAAAAAAACCCCAAACCCTCAATATGTTTTAATTTTTATCTATCTATTTATCTTTTGAGATGGAGTCTTGCTCTGTCGCCCAGGCTGGAGTGATCTCGGCTCACCGCAACCTCTGCCTCCCGGGTTCAAGCGATTCTCCCGCCTCAGCCTCCTGAGTAGCTGGGATTACAGGTGCGCGCCACCAGACCTGGCTAATTTTTTTTCTGTTTGTTTTATATTTTTAGTAGAGACGGAGTTTCACCATGTTGGCCAGGCTGGTCTCGAACTCTTGACCTCAGGTGAGCCACCCGCCTCATCCTCCCAAAGTGTTGGGATTACAGGCGTGAACCACCGTCTCCGGCCTCTTAATGTGTTTTTAAAACTTCTTCATCTACAAGCACTTGAAGCTGTGCTGAGTGTCAGTGGTACATAGGTAGACGTTGCTGCTTTGAGGTTGATACAAAAACTGGAAGCAGGGAGCCACACACAGTTTTGCTTTGTACCAATATTGTTACCTTGCCAGTATTTGCCCACATCTTCAGTTGCTTTCATTTAAAATTTTGTGTATTTGAGTCAAGTAGGGTTTCGAGGGGGCAAGTTTGGCACACACAATGAAGGCACAGGTATAACTTCCTAACAGCTCTTGATTTTACAAAAGTAGTTTCCTGAATTTTAAGTAGTCATACCCCTGACATCTCTTCTTTAATATGGCTTTCAGGGCCGGGCGTGGTGGCTCAAGCCTGTAATCCCAGCACTTTGGGAGGCCGAGACGGGTGGATCACGAGGTCAGGAGATCGAGACCATCCTGGCTAACACGGTGAAACCCCGTCTCTACTAAAAGAATACAAAAAACTAGCTGGGCGAGGTGGCGGACGCCTGTAGTCCCAGCTACTCGGGAGGCTGAGGCAGGAGAATAGCGTGTACCCGGGAGGCGGAGCTTGCAGTGAGCTGAGATCCTGCCACTGCGCTCCAGCCTGGGTGACAGAGCGAGACTCCGTCTCAAAAAAATAAAAATAAAAATAAAAATATGGCTTTCAGATTTTTCACCACTGTTTAATGTGATGGAAAGAAGACAGGTTTTTAAGCTACTCTAGCATGGCAAGCTACCCTAGCTCCTATGTGTTCTGAACCCAACGTGCCTTTCTTTCCTTTCACTAGTTTCCTTTACCAACTTGGATCTTCAGCCAATTGAAAATTACTTTCTCTGCTGTCCCCTCTTTTTTTGATCCCATATTTTGCTTATGTTGCCATTTTTTCCATCTTTACCTGTAGTATTTCTACCCATTTTTCAAGTTCCATTTCAAATGTCTCCTGCATAAAAAAAAAAGTCTTTATCGTCCCTCAGGGAGAGGGGATCTCTTTCTCATTTGTGCTGCTGGAAGGCTTTGTAACTTTGTTGCTGTATTACATTTCAGTCCTGTATTCTTGTTGCTCAGGTATATAGTATCTTTACTACCTAGGAATTTGAGGGCAAGCAATTCGTTTTATTGTAATTCATGTATTTATTCCACTGTCAGAATAAATAATAATTTAACAAAATTAGCCAGGCGTGGTGGTGTGCGCCTGTAATCCCAGCTACTCTGGAGGCTGAGGCAGGAGGATTGCTTGAACCTGTGAGGTTGAGGTTGCAGTGAGCTGAGATTGTGCCACTGTGTTCCAGCCTGAGGGACAGAGTGAGACTCTATCTCAAAAAGAGACAAAAAAAAAAATCAATTTAAAGTCATAACATTTTTAAAAGAGAAAGGAGAATTTGTGGCACAGCTGCATTAACAAAACAAGACACCAATCTAAAGTGCAACATAAATATGCACAATTACACATAAAATTTCACTGAAGATATGAAATGAGGCAAATAACCCTTTGAAATGAACCGCCCAAGGAATCGAGGCAGGCTAAAAATTTCTTTTAAAATTTTACTGCAAGATGGAACCCCCACTCCCTGCTCCACCCCCTCCCTGCCCAGGTGAGTACTAACTCAAACCCCTCATTTTATGTGCATGGCCTTGGCTTCTGTCTTCTTTCCTCAGCCACATCCAAATCCAGAGAGGCTTCTGGACCCTATGCTCAAAAATGCAACCTTGGCCAGGTGCGGTGGCTCACGCCTGTAATCCCAGCACTTTGGGAGGCCAAGGTGGGTAGATAACCTGAGGTCAGGAGTTCCAGATCAGTCTGGCCAACATGGTGAAACTTCTTCTCTACTAAAAATACAAAAATTAGCTGAGTGTGGTGGTGGGCGCCTGTAATCCCAGCTAGTATGGAGGCTGAGGCAGAAGAATCGCTTGAACCTGGGAAGTGGAGGTTGCAGTGAGGTGAGATTGCTCCACTGCACTCCAGCCTGGGTGACAGAGTGAGACTCTGTCTCAAAAAAAAAAAAAAAAAAAAAAGAAAAAAAATTGCTTCCTCAAGTGCCTGAGGTCTAGAACCTCCAGGGAAATCAGGAGCACAAACACAGAGTGCAGCATCATTTCTTTTTTTTTTTTTCTTTTTGAGGTGGAGTCTCTCTCGCTCTGTCGCCCAGGCTGGAGTGCAGTGGCGAGATCTCGGCTCACTGCAATCTCTGCTTTCTGGGTTCAAGTGATTCTCCTGCCTCAACCTCCCAAGTAGCTGGGACTACAGGCGCCCACCACCACGCCTGACTAATTTTTTTGTATTTTAGTAGAGATGGGTTTGCACCATGTTGGCCAGGCTGGTCTTGAACTCCTGACCTCAAGTGATCCACCTGCCTTGGCTTCCCAAAGTGCTGGGATTACAGGTGTGAGCCACAATGCTGGGATGCATCATTTCTTTAAACAGTGGCTTTAACTGTTGAATGAGCTCTGACAAGCCATATGCATTTCATAAGCAAGCCAAAATACTGTCTTCATATCTTTCTGTTTTTCTTGTAAACATGTATCATCCAAGTAAAGAAAAAAAAAAAAAAAAAAAAATTAGGCTGGCCACGATGGCTCACACCTATAATCCCAGCACTTTCAGAGGCTGAGGTGGGTGGATCACCAGAGGTCAGGAGTTCGAGAGCAGCCTGGCCAACATGGTGAAACCCTGTCTCTACTAAAAATACAAAAATTAGCCGGGCATGGTGGCGCATGCCTATAGTCCCAGCTACTTGGGAGGCTGATGCAGGAGAATCGCTTGTACCCGGGAGGTGGAGGTTGCAGTGAGCCAAGATTCCACCACTGTACTCCAGCCTGGGTGACAGAACGAGACTCCATCTCAAAAAAACAAACAAACAAAAATTAACAAAAACAATGAAAAAGATAATTCAAACGGTTTATGCCAAAAAGCAAACCAGTCCTTTTTTGTTTTGGCGCTAACTCATTTCTTTAGAGGCTGCGAAACCATGTAGGGGGTGATCAGGCAGTATCCCGCCCATAGTCAGCACCATGGTGGTCCATTATAGCATTTGGTCAGGGAATCCTCATTTCAGGTGGATGGGCACATCATCAGCTTTCCAGAGAAACTTCTTCAGCTCTGGAACTTTGTTTTTCCTAGCAAAATTATATGCAGTGGAATCAGGTCAGCTTAGTTGGTATGGCAAATATGATAGGTGGTGCTTCTGTGGAAACCACAGGCTTTAATCCCTGTGGGCTATAGGCCTCTGAAATCCATGCTCCCACCAACTTGAACGTGAAGCTACTAAATTTGTAGTACATGATGCCTGGAGTCCAGCTTCCCGCATCTACTGCCTTCACTACTTCCCCAGAGAAGGAGCCATAATTTATTCTTGTATCTTTCAAGGTACTGAATAATTCAATACACAGTATTCAGTACTTCGTTTAAGTTAGTTTGCATTAAAGGAGATGATGAAACTCAAATCAATGTAGGGTTTTGTTTTGTTTTTTTTTTTTTGAGATGGAGTCTCGCTCTGTCACCTAGGCTGGAGTGCAGTGGCCGGATATCAGCTCACTGCAAGCTCCGCCTCCTGGGTTTACGCCATTCTCCTGCCTCAGCCTCCTGAGTAGCTGGGACTACAGGTGCCCGCCACCTCGCCCAGCTAGTTTTTTGTATTTTTTAGTAGAGACGGGGTTTCACCGTGTTAGCCAGGATGGTCTCGATCTCCTGACCTCGTGATCCGCCCGTCTCGGCCTCCCAAAGTGCTGGGATTACAGGCTTGAGCCACCGCGCCTGGCCAATGTAGGGTTTTAAGATCAGGCCATAAAATGTTATAGGCAAGAAAATAGAAATTGATTGAGAGATATAGATTATGGATTTAATTTATCCATTTATTTTCTTTTCTATTAGATTTATCATTAAAATTGGTGACCACAGTCTGATATAGTTCAATATGAGAACTTCTGACTCCACCTTTATCTTTTCCAGCAATTGTACAACTCTTGGGCACTGTTGGGGTTTGGTGATCATAGTCTTCTTTTTTTTAATTAATGTTTTAATCGACCAGTAATAGTTGTACATACTCTTGGAGTACGTAGTGATGTTTGATATTGTTGTCTTCTTTCACCCTAATAGTGTTATGAGACCCCTCATGGTGGGAGAAATGTGTTTTTGAAAGAAACTCATTGGCTTGGAGGGAAAGCGAATGGTTGTGGGCAATTGGCAAGAAGGTTCTAACATGGAAAATGCCTTGTGGAAGATGAATATATTTTTATCAGAGTTTTCTACTCATTTCACTGTCTTTTATTGTAATTCTGTTTTATATTTTAGGGTGAGGTGTGCAATATGATTAGCAAGAAGTACAGTGAATTCCTGCCTAGCATGCAGAGTGCGCAGGGCCTGATTACCCAGGTGGATAAACTGTCTGAAGACATTGACCTACTGAAATCCAGGATAGAGAGTGAGGTAAGGATAATTTGTTAAATTGGGTAGGTTTGTAGGGAAGTGGTTCAGCTTCCTGATTCCTAAGACAGCTTAATTGTGTACAACTTTTTAAACCCTCACTTTTCTGTTTGGTAAATGGTGGTTGAACTAAATGATTGTAGGGTGACTTCAATTCTGAAATAGAAATATTTTCCAGAAGTGTAATTTAAATAACTTATTTTTTATGGAAGAAAATTTGACCAGGCCCGGTGCATCACGCCTGTAATCCCAGCATTTTGTGGTGGCCAAAGCGAGTGGATCAATCTGTTATTTTGCACCTCTGGCACAGTACAAAAAATATCCCCAGAGTGTATTTATAATTAGTTGATTGATTAGGGAGTCAGTATCAATAGTGCAATATTAGACTGTGCTATTAGAAATGAAGTGTCTGGAACAGAACAGTAGTTGGCTCTCTGTACCTCTTACTGGCCACATCCTGGCTGTTGAAATTCATTTAGTTTTGGTTGTTGTAGTTTGAAAGATGGCTGGTCTGGATGAGAAGGTTTAGCCCTGAACACCGTACCATTTGAAGAACTGTGAAATAAACTGAGGATGTTTAGCCTTGGGAAGAAATACTTTCAATATTTGAAGCTCTGTCATATGGGAGGAATATTCAAATTTATGATTGGTAATAGAGAATTTTTTTTCAATAGGTGTATGTTAGAAGTTTATTCAGGCATTTGGTGTATTTGTTGTGCACTTAAAAGGTGCCAGGTACTGAGATAGTTGCTGAATAAGAATGTTTTTTATTTCAAGGTGTGAATCTCATACCTGATAATAATAGTGTGACATAACAATAAATAGGAGTAATACAGTTAGAGAGAGGAGATATAGCTAAGGATGGCTTACTATAGGAAATGACATCCAAACCAAGACGGGAAGTGATAGGCAACAGGGGAAGGAAGAGTGTTGTAAGTAGCCATAAATGTTAGTTTTAGGCAGAGGCATGGAGGTAATGGAGAGAGGTCACTTTTGGGGAGCTACAAGTATTGCATAAGACAAATGTTTAGAGATTGTGGTGGGAAGGAACATAAGATGAATTAGAAAGGTAAGCAAAGACCTTGCATATCAGGTTAGTAGTAACATGATAAAGTTAGTGTGGACGTTATCTTGATGGCACTGTGGAACCCATAGAGGTTTTTAAGCAAGAGAGTGACATCAGATTTGAATTTCAGGAATTCTATTCTGCTTGGAGTTTGAAGAAAGAATTTGAGGGAAATGAGTCCAGGATATGAGAAGGCAGTTAAAATATTCAGAGGCAGTTAAAATAATCGAGGAAAAAAAGGGCGGTGATTTGCCCTAAAGTCAGTGGCAGTGGGGATGGAGAAAAATTGATGGATCCTAGTGACATTTCAGAGAGGATATTTGGGACTTGTTGATGTAGGGAGTGAAGGATGTAGGAGTCAAGGATAACTGGGGAACTAGGTCATGGTTTCATTCCATTCACTGAGACAGTCTAGAGAAAGAGCAGGTTTTTGTGAGAGATTTGAGGAGTTTAAATTTAAGGTGCCTGTGGAATATCAAATGCACTTTCACAGACAGTTGGATTATATTAAGGTGAAGGCTAGACTGTTGTTAAAAAAACAATAAATAAAAAGAGATACCTTGAAATGCAGTGGCTCAAACAAGATACTTAAAAAAAAATCATAATACTTTAGTAAGCAGGCTGATTCTACAATCTAGGGCCCAGCTATTCTAGCATAGTGTGTGTCAAGAATTGAAGGGGATCTAGGATTTTAACTTTCTTGAAAGTCAGTAAGTTAGCCTGCTAAAGTTTCATGGATTTTGTTTTTACATTTTTTTTGAGATGCACTCTTACTCTGTTGCCCAGGCTGGAGTGCAGTGGTGTGATCGAGGTTCATTGCAACTTCTGCCTCCTGCGTTCAAGCAATTCTCCTGTGTCAGCCTCCTGAGTAGCTAGGATTACAGGCATGTGCCATCATGCCTGGCTAATTTTTGTAGTTTTAGTAGAGATAGAGTTTCATCATGTTGGCCAGAGTGGTCTCAAACTCCTGGCCTCAAGTGATCCACCCACCTCTGCCTCTCAAAGTAACTGGGATTACGGGTGTGAGCCACTGCACCCGGCCTCATGGATTTTTTTTTTTTTTTTTTTTAATTTTTAAAAATTAAAAAAAAAATTCTTGTTTTTTATTTTTTTGAGACAGTTTCACTCTGTTGCCCATAGCACAGTCATGGCTCACTGCAGCCTCAACCTCGTGGGCTCAGTTGATTATCTCACCTCACCCTCCCGGGTAGCTGGGACTACAGGTACAAGCCACCATGCCCAGCTAAATTTTTTTGTAGAAACAGGGTCTCACAATGTTGCCCAGGCTGGTCTAGAACTTCTGGGCTCAAGCAATTCTCCTTCTTCAGCCTCACAAAGTGCTGGGATTACAGGCTTGAGTCACCATTCCTGGAAAGTTTCATGGATTTTTGTAGAAGACATGAGTCTCCTTGGTGCGAGATGAAGGACAGTTTATTACTTACAGCAGTAGCCAGAGTATCAGCATTTTTGCATCAGTTGCCCAGTCCTGCTTCCTGTCGGACATTGTGCAGTGGATTGCTTTATATTAATAGAAAAGGACTCCTGAGTTTAAGGAACCTGAATCTTTTTAATGGGTAGCAAGCATACCTCCCTTTTGCTTTGGAGGGAGACACCATCTCTGTCTTCCAAGGCTGTTTACTATATAGGCGTTCTTGAAAAGATAGCCCAGAACTAAAGACAGTAATTGCCTTACTTGTAAGATGGTGCAAAAATGTGAGAGACATCTAGAGAATTGTCTCCCAAAAGTCTGTAGAGCAGCAGCTTTGGCAGTACCTGATAGCTTATTAGAAATGCAGGATCTCAGGCCTCAATCTAGACCCACTGAATCAGAATCTGCATTTTACTGAGAGTCACTGAGTGATATGTATATGCATTACAGTTTGAGAAGTATTGCTCTTAGGGTTTTGTCATTATTTACGTGATTCAATCTGGTCTCTTTTGGTATCCAGGTCATAGCTGGAGATAAAGGGAAAAGAGAGGGCATGTAGGGGCCACATCTATTTTCTTAAGACTCAGAGTTACCAATTACTTCTGTTAGTAATTGGTAAGATCTTAGACATGGTGTCACCCAACTGTGAAGGAGGCTAAAATATACAATGTGGTTGGGTGCTATTAATATGGAAAAAAGAAGAATGGATTTTAGTGGACAGTTTCCACATCATCTTACCCATATACATGTTTGGAGGTGAGGAAAATAATGTGGACTTGAGATAGCAGCACTTAGTAATTGAAGCCATGGGAATGGACAAGATTGCCCAGAAAGAGTATATAAAGCAGGGTTTCTCACCCTTGTCACTATTGATGTTGATGTTTTGGGCTGGATAATTCTTTGTTGTGGAGGTCTGTCCTGTACATCATATCATGTTAGCAGTATCCCTGGCCTCTGTTCGCTAGATGTGAATAGTACTCTCTCATGGTGACAACCAGTGGCAGCCACTGTCTTCAGACGTTGTCACATGTCCCTGGTTGAGGGTGGGGCAAAATCACTTCCTGTTAAAAACCACTGGTTTGGAATAAGAAGACAATCAGGAAGAAAGGAGTATCAATGTATATGGAGTGGTCAGAAAATGAAGCTCCCAAAAGAAAGTGAAAAAGGAAGGGCTAGAGAACTAAGAGGAAAATCAGTAGAGAATGGTATCATGGAACTAAGGGAAAGAATGTTTCAGAAGGAAGGAAAGTTAACACAGTACCGTTAAATACATTTCAGTCGACAACAGACCACATATACAAGTGTGGTCCCGTGAGATTATAGTGGAGCTGAAAAGTTCCTGTCACCTATTGATAATCCTGACTTCATAGGGCTAGGCTAATGTGCGTGTTTGTGTCTTAGTGTTTAACAGGAAAGTTTACAAAGTTAAAACAAAAAATTTAAAATAGAAAACAGCTTGTAGAAGACAAATACAAATAAAATATTTTTACTACAAACCACTGCTCAAGGAAATAAGAGAGGACACAAACAAATGGAAAAACATTCCATTCTCATGGATAGGAAGAATCAGTATCATGAAAATGGCCATAAGCAATTTATAGATTCAATGCTGGTCCATCAAACTACCATTGACATTCTTCACAGAATTAGAAAAAAACTGTTTTAGTTTTCATATGAAATCAAAGAAAGACCCATATAGACAAGACAATCCTAAACAAAAAGAACAAAGCTGGAGGCATCACACTACCTGACTTCAAACTATGTTACAAGGCTACAGTAACCAAAACAGCATGGTACTGGTACCAAAACAGACATATAGACCAATGGAGCAGAAATGAGGCCTCGGAAATAACACCACACTTCTACAACCATCTGATCTTTGACAAACCTGACAAAAACAAGCAATGGGGAAAGAATCTCCTATTCAGTAAAATGGTGCTGGGAAAACTGTTTAGCCATATGCAGAAAACTGAAACTGGATCCCTTCCTTATACCTTATACAAAAATTAACTCAAGGTGGATTAAAGACTTAAATGTAAAACCCAAAACCATAAAAACCCCAGAAGAAAACCTGGGCAATTCCATTCAGGACATAGGCATGGGCAAAGACTTCATGACAAAAATGCCAAAAGCAACTGCAATAAAAGCCAAAATTGACAAATGGGATCTAATTAAACTAAAGAGCTTCTGCACAGCAAAAGAAACTATCATCAGAGTGAACAGGCAATCTACAGAATGGGAGAAAATTTTTGCAATCTACCCATCTGACAAAGGTCTAATATCCAGAATTTACAAGGAACTTAAACATATTTATAAGAAAAAAACAGCCCCATCAAAAAGTGGGCAAAGGATATGAACGGACACTTCTCAAAAGAAGACATTTATGTGGCCAAAAACATGAAAACTCAACATCACTGAATCAGAGAAATGCAAATCAAAACCACAATGAGATACCATCTCATGCAAGTCAGAATAGCGATTATTAAAAAGTCAGGAAACAATAGATGCTGGAGAGGATGTGGAGAAATAGGAACGTTTTTACACTGTTGGTGGGAATGTAAATTAGTTCAGCCATTGTGGAAGACAGCATGGTGATTCCTCAAGGATCTGGAATCAGAAATACCATTTGACCCAGCAGTCCCATTACTGGGTATATACCCAAAGGAATATAAATCATTCTACTATAAGGACACATGCACACATATGTTTATTGCCGCATTGTTTACAATAGCAAAGACATGGAACCAACCGAAATGCCCATCACTGATAGACTGGATAAAGAAAATGTGGTACATATACACCATGGAATACTATGCAGCCATAAAAAGGAATGAGAGCATGTCCTTTGCAGGGACATGGATGAAGCTGGAAGCCATCATCCTTAGCAAACTAACACAAGAGCAGAAAACTAAACACCGCATGTTCTCACTCATAAGTGGGAGTTGAACAGTGAGAACACACGGACACAAAGAGGGGAACAACACACACCAGGGCCTGTTGGGGGGTGAGGGGTGAGGGGAGGGAACTTAGAAGACGGGTTAATAGGTGCAACAAACCACCATGGCACATCTATACCTGTGTAACAAATCTGCATGTTCTGCACGTGTATCCCATTTTTTTTTTTAGAAGAAATAAAAACACACAAAATATTTTTGTACAGCGTATAGTGTGTTTGCGTTTTAAGCTGTGTTATTACAAGAGTCAAAATGTTAAAAAGTTTAGCTAGGTGCAGTGGCTCACACCTGTAATCCCAGCACTTTGGGAGGCTGAGGCAGGCAGATCACTTGAGGTCAGGAGTTCGAGACCAGCCTGGCCAACATGGTAAAACCCCATCTCTACTGAAAATACAAAAATTAGCTGGGTGTGGTGGTGGACGCCTGTAATCCCAGCTATCTGGGTGGCTGAGGTAGGAGAATTGCTTGAACCCAGGAGGTAGCGGTTGCGGTGAGCCAAGATTGTGCCACTGCACTCCAGCTGGGTGACAGAGTGAGACTCCTCAAAAAAAAGAAAAATAAGTTAAAAAGTTTATGAAGTAAAAATGTTATAGTAAGATAATGTTATTATTGAAGAAAGAAAATTTTTAAAAATAAATTTAGTGTTACCTAAATGTATAATGTTTATAAAGTCGGCAGTAGAGTACACTAATGTCCTAGACCTTTACATTACCTCACCACTCACCCACTGACTCACTCAGAGCAACTTCTAGTCCTGCAACCTCCATTCATGATAAGTGCCCTATACAGGTGTACCATTTTTATGCTGTATTTTTACTGTATGTTTTCTGTGTTTAGATACACAAATATTTACCATTGTGTAAATGGTACACTGACATGCTGTATGGGTTTATGGCCTGGGAGCAATAGTTTTATGTAGCCTAGGTACATAGTGGGACATACCATCTAGGTTTGTGTAAGTATACTCTATGATGTTTGCATGACATCAAAATCACCTAACAATGCATTTCTCAGAATGTGTCCCCATTGTTAAGTGACACACGACTGTACTAGTAATGTATGCTTTGGATTTAGCAATGAGGAGTTTAGTGGTTTTTTTTTTTTTTGGCAAGAACAGTTAGGAACCAGATCACAGTGAGGTATAGAGTGACTGAGAGGTGAGAATGTAAAGACAGTGAATATAGGTCACCATTTCAGGAAGCTGTTTGTGAGAGGGAGGAGAAAAATAAAGCAGTTGCTGAGCAATAGGGTAGTTGGTGAGGTGGAGGGATATTTTTCCAAAAGATGGGAGAAATTTTAACATATTTAAATTTGATGGGATAAGCCATGCACTTACAGGTATTCAGTCAATATATATTTCACGAATGAGTGAAGATAAATTAGGGAGAGGTTAATTGGAGATTTTAGGAGACAGGGAATAATTGATCATGTAAAGTCATTTGATAAGGTGGGACAGAATGAGAGGTAGATTCTGCCTCAATATTAAATCTTTCTGACAAGGTGCGGTGGCTCATGCTGGCAATCTCAGCACTTTGGGAGGCCAAGGTGGGCAGATCGCTTGAGTCCAGGAGTTCAAGACCAGCCTGGACAAAATGGCGAAACTCCATCTTTATCACAAAATACAAAAATTAGCCAGGCATGGTGGTGCGTGCCTGTAGTTCTGGCTACTCAGCAGGGCTAAGGTGGGAGAATCGCTTGATTCTAGGGAATTTGAGGCTGCAGTGAGCTGAGATTGCACCACTGTGCTTCAACCTGGGCAACAGAGTGAGACCCTGTTTCAATTAAAAAAAAAATCCTAATAGAGCTGTCTGACTCTAAAATGAGTTATCACTTGGCAGTGGGGATACCTTTCTAGTAATCCAGGTGGGTGAGCTCTCTGATGAAAGATACCTGTTTAAATTAAGAATAGTTGGTGACTTGAGGATATTATATTGAAAGAAATGGGTAATCTTGTGATAGGATAAAGGTTTGGACTAGTTGGACCTCTAGGGTATCTTCCTACTACATTCTGTGATTTTTATTCCAGTCTTAACTAGCATTTAAATTTCAACATGAATTATGTTGACCTAGTAAAGCTTATTGATTTGCTGTAAATGTTTTATTTCTTAGGTATGGTATAGCTTAAAAGTACTTGTCTTTGGTGTGTGAATTAGGTCTGCCGGGATCTTCATGTATCAACTGGTGAATTTACAGACTTAAAGCAGCAGTTGGAAAGAGACTCAGTTGTCCTAAGTTTGCTTAAACAGTTGCAGGAGGTCAGTAAACTCAACTTGAACCTTAGTATTTTGGTGGTGGGAAGGTCTCATTATTCAATGGCTATCTCCTGACTATAATGGGGTTTTTTTATCTTCATATTTTCTTTTCTTCTTCTTTTTTTTTTTTTTAGAGGGAGGGAAAGTGGGAGCATTTCTTAATATTTTAAAAGCAAACAGACTTGAAATAATAGGATGTATAAAATATTATACTTAACTTTTCAGTTTTCCACTGCTATTGAAGAATATAATTGTGCATTAACAGAGAAGAAATATGTCACTGGTGCTCAGCATCTGGAAGAGGTACTAAATGCTTTCCCCAAAGCATGAACAATAAGTGCTTTTCTTGTTTTCAGTAAATTTTGTATTTTTTATCATTATGCAAATATATTCTAATTGCCCTGAGTCCAGATTGAATGTTTAACAGTGATTTCATTTCATTACCAGGCACAGAAATGCTTGAAGTTATTAAAATCCAGAAAATGCTTTGATTTAAAAATATTGAAATCTCTCAGCATGGAGCTCACAATACAGAAACAGAACATACTTTATCACCTTGGAGAAGAGTGGCAGAAGCTGATTGTATGGAAGTTCCCACCATCAAAAGGTGCTGCTGACCTCAGGTGGACTGCTTTGCTTCATCTGCCTGAACCAGTGTAGTGTCTGAATATACTCTACAGTTTTGTATTGGTAGATGAGGGTTCATTCATAATCTTCCATGTCTGTATTGAGTGCTCATGTTAGCAAGATGCTTACTTAGGACCAGCTCATCTGAGTCCCTAAAGTGCCCTCACCTTGCTTCCCTTACATCCCTCTTAGCTGTCCCGTTCCCTGGAAATGTGAGAAAAGATGATAGGGTAGTTGGGGTCATGTGGTGAGAGTGTGCTAGAGGAGGTGGTAGCAATTTGCCACCACATTGTTTCCATTGCCTTGTAGGACGTGCTTGTTCCTGACAGCCCTGATCCCAGCAGTTTATCTTGGCTGGAGAGTGTAGAGGAGCTATCTAGCCATTCTCTCTCTTGCTTAGGAAAGAAGATGAATCAGTAGGCTTGTGGGTAGAGCAGGGGTTTTGTTCAGTTTCTTTCCAGTCCTTGGGGAAAATAATGAGCTAGGGAGTGCTTTGCAAGGTGAAGAAATGGGATTACTTCTGCCCTGGCTTTGATTTATGCTACTTGGCTCTCAGCCTTTCTGCCTACCTCTGGGTATGAGCCCTCTTTGGTGTGTTGTTTGCCCTTAGAGTAAAACTTCAGAGGCTGTATTTAAAGGACATGCTATTGTACCTGGTGTATTTTCCAACATTGGATTTTGAAATTTAGTGTATTTCAGGAGGAACTGTCTCCCCCGTTCCCTTTCCTATGTCCACTTTGGCCTACAAATTCATTGTGTACTTATGTGTGTACATAGACACATGTGCATATGTGTATGTATATCAGTATTTGAAGGGAGTTATCCTGGAAATTTTAGATTCTGTTCTCAAGTAGAATATTAGTTGAGAAGAGGGCAGGTGTGTTGAATTATTTGTTATACCACACCCTACTTGTTAAACTTGTTTGGCGGAAAGAACATAGAAAGTAAGGTCTGTGAAACTAGGACCTCTTTTTTTTTTTTTTTTTTTTTTTTTTTTGAAGCAGGGTCTCGCTGTGTCGCCCAGGCTGGAGTGCAGTAGCTCAAGCATAGTTCACTGCAGTCTCAAACTCCCGGGCTGAAGCAATCCTCCTGCCTCAGCCCCACCTACTTCTCCCACCCTGCCCCCAGTAGCTGTGACCACAGGTGCGTGCTACCATGCCTGATGAATTTTTAAATTTTTTGTTAGAAACAGGGTCTCACTACGTTGCCCAGGCTGGTCTTGAACTCCTGGGCTCAAGTGATCCTCCCGCCTCGGCCTCCCAATGTGCTGGGATTACAGACATGAGTCCCCTCACCTGACCTCAAAAAGTCATTTCCTTTTTTAAAGTGATGCCAAGGACATGTATGTCATAATTCATATTTGTTTGCATTAGGAGTATATTGTAATAGAACTGCATTGGAAATATCAGAGAATGAACTCTGAGGAATAGAAGTGGGAACATCTCATATTGGTGAGACAGCTGATGTTTTTCTTCCTTTTTCTTAGATACCAGCAGTTTGGAATCTTACCTACAAACTGAACTTCATTTATACACTGAACAATCACATAAGGAGGAGAAGACCCCTATGCCACCCATCAGTTCTGTCCTCTTGGCATTTTCTGTTCTTGGAGAACTACATAGCAAGCTTAAATCATTTGGTGAGGCATGCTACTTTGTTTCATTTACACAAAATCTCCTAAGGCCCACTATTAAAGGGAAGACAGAAAAGATGATAAAATATTCTCTGGGGAGTATTAATATAGGGTCTGGCCTCTTAATTCATCAAAGGGAATTGTCATAAATATTATCCTTTTTATTAAGGGATTGGGTTTTTTTTTTTTTAAACTGTTCCTATTTTATTTGGTTTTTGAATAATTTAAATAAAAATCTGTAGACAATCTGGGAAACTTCAGTGGTAAAACCTATACTGCATAATGGTTGGTGTGTAATGTCATGGTATATGTATTTTGGTTGTTAGGTTCAAATATTCATATTCTTTTTTTGACAGGTTTACCTTTTAGAAGTTTTTTTTTTTTTTTTTAGATGAAGTTTCGCTTTTGTCACCTAGGCTGGACTGCGATGGCATGATCTCAGCTTACTGCAACCTCTACCTCCTGGGTTCAGGCAATTGTCCTGCCTCAGCCTCCCGAGTAGCTGGGATTACAGGTGCCTGCCACCATGCCCAGCTAATTTTTGTATTTTTAGTAGAGATGGGATCTCACCATGTTGGCCAGGCTGATATTGAACTCCTGGCCTCAGATGATCCACCTGCCTCGGCCTGCCAAAGTGCTGGGATTACAGATGTGAGCCACCGTGCCTGGCCTAGAAGTGTCTTACAGTGATTTTTTGGTGAATGTTCATATGATTTTTCAGGTCAGATGCTGCTGAAGTATATCCTTAGGCCTCTGGCATCTTGTCCATCCCTTCACGCTGTGATAGAAAGCCAACCTAACATAGTTATTCGTTTTGAATCTATAATGACTAACTTGGAATATCCATCACCATCTGAAGTTTTTACAAAGATCAGACTGGTACTAGAAGTGCTCCAGAAACAGCTTCTAGGTATGTATCTCCAAGGCAGTGTTTTTATATTTTGGAAGAGTAAATATTGTTTTTAAAAGTAAATATTATTTTAAAGTAGAAATGCCTATAATGTGTGAGAAAGTAGGCTCAGAAGTAGGTAAATTGTGCCATAGGGGCAAAGGAGTTGCTGTCTTGTTTTTTGCCTATTTTGCATTCCTTCTCTGCACTATATTGACAAGTAGGGCCATCAGTGGTACCCCAGATTCTGTATTTGTAATATTATTTTGGTTGAATTCTAGGATGCACTTCTCTCACTGGACTCCCAGTACCATCACAAATTGGAACTCGTACTTTAGTTATAGGAGAAGAAGAAATGAACCAAGTGTTGTTTTACATATTTCCATAGAAACCCCTGTTAATCTGATAAAAACAAACTTGGTTTAACATAGGAAATAAATTGTATTTCAGCCTGTTGATCTTTGTGTATTCACACTAGAAACAGCCAGTTTCTGTATTCCTTAAATCGTGTTTTTGGTTATTGTACCATTAAAAGTGAAGTCTCTTGTGTTTCAATACTGCTTTTTTTTTTTTTTTAAGTCTATTTGACTTACCTTCTTTGTGCTTTTCTCAGTTGTCATATTGAATAGCCTGGCTAACCATTCCTGCTGTGGCTAAAGTAGAAAAGAAATGCTCCTATTGTTTGTGGGCCTTCCTGGCAGTCATATACTGTATGTTTATATATAAATAATTTATATGTAAAGCAAGGACTTTTCTATAGTTTTGGTGAGAGCAGAGAAGAAAAAATCCTAAGGCTCGCATAAACTTCGGAAATTCAAGGTAGTTTTTCTTGTTCCCAGATCCTCCCCTTGGGGAGGAATACAATTTTGTTTTCATTAGATATAAATTAAGTTGTAAACAAAGCATCCAAAGATTAGAAGGAATTGGAGAGATAATTTGGTCCAAATATCTCAGATGCCTGAATCTCCTCTATAATATTCCATCAATTGGTCAGATAACCAATCTGAACACTTTCAGTGAGAGAGAACTTGAGGCATTTTATCCTGCCCCTGGGCAGTTCTGAGTACCAGGCAGGTTTCTGTTTTGTTTTGTTTTTTAAAACTCACATTTCTTACCTGTACTCTTAAATACTACTACAAAAATGCTAATTTTGCAAATTAAATCTTTAGGGTAGTTATTTTAAAAGTTTGTCACAATATGCTACCCTGTAATGTCTACTTTATTGATGCTGTTTTTATAGTGTGGAGCCATATAGAATGAGTCTAATTCCTATTACACATGATGGATTTTCAAATTCTTTACAGTTGCTGTTATTTCCCCTACATCTTATCACCAGTGTAAACATTTTTATTTTTTGAATGACATAGTTTTAAGTTCTCCTTATCTTCATTGCTCTTCTGGTATTGGTAGGTTTGGTTTTTCCTGAAGCCTCTCTTATCTTGTAGATGGCCTTCTTGATGTGTCTTTGCATGGCTTTTTCTCTGCATTTGCATCCTGGTGTCTCTTTCTCTTATAAAGACACCAGTTGTGTTGGATCAGGACTCTACCCTTATGACCCCATGTAACCTTAATTACCTCCTTAAAGGGACTACTAGCATACTCAGAGATATTGCGGGTTTGGTTTTAGACCACTGCAATAAAGTAGTATCCCAGTAAAGCAAGTCCCACAAATTTTTCGGTTTCCCAGTGCATATAAAAGTTGTAGTTACACTGTACTGTAGTCTATTAAGTGTGCTATAGCATTATGTCTAAACAGTGTACATACCTTAATTTAAAAATATATTATTATTAAAAAGTGCTAACTCATCTGAGCCTTCAGTGAGTCATAATCTTTTTGTTGGTGGAGTGTCTTGCCTCAATGTTGATGGCTGCTGACTGATCAGGATGGTGGTTGCTGAAGGTTGGATGGCTGTGTCAATTTCTTAAAACAGGACAACAATGAAGCTTGCCTTATCAATTGACTTCCCTTCTTGAAAGATTTCTCAGTAACATGCAGTGCTGTTTGATAGCATTTTACCCCTAGTTGAACTTTTTTCAAAATTGGAGTCCTTCTTCCCACCCTGCCACTGCTTTATCAACTAAATTTATGGACTGTTCTAAATCCTTTGTTGTCATTTAAACAATGTTCACAGCATCTTCACCAGCAGTAGAATCTGTCTCAGGAAACCACTTTCTTTGTTCATCCACTAGAAAAAACTCCTCATTTATTCAGGTTTTATCATGAGGTTGCAGCAATTTAGTTATATCTTCAGGCTCTATTACTGATTCTGGCTCTCTTGCCATTTCTAGTATATTGGCAGTTACTTCGTTAACTGAAGTCTTAAACCCCTCAAAGTCATGAGGGTTGGAATCAACTTCTTCCAGACTCCTGTTAATTTTGCTATTTTGACCTCCTCCCATGAATTGTGAATGCTTTTAATTACATGTAGAATGATGAATCCTTTCTAGAAGATTTTCAGTTTACTTTGCTCAGATCCATCAGAGGAATCACTGTGGCAGCTTTAATTTTATTTCTTGAATGATAAGACTTGAAAGTCAAAATTACTCCTTGATTCATAGGTTACAGATGGATCGTGTGTTAGCAGGCATGAAAACAGCATTAATCTCCTTGCTTGTCTCCATCAGAGTTCTTGGGCGACCAGGTGCATTGCCAGTAAGCGGTAATATTTTGAAAGAAATCTTTTTTCTGAGCAGTAGGTCTCAACAGAGACCTTAAAATATTCAGTAAACCATGCTGTTGGCTGGGCATGGTCGCTCACACCTGTAATCCAAGAGCTTTGGAAGGCCAAGGTAAGAGAATTGCTTGAGGCCAGGAGTTTGAGACCAGGCTGGGTAACATAGTGATACCTGGCCTCTACTAAAAAAATAAAAAATTAGCCAGGCATAGTGGCATGTGCCTGTAGTCCCAGCTACTTGGGAAGCTGAGGCAGGAGGATCAGTTGAGCCCAGTTGGAAGGCTGCAGTGAGCTGTGTTCACGTCACTGCACTTCTGGGTAACAGAGCAAGAGTCTGTCTCATAAAACAAAATAAGACATGCTGTTTTTGAAAAATATCCTGAAAAACCATGCTGTTGTGGATGTGTTGCCATCCAGGCTTTATCCCATCTCTAGAGCACAAGCAGAGTAGATTTAGCATAATTCTTAAGGCCCTGGGAATTTTTTTGAGACAAGTCTCACTCTGTTGCCCAGGCTGGAGTGTAGTGGCATGATCTCAGCTCACTGCAACCTCTGTCTCCCGGGTTCAAGCGATTCTCTTGCCTCAGCCTCCTGAGTAGCTGGGATTACAGGTGTGTGCTACCACGCCCAGCTAATTTTTATAATTTTAGTAGAGATGGGGTTTCACTATGTTGCCCAGGCTGGTCTCGAACTCCGGGCCTCAAGCAGTCCACCTGCCTTGGCCTCCCAAAGTGCTAGGATTATAGGTGTGAGCCATCGCGCCCGGCCTGGCACTAGGATTTTTGGAATGGTTGATGAACATGGTTTCAACTTAAAGTCACCAGCCGCATTAGTCCCTAGCAAGAGGGTCAGCCTATTGTTTGAAGCTTTGAAGCCAAGTATTGACTTCTGTCTAGCAATAAAAGTTCCAGATGGCATATCTTCCAATAGAAGGCTAGTTTGTCTACACTAAAAATCTGTTGTTTAGTATAGAGACCTTTGTCGATTATCTTAGCTAGGCCTGCTGGATAACTTGCTGTAGCTTATCCATTGGCACTTGTCACTTCACCTTGAGCTTTTATATTATGGAGACAGCTTCTTTTCTTCAAACCTCATGAGCCAAACTCTCCTTGCTTCATCCTTTTCTTCTGCAGCTTCCTCACCTCTCTGAGCCTTCATAGAATTGAAGAGAGTTAAGGCCTTACTCTGGATTAGGCTTTGGCTTTAAGAAAATGTTGTGGTAGGTTTGAGCTTCTACACAGACCACTCAAACTTTCTCCATAAATTGCCAGGCACGGTGGCTCACACCTGTAATCCTAGCACTTTGGGAGGCTGGGGCGGACAGATCACTTGAGGTCAGGAGTTCAAGACCAGCCTGGTCAACATAGTGAAACCCTGTCTTTACTAAAAATACCAAAATTAGCTGGGCATGATGGCACGTGCCTGTAATTTCAGCTACTCAGGAGGCTAAGGTGAGAGAACTGCTTGGACCCAGGAGGCGGAGATTGCAGTGAGCTGAGATCATGCCATTGCACTCCAGCCTGGGTGACAGAGTAAGACTTTATCTCAAAAAAACAAAACAAAAAACAAAACTTTATCCATAAATAAGCTTGTTTTACTTTATAATCCATCTGTTCAGCAATACACTTTTAATACACTTTTCATTTCCTTCAAGCACTTTTCCCACTAACTCAGGAACAGAAAACCAAATACTGCATGTCCTCACTTATAAGCGGGAGCTGTGATGAACACACATGACACATACTGGGGAACAACATACACTGGGGCCTATTGGAGGGTGGAGGGTGGGAGGAGGGCAAGGAATAGGAAAAATAACTAATGGGTACTAGGCCTAATACCTAGGTGATGTAATAATCTATACAACAAACCCCCATGACAGAAGTTTACCTGTATAACAGACCTGCACATGTACTCCTGAACTTAATATAAAAGTTAAAAAAAAAGTAAAGGTAAATAAATAAGGAATTTAAAGCAATGTTAACACACACAAAAAACCCAGTCTTTTCCTTTGAATTCAAAACTTGGCTAACTGGCACAAAAGGTCTAGTTTTTGACTTACCTGAGCCTTTGACATGCCTTTATCACTAAGTTTGATCATTTCTAACTTTTGATATAAAGTGAGAGGTGTGTGACTCTTTCACTTGAACATGTATAAGCTATTGTAGGGTTATTAGTTGGTCTAATTTCAGTATTGTGTCTCAGGGAATAGGGAAACCCTAGGAGACAGAGACGTGAGTGGAAAGGGTAGGGGTATGAGGGAAAGGCGTGACTGGTTAGTGGAGTAGTCAGAACACACACAACATTTGTTAAGTTTACTGTCTTACATGGGTGTGGTTCATGGCATTTCAAAACAATTACAATGATAACATCAAAAATCATGAAAAAGTTTGAAATATTGTAAGAATTGCCAAAATGTGACAGATATATGAAGTGAGCACATGCTCTTGGACAAAATGGTGCTCATAGACTTGCTTAATGGAGCGTTGCCACAAACCTTCAATTTGAAAACCCCAAAAAACCATTATCTGTGAAGCACATTAAAGCAAAACACAATAAAATGAAGTATGCCTGTATAGCCAAATCTAGTCACATTCGGGGCTAGGACTTCAACGTATGAATTTGGGCAGGAACACAATTTAGTCCGTAGTAGTTGTATTTGCCAAATACACATACACACACACACACACACACACATCTTGTTCATGTGCAGTGTGATGTAAGTATGAAAACAAGTTTTTTGCCTTTTTAAATCTTTGATTATTTGAATATTTGGCAAGCATTTCTTTTGTTTTAACAAAGTCTTAAAGATAACAATGTAGTAAATCTTTCTAAAACCCTTCCAGATTCAAGTAATGAGCATTGGCAAAGAACATAAGTTCATCATATTTATTGTCTTCTGTTTCTTTCAACAGTTCCATTAACCAGTAATAATTAATAGTATTTGCATGTATGTAAACTGAATACTTTTAACAATGTTCATTAAACTTTTTGTAGAGTATGTTTCAGATAAAAAACAACACAGGTATCTATCACGTGATGAAATGAAGCAATAAGGAAATCATTAGTCTTTTTTTTTTTTTTTTGAGATGGAGTCTCACTCTGTCACCCAGGCTGGAGTGCAGTGGTGCGATCTTCGCTCACTGCAACCTCCGCCTCCACGGTTCAAGAGATTCTCCTGCCTCAGACTCCTGAGTAGCTGGGATTACAGGTGCGCGCCACCACGTCGGGCTAATTTTTGTATTTTTGGTAGAGTCGGGGTTTCACCATGTTGGTCAGACTGGTCTCGAACTTTTGACCTCGTGATCTGCCCGCCTTGGCCTCCCAAAGTGGTGGGATTACAGGCATAAGCCACCGCGCTCAGCCAGTCTTTTGTTTTAAAACTCTAATGAATCTGGATTTTTTTTCTCCTAACATAGAACTAGAACACTATTCGTTGTAATAAAAATTATTTTTTCATATCTTGCTGAAATTCTTTGACAAATGTGAAAGGTTAAAAATATCTATGCAAAACAGACAAAAACTGTGCAGTGAGACTGATTTTTTAGGCTATGAATTGATAATATTTCTTTGCAAATTTGGAAGTCCCTTTAGAAAAAATGTACCCAAAGTATGATTTACAGCTAAAGAAAAGTATTTGGCCTTTTTACCTCATCGCACTCCTGAGAGCAAGATAGGTCACCAGCAGCTGTACTGGAGCCACTGGTGAAAATTCGGCCAGAATTCTTGCTTTTGTCGTGTCTGCTCAAACCAGCATGGTCTGATCTGGAAATATGGCCTCAATATGTGCCGCCAGTGTTTCCGTCAGTATGCGAAGGATATTGGTTTCATTAAGTTGGACTAAATGATCTTCCTTGAAAGGATTATCCAAGGCACCTACCTAATGCAAAACCATGATGCCTCTTTGTACATAAAATAAACACACACACACACACACACACACACAAGGAAAGTATTTTCAATTTTCCAGAAATTGAATCAATTGATCTTTGATATTGTTAGAAAGATATTATATTTTGTGGACTGTATTCTGTGGTTGCTTCATTGAAGATCTTTTACATTTTAAAAAACATGTCTTTTCCTTATAATTTTTAAGAAAATTAAAAAATAATCACTTCTTTTGCTAGCTCTCCATTTAAAAAGGGTTTTTTTTTTAAATACAAGAATCCAAGTTATTGAAAGTTAGAAGTTCAGGTCCTGTTAAAATCACACTTTTTATTGGACATTTAATTCTGATTCCAGGTGACTAATTTTGTCAATTCTTTTTTCACAGGAAGCATCAAATTCCTAATGTATTTGCTGAAAATGTCCCTTAATATTGTTCACTTTATTGTCTTAAAAAATGTTTTGTGGCCAGGTGCGGTGGCTCACGCCTGTAATCCCAGCACTTTGGGAGGCCAAGGCAGGTGGATCACCTGAGGTCAGAAGTTCAGGAGCAGCCTGGTCAACATGGTGAAACCCTGTCTCTACTAAATATACAAAAATGAGCTGGGCGTGGTGGTGGGTGCCAGTAATCCTAGCTACTTGGGAGGCTGAGGAAGGAGAATCGCTTGAACCCGGGAGGTGGAGGTTGCAGTGAGCCGAGATCGCGCCATTGCTCTCCAGCCTGGGCAACAAGAGCGAAACTTCATCTCAAAAAAAAAAAAGTTTTGTATACAACAAGCAAGCAGCTTTTTTTGTTTTACCCTGTTGTAGCAAATTGCAGCCGCCATTGATTGTGAAATTTGTGACATGCTTTCTTCTAGTCTTTTTCACCTTTGCTCTTTCAGTGGTACTACCAACTTCTCCATCTTTACTTGACTGTATCAATAGTATGCTTTGTTTTAAATTTTAAAATTTGTACATATTTTCTTAATCTAGAAAAAGAGTAATATCATAACTAAAATAAGTATTTCAATTTAACTACCTATTACCATTTATGTAGGTATCACCATAACTTGTGCTCTATGCATAAAATATTCAAATAAACACATTACAGTGTTATACTAGTGCATAGAGGAAAGAAAACTGTGATAGGATCAGTCTGGAGAAAAAATGATGATGGAATCAGTCTGTTGACACTGACTGGTTTGGCAATGTATTATATGAAATACTAGAAATGACATTTGTGCCTGTTGAGTGCTTGACAATACAACAGTAATATTTTATGTGATGCAGTGGTTGCAGTGAAATGTAGTTCTATCAAAACAATGAAATTGTGTTTAATGGAAAAGTATTTTACCCTGCTGCTTTAAAATTTTTTTTCCATTCAAAAATTACAGGGAGGTCTTGTGCCTCCTTCACACAATTTTCTACAGTGTTAACATCTTAAATATTATATAGTAATATATAGTGCAGTATAGTGCAATATCAAAACCAGGAAATTAACATTGGTACAATTCATTGAGTTTATTTAGATTTCACCAGTTTTACATGCTCGTGTGTGTGTTTGTGTAGTTCTGTGCAATTTTTTCATATGTGTAAATTCATGTAACCACCACTACAGTCAAGATACAGAACTGTTCCAAAACCACAAGGCTCCTTTGTGCTGCCCCTTTATAAGGACACACCCCTGCTTCTGTTTTTAAACTTAAATTTCAATTAATCAAAACTTTAAAAAGTTGAATTTCTTAGTCACACTAGCCACATTTTAAGTGTTTCGTAGCAAAATGTGGTTGGTGGCTATCATATTGGACAATGCAGACTAGACTTTAGACGTTGTGAAGTATCTTAAAGGCTTTGAGATAATATGTTCACTTTCTTCTCAGGTGTGTGTGTGTGTGTTTGTGTTTAAAGAGACTTGATCTTGCTATGTTGCCCAGGCTGGATTTGAACTCCTAGGCTCAAGTGGTCCTCCCAGCTCAGCCTCCGGAATGGCTTTGTCACTGTGCCCTGCTCTTCTAAGGCTCTTAATCCCCTAAGTCTTCCTTTGTGAATCAGAACTAGGTTCATAACAGCTAGTCTCTTTTATGAGTCCTCTTCCTTCTACATTGGCCACTGGTTCTTAACTATTATTTAATTGATTAATAGGATGTTCTAAACATCATCCTCAATATGTGTTGGAAAAAACCACCATAACATATCCTGTAGAGGAGGTATTGAAATACTCTGTTTTATAGACTAGTTATGTTTTACTATACAGTACAAACACTGAGATTCTATGCATAGATGAAAAAAGTATGTTTATTCATTATTAAATAAGTGAGATTTTATTCTAAACTAGTTTCAAGTTAGAATGCAGAACTTCTGCGTGCTTGTCAAATCAGATCAGCAGCTTAGCACTAGATGATTATAATGTAGATGGCTTAATACCTCATTGTTACAGAGTACAGGCAGTAATATAGTACAGACAATTCATCTGAGCAGTGAAAATAAAATAATAATAATTGTGTGTCATGATTTGTCCCACGCAGTCAGTTGAGAAGGCTGTAGAATTATCTGTGCTGTTTTCTTCCCCATCATCTTAAAATTAAAGAATTCTAGAAAACATAAGAATATTCCAGGACTGTGAATGGTTTCTTGTTTAAAACTTCTTTTTTTTAAAAAATTCAGATCTGTCACTTGACTCTGACCTGGAAAATGAAAAAACGTCTACTGTCCCATTGGCTGAGATGCTTGGAGACATGATCTGGGAGGACTTGTCTGAGTGCCTCATCAAAAACTGTTTGGTTTATTCTATTCCAACAAATAGCAGCAAATTACAGCAATATGAAGAGGTAAAGAGTCGCGATAGCACAGAAGGTTTTAAGACGCTGTTGATTATTATTGCTGTCTTTTGTTTTTCCTTGGAGATAGTTTGTTCTTTAGTTATACCTTTAAGCAAATTGTTAATAAGGAATAGAGACAAATTCCATATAACTTCGTTTTTCTACTGGCTTCCTACCTCTTTAACTGCAGAAGCTTGTTTTCTTATTAAATATATTTTCTTTATATTCATTTATAGTTACATTAGCTATAATAGCTATTGTGTGACATTTTACTTTTTTGCTTCTTTTTAGTGTTTCCTTGAGTACTAAAATAAGTATATTTATTTTAACTGTACTTTTACCAAGTAGAGTCAGACATTTCTATTGAAGATATTCTTTCTAATAAATTTAAGGCTGGAAATATGTATATTTTTATACCCAGTAATTGATGGTCCATTCTAAATCTTAAATGAACAGCTTGGTTCTTATTTTTTATACATTGGATTTGAAATCCTAATATTGTAATGAAATATATGTATGTGATTCTTTTCTTTTTTGTGTGTGTATCTCAGATCATACAATCCACTGAAGAATTTGAAAATGCCCTAAAGGAAATGAGATTTTTAAAAGGAGATACTACAGATTTGCTGAAATATGCTCGTAACATCAATTCTCATTTTGCAAACAAGAAGTGCCAGGATGTGATTGTGGCAGCCAGAAATCTAATGACCTCTGAAATTCATAACACTGTGAAGGTATCAGGGTTATATTGCATTGTATATGAAGCATTGTATATGAGAAAGCAACTCATTTTGAGATGCATATAGTAAAGTGGAAAAGAGGATGATGGTTGTTGAGCTGAGTCAAGTTATTAATCTTTTTTACATTGGTTTTGTCCCCGTTAAAGTGGTCCTAATCTCTACGTCTTCCATTGGGTATTGTGAAGTGCTGATAAGATAATGCACATGAAAGCCTTGTAAAAATGGGAAAAGTCTACATACATGTAATGGATTATTATTGTTGAAGTGAGATAGTAGATTATTCTCATCTTTATTTCTGAAGGTTTTAGGACACAACTTTGTGACAGGTACACTTGGGCTATATTATGTCCAGAAATTATATCCTGTTATACAAATGTTTACTTGAATAGAGGGACTAGTTTTAAAGCTAAAATAATAAAACAGGTAAATAAAAAGATAGGATATAAATAATTACCTGTAAAGGCAGTGGACTCTTAACCTTTTTTTTTTTCTTCATTTCTTACATGTATGAAATAATGTATATACTTTGAATTGGGTATAAAGCAAAACATAGATTGAGGCAATCCCTTAACAGCAGACTTCAGCCATTTTCTGCTATCACTGAGGGAACTAGGCTTTTCTTCTTCATCCCTTCTTTTGCTGTGTCCCATTTTCCTTGGGGTACCCTATTATTGTGTCCACTTCAACAAAATATTTAATTAACCATTTGAAATGCACAGATATTAACACTTTTTGAAGTAATTGTGGATTGTTAAGGGAGCAGAAATCTACTCAATACCAAGAACTGGGCTGTGGTTTCTTTTAACATAAATATCAATTGATTATGTCACTCTTCTGCAGAAAGTCCAGTAGCTTCCCATCTTATTTAGAGAAGACCCGGTAGCCTTACAGTGGACTACAAGGCCTTATCTGATCTGCCTCCTATTGCCTCTCTGACTCTATTTTCTATTGCATTCATCCTTCACTGTGCTGCAGGCACCCTGGACTTACTTCTGTTCCTTGAATGTGCTAGGCCTACTTGGTTTCTGAATCTCTGAACCACCTGTTACCTCTGCATGGAATATTCTTACTGCATATCATATGATTTGCTTTTTAAAAAGTACTTTCTGATCACTTAAAAAAATTTATAACCTCCCCTATTTCCTTCCTGTACCCCTTCCTTGCTGTATTTTTCTTTTTTTTATTTTTCATTAACCAACATTTTATATGAATTGTTTATTGTTTCTCCCTCTAGAAAGTAAGCTCCATGAGGATAGAGTTTTGTGGGGTTTTTTTTTTTTTGACTGTTTTGTTTATTGTTTTATCTCCAGCACTTAGAAAATACCTGGTACATACATACTACTAGTATGTACTCAGTGCTTATGTGCTTCCTAAGTACCTTTGGTAAATGAATTCATATGTATCTCACAACTCCTTGATGTAAACAGCATTACTACTGAATTGCTCTGTGACTCTGGGCTTAATCTTTTCACCTTGTTGAACCTCATTTTCCTCTTCTGTACTGTGAGAGAACTAGATAATCTGAGTTTCCTACTCAAGTAATTTTGAGAGTTTGTAAAACTGCATTTTTCCTGAGTACTCAAGTCCTAATGTAGCTTCTTCTAGGTCAGGATATCTCAGCAGTGGCAGTGTTAACATTTGGGACCAGGTAATTCTTTGCTGAGGGGGACTGTCCTATGGGATATTTAGCAGCATCCTGACCTCTATTCCCTAGTTTCCAGTAGCACCTCTTCCAGTTGTGACAAGCAAAAATATCTCCAGACATTGCCAAATGCCCCCTGGAAGACAGAACTGTCCCTGATTGAGAACCACTGCTTTAGATTCCAGCCTGGTTCTTTCTCTTGACATTTAGGCCCTGGAATTAGATTTTCTAAACTTCCCAACTTTGAAAAAGCTCCTCGGCCGGGCGCGGTGGCTCAAGCCTGTAATCCCAGCACTTTGGGAGGCCGAGGCGGCGGATCGAGGTCAGAGTCAGGGGGTCATCCTGGCTAACCATGATGAAACCCGTCTCTATTAAAATAAAAACTAGCGGGCTGAGGTGGCAGGCCTGTAGTCTAGCTACCGAAGGAGGCTGAGGCAGGGCTTAGTGAACCGAGGCCGGGCAGTGAGCTGAGATCGGCCTGCAGTCCAATAACCTGGGTGACAGGCAGGGACTCCGTCTCAAAAAAGAAAAAGCTCCTCTTCCCTTTCTAAAAACCACATTTCAACAGGTACTTTTCATGGTCTTTTTCTCAATTCTCTTTATTCCCCTATGTGTACTAACTGTTTTCCCAAAAGATCTATAGTTATGTTTTTTGTTGTTGTGTGGTTTTTACATTTTGTCTTAAGAGACGTCTTATTAGGTCTAACATTCTTCCATCTTAGTTTCCTTTGTCCCTCCTCATGAAGTCACTTTTTCGAGTCTTATGTATCCAGGCCCACTATTTTTCAGACAAAGATTAGCATTTTTAATCATCTCTGTAAGTAAATTTTTTCATCATCATTCTGATCTTAGCCATAGTTTTTGACCACCCAGCCCCTGATATTTGTATTCTCATTTAAACTTCATAACAGCTCTCTGAAGTAGATATTATTAGACCATTTTACAGATTAGAAAGCCAAGTCCACTGACTTAAATGGTTTTATTAGACTTTGAACCTTTTCTGCCAGAAAATCTCTGTCAAAGTCCAGTATGTGCAAAGCTGTTACTCTTGCAGTGGGAGTAGGGAGCCTGCTGCCTCTACATGCTTAATCTTTTTTTTTTTTTTTAACCCCTGAAACATCTTTGAGAAACAAGTTTCGAAAGCCATTATTAGTATATTATTTATTTTACAATGAGAAAATTGAGATCCAGAGAGGTTAAATGACTTTGTTAAAAGTTAGGGTAAAAAATATTACTGTTTTCACATTCACAGCCTACTGTTCTTTCATTTAGTCCCAACAAAGGAAATTTTTGATTGAAGCTGAAGCTTTTTTTTTTTTTTTTTTTTATAATGGGAGGATATGCTGGATTTGAATAGGGATTATTCTTATAAAGCAACACACATGTACCACGAGGTACAAAATAATTTGTTCAAGAATCTAGACAATGGGGCCGAGCGTGGTGGCTCCATCCTGTAATCCCAGCACTTTGGGGAGGCCGGTGGTAGGATCACAAAGGTCAGGAGATCCCGAGACCACAGTGAAACCCGTCTACTAAAAATACAAAAAAAATTGGCCGAGCTAGCGGTGGGTGAAACATACCCTGTAGTCCCAGCTACTCGGGGAGGCTGGGGGCCCGAGGGAGAATAAAGTGAACCAGAATGAGGCTGCAGTGTGAGCGAGATCCCAGCCACTGCCTCCAGCCAGGCCGACCTTGTGAGACTCAGATCTCAAAAAGGAATCTAGACCGTGGAACTCCAAATTGCTCTGTAATTTTTGTTGACATTAATAATCCTAGTGAGACCGTTGTTTTGAAGGTCTTTTTATTTAGCTGAAATCTTAGGCTAGTTGCACAGCTTTGCTATTTCAGGCAAGATTAAGAATGCTTGGGGCCGGGTGCGTTTGCTCATGCCTGTAATCCCAGCACTTTGGGAAGCTGAGGAGGGAGAATGAATTGAGCCCAGGAGTTCGAGACCAGCCTGGGCCATATAGCAAGACCTTTTCTCTACTAAAAATAAAAGTAAATTAGCTGGGTGTGGTGGTGCCTGTAGTCCCAGCTACGGGGGAGGTTGAGGCTACAGTGAGCTATGATTGTGCCACTGCACTCCAGCCTGGGTGACAGAGCAAGACCCTATCTCAAAAAGAACACTTAGAAGAATGTCACAGTAAAGGGGATTAAGGGGTTGTTTATCACTTATGACATGCTTTCATTTAGGATTCAGCAGTCATTAAAATATTGTCATAATTATTGAAATCTTCTAATTACTCTGTAGAGCCGTAGCTGTACCATGAAAGCAAGCAGTATCTTATTCTTCACCATGTGCTTATATTTGAATTATTCTGAAAACAATATATTTTCTATATTTCTGTGTTTGAATCTTAGATTATTCCTGATTCTAAGATAAATGTGCCGGAGTTACCCACTCCTGATGAGGATAACAAACTGGAAGTACAGAAAGTGTCCAATACTCAGTACAATGAAGTGGTGAATTTAGAGCCTGAAAATACATTGGACCAACATTCCTTTTCCTTGCCCACATGCCGGATCAGTGAATCAGTGAAGAAATTAATGGAACTTGCCTATCAGACTTTACTAGAGGCAACAACCAGTAGTGATCAATGGTACAAATTCTGGGTTGTGTGAAAATGGCAATGACTTGGTTAAATGCATACCTAACTAGATGTTTATCAGGAAAATTAGCTGGAATTCTTTGGGTTTTCTTATCCTAGAAGTTAATGCTTTTTCTGGAAAAAATCAAAACAAAACAAAACCTAGTGCATCACACAGATTTATGTCTATCTCTAACTTTTATTTGCAATAGCGTAGATGTATGAGCAAGGTATAAGAAGTAGGTGCACTTGTATGGATGCACAAATGGATTTTTTGACATTAAAAATTGTTAATCACTTTTTAACAAAAGCTCTTCAATTGTTGTTGAATTTTTACTTTTACTTTTTATTTGAATTGAATGATATTATACGAGAAAGCACATGCAAAGAACTTAGACTCTTACCTGGAAAATGATTAATACTTAAATGTTTATTATTGTGGTGGCAGTGGGTAATAGTCATATCTTCTATTCCAGCTTGCTTGGGCTCTTTAGCCTAACATTCTTTTTACCTTTTGAAACCCAGTCCCTAATTAATTTACGTTTTAAATGTTTATATTTAAAGCAGTGACAATTTGTTAGGCAGCCAAAGGTAGAAGGGAAAGAATGGAACTTGCCAAGGATCTGGCTTCACTCTTTCAAGATGACTTCTAATCTATATTGCATTCACGTTACCTTAAGTTCTATTCTATTATCTTATACGGAATCTGTTTTTGTCTAATAAGCTTCTTCCCTACTCCTAGACTAAATTGAGAAGAAAATGGCAGAGCATGGACCAAGTTGATAGCAGCGCAGGTTTATAAAAGCTTCTTTAGTTTGAATCTGTGCTTAACAATTTCATTCTTCCTATCTTCATAAAGAAAACAGTTTCAGTTGGGGTTTGACCCAATCAAATTGCATCTTTAGATGGACTTCCAGAGTTCAGTTTTTATCTCACATACGAGCAAACCTCTTTATTTTATTCTGCTTTAGAAAGAACATGTCTCCCAAGATACTTCTCTGACTTTAATGAATCATTACATTCACATGTCCATTCAAAGTTAATTGTAAGAAGGAATAAAATGAACATAGGAGTGACCGTTGGCAAAATGAATATAGGACAGTTTCTTCACATGGCACTCTTCTGAAATATATCAGACCAGAAGTTAGAGATGCAGGGCAATATTTCTTAAACTTTTTGAGAACACAAGACACCAAATAGTATTTGTATACTGACTATCTATGGACATTCTTTCCATTAAAAGTAATAGTTTTTAACAGGACAAACAAAACCACAGCTACAGTACAACAACCCCCTTTTTCATTATCAAACTCAAACAGCAGCTTCTGCACAAAAATGAAATAATTTAATCAGGTATTATAATAATCAAATAGTAACAGGGTTTTTGGGTGTGACTTATTTTCCTAAATATTTATAAAATCCCTGTAAGCTTTTAAGGTACATAGCTTAAGATATTCTTATGTAGAGGTAAGCTACACAAACCTTATGTTTGCCTTTTAAAAGTGCATTTTAATAATAATCTGTAGGTGTTTTAAGGCTAGATTTAAAGGGCAAAATATCTTGAGGGCTAGATTCTATCCTAGAAATGTTGATTCACCTCCTTGCATTGAGGAAAGAAGGAGAAGAGGTGAAAGCTGAAAGTCACACTGATTCTAAAAGAACCAAGTGAGTGCTTTTATTGATACCTTGCCCTTTGCAGAGTGCATCAGTGAGTAGATGACATTTGCTTGAGGCTTAGCTCCATTTGTTACTGAAGGGATACTCTGGGTACTGGCAGAACAGAAATTGATAAATAGAAAAGAGGCTTTGGGTTGAATGCTGCTCTTCTTACAATTATTAATGGATCCAGGTGTTTAGAATTGTAGTCTGGTTAGTAAATACTGGTTGAGACTATATTTCCATCTAGATTAATGGTGTTTTCCAGCAACCAAAGCAGGTGTTCTCTGCAACTGTAGTTTTAGCTTATGACTCTCACTGAAGATGCACTTAGTTTTATTTTTTTCTTATTTTTAGTGTATTCTTAGGCATTTCTGTTAAGTTTGTTTTCTTTTTAGTGCTGTTCAACTTTTCTACTCAGTGAGGAATATCTTCCATTTGTTCCATGATGTTGTACCAACATATCACAAGTAAGTACCACTGTATCTCATTTCTATATAATATTTGTATGTCTAAGATGTGTAAGTTAAGTTAAAACAAATAATTTTATATTCCCACTAAAGACATTTTGATTACTAACATTCACACTAAAATGCAGTAAATAATTTTAAGACGCATATTTAAAGGATTTGGTCATTTATTACTAAATTAATTAGGATTTTATAATCTTGCAGTGTAGTTAGTGATGCACATTTTAAAACTCAAAAGAACTACCTTGTTTTGATGCTAAGCATTTTCAGAACTGTTTTACTTAACACTAAGCCTCTAGTTCAGTTTTATTATTTGAATTAAAATGTTTAGATGTTTTTCATAAATATTTTTGATAACATGTCAACAAAGCTATTGCTTAGCCAAGAACTCTGAATTTCAAAGACAAGAATCAGCCAGGCACAGTGGCTCACACTTGTAATCCCAGCACTTTGGAAGGCAGAGGTGGGAGGATTGTTTGAGGCCAGAAGTTCGAGACTAGCCTGAGCAACATAGTGAGACACTCGTCTCTAATTAAAACAAAAACCAACCAAACAAAAAAAACCCCAAAAGCTGTTTACTATTTAAAGTATTTTTTAGTTCAGATTTTTGAATTATTGGGATGTTTTTAACTAGGCTCACCTGTTTTTATTATAAAAGCTTATTGTGAAACTTATTGGTTTTATTTGTATTCTCTTTACTGTGGTTTAACATTCTTGCTTCATTTTTTACTTAAGCAAAAGTAAAGAGAAAACATATTTGCGTTAGCTGACAGCCTTGTCCTTGGGGATTCAAAGACAGTTGGCTTAGACATTTCGTGGCTCGGAAACATTTTTCACCCTGTTGTGGAGTTAGATTTGCCTCTCTTTCTCCTTTGTGTAACCTCAGAACTTTAGTGTGCGTCAGAATCACCTGGAAGTCTTGTTAAAACACAGAGTGCTCGATCCGTGCCCAAGGTTTCTGATTCAGTAGGTCTGGAGTGGGGCTTGGAATTTTAGCAGATTTCCAGGTGATGCTGATGTTGCCTGTCAGGGGACCACATTTTGAGAACCACTGTCCTTAGATAATGGTTCTTAGCTTTGGCAGTATTTTATTTTATGTCATTTCATTTCAGTTCCATTCCGTTCACTTAATTTCATATTTTGAGACAGAGTCTAACTCTGTTGCCTAGGCTGGAGTGCACTGGTGCAATCATAGCTCACTGCAGCCTCAACCTACTGGGCTCAGGCGATCTTCCCATCTTAGCCTCCCAACTAGTTGGGACCACAGGCACTCACCACCACACTGTCTAATATTATTTATTATTTTTGTAAAGATGGGGTCTGTATATGTTGGGCAGGCTGGTCTTGAACTCTTTGGCTCAAGTGATCCTCCTGCCTTGGCCTCTCAGAATGCTGGTATTACAGTTGTGAGCCACTGCACCGGCCAAGCTTTGGCAGTATTTTAGAATAACTTATGGAGCTTTAAAAATATACATATTTACCCTCTTCCTAGAGCTTTTGATTTATGACTGAGGTAAGACCCAGGCATTGTTGTTTTTGTTTTTAAGCCCCACAGGTGATTCTGATGTGTAGCCTGAAATAAGGACTGTCTTGATTGTTGGCTTCTGAGTTGTATATCCTAGTTTTATATTGAGTTAGCAAACTAGAAACTGTTAATTGAATGACTGTTAGTGGGTAGATAGCAGAAATATAAGATAAGATTTCTTCCCAAGCTGGGTAGATAAGACTAATATGTGTAGAAGAATTAAGGCAGTGATTTTCAATCCTGGATGAAAATTAAAATCACCTGGGAAAATTTTAAAGCATAAATGCTGTGATTTCACTCTTAGAGCTTGTGATTTAATTTGTTTGGGGTAAAGTCTAAACATCTATATATTTTTAAAATTCCCAAATGACTCTTAATCTTTAGTTTTTGAAAACTAGTGAATTAGAAAATAATTGAACAGTTCATTATATAAATGAAGTAGGAATTCGGAGAAAGGTGAAGTAAACCTGTATTTCCATAGATGTATCTGTGTAAAACTTCAAGGATATTATTATACATAGCTCTGCTAGGTTTTCAGTGCAAAACATTGACTCAGGCAAACATCTTGACTCCCTTAATCTTTCTTTTTTGTTAATCACCAGGATAGTTTTATAGGATAAGATCCCATTGAGGCAGAACAGCCTCCCTCTAGGAGTGGGAGTGATGAGATTGTATCTTGTTATGTGTAGCATTTAGAAACTAGACAGTTATTAAAGCCTAGAAATACATTAGAGAAGTTGTGAGTTTCATCAACCCCAGCTTCAGTAACAGGTGGTTTCTTTGTTTGTCTGCCTCTCCTTCTGGCCTAGGGAGAACCTTCAAAAACTTCCCCAATTGGCCGCTATTCATCACAACAACTGTATGTACATTGCTCACCACTTGTTGACCCTCGGGCATCAGTTCAGATTACGTCTTGCCCCCATTCTTTGTGATGGCACTGCTACTTTTGTGGATCTTGTACCTGGCTTCAGGAGACTTGGTAACTGATACCTTAAATGTAGGAAAGCATATGGATTATGCAGCTTGTCAACATAGTATCTTTGTAGTTTTTGAATGAAATAATTAGAATGGTGGTCCTGAGCTGTATCGGAAAGTGGGAGGGCATTTAATCTGCAAGTGTTTCCAGTTATTTAATTGTATAAGGTGAGTGTAGTCTTTGTGGGAGACTTTTACTTTTTTGTAAGATGATTTCATGGTATGTTAGAGTTCCAAACTGCAGTGCTAGTGTGCATTGAATTTGCCAGATCAGGATTATGTCATTAGAATGACACATAATAGGATTTATATTGTGACAATTCTGTTTATATTGTTGGTAAGAGCTCACCAATGTCAGTGCTAGTTTCTTTTGCAAAACCCCAAGACAGCTCCCCCATCTTACACCTCCCTTAGTTTTACTTGGGATTACTAAAAGGCAAAAGAAATGAAATGTGGAGTAAATCAATATGTTGATCATGGTAGAGAATCTATATGGTTCACTTAGTTTTTCAGTTCTTGACTTTTCCCTTAGGTGGTGTAGATATATCAGAATAATATGTAGTTCTTTTTTCTATAGTAATTTTTCTTAGCTGACTCTGGCTCTAAGCAAATTACTGGAAAAGACTTATTATCTGGAGGTTGGGTTTGAGAAACGGGCTAATGTATTCAAGGTGATTGTTTCTAGTAGCTTTAGGGCAGCTTTATGATATTATCTAGCAATTATTTTTATATAGGCAGAACAGATACATGGTTTATGCATCTCTTGTCTATCCTGGTTTTCCAGTGTGTAATTGAACAGGTTTTAAAATTTTTTATTCTGTTTTTCCATCACAGGGACAGAATGCTTTTTGGCCCAAATGCGGGCACAGAAAGGTGAACTTCTGGAAAGATTATCAAGTGCTAGGAACTTTTCAAATATGGACGATGAAGAGAATTATTCTGTAGCAAGTAAAGCAGTCCGGCAGGTAGGAGGCTCTTGCTAGCACTGAAATTTGTATTCTATCCTTAGATGCCTTTTTTTTTTTTTTTTAAAGCAGAAAACAATATGTAACAAGTACTCAGTTGATTCCCTGCACCCCCACCTTTGGAAAATCTAGATACCTTTTACAGTCATGTTTAAGAACTTTTTCTTCCCCTCTCCCACCAAGACAACAGGAAACTATCCTTTCATTGACTCAATAATTGCAACTAGTTACCTAGAAAGTCTATTGTAGCACGTAGTTGTTTCCTGAACTTAGATTTGGGAATTTTAAATATTGGCTTTTATCTTAATGCTCCGCTTTCTTAAGTGATTTATCTTTTTGCTGCAGTTTTCCTATCCTCAGGTTGATGAATCTGCTTTTCATCTACCAGGGATATCACTATGGTTAAATGTTCAAGAAGCATATATCCTTAGTTACTTTACCTCATTTTGGCATAATGCCACTTTCGCTATAAACTCACAAATGATAAATGTAAATCTGGAAAATATGAGTCACAATAATCTTTCTTCCATGTAAATAGCTGTATTCTTCTACAGGTACTGCACCAACTAAAGAGACTTGGAATTGTGTGGCAGGATGTCCTGCCAGTGAATATATATTGCAAAGCTATGGGGACTTTACTCAATACAGCAATTTCTGAGATCATTGGCAAAATTACTGCCCTAGAGGTAAGGGCCATTAGATGCTACCCCAGCCTTGAGATGCAATTCATGTCCCAGATTGTGACTTTGCTGAGAAAGTGATGTTGAAGAAACTGTTCATGTTTTCATGTCTAACTCATGCTGTTATTTTTTGTCTTTCAGTTTTGTTTTATTTCTATTTTACTAGAAACTGGTTAATCTCTTTTATACGAAAGTAGGATTTAACTGTTTGTCAACATACCATCTTGATTATGAATGAGGAAGTTAGAAACTGGGTAGTGGTCCTGAGATGCATTGCATAGTGTAAAGTCATTTAATTTGCAAGTAAACTCAATAATTTGATTTAGTAAAGTGAATGCAGTCTTGTGCAGGTTCCATTTTTCCAACACACTGTTGCAGTTTAAATTTTACATGTGATTCTTCAGGAAAAGTGGCTGGACTTGGCCAGCTGATGCCTCTAAATCATAGATTGACTAAATCCTTATTTGTAATCACATCCCCTGCTTTGCAACACGCTGTGCGACATTCTATTGGAGAAACGGGCTCTTTCATGCCGGCAAACTAAATTACTGACAATCTGTTGAAACATATTTTGTGTCATTCTTATATAAAAGTATTGTCAGAGAGCTGATGAAAAGTAGTGTCTAGTAAGTTGTGCTAAATTGGTTGGAAAACATTGTTGTAGCCAACCCACCTGGACAGCATGCATCAAAGATCTGCTGCCCTTTCCCCACTTCTGAGCTGGCCCAATTCTATTCTATTGTCTTTCCTCTATGCAAAACCAGGACATATCTACTGAAGATGGCGATAGATTATATTCCTTATGCAAAACAGTGATGGATGAAGGACCCCAAGTATTTGCACCTTTATCTGAAGAAAGCAAGAACAAGAAATATCAAGAAGAGGTTCCAGTCTATGTGCCAAAATGGATGCCATTCAAGGAATTGATGATGATGCTACAAGCCAGCTTGCAAGAAATTGGGGATCGGTATGTGTAACCCTTCTATAGAGGCATATAACTCTCCATAGCTACAAAAGAGTAACAGTGCCCTTGATAGCAGGGCTTTTCCCTGTTTGCTGATGTTACTCATGAAAGACTTCCATAATGAGTAGGAGTAGCTGGGGCCTTTTCATGATCTATCATAGTGCAGATCTCATTACCACTTTCCCATATTTGATAACATAACGACTTCTTATCCATATTATTTTGGTCTTGAATATGTGGTTTTGGCATGCTGTACAAATGATCTGGCAACTGTAAGAATTACAGCCTTCTGACATCTGGATGGAAATTGTTGCTCACTTTAAGGAACAGTGGATGCTTTTTTTTTTTTGAGACATGGTCTTACTCTGTCACCCAGGTTGGAGTGCAGTGGCTCAATCATTGCTTACTGCAGACTCAAACTCGTGGGCTCAAGGGATTCTCCCACCTCAGCCTCCTGAGTAGCTGGGATTACAGGTGCCTACCATCACACCTGGCTAATTTATTTTATTTTATCATTTTATTATTTATTTTTTATTTGATTTGATTTGTTTTATTTTGTTTTGTTTTACAGATGAGGTTTCTCTATGTTGCCCAGGCTGGTCTCAAACTCCTGGCCTCCCAAAATGCTGGGATTACAGGAATGAGCCACTGCAGCCAGCCTGGATGAATTTTCAGAATTACTTTAATATATTAACAGAGAAGTGACTTTTATCTGTCTGAAATACTGAGCATCAAACTACTGTTTGATCGCAGTCTTTCTGCAGGGAGTGCAGTAGTTTTAAAGGTTAAGGACCATGTACCTAGTAGAGATTCATCCTTTCTTAAATGTAGTGGATGATGTTTTCTCTCAACACCATCAGTTAATGTTGCTGTGCCCAGTGAGTGTATGCTATATCATATCATAGTGTGCAGAGGCCATCGCACAAAACAGAATAGATGCGGGTCGGTTACGCATTCATGGATGCTTTCATATTGTCTTGGTAGATTATTGGTTGGTATGTATACCTTACATAGAGGACTCTCTGTAGAGGCCTTAAGGTCATCTCCATCCCTGTAGGTACTTGTCTGTCTGCTTTAGCTTGGTTTACTACAGATGTCTGGTTATATTGGACCAGTCATCCTAGATGTGTCTGAGTTGTTTGCTGCAAATATTAGTCATTCGTACAATGTAAACAAGATCTCTACTTGAAAAAAAAAGTCACGTCAGAATACCTCCAATCACATTTCATAGAAAGTTTAGATTTATTCATTTATTATTTACAAGTCCTTAGTGGGTAACAAAGATGCTTTTAAGTAGTAGGCTCCAGTGGGCAGTAGATAAGAATTTTTCTATGTGTTAAAGGGCCTTCTTGCAGTCTAAGAATGATCATTAATTCCTTGTTATAAGAAAAATTATAACAGTATAACTCAACTTCTTTTTACTGCCTAGGAAATTTTTTTTTCCCCAGAGATTTCTGTAAATATAAGGCTAAAGTTGTAAAATATACATATGAAGGAATACAGTAGATATACTCTATATTTACAATGTAAAGAAAAAGAATAAATTTCATGTACCTGTTACCCAACTGAAGAAAAATAATACCCGTATTTTGAAAATCCATGTATACCCTTCTCCAAATGCTCTCCATGAGGGGTAACTACTATCTTGACTTTTATGCTATTTATTTCCTTGCCTTTCTTTATAGTTTTACTACATTTACATGTATTCCTAAATAATATAAAGTTTAGACTTGCCTTTTTTTGAACTTGGTATAAGTAAAATCATCTGTAACTTACTTCTTTTGTTCAATATTATTATTGTTTTTGAAATTTATTCTTTTTTTTTGAGATGGAGTCTCACTCTGTCACCCAGGCTGGAGTGCAGTGGTGTGATATCGGCTCACTGCAACCTCTGCCTCCCAGGCTCCAGCAATTCTCCTGCCTCAGCCTCCCGAGTAGCTGGGATTAAAGGTGCCCATCACCACACCTGGCTAATTTTTGTATTTTCAGTAGAGATGGGGTTTCACCATGTTGTCTAGGCTGGTCTTGAACTCCTGACCTCATGTGATCTACCTGCCTCGGCCTCCCAAAGTGTTGGAATTACAGGCGTGAGCCACCGCGCCTGGCCTGAAATCCATTCTTGATGGTATATGTAGCTGCAGTTCATTTTCACCACTGTGTCATTCCATTGTACAAATATTTCATAGTTTATTTGTCCTATTTAGTCTCATTTTCACCAGTATTTGGAATTACCAGACTGGAAAATTTCAGCTGATCTAATTGGCATACAATGATAGGTTATTGTCATTTTAATTTGCATTTCCGTAAATTCTAATGATGTTGAGCGTGTTTTCATTGGTCATTCATGTTTCTTCTATTATGTAATGCCTGTTCATATTCTTTGCCCTTTATTCTAATAGGTTGTTTGTGGTTTCACTATTGATTCATGGGATTTCTTTATATATTTTTACACTAGTCCTTCGTCAGTTAAAATTGGTTGCCTGTGGCTTACTTTGTAATACAGTTACAGAGCCTAAGGCGTGAGAGTATGGTCATAATTATTAGTTCAAAGAGGACTTGGTATAGAATAAGGGAGAACAGTCTCATACTCTTCACTTGGTCTTTTCATCTGGCTGTGCTGATACCAGTTGTAGTGGGTGAGCAAAGAGGTCAAAGACATTGTGGGGTAGTTCTATAAAGAAGAGGAAGGATGCCCAGAATTTGTTTTATTTCTGTTTCAAGCAAATAAGCATTTGGATCAAATAGGCAATTTTTAAGTCTTGCTTATACTTCCGAGACCTAATAGGAAATGAAACTCTATCTTTTGTTTTGCAGGTGGGCAGATGGAAAAGGACCCCTGGCAGCTGCTTTCTCTTCCAGTGAAGTAAAAGCTTTAATTCGTGCCTTGTTTCAGAACACAGAAAGAAGAGCAGCTGCCCTTGCTAAAATTAAATAGCTCCATCTTCTTAAGAAAGCTATGTCTTGAATATGTGGATTCTTCCCTTGGCATAATTACTCCCTTAAAGACTTCTTTGAATTGCCCATTGGTTTTGGTGAACCAGTATATCATGGAAGTTTGACTTTACAGAAGAACGTCTTACCTTCTGGCCTGTATGAGGCTTTGTTTAAGAACTGTTTATGAAGATAAATTGTCAAGTAAAGCACCTCAATTCATTGACTTTCTAGCCATCTTCCTTTGATTAGCTAACAAACTGTCAGGCAGCATTATTTCATGCTGCTTCCAGAGCCCTCTGGGAACATATACATTGTAAATGCAGGCCTTGGCTTTGGAGTAAGGAATCGGGAGATTCCAGGAGTCGGGGTAGAGAATTTCTGAGCAAATGGGTGATATTTTAGGGGTGTAGGGGGAGGGAAGGGAAGAATTGGCACCATATTTGGCCTTGCAGGAATTAAGGAGACTTCCTGTAATATTTCTTTCCAATAAATAATGCTTTTTACAATTAAGGGTGAGTGTCTTTAATAACATGGGAGCTTTGACAAAAGAGACCAACAAGATTTCTTATGTTCTATGCCATCCTTTTTATTGAGGTTTATGACCGTCACACAGGACTCACTGACTGGTCATCTTCATTCATCAGAACACTACCTGATAATTTTTCAGAATTCTTGGAACTCCTAGGACTTTCTTTAAGCATACATTTTTGGCACTTTTTTGCTATTTCAACTAAATTTTATTTTCTTGGTTGGACTTTTCTTCCTTCTCAACACTGTTTCTTTATCTTGTCAGATGGCAAAGGTCTTAAATTGCCAATGTTCCTCTGGAATGTGTGTGCCATGACATGGTGACTCTGGTCTTCATAGCCTAATCCTTTGTTTGGTGGACATAGGTAAGCCTTCAATTCAGCTTTTTGTGTTTTTAACTCTTTGCAGCCATTGGAGGAATATATTAAGGTTATTCTGGACCTGTCTAGGACTCTGAATTGTATCTCTTCCTACTGAAATATAGTTTCCTGTCCTGAAAAGAGGATAAGGGGTATGACCTTTAGGTTCTTTTGAGTTGGTGCTGTCTGAAGAAAGTTGCTAATACAAACCTGGCCAACATAGTGAAACCCCATCTCTACTGAAAGTACGAAAATTAGCCAGGCATGGTGGTGGGCATCTGTAGTCCCAGACACTTGGGAGGCTCATGCAGAGGAATTGCTTGAACCTGGGAGGGTGGAGGTTGCAGCAAGCCGAGATTGCACCACTGCACTCCAGCCTGGGCGACAGAATGAGACCCTGTCTCCAAAAAAAAAAATTGCTAATCCAGTGGGTGTGCTTCCTTAATCCTCAGCCTTGCGGGCAGATGGTCCTCCAATTCCTTGCAGACGTGGAACAAACTGTTTTTCCTCCTGCCCTTAACCTTTTTCTTAGTTCTGGCTCAGCCCCTTTAATCATGTCATTCTGGTTGCCTAGTCTTTCTTTTTCCTATTTAAGGGTCATACAAGAACTATTAAGAAAGAAGACTGGTTTTCTTTTTGTGAAAGAATTCATCTGTGGTTAACAAGCTATTTATCTATATTCTGCATGTCCTACTATGAGAACGCAGAAAAAAGAATTGTCTGAATCAGCTTTGTTTTTTGGAGGAACAAAGAAGTTGGCTTTCTAAGAGAGGAGGAAGGGCACATTTTCACAGGTGAAGAAAATACCCATTTTTGAAAATTCATGTAATTTCAGCTAGCATTACTTTTCTCAGCAATTGAGAGAATGGGGAACTAAGGGTAGAACTGAAATAAAGGCATCACAGGGCGATTACACAGAATGGCAGATTTCTTTTCTTCATAGAAGCTATTCCTGACAGGTACAGTAATTTGGAGGTAGGATCTCTTGTAACTGAAAAGCATGCCTTTCACTTCTTCCTCACAGTAACACAGAAAACTGCATTGCAGCTCTTAGCCTAAGCAGATGCAGTCCCTCGGGACTGTTTCACCTAATGAATATATTAGGTTGGTGCAAAAGTAACTGCAATTTTTGCTATTAAAAGTGATGTATTATGGCACATAGAGTAGGCAGACTCTATCCTCTTCCCTGGTCAAGGCTATTGATAGCTGATGATTAAGTGCATGTTCATTCTGGTTAGAGATGAATCATCTAATTGAGCATGTGGAAGTTGGCATGGCAACTGTTCCATGACCCTTGAGGGTACCTGTTCTGATGGGGAGCCTGAGAGTTTCTTGGGATCTTGAGGGTACCTGTACCACCTGGGAATCAAACCTTTTTTTAGGAAAAGTGTGTAGATTATGGGAGAAGGAGAACTGTAAGAGGCTTGACTCAGTGGATCTATGGGCCAAGTAGAAGAGACCCCCTTCCTAAAGAGCAACAAGAACTATACAAATGACTTTGAGAGATGAAATTCAAGAAAAGTTTCCCAAAGGAAAGGTTTTATTAAAAAGGCAAGTGTGCAAACAGCATAAATTCATGCAATTATTTGCTAATGGTTCCTGTTTCTATGTGGATCCTGACTTGGTGACCTGTTTTACAGTCAGTTTTGCAAACACATTTCTCTCTGAAATGGAGATCCTCCAGATGGCACTCTTACCTCAGCCTGGGAGCCTCACAAGGCATCTAGACCTCATCTGTGGAAATGCAAGCCAGAGAAACCTGACCATTTTACCCTGAGTTTATATTCTGACCTTGGTCAGTTCTGGAAAGGTCATCCGTACTCTGAACAGCATCTGTACTATATGCTGCAGCACATTGCTCAGCAATCACTTGTGGATAGATCAAATATTTTCTCTCATTAACAACACCGTTAAAGGAGTTTTGGATAATCCCTTTCTCATGCTTGCAAATACTTATGCTATCACTTAAGGCAATGATTCCTAGCTTTTTTGGGGTGGGTTTTATTTTATTGTTTATCTGATTTCACAAGATTTTGTCCATCTTCTGAAAGTAGAATGGTACTCACAAATACGTGAGGACGTGTGCGTGCGCGCACAAACACACACACACACAGGATATTTTGTGTCGTAAGAAAACCGGCTCAAGAAGGTAATTTGTTCAACTCCATAGCTGGTTTGTGGAGATATGTAGGAGTAACTTCTTAGCCATGGGACATAGCTGTCAATGCAGGGAGGGATAAGCCTATTGGAAATTGTCTCATGTACAAAAAGTCTTGGCACCAGGTAGTTCTAAATTGGGTTTTGATGCCTACATTCTTCCTAATCACAAAATCACAAAACCAATTTTAAACATTTGTTATGTGATAACTTTCTCTTAAAAATATGCATTTTGCCAAAGCCTAAAATTTCCGAAAAACTACACAGCCCTGGTTTTGAGAAGTTTTCCAATTATTTTATAATTTAGACAGAAATTTCTCACTTTATCATGAAGAGCTTGGTTAAGAATTTTGTGATATCACAAGCTATAGCTGGAAATAGCCTTAGATGTCTCAAAATCAAGTTATGAAATCTCTGCCTAGAAGCTGGGGAGGAGGGCAATAATTCAGATGAGCTATGTATAAGTTTTTCACTCCTCTTCAGAAATTGGGTGCCCTAGTTTTTTTGTTTAGCACAGAAGAGTAGGGTGGGAGTAGTTGGGTCTTAGCTACTCTAGCTATTAAAGAAGACAAGGCCAAAGACACCTACACCCTCCCTTGCCACAGGCTTCTGAGTATTTCTTAAACTTTCTACATTCATTCTACTTAAATTTATTGGGTGCCAGGCATTCTAGTCACTGAACTACAACCAAAAAAAAAAAAAAAACCTCAAAACAAAAATTTCCTGTCCCTCTGGTAATTCCAGTGATGAAAGATAATAAGCATGAAATATATATATATATATGTTTGAAGATGATAAGTGTTAGGAAAAAGTAAACATAGGGTGATGAGGATTAGGAGTTCCGGAGAAGGTGGAGCAGAGGGGCGAGCTGCAGTTCTCCATAGGCGGGGCAGAGTGCATCTCCCTAAGAAGGTGAGTAAGCTGTGTGGATGTCTGAGCGGAGTCAATGCTAGGGAGAGAGACCAACTCTTGCAAAGCCTGCGGTGAGAGGAGCATGTCTGGTGAGCTCAGGGAATAGCGGAGAGTGAGGGAGCAGGTGGGCAACAAGGATGCTAGAGCAGTAACAGGAAGAGAGGGGCAAGATTGTGTCAGGTCTTATAGAACAGAATTTATGTTTATTTTTTTTAAACCCCGAGTTAAATGGTAACACACACACTAAAAAATGAAAACATAAAAGTAGAATAGTATGGTGAACCCGTATACTCAGCTTACACAATTATTATCACGTGGCCAGTCATGCTTCGTCGTGCCCATCCTGCCTCCCTTCCCCTGAACCCACAAACACAGTGGATTGTTGAAGCAAGGGCCAGGCAGTGTATTTGAAACTCGGGACTGATTCCATAGTCTGAATGTTGTTTCTTGTGCAGTTTTCTCTTGTGGCATCCTTCCTTCAGCTCTTGCCATTCTCCCTTGCCTCTGCTCCCAGGAGCTGTCTTCCTTCCTCCTCTTGCCCCCAGCCGCACTTCTCCACTCAGGCTCATCCTAGTATCTCCACTCCACTCCCATTCCCTGAACATTCAGTATTTTTTTTTGAGAGTCTCGCTCTGTCGCCCGGGCTGGAGTGCAGTGGCCGGATCTCAGCTCACTGCAAGCTCCGCCTCCTGGGTTTAGGCCATTCTCTTGCCTCAGCCCCCCGGAATAGCTGGGACTACAGGCGCCTGGCACCTTGCCTGGCTATTTTTTTTGTATTTTTTAGTAGAGACGGGGTTTCACTGTGTTAGCCAGGATGGTCTTGCTCTCCGGACCTCGTGATCCGCCCGTCTCAGCCTCCCAAAGTGCTGGGATTACAGGCTTGAGCCACCGCGCCCGGCCAAACATTCAGTATTAAATAACAAACACCCGCAAAGCAGCTGACAGCTGACTCATGCCTCCACTTCCCCTTTGTCTGCTCCTTCCTCTGCCTCAGCCACTTGCTCTAACTAACCCAATCCCATAGCTTCTGGGTGTTCAAAATCTGCATGGGAGGCTTTCCTCTTACTGTTTGTTTCATCAGAGAGTATATCCCTTGTACTCTTAGAACCACTTTATCAGGGGTTACTTTCACAGAGAATCCCAGAAGGCATGGTTACCCAGTTTCACCTACTGAGTCCTAGGACTTGATGGAGGCTGGAGTCTGGGACTGGCGTCGTTTAAGGCAGAGCTACCCCTTCCCTAAGATCTGTCTGGAATGATCGGTAGTGGAGCAGCCACTGGCTGACTTCTGTTTCCCATTCCCCATTCCCTGCTTTAGAAATGATGCTTTAAAAGAATATTAATCATTTCTATTAGTAGGAAGGGTTCCATTTATGCTTGATTGCCATGTGGTATGATAAAAATTATGTATAACATTAAGTATGTCATTTTATTATAAATTTCCTTTAATTTCAAACTAAGCTCTGTTCCTAAACACAGTCTAGTTTGCCATATCTGTATCTACATTATTGCTTAAAACTAAAAAAAAATTAGAACTTTTGCTCACCAACTATTTATGTAGTAATCTGCTCTATGGTTGTTTGTAAAATTGCCTTCAGTTGCATTGGTCTGAAGTCAAAGTAGATCTTTTGCCCGCTTTTTGAAAATTAGAGTATTTGCTCATCTCAAGGACTACGTAACATGGTTTTGTTATTGCATTTGCAGTTTCTTTTATTTGTAAATCCTCTGGGATATAATTCCTCTGGGTCTGGTATTGTGAACTCACTGAAAACCAAGGTTCTCTTTTCTTTTTTTTTCGCTCTGTCACCCAGGCTAGAGTGCAGTGGAGCGATCTCGGCTCACTGCAACCTCCGCCGCCTGGGTTCAAGCGATTCTCCTCCCTCAGCCTCCTGAGTAGCTGGGATTACAGGCACGTACCACCACATCCATCTCATTTTTGTATTTTTAATACAGACAGGGTTTCACCATGTTGGTAAAGCTGGTCTTGAACACCTGACCTCGTGATCTGCCCACCTCAGCCTCCCAAAGTGCTGGGATTACAGGCGTGAGCCACCGTGCCCGGCTTCTTTTCCTATCTTTTCACTTATGTTAGGTTTCATTTTCCTCTCAACTACATTTGTTCTAGCTTTTTCAGGTTGAAGGTCATTCTTGATAGAAAATATAAAAGCACAATAGTGCTTGAGCCCTTCAACTTTCTGTCATTAAAACTTTTTTGGCCGGGCGCGGTGGCTCAAGCCTGTAATCCCAGCACTTTGGGAGGCCGAGACGGGCGGATCACGAGGTCAGGAGATCGAGACCATCCTGGCTAACACGGTGAAACCCCGTCTCTACTAAAAATACAAAAAACTAGCCGGGCGAGGTGGCGGGCGCCTGTAGTCCCAGCTACTCGGGAGGCTGAGACAGGAGAATGGCGTGAACCCGGGAGGCGGAGCTTGCAGTGAGCTGAGATCCGGCCACTGCACTCCAGCCTGGGCAGCAGAGCGAGACTCCGTCTCAAAAAAAAAAAATAAAACTTTTTTATTTAATTTAAAACTTTTTTGTAGAGCTGGGGTCTTGCTTTGTTGCCCAGCTGATCTTGAAGTCCTGGCTTCAAGCAATCTTCCCATCTCAACCTCGAAAGTGCTGGGATAACAGGCAGTGAGCCACTCTACCAGGCCTCTGGCATCTTTTTTGTTTTTTTTTTTTTAACTCAAGTCATCAACTTCAGGCATAATCTTTTTCTTGTTCCTCTTCTTTCACTGACCATACCCCCTTCTCTCACCCCAAATTCCTTGAAATAATGCTTTTCTGGCCTTTGATTATCCTGTCATTATTTTTCCATGTTCAGGCTATTCTTACGGTTTTGCTGACGAAGGTACTGTTTGTTGTATTGTTTATACTGTCATAGAATGTTATAGAATTTATTGCTGGTTTCCATCTGCAGCTGCACTCCTGCTTTTCATTGTATTATTTTATTTTATGGTCATATTTTACATTTGAAAACCTCCCTCCTCACTCCGCTTTTCATCCATAGTATGATGTCTTTCTATGACCATGAGATTATTCTTGGCATTTTTCTGTGCTCTTTGAAACATGGTTTTCTAAAGCCAGGGCCTATGCCTAGGCCACATCACTTCTTCCTCACCTACTGTGAAATTTGCAATTGTTTGCTAACGGATATTTTGGATAAAAAATTCCCTCTTCTTCAATTTTCTGAAAGGTGGTTATTAGCAAGGCAATTAAAAATCACATTGGAGGCCGGGCGCGGTGGCTCAAGCCTGTAATCCCAGCACTTTGGGAGGCCGAGATGGGCGGATCACGAGGTCAGGAGATCGAGACCATGCTGGCTAACACGGTGAAACCCCGTCTCTACTAAAAAAAAAAAAATACAAAAAATTAGCCGGGCGAGTGGCGGGCGCCTGTGGTCCCAGCTACTCGGGAGGCTGAGGCGGGAGAATGGCGTGAACCCGGGAGGCGGAGCTTGCAGTGAGCTGAGATCCGGCCACTGTACTCCAGCCTGGGCGACAGAGCGAGACTCCGTCTCCAAAAAAAAAAAAAAAAAAAAAAAAATCACATTGGATATTCTGATTTTTAGCAGAGTGGGACCTCTAGCTAACTTACGGAGAATTGAAATCCTCTATGTCAGTTTTGTTCATTTTAGAAAAATACCAGCCACCTCGTCTAGCTGGCTGGGCAGTGCTGCAGGACATGCATATGGAAGTATTCGTTCTGATTTTTTTGTTTGTTTGTTTCTAATCTCCCCAAGTGCCTGATTGTTTAATGTTCACTTTATCAACTTGTGAGAAATTAATTTGGGGTCCCTGAGAACTCAATAGGTTCTCAATTTTTTGGTTTTTATTTGGCTTTTTTTTTTTTTTTTTTTTTTTTTTTACTAATTTCTGCCAGCAAAGTAGTAAGAAGGAAAGAAAGAATAGTTCATAATTCATTTAGGAGGAGAAGCAGACCTACATGACAGCGTTTTTGTTTTTGTTTTTTTTAAATAAAGACAAAGTTATGGTCTCATTGAGAGACAATGTTATTCTTCCAATGAAGCAAAGATAGCAAACACCTTCTTTTTAAATTTGCAGTGAAGTTTGCTTCAGAGTATAAGAAAAGGGCTCCTGAGAAGCCCTTATTCTTAGTTCTCTGTTTTTTAAAAATCTAATCTTGGGAGAGACTGGTAGGAGCTGTGGGTGGAATATGTGGGGATCAAAAAGGGAAGGGGAAAAAAGGCATAAAGGAGCTTGTTCTGATCCTTTGTAGGATTTTTGCTGTGGCCACCTGCTCTACAGGACTTAGATAAGCAGACAGGTGAAAGAGGCAGTGTTAGGGGGGTGAAGCAGGCTATGGGGTCGTGTTGACTGGGGTTTCATACCTAAGTTGACATTTACTTAGCTCTTTGACCTTTGGCCAGTTACATATTCTCTGTCAAGACTGAGAATCTTCATTTGTAAAGTGAGAATAATAATATGACTCAGAATATGAGCTGATTAAGTGAGGTAATCTATGTAAAACACGCAGCACAGGGTAGGGATCATAAAAGTCAACTCTGTTCAGCACTTCAAGCTCAGCGCACACAATGCAGAATTTAATAACATAGGCAGTTCTCCAACTCAATTGGAGCTCCTTGGAAGGCAGGAGTAGTGTCTAATGTTTCTCTTTTTGTGGAACTGGGAAGAGAAGCTTAATAAATATGGGCTGATTTGAGGTGAGCTCCATACAATGTGTGGCAATGCAGCCTGAATAAAGAGAAAAGAATGGGGGTCCCTTTGTGGTGTGAGCCGGGGCATCCTTGAAAGTAACCCAAGAGAGCTCCAAAATGAAAAGGATTTGATTTTGGGTCCCAGGAGAGCTTCCCTTGGCTGTATGGATATTTGCATTTGCATATCTATTTAAAAACCTGCTTTTTAAAGAATTCATACCACCAGGAGGCACAAATCACCTCCAGTTTTTGTTATTAGAACACTTCAGCAATAACCGAGGCCCTGACAGTGCCCCCAAAACACCATCAAATTCTGCAAGACCATTGAAGAACCAAGTAAAGATCCAGCCATCCCAGCCTCTTGGCATTTGGTGTATTTGATTTACATTCTAATTCTTTCAAAGTTAGGCTTCAGTTCCAATAGGGTAACTTCTAAGTGGAATGGGCAGTTAACCAAAATAGCTAATTTCCCCACAATTCTGAACAAAATAGGGCTTTATTGTCACTGGAGGTATTTTCCATTTGGTTTTATGAGGATTATTACCATTTCTGAGTGCAAATAGGAGAGCTTAAGTAATAACCTTTTTTTTGTTTTGTTTTGTTTTGTTTTTAAACCAGGCAATGCAAAAAGACAGAAGTGCAGTTTTTGTCTCAAAGTCTATATGGCTGTCTACAAGAGTGAGCATGAGAGTGAGGTGGTGAGAGGCAGGCCTTGAGGGCTGCTGAATGGACCATCCCCTCCTGGCCCAAGTTTGGCAGGAGAAATGTTGAAGAGGGACTTCTAAGCATAAAACTGAGGTCTGCAGTCAGAGAGACAGAGCACGTGATAAATTAAGTGGAGCAGAAAGAGCTGAGAATGGAAGCTTTCATCATAACATGTACAGAATCCCCTAGAGGGCATGGCAGCCTCAGGCCAGTGTGTGTTTTGTAGTTATTTTACAAAAGTGACTCATGCTCATTATTGTCAGTATTTGGTAGGTGGTCAGAATTTACAGTGGTGACTATAACTGGTTGTGAGGGGCCTTATGGGACCTGGATCTACATAAGCCAAAGACTGTAGTTTTTCACGTTTTATTCTAAGAACACCCCTGTGAGGAAAATGTTATCCCTATTGTACAGATGAGAAATTAAGGCACAGAGAGATTAGGTGTCTTGACACTGTGGGTAATATAGCAAGGTCAGGGTCTCAACCCGGGTTTGTTTGCTTCTAGAATTAATGCTCTTTTCATTGTTCTCACAAAGTCTTCCTTCTCCAGGGCTCTTTCTGCCTCTTGTATATCTCCAGATGTTGGTTTGCTAGGCTGCTGTAACAAAATACCATAAAGTGGGTGGCATAAACAACAGAAATGTATTGTCTTACAGTTCTGGAGGCTACAAGTTCAGAACAAGGTCTCTGAAGGATGGGTTCCTTGTGAGGGCTCAAAGGGAAGGCTTTGCTGCAGGCCTCTCTTTTTGGCTGATAGATGTTCATCTTCTCTGTGTGTCTGTTCATGTGGTCTTCCCCCTGTCTGTGTCTCTGTGTCCAGATTTCCCCTTGTTATGAGAATACTGGTCACACTGGATTTGGGGCCCATACTCATGACCTTTTCTTTTTTTCTTTTTTTCGTTTTTTGAGACGGAGTCTCGCTCTGTCACCCAGGCTGGAGTGCAGTGGCGCGATCTCGGCTCACTGCAAGCTCCGCCTCCCGGGTTCACGCCATTCTCCTGCCTCAGCCTCCCAAGAAGCTGGGACTACAGGCGCCCGCCACCATGCCCAGCTAATTTTTTGTATTTTTAGTGGAGACGGGGTTTCACCATGTTAGCCAGGATGGTCTTGATCTCCTGACCTCATGATGTGCCCTCCTCGGCCTCCCAAAGTGCTGGGATTACAGGCATGAGCCACAGCATCCGGCCGACCTTTTTTTTAAAAAAACTTGGTTACCTCTGTAAAGTCCCTACCTCCAAATAAGGTACCGTCTGAGATACTGGATTGAGATCGCTGACATATGAATTTTGAGGGGCAGAGTTCAACCCACAATACCAAATAAATCTCCTATAGGTCACACGCTCTGGCAGCTGTGCTTTAGACACTGTGTTTACATTGAAGAGACTTTTCCGATGGTGCCTTATTGTTTTTGTCCATGTTGTTTAATCTGTGAACTAACAGCCTTGAATTTAGTCACCTTCAAAGTGGGCCTGCTCACTGGAATGAGCGTCAGGTCAATAAAGCATTCAGTGGGCTCTAATTTAATTAGCCAAGTTACTGTGACAGCTGCCTTGTAACTGTGATTCACAGACGGGCAGAGAAAAGAGAGGGGACTGGCAGAGTTCATTGTTGATTCCAGGCATTGCTGATGCCGCCCCAGGCCCTAGGAACTTTGCTCCTGTTCTGGCAGGAAAACAGAGGGACGCTGAAGGGGCATTTAGGATTTTCTGTCCTGGATGTGTCTTTTGAAATTAAGTGGAAAATAGACTAAAAGTCAAGGCCGTGCAGCTTCATTCCCCTCTTTCCTCATCTTGCCGTGTATCAACTCAGCTCTCCCATAACTTAAAATTTGTGTCCTGAAAATTTCCTTCACTGCAAACCATGGCCCGTACACTAGATTTGTCAGCTGCTTCCATCCCACCCATTCAAGCTGGCAGAGTTCCTTCAACCTCTCCCTGCCTCCTTCTTCTAAAACCCAGTCCTTAACTCACCTCTGAGTCCCAGGAACATTGACCTTATCAATCTATCACTGTTCTTCCCACAGGAGGGGAGAGAGCTTTAGGTGTGCATTCAGAAGAACTAGATTTCATTTTTGGTCTGTCACTTACTGACCAGTGTCAACTTGGACAAACCATTTAGCCTCTCTGCCCTCAGTGTGGTCACTAATCAAATGGACACAGACATCCCTGGCTTGCTTACCTCTCAGGATGGTCGTGAAGACAGAGTAAACCTCAATGGAGCTGTCCCTAGCACGAGCTGATGGAAAAACGAAGTAAATGGATTTTGCTTGTATTGTGTTTACCATATGACTGGGATCACTTTGATGTCTGTATGCTCTGCATGTATATGACTGAGTCAGACTGTTAATTCCAGGAGTGCAGAGCACTTTGTCCGAGGTCTCGCCTGCACTGTATGCAAACAGGCATAGAAGACTTGGAATGATTGATGAAAGCCAGTCTTGGAGAATAAAGAAAAGACCATTGGGTGAAAAGGGGGGTATCAAAGAAGATTGCACATGGAGTGACTTATTTTATGGGAGTCACAAAGGGTTTACACTTAGGCCAGTCATTAAACATTGATTTAAAGTATTAGATAGCTATTATTTACCAAGAGCAGATGTTTAGGAAGTTATTTTTAATCAACCGCATGATTAATATTTTTTTGCTGCTCCTTTGTGTCTTAATTAAAGCAGATGAAAAATGTCTTGTGTGTTTGATATTGACACCACTGACTCTGGGGATTTGTTCTCATAGTCCATAGTCAGCTGAGTATTTTATAAGCTTAAGTCTTTAAATATAAACTCGAAAGGCTCCCAGAGTAAATGATTTTTAAACAAAGTAAAAAACTGCTTTACAAAATGAGCAATTTTGGGGGAGGGGCATTTTAATTTATAGTATGTAAATTATAAACTTCATATTTTATCTCTGAGCTAGAAAAAATAGTCTAGAAACAATGGATGGTTCTTTGTAGGCTTAGAAATAATTTCCTAGAATACAACTTGGGTCATTTTTTGTCTGTATATTGTAACAAGGGAAGCCTTGTGTTCCCTTTCCTCCTGGGAATGCATGCTCCTGCGTGGGAGGAGAAAGCTGCTTTCCCATTTCTCCCACTCTTTGTTGCTGCCATGGTGGCTGGTGCAGGGAGACTGCAGCACAGGGACAGAATGGGGCTTTTTTTTTGTTTTTTAATTTGAGAACTATGATGTTCCATTTACACACCTAGGAAAGGTGCTAGGAATAAATATACCTGTATAAACAGAAGCTACTAATTCTGGATTTGGGGAATGAGAGGAGAGGCTTTGGGTGGGTTGGTGTTTCAGCTGTATCTTGAGGCACCAGTAATTTTCTAATTAGGGAAGCGTAAGGGAAGAACATTCTAGACTGAGAGCACAGCCTAAGCAAAGGCATGGAGGTGGGAGTGGGTGTTTGACTTGAGGAATATTCTAGAGCTTTTTTGCAGTTGGAACATAGAGTACAGGGAAGAAAGAGTGCAATGAAACATGAGGCCAAGAAGATAAGTTTGGGATTGGGTCACGAATGCATTGGATAATTAGCCTGAAGAATTTGAATTTGATCCTGCCAGCAATGGTGAAATCAGTGAAGGCTCATGTAAGGATTAGAGTGGTCTGCTCTGACCTGTTTAGGAAGGAAACCTGGTAGCCACATGGGGGATGGGTGGTGTTGGAGAGAGAAGGGAGGCAGGGAGACCGTTGGCAATGGGGTGAGGGGTTGGGGATGGAACTTTCCTGAATGAGCAGGAAGAGAGAGGGGAGAAAAAAATTAAAACAGACCAGCATCCACACATGTCAGTTGATTGATTCAACGAACCTTTATGGAACACTTGCCACATTCTAGGCCCTGTCTGCAGTTGAGGTTACAAAGATAAAGAGGATAGGATATCGGCTCTTGAGAACTTACCACTGACTGAGTCAAACACAGTTAACCCTCACCATGTACCATGACATGGTGTGTACTTTTCCAGAGGGGGCTATACAGTGCGAGGGTTGCCTCGGGCACTGGGGAAGGGAGAGGGACATTTAACCTGGGTCTTAAAGGATGGTGGTGAGCAGATTATGTCTTTAGGTTGCTTATTAAAAATGGTTTCCACTCCTCTGGGGACAAAGACTGATCTTTACTGTGGCACTAAAGGCCCTACTTGTCCTGGCCCATTCATTGCCCCAGCCTCCGTTCCACAATCTCCTCTTTGCTGTCCTGCTCTGCTGCTTCCAATCCCTTGGAGGCACCACACTCTCTCCTGACACAGAAAATTTGCCTTTGCCTTTGTCTGGAGCTCACTGTCCTCTCCCAAATTCTGGCTGAATCTGCCTTCTTTGAGGAAGTCTTTCCTGAGTCTTCAGACTCAGTCAGACTTCTGGTATGTACTCTCTTTAGCACCTCGTACTTTTCATAGCACTTTATCAAAGTCATAAATTTGCATTTATGTGGTCCTTTGTTTCATGAATGTCCCTGCTCACCATTGTGTCTTCAGTGTTGCACAGTACCTGGCACATAGAATATTCTCAATAAATATATATTGACTGACTGCTGGAGTAAAATAACTAAAGAAGGAATGTGATATGGTTTGGCTCTGTGTCCGTACCCAAATCCCATGTCGAATTATAATCCCCAGTGTTGGAGGTAAGGCCTAGTGGGAGGTGATTGGATTATGGGGGTAGTTTCTAATGGTTTAGCACCATTCCCCTAGTGCTGTCTCAAGATAAAAGTTCTCAAGAGATCTGGTCGTTTAAAAATGTTTAGCACCTCATTCTTCACTCTCTCTTCCTCCTTCTCTGACCATGTAAGATGTGCCTGCTTCTCCTTCACTTTCCACCATGATTGTAAGTTTCCTGAGGACTCCCCAGCCAGGCTGCCTGTACAGCCTGCAGAACTGTGAGTCAATTAAACTTCTTTTCTTTGTAAATTACCCAGTCTCAAGTAGTTCTTTATAGCAAGGTGAGAACAACTAATACAGAAGGGTATTTCAGAAATAGGGAACAGCATGAGCAAAGGGGCTGTGGCTTATTTTGGAGATATTCTAGGAACAACAAGTGGCTGGCTTATGGAGGGGGGCTAAAGATGAGGACAAAAGATAAGGCTGGAAAAGTATGTTGGATACCTAGAAAGAACCTTCCATGCCATGTTAAGGACACTTTGTTCTTCTCCCATTAGAGACTGCACTAGAATTGTTGGCTTGACTGAGTTAGACTATAAGCTCCTTGAGAGTAGGTGATGGGTGCACCAACATCTCAGAAATCCCCACTAAAGAACTTATCCATGTAACCAAAACCACTTGCTCCCAAAACTATTAAAAAAAAAATGCAATATGCTACTCAAGGCAGCTGACTACTATATAAGACCACACAGTTTTTCTTTTCATTTTAAATATACTTTAATCCATTTTTTTTTTTGGTATTTAAAGCAAGTAAAATGGCAACAGTCACTCGGGGTTTGTTCACTGCCTATAAATATGCAGTAATGGTCTGGATCTGGAATAAGTTAACTGGATGGAATATTTTCCTAATTTTTCATTCCTTAAAGCTTTTCTCTTATTAGACTTCTGAATCATTCATTTCTTCATTGAGAAAATCACTCTCCAGAAGGCAGGATGGAAAGATCGTATGGTCGGGCCCCATCAGGCTGTGGGATGACAGCAGAGGGTCTGGTGGCTTAAACTAACCCAAGCGGGATGACACAAACTGAACTTGAAGGGGTTGGGGACTTGTTTGATGGGACTGGGGATATTGTGGATGCACGAGGACCTTTCTACAGACAGAGACTAGATGAGATTAAGGGACACATTATTGACAGAGATGAAGACAAATGGGGAAATGGTGTGGGACCAAGGGTGATGTACAGTGCTTTCAGATTCTCAAGTTTTCATCTCCTCAGACCCATGCTCTCTCATCACCACCACCTGGAGCACCAACCTCCAACATTTCCAGAGAGAGAGAGAGAGAGAGAGAGAGATTACAAGAGGTTCATGTGATTATGGGGGCTGTCTAAGCAAGTCAGAAATTCACAGTGCAGGGAATCAGGATGGGGAAGGTCATGGGCAACTTTGAATCCACAGACAAGGGCTGAAGTTGTTGTCCACTGACAGATAGGAAGAGAAGATCATGAGCAGGATGGAACTCCATAGGCACTGGACAGAGCTGTGGTCCACAGGTGGAATTTCTTCTCTTCCAGCCTGTCTATTCAGTGAATATATGACTTGTGTGGGATGAAAACAGGAAAAGATCCTAGACAGGAGTCAGGAGACCTGGACTTGAATTGCCTCCACATTTCTGTGGCATATTCACCTTTTGTGGCCTCAATTTTCTCTGATAGGAGAAGTGGTAGATTCAATGGTCTCTATCAACAAATTTTCCAAGTCTGATAATTCTGCATGAACTAGAAGAACTTGGGTATTTCCGCTTGGGTGGAAGAGAAAGAGATTGTGACCTGTCTAAAGGTGGCAGGATCCATCTGAAGGACAGTTGAGAAAAAGCCTTAATGTTTTCAAAAATATCCAAACAGTGACTGAAGGAGGAGAGGAAACAAGAATTTCAAAGCTCATCCACAGATGGGCCTGGTGGGACAGGGAGTCATCAGTAGGAGAAGGTAGGGGAGCAGGGCCAGGACTAGAGTGAAGCTACATCAGCATCACCAGGGTGACAATATAGACCCCAAGGCCTCCATTCAGAGGAGTTATGCTTCGGCAAGTTTCAGATAGGGCACTCTAGGGCACACAATTTAAGGAGGCCTCACTCTTGGACTATTCAAATGCTGGCATTCCACTTACTAGTGAGTACCTCCTTCAATTCTGCATCTAGGCTCCTGCCTTATCCTAGAGTGGTTATTCTGCACAAACCAGAGAAATGGCTAGGGCAAACCAGAATAGATCATCTAGAATAGAAGGGCATAGCAGCAAGAAAGAGAAGAGAACCTTTTTTTAAAAAATTATATTTTAAGTTCTGGCATACATGTGCGGAATGTGGGCGTTTGTTACATAGGTATACATGTGCCATGGTGGTTTGCTGCATCCATTAACTTGTCATCTACATTAGATATTTCTCTGAATGCTATCTCTCCTCTAGCCCCCCACCCCCTGACAGGCCCCGGTGTGTGATGTTCCCATCCCTGTGTCTATGTGTTCTTATTGTTCAACTCCCTCTTATGAGTGAGAATACGTGGTGTTTGGTTTTCTGTTCCTGTGTTAGTTTGCTGAGAATGATGGTTTCCAGCTTCATCCATGTCCCTGCAAAGGACATGAGCTCATCCTTTTTTATGGCTGCATAGTATTCCATGGTGTACATGTGCCATATTTTCTTTATCCAGTCTATCATTGATGGGCATTTCAGTTGGTCCCAAGTCTTTGCTATTGTGAATAGTGCTGCAATAAACATACGTGTGCATGTGTCTTTATAGTAGAACAATTTGTCATCCTTTGGGTATATATCCAGTAATGGGATTGCTGGGTCAATAGTATTTCTGATTCTAGATCCTTGAGGAATCACCACACTGTCTTCCACAATGATTGAAATAATTTACACTACCACTAACACTGTAAAAGCGTTCCTGTTTCTCCACATCCTCTCCAGCACCTGTTGTTTCCCGACTTTTTAATGATCGCCATTCTAACTAGTGTGAGATGGTATCCCATTGTGGTTTTGATTTGTATTTCTCTAATGACCCGTGATGATGAGCATTTTTTCATGTTTGTTGGCTGCATAGATGTCTTCTTTTGAGAAGTATCTGTTCATATCCTTCACCCACCTTTTGATGGGGTTGTTTTGTTCTTGTAAATTTGTTTAAGTTCCTTGTAGATTATAGATATTAGCCCTTTGTCAGATGGGTAGATTGCAAAAATTTTCACCCATTCTGTAGGTTGCCTGTTCACTCTGATGGTAGTTTCTTCTGCTGTGCAGAAGCTCTTTAGTTTAATTAGATCCCATATGTCAGTTTTGGCTTTTGTTGCCCTTGATTTTGGCGTTTTAGTCATGAAGTCTTTGCCCATGCCTATGTCCTGAATGGTATTGCCTAGGCTTTCTTCTAGGTTTTTTATGGTTTTGGGTACATTTAAGTCTTTAATTCACCTTGAGTTAATTTTTGTATAGGTGTGAGGAAGGGGTCCAGTTTCAGTTTTCTGCGTATGGCTAGCCAGTTTTCCCAACACCATTTATTAAATAGGGAATCTTTTCCCCATTTCTTGTTTTTGTCAGGTTTGTCAAAGATCAGATGGTTGTAGATGAGTAGTATTATTTCTGAGGCCTCTGCCCTGTATCATTGGTCTATATCTCTGTTTTGGTACCAGTAACATGCTGTTTTGGTTACTGCAGCCTTGTAGTATAGTTTGAAATCAGGTAGTGTGATGCCTCCAGCTTTGTTATTTTTGCTTAGGATTGTCTTGGCTGTGTGGGCTCTTTTTTGGTTCCATATGAAATTTAAAGTAGTTTTTTTCTAATTCTGCGAAGAAAGTCAATGGTAGCTTGATAGGGATAGCATTGAATTGAGTAGTCAGGCAGAAAGAAGCCACCTCTGGTTAATCTAAAATCTGCTCTTGAAGGAGAGCAGAGCTGGTTTCAGCAGCTCCTGATCTCCCTATAATTGTGAGTATTCCACTGTCACACAACACCAGAGTCATCTCTCATACTACTCAAACATGACTTACAGAGGCTCAGGGCAACTGAGCTACCTTTTTCCAGAAGTGGGACTCTTGCAGAGAGAAGAGGGCCAGCAAGACTCCCTAGGGGCTGTGCCAACCAGGGTGACAGAAAAGGTGGAGAGCTGTGTGCTCAATCATTTAGTCCTGCTTTCACTTACCTCTTTCTTATCCCAGGGGAAAAAAATGTCATTGTGGGGTAAAGGTGTACTTAATGATCTTGTCTTGTAAAGTGATTTCTACTCATCTGTTATTTTATTTTATAAATATTTATTGAATATCCAATGTGGTAGTTACTAGTGCTCTTCGCCAAGTATTTCTGGCTCTGTGCTTTGTTGCATATTGTAGGATTGCATTTTCATGTTCTCCTCATGGTTGGGCAGAGGCATGTGACATCTTGGGCTAATGAACTGTAAGTGGCCACAGCATTTAATTTCCAGTGTGAAACCCTCAAGAACCCTCTTTCTTTCAGCCGTTGTGACCAGTAACATTTCAGATGGAGGCTACTCTATTGTCTTGGGTTCTTAATTGAGGATATGTGGACAAAAGTCCCCAGCTTGATCCCTGTGAACCTGAAACATAAGTAAGAAACAAACCTTTGTTGTTTTAAGCCACTGCAACCTGGGAGGTGCTCCCTGCTGCAGCATAACCTGGCCTATCCTGGCCTATATGCCTACTATGTACCAGACTGTGCTAGACACTGGGGACACAATGCTTCACTCCAACACAATGGATCTCTTTGGGTGGAATTTTGGCTGTGCGGCAGCAGATGGAGAAACACAGTTCTTTTCGCAAAGATGACGTAAGTCTGTCCAAGGTGATGGCATGCCATGTACCATGGAAAGGTACTCAGGGTAACTGATGATTTTTAAAATACCTATTTTGTGCCACAACTTTCCCTCCTCCAATTCGTGCTGCTGCTACTAGGCCTAAAGAAGACTGAGAAGCTTAGCTGAGATAGTGCTTCCCCAGAATCACCAGGGTAAAAACAGACACAAGGACCCTCATTTAGAGGGGTGATGTTTCAGGGAGTTTCAGATAGGGCCAAGGGATAAGTGTTTTAGTAACAAGCTTTCCAGGGGATTCCAGTGAACCACCCAGGGTTAAGAGCGATTGGCCTGGGGGCCAAAACTGTGAGGAAAAAGATCAGTCATGTTGCCTGATGCTTTCTTGGGTATCTTCAATAGGAAAAACCAAGTCCAGAACAAACTCAGGGTTCACTAGCTAGGGCTTGCCCTGGAAAATTTGGAAATAAGCCTGTCTCAGCCTTCCTTTCCCTGGTGAGCTTCTGTCATTCCTCTGCCAGCCCTTTCCAAACCCTGTCCCTCCAGCAGAACCTGACTTCTGAGCCACTCCTTCAGGGCCTGATTAGGTACTGTCAGCCTGCAGATTCTACCATACGCTATTCCCAGCGTTAGTGTTTCATTATGGTCACGTAAACCATGACCTCAGCATGACATTGTGGAACTCAGAGCTGCTGATTCTACTTGAGCCCACACTGTCTACTTTTACCACCTATCCTCTCAGGTCACTCCTGTTGGTGTATTTGTTTGTCTTCTCAACTGGATTATAAACTCCTTTGAGAGCAGGGACTATAATGTATTCATATTTGCCATGTCTTTATTCATCTCTGGATAATTGACAGTTGGCTGTACTTTGTTTTAATTGTTGTTTTGGAGTCTTTAGTGATCTCTTTCCATTTTCATTACCCAGGTTAACAGATTAGAATCTACATAAAAATTGTGGTATTATCTTTAGAAACCTAGAAACCAAGGGGTTTAATAGAGCCTATTCTAGGATAACTTATGTTGTACTAAAAACCAAAGGTTTGAATAGAGCCTCCTCCAGAATGATTAAGTCACAGCCAGCCTGATGGGGATGAGAATGGCCAGGGCTGGGGGCTGAGTTAGGGAGGATGCTGGCTGCCAAGACTTGTGTAAAAGTGACATGAGCTCTCCCCACTAAGCACCCAAGCCACTACTAGTCTTCTTGAGGGAGAATCTAGATGAAAGGGGCAGATGGGAGGACCAAACTGGTCAAGAACTAAGCTGCTATATTCTCTCTCCATTCCAATATGTCTGAATAGGAACAGCTCTGGTCTGCAGCTCCCAGTGTGATCGATGGAGAAGATGGGTGATTTCTGCATTTCCAACTGAGGTACCTGGTTCATCTTACTGAGAACGGTTGGACAGTGGGTGCAGCCCATGGAGGGTGAGTCAAAGCAGGGCGGGGCATTGCCTTACCCGGGAAGCACAAGGGGTCAGGGGATTTCCCTTTCCTAGCCAAGGGAAGCTATGACAGACTGTACCTGGAAAAATGGGGCAGTCCTGCACAAATACTGCACTTTTCCAACTATCTTAGCAAACGGCACACCAGGAGATTATATCCCATGCCTGACTCGGTTGGTCCCACACCCACAAAGCCTTGCTCACTGCAAGCACAGCAGTCTGAGATCAACCTGCGAGGCAGCAGGCTGGCAGGGAGAGGGGCGTCTGCGATTGCTGAGGCTTGAGTAGCTAAACAAATTGGCCAGGGAAGCTCGAACTGGGCGGAGCCCACTGCAGCTCACCAAGGCCTGCTGCCTCTGTAGACTGCACCGCTGGGGGCAGGGCATATCTGAACAAAAGGCAGCAGAAACTTCTGCAGACTTAAACATCCCTGTCTGACAGCTCTGAAGAGAGGAGTGGTTCTCCCAGCATGGTGTTTGAGCTCTGAGAATGGACAGACTGCCTCCTCACATGGGTCCCTGACCCCTGTGTAGCCTAATTGAGAGACACCTCCCAGTAGGAGCCAACTGATACCTCATACAGGCAGGTGCCCCCTGGGATGAAGCTTCCAGAGGAAGGATCAGGCAGCAATATTTGCTGTTCTGCAGCCTCCGCTGGTGATACCCAGGCAAACAGGGTCTGAAGAGACCCTCCAGCAAACTCCAACAGACCTGCGGCTGAGGGACTTGACTGTTAGAAGGAAAACTAGCAAACAGAAAGGAATAGCATCAACATCAACAAAAAGGACATCCACACCAAAACCCCATCTGTAGGTCACCAACATCAAAGACCAAATGTAGATAAAACCACAAAGATGGGGAGAAACCAGAGCAGAAAAGCTGCAAATTCTAAAAACCAGAGCACCTCTTCTACTCCAAAGGATCGCAGATCCTTGCCAGCAATGGAACAAAGCTGGATGGAGAATGACTTTCATGAGTTGACAGAAGTAGGCTTCAGAAGGTTGGTAATAACAAACTTCTCCGAGCTAAAGGAGAATGTTCAAACCCATCACAAGGAAGCTAAGAACCTTGAAAAAAGATGAGATGAATGGCTAACTAGAATAAACAGTGTAGAGAAGACCATAAGTGACCTGATGGAGCTGAAAACCATGGCACGAGAACTACGTGATGCATGCACAAGTTTCAATAGCCAATTTGATCAAGTGGAAGAAAGGATACAGTGATTGAAGATCAAATTAATGAAATAAAGCGAGAAGAGAAGTTTAGAAAAAAAGAGTAAAAAGAAATGGACAAAGCCTCCAAGAAATATGAGACTATATGAAAAGACCAAATCTACATTTGATTGGTGTAGCTGAAAGTGACGGGAAGAATGGAACCAAGTTGGAAAACACTCATCAGGATATTATCCAGGAGAACTTCCCCAACCTAGCAAGGCAGGCCAACATTCAAATTTAGGAAATACAGAGAACACCACAAAGATACTCCTCAAGAAGAGCAACCCCAAGACACACAATTGTCAGATTCACCAAGATTGAAATGAAGGAAAAAATGTTAAGGGCAGCCAGAGAGAAAGGTTGGGTTACCCACAAAGAGAAACCCATCAGACTAACAGCGGATCTCTCTGCAGAAACTCTACAAGCCAGAAGAGAGTGGGGGCCAATATTCAACATTCTTAAAGAAAAGAATTTTCAACCCAGAATTTCATATCCAGCCAAACTAAGCTTCATAAGTGAAGGAGAAATATAATCCTTTACAGACAAGCAAATGCTGATAGATTTTGTCACCACCAGGTCTGCCCTACAAGAGTTCCTGAAGGAAGCACTAAACATGGAAAGGAACAACTTGTACCAGCCACTGCAAAAACATGCCAAATTGTAAAGACCATCAATACTAGGAAGAAACTGCATCAACTAATGGGCAAAATAACCAGCTAACATCATAATGATGGGATCAGATTCACACATAACAATATTGACCTTAAATGTAAATGGGCTAAATACCCCAATTAAAAGACATAGACTGGCAAATTGGATAAAGAGTGAAGACCCATCAGCATGCTGTATTCAGGAGACCCATCTCACATGCAGAGACACACATAGGCTCAAAATAAAGGGATGGAGGAAGATCTACCAAGCAAATGGAAAGAAAAAAAAAAAAAAAAAAAAAAAAAAAAGGTTGCAATCCTAGTCTCTGATAAAACATACTTTAAACCAAGAAAGATCAAAAGAGACAAAGCCATTACATAACAGTAAAGGGATCAATTCAACAAGAAGAGTTAACTATTCTAAATATATATGCACCCAATACAGGAGCACCCAGATTCATAAAGCAAGTCCTTAGAGACCTACAAAGAGACTTAGACTCCCACACAATAATAATGGGAGACTTTAACACCCCACTGTCAATATTAGACAGATCAACAAGACAGAAGGTTAGCAAGGATATCCAGGACTTGAACTCGGCTCTGCACCAAGCAGATCTAATAGATATCTACAGAACTCTCCACCCCAAATCAACAGAATATACATTCTTCTCAGCACCACATTGCACTTATTCCAAAATTGACCACATGGTTGGTAGTAAAGCACTCCTCAGCAAATGTAAAAGAGCAGAAATCAAAACAAACTGTCTCTCAGACCACAGTGCAATCAAATTAGAACTCAGGATTAAGAAATTCACTCAAAACCACACAACTACATGGGAACTGAACAACCTGCTCCTGAATGACTACTGGGTACGTAACGAAATGAAGGCAGAAATAAAAAGTGTTCTTTGAAACCAATGAGAACAAAGACACAGTGTACCAGAATCTCTGGGACACATTTAAAGCAGTATGTAGAGGGAAATTGATAGCACTAAATGCCCACAACAGAAAGCAGGAAAGATCTAAAATCGATACCCTAACATCACAATGAAAAGAACTAGAGAAGCAAGAGCAAACATATTCAAAAGCTAGCAGAAGGCAAGAAATAACTAAGATCAGAGCAGAACTGAAGGAGATAGAGACACAAAAAACCATCAAAAAATCAATGAATCCAGGAGCTGATTTTTTGAAAAGATCAACAAAATTGATAGACCACTAGCAAGACTAATAAAGAAGAAAAGAGAGAATAATAAAATAGATGCAATAAAAAACAATAAAGGGGATATTACCACCAATCCCACAAAAATACAAACTACCATCAGAGAATGCTATAAACACCTCTATGCAAACAAACTAGAAAATCTAGAAGAAATGGATAAACTCCTGGACACATACAGCCTCCCAAGACTAAACAAGGAAGAAGTTGAATCCCTGAATAGACCAATAACAGGCTCTGAAATTGAGGCAATAATTAATAGCCTACCAACCAAAAAAGTCCAGGACCAGACGGATTCACAGCCAAATTCTACCAGAGATACAAAGAGGAACTGGTACCATTTCTTTTGAAACTATTTCAATCAACAGAAAAAGAGGGAATCCTCCCTAACTCATTTTATGAGGCCAGCATCATCCTGATACCAAAGTCTGACAGAGACACAACAAAAAAAGAATTTTAGACCATATCCTCGATGAACATCGATGCGAAAATTGTCAATAAAATACAGGCAAACTGAATCCAGCAGCACATCAAAAAACTTATCCACCACGATCAAGTGGGCTTCATCCCTGGGATGCAAGGCTGGTTCAACATACGCAAATCAATAAATGTAATCCATCATATAAACAGAACCAAAGACAAAAACCACATGATTATCTCAATAGATGCAGAAAAGGCCTTTGACAAAATTCAACAGCCCTTCATGCTAAAAACTCTCAATAAACTAGGTATTGTTGGAACGTATCTCAAAATAATAAGAGTTATTTATGACAAACCCACAGCCAATATAACACTGAATGGGCAAAAACTGGAAGCATTCCCTTTGAAAACTGGCACAAGACAGGGATGCCCTCTCTCACCACTCCTATTCAACATAGTATTGGAAGTTCTGACCAGGGCAATGAGGCAAGAGAAAGAATTAAAGGGTATTCAATTAGGAAAGAGGAAGTCAAATTGTTCCCTGTTTGCAGATGACATGATTGTATATTTAGAAAACCCCATTGTCTCAGCCCAAAATCTCCTTAAGCTGATAAGCAATTTCAGCAAAGTCTCAGGATACAAAATCAATGTGCAAAAATCACAAGCATTCCTATACACCAATAACAGACAAACAGAGAGCCAAATCATGAGTGAGCTCCCATTCATAATTGCTTCAAAGAGAATAAAATACCTGGGAATCCAACTTACAAGGGATATGAAGGACCTCTTCAAGGAGAACTACAAACCACTGCTCAACGAAATAAAAGAGGACACAAACAAATGGAAAAGCATTCCATGCTCACGGATAGGAAGAATCAATATCGTGAAAATGGCCGTACTGCCCAAGGTAATTTATAGATTCAATGCCATCCCCATCAAGCTACCAATGACTTTCTTCACAGAATTGGAAAAACTACTTTAAAGTTCATATGGAACCAAAAAAAGAGCCTGCATTGCCAAGACAATCCTAAGCCAAAAGAGCAAAGCTGGAGGCATCACGCTACCTGACTTCAAACTATACTACAAGGCTACAGTAACCAAAACAGCAAGGTACTGACACCAAAACAGAGATATAGACCAATGGAACATAACAGAGCCCTCAGAAAAAATGCCACCCATCTACAACCATCTGATCTTTGACAAACCTGACAAAAACAAGAAATGGGGAAAAGATTCCCTATTTAATAAATGGTGCCTGGAAAATTGGCTAGCTATAAGTAGAAAGCTGAAACTGGATTTACACCTTATAAAAAATTAATTCAAGATGGATTAAAGGCATAAATGTTAGACCTAAAACCATAAAAACCCTAGAAGAAAACGTAGGCAACACCATTCAGGACATAGACATGGGCAAGGACTTCATGTCTAAAACACCAAAAGCAAAGGCAACAAAAGCCAAAATTAACAAATGGGATCTAATTAAACTAAAGAGCTTCTGCAAAAGAAACTACCATCAGAGTGAACAGGCAACCTACAGAATGGGCGAAAATTTTTGCAATCTACTCATCTGACAAAGGGCTAATATCCAGAATCTACAAAGAATACAAACAAAATTTCAAGAGAAAAACAAACAACCCCATCAAAAAGTGGGCAAAGGATATGAACAGACACTTCTCAAAAGAAGACATTTATGCAGCCAACAGATACATGAAAAAATGCTCATCATCACTGGTCATCAGAGAAATGCAAATCAAAACCACAATGAGATACCATCTCATACCAGTTAGAATGGTGATCATTAAAAAGTCAGGAAACAACAGATGCTGGAAAGGGTGTGGAGAAATAGCAACGCTTTTACACTGTTGGTGGGAGTGTAAACTAGTTCAACCATTGTGGAAGACTTTGACCTTGGTCACCATGGCCATGACCTGGGCCAACTCATGATGAGTAAGAGGATGGCAAGTTGAGGCAAGCTGGGCAGCCCTGATATTCCACAGTGAGGCTCAGAGGTGAGTTGGGTCATCAGTTTGTTAGAGAGTAGAGAGCTTTTTGAAGGCTTTCTGAAAGCAAGCACTATTTCCTTCCTCCATCAACTTAATGGTCAAGAGAACGTCTTCTGATAAGAGCTGCTCCCAGAACACATTAGAAAGAGAGCAGGCTCTCTTGCAAAGCTCATAGCATTTCCCCCAAAATCTTCCTGAGTGAGCTTTTGAAAACACACCTCCATCCCTTTATTTACATAGTCTAAAACCTGTTAAGGCAGCTATAGCAGGTACTTTTTTAGGGTCCATGAGCCTCTTGGGATTGATGAAAATGTAATGTGTATAAAAAATTTTTTGTTGGAAATCATCAAAAGCTTTCTTTAGATTCTCAATGAAGTTCTTTACCTACAAACCTAAAAAAAAAACTCAAAACAAAACAACACAACAACAAACAAAGATTGGTCTAGAGAATAGAGAGTAAAAGTCTCAGCTCCTTGGCATGGTAAAAAAACTCATCACAACCTAGTCCTGTCCCACCCCAGCCACACTTTCTGTGCATTGTGAAATCTAGGCATGTGGTACTCCATTCTTTTTTTTTTTTTTTTGAGATGGAGTCTCACTCTATCATCCTGGCTGGAGGGCAGTGGCATGATCTCAGTTCACTGTAACATCCGCCTCCCAAGTTTAAGCAATTCTTCTGCCTTAGCCTCCCGACTAGCTGGGACTACAGGTGAGTGCCACCACACCCAGCTAATTTTTGTATTTTCAGTAGAGACGGGGTCTCACCATATTGGCCAGGCTGGTCTCGAACTCCTGACCATGTGATCCGCCCACCTCGGCCTCCGAAAGTGCTGGGATTACAGGCATGAGCCACCGCGCCTGGCGGTATTCCATTCTTTAAAAGCCTCGTGGACTATTATCCTTAAGGACATTTGCATGTACAATCAATGTGATCTTTTCAAGTAACCAATTTTGATTTTGTTGATTTTCTTTATTGTTTTAGTATAGTCTATTTCATTTACTTCTGCACTAATATTTATTTATTTTTTCTTTCACTTGCTTTTGGTTTAGTTCACTCTTCCTTTTTTAGCTTCTTAAGGTGAAAGGCTAAATTATTGCTTTGAGATCTTCTTTTGTGATATAGGGGGTTGTACTTATAAATTTCCCTCTAAGCCCTGTTTTTGCTGCTTTCCACACATTTTGTTATGTTGTGCTTTTGTTTTCATTCATCTTGGAGTGTTTTCTAATTTTTCTTGTGATTACTTTTTTGACTCATTGGTTATTTAGGTGTGTGTTATTTAATTTCCACGTATATGTGAATTTCCCAAATTTTCTTTTGTTGTTGATTTCAAATTTCATTCACTTGTGGTCAGAGAACATACTTCGTATAATTTTAATTCTTTTATTTACACTTGTTTTATGTGCTAACATATGGTCATTCATGAAGAATATTTTGTATGTGCTCAAGAAGAAAGTATATTCTAGTGTTGTTGCATGGAGTGTTCTATTATAGATGTCTATTAGGTCTAGTTAGTTTATAGTGTCTTTCAAGTCTCCTATTTCCTCATTGACTTTTTGTCTGGTTGTTCTATCCATTATTGTGGGTATTGAAGTATCCAACTATTATTTTCAAATTGTCTGTTTTTCCCTGATATGATAGTTTCTGCTTTATATATTTTGGGGCTCTGTCAGGTGCAGGTGCATATATTTATAATTATTATATATTCTTGATGGATTGACTCTTTTTTTTTTTTTTTTTCAAGATGGAGTCTATCTCTGTCACTCAGGATGGAGTGTAGTGGCATGATCTCAGCTCACTGCAAACTCCGCCTCCTGGGCTGAAACGATTCTCCCACCTCAGCCTCCTGAGTAGCTGGGATTTCAGGCACGTGCCACCATGCCTGACTAATTTTTGTATATTTAGTAGAGAAGGGGTTTTATCATATTGGTCAGGCTGGTCTTGAACTCCTGACATCAAGTGATTCACCCACCTCAGCCCTCCAAAGTGCTGGGATTACAGGTGTGAGCCAACATGCCTGGCAGGATTAACTCTTTTATCATTATAAAATGTCCTACTTTGTCTCTCATAATGAATTTTGTCTTAAAGTCTGTTTTGTCTCATATTATTATAGTTATTCCAGCTCTCTTTTGGTTTCTGTGTACATGGAACCTCTTTTTCCACCCTTTACCTTCAACATATTTTGTCTTTAAAACTAAAATGTGTCTCTTATATATAGCATCTAGCTTGATCATGGCTTTAGAAATTCATTCTGCCAATTTCTACCTTTTAATTGAAGAGTTTCATCCATTTACATTTAGTAAAACTACTGATAAGGTAGGATTTATGTCTATTATTTTGCTATTTGTTTTTTATATGTCTTACATGTTTTTGTTTCATTTCTGCTTTGTGTTAAACAGTTATTTTCTAGTGTTCCATTTTAACTCCTTTGTCATTTCTTTTACTATATAAATTTTAAAAGTTATTTTCTTAGTATCCTGATAATTTCAATTAACATTTTAAATTATAACAGTCTATTCAGATTAATACCAATTTAATTTCAATAGTATAAAAATCTTCGCTCTTATTACTTCCATTCTCTTCTTTCTTTGTGCTGTATTGTCATACAAATTGTATATTTTTGCACTGAATGCCCATCAATACAGATTTATAATTATGGCTTTATGCAATTGTCTTTAAAGTTAGATGGGAGAACAAAAAGAATTACAAACAAAAAAATACATTTATACTGTCTTTTATGTTTACCTATATACTTTCCTTTACTAGCATTTTTTATTTCTTAATATGGATTTAAGTTACTGTCTTATATCTTTTTATTTCAGCCTAAAGGACTCCCTTTAGTATAGTTATGCATCACTTAATGTTGGAGATACATTCTGAGAACTGTGTTGTTATGTGATTTTTCATTGTGTGAAATAGAGTGTACTTACAGAAACCTAGATGGTATAGCCTAGTACACACCTAGGCTGTGTGGTATAGCCTATTGCTCTGAGGCTACAAACCTGGATAGCATATTACCATACTGAATACTGAAGGCAATTGTAACACAATACTAAGTATTTATGTATCTAAACATAGAAAAGATACATTAAAAATACAGTATAAAAACTTCATTATAATCTTGTGGGATCACTGTTGAATATATGGTACATTGTTGACTGTCATGTGGCACATGACTGTATTTCTTATAGGACAGGTTCACTAGCAATGAATTCTCTCAGTTTTTGTCTACCTGAGATTATCTTAATTACTTTTTCACTTTTGAAGGATAGTTTTGCTAGATACAGAATTTTGGTTGACAATCTTTTTCTTTAAGGAATTTGAATGTGCCATTCTAGTTTCCATGGTTTCTGATGAGAAACCAACTCTTAACTGTTAAACTGTTGATTGAGGATCCCTTTGTATGTGATAAGTTGCTTTCCTCATGCTGCTTCCAAGAATCTTTCTTGTCTTTGGCCTTAAACAATTTGATTATGATGTGTTTATGTGTGGATCTCTTTGATATATCCTACTTGGAGTTTATTGAGTTTTTTTCCATGTGCAGATTGATATTTTTCATGAAATTTGGAAAGTTTTTGGTCATTATTTTTTCAAATATTATGTCTGCTTCTCTCTTTCTTGGATGCTTATTACACACACACACACACACACACACACACACAGAGACAGCGTACATATTTTTGATGTTATCTCAAATGTCTCTGAACCTTTGTTCATTTTTCTCCATTCTTTTTTCCTTTCTATCCCTTAGAGTGTATAATATGAATTTACTTATCTTTAATTCACAGATTCTGTCTTCTGCCTGCTCAGATCTGCTTTTGAGCCCCTCTAGTAAATTTTTCATTTCAGTTATCATACTACTCAACTCAAGAATTTATATTTGGTTCTTTAAAAAATACATAATTTCTATCTCCTTATTGATATTCGTTACCTGATAAGATTATTCTCATACCTTTTTCTAGTTCTTTGGATATGGTTTTCTTTAGTTCTTTGAATGTATATAGAATAAATGATTTAAAGTTTCCATCTTGTAAGTTCAATATATGGGCTTCCTCAGGGACAGTTTTTATCAATTATTTTTTCCCCCTGTGTATGTGCCTTACTTTCTTGTTTCTTTGTGTGCCTCATAATTTCTTACTGAAAACTGCATTTTAAGTAACGTAATATAATACAGCAACTTTGGAAATAAGATTCTCGCCCTTCTTCGGAGTTTGTTGTTGTTGGTGTTGCTTCTCTGTGTGCTTAGCGACTTTTCTGAGCTAATCCTGCAAAGTCTGTATTTTTTGTCATGTGTGGTCACTGAAATTTCTGCTTAGTGTTCAGCTAATAATTAGACAGAGGGTGCCTTGATGCTTGGAACCAATAAGTCACCTTGTTTTTGCAGAGCGGCTCTATGTGTATGTTGGGACATGCCTTCAACACTCAGACAGGACATTTGACAACTCCACCTTAGCCTTCCTGCTTGGGCAGAGCCTTAAGCTTAGCCCAGGTTGAGAGCTCAGGACCTTCCTTAGTTTTTTCCTGCAAATGTGCACAGCCCTAGGCATGTGTATCCTCCTGTGTGTACATATGGCTTTCTATATTCCTAGGAATATTTCAGAGCCTTTCAAGGCCCTTTATAGATATTTTATTCCCCCAGATTTTCTTTTTAAGGTTTTTGGTTAGCCTGTTTTTTTTTGTTTTGTTTTGTTTTTTGCCTCAACTGTTATCCATTGTTTTAGGGAGCCACAAAGTCCAACAATTGTCTCCAGTTGTTTTCAACAAATACCCTTGAAGAAAAAGCTGTTCACTCCAGGCAAGTTTTGAGACAGGTGAAATAAAGACAGTCTTGCAAATGGTATCTTCCAGGGAACCACTAGACAGGTCAAATAATTACAACTCTCTGGGAATGAGGATTTGAAGGAACTCCAAGGCTGTTCTACCCCTTCTTGTAGCTGCCAGGCTGCTGGTTTCCATGGTGATTGTCGTTTGTTGGTTTTCAAGGCTACTGCAGAGTTGGGGTGAGGGGGCTGGAATTGTAGCAAGTTAAAATGCCACAAGGCTCACTCTTCTTACTAAAATTATGTCATTTTTTTTTTCTTGAATGAAGACTTCCCAGATTGCTATAAACTTTTGATTAATTTCCAGAGTTCTGAAAAATTTGATTCTCACCATTTTTGCCATTTTTCTCATTGCTTTTAGGGAGGAGGGAATTTTCAGAGGATTTGACTCCTACCATTTTCTTTTTTTTTTTTTTTTTGAGATGGAGTCTCGCTCTGCCGCCCAGGCTGGAGTGCAATGGCCGGATCTCAGCTCACTGCAAGCTCCGCCTCCCGGGTTCACGCCATTCTCCTGCCTCAGCCTCCCAAGTAGCTGGGACTACAGGCACCCGCCACCACGCCCGGCTAGTTTTTTGTATTTTTTAGTAGAGACGGGGTTTCACCGTGTTAGCCAGGATGGTCTCGATCTCCTGACCTCGTGATCCACCCGTCTCAGCCTCCCAAAGTGCTGGGATTACAGGCTTGAGCCACCGCGCCCGGCCGACTCCTACCATTTTCATTGACATTACCTGCAATATATTTTAAATATCCTTCTCTGTGATTGCTTTGTTGCTTCTCAAAACTCAGTTCAAATGTCTCCTCCATTGCGAATCCCTCTTCTTTGTATCCTCAGGGCAGCTATTCCTCTATTCTCTTATACCTCTAGGTTTATGCCTTTGTTATTTCACTTTTCATAATAACAATTAGTTATATCTGTTTCATTCCCTTTTTTCAGTCTGTAAGCATCCAGTCTTTGACTTGTTCATCCCCCATGCCCAGGCTAATTTCTGACACACAGTAGATACTCAGGTTTGTAGTCTGAAGAATATTGTCCTAGGATACCTCAGAGCCTAGCCAAGGGCTTCTGAATTCCAGCCACCATTTCTCTCCTTCTGCTTCTATAATTCACAGCTGACCTCTGTCTCTTCATTGTCTTATGTGTGCCCTGGTGTGATGACCATAAGTTCAGAGTTGACACACTGAGTGCATGATATAGTTTGGATCTGTGTCTCAACCCAAATCTCATGTCAAATTATAATCCTCAATGTTAAAAGTGGCCCCTGATGGGAGGTGATTTGATCATGGGGGTGGATCCTTCATGATCAATAAACCTTCATGATTCATCATCCACTTGGTGCTATTCTCGTGACAGAGTTCTCATGGGATCTGGTTGTTTAAAAGTGTGTGGCACCTCCCCCGTCTCTCTCATGCTGCTGCTCCTGCCATGTTAGAGGCCTTGCTCCCCCTTTGTCTTTCACCATGATTGGAAGCTTCCTGAGGCCTCTCCAGAAGCAGAAGTCACTGCTTCTTGTACAGCCTGTGGAACCGTAAGTCAATTAAACTTCTTTTCCCTAGAAATTATCCAGTCTCAGGTATTTATTTACAACAGTGCAAGAATTGACTAATACAGTGTATGAGGAAAATAGGGAGCAAAAAGTTAAATCCTGTGTGAGTGATATTCAGCAACAACAACAACAATAACAACAACAACAATAACAATAGCAGCTACTGTTTGCTGAATACTGTCTGTGCTAGACACCAGGCTATGGGCTTTATAGGCAATATCTCAATGAATTCTAACATCAACCTATGAGGTAAATACTATTATCCTCATTTTATAGATGAGGCTGAGTAAGGGAAGTGGGAGAATTGAGGTTGGATGAAAGCCTGACTCTAAAGCCTATATTCTTAACTTTCCTATCTGAGGGGTTTTTGAGCAGCCAGTTGGAGGAAAGAAAGCCCCACCTGTGTTTACCTTCCCTAGGACCTATTCTGCCTCCTTGTCTAAAGAGATGTGCCTGCTCCCAGGTGTGTTGAGCCCCGTGTGGGCTCAGCTGGGTCACCTTGTGCTTTGAAACAAGATAGCACTGAGGGGCTCCTGCAGCAACTGGCTCCCAGGGCAGACAGGGGCAGAGGCCCCACTTCCCTGGCATTGGGGTGACAGATGTGGCCCTGGGGCAAGAGATGACAAAGATCTTCCATCATCACCCCAACAATTCCAACATAGTGACAGCCCCAGACTGCTAGAAAAGCCAACCCACATGGAGGCGAGATAAAATCCAGAGGGCTCAGAAACGTTTCAACAAATGCTAGTATCAGTCTCCCCAGTACAGCTCTGTCAGCAGGAAGGAAGAATTCTGCCAGCATGCATGGGGCACACTTTTTGGCACAAGGGACCTTGTTGCTAAGCAGCAGTAGTTGGCCTCCCCTCCTCCCCATAACCTTTTCCTCTGTTTCTGTGTTTCCAGTTAGCAGATGGGAGGGGCTGGGGTTGCCTAGCCCAGCCCAGCCCTTGTGCTCCTTTCCTGCAACAAGGGGCCTATTCATGGGTCCTGAGCAGGGTTCATTGTCTCTGTGGCGCGTGTCTGTGTGAGTGTTGGAGTAGGGATACAGGGAGGGGCCATGTGTGAACCAGGGAGACCTCATCTTCCAACCAAGCTTGCTGGGCTAGCTTTAATCAATGCTGGCCTGAGAACAGGAGCAGAACGCTGCCTAGTAGACCCTGAGGCTTTACAACAGTGTCACTGACCCTTATGGTAAGGCTATGCCTCTGTGCCACCCCTGCTGTGACCTCTCTCCCTTTCTTTCTCTCTCCCTCCTCTGCCCTTGGGATTCTAGGCTGGTGGAAAGAGCCTCCTGAGGCAGCTCTGGTACAGGGGCTGGATCCTAGCAGGGGCCCTGTTCGGCCAATTCCCTGTTTCCTCCCCAGGGACTGCCTTTTATTCTCCTCTTTTGTCCCTCTTAGACCTATCAAGTGCTTTGCACATACGTGGTGCTCAACAAATCATTATTATGTTGAACTTCCACTCAAAAAGAGGAGCAAGGAGTCCTATAATTTTAAAGGCCTTTTTTTTTTTAGGCTAGCACGTGAGCTTGGGCAGTTGAATTTTGAGGTGGAGCAGTACATGAGGTGAGGCCAGTTTGTTCAAAGGCTGGGTTTAAAGCCAAGCTTCCTTGGTACTGAGGCAGGAGAAAAGACTGGCCATGCCCTAGAATTCTCTAGATCAGGCCTGCCTCTCCACTCAGAGGGACATCAGCTCAAGAGCAATCACACAACCCCAGAGAAGAAATCCAAACCTCATCCTCTGTTGCTGCTTCTCTACTCTCTTATGGGCGCTTGATTGGCTCTCCCAAGCCTGCTGTCCTCCAGCTTCGCTGCCTGTGTCCTGTGAGTCTCATCTCTAGGCACAAGAAAGAATGTGTGTGGTATGCAAACCATGACCTCTGTTTCTCCTGGAAAAGCAAGGCCTGCAGCTCTTGGGAGGTCCAGTCCTATAGGTTCTGGGCTGTGGTTGGTGTGGGGAATAGGGAGGTGGGGCTGGTAGCTCATTCTATAGGCAAGGTGTTGGGGCTGCTGCCCTGGCTGTGAGCTGAACTGGCATGGGTGCTTTGGGTCCAGTGGAATGATTTTCGGGACAATTTGGAGGTGACTGACCTAGGTGAGTCTGACAAAGGCTTTCCTTCCTCCTGCCGGAGGGTTAGGAAGACTAGATCAGTGGAGTAGGAAGGCATGACTGGGGAGGTTTTGGTGTGAAAAGAACATTTCATGCGACACATGAAAATCACATTTAAGCCAATGCTGTCTTGGAGTCAGGCTTTTATTCTCATTGGGTACAACCCTATGTGTTGACAGGGAAAGATGCAGGGGAGACGGGAGTCTGCAGGGAAACGGGAGTTGCTTCAGTTTTGAGAGATTTTATCTACCCTACTGGATTATAAATTTTGGGGGGAAGGATCCACAGCTTATGTGTAGTTCTTATTAATATTATTATACTTAACATTTGTATTGGGCTTTACAATTTATAAAGCCATGTTAATTCACGTTTTGTTATTTGTACCTCCCTCTCTCCCTCCCTCCCTGTTTCCCATCTTTCCTTCCCTCCTTTAATGTGCTTTAACTGAATTCCCACTTTGTGCCAGGCTCTGTGCTTAGCCCTGGGATGCAAAAACCAGTGAGGAAGGAGAGAGAAGGAAGTAAATGAGCAAAATATAGGGCCCAACAGGTGCTGTATGCATTGAAGGAAGCTTCCTGGAGAAGTGACGTCTATGCTGAGTCTTGAAGGGTCAGTAGGAGTCAGTTACATGGGGAAGGGGAGAGCAGGTGCAAAGTTTCTCTGTTGTGAGAGTGACTGAAGGTACTGAGGTATGGCATGTATGTCAGTGTGACCCCAAATTTTGCTGTGGAGGGAGCAAGTGCTGGCAGTGAGGATGGAAAGGTGAGGCAGGGCGAGATCATGGAGGACCTTGTGAGCCATGCCATGGACATCTGGTTTGATCCTGAAGGCTACAAAGACTCATAGGGTAGAGATGGGGCTCACATACTCATATTTGCATTTTAGAAAGATTACTCTGACTTTATGGCATGGAGAATAACTGAGGGAGACAAGATACTCGAGGAGGGAGATTATTCCTTGGAAAGTAGGAGTTATTACTCTTATTTTACAAATGAGACAATTGACATTTGAAGAGATGGCCTGAGTTGTCCACGTTCACATAGTAGGTTGTAGACCTAGCTTTGAACTGTCTGGTGTTTTTTTTTTTAAGATCTTATTTTCATTACTCCTCTTCATGGCTCATGAGCTTTAGGCACACATATGACTTACTCTGCTCTATGCTTTCTTATCCCCATGCCTTTGCTAATCCAATCCTCTTTGTCTGGGCTACCCAATGCCCATGTATATAAGCTCAAACCCTCTTCATCCCTGTGGGCCTCAGAGGCTGCTTTTTCTAGGAAGCCTTCTGTGATCACCTCAATGAGAAGTAAGCTCTTATTCTTTTGGATGATGATGGTAGTGTATTAGTCTGTTCTCACACTGCTATGAAGAACTGTCTGAGACTGGGTAATTTATAAAGAAAAGAGGTTTAATTGACTCATAGTTCTGCATGGCTGGGGAAGCCTCAGGAAACTTACAATCATGGTGGAAGGGGAAGCAAACACACTCTTCTTCACATGGTGGCAGGAGAAAGAAGGGCAGAGTAAAGGGGCAAAGCCCCTTATAAAACCATCAGATCTTGTGAGAACTCACTCACTATCATGAGAACAGCATAGGGGAACTGCCCCATGATCCAATCACCTACTGTGAGGTCCCTCCCCCAGTGCGTGGTAATTACAATTCAAAATTACAATTCAAAATGAGATTTTGGGTGAAGGGAGAGCCAAATCATATCATTCTATCCTGGCCCTTCCCAAATCTCATGTCCTCATTTCAAACACAATCATGCCTTTCCAACAGTCCCCCAAAGTCTTAACTCATTCCAGCATTAACCCAAAAGTCCAAGTCCAAAGTCTCATCTGAGACAAGGCAAGTCTCTTCTGCCTATGAACCTGTAAAATCAAAAGCAAGTTAGTTACTTCCTAGAAACAATGGGATGCAGGCATTGGGTAAATACACCTATTCCAAATGGGAGAAATTGGCCAAAACAAAGGGGTTACAGTCCCCATGTAAGTCTGAAATCCAATAGGGCAATCATTAAACCTTAAAGTTCCAAAATTATCTCCTTTGACTACATGTCATACATCCAGGTGACACTGATGTAAGAGGTGGGCTTCCATGACCTTGGGCAGCTCTGTCTTTGTGGCTTCGCAGGGCACAGCCCCACTCCTGGCTGCTTTCATGGGCTGGTGTTGAGTGCCTGCAGCTTTTCCAGGCTCACAGTGCAAGCAGTTGGTGGATCTACCATTCTGGGGTCTGGAGGACGATGGCCTTCTTTTCACAGCTCCACTAGGCAGTGCCGCAGTGGGGACTCTGTGTGGGAGCTCCAACCCTGCATTTCCCTTACATACTGCCCTAGCAGATGATCTCCATGAGGGCTCCACCCCTGCAGCAAACTTCTGCATGGGCATCCAGGTGTTTCCATACATCCTCTGAAATCTAGGTGGAGGTTTTCAAACCTCAGTTCTTAACTTCTGTGCACCCACAGGTTCAACACCACATGGAAGCTGCCAAGGCTTGGGCTTGCACCCTCTGAAGCAATGACCTGAGCTATACCTAGGCCCCTTTTAGCCACAGCTGGAGCTGATGCAGCTGGGACACAGGGTACCATGTCCCAGGCTGCACAGAACAGGGGGGTCCTGGCCTGGGCCACAAAACCATTTTTTCTCTCCTGGGCCTCTGGGCCTGTGATGGAAAGGACTGCTGTGCAGTCTCTGACATGCCCTAGAGAGATTTTTCTCATTGTCTTGGTGATTAACATTTAGCTCCTCATTACTTATGCACATTTCTGAAGCAGGCTTGAATTTCTTCTCAGAAAATGGGTTTTCCTTTTCTATCACATCATCAAGCTACACATTTTCCAAACTTTTATGCTCTGTTTCCTCTTGAACACTTTGCTGCTTAGAAATTTCTTCTGCCAGATACCCTAAATCATCTCCCTCAAGTCCAAAGATCCACAGATCTCAAGACAATGTGGTGATTCCTCAAGGATCTAGAACCAGAAATACCATTTGATCCAGCAGTCCCATTACTGGGTGTATACTGAAAGGATTATGAATCATCCTACTATAAAGACACGTGCACACGTATGTTTACTGCAGCACTATTTACAATAGCAAAAACTTGGAACCAACTCAAATGCCCATCAATGATAGACTGGATAAAGAAAATGTGGCACATATATACCATGGAATACTATGCAGTCATAAAAAAAGAATGAGATCATGTCCCTTGCAGAGATATGGATGAAGCTGGAAGCCATCATTCTCAGCAAACTAACACAGAAACAGAAAACCAAACACCACATGTTCTCACGCATAAGTGGGAGTTGAAGAATGAGAACACATGGACATGGGGAGGGGAACAACACACCCCGGTGCCTGTCTGGGAGTAGGGGACAAGGGGAGGGAGAGCATTAGGACAAATACCTAATGCATGTGGGGCTTAAAACCTGGATGACAGGTTGAAAGGTACAGCAAACCACCATGGCACATGTATACCTATGTAACAAACCTGTACGTTCTGCGCATGTATCCTGGAAGTTAAAGTAAAATAAGAGTAGACTATATGTCACATGGTTTCATTTATATGAAACTATAAAAAAGAACTCTAATATACAGTGAGAGAAACAGATCAGTGATTTTCCAGGGCTGTGGGTTGGGGAGGAGTTAACTGCAAAAAGGCAGAAGGAAAATTTCTGGGGTGACCTTAATGTCCTATATTTTGACTGTGTTGGTCATGTGGGTTATATCTTTGTCAAAGTTATTTATCTGAGAACTTAAAATGTATGCAATATTTTGAATGTGCATTATGCCTCAATAAAGTTGAACAAAACACCCCCTGCTCCCCACCCCCCAAAAGAGAAAAACAAACAAAAAACCACCAAAGTTCCATAAATCTCTAGGGCAGGGGCAAAATGCCTCCAGTTTTTTGCTAAAGCATAGCAAGAGTCACCTTTCCTCTAGTTTCCAAGAAGTTCCTCATCTCCATCTGAGACCACCTCATTGTCCACCAGACAATGAAGACCACCAGACTTCATTGTCCACATCACTATCAGTGTTTTAGTCAAAACCATTTAACAAGTCTCTAGGAAGTTCTAAACTTTTCCACATCTTCCTGTCTTCTTCTGAGCCCTCCAAACTATTCCAACCTCTACCTGTTACCCAGTTCCAAAGTTACTTCCACATATTTAGGTATCTTTACAGCAGCACCAATTTACTGTATTAGTTTGTTCTCACACTGCTATAAAGGACTACTAGAGACTGAGTAATTTATAAAGCAAGAGGTTTAATTGACTCACAGTTCCTCATGGCTGGGAGGCCTCAGGAAACTTACAATCCTGGCAAAAGGGGAAGCAAACATGTCCTTCTTCACATGGTTACAGGAGAGAGAAGTGCAGAGTGGAGAGGGGAAAAGCCCCATGTAAAACCATCAGATCTCGTGAGAACTCACTCACTATCATGAGAACAACATTTGGGAACTGCCCCCGTGATTTAACCACCTCCCATGAGATCCCTACCCCAACACATGGGGATTCCAATTTGGATTGCAATTCAAGATGAGATTTTGGGTGGGGACACAGCTAAACCGTATCAGGTAGTTTAGCTGAACTTTTCTTCTGTCATTTAACATATTGCGCTTTACATGACTTATCCTCAGGACCAGACTACAGGTTCTTTGATGCAGTCAGAGTTGGGAGTGGTCTGTGCTGGTTTATTCTGAACTCCCGATAGTGTCCCTTATAGTGACCTGTGCGCTTGGACCAAATATCTATGGAATGAATGAATGGGTGGGTGGGTGATTTGTGGAGGGGCACTTCTTCTTCCGAGATAGGAGGGAATGAAGAAGGGTGGGATCTTGAAGCTGAAGGAGGGTGTTAAGGGACTTTAGCAGATGCCTTCAATGTTTATGGAAGATGAAGGAGTGGCTAAGAGTGTGGGCTTTGGAGTGGGACAAATCTGCATTCAAGTGTTTGCTACTGGCCATGTGAGAGTAAGGACAGTGGGGTTAGGGGCCCCAGGAGGGCACGGGGGGCCTGGCAAGGTATTTGTGGGAATATACAGGGAGTCCCCAAGATGAATAGAGGTTTACAAGTGGCAATGGAAGCACGACTGGGGTTAAAGAATGGGGAATTGGACTTGGCTGTGACTTCTCTCAGCAATCCTTGATGTGGGAATCCTGGGTGTCTGACACTTACTTCCCCAGAGCCTGATGCTGGATGACCAAGCCCCTGCGGAGGCCCAGTATGCAGAGGAGGGCCCAGGATCTGGGATCTTCAGAGCAGAGCCTGGAGACCAGCAGCATCCCAGTAGGCCAGACTGGGTCATAAGGGAATGACAGGGTGGGGACAGTGGAGGGCAATCATCCTACATTTCCTGGATCCTCCTTGGGGTCAGCCCCACATGATTGATGGTGAGAGGCTGTGTCACTCTTTATCCCCAGACCTGCTTTTGCTTCCCATTTCCCACTTTAGGGATTGAGTGGGATTTGTGGGCTTCAGTGATCACGCCCTCTCCATCCTCCCCTGCCCCCACCCCCTCCCTAATCTGGGCTGATGGGACAGGAGGAGGTGTCCTGTTGGAGTTCTGTGGGTACCTAGCCCCATGGTGGTGACTTAGGGTGAAGTAAGGCTGGCTGGCAGGAGCAGAGGACCCAGATACCCCTCTGTCCTTTCCCACAGTTTCTCAGGTGGTGTGCTGGCGCTCCATGCGACGAGGCTGTGCAGTGCTGGGAGCCCTGGGGCTGCTGGCCAGTGTGGGTGTCGGCTCCTGGCTCCTAGGTCAGTGCTGGGGTCCCTTCTCTGGTGTGGGGGAGGTTGGAAGGGAGAAGCAGGTGCTGAGCAGGCATTAAAGGTAAATAGGACAAGTGTCTTCCTCATCTACTCTGCGCAGACAAGGGGAGAAAGGGTGAAATCGCAGCAGGAGGGATCTAGGCTCTACATAAAGAAGAACAAAGTGTATGATCCAAGGAGGCCTTAGTCAGACTTTTTCTGGAAATCTTTCCCAGTGAGAGAGATACAGAGAGAACACACACAGAGAAAGACAGAGACATACTGAGAGACAGAGAGAATGAGAGAGAGAGAGAGAGAGAGAGAGAAGGGAGAGTCAAAGAGACAGAGATAGAGGCTGAGGCCAAGAGAGATGGAGCGCTGTGCCCCTCCTCAGTGGGTTGGTTGGGGACCTGCCTGAGAGCAAGGTGGCTGATGAGGAGGTCAGCACCTTGACCCCCTCCTTTGGAAATCAGACCCTTTCTCTTTGTTCTTCTCTGAAGTGCTGTACCTGTGTCCTGCGGCCTCTCAGCCCATTTCTGGAACCTTGCAGGATGAGGAGATAACTTTGAGCTGCTCCGAGGCTGGTGGTGAGGAAGCTCTGCTCCCTGCACTTCCCAAAACAGGTGGGCTGCACCCCTGAGGCTACGGGCCTCCCTCCCCAGCAGGGACCTGTCACAGCTGGGGGCAAGAGAACCGACTCTGAAGGGCCATCTGTTCACTGCCAACCATATGTATTTCCCTCCTCTAGTGTGAGGGCGGTGACAAGGTGTCACCTTGCAGAGGTGATCTCTGATTTGGGGCTTTCAGCGCTCTCTGAGGACTGTCCTGATCTCTAGCTGGGGCAAGGTCCAGAGACCAGGCTGGCAGGAGGGATAGAAACTTGCCATTTGGGGCAGAGTGAGTCAGGGATGTGGGGGAGGAGGGGTCAGGTGTGTGTGGGAGCCAGTGTGTGACCAGCAGGTCCACCTATGGGTCTGGGAACATTAGCCCACCTTGTCCCCTGTCTCCCTCTCCTGATTGTCCCCTCTCCTCCACGTAAGAGTTGGGGATCAGAAGGTACAATGCTACCCAGAGGCTACGGGTTAGAATAACCTCATTAGAATAAGGTTGGAGTCTTTGACTGTGTGGCTTTGGGCACATTACTTCTTGTAGCTTCTGCTTCCTTCTCCATAAAATGGAAATACAAATATTTACTGCATAAATTTTTTAAGGACAAAATAAACTAATCTAGGAAAAGATATTAGCACAGAACTTGTGTAGTAGTCTGTTTGGTTTGCCATGAGTAAGTACCACAGACTGGGTGGCTTAAACCACATTTATTTTCTCACAGTTCTGGAGGCTAGAAGTCCAAAATCAAGGTGCTATGAAATTCAGTGTCAGGAGAGAGCTCTTTTCCTGGATTGTAGATCGCTGTCTTCTGCCTGTGTCCTCCCCAGGCCTTTCCTCTGCTCTTGAGGAGAGAGGGAGCTCTCTGGTGTCTCTTCCTCCTATAAGAACATTGACTCTATTGGATCAGGGCCTCACCCTCGTGACCTCATTTAACCTTAATCACCTTCTTAAAGGCCCTGTCTCCAAATCCAGTCACATTGGGGGTTGGGGCTTTGTGTGTGTGTGTGAGGGGTGGGGTGGGGACACAAGTCAGTCCATAAGAGCCTGGAAAAAGCATACACTCAACAACTGGTAACTATTATTATCACAAGATTTGATATCAGAAGACCTGGACTTAAGTCCTGGATCCATCACTTCCTGACCCTGTGATCTTGGGGAAGGTGCTCAAACTCCAAGCCTTAGTTCTCCTTCTGCAGAATGGAGAGGATGGCAGTACTCATTGCACAGGGCTGCTGTGACAGTGAGTGGCAGAGCACACTTAAAAGCACTTGGTTAAAATAGAAAACAGAAATGCTCTACCAGTAGGGGTGAGATTGCTCTTGGGACTGGTCTCACTCCCCGGGCAGCAGGGAACTTGGCACTGGGTGACCCAGATACTGTCATTAAAGCCTCTTCAAGTACTACAGAGTCCTAGGTCCAGCTCTTCCTGTCCCACCCTACCACCATCCTTCCCCATGTGGTTTTCATGCTGTGATTTCAGTATCTTTCAGAATAAACAGCGAAGACTTCTTGCTGGAAGTGCAAGTGAGGGATCGGCCACGCTGGCTCCTGGTCTGCCATGAGGGCTGGAGCCCCGCCCTGGGGCTACAGGTCTGCTGGAGCCTTGGGTATCTCAGGTAACAGGAGTCAGATGTGGGTCCTGTGAAGGGGGAGGCCTGGCTGGCTGGCGAAGGATGGGAGTTGGAGACCTCTATCTGCCCATCACTGGTCAATATGCTCAGGAAATGTCAAGAGGTCTTTTTGGCCATCTTTTGGCCTCTGGGCACAATGGTACCCCAGCCCATTTCTCTGTTTGGAGTATTACTGCTTTTTAACAAGCATAAATCCCAGCAGTGGTCATTATCACAGTCTTGTGGTTACTATACTAGTATTATATCTTGTACACATTCCAGTTATGATTTCCTCCTGTTCTATTCCCCTCCTCTGCCAAGACTCACTCACCACAAGGGAGTAAACCTCACTGACATCAAACTCAACAGCTCCCAGGAGTTTGCTCAGCTCTCTCCTAGACTGGAAGGCTTCCTGGAGGAGGTGTGGCAGCCCAGGTAGGACTACTGAGGTGGTTAGGTGAGTGGGTTCCCTTACTTCCTGGTGGTCAGTCCAGCAAAAATCTCCTTTCTTGGGATCCTGGTGGTGAGGACACTGGTGGCCTAAGATAGGAGGACAAAGAGAAACATTTCCTAATCAGAAATTAACAAACTCAGTTCACATGAGCCCTGTCTGTCACCACTTCACATCTGCTATTTGCCCTTCACAGGAAATGTAGGGTTGGTTATCACTGTCACAAGATTTGAAATGGTACTCGTCACCATTTTACAGGTTAGGACGCTGAGGCTTAATAAGGTTAAAGGGTCTTGTCCAAGGTCACATAAGTAAGCAGCAGCCAAGTCAAGCCTTGAAACCAGGCTCCTGTCTCCAAGCTCAGTGCTCTCTGAATCCTGTCACACATTATTTGGATAATTTGCATATTTCAGGAGAGAGATGATTGAGTTGCTCTGGCTAAGAGTTGCTTGTAGTCTGGACAGTCTCCCAGAGAAGAGGGCTGTGGAATGGAGCAGCCCCTGCCCCAGATCCTGGGGATGGTCTGGTGTGACTGGGGCACAAGCAGAGAGGGTCTTTGCACCTTCCTAGGCTTTCTCAAGCTGCCTATCAGCCTCCTGGGATAGATGGGTAGGCACCCCCATTACCACGTTTCCAATTTGAACTGTTCCTTCAGGCCCCTCCTGTCCAGCTCCTATGCTCAGGAATGTGGCTGGAGATGGGAAGGTTCTGACTGGGTTCTTGTCTTGGATACCTGAATGGGAAAATGGAAGTAGGGGTGGGGCTGACTCCTCCAGGAGAGCCAGGAGGGCTGTGTATTTGGGAAACTAGGAGACACTAAGAGGGTCTAGACATTGGGCTGCTAGGGGCAAGAGGTGAATAAATAAAGAGAAGAGAGTTTGGGTCAAAAAAGCAACTAAGAGCTAAGAGAGAAAAGGGGAAAGAGGAGAGCAAGAATATGAATATACAAGGCCCAGGCAGAGGGACCAGGGTGGAGAATACAGCACACCTAGGAAGGAGCATGGGGTGAAGAACCCTGGTCACGCACGCACTCACCTATCCGTTCATTCATTCATTGAGTGTGTCTTTATTCAGGACACTTAGTGGTAACAGTTGATCTATGTCCCAGTTGATCTGCAAGGACCATGAAGTCCTTCTATTGCCCTCTGGGAGATTAGGCAGGAGGTGTGCTGCTGTCCTGGGGACCAGTGATGAGGAGGGGTCTGAGCATTTGGGTGGGGGCAGGAAGGAAATGGTGGTATTCTTCAGGCTGTGGCTACATGACAGCCTTAAGAACTGTCCACCACCTCCACCAACCTCCCCCATTCTTCACATCCTTGGATGTGTGTGGCCACAGGGTGGGCCCTGCCCAGCTTCTTGCTGGCACCTCTGTTTTGCAGGAACAACTGCACTTCTGGTCGAGTTGTTTCCCTCAGATGCTCTGGTGAGTCATGTCTTGGTCCCGGGGAGGTGGCAGTGGGAGGAAAGGGTGCTCCCCCTCCTTCAAGTGTGGAAGAGCCCTATGGTGAGGTTCTGCTGGGTCTGGGGTGGGGTCCTTGCCCACCTGCCTGCCAGGCCCCTTGTTGCAGTTGCTGTTCTGCCCCAGCAGAGCCCTTTCTAAGCCTCCATCATGTCCCTCACCAGCCACAGATCTGGGCTGATGATCTCCTTCCTTCACTACCTGCCACTCTCTTCCTTGACCTCTGACACCCACTCCGCCTTTTTTCTGGAGAGCCCCAGAGGTGAAATTATTATTGGCTATTGAGTGACTCGTTAGCACCTTCAGGAAACTAAGGGCAGGTGGTGAATTAGGTACCAAACGGGAAGCAATCTGTGGAGTTCCTTTCATTGGTCTTCCCGTTCATCTATCCGTCTCTTCATCTGTCCATTCAGACATCCTTCCACACACCAACACTTCGACCTCTGCTACAGGACAGGCATTCTGTTAGGCACTGGGGCTTCATACCTAACATAGGGCTCCATGCAGACACAGTTTCTGCTCTCAGCAGGCCCACAGCTGGATGGGGCAGGCAGGGGTGAAATCAACACTTCTACCTTCCCATCCCCCACACTTAGGACCAGGAATAAGAAAGGAGAGCTGTCCACACTGGCTGTCTGGGGCTTGGCACTGGGTCACGTTCCCTGAGAGTTAGGACTATACTGACACTCACCTCTCTCTCTCTCTCTGTCTCACTCATCTCTGTTGGCAGAGTGTGGAGCGAGGCCCCTGGCTTCCCGGATAGTCGGCGGGCAGGCTGTGGCTCCTGGGCGGTGGCCGTGGCAGGCCAGTGTGGCCCTGGGCTTCCGGCACACATGTGGGGGCTCTGTGCTGGCACCACACTGGGTGGTGACTGCTGCACACTGTATGCACAGGCAAGTCTCCGTGGCTGCTGAGGACAGAGTGCCTCGGTTGCCCTTTCTGTTCGGCTGTTGGTGTGTCCTGCATCAAATGTTCATGTCCAACCGTCTCCAGCTTTTTACTCCAAGAGTGTTTGTGAAGTTCTCCCCATTCAGTATCAAGAACAGATCTGCACAAATAACAGTAAGGATATGAAGATTTGTTCTGTATATTCATCAGCATTTTTTTTTTTTTTTTTTTTTTTTTTGAGAGAGAGTCTCACTTTGTTGCCCAGGCTGTAGTGTAGTGGCACAATCTTGGCTCACTGCAACCTTCGCCTCCTGGGTTCAGGCAATTCTTGTTGCCTCAGCCAGGAGCCACCATGCTCAGCTAATTTTTTTGTATTTTTAGTAGAGATGGGGTTTTGCCATGTTGGACAGGCAGGTCTTGAACTCCTGACCTCAGGTGATCTGCCTGCCTCGGCCTCCCAAAGTGCTGGGATAACAGGCGTGAGCCCCCGCGCCTGGCCTCATCAGCTTTTAAGTGTTAAAAATACTTTCACATTCACAGCACCCTGTGTTTCTTCAGGTTTATCTTTGGTTCAATCATTTTCCATGTAATCATTTGGTTAATATCTTTCTTCCGCTTTAGACTGGTCTAGAACAGTCCCTGGAATATAGTAGGTGCTTAATAAATGTGACTTGGAGGAATGAATGAATGATGAGTGAATAGCTCTTTGATCTTCTCCTGGTGCCGAACAGGGCAGAGAGTGTAATCCCCATTTTACCAAGGCTGGGAGGGAGAAGTGCCTCTCTCATGATCACACATAGTAAGTCGAGAGACAGGACCAGCGGAAGCTTTTCCGACACAAGGCCCTCTATGTGTTTGCTATAAAACTTGGAGGGAAGTTATGCAGGAAAAAGGGAGTGATGGTTGCAGATGACCCATAGTCTTCTCCATCCATCAGTCCTGGAGCATTTATTAAGCACCTACTGCATGCCCAGTGTCTTGCCAGCTGCTGGGGTGATACTAAGAGGCATGGTCCATGGGGCTTGCGAGCTCAACACCCGCTAATGGCCCCCCCACCAATGGCCGCTCTGGCCAGCTTCCTCCACCTGCTACTTCACTTAGGAACACCTCTTCTGCTCCTTCCTTCCCCGCTCAGCGTGGCCCCTGTGTGCAGTTTCAGGCTGTCCCGCCTGTCCAGCTGGCGGGTGCATGCGGGGCTGGTCAGCCACAGTGCTGTCAGGCCCCACCAGGGGGCTGTGGTGGAGAGGATTATCCCACACCCCCTCTACAGCGCCCAGAATCATGACTACGACGTCGCCCTCCTGCGGCTTCGGACCCCTCTCAACTTCTCAGGTGCGGCGCTGGCTTGAGGGTGGGCAGGCTGGAGACTATGTCGAGAGAGGGCGGGGGCTGGGCGGGAGAGTGGTGAGCTGATTTCTGAAGTTTCCTCTAAACACCGTAAACCTTAAAACATTTTATTTATTTGGGGACTGTAGTGAATTTTGGCATCACCTGGATGTGAAACTATTATCAACTCTTGCACAGGCTTTTTTGGGAAGAAAGGTTCAGGCCCTTTTCATGGCTGGGCTGCAGGTGGGCTTTGCCTTGAGGTCCCAAGCAGCTGCTCTGTTCACCAATAGGCTGCTCCGCTCCTGTCCCCAGGCCAGTCTTGGGTCCTAGCCATTTAGTGCCATGTTACAGTTTATGAGATTTTTTTTTTTTCCAAATATCTTCTCTTTCAGTCCTCGTAACAACCCTGATAGGTAGATGAAACAGGTAGATACAGACAAGGGCACTGCGGTGTAGGGAGGGAAGCGACTCTCTTCAAGGTCATGTGGCAAACAGTTCCTAAGCCTGATGCCAGGGCTACTCCTGCTGTTGCACCTGCCCTAGAAGGTGAGCCCAGGCTGCAGCCATACCAGCAACCAGTTTCCCCCAACACACACGTACACGTGGACATTCACCTACAAACACACACACACACGCACTCACACAGTCACGTGCACATAGACTCACACGCATTCACACATGCTCACACATATGTGCTCACATGAACACACCTGCACACACACACCACACACACTCACAAACATGCACACTGTGCACACACATATACATTCACATATACTCAACACTCCTTCCTGTCATCACCTGTAGCCTTAAGTTTCCCAAATAACAGTCATTGCCATACACATTTCACAAATTTTATCACATATGTGAACTATCATTCAACAGGTAATATTTCTAAGGCTGGGTGTGGTGGCTCATGCCTGTAATCCCAGTACTTTGGGAGGCCAAGGTGGGCAGATCATTTGAGGTCAGGAGTTCAAGGCCAGCCTGGCCAATACAGTGAAACCCCATCTCTACTGAAAATACAAAAATGAACTGGGCATGGTGGTGCACGCCTGTAGTCCCAGCTACTCGGGAGGCTGAGGGAGGAGGATCACTTGAACCTGGGAGGCAGAGGTTGCAGTGAGCTGAGATCGTGCCACTGCACTCCAGCCTGGGTGACAAAGCAAGACTCTGTCTCAAAAAAAAAAAAAAAATTCTTAGTATATTTAAAAGAGAAATACTACTATATTAGTATCTAAGTAGTAGATACTACATAGATATCTAATGTAGTAGTATATTAGTATCTACTATATTAGTATATATTAGTACTATATTAGTATCTAAGTAGTAGATACTACATAGATATCTAATGTAGTAGTATTTCTCTTTTAAATATACTTATTTTGTTATAGAAAATAGTACATTTACTATATAGTCTAGTAAGTAAATAGCATATTTATTATTTAAATATACAAAATTGATATAGTAAATAGATAATAATTAGTATCTCTAGTTAGAAGACCTATATTACTTACCTAACTAGAGAACCTGTGTTACTTACAGTAAATAGATACTAACTACAAAAATATGTAGCATGAAAAGAAATCAGTGTGGAAGTTCTAGGTAGCCGAGTCTGCTGCAGAAGTTGCTGCACCCGGGCGTGCTATCTCCTGTTTGGATGGGAGGTCGGCAGGCTGTAAGAAAGGCACAGACCAGCCCCAAATGAAGTCTTTCTCTGTGATGCAGTTAGAGTGACTGAAAGAGAATTGAAGGACATGGCATGCTCCCCAAGCAGATGTTTACTCAATGGCATGCCTATGTACTACCTAAAATCATGTATGGCTGCACCCATCGGATATGTCACACGTTTTTGGAAACACTGTCCTCATTAGAAGTTGGGTACCCATGGCCTGAAAGAATTTTCACCCCCACTCCATCCCCAGGTGTGGGGAGGGGGCAGCATGGGCCCTGTCCACCCATAGAGGATGCCATGCACACTACAGTTTGCATGCTGTCCTCTGTGACAGGGGACCCCTAAGATGGGACAATACACCACTTGCATAGCCATCTAGGAGGCCTGGCTGGTGGAACCCAGGAACCAGGACTGTTTCAGAATGGGGGTGAGGTGGACTTGCCAGTCCTGGGTCCTTCGCCCAGGCTCCGCAAGCGGGGAAGCCGAGCCTGACTGGGGACCAGGATCACGTGCCTCTTTGCAGACACCGTGGGTGCTGTGTGCCTGCCGGCCAAGGAGCAGCATTTTCCGAAGGGCTCGCAGTGCTGGGTGTCTGGCTGGGGCCACACCGACTCCAGCCATAGTGAGTCAGCTCCCTGGGCCCTCGGTGCAGGAGCGGGTGTGGGAGGCATTCTTCCCCAGGATGAGGCATGGCCACATCCCTTGGCCACATGACAGTGCCAGCCCTGTTTTTCCCTGGCATCACCCTTGGCCATGACTGGGGGCTCCAGTCTCCCCTGCCTGGGCCTTTCTGGGGAGAACATCTACTGAAAGTTTTCCCCAAACTCAGACCCTTTTACGCCACCTCCCCTTGTCCCAGGAGCGCCATGGTCTCACATTTGGTGTATATGTGAGTCCTCCTCCTCTTCCCACTCCCAGCCCCCAAGTCTGATAGCCTCCTGCTTCCTTGCTCAGGGTCCACAGCTCCCACCCTGGGCTCGCCTCTGTGGGTCTCCATGTCTCTGGGACTTCTAATTACCTCCCCTCTTGCTGTTCTGCCTGCCTGGGTCTTGCTTTATGCCCGGCAGTTTTTCTCGGTGTCTCTCATAGCTTACAGCTCGGACATGCTCCAGGACACGGTGGTGCCCCTGCTCAGCACTCAGCTCTGCAACAGCTCCTGCGTCTACAGCGGAGCCCTCACCCCCCGCATGCTTTGTGCTGGCTACCTGGACGGAAGAGCTGATGCATGCCAGGTGTGGCCTGTGGTCGCTGGGGTGAGGGTGGGGGTGGAGGTGGGGTGGGAGGACAGGGGGCCTGCTGTGACTTGGACCCCTGCCCTGGTCTGAGCTTGTCGGTGGTGTGAGACCGCCTCTCTAGAAGGAGGGGCATCTAGGCAAGTCTGGAGCTCATGCTAAGGGTTTAAGGAGGGGTGAGGCCAGTAGGTGTCTGAGCTAGAAGCAGGAGGGGCCCAGTAAGGAGATTCCACTTGCCATAGTGGTCTGGTGCTCTCCAGCAGGAAGAACTAACTGGTTGTTTCTCTGTGTCTCCATGCCTGGATCCCATAGGGAGATAGCGGGGGCCCCCTGGTGTGCCCAGATGGGGACACTTGGCGCCTGGTGGGGGTGGTCAGCTGGGGGCTTGGCTGCGCAGAGCCCAATCACCCAGGTGTCTACGCCAAGGTAGCTGAGTTTCTGGACTGGATCCATGACACTGTTCAGGTGAGTGTGGGAGCAGGAGTAGGACAGGGAGGTTTCTAAAGGACCTGCCCCTCCAATGCAAGGAACCTTACCCCTTAGGCCCAGGTCCTGCTGGGGGCTGGGGAGGGGACTAGGACATGTTCTCCAGAGTGGGTGGAGGAAGAAGTGAAGCTTAAACATTGAATCCACTGGATTTCTATCAATTTAAGGATAAACTGGGTAAGAGTAGCCCTGAGTTTGTATCCTAGATCTACCTTTTCCTGTGTCAACCTTCGGCAAGTGTCGAACTTTGGTAAACCTTAGTTTCCTGATGATAACCATCATGGCCGCTTATATGCTATTGTTATATGCTATTAAAGAAGACCTGTACAATGCCTAGCACAGTGCTAGGCTTAGAGTGAGTGATCTGTAGTACTTTTTGTTTTTTTGAGATGGAGTTTTGCTCTTGCTGCCCAGGCAGAAGTACAATGGCACAGTCTCAGCTCACTGTAACCTCCACCTCCTGGATTCAAGTGATTCTCCTGCCTCAGCCTCCCAAGTAGTTGGGATTACAGGCATTCACCACCACGCCAGGCTAATTTTTTGTATTTACTAGAGACAAAGTTTCATCATATTGGTCAGGCTGGTCGTGAACTCCTGAGCTCAGGTGATCCACCTGCCTTGGCCTCCCAAAGTGCTGGGATTATAGGTGTGCACCACCATGCCAGGCCTGTCGTGTCATTTATGTGTATATCTGTTACTGTCACTCATCCCTGGTCTCTAAGGCAGTTACTAGTGGCCACATTCCCTGCACTGTAGAGAGAGCTCAGCATTTAGCAGTTTGGGTTCTGCATCGACGTAAATTGTGTGACTCTGGGCAAGCCACTCTCCTTCATCTGTTCAATGGGAAGGCCAAGTGAGACAATGGGTATGAAAACACATTAGTGGCTGGGCAGGGTGGCTCATGCCTGTAATCCTAGCACTTCGGGCGGCTGAGGTGGGTGGATCATGAGGTCAGGAGTTCGAGATCGGCCTGGACAACATGGTGAAACCCCGTCTCTACTGAAAATACAAAAATTAGCTGGACATGGTGGCATGCACCCAACTACTCGGAAGGTTGAGGCAGAAGAATCACTTGAACCTGGGAGGCGGAGGTTGCAGTGAGCTGAGATCTTGCCACTGCACTCCAGCCTGGGTGATAGAGCAAGACTCTGTCTCAAAAACAAAACAAAACAAAATATTATTTACATAAAGTATTTTACAAATTTAGGGCATGATCATGAAAAGCATCTTCCTCTAAGGTTGGGCAGGGGTGGGGGTTGGTAGATAATACAGGGAATGTATGTATCGATCTTCTCATAGAAATCTTACAAAAAATCTCGAGCAGCAGATAATTTTAGCCCCATTTGATAGAAGTGAAAATCAAGGCCCTGCATGGTTAAATGATTTACTAAAATAAACGTCGCTTGGCTAGTGTAGAGCCATGCTGTGAATCCAGTTCCTTTCCCTTTTGGTCTAGGACTCCCTTCTCTGAGTCCGGCTGTTTCCTCCAGTCTCACTGCACACCGCCGCCTCATGCTTCCTGGGGCCTCTAGCAGCTCCACTAACAGAGGAGAGGCAGCAGCCTCCGATGCCGAACGCATGGACCTCCTACTACTGTGCGTGAGGAACAGTCACCACCCACCGGCCAGCCACCCAGCCGCCAGGTCTCTCCTCTTGGGCCCTGATTTCAGAGTCCTCTTTCTCACTAGAGACTCAATGACAGAAGAGAAGCTGGGGCTGGGTTGGGAGTACTGTGGTTGCTGAGGGATGAGGGGAAAGAGGAGAGAGGTAGGAGCTGGAGACGAAGAGGCTGCTGGAAGCAGCAGGAAGCCTACCCTTTTTCTGCCCTCTGCCCTCCCTGCCCTTGTGTGAGTCTTTTGGGAGGGTGCTGGGAGGTGCCCCCAGTCCTGCCTTTTCCCTGTGCTCTCAGGTGGGCTAAGTGCCTCCCTAGAGGACTCCATGGCTGAGAGGCTCCTGGGCAGATGGGGTCAAGGCTGGGCCAGCCCAGATGAAGCCTACAGGAGTCAGGACCCTCTCCACTCTCCCTCTCCACTCCCCTTCCTGTTCTCACCTGGCTCTGGCTGGCCCTGTATGGGGTGGGTGCATTGGAAAACAAGAAGGTTGGAGTTGGTCTAGGACATTGGTTTTAAATGACAGTTCTGTGAACTGGTCCAAGGAGTTCTGTTATTAAAGTGATATATGGTCTTGGTCCAGTTTTCTCTGTCTGCCTCTCTCTCACTTGCACAAAGACAGACAGACAGACAGACAGACAGACACAAACACACACCCGCCCACCCACACAAGCACATATTGCAGGGTAGAATTACAATTTTCCTGCTATCTTCTATACATGTTGAAGCTTTGGTGCTGACTCCTGCTCATCTACTCTAGAATTTTGGTTTGTGCTTGTTTTGCCCAGGCTGGAGTGCGGTGGCACCATCTCAGGTCACTGCAGCCTTGATGCTGTGGGCTCAGTGGATCCTCCCACCTCAACCTCCCTGGTAGCTGGGACTACAGGTGCACGCCACCACACACGGCTAATTCTTCTTTTGTATTTTTTATAGAAATGGGGTTGGCCAGTTGCGGTGGCTCATGCCTGTAATCCCAGCACTTTGGGAGGCTGAGGCAGGTGGATCACGAGATCAGGAGATCGAGACCTTCCTGGCTAACATGGTGAAACCCTGTCTCTACTAAAAATACAAAAAAATTAGCCGGGCGTGGTGGCAGGTGCCTGTAGTCCCAGCTACTTGAGAGGCTGAGGCAGGAGAATGGCGTGAACCCGGGAGGCAGAGCTGGCAGTGAGCCGAGATCACGCCACTGCACTCCAGCCTGGGTGACAGAGTAAGACTCCATCTCAAAAAAAAAAAAAAAATCTACATGTCATGATCTGCAATGAAAAGCCTTAGCCATCCAAGTGCTCTGAGGTTTTGAGTTTGAGAACTACCTAAGTCAATGCTCTCTTGGGAAGGTTTGGTTTCCCTGCAAGGTCCATCTCTCCTTCTCTCTTTTTTTTTTTTTTTTTTTTTTGAGACAGAGTTTTTTTCCCTGTCCCCCGGGCTGGAGTGCAGTGGTGCCATCTTGGCTCACTGCAATCTCTGCCTCCTGGGTTCAGGCAATTCTCCTGCCTCAGCCTCCCGAGTAGCTGGGATTACAGGCACACTACAGCCACCATGCCTGGTTAATTTTTTGTATTTTTAGTAGAGACGGGGGTTTCACCATGTTGGCCAGGCTGGTCTTGAACTCCTGACCTCAGGTGATCCACCTGCCTCACCCTCCCAAAGTGCTGGTATTACAGGTGTAAGCCACCGCACCTGGCCCCATCTCTCCTTCTTAGCTCTTGTTTTGGAACTGGGCCTTTTGACTTGGCCTCTCTGTCAGAGTTTATGCCCAGTTAGCATTTCCTTGGTTAAGCCTCTCCCCTACTCTCTCCTCTCTAGCACTTAAAATGTAATTGGCATCTTGTTTCTAAAAACTGCAATGAATTTTTTTATGGTGCTTACCCAAAGAAATGCAATCAGTGTTTAGCAATAACAGAACTTTGTGAGTTTATCAGCATATTTTGTGAGGAGTTGTACAAATGATTACTCATTCCTAGAGGGTCTGCTCCCTTTACATGAAGTGAACTAAAAAATGAAGGTTTCAATTTACTGCCAGTTTATTAACCAGGGAAATAGTTGCTGGGAGTCTGCTGTCAAACTGTAGAAGCAACATGGGAGAAGTTCTGCTGAATGGCAAAATAGCCTCGCCCTGTGTCCCTGGAGGTCAAACCTTCAGCCTTTACCCTGAGATCAACATTTACTGCCCAGCTCCCATAAGTCCCTGTCTCAGGAGGCACTGATGGGGTAGTGGATCCCCCTGGGCAGGGGATAAGTTAACAGCAAATCCAGCAGCTGTGATCTTTTTTTGTGTTTCTGATGTCAATCATAATCATTTGCATATTTAAAGGGAAGTTTAAAAAAATTACAGCCATCAAGGTCTTTCAATAATCACTAACATTTGAATAGTGTTTTTCAGTGTAGAAAACATGCCCGTATGTGGGAGCTCACAACATCTATCTGGTGCAGATATTATTATTATTGTCCTCATTTTCCAGATAAGAAAATTCAGAGAGATTAAGTGACTCCCCCAAGAACACCCAGCTGGTAAGCACCAAAACCAGGATGTCAACCGTGGGTCTTTTTACTCTAAATCCACATCACTGTCATGCATGAATGAATGAGATGGTCCAGTATTGCACAGCAGAACAGAATTGAAATGTACTTGCTCAGGTCACCTGGTCTAAGTCACCTGCTTACAGTAATGCATTGACACACCTACCTTTTTAAATTTGTTTTGTTTTGTTTTTTTAGACAGAGTGTTACTCTGTCAGCTAGGCTAGAGTGCAGTGGCACAATCTTGGCTCACTGCAACTTCCGCCTCCCAGGTTCAAGCGATTCTCGTGCCTCAGCCTCCTGAGTGACTGGGACAACAGGTGTGCACCACCAAGCATGGCTAATTTTTTTTGTACTTTTCTTTTTTTTAGTACAGATAGGGTTTGCCATGTTGGCCAGGCTGGTCTCGAAATCCTGGCCTCAAGTGATCCACCTGCCTTGGTCTCCCAAAGTGCTAGGATTACAGCTGCAAGCCACTACACCCGGCCCTACTTTTTTTATAGATGAAGGAACCAAAACCCAGGAATTTTAGAGGCTCCTGCCAAAGACCCTTCTTAGGAAGTATTCTTAGAAATTCCCAGTTCTCCCTGAGATTCATGGTCTGACTAAAACTTACAAATTAATATCTCCTATAGGAGAGCTATAAAGGGTACCCTAATTAGATAATTTGCTAATAATGATTCCTTGCTTACCTGTACAGAAGCTCCTGTTCTCTTTGGCCAGGCAGTCAGATCTGCGGATGCAGAAGCTCTCACTTTCCTTGTTAGCATCTGCCAGTTCAGCTCTTTGGAAAGGGAAAGGAAGCGAGTGGCCTGGCCAGCTCTGTTCCCCTGAGCCTGCTCCTGGAATGAAGGGGTGGAGGTGGGGCCAGGAAGGTTGGGAAGATTCGGGTTCAGAAGGGCTTTAATGAGGACCAGCTGGGTTCCCAGTGCTCTTAAGCTCTGTAGGGAATTCGGAGGTAGAAAAGCCGACTGTCTTATTGGAGAAATGACTTACTTGCAATAAATTACTAGTAGCCAGCCAGGCGCAGAGCTGAGTGGGGAGGTAGTCATTGCTCAGTGAGTTCCAAGAGCCTGTTGTTAGAGAAGTCAGAGCAACGCTGTATGTGCGAAACCTCTGCCTTCCTCCGATAGGATTCAGCATCACACCTGCTTGGGCAGAGATTTCCAGCCTCCTGAGATGTTCCAAGAGGGTCATTCCTGGCTGCCACGATGGGTGCAGATCCCTTCCCTCTTCTTCTATGTGCTTGTGGGGTCTCAAGGACTCTAGAGGGTTCAGCATCCCTCTAACATCAGATGCAGGTTCTCCCCTCCTGACACCTTCTATGGAGTCGTGCTTTTCCTAAAAGGGTTTCTGGGAACAAGGGGCGGCCCTGCCATTCCTCTGCAACATTTCTCAGGCTCTTTCTTATATTTTCTTTTTGGAGGTGCTTGGCTCACCCACAATAGGACAAAACTGGAAATGCTATAAATGCCTAGAGCCGGTTTGGTAGCTGTCAGATGTTTTCCCAAGTCCCTCTGATGCTTCTCTCCTCTTTCCTCCGCCGTCTCCTGGCCATGCTCTCAGGACCTTCTTGCTGCTCCACGGCTACTCAAAGGAAAACCTACTTTCACCTGTCCCCACTTTCCAGTCCAGCATCCTGGGTCTGAGCCCTGTCTCTACCTCCCCCGTAGACATGCCACAGCAAACACACAGGGTGTGCCCCACCCTCAGGACTCTGTGTCCTACTAAACTGATCAGAGCAGGGTGTTGTTAATAACTCTTTCAACTCTGTTAAATCCCTCCGCCGCTAGGCAGGTTCATAAAGAAGTAGGTAGGCAGCAGCTTCCTACTCTTGAGGGCTGAGACTGGTCTTTCTCACACATTCAAGGCTGGGAAAGAGAGAGGCCAAGCAGGGGTCTCCCCAGAATGGAGCACTCCAGGTGGATTTGTGGAGGTTTTCACCTGGAGGTGGTGCTGGAGGGAACCAAGCTGGGGAATCAAACAGAATGGAGAGAGGAGTCGTGGCTGCAGAGGCACAGAGCCCTTGCTACTTAGCATCTCCCGGAACAGCACATGGGCTCCAGGAAGGCAGAGACTTGCAAAGGGCTGGGCTCATCTTGGAGCTTTCTCCCTTCCAAGGAACCTCTGGCTATAGCATCTGATAGTAGGAAACAGTGGTTCTAGATGCAGAGTTCCATCACATCCCACGTGGGAATGTGTTCTCCAGCAGGTGACTCAGTCTCCCTGGATGTTGGTCTCTCATCTGTCAACTTAGAAGTCTGGCAAGATGGTCTCCACGGGATCTGCCTTGTCAGACCAGCTTTAACTCCAACTTCTTTTGCCTCTTGAGATGTGTGCCCACCACTTCCAGTTTGGATAACCTTTAGGAGGAGCCTGTTCCCTGGGACAGATCTATAGAAGTCAGCTTGCTACGGCTTCACAACACTGCCAGGCTGCTGTCCCTAGGAGCCCTCTGCGTCCATGGGAGCAATAGAAACTGGGCAAAAAACTTGGAAGGCAGCTTTCGCCATGTTGCTGTACCCAGCATTTGTACCCTGGGCAAGGATTCAAGGAAAGGTTGAGCCCCTCAACCTGGCAGTTTTTTAGGTGCTCCCCAGCTCACTTTCTGACACCCCAGACTCTGTCTGAAGCCTTATGGGCCCCCGCTCCCCAAAGGCAGCCAAAGGAATTTCCTCTCTACCGCAGACGGTGAATGCTTTCCTTCTTTCTGTTTTCCTTGACAGCTCCTAAGCTGGCCATGAGGACCCACTCCTTCCTCCGGCCTTTCTTCATGCCTAGAATAGTGAGGAAAGTTGTGGGTTAGCAGAACCACTAGAAGACATCTGGGATCCAAGCCCTTCTCTGGACTCAGCCACGTGCCAGGCTCAGGCAGGGAGGATCGATTTTCCCACAGCCCCTCCGTTAGGCTGACACATCTTCCCAGTTGGTCCAGGACTGTCCTGGTTTTAGCACTGAAAGGCTTATGTCCTGGGAAACTTTTCAGTTCTGGATAAACTAGGACAGTGGCTCACCCTAAGTCCAGTGCCTCTCTTCTGTATAAATGGCGTTCTGCAAAATTCGGTGCAGCCCCCACTCCTACTATCCTTCCTCAGTTTAATTGAGCTTAATGGAAATCCCTGCTGCCCAGAGTTGGAGGAGGAAGGTCCTGGGAATTCTCAAGATCTGAACTGTTTTGCAAAGGCTGTGACACCAGCAGATGCTGCCTTGCCCTTGAGGCCCTTATGGAGACAGCCCCTCCTTCCTCAAGGCCCTCAGCGGCCCTGGTTGCCACTTCTTCCCTGTGGTAGCTTCTGAGCCGGCAGCCAGGGCAGCCCTCCCTCACCTCACCTAATGTTTTCAGCAAACAGCCTGGCCCTCCCAGGCCCAGAAGCTCTCTGGCAATTTGCAGGAGGCTAGGAAGGTGAGGCAGGTGTAATGTTACTCCGGCAAGCCATGCATGTCGATGTCACAGTTTCCCCAGGTCCCTCTGATTTCTGGTCCCCAGAACCTGGTGCGGGCTCAGCATGTTACAGGTGCTGGCTTCGAGTGGTTGAGCCCACTCAGGAGGAGGAGGAGAAGGGCCTGCCACCCCTACAGGAGCTGGGTGGGCTTCTTCTCCTGGCCTCTGTCTTCCAAAGATCGTCAGAGAGGAGCAAAGAAGAGACTGCCAGACTGCCAGAGCCCACAGGAATTGTGTGAGGTTTGTTTTTCCTCAGCACTCTCTGCAGAGGTGAGGACATGAATAAAAGAATAAGGGAAGATTTATTGTTCCCACATCTTGGCAGTGAGCCTGTATTTGTATAGCAGATCCAGGAGGGGGCTGGAACAGTTGAGAGGACTGCTGAGGCCCAGGCAGAAAGTCAGACCTTGCAAGGTTTTCTGGAGGGACCCAGCTGGGTGGTGGAGGGTGAAGGTGAGGCTGGGAGGAGTGGATTTAGACCAACTCCTCCCCAACCGTCAGGGGCCAGAGTGTCCCTACCAGCCACCAGCCTTTTCCCACGCATGAGGTGGGACAGTGAACAAAGTTTTGGACTAGCAGAACCACTGGCAGGCAGCTGGGGTCCAAGAATCTCTAAACCCAGCGGCACGTGATGGGCCTGACAGGGTGTGTTACCAAGGAGGATCCCAGAAGAAAGGGCTCCAGCCGGGCTTGTCTGTCACTCCTGCTCCTGATAATGGACACAATCCAGAAATGAGTTTTATGGCCTAGCCTGCCTGGGGCTGGGTGGGCCTGGGTGGGGGCTGAGACTTGGGACTCGGAACCTTGCAGCTGAAGATGACCTTGCATGTATGTTACGCCTGCATGTGTGTCTAAGGCTGTACAGCCCATGTTTTGTTGACATTGTACTGTCCCTGGGGCCACCAAAAGGTGGGCCTCGTTTTGCATCACATCAGTCCTAATGGGTCAAAACTGGTGGCGGAAGGTAACAGGAGAGTGGAAAGCCTGGGGGGCTTGGGAGGCTCCGAGAGATCACAGGATCCATGTGCATGCATGTGTGTTGATTTTGTGGGAAGCTTGAAGGGTCTGAAGGAAGCAGAGAAAGGGAAGGACTCAAACTTCTGACCTCAAATGATCCACTTGCCTCGGCCTCCCAGTGTGCTGGGATTACAGGCGTGAGTCCCTGTGCTCGACTGAAGGGAGGAAATGTAAGGACGCTGAGGTAAGATTCTGCAGAGCTTCTCCCCTAATTGTGAGAGAGGCAGATCTGATTTCAGCCACTTTCCAGGGCCTGGAATCAGATGCAGGGCCCCACCACGTTTAGCTGCCTCCTTCATGGACAATGTCGGGGAAGTTCTCATGCCAACGACCATGCTGCATCCTTAGCAAAAATGGCCTCATCCTTCATGAGTGACCATGTTAAGCCTATGCCCTCATATACATGCTCACATACCACCTTGACATTTACCTGGCAGGCAGGATCATAAATCAGGACAAAGAATTAATTGCAATGGTCCTATACAAGAAATAGAGACCTATAGTAGTAGGTGTGTGTGGAGGGGTCATTTCTCCACAGAGTCTTCTGAAGTTTAGGTCATTCTCTCTCAAGACTCCTCCAGGCTCACATTTGTGAGGTCCAGACTAGAGTGTGGATAGAGGCCCATATAAATAGTTCAAAGTAGTACATCACCCTAACACATTGTTAAACTAAAAACAGTCTATCTTCTTACCATAAAAAATAGACCATATAAAATTATGGAAGGTCAGATCCAAATTTTGAATTCTTGAAGTTTTGGATTCCATCCTGGAGCTTGGCTGATGAAGAGAGTAGGCTTCTGGCCACCTTTTCTTCCCATGCCCTGAGCCAGGGCTGTCTGCTAAGGGCCGTCTGCACAGCCGTGCAGACACTCCACCCTGCTTAGGGGTATGCCCAGCAGTGGCACCTGTGCAGCCTCTGGAAGCGGGCTCAGGGACCTTGGGAATTTCATGATCTAGAGAGAGAGACAGGTCTGGGTAGGCAAAGGACATCAACATTGCAAATTCTGCCCTTAGGGTGGGTCTGGTCAAAGAAGGCCCGGGACAGCAGGGCTGGGACTAGGGCGAGGCAGGTGATGTGCCTCAGTGCAGATTTAAGGAGGCATCACTCTCAGGGTCACACAAAGGCAGGCCGGCTCCTGCCTCACTCTGGTCTTGGCCCTGCAGGGGACGGGTCCTTTAAGGTGAGCAGCTCGGAGCAGGGAGGGCTTCTCCCATCTGGTCTCCATGGGTATTGGGGTATTGATGGTTACTCCTAACCTTCAGAGTGAGACAAAAAGGCAGGATGACAGAAATGGACGTCTCCCCTGTGAGTCCTCACTTCCCTAAAGTACTGTAAAGCATCCCCTGATTACATTTCAGGGAGCTCCACATCCGCATCAGCCCAGCCCCCATGGTGGTCCCTGGGCTCATTCTCTGCGGAAAAGTACCCAGAGTGATTCATTAGCATCCCCACTCACATGGCCTCCTAGAAATTAATATCAATAAGCACCGAGAAAAACTCTAGTGTACAAATACACTGTACTCCAGAACTCTGGCAGGGCAGACTTCAGTGAAAACTAAGGTAAGCCGAAGCTAATTAGGAAAAAAGGGACGTGCAGGGTCAAGGAAAAGCTGTGGAAGAGGAGCTGGGGTGCGAGTCCAGATGCATTTTGGAAAGGTCTGCGTTAAACTGAATCACCATAGAGGATGCTCATAAAACAGCAGAGAAGGTATGGGAGTCAGCTGCGGGCGTTCTGGAGCCTGTTGAGCAGGTACTTGCTGCTCAATGTGTGGAGGCATTGGGCGGGGCGGGGTGGGGCGGGGCGGGGGCTGGGTGAGGAGGAGGGGAGGGTGTTGGCCCAGGAGCTGGCAAGCCTGGGTTCTAACCTGGTCTCCAGTGCTTGTTGACCAGCCCAGCTAAGTCACTGGACTTTGCTGAGTTTCTATTTTCTCCTCCGTATGATGGGACTAATAATATGTCCCCTGTTTAACTTGTGGAAAAGATGGGAAGACCAAGTCAAGTAGCAGGAAGGCTTTGAAGGTTGTGTAGGGCTAGGCCAGTGTAAAAGGTTGTGGTTAACCTGTATTGGCAAGACTGACAGTTGTCTTGTTTATCCAATCAAACCCCATTTATTGAATGTGTCCTTGGTGCCTTTCGCTATCTAATCCTTGAGCACCCAGAGATGAATGAAATATCACTGCCTTCAAGGAGCTTACTATCTAGTTGGAGACAGATGCTGAAAAGTAGCTATATTTGTTTGCTGTTAGTGCACAAATATGGAGTATTTTGAAAGAGTTTGCTACAATTACTTTACAACCATTTATAGATAGATACTTGTTGACAAGAAAGAATTGATGTGGTAAATGTAAAAATTTCTCATCTACTATCAGCATGTAACGTTTTAAGAACACCAATAGAGGCAAATGGTGTTTTGATTGCAACCTCAGAAACATGGTTTCCATACCAACCTATCTGCACAGAATAAAAAGCCCAAGGCAAAATGCTGCTTCTAATTCACAAAATGGTAGCTTTGGCTGAATCATCTCTTTAATAGAAAAGACTAAGCCACGTCCCTCCCACCACAGTGCCCCAGCAAAGTGTGCATACCCACACACACGTACATATGAACTGAACACACAGTGATGGGTAAACTGGGCCCTTAGGGGATTTAGACCAGGGCCTTGGCAGAATTCTGGCCCATCACCTTATGTCTCTGGTCTCAGTTACCTCATCTGTCTAATAGGAGTAACACTGCTTCACAAGTGTTATTCAGTGTTATGACGCTGAAATGGAATCAAAGGTATTATTATCTTGAAAGAGCAGGGAAAAGAGTAATCACGCAGGTAGTCCAGGAACACAGCTTAATCTGGAAGGGCTATTTCTGTGCTCCTGGGAAGTGGGCAGGCGTGGCATGAGAGGCTTGGCTGTCACTTCCTCCCCTTCTGTCCTCCCTTCTGTCCTCTTCCCTCTTCCCTCTGTCTCCTCCCTCTCTTCCTTCTACGTTATTTTACACCTGTGTGTGCCGGAATATAAAGATAAATACATCACTACATCAGCAGAAGCTCTCAGTCAGGTGGGGAACGTGGAGATGCATGCTGATGATTTCACTATAGAGCCAGGTGTAAGGCGCTACAGGGGCACCAATGAGCCATGGGCTGCTTAAGGAGATGCTGCTTGAGTTGGGTCCTGACGGATGAATTTCAGAACTGAGTTGGAGTGAGAGGAGGTGGCCGGGAGCGGAGCGGGAGAGAGACAAGGGCATTTGGGGCCAAGGGAATAGTATGAAAATACCTGACATTTCCTAGGAAATACCAAGCAGTTCTGTGCAGCTGGAGCAGGGACTGATGCCAGGGAACAAGAGATGCCAGTGAACAGTGTGTGGGAACGAGATTGCTATGCCCTTGTCTTCCAAGCCAAGGAGTCCTCACTTTGTCTTATGGGGAATGGGAGGAGCCGCTGAAAGTTTTCAAGTAAGAGAGAGTCACAGTCATAGGCGTATAATGGAGAGATTGCATTGCTCTGGGAGAGGCATGGAGGAGGGTTTTGGGGGACACTGGAATACCATTATAACAATTATAGTGGGGGTTCAAACTTCTTCCAATAATAAAATATTTATTTGGAACCCTTAAACATAAAAGAGATGAGAGCAGTATTTTATGCCCATGCATGTATTTTGTAATTGGTGATACCTACTCTGTATCGATGTGACTGATGTTGTTTTGATGAGCACAGAATATTGAAATCAGGGCCTATGCATCAAATTGCAGAGTTGTATCAGTCTTGGCATCCAGTTTCTCTCTAGATTTTGGTTTGGGTTGCATAGCACCAAGAAATCCTGATTTATACAGTTGAGTAGTTGCAAATAGCAATAGCCTTTTCACAGCTTGATTCTTAGGGTACTTTTTAATTAAAACGAGAAAACTTCATTCAGAGGCCTGCATAAAAATAAGTTAATTTGGCATCCTAAGCTAATGGGCTGGTGGCCTCTATGTATCAAAATTGGGTATATACCACATTTTCATTGTGGTTTGTTTAGATGGTTAAAATACATTTTAAATGAAATTTAAAAATGTTTGAGAACCCCCCTAGCCATATATGAGAACTGCAGATATATGCAATTATTCCTACCTTGAGAGTGAAGGGTATTTTGCGACTTGTGTCAGTCGTTCACTGGGAGACCGCAATTGGCCTTCACCATGGCCGACGCCGGACTGTTGGGGTTGCCTTGATAAAGACTTCTTTCCTGTGGTGGTTGAGGAGCTTCTCTCAAAAATATTGGAAAGCGGGGGTGGGATGGCTACACTGGGCTCATCTTTCTTACAGACAGTGTGTGAAATTTGCATAATCTTGGTTAGTGTCTGAACCATGATTGTGGACATTGGGGAACCCACACAAAATGTTGCTGATGTCGGGATTTTGAAAGAGCCCACATCCATCTGGAAACTCCAGCCTGTGTACTCCCAGGGAGGCTCCAGGCAGTATAAAAGTCCAGCAAGAGGAGACTGGAGAGTGCTCCTTTTACTGAGCACTTACTATCTGCCGGGTGCTGTTTTATGGGCTTTATATGTACTGACACTTTTATTCTTCACAGCATCCCTACAAGTTGATGGCTATTATTATTTCTATTTTACAAATGAGGAAATTGAGGCACAGAAGAGGTTAAACATCTTGCCCAAGTCACACAGCTAGCAAGTGGCAGAGCTTGGATTTGAATCCAGTAGTTTGGCACTAGAACCTGAATCTCTAGTTACTGTGCTCTAGTGTGCTTCTTTAAGGAAAGAATTCATATTGGACCTTTGAAGTCAAATCTCTTCTAACTGGGAATGAACACTGCATTTGTGCTTCAATTGTTCCTAATCATGCCCCCAGTGCTAGTCAGAGAATGTGGGTTCCATGATGATGTTCTTATGATGATGTTCAGGTTGAGGTTTCAGTGAAATTGTACAATATGCAACACCAGTGGGGAGGGGGTAGTTTACATATATTTGACATTTTTTGAAATGTACTGTCTGGAGCTGGGCTTGAGCCAGGCATTCATGATACTCTCGGGTGCCATGAAGTCAGTAAATCATCCTCAGGGTCTGTGAGCTAGGCAGTCTCTGCTTTCTCTTTTAATTGTAGGACCCAAGGTACCAAAAGGATGGAACAGACCCAGAACACCTGCCAATCAGTGCGCCCCTGCCAATCAGGCTCTGGGTAAGGTGTGGTCCAGGCCCCTGAATCCTCCTCGAACCCACCCTTATCTGGCATTGGTCCTTCTAAGTACAGAGAAGCTGCCCATTTAAGCCTCCATTATAACAGGAGGCTGAAAAGTGTGAGAGAAGGCTGGCGTGAAAGTGAATTGGCAAAGCAAATAAACTGAGAGGAAACAGCAGGTTGGCGGTAGCTACTGCAACAAAACCAGTCTATTAATGGAAGGTCCTAAGGGACCAGGCTGGATTTTCTCAAGAATTAATGCTAAGCCAAGCTGACTGAATAAATGAAGACATGTCCATCAGGGGGCACTGATTGGCAGGAGCAACATGCTGTAAAATCAAGTCATAGTCAGGGTCGAAGCTGACATGTTTGCTGAGTCTCGAAGTGGCCACCACTCCTTAAAGCTGGAAAAAATTTATTTCAGGATTCATGAAAGAAATCTCCTGCTGGGGACAATTTTATGGCGCTCCTTACTCTGATGTTCGAACCACAGAATGAAAATAGCATCAAGAAAGTATTTAATGAGTTCTTGGAGAATGAAGACAGAAAGGCTTATTAAGGAAAATCAGGGAGGCCCAAGGAATTTGCCCAACTGCGTGGGAGAGCCACTGTGAAGTTCAGCATGCCTCCCCTGACCCCTGTGATGTCACCGCACACCCAAGTGTTCTTAAGTCATGATCTCAAGTGTCCCTCAAGGGTTCTGCTCAGGCGCCAGCATGCTGTACTCACCCCCAACCTCACATTCAGGGTTTTGTGTGAGCATCATGCCGGAAAATCTCATACCCCTTAGTCATAGCCCGTAAACCTCAAACTGTCAGCTCCTGGGGATCCTGTCCAGTTCAGGACTCAGAATGAGTATGTGGCCCCTTTCCATGTGGCCAAACTGTTGGCCCGGCACAGAAGAACAGGGAGAACCAGCAGTTTTTGCACAGCTACTTTGTATCAGGCACTAAGCCAGGTGTGTTATTAAAGTTGGTTCTCTGAGTCTTTACAAAAACCCTGTGAGGAGTAGCCTGTTCTTCTCTGGGTAAGAGGAGATGGAGCCTCAGATATATTAAGTAACACACTTAAGGTCACACAGCTGGTGAGGGGTAGGAACAGATTCAAGTCTACATTTTTTGGCTCCAAAATCTGTGCTCTTCTACTATTCCTGCCTCCCGAACAGAAGACAAGAAGCTCCCCTCTTTGCCCTGAAGTTTAGAAGCAGTGTCTCCCAGCAGGGATGAGGCCAGAACAGTCCGCAGGGGAGTTAAAAGCTCTTAGTTCTTGCCTTGACCTTGGGCAAGTTATTTGACTTTCTGAGTTTCAGTTTCCAACATGGATAAAATGGGAGTAATATACTCCCTCACCTCTTTGCGGAGTTGTGATCTAAGATAAAAGCAAATGTGCAGAGGCACTTGGCCACTGTCAAGCATGCATTTGATTGTAGAATAACTCTTGTTAAATGCTGTGGGTTTACCCTCTTCGTCCCACATCACGATTCTTCGAGGTTTGCTGAGTGAATGTTGATCCGCAAACCTTCTGGGCTTGAGCTGATCAAGATCTCACTACTCAGCTAAGAGGAAACAGTCATTTGCTATTCCTTACAGAGTCTGGTCATTGTGGGGAGGAATGGGGAAAAAAGTCCATCTAAGGGGCAAAACTTTCTTTTGTGCCAGCACAGGAAAGAAACAGCACAGGCACTGCGCTGCAGGCGGGAGGAGATGGATAAATAAATCAGCACTGACTTCATCATGTCTTTTTATTTTCTGTATTTTTTGATGTTTTGGATTTAAGGCCTGGCAGCCAGCCAAGCTCCAGAGAACAATGGAAGGTGCCCAGGCACCAGGCAAGAGGGGAGGGCAGGTGATGAGTCTGTTACCTGGGATGAGGACGGCAGCTCCAGCCAGTATCACCGGCATTTCAGGACTTTCAAGTGTTAGACTGGGGAGGGGGTAGTGATGGCAAATGCAGGAGGTGATGTCTGTAGACCCTGGGAAGGACTGTGGCTCACCTGGGCTCAGCGATATAAGGAGGAGCCCTTGTGACGTCTGGAGCCCTCCTGATCTCCAGCGGTCCCACTTGTCTGTCGTGGTGGGGTCCTACTGAGATTGCCTCTCTCTCAAAATACTTCCTTCATCCTACATGAGAACTCCCCTTCCTACTACCTGTCCCTCGAGTCTTGTTGTCTGCTGCCTGTCAGGGATGGAAAACAGTGTGATCAACACCTCCCACTCCGACCCTTGTGTGTCTCCCGAGACATAACTGCTTTTTCTGTGCTGCTCTTGTAAGTCTTTTCTGTGAGCAACCACTGAACCATCTGCTATGGCCAGGCACTGCGCTGCAGGCGGGAGGAGATGGATAAATAAATCAGCACTGACTTCATCATGTCTTTTTATTTTCTGTATTTTTTGATGTTTTGACATCTGGGGCCTGGCTGATTTTGGAGGGACTGCCCCTCCTAGGGCTTAGTCAATTCCTGGATATAGAAAGGACTCAGTTGCAAGTGTGCCTTTCATAGGCAAACCAACCAATCCAAAGCTCATACTCCCAACCACCTCTCTTATTGGGCTCTCATAGGGTACTCACACTCTGGACCACTCTTATTAAAACAAAACAAAACAAAACAACAGAAAACCCCACAAAACTCTGTAGATACTGATGGGGAAGAGAATGCCTTGAGATGACCTCAGGTCAAAGTAAAAGAGTAATCTGAGCGTTTGCCCCCAGGACACCACTTTTAGGTCTGAGAGAGGTTCCTAGGGGCCGAGGAAGCCCCTGAAGGATGGTCCTAACTACCAAACAGAAATTGTGAGATACTAGGATTCTGTTATGTCATCTTGATGGCTCTGAAACAGTGAGTGATCTGGCCTAAGATCGCCCTGTGGAGAGCAGATCAGTGAAAGAAGCAGAAAGGACAGGAAACAGGACTGGGCCAGTTTGATAAGGGATGTGCTTGTGTGTATGTGTGTATGTGTGTGTGTATTGGAGGTCTTTAGAAGAAGAGAAGCATGGAGGGACAGCATCAACACCTGGCATAGAAACCAGGCTTTGGCACTGGTGGTAGTGGGGAGGAAAGGTGGGTTATGGGGCACGCACTCACCCTTACTCCTTGGGACACTCATTATTCCCCAGACATTGCTTGCCTGTGACATCTCCATGGCAGGGGTGAGACGTGATGCTGCCACGGGCAGTAGAGTAGGGCTTAAGAGCAGGACCTTTAAGGTTGTACAGATCTGGAATTTCAGCTTCAACTTTTACTGTGCCCTTGGACAAGCTACTGATCCTTTCTGTGTGGTTTTCCTTTTCGTTCTTTTTCTTCTTTTTCTTTCTTTCTTTTTTTTTTTTTGACAGAATCTTGCTTTGTCACTCAGGTTGGAGTGCAGTGGTGCGAACTCTGCTCACTGCAACCTCTGCCTCCTGGGTTCAAGCGATTCTCCTGCCTCAGCCTCCTGAGTAGCTGGAACTATAGGAATGCACCACCATGCCCGGAAAATTTTGTATTTTTAGTAGAGATGGGGTTTCACTTTGTTGGCCAGGCTGGTCTCGAACTTCTGACCTCAAGTGATCCACCTGCCTCAGCCTCCCAAAGTGCTGGGATTACAGGCATGAACCACCACATCTGGCCTACTGATCCTTTCTGAACACTGGAAAATGGGGATAATACCTCGCTTAAAGGGTTGTGTGAGAATAAAATTCAATGATGTCTGCGAGGAGCTTAGCACATGGTAGGCACACTTTTACTCTAGGGTAATCCTCCACTGCTTGAATTGTTCTTTCCCCGGATGTCTGCAGGGCTACTTCCTCTTTCTGACTTAAGTCTCTGCCATTCTAAAAAGAGCAAATCCTCCCTAGTCCTGGGGAATTCCTGGTCCTATTCTCTGCGTTATTTTTTCCCATAGTCCTTGTCACCATTTAACACAGCATATATTTTACTAATTTGTTATTCCCCCCACTAGAATGTAAGCTTCATGAAGGCAGGAATTTTTGTCTACTTATTATATCCTGAATGTCTGACATGTAATAAGCATGCCATAGATATTTGTTGAATGATTGACTCACAAAATATATCATTAAATTTTAATTATACATATTAGTTGTTGGACACTTTTGCCATGTCATAACCTTGGAATAATTAAGTCTCATGAACCTCCTTACCAAGAGTCCGGGTCTCATTATCAAAGGTGACCCTCCTTCCCTTAAGCATTAGAGACCAGACAGAAGGAAGATAGAATTCACACAAAAACTTTAATCCTCAGTAGTTCTCAATCCTGGCTGCATGTTAGAATCACCTTGGTCTGAAAATAGCAATGATTGAACCACTTCTAGAAATTCTGATTTAACTGCTCTGGGATGCGGCTTGGACTTAAAATTTCTTTTTAAGCTGCCCTGTTGATACTACTGTTGAGGATCAATAAACTATGTGCACTCAAAGCTGCTGAAGGCTAGAGCATGAGGGTCTTGCACAGCAGCCTGCATTGAGGTTGGAGGAGACGTTGTTCCCAGACCATACTGAGGGTCGGGCTGCTTATTCTTGCAGCCCAATGTGGAGATGCAGATGAACTGGGAAAGAAGAGAGTTATTTTTGTAACCGGGTACAGGGAGAAGACCTGCAAAAAATTGCCAGACCAACTTAAAATTACAAAGTTTTCCAGAGCTTATACACCTTCTAAGCTATATGTCTATGTGTAAGTGTGCATGCATCTAAAGATATAAGTGATTAACTTCTTCTAATCTGTAACTAAGGTCTGAGTCCTGAAGGCAGTCCTCTGGAGCCTCTGTAAATTTACTTCATCTACATGGGTCCAGGTGCTGGGATGATTACCCTTATCTTGTCTCCTGCTAAATCATGGAGATTTTGGGAGTTCAGACCCCCAAACCTTCAGGCCCCCAATAAACTTGTTAGTGGAGGTCTGGAGAGTCTCTTCAGACCTCCAATAAAAACCTGTTTAATCCTAAACAGGTCCTGTTAAGAATTCCTTCATTATCTTGTCATGCTTCAAGGCCCAGGAAAGGCCTAGGCAAAACTCTTGGTGGGTTTTTGTTACATTCTAGCCTTTGTATAAGGGGACTCTTTCAGCTTTTAACGTTTAACCACTCAGACAGTGCTGAAACAGTTGTTACAGAGGCCTGCCTGATCAGCCATTAGTGACATCTCGTCTGCCACAAGGTAGAACAGTCTCTGGATTGACCAGGGCGCTCTAACCCTTTCGCCATAGGAAGATGGAATATTCCAACAACCAATTAAGAAAATAAGAGACCTATCCTGAAGGAGGACTTGTTCTCCTGCATTTATAATTTTGAGTTTAGGTTTAAATTAGCACAGTTCAGTTCCAAGCGGCTGTAAAACTCAAGTGGAGGTTTGAACCTACAATAATGTGAATATCAGTCTGGATGTAGGATATTCTGGATCCCTCCTCTCATTAGGGTGAGCAGAGGTCACTGCTTTCACTACACACAATGCTCCCCCTCTTGTCTCCTTTCTGCACTCTTCTACACTTAGCCAGTGGTGGGGATGCAGGAGACTTCTGCGACCTAGAGTAAGGCTTCTTCACTACTAGCCACATGCAAGTGGGTGAATAATCTCACTGTGCCCAGCTCTGTGCATATGTTGCCCCTAATTTGTGCCTGGGCTTCTCCCTGCTGAGTCCAAGCAAAGGCCTGCTTTCTCCGCTAGACAGAGCTGTGGTTCTTTAGCATACATCAGAATCACCTGGAGGGATCATTCAAACACAAACTGCTGGGACCCTCCACCAAAGTTTCTGATTCTGTAGATCTGTAGTGGGCGCTGTGAATTTGCATTTCTTTTCTTTTCTTTTCTTTTTTTTTTGAGATGGAGTCTCCCTCTGTTGCACAGGCTGGAGTGTCGTGGGACAATCTCAGCTCACTGCAACCTCCGCCTCCTGGGTTCAAGCAATTTCCAGCTTATTTTTGTATTTTTAGTAGAGACGGATGTTTCACCACGTTGGCCAGGCTGGTCTCGAACTCCTGACCTCAAGTGATCTGCCCGCCTCGGCCTCCCAAAGTGCTGGGATTACAGGGATGAGCTATCTCGCCTGACCATGAATTTGCATTTCTAACAAGTTCCCAGGTGGTACTGATACAGCTCGTCTGGGGACCATACTTTGAGAATTTCTGCTTTAAAGAAGTAAGATCCTTTCAGTCTGGATTCTCTGGGTATTAACCCAGTTTAGGGAACCAAACCCTGGGCATCTTCCTGGCAATGCAGGATATAAAGCTGTGTACTTTGTTCCTTCTTCACAGAAACCACTTAAGCAACCTATTTTTAGTCTCATTGACTGTTTCTTTTCTCCTAGTTCTCAGCCTTTTCTTCTATTTTGGATTGAAGTTTTCATCTTTTCATACATTCCAGGCTGTTTTATGACTTGCCTGTGCCTGGAATGCCCTTTCCCTTTCTCTGTCTGGCTATTTTATTTGTCTCTTTTGGCTAGAAGGAATAGGCACTCACTCCAATTACAGTCATCCCTTGGTAGACGTGGGTGGATTGGTTCCAGGACACCCCATGGATACCAAAATTTGTGCATACTCGAGTCTCGCAGTCAACTCTGTGAGACCCGTGTATACGAGAAGTCAGCCTGAAATATACACAGGTTTTGTATTTCATGAATATGTATTTTCGATCCCTGTTTGGTTGAAAAATATCTGTGTATACGTGGACTTGTGTGGTTCAAACTGTGTTGTTCAAGGAGATCAACTTACTTCATTTCATTTTAAAGATCCCCAAAGAAGCTGAACAGATCACAGGAAGAGCAGGAACACGTACATGGTTCTGATTTCAAGGTGGCAGAATGGGCAGGAGGAGCAGAAGAAATCTGTGTGTCTTTCTTTCATCACTAGAAGTCCAATGTGCTATCCATTGTGCCACAGTGCCACCTATTTGTCTGTATTTCTTCTATTGTGTGTCCACTAAGTGAATCAGCAGCTCTGTGTGTCTGCTCCTTACTTGGCTCTCTACCAATACCTTATACTTCCCCAGTACTCTATTTTTGTTGACTTTACAGCTTCTACTTACTCTTCCTTGTCTTATTTATCATTTCTGTTTCCTTATAACTTCGGCTGTCAAGGCTCAAGTTTTATCTCATTGACATTCTTTCAGATAGAGCCACCACTAAGATTTTAGGGCCCTGTTTATATAAACAATTTAAAGCACTCTGGAATAGTCAGGTGAGAACCTCTTAAAATCTTTTCCTTCATAAAAGCAACAGGAACTCTAGAAAAAAAAATAGTCAAAATTAATTTTTCAAAATTCTGGAAATTAACCAAAAACTTGCAATAGTTTGAAAATGTTTTATTTAAGAAATAACTGAATGTTAGCAAGAACAGCACATTTTTGTAGCATTTAAACTTGTCCTATCCCTTCTCCTTCTTACCAGCTACTCAGTAATCTTGGAAACCAGCTAGCCTCAGAACTGTGCTATGAAAACCAGCAGCCTAGTGGCCACTGAAGAGAACAGAATGAGTTTGGAGCTCTTCAGAAAGCCTCATACCCAGAAAAGGGTTACTATTTGACCTGTCTGGCAGATCCCTGGAGAAGATCCATTCTCAAAGCTTGTCTTTATTATAGCCAACTCAGAGCTTAGACTTGTAGGAAATCATCAAGTTACCAGCACAGCATATATTCTGGGAGTCCCAGAAGAAGAAGAATGAGAGAAAAGGACAGGAAAAATATTTGAAGGAATAATGACTAAAATCTTTCCAAATTCAATAAAAACATTAATTTACACACACCAGAATGTCAGCAAACTGACAGCAGGATAAACCTAAAGAGATCCATACCTAGACACATTATAGTCAAAATGCCAAAAGCCAAAGCCAAACAGGAAATCTTGAAAGCAGCAGGAGAGAAGTAACTCATAACCTACAAAGGATCCTCAATAAGATTACTATCTGACTCTCATGTAGGCTAGAAGGCATTAGGATAATGTGTTCAGAATCCTGAAAGAAAAAATTATGAACCCAAAAAACTAAATCCAGCAAAACTATCCTTAAAGAAATGAAAGTAAAATGTAGACAGTTCCAGATAAGCAAAAACTGAGAGAATATCTTGTTAGAAGACCCACTACAAGAAACGCTGAAGGGAGTCCTTCAGGATAAAAGGAAGGGTACTAGACAACAACTTGCATCCATGCAAGGAAATAAAGAGCACTGACAAAGGGAACTACATAGGTTAATATAAAAAGCAGTATAAATATTTTATATCTGTACCTCTTTTTCTCTCCATTTGATTTAAAAGACAACTGCATACGGTAATAATTACAAAACTGTATTGACATGGTTATAATGTATAAAAATGTAATTTTTATTACAATAAAAGAGAGGGAAAATGGAACAGAACTATATTGGAGTAAAGATTTTGTAGGCCAGGTGCAGTGGTTCACGCCTGTAGTTCCAGCACTTTGGGAGGCCGAGGGAGGCAGATCACGAGGTCAGGAGATCGAGAGCATCCTGGCTAACATGGTAAAACCCCATCTCCACTAAAAATACAAAAAATTAGCCGGGCGGGGTGGCAGGTGCCTGTAGTCCCAGCCACTCAGGACGCTGAGGCAGGAGAATGGCATGAACCTGGGAGGCGGAGCTTGCAGTGAGCCGAGATCACACCACTGCACTCCAGCCTGGGTGACAGAGTGAGACACCATCTCAAAAAAGAAAAAAAAAAAGATTTTGTTTACTATTTTGAAAGTATTTGTATACTATTTTGAAATTATTTGTATTTTGAAATATTTTGAAATTAAGTTGGCTTTAATCCAAACTAGATTGTTTTAAGTTAAGTTGTATGTTTTAACCCCTAAGGCAATCACTAGAAAAATAACTCGAAAAATATTGTAAAAGAAACAAAGGAATTAAAATGGTATACTAGAAAATATCTACTTAGTACAAAAGAAGGCAGTAATAAAGGAATAGAGCATCAGAAAACACATGAAATATAGAAAACAAATAGCAAAATGGCAGAAGTATATCCTACCTTACTGGTAATTACATTAAATGTAAATGGCCTAAAGACTCCAATCGAAAGGGAGAGATTGGACACAAAACCATAATCCAACTACATGCTGTTTATAATACAGATATTTTAGCTTCAAAGACAAAGAAATTGAAGGTAAAAATGTTGGAAAAGGTATGCGATGCAAAGAGAAACCAAAAAAGAGCTGGAATGGCTACATTAATATCAACAAAATAGACTTTAAGACAGAAATTATTACTAGACAAAGAAGGACACTTTAGGCCAGGCACAGTGGCTCATGCCTGTAATCTCAGCACTTTCAGAGGCCAAGGCAGGAGGATCACTTGAGCCCAGAGGTTCAAGACCAGCCTGGGGAACATAGTGAAACCTTATCTCTATTTAAAAAATCATTAGAAAAGAGAAGAACATTTTATAATAACAAGGTGCAATTTATCAGGAAGACATAACAATCAAGCATATACACATCTAACAAAAGGGTTCTATGTGGATTGAAGAAACAAAAGGCAACTCAGTAATAGTTGAGGACTTCAATACCTACTTTCAATAATTTCTGAAAATCAGTAAGGAAATAGTGACAGCACTATCAACCAACTAGACCCAACAGACATCTATAGAACACTCCACCGAACAACACAGACTACACTTTCTTCGCAAGTGCATATGGAACATTCTCTAGTATAGACCATAGTCCATAAAACAAATTATTATAAAAAAGATAGACAATAACAAGTTTGGTGAGGATGTAAAGAAATTAGAACTCACATATATTGCTGGTGGGAATGTAAAATGGTGCCAGTGACTTTGGACAACAGTTTGGTAGTTCTTCAAAAGGCTAAACACAGAGTCACCGTATGACCCACAAATCCCACTTGTAGGTATATACTTAAGAGAAGTAAAGACATATGTCCATAAAAGTGTCTTTACGTGAATATTTATTTCAGCATTACTTATAGTAGGCAAAAAACAGAAGCAACCCAATATATCCAACAATTAATGAATGAATAAACAAAATAGGATATATGTATAAGCATACAATGGAATATTATTTGGCAATAAAATTGAATAAAGTACTGATATATGCCATAACATGGATGAACTTGAAAACATTATGCTAAGTGAAAGAAGCCAGAAACAAAAGACTACCTGTTGTATGGTTTAATTTATATAAAATGTCAGGAGTAGGCAAATCTATTGAGGCAGAAAGTAGATTAGTAGTTGCCAGGTTCTGGGAATGGGAAGTGACTGCTCATGGGTACAAGGTGTTGGAAGTAAAGCTTGGAGTCGCAAAGAAAGCAAGTACTCAAACAAAAGATTTTTCAATAAGGCAAATTTACTTCTTTAGAAGGGTGTTTTTGTAGGACTGGTTGTCACCAGAGTACATCAAACAAAGGAGGGAAAGAGTTTTTATTTTTAATGCAGTTTGTCCCTACTACTGTGTCCTGTTTCTGTTGGCTGGAGTTGGACTGCACAATCTAAACCGAACCCAACTGACTAACTTGAAAGACAGCTTTGGCAGGAAGAGCCATGACAGCGGGAGGGGTAAATTACAGAGTAAGTAGCAGATGTGGGCTCTGTAGATAAGGACTGGCGGGAGAGTTGTTTACTGGAACCAGGGGCAGGGAGGCACAAAGGATAAGGAAGTTGGACCTTGAAAGTAGAGAACAAAGAAACTAAACAAACTAAACCTTTGAAGAGGAACTTCTCTTGGATCCGACAAAGGTTTCTTTGAGGATGTTTTGCAGAGAGCAGGTAAATGCAAACCTACCCCAGATGAATCCAATTTCTCAGAGAGAAACATTTAATATGGACTTACAAATAGAAGCAATGTCTCAGGCAACTGCGAGACAATGGATCCCCACACCCACCCTCCAGAAAATATTCTTTATATGGTAAGCTTTTTTGATAAAACATTTGTATCTGTCATGCCTCAGACTTTCTTGAGAATACTCATGACCACTGGGGCGGTTAGATAAACATCTTTATGAGGGGTTGAGGGTCTGAGCTACTTGAGCACTTTGGTATGCAGGAGTCAAACATCGGTCATCATGGAAATTTTGCTTCAAGGTGGCATCGCTCTTAGCATGCAACAGGTTGTTTTCCTACAAGGGTGGTGAAAATGCTTGACAATTAGATAGTTATCATGGCTGTGCATCTTTGTGAATATGCTAAAAACCACTGAATTGTACACTTTAAAAGGATGGATTTTATGGTATATGAATTATAGTTCAATAAAGCTGTTATAAAAATGAATGATAAAATCCATAGGTGTATGTGAAGCACAGTAATTTATCAGTAAAGATTTAGAATAATGGGTAGAGAAGGGGTACTTGTGTATTTGTTTATCATCTAATCTGGGCCTGTGCTCTTTCTTCATGGTGTGTAGGCATCGGCTGTTCCTAGGAGCCATCACCTCATGGTCTTCATTGTTAAATTTACAGTTTCTGACTAATCTTATACCTCCCACTGAGAAAAAAGCAAGAATGTTATTATGCACAATACCATGGCTCTTAGAAATGTGTTTTTTATTGAAATGGTATAATCTTTTTGCCACTGCAATTCCCTAATACGATGCATTTAAAACTGGTTCCATCGTGACTCATGACCCTGTATCATGTGTCACACCACCTGTGAGTACTGACTTCTAATGACTCTCTCAAAGGTTGTTACTATGCGTCTTTGTTGAGGATGACCACTAATACAAGTCTTTTTTTTTTTGAGACCGAGTCTCCCTCTGTCGCCCAGGCTGGAGTGCAGTGGCGGGATCTCTGCTCACTTCAAGCTCCGCCTCCCGGGTTCAAGCCATTCTCCTGCTTCAGCCTCCCGAGTAGCTGGGACTACAGGCGCCCACCACCCCACCCGGCTAATTTTTTGTATTTTTGGAAGAGACGAGGTTTCACCATGTTAGCCAGGATGGTCTTGATCACCTGACCTCGTGATCCGCCCTCCTCAGCCTCCCAAAGTGCTGGGATTACAGGCGTGAGCCACCACGCCTGGCCAAATACAAGTCTTAACCAGAGGATACCAAAAAAAAAATGTGACCAATCCTTTGTACTATGGTCATATTAAATTCCTCTTTTGGAATTTTGTAGCATAAACATTGAACAACACATTTTACAACCATGTCTTCTTTTGACTTCTTTAGGGACTTAAGAATATGATTTTTTCCAATGTTGACTGCCCTCTGGTCTTCCGCACACTGCCAGCTGCAGAGAAGATAGATGAGGGAAACACAGGTGGAGGGATAAGGGCAGTCTCTTGTCTGGGATGGCTTAAGACTAATCTAGAAGAACACGATGTCACCACTTCAGCTGAAATCAAGAGAGGACATCAATCAGAAGGGCCTGTTGGCACTGTGGAGCAATGATGTCTAAAGACCTTGGAGGGGATGATTCAGCTTCCCCAGGCAACTACCTGACATGTGGCACAGAGCATGGATGCGGGGTGGGAGTGCATGTGCACCCCTATTGCCTTTGGGTACTGTCAACTGAAGGTGGCACCATGATTGGAACACAGATGGATGAGAGCTGATGCATGGCCGCCCCCCACAGTTTAAGCCCAAGGATGGGTAGTGGATTTCTGATAGCCTAGAGTTATGAACTCATCTTGTGTCTGACAAGACTGTCACCAAAAGTGTGGTAACACCACTTTGGCAGCCCAATCTTTTGCAATCCTATGAAAGAAATACTGCAGAAGCCAGCAGAAGCAATCCACTTGCCAAGTTGCCCTCCCGGAACCAGGGTCCACCCATGAGAGCCTACGACAACCACATCAGCCCTTGTGCTCCTTGGGGCATCTGGTCAATCTCCTGTGTGGGATAGAGGCTCTGGGAATACCCCAAAGGCGAGAAGCAGAGAAGAGGGCCTATGCCCTTCCTTGTCCAGGCTTGGAGTGCCTCACCTGGATGATACTGCTAGCCCCAACAGGTCCCAGACATCAGAGAGGAAGTGTGGTCTCCCTGAGGTTTGGGGCCCAGGACAGGGGTTCTGCTTGCTCTCATCTAAAAGCAGTACTGTTCCTAGGTTTACTACTCACTACTAACTACCTTATTTTGTGCTTCTTGGTTTAAAAATTCCAGAGAAAATGGTTGTCTTAGCTGATCAGTTTTGCTCTGAGCCAATGGTATTCAACGCATGGCCTGTGGACCTCTAGTGGGTCTCCAAGACTCTCTCAGGGGTCTGTACAGTTAAAACTATTTTTTTTGTGTGATAATATTAAGGTGTCATTTGCTTTTTTCACTATGTTGACACTTTCAATGATGGTACAAAAGCTATGCTGAATAAAACTGCTGGCACCTTGGCACAAATCAAAGCAAGGCCACCAACCATTCTAATAGTTGTATTTTTTTTTTTTTTTTTTACCGTCGTGCCCTTGAAGTAAAAAAAGAGTCCTTGATGAAGCAGTAAAGATTATTAATTTTATTAAATTGTGACTCTTGAGTACATGTCTTATTAAAGTCTGTGTGAAGGGTGTATATAGCATTTCCGCTGTATACTAAAGTACAATGGGAGTATCTTGGAAAAGCACTTACATGACTGAATTGCAAGCTGAACTAGCCACTTTTTCCTTTTTTTGAGACAGAATCTCACTTTGTTGCCTAGGCTGGAGTGCAGTGGCATGATCTCGGCTCACTGCAACTTCCGCCTCCTGGGTTCAAGAGCTTCTGCTGCTTCAGCCTTCTGAGTAGCTGGGATTACAAGTGTCCACCACCATACCCGGCTAATTTTTTTTTTGTATTTTTAGTAGAGATGGGGTTCCACTATGTTGGCCAGACTGGTCTTGAACTCCCAACTTCAGGTGATCTGCCCACCTCAGCCTCCCAAAGTGCTGGGATTACAGGTGTGAGCCACTGCGCACAGCCCCACTTTTTTCATAAGCATCATATTACTCGTGCGAACAATTGACAGAAAAACTATGGTTATTCAGATTTGATTTTTAGCGGACATTTTCTTGAAAATGATTGGCATGAACCTGCCACCTCAAGGAAAACAAGTGACGGTGTTGATGATGAAATGTGATGTTACAAGTGAACCACAAGGATACACAATGAACTGGAGAGCTTTCTACTTTTTTTTTTTTTTTTTTTTTTTTGAGATGGAGTCTCGCTCTGTTGCGCCCAGGCTGGAGTGTTGTGGCGCAATCTCGGCTCACTGCAAGCTCCGCCTCCCGGGTTCACGCCATTCTCCTGCCTCAGCTTCCCGAGTACCTGGGACTACAGGCGCCCGCCACCAAGCCTGGCTAGTTTTTTGTATTTTTAGTAGAGATGGAGTTTCACCGTGTTAGCCAGCATGGTCTCGATCTCCTGACCTCGTGATCCACCTGCCTCGGCCTCCCATCGTGCCAGGATTACAGGCATGAGCCACCATTCCCGGCCGGAGAGATTTCTGGTTCTTAAGACTCTTCTGATGAGATTGGTGGTGATATCAATCAATGTGACGTTTGAAATATTCTATAATAAAATGTATCATTTGAAAAGTCTACATAATTCAGTAAACCAATTTTTTTTTTTTTTTGAGACAGAGTCTAGCTCTATCATCCAGGCTGGAGTGCAGTGGCGCAATCTCGGCTCACTACAACCTCCTCTGCCTCCTAGGCTCAAGCGGCTCTCCTGCCTCAGCCTCCTGGGTAGCTGGGACTACAGGTACACACCACCACACCCAGTTAATTTTTGTATTTTTAGGATAGACAAAGTTTCACCATGTTGACCAGGCTGGTGTCAAACTCCTGACTTCAAATGATCTTCCTGGCAGTGAGCCACTGCGCTCAGCCAGGAACCGATATTTTCTAAATGACCAAGACATGGTTGTTACATCATTGTTCAACAGTGAAGGATCCAGTTAAAGTCTGGGATACACCAGTAGATTTTAATATAATAGAGTATACAAAATTTGCCAATATGGTTTCTGGTACCCCATTTAGGAATCTACCCCGTGTCAAGTCTTGATGTAGTATCAAAGAAGAACAGCCACGATTATCTGAGATGGCTATTCAAGTTACTCCCACCTTTTCCAACTATATATCTGTGTGAGGCTGGATTTTCTTCATGTGTCAACCCAAACAACATATAATGGATTGATTGCAGAAGCAGATATAAGAATCTGGCTGTCTTCTATTAAGCCAGGCACTAAGCAAATTTGCAAAACAGTGTATTCTTCTCACTAAAATATTTGTTTTGAAAAATTTAGTTGTTTGTTATAAAAATATGTTGTTTATGGGCCAGGTGCAGTGACTCATGCCTGTAATACAAGCACTTTGGGAGGCCAAGGTGGGCGGATCATGAGGTCAGGAGTCCAAGACTAGCCTGGCCAACATAGTGAAACCCCGTCTCTACTAAAAATGCAAAAACTCAGCCGGGTGTGGTGGCAGGCACCTGTAATCCCAGCTACTTGGGAAGCTGAGGTGGGAGTATTGCTTGAATCTGAGCGGCAGAAGTTGCAGTGAGCCGAGATCCTGCCATTGCACTCCAGCCCCGGGTGACAGTGTGAGACTCTGTCTTAAAAAAAAAAAAAAAAAAGTTTATGTTAGGATATAATAGGTTTTCTATTTATTTTAAAATGAACTCCTGAATGAATGTTTTTAGAGTTAAAAATATGGTAACGTTGATCGATATGTGGTGTTGTGTAAAACATATGTTTAATATTAGTAGATATAAGCCCACATAAACAAAAGTTTTCTGTAGTTCTCAGCAATTTTCAAGCATATAAAGATGTTCTGAACCCCCAGAATTTGAGCACTGTTGCTCTATGCCATGCTCGAAAGCCTGGGGATTCGTTGCCCTCGGTCAGGCACCCCCATTATGAAATCAGCTGTGTCAGGGAGCAGAAGATCTGGTGAGTAGGTCTGGGGTAAAGGCATGGCCATGACTACCCATTCCTCAGGTCAAGGTGAGGCAGCCATCCCTTAGAAGGAGCTGTAGGAGCAACAGGTGCCGTGACCAAATGGCCAAATGGCGGGCACACTGGTGGAGTTTGGCTCATCCTTTAGATGCTCACAGACTCCAGGAAGCTGGTGTTCTCTCGGGCTAATGTGGCTATGCCCTAGACCTTGCTAAACTTCAAAGCCTTGTGATTTGGTTTGGCTCTGCATCCCCACCCAAATCTCATTTTGAATGGTAATCCCCACGTGTCGAGGGACAGAAATGATTGGATTATGGGAGTAGTTTCTCCCATCCTGTTCTCATGATAGCGAGTGAGTTCTCATGAGATCTGATGGTTTCACAAATGTCTGGCATTTCCCCTGCTTGCACTTCTCTGTTCTGTTGCCATGGGAAGAAGGTCCTTGCATCCCCTTCTGCCATGATTGTAAGTTTCCTGAGGCTTCCCCAGCCATGCGGAACTGTGAGTCAATTAAAACTCTTTCCTTTGTAAATTACCCAGTCTCAGGTAGTATCTTTATAGCGGTGTGAGAATGGACTAATACACCTTGACACCTTAGATGTTCAGTTAGAATGTCCTGTTCATAGATGTGTCTTTAGCATGAGAGTATAAGTTCCTCGATGAGAAAGACTCATTCATATTTGTGACTCCAAGTTGTAATATAGGGGCAAAGAAACACATGACCCCTGCCCTCCTGGAGCTTATAGTCTGATGAGGAAGACTTAAGCATAATATTGCATGAATAATTATAAAATTACAAACTATGGAGTAGAAGTATAGGGTACCATGAGAGAATAAAACAGCAGAACTAAATCTAGATTAGGGTGGTCAGGGAAGGCCTTTGCTAATGTGAATTTTAAGCAGACTTGAAGGATAGCTGGAACTAGCTAGGCAAGGAGTGAGTATGGGCACACAGGTATCAGTGTTCTCTTCTAGACACAAGCGCCAGAGTGTGCTGAGGGACTTGGGATGTTTGAGGACTGTGATTGGCAAGGAGGGGTAAGACTGTAGTGTATCCTGGGAGAAGGTTCAAGCGATGGTGGTCAGGGGCGAGATCATGAAAGGTCTTAGAGCCATGTAAGGGACTTGTGATATTTCTTTTTTTCTTAGTACCATTGGAAAGTTTTAAGCAGAGGAATAGTGTGATCAGATTTGGTTTGGGTGGCTCTGGCTACAGTGTGGAGGATAGACTGAAAGGGAACAGTGTGGAAGCTGAGACACTAGTGAGTGATCCACTTGAGAGGTAGATGCTGGTGGCCCAGGCTAGTGTCATGGCAGTGAAGGAGAGAAGTGGATGGCTTGTAAGGTATTTTGGAGATAAAATATTCTGGGCTTGGTGAAAGAATGAATAGAGGAGAGGCAAGGGAAAGGAAGATGCCAAAAATGTATCCTGGCTTTGTAGCTTGAGCACCTGGAGACTGGGAGTGCCCTTTTTCAAAGAGGAAGATTGTGGGAAGGGTGGAACCGAAGGAAGAGCAAGCCTTTCCATCTGGACTTGCTGGGTGTGAGGAGCTTTCATTATGGAAGCCAGCCTCAGGAAAAGGACTGGAACTCAGGCTCTGGGAGCTGGAATGGGTGAGGCTGAAATGTTCCTCGTGTGGGGTGGGCACTGCCTGAGGACACACTGGTGGTCTGTACCCTGTGTAGAACTGTGTGGGCTGTTTCTTCACACGGACTGAGTTTCTTTGGAAATTTATTTGTATCATCCAGCATGGTGATGGCTTGGGAGAGGCTGGCAGTTGAGGCTGGGCTCCACTACCTCCTTCTTCTGAGGCTGGGCTCCACTACCTCCTTCTTCTAGGCTGACCACACTCCTCTTGGAGACTCTGGGAATCCTGGAAGGTGACATCTGAGACCCAAGGGAGAGAAGGGAGCATGGATAGACACGCTTCATAGCCCTATAACAATGCTAAAAATAATCAGACTGTGCCCAGTTCTGTATTCCAAGTCATGTGTAGAAGTCAGGTAGACTCTGTAGCATATACCATACTGTGTTTTTCAGAAATCCCAACCAAATCCTAGGTATTACTGCACAAACACCCTGTGCATAAATGCAGGGGAAGACAAATAAGTCTGAAGCTCTGGCAGAGTAGCTGAGACCAATAAAGCAAGGGAGAGACAGCTGGAAAAACATCAAAGTAAAGCCAGTTTTCTTCCAATGAGTTCCAAATGCAGCAATCAAATATGTGGAGGAATGGAGAATTTCTCCTGGGCTGGGTTTGTGATGAAAGGTCCCCTTTGATAGAAGTGTTCTTGTTTAACCCTTTCTACATGTTCCTGCCACTGGGTGAGGTGGCACACAGCTTAAGCTGGTGGTCACAACCCCTATGTCTACACCAGCATAGGCAGCTGGAATTTGGTCACTATTTGTGGCATTGTGCTGTGAACTGCTTTGTGGGAATAATGTAGAGGGGATAAAGAAACTCCAGGCTGGGAGAAGGAAGGGGCCACAAGGAGAATCAGCAGAGGAGGCCGGGAAGCCCCCAGAAGGCTTGTTGAAGAAGGTGAGCCTATTAGAAAAGGGGTGGGGAGTGGGAGGAATGTTGGACAAAATGAGAGGACAAGGACCGACAAAGAAGAGCAGAGAGAGGGATGGGAGATTCCTGATGGGGACCAAAATGCAGGGGGAAATGGATGTCCTGAGCAGCCTTCTGCAGGTCAGAAGGAGAAGTAGAGATGGCAGTTCCCAGGCCTAGGCTCCTCTGGTTGCCAAGTGCTTGGATGGAGGCAAATGAAACTAGAGTGGAGACTGCATATTGAGCTGGCAATTTTGCCAGCAGGGTCACTCAGCAAACCATGGATCTAGAGACCTTTCTTAGCAAGTGATATGGTTTGGATTGTGTCCCCACCCAAATCTCATGTGGAATTGTAATCCCCTATGTTGGAGGAGGGGTCTTGTGGGAGGTAATTGGATCATGGGGACAGACTTCTGCCTTGCTGTTCTCATGAAAGTGAGTTCTCACGAGATTTGGTTGCTTAAAACTGTGTAGCACCGCCCACTTTGCCCTCTCTTCCTCCTGCTCTGGCCACATAAGACGTGCCAGGTTCCCCTTCTCTTTCCACCATGATAGTAAGTTTCCTGAGGCCTCCCCAGAAGCAGAAGCCTGTACAGCCTGTGGAATCATGAGCCAATTAAACCTCTTTTCTTAATAAATTATCCAGTCTCAAGTAGTTCTTCATAGCACTGCGGGAATGCACTAATACAGCAAGTATCCCCAAATGCCTCTGCCATCATGCCATTTCTCAACTCAGTGACTCTCCCATACCTGTAGCTTTAAGTCTAACCTTCCTTCATCCATCTATTTACTCATTAATTAATTTAAAACACATTTATTGAATGCATTTTATACAACGGGCACATGGTGGGTACAAGGGTTACAATGCTGTAGTCAGTCTCAAAGTGTGGTCCCTGGACCAGCTACATCAGCATCATTTGGTGTACTAGCTATCTGCAGCTATATAACAAATCACCCAAAAACTTAGTGGCCTAAAATAACAGTAACCATTTATTGTGTCTCATAGTTTCTGTAGATTCTAGGTTAGGGTCTACCATGAAGTAGCAGTCACAAATTGGCTGAGGCTGCAGTCATTTTCACATTTGATAGGGACTGGAGGATCTGTTTCCAAGGTAGGTCATTACCTGGCTGACAAACTGGGGTTGGTTGTCAGTGGGAAGCTTTAGTTTCTCCCATGTGACCTCTCCACAAGGCTGCTTGAGTATCCTTTCAACATGGCAGCTGGCTTCCCCCATAATAAACAATCCAAGAGAATAAGTTGAAAGCTGCAATATCTTTTATAAGCTATTCTTCAAAGTCATACACCATCACTTCCACAATGCCCTGTTGGTCACATAAGTAAACCCTATTCAAGGTAGGAGGAAACTCCACAGGAATATGAATATCAGAAAACAGGAATCACCAGGGCCAACTGTGAGATCTGGAATTTGTTAGAGATGCAAATTTGCAGACTTACCTGAAGACCTACTAAATCAGAAACTCTGGGGGTGGGGGCCTATAACTGGAGTTTTCACAAGCTTTCCCTGTGATTCTGATGCACACTAAGGTTTGAGACCATTGCAGTGATGTGTGAAGCGATCTCTGCTTTCCAGCTGCCCATAGCCTGGCTTTTAAGTTACTAAGAAGTTATGACACAATGCTGTAGCAAGCACATGGGAAGGTGTCAGGAAAAGTTTCTTAGCCTGGAATTTAAGGTCTGTCCTAACCTGAGCTGCTCTGATCCATTTGTTTTCATTTTTTTCTGACTTGGGTCCCCTGCTATAGTCTGATCATTCTCCTGTCCCCTCAGAACGAGGGAATAAACACCTTGTAGGTGAGTGAGCTGCTAATGGCTGTGACAGCATCTGGCATGGTCCTACCATATAACAGTTGCTCAATAAATGCTTCCTCCTTTCCATTTCCTTTGCTCCAGATTTTACATTTGGAAGACTCAGCTCCAGACTCCTTTACCTAACCAAATTCTAACCTTTCTTCAAGGTTCAATGCAGGGCCCCAGTTCCATGAAGCATCTGACTTCATCTCCCCTGGTCTCTCCCTTCCCCTCTCTCTGAATCTCTGAGCATTAAGAGTTTGACTCATACAACCTAGCCTGTGATTCTTTTGATGCATTCTGCCTTGCATTTTTTTCTCTAAGATTTTCCATTTGTGACGATCTTTCAGGCTCTTGTAACTGTGTGAAATTGCCTTGTTTATCATTCTCTATCACCATCACCTATGATGCATCCCCTACCTCCACCGCCTCCTCCCTGTGAAAGAACAGCCTCCAGTAGAACCTTTAAGTTGAATTGTTTTAGGTAGTGAGCTCCTACCATGCACATGGCCCCAAGTTAGGTCCTGGAATAACAGAGTTCCCTTTTATATTCTATTACCCTTGAAGCATCCACAGCTCAGGAAAGGCAGCTCCTGTGATTGAAAGAGTGTGAGACCCCAGGTGAAAGACCTGTAGGATGCTTGGCTTTTCCAGCTCCCAGCCGGGTCATCCCAGGCAATTCCCCTTCACTGATTCAAACGTCAGTTTTCTCATCTATGAAATGGTGCTCCCAGCTGCCAACATCTGAAGGGTCCTAGATACCTAAGTAAAGAACAGGTGTGAGATGGAATTAAACTAGAAAATTGCAGGTGGAAATAAAATGGTAGTATTTAAGACTTTTTGGTCACTTAACACATTTGTTAAATGTTTAGTATGCATCAGGACCTGCATCAGACCCTGGTTACAAAATGGTGAAAGAGGTCCCTTCGTTATCACTTGAGATTTTGCAACAGTTATTAGAAAGAACTAAGCAGAGTTAGGCAGATGCCTTTGAAGAAGGGGGCGGAGACTGTGTGTGGGAGAGGACTGTGTGTGGGCGGAGACTGTGCGTGGACAGAACTGTGTGAGGGGGCAAAAAGAGGGACAGGGACCCTGAGGAGGTGCAGGGTAGGGTCTAGAGTCAAATGGTGATTGTTCACAAGTAGTTCCCTAGGTTCTTCAACTTCCTTTCTTCACCCCATTAAGGGCCCCAGTCACTTGCTGCAGCACATAGTTGACCTGTAACTTGGAGGGTGTGAGGAGGAAGAGCTTTTAAAAAAAGGGGAGGTGGGTCTCTGTGGATTCCTCTGAGTTTGGTTTCATTGGAAGAGGCCCCTTGGAGAGCCTTGCCCAGTGGCCAGTATCTCTCCCCTAAGGCCATTCTTCAAGCCCGATGCTCCTGTTTTTTGTTTTTTTTTTTTTTTGAAATGGAGTCTCACACTGTTGCTGAGGCTGAGGCTGAGGCTGGAGTACAGTGGCACAGTGTCGGCTCACTGCAACCTCCATCTCCTGGGTTCAAGTAATTCTCCTGCCTCAGCCTCCCAAGTAGCTGGGATTATAGGTGCCCACCACCACGCCTGGCTAGTTTTTATATTTTTAGTAGAGACAGGGTTTCACCATGTTGGCCAAGCTGGTCTCAAACTCCTGACCTCAGGTGCTCCACCCACCTCGGCCTCCCAAAGTACTGGGATTACAGGCGTGAGCCATCGTGCCTGGCCTTTTTTTTTTTTTTTTTTTTAATGTGGCAGCTGAACTGTGACTCACTTAAATATTCCTCAGATTGTTTTCATTTTTAAAAGCAGTTGTCAGTTCTAACTGTCTCTAGCATGAATTCCCCTGTCCAGCTGGCTTAATTGCAGACATCAACATGCTTGACAACATTGTTTCCTTTGAAAAGCCAGCCTAGAAATGGTGATTGTGGGGGCTGAAGAAAGCTGCTTTGACTGGCGTCTGCTGGAGGGTGGCCATGCTCCAGTGGCTGGCTTCTAATAAGGGACTGTACTTGGCCCTCTTTTGCTACATGATGCTCTTCCAGTCCCTCTCGCCTGATTGGGAAGAAAGCAGTCATCTGCTGGCCTCTGAGGAATTTGTGTTCAGAGACGATGATAGCCGGATGTAGTGGAAGGATCATTGAAATGGAGCCAGGAGACCAAGCTTTGTTGCAGCCCTGTCACTAACTAGCTGGTATCCATGGCCAAGTCACAGAGCCTCTTCGGACCTTGTGTTCTCATCTGTTAGAAGAGTGGGAAGGATGAGGGTGATTCCTCAAGTCCCTTCCTGCCTTATGATCCAACCTTGTTTCATGCCCTGTGAGTTTATGGATTCTGGCCAGCTACTTCTCAACACCTCTCTCTTTCCTCATCACACGCTGGAATTTCTTTGCATGCCAGTTTTCCTCCAGACAGGAATTCAGTATTTATTGTGCAAAAGATAAGAGATGAATGTTGTAATACTACGAATACCTGGCAGCCTACATGTAACACTTTACGTTCTGTACCTAAGAAAAGTTCAAAGGAAACACTAGAAAGGCAATCTCCGGGGGGTGTCCAGTCTTAGATTTCATACCTAGGCTACATTTGGGTCTGTGTCAGTGCCCATGCTTAAATTGCCATCTCTACAGCCCAGTGTTCCTAAATAAGGCTATGATCTCCTACATTAATTATTATTGAAATGGTTCACACTGGTTTATCCTTGGTCATTTGCCAAATAGCTAACAGCACCTATCACATGCAAAACTCTATGGCAGATAGTGTAGGCAACAATAAGGACAGAACACTCTTCCCTGGGGACATAATTTTACAGAATGTGTATTTTATGCACTGATTGTACAAGGGGATAATCTCATGTTTTGAGCATCTTAAGATCTTAGCACATTGCTTTCAAAATAACAGCAATAACAAATTTTTAAATTAATGCAAAACTATGTGCTAGACCCCGTACTAAGCAGTGTAGGTGTTTTATCATTTGGTCTGCACAATAACCCTATTCTATGATGTGGAAACTGAGGCCCAGAGGCTTCAAGGTAACTTGTCAAAGTCATGTAAATGTTAATGACAGAATAGAGACTCAAACCAGGTCTGCCTGTCTCTCAAACTCATGTTTATCTCGTGAATGGTCTGCTTTGTGTAAAGTTGACAATCCATAAATATTGGTTGAGTAATTGAGTAAGTGAACAGTGAGTGCTTGAAAGAATGAATAAATAGAATTTTGGCTCGAGGGAGCTGTATGCTGCACCCTTTACCCTGCTGAATGGGGCCCAGGCCCTATAGCTGGGTATGGTCCTCGGGTCCTTTTTGTTCTTGTCTGATCTTGCCTTGTAAAGGATCCAACCTCACTCCCAGCACACCTTCACCCGTGTCTACCTTTGAATTTGAGTGGAGCCTCTGCTTTGAGTCAACCAGGTAATTTCTTTTCATTTTGCCTCCCCCGACCACTCACCTCCACCCCAGGCCTCCTTCCACCTCAGCTATCACACAGTCCATTTCCTGGCCTGAGATGCTGAGATATTCTGGGAGATACTCAGAATAATTTGCTTATCTTCTTTCCAGATTCCCAGAATGGAGACCAGGCAGAGGAGCAAGGAGACATCTGATTTGTTGCTGCTCTCAGCCTCCTCTCAGCACCCTTGTCTACAACGCAGGGGTTCTGCCAAGCTGAGCTGAACCAGCTGCCCACTTGAAAGAGACCCAGGAGCTGGGAGGCTCTGGCCAGTGGTAGTAGCTCTGTCAATGGGACCTCCAAATTCATAACCACAGGAGTGGAGAAGCCCTGCTTGATGCCCTCTGGTGTCAGCTCCTGAAGGTTCTGAGGGGAGGGATGCCTCGGAGCACTGACCAGGAAGTCTGTAAACTCACTCCAGACCATACAGGGAAAGGGAGGTGCCACGGGTTTGCTTTTTCTGCCTTTCCTGACTGGTGCTACCTTTGTATTCACGTCAGGAATCCATTTGGATTATGATGTCTTTGGCCTCCCTGCAAATCTCAACCCTACCTCAAGAAAGGGTGAAAGTGTCATTCCTACTGAAGTGGAGATGTCAAGGCCATCTAGAGATGGGATGAAGGGAGGGAGGGGGAGAGGGAGTGGAGTGTGCAGGCCAGTCTGAGGCAAGATGCTGTGGGGGTGGGGAGGAGCTGGCCTGCAGATTGCACGTTGACCCCAGCAAGGCTGACCCTCAATGCCAACTGAGGGAGAGAAGGGCAGGTAGGAATCAGGTTTATTGAGAGCTTACTACTGTGTGCCAGGGGTGTTACCAGGTAGTTGGGTTGACTACTCCCGTCCTACAGATGAGGAAGCTGAATCTCGAGAGGCTAAGTGACCATATGCTCACAGCAAGTGCTGGAACCTGAATCTGCAGCCAGGTGTGTGTGACCTCAAAGCCCACGCACCTCCCGCAGGAGCGGTGTTTCCCACATGGCCCTTTTCACGCCAATGCGGCGTGGACCCCTCTCCTCCCTCCTGCTTCCTGCTTGCCTCGCTGCAGTTGGCTCAGATTGCTGCTGCTAGTGCTGGACAGTGAAGCCCATGCTCGTGTGCATGTTTGTGTGTGCATGCATGCGTGTGCACTTGTGTGTGCCTATGTGTGCTCACACACAGCACACACATACAGTGGGGAAGTGCAGAGAGGAGGAAGAAGGCTTATCATTCTCGGATCTGTGGCAGAGACTGCAGAGATGCCCCCTTCCACCTCACTACCAGCTCCTGTTTCTGCCCAAGCTCTTTTCTCTCCCCTGAGCTCAGACTCCTTGGACAGCCTTCCCTAGGCTGCCTCAGGGCTTTGAGGGTGGGGGATGCTACTGTGTTACTGGCTTTAGTCTCTCCCTGCTGGGGGCAATTGCAGAAGACTCACATGTGGCGCAGTATCAAACTAACCTTATTTTCCTCAATTCTCCCTTCTTTATGAAAAGCTTTAGGGGAAAAAAAGGTTCTTCCGGAAAATTACACCCTGCATCTTCCTTTCTGCTACTCCTGGGAAGTCATTTAAGATGGAAATTAGAGCCCATTATTGCACATTTAATTACCCACCAAATGAATGGCATATTTAATAGAAATGGCAAAATCCTCCAACATGTGTAAGATTTCTAGTTCATGCATCTCCAGACGTGTTGCCAAATAATTCATTAACTAGAGACATGTGGTTGCTGGGGCTGCCTCAGGGGAAAAGCAGAGCCAGAAATTGGGGCCAAGGATGTGTGAGGTGATTAGCCCCCTGGGACTGAGGTAATACAGACTTTGCTCCTAATGCGCTCTGAGGTGGAGGTTGCTCTCCTCAGGAGGGGCAGGGCGTGGAGGCCGGTACTGGGGGCACAGGGTCTTGAGTAGGCTGGTCCTTGGCTGAGTGGGGAGAAGGGGGAGAGGCTGGTGCATCTCCAGCCCTTCTTCCTACCACAAGTTCCTGTATCACCTGTGAGCACCAGGACAGATGTAGGAGAACTTCAGAAATGGCAGGGACAAGGGGACAATTTCTGAGGCAGTTACCCTGGAGGAGATAAGGTCTATCACCCCCTCTCTCTGACCGGTGCTGTAGCTATGTCCTTTCGGCTTTGACTCCAGGCTGCTGTTACATTTTGGGAGTTTATTCATTTACTCAGCCAGCCAACATTTATGGAACATCTGCTATTTGTGGAAAATCTGCTTGTTAATTGAACCGTGCAACCAATCAACCTTCTTACTTAATACCTGTTATTCTTTTTCTCATTCACTCATTTGTTTTAAGCAACGAACTAACCAGACAGCATATATTGAATACCTACTGATTCACGTATTCATGCAAACCAGCAGCATTTACAAAGTACCTACATTTGACCACCCATCCACTTATCCCTTCATTCACCCACCCACCCAGATATTCACTGAATTCTAAATGACTATGCATTGAGGCTATCAACAAATATATACCGAGCACCAATCAATATCAAGAATTGTGTATACACTAGGGAAACAAAGGCTAAGACACAGGTCTTGCCTTTTTAGGAACTTAAAGTGTTATTATTAATAGCTAACATTTATTCAGCATTTAATATATATGGCAGCACCATGCCAAGGGCTTTACACATATCAACTCATTTCCTATGGTGAGTAAAATGAAGAAACAGGCATAGGCATTTCTCAATGTTGCACAGCTTTTGAGTGATATAGATTCTCAGGCAGACGGGCTGCAGAGTGTGCACTCCTAACCAGGACACTGACTGCCTGGGTGGGAAAGGGGTAGGGGGACAGAGACACATTTACAGTCCTCTGGCAGGAGAAAGGGGGAGATAAATGGCTATGCTTGGAGGAACTAGAGGAGTTGGCATTTGAGCTGGATCTTAGAGAAGGCAGGAGTCTGTGAGCCAGGGAAAGGAGGTGGAGGTGTCCTAAGCCAACACAAACGTTGGGAATTGGCTGGGCAATGGAAGGACATAAAATACATGGTTTCTATCCTCAAGGAGCTTTCAATCTCATAGAGGAGGTTGTTTTAATTTAATTTAGGAGAGCTAAATAATTAAACATGAGGCCAAAGTACATAAGAAAGCGACAGCCTTTTATTGCAAATATGCGCACACTCTCCGGTCCTCAGGTATGGGGCCAGGGAAGTCGCGCCGGCCTCTGCCTGCGGCGGACTTTTATGCATTGGTACTGGAAGCGGGAGGGCAGTGGGTGGGATAAGGGAGTGATAGGGGTGTCTCCGTAGGCGTCGCCGGGTAAGTTTCGATTTCTTCGGATTGACGTCACCTGGCGCATGCTCGGTTGTCCTGCACTTTCCCGGCCGCGGGAAAGTTGGTGATGAAGAACCCGGAAGCAGTGGGGACTGTGCCGTCTTGTTCACCTTCCTCCATTTTGGTCCCTTCTCTGGTAATGCATGGATACAAATGACTTCACCACAGGGAAAGGTGGGGACGGATGGCATGTGTAAGGTGGGCCTTGGTGAATCATACAAGTGGTACAAATGCGATCTCTAGAGAGGGGCTGAGGGATAGGAGGATCTTTCTCAGTTGGAGGTTATTAGAGATGCCCTCATAGACAGACCTTGAATTGAGGCTGAGAAGGTTCTCCTAAGAGAAAAGGGGCTGGGGAGAGCATACTGGCAGGTGGAATGGCAGAAGACTCAATGGGCCAGGAAACACGTGGTGCTGACTGACTACCATTGCAGCCACAGTTGTGTTAGCAGTGAGTGGAAAGGAGAGTGTGGAAAGATGGTGCGGATTATAAAGGGGCTTGAACCTTCAGTTATGGAGATTAGACTTTATTTAGAAGGCAGTGGAGAGTCTCTGGGAGCTTTGGAGAAGGGGAGAAGTGCTAATTATTCTGTTTGTCCCCTTGTGTTTATGTGCCGGGAGAATGAGCCCCACAAGTCGCTCGCTGTTTTGCTGGCCAGCTCCTGGTTCGGCTCAGTCAATGGGGGCCTGGCAGCAGCTTGGAGTGTGGGCAGAGACGGAGGTCAAAAGACCTCTTTCCTGCTGGTAATGGCTGAGTGTCACCAGAAATCTGTATTTTAGCAATCACTCCAGGTAATTTCAATATTCAGGCAGGTCTAGAATCATTGATCTGTGCTGTTTACAAATCACCTTTTCATTCAATCTTGTAACCCATAACAATATTCTTATCTCTGTTTTATGGTTGAGAAAACTAAGGCTCAAAAGAGTTGTGACATGTCCAAAGTCACGAAATTTTAAGCAGAATAGCTAGGATTAAAATCAACATTTCTGACTCTATATTCAGCTTCTTGGGGGAAACTCTGGGTCAGGAAGTCTAGTTAGAAGGCCTTTGTAATAATTGAGGCATCATGCTATCCTCTCTGACTTGCTTCCTCTAATCTTTGCATTGCCAAGTATTGCCGATTTACTCTCTGATGCCGTATACATATATACACACGTACACGCACACACATACACACACATAATTTTTTTGAGATAGGGTCTCACTCTGTCACCCAGGTTGGAGTGCAGTGGCATGATCACGACTCACTGCAGCCTCTACCTCCCAGTCTCATGCAATTCTCTCATCTCAGCCTCCCAAGTAGCTGGGACTACAGGTGTGCACCACCACACTTGGCTAATTTTTGTATATTTTTTAGGGATGAGGTCCCATTATGTTGCCCAAGCTGTCTCAAACTCCTGGGCTCAAGTGATCCTCCCGCATTGGCCTCCCAAAGTACTGGGATTACAGGGAAGAGCCACCGAGCTGGGCCATGATGCCCATTTTAAATAGCATATGCTCCACACAGCCCTGTGTGGGTTCCCCAGCTAATCATCGTCTCGCAATCCTGAGGCTCCCCGAGCTTTGCATGTGCATGTCTTCTCTTTCCAGTTGTCTTTAAGCCTTTTAAAATAGGCAGTATTGTATAGCAGTTAGTGCATGGCTTCTGGGATCTTTGATCTCCTGGGCTCAAAAATCTCACTAATGCCTTCACTCAAACCTTGCACATTGTCATCAGCTAGCATGGCTTCACTCCTGAAACTCTAGGACATCATCTCACCCATGGCTTTAGTCCATTCCCTACCCAGCTGGGAGTTCTCTGTAACAGATACAATCACCAATCCACTAGACCAACCCTAACCCTCTCTTCATCTCACCTTAATGCTCTCCACCTGAACCACCTTAACCCTCTCCACCTGACCCACCCTAACCCTCCCCTCCTCATCTCACCCTAACCCTTTCCACCTGATCCTACCCTCACCCTCTCCTCATGACTCACCCTAACCCTCTCCACCTGACCCATCTTAACCCCTATCCTCTCATCCCTTAGATCTCTAACCATTTACCATTATCGTTCCTGTACTTAAACGTTGTAGAAAATCACAGAGCCGTGTAAGTTGGATCTACTGCAAACACATGGCTTCCAATCTCAGCAAGGCACTTCAGTGTCCCCCAACCCATGTGCATCTACTCTATTCCTCTCATCCTCTACATACCCCTGGTGACCAAGCCATGTAAGTACTGTATCCTTAATAGCATGTGTTCCTTCTTTTCTGTCCCTCTTCTTGCAGTTGCTTTAGTTCAGGTCCTGGTCATCTCTTGCTCAGGCTATTTGCAATATTCTCCCATATAGCCCTCCACCTCCAGTTTCTCTCCCGTCTCATTCATTCTCTATGTAACAATAAAGGTGATCTATCTGAAAGTGATTTAGTCTTTACTACAGTCTCACGAGTTTGTATTTCTATTTTATTTTACTGAAAAAAAAGAGAAAGCTCAGAGAGGTAGAGTATATTTCTCTAGGTCCTCCAACTTGTAACAGTGAAGCCAAGGCTTGAGTTCACATCTGTGTGACTCAGGAGCCTATGCTCTCCCTGCCACACCCGTCCCCTGTGACACATGAGTGCTCAGACAAAAAGACTAGAGGCAGAGACACCAGAGCTGGGCAGCAGGTCTCAGGACCCCAGCTATGCTCAGGGATCTCAGCGCATCTTCAAGCTTCCAAGCACACCCTCTCTCCCCTCTGCTCTTGCGCACCAGCTGATTTCTCCAAAGAAGCCCCTGGTAATGACTCAGCTGGGAGCTGTCCCGCCCCACCTTCCAGACCTAGCGGGAGAAACTTCTGAGGTAGATAATATCTTTTAAAATGTAATTTACTTTAATGCACTGTTGTATTGTTACTAACATGTGCCCTATTGTGTGTGCCTCTGAGGCAGCCGATTATAGAGACGTTCCTAAAGAAAATGTCTAAACCCAGGCAACTGTTACTTTTCTGAATAAATGGGATGGGGTTTAAACCATCTGGCCAGGGGCTGGCATTTGTGGCTTCGGTGCCTGTAGTTTGGACCCCAGGCTTCCAAGAAAGTGTCAGGAAGCCAATCCCTAATCCTGCAGGAGTGGCGTGGAAGACCTTCTGTGTCAAGGATCCCTCTGTTTTCATGCTTTCTGCACCTGACAGCCTTGCCATGGTGGAACAAAGCTGCCAACATCTGCATGGGAATTTCTGTATGCATGTGGGCCGAATTTGTCATGTTATTAAAAGGACAGCTCAGAAGAAAACAAAAAAGAAGACAGGTAATAAGTATTCTTCAGGCTAAGTGACTAGGGAGTCTTGTAACAGATTGCTAGCATCTGGGGACAGTGGGTCAAGTCACAACTCAACTCTCATCTGACTGCTATGCAGAGAAAATACTTAATATGCTTAGGTAGGAGCTCCACTTACTGTCTTCCAGTTTCTGACATTCATCTACCCTTCCCTTCCCTTCCCTCCCACGCCAAAGCTGTCACTGAGGGGTTCCACTGGGTTCCCTGCAGGGAGCCACCCTTCCTCCTCCTCTCTGTCACTCAAGCCTCACTTCAGTGTTCCTGCTCCAAAGGCGAGCATGTGACCCACCTCTGCCCTGTCACACTGGGTTGTAGCCCCATGTGCCTTTGAGATTTCTGAGGGCCACAAACCAAATCTTAAGGCAGCTTCCTCATTTTTTAATATGATCATGGGGGAAAATCAATCTACATATCTGATGTTAAGAAATTCTCTCGGTTGGGCACAGTGACTCGCGCCTGTAATCCCAGCACTTTGGGAGGCCGAGGTGGGCAGATCACTTGAGGCCAGGAGTTCGAGACCAGCCTGGCTAACAGGGTGAAATCCTGTCTCTACTAAAAATACAAAAGTTAGGTGAGCATGGTGGTATATGCCTGTGATCTCAGTTACTCAGGAGGCTGAGGTGGGAGAGTCACTTGAGCCAAGGACACAGATGTTACAGTGAGCTGAGATTGTGCCACTGCACTCCAGGATGGTCAACAGATCGAGACTCTGTCAAGAAAGAAAGAGAGAGAGAGACAGAAAGAAAGAAAAAGGGAGAGGGAGAGAGAGAGAGAGAAAGAGAAAGAAAGAAAGGAAAGAAAGGAAAGAAAGAAAGAAACTTTCTCTTTGAACCTGTTGGCTTGGAGAGGTCCTTCTGGGACATGGAAGTCAAGGGCCTTGGTGCTGTTGTGTGATGTGAGGCCTTTGGAATGTGTGTGTCTATGTGAAGTGACTAGTGCATTTAAGAAGTATTGTGTGAAAGAAAATGGTTTTACCAAAAAGACACATGCACATATGTTCATCATAGCACTTTACTATTTGTTATATTCACAATAGCAAAAGCATGGAATCAGCCAAGGTGCCCATTAATGGTGGATTGGATAAGGAAAATGTGGTACATATATAACATGGAATATTATGCAGCCATAAAAAAGAATGAAATAATTTCCTTTGCAGCAACATGAATAAAGCTAGAGGCCATTACCCTAAGCAAATTAACACAGGGACAGAAAACCAAATATCTCATGTTCTCATTTACAAGTGGGAGTTAAACATTTGGTACTCATGGACATAAAGATGGCAGCAATAGAAACTGGGGACTACCAGAGTGGGGAGGAAGGGAGTGGGCAAGGGTTGAAAAACTATCAAGTACCATGCTCAGTACCTGCGTGACAGGATCATTTGCGCCCCAAACTTCAGCATCATGTAATATACCCAGGTAACAAACCTGCACATGTGCCCCTTGAATCTAAAATTAAAGTTGAAATTATAAAAAATAAAAAAATAAAATAAAAAAAGAAGTAGTAGATAGACAAGGGGAGTCCTTGCTTTCCTCAGGAGGGGCACACAGAGCAGAGAGAGCACTGGGCCTTGCCTGGGTCCTAGTCTTTACCTTGCTGGCCCTGATCTTCTGGGACTAGGGATTCAGAAGAAGAATATCATAGCCTTGGTGGAGGCCAGGGATCGTTTTGCTTTATTGTGATATCCAGGATCTTCTCATCCATCATCAGTCCTTCAGTCCGTCTTTCTATCCATCTTTCTATCCATCTGGACTTATACCTTTTCCAAGTTAGTAAAAAAGGCCATCTTCAGGAGAGTCTGAACTTTGATGAAGGTTGTAAGGCTCTTTGGCCCACCCTCTCCAGCCTTGTCTCTGCTGACTGTTTTCTTCATGGTCTCCACCCTGTTGAAAAGGCCATGTTATCACCTCCCCAGTGAGGCACATGGTGACTTGTCACCTCACACTCCCCTCTACTTTGACCCCTCTACTGCGCCCATCTCCCACTGACTATGTCCAGGTCAATGTCCCTTTTCATCTGTGCTTCCTTAGCATCTTTAGCTTACCCCAGGAGGACACCTGTCACCCTCTAGGTAAGGCCATGAGTGTCATCTCAGATTAGACAGGTCTGTTCATGGTCCATGTCCCTGGGTTTTAGCAATTAAAGAAAAAAAATACACAAAATGCTTGTCCAAAATGGCAAGAGATACTTTATTCAAGACTATTGCAACAGGGAAGAGAGAGTAAACTCAACTCAAAATGCAAAAGGGACAAGTGGGGATTTACACCAACGACAGGGCGAGGAAGTAGATGGAAAATCACTAAGAGGAACTTGCTTAGGTATCCAGAGTATGGGGAAGAGGAACTTGATATCTAGGCGGGGGGATTCTCAGTAAACTGGCTCAGCAGGATTCTTTGCTAAAACTTTGCTAAAGTTGGCCAAGGATGGGGGCTCATCGGAGTAATGAGTAATGAGTAATGTTTGGTCGAGGAGGAAGTCCTTGTCATAGATGGGGCAGGAAGCTGGTGCTGTGCCTGAGGCCAGCCCTCGGCCTCCATCATGGGGCCATCCAGGTGGCTGGAACCTCCTGCACAATCCGGCTCAGTGGGTCTCCCTGAAAATAGCAGCCTCTGCCCGTGCAGAAGCCTCACACACAGATCCGTGTTGGTTGTGGGTACCACAGCTGCTCTGGGGTGAATATATTTATTTTTCTTCATGCATCATTTGAGCCTGTCTTCGTGGCCAACCTACTCCTGTCAGAGCTCTGCATTCAGGCAGGGTTGGGGGAGTCAGACAGCCCTTATCGAGCCATTCTGCAAGTCTAGGCTTCCTTCCTAATGGGGAATGGTGTGAACGTGGGAAATCCCAAGGAAGTATTTTGGGAAGGGTTGTGGAGAGAGAGGCAGACAAAACTACTCCCCATGGCCCGTATGCTCAGTGGGGAATGTGCTGTCTCATTACACGTTTCCTAGGCCTTGGAGCTTATCTCTTCTGTCCAGGTGGGATTTCAAAGCCTGCTGGAGAATGGAATCCTGGGACAGCGGCAGGAACATGCCATATGTTTTTATGGCAGAGTCATCCTTGGAATTTTAATTACCTTCTCATCATCACACTATTATATATTTACCTATCCTAATGATGAGATTACACATTCAATTAGTATGTAATTACTAGTTCTATTACTTAAAGAAAAATACTTGGGGATAATTACACAATTATGAAATACAATTAGAAAATGACATATTAAATTTAGAAAAGCTTTTGAAACACTCCTCCAACCCTCCCACCCCACCCTCCTGTACAAAAGATTTCTTGTATTTATTCTCTCTCGTCTTTCTCCTCTTCAAGTACAAGTGCAGCCCAGTCTGGTCCAGTGTGATTAAGGGGTGGGTATTTTCCTGGAGAGCACAGGACATTGACATTGTGTCTTAGAGATGCAACGGCCTCTTGCAGATTTAGGGGCAGCTCAACTTTGGAGACTCTGCCTGAGGTTCTGGAACCACAGGGCATTTTTGCAGGCCCTAGGTGGTAGCTGTTCAACCTTCCCTGCTACCCCATCTGCTGGGAGTCCAGAAAGGGAGGGAGCAGGGCGGGGCTGGCAATTCCAGGGGCTGAATGTTACAGGCTGGGCTCTCAAGAGGCCCCAGAGGCAGGCACGTTATCAGAGGCTGTCTAGCACATGGCTACAGTGGTTTCACCATTTTGGTAACAATTTCACATTTCCCAGCTCCTTTAATCCTCAACACCATCTAATGAGAGGGGAGATGGTTAAGTGTTCTTGTTCCCCTTCTTGGAACTTCCTCTTCCTTTAATCTCTGTCTCCACTCTGGTTTTTGTCTTTAGTTCTCTGATTACCCATCTTAATCTTCTTTGTGGCTTCTTTTTATCCTTGGCTTACAGATTGTTTTATTGCTCTCCAGAGTTCTATCCTCTTCTGTTTTTTGTTTGTTTGTTTGTTTTCTCTCTCTCAGGCAGTTCAAATGGGATGGAGGGGCTCTCCCAGGCTTCACCACTGCTGTGTATGGCATACGATTACGGGCCGAAGTAAGGCACTCTGCTGCCAGGCTTGAGCCGTAAGGCTCCCCTCTCACTGCTTCCCTCTCTCTTGGCCCATGTGCAGGCTGTATGTTGCTGTCCAGGACAACCTTTGAAATGGCTTCAAAGCAGATAGGGACCCTGCCATCTCTGGAGCAGAGTGCTCATTGTCGCTCACCTTGCCATTGTTTAGAGTGTATCTGAGTAAGGAAAACTTCATTGTATTAAATCACGAAATATTCTTACGTTTACCTGATACAGCAGCCCCTCATAAATGAAAACAGCCTTACTGGTAGGAAATACATTCTGGACCATAAGATTTGAATTGGTAGTGTTTTTGTGCTTTCCTCTGGCAGGTCCAAATAGGAAGCCAACTTATATCCAGAAGGTGGTAAAGCTGGTTAGTCTAGTGGACGTCATGGTGGCCTCCCTGACATCCACTTCCCCTTCACCTGGTGATTATTGCAGTTTTGCCCAAGCCTTGCCCACGCAGCCCCTGTAATTGAGGGACTGCTGCCACCCTTAGCTCTGAGGTTGGGCCTAAAGGGCCTAAGAGTAACCGCACTCCCTTGGCTTTTGGAATCCAGGCCAATGTGAATTGGTCCTGGCCTCAGAACTAGTTCAGGAAAAGCTATGACCCAATTTGGTCCTAATGAGACAAGGCCAAAGAGACTTCTTCACTCTTAAGGGAGCCATAGAAACGATGTTGCGGATGAGTCCGGAATTCTGAAAACAGAAAGCAAAGATCCAGATCCTGTCCAAGCAGAAAGCATGGGGAACACGCCCTGACCCTCAGACTCAAGTCCCCTGGTCCCTGGAGAGGTGCCTTCCTACTGGGACTCATTCACTTCCTCCGCTTGCTGTGCTTCCAGGCTCACTGAGGGTACCACCCTAGCACGCTTTTGGCTGCAATGACCAGAAAATCTGACCCAACTCAACTGCAAACAATAACAGGAATTTATTTGATTGTATAACCGAAAAAGGCCAGGGTTGGAACATGGTTTAGACTTGGCCCTGGCTTGGTTTGTTTGAGATGCTCTCAGCCTATTTTCTCTTCTTTAGGCTGCTGTTAAGATAGCTGCAGCAATGCCAGCCTCCTTGCCAAAGACTAGGTCCACAGACAGGAGGTTACAGCAAGCCATGCTGATGGACATTTTAAGCCTTCTCAAATTCCTTAGGCACAGACATCTCATTTTACTCCCACAATGAGCTCCTCACATTTATTGCGTCTGTATAATACTATTTAGTTCTTAGGGGGGTGACTGTGTTTTTCTATTTTTAAGTTCTTGGGTGGAATGAGCATCTCGCTGTTGCTTCCATGCATGGCCAACACAGGTTAGATTCTCACTCTGACTGATCTCATCCTCTTCCATGGCTTAAGCTATATCACTTGTCCATTGATGACCCTAGACCTACAACACCAGGGTGGACTCCTTCCCAGGCTCTTTCCAGTCTGCTCTGGTTCAACAGCTATTGGACACCTTCCTGTGCACACTGAGCAAAAACTTCAAACACAGAGTGTCCAGACGGGGGACTTCTCATTTGCTCTCATGCCAGCATTTTCTAACTTGGTTAGTGGGGCTTCTGTTTATCCAGTCACACAAGCTTAAGTCCTTGACATCATCTTTACCTCTTTCCTTGTTTTTCCTGACATGTTTAGTAGCTTACAAAGTTCTCTGATGACATTTCCTAAATACATTTCTAATCTGTCTCCTCTTCAAGGTCTCAGTGGTCATAATCTAAGCTCAACCTCTTCTTATATTTTACCTGGATTATGGAAATAGTTTCCTAACTTGTCTCTTTGCCTCCAGTCTTGCTTTTCTCGATGCCATTTTGCTGAAAATCCATAAGATCGGCCTTCCAATGACACAAATATTCTTTCTTTGGCTTACAATCCCTTCACTGGCTCTGCATTTCTGCTAGAGAATAAGATCCAAATTCCTTAGTCTGACGTTCAAAGTTGTTCACATCTGGCCGTGGCTCCAATCTCTTCTTCCACCACGATGTCCCTGACACTCTACTTCCCAGCCATACTGAGTCAGTCACTCTTCTCTGAGTACATGCTACTGCATCAAGACTACCGACTTTTCTGCACGCTTAACTTCCTGCCTAAGAGATTCTTTCTCCACTCTCTTTAACTCATGTCCTTCTCCGAAGTCTTTAAGCCCTTACAAATGGGTCAGTGCATATTTTTTACCTCCTCAGTGCACCCTCCCTCACCCTTCCTCTTGCAGTGAGCAACTTCTTATTCTACTCCCCACCACCACACAATGATGCATACCTTCCATAGCACTCACCTCACTCCTATTGCCATTATTTGCTTATATGTCTGTTTCCTACACTGGACAGTAAATACCTTTCAGTCATTCTATCAGCTTGTATTTATGAAACACCTAGCATGTGCCAGACACTGTGTGGGTGCTGGGGACAAAGAGATAAACCATAATAGTTAACACTCATATGCTACTTACGGCATGCTAGGCACTACCCAAAGCTCTTTGCACACATTAACTTAAAGGGCAATTATTTGTGGGGAGTCTTGAGATAATGTTACCTGTGTTAACCACATATGGGTGCAAGAATAAGGTGCCCATTCTTTTCATAAGAACTTGAAAATAAGGGAAATATAGTCACACTTTTAAGAATTAAATATAATATACAGACACAATTATTTTTGCAATTTAGTTGGTGGGAGAGGCAGGGCTTGAATTCGGGTCTTTAGACTCTAAATCTTATGTCCTTTCTGCTATGTAACACCTGTTTCACTCAACCTCCTTCCAGTTTCCTCACCTGTCACAAGGTAGTAGTAATGATACTTTGCTTTTTTACCTCATTTGGTTTGTGAAGAAGATCCAATATGATGGTGATAAAGCTTGCAAACTATAAACGCTCCGTACAAATGAGAATTATCTATACACGAATCTATACATCTATACATACATCTATACATGCATCTAGGGAGCCCTATTTAACATCTATTTTTGCCTGAAATAAGACATCTCTTAACATCACCAACCTCTAGTGTTCTGAATTGCACAAGAAAATGCTATTCCCCCATGGGGTGGAGAGTCTTCGGTCATTGTCTGATTCCTCTTGTCACCTGAGGCTTAGATCATTTATAATTAAGTGGGTCATTTGGACCTGCCTTCCCTGGAAGAGTTTTGGTCTCCTCTTTACTCTCTCACCATTGTACGCACCTCCAAGCCCTTCCATCTCTTCTTCAGGCAAAATGATGCCAAATACCCCATTTCTGAGTCTTTCCATGGGAGCAGAAAGAGGAGCTGAGACCTGCTGGAGGTTGACCAGAAGGCCGTTCCTAGGGCTTCACCTACAGCTGGTTCCTCCTGACTTCCACTCACACTCTCAGCCCTGGGGTAGAAAACTCTTTAGGCTCAAAGGGAGAACCCTGCCTTCCCCAGGTGGCAGACCGAGGCAGGAGGCAGGTCTGCTGGGTTCCTTGTCCCTGTAGGAAAGGCATCAACTTCAGTGACAGCCCCGTAGTCTGGGGGCCACTGCACCCCATAAAGGCTCCCAGAGCAACCCAACTGAGGGCAGAGAGATGGGCTCATCTCTTGGGATTGGCAGAGGGTGGGGTGGAGGGGGTGTAGCTGTATAGAGAGGGGCTCTTCTTGTCTTTTACAAACGCAGACTCAGTCTCATCTGATGCAGTTCAGTGGCTGGAAAATGATGGAGATTTTAACAAGCTCAGCCTGGGGGCAGCAAAGAGGGAGCCCAGGCTGTGTGCAGCATTGCCCCTTTCCTCCAGGGCAGGCTGGGGGGCCAGATCTTTCCCTGGCTTTGGAGGAGCGGAGGACATATTTTCGGCTGTGGATTCTAGACAACTTCTGACCCTGTGGTCTTAGGCTGGCTTCCCATAGTGACCCTCAGAGTTACCATCTTCCATTTTCTACCTTCAGGTTTTCATTTTCTTAAAATTTTATTTTTTAACAATTACCATGACAGCAGCTCTGAGTGTGTCAAAGACAACAAAGAGTCCGAGGGCACGGTGCTCCTTGGAAGAGAAATCATCCTAAATTGCAGATCCAATCCCATCATTTGCTCCTCTCCTCCTCCTCCTGCGCTGCGGACTCTCCAGATACCTTTAGGAGATGTCCAAACTCCTTATGGTGCCTGCAATCCAGCACCCAGCTATGGCCTCCTTTTCCAGTCTCTTCACTCTCTAGCCCTCCCTCCTGTCCTCTGTTCCAGCTAAACGGAACTTCTTTCAATGGCATAGAATATGGCAGAGTTTGTCCCTCCTAGTGTGTAAGGCAAGCTGCCTGGACACCTATTCCTTCATCTGATTCCCTGGCCAGATCTTCTTCCTTCTGTGCAGATATGACTTTCTCCAGGAACCGCCTCCTGCCTTGGGCATCGGGTCTTCCCCACTCTCTGTGCATGCTCAACACCTCGACTTGAGTGTGGCTGAGAAAACTTACCAGGTGTTGTAAGATGACAAATTTGCTTATTTATTTCCCCATCAAAACAGTTCCAATAGGACAGGGGCTGCTGAAACACTTGACACCTATTATTAAATACTGAATGAATGGAAACCTGTTCACTTTGGAGCTATCTGGGCTTTTGGGGGAGCCACAAGGTGGTGACTACTAACATCTGTACTTTCTATTGGGGTGGTGCTTAGATTTCACCCCTGTTTCCTCTGACATTCAACTCCTATAATTGCTTTGCACACACAAAGTCACCGTGCTGTTGAAGGGAACTCCAGCCTCATCAGGGGCCTTTGGAAGCTCTGAAATTGAGCCTTTTTTTTTTTTTTTTTGTCTCTCAGTATTTGTTCAAGCAAGGCACCCTGGGGAGGGCATTGCTTCTAGGCTTCAGAATAATGGCTTGCAGAGACTCCCTAGGGCAAGCTTCAAAGAGAACAACTCACTTGACTTTTTTCCTACCTGATGTTTTTCTGCTTCCTAGCCGTTGATGAAACCTTTCCAGTTCTGCTGTGAGATCTGTGGGGAGAGTAGTCCTGCGGCTACCCAAAGGTTATCCCATTGGCCGAGCTTCTGAGCAGGGAGGGGGTGGGCTGAGAGGACACAGGACTGGCTCTGTAGCTCACAGACCTTCTGCTGGGATGGGGGTGGTAGCAGGTGTGGGGATGAAACAGCCGCTACCCTTAGCAAGTTTGGAAAATTTTATTTTATTAACACTGTTGACATTATGGTGCAGACCAAGATGAGAGGCCACTGTGGAAATTTTAAAGTCAGACCCTGAAGGAGGTGGGACGGTAGGCATAGGGTGGCAGCTACTTGAAGCAACTGATCCCCTGAAACTCATGGTGCTGGCCTCCCCAACTCGTGTTCCTTAGGATGTTAAAGTGGTTAACTTTTAGCCCTAGGCCCTTACAGGCTGCAAGATTACCATTTGCTTGCGTTTGAACTGAAAAGTCTAGTGTTGAGCTTGAAGTCTGGTGGAAAAACTACTGAACATATAAAGATTTGTTTGCTTGCTTTCTTTTCTTTTCTTTTTCTTTTCTTTTTTTTTTTTTTTTTTTGGAGACTGGAATACGGTGGCATGATCTTGGCTCACTGCAACCTCTGCCTCCTGGGTTCAAGTGATTCTCCTGCCTCAGCCTCCCAAGTAGCTTGGGTTACAGGCGCCCACCACCACACCTGGCTGGTTTTTGTACTTTTAGTAGAGATGAGGTTTCACTATGTTGGCCAGGCTGGTCTCGAACTCTTGACCTCAGGTGATCCACCTGCCTCGGCCTCCCAAAGTATTTGGGATTACAGTCATGAGCACCCATCCTGTTTGCTTTTTTTTTTTTTTTAAATCAAGAAAGGACTTTATTATGGCATGATGTGACTTCTGTATATATAATCAGTGTCTTCAAATGCCAAATATAAACTGTAGTGGTAATGGCTGCCAATTTGCTGTCCATCTCTGTCTTTTTGGTTTGGCGTGCACATATTTTATCAAGAGTGACTGGTATTTTTTTTGTTGTTGGGAACCATCTGTCACCTCTAACAGGAAAGGCATAAAAACCCTACAGCAAATTCTTCCTTCTAATAATCACTTTCTGGTGATAGTGGGATGTGTGAATTCCAAATGTTGATATTTAGAGCCAAGTATTTGTTGTGCTTTGCTAGGAATGTCCTCTATGTATCTTTATTAAATAATAATAAAGTTAATTACTGGTGAGGAAACAAGAGATGAGTAAAGGAATAGAGAATTCTGCTCTGTCTCCTTCAGGGGAGAGAAAAGAGCTCTGGGCCTGGGAATTAGAATTGGGGAGTTCTGACTGGAGGCAGAGATCTGCAAGAGGTAGTGAAGACTTGGTTTAAGGGATGAATAAGATCAGCTTTAAAGAGAGCCCTTTGGAGGAAGGAGAAGAGGGCAAACCAGGCCTAGACTGGGAGAAGAAGATGCAATGATTTTCTAAGCAGGGAAATAAGGACAAGATGGAGATCTTAGAGATGCGGTTCCCTGGCTCAACAACCTTAATGCTATGGCTAGGATATTAGAGACCTTCAAGACTGGCCTGCCTTTCTTCTTTTCTTCCTTCTTTTCCTTCCTTCCTTCCTTCTCTTCCTTCCCTCCTTCCCTCCTTCCCTCCTTCCCTCCCTCCTCCCCACCTCTCTCTTTCTTTTTTCTTTTTGTTCCTTCTTTCCAGAGGAGGAAACAAGCCTAGACACTTGAAGAGCAGCCTGAAGTCACACAGCTGATTAGTGAAAGTCAGCAGAAAGCTGACTGTGTCTCTGATGAGGTTGTGAGTAGGGGTGGGTGAGAGGATGGTTTCAGGAAGCCTCAAAGAGTGACACTGGGCTTGGTGGAGAATGTCCAGGCAGGCAGAAGAAAAGCAGGGCTTTTAGGATGAGGAATGGTGTTGCTTCCTTCTAACATCTTGGCCTCCCTTCAGTTCTGGGGTTTTCTAGAAATGAAGAAAATACTTCTTGCTGTTCGTAACTTGGGAAGTTTTCTTGAGAATCTTAAGAAGGGAAACTTAAGCAACTCTGAAGAGGGGGGAAAAAAAAGGCCTCTCAAGATGGGCTCAAAGGAATACATTTAGACCTAGATTTATACAGATTACAGGAGCTACATGCCCTGTCATGCATGTCCAGAGGCCTAGTGGGTTGAATGGTGATCCCCAACTGGAAAACACATATTCAGGTCCAAATTCCTGGAAACTGTGAATGTGACTTTATTCAGACAAGGGGTCTTTGCAGACATAGTTAACTTAAGGATCTCAAGATGAGATCATTCTGAATATAGGGTGGTTCCTAAATCCAATGACAGATGTCCCTAGAAGAGAAAGACAGAGGAAGATTAGAGACACAGGCACATAGAAGAAGGCAAAGATGGGAAAAGGGATTGAAGTGATGCTACCAGAAATCAAGTGGTGCCTTGAGCTACCAGAAGCTGGAAGAGGCAAGGGAAGGTCCTCCTCCTTGATTTTGGCCTTCTAACCTCCAGAACTGTGAGAGGAATATATATATATAATTTTTTTAGAGACAGGGTCTCACTTTGTCACCCAGGCTGGAGTACAGTGGCATGATCATAGCTCACTGTAACCTCAAACTCCTAGCTCAAGCAATCTTCCCACCTCAGTCTCTTGAGTAGCTAAATAGCTACAGGCATGCGCTACTATGCCTGGCTAATTTTTAAAAATTTTTGTGTAGAGATGGGGGTCTCACTATGTTGCCCAGGCTGGTCTCGAACTCTTGGCCTCCCAAAGCACTGGGGTTACAGGCATGAGTCTTCATGCCTGGCCTAAATTTCTGTTGTCTTCAGCCATTAAGACATCCTGTATTTATTTCCTAGGACTGCCATCTGCAGCCCTAGAAATGGCAGCTATAAGAAATAAATATAAGAGGGGACCATTTATTTTTCTGTATTTCCACTTTGAATTCATCTTCTTTCTCTTATTCCTGTTTCAGGACCACCATGTCTAAATCAAACCCTCTCTGACCACCCAGATTCTCTGGAGTAAAGATCCAGCATCTCAGGAGGCAGCAGGCAGCAATAAATAGCGGTAAGGAGTGCAGGTTCTGAAGTTACATTGTGCAATATTGGGCAAGTTATTTATTCTGTGCCTTGATTTCTTTTCAAATACAAAATGGGAACATTAATTTTGCTTAACTTCCCAGAGTGTTGGTGAGGACTGAAAATATATGTGTGTCTACACACACACACACACACACACAAAATTAATGCTCAATAAAAAATAATAACAAATTTACATATTCAACATATGTTCCATATCATTATTTCTCCTTTGACAATATCAGATTACTACTAGGGTCACCACATAACTTATTACCCAAACTGAAACAGTTTTGGGAGTGAAAGAGAGGCTATAATTACACTGGGAGCAGACTCCTAAGGCAACAGGGAGATGGGGTCACCCTTGAGAGGGCCCATATTTTACATGTTGGGGTATGGTGGACAGCATTGGGTTATCAGAAAACCACAAAAGGCTTTTATGTAGACAACTACTAAGAACTTTTTGAAACAACTCACTGAAAAAAAAAAAAAAAAAAGGAAAATGTACTTGCGTAAATTTGGCTATTCAAGTTCTGCTTTGAGGTAATGGTAAATCTCCCAAACCAAATGGTAAGGAAGTTCCCATTTGCCTGTATGGTTCACTCCTTTCTGTTTGAATATTAAACCATCATAACCTTAATACCTATTGCTAGGGGCTCAATGTTTATGTCCCTCCAGAATTCCTATGTTGAAAACTCCCAAGTTGATGGTAGTAGGAGGTGGGGCCTTTGGGGGTGATTAAGTAATGAGGATGGAGCCCTCATGAATGGGATTAGTGTCCTTATGAAAGAGACCCCCAAGAACTGTCTTGCCCCTTCCACCAAGTGAGGGCATAGTGGGAAGGTGTTATCTATGAACCAGAAAGTGAGCCCTCTTCAGATGTCAAATCTGCAAGAGCCTTGACTTTGGACTTCCCAGCTCCCAGAACTGTAAGAAATTTCTGTGGTTTCTAAGCCACCGGATTATGGCATTTTGTTATAGCTGTCTAAGCAGACTGAGACATCGATTCACAAGCAGCACGGGCAAAGGCTGGAGGGTTAGCGAATGTGCAGCCCTCTAGAGCAGGAGCTGGGGCTGAGGAGGAGAAGCAGGTAGGTGCCCTGGGTCACCCTCAGAGCACTCCTGCCCCCCGCCACCACCTGCAGGCTCCTCAGGGATGCTCTTCCTCCAGTCATGGGCCCTTCAGACAAGAAACGTGCTGCCGCCATCCTTCCACCCACCATTTCTCTTCAAGAAGTGCCCAGAGAGCTCCCAAGTGTTGAAAGGCAAGCATCCTGTGGAGGTATCCTCTGGACCCCTGGCTGCTTTTCAAAACATATATGAAAAGACTCTCATACATTTAACTTTGAATATTTAGCTAAATGTCCCAAAATTCTGATTCTTACTGGCTGCTCTGAAGTGCTTGGTCCACAATGAGCCATTTTCCATACTCAGTGAGTGCAGGTACTGGACAGGCTGTCTCCATGAACCAAGCTGACAGCCTAAGAGCAAAAGGCATGGGTCCCTGCCTGCCTGTTGAAACCTTCTTACAAAGACCACTGGGAAACAATGCTCCCTCTTTCACAGGTTTAATAATGCTCAAAACAATGCTTCTTCTTTCACGGCTTGAGGGGAGCATTGTTTTGACAGAGACTCAGTGGTGGCTCAAAATGGGGAAGTTAATGAGTTTTTGTGATAGAGTGGTTGTAGGGTAGACATTTGTAAGCGAGGTCTGGACTGGGGTTGGTCAGAATTTGTAAACAAAGTGAACTTCTGGAATAGTCAGGGAGCTTGTCTCTAGAACCTGAGTCTAGAGTCACTGCTGAATCCTTCTCCCCGTGGTCTTGGCATCAAGCCTGTGTGCATACAACACACCAATGTGCTGGTCTTAAAGTAGTTTGATCTTTACTGGTGTTGCAAGACATGGTTTGATACAATTAATCTATTTTGCAGGTCATAATACAGTTTTGCAGTTTGTAATTTCAGTTGTATTTCTTACTTCTGAGGAAAGGAGAATTAATCTCCAAAGAGCTGCCTCTCCTCTTATTTAGTCCAGGAACAAATCCCTAATGGAAGCAAGAATGAAGACTTGTTTCCACTGGGAGTGTCCCATTCACTGCCTCCTCATGCGTCACCAAAGTCTCAATCTTCTTGCTGAGTCAAGGATCTTCAACAACCTGGCCTCCACCACCCACCACCCCCGATCATGACTTACCACCTCCATTAACATAACCCAACATCCATCACCATCACCCTCCATCACCCTGCCCACTTCCATGGCCCACCCTATCACCATCCCCACCACTCCCAACCAGTACCACTTACTAAACAAGCACTGTGTGCCAGGAACTGTGCTATGTGGGTTTGCCATGCTCATTTTATTTAATCTCCACTCCAGCTTTTTGATGTAGATTAGTGGTTCTCAACGAGAAAGATATTGATGCCTGGCTTCTCGCCCAGAAGTACTGAATCAGAAGTTCTTGAATTAGGGCACAGGAATCTGTATCTTACAAATATTTCAAATGATTTTGATGCATAGATAAAATTTGAGAACCACAGATGTAAACAATATTATCTTTGTTATACAGATGGGCCAAGGGAGAGGAGATTAAAAATGATTTCCCTTGTGATTCTAAGAATGGCTGTTTTGAAGATGTTTGGGGAATAGTCTTGAAGAACCAAGAACAGTGCTGGGCACAGTGGCTCATGCCTATAATCCCAGCAATTTGGGAGGCTGAGGCGGGAGGATTGCTTGAGCCCAGGAGTTCAAGACCAGTCTTGGCAACATGGTGCAACCCCACCTCTACCAAAAATATGAAAATTGGCCAGTCTCGAAAGCCAGTCTCAAAATAAATAAATAAGTAGATTAAATTTTAAAAATAAAAAATTATATTAAAAAAAGAATCAAGAAGAAATAATTACTTCCGTTTAGTGAACACTGAATCTATTGTTGATTTGGTTTTATAGAGGAGTAAACTGAAGCCCCAGAAAGGTTAGATCAATTTCCTAAGGTCACATAGCTCGTAAGGGGAGAACCTGGGTTCAGAAGCAGATCCTCCTGACCCCACCTGCTGTGCTCTTTACTGGATACCATGGTGGTCTCCAGGAAGCCCCTCTCAGGGTGGCATATGTGTTTCTTTTTTGAACTGACCATATTTCAGCTTCTACACCTTGGAAACGCAGTTTTCCCACTAAGAACGATGTCCTGTCTGCTGTCCTGGCTTTTTCAAACATGGAGTGTCATTGTCACTTTCCTTCTTCCCCAGCAGCTCCTCTTAACACCCCAGCAGGCCTCTGTCCTCCCTGGTACCCAGGTGTAAGATGTCAATATATTTTCTCTTTTTTCCGTTTTCGCCAGCTATCACCTCCTTTTTCAATATATTTATTTCCCCTGTCTTTCTCCAATTTTCATTGCTATTGCTCCAGGTCCTCACACTCTCTGAATCTTTGTAAAGCCCTCTAACTGGCTTATTGGCACCTCCAGTTTCTTTCCCACATTATCCACTCTACACTCAATAAAATATTTATCTTCTTTATCTTCTTATCTTTGCTGTCATTCCTGGCTCCAAAACCCTATGAAGCCCTAACTGTTCATCCAAAGCTCCCCAGGAGGGCCAAGTCCAAAGATTTATTAAAAAACAAATAAATTGTAACAAACCTGATTTTGTTTTAAAATTCGTGCACAAACAGCTAAGCAATTCTGACATTCTACTCAATATTTGGACTCTTACTGAAACACTAATGGATTGTCTTCAACACATGTCAGTGTTGATAAAAATCAGAGTGAATGTGGACATAAACACATGCTCTAATTTCATGTAACACAACACATAATATTGTTTCCTTTCTTAAAAATCAATTTCTATGTAATTTCTATGATTTTTGTAATATCTAGTTCAATATCTAGCTCTCAAAAGTATCTTTTATGTGAGCTCTTTGCTGTTTCAAGAAATAGTTTTTTACTTTATGTCCCACTTGAGATAAGATATCTAACCTAGTACAATCACATGTACTTACTCATATCTAGTAAGTATATAAATTACAACCATTAATTCTAATGAGAAAGCTATAACCAGCATTTATACATTTATGTAAAAAGGAATCTTTAACTGGTTCAAGAAATATCTAAATACTGAATATATCACTAACACTCCCCCCAACCCTTGCAAATAATTGTTGGATTACATTAACAATTCTCTAATTTCACCACTTGTTAAATTAGTTTATAAACATAGTGTAAAAACCAACACTGCTTTAAATGCTATTTTCTGGCAGAACGCCATTCTGTGCATCAGAGTGACCCTGAGTAATATACAAGCAATTACTCATCACTCACTGTTGTCTCAAATGCTCAGAAAGTCTCACCTTTTTTACTTCCTGGGCTGAATTCCAGCCTGGATTATGTGTTAGGGACAGTTATCTAGCCACTGAGATGAACAACCCTCAAATCTCAGTGGTTCATCAACACAAAATTTTTGTTGTGTATCTTATTCTATGGGCAGCTTCACTCCAGGTGGTATCTCGGACCCAGCCAGGCTCCTTCTTCCTTATGGCTCTGCTAACTGTTCAGGTGGGACATCTATTGTGGGACTTGCTGGGGAACAGGCCCAGAAGTGACACACATCACTTTCTCCTGTATCCTACAAGCCAGGACTCCAAAGCTGGGCCAACCTATGGCAAAGGATCTGGGAAATGTTGAGAAGCACACAGATTCAGGTGAGGACTACTAACTTCTGAAACAGGAGACAAATTCACCTCTGAAGTGGCTTGGGAGAGTTGAGTATCATAGAATTAGGAAGACTTGGGAGCTAAGCTGGGAAGGTTTCACTTTATAAGTCCTTTTTTTTTTTTTCCTCTTAGAGACAGGGTTTCTCTTTGTCACTGAGGCTGGAGCATAGTAGTGTGATCATAACTCACTGTAGCCTCCACCTCCTAGGTTCAAGCGATCCTCCCATCTCAGCCTCCTGGGTAGGTTGGACTACAAGCATGTGCCACCACACTTGGCTAATTTTTAAATATTTTGTAGAAATGGGGTCTCCCTATGTTTCCCAGCCTGGTCTCAAGCTCTTGGCCTTGAGCAATACTTCCGCCTTGGCATCTCAAAGTGCTGGGATTACAGGCATGAGCCACCATGCCTGGCCCATCTTCTAAGTCTTACCTAGAAGACTGAATTCCTTGGAGGTTCAAATAGGATGCCAGAAACCTGACTATCCATTCTGCAACCCATGGACCAAATGAAGTCTACCTAAGGGTTTTTGCCAAACTTTGTTTTATTGAATTAATAAATACAGTACTCCTTAACAGAAAGAATAGTAGGGTACGATGTTATGCTAAGAGGCTTAGATCAATTAGGAATTGGATTTTAAATTGTATATGATGAAACTTGAAACATTTTGTGAAAAAATGAAATTAAAAGATAAAAATTTAAAAAATATACTTTTTTAAAAACATAAACTGCTTCAAGATTAAGATATTTTTATAAGACATGATACCAGTCATTTTGTCTATCCTTAAAGAACTGAGGGTCCAGAGAATTTAACCATGCTGATGTAATCTTTTTCACATTATTAATTGAAGAAAAATGAGTGCCCTTTATATATCTTTTAAGATTAGGAAACAAAAGCAAGTCAGAAGGAGCCAAAGCAGGATGGTAAGGTGGATGCCTAATGATTTCCCATAGGAACTTAAGATTGCCTTTGTTTGATGAGAGAAATGAGCAGGAGCATTGTCATGGTGGGGAAGGGCTCTCTAGTGAATCTTTCCTGGGCATTTTTCTGCTAAAGCATTGGCTAACTTTCTCAAAACACTCTCATAATAAGCAGATGTCGTCATTCTTTGGCCTTCCAGAAAGTCAACAAGAAAAACGCCTTGAGCATTCCAAAAAACTGTTGCCATGACCTTTGCTCTTGACCAGTCTGCTTTTACTTTGACTGGACCACTTGCCCCTCTTGGTAGCCATTGCTTTGATTGTGCTTTGTCTTCAGGATGGTACTGGTAAAGCCATGTTTCACCTTCTGTTGCAACTTTTCGAAGAAATGCTTTAGGATCTCATTCCTACTTGTTTGAGATTTCCACTGAAAGCTCTGCTCTTGTCTGCAGCTGATCTGGACACGTAAGTTTTTGTGCCTATTGAGTGGAAATGCTCAACTTTAACTTTTCAGTCAGAATTGTGTAAGTTGAACCATTGAGTTGGCTATGGTGTTGGCTATTGTTTTTGCTGTCAATTATCAGTCCTCTTTATTTAGGGAATGAACAAGATTAATTTTTTCCTTGCAAATTAACATGGATGGTCTGCTGCTTCAGGCTTTGTTTTCAACATTTATCTAGTCCCTTCTTAAAAAGAGTTATCCATTTGTAAATTGCTGATTTCTTTGGGGCCATTGTCCCTATAAACTTTTCATAGAGCATCAATGATTTCATCATTCTACCACCCAAGCTTCACTATAAATTTGATGTTTCTTCTTGCTTCCCTTTTAGCAGAATTTATGTTGTTTTGATAGGAGCTATTTTCAGACTGATGTCTTATTTTTCTTAGTACCTCCAAATAGATCCTGTTCAGACACATTATAACAAGTTAGTGCAAGTTTATTTTGATGCAAAAGTTTGAAATTCATGCATACTTTTTTCATAAATTGCATTTTCCATGAATTTTGGGGGACTCCTTGTATAATCAATTATAATATTTTGAACTCTTCATATTTTAATTTACTAAGGCTGTTTTTCCCTAACTTTAATTTGCATAAGCATCACCTGGATTTCTTGTTAAAGCATGGGTTTCGACTGATTCATAAGTCTTCAGGTTCTGCATGTTTAACAAGCTCCCAGGTGATGCCCATGCTGCTGGTTTGAGGACCATGCCAAGCAGCAAGGCATCAAAGTAGAACCCAAAATGATGCATTATAAAAGATGATTGACAAAGAGTAAATAGTTATGAATATTCTTGACTCACCTTTGAGTCAGGTTCAATTTTAGTACACATGTGGTTGCTAATAGAGATACTGTAGAGATACAATATTAACATCATGTATAAAAGTAAGTGCCCTGGAATTAATAAAACTTGGGTGTAAATCTTGACCCTGTCATTTATGGGCTATGTGGTCTTGAGTGAGTAATTCAATCCTCTGAGTCTTTCTATGAAGGATAAACAATACTCACATCAAACGATTGTTGTGAGATTTGAATGAAAGCCTTGGCAGAATCTCTGCCATAGAACTGGCACTGAACAAGTGGACACTGTAATTCTTAGCTCATCTTTGACATCAATAAAACAATCCTATGACTGGCATGCAGAAGAATTTCTGGCCCTGGCCCTAAACTGAAAAAACAATGTTGTGCCTGACCAGAGTTGCCGGTTACTTCCACATTATTTGGGCATCAGAGTTGACTTTCCCCATCACCAGAATACAGGATTTTGCCTCGAGTTCTAGGACAGATTTCAATGGAAGCATCTAGAATCTTTGGGTCTTTGGGTTTGTCTCCTTCAGTCTGAGAGTCACGTTAATTTTTCACACATTGTATTCCACTGACTGCTATCTCTTTTTTTTGTTTGTTTTCTTTTTAAGGTAGAGTCTTGCTCTGTTGCCCAGGCTGGAGTGCAGTGGCTGGATCTCGGCTTATTGCAACTTTGCCTCCCAGGTTCAAGCAATTTCCTGCCTCAGCTTCCTGAGTAGCTGGGATTACAGGCACCTGCCACCCTGCCTGGCTAATTTTTGTATTTTTAGTACGGATGGGGTTTCACCATGTTGGCCAGGCTGGTCTCGAACTCCTGGCCTCAAGTGATCTGCCTGCCTCAGCCTCCCAAAGTGCTGGGATTTATGGATGTGAGACACTGCGCCGGGCCTGCTGTATCTCTTTGCACAGTCACTGGAGTCCCTTTTCTGGGGCCACATCAAACAAGCTGATTGCTTTGTATATAAGACTCCATGTGATCACTCCTTGGGTGTTTTTTTTTGTTTGTTTGTTTGTTTGTTTTTTGAGACGGAGTCTCGCTCCGTCACCCAGGCTGGAGTGCAGTGGTGCATCTCCGCTAACTGCAAGCTCCACCTCCCGGGTTCATGCCATTCTCCTGCCTCAGCCTCCTGAGTAGCTGGGACTACAGGTGCCCGCCACCACACCTGGCTAATTTGTTTTTGTATTTTTAGTAGAGACGGGGTTTTACCATGTTAGCCAGGATGACCTCGATCTCCTGACCTCGTGATCCGCCCGCCTCAGCCTCCCAAAGTGCTGGAATTACAGGCGTGAGCCACCGCGCCCGGCCTACTCCTTGGGTTTTATAATCCACTTGTCTAATTTTAACTTTTTATTTTTTATTTCTAAAGTAACGTAAATATATTTTTCTTAAAAAAATAATGAATGCTGCTTAAAAGGCTAAAGTCTCCTCAACCTTATTCTTTCTCCCCTAACTCCCTGCCCTAAAGTAACCATGGTTACGAGTTTAATCTCCTTCCCTTCAGTTTTGAAGACAACTTTTTGTAATCTGAAGTTCTTTAAACTTAAAAGTAAACCTTTAAAAGTGTTTGTTGTGAATATAAGGTTTGTTCTATTGTTTGCTTCTCTTCAATCTAAATGTATGTCCTGGGCAATCTCATCTAAACTTACAACTTCCACTGCTACCAATGATAACTTCAGAATTTATGTCTTTAGCTCATATCTCTCTCTTGAGCTCTAGAACAATATATCCAAGTGTCCCCTGGATGTCTCCATCTGGAAATTCCACAAGCACCTTAAACACAATCTGTCTCCATCTGAACTTGTAAGCTTCTTCCTAAACCAGTTCCTCTTCCTGGTTTTTGCCTCATAGTTAGACATCTTGATGTACCCTATCGTCCAGGGCAAAAGGAAATTGAAAAAAATACATAGTGATATTGACTACATGCAAAGTAAATGTTATTATGGATATGACCATGTTGAAAAAATTGTATTCTTTGTTCTCTCTTCAAGGTAAACATTTACATACATGTCATTTCCCCTATGGTGACTGTTTTGGATTGTTGTCTTAGGCTGGGATCCTAGAAAAGGAATTACTAGGTCAAAGTAAATGACCTCTTCTATGGTTCATGCCATATTTGTGCCATTGCACTTGCTAAATTGTTTTCCCAAAGAATTGTAGCAATCTTCAATGCCATGTGTTTCATTATCCCTGCCAACATTAGATATTTTAAAAATTTAAAATAAATATTTTTCTGAACCTACAGAAAGTAGATGCAAGGTTACCAAGGGCTAGAGAGTGGGAATGGGGGGTTATTGTTTAATGGTAACAGAGTTTCTTTTTGAGGTGATGAAAAAGTTTTGGAAATAGTGGTGATGGTTGCACAACTTTGTGAATGTAATTAATGCCACTGAATTGTACACTTAAAATGGTGAAAGCGGCAAATTTTATGTTATTTACACACATCATTTTTATTGTAATAAAATTTTTTTAATATAAAAAAGAGCACAGTCCTAAAAGATAAGAGACTTCTATTAAATTAATATTAACGCTGGGTGTGATGGCTTACATCTGTAGCCCAGCACTTTGAGGGGCTGAGGTGGGAAGATCACTTGAGGCCAGAAGTTTGAGGTTGCAGTACGCTGCGACCACACCGCTGTAGTACAGCCTAGGTGACAGAGTGAAATCCAATCAATGTTGGCAGGGATAGTGAAACACATGGCATTGAAGATTGGTGCAATTCTTTGGGAATGCAATTTAGCAAGTGCAATGGCACAAATATGACGTGAGCCATAGAAGAGCTCATTTACTTCGCTCTAGTAATTCCTGTTCTAGGATTCCAGTCTAAGACAACAATCCAAAACATAGAAGAAACGGTATGTATATAAATGTTTACCTTGATATTACTAATAAGAGGGAAGAAACAATTTTTTCAATAACAGGTAACATTTATTGAGTGTTTCCTATTTATTAGACTCTGGGCTAAGTGCTATACATATATTAGCTACTTTTTTCCTTACAGCAAACTTTTGAGTTAAATACTATTCTCATACCCATTTTAGAAAGTAGGAACTAATGTCTAGTGAGTTTAAGTATCTTGCACAAGGTCATGTAGCTAGTAAGTTACATAGTTGGGATCTGAATTCAGTTCTGGTTTCATGCTTGAGCTTTCAAGTACTACTACTAAACTGAGAAGGCACTTGATTGAGTAAATGACATCATCCTCTTAGTGAAGCATTATGTAGCTGTTAAAGATGATAGATGTAAAGGTTATGAGGCAGCATGAAAATATAACTCATTTATTCCATAAATATTTGTTTCTAAATACATTCATTTGCTGAATGAATAAAATGTTAAGCCAACAAAACAGAATGGAAAATGGCATGTATGTATATTTCTGTGTGTGTGTATATACACACACACACACAGTAAATATATATTTATACGTAAAGGTATATAATTTGTAGGAATTATAATATTATATCTATAAAATAAGTAGGAAAAAATACCAGAGGGAAATATGACAAATTATTAACTCTGTAATCCTGTTCTTCTTAGAACGGTGAAATTATTGATTTTTCTCTCTAATTTTCTCCTTTTAATAATGATTTCTATGACTTTTAAAATTGTTTTTACCTTTTTTTTGTTATAAGAAAAACTTGGGACCATAACGTCCTTCCCTCAACCCCCAAACTGGGAAAGTGCTGAGAGACCAAAGAATGCTCTGGACAAGGCACCAGGCAGCAGCAGGACAGCACTAGAGATCCATGTTGTCCCCGCCCCTCCTCCTGTCTCTAAACTGCTGTTAAGCTAGTTTGCGAGCTCTTTGCCTACTGTGTTTGAGGGATGGGACTGTTTTCTTCGGAGGGTTCTCAGATACTCTCCATGATGTTTGGGTTCTCAGGGACACCTGCTCTTTGGTTGGGCACCACAATGTTGGCTCACTGCCCAGCCTTCAGGGTTCAGGCAGTGGACATATACCCTTGAAGAACCCAGTGGGGGACCCATCACACTACATTTATTATAGAAAAATTTAAGCATATACAGAAGTGGAGAGAATGGTATAACGAACATCACGTACTCATCATCATGTTTTACCAGTAATTGGCGTACAGCTAATCTCATTTCATAACACAGTTATCCCTCCTTATCCATGGGGATTGGTTCTAGGACCTCCCACTGATAGCAACATTTTCGAATGCTCAATTGCCTGATACAAAGTGGCATAGTATTTATATGTAACCTATGCACATCCTCCCAGATAGTTTAAATCACCTCCAGTTTACTTGTAATACCTAATACAACGTAAATGCTATGTACGTAGTTGTTATACTTCATTGTTCAGGAAAAAATGACAAGAAAAAAGTTTGTACATGTTAAGTACAGAGGCAATTTTTCCCCCAGGTATTTTTGATTTGTAGTTGGTTGAATCCATGGATGTGAAATCCACAGACAGGAAGGGCTGACTAAATCTCTGCTTAAAATTTTTTTTAAATTATTTATTTTATCTTCTATTCTCCTTTTCACAGGTGTTGATATCCCCACTCTTGTCTCTCCATCTTCTAAATTGTTTTGAAGCAAATCCCAGAAATCTTAACATTTTATTTTTAAATATTTCTATATGTATTTTTAAAGATAAGCAATTTAAAAAAATAACTATAATACCACTACCTAAATTATTAGTAATTCCTTTATGTAACCAGATATCCAGTTAGTGGTCAAGTTGATTTTATTGTATCCTAATTTATTTCTCTTTATAGTTTGTTTGAACCAAGATCCAAATAAGGTCCATACTTTGTAGCCAGTTGCTATGTTTTAAAATCTCTTTTCATGTTCTGGTTTCCTCTTCCTCTTTTTGTTCCCCCTTTGCGACTTATCTGTTGAACAAACAGGATCATTCTGGATTTTGCTGGCTGTATGTCAATGGTGTCATTTACTTTGTTTCTCTGCTGTCTATATTTACTGCAATTTGGTAGCATGACATAAAATTCTGATCAGATTCAGGGTCCATTTTTTTTTTTTTTTTTTTTTTTTTTTTTTTTTTTGAGACGGAGTCTCACTCTGTGGCCTGTGGTTGGAGTGCAGTGGCGAGATCTCGGCTCACTGCAAAGCTCCGCCTCCTGGCACACCACTTATTCTCCTGCCTCAGCCTCCCGAGTAGCTGCACTACCACTCGCCCTGCTGTTTTTGTATTTTTAGTAGAAACGGGGTTTCACCAAGGCCAGGATGGTCTCGATCTCCTGACCTCGTGATCCGCCCGTCTCGGCCTCCCAAAGTGCTGGGATTACAGGCTTGAGCCACCGCGCCCGGCCCAGGGTCCATTTTTTTAGTAAGAGTATTTCCGAGATGGTGTTTGTACTCCTATCAGGAGGCATACGCTATCTGGTTAGCTGTCATTTTGTATTGTTAGTAGCCATTAGTGCTTAGTGCTTAGATCTGTGCTGTCCAACAAAAATATAATGCAAGCCACATATGTCATTTAAAATTTCTGGTAGCCATTACCAAAAATAAAAGCAAATCAAGTTAAAATTTTAAGAGTTTATTGTGCATCAACAACCCCCAAAAGTTTCCTGGTTTGATAAGCAGGAGGGATGATGCCAAAAGTGGTGAGCATCTGGGCTCACAGCAGTCACAGTGCAGCTTCAAAAGCCTAAATGAGAAAGTACATTGGTCTTTGTTGTGATTGGCTGTTAAAACTTACATTCCTTTTAGGACAAGTAGGGCTGTATAAGCTTATTTGTCTGTAGCTGATGGGTTCAGAATTCCGAAAGAAAAAGCTAAGTTGTGTTTGTGGTTAGAGCTAATATTTCAGGAAAATCATGATAGCTTAAGTTTCAGTGATGTGGCTACAGGCAGTTGGCCTAGCGGTCTGTCCAAACGGTGGCCTCAATTTTGAATTTTCCTTAACACCAGGTTTTTAGAAAGTAAAAAACAAAACAAAACAAAAAACAAACAAAAAAAACAGGTAAAATTAATTTTAAACATTTATGTATGTCTTTACTTAATTTTTAAACATTGACGGCATTTTATGTTTTTTAAGTGTATAACATATTTTGAAGTTTATATACCTTGTGGAGTGTTTAAATCTAGCTAATTAACAAATGCATTACCCCACACAGTTACCATTTTTGTGGTGAGAACACATAACATCCATTCTCTTTACATTTTTCAAGAATACAATATATTGTCATTAATTATAGTCACCTTGCTGCATAATAGATCTCTTGAAATTTATTCTTCCTATCTACTGTAATTAAGTTTTAAAAACTAAATTAATTAAATTTATAAAAAGTTGTTTTTAACCCAATATATTTCACATACTATCATTTCAACATATAATCAATATAAACATTATTAATGAGATATTTTTCATTTTCATACATGAAGTCTTTGAAATTCAGTGTGCATTTGACACTTACAGCACATATCAACTCAATTTGCTACATCTCAAGTGCTCAATAGTCACATGTGGCTAAGGCCTGCCATATTGAACTGTGCAGAACTAAATCCATTCTGTCATTTGGAGGCTGCAAAATACTGATATTCAAATTCTATCATTCCTTTCTCATTTATTAGCTAACACACGTTTATTTTAAAAAGGTTTCTCTCATCAACTACTTACTTTACAGGATTGATCTTGATTCTTTTTCTTATTTGCCGATTTCCAAATAATGAGTTGATTTCTCAGCATGCTCCAAAGATGACCAATGAGGTTTTTTTTAAATGTAACATTATGTGTTTATGATTTAAACATACTTTTAAAATGTTTAAATCATCATGTTCTTATTAATGCTCAGATTTTCCTGTCTTTGGCCTGTAGGAACCTCTCAAGTTGGCTCTTGAGTTTTCTTGACATGACCCCAGTTATCTTTGATAGGTTTCTGGTAAGATAAAGTGTCCTAGATATAGCTTGCAAAAGTTCTGGCCAAGAGTTAGAATCAGCCATTTTTCCTCAGAGCCCTGGTTTATTTTGGCTTTAAAAGAAATGGCTTTAAAGACCACAATCTAGGTACTAGAAGTGCTCATTGCTACTGGCTTTTTTTAGTCGTTGTTTTTAGACCTTTTTAAAGCTAGAAAATATTAAAAATATATATATTATGAGTTTATTCTGATACTCCCAATTCAAATTCAGGACTGTAAGGTTTTTACTTAAATGTTTTGATGTTACATTTGTATCCCTTTTCCTCCATGCAGAAAATACTGGTTCTCAATGATAGCAACAAAATTATTCATTTGCTTTATCCCACAACAGTCGACCAAATATGCTAACACTTCTACCAACAATATGATTATTAAAAACATTTAAGCTTTTTCTACACATTGAATGCAAAGTGCATTGTGCCCCCTCCCAAATTTATATGTTGAAGCCCTAATATGCAATGAGATGGTATTTGGAGATGAAGTCTAGTGTTAGACAGGTCATGGTAGGAGTTGGCTGGGAAAGAGGTTGTGTGGGAGGTGGTCATGATGGCATTAGCTCTCTTGTAAGAAGAGATACCAGACAGCTTTTTCTCTTTCCCTCTGCCATGTGAGGACACAGCAAGGAGGCTATTTGCAAGCTAGAAAGAGAGCCTCGGCAGGGCGCAGTGGCTTACTCCTGTAATCCCAGCACTTTGGAAGGCCCAGGCAGGTGGATCACAAGGTCAAGAGACCAAGACCATCCTGACCAACATGGTGAAACCCATCTCTACTAAAAATACAAAAATTAGCTGGGCATGGTAGTGTGCGCCTGTAGTCCCAGCAACTCAGGAGGCTGAGGCAGGAGAATCACTTGAACCTGGGAGGCAGAGCTTGCAGTGAGCCGGGATGGCGCCACTGCACTCCAGCCAGGGCTACAGAGTGAGACTCCGTCTCAAAAAAGAAAAAAAAAAAAAAGAAAAGAAAAGAAAAGAAAGAGAGCCTTCACCAGAAAGGGAACCCTGCTGGACTTTAATCTTGGTTGAGGTGGGTGGATCACTTGAGGTCAGGAGTTCAAGACCAGCCTGGCCAACATGGTGAAACCCCGTCTCTACTAAACATACAAAAATTTAACTGACTATGGTGGTACGCGCCTGTAATACCAGCTGCTTGGGAGGCTGAGGCAGGAGAATTGCCTGAACCTGGGAGGTAGAGGTTGCAGTGAGCTGATATCGCACCACTGCTTCCAGCCTGGGCAACAGAGTGAGAGTCTGTTTAAAAAAACAAAAAAAGCTGGGCGCAGTGGCTTCCACCTGTAATCCAGCACTTTGGGAGGCCGAGGCGGGCGGATCACGAGGTCAGGAGATCGAGACCATCGTGGCTAACACGGTGAAACCCCGTCTCTACTAAAAAAAAAAAAAAAAAAAAAAAAAAAAAAAAAAAACTAGCCGAGCGAGGTGGCAGGCGCCTGTAGTCCCAGCTACTCGGGAGGCTGAGGTGGGAGAATGGCATGAACCTGGGAGGCGGAACTTGCAGTGAGCCGAGCCGAGATCGCACCACTGCACTCCAGCCTGGGTGACAGAGCGAGACTCCGTCTCAAAAAAAAAAAAAAAAAAAGACACACACACACAAAAAACAAAAACAAGAAAAAACTGTTTTGTTATGGCAGCCCCAGCAGACTAATACAGCTGTTCTTTTTGTCCTTAGGGTATATTCTTGTCTTTGGATGTAATATAGCCTAGGGTATATTTTTAAAGTAAAATTTAAAAGGGGAAAACAAAAAATAGAGGTTTTAATGGATTTTATTTTATTTTTATACCCAGTCAAATTCAGCAATGGTGAGGGGTTATATACCAACTTTAATGACACTAATGTTAATAAGTAATGGATTTTAAAGGTTAAATTTTTTTCTGACTTTCAGACATTGCCTTAAAGATAAGTTCAGTTTATTGTAAGTTGAAAATTAATTTCTGTTACCTATGGGATAAAATATGAAACATTTGAAATATAAATTTCTTGTAAGATTATAACTTACAACATAAGTTGTTGCAAATGTTCCAAAATTATTTTTGTGATTTGAGTTGGGAAATTATAAAGACAAAAAGAGTATGTAAAATTTAGAGTAATTTACTAATAGATTCTTACTTTTTCAAAGTCTCCCAGAATGTTACCGTGGACATTCAGTAAGGTGATGTGTGTGTGTAATTGTGGGTAGGGAGGGTGTTCGGGGGAAGGTACATACACATGTATGTATAAGCATATACAAATAGATGAACACATATATTTTATTAGCCTAGTCTTTAAGGAGTAATCATACCACTGGTGTCTATTCCTATAACTAAAGAATGAGAGTAACTTAACTAAATAAATTTATTCATTTAACTACATAAATTTATTAATTTTCACACATTTCTTTCATTGTGAGACAGTTTCAGTGGTTGATATTTTAGTTGAAATATTTAGGTCTCTAAAAACCCCAATTAATTTTGAAATCCTAGTCTGAAGACAGACCTAAATGAAAAAAGTTTTAAATCTAGAATTAATTTTTTGTAGATACCCAAATAATTTCAACTAATCTAAAGAATATTTCCACCAGTAATTTTTGTCATTTCATTTTAATTTATTTTTGATCCATGCAATATAAATGAAGAACTGAATTGTAGTACTGTGTTTTGCAAATAAGAATACTTCAAAATTTCCAATTTCCAATTCAACCTATATCTACTAGTTGGAAAACTAAAGAATTTTAAATTTATTCACATATTGCAATTCTAGAAAAGAGCAAATAGCCAAGATAACGAGACCATAAACTCACGTGGGCACTCTTTAGGGCACAGAACATCCTTCTGGGTAAATCTGGGAGGAGTATACTCATTCACAGCCCAGGGTCAGAGTTTGCACACTCTTTATTTTCTTGCTGGACATTGTTTAAAGCCTTGGCACCCAGACCCATAGGATGTTAGGGCCAAAGGGCACTTAGAGATCCAGTCCAACCCTTTTCTTGAAAGATGAAGAAACTGAGGTCTCAAAGTATGATGGAAATTTCCAGAAGTTATAAAGTTAGCTACTTTTAGAACTCAGATTTATAACACCAATAACAAAAAGTTTATATAATTGAAAATATTAGCATTCATGTGCTCTTAGGCAGAATTAATATAAGGCTTATAGAGTTGAAACTGTGAAGTACTACAGCTGGATTTATGATTTAAAACTCATGATTTAGAAAGAAATAAGGGACTTAGGATTTAGGAAGGAAATCTATAGAATAGTTCTCTCTTGTTTCTGAAATAGTACTTGAATTCCATTGATGAGATGAAGTGATACTATTCTGTAACCTGAATGTAACATGGTGAAACCCATCTCTACTAAAAATACAAAAATTAGCCAGGCATGGTGGTGCGGGCCTGTAGTCCCAGCAACTCGGGAGGCTGAGGCAGGAGAATCACTTGAACCTGGGTGGTGGAGCTTCAGCTGCTATCAGCAAAGTCAGTTCAATTCCCCTGGGTGCACAAAAGCTGGGGCTCTCTTCTGATTGTGAGTGTGACTTCTCCCCAAAATGAATTACAAATTAAATACATGTGGGATAACCATCATTTCTGTAAAAATCTTGTGATATATGTGGGCTGCCATTTTCCTTTTATAAAAAGGAAACCCAATACCTGAAATAGCTGATATAACTAGTTGAGTGAGGATGAAGGGGCAGGGCTGGGGGTCTGTTGGTATTATTTGCTAATAGGTAAGTCTTTTATAGGAGAGATAACTGGGGAGAGTTGGAGGTGTGTTATATCTGAAAGCGATATGCATCTAGTTTTTTCATATCAAAAGTGATAACCCTAAATATAAAATAATAAATACTAAACTTGGAAATTGTAGTACATCCCTGACAGCAATAGTTCCACCCATCTTGTAGCCAAGTCAGTGCCTGGTTAGCTTCAGTTTAGTTATACTATGAAACTTGGAGGTAGCCTCATAGGAAGAGGTACACAAGGGAAGTGACTCTAGTCTTATTGGTGAGATTGGGCCATGTCTAATAACAAACTCGGCTCATACAGACTCCAGGATAGGAAGAGCCTCAAATTACAAAGCCTGGGAGTGCAGTATTCAGGATGATGGAGATAAGTGGGTTAAGACTATAATCCCCAAATCAGGCAAATACAGATCAGATAAGACATTTATCTCAAATTCTTAGGGTTCTTCTTTACTGGACACATGAGACTTCCAAAAAACAGGTAGAAATGTGGGGGAAGATGCAGCTTGCTGCAGGTGCAAACACCAAGAGAAGGGGGAATTCCAAGCAGTGTTAAGTGCTTCAGGCAGGTCAAGACAGCAGAATAATTTTAAATTATTGAAAATGAAAATTATTAAAAAGCATTAAGAAGCAATTTCTGTAATGCAGTAATTCTTAAACTCTAGACTTCTAGTCCCCATCTCCAGAAATTCTGATTCTTTGATCAAATAGTGTTCAGAGATGTGCATTTTAAATACACCTCAAGTAATTCTTAGCAGATTATTAGAGGAGTTTTCTTTAACCTGACCAAAGATACTCCTAACAGATTTACAGACAGCAAACAATATACTTAATGGTGATATTGCAGAAATATTCCCATTAAAGACAGGAATAAGAAGGGCAACTACCATCGATTCCATAGCCAATGTAATAAAACAGGAAAAAGAAATAAGAAGTAAAAGATTGGAAAGAAACATATAAGCTGCTGTTATTTGTAGATGCTATGACTGTCTACACCAAAAATCCAAAAGAATCTACAAAATATGAGAACTAACAAAAGTTTTAGCATTTTGGCTGGATGCCAAATCAACATACAAAGACAATCGCATTCCTACACAAAACAACCAATCAGAAACATAATTAGAAAAAAAAATCTCATTCGTAGTACCAAAGAAGCAATAAGACACTTATACATAAACCTATAAAAAGACGTGCAAGTATTCTGTGAAGAAAATCTTTTGAGTGAAAGGTTCCATCTCTTTCATGTTTTGTCTCCTTCTCTTTCTTGTTCCCCCTATTCCTTCTTGTCTAGTGGCTTGCATCTCCTCCCAGCTTACTTGGTCCCTCCTCCAGAACCAAGTCTTATAATAGTTACTCAGAGTTCTCCCCGCAGGGAATGGTGGGTTGTCACAGATCCCAGACCCTGGTCTGAGATCGTGTCTCTGGACTCCCACAACTGTAGGCTGAAGCTTGCAAAGACGTGTACCCTTAGACAGTAATTGTCAGTAATACTTTCTAGCTTCCTTTTACCACCTAAGAGAAGAGTAAGGTGGTAAAAACTCCTGACTCAAGTTCTTTATTTCCTGTGAAGTATTTTAAGTTCCTTTCTCCCCAGGATCTGAACTCTTAGCTACCATTCTCTCTGCCTGGGCCCAGAGCCCAGCAAGCTCATAGCTCCATTCAGGATCACTTTTTAAAATTATTTTATCTTTTCATTTTTATTGTTATACTTTAAGTTCTAGGGTACATGTGCACAATGTGCAGGTTTGTTACATAGGTATACATGTGCCATGTTGGCTTGCTGCACCTATCAACTCGTCATTTACATTAGGTATTTCTCCTACTGCTATCCCTCCTCTAACAGCCAGCCCCTGACAGGCCCCGGTGTGTGATGTTCCCCACCCTGTGTCCATGTGTTCTCATGGTTCAATCCCCACCTATGAGTGAAAACATGCGGTGTTTGGTTTTCTGTCCTTGTGATAATTTGCTGAGAATGATGGTTTCCAACTTCATCCATGTCCCTGCAAAGGACATGAACTCATTCAGGATCACTTTTTAATATTTTGTTCTGTTTCTGATCAATGCAGATGCTTATTTCATGTTAGAACCTTGTTATTTTGTGATTGTGTTTTCACTTTTCATTTCATTGCTATGTTGTTTGGAGTAGCAGGAGTTATCAAGCATGAACTCACTGCCTATCTTGACCAGAGAGACTTCATTCCTTTTCTTGGAGAACAAAGGGAAGTAGAGGATGAGAAAAGACACACTATTTATCTAAGTGGTTACTGATTAATACCAATTTATGTAACACCTATTTAAACATTCCTTTGGGAAACCGGCAAGATGAAAGTGAGGGGTCAGTTGAGAAGGAATGAAGGAAGGGGAGACCTGGGAGCTTTGGAGCTGGGCAAACAGGCAGGGAATGAAGAGGAAACCCTGCCTATGAGCACCTGCTTCTCTTTGGGCATCTTGAACGTTGTCCTTTTTCTTCAGTATGGACAAGAATCCTTCTCCTATTCCTCCTGCTCTTCAGCTTCCTCATTCATTCTCTTCTTTCTCCTAAGAAAGGGAGGTTGAGGGCTGTGATTTCCTTTTTCTCCTTTCCTCATGGATTCTCACAAAGCAGAAGCCCAAAGATGCTCCCAGGGTTCAGTCAGGGCCTTCCCTTTGTTCCTGAATACCCATCTGCAAGTCAAGAAATTAATCAGAAACACAATTCTCCTGAGAGCTCAGTTCAAGACTTGCACTGATAAACTCTTACTTTCTTTGTCTTGTATTAGTATTTTTGAATGCCTACTATGTGCCAGGCTCAGAGAACCCAAAGGAAGAGTCACAGATAAGAAATGAAAAATGACATTGAGCAATCACCTACTCTGAAGCCATTCTTGATGATGGAGACTCCCCCTGATTTCTGAACACCTCTTCCAGCTTCTCATTTCTTTTCCCCACCCTGCTACCAAGAAAAAAAGAGCCAGCTCTCTGGTTAAAGGGCTAAGGTCCCTACTTGTTTCTGGGTCTTTTGTTTCACAGTGAGGACCCTGGCTCTGGAAGCATCTCTTCTTTGGCTCCTGGCCATTCTCTGATGAGGTCACCTGAAGAGGCCAGTGCTGTCATTGTGGCCACCACCAGTCTGCCAGGGCCTGTCCTGGGGCTCATCCAAGCCCCAGCTCCCAGAGGCAAACTGCAGATGTTTCTTCTATTTTTAGATGCTGGGATGTTGCCCATGAACGAGCCAGTGACCTGGAAAAGCCAATTCTCCCTCCAATCTCTGTTTCTGACTCGCTCATTTCTCTTCATTGTTCTACCAGGTTTTTCCTCTGACTATGGGACTGACATGAAATGACCTAGTGTTAACTGAGCTAGACCTTGGTCTGGGGACACAGATCTTGACTTCTCTTGTACCTACTAGGACTGTGGTCACCAAGACTGGTTTTAGGGATAAGAGACTGAACTCTTTGTTACATGAGGGATCTCCAAAAATTTCCATCATGCTTTCCTATCAGTAAAACATTTTTGAGCACCCATCCTAGTTTTTGCTTATGTATTTATTTGTAAATTTGATACAAGTACATTTGTACTAATATATGTTATAAAGTTGATACAGAAAGTAGAAGATGTATAGGCTGAAACAGTTCTAAGGGATTAGGAGTTCTCACATTCTTTTCTTGTGCCCCATGGGTCTTCTGGAACCCCCTCTGTGGAAATCACTGCTCTGCCTAGCTAAATGAGAAAATGTTCTTTGGAAACACTTTTTAATGTTTTTTGAGCTGCATGCTAGCTATTGTTGATTTGGGGAATAAAGGAAAGCTTTTTGTTGGCTAAAGTATTGTCCCTTTTCCAATAAACAGCAAGATCTGAAATTTCTCTATTAGAGAAGTCATAACTTTGGGTTAAGCATTGTCTTCTCTCTGAGGTCTCTTAAATCATAAATCCTTTTGAAAGAAGTTGGAGAAGAAGTGTGTTGTATCTCCAGTCCTTTAGGTTAGTACCTAAATTGGGCTGCTTTCCTCAGAGTCCTGGATGCCCAGCATAGCGTCTGGCACAGAGGAAGAGCTCAATATACACATTTGTTGAATTGGTGAATGAGTGTGGACAATTCAGAGAAGGGAAAGATCAAGAAGAGCAGGAAGGAAGCTAAGGTACTGGAAGGCAAAGTGAAGCTGAGTTTTCTCCTCTTTCTAATTTTGCTCATGGCCGGAGAGGTTTCTTCTCTTCTTTGGAGTAGTTATTCAGCACAGTGTGATACCTTCCGGGGCAGGGCTTCTCTTGGTCTGAGATTTTATTTTCCAGGAATGCAGGGGTAGCTGGGTTGCTCCAGAGTAGAGAATGGACCCTCTGCAATCTGGCTGTCTGGAAAGAGGACTAATCTATTCCTGCCTTTCTGAATAAGCCAAGCAGAGTCACTGTTCTATTCCTTGCCACCTTCACTCTGTTCTTAGAGCAGCCTAGGATGAGGGTCAGACGTCTATATCCACAGGCGGCTGCAGAGTATTTGTGGTTTGCAGAGAGGGATCTGGTGCCTTTTGTTATCCTCAGGGCATTTTTGTAGGCAATAGAAGGAGATTTCTTTTCCCAGAGAAGAGATACATGTTGAAATAGATTCTACCCATCTAGTCAGCCTTGGATAGGATTTTGTTGCTTTTTTGATCTCCCCCAACCCCCTGCTAAAAAAGATGTGTGTGTGTGTGTGTGTGTGTGTGTCTGTGTGTTAAGCAGAGCCAATTTAGTTGGAATTGTACTGAATTTATACATTTACTCAGGGAAAATTGACATCTTTGTAATATTGAACTACTCCACATTTGGGCAAGTACTATGTTTCTATGTCTCCATTTATTCAGGTCTTTTTTAATGCGTCTCAGCCACCCAGTTATCATCTTGTAAGTCAGTTGAGTTTTTATTTGTTGAATCCCAGGAATTTTACATTTTTTAAAATTATTGTGTGCTAGTTACTCTTAATTGATATTTGCAAGTTGGCATCTTTAGTTTTCTCAACAAATTGTTAAGGATTGTTTTAAGTTCCTGAAAATTTCAGCTAGTATTTTGTTTGGAATTGTGTAGATTTGATAGATTAGTTTGGGAAAAATTAGAGCTCTACCTTTACTTTTACTCATTTTCTTCATTATTTTAAACAAGCTTAAAAGCTTTAGTAGAGTTCTAAAGTTCTAAAGCTCTCTCCTTATAAGAATGTGCATTCTTTATTAACTTGTTTCCTAGATGTTAGAGGTTTTGTTGCTATTGTGAATTATGTCTTATTTTCTGTGTTTCAGTGTTTGTAAGTCTGTAAAAATGCTATCGATTTTTGTAGATTGATTTATTTTTTAAATAGTTTTTGCAGAGATGAAATCTTGCTATGTTGCCCAGGCCGGTCTTGAACTCTTGGCATCAAGCAATCTTCCTGCCTTGGCTTCCCAAAGTGCTGGGATTACAGGTGGGAGCCACCATGCCTAGCCTTATGTAGACTGATTTTGTATCTAGCTCCCTTGTTGAACACTTAATAGAGCTTTCAGTTTGTCTTTAGATCTATTGAGATTTCTCATACATGAGCAGATAACTTGAAAACGATAGAAACGTTACCATTTCCCTTTCAATTCTTAAAAACTCTTATTGCTGTTGTTATTATTATTAGTTTTATACAGGATTAGGCAGGATATCCAGAAATGGTAATAGTAGACATCTTTTGTGTTATTTCTGATCTTATCTATTTAGTGGGATGCTTACTGTATATTTTGGGCATAGTTCCTCTACTAACTTAATGGAATTCCTATTTTACTAAGGGTTTTTATTATATATATGTGAAATTTCTATAAAATATTTTTTCTGAATCTATTGAGAAATCATTTGATTTTTCTCCCTTGGTCTAGTGTATGGCTTATATTAACAGATTTCTGTTTTTAAATTACCTCAAGATTACTGCAATAAACGTTATTTAATCATGATTTTTAAAAATGTGCTGTTGAATTCAGTTTGCTTGTATTCTCTTTTGGATCTGTAAGTAAAGAAGAACTATTGCTTTTCCCCCTCCTCTATTCTTATTAGGTTTTAGAATTAATCTAATAGAATGAGTTGTGCAGCTTTTATTTTTTTTCTTACTTTCTGGAACAAATTTTCCAGAGAGGAATACTTGTTTTTTTGAAATATCATTTGTAAACCCACCTAGCCTAGGATCAATTTTAAAAAATATTATTATTATTATTTTGCTTAGAGATGGGGTAGGAGTGTCTTCTCTGTTGTATTTAACCATTTCAATATTTTGTTATTGATTGGTTCAAATTTCTGATTTTTCTTGGGCTCGTTTTAAATTTTATGTTTTTCTATAAATATATCTATTTTGTCTTAGTTTTCATTTTATAAGTGAATAGTTATTTTTTATAATTATTTTAATCTCTTTGGTATCTGGAGATTTTTTCCTTTTGAATTTTATATTTTTGCTGCTTCTTTCTGATCAGCTTTTGCTGCACGTCGGTACAGCCTGGCAATCACTTCAAAGGTTCAGCTTTTGTTTTAATTATTCTTATCGATTTTGTAGTTGCTGCTGCTGCTATAGTCACTCTTTTATTGAATTCTGCCTTTATCTTTATTTTCTTTCTTACTTTTTGTGTTCAGTCAACTGTTCTTTCTCTGAGCTTTTCAGTTAAAACCTTAGTTCATTTGTTTTCAACAGCCTTTTTTTCCCCTAGTGAATGTACTGAGAACCATAAATTTCATTCTTAAGTCTGCTTTTGCTGTGTCTCTGAAATTCTGGCATGTATTTTCCCTCATTATCATTTGGTTCCAAGTATTTTATAATTTCTTTTATTCTTTCCTATCAACCCAAACATTATTATGTTACTACTCAACAGAAGTACAAAACTTTAAAGTTATTTTATTCATAATTTATAATTCTGTTCCATTGTGTTAAGATAACAATGTGAATGATGATGATTTGGGGAGAATGTATTGAGGCTCCTTTTGTGATCTGGTAAATGTTAAAGTTTTTGAATATTTTATGTGTGCTCAAAAATGTTCTCTTTTCTTATTGATGGTTGTAAAGTTCTCATATAATTAGTATTTCAAGTTTATGAATCATACTATTCAGATCTCCTCTATAATTGCTTATTTTTTTGTCTGCGTATCCCACCAGTTTCTCAGATGACTACAAAAAACGTGTCTAACTATAATTGTTATATGGTTCTCTCTTTAGTTCTGCTGGTTGTTGCATTTTGTACATTGAAGCTATGTTTTTAAGCAGATATATGTTCACAATTGTTATCTCTTTCTGATCATATTTTCTTCTATTGTTTGACATTAAATTTGCTCCCCAGTTTTATTTGGTTCAAAATTGCATCATATACCTTTTCTATCATTTTATTTGTGACCTCTCTGTCATCTTTTGTTTTAGAAATATTCCTTTCAGAAAACCTATTGCTAGATATTGCTTCAAAAAACAAAACAAAACAAAACAAAACCCCAATTTGCAAGTGCCTGTCTTTTGATTAGTGAGCTTAATCTGTTTGTAAATTGCGTTAGTTTCCTAAGGCTGCCATGACAAAATAGTTCACAGTGAGGAGTAGTTTAAAACAGCAGCAGCTTATTGCCTCATAGTTCTGGACGGTAGAAATCTGAAATAAGGTGTTGGCAGGGCTATGCTCCCACTGAAATATTTAGGGGAATTCTTCTTTGCTTTTTCCTAGCTTCCAGCGGTTTGCTGCAATCTTTGGTGTTCCTTGGCATGCAGCTGCACAGTTCCAATCTCTGCCCTCATTGCAACATGACATCTCCTGTGTGTCTCTCTCTCTTCATATGGCATTTTCCTCTTCCTATAAGGACACCAGTCCTCTTAGATTATGGGCTCACCCTACTCCAGCATGACTTCTTCTTAATGTAACTAAGGACATCTGCAACAACCCTATTCCAAATGACGTTACAATAGGAGGCACTGAGGATTAGAACGTTAACAAATCTTTTTGGGGAGACACGATTCATTCCATAAAACAAATTATGTAATTAATCATATATTAGGACTTATTTCAGACATCTTATTTCTAATTTATATTTAAATATCTTTTACTTTCCTCTCCCTTTTTCCTTTCTCATCTTTCATTGAATAGAATTTTCTTCTGAGGGCTCGAAAAGTTTGAATTCCATTCTCTATACTGGGTAGTTACATTTAACTTTAAAAATCATATTTATGTTTATTTTTCTCATCAATTCTCAAGAGCATTTGTATCATTCTCTATAACAAAATAATACTCTCACTTTCCATTGGTGTCTCTTTGCAGCCTCCATTTGTTTGTTCACTGCCTACTAGTCATGTTGGTGTTGACCCAGATTTTATTTCAAGGTAGTTATGAATGTTTTGGATACTCTCTCTCCTTCGCCCTCTCTCTCTACTGTTTTATACATGAATTAACTTTTCTATGTTAGGTATCCACACTTGTTTCCTTTTTATCTCATAGTAGTCTCATGGATTTATATCTCTTCTAACTGGGATACATTCTCTGAGAATATTTTAGAAGAGAATTTTCTGTGTTAACTTCCTTAGGCCTTTTATGCCTAAGATTATTTTTATGACATCCTCTTATTTAATTTTTTTGAATATAGATTTGAGGCTTGAAATTCTTTAGTACTTTAAAAATATTATGTACCTGTCTTTTTGCCTCTACTGTCATTGTTGAACAGAAGTTAGATATCAATCACATTCTTATTCCTTCATGGGTAATCATCTCTTCTTCTTTAGCAGTTTTTAGAATTTTGACTTTGTGTTTTTAAATTTCCTTATAAAGTATCAAGGTTTTAAATCATATTTATCTTATTAGACATTCCATAAACTCTTTCAGTCTGAAGTCTTTCATCTTTCTTTAATACTAGAAAACCCTTGGTTATTTTTTTCTTTTACACTTCTCTCTCTTCATTTTTTTCTTCAAAACTTCCTATTACACAGATGAAGACACTTTTATTTTATCCTTCACAGCTTCTAATTCTGTTATATTTTCCAACTCTTTGTTTTTTCTCACTGCCTCCCAGGAGAGTCCATCAACCTGGTCATCTGGCTCACTTATCCCAGCAGAATCCATTTTTATTATTTATGTCATTTACTAGATTTTTTATTTCAATCATTAAATGTTTGGCATCCAATGTTTCTGTTTGGTTCTTCTTTATAACTGCTTTATGTTACCATTATCTTTCCTTTTCTTTATTTATTATGCTTTTTAAAAATTATTAATCTGTGTGGTTTCATTAGTTCTAATTTATCTTCTATAGGTTGTACAGTTTGTTTTCTTTCTAACGGTGATGTTTCTCAGATGTCTGGTGGTTTTTGCTTGGGGGTTCATTTTCCCCTGGGGGCGAGTTATCAGCTTTTTGGCTTAAATAGTTACTGGGAAGGAGGCCCAAACCTAGGACACAGCATGTGCTACTCCTGTGGCCTTTAAGAAGCGAGAGTGGGCCGGGCGCAGTGGCTCACGCCTGTAATCCCAGCACTTTGGGAGGCCGAGGCGGGCCGATCACGAGGTCAGGAGATCGAGACCATCCTGGCTAACACGGTGAAACCTCGTCTCTACTAAAAATACAAAAAATTAGCCGGGCGTGGTGGCGGCGCCTGTAGTCCCAGCTACTCGGGAGGCTGAGGCAGGAGAATGGCGTGAACCCGGGAGGCTTACGTTGCGGTGAGCCGAGATAGCGCCACTGTGCTCCAGCCTGGGCGACAGATCAAGACTCCGTCTCAAAAAGAAAAAAAAAAAAAAAAAAAGAGTGTGGCCATGAGAGGTGCTCACACCTCTGCTTGCCCTCCAGCCTTTGCTAACTGCTTAATGGGGACCCTGCTTGCTGGGGCAAGGGGAGAATTCCGAGCACTATTGTGTTCTGAGGACTGTGTCTGCCTTGGTCCTAACTGGCAAGCCCAATGATGTGGAGGAGTGTGGGGAGGAGAGAGCTCCAGGGGCTTGCTGGTGTACCGCACCTGCTGTCTCCTGCTTTTTGGCTCAGTTTCAGTTGCTTCCTTGGCACTTCTCCCACTCCTTCTGTGGTGCCCTCTAGAGCTGTTGTTTTTTCTATCCTGTAGGGGCTGATGGGAGCCCTGATCCATCCAAGGCAGTTTGGGGCCAAACACAGCTCAGAGACCCTCCCCCAACAGTGGTGCCTGGTGCTTTTCTGCTCTGAGTCGCTCTTTCCTCCCCACCCTCAGATCAGAACCACCCTCTGTCTCGCTAGTGTTCCTCACAGTCTTTACTTAGGTTCTTCAAATCTGTACTTTTCCATTTACTTTTGAGGTATCCCCAGGGTTGGAATAGAGGATGAAACTTGCAACCCCTTTGCAGCTCCACACCTCCACCTACTGCACCGCCTTTTACTTCTGAGTCTTCTGTCCCACCCTTACCACATCTCCAGGGAAACCTTCACATCTCACAGTTGCCTCTTCAGGCAACAAGGCTGTGTTTTCCCTACTCTGCTTAATTAGTCACTGCTTCTTCTCATACCTTCCATCTTCAAAACAGTTCTAAAATTTCTAGTCTACTATTGACTCCTTTCTATATTATCTAGATGTGTTTACACATGTTTTTCTTCTGCTTTACTTTCATATTTGTAGGATTTTATAAAGTAGAGAAATGGTACGTTTAAATAGAAATCCTCCAGTGGGAAATATTTACACGACTAAACAAACTGATTCTCAAATTAATCTGGAAGAAAAAATATGAAAGAATAGACAAGAAAATTTTGAAAAAGAGAAAGAGATTAACTTATTAAAACATACAATAGAGATATAGGAAATAAAACAGTATAGCATTGGCATGAGGAAAATAGATTATTAGACTAGAATATAGATCTGAGAAGGAGATGTACATAGATATTTAGTTCATGGACATGAGTAAGCATTTCAAGTCTGTAGGAACAACTTTTCAATATCCATTTCTGGGATAACTAGTTGTCGGTTTGAAAATAAAATTAATGTGGACCCCTGTAATGGGTTGAATTTAAAAGAAATCTACCTGTACATATTTAAAAAGATATGAACCTGATACCTATGAATGTGACTGTGATGGTTAATTTTGTGTGTCAACTTGGTTAGGCTTTGTTACCCAGTTAGTTATTCAAACACTAGTGTAGGTGTTGCTGTGAAGGTATTTTGTAGGTGTGATTAACACTGCAATCAGTTGACTTTAAGTGTAACAGTTTGCTGTCCATAATGTGGGTGGGTCTCATCCAATCAGTTGAAGGTTTTAAGAGTAAACACTGAGATTTTTCTAGAAAAGAAGGAATTCTGCCTCAAGAGTGTAACAGAGAAATCCCCCCTGAGTTTTCAGCTGCCAATATGTCTACAGATTTTGGACTTAGAACTGCAACAGCAGCTCTTACCTGAATTTCCAGTCTGCTAGATTTTGGACTTACCAGACCCCACAATTGCTTGAGCCAATTCCTTTCTCTTTCTTTCTCTCTATAATATTTCTCTCTCTATGTATAATATGATGAATGAAAATATCATATTATACACACACACACACACACACACGTATATATTATATAAAATATAATTTCCCTCTTTTTATATATATTATTATATACCAATATACTATTGTTCTATTTCTCTGGAGAACCCTGAGTAATACAGTGATTTGAGCCCAGATCTAGTATTCTTGGTGTTCTTTTAAGAAGAGGAAAACAGGCCGGGCATGGTGGCCCACGCCTGTAATCCCAGCACTTTGGGAAGCCGAGGCGGGCAGATCACGAGGTCAGGCGATCAAGACCATCCTGGCTAACACAGTGAAACCCAGTCTCTACTAAAAATACAAAAAATTAGCCGGGTGTGGGTGGCGGGCGCCTGTAGTCCCAGCTACTCTGGAGGCTGAGGCAGGAGAATGGCCTGAACCTGGGAGGTGGAGCTTGCAGTGAGCTGATATCGCTCCACTGCACCTAGCCTGGGCAGTAGAGCGAGTCTTCGTCTCAATAAATAAATAAATAAATAAATAAATAAATAAATAAATAAAATGAAAAGAAAGAGGAAAACCACCATGTGATGACAGAGACACAGAAAACATGACATGTGATAACAGGCATATATTGGAGATACAGCTGCAAGCCAAGGAAACCAAGGATTGGTGGCCATCTAGGAAGATGCAAGGAAGAATTCTGCTCAGGGTCTCAGAAGGAGCACAGCTCTGCTGATACCTTAATTTTAGACTTCTAGCTTCCAGAACTGTGAGGCAATAAATTTGTGTTGTTTAATTCATCCAGTTTGTGATATTTGTTATAGCAGCCTTAAGAAACAAATGTAACCCTTTATCTAATGCCACCCATAAAAATGCATTCCAGAGGGATTAAACATATTGAGTAACAATAAGAATAATATACAAAATATTGATCATTAAATGCCAGGCAAAGTGCCTAGTGCTTTACACATTATCATTGTCTCTGTTTTGCCGATGAACAATCCTGGAACCAGCAAAAGGCAGCGTCAAGATCTGAACCCCTGACGCCTGAATTCAGACTCTGTGACAGAAAAAAAAAAAGTTGGCAAAGGAAGGGTTCTGCTATGAAAGATACAAAACCAATAACCAAAAACAAAACGAAAAAACCAAAGCAAGAAAAGATCAATAGCTTAACTATGGGAACATTCAAACTATTGAGTATGACAAAAACATCAAAAATAAGAGACTGGGAGAAAATATTTTCAATATGCAGTCATCCCTTGGTATCTTGAGGGACTGGTTCCAGGACCTCCCAAGGATACCAAAATCCATGGATGCTAAAGTCCCTGATATAAAATGGGGCAGTATTTGCATATAACCTATGTACATCCTCCAGTATACTTTAAATCATCTCTAGATTACTTCTAATACCTAATACGATGTAAATGGTATGTAAATAGCTGTTAGACTGCATGGTTTAGGGAATAATGACAAGGGAGAAAAAGGCTGTGCACGTTCAGTACAAATGCATTATCTTCTGAAATGTTTTTGATCTGAAGTAGGTTGAATTCATGGATATGGAACCCATGAATATGGAGGGCTGACTGTATCTGACAGACAAAGGAAATAGCTACTATAAATCAAACAAGAGAAATCAAATAACCTGAGAAACAATGACGAAGGGCATACTTAGATAATAAAGAGAATACAAGTACCTTGAACAAAAAACATATGAAGTGATGTTGAGCCTCAGTAATAATCAGGGAAATCCAAATCCAAATGACATGTCACTTTTGCTTTTTAATTTGGCACAGAGTTACAGGGTTGATCACACTCAGTTTTAGAAGGGGTGCTCTCCTACACTTTGGTAGGATTATAACTTGGTAAAGGCTTTTTTGGTACCTAATTTCACAATGTGAATAAAAGTAAAAAATGCACATTCCCTTCAATCCAGCAATTCCCCCACCCCCACATACACACTAGGTTTCTATATCAGTCAGGGCTTATGGTTGCAAAAAACAGAAGTGGGTTCTGGCTAACTTAAGCAGAAAATAAATAGTACTGGAAAAATATCTGGTAATTGACAGGGTGGATGAAAAGGCTTGGTACCTTGGTTCCACAATCTTGCAGGAGCCAGTGGAAACAGGTGCCAAAGACCCAACAAAGCTCATGCCTCAGGAGCGGTCGAATTTTTTGTGACCACTGACTCTTTCACTGCTGGGACTGTGGCCACCACCACTCCCTCTCCATTCTGTCACCACTACTGCTGCCACCAGTGATTTCTGTCTTTAAGCCTTTGTCTCACTCTCTGCAAATTCACAACACAAGTGAGTTCTGATTGGCCAAACCCAGGCGGCGCATTCTGACCATAGGACCAAGGGCAGACTGAGGGGACAGAGGCTTCTTTTGGCTTTTAAAGTGGACGTGAGGGTCCTGCCACCCAGGTAGACTTCCGACTTACACCCCAAGTGGGAAGGGTATTTGTATAAAGAGTAGCCAAAGCCAATACACACCTATAAATGGATCCACTATTGTGGCTACCCAAGATTTATGTATATTCTTCTCATATTTTCACTGACCTCTTCCTGTCAAAAAAATATCCTGTTACCATTTTGTAAGTATCCCATGTACAAAACGAAGGACTCGCCTTCTCTCTAAAGGGAGACAGCCCAGGGTCTTATCGATGACCACACCCAGAGCTTGAGTCCTGTGCATCCCATCTCTAACTCTCGCAATTCCATTTCTATATTCTGTAAACTGTAGTGATGTGCTGAAGCCGGCTCATACCAGACATTCTCCGAACTGGCTATTAAACACAGCAATTGTTAACAATCAAATTATATATGCTTACAATGAAATGAATTATATCAAAGGCAAAAGTAGTAAATCCTAAAAGCTCATCACTTCCTAATTATTTTACTGCATTTTACCATTCTCTATGCTCTTGAGGTTATTAATATATATTGGATTATATGGTGGAAATTCTGTATTATGATTTCTACTGAATACTTCATCTCAACTCTGTGTTTAGTGATGTCATGTTAATGGCAGGAAATTGGCCACAGTGGGAGTATTTATAGAAACATGAGCAAAAACACTACAAATTAAGGCTTGTTTCTTTTTCAGGATGATTGTCTAGACTTAAGAAAATGATGGAGAAAATGTTAGTGATGACGATTAAACTTAAAAATGCATTATGTCAGCAGGGCGCAGTGGCTCATGCCTGTAATCCTAGCACTTTGGGAGGCCTAGCACTTTGGGTGGATCACCTGAGGTCAGGAGTTTGAGACCAGCCTGGCCAACATAGTGAAGCCCCGCCTCTACTAAAAATACAAAAAAATTAGCTGGGCGTGGTGGTAGGTGGCTGTAATCCCAGCTACTTGGGAGGATGAGGCAGGAGAATCGCTTGAACCTGGGAGGCAGAGATTGCAGTCAGCCAAGATTGCACCACTGCACTCCAGCCTCAGCGACAGTGGGAGGCTCTGTCTCAAAAAAAAAAAATAAATAAATAAAATAAAATAAAAAGCATTATGTCTATAGCTGTTACATTGTGAATGGCACAAAAATTGTGAAAATAGTCTCTGGTATCTGAAAACTATTACCTAATTCAGCAATAAAATTTTTCATGTTGTTGACAAACAACTGAAATCTAAGATCTATCCTCATTGCTTTACTTCCATCTTATTCATGAGAAATATACTAACTCAACTGCAATCAGAGATTGGCTATGGACACAAAAGTTTGGCAAAAATCAATAAAAGCAGTCTGTGAGAATCAATTGGCTACACTAAAATTATAATAAAGAGGATTGTATATTATTATTTGTAAATTGTGTGCAACACATTTTTTTAATCAATAAAATCGATAATAAACTTACATATACCGACATTTTGTTTTCTGGAAAGCTGGTTGTTAAAAATTCGCCAGCGTGCTGATGCCTGTGAATTACATTATAAAGTTCACCACCACTGCCATCATATTAATATGAATGAATCTTCTCAATATAAATGAAAAACTTAAAAATCCCCAAATACAACATAGACAATGATCTTTTTGCAAAGTTAAAAGTAATTCACGCCTGTAATCCCAGCACTTTGGGAGGCCGAGGTGGGTGGATCATGAGGTCAGGAGATCAAGACCATCCTGGCTAACACGGTGAAACCCCGTCTCTATTAAAAATACAAAGTAGCTGGGCATGGTGGCACATGCCTGTAGTCCCAGCTACTCAGGAGGCTAAGGCAGGAGAATTGCTGAAACCTAGGAGGCAGAGGTTGCAGCGAGACGAGGTTGTGCCACTGCACTCCAACTTGGGCGACAGAGCAAGATGCCATCTCAAAAAAAAAAATTTTTTTTTTTGAAAGAAGACATATATTAATGTCTATTTGCTGTTTTTGCTTGTTTTTAATTTGGGGTTTTAAAAATTGCTGAGATGTGGGCTGCTATGCAATTGTGGATACTGTGACCTTTTATCAGATTTGCAAATGTTTTCTCCCATTCTGGGTGCCTTTCCACTTTCTTTTTTTTTTTTTTTTTTTTTTTTTGAGACGAGTCTGGCTCTGTCGCCCAGGCTGGGAGGCAGGTTGGATCTCAGCTCACTGCAAGCTCCACCTCCCAGGTTCACGCCCATTCTCCTGCCTCAGCCTCCTCCTGAGTAGCTGGGACTACAGGCACCCGCCACGTCGCCCGGCTAGTTTTTTGTATTTTTTTTAGTAGAGACGGGGTTTCAACGTGTTAGCCAGGATGGTCTTGATCTCCTGACCTCGTGATCCGCCCATCTCAGCCTCCCAAAGTGCTGGGATTACAGGCTTGAGCCACCGCGCCCGGCCCCACTTTCTTGACTCCTTGACATTTTGCCTCATGCTCTTTGCAACCGGAGTGAGGCGTCTCCCCGGAAGCAGATGAACTCTTTAGTGCAAGTGTCAGGGCTCAGGGGGAAGACAAGAGTCTCAGAAGAGAGGAAACAGTTAACCACCTGGTCTGAGGGAAGCAGCAGTGCTCAGGTGGATGATAATTAATTAAACAAAAGTTCTGAATTCAATCAGGAGCCAATTTTGGCATCAGGAGACATTCAATTAGCTGTGATTGCAGCCAGAGACTGGAAATGCTGTGCCCTGAGGCTCCCAGGCCCCAGCATGCTCAGGCTTAAGGGCCGTGTCTGGAGTGCCTGGTGGGGCGGCAGCCTTTCCAGACAGCTCGTGCCCGGGGGTGCTGCAGGCTGTGTTTCAGCCCTGAAAAGCAGACCACTTTCCCCTGCCCAAGCCTAGAGAAGTCTCTGCAAGATCTGTGGCCAAGGCTTTCCTGTGGTTTGGCTAAGGAGCTCTTCTGCTAAGTGGGATCCATCTATTTCCCTTGGGCAGATCGTGTGTTTTTGGTGCCTGCCAGGTTCTCCTGGGCAGGCTCAGGGTTTCAGAGAGGGCTCTTCCTAAAGGCTCCTCTTGAAAACACTCAGAACAGAGCCGGAGGAAGGTGCATGCTGGAGACAGCCGTGAGTGGTTTGTGGCAGGGTCCTTTGTTCTGGCATTGCTTCTGTGTTTTAGATGTGCATTGGCACTATGTACCATGGCATGGCATGGAGTAGAGGATGGTCGCTGCTATATTCTCCATTTTATGTACAAATAAACTGAGACTCAGGTTAAAATCACATAAGCACTAAGTGGGGGAATTAGGGCTGTTTGACTTTAGATCCTGAGCTCTTTCCATAGAAAGCTTCGTTTTAGAATAAGGTTAATGAGCTAATGAGGCTCATGTGGGAATCATACCTGAAGCACAAATTCTACTCATCAAAGATTAGTTCTTGTTCTTCTTCCTTGATCTACCTGATAGTCCAATCCATACCCAAGCTTCTGAAAGGGAAGTCTGTATTTCTCAGCCTGCCTAGAATACCTTCTTTTTGTCTTTCACCTCCTACCCATTAGCCCACCTCACCCTGGCCCCTCTTCTCCCTGTATTAAAATAAAGTTTTTAAGAGTGGTTCAAAAGTTGCCTCCTCCAGGCGGTCTTCCGAGACTGAGCCCACCAAACTCTCCAGTCCCTCTAGCTGCCTGTCAGCCTTGTTATGCCTGTTGCAAAGCTGTAAGATGAGCTTATTGTCTCTGTCGTATGCACTCCTCTGCACACCAAAATGTAAATATTCATAGCAGCATTATTCATAATAACTAAAAAGTGGAAACATTTCAAATGACCATCAGCTGATGAATGGATAAACAAAATGTGGCATATCTGTACAATAAAATATACTAACGCCATTAAAAGACATGAAGCACTGATATACGTGTGGGGGTCTTGTATTCTTACCACACTGATTGCCCCCAAAGCAGGGCCTGAGGCTTCTTAATCTGTGTCCCTTTTCTATTCCCAGCTGTACCTACCCATGGAGGCTGGGGACAAGAGCCAATGATCATGGAACTCTCTCCTGACTTGGCCACCTGCAAGACCCGCCACAATATGGTGGGTACAGTAAGACAGGGATTCCTTCTAAAACAGAACTTTGATTCTGGGAGGTGTTTAGCAATTGTATCTACAAAATAACTCAAGAAAGGGGAGCCCTGGATCAGCTCGAAAGGCTCAGAACCCGTCTCCTCATGTGGGAAAGACTCTTCATCATTTTCTCCTCACAGATAACAGTCTAGCCACAGGTGAAGGAAAAGGGACAAGAGTAGGAAGTTATGAGCCAGGTTGGAAATGGAGCCAGAGATGCGGGGGATGTCTGCTGGAGCTCTGGCTGGCGTGTGTCAGGGAAGGAGGGTCATCGGGTAGGATATAACTTTGCATACTTGTTCTTTACCTTGCTCCCTCCCTGTCCTCCTTTTTGTCTCTTGGTCATGATCCAGTTCAGATGGGACCCACACACAGCATGTGTGTGGAGGACTCATTGGACAGGAAGATTGACTACCTGGGTTCTGCTTCTTAGCTAGCACTTCTCACTTGAGTGTCCCTGGACAAGGTTCCCAGCTGCTTAGGGCTTCAGTGCCCTCATCTGCAAAGTGTTAAAATGCAAGATCCTTCAGGGCATGTCATATATCCCTTCGGACCCCACAACACTGAATGCAGTGCCTGGACGTAGCAGGTGATCAGCGTGTTCTCTTTCCTGCCATTGTGCCTAAAACCTACATCACCTACCTGAATACCTAACAGGGCCATGAGGGTTAAACATCTTAAACCCTAAAGTCTTATAAAACAGAAAGCTTTAGAGTCATCATGAATAGAATTGTCAAGGAGAGATGATCCCTGCCCTGGGCAAACCATAGTCAAATATTGGCCTGCTTTTATACCCTCTTACACAGGTTCATGGCAACTTTATTTGTGGCTGCCAAATATTGCAAACAACCCAAATGGCCATTGCCAGGTGAATGGATAAGCAAATTGTGACATATCCATATAATGGAATGATGCTTAGTAATAACAAGGAACAAATTATTGATGCAGAATAGGTGCTGTATAATTCCATTCATAAAAAATTCTACAAAATACAAATTAATCTATAGTGACAGAAAGCACATCAGTGGTGTTTTGAGGATGGGAGTAGAGGTAGGGATGGATTACAAAGGGGCACAGGATATTTTAGGTATGATGAAGATGTTTGTTGTCTTGATTGTGGTGATGGCTTTACTGGTGCACACATATGTTGAAACTCATAACATTGTACGCTTTAAATAGGTACACTGAGGTTGGGTGCAGTGGCTCATGCCTGTAATCCCAGCACTTTGGGAAGCCAAAGTGGGTGGATCACTTGAGGTCAGGAGTTTGAGGCCAGCCTGGCCAGCGTGGTGAAACACTGACTCTACTAAAACTACAAAAACTAGCTTGGCATGGTGGCACACGCCTGTAGGCCTGTAGTCCTAGTTACTTGGGGGGCTGAGGCGAGAGGATCGCTTGAACCCAGGAGGTGGAGATTGCAGTGAGCTGAGATCGTGCCACTGTGCTCCAGCCTGGGCATCAGAGTGAGACACCATCTCAATGAAAAAAAAAAAAAGAAAAGAAAAAGAAAAAGAAAAGGTACACCATATTATACTTTAATAAAGCTATTAAAAAAGAACAGGCTGAAATGATTTTCCATTTCGGAATCTCTTTTCTCCTTTTCTCTCCTTCTAGAGAAAGTTTCTGAGAGGTAGGCATGTGATTGTCCTTCTTTGGCATGAAGTGGGTGGGGAAAATCTGTCTTTGTTGAATGTCATTCTGCTTCTTCCTGAAGTTTGTCCCAGCCTGACTGCAAGGAAACAAGCTTCTTTATAATTTACTGTTCTCTCTGTGCCTTCTCTTTTCCAAAGGTTTTGCTTGATGGCCCTGGTAGGTTTCTGGATGGAGAACAGTATTGTATGGTGGTTGCATCCCAAGCTAGTCTTGGATCCAGCCTTTAGAACCACCCATTATGCATCACTCCATCTTCCACTTCTCCTGTACACCAGCATGCCTCTACTCCACCACCTGCATCCCATCTGAGGTGGCCATCACAGAGAACATGGCATCATAACGATTATTTTCCCTAAAAAGCAGACACTAATCCAGATGAACCTCTACACTCTCTACAGAGCTCTGAACTCTTTGGAGGATGGGAACTGGGGAAGAGTAAATGACTATGACGTCTCTTGGCTCTAGAGACCTCTCTGTCCACCCAGAGTCAGTTCTTGGGCCATAACAACTAAGTTCAACTTTGTTTTGGGCCTTCTGAGTTTCTTCAGCCTCCAAGTCCCCAAGTCTTCCCTCAGTCTGCTGCTTGGTTTTTCTGTCTTTCTGAGTTTTCCAACCACACTTTCCTGCAAAGAGTAATAACACAACAGTTTCAATAGTCCTCAGCACTACAGAGACCTCGGGTGCCCTCTGAAAGCACTTACAGAGATATGATCATACTTACCCTCACACCAAGCTAATAAGGCAGGGAGGGGGACGTTATTTAGTAGATGACGACAGAGAGGTGAGTCACTTAGGCAACATCATGTAAAAGAAACCAGCTGAATGTTTCGATCATTGGTGTCCCTGGTTGGGGCTTTGTCCTCTAGTCTACCTGCTTTTGCTGCTGTGCATGTGGGCCTGAGAGAGGGCAGGGAGCTGGCAGCATGGGCTTATGCTCCCAGACCCAAGCTAGTCTGAGCCAAGGTAAGACAGGCTGGAGGCGCCACTGCCCGGTTCAGCCTAGTACAACATCTGGTGCTTCAGGATAAACAACCTCTCTGCTGTGAATACCATTTCATCTCCTGGGAGCTGACCCTGCACTCACCTTAAACAGGGAGGTTGGTCTTGTGTATTTATTCCTGGAGACCTCCCTTCCCCTTCACCCCCATGCAGCCCGCGCAAGAGCACTGGAGCTCTCTAGATAAAGGGCAGGGAAGAATAAATAAAGAACTTGCAGTAGCAGCTGCATCTGGTCTGTGCATGTGAGCATCCCAGCTGTCTCTCCATCACACCAGGCCTTCAGCAAGTCCTTCTCCTCAGAAGAGAACCGTGTTAGTTTGCTAGGGCTGTTATAACAAAATACCATGGACTGGGTGGTTTAAATAGCAGGAATTTATTTGCTCATAGTTCTGGAGGCTAGAAGTCCAAGATCATAATGTCGCCAGATTTGATTTCTTCTGAGGCCTCTGTCCTTGGCTTGCAGATGGTCACTTTCTTAGTGTACGTTCAACTGGTCATCTGTCTATGGGTGAACGTGTCTGGTGTCTTTCTCTGCCTGTACCCCTAATCTCTGTTTGTTTGTTTGTTTTTGAGACAGAGCCTCTCTATTGCCCAGGCTGGAGTGCAGTGGCACCATCTTGGCTTCAGTGGACCCGGAGAGAAGGCCAGACTGGCTGGAATGGCTGATAAGGGAGGTGAGTGGTGTCAGAGCAGGCTCCATGCATTTTGCTTAGAGAATACACTCCTTGAGAGTACCTTCTCCAGAAAATAACCATTGGGGGTGATCTTTAGAGACTTGAAACCTCCTGGAAGGAACCATGGTCTGACCCAATATGCCATCCTTTCTGGGCCTAGGTCGTGGTAGGTTGGAAAGCAATATGGAAGGGCATAGGTAAGGCAAATGATATAATTTGCCTTAAAATACATAGTTTTACTGGTCAGATTCCTCACCAGTAAAACTGCCATCATAATATATTTCTCCTAGGGTTGATGTGAGAAATACATTAGATAATGCATATAATGCACTCAGCATAGTTCCTGGTAAGTTATATATCCTCATTACATAGTAATTTCATATTATTATTATTATTGTTAGTTCACAGCAGATATGGTGTGTATTAGTCAGGGTTCTCTTGGACAGAACTAACAGGAGATATATATATATATATATATATATGTATATATATATATGGAAGTTTATTAAGTATTAACTTTAACTTACACGATCACAAGGTCCCACAATAGGCTAGCTGCAGGTTGAGTAGCAAAGAGAGCCAGTCCAAGTCCCAAAACTGAAGAACTTGGAGTCTGATGTTCGAGGGTAGGAAGCATCCAGCACCAGAGAAAGATGTTGGGGAGGCTAGGCCCATCTGTCTTTTTTCACGTTTTTTTCTGCCTGCTTTATATTTGCCGGAAGCTGATTAGATTGTGCCCACCAGATTAAGGGTGGATCTGCCTTCCCCAGCTCACTGACTCAAATGTTAATCTCTTTTGGCAGCACTCACAAAGACACACCCAAGATTAATACTTTGTATCCCAATCAAGTTGACAGTGTTAACCATCACAAGTCCACCTCTTGTCTACTTGAACCCATACACATCTCCTGAGATCATACATAATCTTCAAATAAAGACAATAATAAGGTCATAATTACACTAACATAATATAACTATCCTTCATACAACCAGAAACGCACTAATCCCCAACCCAAATACTATTGCATAAAGTTAACAATTCTTAAATGCTGATAAGAAGTCAATAAATCTTATGTCACATGATAGAGGAAAAGGAAATAAAATGAAGATATTTTCTTAGTATCAGTGTATACATGCACAAACCTGTTTCTAGCAAAAGAAGGAGGAAATTCTCATGACAGTTACAGTCCTCGTTTCTGCAGCTGGTGACATGGTCATAGCTGGTATTTATGACTACCTTCTTCTACTACCCATTCTGTATTACCTTTGCCTTCAGCAAGCACCTCAGCAGGTGTTTTTGTTTTTGTTTTTGTTTTTCCTGGTGGAGTGACCCAAACCTTCATTCCTGAAGGGTCTGGATCATTTGTAGTCCTGCCAGGATTGGGCTGTTGTTTCCCATTGACCTTAATCACAGGGCATGGTAATTCTAAGAGACACCCTAATGGATCTCCTGTATTCCATGCGTACACTTTCTTACATCTCTTGTGGAGTAGTAGACTGATTTCATCTTGATAATGTGGGTCAATCATGTCATCCAACACTGTAACTCCCTTCTTAGCCTGTTGACTTGAAGATAGGAGGAGCCCAAAGTATCCAGGTGGCAATCTTAACTTCCAGTTTAATGGAATCACTGTTGTGTCTCCTGGTGGCAGTGTTCCTCCCTCTGGATCTAAGACCTCCAGGCCAGCAGAACGTAATGTCGTGGGAACAGGGAAGCAAAAATTTCTCTAGGTGGATCACTAGGGGTGATGGTGAGTGTGCCACTTTCACTTCTACCCCTTGATTCTTGGACCTACGAATGCTGGCTATGGGAGAAAGAGTACCATATACTGGACTCTAATTCAGAGCATACACAGCCTTCTGGAGAAGTTTGCCTCAGCCCTGCAAAGTATTGTCACCTAGTTGGTGTTGTAATTGTGACTTCAAAAGGCCATTTCACCATTCCATCAATCCAGTTGCTTCAGGATGGTGGGGAACATGGTAAGACCAGTGAATTCCATGAGCATGAGCCCACTGTTGCACTTCTTTAAGCATAAAGTGAGTGCCTTGGTCAGAGAGAATGCTGCATGGAATACCATGATGGTGTATAAGGCATTCTGTGAGTCCACAGATGGTAGTCTTGGCAGAAGCACTGCATGTAGGATAGGCAAACCCATATCCAGAGTAAGTGTCTGTTCTGATGAGGACAACCTCTGCTTTTTCCATGATGGAAGAGGTCTAATACAATCAACCTGCCACCAGGTAGCTGGCTGATCACCCCAAGGAATGGTACCATATCGAGGTTCAGTGTTGGTCTCTGCTGATGGCAAATTGGGCACTCAGCAGTGGCTGTAACTAGGTCAGCCTTGGTGAGTGGAAGTCTATGTTGCTAAGCCCATGCGTAACCTCCATCCTTGCCACCATGGGCCCATTGGGCAATGACAAGGGTGGCTGGGGAAAGAGGCTGAGTGTTGTCCATAGAATGGGCCATCCTAGCCACTTGATTATTAAAATTGTCCTCTGCTGAGGTTACCCATTGGTGAGCACTCACATGGGATACAAATAGCTTCAGTTTTTTGTTTTTTGTTTTTTTTTTAACCACTCAGAGACATCCATCCACATATCTTTTCCCCAAAGTTCTTTGTCACCAGTTTTCCAATCATGCTTCTTCCAAGTCCCTGACCATCAAGCCAAACCATGGGCTATAGTCCATGAATCAGTATATAATTGCACATCTGGCCATTTCTCATCAGGTGAAATTCACCCCTGATATTTCACGTAGGTTCTTTTCTATTTTCCTTAAATGTTGGCTGGTCTGAGAAATAAAGGGAAAGGGTACAAAAGAGAGAAATTTTTAAGCTGGGTGTCCAGGGGAGACATCACATGTTGGCAGGTTCCGTGATGCTCCCTGAGCCATAAAACCAGCAAGTCTTTATTAGCGATTTTTAAAAAGGGAGGGAGTGTACGAATAGGGTGTGGGTCACAGAGATCACATGCTTCACAAGGTAATAAAATATCACAAAGCAAATGGAGGCAGGACCACAGACAGGGCGAAATTAAAATTGCTAATGAAGTTTCAGGCACGCATTGTCATTGGTAATGTCTTATCAGGAGACAGGGTTTGACCACAGACAACCAGTCTGACCAGAATTTATTAGGAGGGAATTTCCTCATCCTAATAAGTCTGGGAGCACTACGGGAGACCGGGGCTTATTTCATCCCTCTGCTTACGACAGTAAAAGACAGTCACCCACAAAGCAGCCATTTTAGAGGCCTACCCTCAGGGGCGCATTCTCTTTCTTAGGGATGTTCCTTGCTGAGAAAAAGAATTCAGCGATATTTCTCCTATTTGCTTTTGAAAGAAGAGAAACATGGCTCTGTTTTGCCCGGCTCACCAGCAGTCAGAGTTTAAGGTTCTCTCCCTTGTTCCCTGAATATTACTGTTATCCTGTTCTTTCTTCAAGGTGCCCAGATTTCATATTGTTCAAACACACATGCTCTACAATTTGTGCAGTTAACACAATCATCACAGGGTCCTGAGGTGACATACATCCTCCTTGGCTTACGAAGATGACAGGATTAAGAGATTAAAGACAGGCATAGGAAATCACACAGGTATTGATTGGGGAAGTGACAAGTGTCCATGAAATCTTCACAATTTATGTTCAGAAATTGCAGTAAAGACAGGAATAAGAAATTATAAAAGCATTAATTTGGGGAACGAATAAATGTCCATGAAATCTTCACAATTTATGTTCTTCTGCCATGGCTTCAGCCAATCCCTCCATTCAGGGTCCCTGACTTCCTGCAACAATTTCTCCTTCTCTGCAAAGTGCACAGCCAGGTGCACTGCTTGAAGTTCTGCCCACTAGGAAGATTTTCCTTCACCGCTGTCCTAGAAAAGGGCTGTAGTGGTATAGCAGTCCACTTTCAGGTGGTGCCTGCATATCATGCAGAACCATCTGTGAACCAGGCCCTACTCTTCCTCTGTCAACTCATCATCGGGAACTCCCCATGAGGCCATCAGTGCAGGCTGGGGGAGAGAAGGCAGGGTGGCACGAGTGGGGACCATGGACATTTGAGCCACTTCCTCATGTAACTTGTGCCTTCAGGACCTGCTTGAGCCCCATCACATATATACCACTTTCACTTGACGATGGAATTCTGCTGTGCACAACCCACCTTATGGCTAGATGGGTCAGAAAGCATCCAGTTCATGATAGGCAGTTCAGGTCTCATGGTGACTTGATGACCCATAGTCAAACATTCAGTTTCCACCAAAGACCAGTAACAGGCCAAGAGTTGTCTCTCAAAAGGAGAGTAGTTATCTACAGAAGATGGCAGGGCCTTGCTCCAAGATCCTAGAGGCCTCCACTGTGATTCACCTAAAGGGGCCTGCCAAAGGCTCCAAATAGCATCCCTATCTGCCACTGGCACCTCAAGCACCATTGGATCTGCTGGGTCATATGGCCCAAGTGGCACAGCAGCTTGCATAGCATTCTGGACCTGTTGCAGAGCCTTCTGTTCTGGACCCCACTCAAAACTGGCAGTCTTTTGGGTCACTTGATAAATGGGCTAGAGTAACACATCCAAATGAGGACTGTGTTGCCTCCAAAATCCGAATAAGCCAACTAAGCGTTGTACCTCTTTCTTGGTTGTAGGAGAGGCCAAATGTAGCAACTTATCCTTCACCTTAGAAGGAATATCTTGGCAGGCCCCATACCACCAGACCCCTAGAAATTTTACTGAGGTAGAAGTTCCCTGAATTTTAGTCAGATTTATTTCCCATCCTCTGGCACACAAACAGATAGCCAAGGAATATCAGTGTTCTCCATACTATTAGAAGTAGAGTGCTTAGCATTTGGGGGCCTAATCATATTAAGCAGCCAACTCCAGAAACCCCAAAACCAATGAAAGAACTCCATCCTTAATATCCTGCTTAATATCCTGTTCCTCTAGAACCACTCCTGGTACCAAAATCTGTATTAGTCAGTGTTCTCTTAGAAGGACAGAAGTAATAGTGTGTGTATGTGTGTGTGTGTGTGTGTGTGTGTGTATATAAAATTAAGTATTAACTTACATGATCACAAGGTTCCACAATAGGCTGTCTGCAAGCTGAGAGCCAGTCTGAGTTCCCAAACTGAAGAACCCAGAGTCTGATGTTCAAGGGAAGGAAGCATCCAGCATAGGAGAAAGATGTGGGCTGAGAGGCTAGGCCCATCTTCCTTTTTTCACGTTTTTCTGCCTGCTTTATATTTGCTGGAAGCTGATTAGATTGTGCCCACCAGATTAAGGGTGAATTTGCCTTCCCTTGACTCAAATGTTAATCTCTTTTGGCTATACCCACAAAGACACATCCGGGATTAATACATGGTGTCCCTCAATCCAATCAAATTGACACTTAGTATTAACCATCACATGGTGAAAAGAGGAGACAGTCCAGTTTAGCTGGGACAGATTGTCTAACACTTGCTCTTTGGTTTGGCCTGTCCCTGAGACATTTCAGGCTTCCATGAAACTGCAGTCTAAAGTCTGTCAAGTAGCAACATGGTTATTTGGCTAATGGTTTAAGAAAGAGCTGAGAAGTTGAGATAGGCAGTCCAGAATAGGAGGCTTTCCTAACTAATGCAAATAAATAGAGTGATTGAGGTATAATTAAAATTTTTACCACAATATTTATGGAGATCTTTTATTTCTTGGTAGAGTTACACTTAAGCACAAATGACTTCAAAGGAACCATTGGGGGAATACTAAATGTTCTAACTAATTAAATAATGCAACTAATTCTAATTATGCAATTAACATCCACTGAGTTACAGAAGCTGTAGCTTGCAAAAATAAAAAATAAAAGAGAGTGAAAACAACAACAACAAAAAATAGAAACAACAAAAACTAACCAAAACAATTAACGTGGTAGGCACTGCTGTAATTTCTGATTTCCTTAATGGAGTCGGCTATTTATAAAAAGTAATTGAATATTACTACTAATAAATGGCCTTTTTGCATAAGGGAAAACTAGTTCAGAAAAATGTTGGAAACATTTGCCATCAGTACATCTTTGGGGTCTTATTTGTGTCTCTGAAAAGAGGAGTTTCATTGCTAAATCACTACATAGAAAATTAAAATATTGGTCTCTTTCTGTATTGAGTAGCTTAGTATCCCCATGTACATTTCTGACATGAGTTTGGAGAGTGACAGTGACAGTCTTGGTGGGGAACAACAAACCACTGAGCAACACAGGCCTGCTGCCCTGGAGCTGGGGAGAAACCCAGACACATCACCCAAACACATTGGTGACAGCAGAAACAGGCAGGGCTTCCTAATTCCAGCATGGAATTCAGTTATGGATTAAAAGGGGAGAGGGTCGGTGGGAGGAAGGTTATTAAAAGGCAAGCACCAAGCCCCAAAACAAAAGGACAACACTGCACTAAAATTGCTACTAAAACTCCCTTTGGAACATATACACTAGCGGAATGTGGGATAAATGGGCCTATCAAGGTCTGTGGCTCATGAGTGCCACAAAGCCTCAGACCCCTCCTAGTTCTCCTGGCTCCTCATTGTGTCTCTGCCTCAGGCTGTTGTCCTTTTACCCTTCTTGAGTTGACGTTGCACATCCTTTAAGCCTTGGGAAAAAAGGAGGAAACAGGACAAGGAAGCAAGCCGTCCCTGCCTCTCATACAGATGTTCCCTTCTATATGAAGACTATGTCCTGGGTGAGGCTGAGGTTCCCCAGGCTCCAGAAACCCACGGTGCAGGAAGTCCCTTATTCCCCAGAGGATCATGGTATGCCTAGAATTGGTGGGTTCTTGGTCTCACTGACTTCAAGAATGAAGCCGTGGACATTCCCGGTGAGTGGTGTTTGGAGTTTGTTCCTTCAGATGTTCAGATGTGTCTGCAGTTCCTTCCTTCTGGTGAGTTCGTGGTCTCGCTGACTTCAGGAGTGAAGCTGCAGACCTTTGCAGTGAGTGGTAGAGCTCTTAAAGGCGACATGTCTGGAGTCGTTCGTTCTTCCTGGTGGGTTCGTGGTCTCACTGGTTTCAGCAGTGAAGCTACAGACCTTTGCTGTGAGTGTTACAACTCATAAAACACGCACGGCCCCAGAGTGAGCAGCAGGAAGATTCACTGCAAAGAGTGAAAGAACAAAGCTTCCACGAGTGTGGAAGAGGACCCAAGTGGGTTGCCCCTGGCTAGCTTGGGCAGCCTGCTTTTATTCCCTCAACTGGCCCTACCCACATCCTACTGATTGGTCCATTTTACAGACAGCTGATTGGTCCGTTTTGACAGAGTGCTGATTGGTGCATTTACAATCCCTGAGCTAGATACAGGTGCTGATTGGTGCATATCCAATCCTCTAGCTAGACATAAAAGTTCTCCAAGTCCCCACTAGGTTAGCTAGATACAGAGAACTGATTGGTGTATTTACAAACCCTGAGCTAGACACAGAGTGCTGATTGGTGCATTTACAATCCTTTAGCTAGACACAGAGTGCTAGACAGAAAAATTCTCCAAGTCCCCTCCCCACTAGGTTAGCTAGATGCAGAGTAGTGATTGGTGTATTTACAAACCTTGAGCTAGATGCAGGGTGTTGATTGGTGTATTTACAATTCCTTAGCTAGACATAAAGGTTCTCCAAGTCCCCACTAGACTTATGAGCCCAGCTGGCTTCGCCTAGTTGATCCTGCACCAGTACTGCTGGCAGAGCTGCCCGCCAGTCCAGCGCCCTGCACCCATACTCCTCAGCCCCTGAGCAGTTGATGGGACCGAGTGCCATGAAGCAGGGGGCAGCACTCCTAGGGGAGGCTCGGGCTGCATGGGAGCCCACCGCCATGGGGGGATTTGGGCATGGCGGGCTGCAGGTCCCGAGCCCTGCCCCGCCGGGAGGCAACTGCCTCCGGGCGAGAACTCGAGTGCAGCGCCAGCGTGCTGGCACTGCTGGGGTCCGGGGGCACTCACCGCAGCTGCTGGCCCAGGTTCTAAGCCCCTCACTGCCCTGGGCCGGTGGCGGCACTGGCCAGCTGCTCTGAGTGTGGGGCCCACTGAACCCACTCCTGCACCCGCCGGAACTCGCGCTGGACTGTGAGCACCACGCACAGCCCCGGTTCCCGCCCTCGCCTCTCCCTCCACACCTCTCTGCAAGCAGGACAGCTGGCTTGGCCAGCCTTGGCCAGCCCAGAGAGGGGCTCCCACAGTGCAGTGGTGGGCTGAAGGGCTCCTCAAGTGCTGCCAGAGTGGACGCTGAGGCTGAGGAGGTGCCTAGGCTGAGGAGGCGCCCAGAGCGAGGGCAGCTGGCATGTTGTCACCTCTCAATGGTCTCAGGTTAACCACCTGTCAACCTAGATGACCTATAGCTTGAGAGGGACAGAAGTCTGAGGAAGGGTGCTACCATCAAGATGCTCATCAATCTGAGATTTTGGGAGGCCAATTCCTGCAACTTATATATTGGAAAGTGACGTATCTTAGAGATAAGAGCACAGATTTTAATTCAAACTCTTCCTGGGTTTGAATCCTGCAGGTTGAATTCCTTTAACTCTCTGAGACACAGTTTCTTCATTCGTAAGGTGGAGATAACAACATCCCCTTCCAGGATTGTGGGAGGAGATAATGGGATAATCTATATTCAATGCCTGGCTCATGTTAAGTGCTCCGCATAGAGTGCCTATTGCTACTGTTATTCATCTCATCTACTTGGCATCTTGTATCACATCTGGCACACAATAAACTGTCCAGATATGGTTGTTCACCCATTACTGGGGTCCAGGGCCTATCATGGGAAGAAGGGTGTTGGGGACATGGGCATCAGGATAATGGGAAAGAAGCCAGGCTCCTTGCACAGCTGAGAGGTCCGTCACTGTCTGAAGCTACCAGCTGGATGGAGCTGGCCTTCTTAATGGATCCAGATGTAATCTCCACTGAGAAAAGAGAACAGTATGGCAGGAAGAGAGTATACAACATCCTTGTCTGTTTATAATTGAGAAATGAAGGCTTAGAGAGGGGCCCTTGGTGGTTCAAGATCATGTTGTGAGGAAATGGTGATTTCAGGTCAAGGTTTCTACTCAGCACGTTGCCCATGGTGTGGCTTTAAGGTGTATGATGCCTTGAACCTGACTGAGGTCTGGCCTCTCCAGTTGTTCCTCTGACCCCTTCTGGACAGGGTCACCTGACTGTGAGGCCAACTACTTTAATTCGAGGCCTCTCGAGCATCTCCAGTGACTCTTCCCAGCATAGTTTAGAGCCACATGCTCTCTGTGTCATGCAGTTCTCCCTCAGCTAGGACAGAACCTTCGGTGCTGCAGACCTTTGCAGAGGGGGTTCGAGGCAGCCCCGGACCCTGTGTGCAGCCTCTGGGATGTGCTCCTGGACCTTCCTCAGCCTTCCTTCCCGGGCTGTCCTGGTGTGTTCCATGGAGTGCGAGAAGTCTGCTAAGGCTGTGATGTGAGTTCTTTAAAGTTCACTTTTGAAACGAGGACATGAAGTTACCTGGAACTTCAGGCTCCCAGCTTGCTGAGCTCTGCAGATCTCTGTGGGACTGGCTGCTGCCGTCAGAAAGAATAGAGCCGTCACTCTGCAGGAGGGTTTCTATGATAATAGGGCTTTTGCCTCCCAGTAATTGGAAAGGTGCTAATCTAGTGACTCATAAGATACATAGAAGGAAAAATCCCACCCTGAAAATGAAACTGCATTGTTTTCTGAGTGCTTCATCTTGTTTCCACGGGAAGGGCAAGCTGAGGTTTAGGGGTACGGAGCAGGGTCCTGATGTCCTGGCAGCACTGCTGGAGTGACCATTTTCCTCTGCCTTTGCTCTAAGTAGTCCAGTGATGCAGAAAGCAGGGAGGGGTGGACACCACCCAGATGTCTGGGGCAAAAAATCCAGCCTGAAGCTGTGGGGAAGGGGAGCTGACCTGTGACAGATTTGCAGAGGAGACGGTCATTGTCAAATTAGTGATAGTCCCTCCTAAGACAGATTGTTGAGCCTGCAAGTGTGAGTGCACAGGTGTGTGTGTGTGTGCATACATGCATTTGAGTTTGGGTATATGTGTGCATGTGGGTGGATTAGCTGTGTGGGCATGTAGTGAGTGTGTGAGAGCCTGTATATATGTGTCTGTGTGCACACACAATCCTGCAAATGTGCCCTGACCTGAATGTTGCTTCTTTGTTTTTTTTTCTTGGCTTCGCTGCAAATATTTTTGCTTTTTCCATCCAGGTTGTATCCTTTGAGCTTTAGGGACCTGAGTTGAGTCCTGAAATCTGGCTGTCTATGGACAGGTACCTGGGGTAGAAGACTGAGCTTGCTACCTATCAGAGGGCAGGTAGAGTTTCAGCTGGTCACCCTGTTGGAGAAATGCAACCCCTTTATCTGCCCCTAAAGGGGCAGAGGACTGGGGTCTGCTTCTGCTGAGGGTACTGGGGACTGCCCAGTACCTGGACTGCTCTCCAGGGTCTCAGGGAGGAGGCAGCCCCTCTATATCTTCCTGCATTCTTTCTGTCACCCTTCTGTGCTCCCTTTGCTGGAGGAAGTCCCCGTCCAACTTCTAATTCCTGTCTTCTTCCCATGATCACACCTCTTGACCTGGGGAACCCCTGACCTTGGGGCACCCTCAGGACTTCTGGAGCCCAGAAAGAGAGAGTCCTTCCAGTCACAGCCCTCCCCTAGTCTCCGTCTGTCCACCTGGCAGCTCCTAGAGTGAGTCATAGCGCCCCCCCCCAGGCTCTCCTCTCCTCCCCCTCCCACTCCCTTCATTAGCTTCATTGAACCTAATAGTCCTGCTGGCAATTTCATTGTCTCCTCTTAATTCCAATTTCCTTTTGTCTCAAGGGGCAAATCAGCAGAGTGAAAGTAGTGAAGTGGCAGGCGCAGCCTCTGGATATATTAATTAGGGGAGCATTAGCGAGGTAATAAAAATGTACCTTCACTATCAGGGTGCTGTGCCCTTCTCTCTGTCTCTCCCCCTTTCCTTCCCCCCCTTTTTCCCTCCTCAGCCGCAGCCAGAACAGGAAGAGCAGACTCAAGTCAGAAACAGGCGGTGGCTGAGGGACGGAGCATCCCTGGGTCCCTACAGGCTACCCTCAGAGATGCCTGGCTGACGGCCAGATGCTCAAGGAGAAATGTGCCCTGCCACCCCACTGTTGTTCAGTTCCACTTGGTCCCTCACCTTTCCAGGAGATCAGTCACCAAGTCTTATAAATTAGCCTCCTGATTATGTGTCAGCTTCTTCCCAAGCTCTCCCTTCACAAGATCGTTGCCTGAGTCCACACCACCATCGGCTCCCACCTAGGTGATTGTGGTGGCTTCTGAATGGGCTCTCTGTACCCAGCCTTGCCTTCATCAGACCCTGTCTCCACCCTACAAGCAGATGCAGCACTCGCTCTTTCTTCTGAGCACCCATCCAGAGTAGGCACCACACATCCGTCCCATGCACATCTTCTGGGTGCAGTCCCTGCTCCCTTGTCACCTGCTGAGCTCCTGCTCCCTGTCTTGTTTCTTGGACCTCTGCTTCTCCAGGAAGCCTTCTCTGACCTGCAGGACCGGGCTGGGTGAGCCTTCTGTGTGTTCTCATAGCAGCGTGGGCTGATCCCTAACAGCACATTTGTTATGCTGGATTATAGCTGCCTTGGCTGGTCTGGCTTTCCTGCCATGAGAATGAAGGCTTTGGGAATTGAGGGGGAAGAGGGGATGACAATGAATCATGCCATCTAGTTGTGAGTTTTGAGTTGGGAGATAAGCACAGAGTTGGATAGGGCCACCATGCCAGTTTTATTATTAATAGAACTATGTTGGAGAGAGTGACTTTGGTCCAAAGACAAAATGAGCTTCCTACTCCTTTCCTCCTGGATTGAGTTTACACTCCCAGCCACAGCAGCACCGCAGGAAAACTGTAGGCCTCAGGTACGGGGCAAAGTCTGCCTCAGAGGCCTTACTAAATGGAAGAAGGAAGGATGTGCCTGGACTGCAGCAGGCGATTCCAAAAAAGCGAGTTGAAATGTGGCCATCACATATCTGCTTGACCCTTTTTCCAATCTCAAAATGATTGGATAGCCACTCTTTTTTTTTGAGTACAGAAAAAGTGAGGGAAAGTGAAGAAGAAGTAGCAGTCTCTGTTTGGTAGTTATAAGCAGGTATCAGCTCCTATTTCATGGGCTGGCAGGAGTGTGGGGAGGGGTATGGGATGCTTCTCCCTATATGAATTGTCTCCTGTTTGCCATGAGGTCTCAGCTCCCAGCCCAGAGCCTGGCACGTTGCATACGAGAACAGTTTATTACACGGAAGGAAGGTCTCATATTTATTGGCTTTACCCAACCTTAGAGCTAGAAGGGCTCTTGATGAGGAAGTTGAGTCCCAAGGGCCACAGTGACTTACCCAAGGTCCCAGTGGTAATCATTGTCTTCTGTCTCCCCCCTCATCCATCTTACTATGGGATCACACTTCCTGGTCCAGCTTCAGTTGAGGACTAAGATCACTAGGGGTGTTGGCCATGGGAATGCTGCATGTAGAGGGAATCTGGAGTGTGGCAAGACATGAACGAGATCCCAAGTGGACTATGTGGAAACAAGTGCATGGGATGGCTGTGTAGGTTGAAGTAGGGGTAGATCAGGAGGGAAGAGGACTTGAAGCCAGGGTTTCGGGAACTGGGACTAGTTAGCCTGAAGTGAAAGTGCATTCCCCAAAGGCCCATTGAGTGGGAGAAGAGTCAAGCTTATGCTGGATATTCCCAGAGGGTGGAGCTTGGACCAGCCAGAAACATCTTTTGTTTCATGCACTAAATTATACAAATATTTAAAAGTACTGGGCTGTGTGCACCATGAGGAACCAATCCTTTCTGCTGAGGAGCATCTGGCCTAGTTGAGTCACAAGCAATACAGTGTCAGAAATGCCCAGTGCTGGCATTCACTGTGGATATGAAAGTACAGAAGGGCCAGGTGCCGTGGCTCATGCCTGTAATCCCAGCACTTTGGGAGGCCGAGGCAGGTGGATCAACTGAGGTCAGGAGTTTGAGACCAGCCTGGCCAACATGGTGAAACCCTGTCTCTACTAAAAATACAAAAATTAGCCAGGCATGGTAGTGGGCACCTGTAATCCCAGCTACTTGGGAGGCTGAGGCAGGAGAATCGCTTGAACCAGGGAGGTGGAGGTTGCAGTGAGCCCAGATCTTACCACTATGCTCCAGCCTGAGTGACAGAGACTCGGCTTAAAAAAAAAAAAAAAAAAAAAAGTACAGAAGGCTCTCTGACTCTGCCATGGGCCAGGTGCAATGTGGGGTGGTCCAAAAACTTCTAAATGAGAGCTCGTCACGATGGAAAAAGCAATCTGAAAGAATAGTTGTTAACCAAATGGCAGAGACAAGAGCTATAGGGAAGATGGTGGTGGTGGTTGGGTCTGAAGGCCCCACCCCCAAAAACTAGATCAGCTTGCCTTCATCTACTTCTTTGTTTGGTCTAATACTGCAAACCCAGGCTGCACACTGCCACGTTGACTCTACCAGACCCCAGCATGCTTGCTTGAACTCCATTGGTGAGCTGGCCTTAGACTGCATTTCTAACTTGCTTCAATGTCTTCCTACTCTTAGGTAGGAAGAGAAAGGGCTACTATTCCCTTTTACAGATGAGTAAACTGAGGCTTATAGGCTTACAGGGCATTGAGAGGGCTTAGATCAAGGTCTGATTGCTTCAAGGGAAGGTTAGGCTGATTCACCCTTTTAAACACTTTGGTTTATATTTTAGTTCCTTGCCTTATTTCTTTAGTCTCAGTCAATTTACATAGCTGTTCCAGAAGGGCCCCATTTTAAAGGATCCCATGTTCCATGGTTTAAAAAATGAAGGTGTCAAATTCCTGGCATTAAGAGGAGGCATCTATGTTTCCTCCGTCTGAATCTGTGTGGAGTTGTTACTGCTTTGACCATTGGAATACAGAGGAAGTGAAGACCTGAGAGTAGGTCATGAAAGGGCATGCGGCTTCTGCCTGGCTCTCTTGGAACTTTTACTCTCTGGGTGCATTCTCAGGGGATGCTGCCTCTTGGAACCCAGTTAACATGCTACGGGGAGTCCAAGCCGGGTGGAGAAACTACATGTAGGTACCAGGGTCCCAGCTGGGCCCAGCCTTCAAGTCATCCCAGCCCAGGTCCCAGACACGAGAGTGAAGATAATTCAACCCCCAGCTGTTCACTTTGCCCCCAGCTGTTCGAATTTCTCTTGCCAGACATTATGGTGAAGAGGTAAGCTTCTCATCTTGTCCCCTGTCCAAATTCTTGATCCATAGAAGCTGTGAGTGTAATAAAATCAGGCCACTTAGTTTGGAGTGGTTTGTTACACAGCAACAGATAACTGGAACATAATGCCAGACTAAAAGGTTATGTGAAATCACTTTCTCAGACTCCCAGTATTTAATTTCTCATCACTAATAACAAGGCATAGGCTTCCGGGGTACAGGCAGAGATTGGTCCGTGGGATCGATTGCTAGGCCTGCATGGGAGAGCTGGGCCACTTTACCTTTCCCTCCTGTCAACCATTTGGCTAAAAGAAGAAGTAAATTGTGCAATTAATCACTCTTTACTCTCCTTCCTCCCTCCTGTCTGAAGGGGGCTGCTTCCAGGACTCCAGGCTCAGCACTTTGCCCTGTGGGGAGAGACTTGGACCCTGGGGCCTAATCAATAGTTGCCTCTGAGCCAGCTATTAGGGGCTATTAGCTCCTGGTCATTTACAAAATGATTGTTGTTTTATTGACCCAGCAGAAGATAATGCCCACTTTGACATCCAGCCTCTATGGGACCCTGGCAGGGCTGCTGTGCCTCCTGTGTGTGTGTGTTGTGTCTGTGGGGAGGCACTGATACCTATTAGTCTGGGAATACATGGTGGTAGGGAGAGATGGAAAATGCAAAAAGAGTGTGTGTGTGTGTGTGTGTGTGTGTGTGTGTGTTTGACAGAGAGGGAGTTTGGGGAGGACTCTGACCTATTAGATATTTCCATGTCTATGTCCTGTGTGGGCATCAGACAAAGCTGTGAAGTATGGACAAGGTCAGGGCTGCTTTGGGCTGCTTTATTTATTTATTTATTTATTTATTTATTTGTGGGACCTAGGGACTATGGAGTAACTTCTTTCACAGTTCCTTTCTTTAACTACCTCCTCTAGGAGCTGAGTGAGGTGAAAATGAATGGTCAGTGCCAACCATGATCACTAGGGAATGAGAAGGAGAAAAAACACTGACTTAATTGGGGCAAGAGTAGAAACTGGGCGACCAATTAGTTTACGGATGCATAATACATTTTCCAAAAAAACCTTTTTTTTGTATAAATGGTAGCTAATATGTTTTGGCTCTGTGCCCCACCCAAATATCACCTTGAATTGTAATAATCCCCATGTGTCAAGGGTGGGACAAGGTGGAGGTAATTGGATCATGGGGGTAGTTTCCCCCATGCTGTTCTTGTGATAGTGAGTAAGTCTCATGAGATCCGATGGTTTTATAAGCATCTGGCATTTCCCCTGCTTGAACTCATTCTCTCTCCTGCCGCCCTATGAAGAGGTGCTTTCTGCCTGGACTGTAAGTTTCCTGAGGCCTCCCCAGCCATGCAGCACTATGAGTCAATTAAACCTCTTTTTTTTTTTAATTACCCAATCTTGGGTATTTCTTCATAGCAGTGTGAGAACGGACTAATATAGTAGCACATCACAATGATAATCTAATCCCTTGCCCCTCTTTTTACTTTTTCACTTTATGGTATATCTGGTAGACAGCTGTATGTTGGTAATAGAGAGGTCCCTTATTTTATTATTTTATTATTATGTTTTTTGAGATGGAGTCTGGCTCTTGTTGCCCAGGCTGGAGTGCAGTGGTGTGATCTCAGCTCACTGCAACCTCTGCTTCCTGGGTCCAAGTGATGCTCCTGCCTCAGCCTCCAGGGTAGCTAGGATTACAGGCATGCACCACCATGCCTGGTAGAGATGGGTTTTTGCCATGTTGGCCCGGCTGGTTTTGAACTCCTGACTTCAAGTGATCCGCCTGCCTCAGCCTCCCAAAGTTCTGGGATTGCAGGTGTGAGCCACCATGCCCGGCTGAGAGGTCCCTTATTTTTTAATCAGTATATACAAAATTTCATTTTATGGATATACTACCATGTATTTAATCAGCTTTGTATTAATGGAGATGTAGACAAGTGTTTCTCAAACTTTAAAGTGCAGAGGTGTTACCTGGTGATCCTGTTGAAATGTAGAGGCTATGCAGCCATAAAAAAGGATGAGTTCATGTCCTTTGCAGGGACATGGATGAAGCTGGAAGCCATCATTCCCAGCAAACTAACACAGGAACAGAAAACCAAACACCTCATGTTCTCACTCATAAGTGGGAATTGAACAATGAGAGCAAATGGACACAGGGAGGGGAACATCATACACTGGGGCCTGTTGGTGGGTGTGGGACAAGGGAAGAGAGAGCATTAGGACAAATACCTAATGCATGTGGGGCTTAAAACCTAGATGATTGGTTGATAGGCTCAGCAAACTACCATGGCACATACGTACCTATGGTACAAACCTGCATGTTCTGCACATGTATCCCAGAACTTAAAGTAAAAAATAAATAAATAAATAAATAAGAAATGTAGAGGCTGATCCTGTAGAGTAGGACCGAAGAGTTTGCATTTTTGACAAGTTCTCATGTGATACTGGTGCTTCCGGTTTCTTGACCACCCTTTGAGTAGAGAGGATTTAGACTGTTTTCAACATTTTTTTCATTATAAACAATGCTGCAGTAAGTATTTTTTGCAATGGACTTTCACAATGTACAAGTCTATCCTGAAGGATAAATTTATAGAAACAGAATTTCTGGGCCGAAGATACGTATCCTGGTACATTAGAGAAACACGTTAAAGTGCCCTTCATAGAATACCTACTCTGTCAGTCCTAAAATGTGGGTGCCTGTTGCTGCACACCCTTGCCAATAGTGGGTATTAGTCAACAAATGTGTGTCCATTTCTCATTAATATTTTTAGTTTTTATTTTATGCATTTAGATGTTACATTATTATTGAACAGATATTCAAGGATGTTAGACCTTCATTGTGAACTGTACCTTTTACATAAGGCACTGTTTTGTTTGGTTTGATTAACACTTTTTACCCTGCATTTCAACTTCAAACATGCATTTGCATGGTGTGTTTTTGACCCTGCTTTTCCTTCATATTCCTGTATATTTCCATCTCATATTTTTCCAACTTAAAGTTAGCTTTTCAATTAGTTCACTTACGTATGCATTATTAAAGTCATATATTATATAAAATCACATGTGAACTTAGAAATGCAGTTCCCGTACCCGCATTGTTTCATGAAATCTTTTTGTTTAAACTCTTTTCATGCATTTTCAACGTAGTGTTTTCTTCCCCATCATTAGAGGTAATGTTCTGAGTCATTTATCCCAATTTTCCAAAACACATCATCTTCACTTCCTTCGAAAAGCTGAGATACCACAATTTTTGTATCCATGTATGTGTAATAGCATCACTGCAAAACTCATCCCAAACCGCAAATACCCCTTCGTTAACATTTCCCTGTTTTAGCCATTTGTCTTGCAGGTATCTGTTCATAAGCTCCTCTGTGTAGCTACTTCCTGTGTTGTTTTTTTCCCTTTCACTTAGTTTTTGTTTTTATTAGTAACACAGGCGTATAAATACAAATGTACAGCCATAAATGTCAAACATCCTAAGAGATTTATATTTTAAAATACTGAAAAGCATAATTCCCCAGACAAAGCAACCACTTTGAATTTCTTTAGCTTTTTTGGCATTTTCTTTTAATTTCTAAATAACACATTCGCATTGCTTTTTCTTAATGTTTTAAAGTGTTGCATATTATTTATAGAGTTTCTGTAATAAAAAATGTGGACTTGGCTCTTTCACTCTGCTCCTTCCCATTTCCTCTCTCAATTCTAATATAGCTGCATCACAATTTGTTGAATTAAATAATTATTCATTGTTTATATTATTATGATTATATGAATGTTGTTTATAGTTAAGCCATGTGCTGAATCATAGTTACAATTCCTTTTAGTTATAATTTTCTGTTTTTCTATTTTGTTACTGCTAGCTTTGTTTTTTCTTTTCTTTCCTTTTTTTTCTGGTTTTCACTTGCCTAGTTTTTTCTGTATTTATCAGTAATTCACCCCAACTCTCTGTCAAAATATAATTCTCCTCTCAGGATATTAAAAACTCCAGTAAGATATCATTTTGGTGGCCCTGCCTTTTGCTCCAATCCAGCCAGGCCACCTTCTTATCCTGTTGTACAGACTCACTCTGGGAGCTCTGTTCACTCCCCTAAGCACCTCCTGTGCTCTCTTATTTGTTGACTCCTGTGTCTTCTGGATCCTAGAGCTTTCTCTTTGTTTCCTCTTGTTTTGGCGGAGCTATCTTCCCATGGCTTTCTGAGAAAGGGTGGAAAGGGTGTGTGGAGAATCAAATTTTGAGAATTATCATCTCTGAAAAATTTTTTAAATTTATTTTTTATTTAAATAGTGTTTGGGGAAAATGTGATGTTTGGTGACATGGATAAGTTCTTCAGTGATGACTTCTGAGATTTTGCTTTTCACCTTCCCCAGTCTACTCATGCAGGTAGTTAGGCAAAGCTCTTATTAGTCTGCAGAACGTCTTTGTGCTCTTTCCATTTTCTTCCCAAATTTGAAAATGTTGTTTACATCTCTTGCATGCTTTTATCTCATCTCCCATTCTCTTTGTTGTAGTTTTATGCCTTTTTTCTATCTTTTTACTGTCCCCTTTTTAGTCACGTCTGGGAGGAAACAGAGGTAAATACGTTCAAGCCCATGTTTATCTGGAACTGGTCTATGCTTTCATTTCCACCCTTTTTGAATCACTTTGTTTTAGGTGTGTCAGAGTGATCTTTGCAAATGGCAAGCCTGATCTTATCTCTCTTTGTCTTCAAATCCTCAAGACCCCTGATTTTTTTTTTAGGATGAAAGTCCAAAGTTTTGACATGGCTTGCAATGCACCTATATGATCTGTCTCCTCTTCTTCTCTCTCAAGACAATCCTCTCTTCACTTACTCTTCAACCAGGCTGGATTTTGAACATGCTATTCCTTCTGCCTGAACCACTCTTCCTTCAACTGCCCTGGCCCTGGTTAATTTCTTCATCATTCAGTGCTTGTCTCTAATTTTCTTCTCTGAAGACACTTACCCTGCCTCCACACCAAGTCAGGTTCCCTGTTACATGCTCCAGTAGCCCTCTATACATACACTGAAAGTCAAGTAGATACTGGATGCCTGCGTCCTTCACTAATGTGTAAGCTCTTAGGTTTGGTGGTGAGTTTTGCTGGAGGTAAGGGATGTAGAGGTGGGTTCTATGAGGCCAGGGAACCTGTTGGTCTTTAATGTTGTGTTCCCATGACATTAACACAGTGCTTACATGGAGAGGCTGCCCAAAGTATAGCTGTTGAGCAAGTGAATGAATGAATGAATGAGCAAATGTGTATGCACCCAGACTCAGAAATCGTTAGAGCAAGGGGGAAACTTAGACTGTGTAGCTTGATATCTACATTTTTCTTTTTTTAACAATTGACAACCTTGAGGCTCAGAGACATAAGGGAAAGGTCCCCCAAACACACATGTGCACATTTTTCATACATACTGCTAATAAAAATCCTATGAGGTGCTTTCCATCACTCTCATTTTATAGAAGAAGAAATTGAGGTTCCGAGGACTAAAGTAGCTTTCCTAACATCACACATCTAGTATGTGTCAGAGCTGGGATAAGCACTCAGATCTACCCGCCTCTAAGACTCATCCATGTCTTTACTTCATGATACCTGAATGATAACATTTGGATCACATTTGAATGGGACCTGCCAAGGATCAAGGAAGTGAGCGTATGAGTTGGTTTTTGCTGTGATAACAATCTCTAAATCTCATGGTTCATAGAAATTAACACAGAGTTTTTACTTATGCTCTGCAGGTCAGCTGTCATTCTGCTGGACCTGGCTATACTTGGTTTTGGGCTGAGAGTCAAGTTCATACCTGCTTTATGTATGTTCTTATTCCAGGACTATGCTGAAGAAGTATTTTTTTTTTTTTTTTTTTTTTTTTTATGGTAGAGAGCAGTCTGTCAAGAGGGTTGCCATAAACATACAGCCCTTCTAGAAGCTTTGGGTCTGTATTCTGGATCTACTCACATTCCATTGGCTAAAGCAAGTGGCACAGTCAAACCCAATATCTGATGTGTAGAAGGCACCTCTTCCCAGGGAGTTGGGGGCTTAAGAGAATGAACATTTGTTGAACAATAATACAGTCAAGCACAGTGAGAGACACAGTGATGCCTCTGGATAATGACAACGTTCAAACCTATTTTCTAGGGGTTTGCCAGCTTGACAGCAATGTATTCTAAGAAGACGCTTCACCGTAGCCCAAAGACCAAGCACCCAGCCTGTATAATTGCATGCCTGCTGTTCCATGCACTCACAGATCCCTCATGAGTCAGTACTGGATGCCAGAACAGGCAACTGTCCTGATTTTTTGGTGCCATACCAATTATTAAGTATTTTAAGCACTACCCCCTGAATATATATAAATGCAAGCTATATAGTTACCCTTTTCTAACCTGGCATGTCAGTCCCTCCTCCAGGACTGGACAGTTCAATAACCAGAATCTTCCATATCCACAGAGAACCCTGAAGAAGAAATGCAATAGAGCTCAGTTAGACACAAAAATCTTCTGCTGAGGTTACAGGATCAAATGGGAAGTTCCTTTCTTTATTAATTTGATAACCATTTTAAAGATATCTTTCAGTGGTGGACACTCTGTGGGTTCCTGAGGTGGGAGGGTGGGAATATAACATTGCACAGCAGGATTTGAAAAAGCACGCTTTTTGTCTCATGAAATGCCAGCACTGAGTGAGGCTTTAGTGCCCTTGCAGGCCAGCTTTTCAGACAGAAGGAACGTCATCTCACCCTGTTAGTGGAGTGACAGAGCTAGGACCTGATGGCAAGCTTGCTTTCTGGGTAGGTGCTCTTCATTGTCTTCAGAGAACACAGAAAACCAGTTTTGAGGTAGTATCCCTGGGTAGTGAGATGACAGGTGATTGGTGGCCTGCTTGGCGGGTGGCATTATCTGTCCCTGGCCAAGCGTGTATGTGCTTGGAGCACAGAGGTGGCCTGGAGTCCAAATCCCTTGTCTAGAAGCTGGACTTATCTTCAGCCCCAGTGATAGCCCCGTGGGGAGGGGATGCTAGCAGCCTTTGTAGCTGATTTAATCATGCTAAGGTGTGTGTGTGGGAGCCCATGTTCCTTCTCTGCTTAATCCAACTTATATTAAAAACAAGACTCTCTTGGGGCCTCTGTTAATAATAAGTGGTTTATGCTGCTGCCTGGAGTGGGGGAATTTGTTTGCCTTTCATTCATTCTTGTCCTCCTCCCTTCTCCCCTCACCCCCGCCCCTCCTCTTGCACCTGTGGATGGCAAGAGGAAAAAAAATAGAAAGATAGTTAGCATCCATTTGTTTAAATGGATATTTAAAATAAAGATTTATTTTTTAAGACCTCATTGCCTGGGTTTCTTTATGTCCCTCAACTTAGTTTCTAAGCCCCCACACGGCTTCCCAGGAGGCTTCCCGAGGAGGAAGAGGAATTTGCATATCTGGTGAGCAGTTCTTGGTATTAAGCCCAGTGTGCACAGCTGGTTTTTCCACCTGCAGGGAGAATCCGGGTCCCCCACTCTGCAATACAGCTCTGGAGGCTTGGCGGAAAAGAGAGCACTGGAGAAGTCCTTCTCTGCCAGTTTTTGTGGTTTGAACTTAGGCAAGTCAGGTCACCTCTGGGCCTCCATTTCCTTAGCTGCACAAAAGGAATATAGATTTGTACTCACAAGGCTGGAATGAGCATTAGGAGGAGCTTATTCATTCTCATGCTTGGAAAACAGCACTTTGAAAACTGCTGGGCAGGGAACGCAAGTGGATGGAGATTATCATTATGACTGCAAGCCCTGCTCTTCTATGAGAATATGGTTGGCTTGGTGGGTCAGTAAGGGGACCCCCTCCTTCTTTCCTCATAATGGTAGAGATAATGAGGGGTCCTGGGGACAAGTAGCAGGAGAGCAGGACCCCAGAGTTCTGCGCCAGTGACTGTGGCATCTGACAGGCCAGGGCTTGTGGCTCCACGTGGGTGCAGGTTCGGAGCCACCCATCTGCCAGCATTTCCAGCCAGAGCACATTGGTAAAGCTCTGGTACAGCACCGGCTCTCCCCGGGACTCTCGATTAGGCTTTGTCTCTGGGACAGGTATGGGAATGGGACACTACAAGAGCTGGGTCTTGGTGGGTGCTGAGGCCAGGTGAGGCCAGCTCTCCTGAGTATGTGATGCTGGGGACAGATCCGTCCCCAGCCCCTGCCTCAGCCACGGTGGTCTCTGCTTCAGAGCCATCTTCCTCCAAGATGGAATTCAAAACATGTCCGCTTTCAATCCCATCTCAACAAATGAGCCGTTCACCTCTGATCCCTCTTTTTCTCTCCTCTGGACATGACAAGGATGATTTTGATATCTGTGGTTGGGTGCTTCAGAGCCCAGGTTTAGGAATGAGAAACTCAAAGACTCCAGAATAGAAACACCAAATTCAAGTGGGTTAAACTCCAGCCCTGACATTTAATTAGAATCTTTTCCAGCTCCCACACTTGAAGAGTACCTGTTATTTCTTTTCTTTTACTCACAATACACTGTAAGCCAGGAGCATTTTCCTGAGCTCCCGAACCTCTCATCAGAAGTCAATCACTTTGGAAGCATGATAAATACTTCTGAAAGCCTGCTGAGGATTGTGGCAGATCATGGCTCAGGAAGTGATGAGCTTCCTGAGAGACAATGAGGAGACAGATGACAGCAAGGGCAGGTGGCACACACCGGCTCCCAGTTTTTAATCTGTCCACCATGTCCCCATATTCCCGAACAGGTCACCACCTCTCCAACCGAGTGTAGGCTTCTAATGAACCTCTGGACCATTTGCCTTTGAAAGTAGTAAGGAAACAGTGCAGTGGAGCTCTTGGAGATGGCTTGGGAGCTCTGCCTGCCTTGCTGGGCCATGCTGGAAGCTGCTGGAAGCTTCTGGGAGCAGATCAGTGGAGTGGAGAGCGAGCGTGGCCAGAGGGATAGTCACACTCCCAGTCTCACACATCAGTGGCCGATGCAGTGGCAGGAAGTGTGGTGAAGGACAGTGTGAAGCTGGGACCTGGACTAGCCTGGGGAGGTCATGAAAGAGACCATGAGGGCAGGAACATGTGAGGCAGCAGGTGGCCTGGGTGGGAGGCTCCAGCAGAGGAAACTGGGCGCTCACGCCGTGAGGCAGGGGGAGCTGGGAGTCTGTGAGGAACAGAACAAAGCGTTTCTCTAATCCAACGTCCTCTCTCCTCACCTCTGCTACCATCCTGCTTCCGGCCTCTAATCCAGTCTCTTGACCCATTTCCTCAGTTCTTTTGAACCCATATTACTGGTTGCTACCAGGTTAATTGGCGTAAAGTATAGCTCTGATTGTAACACTCATCTAGATGCAGCTGTGTTTCCCAATGGCCCCCTGAAAGAAGGCTTTGTGTGCTGTGACCCTGTCATTCCCGTGTTTCCCACCATTTTCCTGTGTGTGGCCTCAATTTTAGTCACACTAGGCACTCACCCTCCTGCAAACATGCCTTGGGCTTTTCTACTTTAGCACCTATGCTCTTGTCTGAAGTCACCCCACTTTGTCTTAGCCTCCTTCAGTACAAGCACTGAAGCCCTTGAGTCTGGAGCTCAGGAGAATGACCTGGGCTAGGGCCATACATTTGGAGACATAGCATAGAGATGGGATTTCAAACTGGGAGGATGAAGGAGATGCCCATGGGATTCAGTGTGGGTTGACTAGAGATACGGACCAAGGACAGAACCCTGGATTCTCCAGCTGGGAGTTGATCTCTCAGCAGCCTTCCCTGTGCAGGGCTTCCTAACCTTCCATTTAGAATTCAAAGTCCAAGGAGAGAACCATGAGTTTCTCCAGGCAGGAACACCTTACCTATTTCTGGGGGATGTCTTGATGCATAAGCTGATGACCCCCAAGCTGGAATGAAGCTCTACTTTGGGTAATGGTGAGGGAAACCAACCTTTCCCTCAGAATTTTGTGCCACATATTCTAAAAGTCAGTAACTCAAGTAACAAATATTTATAATGTTTTGTTCTCTCAATGTCAAACTCCATCTTTGTTCTTCTGAACAAATTCTGGGACCTTCTTTCTTCTCAAACTTCTCTGTCTCTCATCTATTTATGAATTTCCTTTCAGTTGTATTCTTTACTTTGTATCTAAGACTTACCTGTGTTTTAAACATGTAGATTTGAATCTCTTTCCAAATACATGTTTTGCCTTGTTTACTATCATACCAGGTATACCAAATATATATTAGCTGTCTTTTGGAGCTTGTTTACTTGGAGCACAAGGCCTGACTCACCTGTTGAGCCCAAAGCAATGACTGGAAAAGTATATATGTGGGGAGTCTTAAGTTGTTCCCATATAAAAATGGGAATTCGTGCACTTGATGCTGTAAGAACTGAAGCTTAGTTCCTGGCTTCAAGCTGGCAGTCAGTCCCACTCATTTTTTTCTGCATGTGAATCTTGAGTAAACGATAAAACAACAACAACAACAAACAGACAGACAAAGGCATTTCAGAACTCTGACCCTTTCTCCACAACAGTTAATTAGGGCAGCCCTTAGGGTTCCCCTGCCACTGTGCCCTTTCCCAATATCTCCCTGAGGATAGTCAGGAGAGAAGTTACTTCATCCCTTTGTATACAAAAACCTTGTATCTGGGTAAAATGTGTTTTGGGAAGTTATATTCTAGAAAGTCCGGGAATATTCCATATTCCTCTGACAAGACTGCAGTCTTCATCAGAGAATGGGCTGTCAAGAGGTGCTGTGGCTTTTAGAGCTTAATGAGTACATTTAAATGTTGGATGCAAATTAGGCATAATATCAATGCTAGCTTCAAAGAGCAGAGAAGATAGTTAAACAGCTGTGAGGCTTTCTTCTGACTAGACAAGCCTAGGAGTTGCATTGCCAACACAGAGACATAATGTGATAGCTTTCTGATGGCTTCTGCCAAGCCACATGGAAGTAAGAACATAATGATATAAACAGAAAGTAGCTGTTTTTCATGCAGATCTGGGCAGACCACTGGAATCTGTCTGTCCAAGAACTCTCCTGCTCTCTGCAGTTCTCTGCCTTCCTCAGGCTGGCCAGACAGTGCGTGGTGGCCACAGTGTGAATTCTCTATGGGCATGTCAGGAAGGGCATGCTCCAGCTCCCACCTGCCTGCAATAATCCCACTCGTCAGACAGCACTCCAGAGGTGCCAAATTCTATTAGCCATAGAGAGAAATATTTCCATATCTGCCCCTCTAATCACCTCCCTCCTGCAAGCGGATTAATTAAAATGCACATGCAAATACATTAGTTACAAACCCAGTGTCCCTCTTCACATGCAGATGCAATCAATAGATACCGAGACGATTTGCATAATGGAAAGAGCAAAAGGAGTTTTTCATAATGCGGCTTTTGGGGTGAAACTTGAAAACCTTGTGTGCATCCTATGTAATCTAAGCCTGCCTGGGAGTCTGGCACAGCATGTGTTCTCTTATGCTTCTAGGTAAACAATTGCTGTAAGATCTGAGACATTTCTCCCAGGAAGTCCCCCTCGTTCCACTGTCTGCTCCTTTACTGGCCCCTCAGTGGATAGCCTCAGGTCAGGGCTGGGTCACTGTCTTGCATTTGTCCACACTTTTCATTCAGAGTGCTTTCCTTCTAAAGCTGGAGGCCAGGAAAATGCCACTGTCCTCCCAAGCCCTCCCCATGCTTAATAACTTAATTCTGAGACCATGTAACCACACCGTCTTATTGTTCAGTTGGGGACACTGAGATCCTCAGTGGAGAGATCGATAGTCTAAGGCTACATTAAATAAGTGGTAAAGCTGGACCCAGAATGAAGCCAGCCCTGTGAGAGTGCCCAGAGCTGGTTGTGAGACAGTGATCAATCAGAGGTGCCTTCTTCCCTCAGGCTATCATTATAATACTGTATCACTTAGGGCCAAGGTGCTGTTATTAAACAACTCAAAGTACAAATTCAACTGCTATTTACCACGTGAGGACTGGTGAGTTCTGCAGCCTAGAGAATCTCTGTAGATTCTCTATATCAGAGATTACTAGCATTTTTTGTTTGTTTGTTTATAAGAACCCTTTTGACATAGAGAGTATTTTGGGTCTCTTTTTAACACAATGCAATTGTATAAAAGTATGTATTAAGAAGATAGAAACTGACAAAGTATTATGACTCTAGTAGCAGTACACACATTTCAAAAATAGCTTGTATATTGGCTAACATATTTTTTCAGCCCATGGGCAAGGTTTGAAGAACCCGCGGATTTGTGGATTCTCCAATGACTCTACTGTGCCCAGGAGTCTATGGTTTAGAGTAGAGATCTTTGTCTTGGAATCTAAGGTCTCTGGAATAGAGCCTGTTGTTGGGATTCTTCAGGAGGCTGAGACAAGTGGTAACCAGCTGTTAAAATAAAAAACTTTAGACAAGATAAATTTAACAGTTTATTTGAGCATTAAAGGATTCGTGAGTCAGGCAGCATTCAAAACTGGATGAGGTTCAGAGAACTCTGCTCCAGTGTCATGGGAGCGAACTTTTATAAGCTGAATGTGGAAATAAAGAAATGACTTGATTGGTTATAGCAGCATTTGCCTTACTTGGGTATGGTCTAATGGGAGATCCCTAGTTATATAACCGATCAGTTGGTTGACCGTCTGTGATTGGCTGAAGCGCAATTTAGAATTACTCAGTTATAAGGAAGCCTCTAAGTTAAGTTTCAGTCTGCTTATAAGAAGGTTCAGGATACAGAAACCACCACATGCTAATGGCTTCCTGCCTGTTTCGCTTTAACACAGCCAAACCAGGTTTTCTTCCAGTCATTCTAAAACCAACTGTCTGTAGGGTGAGTCTTTCGAGAGATGGCAGGAAGGAGGATCTCCAAAACATAAAGTTATGTCTGAGAAGAATGTGAATCTGGTCCCCAGAGCATGAGGTTGGTGGCCAATGATAATAATAATAATAACAATGGTAATCTACCATTTATTAAGTAGCTACCAAGTGCAAAAGAAGAGACTCTGCAAAAGGAGATTACGTATAGAGATAATACATCTCCCTCCAACAAAACCCAGGGTCTCATGCATACCACCCTCTGCATTGAGTCACGTTTTAAGAAACAAATTCTAACAACCAAAAGTAATTAAGTAGGAATTTCAATCTTAATTGTCATCTCTCAAAGAACATTAAAATGGTTGAATTCAAGCCTTGCAGTAGATCTCTCAGCATTGCCTTTCCTTCTTTGCTCTCCCACACTCTGCAGCTCTTTACATATATCACCTCATTTAATGCTCAACTCAACCTCAAGGTATGGGAGTTACCCATCTTTCCTAGATGAGGAAATTGGGCTCAGAAAAGTTAAATAACCTCCAGAAGAGTAGAATGCCAACCCAGGGATCTGTCTGACTTCCATCTCCTCTCCTAGGTGGTTCTAGAGGACCTTTCATCTGGACCTCTGTCTGAACTCAAAATATGGCTAACTGAGGGCCCCCAAATGAATAGCTTCTCTATGGTCATTGCAGGAGACAGTGATAGCCTGCTTTCAGCAGCTCGTGTGTAGAAGAGATGTGTATTTTACCAGAAAGGTCTTTTTCCATCGGGGGAGAATAGGTTTTTGAAAGAGTTCCTAGACCTGTCCATTGGGGTCTTTGCAATACTGTCAAGGGACCTCTCTGGAGGCAGGGCTTGAATACCGACACCAGACCAAGTTGAAGACTACCTACAACAAGGACAGGGTGGAAGCAGCTTTCCATGAGACACACCCACCAGTGTGCTGTGTCAGTTTACCATTGCCGTGGCAATACCCAGGAGTTACTTCCGCTTTCCATGGCAATGACCTGATGACCCAGGAATTACTACCTTTTGCTTAGACATTTATACATAAACCATCTTCCAATATACATGTAATTAAAATGGATGTAAATATGACTGCAAAACTGCCCTGAGTTGCTACCCTCAGCACACTGCCTGTGGGGTAGCCCTGCTCTGCTGTAGCAATCACGGGGCGGTAACACCACTGGAGCTGCAGCACTGCTGCTTCAATAGAGCTGCTTTCTTCTACCCTGCCAGTGGCTTGCCCTTGGTTCTTTCCTGGGTGAAGCCAGTAACCTTAGCAGGCCAAGCTTTACTTTGGGGCTTGCCTGTCCTGCATCAACTGTAAGCCCCAGGATGCCTCCCATCTGCCAGTCATGGTAGCTCCTGCCTCTGTCTCAACTTCTCCTCTTGGTGCTGCTAATGCCTCTTAGCTGAGAAAGATTTCCAACAAACTGGACCTGACATTTTGAAAGTCTGAAGTTGGTAATTGGGCCTTTGTTCTGCCAGGTTCAGGCTGTGCTGAGGTGCACTTCTCAGCTTCATTCTTTCTTCCTAAACCTCAGGCTCCTCCAAGATGCCTTGGTCTGCTGATAATTTGCATCCGAAGTCACCTCAGGGTAGGAGGCCTGCAGGAACCAGAAATTGCAGAGAGGGCTGCTTCTGGGATGCTGCCCTTGAGGGGGTGGGGGCCGTAGAGGAATTCTCAAAACTGAGTTTCCTAACTGGGGTCCATGGCCTCACCAGGGAAGGGGCACATGGATGGGTTTTAGAAGGTTCCTGAGCCTCCTGAAGTTGTATGCAAAGGTTCGCCATTGAACTCTTCAGTGGAGGGGGTCTGAAATTTTCATCTGATTCTTGATAACACTGAGAACCCTAAAGAACTCAAGAATCACTAGTTTAAAAATCAGGGATTGGAGAATTGGGAAGTGCTAGAGGCAACAGGAATGTTGACTCTGGAGAGGATGAAACGGATCTTGAGTAACTCTGATGTTTTGTTTTGGTAGCAAGGCTGTTTATGAACAATGCCAGTGTTCCCTGTACTTAATCTGTGCTGTTTCACTCAACCCTCATAAAGCCCTTTGAAGTAGACATTGCATTCTCATTTTGCAGATAAGGAAATGGGGCACTCAGGGAGGTTGGACCACTTATCTAAAGTCCCACAGCTAAGAATGGTGGAGTTTGGATTCAAATATGGTTTTATCTACCTTCAGAGGAGAGATAAGATATATAGTACAAGAAGCTAACTAGAAGTAGGGGGAAACTTTCTTCACACAGTTGACTATATGCTGAGATAGTAATGAAGAGATGTAAAGTTTAACTACTTCTAGAGATTTTATTTTATAATTTAGTTATTATTTTTTTGAGACAGAGTCTCACTGTGTTGCCCAGGCTGGAGTGCAGTGGTGCTATCTTGGCTCACTGCAACCCCCACCTCCCAGGCTCAAGCGATCTTCCCACCTTACCCTCCCGAGTAGCTGGAATTACAGGTGCGTGCCACCATGCCCAGCTAATTTTTTTGTAATTTCTTAAAATAGAGATGGGGTTTTGCCATGTTGACCAGGCTGGTCTTGAATGCCTGACCCCAAATGATCCGCCTGCCTTGGCCTCCCAAAGTGCTGGGGTTACAGGCATGAGCCACCGTGCCTGCAAACTCCTAGAGATTTTAAGTAACTTCTTTCATTTTACAGCACTCAAGTAGTATCATGTAAATTACTTTATTCAGGTCTTTCTAACACCCTGTCAACTGTGTAAGGTAAATATTATTTCCTGCATTCTGCAGTGACACACACTTCCCAGTACACTGCAAGGAGGAAGCAGCAGCTTCCCTGAGCTTGACCTGCCCAGCTTCCTGGTGCCCAGCCCAAGATGCAGCTGCTGAGTTACGATTAGCTGGAGGCCAGAGACTGGACCTGAGGGCCTCTGGGAATCCCTTCTGGCTCAAGACAGCCATTATTTAAAAACTGGTTTCAGTTGTCGGGGAGACTCAAACATCAGCGACGTCTGTTGTTTTGAGTTTTCCTCCTAAAGTCCTTTTCTTTCTGCAAGATAAAAGAGAATTTCTTGGAAAAAAAAAAAGAAAACTTTTTTGTTAACACCCAAGGTATCATAAGGATACAGTCAGACCCAACATCAGAGAGACACAGATGGTGGTGACTAACACAAGCCAACACAAGCCAGGAGCACCAGCACCCACTGCACAAACCCCCATCACAGGCCCAACAAGTTCAATGCAGCTCTGGTTTGGGAGGTTTTAGGAGCAAGCAGCTGTTTTATTTCTAACCACTGACTTATGGAAAGGTTGAGATGCAGTTTTGGTGTGTGTTGGGGGTGGAGGGTGGTGTGGGGAAGTATAGGCGGACAGGACCAGGCCCTGGGGGAGGTGAGTAGGGTACAAAACGTAAGTGAAGCAGCATCATTGTCTGGGGTAAATACCTGGGGTTCGTCATTTGGTGCCAAGAAGATTAAGGACGTGGACACACGTGGATGGGTTAAAGAGCAGAATGTCTAATAGGCAGAAGAAAGGAGAGAGAGGGACACCTGGGCATCTGAAAGGGAGAAGCTGACCTGCAGCAGACCGCAGCAGATTTCACAGGCAGGCTTGAGCAGATGGTGTCTGATTTATGTAGGGCCCACAGATTGGTTCCACAAGGTGTGACATTGACACAGCACGAGGGGAAAGGCTGGTAGCCCCACCCTAATCTTATTATGCAAATGGACTTTCCACTTGGCCAAGATCTTGCCTGCTCCTTATTGTACATGTGGCTGGCAAAGAGACGGGAAGATGGAGCCACAATTTTGATCATGCCTAGTCCCAGGTAGCCTATTCCTATTGGTGTAACTGCTAGCATTCACCCTTGCAAGATTCCAGCTTCCCTTTCTATGTCTGCAGCTCGATTTTACAGGCTGCTCTTTGTTAGGAAAGAAAATGATTTTGGGGCCGCCTTTCATTAAAAGGAAAACCTTAGTGAGGACCTCCTTACCCTCCCTATCTGCCTAGATAATTTCTTTTTAACTCCTATATCTTAAGGCAGCACCCAGTCTCAGAATTGCTCCTGTGTGGGGTCAGCCCTGAGAGTGGTGCCCCTTTACATTTTTCATCCTCTAAGCCTCACTCACCGCCAGCTGGGCCTAGGCTTGAACAATGGGGCTGGGCCTTCTCCTTAAAGACATTTAAAGTCCCTGTCTCATAACAGTCAACGAACATTCTGTTCATTATTTAAATATTCTCTTCCCTCTAAAAGGAACAGTTGGGGTACTCCAGGTGCATATGGAGTGAGCATATGTAGGGGTCTGTCCTTCAGCTAAGCACCACTCCATGCTCTGGTGGGTGTCAACACCCCAGTGGGTGGAACTGTTCCTATGATTAGTCATATTTTGTTTAATTTTTACTCCTAATGGATCACTGGTTGAAGAGAGGAAGTGTAAGGAATACTCGCATTGAAATTAGAAAAGATAATGAGAATTGTTGGTCTCACAATCACCTTGATCAAATCAGCAAGTTGCATGTAGCTACTCAAAATTCTCATATAACATATCAAGGTGTCTCCAGTACTTCAAAACCAATATTAAAAAAGAAAAAGTACATTTCATTTTGGTTTTTCATTTATTGGGAATAAATATTATGCATGAAGGTTTTGTTTGCAGACAAGATGCTTGAAAGTAGCAGGCTGAAAGCTTCTCTTTTATCTCCTTTAGAAATAAAATACAAAATATTTTAAGAAAAAAGACTAGTTCATTCTTTAAAGTGCAAAATTTAATAATTTCATCATCTGGTCATCAGAGCAGTTTTTGATGCTGTAATATCTAGTCAAAATTTTAGTACGTGTTCCAGTCCCAGACCAACCATTTTAGACTAAGGTGGTGTTTTAAATTTCTGAGGGAATTTCTGAGTCATCCTTCTGTGAAACAACTGGGATGTACGGGTGTGAAAGAAAGAGTCTAAGTTTGGAGCTAGAGAGAACTGACTTGGGAATCCTTCCGGACCATGCCATACCACAGGAGTCCTTCCAGACCACACCAATCCTGCAGCTCTTGTAGCTTCGGTTTCCACATCTGCAACAAACAGCCTGGGAAGCTTGAGTGCACATGTCATGTGCTTACTAGATGCGATCTCTCCATGGATGGCAACTTTTTGTCATTTATGTTTGGGCTCCATTCTTCCTTGACAACCAATTTAATTGCTACTCCTTCACCCACCCCCATGCCCAAAACTGCCTCCTGCCTCATTTCCTGTTTTCATTATAGTCATAGTACTATTGCTGCCTGATGGTATCTTATTCATTTACTTATTTTATTTATGTTTTTTGAGACAAAGTCTTGCTCTGTCACCCAAGCTGGAGTGCAATGGCATGATCTCAGTTCACTGCAACCTCTGCATCCCAGGCTCAAATGATCCTCTTACCTCAGTATCCCAAGTTGCTGGGACTACAGGCATGTGCCACCATGCCAGGCTAATTTTTGTAGGTTTTTTTTTTTTTTTTTTGTAGAGGCAGTTTTGCCATGTTGCCCTGGCTGGTCTCAGACTCCTGGACTCAAGCTATCTGCCTGCCTCAGCCTTTCAAAGTGCTGGGATTATAGGCATGAGCCAATGCACCTGGCCTCTCATTCATTTATCTGTTTATTTATTTATTTGTTTTACTGCCTGCTGCCCTTGCTGGAATGTGAGGTCTCAGGAATCTCACCCAGAAAACCTCTCTCTCCTTTCTTTCTTTCTTTCTTTCTTTCTTTTTTCTTTCTTTCTTTCTTTCTTTCTTTCTTTCTTTCTTTCTTTCTTTTTCTTTCTCTTTCTTTCTTTCTCTCTCTTTCCTTCCTTCCTCCCTTCCTTCCTTCCTTCCTTCCTTCCTTCCTTCCTTCCTTCCTTCCTTCCTTCCTTCCTTCCTTCCTTCCTTTCCTCTTTCTTCTTTTCTTTTCTTTTATCATTGTCTCTCCTGTGTTTAGAATAGCCCGAATCAGGCTTAATAACACTTTGTTGAATGAACGCTAAATGACTTTCTCTTTTCTCTCTTTCATAACTGGCTGTGACAGTCATTTCATCTGTCTGTGTCTTTGTTACTTCATTTGTCACAGAAACACATTGTTCTAGATCAGCAGTCAGCAAACTATTCACAGCCCATGGGTGGAATCTGGCCCACCACCTGTTTTTGTTGTATAAAGTTTTATTGAAACACAGCCATGCTCACTTGGTTACATATTGCTGCAGCCGCTTTTGCATCCCAACTGCAGGGTTGAGTAGTTGTGGAGATGATGTAGCTTGAAAGTCTAAAATATTGACTATCTGCCCCTTTGCGGAAAAGTTTGCTAATTCTTGGTTTGGTTGAACTCTGAGATGTTTATACTCCTGATACTTTTAATTGTCTCTGAAATACTCATATGAGGTTTACTGCTCTGTGTAATAACAAACAGCTAATTGACTTTCCGGAACTTCTTTGAAGTTTTGTACTAGGCCATGAATTGACTTTGTTTGGTTTTGAACTTTACACTAACGGTTCATTCATTGCTCCGTTACTTTCCAGCCTTCTTCCAAAAAGGACTTAAACTTTAAATACTATAATTGCTGTCACCTTGAGATTTGCTTTAACTTTTTTTTTCCTGCCACCAGAAATTTCAATTCTAGGATGGAATTGCCTTAATACTGCACTTAGAGTGTTCTTGGTTTTGAAATCAATAAATGTTTCTAGCCGGTATTGCCCCAATTTCAATGTCACAAAACATCAGCTGAGAACTGGAGGTGGAGAAGGAGGGTGCAGGTTCCTTATTTCCCCGAGGAGTCTCTTCCCTTTTTAAGCTCCCATCCCACACGGTTTCACAAAGGACTGTGTTTCAGAAGAGAGGCAGTGTGGTATGATAGAAAGAACACCGAGTTTGGCATCAGAGAGATTTTGGTTCACATTCTATATTTGTCACATTCTGGTTACATGATTTGGGACTAGTCATATAACCTTTCTGTGCCTCTGTTTCCTCATCTGTCAAGTGGAGATAGATTGACACCTCATAAAGGAGGGTGAGTAACTGGTCATTCGATAAATATTATCTGAGCACTTGTGATATAGACAGCAGGCATTATTCTAGGCAGAATAGACATGTCCCTGCTGTCATGGAGCTTGTGTTCTGGGAGCAGGAAGTTGTCAGCAAATAAGCAAACAAATATTTAATACAATGATGAATGCAATGAAGAAAAATAAAACAAAGTAAAGGGATGAAGGATAATGGAAGGGGACTATTTAATGTAATGGAATGGTCAGGGAAGCCTGCTTTAAGGAGGTGACATTTGAGAAGAGACTTGAAGGAAGTGAGGGGAGAGACATAGGAATCTCTAGGGGAAAAAATCTGGAGCATCAGAGAGGCAGAATATACAAAAGCCCTGAAGCCAGAGCATGCGTGGTATGTTCAAAGAAGACATGTAGGCCAGGGTGTGTGGAGCTGAGGAAGCGGGTAGCATGTGAGGCTGGAGGAACAGCCAGGGTTGGGGGCTGTGAAGAGAACCCAGGATTTTGTTCTAAAGGTAGTGGGATGCCAATGGAGAGCTTTGAGTAGGGATGTAACGGGATCTGATGTATGCTTTAAAACAATTCTGGGGCCAGACATGGTGGCTCAAGCCTGCAATCCCAACAGTTTGGGAGGCCAAGGCAGGAGGATCACTTAAGCCTAGCAGTTCAAGACCAGCCTGGGAAACATAGCAAGACCCCTATCTCTACAAAAAATTTACAAAGTATCCAGCCATGGTGGTATGCGTCTATAGTCCTAGGTACTTGGGAGGCTGAGGCAGGAGGATCCAATGAATCCAGGAGTTAGAAGCTGCAGTGAGCTGTGATCACGCCGTTGTACTCCAGTCTGGGTGACAGAGTGAAACCTTGTCTCTAATTAAAAAAAAAAAAAAAAGAAAAGAAAAGAAAGAAAGAAAAAGAAAAGAAACTCTGGCTGTTGTGTGAAGAGTAAACTGTGAACTAAAATTTTAAAGGTGGCTGTTAAATTTTTTTTGCCCATGGTAGACTCACAATAAAAAATACATACCCCAGGCCCATTTAGAGAGAACTACCTGGTGCTGTCACAAGACAGTTTGACAGTAGTTGTGGAAATGGCCGCATTGCTGAAAGGTGGCAGAAAGAGAGGAACCTCCAAGTGATCTCTGCCCTAGCAGGTTCGGGGTTCAGGTGCAGGCCAGTCTTCCCTGGATGCAGGGGATGGAACCTTGACCTCTGGCCAGTGCTCTATCTTCCATGACTGATGAGACCATCCAGCCTTCCCCTTGTCGGCCTTTAGTGGCAATTAGAGGCACTCAGGTTGGGCTAGACTGCATTTGTCACATTTGAAATTGGATCATAGAAAGGACAGGTGATTACAAGTGCTTTAGAAAGACCAAACACCATTAAGCCTTCCAGATATGCTGTCTGGAAAGCCCTCGACCCAGGCTGCTGAGAGTGGGAGGGGAGTTCTCAAAGGAAGGGCTAAGGGCTTGTCGAAGCAGAGTGTGGGATTACAATAATTGTGTGAGTTTAAAAAATCAGGACTCAGAGAGAGTGGGAACCAGCTCCCCTGTGCCCTCAATTATGCCAGCACCCAAGGGGGACTTTGTGTGTGTGTGTGTGTGTGTGTGTGTGTGTTGTGGTGGGGGGGCGTGTTACTATCTGGTCACAAGTTCACTCCAAGTGACCAGCCTGCTGTGGGGTCCGTTCAGCCCAGGTCTGGGAGGAGTAACTTCTCCCTTCTCCCTGAGAGGGCCACGTGCTCAGCCTCCTGTCTCCTCTGTGTAGAGATTATGGCTACATCTGGCTTCAGAATGCCTGTGGGTGGCTAGCTGGCTGTCTTCTGCCCTTGAAGTCACTGCTGAGAAGGGGTGGGTGGCAGTTCCAGTAGGGTGACCAGCTGCCCTGGTTTGCCTGGGATTGAGAGATTTCGTTGGGTGTGAGGTTTTCGGTGCTAAAACTGGGCAAGTCCTGGGCAAACCAAATAAGTTAGTCACCCTGGGGGCTGCCCAGACCAAGGGCTCATTGACAGTGGGAGCTGGGTGGTGTTTCTAAAGCCACAGATAGAATTACATGCCATACATTTCATTGGTTTCAAGGGTATAATTCAAGGTCTGGTGTTTTTTAAACTACTGACAGAATTACATGCCATACAATTCATTCATTTCAAGGGTGTAATTCAATGATCTTTAGTATATTCATAGAGTTGTGAAACCATCATTACAATCAATTTTAGACCATTTTCGTCATTCCCAAAAGGAATGCCATCCTCTTCAGCAGTCAGTCTGCGTTGCTGACCAATAATCCTCCTGCCCCCTCCCCAGACCTACTCCACCATTAATCTTCTTTGTATCTTTATACATTTGACTATTCTGGATATTTCATATAGATGGAATCATATAATATGTAGTCTTTTATGACCAGCTTCTTCCGCTTAACATAATTTTGCAAGGTACTTTCACGTCCTAACATGTATCAATACTTCATTCCTTTTTATTGCTGAGTAACATTCCACCGTATTGATATACTGCATTGACTTATCCATTCATCAGTTGTTGGATATTGGTATTGTTTCTACTTTTTCTTTTTTTTTTGGGGCCGAGTCACCATGCTCTGCCCAGGCTGGAGTGCAGTGGCCAGATCTCTCAGCTCACTGCAAGCAGCCTCGGTTCATCCTGCCTTAGCCTCCCGAGTAGCTGGGACTACAGGCGCCCGCCACCTCGCCCGGCTAGTTTTTTGTATTTTTCAGTAGGCACGAGGTTTCACCATGTTAGCCAGGATGGTCCCGATCTCCTGACCTCGTGATCCGCCCGTCTCAGCCTCCCAAAGTGCTGGGATTACAGGCTTGAGCCACCGCGCCTGGCCTGTTTCTACTTTTTGTTACTGGGAACAATGCTGCCGTAATATTCACGTGCAAGTGTTTGTTTGGACACACATGTTCATTTTTCCTGGATAGACAGGACTGAAATTGCCAGGTCATATAATACTTCTGTGTTTAAGTGTTTGAGGAGCTACCAGACCATTTCCCAAAGCGACTGAAGTAGCATTTTACATTCTCACTGGCAGTGTCTCAGGTTCTCCTCACCCTCACCAACATGTGTTATTCTCTGTTGTTTATTATAGCCACCCTAGTGGGTGTGAAGTGGTATCTCATTGTGGTTTTGATTTTCCTGGTGGCTAATAATTGGAGGCTGTGCTTTATTTCTACAGATTCCAGGCTTCCAAGATAGAAATTCTAATTTAAGGAGTATAGGATGGCATTTAGTAAGATGTATCCTTATTTTTTTCCTCATTGACTAATATTTTAAACCCTTTTTTAAAAATGAAATTTCTTTTTGCTTTCTTCCCCCAATTAATTTAGTAAGGCAATTCTAATGCACACTAGTCCTTCTTTATCCTTGGGGGTACATAGATTCTAAGACCCCCAGTGGATGCCTGAAACTGCAGATAGTACCGAACCCTATATATACTGTTTTTTCTTATAAGTTCATAGGTACCTATGGTAAAGTTTAACTAAGCACTTACTAAGCACAAACTTGCAGTTTGAGGTACGACAGCAAAACTAGCATGTCTGAGCATTGGCACATTGGCTGGGGCAAACTTCATGCTTAACACATGACAGCTGAATTCTAAGTACTAGAATGAATCACATCAGGTTCCCATTGCTAGAGGAAGCCTCTGTGTACCGTCAGAGCTGAGGGTCTTCAGTGGGGTTAAGAAAGCATCTGGTAGGTGGCCAGGCGCGGTGGCTCACATCTGTAATCCCAGCACTTTGGGAGGCCGAGGCGGGCAGATCACAAGGTCAGGAAATTGAGACCATCCTGGCCAACATGGTGAAACCCCATCTCTACTGAAAATACAAAAATTAGCTGGAAGTAGCGGCGTGCTCTTGCAGTCCCAACTACTCAGGAGGCTGAGGCAGGAGAATCACTTGAACTCGGGAGGCGGAGGTTGCAGTGAGCCGAGATCGTGCCACTGCACTCCAGCCTGGGTGATAGAGTAAGACCCTGTCTTAGGAAAAAAAAAAAAAAGGAAAAAAAGAAATAAACATCTTCCGGGTATATATTGGGGGCTGAGACAGACATGAAGGGACTTTCCTCACACGGATGGAACATGGTTTTGTCATTCAAAGAGCCTGTGCTTTGATGCCAGGTACATATGGGTTCAAATCTCCCCAGTGAGGACCAAACGTTCACTCTAGGTGAGAAAAACAGCAAAATAGTAAGTTTTGAGGCCACAAAGACAACAAAGAGCCAGGATGTAGAGGACCGTGTATGGTATACTCAGTTTGGGTTTTTATCCCGGTGGTTTGGTCCTATAGTCAGGGCAGTGATGCAGGCAGGTTTGCATGTTAGAAACAGCCTACTGGCATCAGCATGGAGAGCAGATCACACCCAGAGCCAGTAGGACAAGTGGGAAGGTGGGATTCAGGTAATAGGTGAGGGAGGCTGTGTGGAGGGAGTGGGAGAGGATAGGGGTCTTGGGGAGTTACGCACTTCTGGAAAGAGACTTACCACTCTGTGGGGCAGGGGCTTCTTTGCAAGTCTGGTGAAACCCAAAGACCTTTCCCCAGAAATAAAGTGTACAAAATTTAGTATACAGTCTTAAGGGTGGCAGGAGCACTGCTTAGAGCCTAAGATTGCCCTTATCTCAGCTTAGCCACTGCTTTGCTGGTTTACTGCCAGCAAAGGAGGCTACACCAGATGATGCATAACTTCCTCTCCTGTCCTGAGGGTCTTTGCCTTCCAGTAGTGCTTGGGAATCTTCCCTGTGGTGGGCACATCTGGAAGACCTAGGGAAGTAAGTCAGGATGGAACGCAAGGCTGATGATGTTGGAAACCCAATGGTAGGAGCTATTTTGTTTGCCTTGTGGTTTTTACTGAATTATCTAGGAAGAAAAATGCACAAAATATATTTCCCATCTTATAAATAATGCATCTGACAGAGGTGGCCCAGAGAATTATCACCTGCTGTCTGGCTTCATGTTTGTTTATAACTTTCTCAAGAGTTTGAATTATTTCAGAACTCAAATTCAAGCATTTGGCTGAAAATTTTGGTTTGGTTTATAGTCATTGTATCCCTCCAAAAGGAATTAGTCTCCACATGCTTCCTGGCTGTCCCTGTTGCTCATGGCTATGTGTGCTGGAGCTGGGATGATGAAGATTCCCCCAAGATTCGGGGACATTAATTCCTGCCAAGGGGTGGTGAAGTTCCTGGGAGGACCAGTAGTACTCAGGAAACGGATCCTTTGGGACCCAGCTTTAGTCTGAGAGTAACGAGGGTGACCTCAAGTGTTTTTTTGCTTTTCAGAGGTTTCACCCACTGAAAAATGTAGGGGTGTAATAGAGCTTTAGAATGCCTTTAGCGCTAGCATTTCATAATATAAGGAGACTTTGCTCCTAGCTTTCCTTGGTTTCTTTATGACAATGATTCTCCAAACAGATTGTTAGCCCAAGTCAGGCTGGCTGGATAAGGATCATCTGGGAGATTATTAAAAATACAGATTCCAGGCTTCTAGGATAGAAATTCTAATTTAAGGAGTGTAGGATGGAACCTAGTAAGATGTATTCTTATTTTTTTCTTCAATGACTAATATTTTAAAAACCTTTTTAAAAATAAAACTTCTTTTTGCTTTCTTCCCCCAACTAGTTTAGTAAGGTGATTCTAATGTACACTAGTTCCCTTTATCCTTGGGAGTACGTACATTCTAAGACCCCAGTGGACGCCTGAAACTGCAGATAGTATTGAACCCTATATATATTATGTTTTTTCTTATAAGTACATAGGTACCTATGATAAAGTTTAACCACTTATTATGCACAAACTTTTACAGTTTTAGGTGAGACAGCAAAACTAGTATGAATTTCTTTTTCCTTTTTCACATTTTCAAAGATAGACTTGTTCTTACTATAGATCTTTGCAACCTCAGCCTACGAGTTTTTTCTTTCCTTATTAAGTTGAGAACTTTCACTTTTTCACTTAAAGGAAGCACTTTACAGCTTTTCTTTGGCATATTTGAATTGACAGCATCATTACTCTTGCACTTTGGGCCATAATAGAGTAAAATAAGGAAGACTTGGACACAAGCACTGTGATACTGTGACGGTCAATCTGGGAACCAGGGGATGGGCTGTGGGGGTTAGTGTAGTCCTGGGTGGGGCAGAAAGGGACAGCATGAGTTTTCATCATGCTTCTCAGAATCACGCATGATTTAAGACTTAGGAATAACATGTCTGGAATTTTCCATTTAATATTTTCAGACCTCAGTTGACTACAAGTAACTGAAACCTCGCCTAGTGAAACCATGGATAAAGGGGGACTGCTGTATATGCAGGTTTGGGAGATATGTTTTTAGGTAAACATTACTATAGTTGCATTCAATTTAATAAACATTTATGAAGTGCCTAGAATATGCAAGATGTTTTGCCCACTCAGATGAAAAAGTTACCATTTCTGCTTTAGTTCATAGTTTGGTGATGAAGGAACACAGGTAAAAACTAATTATACTTGTGATAGGTGCCTTAATAAATAGATATACCAAACATAGAGGGGTAAATGATTAAAACAGGCTGGAAATGACAAGACAGGTGACCAGGGAAGTAAGTGGATGAATCTAGGGTTAAAAGGAGTGATGCTGTCTGGTCACAGAGCTTGCTCTCTGTGTTCCAAGACCTCATTCTGAATAATGGCTTGTTTTTCATTAAAACAACACCAACAGTTTAACAGGTACCCAAATACTGAAATCATTCTAATTAAATCAGGGAGGACACAAAAATCACTGTGGTGATTTAGCATTATTCTGGAAATTCTTGCTGATTCACTGTGCATGAACTAGAATTAGAAAATATAATTTTGAAAGGAGAAGATGAAATTGTTATTATATATTGATGATCTGTTTGCATACTAGAAAACTCATGAATAAATAGAAAAACAGTGAAAAATAACGTCACAATTTAGTAGCTGAAAATCTGAAACAATACAAAAATCTGTATGACAGAAATCAGATCAGTTGTTGCCTGAGTACAAGTGGGAGGGTTGGGAGGGGAAGATTACTATGGGGCATGAGGAAGCTTTGGGGGTAATAGATTTGGTCACTGTCCTCATGTGGCGATGGTTTTATAGGTGTAGACATATGTCAAGCTTATCAAATTCACACTTTAAATATGCACTTTGATCACACACGAATAATTGCAGCAAATAAAATAAGGTGGTAGGGACAGATAAACAATCTCATATTGTTTATTGTAACTCAATTATATACTATAAAGCTATAAAAAGTTAGTGTAATTCCAATATATCAGCAATTACTAATAATTAGAAAACATAGTAAAAGTACAGTAAATATAGTAAAGTGTAAAAAATATAGCCAAATATATAGTAGAACATACCAGAAAATATAGGAGAAAATTCCATTCATAATAGCAGTAAAACCCATAAAATACCTGGGATAACCATAAAAAAAATGTGAGAATTTATTTAGAGAAAAGTACAAAACTTTACTGAGAGTCATAAAAGAAGATTTGAATAAATGGAGAGGTATACTATGTTCCTGGAAGGAAAGACTGTCATAAAGGTGTCAGTTCTTCCTAAGTTGCTTTGTACATTTAAAACAATGTGAACCAAAGAAACAAAGAGTTGTTTTCTCCTTTGGGGATGGGAGGCGGGAGAAAGGGATGGATAAACTTGACCAAATGAGGCAGCTGTGTATGTTAACCATGCTGTTTGTTTTCTGTATTCTTTGACCTCTGAAGCCTACCTGATCCTGGAGGGATTCCTCCTCCCAAGGTTAGCCAGTTCCTAACGATAATAAACGAAATGGTTGAGAGGGTGCCTTTCAAGTGTAAACCAACCTGATCCAGAGTCTTCACACCAAATGACCTTCTTTATTGGACTGTCACATATTAGCCAGCTGCCCTCATCACTCCAGGACCAGGTACTGGCCAACTCAGGACAGTTCTTATGCTCCAGAACTTGTGAAATTATTCAAAGCAGCCAATCCTAACCCTGCTTACCCTGCCCCGCCCATTCCTTCCCACGGGAATCACAGTCAAGGCTCTTGCTCTTAGGCCCCACTCTCCCTCTGCCTCCTGACCAACCTGGTACTTCCCATGTGGCATCTCTGAGTATAATCAACTAGTTTTAGTGGTGGTTGTTTCTTGATCTGTTGGCCTTGCCATACCTAAATAATAATAACACCCACATGAAAAGACTGTAGTAGGCAGAATTCTAAAAATGGCACCTGGTTATTCAATCAGTCGAATCCAGACACTGCTGTGAAGGTACGTTGCAGATGCAAATGAAGTCCCAAGACTGCTGAACTTCCGATACAGAGATTATTTGAGTGAGCATGTTGCAATCAGGTGAGCCCTTTAAAAGAAGAGCGTTTTCTCCGGCCAGGGCAGGAGAGAAAGTCCGAAAGAGTGTCACTCCTATTGGTTTCTAGGAAGCAGCCAACAGCTATGCTATTGAGGGGCATGTGCCCAGGAATTAGTGAGCTTGGAAGAAGAGTCCAGCCTCAGATGAGAATTGTAGCCCCACTGACACCTTGATTTCAGCTTGTGAGGCCTGAGCAGAAGATCCACCTCACCTGGACCCCAGATTCCTGATTAATGGAACTGTGAGATAATAAACATGTATTGTTTTACAGCTGCTAAGTTTGTGGTAATTTGTAATGGTAGCAAAATAAAATGAATAAGAAGGCAGCAAGAAGGGTGGTTCACAGGACAGCCTCTGAAGCCAGACTGGCTTTAGATATTCGCCTTGCCACTTACCAGCTGTGTGACCTCACAGAAGTTACTTACATCTCAGTTTCCTCATCCGGAAAGTGCAGGAAGTATAGCACCTCCCTTATAGGTTTGCTGTGAGGATTACATAGTTAATGCATAGGAAGTGCTTAGATCAGGCCTGGTGCATAGTGCATGCTATATTTGCTAAATGACAAATTATCATATCTATAATTGTTTGCCATTTTTGTGCCTCTAAATTTAGGTGGGAGAATAATCAGTCAAAAATCACCAAGGAGAAAAAGTATAAAAGATTACTGAGAGAACTGGTTCTATCAGATATTAAAAAGTGCTCATGCAGTCACAATAATTAAATCAGTATGGTTCAGGAATAGACTGATGATTCAATCGGATAGAATCAATAACTAGAGACATGCATGCACACTCATGTATCCATTCATTTAACAAATATTCCTAGCGCACCTACGATGTGCCGAGTGCTGTTCTACACACTGGGGATATGGCAGTAAAACAAAAGAAAAATGAAAAACAGATAAAGTCCTTGTTCTCAGGGACCTTATACCCTGAGAGGTAGAGCCAGACAATAGGGAATTAAATACAGCACGTTACATGTGGCAATAAATGCTGTGAACAAAGCATTTATTCTGGTTAGACAGGATATGAGGGATGGAGAGAGATGGAGAATGTTATTTTCAGTAGAGTGGCCAGAGGACACCTGTTAATAAGCTGACATTTGAACAGAGCCCTGAGAGGAGTGAATAAGGGAGTCAGATATCAAGGGGATGGGCATCCAAGCAGAAGCAAAGCAAGTGCCAAGGCCCTGTGGCAGGTGTAGCACAACCTGTTCAAGGTCTGTGTGTTTGAACAGAATGAGAGAAGAGGTCTGGTGGCAAAGATGAGGCTGGAGATGTAGCCTCCTGTAAATATTTAACCAGAGGTTGCCAGATACAATCCAGGACACCAGTTAAATTTGAAATTCAGCAGAAACAAGAAATAATTTTTTAGTGTATATTCCATGTAATATTTGGGATATACTTATACTAAAATTTATTTGTTATTTCTATGAAATTCCATTTTAACTGGGTATCTTGAATTTCTATGTGTTAATGCCAGCAATCCCAGTTGGAGAAAATGATTATGATGTAATGCTAAATTTAAAAGTCATGATACAAAATTAGGTTGACAGTATGATCTCAATCATATTAAAATGTATAGATAAATGTCTGGAAAGGAATGTACTAAATCAAATGTTAAATGATCTCAATCATATTAAAATGTATAGATAAATGTCTGGAAAGGAATGTACTAAATCAGATGTTAACTCTGCTGCTTCTTAGGTGATAGGCGAATGGGTAATATTTTAACTGTTTTCCTTCTTTGTAGGTTTCTTTGATTTCCACATGCTCTACAGTTTGTTCAAATTAGTATGCAAAGTGCCTAGAAAAGTGCCCTTGGTAGTCATAGAATGAATACTTGTTGATTGTTTAGTTATTAAATTCGTCGTACATATATTACTTTTAAATCAGGAAATCTTCAGTTTAACTGTGGGGAGCAGAGCCATAGTAAGTTCACTCTATATGGCCTCCAGAAAGGGGAAGGAGGAGTTTCATGGCTAGGAACCTTGGATACCATCTACTGAGTGGATCCCAGAAGAAAGATGCTGGGTGCCTCCGTCTGAGTCCTGCACGTGGATGCTGCAATACTGAGGCTGTAAGGGCCTCTACAACGGGGTAGGTCCCCTTGAGTTTGCATGAGCCTGCTTGAGGCTGCAGGAGTCCTGCATGGGGCTCTCCAATACTTTGAAAACACTCTGAGCCAAGCACTCTGCTTCCTTTATTCTTGGTTAAATATCTGGCAGGGAACGAGGGCATTTCTATTCTCCCAAAAGCATCATAATGCATTCCAGGCCAGTCCCTAAAAAGCATTTGGCTTAAATGGACAAACCCCCTGAGTGGCCTGCAGCCTTGTCAACACCAGAGATTTGGTGTGTGCTATTAACAAGCATAATGCCTCAATAATTCATCCTCCTGTTGGCGACTGCAAGCTTCGAGAAATACCAACTTCACTCTCCATGTGTTCTGGCCCAGGTAAAGAAAAACAAACAAAAGAGCAAGAAGCCAGTATGGGATCTGCAGTGAAATGCTCTCTGATATCTGGCTCTGAGGCTCTGAGGGAGAAAAGCCCCAGACAGGTATCGATCAGTCTGACAATGTTGATGGGGCTTTGGGATCTGTGTGAGTGACTGTCTTCCCCACTAGGCTGCTCTTCATTCAGGCCCCAAGCCAGTCCAGTGCCCGGCCCCTATCAGACTGTACCTACATGTGTTTGTCAACCTCAGCTGAACTCTTCAGTTCAGTTCAGCTAGGCACTGAGGGTGCAGCCAGCAGATGGGCTCTTGGGATCTCACCGTGCTCACGGAGCCTGCCTGCCTCTTTGCCCTCATATTATATCTTGCTCCCATCCCCCATGTGCCCCAGATGCTGGCAAAACCCACCTTCTGACAGTTCCTCCAGCATGCCCAGCTCAGTCCTATCTCAGGGCCGTTGTGTCTGCTGTTCCCTCTGCATGGAGTTCTCTTCCTTAGAGGTTTCCTAGCGTGGCACCTTCTCCTTGTGCAGCCCAAATGTTCCCTGCGCACCACCTTAGAGAGACCACTACGGCCACCCCAGGACACACTTCCTCCTTTGACTTCACTCTGTCGTCTTTGTTTAGCCCTGTGTCCTTTGTGTCCTTTCCTCTGAAAGGTCAGCTCCATGACAGCAGAGGCCTTTTCTATCTTGCCAATTGCTTCTCCCCGGCACCTGGAGTGAGGCTTGACGCACTGTAGGTGCTCAAGCTGTGTGGGTTGAACCTTCCCTAGCTGGGCTTTGCCCAGCCTCTAGGGGAGCTCTGATCTCTCTAGCTCTGCTCTCTCAGAGGGACAAATGTTTTCATGTTAGCTTAGCCCATACGGGTTGACATGTTTGGAGAGAAAAAGTATGAGGTAAAGAAGGAAAACTCCATATATTTCAAAAGCTGACTAGCTGATCCCATTTGTATTCTAAGGTGACTTAAAACCTCATGGGCATCTTGACTGACGCTCATCTTGGTTGACCCTGCTGGGGTGGGATGTGAGACCAGCTGCCCCTCCTCATCACCAGGTTCAGAGGGATATTCAGGCCCTATCAGACCTTGCTTCTCAGCTTCTCCTCTGGGTGAGGACCTAAGATGTGCATTCTGGCCCCATGGTGACGTGTGTCTCTCTCTGCATCTGTCCTAGATCTCTTGGGTTGACGCATGCTTTTGCTGTGGGCATAGTAGCCTTATAGAAGTAGGCCTTGTGCTTCCAGCTGTTCTGCTCTGAGAAGCAGACATTGTTTCTCCCGGAGATGTCTCTGACTCCGGATCCTTTTTTCTCCCTGCCTGCAACATATTCACTAGCTGGGTTTATGGATGATATTTTCTTCTTGTCATTTGGGTGAAATCTGACTTCTTCCCCTCCTACTATAAGCAGCGCTTGACCCAGCCACATCCATGGCCCTGAAATGAAAGATGTCCACTTTCCAGGTGGAATCTTGGGCATGCTACATAACTTTTTTGAAATTTTCTTTCCTTATCTGTAAGATGGAGGTGATAACACCAGCCTCCTAAAGTTTTGGGGAGTCCAAAGAGATAGTCAATGCACAGGACCTGGCAAAAAGGGAGGGAAAGAGATATGTAGTTATCATGATTAAAACCTGCAGCCCTGGTACCTGCTGAGCTCCTGACCTGGCTAGTAGAGGTTTCAGGACTTTCTAAAACAAGCCTGAGTTTCAACCTATCCTCAGGGGGTGGGCACTACAAATGCCAACCCAGGCAGGTAGTGTGGGGCAGGGCGAGGACATTAGGCTGAGTGTCAGGGCCTGGGTTTGGGGCTGACTCTAGGTGATCTTAACCAAGTGTCTCCCTTTTCAGCCTTGCCGTGATGTATTTTCTGGTTCATGTGGTCTGAAAACTACAGGGAGCTGGGGAGATGCTTCCAAGGAGAGAGCAAGGAGATGCCCAGATTAGCTTAATGAGTGAGGGCTATAGGCAATGCATGCATTGACCCAACTGTGAGTTTAATTGTGAGCAGATACAGGGTTTGCTGGATCTATGAAACTAACTCAAAGAAATCTCTAGGCCCTGTTGGCAGCACTAGCAATGCTGCTTTTCAAAGCTCCTGAGAAGGTGAAGAGGGTTCTTTGCTTTGGTCATGATGGAAGCCCTGGGGGCAGTGACAGCTATGAAATGTCCCATAGGCATGAGGGAGAGAGGCTGGGCTGGTCGGTCTGTCTGGGATGGCCCAGGCTGCTTCTGTGCCCCCTCTGCTGTCACAAGCGATGAGCCTGCTTCTCTTGCTTGTCCACACAACTCTCTGGATCCACAGAAAGAAGAGTGTGAACAAGTCGGGATAAACCTTAGTGAAAACCAGGTGCTGCTGGTGACAGGCTGGGGCACCTTAGAGAGTCATCTAACCTCCAAGTCCCATCCCTTTCCTCTTTTGGGAGCCAGAGATAAAGGTGGTATGATCCTCTTTGCCTTGCCAGAATGAGGGAAAATAATTGAGAAAGTGATTTTCTCACTTGGAAGAAAAGATGTGTGATGATGGCATAACTCCTGGCGAAACACCACCCACATTCATTGCAGGGAGAGGGGGCCTGAGATATCTATTTACTTTCTATTTCAGGCTTTAATTTAGCAAGCAATTGTCTTTTGTGAGAAAAGCACTCCTTGCTTGGGAATACAAAAATGAAGAGAACCCGGCACCTGCCTCCTGGGGCTCACATTGTAAGTGCCCAGTCTCTTCCCTTTGTGTAAACAATACCAGCTCTGCCTACCATCCGTCACATGAAGCAGTCTGAGCTCTTCCCAGCACCCTGATTGAATTCCAATCTTCCAGAAATGTTATGAATTTTAATCTCATTTAATCCTCATACAACACTGTCTGGAGTGGTGTTTTAAGTACCGTTTTGCAGGTGAGGGCACTGAGGCTCCGAGATGTCCATAATAGGGGCAGAGCATGTGCACCCTGAGAGGACCTGTGGGCTTCCCAGAGGAGGTGACACTTGCCTGGATTTTCACGCATGGGTTGGAGGCCACTGGAAGGACAAGAGGGTCGGGGCACACCAGGAAGAGGGAAAATCTTACTCAAAAGCTCAGAGATCAGAAATAAATACTGTGCCATGGAAATAGCCAGCAGCTACTGTTGAAAGTTTAGAAGAGTTAAGAAGGTCCTTGTATACCAGGAAAAAGAGTTGGGTCTTTATCCTGGGGCAATGCTGAGTGTGCGTGTGTGTGTGTGTGCATGTGTGTGTGTGTGCATGTGCATGTTTGTGTACCTGTGGTGGCGTTTGCTCTGGGAAGAATCATTGTGGATTTTATCTTCCCTTTAATGATAGACAGATAATATAGGGGCAGGTGGGGCTGGAGGTAGATGAGATGAGAGGTTGTTGCAACTATCCAGTAATATTAATCAATATTTACTGAGTACTTATCCCATGCCAGGCACAGTGCTAAATACCTTACAAGCCTTATCTGATAAATCTTGCATCAACCTCTGAGGCAGCTGTCACTATTATGCCCACATAACATACAAGGAAACTGAAATTTCGACAGGTTTAATAACTTGCCCAGGATCTCACAGCATAAGCTGTAAGCATAAACTGAGATTTGAACACAGTTTTCTCTGACCAGACTCCAAACCCTGACCATGAGTACCTAGTATGACAAGGGCTTACATTTAGGCAGAGATGGTGGGATTGAAAGTAGAGGAAATACCTGAGAAATATTTAGGAGGTAAAACCAGTGGATTTGGTGAGTGAACAGATCCAGGGAATCAATGAGAGGAAGATGCTTTTGGCCTGGGTGACTATGGAGCCTGGAGAAAAATAGACGGTATAGAAAAGACATTGTTTTTGTGACCTCAGATTTACCTGGTGCAGGTATAACAGGATCTGGACTCTGCTGTTCAACACAGGAACGGCCGCTCCTTCTTCAATTTATAACTGATCAGCAATTCATCTATGGGGTGGTGAGAGCCCTGCCTAGGACTCCAGGGTCCTCACCCCAAGTATTGATCCAGTTAAATGGATCCAGTGATTGTTCTCCTTGGATGTGGTCATTCTGCCAGTTATAAAGCCCCTGACTCTATGATCATCTGGGTCACATTTCTCCATCTGGGATCATGAGCCCATAGGTACTGTTTTTCATCTATTCATCCGACAACTCTATCAGAAAAGAAAGCGAGAAATGTCAGGTATAAGAGACTCTTCATGGACCCATGGTGGCCCCTGTGGATCACAGAATCTCTTCTTGAGGGCAGGCAAACCGCCTACTTAATGAGAATTGTACCTGGGATGGGCCCCCAGCAAATGTATCTCTTTTGGAAAATCAAAGTGTTTGCTTGTTTCTAGTCCCTTTTCAACATTTGAACAAATTTTAATTGAGCGTTTGCTATGTACCTGTCATGTACTTGTCCTTTCTCCATCCACGATGATTCTTCAAGGGTTTCCAAAAGCAGGTCCATATCCTGTGTGATATCCACAAACTGTTGAATAGAATTCTTCCAGGTCAAGAGGCTTGACCTCATTTTAACAATCGGTGCATTACCTGGATTCTTAAATTCTCCTTACCAATGTTTATTTTAGATGTTCTAATCTAAGAATCACTGTCCTTGACAGAAAGGTAGAAACAAAATAGGAGCTGAAGAGGGCCACTTTTTGTTAACTTCAAATCATTAATATTAAGGGGACAGAGCTGGGCACGGTGGCTCACGCCTGTAATCCCAGCACTTTGGGAGGCTGAGGTGGGTGGATCACCTGAGGTCGGGAGTTCACAGCTTGACCAACATGGAGAAACCCTGTCCCTACTAAAAATATAAAAATTAGCCGGGTGTGGTGGCACACGCCTGTAACCCCAGCTACTTGGGAGGCTGAGGCAGAAGAATTGCTTGAACCTAGGAGGCAGAGATTGTGGTGAGCCGAGATTGTGCCATTGCACTCCAGCCTGGGCAACAAGGGCGAAAAAATATATGGGGACAGGAAGAAACTGACAACATGTGTATATCTATATTTATTTATTTATTATACTTTAAGTTCTGGGATACATGTGCAGAACGTGAAGGCTTGTTACATAGGTATACATGTGCCATGATGGTTTGTTGCACCCATCAACCCGTCTTCTAGGTTTTAAGCCCTGCATGCATTAGGTATTTGTCCTAATGCTCTGCCTCCCGTGCCCCCTATCCCCTGAGAGGCCCCAGTGTGTGATGTTCTCCTCCCTATGTCCATGTACTCTCATTGTTCAACTCCCACTTATGAGTGAGAACATGCGGTGTCTGATTCTCTGTTCCTGTATTAGTTTGCTGAGAATGATGGTTTCCAGCTTCACCCATGTCCCTGCAAAGGACATGAACTCATTTGTTTTTATGGCTGCATAGTATTCCATGGTGTATATGTGCCACATTTTCTTTATCCAATCTATTATTGATGGACATTTGGGTTGGTTCCAAGTCTTTGCTATTGTGAATAGTGCTGCAATAAACATACGTGTGCATTTGTCTTTATAGCAGAATGATTTACAATCCTTTAGGTATACACCCAGTAATGGGATTGCTGGGTCAAATGGTATTTCTGGTTCTAGATCCTTGAGGAATCACCACACTGTCTCAATGGTTGAACTAATTTACATTCCTACCAACAGTGTAAAAGCGTTCCTATTTCTCGACATCCTCTCCAGCATCTGTTGTTTCCTGACTTTTTAATGATTGCAATTCTAACTGGTGTGAGATGGTATCTCGTTGTGGTTTTGTTTTGCATTTCTCTAATGACCAGTGATGATGAGCTTTTTTTTCACATATTTACAACTTACATTTTTTGAATGTCTTCTTCTGTGCTAGCTTTTTGTTTTGTTTTGTTTTGTTTTGAGACAGAGTCTTGCTCTGTTGCCCAGAGGCTGGAGTGCAATGGTGCCATCTTGGCTCACTGAAACCTTCACCTCCTGGGTTCAATCAATTCTCCTGCCTCAGCCTCCCAAGTAGCTGGGATTACAGGCATGCACCGCCACACCCAGCTAATTTTTGTAGTTTTAGTAGAGACAGGGTTTCACTATGCTGGCCAGGCTGGTCTCAAACTCCTGATCTCAGGTGATCCACCCTCCTCAGCCTCCCAAAATGCTGGGATTACAGGCATGAGCCACTATGCCAAGCCTGTTGTTTGTTTTTCTAATGCATCATTCCATGTAATCCTCGCAAGAAACCTGCAGTGTAATAATTACTACTTCCATTTTATGGACAAGGAAACTGAGCGAGGTTCAGAGAGTTTAAGAAAATCACCCCAGGTCATACAGCTAGTCCTCGGAGAGGTGGATCTAGCCCTTCTTTGTTCTCATTGCTCTGATTCTATCCAAGAAGACCTTTTGTGGTGTTGGCTTCAGCTCATTCTGGGCTTCAGCCTTCCTGACATTATACTTAAAGGTCTGTGTCACTCGTGTGTATTCATCCTGTGCAATCACGCATCTTCTATATCAGAGTCTTTTGCAATTGTCTTGTCAGAATTTCGTTTTTGAAAGTCATCCCTCCAGAGCTGTCTGCCATGAGGGTATCAGGTCATGGAATCAGCTGATCTTTTCTCTGAAGGTTTTGCAATCTGACTTTGTGAAGACTAAGGTACCTATGCCCAGCTCTTTTCTTGGTGAATAACATGAACTTTGAGGTGACCTGGCTACTATTTCTCAGGATTTCTCCCTTTGTTCCTTCTCTAAGCAGTTGCCCCTTATTAAAGCAGAATTAGCTTCCAAATAAATGCCTTCTCCTACCCACAACCTCTGCTTTCTGAGAGATTAAATTGCTGAGGCAAACCAAGAATGTATTTCAGTACATTCATTGCTTTGCTTTTATCTAAATGATAATTTCCAGAATGATAAGTAGTTGTAAATAAAGTTGATTAGGTAATTTACCCTGGGAGAAGACTCTATTTCTGTAGGGTCTTTTTTTAAAAAACAGAAATTTTGATTGTATGACAACTTGCAGGGACTTACTGGGATCCTTTCCTGAGCGTGCTTATGTCATTATAAATGCAATTAAGTAGAGCTATATTGGAGTGTATGTACAGTTTTATGCAAAACAACATTACATGACTTTGTATGAGGTAGAAAAGATAGAAGAGTGGTTAAGAGCATGCAGTTTTGGAGACAAACAGGTATGGAGTTCAGTGCTTTCTCAATACTTCATTAGCTCTGAGACTCCAGTAAATTCCTAACATCTTTAGGGTTTAGTTTCCGTATCTGTAAAGTGATGGTGATATACACAGTCTCTATACCCATCTCGCAAGACTGAATGAAGACTAAATGGGGTAACATGTGTAAATGCTTATCACAATGCTTGGCATATAGTAAAATACTCAATTAACGGTAGATATTATGTGGAACTACATTTGTTTGCCCAGGAAATTGTTTTGGTTTATAGCAGTGTGTGTAAATCTGAATGTGAAAATCTGAGTACATATTTCCAGAATATTTTTGTCTCGTTGGTGCTTTTTAACACAGACGTTCACAGATACATGACGGTGAGTCCTGAGGACAGGGAGACCTTGAGGAGACTGAGGAGTTTGGCGTCCTTTTAAATTAAAAATCCAAAGAGTTGGGGAGCATTTAAGATGGAGAAGAGAGTTGATTTCAGAGGTACAGGTGGGCGCTACATGAAAGATTCCTTCTAAGATGTGAGGGGCCACACAGGTTCCTTTTCTCCAAAGGACAGAGGGATGGAGCTCTGACCCGCCACGCTGGCCAGTGAAGGATCTCCTCCGTCGGGAGGCAGAAGGTGCGTCTATGGAGGCCAGGCAGCCTCCTCCTCCCTCCTACGATCTCTTTCGCTTGGTACGAGGCCAAGCCAGCCATTTCCAAGGTGTTTTCCAAGTCAAGTCCCTGCGCTTCACGGAAAAGAGCAGCAGCCTGCATGTGTGTATTTCCCCAACTGAAGCTCCAACTTTGATCTCCAGGCAGCACAACATTTGTTTTTAGAAAAAAACTCATCCAGCTCAGAGGTGATGAGGGTGACAGGTCTGTAATTATCACCTGTTCCTCAGCACCTTGTGTACTGTGGGAAAGGTGCTGACAGCTCTGAACTCTCTTTGTGTGGGGAGTGAAGCCCCCAACCTCTGCTCAGAACATTTGACGCAGACAGACAGCTGTGGGGCCGCGTGGGGGTGGGCGTGGGGTGGGGGTGGAGGGGGCCTGTCACCTCCTCCTCCATCACCTCCCCTTCTCCCTAGGCTGTGAGAGTGGGCTGAGATGCCCTGCACGTGTCTCCATTCTCGGACGTACTTTTATAATAATCAGCTATATTTTACTGAAGAGTCTCTTCAGGGTGCCAGACCTTACAAAAAAGAAAAGGAAAGCAATGGGTATTAATTTGTGATTAACTGGACTTCATTGGAAACCATGGGGCAGGATGGAAGAATGACCTCCAGAGGGCGCCAGAGTGATTCCATGCTAAGCCGTGGCTAAGGAAGTCCCCAGGAATACAGTGGAAAGAGGTCGGCTGCAGAGTCAGAAAGACCTGGGCTACAAACCTGATTCTACTTCTTCCTTGACAAGTGGCCTTGGGCAGTGCACTTGACCTATTAGAGTTTCAGCTTGCTGGTCTGTAAAATGAGGGTTAGCAATACCCTACTTCTAAGGGTTGCTGTGAAGACTCCATGAGATAAAGGATTCAGGATTAAATGAGATAACAAAGACCAAGAAGGCAGGGGAGACATAGAATGATTGCAAAAGATCTGTGTTACCACTGGCACCTTAAGTCCATTACCCGCACACTGAATTAAGGCCGACTGGTCATAGATGGTCAGTTTTCACATATCCATCAGTGTTCTTATAATAAAACTGGAATTTAGTGAAGAGCATATTCCAGAATTCACATTGGCCTTTGTCATGGCCTTGTTTTCAATCAACAGATGCTAAGCACTGTGGCTGCTCTGTGCGGGGGTCTGCAGATGGCTTTGCCATGAAACAAGAGTCCTCAGAGGCCCCCAGGAAGGTCAGGAACTACCGAGACAATGCAGGTAAACCACTTCTCTCCCCACTTTCCTGAGCCCAGAGGAGAGAAGGGCCCTTTTGACCTGGGTGGGCTCTGATTGTTCTCCTCCGGGGCTGCCAAGAGGTCGCAAGGAATGTGTCATGTGCCACCAACAGGTCCTGACAGGCCTCAATGAGCTCCTTGAAAAGTCTGGCTCTGGTTTCCCCCTTCTTTTACTACAGTATCAGCTTCCAGTCAGGGACATTGCCCAGGGAGGCCTTCCTGCTCCTCAGAGTAACACATGTCATGTGGCCTCCTTTTATGATTAGTGTCCTTCTCAACTGCCCCCTAGTACGAGGGGTGAGAGGAAGAGGCTTAGAAGCTTGCAGCTGGGAACCTATGTCTTTCTGGCACCAATTCTGAGAGCAATCTCACCAGAAGAAAACTCCCCTGCTTCCTCCTACTTCCACCAACTGGAAAATGAAACGCCTGCTCCGGGCGTTCTCTGCAGTTCAGCTGTGCAGCCTCGAGGGAAGGGCCCTAGAGCTACTAGCATCAGGTTCCACCATCTACTAGCCAGGGGTACTGTCACCCAAGCAGCCTGAGCCACAGCCACCACTGCCCGTGCCTACTTCCAGTGGCCACCCAATGGCTGCCCCTGTCTCTCTCCTGGCTTGTCTTATGGCTGGTGTTGTATCCTCTTGCTCCTCAAAGAGTGCTCCCTGGGGCTGCAGGATCCCATCCTCGGAGATTTGTTTGTTAGAAATGCAAAATCTCAGCAGCCTTCCTTCTGCAGACTTACTCAATTAGAATCTGCATTTTAACATGATCCCCAAGTAATGCGTGTGTACAGTAAAATCTGAGAACCCATCTAGCTCACCTGATGGGTTCCCATCACTGTCTAAGTAGTTTATGGTAAAAATGACTTCTGGCTACACAGCACCAGGGGCTGAGAACACCGTACCAAGAAATGGTCATGGGAATCTTTGCTAGAAGTCAGAGAAAGCCCATTGGCATTATTGAAGCCAGACACTTTATAGGCATGGTCAGAGCTCACCCTTACACCCTCTGTCTAAGGCGGGTGCTATCCCCATGTCTGGAGGAGCAAACTGAAGATCAAAGAGGTATGAAATGAGCTCACTATTCCAGAGCTAGTAAGAAGGCTGTGTGGGGGAGAGAAAGGGATGTTGGACACAGGAACAGCACGTGTAAAGGCACAGAGGTGTGAGACAGCATCATCAGCATCCTCAACAAGAACTCCTGTATGCAGGACACCGGGCTTGACATTCATTCATTTCATTTATTCACTCCACAGCTACTTGCTGAGTACTCAGTATGTGCCGTGCTCTGTGCTGGGCAACACAGTTGGAATGTAGAATCAGGCAGGCATAGTCTCTGCTCTCAAGGAGCTGCCTTTCTGCTGGAAAAGAAGGATTTTATATTCACAAAAGTGATTTAGTTGTAATTGAAGCGAGAGCCACAAAGTATAAGAAAAAAAGAAACCTACCTTAGTCGTAAAGAAGAGTATATTGTATATAAGTAAACAGAAAGACATCCTTGTTTTAGGGCTCCCCAACTTGCAAGGTTCCCTTCGGTGACTCCTAGGAGTACTGTCTACTCTTCTGGTTGGCTGTTCATCTCCTGCTGCTCCTAAGCAGCAATCACGGGTCTGTGCACAATGCCAGGCACACAGGGATGCTGGACAAAAGGAAAGAGTGTGGATTCTACCTTGTATCAGAAGGGGGCCAGAGCACAGGATTCCCCTTGGGTCTAACACCACCTGAATTTCTGCATGGGGGTGGGTGGGGGTTGGTGTGGAATGTCATTTTGTTTTGTTCCAAGATCAAAAGCCCCGAGAGGCTGGAGCTTCATGCAGTTTTGCTGCCAGGTGTGCTTGTAAGGAGGTCCAGAGGAAGGCAACATCAGAGCCCAGCCTGGCCTTCCTCTCTTCTCCCTGACAAACGCCACTCACATTTGTTTACAGCTGTGGCTCTTCTTGGGTGTTTCTATTTTATGGCTGTGCATTTATTTGGGGGCTTAATTCTCTCACTTGGGTCTGGCTTTTGCTGGCAGCCCTGGTCCCAGCAAGTGGCCCTAGTACATTGGGCAGCTGCAGGGACCAGCCAGGCTTGCCAGGGAAGCTATACTGCTGTGCCAGGAATCAGGCACATGGGAATTTTCATATTGCCCTATTTCTGTTGTCTATTGCTGCATAACAAATCATCCTCAAAACCATCATAACAAATAGTGCCTTAAGTGAACAATGGTAATTCAATGGATTGGTTGGGTTCAGCCAGGTGGTTTTTCTGCATTCTACAAGATATAGGTGAGGTCAGTCATGAGAATGCCGTCAGCTGGGAGCTCCATAGAGGCTGGAATGTCCAGGATGATCTCTCTTCCTTCAGGCCCCTCTCCATGTGGCCTCTCACAGAGTGCTAGTTTCCCCCAGGCTTCTTTACAAGTTAACAGCTGGCTTCCAGGAAGGAGAGTTTCAAGAGGATAAGCCCCAGTGTTCAAGCACTTACCCACCCAGCCTTTGTTTGTGGCATGCTTACCAGTATCTCATTGGCCAGAGAAAGTCATGTGGCTGAACTCAGAGTCACTGTGGGAGGGGACTACTCAGGGCGTAACTACCGGTAAATGTGCACACTGGGCACCACCAATGTAGCAGTGTTCCATGTGGCCCTTGGAAGTGAAGCTGCCATTAGCTGCTTAGGAAAGTAGTACAGGGCTTGATGGAGCAGGTCTGGAAGGTGAAAGAGCAGTACTGGGAGGGGCACATGTCTTTAACATATTTTATTCGATCAGTTGTTCAACAAGTACTTAGTAATTCAAACTAGTACTAGGCACTATACCAGACCCTGGGTGTACCAACATGACCAAGACACCACTCTTGCTGTCTAGGAGCTCACAGATTATTAGCCACAGACAGACAAATCAGCAATACCATAGCATGTGTGATCTGTTTTGGAACTGAGTTTCACTTTGGCTACTACAGAGTGAAAAAGGAGAGGAATTTAAATCAGACTGAGGGTTAGGGAAGGCTTCCCTGGGGAAGGATACTTCAGCTGAGTCCTGAAGCAACATAAGAGACTGTCCAGGTGGACTTGCACCAGGCATTCCAAGCACAGCGGAGAGTGTGGGTGAAGTCCCAGGGAAGATAAATGTCTTGAAGCAACCACAGAATTGGATGTATTCTTCATTCCACACATTTAGAAGGCAGGAACTGTGTGGGAGATGAGCCAGGAAAGCCTAGGGCATAATGGTTCTTGTCCTTTATCATGCCCTATTTTCTTTGATACCATGGGAGAGCATTAGAAAGACATCTTCTTTCTGCATAATGGCATTTAAATGGTTTCCTATAGTAAACCCGTTTACGTGTACAAAAGATAATACAAATGATAAAACATTATTCTGGCCACCGCCCACTGAGTGAGTAGGCTGTTGCCAAATTTTAGTTATGATTTGATGGCAGCCTGAACTGAGTTAGAGGCAATTGGAAGGGAGAGAAAGAGAGACATGTGAGAGGCACTTAGGAGGTTATGCATGTGAGATTTGCCACCGGGTGACTCTGAGGGCTGAGGAGGAGTAGCTAAGGACAGCACCATCCCTTTCTGCTGTCCCATCCATGCACCTGCATCCAAGGGGCACAGGAAGTCCAGAACCAACCAAGGGAAGCGCTTGGCACACTTATGGGACATGCCCTGAAAGGAGTGACCTCTAAGAGGGGACAAGACTGACTGATCTATATTAATATGCTGTCCACCCTGTAGACACCCTGCAAATAGATGTGGTCCACAGCAGTACATGTGAGTGGGAACTGCTGGGGCTCTCGCATAGCACCACAGGGATTCAATCCTGGCTCAGGTGCCCTCTAGCTCTGTGATCGTAGATGAGTTACCTCAGCTCTATGTGCCTCAATTTCCTCATCTGTGGAACGAAGGATATTTCATTGGCCTTTTTGGCTAGGTTTATATGGGATGATGGAGAAGGGTGCTGGAACATAGAAAGCACCCAATACATGGAAACTTCAATACTTATTAAAATAGGTTTTGTTTTTTTTTCCTATTTATGGAATAAGTAAGGCTTTCAAATGGTTCCAAGTTTAGAAAGTACACAATTATGTGTACAAGAAGATGTCTCCTTCTATCACTGCCCTTTAGAAAGCTAGGTTTTCTCCCTGGCAGTGACAAATTGTACTACCTTCTTCTCAAGATAGTTTGCATATACCTAAGAAAAGACAAATATAATCCCACTTTTTATTACAGAAGTGGTGATGCACTTCATAACACTGCATGGCACGTTTTGGCTATAATTTTAATGAGATAGTTTCTTTAAGTGGTTTCTTACTGACCAGCTTTTGTTATTACAAACAATGGTGCAATGAAAAACAAAGGACATCATTTCATTCATGCTGGAGTATACGTAAGGACAAATTCCTGGAATTAGAATTTCTGGATCAAAAGGGTACATGCATTTAAAATTTTGTTCTTTATTGTTAAGTTCCATAGAGGCTATACCAATTTACATTTGCACCAACAATGGTGGGCACGCAGGGAAACACATTATCATACATCTTTGGAGAACTTGGTATAACCTTTATGGAGAGTAATTTAGTAATATCTAACAAAATGTGTCATCAAACATTTTGATATTTGCAAATCTAATAGGTGACAAATGATATTTCAGTATAGTTTTATTTTGCAATTCTCCTATCGTAAGTGGAATTCAGCAATTTTCCCTAAGCTTAAAACACATTTGCCTTCTCTCTCAGTAAATGGTTCCGTATCATTTTGTTCATTTTTTTTCTATTGTGCTGTTAGGTTTTACTTTTCTTATTGATTTATGAAATCTTTATGTATTAAAGAAATTGTGATATGATTTGCAAATATTTTCTGTTTTTAATTTGTCTTTTTATCTTACTCATGAAAGTTTTTGCCATGCAGATCTTTAAAAACATTCCTGTTAGTGAGATTTTCAGTTTTTCTTTTATGGGTTTTGAGGTTACGTGGTACTTAGGCCATTCATACTTTGAGATGAGAAGAAAAATGTTTTCTTCTGGCATGATGGAGCCTTTGAGAGAGAATTAAAGTCATGAGAGTGGGTCCTCAAGATGAGATTAATGCCCTTATTAAAAGAGTACGTGAGATCCAGATCTCTGGACCCTGTGTGGATTTGAGAAACGGGCTGTCTATAAGCCAGGAATCAGCCATTCACCAGCCTTATAATCTGCCAGCACTTTGATCTTGGACTTCCCAGCTTTCAGAATTGTGAGGAATCAATGTTTGTTGTTCGAGCCCCTCAGTCCATGGCATTTTTGTTATAGCAGCCTGAACTGACCAAGTCAGATATTGATGAGGTTGCTGGTCTACAGCTGGGTTTTGGAATCAGTGTTAGGCTTGTTTCATTCAATAGGGTGTAGTAGAATTCCTTCCTTTTCTGTGCTCTAGAAAATAAAGATTTTTAGAAATGGCTTAAAGTTTTCTTTTTCTTCTCTTAAAAATAGGCTTAGAAAGTAACCTTTGTAATAATTTCTGGCCTGGTAGTTTTATGAAAGGAAATTAGACAACTTTTTCTGTTTATTCTTTTGTAATTGATCTGTTTAGATTTTCTCTTTTGTAGAGCCAGTTGAGTAAATTGTATTACTTATATGATGATTCATCCCTTTCAGATTTTCAAATGTGTTTATATAGAGTTGAATAAAGTAATGCTTTAATTTCCACTATATCTGTGGTTTCTCCCTGCTCCATACATCTTATTTTGTGGATTTTTGTTTTCTCTCTCTTTTATTAATTAGATTATTTATTTATTTTTCTCAAAGCCAGCTCTTGGATTTATTCTAATATTTTCCTTTTAAAATCAGTATGTTAATTTCTGCTATAAGCTATTAAATACTTCTGCTTTTCTGAGGGCGCTTCTATTTTTATAACATCTAGAATTGGATGTTTATCTCATTTATTTTATATACTCTTGATTATTATTAGTATTTAGTAAAACAAATTTCCCTCTTGATATTACTTTAGCTGATTTATATATATTGTCTTAATTAGCGTGCTCTAGCTATTCTGCCGTATTTATTTGCATTTTGGACCTAAGAGAGTTGTTTTAAAAAGACGTTAAATATTTTTCCGCATGCAGTAGTGAGAATTTTAAATTTTTGCCTTAATTATTCATTTCTAGTTTCAGTGCAATAGAATCAGATAATGAATTTTATACTTTTTTCCTTTGGCTGCAACTCAAATAAAGACGTTTTTCCCTGTTTTGAGGGTTCAGAGTTAGAAATATATAAATTACATGTACTTAAGTTATGTTGTTTTGGTCTTCTGTAAACTTAACTTTTATCCATTTGATCTTTGATTATAGAGAGTTGAATGAAAGCCTTTTACTCCTGATATATTTTTGCCTATATCTCCTTGTATCTTCTGTTAATTTTGCTTTATAAATATTGATATTAGGCTATTTTGTGCATAAGTAGTCATGACTTTTAAAATTTCATTCTGCAGTGTATCTTTTATAAAACTGTAATGGACACATAACAATTGTTCGTATTTGTGAAATACAACATGATGTTTTCATATATATATAAATTGTATAATGATGGAATCAGGGAATTTAACATATCCATCACCTTAAACGGTTATTATTTCCTTGTGAAGAGAACTTTCAAAAACCTCTCTTCCAGCTATTTTGATACAATATATTATTATACTCTAATATGATATATTATATACAATATATTATTATACTCTAATATATTATTATACAATGTATTATTCTACTCTAACGTTATACTCTAATCATCCTACTATCCAGTAGACTAATGGAACTTATTCCTCCTATCCCATGTAGTCTTGCACCTATCGACCAATCTCTCACCATCTCCTTATTCCTCCCCAATCTCTCACCATCTCCTCCTTCCTCTCCAGTCTCTCACCATCTCCTCCATCCTGTCCAGTCTCTCACCATCTCCTCCTTCCTCTCCAATCTCACCATCTCCTCCTCCTTTCCCTCCTGGCCATCCTCTGGTAACCACTATTGTACTCTCAACCTTTTAGTTTCCACTGAGGAGTGAGATCATGCAATATTGTATCTTTTAGCATTACAAAGTGTAATTCTTTGTCTCAGTTAATTCTTTGCATCCAAATCCAGCCTTTCTGATATTTAGATCATGACCTGTTTCATTTTTCTGTGCATGTATTTGCTATAGCATGGTCTGTTCCTTTATTTGTAACCTAGATTTCTAATCCCTTTCTTTTAGATGTGCTTTTATATTGCAGCAGAGTTGGTTTTACTTTGTGATACAATCTGAGGTCTTTTTCTTTTGATAAGTGATTTTAGCTTATTAATTTGCATTCAGATGACATATATTTGGTTGCAGTTCTGTCATTGTTTTATGCTACACTTTCTGTTTAACACTTTAGAAAACTTGATGTGGACTATTTTCCCCTTTCCCTTGTGTGTGTAATTTGGAAGATTTATATTTTTCTGGCATTTTCCTTTATAACTTTATATAATACTCTTAAACCCCTATCTCTTTAGACAATGTGGGCTAATTCTCTATATAATCCCCTACTCCTTTAGATAATAGGTAGTAATGTCTCTCATCTTTGTTCAGCGCTTTTGCTTCACTGAAGTAATTGCCTCATTACTTTCTTTTTTTAAAATCATGGTGAAATATTTAGTCACAACTTATTCTGCTCAGTGAAAATATTTTTCTATTAACTCTTCATCTTCTATTTTTTTCTTCCTTTCCTTTCTTCCTTTTCCCTTGTCTTTGTTTAAATTCTGTGCTGGCTGTTATTCAAATACTCATTTTTGAAGGAGAGGAGTTTCATTCTGAAGCAGCTACTTGTAGTTGGTTCGTGCAGGGGGCAGGCTGGTCTTCCTTCTAGGGTACCAGAATTTCTTGTCAAGACTCGTGGTTTTATTGATGGGCAGCTTAGGGCTTTACTTCTCTGGAGCCAGTGAACACGAGCAATTGTGCGGCTATTCACAAGACAAAGCCTCTCTCTGCCCCATTGTCACAAGGGTACTGTTTCTTGCAAATATGGCTTGCTGTGTGACACTTTATCTTGACCTGTGCTCTCTGTTCGTGAAATTAGGTTTAGTGTATTTCCTGTCACCACCCTCATGGTCTTACTCCGTTCTGGTTTTGAAATCAGGGAGTATGGGTTTTATATCTCAAGGAGGGCTTCTCATCTTCCAGAAACGTATTTTGAAAGTTCTCTCTGAACTCCACTGCTAGGACATCCTCTCTGCTCTTCTTCCAATGTCACCTTCTTTATTTTGGTGGCCCTCCATTTATCTTGTGGTTCCAGGTTTCAGGTCTCTGCTACTTTGTGAGGATGAGGCTTGTGTTCCTGGCTGTCATTTGCCTCTTAGCTCTCAGGTGATTTCCAAGAGGAGGAGGAAGAAACGCCAGCTTTACATTGCTCTAGTCAGCCTGGAAGTTGACAGTTCTAGCTGATATCATTATCATTACAACTGTGTTGCCAGGCACTGGGTCCCAGTAAAGAGTGTCCCTGCTTAGAGACAAAGGAATGGTTCCCAGCCAGGAGTCAGCAGGATCTGAGCCTTAGGGGAGATCAGAGACCAGGTGAGGATGAGAATGGCCCGACTTGCAAGTGGGCCCTCAGGTTCTGATGATCACCTACAGGGTGGGGCTGAGAAGGCAGGTGTGGCTCTGCCTGCTCAGAATCAGAGTTCCCACTGTATGTGGCAAGGACTGCGTGACCTTCAGCCTGTTCAGTGCTCAGAGAGGGCAAGTGCTCATCCTGCATTTCTGGATGGGGAAACCAAGAGTAAGAAGGGAAAGGAATGTCCCAGAAAGTCAGCCTCCTGATTCCCAGTCATGCTCTCTCTCTCCTTATGAATCTTGTGCTTCACAGACCACCCTAGGAGCCCTGGGGGGATCAAGCACAGGCTCCTAGGAAGAGAGTGCTTGCAGTGCCTTGAAGGAGCCCTGCATGGTCAGCCTCTGGGCCTGGGCATTGCTGCTCCCTGCATTCGGGATCCTCCTTCCATCAGCTCCCTTTCCAACCCCAGCCAGGCGCAGTCCTCTTGGGCATCCCTCAGAGTGCAGCTCTTTTTTTTTTTTTTTTTTTTAATTATACTTTAAGTTCTAGGATACATGTGCACAACGTGCAGGTTTGTTACATATGTATACATGTGCCATGTTGGTATGCTGCACCCATTAACTCGTCGTTTACATTAGGTATATCTCCTAATGCTATCCCTCCCCCTTCCCCCCACCCCATGACAGGCCCCGGTGTGTGATGTTCCCCACCCTGTGTCCAAGTATTCTCATTGTTCAATTCCCACCTGTGAGTGAGAACAATGCGGTATTTGGTTTTCTGTCCTTGTGATAGCTTGCTGAGAATGATGGTTTCCAGCTTCATCCATGACCCTACAAAGGACATGAACTCATCCCTTTTTATGGCTGCATAGTATTCCATGGTGTACATGTACCACATTTTCTTTATCCAGTCTATCATTGATGGGCATTTCGGTTGGTTCCAAGTCTTTGCTATTGTGAATAGTGCTGCAATAAACATATGTGTGCGTGTGTCTTTATAGTAGAACAATTTATCATCCTTTGGGTATATACCCAGTAATGGGATTGCTGGGTCAATGGTATTTCTGGTTCTAGATCCTTGAGGAATCACCACACTGTCTTCCACAATGGTTGAACTAGTTTACAGTCCCACCAACAGTGTAAAAGTGTTCCTATTTCTCCACATCCTCTCCAGCACCTGTTGTTTCCTGACTTTTTAATGATCGCTGTTCTAACTGGTGTGAGATGGTATCCCATTGTGGTTTTGATTTGCGTTTCTCTGATGGCCAGTGATGATGAGCATTTATTCATGTATCTGTTGGCTGCATAAATGTCTTCTTTTGAGAAGTGTCTGTTCATATCCTTTGCCCACTTTTTGATGGGGTTGTTGGTTTTTCTCTTGAAATTTTGTTTGTATTCTTTGTAGATTCTGGATATTAGCCCTTTGCCAGATGAGTAGATTGCAAAAATTTTCGCCCATTCTATAGGTTGCCTGTTCACTCTGATGGTAGTTTCTTTTGCTGTGCAGAAGCTCTTTAGTTTAATTAGATCCCATTTGTTAATTTTGGCTTTTGTTGCCTTTGCTTTTGGTGTTTTAGACATGAAGTCCTTGCCCATGCCTATGTCCTGAATGGTATTGCCTAGGTTTTCTTCTAGGGTTTTTATGGTTTTAGGTCTAACAATTATGTCTTTAATCCATCTTGAATTAATTTTTTATAAGGTGTAAAGAAGGGATCCAGTTTCAGCTTTCTACTTATGGCTAGCCAATTTTCCTAGCACCATTTATTAAATAGGGAATCCTTTCCCCATTTCTTGTTTTTGTCAGGTTTGTCAAAGATCAGATGGTTGTAGATGGGTGGCATTTTTTCTGAGGGCTCTGTTATGTTCCATTGGTCTATATCTCTGTTTTGGTGTCAGTGCCTTGCTGTTTTGGTTACTGTAGCCTTGTAGTATAGTTTGAAGTCAGGTAGCGTGATGCCTCCAGCTTTGTTCTTTTGGCTTAGGATTGTCTTGGCAATGCAGGCTCTTTTTTTGGTTCCATATGAACTTTAAAGTAGTTTTTCCAATTCTGTGAAGAAAGTCATTGGTAGCTTGATGGGGATGGCATTGAATCTATAAATTACCTTGGGCAGTATGGCCATTTTCACGATATTGATTCTTCCTATCCGTGAGCATGGAATGCTTTTCCATTTGTTTGTGTCCTCTTTTATTTCGTTGAGCAGTGGTTTGTAGTTCTCCTTGAAGAGGTCCTTCATATCCCTTGTAAGTTGGATTCCCAGGTATTTTATTCTCTTTGAAGCAATTGTGAATGGGAGCTCACTCATGATTAGGCTCTGTTTGTCTGTTATTGGTGTATAAGAATGCTTGTGATTTTTGCATATTGATTTTGTATCCTGAGACTTTGGTGAAGTTGCTTATCAGCTTAAGGAGATTTTGGGCTGAGATAATGGGGTTTTCTAAATATACAATCACATCATCTGCAAACAGGGACAATTTGACTTCCTCTTTTCCTAATGGAATACCCTTTATTTCTTTCTTCTGCCTGATTGCCCTGGTCAGAACTTCCAACACTATGTTGAATAGGAGAGGGGAGAGAGGGCATCCCTGTCTTGTGCCAGTTTTCAAAGGGAATGCTTCCAGTTTTTGTCCATTCAGTTTGATATTGGCTGTGGGTTTGTCATAAATAACTCTTATTATTTTGAGATACGTCCCATCAATACCTAATTAATTATTTTTAGCATGAAGGGCTGTTGAATTTTGTCAAGGCCTTTTCTGCATCTATTGAGATAATCGTGTGGTTTTTGTCTTTGGTTCTGTTTATATGCTGGATTATGTTAATTGATTTGTGTATGTTGAACCAGCCTTGCATCCCAGGGATGAAGCCCACTTGATCATGGTGGATAAGCTTTTTGATGTGCTGCTGGATTCGGTTTGCCAGTATTTTATTGAGGATTCTTGCATCGATGTTCATCAGGGATATTGGTCTAAAATTCTCTTTTTTTGTTGTGTCTCTGCCAGACTTTGGTATCAGGGTGATGCTGGCCTCATAAAATGAGTGAGGGAGGATTCCCTCTTTTTCTATTGATTGGAATAGTTTCAGAAGGAATGGTACCAGCTCCTCCTTGTACCTTTGGTAGAATTCGGCTGTAAATCCATCTGGTCCTGGACTTTTTTGGTTGGTAGGCTATTAATTATTGCCTCAATTTCAGAGCCTGTTATTGGTCTATTCAGGGATTCAACTTCTTCCTTGTTTAGTCTTGGGAGGATGTATGTGTCCAGGAGTTTATCCATTTCTTCTAGATTTTCTAATTTGTTTGCATAGAGGTGTTTATAGTATTGTCTAATGGTAGTTTGTGTTTCTGTGGGGTCAGTGGTGATATCTCCTTTATCACTTTTTATTGTGTCTATTTGATGCTTCTCTCTTTTCTTCTTTATTAGTCTTGCTAGCAGTCTATCAATTTTGTTGATCTTTTAAAAAAACCAGCTCCTGGATTCATTGATTTTTTAATGGTTTTTTTTGTGTTTCTATCTCCTTTAGTTCTGCTCTGATCTTAGTTATTTCTTGCCTTCTGCTAGCTTTTGAATGTGTTTGCTCTTGCTTCTCTAGTTCTTTTAATTGTGATGTTAGGGTGTCAATTTTAGATCTTTCCTGCTTTCTCTTGTGGGCATTTAGTGCTATAAATTTCCCTCTATGCACTGCTTTAAATGTGTCCCAGAGATTCTGGTATGTTGTGTCTTTGTTCTCATTGTTTTCAAAGAACATCTTTATTTCTGCCTTCATTTCGTTATGTATCCAGTAGTCATTCAGGAGCAGGTTGTTCAATTTCCATGTAGTTGAGTGGTTTTGAGTGAGTTTCTTAATCGTGAGTTCTTGTTTGATTGCACTATGGTCTGAGAGACAGTTTGTTATAATTTCTTTTCTTTTACATTTGCTGAGGATTGCTTTACTTCCAACTATGTGGTAAATTTTGAAATAAGTGCAATGTGGTGCTGAGAAGAATGTATGTTCTGTTGATTTGGGGTGGAGAGTTCTGTAGATATCTATTAGGTCTGTTTGGTTCGGAGCTGAGTTCAATTCCTGGATATACTTGTTAACTTTCTGTCTCATTGATCTGTCTAATGTTGACAGTGGGGTGTTAAAGTCTCCCATTATTATTGTGTGGGAGTCTAAGTCTCCTTGTAGGTCTCTAAGGACTTGTTTTATGAATCTGGGTGCTCCTGTATTGGGTGCATATATATTTAGGATAGTTAGCTCTTCTTGTTGAATTGATCCCTTTACCATTATGTAATGGCCTTCTTTGTCTCTTTTGATCTTTCTTGGTTTAAAGTCTGTTTTATCAGAGACTAGGATTGCAACCCCTGCCTTTTTTTGTTTTCCATTTGCTCAGTAGATCTTCCTCCATCCCTTTATTCTGAGCCTGTATGTGTCTCTGCACATGAGATGGGTCTCCTGGATACAGCACACTGATGGGTCTTGACTCTTTATCCAATTTGCCAGTCTGTGTCTTTTAATTGGAGCATTTAGCCCATTTACATTTAAGGTTAATATTGTTATGTGTGAATTTAACCCTGTCATTATAACATTAGCTGGTTATTTTACTTGTTAGTTGATGCAGTTTCTTCCTAGTATCGATGGTCTTTACAATTTGATATGTTCTTGCGGTGGCTGGTACTGGTTGTTCCTTTCCATGTTTAGTGCTTCCTTCAGGAGCTCTTGTAGGGCTGGCCTGGTGGTGACAAAATCTCTCAGCATTTGCTTGTCTGTAAAGGATTATATTTCTCCTTCACTTATGAAGCTTAGTTTGGCTGGATATGAAATTCTGGGTTGAAAATTCTTTTCTTTAAGAATGTTGAATATTGGCCCCCACTCTCTTCTGGCTTGTAGAGTTTCTGCCAAGAGATCTGCTGTTAGTCTGATGGGCTTCCCTTTGTGGGTAACCTGACCTTTCTCTCTGGCTGAGGGCAGCTCTTCTTAACCCTTCGCCGCTTTCCTCTGCACTTTTTAAATGAAACAGCCTGACCTCGAGCTTCCCTTGTGTCTCTTACTCATCCCATTATTTTGAAAACTGTGGTGTCGGTTTGTTTGCCTGTACTCTTCCATAGGCTCAGAACTCTCCCTGCATTTCCTGTAGTTTCTTTCCTCACTTTACTTAGGTCTCTGGTCAAAAATCATCTGCTCAGAGAAGCTGTCTCTGACCACCATATATAAAGTAGTAGCCCCATTACCCTCTAACTGATTTACTTTCTTTCATAGTAAGTTATTTTATTGATGTTAGTTGGTTAATTTCCTTGCTTTTCCACTAGAATCCAAGCTTCAGATGAGCAAAGAATTTGTTTTACATGTCACTACATTCTCAGCAAGTAGAAACATAATGGTACCTAATAGACTACAGAAATATTAGAAAGGAAGGAAGGAAGGAAATAAGGAAGGAAGGAAGGAAGGAAGGGGCAGGGAATGTAGGAAGAAGGGAGGAAAGGGATCACCATACTCACACAATGCACTGAGCTAATAGCATTTGTGTTCTACTTGTCTATTTCTCCATTTAAACTGTCACATCTTTGAGGGTGGTTCATCCCAGTGCCTTGGATAATGGCTAGCTCTGTGCATGGAGCAGAGGCTCAATATTTACTGAACTGAGTTAAATATGGCACCTCTGCCCCCAAAATGAATCTGAGAGTGAAGAAGTTTGGCTGAAGAAACCTGGAGAGACAGGGGAATGTCTGTTCTGACACACCTTACCTACCAGATCCAACTCCCAGGCATATTGTATTTGCAAAGGCATCAGTTGTGATATGGGAATCTTTTTATCAACAATAGATTCAGGTTGACCAAGGAACAGAAGAGTGTCTAGGAGAACTAGCTAAAGTCTGCCTCTACCTCTCTGCCCATAAGTGGGTGGGGGTGAGTGGGGGTGGCTCTACCCATTAGGGTCTTCTCTGACTGATTACTCCATGGCCCCCAAAGCACTCACATTTACTGAAGGGATCCAGAAAGAGACACGTTGAGTGCTGGTGGCAGCTCTGGGAGTTTATTGACAGAATGAAGACAACTGATGGAACGTCCATTGGGGTCAAGAGTGCCTTGTTTTTTCTGCCCCTTACAGGAAATTGTTTGATTTCTCTCCTGGCCATTCACTCAGTCTCAGCTTCCCAAAGAGAAATCACCCCTCTGAAAGCTTATTCTAAAAGTTTTTCTATTCAGAGGCTCCATCTGGTGCTATCCAGCTGTGAGCCCCTCTAGGAGCCTGCTGTGCTCAAAACCTGGATTGATCAGGCTCAAGTAATTAATTGTGATGTTTACTCCAAATGGATGGATATGAAATTGCTCAGCATGCCCAGCAGTTTTCTAACAGAGGAAGAGGAGCTCAGAGGACCAGGGAGCCAGGTCCCATACACAGCACCCTGGCTTGTCCACCTACTCAAGTCAGTGACACGGGTCAGACCCTCAGAAAGCATCTGGCCCTGAAGTTCCCAATCGGGGGGTGCTTGGAGTAGCATGCACCTCATTCTGGCCACTTCTTCCAGATGGATGGCAGTCCTCTGCTTCCCAGCGTGCGCCCATTACTTCCGCCTCCCCTTTCAGAGTCCATAATTAATGTGGCACCTTCAGTAATAGTGACATGGGTCAGACCCTCAGAAAGCGTCTGGCCCTGACGTTCCCACTCACTGGGTGGTTGGGACAGCTAGTGTGTTGTCGGGAGTCAGAGTGAGTGCTGCACACAGCTGGGGGCAAACAACCAAGTAATGAAAGTTGCAAATGATTCATTGCATCAAAAAATCCACATAAATTACAGTGGATCTAGGGTTATAGTTTGTAACTTGCATTCTGATACCCTTCTTGGGTGAAAGAGCTGGGAATTATACTTGTATAATACTTGTCTCAGGTTAGTAGCATTTTCAAGAGGATCTCTGTAGGAAAAGGCTGTGAATCACTGCTCTTGTCCAAACTTTTTAAGGATGGAATCCCTTCTACACATCCTTGACTTATCCACCAGCTTCTGCTCAAAAACTGCTAGCATGGCTGCCTTTACAACCTCAGACAGCAGCTTGACTATATAGGAAGCTATTACCTCTGTTACACTGCCTATCATTCTCACCCATTGCCTTAGATTTCCTCCTAGAGAAAGATAATCTCTCCTGCAAGCTGCCTAAGGCAGATGCTATGGATCCTGTGCTGATACCACTTTGGTTGTCCTCACCTTTTCTTTGTGACACCAGCTCCTTCACCTTCAGGGTAGGAAGGTGGGAACTTATTTGCCTGCATGCCCCAGACAGAAGTACCTGGGAGTTAACATTTTTCCAAGGGCAGCCCTTAACCAAGGAGTGATGGAGGTTGGGGTATAAATATCCCAGCTCCCTTGCCTCTGGCTGAAATAATTCTGCAGCATGTATATTGCATTGTTTTCCAGAGTGTTCCTACAGGATTAAGCTCCAGTTACCCAGTGGGAAGCTGGTTTATTAATGCAACCTTTATTGTCTGCCTTCCTCCCCTGTATCACCTCTCCCCACATTTCTTGTACCTCTCAGTAAACTGTGCTTGAACCGTTGACTCAGAGGCTGCTTCTTGGGGAACCCAAACCAATAAACCTAACCACAAAACTACAAGACCTTGCTGGAGAAAATTATATGAAAACAAACAAGTGGAGAGATGTAACACATTTATGAATGTGAAGACTCTGCACTGTGAAGCTACCATTTCTTTCCAATTAATCTTTACGTTTGATGCAGTTCTAATCAGAAACCCAGAAGCGTATTTCAGAAATTCGACAAAATAATTACGAAAGTCACATGATGGAATAAAGGGCACGAATAGCTAAAACAATTTTCAGAAAGAAGAACTAAGAAGGGAACCTCATTTTGCCATATATGAAAATGAGGGCAAAGCTGTAGAAATGAAACCAGCATGGTGCTGCGCAGGAATGGGGAATAGACCACAGGGAAGATAAGACAGTGCAGAGATAGGAATGTGAGTGTGGTAGAAGCAGCAGCACTAGTTAGGGAGAAAAATAGAGGCCTTGGAGTGTGGAGGGCAGCTGGCTGTTCCTCATTTCTATAATAGACACTAAAAAAAGGAAATAGGATTGAATTCCAGCAGGAGAGGTGCAGTTTAGGTAAGAGTGTCAGGTGAGACCAGATGACACTGGCAAGACCAGATGAGTGAGGCAAACAGTGGCATTTCTCATTAGATAATTGGGAGCTAGCTCCTGTTTTGAGAATACCAGGATATGCTCTGTGTTCTGGGTGACATTTTTTGGCTTGATAAACATATACCACTTGCATCTTGGGCTAGGTGGTGCAGCTGGCCCCCTAGTCAATGTATCAGCCTGACACTGAGTATTTTGACATGGCACTTTCCACTTAGTGCTTGTGTGATCTCGCTAAGAGAACCCTGAACGTTGAGAGCTTTTCTGGACAGCGACTTGTCATTAGCTCTGGGGAAGTGGCAGTCAGTGCAGGTGTGCGAAACAGAGGGTCAATTCCTTGGCCAGGACTGAGAGAGCCCCGGGCTCCTTGTGACCATTATCTGGCCACATCCACCCCCTGACACCCAGACCTGGACAGAGAATGGCACAAAACGCCAACATACAGGACCCCCACTAGGAGACATAGTCAGTCTACACTGGTATGGGTACATGCTCACACTCAGGTCCAAGCATAATCTCCTCAGACTTGCTGAGAGGACATTTCAATGAGATTTGGTTTCTCATGACTAAATTCCATGGCAGGAACCTTTCCTGGCTTGAGTGTGAGAGACACTAGGCCTTCAACTCCTCCACCAAACACCACACTCCTCCCACCCCACCCCCACACACAGTGATGGTTAATGTGTCAACTTGACTAGGCCATGGGATGCCAGATATTTTGTTAAACATTATTCTAGGTGTTTCTGTGACAGTGTTTTTGGATAAGATTTGCATATCAGTTAGTAGACTTCAAGTCAAGAGATTGCCCTTCATAATGCAGGTGGGCCTTGTCTAAGCAGTTGAAGTCTTAGACAGAACAGAAAGACCAGCTTTCTCTAAGCAAAACAGAATTCTCCAGCAGGTTCTCCTCAGATTTCATCTACAGTATCAGCCCTTTCTGGTCTATGGCAGATAGCTTTTGGACTTGAACTGGAACATCAGCTCTCTTGGGTCTCCAGCCTGCTGGCCCACCCTGCAGATTTTGAATTTGCCAATCTCCATAATCATGTGAGTCAATTCCTTATAATAAATCTTTATATATTCATATCCTACTGGTTCTGTTTCTCTGAAGAACCTTGACTCATACACACACACATGCACGCATGCACGCTCGAACACGTGTGCATGCACACACACACGAGTTTGCCCTGAGGTAGTAGTTTGAATGGGATATGGACAGGAGGCATAATTGTCTCTCCTTCCCTCCCTCCCCCTCCACTTCCATTTCTCTGCCTTACACCTATCCACACAGTCCCTGAGGAGCCAAGGATGGACAGGAGTGCAAGTAGGAACCTACATCCAAATACCACGAGCAGACAGAGGACCCTGGAGCTGATCTTGGGAGACTCCTCTGGAGGAGCTTTGCCACCATTCCATACCTGGAGTTTCTTAAGCCTTACCTGAACCTCCTGGAATATTCCTGGAGGGCACTGCTGAACACTTCTCCTGTCTTGGGTACAATATGGCCTTAACAAGCTCTCTTCCTTCTGTCTGGGCCTCTTATCTACTCTGCCCTCCCTCCCTCTCTTCCTGTTGCCACTACCCATCCATCTAGGCATTGCTGTTCTCAAATCCTTGGGAAACAGAGCCCTAATCTTAGCAAGAGGAGGGACAGATATTAGGGAAGGAAGGATCCCAGGCCAGGAATCAAGAGGCAGGTCCCTGAGAGTTGCTTCTACACTTCCAATCCTGGTGATTGGTAGATGTGTCCAGGCAGTGCTCTATTCCTCACCTATGGGATGAGGAGGGTGAATAAGATGGTCTCTCATGACAGGCATTTGGGGAGCCTCCACCCTGTACCCAGGTAGGGTATAATGGAGAGAATCCTGGGTGTGCCTGGCATCTGGTGAGGATGTAATGAATTGTTTGTTGAATGTCTTTGAATGATGGAATGAAAGAAGACCAAGGTTGAGAACCAGTGGTGTGACCTTGGCCAAGTCACTAAGCCTTTTAAAATCTCAATTTCAGTGGAAACAAGTGTCTCAAAAATGACCATCCTGAAAGTCCACGGCTGTGAAAAGGATCTTTCCCCCTCAAGGAGATTTAATTTCCTACTTTGGATATGTTCCTTCCACAAGAACTTACACATCTCAGAGTTGTATTTTTGTAAGAATCTCCTGATACTTCCTGAGTGTTGGGTGTTATGCTGGACTCATAGCTACCATAACAGATCATCTCAGCAATTCTATGCAGGACACTTTGTACTCAGTACTTCACAGATGTGGAAGACTCAGAAGAGTCTAGATAGTAAAGTGACCCTTCCAAAGTCAGAGATAGAAAGAGTTGAGATCCAGTGCTCATCTATTCATTCACAATTCCACCAGGTTGTGCACTCAGCACTGAACTGAACCTTGGACACATGCTTTCTGAATTCTGGTCTGGGCTCCTTCCTTCCCTAATCCTGCTCCCCCCTCTTACTAGGATCAGGGTTCTGTTTTCCAAGGATTTGGGAAGAGCAACGATTACCTTGCCCAGGTGGATGGGCAGTGGAAATGAGAAGAGAGAGCAGGAGGGAGGGCAGAGTGGAGAAGAGGACCAGGTAGAGAGAAGAGAGCTTTCTAAGGCTTGAGAGGTGAATCAGGATGACAGAGCTCCTGTGCCAGGGGCCTGGGGTCTTTCAGAGTACTGCTCAAGGCTGTTGCACTCTTTCTCACCAGGTGGTCTCTAGGAGGCTCCAGCCCCCTCATTCTGATTCTAAGGTCTCATGATGGCTCTTGGTCTGGTGTAGCTGCCCTATACCTTAGGCCAAGGGGAGCCTCAGTAGCTCTTTGGGGCTGGGTGGAGGCAACAAAATGAGCACTTAGTCCATGTGGTATGAATCCCACCTGTGGTCATCCTGCCCTCAAACATATGCCCAGCTGTGGACAAACCAATTCCAGAAGCCCCATAGCATAGCCCCTTGTCCCAGAAGAGATGGAATCCAGGACAGGCAAGGCAGAAGGAGAGAAGAGAGAAGGCCCCATCAGGAGGCAGGGGTGATGTGCAGTGCAATAGAGCGTATCTGACCACATGACTTCCTTCTCCATTCTTTCAGCGGCTCACGTTGCTGACAGACTAAAGAATCGGTCCCCTTAAGTGCCTTACAATGGTGCTTTAGCTAACTCCTACCCATCCTGGTCACCCCTAGGCTAGGTGAGGTGCCCACATTTTGACTGTATCCCAGCAGATTTTATCCCAAATATCTGATTGTGCATCTGTCTCCAACAGTCACTAGATTCTGAGGTCCTCCAGGGCACCGAGCCCAGGCCTTTACACAGGTGCCTTGTGCCCAGTTGGTGTTTAAGGAATATGTGCTGAGCAAATGAATGAATGCGAGCTGTGTGGATATTTCTCAGGGCGTTGAGCATGAGCCCTGGAGGCTAGGCTCAGAGTAGCATGCACATCACTCTGGCCACTTCTTCCGGGTGGATGGCAGTCCTCTGCTTCCCAGCGTGAGCTCACGACTTCTCCTTCCCCTTTCAGAGTCCATAATTAATGTGGCACCTTCAGTAATAAACATGTGCTTGTGGGCTCCAATCTTTCTCATTAGAGCCTGGGCAGATTGCTCACCTTTTCCTGGTGATGACGAATAAATCACATTGCCCAGCACACGGCCCTGTCCTGTCCTGGGTGAAAGCGCTCCCATGCTTCCTGGATCTGATACTCACTAGCACCAACACAGAGCTCCCACATTGGATGGACAGAGGCCCAAAATTGGTGTCCTCAGGTGGACAGTGATCCGGGTGGTGCCCCAGTCCTGGCCTCAACCTTCAGCTTGATGTTCAAGGCCCTCCCAGACCTGGTCCCTGCCTACCTGGTTGGACCCTTTGTCCCTGAACCTTCTCTGTGCAGTGCATTCCTGCCTGTTCAGGGGTTTGTTCATGCAGTTCCCCCTCATTGATACCTCTTTCTTTTGTGCCTTTCTAAAACTCACTCATGAAAGAGCCTATAAAAGTGACATCTCCTCCATGAAGTCTTCCTTGACCTTCCTAGTGCGGAATTCTCATGTCTTCCTTTTGCACTTGGCATAGGATATCTTCTTGTCCCAGGAGCTCTGTCACTAATTGTGTATCACTTTCCCTACTTGTGTCTCAGATTCCTTGTCTTTCCAGGAAAAAAATCACTCCACAGACTTTTTGTGAAGTTTAAATGACCTTCATTCATTCAGCATTTGCAAACATTAATTCTGTATTTCCTTCAAAACATGCAAGATGATGTGCAGAGGCCACAAAGTTGAAGAAAACATAGCTTCACCCTCAAGTAGTGTGCAGTCCAGTGAAAAATAATCTAAGTAATAATGATAATAAAAGCTTCACATTTATGCTTTCCAGAGCCCATCAAGCCAAATGCTTTATATACAGACAGATATAGAGGAGATTATAACACCAAGTAATAACGTGCTTTGACATTGGACAAACTCTCAAATAAACTGAACGTGATGCTGTCGCTACTCATCATAAATGTCTGCTGGTCTTGGCTCCCCATTTAGGCCATGAGTTCTATAAGTCAGAGCAGAAATCATCCTTCTTTGTAACTTCGATGATACCTTCAGCAAAATACGTCTCAATCCATGATTATTTGCTGGTTGGTTAATCTCCCAGGACCAGGAGGACGGGAGGAGATGCTGCCCTGTCCAGAGCTAAAGGCCACTGGACACCTGGTCCACAGGACCTGACAAAGGTCACTCCTTCCAGCTCCAGTCAACAGATAAGAACCTTCCTGTCCTTCCTTGTTGTCCTTCCTTGGAGGGCTTCAGAATAGGAGCATTAGAAGACCTGGACTCAGGTCTCAACCCTGGAACTTCCCCATCTTCAAGCTTCAATTTCTACCTCTGCAAACTCTGAACAATATCTCCTGTCCTGCCTCATTTAAGGATCATTATGAGAATCAAAGAAGATGATGGATTTTACCACCTGCATCATGTGACATAGAGCTTGAGGGGTCATTATCCCTTGCATTTTCAAGATAAACCTTTAGGTTTTGAGTTTTAAAGAGGTTTTACTAAACTTGTGATGGAAATTCAGTCCAAGTGGCCCCTGGGCAGACAAGAAATATGGGGACACCAGGATTGCCTGACACAATCACCTGGCCCCAAATGGGCCCAAGTCTTTTTGTGAGTCTGTCTTCACTCTCTGTCACTCAGGGCAGGTGCTGCAGGAGAGTGAAGATGGGAAGGGCAAACTCCTGTCACACTGGGCAGGAGAAGGGGCAAGCTACCAAAGTGTCCACCCAGGGCAGGATGCTCCCTAGGGCTTAGTCAGCCTCCAGGTCACTTCACAAAACATCACTGCACCTGCATGGAGAATTTTCCAGCTTTTAATGAGGCTACCAAAGCAGTGCGTCGATAAAGTTCCGCCTCTAATCCCCAATTAAGGCTCCCAGCCTTTGCTGGATCCGGCATCTGGTTGCCAGTGGGTACGGTAATTGCGTTGCTCACTTTTTCTCTCTCACTTTCCAGCACAGTTTCTAGTGGGAGGGGACCCTTCCCTCAGGGTCTCGAAAGTCAGAAACCTCTCCCCAGGGTGGTGTCCCTGTGTGTGTGTGTAAGGAAGCTTCTCTTGGCTTTCAGCTCCGCCACCTCCCTGTCCTCCCTGAGCCCTTCTTATGCTTCTATCAGAGTCCCTACCCCATGTCCTAGTGACCTTAGGCCACTGATAAAGAACCTACTCTGTTCTGTACCAGGCACTTTATATACGTAATCCTTTAATTCTCAAAATCAGCTCTGGGGTAAGAGTGACCATCGCCTTTGCAGCAGAGGGAGGGCTGAGGGTCTTACAGGGCATGGCTTGCTCCAGCTCCACACATGGGGAAGAAAAGAGTTCAGGAGGACCCTGTGTCTGGACCACCCAGGTCCTTTGCCACATCAGATCCTTCTCCACTGTGGATGTGACATGGGCTTCGGAGCAGCCTGAGCTTAGGACAAGGAGAGATGACCAGGTTGATGTCAAAAAATGTTGTCAAAGAACCTATTATAATAATGCTGGCTGCCATTTTTGAACCACTGGCCTGGCATGTAGTAGATGTGGACTATTCGATTTTCATATGAAAAGGGTATGTTCAGGTGCTTTCTGGGCACATTACTACTCATCTCATTTGAGCTTCTTAATCCGGGCAGATATATAACTTTACCCCTACTTTACAGATGAACAAACTGAGACATAGAGAGTGTAAATTAATCGTTATTTTGAGTTGAAACATGGAATTACTGCTTTTGTGGGTGGAAAATGGAAAAATATCATCAACTTCATATTGGCTCAGCCTAATTAGAAGTAAAGAAGCTAGGATTTCAACCCAGTCCTTGCTTCATTCTAACATTCTTGCCCCCTGCCACCCCTTCCCCAACTATAGCATAGCCTTCCTTTTGCGGTTTTTGGAAATTGTATGATAAAAGAGAAGAGAATTGGTGCCCTGCAGAACAGATCTAACTGTTTAACTTTCACTAAAGCTAGTGAACTCCACTAACTTTTCCCTCACATTTGGAAGGCTCTTACTCTGCGTTGAGAAACCTTTAACGGCCTATGAGAACTTCCTGAGGAGGGGCCACCTCTAAGAGCTGCTAGGCAGAAGCAAACTGATCAGGCTTTGGGCTTGGAACACCACAACACAGATAAACAGACTGCTCTGTAAGTAGAAATGCACAGGGCAATGCCTCAATAGGTAGAAGTTCTTACATGGTGCTGTTTCTAGGATGGGACAGACAGGAGATGGGGATCCCTGAAGAGTGAAAGGGAAAGGGCTGGGTCTTGCCACACATCTACTCCAGGCTCAGCGGAATGCATGTCTCTCGTCAGAGCCAAATTTTTGGTTGTGGACATGTGATTTAGATTTACTTTGATTTCTAGAAGTGGAGAGCTGGACCAGCCTCAAAACACCAAAAAAGTAAATTATCGATCCACCAGCCACCTAGAAAAGTCAGCTTAAGAGGCAAAAGACATCTCTCCATTTTAACCCCCATCAGAGTGTCACAGAAGCATGTGACATTAGGGCCTTTTAGAACCTCAGAGATTTTCCTTCATCATTTGCTCAATGTATGGTTAAAGAAACTGAGATCAGATGCCCAGGTCTTACATCCTACCCAAGATCATGAACTCACTAGGGGTTGGAACAAAGCCTTGTTTGTTTGTTTGTTTGTTTTTCCCTGAGACAGAGTCTTGCTCTGACACCCAGGCTGGAGTGCAATGACACGGCAACCTCTGCCTCCCGGGTTCAAGTGATTCTCCTGCCTCAGCCTCCCAAGCAGCTGGGATTACAGGTGCCTGCCACCATGCCCAGATAATCTTTGTATTCGTAGTAGAGATGGGGTTTCACCATGTTGGCCAGGCTGGTCTTGAACTCCTGGTCTCAAGTGACCTACCTGCCTTGGCCTCCCAAAGTGCTGGGATTATAGGCATGAGTCACTGTGCCTGGCCTGAAATCAAGTCTTTTTCATTTCTAGGTCTCCAGTGTCTGGCAAGGTACCTGACTGAGGGTAGGTGCTCAAAAAATGCTGTGAAAAGCATGGACAAAGATATTGACAAAAGAGTAACAATAGTGGAATGAGGTGAGAGACAGACACCCCTGCTCCCATCCAGTGGCCATTCCTCTGGAAATGGTGGCATCTCTGTGACCATAGGAGCATCTTGTTTCAAAACAGATTTCATGTTGTTAATAAGGCGAGGCTACTTCAAGTTTGTGCTCTGAACAACTTGAGGGGTTGAGGTAGGCTTCTTCCTTCTCTGGATGGCACTCAGACCTCTGCCCTTTCCAACTCTGCTTTGGGTCAGTCCTCTCCATCTTGCCAGCCCTATTCCCTGCTTGATGAAGGCTACTAAAGATGTGTAGCTGGCTAGGATGCTCACTGTGACTGCATCCATCCATAGGGAAGCTTTGTTGATCTCCTCAACAAGGCTAAGTGCAACCTCCCCACGATGACTTCATAGACTTCTTCCATCCTGACGCTGCAATATTGGAGTCACATGAAATACTTTAAAGAATGCTGATGCCTGGGTCCCTCCCTTAAGAGATTCTGAAGAATTGTTCCGGAACGTGACCTGGGCATCAGGATATTCAAAATTCTCAAGGTATTTTTGTTGTGTAGCCAAGCCTGAGAACCTATGCATTTGAACCTTGGCTCCATTTTCTACCCATCAGCTAACGTATCCTTGGCATTCAAGGGATGTTTGCTGGATGAGTGACGAAGAAAGGAATAAATGAATGAAGGGCTTCCTACCCAAGAACCAACAACAGAATAACTCAAGAATGTTTGGCAAAACATACAAGCCCAGGCCCTATTCCCCTTCCACTCTCTGTGCCCCTCCCTCCCTGCCCTCATCCCATCATTCATGAACTCAGATTTGGTTTGTCTGGGCTATTGTTTGGGCTTGTGTGCTTTGAAAAAGACTCCCCGGGTGTTTCTGATAGGCAGAAATCAGAATCTTTGGTTAGAAAAATGAGTAGGTGAATGAATGAGTGAACAAATAAGACATCTGAGCAAGCAGAAGGAGTTTTAGCTGGGAAGAAGAACTAAAGAAGCCAAGACAGATGAGAATTCTGTATGGTTGAGGAAATTGGTGGGTATGATCTTCCACTAGTCTTGTTTCCATTCACTCAGTTGGCAAAATAAACAGCACTTGAGGAAGCTCTTTCCTCCTCCCTATCTCTTCTTTCCTTTCTTTCTAGGAGAAACCAGTAATTGCCTGGAAACATGAGTCTAGGCTTTTGTCTTGGGATTCCAACTTGCAGGTAGCTGTGGCTGATCTCTCATTGTTAGCACATATATTGGACTGGAAATTGTAGTCTTGGTGAGGAAAGGGAAAGTAGAAAAGTGGGGAGGAGGGGTGAGTCAGTTAGGAATTTGGTGATCAATCCCATCCCCCAACCCCATGATGAGCTCAACCCGGCAGGTCCTTGGAGCTTGAAGAACTGGTCAAGCCATTTAACCTGCAGTCACCAGGGACATGGGGAAGTAACAGAGAAAGTCAGGGATGAAGATGAAGAAAGAAAGACATCAGCAAGTCAGTACACTACAGGCAGCAAGGAGTTACTCCTTCCTACTCTGCTACTCCAGAGGGAGGCACAGGACCCGCTCGCAGGGGCATGCACCTGCAGTGCCCTCAACAAACAGTCAACGAGCAGTCAGGAAGGAATGTGAAGCAATGCTGTCCTCAAGTTCAAGGATCTGCAAACCAGCCAATGCCTGGGCTTGTAACAATTTTTAATGGAAACTATTAAGACAAACATAACAACCAAACCACAGAAGTGGGCCTATACCAGTAATATTCATTATTATTTTCTGTAGTAATAGAAATGTTCAGTACTGTGTTGTCCAATATGGTAGTCACTGGCTTCACGTCACTCTTCAAGTACAGGGAACTGAATTTTACATTTTATTTAATTTTAATGAATTTAAATTTAAATAGCCATGTTAGTGAGTGTCTACCATATTGGACAGTGCGGGCCTACACTGTGAAGTGGATGGATGGGGAGGGATGGGAATAGACCTGGGATGAGGAAAGGAAAAGGAAAACCTTGGTAAAGCATCACGTAACTTGGGCAAAAGGGTCCAGTCCCCGTTGTGGGGTGGAATACTTTATAATATGTTCTTCTCACTGAAAGATCCAGAATGCCCTCTGACCTGTGGTGTTTTGGGATATTGGGCTAATCTAGAGAGTTCTTGTCCTTGTGGTGCCTTCAACACCATGAGGAGAGATTGTGCCTGCTATACTCAAGGGAGTGCATTTTTTGACCAAGACTCGCATTGAAAAAAGGAGAAACATTCATTTTTCTGTTGCAATATTTCTCAAAACTCTTCCCTTACAGGAAACTCTAAAGGAGCAAGCCTCTCCTGCTGGGCCAGAGGGGCCGGACTGGATTGGAACTCAGAGCTAACTCCAAAGACCTCAGACTCTCAGCTCTATAAAGCTGCTTCTCCAACTGGAAGTCAAGATTCCCCCAGGTCAGTGTCTGCTGTTAACTTCCTGAGTGGTGTTGAGAAAATAATTTAGTTTCTCTGAGCCTTCTCTGTAAAATGAGGGGGTTAAACAACCCCTAAGATGCCCGAGGTTTCTCCTAGCTTAAAAATACTACATTTCTAAGGCATTTAAAATGCCCTCACTAGACACCAATTGAAGTCAAATGGGCAGTGAAATGGCTTCTCTCTCACTGCAGTGAGTTTTTCTTGCAACCCAATTACCCTCGACATTAGTCTCTTTTATTTATTAATGTTATCATTACTATTAGAACAGTTTCTATTTTCTGCTGCTCAGCCTGGGTCACCCCCAGGAAAACCATTGTCAGCTTCAGCCAATCCTGCATGAGCATGGGGCCAGAAACATGCACAACCCAGCTCTGAAACAAATGGCGCTCCCACAGACAGCGCTCGTTATTATCTGTCCTTCTCTCCCGTCTTACTCCTTCCTTCCTTTATCAGTCAGTATCCCCCTTCTCTCTATTCCATTTTCCTTCTTCCCTCCCCTACTTTTTCCTCAACAATCCTTTCTCCTCTTCTTTATCTCTCCTGTCCACCCCCCACCCCACCCAGGTCTCCACCTCCCTCCCCAGTCCACCTTCTCTGATTAAAGCTTGCAAGTCCCAGTCAGCCTGGTTTTATGCTCTTGCCAAACAGGAGAACAGGCAGTACTTTGGTGGGTGGGAGGGGTAGGAGTGGCTGAAGGGCTGGAGACCCTGTTTCCATGCATTTCTCCAAGTGCTGAGAGAGAGAGAGAGAGAGAGAGAGAGAGAGAGAGAGAGAGAACGTGGCTATGGGAGCAGTTCTTGTTGCTAATGGAAAACAAAAAAGGAAACAAAAAGACCTACCAGCCTAACCAGCCCCCAAACCTGCATGTTCCATCAAGACATCAACAGTTATGTTAGGGAGCTGGAGGTGAAAATGGGGGAGGTAACCCCCTGTATTAGACTGTGCTTGTGTTGCTATAAAGAAATATCAGAGACTGGGTAATTTATAAGAAAAGAGGTTTAATTGGCTCATGGTGCTGTAAGCTGTGCAGGAAGCATGGTGCTGGCATCTGCTTCTGGAGAGGTCTCAGGAAGCTTTTACTCATGGCAGAAGCTGAAGCAAAAGCAGTCACCTCCCCTGGCAAAAATGGGAGGGAGAGAGAGTGAGTGTGTAGAGTGGGAAGGTGCCACACACTTTAAAAAGACCGGTTCTCATATGAACTCAGAGTGAGAGCTCACTTATCACCAACGGGATGGCCCAAGCCATTCATGAGGGGTCCGTTCCCATGATCCAAACACTTCTGACCAGGCCCCATCTCCAACATTGGGGATTATATTTCAGCATGAGATTGTCGGGGTGCGGGGTGAGGAGGGCCAAACATCCAAAGTATATCACTGCCCCTGCCAATTCTTTAGCTTAGGGAGGGGGACCTGCTCCCAACCAAACTCAGGGAGTCTCGTCTCACAGAGTGAGGCAGCTAAGTTGTGGGATCCAAATCTGTGGGAAGCCAGCAATTTTAGCAAGGGAGACTTGGAATCATCACCTGCAATTCCAGGCTCCTCTGCTGGGCTGATTCTCTGTCTAGAAGACCTCGATGGGGAGCTGTAACTTGGGCTGGAGACTCGTGAGTTAGTATTTCACCAGTGCTTCTATTCACTTTCCCCCATACTAGGACATTGAGAGGAAAGCCCTGGCTTCCAGGGACTGTGCTCTCTGCAACATCTTGGGGTTTTGCTGCTAATACAATAGCTGTGCTTACCTTCTGCCCTCATTCCACAAGGAACCCTGCTTCACAGAATTAAATCATGGGACTCAGTTACTTCTCAGACCAAGGGCCCTCTTTCAAGCCCTCTTACTCCTGGTCAGGGGTAGCTGGGAAGCAGAAGAGAAAATGGTCTTAAACTGTTCTTCCTAATTCTGCAGGGCCATTATAAGCTAGTGAAAAGGGCCCCCCATCTGGGTTTCTGGCCAGTGCCACCTCTTCCTAGCCTCGTGTGCTCACCAAGCCTTATTCTTTTCATCTGTGAAATGGGAATAGAATACCTCCTTCATCCGGGATCTTTACAAAGGTTGAAGGGAACAGTAACCTTAGACCGCGGACAGGCAGTTGGTTAGCCTGGAAGCTGGAGATGTATCCAATGACCTCTTCAGGTCACTGTCTTGCTTGGGAATCTATTGCTAGGGAGAGTTAAGTGAGTCCAGAAATGACCATGAAATCGGCTGAGGTAGGTGAGACCTAACAGCTCATTACCTGTGTGACTGACAAAGTGACAAGGCCCTAAAGCAATTCTGAGACAGCCAAGAAGGGGCCAATAATGGGCATCTCCTTAGTATCTGGGGTGAGTTTCTGAGGCATCACTCATCAGTTTCCAGACGGCCTCTGCTGATTTGGTTTTCACGGTGGTGTGGTGTGGAACCGCTGACGCGGATGCACTGGGAGGAGAAGAACAAAGGGAGCATTGTCACATTTAAGCAACGTCGACACTCAGGCAGGAACAAAGGAGCTTGTTATGCAATAGACAGAATGAGAAGGCCAACCCAGGGCAGCTGCCTTGAATCATGGAGTCACGGAGCTACAGTTTTGCCAAGGGAGATAAAACCAAACTAACTTCAGCTTCCTAGTGTGAAGTGATGAGAGGGAAGTGGTGAAGCTGAAAGAGGCTGGCCAGCCTACTAGGAGAGGGATATTTTCAGTGACTACATACCAGGGCCACTGTGGCTGCTAACAGAGGCCTGAAGGTGAAGACAGGTGAGGGAATAAAGGTGATAGACAGGTGAGGAAACAGGTGAGGGCTGTAAAGAAAAGACAGATGACAGGCAGACAATAGGGTGTTCAGGACACCAGGTGAGATAAAAGAATCAGGTTAGTCTCAAAGACCAAGGCCCATGTGGATACCAGGAGAGTCAGCACTCAGCATCAGTTAACAGAAGACATCACCCCAACTCTAATCCTGCACGCAAGCTGCCTATTTTCGCCTATTCTGTCATCTCTGCTGTGTTAGTGGGTCTGAAGGGTGATGGAAGAGACAGGGACAGGACAGAGAGGTGTGTTTATGATGAGGGCAAAGTTGTGAAGTCTGGGATTGGGACATTTTTCATGGAAGACAGAAAGATGTCCTACAGTTCTGTGAGGGACAGTTTATTCAAAGAAGAGGGACGTCCCTGTTTTCTGCTTCTATCAAGGAAGGAATGTTTAACACAGCAGTAAAATCACCATGGAAATTCAGGGGAAGAGTTTCTTGATCCTGAGAGCGGTGAGCACGTAAGCAAGAAAGTTGGGAGACTTCTTTTCTTTGGAAAGAGTCCGAGTGACAAGCAGCATCAGAGGGGTATCAAGGATCTTTTAAAAAGAGGCTTTCTTCCTGTCTGGGAGGTAACTGTGGCTCACCCTGTCTGGGAGGGAATGAACAAATAACCCTCTGATCCTCAGGTTCTATACATTTACCAATCCACTGCTACCACCCCTGCTGCCTAGCTATCCCACCAGATTCAGATGACACAATAGAGTTAGACGACTGAGCCAAATAGCTAATCAGAGCAGAGCATTTTCTATCTAAATACCTACAGGATTGATCTGCATGAACATGAGGGTAATCACCTTCTGGTTTTCGTGAATGACATTTGAACTTCATGATACTATCTCCCTCTTTGTTCCACTCTTGGGTAAAACAAAAGAGTATTCTCTCCCTCCTTCTGTCTCTGGCTCTGCCTTTGTCTCTGTTTCTGTGTGTGTGTTTTCTCTGTCTCTGTTTCCCCATCTCTCTCTCTCACACACACACACCAGTAAAAACTTAGCCCTGGAAGAGATAACTAAACTTAGTTCCCAAATCCTGATGTCTTAATCGGCACAGTGCACACACAAACCATTTGCATTAATGAATCAAGGCCAGTTATTACCGGGACACTCTTGTGATGGTTCCTTCCTTGGCTTCCTGCCATTTAGGCTGTTTAAAGGCTACATTCCTCAGCTGCGTGCAGAGATAATAAAAGAGGAAACAGAAGGAGGTTCCGGGGTTATGGAGCAGGGAGCAAGGAGGGCAGAGGAAAGCTTCTCCCTCTCTTTTTGTCTCCAGGGAAGCCGAGGAAAGCACTGTGACGATGCTGATGCTGGTGGCCATTACTGGGCATCTGCTATGAATGGATACATACCCAGATGCGAATAACGATGGCAGTTACTGTTGAGCATCTACAGTGTGTATTTTACACTCATCACTGCATGTACTCTTCTCATTACACCTAGGAGGTAAATGTCATTATTCCCATTTGACAAAAGACAAAAATAGGGTGAGGCAGCTGCCTAGCCTCACTGGTTGTGGAACAACCAGAATTTCCAAACCGAGGTTATTCTGGCTCCAAAGTCTTCCTACTCACTTAACCCACTGCTGTTCCTTGTTCTGCTGGCCTCATATGACCTGAGTTTTCAATGAGCAAATCCTAGTTTCTTCACCGGACCCAAATCCCATCTGCACTTTTATTCCCACCACTGCTCACCTGTCAGGAAGAACTGATGACATTTTATCCCCTGTGCTTGCCTACCTGGCCTGACTCCAGGGCCCTCCCTTGTTTCTGCTGCCTGACCTTGGAGAAGGCAGTTCTGGCTAGTCCTGGGTGCCTAGTCTCCCTCTTCTAAATGGCTGGGGTGCAGGAATGTGCCTGGAGAGTAAGGCCACTAGACTATAGCAAGAGTCTCAGCAGAGGGATGACCTGTTTCTTTCATCTTTTAAAACTATGTCTGTATTAGTCCTTGATTGTAAAAGCGAAATACTCTTTCTAATATGGGTTTTGTTGGGACACAGTATTGGGCGGTGGCTAAGAGTGTGGATCAAACAATATACAGTAGGTTTAACTCATTCAAACAACAGCAAGATGGAATTTCATAAATGAACCACAATTTAGTCAACCAATCTTCTGCTAATGGATAGTCACTTGGTTTCCAGTTTTTTTCTTTTTCTTTTGGTCAGTACAGACAATAGTGAAATAAGCAAATACATACTTATGTACATATATATATTTTATATATATATATTATATATATATATATATTTTTGAGACAGAGTTTCACTCTTGTTGCCCAGGGTGGAGTGCAGTGGCACAGTATTGGCTCACTGTAACCTCCACCTCCTGGGTTCAAGTGATTCTCCTGCTTCAGCCTCCCAAGTACCTGGGATTGGGCATTTGCCCACCACACCCAGGTAATTTTGTATTGCACAGTCGAGATGGAGTTTCACCATGTTGGTTAAGCTGGTCTTGAACTCTTGATCTCAGGTGATCCACCCACCTCGGCCTCCCAAAGTGCTGGAATTACAGGTGTGAGCCAGCGTGCCTGGCTGGTATTTGTATTTTTATAAAAGAGTCTCCAAAGTGTAATTTCTGAGTCAAGATGTAAGGCTGCGTCTGTGCGTGTTAAATGCCATTGTTGCTGTGCTGGTTGCTCATGTGAAGGTGTTGGATTTCTTCTGTGGAATGATAGAATCATGGAACTTCTAGAAAAGGAGCAACAGTTTGTAAGAGTTGACTTTTCTTTGTTCTAAGAGAACATTTTGTAATGCTTTCTTTTCCTGCCAACATTTAAAACATTTCAAACATGCAGCAAAGTTGAAAGAATTTCACAGCGAACATTCATAAACCCAGCACCTTGATTCTACCGATCATTAACATTTTATTAAACTTGCTTTATTACTTATCTGTCTACCTATCTAAACCTCTAACCATCCATCAAACTAGCTGCATGAGTTTGCTAGGGCTGCTGTAGCAAAGTACCATAAATTGGGTAGCTTAAGAAATAGAAATTTATTGTCTCAGTTCTGGAGGTTAGAAGCCCAAATTTAAGAGGCCAGCAGGGCTGGTCCCTTCTGAGGCTTATAAAACAAGATCTGTCCCAGCATCTGGCATTGGCTGTAGATGGCTATCTTTTCCCTGCATCTCTTCACACAATCTTCTTTCTAAGTTTGTCTCTGTGTCCAAATTTCTTCTTATTGGGTTTGGGCTTATCCTAATGACCTTGTTTTAACTTGATGACCTGTGTAAAGACTGTATCTCCAAACAAAGTCGCTTATGAGGTACTGGAGGTGAAAACTTCAACATAAGAATTTTTTTTTTTTTTTGGCAGGAGACACGGCAGGGGACTATTCAACCCATAAAACCAACTTATTTTGTGATACATTTCAGAATAACATTTGGACATCAGTATACATTCCCCCTAAGCATTTCAGCAATTGTGTCATTAAGCAGATTTTTATATTTATTACTTTTTTTTGATTAAAATTTACATACAATAAAATGCTTAAATCTTATTAAACATTGGGACTTTTGACAAATGCAAACATGGGTGTAATCCAAACTTTTATCAAGATACAGAACATTACCATTATTTCAGAAAGTTTGCTCATGCCCCTTTCCAGATAATTCCTGACCTCATTCTCCATGTAAGTGTATTTTAAAATTTTAATATATATTGCCAGTTGACTGTCTAAAATGCTAGCAGAAACTTACAGCTCCATGAGTAATGAATGAGAGTGATCATCACTCCACTTCCTAGCCTGTTGTTAGTAATGAGAGCTAACTTTATTAGCTGCCTATTCTGTGTGCACTGTTCTCAGCACTTTACTTGTTCTAAGTGCTTTTTGTTCCTCAAACAATCCTGTGAAGTAGGCATTACTTCTACCCTTATTTTACAGATGAGGATATTTACACACAGAAAGAATAGTGATTTGCCAAAGTTTACAGAGTAATTTGAGATTTGAAAACAGATGACGGTATCAGAAAAAAGTATATTTAATATTATATTAAATTTACATAACATATTATATTTATATAATTTATATTATATATCAAATACAAATATATTTACATTTTGCCCATCTAATGAGTGAAAGCGATGTCTCATACCCACTTTAATTTGCATTTCCATAACACAATGAGATTGAAAGTTTATTGGTCATCTAATTTTCTCTTCTGTGAATTGCCAGTTCTTATCATTTGCCCATGTTTATATTTGACTGTTGGTCTATCTTATCAGCTTGTAAGACCTCTTTGCCTGTTAAGGACATTAGCTCTTTAACATATCATTCTAGATGTCTTCCCTGTATCATTTCTTTTTCACTTTGCACATATTGTCTTTGTTACAAACGTCTTTGTTACAATCTAGGGAAAAAATTCTTATATAGTTAAATATATTCATCTTTTTCTCTTTCCCTATAATATCATTGAGTTTTTAGTATTTTTTCCACAAATATCTGGTGCTTTTCTGTAACCTCAAACTTCTGGGCTCAAGTCATTCTCTGGTCCAGCATCCTGAGTAGCTGAGACTAAAGGCAGATATCGTCATGCCTGGCTAATTAAAAAAAATTTTTTTTTAAAGACAGGGTCTCACTATGTTGCCCAGGCTGATCTGAAATTCCTGGGTTCAAGTGATCCTCCCACCTTGGCCTCTGAAGGTGCTGGAACTATAGGCATGAGCTATTGCACCTGGCCTGATAGTTATTATTTGACCAGAAAAATCATCATTTCCTTTAGAGTTTCACATTTATTGCTCATAATATTATTACATATCTTGCATATCTGTGATTATATCCCCTTCTCATTCCCAATATTGTGTGTGTGTATATATATATATATATATATATTTTCTTTTTTCCTTAATCTACACAGAGATATTCTGTTTCATGTTTTTTTTTTCCTTAAAAACAAGCTTTTGGGCTTTGTTTACTCTTCTTATTTCCATTGTTGTTTTCCATTACATTAATTTAAACATTTATCTTTTTAAAATATCTTTTTTAGTCTCTTTTGGTTTATTTTGTTATCACACATCCTAATTTTTAGAATTTAACAGTTAACCAATTTATTATTTATTTTAATTAACAATAAAAGGAGAGATTTAAGACTAAATTTCTGGGAGTATGAATTTAGCTGTGCTGGATAAATTTTGATATGTAGCATTATTTATTTAAAATGTAAATACAATCATTATTTAAGGAAGCAACTAGATATATTTGAAATTATAAACACAAAAGTGTTCCTTGCTTTCAAGTAGTTGTTATATTGTTAGGTGTTTTGGCTTAGAAGGGGAAGTTTTTTAATTGTTGATTTTCAGATTTCTAATAGTTGATTTTCTGAGTGTGTGGTCTGCTATAAGGTATTTTGGGAATTTGTTAAGCTTTTCTTTGTCCCAAGTACATGATGCACTTTCGCAAATTTTCAACTGACATAAAATAATGTATGTTTTATGTATCTAGAACTGTCAAATCCTTTGATTATATTATTCAAATCCTTTTTATCGTTGTTACTTTTTTTCTACTTGGTCTATCAAATTTAAAATAAATATTTTAAAATATTCCATTATTTTAGTTTTTCTTATTATTATAGGAGTTAAAAAATTTTTCAGATTTGACTGCTATGTTGTTTGTACCAGTAACTTAATGATTATTATATCTTCTTCATGGACTATGCCTTTTATCATTATAACTGTTCTGTTTTTGTCCCAGATCTTAATTCCATTTTATTTGATATTATTGTTGCCATGACTGCCTTTCTTTTTGCTTGTATTTGCCTGATATTTTATTTTCAACCATTTCAAATTTTCTTTGTCATCATATTTTCTGCATATTTATTCATCAAAATTTAACTGAATGTATTTTAAAATTCAGTCTTAAAATCTCCGTATTTTAATAGGAAAATTTAGGCGATTTACATTTAGTGTGTTACATTTCATATTATTGTTTTCACAGTGCATTTTATTTCATATTACTTATTTTAAATGTTTTTTACATTTGCAGTTTATTTTCTGTTGTCATTTTCTTCTTTTTACTTTTCTCTAATTTCGCTGACAATATAGTCAAGACTACTGTTGCAAATGATGAACCCAACTTTTAACCAAAAGCAGTAATTGGTGCCTGAAATATGGAAAGTCCAAAAGGTGGAACCAGGCAAGGCTGAACCCAAGTGCTTAAGTGATACCATCAGGGATATATTTGAAGTTTAGATATCTTCCTCTTCTAGCTTCAGACACAGACAAGTTCTCCCTGTGGGAAAGCAAAGATTGAAGATTGATCACCAGCAAGTCCAGCCTTAGATTTCATCTGCTTAGGAATCCCAGGGGAGAAAAGAAAGTATCTAAGTATCTTTTTTTTTTTTTTTTTTTTTTTTTAGATGGAGTCTCGCTCTGTCGCCCAGGCTGGAGTGCAGTGGCGCAATCTCGGCTCACTGCAAGCTCCGCCTCCCGGGTTCGCACCATTCTCCTGCCTCAGCCTCCCGAGTAGCTGGGACTACAGGCGCCCGCCACCATGCCAGGCTAATTTTTTTTGTATTTTTAGTAGAGACGGGGTTTCACCGTGTTAGCTAGGATGGTCTCAATCTCCTGACCTCGTGATCTGCCCGTCTTGGCCTCCGAAAGTGCTGGGATTACAGGCGTGAGCCACCGTGCCCGGCCAAGAAAGTATCTTTTTAACAATATTTCAAGCAGAACATTCAATAAAGTGCTCACAGTTTGTTCATCTTGGGTCAAGTGCCTATTTCCACCTTCTTTTTGTCCCTCTTAGTAAAATGAACTATTAGGAGGATTAAAAAAGTTAATATTTGTGAAAAACCTAGAAAAGCACCTGGTACCAATAGCAAGTGCTGCATTATTGTTTGTTGAGTGAAAAGAACATCTGGGTAACGTTAGCAGAAGAAGGGAGAAATGAATATCGGGAAGGCAAATGCAGGAATATTCATATATTTGGTCTAGTTGAATTTCTGCTTATTTTCTTATTCCTGTTCATTGTAATGTTTTATTATGCTTTCTGATTTTGTTGTTGATTATGCTCCCATTCCTAACAGTCATAATTGCACTGGTAACTTCTACTATGACACTAAAATCATTTTTCCATTATTTGCATACTTCCACATATCTATCTCTCTCAAGATGAACCTTGGTGGTTTCTAGAACAGTTGTCACTCTGCTGCCTGCCTGCCTGCCTGCCTTCCTTCCTTCCTTCCTTCCTTCCTTCCTTCCTTCCTTCCTTCCTTCCTTTCTCTCTCTCTCTCTCTTTCTTTCTTTTTTTCGAGACAAGGTCTCACTCTGTCTCCTAGGCTAGAGTGCAGTGGTGCAATCATGGCTCACTGCAACCTCAACTTCCCAGGCTCAAGCAGCCTCCTGAGTAACTGGGACTACAGGCGTGTGCCACCATGCCCAGCTAATTTCTGCTGCCTTCTAATTGCAGCGTTGCAAATGAGAAATCTTATACTAGTCTGATTCTCTTTCATGCATGTTTCCTACTCCCTACCTACCCAATTTGGAAACTGCTAATGTGTTTTTCGCCCTATGAGAAGTTTCAATATTATATTTTAGGAATTTCACTAGGTTATTTATAGGTATGAATCTATTTTCATCAGTCTTGAGTTGAATTTTCTATATGCTTTCAATCTGCGAATTCAAGTCTATCTGAAGCTCAGGAGAAATTGTCTTCTTCATTCGTTCCTCTCTTCTCCTTCTGAATCTTCTATTTTTTGCTTATTAGGTGCCCAGATTTTTTTCCAAGTTGATGATCTTTTTCTTTTATTAATTCGTTTTTGTGCCTTGGCTCTGTTCCTTGAAGCATTTCCCTTGATATCCTAGATCTCCAATGTGATTCTCAGTAGTGACTTCCCTGCTCCTCAGTTTACTTTAATCTATTAAATATTTAGGGTTTTCTTGTTTTGTTGTTAGCTTTTGAACATCCCTTTGTGCTCACATTGTGTCTCCTTGACTGCCCTCACCACTTTTTAAAATTAATATTCTCATATGTCTCATCCATCAGCCCTTCCAGAGTGCCCTTAAAAGATTTGTAATATTGCTTTGCCTTCTCATGGTTTACGATTCCTTCATCTTCACAGAGGGCAGGTTGGTGGGGATTCTACTGATGGTGTTAAATTGACAAATAGTGGAACACACAATGATTTCTGCCTATTTGAATCAGAGATTATTGAACAGATAATTCATTATCTTCTGTTAAAGGTTGAGGGGATATTTTCTTGCACCTAAGTCTACTAATATAAAGTCCTTGGAGAAATTCCACCAGTGCACTTGTCCTCCTGGATGATCAGAAACAGCAGGATTGGATAAATTCTCCTTTTTAGAACCAAATAACACAGGCAGCTACAGTCCCTCTCCAAGCAGATTCACCATATTCTGCTGGCTAAGCTCACCTTACCTCTCTGAAAACCATAAAAAATCTTCATCTTTTCTCCAGGCTCAAGGAAATAAAAATCTGGTCCTCTGTTGCTGGAAACTTGACTCTTGTCTGGATCTAAGGAGAATAAAGCCTGTTCTCTCTCTTCATAATCCCTAGGAACACCTGAGGCCTCAGATGTGCCGTCCAGGTGCCACCAGCAGGGACTTCTTGCTTGCGGTATTACTGCATACTGTTTCATATAGTGGTTAGCAATTATCATTTTTCTTTTAAGTTGGGGTCTCAGTCTGTTAGTCTGCACTTAGGCTGGAGTGCACTGATGCAATCACAGCTCAATGAGACCTCGAATTCCTGGGCTCAAGCCAGGCTCCCACCTCAGCCTCCTGAATAGCTGTGACTACAGGTCACAACTAATTAAATTTTTTTTTTTTGTAGAGACAAGATCTTGCTATGTTGCCCAGCATGGTCTTGAACTCCTGTGCTCAGGCAACCCTTCCACCTTGGCCTTCCAAAGCACTGGGATTACTGGCATGAGTCGCCATACCTGCAATGCCAACAATTTTATTTTTATTGGTATTGGTGAGTACAGCTTATTTATTAATTCTCATTGGTAAGAATAGTTCATTTATCAATTCTATAGCCAAAGAACTTTCAGGTTATTTCCAGTTCACGGCTACTTTAAGCAATGTTCTGCAAACATTCTTATGGATGTTTCCTGGTGCACATGGGCATTCATTTTTCTGCAGCAGTGGTTTTCGAAGTATATGTGCTACCTCTAGGGATCCCTAAGACATTCGTGAGATGAAAACTTTTTATAAGACATTGTTTGCTCTTTTCACCAAGTTGACGGTTGCACTGATGGTGCAAAAACAGCGGTGGCAAAACTGCTGATGCCTTAGCATGAATCAAGGTCGTGGTACCAGACTGTACTAGTAGTCATCATATTATCCACCACAATGTGCCACAGTTTAAAAAATGCCAATTTCACTTAAGAGAGTTCTTTAACGCCAGGTGCGGTGGTTCACGCCTGTAATCCCAGCACTTTGGGAGGCCAAGGCAGGTGGATCATGAGGTCAGGAGTTTGAAATCAACCTGGCCAATATGGTGAAACCCTGCCTCTACTAAAAACGCAAAAATTAGCTGGGCATGGTGGCACATGACTGTAGACCCAGCTACTTGGGAGGCTGAGGCAGAAGAATCGCTTGAATCTGGGAGGTGGAGGTTGCAGTGAGCCAAGATTGCGCCACAGCACTCCAGCCTTGGCAGCAGAGTAAGACTCCATCTGGAAAAGAAAAAAATGTTCATTAATAAGCAGGAAAAGTTATCAATTATATTGAATCTTGACTTGAGTACTTTTTAAAGGTATTCCGTGTAACATCAAAAAAAATCAAGAAAATATCTAAGAAGGAGAAGGCTTCTACAAAGAAAACTCTGTAACTTCATTGAAGGACATTAAAAAGATTTAATAACTGGAGCTATATATCCCATTTATAGATTAGAAGACTCAATATTGTAAAGATGTTAGTTCTCCCAATGATGATTTAAAGATTCATCACACAGAGAGTACTGACATTGTCTTACATTTTTGCAAAACCCATTAATGTCTAGCTTAATGGAAGATAGCTGGATTCCTATGTACTGCTATTTTTTTTTTTTGTTGCTACTATGAAAGCTTCCTTTTATAAACTGTATTTTCTGTTAGTGGCTGATATACAAAAATATGATTGTTTTTAAAACTATTAATTTTATAGCCAGCAAACTTACCAAAGTCTCTTATTAATGCTAATAGTTTAAATAAAAATTCCTTTTGATTTTCCAGGTGCACAATAATGTTGTCAGTCAATAGCGATAGTTTTACTTCTTTATTTATAGTCTTTGTACTTTTTATTTATTTGTATTGCCTTAATGCACTGGAGATGATCTCTAGCACAACGTTGGACTGCTGTTGTTAGATCACATGTCTCTGCCTTGTATTTATTTTTATAGATATTCTTTAGTACATTAAGAAAGCACCCTCTCTATTTCTATTCAGCTAAGAGATTATTCCTTAAAATTATAAATGAAAGTTGGATTTTATGAAATGATTTTTCTACATGTATTGTGATAATCATAGAATTTTTTCCTTTTCCTATTAATAAGGCAAATCACTTTGATTTTTTTCTAAGGCTGAATCAGCCTTGCATTTCTGCATTAAACTCTATTTATTTATGGTTACATTAGTTTCTAAAACTTTTTTGGAAAATTTTTGCACCTATGTTTGTAGATCAAGTTTGCTTATAATTTCTAGTTTTCTCCAAGATTTCCATCAGGGTTTGGAGTCAAAGTCATTGCTTAAGTTGAGAAGTGTTCTTTCATTTTTTAAATTCCTCATGACTGTTTGTATTAATAATTGAGTATTCCTTTCATAAATCGCTGGTAAACCCACTGGTTAAACCATCTGGACTTGGAGTGCAGGAATTTTGTTTTTTATTCATTCAATTTTTCTAATGCTTACATAGAATTTTATTTTTTATTGTTAATTCAGTTTTTTAATGCTTACATATAATGATTCCATTTTCTCCATAATTTATTTAATTGAGCTCTATTAATGAAAACATTAATTGCTTTCCATTTTTACTATTACAGAGGATGCTGCAATGAACACGTTTACACAAGCATTTTGCATATTTATATGCGTGTTTAAATTTTAAATATATTTGTATAAGATAGATTCTTACAACAGAAATTGCTTGGTCAAGAATATGAACAGTTTCAGTTGTCTTGGTCTTGATATCGGACCATTTCTTCCTTGTGGAAGCAGCATTGGAATGAGAAATGCCCTCTGGGTTAGTTACTGATTGTGTGTAACAAATTACCTTAAAACTCGGTGGCTTAAAAGAACAATAAACATTTATTATCCTCACAGTTTCTGTGGGTCGGGGATTTGAGAGTGGCTTAGCTGGGTGTTTCTGATGTGGGGTCTCTCTTGAGGTGGGAATCAAGTCAGCCAGGTCTGCAGTCATCTGAATGTTTGGCTGGAGCTGGAGGATCTGCTTTTAAGGGGGCTTATTTGTGTGACTGGCGAGTTGGTGCTGGCCCTCAATAGGAGGCCTCCGTTTCCCCAATGTTGGCTCTCCACAGGCTGCTTGAGTATCGTCACAACATGGCAGTCAGCTTCCCTAGAACAAGTAATGAGAGAGAGAGAGAGATGGATGTGGCAGCAGTGATGCCTTTTGAACTCTGAAATCATACACCATCACTTCTGCCCTATTCTGCTCATTAGAAGCATGGTATTAAATCTGGCCCACATTGGAAGGAAGGGGAATTAGATTCCACCTGATGAAGGAAGACATGTCAAAGGAATTATGAGCGTATTTTAAAATCATCACAGCCTTTCTCTAAACCTAGTTTAAATGGATTGATTTCCTTGGCATGAGTCTTCAAAAATAAGTATCTAAGAAGTTTTGCCCATTGAAGTCACAGAGGCCAATGAGATCAGCTGGTGAGAATGTGGTACTGGGAATACAAGCTGTCAACCACCTGCTGCCCTTGGTGTCCAGTCCCCAGTGCCCTGGCTACTATCCAGGCTCAAGATTTATGTCTTAATTATGTAAATGAAGAGATTATGCCATCAGGGGCCCTGGTGAGCTAATTACTAAACAAGAAATCAATGCTGCTGAAGTCAAAACTAATGAATCCCAAGGCTCCCCACACTCTGACTGTAATTGCAGTAGTGAGAATCTTATTTCAACAGACCATGCCAGAGAGCTGGGAGGGCCTCGCACTGTGATTTATTCATTGAGATCCTATCCAAGCTGCTTTTTCTCATGGATGCTGGGTTCTGGAAACAATCCCTGGCCATCCCTCTCTCAATCCACGGGCACCTCCGCACCTATTCAGTCATCTGTAATAGCTCAGGCTCTGGGAAATGAATATAAGGATTGTTCTGGCCAGTGACAGTGAGGAGGGAGGAGCTTCGGTCAGAGTATCAGCTCAGATAGATGTGACATTTGGAGGACTGAGGCAGGGTGAGAGGGTTTCACTGGGGTCCCTTTCTCCCTCCCTGCTTTGCAAGAGGCATCCAATTGCCCCCGACAGTGGACAAAAATGGACAGAGAGGTCTCTTGACTCTCTAGGCCCCAGAGGCACACAAACGCCTACTCAACTCATTGTCCCCTCTGCACCCTCCCTCACTCCCTCACTACAGGGCTCTGGGCTCTGTCTCTCTTGCTTAATGTGGCTATTTTCCTTTTAATCCAAATTGCCTAGTCTTGCCCTTAGCTTTTATCCAGTGCTGCTACAAGAAATAGCCATATGCAATCTATTTCTGCAGTTATCGTAACCATACTGTTGAGGATCATGACTATTAAATCTGCAGCAAAATAATGAGGGGGATTTTTCTGGTGTCCCAGAATTGTGGCTAAGGCCCAAACCAAAGCAGAGAAGAAGAGGCACTGAGGAAGCCTGCATTCTAAAGACAGCTGCCCAGGAGCAGGGCTAACATGTCCTGGCAATGTGGTTTGTAAACCACAGGTTGCAGAACTGACCTGCCCCCTTCAAGCCACTCTCCATCCTGCCTTCTGCTCCTCACTCTTGCAGATATCAAGTGAGGACTAGGGAATGGTATGGGGAGATGGCACCAGAGCTGCAATCTTACAGTGTTGTTGGTGGGGGCAATTCCCTTATCTCCCCATGGGAAGACACACATGATCACAGAGACCACTGCACTGGCACTCTGCTCTAGAGACTCTCTAAGAGGCCTGTGGAGATGGCCCATGCCAGTGGAGGGCGAAGGGGCTGCAGAGGGCCTGGGAAAGACGCACTTGGGTTACCCCATCCTGGGTCTCAGCAGCCCTTGGAGAACACAGAGGAAGTCCATAGCATTGCCTGTGGTTCCACACAAGGGGCATGGAATGGAACGGCAGGAGCTGTGGGCTGTCCAGCTGGTTGCCAGAATAAGTTGGGAAGACACCACTCAGAGAGAGGGGGGCACAGCGCATGTTGCAGGGGGGCATTACCACCTCCTTTTCAAGTGGGTCCTTCTAGGAGAGGAGAGCCGGGTTGAGTTGCACATTGCTCCATAAAAAGACCCCACCCTCCATGTGGAGACTGCCACTCAGTGGGGTCCATCAACCTCCCACAGAGCCAGGTTGAGCCAGGCTGAGATCAGAGATGCCTCCTCACCACCACAGACCCTCGACCATGCTGAGATGCCTCCTGCCTCCCCATCCTTTCTTCCTGCCCCCAAGTCTAGAACTGCTAGACCCAGAGGAGGGAGGAAGAGGAGGAGGAGAAGTGAAGGAGGAGACCATGCTGCTCCCCCACCTCCAAGTCCCTAACGCCACAGTCTTCCTGGGGTTTGGGGCATTGACAAAAGGAAGAGCTTTGAATCAGATATGAATTTGGAGTTTTAAATGGAACGGACTGAGTTTTTAGTAACTGAAAGTGACAGGAATATTTATTCACTTTCTGCCCAAAATATCAAGTGATGGGGAAAAGGGATTTGACAGAACACAGCAGAAAGCAGTGACTAGAAAAAATTAATTTTCATGTTTATACCCCACTGCGTTGAGACTCCTGAATAACCCACTGCACATCATTCTAGTCGATGCTCCTTAAATAAAGCCCCATGGAAAGAAAGTCTTCTCAGAATTTTTTGCAAGACTATCCAAGATGTGGGGAAATGTGCACCCTCACACACTGTGGGAGGAGAGGTAAATCGTAGAGGCAAGGCTTTTCCAGGGAGCAGTGTGTGTCACAAGACTTAACAAGGGCATGCCTCTGATGCAGCAGTGTTATAGTGAGGAAGGTATTTATTGATGGTTAAACAGATGTTCATGGAGTACCTATCATGTGCTGGGCACTGTTCTGGGTACATTGACCATGGCAGACATGGTTTCTAGCCTTGTGGACATTACAGCTTTAGTGAAGGAAAAAGACGGGCCAACAGGATGCTACAATACAGGCTGCTTCCTGCGCTACCAGAATGAAGCGCGGGTGACGGTGGTGACATAAGAGGCGCAGAGGACTCGGTCTGTGGTGGAGATGGGTGTCAGAGGAAACTCATCTAGGGAAGTGATGTCTCTGTTGAGATCTAAAAGATGAATGGACAAGGACGCTTAGTCAGTGCAAAGTGTGCTAGGCAGTGGAATGAGGATGTACAAAAGCACAGAGGCAAACAGAGTGTGACAAGTTCAGAAAACCCAAAGACGTTCAGTTTGGTCACAAAGAGGAGCAAGAGTGAAGCGGCTTTAAGCAGGGAGAAGCTGGAAAGGGGCAAGCAGCCCTGAGGGAATAATTCAGGATGCATGCAAAGACTCACCAAAGCATCATTTATGGTTATAATATCTGATGATTGGACACAACTTAGATGTCAAACAATGGGTTACCAGTGGCACCAATACAATAGAACACTGTATGACTATAAAAACAATGCTGCTGATGACTATTTATTGATGTGAAGAGATGCTAAATGTTGTACTGTGAAATTAAAAATCAGCATATTGGAGAGTCTTGCAAAAAAATCAGCATATATATAATATAAAATATACAGGCTGGACACGGTGGCTCATGGCTGTAATCCCAGCACTTTGGAAGGCTTAAGACCAGGAGTTTGAGGCCGGCCTTGGCAACATAGTGAGACCCCATTTCTACAAAAGCCAAAAACACTAGCTAGGCATGGCAGCTAGCTAATGTGGTTATAGTCCCAGCTACTCAGGAGACTGAAGCAGGAGGATTGCTTGAGCCTAGGAGTTCGAGGCTGCAGTGAGCTATGATCAGGGCAGTACACTCCAGCCTGGGCGACAGAGGGAGACATTGTCTCTAAAATATATAAATACATTAGTAAAATAAAATAAAATTGTATGCACAGTTTGATCTTATTTTTATTTTTAAAATTATGCAAAGATTCTGGAAAAATACATATCCAGTGGACTATACTTATCTCTCGGTGCTGGGATTGCAGATGAATTTCGTTCTTTCTTTTTTGCTCTACTGCAGTTTATGCCATACTTTATCTGTGTGCAAGTACGGCTTGGATAATAAGGAAGTCAAAGTTATAAAATATAAAATCACTGAAATGTAAGCTTAAAAAATTTAGTGCCAGGAAAGTCTTAGTTTCCCTATAAAGCATGAAGAAATTATTCAAAATTGAGAAGAAGCTAGTGTAAATGCAACTGACATGGAATATCAGTTTAGACATTTATGAGCTCCAACAAATTCTGCATGCTTATTCAGAAGGTATCCACTTCCCTCCCCCATCTGCTCCCATTCCCAGCCACATGCACCAGTTGCTGAGCCCCAGGCAGCGCCAGCTTCTCATGGAAATCTTTAATTCTTGTTCTACCACCTTCTTGGTTCTCTAGTTTTGTCTCAGAAACTTCTTAACCTATTAGGATCTGCAGGCAGATAAGCTTATAATACTACTCTAAGGTCTGTTCAAGGCCTTCTGGGTGTCAATAAATTTCAGTGGGTTCACACAACTTTGGGGAAATAGATGTCTTCTTCTGGTCCTACTAGTGTGTGACTCACTTTAGGACCTGAGCACACACACCCAGCGTGATAAATGTACATTACCATCTTGCAGAGCCTTGGAGTAGAAGGAGAGAAGCTGGTGAACTTTCTCCTTTCTGAACGTTAACATTTTTCCTTTTTGCCATGGATACCTGTAATCAGAGTCAATTTGATGCTGTTCAATTATTACGGAGAAAGAGTTGCCACTTGGATTCAGTGCTTTGAATTCAATTGATCTTTGAATAAGAAGCTTCTGCAGTGATGTGGACCCTCTGCCTAAAGTGAACCAACATTCCTTCTGTCCCTTGAAAGACACGTGTTGTCCCTGTTCCCATTCCTGTGTTCATGCAGGTCCTCTCACTAGGAAATCCTGCTTTGCTGCACTTTCGGTCTATCCCAATGCTACTGATCTGTCATGACCCAGATCAATTTTCACCTGTGTGAAGTCTTCCCTGATGCTACAATTTACATGCATCTAGACTCTATGTGCTCCTTGAAAAGAGCATAGATGTTGCCACAGGAAGCCATAAGATCTAGTCGTAACTTTACTGCTTACTACTTGAGAGATCTTGTGAAATTTACTTACCCTTTAAGAACATCAGTTTTTTTTGTTTGTTTGTTTGTTTCATGGAGACATTGAATAACAGGACATAAAATTACAGAATATTATAATTTAAGTGCCTTAATTACCAAACGCTACATGTATTATTCAACAAACATTTATTAAGTACCGACTATGCAAGTGACACTGCACTAGGCGTTACACAAATGCTGGTTTTGTCATAAGAAGAAATAATAGTTTTCTAGGGAATTTAGCCAATTACATTGTTTTGTGCTTTTAATGTTTCACCTATGGATGTCTTGTTAATTCTTTTTGTATTTTTATGTTAATTTTTGGTATTGCCGAATATTTATCAAATTCCTACTATGAGCCTAGTGGGGATAAAATGGTGGATAACAGTGTTCCCTCCTGCAGTTACATGGATTTAAAAAATGGGTAACAATTGAAGATTTTAAGCAAGGAATGAATTTGATGGGATTTGTGCCTTTAAAATACGATGTTTTTTCCAAGTAGTTGAAACTTTCTCCTCTTCTTTGTTTGTCTAAGTTCTGTACATATTTGTTTATCAAGTTTGATGTCGCTTTCTATTGGGATACTTCTCTGATGTCCAAGTTTGGGTTTTGGGCCCTCCTGTCTGTACCTTTTCTTTTCTACCCTCTGTGCAGCTCTAATGACATGGGTTGTAAAAGTTTGAGTACTTGTCTGTATGCCCCTAGATCATGAGCTCCTGATGAGACATTTCTGGGTGGTGGAAGAAAGAGTGTTTACTAGTTGAGAAGCCTGGAGGAGAGACAATGTCTGTAGGGAAGTGCCAAGTTTTAGTTAAACTGGGAAGAGAGGAGTCCGCTTGGTTGAGGAGTCTGGGGGAACATGAGCGTTTGTTTACCACAGAGTTGACTCTAAAGGAGACTGTGGGCTCTCACATTATGAGGGAGGAAGTCCAAGGCAGTGAGAGAGGCGAGCTAAGCCCAGGAGCAAGGCATACGGAGTTCGTTTGAGAGAGAGCTCCCAGGTCATTCTTGAAATAGGAAACCCAAGGCGAGGACAGCACACTGGCAATGGGTTTAGTTGGTGCCTACTACTCTCATCATGTGGGGAGAACAACAGCCCTAACTCACCAGAAAAGTACAAGGCCTTTAAGAAATGCTTAACGTATACCTCAACAAAGCTGGAGGGAAAACGGCAACAAAAAAGGGACAAATGCTTCATTAAATAAATAAATATCTAAAGAAAATACTAGGTTCATGAATTACCTTCTGTATCAGAAAGAGCAGTGGCTCTAATCTTCTGGCCCACGCAAAGGAAGGCCCAGTAGGTGCCTGGCCATGGCCACCTGACCTCTGTTGCTGTCAAGGCTCGGGAATTACCTGTCCAGAAATCCAAGAACCTTTGCTTATGAGTTTTGATTTCTCATTAAGCTTTATAGGGTTTTCCCTGATAATTAACACATATTATTTACCAGTTCGTCTTCTCCAATTAAGATGATAATTAGATTCCATGTTCTACCAGGTGTTTACCAGCCACTCTATGAAAAAGAGCTTAATGAAACAATCCAGACATATAATCACATTAACAAGAGGGGAGCCCATGGGGAGGAGGATTTGAAATGTTTAACAGTTGAGTGGAGAGTAATGGGATTTCAGGGCAAACACAGACCCCATATGGGCTGTCATATATCCCATGGCATGGGAAGGAGAGTATGGTCAGTTGTGAAGATTGGGTGATATTTTTTTTGCCTTGGCAGGTCATAGAAACAGGAAGCTGGTACACGCAATAGTGTGGGCTACAGGCTTTGATAGAATGGTGGCTAACAACAACAACTGATGTTTGTCAGATGTCTACTCTGTGCATGGCATTATGGCAGGTGATCTACAAGCTTTATGTCAATGGATTCTTACTGAAACCCTTTGAGGTAAGTATTATACTTAGCTATATATTACTGACAAAACAACTGAGGCTCAAAGAGGTTAAGTAACCTACCTAAGGTCATGCGGCTATTAAGTAGCAAAGCTGAGAATAGAACCCTGGGTGAACCAAGGTGTGCTCCTCCATGTGGTGGGAGACTGATAGAAAGCAAAGAGGTCTGGAGGACAATGGTGCCTGCCTCTAAAGCCATGTGGCTGCCACAAAAATGGCTTGGCCCAACAGTGGCAAGTATATGGCACATATACAGCCTGTCAGTCCCTCCAGCTATTACCCTTGCTAGACATTTCTAGTTTATCATGGTCTCTCCCACTGAGCACAGATGTGGCCTCATACTCCTTCTCACCACAGCACTGCAGGCAGCCACTAAGTCAATCAGAACTGACATGTCAGATGAAACCACTTTGCCATTCCTAACTTAGATGCTGTGTAAAAATATCAGTGGCAAAGCATCGGGCTCAGAGTTTGCAGGAACCAGCCCTGGATCCTGGTTCTTCCTCTTCCAGCAGTTCCCAGAGCTTTTCTCACCATCTGTGAAATCTGGAGTATTGTTGTGAGGATTCAATGGAGCAATATCTGCTGATGTGTGAACCACAGAGCCTGCAGGAGAGTAAGTCGTGGGGAAGGGCTGGCTTCCTTCTTTCACAATGGCAGTCAGTATGTTTAGGCTTATATCAGGGCCAAGGATGGGTTTCTCAGTCTTAGAAACCTCACTGGTAGGGAAAGGCTGTGACACACTAGCCTAGATCCCAGGGAATATATGGAGAGGTGGAGCATCCAGGGGTGAGGACTGAGAGTAGCTAGAGTGAATGACGTGCTGAAGAACAGTCCAGCCAGGTGTGGAGGGAGGTCCATGGAAGAGAGGGGCAAAGAAGCCATTTCCAGCAAAAATCAAGAATCCCTGGGCCAGGCCCCACATGGATACAAATCCAAATCTATACCAGCCAACGTGAGCCAGGCAAGGTGGCCTGAGCTGAGGCTTCAGGAACCCTGGGATAAAGAATGTGTGCTAGACAAACAGAATGTGTCTTGCTTGGCCTTTTCACTATTTTCCATTTAGGCTATGTTTGGTTTTCCTTTAGTTTTCTAAAGTCTCAAAATACCAACTTCTTTATTGATTTAAGAGGAAAAGAGAAACTCTCTATACCAAAGAAGGAAGATGGGAAGGTTCAGAGTGGCCTATGCCGAGAGTCCTGAGGGCACTGACCATCCTAGGGGCAATGAGAAGAGCCATGGAGCTGGTGAAGCCAAAGAGAGGACAAGCGGTGTGAAGGGGAGGTATTCAGGAAAGCAGTTGTCAGTCGACTTCCAGGTTTTTTGTTACCTTTGATTTAAGTCTCCTTCTGCCAGGTTAAGTAGAGCACTGCATGTCCCTCTTGAGTTCCAGTGTCCTGCCACCTAATGTACCCCTTCCAGGTCTTGACTTTGAGTTGATGGAGGTGAGAGAGATCTAGAAAGAGCTCTTAGTGGGTAACGTGAGCAAGTTGGGAAACTCAGCTCAGAGCACCAGATCTGGGCAACAGGGGTGGATCTGAGTCTTAAGGAGAAGGAAGGAAACCACTGTTCAGAACTGGGTTTCAGTTTAGGGTAGTGTTAGGCTTTTTTGATGCAAAGCACTGGAGGCTTTCTTGATCATCTTGAGTAAGTGTGTATGTGTGTGTGTGCCTGGAGTAAGGGAAGGAATATTGAAAGGAAGAATATGGAAATAAGGTAATTAGAAACCTCAACCATATGGCCAGGTGTCAAGACTGCCAGGGAGAGTTTAGTAATCAGGCCTTGCAAGAAGAAAAGAAACTAATATCCTGGCGGATTTTTCGGAGACCAGAACCGGAAGACCGGGCAAAGTTCCAGTTGCTCTAGGGATTAAGGTCAATTTTCATCTTCACGGAAGTGTGTTCTGCTCTACATGTCTGCTTCTTTGTGTTTATCTACTTTACAGGATATGGACCAATGCCCTCACCCTACTCATATCTTTGGCTTATTTATAATTTTGGTTTACTCATAAACATCACTTACTCATGATTGCTCATGGTTCTTGCCTTCTCTTGACCTCTCTCTGCATCAGTTTCTGCTCCCAATACCAACCGAATAATTCTCTTTAAAGAATCTCGTAGTTTACATTTCTAACAGATAAAATCTAAAAGATCCAGCTAATCATAATTGCCTCCATTGAGAAAGAACTTTTCAGTCAGACCACCTCATGGATTATCTGCTCTAAGCTGTCAACGATGAGAGAAGCAGTTTCTCATTGGAGGTAGCATGGGACTGTGCAACTGTGGATCAGGTCTGCGTCCTATCTCCGTTCACATTGGAAGCTCTCATAGGGCAAGGCCTGGGCACTGAACAGTTCTCTGTACGCTCCTCTTGAGAGCATCCCAACTTCCGTAGGGTCTTGATCTTCATTCATAGTGATGACTGGGTTCATTTACTTCACCTTACTCTCAGCAACCTCTACCCTGATAGCTGGATTTTTTATTTGGCGCTCTACCAGTCAGAGTCCTAGCAGGACACTTGAAAATCATATGCAAGACATGAAAATCATATGCAAGCCATATGCAAATCATAGGATCAATTGAGAGGAGTTTAGGGGAAAAAAAAAAAAAAAAAAGACCACGCCTGGGTGTGATGGCTCAGGCCTGTAATCCCAGGACTTTGGGAGGCCGAGGTGGGTGGATCACCTGAGGTCAGGAGTTCGAGACCAGCCTGTTCAACCTGGTGAAACCTCGTTTCTTCTAAAACTAAAAAAATTAGCTGGGCATGGTGGCAGGCACCTGAGATCCCAGCTACTCAAGAGGCTGAGGCAGGAGAATCACTTGAACCCAGGAGGCAGAGGTTGCAGTGAGCCATTGCGCCACTGCACTGCAGCCTGGGCGATTCTAGGATTGGTGACAGTGGGGCTGCATTACAACTTGAAGGACCTGAAGGGGCCAAGAAAGGAGTAGTTACCAGGAGGGAGGAAGAAGGAGAGGGAGAGAGAGAGGTGTACAGAAGCTGTGACCTGTGGCCTAGTGTTGCAGGCTCCCCCATCCCCCTGGAGTGATCTAGAGACTGACCCTGACCTCATTCTCCTCTCTCCCTCTGATTTCCTTCCCGTAGTCCAACCCAGTGCTCAGGAAGGCAGAGTGCGAAGGGGCCTTGATTCAGTCCACATGGGTCCGCTTCCAGGGTGTGAGCAGGGTGAAGGGCAGAAAGGAGACCTGGAAGGACAAATCTGAGATGTCCAGTACAGGGCTTTCCTCCCTGGCAGTGGTCTTGAATCTAGAATTTGAGCACTGTTCAGCTGGTACCTACATTTCCTGGTTTGAGTTTTGCAAATCTATACTCCATGGCTGGCAGACAACCAGGAAGAGAAGGCAGCCAGTAGTATGGGTCACACAATGTTGAGGGTGCATACCCCAGGGGATGGGAGGTGTAAGGCATGGAGGGCGAGACAGCCTGGAAGGCAGAAGTTGATGTGTGGAAGCCTGGGCAACAGGTAACAGGCCAGTGGTGCCAAGGAGGTACAACTTGGAGGGACATAGGTCATCCACCTGGTTAGTTGGGCATAGCCATGAGGTCTCTCAGGGAGGATTCAGAGTCTTCAGCAGACAGATTTAGCTCAACATCTATTATTTTCTTTTTTTTAATTTCAATAGGATTTTTTGGGAATAGGTGGTGTTTGGTTACATGATTAAGTTCTTTAGTGGTGATTTCTGAAATTTTGGTGTGCCTATCATTCAAACAGTGTACACTGTACACAGTGTGTAGTCCTTTATCCCATGTTACCCCTCATCCTTTCCCCCAGGTCCCCTAAGTCCAATGTACAATTCTTACACCTTTGCTTCCTCCTAGCTTAGCTCCCATATATGAATGAGAACATGGGATGCTTGGTTTTCCAATTCGGAGTTACTTCGCTTAGAATAATAGTATCCAATTCCATTCAGGTTGCTACGAATGCCATTATTTTGTTTCCCTTCATGGCTGAGTAGTATTCCATGGTGTATGTATATATAATATATATTATATATATATATAATATATAATAATATATTTTATATTATATTTATTTTTATATTATATATACATAATATATAATATATATTATGTATATATAATATATATATACACACCATATATATACACACATATATATGTATATGTATATAATATTTGCTTTATCCAGTCATTGATTGATGAGCGCATGGGTTGGTTCCATATTTTTGCAATTGCAAATTGTGCTGCTATAAACATGAATTTGCAAGTATCCTTTTTGTATAATGACTTCTTTTCCTCTGGGTAGATTTCTAGTAGTGGGGATTTTCTTTAAGGAATCTCTATTCTGGATTTTCCATAGTGGTTGTACTAGTTTACATTCCCACCAACAGTGTAAAAGTATTTCCTTTTCACCACATTCACGCCAACATCCGTTATTTTTTGATTTTTTGATTATGGCCATTCTTGCAGGAGTGTGGTGGTATCACATTGTGGTTTTGATTTGCAGTTCCCTGATCATTAGTGATGTTAAGTATTTTTCCATATATGTGTTGGTCATTTGTATGTCTTCTTTTGAGAATTATCTATTCATGTCCTTGGTCTACTTTTTGATGGGATTTTTTTTTTTCTTGTTGGTTTGTTTGTTTGAGTTCTTTATAGATTCTGGATATTAGTGCTTTGTCGGATGTACAGATTGTGAATATTTTCTCCCACTATGTGCATTTTCTGTTAGCTCTGCTGATGATTTCTTTTGCTGTGCAGAAGATTTTAGTTTAATTAAGTCCCATCTATTTATCTTTGCTTTTGTTGCATTTGCTTCTGGGTTCTTGGTCATGAACTCTTTGCCTAAGCCAATGTCTAGAAAGGTTTTTCTGACGTTATCTTCTAGAATTTTTATGGTTTCAGGCCTTAGATTTAAGTCTCTGATCCATCTTGAGCTGATTTTTGCATAAGGTGAGAGATGAGGATCTAGTTTCATTCTTCGGCACGTGGCTTGCCAATTATCCCGGCACCATTTGTTGTATAGAGTGTCATTTCCCACTTTATGTTTTTGTTTGCTTTGCCGAAGATCAGTTGGCTGTAAATATTTGGCTTTATCTCTGGGTTCTCTATTCTGTTCCATTGGGCTATGTGCCTATTTTTATATCAGTACCATGATGTTTTGGTGACTATGGCCTAATAGTATAGTGTAAAGTCAGGTAATGTGATTCCTCCAGATTTGTTTTGTTTTTGTTTTTGTTTTTGCTTAGTCTTGCTTTGACTATGCGGGCTATTTTTTGGTCTCATATGAATTTTAGAATTTTTTTTCTAATACTGTGAAAAATAATGGTGGTATTTTGATGGGAATTGCACTGAATCTGTAGATTGCTCTTGGCAATATGGTCATTTTCTTTTCTTTTTCCTTTTTCTTTTATATTTTGAGATGGAGTCTCGCTCTGTCGCCCAGGCTGGAGTGCAATGGCGTGACCTTGGCTCAGTGCAAGCTCTGCCTCCCAGGTTCACGCCATTCTCCTGCGTCAGCCTCCCAAGTAGCTGGGACAACAGGCGTCCACCACCATGGCCGGCTAATTTTTTGTATTTTTAGTAGAGACGGGGTTTTACCATGTTAGCCAGGATGGTCTAGATCTCCTGACCTCGTGATCTACCCACCTCAGCCTCCCAAAGTGCTGGGATTACAAGCACGAGCCACCACATCAGACCGCAGTACGGTCATTTTCACAATATTGATTCTACCAATCCATGAGCATGGGATGTATTTTCATTTGTTTGTGTTGTCTATGATTTCTTTCAGCTGTGTTTTGTAGCCATGTTTTCCTTGTAGAGGTCTTTCATGTCCTTGTTTAGGTATATTCCTTAGTATTGTGTGTGTGTGTGTATATATATATATATACACACACACACATACACATATATATAAACATATATATATATATTTTGCAGCTATCGTGAAAGGGATTGAGTTCTTGATTTGATTCTCAGCTTGGTTGCTGTTGGTATACAACGTAGCTCAACTGTTATTAAGTGATCTTCTCTGTTTCTAGCACCATGTGAGGCACTGAGAAACTAAAGATGGATAACAAAGTCCTTATCAATAATTTCAATATAATGTGAAGTGTGATTAGATAGTGTGCCCAAGGGACTCTGGGGGCCCCTTCTGAGACTTTCTGGGGAGAAGGAGGCCTGGGTCCCTCCAGAAAGATGAGTGAGAGTCAGGCTAAGTAAGGAGGGAATAACATCCCAGCCAGAGGGGATGATAGAAGAAAACATAAATGTGAGTGCCCATGGTAAGGTCAGGCATTGCTGTAAGGTGGGAGGTAAAACATGGTGAGAGATGCGACTGGAGATGTGGGTGGAGAAGGCAGGCTGTGGCAGGTTGGGAGCAGACAGAGGTACACACTTCACTGTGTGGCCAATGGGCAAGCCTTGACGGGTTTAAAGAAACGTGCAATGTGATCATGTCTGCATGTGGATGGCCCTCTGGAGGCTAGGCCCAAGCTGGATCAATGGGTAAGTCTAGAGAGAGAGGGAGAGAGCAGTGAGGAGGCAATTGCAATAGTCCAGGTGGGAAAGGATGAGGCCTGAGCTAGGCAGGAATGACAGCTAGAGTTGCCCCTGCAGAGTCCAACAGGGAGCATGCTCAGAACTCCCGCTGCCCACCTCACCTGGCACGGTGGGGATGTGTTACTGCTGCTGCCCCTCAGGCAGGGTGGCTTTCCCCACCTGTCTGGCTGAACAACAATTTGCCCTAAACTGTACTTAGGACTGTCGTGATATAAGAAAATGAAATTGCCTATAGGTGATTATAGGATTATCTGAAGGGCTCAGGGAAACCCAAGTATTTCTCAGTTTTCCAACCTGAGTGGCAAAGAGATCAGATGGCCCCTCTGGGAAGGTTTGCTGGATACTGCTGGGAGCTGGGAAGGATGAGGAGGGATGGCCATCCCCCTAGGCAGAGAGCTTCACATGCATCCTGTGAGAGTCACAAGGGCTGAGGGCATGCTCATGGAAGCAGATGGGCTTACCTCACAGCTCCTACTAACTCACCTGCCTGAGAGGTCAGGCACATCACTAAAAATAGCAAACCCCAATTACAGAGCACTTCCTAGGGCCCAGGCTGTCTTTCTCAAGGTGTTCCCATACACAGGATCACATATAATTACCACAAAAACGTTTACAAGTAGATCTGAGGGAAGGTGAATCAAATGGAAGAGTCAGTTCCTGGCTCTGAGGGAAGGCTGGGAACATGGACAAAGAAATTTCTGCTCTGGGACTTCTGGGCTCCTTCCCTCTAGTGTAAACAGACCAGGAGTGCAGACAGGGTTGGGGTGACCAGTGGGCTGGCGCTTTCTAACCTATTTCTGAAAACGAGAAGGGGAGGTGTCCAAAGCACAAGCATATCGAAGTACAAAGAGGGCCAGTTACGGCTTTGGTCTCTTCCCTCTCTCCATCTTCTGCCATTCTTCTGCTACCTCCCACCTCCTCTCTCCTTCTCTTCTTTCTTATATCCACAATATATCTGGCATCATCTATCTACTTTCAAAAACTCCATGCAGTCGGGCCCACCTGTGCAGCCCCCATCTCTCCAGATGCTGAGCAAAAGGATGTCTTCTCCCCATCCCTCCCTCCATCAAAACTTTCACACCCCCAGAGCCTGGAAAGCAATCTCTATTAGCCAGCTCACACTCAGGTATGTGTAACAGAAAAATCACCCTTAAATTTCCACCCTTACATTTGCTCACTGAGCCAAATTATTAATTGGGACTAACTAATTGCAGAGGTTTCTTTTAACAGACACTTGTTGCGAGTCTGCCTTGTGTCAGGTTTTGTGCTGGGGGCATGGAGGGACACAGGTGAGCCATAGGATTTCACGCTTTAGTTGAGAAGCAAGACAGGAACACAAATGACAATGTAATCAATGTCACAGAGAGGTACAGGTCTTTATTAATATTGGGGTGTGGGAAATGAGGAAAGGCCTCATGGAACTCAACTATGTGAGTGGGGCCTTGAAAAACCAGCAGAAAACGTATGTATGGATGCAGGGAAGAGGGCTGTCAGGCATTTCAGACAATAGTAGCATGTGTCAGGAGGTGGACCTGGAACAAGTACCCAGAAGACAACAGGTTATCCCAAAGTATGAGGAAGATGCTTCTGCTCAAAGAAGGCAGAGAAAGGGGTTCCTTTAAATCTCGTCCCTCACTTCATTCCTGCAGGAGACAAACTCAAGGTCTGCAATGATTTTTCTTCCCTCCTCACAGGATTTCCCACCCATCCCAGTCCCTCCCTCACTGGAAAAAGGGGCTGGACAAAGGGACTGTCTTGTCTTTCCCCCATCTTGACTGAGGGCTTGCTTTGAACCATCTCCCAGCAACCCAGCTCCCATCTGACTCTCCAGCTTTGTGGGCAGACCCACCTGTCATCAGCTCTGTCCAAGTGCAGGTGACAGACCTGGGGGGCTCTATGGGGTCTCAGAGCAACACCCCAACTTTTCTCAATGGCTCCTTTCCTTCCCCCTGGTAAGACCCTCCCAACTACTTGGTTTCTATAACTGTAATAATAGTCCTCCCTCTGAATAGCTTACCCACTATTTATGCCTAATTACCATGTAGCACAATAATGATTATGTATAGCACTAAATGTGTCAGATTAACTTTGCTCGAAGTTTTGCTTCATTACAACACCAAACTTGATTCATGTGCATTGAGTATTTAACCTCTCTGGGCTTCAACTCCCACATATGCAAAATGATGGGTAGGGATTATTTCAGTGCTTCCCCCGCTGCCTGGTGTTCAGAATTATTGGCTGACTTTTTAGAAATACAGAGGGCTAACCCTGACCCCCTAAATTATAATGTAATAGTTCTGGCATTGGGCCCCAATATCTGTATTTTTCTTTTAGTTTCCCAGGGATTTCTATTGCATCCAATCCAAAGATTGGCATATGGGAAACTCTCGAGTAGGTCATCCCTGCCATCCTTTCCAAACCTCATTGATTCATTCATTGATTCATTCACTGGGAGAGGAAAGTACCAGCAATGAGGCTGGAAAGAGGCAAGGATGGATGTGGTGTTAGCATGATTAGAATTTATCTCAAAGGCAACAGGAAAGACTTTAAAGGGGAGTAAGTAGGATGACATCATCAGGTTTATGTTTAAGAGGCAGCATTGTTTTGCAGTGTGGAACATGGGCTGGAGTAAGGACAGCAGCACAAGAAGGCTTCGTAATCATCTACATGGGACAGGATGATGGCTGGATTGGAGTAGTGCCAGTGGGGGTGGAGTGAGTGGGTGGATCTGTGTAGCATTCAGAAAGTAGAATAAGCAGAGCTCGGTTTTATTTTTACCTTTGGATCTGGAATATGGTGAATCGTTTCGCTGCACCACCTCTGTCCCCTTCCTATACTATAGAATTCCTGTGTGGGCCTTGGTGGCAGGCAGAGCCCTCACCCCACTGAAAGGTGCAGCTCATAGCCCAGCTCAACCAATGAGTGGCAGCTGCCTCAGATTTTGACTGAGGAGCTAGTGAATCAGAGAAGCAAGGACGCTGGAGAATCAATCCTAGAGGAGGTACCAGTAGCCACAACTTTCAGTTTTCCAGGGACAGCATAACAGGGTGCCAGGGGGATGCCAGTGTCTGGTACAGCCAAGGTGGAGATGCCATCTGGTGCCCTGTATTTAGCTATGATAGCTGAGTTCTCACTGGACTGTTGCTCCAGCTTGATTTTGGTTGAAAGTCTAACAGTAGCTAGCTTTATTTTTCCTGCCTGTTTTACAAGTCTAGTTCTCTAATCTCTATGATTCTGTGAGATACTACAATATTTTCCATGAATTCCTTTTCTGCTTAAACTATCAGAATTGTTTGTTTCTCACATCTGTGTTCCCGACTGCTACCCTGATTGTGTTGGAGGAAGAGGGGGTGTGAGTAGTTGGATGGTGTGGTCCTCAGAGATGAGAAACACAGGCACAGGGTCAGGTGTGAGCAGAAGAACCCCAAGTGCTGCTGGTTATAGACTAAAGATACCGTTGCTCCTTATTCACTCACCCTCAATAAAAAAGGAGCTGAGACTGAGTTTTTCTTCTCCATTGACAGCTTTCTTTGAACTGCATAGCTTCATTCAAAACCTGAATGGGTGAATGGTCCTTGCATTTGCAGACTACCTGAAATCCATCATCCTAGTTTCATTGCCTGCTCTCATCTTCATAACCTTCTCAGTGCTCTCCCCAAATTAACAACATTCTTGCCATCACAAGGCTATTGGAAGGTAAATAAGATCACAGACAAGAAAGTGCTTTATCATCTATGGAAAGGACTGAAGAACTTCAAGGCAGTAGATTGTACTTACCTAAATACAACTTCAGAAGTTACATGTAGATTGTTTTCTAACTTCAGTCACTTTCCAACCTATTTACTTGGTAGTTCACCAGATGTTTTATTTTGTTTTCACATAGATTGGCAACTGCAGTAACCACTGAAACACAAGATTTTTTTTTTTTTTTTTGACAGAGTTTCACTCTTGTTGCCCAGGCTGAAGTGCAATGGCATGGGCTCGGCTCACTGCAACCTCCACCTCCCGGTTCAAGTGATCTTCCTGCCTCACCCTTCCAAGTAGCTGGGATTACAGGCACCCACTACCATGCCCAGCTAATTTATTTATTTTTAGTAGGGATAGGGTTTCACCATGTTGGTCAGGCTGGTCTCGAACTCTTGACCTCAGGAGATCCACCCACCTACCTTGGCTTGTAATGCTGGGATTACAAGCATGAGCCACTGCACATTTTAAGTGCACAGTTCAGTAGCATTAAGTACATCCATATTGTTGTATAAGCATCGCTACCACTCCACTTTAGAGCCAGCCTCGGTCTCCCAAAGTACTGGGCTTACAGCCATGAGCCACTGTGCATTTTAAGTGCATAGTTCAGTAGCATTAAGTACATTCACATTGTGTGTAAGCATCACCACCACTCCACTTTAGACCTTTCTCCATGTTCTCATACTGAAACCCCATACCCATCAAATATGTCCCCATTTGTCCCTGCCTCCAGCCTCTGGCCACCACCAATTCACTCTCTGTCTCTGTGGATTGACTCTAGGTATCTCATATAAGTGGCATCGTACAGTATATGTCCTTTTGTAACTGGCTTATTTCACTTGGCACAATGTCTTTGAGGTTCCATGTGGTAGCAGGTATGAGAATTTCTCTCCTTTGTTAAGGCCTAATAATATTCCTTTGCATGTAAATACCACATCTTGTTTACCCATGTTGATGGACACATGGCTTGTTGCACCTTTTGGCTATTGTGCATAATGCTGCTATGAACATAGGTGTGAAAACGAGGTGTATATTTTTATGACCTCTTCCCTTCAAGCAATGAAATTTCCAATATGAATAATTGCACTCTGAGTTATCTGTTCTGTAACTCTGAAGAACTGTGTAATAGAATTTCTGAAAGTGAGTCACCCCTGTATTCTCTTTACTCTTTCAAAATAGGAAGCAGCAAAGAATAAATGTCCATTTCACACTGAGGTGGCAAGGCCCATTAGAGTCTACCAGTGAAGAAATCATTTTCTAAGGGTGATTACACACGCAGATGTCAAAACCCTCAGGTAACTCTCTGCTCTCCTACCTTGGCTGGATAGTGCCCTGAACTTCTGTCATTCTCAGAAGATTCTCCCCTTCCCACCCTTCTCTGGAGTCTACCATCTCGACTACCTTCAGCCCCTGCCCTAGATTATTCTGCATGGGGCTGTGGATCCCTCAATAACAACAATATCCAAGAATTCCACACTTCTCTAAGGTTTTCTGCATTCAAGGGATGCAATAAAGTACAAAAAAGATGATTTTTTTTTTTTTTTTTGCCCTGTACTTCCTTTGACCCAGATGGATTGCTGTTCTACTGCTCCCCAGTCATTTGCAAATGGCACAAGAACTAAGACAAAAGAGGAGGATGAGAAAAGAGAAATTCCCAGAGCTTGGAAATGGGGGCTCAGTCTTTATCTGCAAAGTGGGTTAAGAAATGGAGAACTGTAATACCATATAGAAGGTGTCTGTATTTCCTGTGTCACTTCTCCAGTTAAAGTTTTCTGTAAGGGGGGGAAGACTCATGGAACAAACATCAACATCTGTGGGTTGTCGTTCCTACTTATTCTTCATGATAGCACTGCAATGTGGCTCTCTATCCCCATTTCACAATCCAGGAAACTGAGCCCCAGAGCCATTCAGAATTTCCCAAGGTTGTGGAGTTTAGATGGGAACAAACTTCTGTGTGACTCCAGTGTTGCTACTGACATGACCCTGCTCTGCCTTCCCCACATTTCAGATTTCCCTTGTTTTCTGTGAGATGATTTTTAGAAGGGGACAGTGACAGTCTGTTCTCTCTGGGGGTACATCAGTTTGAAGAAGATCAGCAAGGGACCTCCCTTTCCAAGCTGCAGCGAGCAGTTCTTGGAGCACGGGAGGAAGTTCTAGCTCTCCCTATTCTCTGTTGGCATCCTCCTTTGTTTTTCCTCATTACAATGGGCCAACAAAATCCCCATCTGTCCCTTACCCGTCTCCTAGCCTTGCCTGAATGTCTTTGTCACCCAAAATTCATATGTTGAAATCCTAAGCCCCAGGATTATAAAATTAGAAAGTGAGCCTGTAATCCCAGCACTTTGAGAAGCTGAGGCAGGCGGATCACCTGAGGTCAGGAGTTCGAAACCAGCTTGAGCAACATGGAGAAACCCCATCTCTACTAAAAATACAAAATTATCTGGGCATGGTGGCGCATACCTGTAATCCCAGCTACTCGGGAGACTGAGGCAGAAGAATTGCTTGAACCCGGGAGGCGGAGGTTGTGGTGAGCCAAGATCGCACTATTGCACTCCAGCCTGGGCAACAAGAGCAAAACTCCATCAAAAAAAAAAAAAAAAAAAAAAGGAAAGTGAGGCCTTTGGGCAGTGATGAAGCCATGAGGACAGAAGGAGACAGAACCCTCATAAATGGGATGGATGAGTGCTCTTGTAAGAGGCCCAAGGGCACTCATTCACCCCTATCCACCATGTGTGACACAGTGAGAAAGTGCCATCTATGAAACAGAAAGCTGGATTTCGCCAGATGCCAACTCTGCCAGCACCTTAATATTGGACTTCCCAGCCTCCAGAACTGTGAGAAATAAATTCTGTTTGTAAGCCACACGGTTTATGGTATTTTGTTATATTAACAGCATCCCAGATGGACTAAGAGAACCCCTAATATCCATTACTACTCATTTCCTTACAATTTTCAACAATGAAAAGGATAGAAATAAATGAAAGATTTAGGAGGTATATCAGGTGGAACTTCCTGACTCCGAGGAGGTAAGGAATTCAAAGAGGCTGCTGTAGATCCTTTTTCAGGAAAGCTATAAGGCAAAGGGACACCCTGCCCCCACCCCGCCCACTTGGACTGGGCACACTCCTGCCTAGAGGCAGGGGGAGGCACCAAATGACCTCCAGAGGGCCCTGCTAGCCCAGGAAGCTGGGAGCTTCTGGTGCAGCCGCTGCTTGGCTGCAGATGTTCCCTGTCATCAATCACACAGTGCATCTGTTTGCTGCGCCGCTTGTTTAAAGAGTGAGGCGTTTGCTAATTGAAAACTAAAAGATCCATCCGTCTCACTCACAGCCAGCATGAAATCCATTCAACCATGTAAGATTGGGGCAAAAAAAGCAGCACAGAGCTACAGTGTCCTTGGGTGGGTGCATCTTATGGAGCTCATCTTCTTCCTGCTTCTGCCTCCTGATGAACAAGGCTCCCCTCCCCACCCCAGAGCAGCCAGGGATGGCCCATATTACCATTGTCTAACATGTCCTCATCTATTTTTCTCAGTAAAGCCCAGAGAGATCGTTATTTTTAGTTCCCACTTAAAAATGGAGAAACTGAGGCTTCGCGAGATCAGACAATTTGGGCAAGCCCACACAACGGGTAGGTGACCAAGGCAGAACACCAATCCAGGTGCTCTGGCTAGTCTGACCCATCCCTGAACCTATGTAGAGGAGCTGAGTTGGGAGGTACCAAGTATCCCCTTAAGTGGATTAAACCTAGGAGAGAATGGCCCAAGGATATACAAGGGAAACACTGGGATGGCAACCATATCTGTAATGTCTGATCCCTTAAAGGCAAGTATGGCAACATTCTAGGACTCCTATTGATGTAATATTTCCCTATAGAGCCTGCAGGCAAATGGAGGCCAGTCCAGATCAGCAAGATCCAGGGGCAGGAAGAGTCATGGTGGGGTGAGGTGGGAGCCCACAGCTTCCTCTGCCCCAGTGCCTCCAGAGATGGCTGCGTTTGAGAGAGGTGCTGTTTTGTGGCTCTGGAGAGGGGGACGGTTCAGTGCTGGACTCCGTGGGATTTGAAAGGGCACTCCATCTCTCTGGGACTCAGTTCTCCCTTCTGAGGTGAGAAGGAATTAGATGAATGCTAAGGTCCTTTCCAGCCCTCACTTTCTGTAATTGTGTGTGTCATTGGAGGAAATGCTGAGATGAAGTTAGTCCTTGTGGCCCAGGATGGCTCGACTCCAGCCATGCAGGGCCAACTCCCTGCTCTGCAGAGTCAGTCTGCTGCCCCTGCTCTTCCCTCTCCCTGGAGTGCTGTGCCATCTTCTCCCCTTGGTAACTGGTGTTGCTCCTTCAATGCCCGGTTCCTGTGAAGTCTTGCTTTTTTGTGCTTCACAGCACCTGTTTAAGCCTCAGTTATTTCCCTGGGGGTCTCCTCTCTGGATTGGCAGGGTGCGGGATCAGGCGCCTGGTTTCTTTCTGTCTGTGACTTCTGAATCTGACATAGAGTCTGGCAAATTGAGGACAGTTGGTAACTAATTGCTGCAGAAGAAAAGAAAGAAAGAAAGAAGAAAGAAAGAAAGAGGAAGAAAGAAAAAAAAAGAAAGGAAAGAAAGAAAGAGGAAGAAAGAAAGAAAAGAAAGAAAAAGAAAGAAAGAAAGAAAGAAAGAAAGAAAAAGAAAGAAAGAAAGAAAGAAAGAAAGAAAGAAAGAAAAATGGAGAGAGGAAGAAAAGGGGAGAAGAACGAGGTTCCTCTGCAGCCCGAATGACAGTGGGCAGGGTAGCAGTGGAACACCCTTCACCACTCTATCTCTTTCTCCCTCTCCCCACTCCCTGCCTCACACACCTCAGTTTGGAGTCAGAGGTGAGCTGGAACCCCTGAGGCCTCCTTTTGCATTTCCATCTCAGGTCAACTCCAAACAGGCTTTTTCCTTTGGATGAGTCCAGCAATGGAACTGACTACATAGATTACAAGACCTGAAGTCAGAAAACGGATGCGGACCTCTTCCGACACCTCCTCTCCTTGCCTGACTTGCTGGATGGGTGGTGCCTCCAGCAACCCTTGGCTTCCGAGTCCTCAAAGGAGAAGACTGGCGAGCAGACGGTGAGGACCCAGCCTGCAATCACAGCGTGTTACTCTGGGTGTGGGTGGGAGCGCAGTGGGCGGTCGGGGGTTGCGTTCCCGCCTCAAAACAAGGGATGGCGGAATCCCCCAACCCCTCCTACCCGCCCCAGGCCGGGGAGCGCCGAGGAGTCACAGCTCGTTCGGTGGGGGGCGGGGGCGGGGGCGGGGCCTGTGTCAGGGGCGGGGCCCCGGGCACCTCCCCCCCCGCGCTCCCCGTGCTCCCAGCGCTCGGGTGCCGCGGAGCTGTCCAGCTTCAGTGCCGAGCCGGCAGCCTCCCGCGCGCACCGCGCCGCCTCCGCGCCGTCCCCGCGCTCCCTCCTGCCCGCCCGCTCCGCGCCCGGCCCCGCCCCGCCCCGCCCCGCCGCGGCCCGTCCACTGCTCCCCGCGGGCCAGAGCCGGCCGAGCGGCTGCCCGCCGGGGCTCTGAACGGCGCGGCGGGGCCGGGAGCCAGGGACCCGCCGAGGAGAGTGGCGGCCCCGGACGGCTGCCGGAGGGGCGGCCGCGCGTGGATGCGGCGGGAGCTGGAAGCCTCGAGCAGCCGGCGCCGTCTCTGCCCCGGGGCGCCCTATGGCTTGAAGGTAAGCACCGGCCGGATAGAGCGGCGGGAGACTCAGGGTCACGGGGAGAGGAGGAGGGAGCTCCAAGGGCAGCGCGGCCGGGACCAGAAGTTTGTGCCGCCACTCCCGGCCGCCTGCTTGGGAGCGCCCGCCTGGGGTCCCGCTCTGCACGGGCTCCCCGTCGGGCGGGGGCGGAGGGCGTCCGGAGTCCGCGGCGCCTATCCCCTCTCCCTCCTTCTCAGTAGCCTCCTCGCCACCTAGAAGGGAATCCTCTCCCCGGGCACGAGCGGGCGCAGCTGGGGCAGCCTCCCCGCGGGGCGCCCAGGGCAGCACGGCCGAGCCGCGGCATCGGAGGGCGGCCGCTTCCCACAATCTCGGAGGGGCACTTCCCCCAGCACCCAAGCGCGAGACCCGGGGCTCGCGGCCAGAGTTTCCGACTTCTTCCGGAGGAAGAAGGGCTGTTTTTGGCAACTATGTGTTGGTGCGACCTGACCCTTTTCAGTTTCTAAGGCAGAAGCTAAGGATGGGGGAGAGGCAGTTTCTGGCTGGATTCTCCCGCTCCCAGGTTGCCGCTGTCCTTGGTCCTGAACTTTCGCTCTCCTTCGTCTTCTCGGATTGACACCTAATCGGGGAGGGAGGCTTGGGTGCCAGACCCGTTTCGACCCAGGAGTGCAGGCGACGGTGGCGGCAGTAGCGGAGGGTGACCACCCGGCTCTCGGCCCGGCTCTCTGATGGACCGAGAGCCCCTCTAGGGTGGTATGCGGAAACAAGAGGCAGCTCTAAGCACCAGACAGAGCGCGTTCCTATACCTGTCTGAGGCGGGCAGCCCTTGAGCGCTTCCTCTTGAAGAGTAGAGGTAAGAGGGTGCGTGTGCGTCTACATAACAGGCTTCACCATGGACACAAGTCACAGCACTGCAGCTCCGTGGGGACAGGCACTTGCTCTCAGCCACAAGGAAGCTGTCTGAGCAAGTCACTGTTGCCCCACCTGGCACCCCACTACTTTTCGTTCTGGGGCTCCTGAGGTTGGGTGAGGGGGTGATGGAGTGAGGTGCGAGGCACTTTGTGGATCCCACTCCAGATCCTTCTGCAGATCCAAGCCTTTCTGGATTTTGACCTGGCTACAAACCTTTTAGGCTAATCTTTGCTCCTCCTTAGGGAGCTAGATGTTCAATGATTCTCCCCACTCCCACCCTGCTTCAAATGCAAATATGCATGCTTATCTCTGATTCATCCTGCAGCATTAGGACCACTTGAAAAAGAAATCATACTTATCGTCTTTCCCCCATGCAGCTGTTTGATGAGGGTGGGCAGATAGAGAGACTGGTCAGCGTGACCAGTTTCAAGAAAATCAGCAAGCTGGTTTCCTAGGTTCCAGTCCCTGCCTTGGACTTCCCTCCCTAGTGTTCAAAATTCCTGAATTATTTGTTTGCAGGGGTTTTTGATGCCATCTCTGAATGCAGACATCTGACAGGGAAGTGGTTTGGGAGGGCCAGGGTAGTCCCAGCTCTTAAAGATCATTGAGTTCCTTCTACCTTCCCTGCACAGCCTGAGGTGCCCAGAAAATGGAGAGGTTCTGATTTGTTGTAGAAGTCTGGGTAGCATTTCTCTAAGGTTTTTTTTTTTTTTTTCTTTTTAATGAATTCCCCGAGAAGCTGGTTAAAAACGCATATTTTTGCTTCTTCCTTGAAAAACTGCTGAATGAGAATCTCAAGCTGAGGCCCAGGAAATTTGTATTTTAACAATGTTTCTGGGTGATTCATAGGTACACTGAATTAGCAAATTACCTCCCCAAAAGTTGAGACTCCTTAGAGAGTCTGTATACATTTATTTTATTTTGAAAATGGAAAGCAAGTTTATTTTACATAAACTTGGTAGCAGGTATTCTATCTGAGAAAATCCCTTGAAGATACAAAAAATGCGTTTTTAAGAGTTAAAAGAATCATATTCCTTGGCAACCATTTGGTGATATCTAAAATATTCCTAAATTTCATACATTTGAAACTTATAAAATTAAGGTATTTAATCTCACCCTTTGTCTCCTGCTGTTATACTTGTTAAATTCTTCAAGCGTGAGACTCTTGGTAGAAGGACCATCCCCCTGATTAAATCTCTTTACTGAAAGTAAGGATGCAATCCAACCTCCTCTCCCCCAGGATCTTCATGGGCTTTTCTTCTTTCTAAAATTTTTGGCCCTTTTAAGGAATCACCAATATGGCTTCAGGTTGACTTATGTAAATACTAACTGTCCCTCTCTGGGGGTCAACTCAGTGTTTCCCTCCTGCCCTCCCCTCTGGGTGAGTTATTGTCTTTCATTATGCATGTGCTGTGATCTGTTAACCTAAGTGCTCCTGAAATGCCAAGGAGTGATTAGTTCAGCCTAGTAGCACGTCATGCTCCCCAAGGCTTGTAGCCACTCATGCCCTGCTGGAAGTGACATATTGACTGTATTGATTTGGTTCTTGTGCTCCATAAGCAAGGAGGCTTGTAGGGGCAAAAAGGCTAGTAATGATGCTTGTGGGCTAGTCAGTCTTGTACCTTCACCTACAAGGGTAGATTATTTCTGTCTAGAAAATGTAATTATCTTGAGAATGATATAGGAGAATCTGAAATTGAGAGAACCTTTCTGTTCTTTCTTTTATACTATGGGAAACAAATGGGAACTTAGGGTCATTAGAAATATGGCCTCATATACTCCTGAGATTGTCCTGCTGAAGCCAGACAGGTCTGGGCTCACCATTCTCTGAATAAACAAGTGTAAGGGGAAAGATGTAGGGACTCTGCCTGGAGAGAGTGGTTTCCATCTCCCCTGCAAGTAAAAGTTACATTTTAGTGTTAAGGAAAAAGTGTGACTGTGAAGATAGCACTGTGTATATGTGTGTGTCTTTGTGTGTGTTTGCATACACGTGCATGCACACATGTGAGCACATCGCCCAGGAGAGACAGATATGATGAGACTCCCTTGAGCCAATCCTGTGTTGGCACCCATCACTTCTCCCTCCTTTGTGGCTTAATACCTATGAATCTCCAGCAGTGAAGGTGCTTCAACACCTAGGAAGGAAGGAGAATCAAGTTGAGGTTTTATAATGCCAGAACCCTAAGCCATATTTGCAATATCTCCCGGAATCAGGTTGTATATCAGCAGGTTACAGTTACCTAAGAGTTGAGGTCTTGAAAATAGCTTAGAACAGCAGCCCAGTTATTTGCATTTTCCTGGGATATAGTTTACAAGACTTTAGATTCTTAGATTATCTTCTTGGGCTCCTCAGAGGTCATGCTGGATGCCCCTGACTCCAAACAGGGAAGCTGTTTCCTTAGTCCAGAAATACAGTGGTCTTTCTTCTTTTATTAACGTTCTCCTAAATAGAAGTGTGTAAGTTTTCCACTTTCTGGAGACCAGGATTGGAGTTAGCAACCGAAGCTTCTCCATCCTACCAGGTATTCTACTTAGCAGAGGAGCATCCTGCATACAGGAAACACCTGGAAATCATGGGCAGCAGAAAGGACACAGGTTGATTCAACTTCTCAGCAGGCACCATCCCTTGTAGGTAGCCACTTACCTAGCTAAACCCCAGCACCATTTTCCCTCCTCTCACCTCCAGTAAGGCATTTTGTGGCCCTGGGAGGACCTTGGAATTAGGTATAAGCCCTTCTGCTCTCCAGAATATACCATGGAGTCACTAAGGATGTGCAAATTGCTTATTTACCAATTTGAGCAGTAGACTAATGCTAACTCTGGCCTTTTAAATTACTCTAATGGTGTTGGAATCTAATATTAATATACTTTTGCCTCTCACCTGTTCCCATCACCAATGTAATTGAAGATTTATTTCCTCTGTGCTAAAATGGATGCAAAACTTTATTTTTTTAACAATAAAATCATATTATCTAAATGCATAGGCTTGGAAAATAGCTTGATTATAGTGTCAGTACATGGGGATGGAGGAGTAATAAAACTATAAGACTCAGCCACTTGGTTTGGTTTGATTTGGGTTCAGAGAAAGGAGAGAAATTTGCCCTCAGAATTGCAGATTTTTCTTTTCTTTTTCCTTTCACCTTAATCTGGTAAATGGGTTAAGTCAACACCCTTGGCAGCTGGGATGCCCTTGGAAGGCACAGCCTCTTCTCTCCCTAGGATACATGAGAGTGTTTCACTGCAGAGGGATCAATGATCCTGGTGGCTCCAGTGTATAGGAAGGAGCAGAGATGACACACTGGGGTCTGAGGCCTCCCTCTTCCCCTGGATAGAAGAAACTGTGCTGCTGCAGTGCTTCGAACTCAGAGGCCTGGAAGGTGCTAGGAGCATTTGGGAGAGTATGGGGCAGTGTACAGAGGTGAGAGCAGAGGAGAAGTAGACTCTTAGGAGGCCCTGAAAGAGGCTGATGTTAAATATGTATTGAATCTAGGCATCAGCTTAGTGTAGTTTGGGCAATTTTGTCATAATCTGATGTCACCTGTAAGGATTTTTACTTTTTCCAGGAGGAGATGAGGAAATTCTTTGCTGTCTGAAGGGACAGGGAGGGGAAGGAGGGACAACCTCTGGTTTCCCCTGCAGCCCTCTAGGTAATGTCAGCTTGCTTCCAGACAGGGCGGTAAGGGAAGACAGGCAGACCTGGCTCCCAGGAGCCCCATCCACAGGCTCCTGGGCAGTCCTGCCTTCCAGAAGCTGTGGCTCAGCACAGAACTGCAGCTGTGGCCCCAACCATAATCCCCTGCAGATGTCTGGGAGCCAAAGGGAGTCCTGGGGCCTCTTCGTTTGTTATTAGTCTCCTTCAGAACGTCCCTGCCCTTCTCGTTTCCACCCCCTCCTTGTTGTTGTTGTTTGGGTTCTAAGTGGCCCAGCAGGAGAAAGACATTAGAAATGAAATTATTTTTGTTACATGCTACATCATTGCCTCCTCTCCTACCTGCTACCCCAGGCAGCGCCATCACTAGCAACTCCCAGGATCTCTTGATCTGGGAAAGTGGCTTAGTACCAGGCTTCCCTAGAATGAGAAGTGGTCCTGTTCACCAGTCCCTCCTTTGCTGGCCTCATCATCATAACAGCCAGCATTTATTGTGCACTTACTGTTTGCAAGGCACTGTGTTCAGCACTTGATGTAGGTTCTTCTTTTAAACTCCCAAGCCTGCAACAACTCTGTGAAATAGGAACCCTTGTTTTTTACATTTTTTGTTTGTTTATTTATTTATTTATTTTCATTTTTTAGAGAGAGATCTTGCTCTGTCACCCAGGCTGGAGTGCAGTGGTGCAATCATAGCTCACTGCAGCCTTGAACTCCTGGGCTCAAGTGATCCTCCTGCTTCAGCCTCCTGAGCAGCTGGGAGTACAGTTGCATGCCACCATGCCCAGCTAATTTTTTAAAGACTTTTTTGCAGATACAGGGTCTTGCTTTGTTGTCCAGTCTGGTCTTGAACTCGTGGCTTCAAACGATCCTCCTGCCTCAGAGTAATGCTTATTATACCATTTTGCAGAGGAAGAAGCATGGGCTTAGAAAGGTAAGTGGCTTGCACAAGGTCACACGTTTCATTTGTGAGACAGAGATTCAAAACCAGACCGTTTAAGGCTACAGCAACAGCCCTCTCTGATATGTAAGTGGCATAAAGAACAAGAAAAGGAGGAGAACAGGGATAAGCAGATAATTCTTTAGTGAACTGAAAGGGCAGTAATCTTTGTGTATGATACCAGGGAAGTGAAGAGGAGACAGCAGATGGAGAAGGATGAATGAAATAACTCCTTGGGATTCTTAAATTTGAGAACCAGTGAGGAAGTGTTCTGTACCTGGATCTGGGCCCCTTTGGATGAAATGCATTGGGCATAAACCTCAGCAAGCAGTGGGAGAAGCAGGGAGGGCGGCAGGAGCAGGAAGGAGGCAGGGTCAGCTAAACCTTCCAACCTGGGGGAGGAGCCGGGAGGAGGTGTGGACGGATGATTTGTCAAGCTCTTCTGGAATTGTGATGACATTACCTTCTGTCCCACATCTCTTTGAGGTGAACTGAACTGTCCAAAGGATGAAAGCCAGACTTCTGCCAACAATTGGGTCTTTGGGGTTGCCTTCTTATTACCATAGAAGGAAAACTTGTTATATCTCCAAGACTAAGCTTCTGCATTTTACAGAAAGATGAAGGCAGGATGGCCTGGGATCTTGCACAGACACAGGAGTGACTCGTGAGAGCTGCCTTTAAAAAATGAGCTGATCAGCCAGACGTGGTGGCTCACGCCTATAATCCCAGCCCTTTGGGAGGCTGAGGTGGGCAGATTGCCTGAGTTCAGGAGTTCACGACCAGCCTGGGCAACACAGTGAAACCCCGTCTCTACTAAAACACACACAAAAAATTAGGGGGTGGCAGCATGCACCTGTAGTCTCAGCTACTCAGGCGGCTGAGGCGGGAGAATTGCTTGAACCTGGGAGGCAGAGGTTGCAGTGAGCCAGTATTGTGCCACTGCACTCCAACCTGGGTGACAGAGCGAGACTCCATCTCAAAAAACAAACAAACAACAAACAAAAAACAAACAAACAAAAAACTGATCAGTGCTTTTCTGGTAGACAGAGGCAGGTGAGGCCTGGATGTCCCTGGGCAGGGCACTTAACCTGCGCATCAGTTATTTCAGGCACAAATAAGGGACTAATAATCGTGCTCACCTCATAATAAGTGAGAAGATTCCTCTGTTGTTGAGCCTCACAGTGAGTTTTATGAATGACATATATCAATATTTAGTCACGTATTTAAACCCTTTAGAAACAACACCATATGGTAGCTAAACCTGTGGACTCTGGAATTATTAGACTTCCAGGATTTGAATTCTGACTCTAACAATTACTAGCTATGTGACCATGAGCAAGTTAATTAACCTCTATCACCTGGGGGTTCTCACCTGTAAGTGGATGTTAATACCAACCTAATTGGGTCACAGTAATTAATTAAGGTAATAGAGACAAGACATTTGAAAGAGTCCCTGGGAAAAGTGAGCACTCTTTAAATGTTAGCTATAATGATTGTTATTTTTATTATTAAGATGCTTAAGTAAGAAACAACCCTTTGAGCTGTTGTCCTTTTGCAGTAATTCAGCACCTGATTTTACATTTCTGAAATCATGTTTCCAAAACGTTCACAAAATTCGAGGATATACTTCTTTCTCACACTCTACACTTATCTGCATCAAAATTCTTTGGCTTTCACCTGTCAGCAGCTCTTGCTCATTTTGAGCGAGATAGGGGTTTGAATTGCTTGTCATCCCTTTGATTTAGGTGCAGCTGAATTCATTTCCATCTTACCCCACATGAGCTAGGAAGAGGCATCAGTTATCCTGGTGATGGCTTTTCATGGCCTGATTTTTCTTCCTGGTTTCCTGGGCTCTTTGTCTGCTATCTCATGGTTGGAGCCTTCCTGATTGGCAATGTCACATGGTATGTTGCACTCTGGCACAGGCCACTTTTTATTAAAAACAAAAAATAAGGAGAATGTACTGGTGTACAAGGACAAGGTGACTTTTTTTCTTTTCCCAGATTGAGAGGGCCAAAGAACTTCACATGAGCAGACCCCCAAAGCTGGCAGAAACATGTGTTCTGCAGCTTCTGGAGTCATTAATGGCAGGAGAAAATGCTATCATGTTTTTAGATGAAGTATGGTCCTGCCTGAGAAAGGAGGATGGAACACAAAAGCTTCTGGCCCTGAGATTCTCCAATCCTTAAAGAAATCCCTCTTGTTGGCCTTTTTGTTGGTCTATGAATCCCTTCTTTGGGAGGACTCTTTTGTAATTGATGTGCATCTATTTCTGGCCAGCTACAAATGTTCACCGTTTAGCTATGGTAGAAGATTTCAGAAGGCACTGTAGGTATTCTGTTCCTGGGTCATCTTCCTTGGTTCACCCTTTTATGGACTCAGCCCTTTCAACTCTTTCACTCATTTATGGCAGGGTCAATAAGAGAAGTGTGTTGACAAGCAGAAACTAGCTTCCAGGGTCCCAGGCAGAGGATGTCAGCCCCACCCCCACACCACGGTGGATCCATGTTTCCATACACGATTTTTCTTTAGTAATATGTATAGTTGAAGGTCTGGGATCCCTCTAGAGTCATATGGTGACCAATGACACAAAATCTCCCTTGTGGCCTGTCTTCTGTGAGGAGCCAACTTAATGCTTAATGCTAATCTCTCAATTGTGCATTTCTTGTCTTCTCCACCAGACTGTGAGCTCCTTGAAGCAGAGAATTTGTCTCATGCTTCTCTAAAATCTATTATAACCTAAAATGGTGCTAGGCACTTGGTAGTTACTTAAATTGTTAAGTGAGAGTGGGTGAGTGGATAAGTGATGGGTAGGTGCGAGACAGCTTACTTCCCCATAGCGACACTCTCCCTCTACTTTGCTTGCAGCTCAACAAGAGCGGCAGTGTCTGAGGCATCCCCCACTAGAGGTATCTCATAGGTCAGCAAGATACTTCATGCCTTCTCTCTTTCATCCTTAACCTGCACTATCTGGCTGCCCTCAGCCATGATAACATTATAGGTTGGATGGAAATTTTTTACAGTTGTCACAGGGCATGGAAGTTGGGGAATATTGGATGGTTGGAGCCTACTTCAATCAGACACACACATGAAGAAAAAGGTACTGGGGCAGGGGCTGTTGAGGAAACATACACAGGTGTGTTTGTTCAGGTCAGCCTGGGGACCTGAAGACAGAAAAGAGCTGTTATTGAGGGATGCCTTTAGTGCTTTGGTGATTTCTATGTTTAGAGTTTGGGGAATTGGACTAGTCCTTACTTTAAAAGGTACAGATAAGCATAATTCCACCCAAGACCCTCCAAAAGCAGCAACAGTTTGAACCTATCTTTCCACAAAGCACTTTTAAGAATTGGGCTATGCATCCCCTTTCCCTCTAGTTATTTAGTTTAACAAAGTGGTTCAGAGCACTCAGAAGCCAGGCTAATGCACGATCAGATCTTTGTTCTATCAGTCATGAGCTATGTGACCTTTACCAAGTTACTATAACCCCTTTGAGATGCAGTTGTTTATCTCTTCATAAAATAGGATGACCATGTACTTACCCGATTGGGGTTTGTGCAAAGTAAATGAGTCATGCACAAAAAGTGCTTGCCTAGGTACCTGATGCATGGTAAGCTCTCAGTGAACATTCACTATCATTATCCTTACCATAATTATCAGTGAGGATAGAAATGTCCATAGAACCCTTCCCAAACTGTGCTCCAAATTTTATATTCTCTCTTCTGGAGGGAAGAAAGACACCATTGCAGATAAGAACATTAGACCAGGTATGAATTGGCATAGAGAGTTATACTTGGAAGAACCCAATGTTACACAGCAGGGAAGTAGGAGAGCTGGACTAGAACTCACTTCTGCCCAGGCTTTTTCCTCCACACCTGGCTCAGGTTAGACCATGGAGTTTTGAAGAAACTCAGTGGCTAAAGAACGGAATTTGAAGTGAAGATGGTACAAGGTAAGGCCAAAGGCATAGGCAGGGGCCAGACTATGAACCCTGAAGTATTATGAAGGAGACTGGATTCCATCCTGAGGGAAACAAGAGGCCATCTTGAAGGATTGGGTTTTAGGCACAGGAACAACTCCAGTGATTCAATTTGCAGTAAAACAAATAAACAACAACAAAAACTGGCCAGCCATGGTGGCTCATGCCTGTAATCCCAGCACCTTGGGAGGCCAAGATAGGCAGATCACTTGAGGCCAGGAGTTTGAGACTAGCCTGGCTAACATGGCAAAAGCTCATCTCTACTACAAAACTTAGCCAGATGTGGTGGCTCACACCTGTAATCCCAGCTACTGGGGTGGCTGAGGCACGGGAATTACTTGAACCCAGGAAGCAGATGGTGCAGTGAGCTGAGATCACGCCACTGCACTCCAGCATGGGCAACACAGTGAGACTCTGTCTCAAAAAAAAAAAAAAAAAAAAAAGAATCACAGAGGCTGCCATGTGGGGGAACTGATTACAGAAGATTCAAGACTGGAAACAGAGTACCTAGGAGTTTGCAGTTGTTCAGGCCGGCAATGCTGGCAGCCTGGACTAGGGAGGAGCAGTGGAGGTAGGAAGACTTGAAAGACCTGAAAATGTATCTTAAATTCGCCAGAACTCAGTGATTGATGGGCTATGGAGGATGAGGGGAAGAGAGAAGCCAAGGATGATTTAAGAACAATGAAGCAAGGGAATTAGGGATATTGGTAAAAGTGTATGCGTATTGGGCCAGAAACCTAAGCCAGATTGAAAGGGAAGGGAAGATAGGCTGATAGAATCGGTGGACTGATGGTACTGATGAAATCAGAGAACTGGTATACGTAGAATCATTGAGAACTTAAGCTAGGTTGCAGAGGCAATTGTGGTCATACAGTGGAGCAACTAAATTTCTAACCTCAGAGAGGAACACCCCTGGCGATGTCAGTGCTCAGGATGCAATCGTAGGAGCAGGTGACTAACGTGGAGGGTGTGCTTGGGGAGTAGGAGGCCAGGCATCAAGAGGCCAAGCTGTTGGAAGCTGATTTCACTTCCTGAGTTCATGGCACAACTTGGGTTGGAGTGGAAGACAGTGACCTAGGTGCCAAAGGCAGTGAGGGAGGGGAAGTGACCAGGAATGTATAGATGACAGTGACAAAGAGAGATAGAGTGAGCATAAATGGCTGGTGGGCACCTGAAAGGAACAGTCTTTATGAGAGAGTAGGGGAGGTGGTAATGAGGCACAGGGATGTGGGGCTGAGCACTGTCCTGGAAGGGCTGCAGCAGAAGTGGTGCCCTCAGTTGAGGCTGGGAGGGGAGAGGCTGCTGCCACCACCCAGTACACACCTCCAGTGTAGGTCTTCTCATCCTGCTGTTGTCTTCTGCTCCCTCCGTGGTTCATAGAACCCATTCCTCTCCATATCTACAGAGAATGGAAGAAAAAGAAGAAAGGTGAAGAGAGGGTGGCAAGTGGGTATAAAGATGTCGACGAGAGAGATGAAATGGGTGGAGGTTACAGGGAATAAGAAAGAAAATGAATCTGTGGACAACTGTTGTTCCTCTGCACCCAGTGTGCCACCTGGAACCTTCTATCATGTTGTGTTGTTTTCTCTGCCAGAATGCTCCAGCCCTTAACCTATAAGGTTAACTCCTACTCAGCTTTTAAAACGGAGCCCAGGCAACACTTCTTCCAGGGAGGCTTCCCCGATTTTCTTTCCTACACTCTTTCACCTGCCTGGCCAGGGCCCTCTCGTCTATATTTCTCTAACATAAAATATTGAGTTGTGTTGTCATTGCTTATTTACAGGCCTGTTTCCTTCCCTAGATGGTAAATTCCTCAAAGGCTGGAATGGAGTCCTTACCTCTCTATCTCCGGGTGCCTGCCCACTGCACTGCACAAAGTGCGACTGTCATCAAGCCCCGCCCCCGCAAACACGCGTGCTCACCGTAATAAGACAGCAGCACGCACTGTCTTCTGCTCATCCCTGAAGGCCTCCACGTTACTAAGGCAGGCTGGAATGCTCCTCCAGCAAGTGATTTAGACGAGACATTCCAGAGTGTCACAGCTGTAAAGAAAGAGACCTACACTAACTCTACACATGAATGAGAAAATTGTACTTGGAGAGGGAAGTAACGTGTTCAGGGTCTCATGGCTGCTTAGAAGCAGACCAGTCCCAGATCTGGGACCCGTCACTGACATGGCCCACTTCTTGCCACGCCAAACTCCATGCCCAATGGCCACAGGTGGTGTGCACCACACTGTGGCTGCAGGTAGCTGCATTAAAAGTTTCCCCAATTTAACCAGCTCCAAAAATCATCCTCTTGTCCTTTCTTCTCATTTCTGGGTTCAAAATTGCTGATTTGGTGAGCCTTATTATTCAGCTATACTCCACTGCCTGGGAAATAGAGATAAGTGAAATGTAAAAGTAGGACCAGGCTTGCACTTATGTATTTTGAGGGGTTCACTTTACGTGATGGGGCTACGGCACCACCAACATCCCCGTTTTCTCACAGGGAAGCAGATTGTAGGCAAGTCGCTGCTCAGTATATCACATGACGTGCAAATGCTCCTTGAATGCTGTGCTATTGTCTTTAACAATAATAACCACCTAAGGTATATAGTTACTCCTACATCATCAGTAAGATCTTAGGAACTGGGCAGCAAGGAGGGGGCAGGAGAAAGGGGAGTTTCTGGGTGTTCCATCTAGCATATGCATGGGAGGTGGTAGGATGCCAATAAATACTTGTTGCAAGGAGGAAGGAGTGAATGAATGAATATTTTCCTCTTGCAGAGCAGGCTGAGATTTGCTCAGAAGCATGTAGAGCAGACCATGTTGTGTTGCCCACCTGTGTGGGCTCCCTGAGACCCAGGGCATCCAGAAGTTCTCTAGAAGGAGAGGGAAGGTGGGAGAACCTCTGCAGAGCTCACAGCCACATGCCTTAAACACTGCTCGTGCATGGAGCATGATACCTGCTCCTGCATGGCCACGCTCCCTCTGAAGCCTCCAGGAAAGAATCCTGTCTTGTCTCTTCCAGCTCCCCATGGCTCCTGGTGCTCCTTGGCATGTGGCAGCATCACCCCAGTCTCTGCCTCTGTCTTCACATGATTGTCTCTCCCCCGTGGCTCTCTGTCTCCTCTCTGCTTCTTATAAGGATACACCAGACATTAATTTAGGGTCCACTCTAATCCAGTATGAACCTGTCTTATCCTTAACTAATAATGTCTGCAAATACCACTTCCAAGTGAGGTCACCTTCTGAGATTCTGGGTGGACATGAATTGGTGGGTGTGGGAGGCTTGGGGGTCGGAGGGGAACACTCTTTACTCCTGTAAGGGAGCGTCCTGCTTTGGTGGCTCCTGTTCCTTATAGACATCTTTTGTTTCCTCCAGAGTAGGACTGTTTTCCTTCCTAGTCACCTGTTTGGGAATAGCTGCCCACTTGTCTAATTGAAGCCTCATCTCCTGAGTTAGAAGGCAAATGAGGACAAGAAAGAAAGCAATTAGTACAACTGGGAGTTCAGGATTAAAAAGGATTCACTGACCTGCTGGCACAATGGTTGGTAAGGGGGTAAAGTAAAGGGAGTTTGGAGGAAGAGAGGGGAAGGAAGGGGGTCCCTTGAATGTTCCAGCTGGGCTCAGGCCCAGTGAGGGTGGTGACTGGGCATGCATATTAAATGTCTTTTATAGTCATAAGAAACCCAGGAATTGCTCCCCATGAGGGCAGCTGGGTGTGCATATTAACTGCTTTATATAGTCATAAGGAGCTCAGGGATTTGAAGTTGTTTACTCAGTGTTCATTCTACAAGCATTTATTAAATGCCTCCTGTACACCAGGATCTCAGACTAATGCTCTAATTTCACAGATGAGCACACTGAACTCCAGTAGGCCAAGTGAATTACCCAGGATCTCTTGGGGACAGAGTCAGGACTAAAATCCAAGACTTTAACTCTCACCATGCCTCACACAAAGCAACGTTCTTCTCTCATATACTCCAGTCTGCCTTGGGGGATCCCTGATCTCCACCAGGCAATAGTAATAATAGGAACAACGCCTGCATCTGGACGGGGCTTGACTGTGCCCAGGGTGTGTTTCCAGAAGTCATTTTACTGCTGCTCTCTGATGTGTGGGGTGGAGGCAGGGGTAAGGAGGGCTTCCTGACTCCTACCACTGAGTTCAGCTTTGCTGGGGGTGGTAGAGGGGAGGCCTGGGACCTGTACACTCCATAGAAAAGAAGATCAAGGACCTCTTGGACAAAACTAGCAGGACTCACTCTCTGAAACAAACCCTAGACCCACTGGGAGCCCCATCGTTAAGTTTGCCCAGCTGGCCAGTCTGTAAGGACATAGGGGATGCTGATGGTGCTAGCAAGGTGTTCTGGGCCCCTGTAAATGAAGATCCTGTGGCCTTGCGGATTCATCTTCCAACAGGCCTGTCTTAGCACCCAGGTGGCAACATTTGGTGCTGTCTGTAGTATCTCCCAGCAGGGCTGAGCCTTCAGAGCCTGCCCTCCTGGGCTTTCCAATCTGGATGTCTCTGATGACCCAGTCCATAGCTTAGTAGTTACTTGTTGAATGACTTGAGTAAGTCTGGAGAAACAAGTTAACTCCTTCACTGTGATAGGCGAGGGAAGGTATCAGAGAAGGAGGTACAGGGGATTTCCAAGGAGCTGTTCTCAGGCCAGCTTTGGGATTTGAGGTCTTGGAGGCTCTACCTGGGACTTGGCATGGGGCCTGCACTACCTCCCCGAGTGCACAGGATGCTGGAGCCTCCGAGCTTGTCTGGCTTTCATCTTGTCTTCATCCCTGGGCAGCTCTCTGCCCTCTGCAGCATCTCCCCACACCCTGTCTCCACAGTAACGTCACAGCCACAGGAGTCCATAATCCTGGTAGGAGGAGGTGAGCAAAGGGCAGGGACAGGGGCACATGTGGCCAGCAGTGTCCATGTGCCTCTGAGCAGCCAAGTTCCCACAGGCCAGGGAGGGTGCCTGCCCCAAAGCCTGGCAGCAAGGAGGGGTCAGGGTGGAGGGCCCCCAAGCAGTGCCTCTGACATTCTTCTGTCTAAAGAAGGAGCCAGGGAGCTCTTGAGCAACAGGTGGAGCCTCTGACCCCAGGAAGCTTTTGGAGGCTGGCAGCTCGGGTGTCTCCCTAGGTCAAGACTACAGCCAGTCCAGCTTGGGGCAGAACCCAGCTCAAGAAAGTCTGCCCACCTGAATGTCCCCACGTCCTCTCTCCCTGTCCTGCCCAGTCCCTGTTCCATCAGCCTGTGGCAGCTCACAAATGCTGCTGGGGCCGGGGGTGGCTGGGGAGGGCAGGGCACCAATGCCAGCCAGGAGAGGGCAGGGTCCACTGGCAGCCTTCGCCCTGGAGCAGCCCCAACCGGGATAATGGTTGAAATAAGCAGCTTGTCTGAAGACAGTCAATTTGATAGTGCCTCTAATCATAGCCGCTGAGTTTCTGTCTGCCAGACACAGAGATCCAGGAAAATGTAGTAGAATGGACACAGAATGCAAAGAAATGAAAAGTAGAGCTGGAATCCCATAGATTTCTTCCCAGACCCACAGCGCTATTCCTTGGGGCCCACTGCCCAGTTTCTGTGAAGATTTGGCAATCTGCTAATTTGCTGACTAGCAGTACATACATAATAGTTGTACATATTTTGGAGGTACATGTGATAGTTCAATACTTGCATACAATGTGTAATGATCAAATGAGGGATACTGGGATATCTGTCACCTCAAATATTTATGTTTCCTTTATGTTGAGAATATTCCAAATCTTCTCTTCTGTCTATTTTTAATGATACAATATGTTATTGCTAACTAGTCACTGTACTGTACTATTAATGCTAGATCTTATTCTGTCTATCTAACTGAATTTTTGTATCTATTAACCAACCTCTCTCCATCTCCCCCTCGCCTTCCCAGCCTCTGGTAACTACTACTATTCTCTGCTTCCAGGAGATCCTCCTTTTTTAGTTCTCACTGCTCGGCTTTCTTTCTAAGAAAAATGGACTCACATGGGTCTTTATGGAGGTCTCTAGAATTAGGAGTCTTAGGTTCTAGTCTCAGTTCTGTCACCTAATTTGTGGCCTAGGTATAGTTAACTTTTTTTGTCTTATGATTTTTTTATTCTAAAATGATGGTATTGGATTGGATGAAGTCCCTTATAGACTATAAGCAACAACACCCGCACTTTTCCTCCTTTGTCCATCCAGAGCTGCATCTGAGGGTGACAAACCTTGTTTTAAAACACATACTCTATTAAGGTGTGCATTTTCAAGCAGATGCTTTCTTGCTCACAGTAGCATTCAATGTATCCAAGTGAATAATATCTACCACTTTTAAATACTGACTATATTATCTGCCTTATATGCATCAGCTTTAATCTTTGTGACAGTCATAAAAGATAGAAATTATTACTCCCATTTTACAGATGAGGAAACTGAGACTCAGAGATAGAAAGTAAATTGTGAATCAAGGCCACACAGGTGGTGAGAACTGAAGCTGGTATTTGAGCCTAGATCTCTCTGATACAATATTTCCACGCTGCCCTGATCATATTTCCTACATATGCTAGGTTTATCTTCTTCACTTTCATTATGATATATATCACAATGTATGTGATGGCTTGCCTCTTATTTCCCCCAGCCCTATCGCTGCCCCTAGCATGTGAGGTCAGTAATGACCTCACATAAGATCTTGCCCTTGGTGTTTAGTGCATAGTAGACCCTGAACATTTGTCAAGAGGATGTACATATAAAGGAATGAATATATTGCAAAATTTTAGAACTTGGGTAAGTTGGAGACTGCTTTTAAATATAGAAGTATAGTCCACAGTGCCAAAATAGTGGGCATTCAATAAATCCTAATTCATATGCAAATGTGTACACACACACACACGCACGCACACACACACAATAATCAAAGCTTGTTGGTGATGATATACACACAGCATAAGTTGTCGTGGACCAGTATTTTTTTCCCCCAGATCAAAACTGATACATAGCCTTTCAAATAAATTAGTGCTTTAATCTTAGCTGATGCATTTGAAGGAAGGAGTACATCCACATGCCAGTGCCAGGGTGATCCTGTGACCTCTCCAACAGAAACCATAAAGGACTGTGTTTTCAGAAGGAGTAAACACAACCTTTTCTCTCATTTTTTTTCTGGTGACATTTGTAGGCCCACACCTGGCATTCCGTATCACCCATGTGGGTCAGAGATTACATATGTAGTAAGAAAGAAAATCAAAGCACAAAATGAGGAAATTACTGATAACAGCATTTATCAAAAGATGAGGGCAGAAAATCATTTTAAAATAATAATTAAAACAACCCATACACTGTGTGTTACAGGGATGTGTGTGTTTATATATAAAAACTGCTAAATACTCAGGTTAGGTACCATTTAACCAACAGAGCTGTTGCCTCAGGCAGTTGTTTTTCTAATTGCAGGTCTCGGCTGTGTCACCAGCTAGCTGGGAGCCCGAGGGGAGCTAAGAAAGTCTTGTTCTGTCCTTTGAATTCTTTTTCAACAGCCTGGCTTCCCTACCACCCAGGAGGGCACAGATCTTCCATGCTCCTCCCCAGCCCAGGCTGCTGCTGGCCTGCTCTGTCCCACCCACTGGGGAACAGCCCTTGGAACCAGAGGCTGCTATTAGGTTCAGCTTCCAGGGCTGGGACATAATTGGCCCTGGCTCTAATGAGCAGGGCTAAGGTGGCAGAGCCTATCACTGATTGGAACTGCTACCTGCAGAGGGACCAGGACAAGCATCAAGCTAACAGCTTGGAGAGCTGCCACTCGGACAGCCCATAATTTCCAAATTAGATACTTCTGAGGTCTGGATTTTGCTGTGCAGACAGAGCTCAGGGGCAGCTCTCGCAAAAGCTGGAGAAATCAGACAAATTTTCATTCATAGTAAACAGGATCCCAGGCTTCTCTTTCTTCCTTTTTCATTTACATGCAAATAGTGGGGGGCGGGGAGGTGGATAATGGAGAGGGGATTCTGGAGCTCAGTTCCTGGGGGAAGGGGTGGCAAGAGACCTTGAAGCCAGTGAGGCCGGTTCTATTGCACTCTTTCAACTCGGTGGAAGCAGAAGTACTATAAACTTTGTAGATTCATCCTCGAGGGCCCTGCCCAGAAATAGCACTGTACAGTCCACAAAGAAGCACTGAGTAAGAGAACAGGGTCGCTTTTTATTGCTGAGATCTCCCCTGCTTGTTATTCACTTGTAGCTTTCTGTAATTGAATGAGTGGATATTTATTGAGTAAAGTGACACTCTGTACTACGCAGATATTCTTTACCGAGACCCACTGGAGGGAGAGAGACCATCTGATGTGGCCACTGCACCTCACAGAGGTTGAGTGACTCGTCTAGGGAAGTGGCATGGTCAGGATTCAAATGCAGGTCTGTCTTCCCGGCAGCTACCTACGTACTCTCATCTGTCTCTCCCATTGCCTCTGGGGCTGCTTGGGTCTCCTGATGACAGTCTCCCAGCCTGGTGGCTCCTGTGGTGGTGGCTGCCTCTCAAATGCTGCACATGGAGGCCCATGGCGAGCCCAGGGGTCCATTCATTCCTTTCTGCTGCAGGTCGGGTGTGTGCATGTGAACTCCATTGGGGATCACCATTTATTTTCTTTTATCGTGGTTAAAAAAAAAAACACATAACGTGAAATTTACCGTCTTAATAATTTGACGTGTACAGTTTGATAATGTTAAGAATATTTACATTATTGTAAAATAGATCTCCAGAACTTTCTCGTCTTGCAACCCTGAAGTTCTATACCCATTCAACACGGATTCTCCATTTTACTCTCTCCGCAGCCTCTGGCCACCACCATTTTACCTTCTGTCTCTATGAATTTGACTCCTTTAGATACGTCATATAAGTGGAATCATGCAGTATTTGTCTTTTTCTGCCTGGCCTATTTCCCTTAGCGTGCTATCTTCAGGGTTCATCCATGTGACAGGATTTTCTTCTTTTTCTAAAAAAAATTGTATTTTTATTGAAAAATAAATTGAATGTATTTGTAGGGTACAATGTAATGCTTCAATACATGTACGTATTGTGGAATGAGCAAATAAGGCTAATTAATGTACCCATCGCCTCACATACTTATCATTTTTTTGTGATGAGAACATTCAAAATTCATTCTTTTAGCAATTTTGAAATAGACAACTTGTCATTACTAACTGTAGTCACCTGCTATGCGATGTATCACCAGAACTTATTCCTGTTGTCTAATTAAAACTTAGTCAACTCCTACTCTGCCAATAGGCTCTGGTAACCATCATTTTACCTTCTACTCCTATGAGTTCGAATTTTTAGATTCCACATATAAGCGAGATCATACAATGTTTGTCTTTCTGTGCTTGGCTTATTTCATTTAGTGTAATGTCTCCTAGATTCACCCAAGTTATCATAAATGATAGAATATCATTCTTTGTAAAGGCTGGATTGTATTCCATTGTGGATATATATACCACATTGTTTTTTTCAATGTTCATCTGTTGATGGGCACTTATATTGTGTCCAAATCTTGGCTATTGTGAATAATGCCACCATAAACATGGGCATACAGATATCTCTTCAACATGCTGATCTCAGTTCCTTTGGAGACATACCCCAGATGTGAGATTGCTGGATTATATGGTAATCCTATTTTTAGTTTTTTGAGGAATCTGCATATTATTCTCCAAAATGTTAATTTATATTCCCACCAGCGGTTTATAAGTGTTCCCTTTTTCTCTACATCCTTGGCACCATTTGTGGTCTATCATATTTCTGATAATAGCCAATCTATCCAGCATGAGGTGACATCTCATTGTGGTTTTAATCTGCATTTCCCTGATGAATAGTAATGTTGAGCATTTTTAAAAAATATATGTTGACCTTTCACATCTTTTTTTTTGAGAAACGCCTATTCAGGTTCTTTGCACGTTCTTAAACAGGCTTATTTTTTATTTTGGTATTGAGTAGTTTGAGTTCCTTATATGTTTTGTATGTGAGCTCCTTATCTGATGTATGACTTGCAACTATTTTCTCTAAATTTGTTGTTTCCTTTACTTCACAGAAACATTTTAGCTTGATGTAATTCAATTTGTTGATTTTTCTTTTGTTGACTGTGCTTTTGGGGTCATATGCAAAAAATATTGCCAAATCAACATCTTTTTTATTTATTATTATTTTTTAGAGATGGAGTCTTGCTCTGTTACCCAGGCTGGAGTGCTGTGATGTGATCTCAGCTCACTGCAACCTCCATCTCCTGGGTTCAAGCAATTCTCTGCCTCAGCCTCCCAAGTAGCTGGGACTATAGGTGCCCACTACCTCACTTGGCTAATTTTTGTTTTGTTTTTTTTTGTTTTGTTTTGTTTTTTAGTAGAGACGGGGTCTCACCATGTTGGCCAAGATGGTCTCAAACTCCTGACCTCGTGATTCATCCACTTCAGCCTTCCAAAGTACTGAGATTACAAGCATGAGCCACTGTGCCCGGCCCAGATCAACGTCTTATAGCTTCTCCCCTATATTTTCTTCTAGTAGTTTTACAGTTTCAAGTGCTACATTTAAGTCTTTATTTTGAGTTGATTCTTATATAAAGGGTGAGATAAGGGTACAATTTCATTCTTTAGCATGTGGATAGCCAGTTTTCCCAACACCACTCACTGAAGAGACTGCCCTTTTCTCACTGTGTGTTCTTGGCCCCTTTCCTGAAAATTGATTGACTATAGATGCACGGGTTTACTTCTTGGCTCTCTGTCAGATTCCATCAGGATTTCCTTCTTCTTCAGGCTGCATAATATTCCATTGTATGTGGATACCATGTTTTCTCTATCTACTCATCCATTAGTAGACACTTATGTTAGTTCCACTTCTGCTATTATGAATAATGCTGCAGTGAACATGGGTGTGCCTGGTCCAGGGAGCTCTGACTTTTACAAGGAGACTGAGTAGAGAGTGAAGCTTTTCTGCTCTCCCCTTCAGTCAGGACAAAGTACAGACAATGCACCAATCTGTGTCTGATCAAGCTCACTGGGACACAAGGGGGATGGGTGGGTCACAAGTTACAGAGGGAAAAGCCAGGGCTTTGGAGTTAGATAAGTTTAAGTCCCAAGTCCACCTTCTATGGTCTGTGTGACCTGGAGCAAATCACTCAACCTCTCTGAATCCTAATTCGTATATATATATAAAATTCTTTTTTTGTCCAAGATGGAGTCTCGCTCTATTACCCAGGCTGGAGTGCAGTGGGGTGATCTCGGCTCACTGTAACCTCTGCCTCCCGGGTTCAAGCGTGAATCCTAATTCCTTCACCTGTAACTAGATTATTGCAAGATAGTGTGTGCTGGTAAATTTTTTAACAACCAGCTCTCCAAAAGTAATAGTGCTCTAATTTGAAGCATTCAATGAATTTATTGTGTAAAGACTCTAACTGTAGCTGATTTGAAGCCACCAACCCACCAACCTGCCTTCTTTAAATGTAGAGCAAGGAAGAGTGATCCATACACCAGCTCCAGCACACCACTGGTCCATATATAAAATGTCTTTCCCAGTATTTGGGATGTGCCAGGTTCTCTATTAATACTAGTTTCCTTCCTAATATTAGTTCCATCCCCCCCATCAAAAGGACTCTGGGTAACCTAGATAATAAGAATGATTGCTCAATTCTACATGTTTATTTGGCAAATATGCATTGACCTTCTATTACATACAAATCTCTGTCCTAGGAGTACAGTAAAAGGTGTGGAGGAATGAGGAAGGGACTTCTAAAAATCATGTGATCCAGCCCTGCCTTTGGAGAGTCCAGCTTGTGGGGATGACCCCTTCCGTGTGCTGGCATCTCCGTCATGGACCATGTTAATCACCTGTGGACTTGTTTCTGTCCCTGCACTGTGGTCTCCTGGAAGATAATGACTCTGTCTTGTTTGTTTTGGTATCTACATTGCCTAGCATTTTGAAAGTATTCAATAAATAGTTGTTGAATTATTTTATGAACTTGAAATCTACCTAAGAAGGCATAACTAACAAATCCGAGACAGTCAGAGAAGAATACAAGAAAACAGGCAATCATAATTATAAAACTTCTCATTTGATAGGCATCTTACTACTTCAAAGCATTTTCAGTCAAAAGAGTTAACACGTACTGAGTGCTTATGGTATGCCAGGCATCAGTATCCTTGCTAAACATACATTATCTCACTGAATCTTTACGACAACCCAATCTGTACAACTACCCCAATGGGATGGGTACTGTTATCATCACCCCCACTTCCTAGATGAATAAAATGAGCAGCAGTTAAGTGCAATCCTCAGTATTTTTTGTTGTTGATATTGTATGTGTGGAGCCAGGATGGGAACCTAGGACTTGATGTTTACTGCCCCACGGAGTAGAGAAAGCAGGAAGCTTTCTCTCATCTACTCATTTGATAGGTGATAAAACTGTGGCTTAGAGAGGGAGACGGAGATTAAGTAACTTGCCCAAAGTAGCTCAGCTAACAAGAAGCAGAACCCCAGGACTAAAACATAGGCCTGCTAACTCCATAAAATAAAGAGCATAATATAAATTATGGTGTGAAGTACTATAGACAAAAAGGGCTGGTGGCCGGGCAGGGTGGCTCACACTTGTAATCCCAGCGCTTTGTGCTTTGGGAGGCAGAGGTGGGTGAATCACCGGATGTCAGGAGTTCGAGACCAGCCTGGCCAACATGGTGAAACCCCGTCTGTACTAAAAAAAATACAAAAGCTGGACATCTTGGCAGGCACCTGAGATCCCAGCTACTCAAGAAGCTGAGGCAGGAGAATTGCTTGAACCCAGGAGGTGGAGGTTGCAGTGAGCTGAGATTGCACCACTGCACTCCAGCCTGGATAACAAAACAAGACCTTGTCTCAGCAAAAAAAAAAAAAAAAAAAAAAAAAAGGGGCTGGTTCAGAGAAGGGCCATACTACTGGGATATCCAATGGTCAGTGGTCAGGGAAGATTTCCAGAAGATGTGTGGTTTGAGTAGGACCCTACTGAGGGTGAACCTGAATCAGCAGTGTCTCATTTCCTGTTCCCCAATGTGTGCGCGCGCGCGCGCGCGCACACACACACACACACACGCATGCACACCAGTAGCCCTAGCCCTTGCTCCTCAACATGGAAAGCAAGGGCTAAACTTCAGACAAGTTTTTCCCATCTTCTGGAAACCACAGCTTCACAGTTGCTGCTTTTCTTGTGTGTTTATTTTTCAAGTCATTTACATAAAGGATCCACCAGCCCCTAGGCTGTCAGACAACATTGCCCTTTCTCCTGGCTTTTATCTCTGACTCCTGGAGAGGTTGTCATGCTCTCAATTACCTGAAACATGCCTGTGTCCCAGTGAGATTTGGGGTCAACCATTTCTTACTTAGTTGTAGTAAGTACTACAACCACAACGGCCGAACTTGAAGCACAGATCTCCATTAAAAGAAGAAGTGTGCAGGATTTCCTGCAGGCCTTTTGGGCTGCTGGTGGGCGTGCTGGGGTATGAGTTGAATGTGTTGGCCTGGAGGGGGCCGGAGGAGGGGAGAATAAATGGGACAGTGGAGCTCACTCAGCCTCCTAATCCATCCCAGCTATGGAATTTTCCTGTGAATGCTTATTTTTTGAGTCACGTACACTGTTAAAGTAATATTCTTCAAAAGATTAAAAAATCTATTTCTCAAACAATTACATGTCAAAGATTTATTTAACTCATGAATGAGACAACTAGCAGAATGACAAAGCTGGGTTTAAGAGAGGATACAGGCCTATAATCCCAGCACTTTGGGAGGCTCAGGCCAGTGGAACACTTACAGTCAGGAGTTTGAGACCAGCCTGACCAACATGGTAAAACCCTGTCTCTACTAAAAATACAAAATTAGCTGGGTGTGGTGGCGGGTGCCTGTAATGTCAGTTACTTGGGAGGCTGAGGCAGGAGAATCACTTGAACCTGGAAGCGGAGGTTGCAGTGAGCCAAGATTGTGCCACTGCACTGCAGCCTGGGTGATAGAGCAAGACTCCATCTCAAAATAAATAAATAAAAAATAAATAAATAAAAGAGGATACAGGAAAATTTATATATATACACATTATATATACATATACATGTGGAAGAAATCTGGAATAAGATTACTAAATTAGATATAAAACTTAATGTCTCAGGGCAATAAAATCATAAGGCTTTGGACTGTCTTCTCTACTGGATGGAAATCACTCACATGTTACCATCTTTTCTACCTGTTAGCATCTATCTTATAGGTGTAGGGCTCTTGTGGATGGTAAATAGTAAACAAACAAAATAGATTCTCCTGGAGAATCAAAGCCTGAGGTGAGCTTGTTGTCTTATTAACAAGTTTTGGATACATATTCTTAACAGCTTAAAAGAATCTAGCCAGTCCTGTGCAGTGGTTGCCATTCTGCAAGGTGCTGAATATGCCTATTCCAATTATGTGTTCTGGAACCAGGGAAGTAACTGCAGGATGGGTTCAGAGACCCACTGGACCCACTGTGAGAAGGAACTGAGCTAAATCTCCATTGATTTCCTGACCTCCAAAAGTCCCCCTTTGACTGGGGGCTACAGCGATGTTTTGGGTCACTTGGAATTAGTGTCATTAGAGCCTAGTCAGAGCCCTAACCTAATCTAGCAATCCTCCAAAAGTCTGACTATTTTATTTTCCCAATGCATAGTTACCTTAGTAAGGCCAGAGGTCCCTTTGGAGAAAGCTGGGAGAAATAATAACAATGTAAATTTTTGGCAGGGATCTTCCTCAAAAGGACCAAGTGTCTCCTTCATTCAGGGGTTCTGCATCTGTTAATTGGCTCAAATCTGGGAATTATTCAGGGGCCATAACTCTCTGTTTTGGTGATTAAAGTTAGACTTCTGATCACTTGTTGTAGAACTCTTCTACTTAAAGAGATTAAGTGAGAATGCAGTAGACTGCCTATCTATTTCTCTGCTAAGGATACCATGATCACCTAGCCAACATCATTGGTCTCAGACTATTTTATTAACTGCTTTGGCTCTGCTGTCCATTAGGTTGTGGAGACAATGTGGTGGTTGGGGGAGGAGCCTGTGAGGCAGAATGTTGAGATGCGAGTTCTGATTCTGCCTTTGCTACTAACTAGCTGAGTAATCTTGTGCAAATAGAGAAGCCTCTCTGGGCCAGCTTCTTCAGCTCTTAAAGAGGGAGTAATAACCCTGCCCTGCTTGGTCAGAGGACTGTTTTGAGCCTTCAGAAAGCACAACAATGTTGTTAACTCTGGCTGCTTGTTTGGCATTGGTGTTTTAGATGGTGTGAGTAGAGGACGCAAGCTGGAAGTGCTTTGGCTCAACTAGTGTGATGAGTTAGTTGCCGGGATTTCATGATAGGGAGATTTCAAATAAAAGTTCCAATTTCTGTCTTCTTTTGAATATTGTTGCCATTCTCAAATGCCATTCTCAAAAGCCTAAGGGTCCCATTCTCTACAGTTTACCAGCCACCTCCCACTACTTCACTTGTGAACATTGCATTCATGGAGGGTGGCAGGTGCAGCTCTGGATGCTGGGAATAAGTGCATACAAAATGGAAGAGATATGAACTGCACAGCGAGACAAGTGGAACAGCAGGGCTGGTGCTAGTCTGAATGATAGCTCACAGAATAATCAGTTCTACCCCCAACTGCTCACTAAACACCGCCCCCAGATTTCTCTCTTGGCTTCCAGCCATTTTGCTCTGACTTTGGGGTGAATTTTTGCTTCTCTGGTAGTCTTCCCCTGGCTCCAATTCTTGGAAGACCCATCCGGCTTGTCTGAGTATATCCACTTGCTAGGTATTCAGGCCATTTCTGCACTCTCTTCGACTATTACTCCAGTTTAAAATCATGGCTTAACTGCCCAACAGTCCTCCCACGGTTGACACCATCTTGGTGGGAGCAGCTCCGTGTTACAGCCGTCACTCTGCTAGCCCAGCATTTATTCATCGGAAGTTTTACTGTGCACCTATGATGGCATGTGCCCAGGGGGAAGCAGCATCATGCTTTTCCAAGACTCCCCTTGGCTCACAGGGTCTGCTCCTGTTGGAAGGACACCTGCAGTTCCCAGTTCATTTGTGGAGCACAGGTGCTTGACATGTCCAAAAGTCATGAATGCCAAGGCCTTCCTGTCTCACTTTCCCAATTTCCCAGGGCATCTCAGGTTCCCTCCTCCCCGAGGGGTCTGGGACATGTCTCAGCTTTACAGCATCACCTTGGCAGAGCCTCACATATCAGACTCTATGGGAGCACAGCAGGAAGAAGTCTTGATGAGCTCAGAGGGTTCAGGGAAGGCTCTTCTAGGAGGTGGGCTTTACCCTTTTGAAGAGTTGGCAGGATTTGGACAGTTGGGAATGGGGATGCAGGTAGAGAAATGGCAGCATTCAAAGGAGGATGAGGTGAAGGGAGGGGGTACGAAAGTCACAGACTAGATCGATGCCAGCTTCAGTCTAGCCTGTCCACATTAGGGGCCAGCAGGTAATGTGGGAAGATCAAAGGCAGAGAGCTAAAGAATCTGGACTTTTCCCTTCAAGGGAGTCATATAAGATATTTTGAGCAAGGCGGTGATGTGAGCCTGAAGCCTTGGCTTTGGGAGGTGGACTTGGTGGGTGTGTGCAGGATGGTCAGGAAGGGAGGCTAAAGGTAGGGATGGGTAGAGGCTCTGGAATTTGGCCCCCTGCTGAACCCTCCCATCTCCCCCATCCTGCCTGGGTCTGTGGGCCTCGTCTCCTCTTTGCAGGCGCAGTGTGGTGCACCTCCTTTAGAGGGGGCCAGGGAGGGCTACCTGGCTCCTTATCAATCCTTCCCACTCTAGGGAACCCGAATGAGGCCTGACCCCAGCTCCCTCTGGGAAGTGACAATGAGCTTGAGGAAGAGACAGAACAGACTGCTGTACCCATGCCCGTGGATGAGGACAGTGAACAGCACCAGGCTCTCTGGCTCTGTCTTCCTCCTGCTCCTCTCTCATGGCTGGGGCTGAGATGGAGACAGGTGATTAATGCTGCTGTCGAGGGAGCACCACGTTGCAATTACTGAGATGCCACCTCCTTCAGAAGGAAAAATATTGTGGCAGTGACTCCTGGGCTTTGTAGAGTGGGGAGCAGCTCTGACAGGGAGCCAGGAGTCTCTGCGTTTCCAAGAATAGCCAGGGAGTTCCCCCGGAACTTGGGGCGTGGTTTTTCAGCCACTGTGCATCTGGGCTGGGCTGGGGTGTTGGAATCAGTTGCTGCCCGGTTCCTTCCAAGGAGCAGCTGCCCCAGGTTGAAGCCAGACCCCCTTACCCATTGCTCTGGGCTGTCCTCTGGGCTTGGGTGCTCTACTGGCCTATGGACCAGAGATCTCATCAGGACAGGAAAAGAGCGTCATTAGACTCCTGCATCTTCCTGCCTAGGAGCTCATTATCTCTGGTGACTCACTCACTCCCTGTTTCGTGGTTCCATCTCGCAGAGTGATGATGACTTCCTAGCCTGAAGGTCCTCTGATTACATTCTCTGCTGCCAGACCCCATCTCTAGAACCCCCTCAGGATCCCTTTGTGGGGTCTTGCCTTCATCATGGCCGCAGACACCTGCTTTAACCACAGTAGACAGTTGTCCCCAGACTGACAAGCAGGGAGGGCCTGGGCACCCTGAGCTCCCTCCTTCGGCTACTGGCCCCTCAACACAGACAGGGCTGGAGATTGAATCATGGCAGATTAGAATCTCAGGACTGGTGGGAGGAAGCCTTGTGTGTCCTCTGATATGGCCACACGTGTTTGTTACAAAAGGATCTCCAGGGCCAGAAGAGGGAAGCCACTTGCTTAAGGTCACATGGTTGAAAATGTGGGGCAGAGCAGGGGCCAGAAGCCGGAGGCTGACTGCTGGTCAGAATTCTGTCCCTGCACACCCCGCCCTGTGTCTATCTGTCTGTCTTCATGGACCACTCACGCCCCAGAGCTCCGCCTGCCTTCTCTGTTGCCCACCAAACCCGTGTGTGTTTGTTCGTTCCTATGCAAGGTGAGTAGTGAATTTGCTGGCTGGCTCGCATCCTCTGCAGGTGCTGGAACAAGCAGCACCATCTTTTCTTTCTTTCTCTCTTTTTTTTTTTTTTTTTTCAGAGGGTAGTATGGAAGCCTTGAATCATGTCAAAGTTTCCTTGTTTTGGTTCTCATGGGCACTTCCATCCGCCCATACCAAGCATTCTGTGCAACAGGGATGTGCCAGAAGCTGCAAATTCAATTAAAAACCCGAGAGAGCTCGCCCAGGAAAGGTACAAGAGTGGGGAGAGGATTTTATGATTTAAAAAACAACATCATGGAGCCTGAGCAATTCCAGGGCGGCAGCAGCAGGGACAGACACAGGCACAATGGAACAGAGTGTGGCCATGCAACCCAGTGGGCCTCCCGACTTCACCCAGGCCCGGGGAAGGTGGGGCTGCTATCTTTGGAGGCTGGAGCAGAAGTGGGCAGATTTGGACTTGCAAGGGCTGTAATATGCTAGAGGATCCCAAGTCCCCTGAGGGCATCTACACAGATCTGAGTCTGCTCAGCATTTGTGCAGCCCTCTTCTTGTCCGGTGTGAGTGCTGCTTAGGAGTCAAGACTGCAGATGAAGCCCGCAGCAGCCAGTTAAGAATTCTGTCCTATCAGCCATCAGTTCCTGTGCAATGGTGCGATGGTTCCTTGAAGACCCCTCCCACTTTGGAAGCACAGGGAATATGCGTTACCGTCAGTGTCGGCCTCATCCTCACTGGCCACCAACACTGAGTTCCTAAATGGTGCTCTTACAACCACATGCCTCCATAGGGCTTCCCTCTGTTTCTCATTTTCACAACTACTTGCATCAATGTGTACTGTAAAATGGGGACAGGGGATTGACTTTACAGGAGTATTCTGAGGCTTAGCAGCAATATGGGTAAACTATTTCCAAATGTCCCATCTTGCATTTGCAGTACGTTAATGCTAGTAGGGGGGGCCTCGTTGCCACAGTGGAAATAGGGGTTTAGCAACTAGACAAACCCCGTCTTCCATCCTCCACTGCCACTTCCTAGTTGATACAGGTTATTAAAGAAACTCCCTTGGCCTCGCTGGCAATATCTGTGAAAAAGGGTTAGCAATGTTTATCTTTTAAGGTTGCTTTCAGAATTAGGACAAAGGTGTGTACAGTGTGCAAGACAGTGTCCAGTATACTGCAAACAATCAACAAACAGGAGCTACTGTTACTCTGACTGCTGTGTTTTCTCCCGTTCTGATAAGTAACTCTGTGTCTGACTCAGTGCCCGGGGGTAGAAACTGGTCTTTTCAGCAGATGTGACTCTAAGGAGTTTGGATGAAGAGGGGTGCCTGGGGAACCAGGGTGGGATCCATGGAGGTGGGGTGACTGCATCAGATCTGTCATCAGGGCTTCTGGAAAGGGGCAAGTGGGAAGGGGAAGCTGAAGACCCTCCATGTACTTCCCATGCATGAAGTGGGATCCATGTGTCCTAGGAGGAGTAAAATGTGCCACTGAGGTCTGGCAGGAAGCAAGGGGACAATTGCAGGTCAGACACAGAGAACAACTTCCTGGGCTGGGACAGCAGGCAACTCACTGGAACTCACAGACCCAGGCCCCTGGAAATGCTCCAGAAAGGTGGTTGGAAAATGCCTCCAAGGCCGGGCCATCCCCAGCATCTCTGTAGCCAGCACTAGCTCTGGAGACAGGCTGAGCTTGTTAGAGTCATCCCTCTATCACCTAGCAGCTAGAACTGTGGATACATTTTTGAAGTTCTCTGGGCCTTAGTCTCCTGAAAAATGGAAACATGATGAGGATTCATGGAGAGCACTCGTATAAGGAGGGTTGCTGTGCCTGGGACACCGTAGGTGCTTAAAATGATGGCTACAAGAAATGGATCAATTGACAGATATTAATTCCCCTCTCCTGCCTTTCTGCTTCTCTGCCTCCTGCTCCTTGCATGCGCAGTCAGCACCATGTGGGACAGATACTTGACATTTGCTCCGTCCAAGGATAAAGGAGAAGGGGACCCTCCCCTTTGCCTGGAAAAAGTTTCTGCATCCTTGCCTGCAGATGGGAGGAGGATAAGATGCCTCCGGAAGGCCTGGACAGTCCCTTCACACACATACCTGGGTATCGGAGGTGCCTGTGTGAATGTCTGTTTTCCATTCCAGACAATTTTAGACTTGCAAAAGAGTAGCAAAAGTAGTGCAGAGAGTTCCCATTTCACTCAGCTTCCCCTAATGTGAACGTTTTATATAACCACAGTGTGATGATCAAAACTAAGAAAATAACGTTGGCTCAATACTATTAACTAAATGACAGATTTTATTTGCATTTTGCCAGTTTTTCAACTAATGTCCTTTTCCTGGCCCAGGATCAAATCCAGGATCCCACATGGTTTGGTTGTCACATCTGAGTCTCCTGCAGTCTGTGACAGCTCCTCAGTCTTTTCTTGTCTTTCAGGACCTTGAGATTTTTGAAGAGTGCTGGTCAGGTGTTTTCAGAATGTGGAGCTATTTTCACACTTGTGATGGAGTGTGCAGCACTGAGTATTGTAGTGTTGCTTTAATATTTTTCTACTTTCTTATTTTTGCTAGACCCCCAGAGCTGTTGCTTCTGCCAAAAGTCTGTCCCTTGCAGTGAAAGATCCCATGTTGCTACAAAAGTGGCAGGAAGTTCATATGTTTAGTGTATGACATTAGCCACATTACCCCTCTGCAAAACGTGCATCCTCTTTCTTACTCACCCCGTCCAACTTGTGCTCACATCAGAGCCCCAGCTGTCAAGCTAGTACCTCTATCCAGATGGTGGCCTCCATGAGGACAACAGAGCTTGCCTCTCTTGTTCAACGTTGTACCCCTAGTCCCTAATCAGTGCTGCATAAATAGGGGCTCAGCAAATGTGTGGTGAATAAAGGAGCAATCACCGTCATCATCAGCCACCATTTATAGATGGCCCATGGAGTGTAAAGGACAGTCATTCAGGCTATGGAGGTATAAGGCATGTAATTTCCTCAAGGAACATACAGCCCTGTTAGAGACTGAACACAGATAGAGAAAGCTAATATGCTGGCCAGTCAGTACAGCAGGAGCCCTCATATTCAGTATGGTGGATTGACTAATTTCAAAAGTTCTTTAAACAGGGAATTCATTTAAAAAATGATACTCCAATCATTTCATTTTACTTTAGGACATTCATGTATGTTCATTTACCAAACGTTCTGTTCATATCGTGGGTCATTTCTTTGAGTACAGATTCACCGGCTAGGCACAGTGACTCACTCCTACACTCCCAGCACTTTGGGAGGCTGAGGCACGCAGATCACTGGAGGTCAAGAGTTTGAGACCAGCCTGGCCAACAAGGTGAAACCCCGTCTCTACTAAAAAACATAAAAATTAGTTGGGCGTGGTAGTGCATGCCTGTAATCTCAGCTATTCTGGAGGCTGAGGCAGTAGAATCGCTTGAACCCGGGAGGTAGACGTTGCAGTGAGCCAAAATTATACCACTGCACTCCAGCCTGGGCCACAGAGCGAGACGGAAAAATAAAAACACAAACAACAAAAACAAATTCATCGACTGGAGTCTCGCCTCACCCTGTTTGCTTACATGTACCCATAGTACTTTACTTACAACTCCCAGTTGGTTTTAGTTTCATTTTTTAAAGCAAAGACTTGAACTTACAAAATGATATAGTGTAGACTTTTAGATTTTAAGAATTTTCGGTTATCTCATTTGCATATTAGATAACTAGTTTTTTTTTCTGTTTTTAGCAACTTTTCTTTATCAAATTTTTTCCCAATGCATTCCACTTAGTTTTCATGGACCAATATTTTGACTGGGTATCCATATTTCATTGTTATGAAATAGTGAGCTAATGACAATGACAAGAACAACTGGTGTACACAGGTTTGGGAGAGGACTAGCTGCCTGGTGAGCCGACAGCTCCCCTGGTATGCTAGGAGGACAGATAGAGTGCGGGGTCCTGGCAAGGACCACATGGTGTGCGGTGCACATCCATCAGTGTCCTTTCCCAACACAGTGATTGGAGAGTGATGGTTAATCCAAACTGCCCAGAACTTGGAAGTCACTAGAGAGCTTCTAATATGTATCTTTCATCTCAATTTAGTTGTCCTTGCTGAGTGCCACACTGCGCTAACATGCGCTGGATACTCCAGGAGCAAAAGATGAATGAGACACAAGCCTTGTTCTTAAAGAGCACAGGAGAGGAGAGAGACAGACTTGCAGATTTTGGTACCACAAGTGCCAAGAAGAGCCAATAGTGTACTATGAAACTGAAGAGGAATAAATAATTTGCCCAAAAATAGATCATAGAAGGCTTCTCAGAGGAGGTGGCCTCAGATGAGCAATAGAGGCCGTGGTGAGAAAGGAATTTGCAAGAGGCTGAGACCACTGAGCCTCATCTTCTCAAACAACCCAAGCATACAAATAAGCCTGTTACCAGAGATGCGGGTGTTTTCTGAAATAGAAGTTGAAAGGACCAGCAGCAGCTGGGTCCACTTGTTCACCGTCATCAGCATTGGTGGTGAAGGGGACCAGAATCCTCCCCTCCCCCGTCACGCAAACCCCAGCATATTTGTCAGACTTACAGATAAGAAAAGACCGGGACAGAACCAGCCTTCCCTCAGGGAGCTCAGCACTGCATGGAGGGAAAAAGGGACAAAGGTAATGGGCAGGCCCCTCTCCCAGGTCACCAGCAGCCCTGTCTATCAAGCTGATGCATGCGGTAGACTCCAGACCTCAATTTGCCTCATGCCAGGAAGATGGAATGTTTTGTTTCAATCTGTGGCATGCACCTCAGTTGCTGAAGAGATTAGCACTTCCTGGGCTACAAAGGTAATTAGATGATCAATCGTAGAAAGTCTAAAGCAAATGGAGCGTTTAGGGAGAGAGATTTGTATTTACTGTGCCCCATGGAATATCAGCAGGGAAGAAAAGGAACCCAAAGGAGCCTGTGCTTCAGAAACAGGCTCCAGAGACAGGGCTGAAGTCTCCAGGCAGGGCTGGGGAGGTGTAGAAAATCAACACTTTGCTCAAAAGCCACCAGTGTTGCCTCAGGCCTCCTCAGCCTCAAGAGTGCTTCTCTTCCTGCCGCTACCCCTTGATGGGGAGGATTAGGTGAGAGGATCTGAGAGCATCATTCAGACACAGACTTTGTAGCCCAGCAACATAATAGCAACTCAGTTACCCCTGCTAACTATTATAAAACACGGGACACAAACTTAGATACATTCTGGAACCTGGTAGTTAATGTAAACTGAGTGAAACCAGCTGGGTGCAGGGCTGTAAGGATGGCTGGGGACTGTGGTAAACTTGAGAGCATGGAGAGTGTGGAGCTGGACATAACGACTGGAGGGAGGGACCTCTGCCTTGGCTTCTGCCAAAGTCTTGGGGTATGGCCACTTCCAAGCTAGGGCAATTACGGCCAATTTTCTTTCCTCTATGCCCCTACGCCCACGCTGTTTTCATATAATTCCCAGATAGCATATAATTTCATCTGTAAATATTTCAATGTGTTATCTCTAAAGGATAAGGACTCTGAAAAAATTCACCATATGCAGGGAATGTGGGGAACATGGGTAGAGGTGTAGCTTCTTTTCTTTTCTTTCTTTTTTTTTTTTTTGGAGACAGAGTCTTGCTCTGTCACCCAGGCTGGAGTGCAGTGGTGCGATCTCAGCTCACTGCAACCTCCACCTCCCGGGTTCAAGTGAATATCTTGCCTCAGCCTCCAGGGTAATTTTTTTTTGTATTTTTAGTAGAGATGGGGTTTCGCCGTGTTGGCAAGTATGGTCTTGATCTCCTGACTTCATGATACTTCCACCTCAGTCTCCCAAAATACTGGGCGTGAGCCACCAAGGTGTAGCTTCTTCTTCCATCCTTGGAGTGTGGAGACAGTCCATTCCTCATGAGTCGGGCTGTCCTCTGCTTTCTTCAATCCATGTGTGCTTTGTGTAAAGGGGACTATCTGGACTTGACCCCAGCTTGTTGTTGCCATGCAAGAATGCTGAGCCAGTGTTTCCAAGATTTTATGATTCTTCTTGTAAAAGAAGCTAGAGATCTGTATTTTAACGTAAAATGTCCAACTGTAAATATTGGCAATAAATGCCAATTTTTCAACAATGCTATGTGAGCCCAACAAATCTTATATGCAGGCTAAATGTGGTCCATAGGCTGCCAGTTTGCAGTCTCTAGGCACGAAGGAGATTAGCTAGTCAGTACCAAGTCTCCATTGCTGGGCTGTTGGAGACTAGCTGTGTAATAGGCAGCCTTGCAAAGGAAAAAGGTTTTAGCAGGCTGCCATTGCCAGCCTCCATTTCCCACCTAACAGAATGGGTTGATTCCATGTTATGATCTGCCCATAAGTTGGGGCTTATGGTCTGTGGCTCACTGTAGGAAGACAGCAAACATCTGGTTTTCAGATGACCTCAGCATCCATCGGAGGGTTATTTGCACAAACTTGGCAGCTTGAACTGATCCCTGAGAAGAGCTTCTCCTCCTTCTTGCCACAGTCATCAAAGCTCTCTCTGTCAGCCTGTGCCTCAGGGAGCTGTCACAGCCTCATTACTGCTAATTCATCTTCACTTAGTGCATCAAAAGGCTGATTTATCAAATTGGGTGGGCGCACAGGAAGTTTGATTAGCAACATTATGTTGTTTGCCATGACAGGCTCAGAAAACTTAGCTCATCTGTGTCCCAGGAGCCTCAAGAGAAGATCGAAGTGTTCATATTCTATCTCTGAAATTCGCAGAATCAGAAACCAGCGCGGTGGCTCTAGTCTTGGGTGTTCCCAATGGGGTGCCGTCTCCATTTCTCTCCCTTCTGCCTCCTCACAAGTGGGTCTCTGGAGTAAAATGTCTCGATTTCTTGTCCAAGGAGGTACTGGCGTGAGCAGGGTCCCTGGTTGCGTCCCATCATCCTCTGTGGCAGAGTGGCTCTCATGCCTGGGAATGCCCTTTCGTCTTCATATCTAATGAAGCACTTGGGATTTGCATTATTTGCCTCTGCCATTATCCCCATCATGGCCCATGTCAAGCTGCTGAGCAAAACATCCAAAGGCACAGCCTTTCCCCAGGCTCCTGGGACAGAATGGGACAGAAAACCTCCCAAAGAAATAGTTTCAAGAAGTAGCATTTCGCAGAGAAACCTAACAGGCCCCATGGCCCTGAGCTTCTCTCTGAAAGTCTCGGGGGAATCGTCTCTGAGCACATTCCTGCGAGTGCATGCTTTTACCAATATCCAGAGGACAGAAAGAGAGGGAGTGCTCGGAAAACAGCCCTTGCAAAGAAAGGTTAAAAGAAAAGGTTATGGCCTGGAAAAGAACTGGTTAGGGTGGGACTTTCTGTATATGCATTGTTCCTGAGTGCCACTTGAGCCTGTCTCCGCTGAGGATCGGTATCTGGGCGAGGCGAGCATACACAGACGTTGAATAAAGTTAAGCTAGACTCAGGAGAGGCACTCGTGGAGGCTCCAGAATTGGTCTCCTTTAGTTAAGTTCATTTATTTGAAGATGCAGATGATGATAATCATACAGTGACCAGGATGGTAGTGACCAGGATGAGCCCTTTCTAGGAGTCAGGCAGAGAGCCATGTAGGATAAAGCAGGGGACCTGTCTGGAGACCTTAATTGCAATCCTGGTTCTGAAAGCAATGGGCTCTATGAACTTGGGTGAGTCATTTCACTTTTCTAGTCTTAATCTTAGTTTTTTTTTTTTTTTTTTTTTTTTTTTTTTTTTTAAAGACAGAACCTCCCTCTGTCACCCAGGCTGGAGTTCAGTGGCGTGGTCTCGGCGCACTGCAACCTCTGCCTTCTGGGTTCAAGTGATTCTCCTGCCTCAGCCTCCTGAGTAGCTGGGACTACAGGTACCCACCACCACGCCCAGCTAATTTTTTTGTTTTTTGTATTTTTAGTAGAGATGGGGTTTCTCCGTGTTAGCCAGGATGGTCTTGATCTCCTGACCTCGTGATCCTCCCGCCTTGGCCTCCCAAAGTGCTGGGATTACAGGTGTGAGCCACCGCACCCAGCCCCCAGGCTAATTTTTGTATTTTTAGTGGCGATGGGGTTTCACCATGTTGGCCAGGCTGGTCTTGAACTCCTGACCTCAAGTGATCCACCTGCCTCAGCCTCTCAAAGTACTGGGATTACAGGTGTGAGCTACCATGCCCAACCCTGGTCTTAGTTTTTTAATCTATAAAATGAAGAGATTAGTTTAGATATTCTCTAAGGCTTCTTCCAGCAGTAAAAGTCAATATTTTATATGTTTCCAGGTTAGTTACCAATAAAATAGGAACAATTGAGTGCCTTCTCTCACTCAGAGACTGCACTAGTGGCTTGATGTGTCTTGTTTAATCTTTCTGAAAACCCCACGAAGAAGGCAGTCTCGCCCTGTTTTAGGCTGTTCAAAGGAGCACCGTCACTGTCAGCTTCCTCCAGCACAACAAACATCCAGTAAATACTTACAAAACTGGTAGCCTTCCTAGGAGGTGCTAAGGATACACATAGGCTTAAGACAAGCTCTGCCCATCAAGGTGCACAGTTGCCTCAGAGAGAAAGGATAGACGCAGAGCAAAGTAAGTAGGAAAGAATCTGTGCATGGCAAAGAAATACCGCCAACTGCACGCTCTTGAGTGAGATGATAATAATACACTACATTCACATTTTTATAGGACTTTAGAGTTTGCAAGACACTTTGGAATATATCATTTTACTTGATTCATCTATCACTCTCTGAAATTAGGTCTGACAGCTCTCATCATTAAATTATTAACTATTAAGTTGAGAATTAGAGAAGTGGCTCATCCAAGGGAACTGGATTTTCCTTCTGCATGTCAGACATCCACACAGTGAGACAATAATAATGCAGTGCTGATGATTGCATGATGCCTGATAGAGTCTGCCAAGCCTTATCACGTCTCATGCTGGTCCTACTTCTGTCCTGAGGAGCAGAGATGTCTCATAGCCGTTGCATCCTTAGATTTACCAGGAAGGTTACACGCCAGGTAGCACTTCTTTTTTCTCAAAGATTTAGCGGGAAGGCTCAAGGTTATTGCAAATCTGCATGACACACCCCAAAAGGACTTTAACCAAGGTCATCTGCCAGGTCCCCTGATATTTTAGGGCTTTTAGTTGAGGGGTGAGTAGTGGGAACAACATGGTAGGCATGGCTGGAATCTCTGAAGCATGCAGAAAATTGGGGGCCACAGAGAAATGGGGAGTTTCCTTCCCTCGGGCCCCTCATTCTAGCTTGAGTCTTTTGCCTGGGACCCTCACACAGTTCAGCTCCTTTCCGGCAGCTGTTGCATCCTTGTAATGACATTAGCTGCCACTTGTTGGGCACCTACCACTTACTGGCCCCTTTATTTACATTTTCTAAGTCAATTTTGCAACCACTCCAATGAGGAGGAGGTTATTGCCCCCACGTTACAGATGAGAAGACTGAGGCCCAGAACAATTTCATTGTCAAGACCACACTGCTACCAAGTGGGGCTGGAACGCAGGTCTATCTGTTGTCTGCCTGACGAAAAAAACAACAATAAAAAGAGGACGCATTGACACGCCTTCTTCAATTCCAGGGACAGAAGGAAGTGACTCCTCTGTCTCCTGGGCATCACTGCTTAGGAAGGCCTCAATGTGGGCCCTGGGATGTGGAGTGGTATGCGGCAGCAGTGGGTGCACAGCCTGTTTGCAGGATGTGCCCAGCACTGTGGCTACTCTTCCGACCTGCTTCCATCGACTGGGAGAGGCAGCTGGGGGCTCCTCTGCACCCTGCACTCTGTTGTCAGGATGGAGAGACTGCCTCTCTGCTCTCTCCCGTTGTGCCCATGTTGCCCCTCCTCCATGTGAGGTAGCAGAAGCCCAGGCAAAGCAAGACGCCCAGACCTATAGTGCCACCCTTGGTGGTGGACGCACACCCTATGGAATGAAAGGGAGCCTTAGGGATGAGCCTGGCCTGCCAGATGGATCCAGAGGCAGCCCTGGGAGCTGAGAGAGGTTGAGAGACCCCAGCTCTTGCCCATACTCCTCGGCTCCACCCAGACTACAGCGTGCCCTGTGCTCCTCGGCTCCACCCAGGCTCCAGCGTGTCCTGTGTTCCTCGGCTCCACCCGGGCTGCAGCGTGCCCTGTGCTCCTCGTCTCCACCCGGACTCCAGCGCGTCCTGTGCTCCTCATCTCCACCCGGGCTGCAGCGTGTCCTGTGCTCCTCAGCTCCACCCGGGCTGCAGCGTGCCCTGTGCTCCTCGGCTCCACCCGGGCTCCAGCGTGCCCTGTGCTCCTCGGCTCCACCCGGGCTCCAGCGTGCCCTGTGCTCCTCGGCTCCACCCGGGCTCCAGTGTGCCCTGTGCTCCTCGGAGCTCCCTTGTCAGAGCAGCCACATGTCCTGGAGATGCTAAGAGTGTCATTTTCTGGAAAACACGAGATTGCCTAAGGCACTTAGAATTCTGAGGAAACTTGGGTTTGGCCTGGACCTCAACTTCCCTCTTTATAGGGCTGTAAGAAGTTCCTTTGGGAGCTCTGTGGACACCAGCCTGACACCTACCAGCCTGGAGGGGTGAGGCCCTGGCCATCCCAATGAATGAACTGTGTAGATGTGCCTCGGACACGGGACTGTGAAAACCTTACTTCCTTGTACCCTAGATCCATACTCAACTCCTGGTGTAAGGAAGAGTCTGGGCTCTGCAGGCAGATCCACTGGTGTTCACAACCCACTGCTTGTTTCTTTGTCTGCAGCATGGGGATCATATCTAATCTCACAGGGCTGCTATGTGGAGTAAATGAAATAGTAGGTGCTCAGCACTTCACGCAGTGCCTGGCCTGCAATAGGCGCTCAGTAGCTGTTCTATTTGTCATTAAAGTGGGCTTTACCCCTCTGCCTCCATCCCTACCAGCTGAGCCACCACCTGCTGTGAAAGAGAGGACATGACTCATTAGGCCAAAGCTGTCATGTCTTGAGAAAGGATCCCAGGCCATAGAAAGGGTTGCCAGGGCTTGTCCCCAGGGCTCCATCTGTCCTGGACAGGGCAACGGAGTGATCAGAACAGAGGGAGGGTCTGGCAGCCAGACTGGCAGAAAAGAAAGCCAGTGTTCATAATAAGAGAACTTGATCAGAAAGATACTTTGAAGCCTGGCTTGCACCCATCTGTTTTCTTAGGGATGGGCTTTGGGGTGAGGGTTAAGGAGCAGATTAGATATTTTAAAACATTTTGTTACAGAAAATTTCAAACATATACAAAAGTAACAATAATAGCATCATGAACCTTAATGTATCTATCACCCACCTTTAACCACGATCAAATTATGGCCAATTTTCTTTCATCCGTGCTCCTACCCCCATGCTATTGTCATATAATTCCCAGACAGCATATAATTTCATCTGTAAATATTTCAGCGTGTATCTCTAAATTGTAAGGACTCTAAAAAATTCACCAGAATGCCATAATATCAATAATTCTGAATATCATAAGAATCTACTGTTCAGATTTTCAATTGTCCCATAAATGTCAGGGATTTAAAAAAAAATGGTTTATTTGAATCAGGATCCAAAGAAGGCCACGCATCACAATTGGTGAAGATGGCTTTTAAGTTTCTTTTATTCCAGAAGCTCCCCCCACTCCATCTCTTTTTTTTTTTTTTCTTTGCAATTTATTTTTGGAAGAAACTGGGTCATTTGTCCTATTGTATTTTCTGCAATCTGGATTTTGCTGATTGCATTCCTGTGGTGATGTTTTACCTTCACTTCGTCTTTGAGGTCTTGACACCTAAACAGCACTTGTGCAGGAGTCCTCAAGTCCAATCTTGCCTGCCCACCTCCTCCATTGCAAGAGGGCCTCCCATCGCCTCTGCCAAATGGGAAAGAAAGGTCCCCGGTGCCAGCTGCTGGAGCTGAAGGATGAGAAACATGGGGACAAGGGCTTCCGGAGGTTTCCGGCAGTGTGATGGTGGGCCGTGCTGTTATTTGGACTGGGCCTTCTCTCTGTTTTTATGAACAGGAATGTCTTTTAATAAAGCAGAGCAATTTTCTGCCAAATAGCCAGGATTGTTTTTCCTCCTTTTGGAGCAATAAGGTTCAGGATTTGTCTCCCAATTGACTTTCAAGAGCGTGTTTTCTCAATTCTTTCCTGAAATTAAAGTAAAGGTCAAGGAGGCTGGTCTAAGACCCAGCCCTTCCTCCTCTCTGGACTCTGGCTGGCTGGACTTTGGTAGCTAAGCGTGTCCTTGGCTCAGGTGACCCTGTGCAGCCCCTGGGGCAAACCGAGCTCAACTTTCCAGTTTTTTTCTTTGTGGGGGCAAATTGAGGAGGAAGGGAAAGTGGGGGGTGGGGGGAGGAATATAGTGCCAGTCTGTGGGTTCCATTCTGAATTTAGATCTCCTGGGCAATTTCTAGAAGCTTCATTCTCCCCACTATGTTCCCTTCTCAGGGAGGGGGCCCTGGGCCCCACCCCCAACCTGCCTCCCACCCGCCAGTCTTCTGCGGCGCACGTGAGCTGCCCCAGGGATCTGCCCCTTCCCTCGCACGGTATCAGAGCGGTGAGGATTTTTAATCAAAAGGCAGCACATGCAGAGAACAGCACCGCCACCACCCTGCTCAGCATCACTGAGCCATTCTCCCCCACCCCCTCCCCACACTGAGTCACTCCAGCTAACAGTTAATTAATTTGTGACACTTTGACAGTTTCTGAGGAGACATTTTTACGGAGCCATAAAATTCCGCAAGGTTGGGGCTGTCAGGCAGTCACCCCTTCTTGCATTCACTGCATCCCCCAGACCCTGCCTCACCCCACTGCAGACCCTGGAGGCCTGCAATAAGGTGAGGCTGGGAAGACTCGAATTCTGCCGCTCCTCAGGCCTCTCAGAGACTCCACACTCCCAGGGCCACCTGGGCAGACCCAGGGCCACCTGGCCACCTTGGGAAGAAGCAGAGAGCGGGGTTGTCTGGGATGACAGCCCTGGAAGAGAGGAGGCCCTGGTCATGCTCAGCTGTGGTCTCCTCTGCTCCTAGACAGAGTCTCACCCAGGGGCCCTTTCCACAGCTGGGCAAGGAACTGTGTGTGCTCCAGCCTCTCCCTGGGGACACCCCCACCCCACCCTCATGCTCCTTAGAGAGCTGAGTCTCAGCTGCACTCAGTTCACTCACTGGGGATGCTTGGTAGTCTCTGGCTGGTGTTGATGGGGGGAGATGGCTCCCTTGGCCTGCTGTGACTTCCCTCCCACAGGGTGGTACCAACCTGGACACTCTGAAGCCCTGGGCCCCCAGGCCTTCCAGCACCCCAGAAGCCATCTCCACCTGCTCTGTGCTTTTCCTTCCACAGACTGCGTGTTGTCTATGACCTCTCCCCACCTCCCCACACTCACTTCCATCCGTGTGCCTTCTCTTCTTTTTCAAATGCCTTATAAAGCCTTTGGGCCGCAGTGATGCCCACCTGGGAAACACCCTGCAAGGACCCCAACCAGCTGGGCACCCAACCCCAGCTACCACTATGACTGGGACCCAGAGGGTCAACAGGAGATCTCAGACGAGGCTATTGTACCCTTCACGAAGGATCTGGGAGAAGAAATGACTGCAGGGTAGGAAAAGACCTAGGGACTGGCCCCTTCACACTTGAATGAGGTACTACCTCCATGGACATCTCTCAGACATGTGTGGAGCATATGCCATCACCAAGGTGGTGTTGGAGAGGGAGAACACCAGGAGAGACAAGACACATGCGAAGCTTGCACACAGTTTAGCAAGAACAGACATGAAACAAATCACTAGACAAATACTGACTTCATTACATCTGTGCTGGGTGTCACCGAGGAGCTCCTGTGTTGTAAAAGCATTAAGTGAGAGGACGGGCTCTGAGCTGGAGTGGCAGGAAGGCTTCCTTGGATAAGGGGCTGGAAAGATAGTCCTGAAGGGTAAGAAGGAGGAGGAGACCAGCCAGGGTGTGCTATGCTGAGCCCAAGTGGCAGGAAGGGGCTTAGGGTTAGGAGTTGGGACTCAAGGAAGGTACATATGGCTGCCTGTGCCCGTAAGTTTATGGATGTGGTGACAGGAAGTTGAGCAAGTGCTCAAGGATAGCTTCTATTTTTACTATGAGGTAGGAGGTAAGGCTGGGAACTGCTGGCCAGGTTTAATTCCGGGGAGCAAGGGGAGAGGCTTGGAGCAGGTGACCCGGGTTGCCAACCTCAGGCTGGGCCACAGAAGGCCCTCGAGACTGTAGCCACTCTTTGGCTCCAGCTGCATAGGGCCAGACACAGCCGGAGACCACCAGTGGAGAGATTCATCCAGGCTGTTCCACGCCTTCTAAAGAAACCTAGACAATGTTCCCTGCTGCACGGCCCCTGGGCTCTGCTCCCTCCCTGCCTCTGGAGAACACCAGGTTCCGGGGAGGGTCCCCATGCTGGGGGAGAAGGGATGGCAAATGGGGGTGTTAGTGTGTGGCCTCCCCCACTGTCTTCCGCAGCAGCCTCTGCCACCCCCAAATGGTAGTTCAGGCCATTCCCTGGGCTTCCACTAACGGGTATCCCCCAGCCTAAGTCTCTAGTCCAGACCTGTTCCCCCACAGTGGTGCTGAGGCTGTGGGTGGGGAGGGGGAGTCCAGGGGCTCAGGAGGGGGGACCCCTTCCCCTTAACTGGGAAAGAGCAATCTGCATTTCTTCCCTCAGAAGTGACTGCTGACACCGGGGCCAGACCCACAGCCTCACACCCCGTTCCCCTGTGCACCTGGGCCTGGGATGCAGGAAAAGCCATTTCCAGTGAGCCCAGGAGGTTGCCATCGTCCATTGCTCCAGGCTCCTCTTTGCCCCCACAGTCCTCTCTGTTTCTCCTCCCCCTCCTTTTTTCCCTCTCCACAGACCCTCCACACCCCAGGCCCAGGGCTTGGAGGTTTTGCCCTCCAGACAGCGACTGCCTGTCTGTATACCCACTCCCACCCTCTGCAGCCCAAGTGCAACCCACTCCCACTCCCCAAGGTCTGCAGCTGCCTGGCCTAGGGCTTTGGGAATGCAGTCTCTGTTTCCTCTGTCCTCTGCTGAGGTAGCCTCCTAAGCCAGAGTACATAAGGGTGTTATTCAGTAACTCTCTCATTTCCCCTTGGATGTAGGAAGGAACAGGTGCACCTTCTTTCCTCCCTCTTCCATTTCCACACTGCCTTTTCGAAATTGCAAGAGATACTAAAAGAAGGCTCAACCCCAAGTCACAGCCTGGCCTTTGCCTGGAGGGGCAGGGGCAGGTGGCCTACGTCACCAGCGTCCTGGAAAGGACCCTCTTACCCACTCAGTCCCAATTCCTATCCAACTCGAGTCACTCCGATAGGCTGCTTTTGAGAGGCAAATGAAAAATACTTTCTTCTTCCCCTCTACTTTTTCATTGAAATGCTTCACATCTCAGAAAAGAGGAAAAAGTGATGTGTTTAAGACAGCAGTGTCTCACCCGCCATCAAGCCTGATAAGGAATTGTTAAATTTTAATTAGACAATTTGATTCCTTCAAGTGCCGAACTTTCAGGGAAGGCAGCACCAAGACTTAAGCTGAGACAGAAGCACAGGAAAGACGTTGCTGGGGTTTATGCTGCATCCAGGGCTTCTGTCCCCCACCTTTCCAGCTCTGTGCCCCAGACAAAATAGAAATGAGGTGGCGGGAGAGAGAGGGAGGGAGAGAGAGAAAGAGAAAGAGAGGATCAGAGAAAATCCTCTTCGTTTTCCCTGGACTTGCCAGCTTTCTTCCTGGATTCCAGGCTGTCCCAACAGATTGACCCTTTTCACCCTGCTCCATCAGCCTTGGGACTAAGGGTGGCCACACCTTCCAAGTTTCTCCTGAGAGAAAATATCAGGTTTGGGTGTCAGCCTCAAACTGTTGAGCTTTAAAAGAGCTTTTTAACCTTCCAATACACTTGAAAGAAGCCGTTTCTGTTTATAGGTTGGGGTGCCTGCCAGTTTTGGGGTGTGACTGGGAAAGCAACCTCTTCTATACCTCATCTATATCCCAGAAGGCCCGCCCCCTCCCTGTCCCCTCCTCTACTCCTGGGGGGCAGTGCAGTGGGTGGCCTGAGCAGGATGGCCTGCCTGGGGCAGCCTGGGTGGCCTAGCTTAGCCCTGGGTATCTGGGCTCTTCCAGTACTTCTCAACTTGAGAGCTAGCTAATTTCCAAATTAGGGCACACACAGAAAATAGTAGCATTTGTAAGGCACATAGGGTGAACGGCAGAGGCTGCGGAGGTTGGAAATGCCTGGCTGCACATCCCAGTTGACCTGATATTTCTATGCACCTTGATGCATTCTAAACATCTTGTTGGGGAAGTTCTGCTCTGAAGCTTCTGAAGAGAGCCACTATTACAGAAGGCTGGAGTTAGGTTAGATGTTAGGGAGAACTTGACGGGCAGGGGTCCTGAGCACTAGAATGGATGACTCTGAAAGATATTTCTGTAGATCTTTGCCCTTCTGAGCTAAGGCAGAGCAAAGAGTCCTAGAAACAGATGAGGAGCAGATGATCTTTGGCTCTTTGATGACTAGTAGCTTGTAGGTCACCACACAAATGCAGTCTTCCCTTACTCCTGGCTTCCACCAGGGCAGCTGAGAAAGAAAAGCCTAGGAGGCCTCAGAAGACCCATGGAACCTTGTCTGCAAGCATCTGCCTGGTGAGGGTAGAATGAGGAGCAGCAATTACCCTCACTTTCCTGCACAGAAAGGTGCCTTAGGGGAGAGGCAGCCACCCCTGGAGTGAGGCCTGGCAGCTACAGGGTTAGATCGTCCATCCTCCACCCAGGAGACACTGTCAAGTAGCTCAACCTGTAAGAGCTGGGAAATCACATTGTCCATGCACGTATTTGGTGCTCATTAAGTTCTTGTTGACTGGGGACTGCGATTTGGAGCTTTTGTCAGCTTTTATGCGTGCTGCAGGGGCCACCTGGGAGAAAGATGGAGATGACATTTGGAGGGTGGTGAGCAAGCTGATCATATTTTCATAATCCCAAATCAAATGCTTGTTTTTGACAACAACAGATTTTTTTAATATAATGTGTCACTTCGTCTGAAAAAAATTTTCATGTGAGAATAATGCACCTCGGGTTATGTATTTAGCCAATCTCCATTTTAAAAAAAGAACAAGAAATGGTGGGACCGTCATGGCAAATACAAGGTGCCATGTGTTATGTGGCTTTGCATTTTCCCTCCACAAGCTCCAGAGTGGACGAAGAACTCACCTGGCTTCTCTGGAGCCAGAACCAGCCCAGCATACCTGGAGCAGCACTGGGAACCTTTCCTCACTCCCCTACCACGAACACAAGCTCCAGCCAGGATGGAGAAGCTCCTCGCTTGTGTATTCTCGTGGGATGCCCCTTGGAGCCCAACAACCTGTGCAGCCCAGAGGCAGATGGACAAAAGGGAGGGATGGGCTGGAGCTACAGCAGGGAAGCCTAGGAACCAGCAGGTTTTCTCAGGCCTCTTGAGAAAATGCCAGCAGAGAAATGCTGGGAAGGCCCTGTATTGTTATCTACTCTGCAATGCACATTCTCCTACCCCCACCATTTTAATGTCTTTGAAATCAGAATGCATTTTACAATGGACGACATCTTGGAGCTCTACTGGTTGGATAGCATTTTTTTTTTCTTTCCTAGTGGTACATAAAATAGTGGTGCATTTTCATTCAATTTTGTCTTAGAGTCTATGAAATGTGGTGATTAGTATGATAGTCATTGGCTATAGCAGCTGGGCTGAGAGAGCTGGATCTTCCAGGCCAGCTGCTACCTCATCCCAAGGGTCACTTGGGTTTGTCCTGCAGCCAGGGCCCAGGGACAGGCTTTGTCTTTTCCTTCCTTTACTTCCTCCCAAGGAATTGGTGGCTGCATCTTGAAATCCATCTCCCTTCATCCAGCCGCCTACTTTTCAGGATGAGCCATAGGAGGCAGTGTGCCCAGGAGAACCTCAGACCCTCGTGAGCTGCATTTGAACAGCACCAGTCCCTTCATCTCACTGAGCCATTGGCTTGTGGTCTGATCGCTTGTTTCATTTCATTCTTTTGCTTGGTTTGATTTTTAAAGTCGACATTCTCGAGGGCTTACCTGTGCCTGGCACATGGCCATGAGTCATCTTACTTAATACTCACAATTGTTGTTACCTCTATTTTGTGTATGGGAAAACTGGGCTCAGGAAAGCCAAATAATCTGGCTGAGGCCCCAAAGTTAGTAAGTGGTAGAGTTGGGACTTGAACCCAAGGTTTTTAGTCCTCAGCTCGAATGTTATACTAGCACCTCTCAGGCTAGAGTACCTCCTCTGTGGCAGTGGATTTGCTGATGTCTGAATTCCTGCTCAGCTTGATATTTATATGGTGAGAGCCAGCCAGGCAACTCCTGCTTGTGAGAGATGCCAGCCCCAATTATGTAAGGTGCTGAAGACACGATAGAAACCAGGGCTGACACCAGGTGTTAAAGATAGCCCTGTACCGGCCAGGCTCGGTGGCTCACGCCTGTAATCCCAGCACTTTGGGAGGCTGAGGCGGGCAGATCACGAGGTTAGGAGATCGAGACCATCCTGGCTAACATGGGGAAACCCCATCTCTACTAAAAATATAAAAAAATTAGCTGGATGTGGTGGTGGGCACCTGTAGTCCCAGCTACTGGGGAGTTTGAGGCAGGAGAATGGCATGAACCAAGGAGACGGAGCTTGCAGTGAGCCCAGATTGCACCATTGCACTCCAGTCTGGGCGACAGAGCGAGACTCCATCTCAAAAACAAAAAAACCAAAACAAATAAACAAACAAAAAGCCCTGTACCAAGGTACTTATAGGGGTTACAGATATTTAGGCATTTGCTATGTTTTTCCTTTTTTTCTATAATATAAATATACTACATTTGTATTAGCAACAAAAAACAACAAGAACAACCAATAATAAATAATAGATTAGAAAATCAAATGCGTGAGGCCTTTCTCAGAACTTGGGTACAGGGACTCTCCCTCACCCTGCAGAAGTAACCAGCACTCCAGAGAATGAATGCTCACCCTCAACCCCACCCTGACCTGCAGTGCTCACATTTGCCATCTACATTGTGCTCATAATTTTAAATCCTAGACTAGGTATGGCTCATGCCTGTAATCCCAGCACTTTGGGAAGCCAAGGCAGGAGTATCTCTTGAGGCCACGAGTGTGAGACCAGCCTGGGCAACATAGTGATGAGACCCCCATCTCTACAAAACATTTTTAAAAATTAGCCAGGCATGGTGGCACATGCATGTAGTTCCAGCTACTTAGGAGGCTGAGGTGGCAGGATCAATTGAGGCCAGGAGTTGAGGCTTCAGTGAGCTATGATTGTGCCACTGCACTCCAGCCTGGGTGGCAAAGTGAGATTCTGTCTCTATTAAAAGAAAATTAAATCCCAGTTTACATCCTCCCTCCTCCAGGAAGTTCTCCACAAACACCCCAGCCACACACATGTACATATGCTCCTGAACATCAACTGTAGTGGACACTGTGGAGTGCCGCCCAGATCCCCCTGCAGGACCACAGCCCTCATCTCCAACTACTGGGAGTGTTGGCAACTGACAGTTCTGGGCAACTGCCCACTGCTGAGGAGAGATGCCTCTTTCAAGGTCACACTGCTTTCCCTGGGACAGCCGCAAGCTATGACATCTATGAGAGGGGATTAAAGGCCCTACCCTGTTGCCCTCATTTTGGCAACTGGTAGGGTGCCCTGTGGGGTCGCCCGATGCCTTTGTAGTGACTTCTCCCTCTGGCCTGTCCTGCTTCCTCACTCCTTTGCGCATCTTGATCCTGAGAGCACTACCCAGTACATTTCCCGCAGGCTGATTTCCTCTTCAGAGTCTACTTCTAGGGACCTGTATTAGTCTACTCTGGCTGCCGTGACAAAAATACCACAGACTGGGTAGATTAAACAACAGAAATCTATTTCCTCACAGTTCTGCAGGCTGGGACATCCCGGATCAAGGTATCAGCAGGACTGATTTCGCTTAAGGCCTCTCTCTGTGGCTAGTAGATGGCTGCCTTCTTGCTGCATTCCCACATGGTCTCTCCTCTGTGCGCGCATCCCTGATGTCTCTTTTTATGTCCAAAGCTCCTCTTATAAGGACTCCAGTCAGATTAGGTTAGGGCCCACCCTAAGGGTCTCATTTTAACATAATCACTTCTTTAAAGGCCCTGTATCCTAATGCAGTCACATTCTGAGGCACTGGAGGTTAGGACTTCAGCATATACCTTTTGTGGGTTGAGGGAAGAGCATAGTGCAGACTGTAACAGGACCCAGCATACAGCAGCTATGGCACCCTCAGGTACCTTTCAAGTGGGAAGGGGTTTTCTTCCCAGCTGCACTAACAGAACCTTTGAATTCAGCAAATGTCTGTTGAGTACATACTGCCCGCCAACCACAGTCAGGAGTTGGAAAAGAACAAGATGGTATGTTTTTTTGTTGTTGTTCATTCCAAGAACAAGAGGAGGAATGAGCAAGACAGGTTGTAACTCTTGTGACGTCTACACCTCAGTGAAAAAAAGAGACTCCTAAATAGGTGTCTCGTGCAGCACTGGGGTGTGTTTCAGTGCTGCAGGACCCTGCAGAGGATGGGTGATGGCTCGGGCAGGAGGACATGGGTGGATTCTAGGGCAGGAGGATTCTGGGCAAGACTCGCTTTGAAGGATGCATAGGGACTGGAAAAGCAGAAGGAAGGAAAGTGAAGGGAAGAGTTTTCCAAATCCCTTTCTCATTTGTAAAGTAGGGATAATAATTAGACAAGATCAGGCATGTTCCAGGTAGTACGGCCATAGACAGGGAAAATAATTAAAAGCCTCTGACGGTTGTTTTGAAGATAAATGAGACAGTATATCAAAAAACTTAGCGAACTATAAAACCTTTTACAAGTATATGATGCTATCATCAGCAGCAGGGAGTTGGGGGAGAAGCTGAGAGCGATGGTCAGGATGGGGGCAGTGAGTGTGCCTCACATGCCTCAGGCCCCTGACACTGCTTTGCACAGTGCTTTATGCCCAGCAGGTTCAATAGATGCTGATTGAGTAAATGAATGTCAGAAGCAGCCCAAGGCACCTGATCAATACATACATGCAGGCCTCCCGCTGTGGGCTCCAAATGGGAAGAGGGCCCAGTTGGCTTTGTAGAATACAGCATCAATATGACACATGCTTCATTACCTTAGAACTGGAAGATTTGCTGCATGGTGGCATTCCATGTCACCCCACATGGAATTAGGCACTTTGCTTTTCCCCAAGGCTCCAGAGTGATGGTGGTGGATAAGACATGATCCATACTCCTCTACCAAAGCTGGAAGAGTGGGTGTGTCAGACAGGGATGAGAGCGTGGAGGTTGGGCAGACCCTCTTCCACTATCCCTTCTGACCCACTGCAGGAGGTGTGCCCTATTCATTGATTGGACATGGCATCACATTCATCCCAAATGGCATCAATTGGCAGTTTTCGGTTTGGGGTAGCAAAGTACCTGGAAGTCACATGCTTTGTATGGAATGCCTTGGAATGCAGATAAGTTTAATTCTATTGTGTAAAATATGAAGACTTTTGTTAGCTGAAAAGCCAACTATATTATCCGTGCATTATGCTTCAGTCACAACCAAAATTCAGGCTGTCAAGTTCATCAACTCCTGATGCCTCCCAACTCTGCTCCTGAGCCCCTCTGGTCCCTTTTCTCTGTGAATATGCCACACCAGCCTCCCAGAGTCCCAGGCAGAAATCCTAGTGTTACCCTCGACTCCTTATCTCCCTGCTTGTCCCGTACCCACTTTTGCCCCACACCTATGCAAGGACCAAGGACCATGAAATTGACTTCCAGTTTAACTCCTGATTCTGAACAGGTCTCTCCATCCTCATTCCCACTATCTTCATTCAGATGACCACAATTTCTAACCTAAATTACAGCCAAAACGTCACTCCCCTCTGAGCTCTGTTCTACATCATACACCTTTCTAGAACACCAGTCCAATAGGGTCATGTCTCTGGGCCCAACCTCTCAGTGACTTTCCAGCTGACAAGACTCAATCTGGCCTACAAATGTCCCTGCGGTTTAATTATCCTCAACATTACTGCCATACCCTACATTTTTGGCCAAGCAGAATTGCTGTTTGATGATTTGGGACCATGTCATATTGTCTCTCTGGAACACGCCCCGCCTCAACCCCTCTCATTTCGCAGACTAAGTTCTCCTTCTACTTCATCCCAGATGATACTTACTTCAAGACACCTTTCCCCTCCATGGGATGAGATGCCCATTCTGCAGGGCTCTCACTGCCTGCATCCTGCCAAACCTCATCATCTCTTATCTGGATTCCTGCTACAGCCTCCCAGCTGGTGTCCTGCTTCCACTCTGGGTCCCTCCTCTTCGTTCTCCACAATGCTGTCAGCATCACCTATTTGAAAGGCAAATCAGATCATGTGGCTCCTGCTGCCCTTAGGATCAAGTATAAACTCCTACCATGACCTTTATGGCCCTCTATGATCTTGCCTATTGCAACCTCCCCAGACTCAACCCTTGCCAGGTCCCTCCGCATCCGCTATCCAGAATCTCTTTCAGGCCCTCTACCTGTTCTCTACCTCTGTGCTTTGCATATACTGCTTCCAATGTCTAGACCGTCCACTGACTCCCAGTTCTTTACCTGGCTAATTCCTACACATCCTTCAGGTGTCTGTCTGTTGAACATGACTTCCTCTAGAAAGCCTTCCCTGAATACCTGAACTTCCCTGAATTCCCTGAATACCTGAGGCTATGTATCTCTCTCCCTGTTCCATTTCCTACTAACTATCACCCATAGATGTAATTGCTTGATTAATTGGCTGTTGCTTCTCCTAGAATGTGATCTGCAGAGCCATGTATATTTTGTTCCTGCTTATGTTTCTAGAACTATATAAAACAATGCTTAATAAATATTTATAGAATCAAGAATGAATGAATACCCATTTCTGTTTCGATGACTGGAAGGTAGCAAGCCTGGTTCACTCAAGTGTGTGGGGCATGGGTCATGCTTAAGAAGTGTTTGTTAAATGAATAAATAAATGATGGATCAGCTCTGTTCAAGCTCATCTTATTATATGTTTTAAAAAATTTGTGCTTGCTCATTTGTCCTACTAGCTGTAAAAACTTGCTAGCAAAAGAGTGGCAGAAGGCCCAACATTTTAAGAAAATTCTTAGCCGTAAACCTTAAAATCCTGAGTTGGAGAATTCTCATTATTAAATGCCAGGAGTTGGTCTTCTCCCTGGAGACCTCTGCAAGAGGCCCACCCACTGACACCCTCTGTCCGTTTTTCCTGGCCAGAGCCTGGCCACCCAGTGGCTCCGCCGCCCCGATGGATCCACTGAATCTGTCCTGGTACGATGATGATCTGGAGAGGCAGAACTGGAGCCGGCCCTTCAACGGGTCGGACGGGAAGGCAGACAGACCCCACTACAACTACTATGCCACGCTGCTCACCCTGCTCATCGCGGTCATCGTCTTCGGCAACGTGCTGGTGTGCATGGCCGTGTCCCGCGAGAAGGCGCTGCAGACCACCACCAACTACCTGATCGTCAGCCTCGCGGTGGCCGACCTCCTCGTGGCCACACTGGTCATGCCCTGGGTTGTCTACCTGGAGGTAGGTGGGCTCCCCGCTTGCTCCAGCACTTTCTCCAGCAGGGCCCTGCCTTGGACACTGGGGACTCTAGCTCCCCACTGGCTTTTACCAGTGAGTTTCCTGGTGGTTCCCCAGGTGATTTTTCCTTCACTCTGGGCTTACTTTTTCTCCTTTTGAAACGGGTAGATTGTTTCCTTAGTAATCACAACTACCATTTGTAAAGTGCTTGCTAAGTGCTGGGCCTCATGTAAGGACTTTAAATATAGCATTTTCCTATATAACCCTCACAGCAGCTCAGAGGCTGGCATTATTGCCACCATTTTGCAGTTGATAAACCAGGTGGTCAGAGAAGTTAAGTGACTGCTGCAGCATCACATGCTGGCAAGTCCAAGCTGGAACACTGGCCTCAGAGTTAGTTCCTTACATCATATTGGAAATAGGAGTAACTGGCGAGGATCCCCAAGGAGGGGCGTGTTTATGCTCCCAGGCCCCTGAAACCTTCATTCCCATCTCCCCACTTCAGAAACGGGGCTGCTGCTCTATGCTCCCCATATCACCTCTCCTTCCCGCAGCTTATTCTGGGGCCCTGTCCAGGACCTCCAGGTAGAGGCTGCCATGGACTGTGCTGTAGCTCTTTTGTTAGGAAGAATTGCATAGTCACTCGTTTCTTGGCCCAGCTCTGCACCTCAAAATGGGGAGTAGGCAGCACAGTCTAGACACTGTGCCTGATGCATTGCTGACACAGACCCAGTGAATACTCTTGGTAACCCTGGAAGTCCATGTTACTCTTCTCACTTTACAAAACAGGAAACAGGCTGGGCACAGTGGCTCACGCCTGTAATCCTAGCACTTTCGGAGGCCAAGGCAGGCAGATCATGGGGCCAGGAATTCAAGACCAGCCTGGCCAACATGGTGAAACCCCATCTCTACTAAAAATACAAAAATTAGCCAGGTGTGGTGGCACACACCTGTAATCCCAGCTACTTGGGAGGCTGAGGCAGGAGAATTGCTTGAATCTGGAAGGCGGAGGTTGCAGTGAGCTGAGATTGCACCATCGCACTCCAGCCTGGGCGACAGAGTGAGACTCTGTCTCAAAAAAAAATAAAATTAAAATTTTAAAATTAAAATTTAAAAAATAGGAAATAGAGGTTTTGGAGAAGAAGTTGCCTTTCTTCACCCAGGTCACAGGGAGAAATGCTGTTGGAGAAATCCCAAAGCAGATATTCTTCTCCAGGAAGACACCTTCAGGGCCAGCAAGCAGATGTGGGACCATTTAGGGATCATCAGTGGGCACAAGCCGGATCCTGCTGCTTTCTCTGCCCGGCTTTCTAGGGTGGTCTGTCCAAGGCTGAAGCAACCTGGGAGTCTGGGTGCATGGGAAGGCATGGGAGCAGACATTTAGGAAAGTGCCAGTGCTCTGCCCACTGAACCGTTACCTTCCTGTCCCGAGCAGAAGAGGAATTGACCAGTGCCTTTGAGGCCATCCCCGCCTGAGAGGGAAGGGGTTGTTGAAAGAAAATGCCAAAGCTTCGTAGGTTTAAACAGAGGAGACATCTAGACGAGCAAGCTCAGGTGAGGAGACGAGACTGGGGGAAAGTGGCTCACCTCCCTGTCCCCAGGCCCCCAAGGGGCTCGTGCGCTTACTGTTGCCACCACCACCCCGACCCCAAGGGAGCGCTGATCCGTCACCCCTTGGCTTCCTTTACTATAGCCAACGCAGGCTGCAACTTCCAAAATGACCTAATTGGATATTAAGGAAGAACCAAAAGGAAACACAAATACAAAACCACTTAAAAATATTCAGTTGACACAGGCCTGGATCCATGTTTATGAGGGCCCCTAGACTCTGTCTATGCCTTCTTAATTCTTACACTTGATCCCCTCCTTCTTCTCTCTTCCAAAGGAGGTCCTAGATCTCAGACCATAGGGAAAAATGGCAGAGCAAACAACCTCTCTGTGCCTCAGTTTCCTCATCTAGAAAATGCAGATAATAGTATCGTACATCATAGCATTGTTGAGGATCAAATGAATTGATGTATGAAAAGTGATTAGAATGTACATGGCTCACAGTGAGCACTACATAAATGTCAGCCATGGTGATGATGATTAAGAGGAAGATGACGATAGATATCCAGCACTGCTCCACATAGGGAGGACTCCTCGTTCCTCTTCACTGCGCCATGGGATAAAGAGGAAGGAGAGAGTACTCCCTATGTTTGCCCCAGGCAAGTAGGTACCCTCTTCCCAAAGGAATGTGTGTTCTGCCCGGGACTCTGGGCATGGCTTCTGTTGGCTTCCAGACCCCCTGTCCCTACCCAGATACTTGAATAGAGACAAATCCGTACGTGGGCTATAGGGAGTTCTCAGGAACCTGTAAGTCTTTCAAACAGATCCTTTAAACATGCTTGTTCACCTTATTTTAAAGGTGAAGCTGAGTGTGTCAGGGGAGGAGGGTGCAGAAGCCGTTCTCACAGGGCAGGGCTCAGACTCTCCCACAGCATCTCATCAAGCTAGAGCTGGGCACTGAGCCTTGTTTAATGGACATTATCTCAGAGATTTGTCCCTAGAGAATGTCCCAGGTGGCATCTCACCTTGCCCTGACGTCCTGTCAGTGCACCCTCACAACCATGCACTGTCCCCTCTTTATGTTCTTGTCATCCAGACTTTTTCCTCCTGTTCCATTTCCAGCAATGCCATGCCAGCGCCTGTCTGGCTTAGGACTAGGTGTGCATTATTTATCTTGCTCAGTGTACAAAAAGCACACTGGTTTTGGAGTAAGAGGACCAGGTTCAACTCCCAGCTCTACTCCTTTTATCTAGATGCTATGGGAAGAGTTCCTGATGTCCACATGTGCCATTCCATGTCAGCCTCACAACCCTTTAAAGACGGGCTTCCTGTGCGCATTTATTTTCTAGATGAGAACAGGAGACTGAGAAGATGAACAAAGATCTCAGAGTTATTCATTCACTCAGTCAGCATTGACTGAGCACTCTGAGGTCTTACCCCAATCTTTGTGCAATGGGCTAAGGCACTGGCCTGTGGGGGATGCAGAGGTTGACAGGGCTCCTACAGTGCAGTCTGCTGCAGGTGACAGTGGAGCAGTCCCCATAGGAGGTGTGGGGCATGTGGCCCAGCATGGGGGTGTCAGGGAAGACTTTCAGGGAGAAGTGATGCTTTAGGAAAAATTACCCAGGAGAGGGAGGGAGACCCTTGCATTCTCAACAAAGCCACCCAGCAGGGAGAGGGAGTAGCTGGCTGAAGGTACGGAGGAGAGGTGCTCATGTCATTTGCCTCTGAGGCTTACTGTCTGCATTCTAAGACATGAGCATCAAGTGGTTGGAACAGTGCCGACATATGATAAGTCCTTAGTATTATTATAGTTATTAGGACTTAGCTGAGCCAGCTCAGGGCCTATACTGCAGGTCTCAGCTTTATGTGAGCAAGAGCATTAAGAAATGATGCCTGGGTGCCTGGGGTATGAAGAAAAGAGCCTTGGGTTCAACTAGCAAACCTGGGACCACTCCTTCCTCTGCTACTAAATCACCAAGTGATCTTGTTCTGTTTTCTTCTCTGACCCTCCCTAGTTTTGTGCACCCTTGAAATAATCATCTTTCCTTTTCACACCTCATGCTTACCAAGTACTTGTCACATAATTATCTCCTATTTTGATAAGCTAGATGGTTCCTTCCAGGACAGCTTAGTAGAGAGCATGGGATGTGATGCTTCAGATTCCAGCTCTGCTGCACACTTGCCGGGTGAACTTGGCCACGTTACATGGCCTCTCTGAGCGTAAGCTCCCTCACCTATGAATGGGTTATGCAAGCCCTTCTTGTAAAAGTTTTAAGAACTGTACATGAGATAAAGTGCCATGCCCACAGTAGATGTTTTATGGACAGTGGCCACCAATGCATTTTCTTGAGTCTTTAGATTAGCAGCCCTAACTACTCTCCAAGGCAGCTTCCCCTGGGACCACAGAGGAAATCTCTTTGTTATTCTGGGCTCCGGAGAGGCCAGTACAAGTAGAGATTTAAGATGCCCATGAAGGCAGGACTGTGTCTGAATTGCTCACGACTGTGTCCAGGAGCCTAGGATAGAGCCTGGCACACAGTAAGTTGCTCAATAAGTGTTTGTAGGAAAGAAGGATGGCAGAGAGGAGGGAAGGAGAGGAGGAAGACAGGGAGGAAGGCCCTGATATCTCAACCTAGATCCCCAGGGAGCCAGTGAAAGTGGCTCCCAAGTACCAGTCCTAGGAGGGGCTTCAAAGTGGGATGTAAACCAGGTGGCGCTGGTTCCCTGCCCAGTGGTACCCTAAAGGTACACTCTGTTTATGCCAGGAAAGCCCTTTATGTGCCCTCCTGCCTCCACCCCCAAACTAGACATCCAGCTGTCAGCTCCTGCCCACCTGGTCAGCGCAGCAGCACAGGGAGCCAGGAGAGGCCCTAGTACGGGGCCCCCATGTGAGCCCCTGGGAAGACAGTGCCGCATGAGAGGCTGGCTGTGTTCTGGGGCAAGCTGCTGTTTCTGCCACACAAGATGACAGCAGCTGCATTGCCCATCATTGAGCTTAAATGCCAGCGTTTGGTTGGATGACTAGGAGCAGAAGAGAGGGCAGTGATCAGAATGAGCAAGGTTATAATTAGCCCTGCTGCCGAGCTGCGCAGTGACACGCAGTCTGCCCTACTCCAGGCTGCGGGAGGGGGCTTTCCCGCTCCCCTCTGCTCCTATTGATAGAAGCCAAAGGTGCATCTCCCTGTCCTGACTCCATCCTCAGGGAACCGGGGCTGCTCCAAGCTTCCCGAGTGCTAGCGACAGTCTGCCATGTGTGCCTGTGTGTGAATGGGTGGTATGAGGTGGGGGGGCGGTGTGTGTGCATGTGTGTGTGTGCGCCTGTGTGCATGTGTGTATGAGAAACGTGCTGCTGCCAGGAGCTAGACTCTCCATTTCCCATCCTACCAAGGACACAGCTCATCACAGCAACCCCTCTGCCCACCCCAGCCCACTCGGGCGTTCCTCGAGCACTAGCCCAGATCTGCCTTCTTTCATTCTCTGGGTATAAGAAGGAACAGAAATTTCTTCTCTGTTTCATGGAGAGTCTTCATCTTCACCATTATTCTTAACAGATAATTTTGGGGCCCCGACTCTGCCATGTACTGCGCCTACCACTGAAGGGCTTGCCTGGCGCAGCCAGAGCCTGGGCCAGAGCAGGACCAGGAACTGGGCCCACAGGCCTTGGGGAAATCACTGCACTTTTCGGAGGCTCAGTTTCCTCACTGGTTCTCAGTTTCCTCATGGGCATTCTAAAATTTTACCTGGAATCTAATTTACAGAGGTATGGCTGAGTGACAGCACAGGGAAGCCAGTGCCATTGGGAAGACTTTAACGTGATGCACAATATCCCTAGAAACCAGATGCTCGGCCTGCAATGTGGGGTGCAGGGGGAAGCAGCAGGCTTAGGTAAAGAGGCAGAATCAGGGGCGAGGGAAAGCCCAGGCCACAGCCCTGTTGGGGATCCCACAGGAAACTCAAGGCAGGGCAGATTAAACAGCCTAGGGGGCTGGGCACGGTGGCTCTCGCCTGTAATCCTAGCACTTTGGGAGGCCGAGGTGGGCCAATCATGAGGTCAGGAGATCGAGACCAACCTGGCTAACACAGTGAAACCCCGTCTCTACTAAAAATACACAAAATTAGCCAGGCGTGGTGGCAGGCGTCTGTAGTCCCAGCTACTCAGGAGGCTGAGGCAGGAGGATGGCGTGAACCTGGGAGGCGGAGATGGCAGTGAGCGGAGATCGCGCCACTACACTCCAGCCTAGGCGACAGAGCAAGACTCCATCTCAAAAAAAAAAAAGAAAAAAGCAACCTAGGGTTGGTTGGCTAGTCTCAATCATCCTGGCAGGCTTTGGGCTACAGGGGTGATCTCTAGTTGTCTCTCTGGTACCTGAGATAATTTGGGACAGAGGAAATATTGGCTTGATGTGTGTGTGAGTTGGAGAAACAGGGTGGCTGGCTTGCATTTGAGAGGCATCCTTCCAAATCAGTCACTTTCTGTCTTCAGGAATTAACTAGCTCTGGGACAGGAAGTCTCTCTGTGGGTCTGCAAGGCTCCGAAGTGCCAGCATATCATGAATGGAGAAAATAGAAAAATATAGTCAACATAGGTGTCTCTGTGATAAACGGATGCCAAATACACAAATACAGAATCTAAGAAAACACACAGGGTTAACAAAGGTTGCAGAGATTAAGGTTGAAAGTTGAGGCCCTCTGTATAAGTTGGCTGTCTTTCTTCTAGCACAGTAATTGGCATTAAGTGGTCTTACGTATCTGGGAAAAGACGAGCCAGGGGCAAGGGCCTCAGACACCCATGGGCATCATGCCCCATACCCCAGCTGGATGCCCACAAGACTCGCAGCTGTCTCCTGAGTCTGTGGCCTCATCGGCTCCAGGAGTACCAGGCTACAGGACCTAAGCTAATCTCCCGCTCCTGCTGTTCATCCATTATGTTGCTTTATCCCCAGGTGGTAGGTGAGTGGAAATTCAGCAAGATTCACTGTGACATCTTCGTCACTCTGGACGTCATGATGTGCACGGCGAGCATTCTGAACTTGTGTGCCATCAGCATCGACAGGTGAGCCCAGCCAGGGTGGAAGAGGTTGCTCTGGCCACTCACCATTCCCTCTGCCCCAGCTTTTCTCAAAGCCAGACTGTGTCTGGTGTCTGTGGTGCTGTGCAGCTGGCTGTGTGCATGTGGGTCCATGTGTTTGTGTGTATGGGCGTGCATGTGTGTATGTTTGGCTAGGGGAGCACACACTCCCTAAAGAGAAGCCATCTATGGGCAGTGGTGCTGCCAAGCATATTCAGACAGCGACTGGTATAAAAAGGAAAGACTGTGATTCTCATGGAAGCCCTAGCTCTATCACATCTCACTCATGTGACCTTGGGCAGATCATGGACATTTTCGGAGCTCTCAGTTTCATTTTCTAGAAACCTACACTGATGACACCTGCGGCCCAGAGCTACAGTATCTGGTTATGCATTTTATGTCCTTGGCACATGGCCAAGGGTCCCAGGCCATGCACACCTTGCTAAGCTGCATCCTTGGAGGCTTCCACTAATTTGCACAGATATGACCCTACCTCCCTCACAGCATTCTTGGAAGATGAAATAAGTTAATGAATGAGAAGTGCTGGGTAAACAAATGTGATGAAGGATTGTAAACAAATGACATTGTTAATTCCTACTAAGGCTTAAATCTTGCTCTGAGGGGCCTGGCTAACAATTTATCAACAAACATTTCCACCTTTCATGGGCTCAGCACAAGTGCAGTAGGTACAGTTTCAAAGGTGCAAAGATCCTCACCATGGTTCTTTGAAAAGCCTGAAATCCGAGTGGGGCTATTTAGAATAACAGATATGAGCCAAGAGTAAACAATAGCTCACCAGTAATTAAGTGTTTGGGCTTTGCCAACTGTCCTCGCCATCTTTGTTTGGGGACAGGAGGGAGGGTTGAGTTAGCATCTCAGGCAAGCTTCATAGAGGTGTGTCAACTTTTTAGCCCCAAGGAGTGAGGGTGCCTCTGGTGTGTGCATGTTGTGGAGTGAGGGGTCCCTGGGCCTGCACCTCAGATTCAGGGTCCCCCACGCTTGCAGGTACACAGCTGTGGCCATGCCCATGCTGTACAATACGCGCTACAGCTCCAAGCGCCGGGTCACCGTCATGATCGCTATCGTCTGGGTCCTGTCCTTCACCATCTCCTGCCCACTCCTCTTCGGACTCAACAACGCAGGTACGTTCTGCTTTTGTTTGCCTGGGGCTCGGCTGGCCCTGGGCCCCTGCTCCCTCAAAGGGCCCTGAGGGAGCAGAGTCCCTGGCACAGATATGGGTGGAGGCCCAATGGGGACCAGTCGCCACCCTGGACTGAGTCCAGGCTACATGTCCTGGGCCAAGCCCAATTCAAGAATCGTCCTAGGTTGGCAGAGAGGAAACTGTGGTCCAGGACACAGTGGAGTTCAATGAGGAGTGGGGATAATGGTTCAGGGGGATGACTGGGAATTTTCAACTTTGGTTATTAAGTTGAAGAGGCAAGACATGCTTCACAAACTGCATGTGTATGTATGTGCACATGCACACGGGATGGGGGAGGCTTGCTGGGCTTCCATCTGCCCCTGACAATGGTATTTTTGTAATGAAGTTGCAGCCCTCAGGGCCCGCTAAACCCAGGCCAGGCCTGAGTCACCTGGAGCAGGAAAGCTAGAAGCAAATAAGAGGTGAGCTGACTGCGTGCCCATTTCTGTGGGAGGCAGAGTTAGGAGTGTCTCAGACAGAGAGAACAAAAAGCCCCCGACAGCGTGGAACTTCCTCTCATCAGGGAGGCAAGAGCGATGGCAGGTGTGCACCTCTGGAGATCGTAACAACATAGGATACAGTGAAGCCTTGAAAATGTGTGGTTCAGTATCTATTATAAGCATCACAGGAATTCTAAGTGGGAATAGTGCTAAATATACTTGGATTAATGCAGGAAGGCTCTGAGATAGAGGACAGGCATGTGGTAGACCTGGAGTGCACACAAACATATGAAACACATAGGAACACAAGTGAGTTCAACAAACAGAGCCAAGTTATCTTGCTGCAAACATTAAAAGGTGGCCGACCTCTCCCAAGACACAGGTCAGACTAAGATGATGGTTTACTCTTTTAAAAGTTTTTTTGTGTCATTCCTTCTGGATACTCCAGCTTCACTTTTTATGCCCAGACATGGCAAAACTAATGACCAAGTAATGAGGGAATAGTAATGGAAAGACTTGGGAGCAGTCCATCATCATAACTTAGGTTTTTGCTCACAACATGTTTTTAATACTCTGGTTTCTGCTGTGCATTTATATGTATCTAAGATGACCAGGCAACCTTAAACATCTAGTCGCATTCATATTCTCTGTAAAATCGCTCCTCATTTCTGGAAGGACATGAATGGGCTCTTGTGGAATTATGACCCAGTGGGCCCGCTGACTCCCTGCCCGCCTGGGCTCTCCCTCTCCCAGACCAGAACGAGTGCATCATTGCCAACCCGGCCTTCGTGGTCTACTCCTCCATCGTCTCCTTCTACGTGCCCTTCATCGTCACCCTGCTGGTCTACATCAAGATCTACATTGTCCTCCGCAGACGCCGCAAGCGAGTCAACACGAAGCGCAGCAGCCGAGCTTTCAGGTCCCACCTGAGGGCTCCACTAAAGGTCTCAAGACACCCCCCCACCAACTCCAAGTGTCCCCACCTAACCATTACCAAGAGGGTTCATCCTATGCTCAGGTGGGGGCTTGGGACACCTCAGCAAGGGTTAGGTCTAGGCTAAAGGAACTCCCAGGAGCTGGGGAAGGGCAGATTTTGAAGGCATGGACCTCAGCGGAGCAATCTGAGTCTCCAGGAGAGGGAGGCAGGGTCCATGACACTCAACAACAGGGAGAAGTCTTTGGTTGGAGATCTTTGTGACTGAAGGTGGCAACTCTTGCTTGGTACCCCCGTGGGCTCCTCTCTTCCTCTTTTCTGGTTTCTCTGTCTCATTTTAGCTCCCTCTGACTCCTCCATCCTCTTTCTTTTACCTTCTGTACTCTCTGTCCTCCCCTCCAAACACACATCCCTTTTCCTGACTTTCTCTCCACTATGCCTCTCCTCTGCTGCTCTTTCATTTTCCCCCTGATGTCTTGTGAATTCTCCCCTTCACTCAGTCCTTCACAAGGAAGACAGTGTGTGGGCACAGAAGGAACAAGAGCTCTTGGGTTAGACACATCGGGTTCAGATCCTGTCACTGCCACTTTTTTTGCTGAGTGACCTTAGGCAAGTTGCTTAACTTCTCTGAGCCTGTTTCCTCATCTGTTAAATGGGAATCAAAATACCAGCCCCACAGGGTGGTCTTGAGGATTCCATGTGAGAAGGGATGTGAGTGTGCCTAGCACAGTGCCAGGCCCTTAGCAGGTGCTCCGTAAAAAACAAGGTCCTTGTGTCCCTCGTCCTACCTACCACTGTTTGTCTCATTCCAGCCTTCTCCCTTGCCCCAGCTGCCTCCACTGGCCCCCACCCTACTGATCTCTGAGCCCTTCTGCCCAGTCTGAGTTCCATGGACTGCTGCACTTTGGGTTTCTCTCCCCTGCCATCCCCACCACCTTGTGTGACCCATGTGCTGGCTCACTCCACAGGGCAACTGTACTCACCCCGAGGACATGAAACTCTGCACCGTTATCATGAAGTCTAATGGGAGTTTCCCAGTGAACAGGCGGAGAGTGGTAAGTGCTCAGGCCAGGGACCCAGAGTCAGGTCTTTCTGTCCCTAAGGAAGCCCACTGGCCATGGTTCTGAGACCTCAGAAGCTGGCCAATGGGAGAAGCACCCCCAGAAACCCCCACCTTGCTTCAGCTGAAGGCAGACTCACTGTGCACACCTCCAAGCAGGCATGGAGTGAGACACCTTGGTTCTGCAAGGCATGGATGTGTACAAGAAAACGGTTGGCCATACCAACATAATAAAAATGATAATAATGGCTATTCGCATTTCTCAAACATCTACCATATCCCTATTATCTCATCAAATCCTCACCTCGACCCCGGGAGGTAAGTCTCTTTGATCGAACCGATCTTCAGTTGACAGAAGAGGAAACAGGCTCAGAGAGATTAGGCAACTCACCCATCTCAAGAGTTGGCGACACTAAGCCCAGACCTGTGTGACTCTGAAATCCACACCTGTGTTCTTTGCACTGACATGAGCTGCCTTATGGATGGGCAGGTTCTGGGGGAGGACGGAATAGAGCAACTGCAGGGACTGGTGGTGCAGCAGTCTGTGTACATAGAGCCCTCAGGTGCAGAAGCACAGCAGACCCCCGCCTCTGCCAGGTGGTAGCTGTACCAGGATGCAAGCAGCAGGCATTCCATCCTCCAGAGGGATGGAGAACAGGGCCAGAGAACCCACAGAGGGCTGCATACAAAATCCAGGTCAGGTGTCCTGCCTTCACCTGCACTGCAAGGACAGGACTCTAAGAAGCTGTTTATGAGGCAGATGCCAAAACAGAGCCTCAGAGTCAGGACCAAGGCAGCAGCCCAGTTATGCCACCTGGGCACATAGTGAAGCTGCACTTCAGAAGTTCAGACTAACACCTCCAAGGCCTCAAACAGGAGAACCTACAGAAGAACCCAGGAGGTCATGAGTGGATCCATGCCAGGGCCCTCTAGGTCACCCCGGCAGGGAAGATGTGAGGCCCCGGGGGTCAGCCCTTTGGCACCTGGATCAGTCTATCCAGAAGAATATGGAGCCCATGTGTGTATGCAGGTGCAGATACCCATGAAGTGGGAGCACTGGGCCCCTTGTTTGACAGGGAGAACAGGGGTGGCTGCCCTCTTTGCAGTTGGAACATGAGTTTCTGGAGGCAGGGTCAAACATCATCAGCTCTTTATCCCAGCAGCCAGTGCAGCACCTGGCACTTTGCTAACAGTAAGTGTTGCTCAGGCCATAAGAGATAAGTCCCTGGTACTCAGCCCCGGCAGAACAGAGGTTGGGTATTAAGGCTGCATGAGGATTGCCATGGGAAAAAGGACAGGGTCAATCCTGCCAGGGCTGCCGTGGGTCCTGGGTCCCATGCCTCAGTGACATCCTTGCTTCCCTGGCAGGGTGACCCTGTGGTGTCTGCAGGAGTCTTCAGAGGGGGAAAGGGAGGGGCCAGTGAGATGGGAGGCTGATGCCTGGAAACTGGTCCGGCTTTACCCAGAGCCCTCTGCCTCTGGTGCAGGAGGCTGCCCGGCGAGCCCAGGAGCTGGAGATGGAGATGCTCTCCAGCACCAGCCCACCCGAGAGGACCCGGTACAGCCCCATCCCGCCCAGCCACCACCAGCTGACTCTCCCCGACCCGTCCCACCACGGTCTCCACAGCACTCCTGACAGCCCTGCCAAACCAGAGAAGAATGGGCATGCCAAAAACCACCCCAAGATTGCCAAGATCTTTGAGATCCAGACCATGCCCAATGGCAAAACCCGGACCTCCCTCAAGACCATGAGCCGTAGGAAGCTCTCCCAGCAGAAGGAGAAGAAAGCCACTCAGATGCTCGCCATTGTTCTCGGTGAGTCGGCCCTGGCTGCTGGCCACAGCCCCGTCTGCGAAAGGTCCCATTCCCTGCCACGTCCTTCCTAACCATGGCTGCAGGATCATGGGGCTAGCGTTTCCTCAGGCACAGGCCAAGCCCATTGACATACAGACAGCCCTATTAGGTAATTTCTGTACTTGTGCTCACTTTACAGATGGGCAAACAGAGGTTTAGAATGGTTATAAAACCTGACCAAGAGGACCGGTGGTTTGAACTCAGACAGTCTGACTCCAGAGTCTGGGAATTTGATCAGTCTATTATGCTGGCACCAGAACTTCATGTGTCTGTGTGCCCAGGAAAGTCACTTTCTCTCTCTAGACTCCCCATCTGTAGAGTAGGTTACTTCTCAGGGTTGTCGTAACAATCCGTTGGTGAAAGCATTTTCTAAGCTACAAAGCACTATCCATATGTAAGTGTCATTATTATGGTTTTTATTACTATTGCTCTTGTTGAGGAATTGGGAAATTCAGTTCACTTCCCTCAAGCAAGATTCCATGGGACCAGAGCTGTGAAAAATAAAAGGGATGTTGGGGAGTGGCCCCCAATCTAAATGAAAAGCAGCCTTGTCCACAAAGCAGGATTTTTCAATAGAAGTCTAGAAAACCACGTGGTAAAGGTCAAAACCCAAAAGGTGGACTGATATGGGTGGCTGGGAAAAGGAGGGACCCCTGTGACTCTGTCTTCCAGGAAGCACCTGAATCCCCTTTGACTGCCTGATGATCTTGGGGCATGAGTGGGGCAGCTGTTACCTCCCTTCTTTTATGAATGATGGCACTTGTTTCCGTGGGACCACTCATGATCATGGGACTGGGATGTGGTAGGCTGGGATTGAAGCCAGACCCTCTGCTGTAGTCCACAGGGGCTCGGCCCTGTGGCCCTACTCTTCCCAGACACCGTTCAGTCTCCAGGGATGCCTCCTGTGCCTGTAGGGCATTCCATGTACACACTGCTTCCAGGCTGAATGTCACACCTGCGCAGGAGGTCCTGGAAAAAGTGCACCTGAATTAGGTGAGCAGAGCAGGTAGGCGGCCGCCCTGGGTGAGAGGGCGTGGTTCGAGGCAGGGATGAGCAAGTGTGTACCCACCAAGACTAGGGAAATTGGGAGAAGGCTGGAGCAAGATCACTTGGGGACCTGGATAGACCGGAGTTCAGCTCTCAGCTTCGCTGCTCAAGAGTGAGCGACCTTGGGTATATTGCAGAGTTGTTGGGAGCGTTTTTCTTACGTACCTCATGAGGATGCTATAAGAACTAAGTGACATTGGTCTATAGCCCTCAAAGATGACCTGGAAGTAGAGCAGATATTTCCATTTCTACTGGCTAACCTGGGTCAGAATGGTAACCTTTTGGATTTATTGTTAAACCATGTACCCTTTCCTAAGAGGTGGGAAAGGGACAAATGAGGAAAGTGAGGCTGAAGGAGCTGAAGGGATCCTTCACTGCAAATGGGTGTCAGAGGCAGGTCTAGGATCCAAGACCGGGACTCCTCCTACAGTGCTGCTGTGGCTACAGCCCGCCGTCCTGGCATATGTGCCCGCGCACACTGGGTGCGGCTGTTCCCAGCTGTGCCTCCCTGGCCCTGGGGACCAGCCTGACCATGCCCTCTCCCTCAGGCGTGTTCATCATCTGCTGGCTGCCCTTCTTCATCACACACATCCTGAACATACACTGTGACTGCAACATCCCGCCTGTCCTGTACAGCGCCTTCACGTGGCTGGGCTATGTCAACAGCGCCGTGAACCCCATCATCTACACCACCTTCAACATTGAGTTCCGCAAGGCCTTCCTGAAGATCCTCCACTGCTGACTCTGCTGCCCGCCCGCACAGCAGCCTGCTTCCCGCCTCCCTGCCCAGGCCGGCCGGCCTCACCCCTGCGAACCGTGGGCAGGAAGGCCCGGGTGGACCAGTCTCCTCTTCACCCCGGCAGGCCCTGCAGTGTTCGCTTGGCTCCGTGCCCCTCACTGCCCGCACACCCTCACTCTGCCAGGGCAGTGCTAGTGAGCTGGGCATGGTACCAGCCCTGGGGCTGGGCCTCCCAGCTCAGGGGCAGCTCATAGAGTCCCCCTTCCCACCTCCAGGCCCCCTATCCTTGGCACCAAAGATGCAGCCGCCTTCCTTGACCTTCCTCTGGGGCTCTGGGGTTGCTGGAGCGAGTCAGGGCCCAGAGGCTCAGTTTTCTCTGTTTGTGGGGCTTGGCGTGGAGCAGGCGGTAGGGGGAGATGAACAGTTCACACCCTGCAAGGCCCACAGGAGGGAAGCAAGCTCTCTCGCCGAGGAGCCAGGCAACTTCAGTCCTGGGAGACCCATGTAAATACCAGACAGCAGGATGGACCCCAGAGATTGCCAAGCCAAAAACCTTAGCTCCCTCCCACACCCCAATGTGGACCTCTACTTTCCTGGTGAGTCCGGACCCGCCTCATCCCGTTACAGCTCCCCAAGTGGTTTCCACATGCTCTGAGAAGAGGAACCCTCATCTTGAAGGGCCCAGGAGGGTCTATGGGGAGAGGAACTCCTTGCCCTAGCCCGCCCTGCTGCCTTCTGACGGCCCTGCAATGCATCCCTTCTCACAGCACTTACTGGCCAGCCTGGGGCCTGGCGGGGAGGTCAGGCCCTGGAACTCTATCTGGGCCTGGGCTAGGGGACGTCAGAGGTTCTTTGAGGGGCTGCCTCTGCCACACTCGGACGCAAAACCACTTTCCTTTTCTATTCCTTCTGGCCTTTTCTCTCTCCTGTTTCCCTTCCCTTCCACTGCCTCTGCCTTAGAGGAGCCCATGGCTAAGAGGCTGCTGAAAACCATTTGGCCTGGCCTGGTCCTGCCCTGAGGAAGGAGGGGAAGCTGCAGCTTGGGAGAGCCCCTGGGCCCCAGACTCTGTAACATCACTATCCATGCACCAAACTAATAAAACTTTGACGAGTCACCTTCCAGGACCCCTGGGTAGAAGGGAGCAACGCCACTTCCATGCTTGGCATTCAAGTGTAGCGAGACCCCTGTGTCTGCAGGGTCTAACTCAAGGGAAGCCAGGTCGCCCCCACTGCTCCACCTCCCCTGTTGCAGCTCCTGCTTCCTCTGAAGGACCCATTCTTTGCCCTGTCACCCACCAGGGAAGAGAAGGCTCTGTGGAAAAGTGGTCTTGGATGTACTGGCATTGCCTGTGTCTGCCTGTGTCCCTTGCCCTGTCTTCTGTCCCGTGTCAGGATCCCCTTCCTCTAGGGCAGGCTGGGAGAAGCAGGGAAGGCCCTGACCACTGCGGCCTGGACAGTTCTCCCTTCTCTCAGCCTCCAGGCGGGTCCCTAGCTCCAAGTCTTCTGGGGCCACAACTTGGTACTGCCCTGACAACAGAAACTTGACTTTCTACAAATGAAGTGTAAATCAACCCAGTGAGGGAGGAATATTCTTACCACCTTGAGAATAACTGCAGTGATGACAAACAAGGTGCCGGCACCCACGGGCTCAGGCTCTGGGGAGCTGTCAGGGCGTAATTTGCATGCTAAATACAATATTTTTAGCACCAAAGTTTGGAGCACTTAACTTGCCCTGAACAGTTAATTATGGACTTTGATCTTCTCCCTGAACCTAAAGGTAGTGCTAAGCCCTGGGTGAGGCTCCTGTCCCCAGGAGCACCCTGATTCTGGAAGGTGAGCAAAACAGGTCCCTAGTCTAACTCAGGGAGACCAATGACTCAGTGACCATCTCCTGGGGAAAGCATCAGGTCCCCAAGGGGCTAGAAGCCCCAGGGACCCAACCCATCCCCATTGCACACATACCATGCTCAAACTCTATGAAAGATCTTGACCCAGATGGATGCTTAAAAGTACATCCCACGATTAGGAATCTTATGAGGGTATACAAGCTTATCAGATGTGAGGATTGGAAGAGATGACAAAGAGAAGCAGAGGAAAGAAGGAAAGGAGGGAGGGAGAAAGGGAGGGAGGGCAGGGAGACCCAGAGCAGGGTGAGAAGAGCATTGACAGGGAGCAGAGGGGAAGAGGGCAGGGCAGGGGCGGGAGGCGGGGCAGAGGAAAGTTGCCCACAGTTGTCACGAGGCTTCATGTCTTTCTGCCAGACAGCAGATTGACAGCTAGAGTGGGCAGGGGGAGGGCTGGGCTCCACCCTCTCTCCCCTCTCAGCACTTCAGGGGCAAAGAAATGGGAGGAGTAGGACCCGACACGACATGGGAACACAAGGTGGAAGGGGGTGGCCTAGGCTCTGACTCTCTCGAGAGGTCCTGACGATGGTCTCTTGCTCTTGACGACAGGGTGGAAAGGAAGCCTCCAGTTTTCACTCCTCTTTGCCTTTCCCTAGGTTTCTGTCTGTGCCTGTGCCGCTCTGTAGAGTGCCTTTTAATCAAAGGATCATTCATTTGCCTTTACAGCAGATAGAGTCTGTACCCTTGTCCCCTGCCCTGCCCTTTCCTAGAGCACAGCCCAGGATCACCACCTAAGGGCCAGGCACAGTGGGGCACTTTGCACATGTCATCTTAGATGGGAACCGAAATCACACAGTCACAAAGGAGCAGACCCAGAGGTGACTGCAAGTCTTCAAGGCTTCAGGCCCTCATCCTTCCTCCTGAAGGACTCTCAGATGGCCCTGGGCTGGGGAAGGGTCCTGGGAATTAGAAGATGAGTTGTTCAGCAGGCTAAGAAATTGCATTGCTTCATCCACCTATCTGCTGTCTTCCTCAGGGAATACTTATTGAGCAATTCTTGTGCTTCAGGCCCTGGGTGAGGTGCTGGGATTAAAACAGTCAAGAATGGTCACCGGCCCTGCCTTCGTGAGTTCAGTCTAGTGGGATCACAACAATGTAAGGCTCCGTTTCCCCCAAGGCAGAGCCCAGGGAGGGCAGACAAAGCACAGGCACATGCTGTGCACTTCCAAGGCACCCTTCTACTAGACGACGTGTGACACAGCAGCCTTGGTGTGCCTTGGCCTTGAACAATGAGGTAGGGCACCAGTGGGGGCAGGAAGACTGACAGCATGGACCACTACTTCCTGCGTGGCTGGGGCAGGAGGCCCTGAAAGGAGTAGCTGCAGATCCTGCTTTCCAGGTGGTCTCAGCATAGGCACAGCCAGTTGCCTGCAACTAGGAACACTGAGGCCTGGCCTGCTTTGGGGGCATTTCCAGCATCCCCTCCTATCTGGAATCCCTTCCCAAAACATCCCTGTCCCCAGGGACTGCATAGCTCCTTTTACCTGGTGGCCCAACCCTCTCTGTGTCCCACTGGCTCACTGTCCTCTTGGGTCCCAGGACCTGGGCTCAGTGTGCTACTTTAGCTTCCATCTGCACAGGGCCCTGTCTGCGGGCTTTGCCCTCCCTGATGGCATGTTCTTCTCCTAACAGCCTGGAGTGAGGGGCATTCTTATCATCTCCACTTACAGAACAGAAACCTCTCATACGGAAAGGGTGGTTTCCCTTTCAGGGTAGATCTTCTGAGTCTACATCTTATATTGTCCATTCCAGCCCAGGCTTCTGACCAGGCTGAGTGCAGCTGAAAGATGCTAGGATGGTCAGAAGATTTTTTTTTAAAAGAGAAAGAATACCTGTTTTGGACCAGACCTGTAGGGTAACAGCCTGGGGTGCATGTCAACAGAACCTGGGCTGCTCCAGGAAGCAAGTGGGTAGGTGGTGGGGACAGAGCAGTTCTTAGTGGGGCTTCAGGACCGAGAAAGCCAGTCTGGGCATCTGTGTGCTGGAGGGTCCTCTCCTGCCAACCAGGTGGCCCTGGCTCTGCTACACTAGTTTCTGGGGGTGCACGGGGAAGCAGGAGGCTGGTGGAGGGAGAGCAGACCATCTTTGGAGTGGGGAGACCTACCCTGGTTTTGTGGGGTTAGAGGGGACGTGGGAAGGGGGTACCTGGTAGGAACAGCTTCCTGCTTCCTCTCTCATCACAGTTCTGCTACTTGGCCAATAAGGCCTCATTGGAGCAGAGGCCCGGAGAGGCGCAGGAGAGGGAATGGCAAGGAGGGATGTGGAGAGAACTCTGACTCCCAACCAGAGCCAGAGACAGCCCCAGGTTCATGGGAAGTGCTGCATGACCGCTCCACTTGCATGTGGCGTCTCCCACATTCACACCTGGCTTCTGACACCCAGAGCTGCGCGTGAGGCCAGGGAGGGGGGCCACCTCTCTGGCACCCCAGGGCCAGGGGGAGTCAGAGCTGCACAGGAAAGAAGTGAAGGATGGCTATCCGGAAAGCGGGGAGGTGGTGCCATTCCAGGAATGGGAGGGCAGGGCCTGGGGCCATGGACTGTGCAGAGACAAAGCTGGACCGTCTACACCTGCTGGATTTTCCTCATCAGGCCCAACTCCCAACACTTTGTCCTGTTGCCCCCAGGAGTGTGTAAGTTGTGGGGAGGGTCATGTGGGGGGCCAGGATCTCTGCTGTGTCCAGGGCAGGGGAAAGCATGGGAGGGGCAAGAGAGGCAGGACACTGCCCTGGAGGAGATAAGTCCCTTGTTGGTTTTCTCCCAGAGCTGGCGGCACAGACCTCACCCAGGCTCTGGGTAGAGGAGGCATGACCGGCTAGTGGGGCTGGCCCTTGCTCTATAACTGACCTGATCTGTAGGTGTTTCCCAGGGGGCTTCAGTGTCTCAGCCCACACCAAGGCACTGAAGGAGAGTCTCCCTTTCCTTTCCTGAGTGTATTGGCAAAGGGAAATGGGCAGAGGCTTCTAAGAGCATCCTTGCAAAAGGCTCCCAAAGGATGGACTGTCTATGTCTTATTGCAAGAGAAACATTCCTCTGATTTAGGAGGAACTGCAAGAAATGAATGTGTTGAGTGCTTATTAACTGCCTTGCCCTCTGACTGGCAGGGCATCAGGTTTAATTCTTACAACGACCCAGAGATAAGCATTACTGACACTGGATGATACCATCAAGCTAAGATAGTTTTAGCAACCTGGGATCTGCGACTAGTAAATGGCTCAGCCAAGATAAGAACCCAGGTCTGCCTGCCCGGGTCCACTAGACCCAGCCACCCAGTTTCCCTCCCCGACCTCAGCATAGCCTGGTTCCTGTCCTCTGTCCCTTACATGACCTTACAGCAAAAACCCCTGCTACCGGTGATACGATTCAGCAAGCAGGGAGGAAGCACCCTCTGAGCCCCAGACACCAGGGCACTAAGAGGGGACTGGAAGGAACACAGAAACAAGTGGGGCGTGGTGATGTGCCATGCAATGAGCAAGGAAGGTGGACCTGAGAGCAGCTCTGTCAACCTCACCACACTGGGCATCGGGACAGAATGCCCCTGAGGAAGGAGTGAGCATCTCCAGGGGGCAAGCGGAGAAGTGTTCGTGGGCAGGGACAGGCAAGTTGGATCTGGAAGGGCAGATCAGATCCCGGCAGGCACCAGTGGAAGAAGGGGACTCAGCATTAGCAGGAAGAGGGGCCTGGGGCTGGTGGGGGCTGCAGCAAGGCAGCAAGGCTGGCTGGTTTCAGAGTGGGTTGGAGCCCTAACTCACTGGAGGCCCTCACATGTTGGTGAGATGTGTTCTCTAGGTAAGCGCAGGGGGCATCAGGAAAGGAATGTTCCTGAACACAAGATCACCCCAGAGCTGCCATCTGTGTGTTCAGGAAGTCCTGGGGCTCCCTCCTTCCTCTCCTCCCTGTCACAGGCCCGGAGCCTTGTTTCCTCCCCTTCTCAGCCCTGCCCCTTGTCATTCTCTCTCTGGGGCTCACTCCCCTCAGGTTGGCTTTGGAGAGGGACACCATCTCCCCAGTCTCCTCATTTTCCATAGGCCTTTTCACCCCTGAGGAGTTTTCTGCTGATCCCCGCAGTCCTGCCTCCCTTCTAGACAGTGGCGGCAGCCCGTTTGGGCCTCTGCCCTACACTTTGCTGTGGAGACAGCTTGCCAAGACTCCCCTGCTCCTTTAGGATCCCCAGTCTCATAACTGGAGGGTTCCATCAACAGCTTCCATCTCCCAGCACAAGAAAGGATCCAGGTGGAACAATCTGGGCTATCTACACCTCTGGGGATGGCTAGGCTAGAGGATGCCATCTCCCAGGACCCAGGAATGTCCTCCTTGAGGTGGGCTGGATTGGTTGAAGCACAGTTTAGGAAGGGAAAGGAGGCTGTCATATGGGTAAAGGGTAATGAGGGAGTTACTTGAGTAACATTGGTGAGAAACGACAGGGAACAGAAAGTTGGAAGAGGAGAGAAGTGACGGTGAGTACCAATGTGTGCTGGAGATAGGCGTGATCTAATTGCATCCCTGAGATAGCAAATCTGTTATAAATACAGATGCCTAAGCCTGGAAAGTCTGGGTAAAGCCCACAGATAGCAAAGGGCAGAATTGGGATGCCAAGCCAGGTGTGCCTGGCTCTGAAGCCCCATAGGGCAGGGTCCCCATCTCCCACCACTGGCCCCCATTTCCTCATCCTGCACACAGCTGAAGAGGTCTTTAGGATGCATGGCATGTTCTGATTGCATCCTCCTTCTGCTGGGAAACCGACAGCAGCTCCCAACTGTCCCTCATCCTGTGTGGGAGCTCCCAAATCAGAATGGACATTAAGGTCTCTCCATCGAATACGCACCTCCCTACCCACACCTGGACAGCACTGTCCCTCCATCGGCTGGCCACCGTCTGCTCTCCATAGCAGCTGTGTCTCTTTCACATTCCCCAGCTGATCCTCTCCCCTTCTATCCAGTCCAGGCTTTGCTCCTTTTCTGCTCTGTCCTTGTCCTCATTCAACATACGCATCTTCTAGAAAACCCCTTCCTGATCGACCCCATGCAACACGGCAACTGCCTGGAGGAGGCAAGACAGGTATAGACTGGACTGTGCTGTCCACTGTCCCCATGTGGCTAGATACCCACATTTAATTTATTGAAATAAAAAAACTTGATTCCTTGGTCACACGAGCCACATTTCAAGTGCTCAGCAGCACCTGTGGCTGGCGGCTATCGTACTGAGCAGTGTGGATATAGAAGGCTTCCATCCTCCCAGTGCTGGTCCAGAATGGCTCCTAAGTTAGGAGTTTGGATACCTTCAACTAAAATGGAGTATAAAGGGTGAAGTCAGGCTTGTGGAGGGAGAAGAGAATGCTTAGGTTGGGACACTTTGAGTTGAAGGGGTCTACAGGACCTCCAAGAGGAGATGCCCAGCAAGACATTAGGGAGCTCTTATCCCCCTGATCCCCAGTCTCCCCTAAATAGGGCTTGAACTTCCACTGGAGACCCTCTCCTTGGGAATTTCAAGGGCCTCATTCAAACCCAATTGTAAACATCCTTGGGGAAGCTCTAGAAGGCAACTGTGTTGAAATGGGACTCAAGGTGGATACTGTGTGTGTTTGTGCGTGTGTCTGTGTCTGGCTAGGAGCGGCTTGATAGGGCAGAAGAGGACACTGGTAGGTAATGAGGGGCCATGGGCTGGCTTGAAGTCACGTCTAAGAGTTATCTCTTAGAGGAAGGAAGTAGAGGAAGCAGGGGTGTGAGAATCTCTGCCTAGACTCAGGATCACCAGAGCTGAAATGATTCCAGGGGACAGTCTTGTCCACATGGCATCCCTGCCATTCACTGGACTCTAGGTGCAAAGGATCACCTACTTTTTCTAAATCTTTTCTTCAAGGCCTTTTCTCAGTTCTCAGTTCTTTCCAATAGGATCAGCCAGCTACTCTTCTCCCCCTTTGGTTCCTTCCTGATCACTCACACCAATGGATCTGAGCTCCCCTGGCTGGAAGTATGTAGCCCCAGAGCCTTCTCTGGCTCTCATAGAGTCCTAGATTTGGAGTTAGATCTGGAAGGGCAGATAGGATCCCGGCAGGTGGGAGACTTCAGAGTGCAAGGAGAAGCAAACAGCCCTGTGCCTCCTCCACTTCCCTCCTCCTGCTCCTCCATGTTCTGGGAAAGATAGAACTCCTAGGGACATCTTTAACTACAAGTTTTGCCTAAGGCTTAGTCTCAGTGAGACTAAAGAGATCGAGCTGGGCAGCTAGCAGGGAGTAGGAGGATGGAACAGTCAGCTAAGCGTCCCCTGCCCCCAGTCCTCAGGAGTCCAGATGGGAGAGAAAAAGACCTCTGATACCCAAGTTGCTGGTCATGATGTTTGCAGGGTTATGCTAAGGAAGGGCACAGAGGGAAACCACGAGACGCCCCAGTGCTTCTCAGCCCTGGGTGCTCTTCAGAATCACCTGGGAATTGTTAATGATGCTCACACCAGGTTCCTACCATGGAGGTTCTGGTTTAATTGGTTGAGGGTAGGGCCAGGCGTTGGTATATTTTAAAAGCCCCTCGCCCAGGAGATTTTAATGTGCACGCTCAGTTTACAACCCTGGCTCTAGGACACACTCCAGCTTCCTGGGCTCACACCTGACTTTCCATGGTGGCCATAAGCTATGGCAAGGCGGTGGTAAAGGGCCCAGGGCCCAACAGGCTGGAGCTGTGGTCGAGGCCAAAGGATGGAGGACACAAAGCTGCTAGCTCTGCTGAAAGGGACTTGTTAATTCAACAGGATTGCACGTGGGCAACACATTTCCTCTGCCCCACCTCTCTCACACCATGCTGATGCCAGGCTGCTGGCTGCTGGCCCCATGCCCAGACTGGAGTGCCCAGCCCAGGAGAATGACATGCAGAGGTGGGCCTGCCAATCAGCTTGGCTCAGAGCTGGCCAATATGTGGGACAGATGATTCCTTTTCTCTGACAATTGCAAAACATCCCTGAGTGCGAGGGGCTGCTTCTACTGGGCTGTCCAGCAGTGCAGGGAGATAGAAGGAGCAGGATAGAGCCCCAGGACACTCATCCTGTCCCCACTCCCTCCAAATTGTTGGCTGCTCTCCTGGAAGCTGAACTAGGGCTCTGGTCACATAAAGTTACTGTGAACACACACATATGCACACACATATACCCTACATTAGACAAATCGCATACAAGCACACCATATTAACGCTACTGGCCTCTATATGCAACTTGGTTCCACAGGCCAATCCACCTCTAAACAGGAGACTCAGAGCCTCAGCTTTCTTGACTTCAGAGTTTGAAATCTGGCCTTAAAACTGGACACGATGAAGGGTGAAGGGTGGCGCTGGGGACCAGAGACCTCGCATCTCACATAGGGTGACTTATCCACAGTTGGAGTGCACCCTTCCTATACCCCCCAAAGGCCATGAGGGAGACCCACACACTGCGATCAGGGGCACTGGAAAGCTGTGGTCAGCGCGGCAACAGGTGGCTGGCTGGGACTTTAAACAGCAAGCAGAAACCTCCTTTGAACTTTTAGCTTCTGCCCCTTGAGCAAAGCACATGTGTCTGGCTCTCCCACCCCAGCCTGAGGTAAGGAGCCAAGAACACAAGACATGAGATGGGAGGATCCTCCTTCCCTCACTGCTGTACCTCCCACCATCTTCAGAGGGGGTCTGCTAGGATGCAAGGGCCCCTGTGAACTCAGAGGCGAGTGGCAAAAGGTCATATGTGTCTTGGACTGGAGAGGGGATTCATCTGGGGGGCTTGCGTCCCCAGAAAGGAGGGGGAGGAAGCCTGGGTTCTGTTGGAAGTGACTGGAGGACGTGTTGAAGGCAGCTTTCTAAGCCAGGGCCCCTTCCTCAGCTGCAGCCACAGTGGTACCTCTCCCCATGCCTCCGTCACCCAGGTTCCTGGTTCCTCTCGAGGTTGAAGGGGCAGGTGAAGAGTGCAGACGGGGAAGACGCCCTGTCAGAAGCCCAGCTGCACTTTCATCAATTCCTACTCCATCCAGGCGAGAGGCCCAGGTTGTCTAAATTCCTTTGCTTCTCACCGCCCTCCCTCCTCCCTCCTCCCTCCACCCTTCCTTCCCTTCCTTCCTTCCTTCTTCCTTCCCTATACATATGTGTGTGTCTGTGTGTGTGTGTATGTGTATATGAAGTCTTGCTCTGTTGCCCAGGCTGGAGTGCAGTGGTGTGATCTCAGCTCACTGCAACCTCTGCCTCCTGGGTTCAAGGAATTCTCCTGCCTCAGCCTCCCTAGTAGCTGGGATTACAGGCATGCGCCACCACACCCAGCTAAATTTTGTATTTTTAGTAGAGACAGGGTTTCACCATGTTGGCCAGGCTGGCCTCAAACTCTTGATCTCAGGTGATCTGCCTGCCTCAGCCTCCCAAAGTGCTGGGATTATAGGCGTGAGCCACCACGCCTGGCCAAGTTGTCTAAATTTCTGTCTGGGCTCCTGGCTCTGAACCACCCAGAGTGGCCACTGACAGCTCCTTGCCCTCTAGGAAGGACATGATGCCCCACTTTCGGCTGTGGAGGGCCAGTTGCAGGCGTGTGCAGCCTACTCCATCCTGGACGTCCAGCTGGGCGCCTGCCTTGACCAGCACTTTGAGGATGACTGTGTTGCCCTTGAGGGCGGCCAGGTAGGCAGGTGTCCAGCCCACCTTGTTGCGGGTGTGGACATTCGTGTGATGTTCCAGGAGGTTGATGACCCTCAGGAAGGTGCCCCTCTGGACCGCCAGGTGGAGGGGTGTCCAGCCTGACTGCCCTGCAGCATTGGGGCCAGCCCCGCACTGCAGCAGTGCCGACACCGCCGCCTCCTCCCTGTGGTGTGCAGCTAGATGCAGGGGAGTCCAGTTCACAGCTCCGAGAGCACCCATGTTTGTGTGGCTCTCTGCCAGCAGATGGATGATCTCCAGGTGGCCCTTGTAGGCCGCTAGATGCAGGGTGTCCAGCCCTGGTGGGTGGGCAGCTCAAGGCTGGCTCCGCACCTGAGCAGCATCTTGCAGATCGGGTGTTTGCCCCCGGTAGCCGCAGTGTGCAGTGGGCTGTAGCCGCTCTGGTCAAGGGCATCAGGGGCCGCTCCACTCTTCAGGAGGTGTTGGATGGCCCTCACTGTGCCCCGCTCTACTGCCAGGTGCAGTGGTGTTCTCAGGTTTCTCTGCTGAGCATCCAACTCAGCCCCCTGGCTGGTCAGCAGCTTGACCAGGCTAACATGGCCAAAGTAGGCGGCCATGTGGAGAGGGGTCTTGCCCTCAGCCTCATGCAGGTTGGGGTCAGCCTGACGGGAGACCAGAAGCTGTGCCACATTCTCAAAGTTATTCTGTGCAGACAGGTGAAGAGGGGTCCATCCCTCATGTTCCTGGGCATCCACACAGGCCCCGTGGTCCAGGAGCAGGCGCACAGTGCGGTCATCCCCATCCTGGGCTGCAAAGTGCAGCGGGGCCCAACCATCCTCATCCACTAGGTTGGCATCGGCACCATGTGCCAAAAGCAGGGCACAGAGGTCGGGTTGCTGGTCCTGGACGGCGATCAGGAGTGGCGTGTATCCAGAGGCCGTCTGGCAGTCCACATCTACCTCATGGGCCAGCAGCAACCTCACCTGCTCCACACTACCCTGGGCTACCAGGAAGTGGAGGTGGGTGACCTTGTTCTCATAGATGCACAGTTCCTCATCTCTTGGGACCAAATTCTCACAGTCGGAGAGCTGAAAGGTCCACTTCGGGTAGTTTCCTGAGTCTGCTGGGAGAAAGATGGGGTTGAAATAAAGGACCTGTGACCTGTCCAGAGGTCATCATGGCCATCCCCCTGCCTCCTGGAAGTACCATCCAGGAACAGAGGCTAGAGCAGTAAGGGCAATGCCTTTCCTAAGCATGGCTCTCTACACAGCCATAACTGTTACTATTCAAGTTCAGGTTCTGTCGTCCTGGAGAACTGAGTCCTGCAGTCCTTTCCCCACAGATGAGGCAGAAAGAGCAGTGGGCTCAGGAGGCCTGAGTGCAAATCCTGGTTTCACCCCTCAGCATCCCCCGACCTTAGCCAATTCACTGCCTCTTTGAGCTTCCATATCTGGATCAGCAAAGAGAGGACAGACAATGACCAGCTCCTTCTACCATTGAAGGACAAATTACGTAGGTAAGAGCTTTCAGGGGAGGGCCTGAGGGGAAGTAAGTAGTTGTAAGTTGGAAATAAACTTGTGATTGGAGCTCTATGATCTAAACTCCCCTCTGAGGTCTTAAGGATCAACATCCTTTTGCTCTACCCAGTGGAGTATTAGAATAAATGATTACTACCCAGGCCTGACCCTCACAGATTCTGGTTTAATTAGTCTAGGGTGTGCCCAAGGCAAAGCATTTTTTTTTTTTTTTTTTTAAATTTCCCGAGCAGTTCTAACATGCAGCTAGCCTTGAGAACCAATGCTCCACCTCTCAGGTCAGGAAAGGAGAAATCCGGTCTTGCAAGGACACAGACCTGAAGGGGAGGCGGCCAGGTTCCCTGAGGGCATGTGCTTTTCTGAACACGCGGCTGGGTGCTGGAAAAGGGCATCCAAAACCTGGATGTGTGACAGGCCTGGGGAGGAGGGGGAGGCCAGGCAGATGGGGAAAGGGTGTGGTTTGACTCCACTTTCTCTGCTGTGAGTTCTCTGGTCCCACCCGTGGCACCCAGACTCACCGCTGTCCATCAGTTCCTGGCTGATGTCCTCATTCACCTGGGGAGGCATAACCAGCAGGCAAGGTGGAGATCAGAGGTGCAGTTCTAGCCTGTGCCCTCCTCCCCTCCTTTCCTCTCTCCAGCACTCCGGGTCACTGTCAGGACTCACAGCCCACCCTATCTTGGGAGACCCTTCTCCTTTGCTATGACTATCGCCAGCTCTCCAGAGGAAAATACTGAACTGGTAAAACCCTCCAGAAAGAGGCAGCTCAGGGCCTTGCCTTCCGCTTGGGCCATGTGAACTTCAGGGTGGATCTGTGAGTTCAGCCAGGGGAGTCCCATGCTAACCCATGGCTGGTTCCCGTGTTAGAGTAGGGACAGGAGAGCAGAGGGATGATGATGACACCAACAGCATGAAAGCTTGGGAGAGCCAGGCTTTCCTTTGCAGGACGGGAGTCAGCTTGGTCCCAAGCATGTGAGAGAAGGTATATCCTTCCCAGGGGCTCTGTGCTCCAGGCACCACTATCCCTTCGCGCACCTTCGTGCAAATTAGGGAAAGGTGTTCCCTCTGGATGGAGGTGGCCCCGAGCTGAACTGTGCATGAGTGCTCAGTGTCTGGCCAGAGATCACAACAGTCCACACAGCGGGCTCCAGCTTAGCACGACCGTAAGGACTGCCAAACGCACACACTCACCTCCAGGGACTGGCGCAGCAACAGCTTGCGAGATACCTTCCTGGCCAGGGCCTCGCTCTCTGGGACGACCACAGGACTCTGCAGCGGTGATGGCAGTATGTCTGTCTTAATGGTAATGTCTGCTCCATGAATGGGAGAAAGACAGGAAAGGAAGCAACAGGCTGGCCCACAGTACCCTCCCTGTTTTACATGCCCTAGCATTCCTGTCTCCTCCCAAAATCCATTCCTGGATTGAACATATGAGCATATGAACATGTTCATATACATGCTCGAGAAGGCAGGAAACTGGGTCATGGTGGGGCACCTTCAGCAAGTCACTGACCCTCTGAGTTATCAGGGGCCTTTCCCACAGATTGAGGGGCAAGGTTAGGCGATCTCTAAGATGCTCACACTTACACACAGGTACATTTTCACAGTCCCCAAAGGACTGGACGACCTCACGGGCCATCCCCGGCCTGTGATCTCATGGCCTGGAAACATTTTACAAATGAGGGAACAGTAGCTCTGAAAGGACCCAAGGCTGGCTGGAGAGTTTGGAGACAGGGCCAGGCCCAGATGCTGTGGCTTCTGCCTTTTGGCACCGAAGGTTTTCTACTCTGCCTCCCACAGGCACATGCATTAACACGCACAGAGCCCAGAACCCATCCTCAGCTACTCCTGGCTCCTAATGCTGCCCTCCCAGCCCCGTGATGCAGATTCTGCCTCAAAAAGTCCTTCTAGGCCAGGTACAGTGGCTCACACCTGTAATCCCAGCACTTTGGAAGGATGAGGCAGGAGGATCACTTGAGGCCAGGAGTTTGAGAACAGCCTGAATAACACAGTGAGACCCCATCTTTTAAAAAAAAAATCTACAAATTAGCCAGGCATAGTGGTGTGCTTGTTGTTCTGGTTACTCAGGAGGCTGAGGTGGGAGGATCTCTTGAGCCCAGGAGTTCGAGCTTATGGTGAGGAATGATTGCACCACCACACTCCAGCCTGGACCACAGACACCGTGTTTCTGGAAAAAAAAAAAAAAAAAAAAAAAAGTCCTTCTAGGCCATAGGGTCAAAAGTGTCTCTCTGCATAGCTCCCAGGAGTGCCCAGTCATCTCCCCTCCCGGCTGCGCCCAGCTCCCAGTCCCTGGGCAAGGGGCGCCGGATGAGCACCTAGAAAGCATGGCCTCTTCTTGGGGTCCTGGTCTCAGCAGCATTTCACCAGGTCCACCATCTGCGGGGCCTCGCTTGGCCATTGGTCAGAGACAGGCTGTAGGGAGGGCCGCATGCCTGCCGTCACTTGGATAATAATCATCATCATGTTGAACCCTGCAAAGGGAGGCTCAGGCTATGTGGGTGCTGAGAGGTAGGGCTGGAGGGGAGCAGGGGAGGAAAGTGGGGACTCTGAGGATCCCGACAGGGCACGCATGCAGTGGGGGCTCCACAAATGCTTGGTGAGTAAACAGCTAGACTTTCAACCGACTTGAGGTTCTGTGTTGAGTAGCCAAGTCTCTCTGGTCTGGCTCCAGCCACCTCCCAGGTCAAGACTAGACATGACCCCACATTGCAGGTCTGTGCTGTCCAAAAGTAGCAGGGCTGACAGACAGGCCTAGGTAAAGGCTCTGACTCTCAACGTTGCGAGGTTTTCCAAGTTTCCTGCAGTCTCTTTACCTGGCATATAGGTGGCAGGGGGCAGGGGTATGAGAAGGCAGAAAGGGCACTTTAGAAGCAAGGAAGTTAGAGCCACAAGACATGGGCTGGGGGCTGGGCTGACTTTCCCTTTCCTTTAGCTGTGACATGAGCTCTAGAAATAGAGGTAGGAAGGAAGGAGGGTGAGGAGAGGAATCCCTGAAGAGAATACAGTTCTACACACACCTGGACTTGCACTCCTTCTCAACCCTCAGTCCTCCCACAGCCCCTTCCAGGAACCCCTCCCAGGGGCCCTCTTGCCCCCGACACAGAGCCACAGCTGCCTGCTTGCCTGAGTATGGTTTCTTCTGAGTGAGGAGCTCCCAGATGACAATAGCAAAGCTGTGGATGCAGAAAACGCTTTCTGAATGACTTAGTTGAACATCCAAGATCACCCCAGCCTGGGGCGCCTACGGTTCACACAGTCCCAGGCAAGCCTCTCCACCAGAGTCCTCCCCAGCCCTCCGCCTCTCCAGCCAGAGTCCTCCCCAGCCCTCCGCCTCTCCAGCCAGAGTCCTCCCCAGCCCTCCGCCTCTCCAGCCAGAGTCCTCCCCAGCCCTCCGCCTCCGGCCAGACCTCATCCCCGCACTGTCCTGCCCTTTGGGCCATAGTGGCCAGGCAGGGTGGCGGCAGCAAGCTGCCTGCTGCGTGTGTGGCATTGTGCCTGGCCTCCTTCTCACCTGCACACATCATGTTTGGGCCCCGGGGCCTTGTTACTCTCCAGGAGTATCTCAGGGGGATGTAGCTGAGCATGCCCCGCAGAGCCGACCTCTCGATGTGCTGCATCCGGGTGGACTGTTCCATCCACTTGGACAGGCCGAAGTCTGGAATCTGGGAGAAAGCAGGGGGAGGGATAAGGACGCGATAGAGTCACATGAACAGAAAACGGCTATGGCTTCTCACCCCTCCTGCCATCTGCCTGTTCCAGGGTAGAGCAGTGGTTTTCTACGGCACTCCCCCAGGACTACCACTGACTATCTGGATGATCTTGGCCAAATTACTCATCTTCTCAGAGCCTCAGTTTCTTCATCTGTAAAGTAGAAGGAATATGAGTATTTAACTCATAGTGCTATTGTGAGCACTAAATGAAGTACCATGCAAAAAGCACTTAAACAGTGCCTGGCATGTAGTTAGGAGATGGTAGGTGTTACCATTATCCAGAGACTACGAATGAAGTTGCCACCTTCGGTGAGCTGTTCGTTTCACCTCCAGGGGCCCTGAAACACTTATACCATGGACATTTATCTTCCCTTTGCTCTCATCCATTGAGTCATTCACTTGCCAAGTTGGCCATGCATTGAGGGCCAGGAAGGCTGTGGACCAAGGACTGGGCAGCAGATGAGAAAAATGAGACACGCCCTGTCAACACACACACTCCATATCCTCGTAAATACTTATTCAAATGGGGGGTCCAGCCAATAAGGAAAGTGTTTCACTTATGATTATATACCTATGTTGGGGTTAGTAGTACGGAGAATCAGAGGTACGGTGAAGGTATATAATGGGGACCTGCTGGAGTAGATCAGGGAAGAGCTCCCTGAGGAGGTGATGTTTAAGCTGAGAGCTGAATAATGAGTAGACCTGTGCTAGATAAATTGGGGGGGGGGTGTGGGGGAACAGAAGGTGCAAAGGTCCTGGGGCAGAAAAAAGTTTTAGGAAGTGAAAGAAAGTCCATTACAACTTTTTTAGGGATTGTCTCATTTACACACATCTCCATCCAAATAAAAGAAAGTGTGGGGGGATAGGGATTATTCTATCCAATTTAGAGATGGGAAACTGAGTCCAAAGAGGGTTATTATAGGCATCCTGATACCCAGCCTCATGCCCCAAATTTCACTGCTTAGCCATCTCTGCTGCAGTGTGATCCCTGCCTTTAGAATTTGTCCATGAAGGGAACTGCTTAAAACCCTTGTCAGGCCGGTCAGGCAGGTGGATAATTCTGCTTACCTGGAGGAAACCCTCAAGTGAAAGGGAGCAGAGGATTGGCCAGAGCCCTTACTTTGACATGCATGTTGCTGTCCAGAAGGATGTTGCCCGGCTTGAGGTCCAGGTGGAGCACAGGCGGCTTAATGCTGTGCAGGAAGTTCATGGTCAAGCTGGTCTCATGGATGATGCGGAACCTGAGCTTCCAGCAGAGGCTGTGGATGGGCAGCATCTTCTCTAGGGAGCCATTGGCCATGAACTCCATCACAATACCCAGGGGCTGCTTGCACACCCTGTAGATGGACACAATGTGCTGAAACTTGATCTTCTCCATTGTGGCAGCTTCTTCAATGAGGTAATTCACATCAGAGCTATGGAGAGGGGAAGCAAGATATGGAAGGGGGTGACCCATTCATTACTACAGCAACCAGAAGAACACAAAAACTAGCCATGATGCCAGGCTGTGGGGACCCAGAGAAGCCTCGGGAACTTGCAAGGTAGTGGAGGAGGACAGACATGAAGCACCATTTAGCAGGCAGCATAGATTACAGTCCAGCAGCAACAAGGCAGGAGGTCAAGGAGTTTGCAGCTAGGAGCCAGTCTATTCTGCAAAGGTGGCCACCAAAAAGCACGTATCACAGTTTATCGTTTATTCTGGTTGCTTGTTTCTATGTTTATCTCCCCTAGTAGATTTTGAGCCCCTGGAGGACCAACATGATGCCTCATGCTTCTGCTTCAAAACATCATTTGTTACCATTTAAATTATGGAAGTCATACGTATACCTTGTAGGAAACATAGGGAATATAGAGAGTTATATAAAAGAAAAATAAATAATCAGGTATGCAACCTTCCAGAGCTAGCCTCTGTTGATATTTTGGTAAATCCTTTTACTATCCACCTTCAAGGTATCTCTTTCCCTTTCTCCCTCCCTTTCACTCCTTCTTTCTTCTCTTTCCTTTTGGATCACATAATATGTGGAGCACGGGCACTTCCCCGCATTCCCCACATTTGTGGAGGCCCCACTGCGTGCATGCCCTGTCGGGATCCTCAGAGCCCCTGCCTTCCTCCCCTGCTCCCCTCCAGCCCTATCTCTCAGCACCCACATAGCCTGAGCCTCCCTTTGCAGGGTTCTTCCAAAGCATGATCTCCCAAAGCTGCACACTATTCCATTTTATGGATGCACTGTAATTATTCATCTTTTTAATTCCCACAGCACATTGCCATGCACTGCACAATACATCTTTGTTGAATTGGCACAGAAGTCACAACTTAAGGGAAGGTCTTACAAAATAAGCATTTGCAAACTCTGTCGCTCATTTCACTGTATGTGCCCACAGAACAGTAAATATGGATTGTTTTGGGATTGCGGGGATGGGGATTAAGGAGACATGACAGATTTGAGAGCACAGTATTTGCAAAACTGTGATGCTGCTGCAGTCAGAGCCTGCTGGCAGTGTGCTTCCGGGGCCTCCCTGGGAAGCCAACTGGAGAGCCCCAACCTTCAGGAAAAACCACATGCTCTTGCTGGCATCTGGACAGGTTGGCTAGTGTAGGTTTCTCCCATTCTTGTTTACTTGTGCCAGAGATCTCTTCTCCACCTCTGTGATATTTTTAATCTGTCTTCTCTCATCCTCTTGGGTTCACAGGAACCAATGACATCTGCCATGACGTGGAAAAAAGCATGGGATGTGGGGATCACACTGCCCTGATTCCAAATTCCAGTTTCACCCCTTATTACCTGCATGACCCTGGGCAAGTGGATCCTCTGGGCCTCAGTTTCTAAACTAAAAACTGGGAATTATTGTAACTGCCTTGCACAGTTCTTTCATAGCTTCATATCCAGAAGTCTTGAGAGCATTGACTGCTGTCTCTCCTCTTCCTCATCTTGCTGCACCCACTTTCGTCTAGTTTTTGGCACCTGCACTTCCCTGAACACCTGTGGCTAAAGTCACCAACAGCCTCTATATTGCTATATCTAACCAACAGTTTTCAGTTCTCAGTGTATAGTTCAGATCTCTCACTCTTTTTCTTGAAACTTCATTACTTGAGCCATGTGTCAACATTCTCCTGCGTTTCTCCTACCTTTCTGGTCACTTCCTCTCTGTTTCCTTTGCAAGCTCATATCATGTTACTTGACCACGGGGCTTGCTCCAAGCGCCTTTTCTTTGCTCCTCTCCCTCTATAATCTTTCTCTAGTCAATCTCCACATCTCCAGTTGGATATTCAATACCAAATGCGTTTAAAGCTAACCTCCTGATTTTCCCCTGAAACCTGCCCTTCCTCCAGTTTTCATCATTTCAGTGAATGGGGCCTCTGTCCTTCTAGTCCTCAGAATAGAACCCTCGTGTCATCTTTGACTCCTTTCTCCCTCTCACTTCCTACAGTCAAGTCTTTGCAAATCCTGCCAGCTCTAGCTTCAAAGTACTGTCGAGCAACAAGCTGACCACTTCTCACCACCTGTCCCGCAAGGTGCATCTTGCCCCAAGCCTCCTAATTGGACTCTCTCTTTCTCTCACTTCCTCTCCACAATCATTCTCAAACCAGCAGCCAAAGTCATATTTTAAAATCTAAGTCACAGCATGTCACCGCCCTTCTCCAATGGCTCTCCTCATCACAGTAAAAGCCAAAGTTCCTTCATGGCTGACAAAGTCCTACAAGATTTGTCCCCAACCCCAGGCACAGCTTGCTGACTTCCTCTCCTAATCACTCCCCTTTCACTGTGCTCCTGGCACACGGGCTTCCCACTGTTCCTCCACCGTGCCCAGTGTGGTCCCACCTCAGGACCTTTGCACCTGTTGTTCTCTCTGCCTAGAACACTCCTCCCTAACAGAGCCACATGGATTACCCCTTCATTTGCTTCAAATCTCTACTCAAATAGTACCTAATTAGTGTGTGTTTCACAGAGGAGTCTATATAAAAAAAGCAACCTCATCCCAACTCTTATCTCCCCTATACACAGAGGGCCCTGGCATTAATATTTTTAGACCAAACCATTTCTTAGAAAATCAGACTTCTCAACTCTTCTTAGATATTTTAATCAAGAACTGTCAGGTGGTCATGAGTGCTATAGCTAAAAAGTTTATTATTCATTTGCTATTTATTTTGTCTTCCTCCTTTAGGTTATAAGCTTCATGAGGTCAGGGACTTTGTTTTTTTCACTTAGTGCTTGGAATGAATGCATCTCATCCATGCTTTTGTTTTGTTTTGTTTTGTTTTTTTGAGACTGAGTCTCACTTTTGTCGCCCAGGCTGGAGTGCAATGGCGTGATCTTGGCTCACTGCAACCTCTGCCTCCTGGGTTCAAGCAATTCTCCTGTCTCAGCCTCCTGAGTAGCTGGGACTACAGGCACCTGCCACCACGCCCAGCTAATTTTTGTATTTTTAGTAGAAACGGGGTTTCACCATATTGGTCAGTCTGGTCTTGAACTCCTGAACTCAGGTGATCCACCAGCCTTGGCCTCCCAAAGTGCTGGGATTTCAGGCATGAGCCACCAGGACCGGCCTGATGCCCTAGTTTTAATGACCACTTATAACAAGTGACTCCCAAGTTTTAATATTCTTAACACCAACCTTTACTCTGACGTCCGCTTGACAACACTTCTTGACTATTTAAAGGCATCTGAAACTCAACAGGTACAAAGCTGAACTCATGATCTTCCTCTCCAAACCTAGGCCTCTTTTCATATTCTCTTCATTAATTGTCAACACTGCCATTCAATAAATATTTATTGAACACCAACTATGTGCCAGGCACAGGAGACAGAGCTGTGACCAAAACAGGCACTCTCATGGAGTGGACATTTTAGTGGACCCTCCATTCCTTTGGGCAAGCCAGACATCAAGTTAGCTTTAATATCCCTCTTCCTCATCATGACCCTCCCCATGACTAATCCAGTACCAAGTCAGGTGGATTTTTATCTTCTAAATATGGCTTAACCCATTCCTTTCCTATCTCCACTACCAACACTCCAGTCTAGCCCCGATTACCCATCTCTTGTCAGAATGAAGATAACAATCTCCTAACTTGACCAGCATCCACTGTACCCCTCCCAATGCATTCTCCATACTGCAATTCTGATTAATCCCTCCCATTATCACCACTGCTACCTGGCTGTAAATGCTCGGTGGTTTTCCACTGCTCTTTTACTCTCCCAGCTCCAGCCATCATGGCCTTTTCCCATCTTTGTATTTACCATGCCCCTCTTGCCACAGATTCTTTGCACACTCTGTTGTCTGTTCTTGGAAAACTTTCTCCTCCTCACCTACTTAACTTCATTCTTCACATTTCAGCTATAGCGTAACTTCTTCAAGGAAGCCTTTTCTGATCTCAAACTTTCTATTAATGAGCTCTCTTAGAACCACAAATCTCCCCTTCTTAAGCTTCTCACAGTTGCACATTTACATTTACATGTGGGATTATCTAGTTAACGTCTTCCTCCCCCTAGGCTGCAAGCTCCTGGAGAGAAAAGACACATCTGTTGCATTTATCATTAATCCCAGGGTGTAGAACAGTGCCTGACACATAGTAGAAGAGCAATAAGTGTTTGTCAAGTGGATGAATGAATGAATAGCTGGAAAGAAGATCTAGTAAAGTAATGCATGTAAAGCTCCTAGTATAGTAATCCATACATACTAAGCCTTAATTACCATTAATTATCTTACCCCTTCACCCAGGGAATTCCCAGAACTTGGGAAGGGAAAGCGGCAGAAGTTAGCATCAATGTCTCACAGTGTAATCATGTCACTGTCATCTGTTTCATTTCGTTCTATATGCCAAAGGCTATAAATGATTTAGACAAATCCTAGCATAATCTGATCCTCCTCCAAAACCAACAGGCAGATGTTGAGGGAGGAAGGTGAGTGGGCCTTGGGCGATTTCATTTTTCCTCTCCTCATAAGGTGGGGGAAGGCCTGGGAATTGAGTGTGTGGCACCTGAGGCTGTGTCTTAAGGGTTTGCATGGTAATCCTAGAGAACCACAGATAGCATCCAAGCCAGATGCCAGTCGGAGAGGCTCCCGCCCCAAACTCTCTAATTGATGTCCCAGAGCCTTGGAGGACATGATTATCATGCTCAGATTTAACATCCCGAGTGTCTTCTTCATGGCTGCAAAGTGCAAGCACACAGCTAGTATATGCAACTCCAGTGGGAATGAGACTGGATTCCAAATCAGTGGGAAGACAGAGAACAATGGAAACAGCGGGAAAGAGGTAGGAAGAGAAAAATGGGGGCATGTCAAGGCGTGGCTATAGTGCACGTGACGACAGCAAGGGACAAAAACAAAAACAGACATCAGAGAACTCCAGACTTGACCTTCCAGGGGCCTGTACAGGCCATCAGGTCAGGCAGTCTCCATCCCCCGGCCTCCTCAGCCTGCACTGGTTGGGAGGGGCCTCCTCCCTCTACCCACCATGGGAAGAGAGAACATGATTCCCTGCAGATCACTGAGCAAAGTGCCACAGCCTCCCAGGAAGCTCAGCCCTGCCCTGAGACTTGGGATGAGTAGGAGGGGGGCAGAGAGCAGTCAAGAGCAGTCATTGCCACAGGACACCCGGGGAAGAAGGCGCTGTAGAGAAGGATGGAAGGAGGCAGGACAAGTTCGGAAGGTTAGATAGGATAAAGGAGTCTTTGGTAGGTAGTTCCCGCTTGCCTTTGACCTCTGTTGAGTCTACAAGCAGGTATTGTGTGCCAGCTCTATTTTGGTTAGGGAGACAGGTATGGCTGTGCCTGGGAGGCTCAGGCTACTGGGTGGAATTCAGAGACACTGCGGGGGACAGTCCTCAGCCCCAAACTCAGCCCACTCCTTCTTCGCAAGCTCCCTGGGTCCAAAGCTTGCCGGGCCTCAGTTTCTCCTCCGAGAAAGGGGAGGGCGTGGCTGGCAGTACCTGGTGGCGTCGGGCGGGAGGCAGTGGGGCACTTGATGGCGCACTCTGTCGGCCAGCGCCTGTGCCGCGCCTGGAACACCCGGCTGAAGCCACCGCTGGCCACTAGGCGCCAGTCGCTCTCGAAGTCGTCGCGAGTGAAGACGGGGAGGCTGCCCAGCCGCTGCTACGTGGGGTCGGCGGCCATGGGGTCGGTGCGGCCGCCCGGCCCTTCTCTTGCTGTCTCCGCGCCGCGCACTCCCCGCCGGGGCTGCTTCCTGGGTGGCCCAAGGAGCAGCCGCTTCCTGCTCCTCCGGTCCGGGAGAGGGGAAAGGGGAGACGAGCCGGCACTGCCTCCTTCCCCGCCCAAGAGGGGCCGCTCCTGCCCCGCGAAGGTGGGGAAATTCCAGACAGGAGCCCTGAGGCCCCAGCAGGGATGGAGCAACCTGGGCCTGGGGAGAGGGTATTTCCCTCCTAAGCCCTCGCATTTCCCCCGTCTCAGCCTTGGATTTTCCCCAGTTCTCTGTAGGGAGGGATGCTGGGAGGTGAACCGAAGCTGGAAGAAGTCCAGCCTGAGAAGTTGGATCCAGTTTATTTAGGCCCAACGCTAAGTGACATCAGTTAATGCATTCCTGCAGTGCATTCAAGAGGGTTTATGAAGGATTCAGGCCTGGACCCCTGCCCCTGTCCAGCAAGTTTGGGACTCAAACAATTTTAATGGGGATTTTCTGGTCTGAATCTGACTGGTTTCATGTTTCGTTTATTCTTGTTGGGGTTTTGTTTGTTTGTTAGCCAGCCAGCCTTGGTGTGCTATAGGTTACCAAGGAGGGGTCAGCAGGGACAGAGTGGCGGGGGAGGCTGGGCTCCTGTCTGCAGGGGACTCCCTTCCTGGGGCTGCGCTCTACCTAACCTCAGAGGGATGGACCCCAGCCTCGGGGTTGGCCCAGTTACTAGGGGCAGTTTGTTGCCAGGGATAAGAGGAGGCTGTAGTTGGAGTATGACCAGTGCTGAGCCTGGAGGTTCCCCTGGGTTCTGGGTCCATGGGATTGCCCTCTCACCTTGGAGACCCTAGAGCAGGGAAAATGACAAGTGCTTGAACAGACGGGTCTCCCCAGGGGCACTGACCAAGTGAGCCATTGCCCAGAGACAGGTATACCTGCAGGACCTGTGTCCACACAAGGCAGAGTCAGCCACTTCTCGCCTACAGCTGGGTAAGTCCACAAGGAACCCTCAAAGTGACCACTGTCAGGTTTGAGGAGCCCACCTACCAGAGGAGGAAGCGCCTTGCCTTCAGCCCAAACCTGTAGAGCCCCTCATCAATGCCACAAGCCCACCAGACTCCCAGGGAACAGTGTAGGCGTGATAGGCAAACAGAAACTCCCTGTGGAAGCTGGAGAACTTGCTCCCTCCATAACAACTTACCTGCAACTTCCAGGATGAATTCTGGCAAGCAGATTAAGGACCAAAGATTGGGCCTGGAGACAGTTGTCATAGAAACTAGTGATAGCCACTATTAATTGAACATTCACTTTGTTCCAGGATCAGCGACTATTTCAGTTACTGCATTGCTTTACAGATATTATCTTGTTTATCTTGCAACAATGTTATGAGGTCAACATCTCCTATTTATAGATGTGGAAACTGGCCTTAAGACAATAAGTAATGAATGGACACATAGCTAGTAAGTGGTAGTTGATATTCAAACTCAGGTCTCTTAGTTTCTATGGAAATGGGTTGGCCAATGGAGGATCAGGGAGTAGCCTTTTATGAATACAAAGAAGGGGGACAGAGAGTCATGCTCCCTGGAAGAGGGTGGAGATGATGGAAACTGCATCTGGAGCAGGACATATCCCCCAGACGTATGTCAGAGGGAGGCCCCTGGCTAGCTTTGGCTGGAGCAAGGCAGGGCATGACAGAACCCATTGCTGCTGGAGTAGCCCTGCCTGCCCCAGTTTAAAGCCTCTGCCAAAGAAGTTTGGAAGGTGATAAAGGACACTACTGTCAGGGAGACCAGGAGGTCAAGAGGATGTTTCATACCCTCTACTGGGAGGGTGAAAATGGAGACTGGGAAGGTGACCAGCCACCTAGCCCTGCAGAAGTTTGACTGAGACCCAGATCTTTGACATTCAGGAGACCTATCTCAGCTCCTGGAGGAAGTACCAGGGGTGAATGGCCTGAGTCATTTCAGCAATTCCCCTTGATCCACTTATACCTGAAGCGGCTCTCCAGGGAGAGGAAGTTACCAGAAGCTGCCATTGTCTGCCTGCAGAGACTGTCACAGGAATGCTGAAGAAAGCATCATTCCTAGAGGAGGGGACACCCAGGGCTCAAGGCAGGTTGCCAGGATCCCGAACAAAACACCACTGAATTTCTCACAGGGCTGGAGGTGGAGGAACTGCAGGGGCAGGGCGTATTACTGCTGACCCACCTGTTGAAACTCTCTGCGTGGGTTCAAGCACCCCCAAGGCTTCTGAGGTGTCAGGCAAAATAGACACATTCATTGACCCAGAGGGACAAAGTTGTAAGTGGAGGGACCCTTTCTGAGTATAAGGTCACAGAGGCAAAGAACTCCTGGATCTCTCATTAAAAGTAGGGTGAGGTTTAGGGATTTGCAAAAGAGCAAAGTCAACTCAGAGGCTGCGGTTTCTTTCCAGTGGTCTGAGTGCACAAGTCCCTAGGTCCTGGCTGGTTGGGAAGTCAGCAGCCAGTGTGTGGAGGGGAAAGAGCTGGGGGGTTGGGAGGGAAACTTGACCTTTACCCACATCTACCTACAAATGGGAATGGATAATGAGGTGGTTATAGTCCAACTATGACCCCCAGCCACCAGAAGGGGCAAGGAACAGGTTCTAGCCATAGACGTTTTACCCCAAAATGCTCTGAGTCCTGACTGACTTCTATTAGTGTATTTTGTTTGGGCAGATGAAGATGGAAGTGTTCTGGACTTGGAGTTATTAAATGAATTTTGTGTGTATGTGTGATTGTCTTCAGGGAACCTAAAATGTTTAGCCTGCCCCTCCCAGGCAAGTGAGCTGGTACAGTAGCTCTGCAATACTTTAGAAGATGCTGAAATCCGATGTGAGCCTTTCCCCAAACCGGAATGACAAGCTATTTGCATATAGGGAAGTTTCCCAGTCTGCCCCTGTTCTCCACCCTGCAAACGTGTCACAGAGAACCCTGGACAGGTTCTGGCAGGCCCCAGCCTCTGGTAGCTTGTGTACTGAGGTTGGTCAGGATAAAGGAATGTATGCAGGAAATTGGAACATCTGTTCAGGAAGCAGGACTCCCAGAGCAAAAGGGATTGAACGAGGCAATAGGAACAGGTTTCAATGCTGGAGTGAGTGAGTCAGTCAGACTCGCATTTAAACCCTGACTTCTTTCTATCACTTAGCATTTGTTTAACCTTGGTCACATTATCAAATCTTTCTGGGTTTCTCCATCTGTAAAATGGATGATAATCATAATAACCATTCCAAAACATTGCTGTATATTATACTAATATAACATGATAATATAATATAATATTAGTTTAATATACCTAGTATATTTTTAAAGGTTATAATTCTTACAACAACCTTTTGGAACAGTTATTAGGATTATCATCCATAAAATACACCTAAATACTAGGTATATTTTTAAAGGTTACTTTCCTTAGGTATATACTAGGAATACTCCTAGGCAAAAGAATGAACCAACTGATACTTCACACCTGAAAAATTAACTAAAAATGAATCATGGACTTAAATATAAAATGTAAAACTATAAAAATTGTTAGAGAAAATATTCTGGACCTAGGATTAGATGAAAAGTTCTTAGGCTGAACCTCACAAGCACAATCCATAAAAGGGAAAATTGATAAACCAAACTCATCAAAATGAAAAACTCTCACTCATTGAAAGACCTGGTGAAGGGGAAGAGAAGAGTGCAGACGGAGAGAAAATGTTTGTAAAGCACATATTTGACAAAGTGCTAGTTCCTATAGTATATAAAGAGGTCTTCAAACTCAATGCTAAAAAAATTATCAAATTAGAAAATGGGGAAAAGACATTTCTCTGAAGAGAATGTACAGATGACAAACAAGTGCATGAAAAAATGTTTAACATCATGAGCCACTAAGCAATGCAAGTAAGATACCACTACCTACCTATCAGAATGGCTAAAAATAAAACCGAAAAGATAGTGGCAACACCAAATGCTGATGAGGATGTAGAGTAATGGGGTCACTCATATGCTGGTGGAAATGTAAAATGGTACGGCCACTCTAGAAAAGTATTTGGCAATTTCTTATAAGACTAAACATACGATTGCCATACAACCCAGCAATTGCACTCTTGGGAATCTATCCCAGAAAAATGAAAACAGTGTTCACACAAAAATCTGTATACGAATGCTCATTGCAGCTTTATTTGCAATAGCTAAAATCTGGAAACAGCTCAGATGTCCTTCAACTAATGATGGCTAAACACACAATGGTGCTGTATTACCGAACAGGACTCAGCAACTACTGATATACACAGCCATTTGGACGAGGCTCCGGTGAATTCTGTTGAGTGAACAAAGCCAATCATAAGAGGTTACGTACTGTATGACTCCATTTATATTGCATTCTTAAAATGACAAAATTATAGAGATGGAGAACAGATTAGTGGTTGTCAGAGGTGAGACTGGGGGAGAGGCAGGTGGGTGTAGCTATAAAAGGTTGGTGCAAAGGATCCTTGTGATGAAATTGTTCTGTATCTTAACCGTGATGGTGGTCACATGAATCAATGCATGTGACAAAATTCCATCAAATTAAATGCATGCACTGATGCACAGACACACATACACAAACACACACAAATGAGTGCATGTAAAACTGACGGCACCGGAGTGAGAACTATGGATTGTATCACTGTTGATTTCCTGGTTGTAATGTTGTGCTACAGTGACATAAGATGTTACCTTTGGGGGAAACTGGATGAGGGTATCAGGGATCTCTGCATAAGTTCTTAAAATTGTGTGCTTATCTATAATTATCTCCAAACGGAACATTTAAAAAAATACATATAAAGTCCCTTTCTCTTCTTCCTCCTCCTCCTTTTCCTCCTCCTACTTCTCCTTCGCCCTTCTATTTCTCGTTCTTGTCCTTATTACTAGGTAATGTTATATTCTTGGAAGGAAAATATTCCCACAATAGGAGAAAGGCAGTAATCTGACATTTACCACGGAGTACCTTAAGGAACACAGCTACGTGTCCCCCTGTGGACACGTAGAAACCTCAAGGAGAAAGAGAAAGGCCACTGTGTTAAATGTCTGAGGTTGGAGACAATGGTGAGAGGGAGCGAACTTGTTCCAAGACTCAATACTTTGACCAAGGTGATGGTCAGATAAGCTAAGACCCACTGACAGGGCCAGGATTCTACCCAATTCACAAAATATGAGAGTCATTCAGAGAAAGCCAAAATAAAAAGCCAACATGCCATTGTCCAAATCATGTCAGGGACTCTTTCTATCCAGCATGCTTACTGAGGCTCAAGGCATCATGTGCCTGCGGCTGAGACGTGCAGGGATGCAGACACAGGCTGGGCTCCAAAGCTGGGGCCTCCTGCTATGGGGTGTGTATGAAAGAGGCAGTGCGATGGAGTAAACCAACAATGTTGTAAGAACATTTCTGGAGTTGGCAGAGTATAGATTTTCCTTCCTAATATGGAAACCAGTCTCCCTTTTGAAGGGCTTTTTGATGAAAAACTACTTTGAGTGTCAAGAAGCCAAAAATGGAAGCCCTGAGTTTCATGAACCACGGTTTTCATTGTCAAAATCATGGCCTCAGGTTTCCTATGCTCTTGGGTGATTGTGGTTCTGGGCTGGGTCCATATAAAATTAAGAAACAGATGTCCCAAGCATCTTGCCACCTCAAGCAGTTTAGAAGAAATGCTTGGCTGTGGCCAGGGCTTCAGAGAAGCATCATTCCAACATGGGGCCTGAACAGCCTCAGAACATGCCCAAGAGGTCATGGTCAATACCTTCTCTGGGAATATCCAAGAGACTAGGAATGCTAAATTTAACCCTTTTTAATTTAACAAAGAGGCCAAGGAGATTGAGGAAATCACCTTGACCCTCCTATTAGCAGGACTCTAAAGGGAAAATGCCCTCCTTATGTCAACCTTGGTGATCTGGTCGTAAATCTATCCTTCTGCTCTCCTCTGGGCCCTTCCTGGATAGGCGGGAGCAAGGGAAAGCTAGGACTAGGGAAGGACTTAAATACTAAAAGGTGGTTTTCTTGGGAACTCTGAAAGCTTGCTGGCTCTGCAGGTAAAGAAAGGGACTTCTAAAATGTGACTAGTGTCATGCTTCTTATAACTTCTTTTTTTTCCTATTTTCCTTACTGTTAAGCAGAGTAAGTTCCTTTCCTCCCTCCCTCCCTCCCTCCCTCCCTCCCTCCCCTTCCTCCTCCCCTCGGGCCGGCGCTAGCCAGACCACAAAAAAAAAAAAAAAAAAAAAAAAGAAACCAAGAAAAGATTTTGCATGGTGAATTATTTAAGTTCCTTGTGGATTCTGGATATTAGACCTTTGCTGGATGCCTAGTTTGCAAATATTTTCTCTTATTCCATAGGTTGTCTGTTTACTCTGTTGACAGTTTCTTTTGCTGTGCAAAAGCTCTTCAGTTTGACTGGGGCCTACTTGTCAATTTTTTTTTTTTGCAATTGTTTTTGTTTTGTTGGGGGACTTAGTCATAAAGTCTTTGCCAAAGCCAATGTCCAACATGGTATTTTCCTAGGTTTTCTAGGATATTTATAGTTTTAGGTCTTACATTTAAATATTTAATCCATTTTAAGTTAATTTTTATATATTGTGATAGGTAGGGGTCCAGTTTCATTCTACATAGGGATAGCCAGTTATCCCATTTATTGAATAGGGAGTCCTTTCCCCATTGCTTGTGATTGTTGACTGTCAAAGATCAGATGGTTGTAGGTGTGCAGCTTTATTTCAGGTTTACTATCCTTTTCCATTGGTCTATGTGACTGTTGTTGTGCCAGTACCATGCTGTTTTGGTTACTGTAGGCTTATAGTATAGTTTGAAGTCAGGTAGTACAATGCCTTCAAATAACCCCAGTAAAAAGTGGGCAAAGGAGGCTGGCGTGGTGGCTCACGCCTGTAATTCCAGCACTTTGGGAGGCTGAGGTGGGTGAATCACAAGGTCAGGAGTTCAAGACCAGCCTGGCCAACATAGTGAAACCCTGTCTCTACTAAAAATACAAAAATTAGCTGTGCATGGTGGTGTGCACTTGCAGTCCCAGCTACTTGGGAGGCTGAGGCAGGAGAATCACTTGAACCTGGGAGACAGAGGTTGCAGTGAGCCAAGATTGCACCACTACACTCCAGCTTGGGTGACAGAGTGAGATTACGTCTCAAAAAAAAAGTGGGCAAAGGTCAACAAATGTATGAAAAAATGCTCAACATCACTCAGGGAAATGCAAATCAAAACCACACCAGCTTACTCCTACAAGAATGGCCATAATAAAAAAAACCAAAAAACAGTAGATGTTGGCATGGATGCAGTGATCAGGCAACACTTCTACACTGCTGGTGAGATTGTAAACTAGTACAGCCACTATGGAAAACAGTGTGGAGATTCCTTAAAGAATTAAAAGTAGAACTACCATTTGATCCAGCAATCCCACTACTACGTATCTACCCAGAAGAAAATAAGTCATTATATGAAAAAGATACTTGCACACACGTTTACAGCAGTACAATTTGCAATTGCAAAATTGTGGAGCCAACCGAAATGCCCATCAATCAACTAGTGGAGAAAGAAACTGTGGTATATATATATATGATGGAATACTACTCAGCCATAAAAAGGAATGAATTAACAGCATTTTCAGCGACCTGGATGAGACTGGAGACTATTATTCTAAGTGAAGTAACTCAGTGAAGGAAAACCAAACATTGTATGTTATCGCTGATATGCAGGAACTAAGCTATGAGGACACAAAGGCATAAGAACCATACAATGGACTTTGGGGACTTGGTGGGAAGGGTGGGAGGAGGACGAGGGATAAGAGACTACAAATAGGGTGCAGTGTATACTGCTCGGGTGATGGGTGCACCAAAATCTCACAAATCACCACCAAATAACTTACTTATGTAACCAAATGCTACCTGTGCCCCAAAAACCTATGGAAACATAAAATAAAAAATAAAAAGTGGGCAAAAGACATGAACAGAACATCTCAAAAAAATACCTGCGGCTAACGCATATATGAAAAAGTGCTCAACATCAGCAATCATTAGAGAAATGCAAATCAAAACCACAATGAGTTACTGTTTCGCACCAACCTTTTTTAATAATGGCTATTATTTAAAAAAACAAAAAAAAACAAAAAATAACAAATGCCAGCGAGGCTGTGGAGAAAAGGGAACACTTATACACTTATACCCTGTTTGTGGTTGTGCAAATTAGTTCAGTCACTGTGAAAGCAAGCTGAATATGTCTCCAAAAACTTAGAATTACCGTTCAACCCAGCAATCCTATTACTGGGTATAAAATAAATCTTTCTACCCAAAAGACACATGCATTCATATGTTCATCACAGCACTGTTCACAATGGCAAAGACATGGAATCAACCTAGGAACCCATCGATGGTGGACTAGATAAAGAAAACGTGGTACATATATACCATGGACTACTATGCAGCCATAAAAAAGAATAAAATCATGTCCTTTGCAACAACACAGATGCAGCTGGAGGCCATTATCTTAAGCGAATTAAAACAAGAACAGAAAACAAAATACCACATGTTCTCACTAGAAGTGGAAGCCAGACCTTGGGAATACATAGACAGAAAAATGGGAATAACAGACACTGCAAACTACTGGGGGTGGAGAAGGGAGGGCGTGAGGGTTGAAAAACTACCTACTGGGTGCTCTGCTTGCTTGCTGGCTCCCTGGGTGTTAGGATCATTCATACCCCAAACCTCAGCATCACACAATACAACCATGCAACAAACCTGCACATGCACCCACTGAATCTAAAATACAAGTTGGAAAAAAAAAGAAAATATTTTGTTTGTTTTTATCACTATGTGATATAGGTGGTTGTGAAGAATACAATTCTTAAAAGTCAAAGAAACTCAAATAGACTAGTAGAATATGGGCTGCTGGACAGGAATCTTGTTCTCTGCTCTGTTGTCAGTACTTGGCCATGTAGGAGGGAGCTCATTTAACATTTGATAAATGAATGAATGAATGAATGAATGAATGAATGAATGAATGAGTGAATGAATGAAAAGGAAGGTGAATCTCCCGGGGTGAAGGCTGATTTCTGGCCTCTTTTCAGAGATCTCTCTAGTCTGAGTAGGTGCTGAGTCATTTTGTAGCAGATCCGGCTTTTCCTTTACAGTTTTCTCCAACCTGCCTCCCCAGGGTCAGGCCACTAAAACCCCTAGGCAGATTCTCCTGGGAGAGATCCTAAGAGATTCCCATCACTGCTACCTTCCCCCGATCAGTTTCCTTATGATCATTTACGATGCTTCATATTTTTATAAGTATGGTTTTCCAAGCAAAGGGCTTTTCTGATGAATGAAAGAACAAATTGATGGTGAGGCTTCAGGGGTTAAAGCAATAATCAGACAGTCATTTTGCCAGCCTTTGCTTCATGCCAGACCCTCCATCCCAAGTGCTTAACTTGCATTATCTCATTTAATATTCTTGACAACCCTCTGAGTTTGGTACTATTATTATTTCCATTTTTGCAGGTTTAGTGGAGCCTTGGGTCATGCAGTTGGCAATTCAATGGCCCACGACTTAAATCTGGCTTGCTTCCAGCCAAGGTACATTGCTCTTGACATATGGTCAGAATAGCCTTGATCAAACCAAATATAGGACTCTCAGACTGAGGCTTATTCATTGTTGGGGGTGGGGTGGGGTGTCACGTGCTCCCCAGGTCAGGCCTGAACAATAGGACCTCCTGGGGGAAAAATCAGCTGTGGAAATTTAGAGACACTCCCCATTCTCCTTCAACCTGAAAGGAAGAGAAAAGAGAGGGTGGGTGTGCTGGTACTGAAGAGGTGGAGCTTTGACTAATATGCTCATCAGGACTTTGCCTGCAGCAAAAAGATATCTTTGGAAGCTGTGCCTGTGGAAAGGTCAGTATTAGCTCAGTCAAATTTGGCTTATGGAGAAACTTCAGGATTACTTAGTTGCAGTGGAAATGTCTCTTTGTCTCTCCAGTTTTGGTTGGAAAGAAAGCAATGTGTCCCTGGGACTGTCAAAACCCTTTTTAACCAGTAAGAGGAAAACTATGTATGTGCTGGTAAATTTGCATTGAATATGGAAACTTGGCACATAGAGTGTCAAGCAGATGGAGTTTCAGACTGGGAAAAGAATGCCTTTCAGATTCCATCCAGCTCTGAGCTATCCTCTCTCTCCTGGGGGAATTAGGATGATCTAGAAGAGAAAGGAACTCATAGTTGGCCCCGGGAGGGCCCCTGGGAGCACGAATCAGGAGCAATTGGGAGTGGAGAAGGCGAGTGACTGAAGATGAGAGCTGAAGCATTGCCCCTTTCCAGGTATACAGTGGTGGCAGGTACCAGGTGCTAGGCACAGGTGCAAGGGCTGGCTTTTCATAGAAACAAAGACTGGTCTAGACACAAGCTTACAGGTATTTCCAGATGATGGCATCCAGTGATGTGAGAACAGGTAACCAAAGAAGGCCTGCTAAGAGTATTTTTGCCTTGAAATTCAAAGGAGCAGAGGACCTTATCTACTTGGGAAGGTGAATGAGAATGTGTTTTGGTGGCAGAGAGTGGATAAGGGAACTTGTGGAGATGTCTTGGGTCAGCTCAGATAAGAAAAGTGAGGGTGGGAATCACAGCACATTTTCCTGCCCCAGCCTTTGGTGTAGTCTCCGTTTCATTCATTTCTCTTCATCCTCTCTCCCTACCCACAACCCACACTCATATTTGCCATGTCCTTCTTCCAATGGAAAGGGACAGCTCAGACATCATCTCTTCCAGGAAGATTTCTACCCCAGTGCCTCATGCTGGGCCAGATGCCCTAGCTTTGTATCACAAACATTCACTAAGTCCAAGGGTATGTGATCCTTTAGTGTGTTGTCCATTGGCTCTCTTTCGACTGGGACCTCCTTGAGAGAAGAGAAGGTCCTATCCCTCTGTGTGTGCCCAGCACTTATCCCAATGCCTGGTACATAGTGGAAACTAATAAACAGAAGCTAGTGTTTACTGTAGTATTTTAGCTTAAACCATTATCACCAGTAGGGGCTGGGGAGCTGTGGAGAGTCTGAAGTTAGAGTAATCAGGCTTCACCCCAGGCTGGCCCTAGTGAAAGTCCCCTAATGCCTTCTCTTGCTAAATTTCATCATTCAAGCAACAAATATTTATTGAGCACCTATTATGTATCAGCACTTTTCTAGGTATTTGGACACATCAGGGATCAGAACCAACAAAAATTATGAAGTTCATATTCTAGTGGGAAAAGGGAGCAGAATGCAAACAATAAATTATATATCATGAGAAGCGAGTTAAACAGTATGTCAGGATAATATGTATCTATTAAGGTATTATGTTGGAGAAAGAAAGGAGATGGGGAAAATAGGGCAGGAGCACTTAACATTTTAACTGATACCTTAAGGTGTCAGCCTAAAAAAAAAGACATCAGAGAAATATATCTCCTAATTTAATTAGTCTATTTGGGAGTAAGCAAAAGGATTATAATCCAGGATGCACAGCTATAGCAAGCAACAGATGCACCCGAAGAGGGGAGGGTGAGGGGAAGCTTTTATTGGCAAAAGGATAAGTTCACATAAGCTGCTTGGAAACAGAGTTCATTGGCTCTGGAGGCTTAAAGCCAGAGTTGGCGTCAGTTCATTGGTGGAGATGCTGTTACTAGGCAAGTGCTCTTTTGAGAGTATCTTTTCTGAATTGCTGTAGTCCTAACGAATGTCTAGTGACAAACCTGGTCCTAGAAATATGTGCCTATGTATAAAACATAGATCATGAAAAGTATGAGACGTGTGAAGGACGTGAAGGAATTTCTTAGGGGCTTATTTTAGAAAGTCCTTGAAACAGTCTTATCTCAAGCAAGCGTGGGTCCTTCTTCTTCCTGCTTTCCCACCTCCAATTTGGGTCTGACAAAAGTGATTTTGTCCTGGTATCTGCAACTTTCACAAAGGGTGAATAGAACTTAGGCAAGATAAAAGGGACAAGGGGAATCATGTAGAAGGGGTATTGATAAGGGATCTTTTGGTAATGGTGACAACTCAAAGGAGCTTAAGCAAGGAGGGAATTTACTATCTCACATAACTAAAAAGCCCAGTGACAGCCCAGGCATAGTGGGATCTGAGGGCCCCAGCAGTGATGTCAGGGCTCTCCTCAACTGCATCTCTTGGTCCTGCCTTCCTCTTGTGTGTACTCCATTCTCAGTGAAGAGCCTCTTGAGGATGGTAAATCATCACTGCAGCTCCAAATGCCCATCCTATCTTCTGAGCAGACTGAGTGAGAAAGTTCCTTTCTCCTTTACTCTAGCAAAACTCTGAGCTGACTTCTGATTGGCACTCTTCTGGTCACATGACCATCTCTGACCCAATCAGTGTAATGAGAGGGATGTGCAATGGTGTGACTGGCTGAGCCCGAATCCATGTGCACCCCTGGAAGCAGGGCTAGCTAGCATCTGGTCCACCTAAATCATGTGGTCTAAGCCCGGGATGGGGTGGTTCCTCAAGAAAAATCGGGAGAGTGGGCAATGGGCAAGCAAATACCCATTGTCTTATCTACAAGGAAAGAACAAGTCAAAGGTCCAGACCCAAAGAAGTGAGCTGATTGTCTGAGGTCACAGCCCTGGCAAGGCCAAAGCTGGCAGCCCCACTGTTAGTTCACACTGCTTCCGAGTGCCCTCAGAAAAAACCTGCTGGGGGCCATCTTTTCTAGCCCTCCACTTGTGATTTTCTCTTTTCAATGACTTTGGTTACAGCAGCAAACAGCTCCACTATTTGGAATGTCCTCATTTCAAAAACAGCACTCCTACTTTAATTCCTGACCTGAATTTTGTATGATTTCACTAGTTTTAATGAATAAACAAACAAAAAGCACGTATTGCTTTGTTGCTCTTTTAGTGATCCAGAGCCTCAGAGGTGTGGTTCAGCCAGAACTAGGGATCCCGAATGGATTGTGGTTTCGTGGAGAAGGGTGGCCACAGAGAACATCTAAGGGAAAGATAAGGCCAGGTCCATCTATCCCTAGTTGTCAGAGGTTGTTTACTGGTGCTCAGAGGGTTCACTCTGCCTTCTGATGGGGTAAATAGGGCAGACCGAATTTCTCCTGATGTACTTCCAACCTGCCCCTGGAGAGCAAGTGGCAGCTGGGTCTAGTGGAAAGAAAGACCGCATAGGAGCGAATTTGCTTTAATCAGCCCAGATCCCTTCATTTATAAATGACTGAGAGCAGATGGACAGAAGTCTGAACTTTGAACCTCTGAACATTGGAGTGATAACTCCTGTAATCCAAGGGTTAGGACTTGGAGATTCTTCCAGGCCAGCCAGACCCTTCCCTCAATTCTCAGTGGCTATTTCTGTGATACCTGCCATGGGGTGCATAGTTCAGGTTCCAAGGCCCTGACAGCACCAAGGGGAGTTTTTGTATGTGTCTGAGTTATTTTCACCTTGATAATGCCCTGCTAGAATAATAATAGATGTGGATGAGAAAATAGGACTCATTTTTCCCAATGTCATTTTGTACTATCTAGCACAATACTTGGCACATAGTAGGTACCTGACAAATATATATTGAATGAATGAATGAGTGAGGAGCTTTTCAGGAACATGCTGTCATTCAAGTAACCTCACGGAGGAGCTGCTTGACGTACAGGCAGATGCTGGGCTCCTAGCCCATCTGGGGGAGGACAGCAGATCTGGAAATTTGAATATCTCCAGTTTTGCAGAGAAAGCGTCGTGGCCTCCACACGCTCATGCCCACCCCACGCCTCCTCTAACATGTTGTGCCTGATCAGATGGGAAGGTAATCCTTTGCAGTGGAGAGATTTAAGCTGTTATCTAACAGACTGCGGGTGGATTAATGAGGCTTTCTGATAAAACCTTAAAGGCGTTAGAGTTTCATTTTCCCCTTCGTGCTCAGCGTGCAGGTGAAAAGAACCAGCTGGTTGACTGTGTTGCAGTTTGGACCAGAAAATTAATGAAAGGAGAGACAGGGCCAGGTAGCGGGCAGTGAGGTTCAAGGTAAAGGCTGGATTTTGGCGCTGGCTCAGCCTTAGGAAATTCTGGACAAGATATTGGATCTCCAGGCCTGTCTTCCCTTAGCTTCAAATGGGAAATAATAATACCTACCTCACAGGGATGTTGTGCAGATGAAATGAAATCTGACATGAAAGGCCTTTGAAGAAGATAAAAGCACTTCCCCGTGTGAGGCTATTATTATCATGGACAAGAGACACACTGCAGGGCTGAGGCTTGGCCTAAAACACCAGGATTCTCTGAGACCTTTGAAAGATGGTCTTTGGGCCTACATTTGCCCATGTGGATAGGGAGAATTGTGGTGGCACCCACATACTTCCCTGAGGAATGGGAGAGCCAGTGGTGTCTGGCCATGAGTTTGGAGATAATGCCATGACAGAACGGGAAGCCACACTCACTACTGGTGACTCACCCACATACTCTTGAAGACAGAGCCAAGCCCAAATTCAAGGTCCTGTCCTCCAGAATGACACATGGTCAGAGTAGGGTGATCACACCCCTTCTGTCTATGCCTAATTCTTTTTTTCTTGTCCATAAGACTTCTCATAGGAGAAGAAATCTTCCAAATCCTTAATGAATTTAAATTCTAGTGGGAGAGAAAAAATAAAGACACAGAAAAGAATTTCATAACAATGAAGTCATTATGTTACGAATTTAAAAGGCAGCGCAACACAAGCATTCAGGGAAAGGATGAATCGCATGGGTTGGGTACAGTTGCATGTGGAGTGGAGTGATTGAGTACCTGGTCTAGATCTTGGACCAGTTGCCTAACTGCTTTGCACCTCAGTTTCCTCATCTGTAAAGGGAGAATAATGATAGTGCCCATTTCATTAGACAGATCTGGAACCAGTCAAGTATTTAACAGGCGATACCTATCATTTTTATTATGTTGGGGCTTTGTGGATGTGTAAGATTTAAAGAGAGGAAAGGAGAAGGTCTTTGAAACAGAGGAGAAAGGAGTGAGTGGAATGCCTGCAGACACCCAGTGGGAAGCTGGCCTAAGAGGAGTGATGGTATGGTGGGAAGCTGCCCTTCAACAAACATTGCTCAGGCTTCCCTGAGATGCTGGAACACCACAGTGAGCAATGACACCCAGGGTTGATGCCCAACATTGGCTGGCCTAACTGGGAACAAGAACATGACCCTAAAAGCAAGCCTACTTTAAGGCTTGTTGAGATTACGTTGGATGGTTTATGTGCAAAGGCCGTGTAGAATTTTGTCACTATTATTTATAAAGAAAAATAATTTGAAGGATAATAAAAGATATGCTTATTTTAAATTATACCTATAACTTATGAATCATAGCTCTTACTCATATGCAGTGTACGGAATGCATCTATAGCCTACAAGAGTTAAAGTACAATAATGTGAGCGCTTTATCAGTAAAACTTCAGAGAATTTAAAAAGCTCTGTGGTCTTACTCCCCCTGCAGACACGCATGCACGTGTGCAGATACACCAAGCAAATGAGTTTGCCCTTTATCTTGTAGACAATTGTGAGAAGGTGCCTGGGAAGGGGTACAGCATAATGAAAGTGATGTTTCAGAGGATTCTCCCGGCTGCAGTGTGCACGATGGCTTAGAAGGCGGAGTGAGATGGGGAGATCAGCAAGGAGGCTATGGCAATAAGTCAAGTTAACCGAATCCAGCGTCTTTTTCTTATTTTCCCCTGATGTTGATACAGCGCAGAATTCAGCAACGCCTAATACCACTGAATGTACATTTCAATCCTTCATGCTCTCCCTGTGCCTGCCGTGTGTTCCACCTAGATTCTCTCGGCCCTCCTTGCCAGCCCAGCCTGCCATTTGGAGGCCTACTGCTCTATCCCCCACCTTTAGGGTAGAGTCACATAGAAACCCTTCCAACCCTGATAAAAATCCTCATCTTTAAGAACTCCACAAAAGAGCATATAGGGATGGCTGGGCGGGGGCATCTGCGGAGGTATGCTCAACTAACACGACCACAACAGGAGTGCCCATCTCCTCAGGGCTTCCATGTGCCAAGCATGGTGATGAGAGCTTTATAGAAATCATCGCATTTAATCTCCACAACAAACCCAAGAAGTGGGTATCATATCTCCCCTATTGCCTTTTACGGACAAGGCAATCTTAGTGAGGGGCTAAGCCACTCACTAAGGTTATGAAACTTAAAGCGAGGTTATGGAATTTAAAGTGAGGTGGAGGAGAGCTTTGAGCCTGCACTCCCACCACTGAGCTTCCTGCCTCCCTGGGTCTCACTGGAGTCCCTGCCTCACTCTGGACCGTTAGTTCAGAGGATTCTTGAACAAAGGTAAGGACACTGAAGATACTTCACCTGGTCTTTCTGAGTCTCAGATTCCTTATTTATAAAATAAGGGGACATGGACTAGCTATTTTGGAGCAATTAATTGTATTTGGACAATGAATCAGATGAACTCCAACAAAGCAGATACAGTCGGCCCTCTTTACCCTCAGGTTCCAAATTTGCAGATTCAACCAACTGCAGGGCGAAAATATTTGGGGAAAAAAACTAAAAATAACACTCCAACAATTAAAAAAAAATACAAATTTTAAGAAATACAGTATATCTACTATTTACATAGCATTTACATTGTATTAGGTATTATAAGCAATCTAGAGATGATTTAAAGTGTATGAGAGGATGTACGTAGGTCATATGCGAATACAATGCATTTCACATAAGGGACCTGAGCATCCCAGGGTTTTGGTATCTGTGGTATCAATCCCTGGTGGATACAAAGGGATGACTGCAGAGGATTAGAGGATCCCTGAATAATTTTCAGCTTGGACATTCTAGGAGCCTTTTCTTCAGCCTCTTGTTCCAATAATTCTCACTATCTTGCTGTGCCTTTGATCTAGTCTAAATCACCTTGCACACTAACTCATCTATTTTAATGTGCAAATTCATCTCTCAGCAGCAGCGAGATGAACTCCTTGTGTGTGTGGGGCTGTGTATGTGTGTGCTTGTCGGCCGAGGGGAGTTGAGGGATCTAAATGAGCATCCAGAGCTACTGAAGAAGCCCAAATGTAAAGTTGGGGACAGCTGTGATAATGGAGTGATGCTCAGGCTGAGCTGAATTGGCACATCTGGCAGGCAGCCACCCTCATTTAAAGCAGCTCCTTCCAGCCTCCCTGGTGACAGGAGCCCTGCTCCAGAACTGGGGGGATCTGAGGCTGGGGTGGCTGGCAGAGGTGATTGGCAGCCCACTGTTCCCTGCTTTGCCAGCACCCTAAGGCTCCCTCCCACCTAAGCCAGGGCTGAGCCTCAGAGCAGCCAGGAAAGCCTGATCCAGCCCCTGGGCAAAATCAGATCACAGGGCAGAATGTCTCCAGGGAGAACTCATTCATCATTTTGCCTTTTTGAAATAGAAATCAAATTAGAAGTCTTGTTAAAAGGAAAGAAGTCATCCAGCAGCTTCAGGTCACAGAAGCCCAGTGCTTGGCTGGCATGTGGCCACCCACAGGGCCGGGAGCTGCTGGAGGAGGTGGTGGGCAACTGGATGTCCCGCTGGGCTAGCACTCCTCTTTCTAGGGCATCAGGGAGGGTAGGGGCACGCAGCTCTGGGGCTTTAGGAGAAAAGAGCTAATGACATCCTGATGAATATATGATTGGAGCTATAGTCGTTGCAATCAACAGGTTTTCCTGATTATAAACTGAGGACAAACTACAAGTAACAGAGTAGTATCTGTTTGCAAAGAGGACTTCAGAGCATTGATCCTAGCACCTTCCACTTCACACTGGGTCCTGTTGATGCCCATGCACCCCCGGCCCCAGGCCCTGACAAGGAGCGCTGCTACCCTATCCCTGAGCCCTGAGTGTGCTCATAACCCCATCCCACCCAAGACCAGTGCTCTCAGGCCCTGCTGCCATGGGATCATGTAAGAAGGCAGGCTGCTGGCTGGCAGCTGACTCTTGGGGTAAACAGAGCCAAATACATGCTTGCCTTCAGTGAGACGGAGGACCAAGGAAGATGAGCAGATCCATGAGGGTGGGAGGGGGCAGATAATGGGTTCATGGTCATTTCCAGTCTCAAAAAGAGTCGCCATTAAGTAAACACTTTCTATCTGTCAGTCACCTATGCTAGGTACTTCATGTATATTATATCCAAACCACAGAAGAGGTAGGTGTTGATGTTCCATTTTATAGAGAGGAAACTGAGGCTCAGAGAAATGTGGTGACTTTTCTGCAGGTCACACTTAGTACGGAGAGGAACGCTTTACATGCAGGAAGAGTTAAGAACACAGCTTGGGGTCAAATTCTGACTCCCCTGCTTACTGGCTATGTGATCCTGGGTGGGAAAGTACTATTCTCTTTATATCTTAGTTTATTTACCTGTAGAGTGGAGATAATACCTGCCTCACAGTCGTTATGAGGCTTATGTTGGGGCAGGATCTTCAAGTTTTGATAGGGTGCCTAGTGCAGAGCAAAGGCACAATGCACGGGGGAGCTGGGCGTGGTGGCTCACTCCTATAAACCCAGCACTTTGGGAGGCTGAGGCAGGTGGATCGCTTGAGGTCAGGAGTTTGAGACCAGCCTGGCCGACATGGTGAAACCCCGTATCTACTAAAAATATGAAAATTTGGGATACAGGCACATGCCTGTAATCCCAGCTACAGGAAGCTGAGACAGAAGAATCGCTTGAACCTGGGAGGCAGAGGTTATAGTCAGCCGAGATCCCACCACTGCACTCCAGCCTGGCCCACAGAGTGAGACTGTTTCAAAACAAACAAACAAACAAACAATGCACAGGCAGGATTTATTCTCTCTGCGTGTCTGCAGGATGCCAGTCTGTGAGGACCAAAAGCTCATTCCATGGGAAAAGGAGTCAGTTCTAAATGGGTTTTCTTCACCTCTGATTATTCTCTCCTTTAATGGAACCCTTGCAGAGCCTCTATTTTCAAGTTATTTAGAAAATGAGACCTCTTACTTAAAAAAAAAAAAGCCATGTGGGATTAAATGTCTTCTGTCCTCAGAATATTAGGTTAGCGCAAAAGAAACTGCGGTTTTTGTCATTGCTTTTAATGGCAAAAACTACAATTAGTTTTGCACCAACCTGATACTTCTTAGTTGTACTCTTTCCCTCAGTTATCCAAGCCAAGAAACTCTTATTTGAACAAATCCTCAAGAAAGTGCTTACAATAGCAGCCCCTTCCTATTGTTTCCCCTCAACTCTGAACCTCAGTCCCACCTTGCGGTGCACTGGAACCACCATCCTCACGTCATCTATGAAGACAGTGAGCAGCTCTGGACTGTCTGTTACCTGTCACCTCTGCTGTGGCTTCAGGATGGTGATGGAGTTCCATCCCAGCCACATCCTCTTTAGGATGGAAAATCCCAGCTCCTCTGCTTGTTGAACCAGAAGACTCTGATTATCCGGAACAAGCTGTGTCTCCAAGGGTGGTATCGGGGCTCCTGGCAAGTAGAGATGAGGCCTTCTTAAAGATGGCGTTGGTACTTTCCATGCTGCCTGGAAGGTTTGCATGGCAGCATGTGTTAGGGGTAACAAGGCTGGGGCAGTGGCGGGGGTGGCTCCACACGGGGGAGGGAGAACACTAGCACGTGAAACATCTCCCCCCACCTGTGAGGAGAGACAGCTTCAGGTGCAGCAGACTCTCCTCCAAATTGGAGATGGCTGCTCTTGGCAGGCACTCTGGAGCAATAATCGTAATAACATAATTTGACATTCCCCACTCTTTGGGGAAGAGAATACACCTATAATAGCCATTTTCAAGAGCCAAGGAGTGCAGCCAGAGCAGGGGAAGGAGGGGCCTGAACTTCAAAGGAGACAGGCCTGGTGGTTATGAACACAAACAGCCTTTCAGTTTTCAAAGCTCCACGGAATTCTCTGTGAAAACAGCAACTTCTGCACCCTCTAATTTTCTTCTTTGTGCTCTGATTAGCATCAAGCTGCTCTCCCTTTGCAATTCAGTAGCCTCTTGAAGGGTGTTTGTTTGCATGATAGGACTGATGGGCAGGTCCTGGCTTCTCTACAGTGGCCTGTCACTTGCTTGCCACCCAGGGCGTCACCACAGAGTGCCCCAGTGGGCTCCCTCCAGCCATATGCAGTACATCAATCTGAGTGAGGGGCTCAGGCCATTGATTCTCTTCCACTGCCCGCCCCCCTGCCACCAAATGCCAATTATTTATATTGGTTTCAGAAACAAAGTTCTTAATTTAAGCCAACAGCTGCCTTACCTGTGAAGAACACTTTCTTTGGGTGTGTTGAATAAAATCTCCCTGGAGGAAGAAGATTTCCTTTCCTACATGCTTCAGAGAATGGCCAACTTTGATTCCTTAAAGGACATGAGCTTCTCCCTTTCCCAGACCCTTCAAACTTAACCCAACTGACGTCATAGTTGATACCTTCAATCTCAAGATAGAGTCTGGTAATCTCTTATATTTGCGTAGCGCTTTATAATTCCCAAAGTGCCTTCACCTCCAAAACTTCATTTAACCTTTACAACAATGGAGGAGGTAGGTTGGGCAGGTATTAGTGTTTCCAGAAGCAGTAGCCACAGCTCAGAGAGGTTAAGCAACTTGCCCAAAGTCACACGGCTGGCAGGTAGCAGGGTAGGACCAAAAGTCTTTGGAACTTTGGTCTGGGACTCCTGACATTCACTGTACCTGCCTCCTATTCTAAAATGATTATGTGATTGTAAGGAGGAGCCAGAGAGTAGTGCCACTTATTGGACTTCTCACTTAGGGACTTGCAGTCCACAGGTGACCCTGGTTTACAGCGACCCGGGGGCAACTGGAAGGGAGCATTGCCTCTGGGGATGGGGTGAGAGTACAAGGTGGGTTAGGGAAATGAACACATTCGCATCAGTCAGGGTTCACTGCAGAAAGAGAAGCCTGCGCTTTGGCACCTTAAGCAGAGAACAATCTAACCCATGGAACAGGATGCCTATAGCACCACCAGATGGGCTGGAGGAGGGTGCCAGGAAGGACCCCCAGGAATGATTGCCAGAAGGATTCACGCAGAACTTTCCTAACAGGGGAGACACCACCTACCACTCACGCCACTGAATTTAAGAGCACACGCAGTGGCTGCAGGCCAGGAGTCTGCTGCAGGCCACCAATGACGCCAATGCAACTCTCTCTCAGCACTCCACAGCTGGAAAATGGATGCTGAAATCCTGCTACCAACAAATCTGATGTTTCCAGCATATTGCCAGCAGAAAATAGCAAAAGGGGTAGGAAGCGGCATTAGATTGGCCACAAGTTCCCATCTGAATTGTTGCTACACGGGAGTCTGGGCAATGTGGCTTTTTGTGAGATGGTTTCTATCTTCTACAGAACAGGAAGGAACATTCAAAGGAGGGTACAATGGAAGTTGAGTAAGCCAGTACACAGAGTCCACCATAGCAGCCAGCCTAAGGCCCACTCTCTTGTTATCCATGAAAACCCGACATGCAAACACTCTTGACAATGAATATTTGATTCTGAAGTGGATATATCAAAGGTCTTTATTAGCATAGGAACAACCCATAGTGTGCATTTGTGTGTTCCCTAAATGCACACAGACACCGTATCTCTCAAGAATCACCGATGTATTTCATTGTAGAGTTGAGAATTTCTAGGCCATGAAGCTTTCTCAGTTGAGCAGCAAACCTGTCACAATCAAAACAAACAACCCAGGACCTAAGTGCCACGGTTCAGGCTTCTGGAGCCCAGAGCCAACACCCTCTCAGATGGAAGCTGGCTGAGAACGTCAGTCCTATCGCTGGGTGGAAACAGGAAGTGGCTGTGGCACTGGGGTACCCTAAAGATCACAGGGGTAAGACAGACCCTCAGGGAGGCCCACAAAGCACTGAAAACACTTGCTGCAGGTGGCAGGTGTGTCAGGCTGATCAGACGGGACCTTGCTCTCGAGAACTCCCCCATAGGTTGCCACTTTGAAGTCATCCTAGCTAATGTGCTTGCTTTCTATAGAAGAAAGATTTTAACTATTCCTTCCATTTGAACAACCAGACAGAACTTGAAAGGACCTTAGATATTATCGAGGCCAACCCCCTCAATCTACAGAGGAGGAATTAAAGGCATGTGGATGTAAGGGAAGGAGCCTCTCTCACTCAGTTCCTGGGGTTACCCCTGCCCTGTGCCAGGGCTCCTTCGCTCAGCCACAGGTGGACACCCCCCAGAAGCACGTGCAACGAGGTGCATCTGCACATCAGAACAGGAGCAGAGCAGAGTGGAGGTCTGAGCTTAACAGAGAAGCCATGGGCACAGTTACAGCCCACATCTCTTGCCCTCGCTCACTGGGGGCCTCGACATGCTGTTCTGCGTCTCTGCTTCTCCACTGTTTCCTCCTGCGTGAACATGTGACCCTCGCTGGCCATTCCTCCATTTGTTTAGGCTGAGACAAAGAACGTGAAGTGGGGGTCTGTTTCTGGAAAAGTAGAGAAGAGAGAAAAGAGGGAAGAGAAGGGGAGGTGGAGTGGGGTGGGGGAGAAGGAGGATAAAGAGACAGGGAGAGGGATGCAGAACAGCGGAAAATGGAATGGAGAGAAGGCAACGGCAGCAAGTGTGAGCAGCAAGTCCCCATCAGACAAGCTGATTCCCTCTCTGGTTGGAGCCCAAGAGCTCCCGTTTCCTCTAGAAAGGCTTTCTTCAGAGAAGCAGCTATTGGGCTTAACCTAGGTCTGCACAGAAAGCATGAGGGCTTCCCACAGCATCCTATGAGGCACGCAGTCCCAGCCAAAAGTCAGCGCCTCAGCTCAGCTGCTTTCTGCAATGGGACCGACGCTGGGTCAGCCTGGCTCCGTGTCCACAGCATACCTGGGCTCAGCTGTGCACAGCTTCCCCAGAGCAATGCCTGCGTTCACCTGCACGGCCGTCTTCTGTGTGTCACTGCCTGCGAGCCTTAACAAGACCTGCAGGAGGTCTGTCTTTAGCAGGGAAGACGCAACGTTGGGCACCTCCATGCAGTTACCAAGGCAGAGGGCAGCGTTGCCCACCAGAACCTCATCCTCTGAGCTGAGCAGCTTCATCATAATGCTCAACTCTGCAGGGAAGGAAGAGAACAAGCAACAGCTCCTTTTAATCCCCAAATAGGAGGCTGGCAACAGGACATGAGGGGCACAGGGAGGTGTCAGTGGACACCGAGCTTCCCCAATAACTCTGCAGCAGAACTTGTTCACTCACTCATCAGCAAACATTCACTGAATGCATATGAACCTCCTCAACTCCTTGCTGAATCTCTGAAGTATCTTGGCTTCCCAGAACAGTGTCCAGCACAACACAGTTGTTAGATGAATGAATGCTATGTGTCAAACAGGTCTGTCCTCCTGAAAGCCCCTGTTCTTAACCTCTCACTGCACCAGGGTGAGAGGTCCCATCTGACAGCCCCCAGGTGGGAGGCAATGTGCTGGCAACCAAACCTGCAGGGTATGAAACAGGATCCAGGAGAAAGGCTCCAGCTTCCATGGTGGAGCTGCCTTTAGTTCACCTTCTGCGCACTCCAGGGAGTTGGTAAGAAGAACATTAGCAGGCTGCCTCTCCTGGGAAGCCTGCTGTGAATAACTACAGCCGGTTTAAGTTACTGGACTAAAGCTGGGCTCAGACTCTGGTATTTCCCTTGTTCACTAAATGTTGAAGGTGTTTTCCCCCCTCCTTCTGTGAAGGCAGAGAACTGAACTTGCTGAGAGGAGGGAGTTTCCTAGCTTTGCCCCTGTTATCTTTGAGCTGTCTGTCAGCTGGGTCTCCAGTCTGGGTATCCTACCTGTGTGCAACCAAAAGGCTAATTAAATGCTTTCAGATCTGACGTGAAACATCTTCCATAAACATTGCTGAAGCCTGGGAGAGGTTAACAGCATTGCTGCTAAGTTCCTCCTCGACCACAGTTCCCTTTGCAGCTTCAAGGGTGGATGAACCTCTGGGATGAGGGCTCCCTTAAGGAAATCATCACTTACTTTTATCCAGTCTTATTACTTCTTCCCGAGCTTCGTGGTAACTATTCGTGCAGATAGCTAGTATCTTTACAGCATAACGTGATGCAGTCTCGCCTCCTGTCTAGATTTCAGAATGAAATCAGAAAAATATAATCAGTGCTATGATTGCTCTTGGCCACAAACCACAGCGAGCAGTTATTATAGTGCTAGTGGCTTCCTAAACTCTGAAAAGAGAATTCTACGGAGAACGGCATATGCTTCCCGGTGAGCAGGCATGGTCCCTGCTGGAACAGAGTGTCACCCGCATCCTCTCTAACCCAGCCCACACCCCTGACAGGAATGTAGGCCTGTCATGTACACCTGAGTAATTGCCTCCAGAAGGCTTTATGAGCAAGTGGCTGAGAAGAGAATGATGCTGATGAATGGCAGACCTACCAAAAAGGGAGGAAAAGGCCCTCCCATATCGTTTTCCCATTTGAGAATGAGGACTGACTGGCCAAGGCTGTTAGGCTGACAGTGCTGCATGAGGAACCTCAGGAACCTAGATCATTTTAAGAGGCGACAACTGTCAAACACCGCCCTTGCAATCTCCCATGTGGGGTCTTTAAAAGGCATGTGTGCATGTATGCATGCATGATGCATAGGTATGCATGCCATCAGGAGCTTTTGGTGGGTTTGCAAAAGTCATAATGAACGACAGTCATTGTTCAAGTGGCAGCCTGAACTTAAGACCCCCTGTGCTGCCCCCTCGGTGTTACCCCTGCCCCAGCAGTAGCCCACAGAGCATGCTTCCCTGCCCCACTCAGCCTGAGGCTTTATGAATAAAAGCCATGTGTCACCACACCAACATGGGTGTGTGGACCTCATGGGCACACACATCATAGGTGGGATTCTGAGATGGCAACCTAATATAATAATCTCCTTCACCCTTGCAGGTGAATCCAGATAGCTGCTCTACCAGCTTGCTTAGATTCACCGCACTCATTTCACAGGGAAATCCCAATATCCTTTGGTCACATGGTAATTCTGCAGGCTACATGTCTCATAGATGAGTAGCAAAACCTGAGCAAAACAATGTGCCTGAAACCCACTCAGATCATTTTTATCAAGAACAGAGGCCATATATATATTTAAAGTCAGGCTTGAGGGGTAAGCAGTCTTTTTTTTTTTTTTTTTTTTTTGAGATGGAGTCTTGCTCTGTCGCCCAGCGTGCAGTGGCACGATCCCAGCTCACTGCAAGCTCTGCCTCCCGGGTTCATGCCATTCTCCCGCCTCAGCCTCCCAAGTAGTTGGGACCACAGGTTCCTCCCACCACGCCTGGCTAATTTTTTTGTATTTTTAGTAGAGACGGGGTTTCACCATGTTAGCCAGGATGGTCTTGATCTCCTGACCTCATGATCCGCCTGCCTCAGCCTCCCAAAGTGTTACAGATGTATCTAATGAACAATTTTCTTATTTATTGAACGATCTGTTATTGATGTTCAGAGTATGGTCTGGGTAGACAGGCAGAAGCAAATCCCTATCCAAGAAGTTTAAAATCTAGCAAGGAAGAAATGGCAGCACATTAACCAAACAAAACCCGCCTTAATTCTGTTCCCCGAATAAAATAGGAGACTTCTGTACATTTCAGGGTTGTAACCAATAAAGTGATCTTACCTTCAGGAATTTCATCATTTTCTTTACCACTCCTGCTTGCAAGGCCTCCTCAACAATTTTCAGAGAGGAAGAAAGGGTCCGGCTCAGAACACCAGCAGCTCTCTGAATACAGCAGAAAGAGGATAATTAAATGTCCTTTTCAGAAATGCTGACAACCTTTAAAAGTTAACAGGAAGTTTGGTGAGGGAAAATCAATCATTAACATTGGAAGCAAAATATAAAAAATAGGATGGCCAAATAATAGCAAGCACTGTTCTTTTTAATAAAACTGTCATGGAGCTGCAGCCATAGCCCCTTGCCACCCAGAGGCCCACATTATTTCAGCTTCACACAGCATCAACCAGTTCAACTCTGAGAAAGGAAGTTCTCCCTTGTGATTCCTCCCAGAGCTCTGATATCAGCAGGCCCTTTATTAGGGGATGTTTGATTTCCTGGATTGGTCTTCTGTGCCATTTATCTTTATCTTTTCCTCTGTCTTTTGTTCTAGTTTCTGTGATAGTTCATTTACTTTATTTCCCAGCTCTTCTCTCTCTTTTTTTTTTTTTTTTAATAAATGGCAAGCTGTTACTCTTTTATGGATATAACTATCTTTAATCTTTCTCAGGATACAAATGATAGTTACTATTTTTTTCTTCTGTTTCCTGTATCATCTCTATTTCTTTTTTTTTTTTTTTTTTTTTTTTGAGACGGAGTCTCGCTCTGTCACCCAGGCTGGAGTGCAGTGGCCGGATCTCAGCTCACTGCAAGCTCCGCCTTCCAGGTTTACGCCATTCTCCTGCCTCAGCCTCCCGAGTAGCTGCGACTGCAGGCGCCCGCCACCTCGCCCGGCTAGTTTTTTGTATTTTTTAGTAGAGACGGGGTTTCACCGTGTTAGCCAGGATGGTCTTGATCTCCTGACCTTGTGATCCGCCCGTCTCGGCCTCCCAAAGTGCTGGGATTACAGGCTTGAGCCACCGCGCCCGGCCTCATCTCTATTTCTTTTGGATCAATTTTTATGTTTATCTTGGTTTTCCTATTTATGTGTGTGGCTTTCCTGCAATGTCTGGTTGACTCTTACCTGCCCAATCACATGTACGAAAAAAGCAATAAAATATGTTTGGGTATGCTATGTTTATGGGAAGTATGGAAAGGTAGAGAGGTGGCACTCTCATATACCAGAAAGAAAAATGTTTTCTCCAGTTTCAGTTCTTTAAAGATGAAAGTGTTCTGATTTTATGCCTGAAGGATAGATGCCTGCCAGCAAACGCAGCTCCACTGCCTGTACTTCTGCTCTCTGTTGTATCAGGAGTTCTGAAATCTTGATCCTTTCATTATAAGGCAAATCTGCTACTGACCAGCTATGTGTTCCTCCGTCTGTACTCTATACGAAGGTGTCCTCAGCCCTGCCTCATTAATTACCACCCTAGCAGCTGCTCTCCACCTTCAGGAAACTTGTTAAAATTACTTACCTATTGGTAACCATTGCCTGTTCACCGTCAATGTAGGTCTCTACTTTTTTTGTTCCCCCCAATAGCTTTAATCTCATTTTAATGAGGACTCCAGAAGGAGAAAAGATAAACTTGTGTATTATCAATCTTGCTTCCCTAATCTGCTTCCTAAAGATCCTAGAATTTTGCTACAGTTGACACCACAGATCCCCTTTCAGGCCCAGGACAGTGGAGACTGTGCTAGACTAGGACCAGATGCCCATGGTGAAGCTGCTGCCCAGCAAGCTGGGAAGCACCCAATGTGGCACACACAGAATGCTGGAGAAATCTAGCCCAAGAGCTCTCCTAAATCCCTACACTCAGGGATTAGTGTAGGCCTATCTTTAGGTCTGGACCATCTGAGAACGGTGGTGCTTACCACTTTGGGGGTCAGGGACCTCTTTTGAGGATCTGATGAAAGCTATGATGCCCCATCCATGAAAATGCACACGCACAAAACCTTCACCCTATCCTGTCTGAATTGACTTTGGGGACGTTTAGAGAGTGCTACCCCCAAACAGGGTATGTTGGATCTACTCAGAACCTTTTTTAAACTGTGGAGCCAGTCCTCAGTCTGCAACCCTTGAAAGGCTGGTTTCCCAGATCCACCCTAGATGTGGCCCTGATTGCTTCTCTAGGCATTAGGGCCCTGCCCTGACAGGGAGAAAAACAGGGGTGATCACTTAACGTGAGTGAAGAACACTTTCTAGGGTGATGGCAAACAGCCTCTTGAATCATACTAATATTCTTTTCCTGATGCACTGTGCTGACATATAGGGCTTTCTCAGTTTTCTTATTCAAATGTCAGACACAGAATTGAGAAACCCATTTCAGCATATATTTTAAAAAGAGGCTAAAACTATTATGCACAAACAACCTCTAGGATCACTGGCTTAAAATACGGGCCTGGCTTTTTATTTTTTCCTATGGAAAAAAGGGATTCTAAATAAGTTGGACACTTGATCTGTCCAATTTGCACAGGATATTTTGAAATAGGACAAATCAGATCGATTATATCCTCTAAGCTGGTTAAATTTCAGACCAAATGGAAGGGGGATTCTTAAGTTGGGTTCCTGGACTCTAGGGGATCCACAGATGACGGACATGGCAAGGAGGTCACCAAATCCCTGAAACTGCAGACAAAACTTGGTGTTTATGTGCTTGTGTGCATTATTCGAATAGTATATCCATACCGTATCTCAGAGACTCAGCAGATTCTCAAAGGTGGCAACTTGAAAAAGATTACACTGGTAACAAAACAAAACAAAACAAAACAAGAACAGTGAAAGTTGCTTCTGGATTTCCCTGGGAGAAACTTACTGTCAGGATTCCTCCATCCTGGCTGTTTAGTAAAGACAGGCACCTTCTGCTCACCTCCACAGCCCAAACCTACAACAATGGGGAGAGGCCAGCAGGAGATTTTAATTTTCTGACAATCTGAATTCTCAGCGGAGCTTCTTCTGAGCACCCTCTGCTTTTTAGCACCACGGCACTGTGCCCAGGTTCCCTCACAACACCATCTTTTACTGCTCTTATTCCTCCCCATGTCTGTCTCCCCTAACTTCAGGGTATTACCCTGATAGCAGGAACCACCTTTCACTTGACTTTGTAAACACAGCACCTCATACTCTGCTCAGCACACCTTGGATACCCAGTCTGTTTTCTGAGTGAATACATGACTGAGTGATGCATCCACCCCTCAGCAGAGCAAAGGGAGAGTGCATCCCTCCAGCCTTTTCCCATTCCACGGCCAGCATGTGAGTGTACATGCTTCTGTCTCTTCGTGAACACGAGAATGGTTTTATGCCACAGAATGTGTACAGGTTGTCCCAGGCTTCCAGACAGGGAGACAAGAACGCCATACCTCAGAGACAAAGGGAGCCTGAAGACACAGGTTCATCATGAGTCCCAGGAGTGTGTAGATAACCTCTCTGAACAGGTCCACATTCTCCTCACATCTGGCCTTGGAAAACAAAACAAGGTAACCAATGACCTTTCTGCCTTACAGCTTTTTATGGTCATCTTTTCCCTTGGACTAGTGTCTCAGAGTTCCCATACTCCCTAATTGCCAACTCATAAATTGCCAACGTCATGAACCTAAACGGTTTTGGAGGATCAGAGACCAGTTCCATGAGTTAGTGTTGGTCCAGGAGACTTGGAAGGAGTCTCTGGTGCCTCTGCCATGGGACTATGGATCAGGTTGGCCCTGGGTTGAAAGTGAAGAGTGAGCTGCTGAGACGGGTGATCATTCAACTCCATCAGAAAAATCCTTCAAATCAGGATCAGCCAAGATGGCCGACTAGATGCAGCCAGGTGGAACAGCTCCCACTGAGGAAGAGAAATGACTGACATGCTCCTAACAGATCTTCAAAGGGAAGACGCTGAGAGTAGATGGAGGAAAGATGCAGAAACGGGGCGGAGGGAAGTAACTGGGAACCCTGCATGGGGCTCCTATGTACCAAGGCTTGTTCTTGGCCCCCAAAGGCTCTTGAGGAATGGGTGAATTGAAGTGGCAAAGAGCAACCTAATCTCATCATAGTCCTCTGGAACCCCGGCAGGAGAAATCCCCTTGACCACCACAGACACTCAGTGAGTTGTCAGGGAGAGCTGCTTAGAGAAGTGGTAGGGGTGGCAAGCCAGTTGATGTGGAACCCAGAGGGTTGGGTGTGGAAGCATCTATAGTGGAGCATGGCCAGGGACAGCCATTTCCCTAGGCTCAAATAAGTCCCATAGGAGACTTTAGCCCTCGGGAAATCATCAGACCTGAACTCTGCAGGGTGGTCTTGCCCATCAAACAGGGCCAGTCCAACTTGAGGACCCCTTGCTCTGCTGGACTCTCCTGGGGCCCCAGCCTGGTCACACCTGCTTGCTGAGCAGTCTCGGGGGCCCTGGGGGCCCACACCATAGCTTCTGCACTGGCAGACCATGCCTGACCAGTGGAGAGCACCAGCAGGGTACCCCTATCACCATGCACCAGCCCACATGCTCCCTCTCTACACCACAGCTTCCCCTGGGCCCAAGGCAACTCCCCACATCACTTTGCTGGTGAGTGTCTGATCAGGCAGGTTTTGCTTTCCTTGCCCTGCCAGAGCATGGGAGTGCAGTCCTGCCCCTCCTCTTCCCACTGACCACCACTGTAGATGGAGTATTGATGGGCATAGAGCCAGCCAGCCCCACCGCTACCAGCAACTTGCCCTTGTGCTAGCATGGCATAGAGTACAGCGGATCTTTGTCCCTCTAGGAGCAACCTCCTCTGCTTGCGAGGCACAGAGAAGGCACAATCTTCAGCATGACCACACACGCAGTCATCAGCAGGGACCCTCTCCCCCAGCTGTGTTGCCTCTGCCATTGTGGCAAACACCTGCAAGGAGGCAGGCACCCTGATACCTGCTAGCACCCTGCCACAGGTCTTCCGCTGCTGTTGGCATGCGTGAACAAGTTAAGGTCCCATTATCACCACATTATGAAATTCTTGGGCTAACACCATCCATTGGAGTGTAGTGACCAGAGGTTTGGGATCACCTTGGCTCCCCCATTGCAGTGTATTCTTAACCTAGAGGAGCCAGAAAACAAAGTCAGGGCCCAATACAAGTCCCTGAGAGTTAGAGCATCCAGTCCAGAAACTGGGAGCTGAATACTGACCCCCTAAAATCTTCTAGAAATAAAGCCACTCAGCTGAATCCACCTTATACCACAATAAAACCCTCAAGGTCATCAAATAAGATAAAAGAAACAAATTTATCCAAAGGTCAGCAATCTCAACGATTGACAGTAGAGAAATCAACAAAGAAAAGAAAGAATCCACATGACAAACCTGATAATTCAAAAACCCAGATGCCTTCTTTCCTTCAAACAACCACAACACCCCTCCAGAAAGGGTCTAAACCAGGCTGACATGGCTGAAATGACACAAATAGAATTCAGAATATGAATAGGAATGAAGTTCATTGAGCTACAGGAGTGCATTGAAACCCACATCACGAAAGCCAAAAATCATAATAAAACAATGAAGGAGCTGACAGACAAAATGGTCAATACAGAAAAGAACATAACCAACCTGGTAGAGCTGAAAAACCATACTACTAGAATTTCATAATGCAATCACAAGTGTTAATAGCAGAATAGACCAATCAGAGGAAAGAATCTCAGAGCCTGAAGACAGGCTTTCTGAAATAAGACAGTCAGACAAGAATAGATAAAAAAATAATAAAAAGGCATGCACAAAACCTCTGAGAAATACAGAATTATGTAAAGAGCCCCAATCTACATTTAATTGGTGTCCCTGAAAGAGATGAGAAGAATGGAACCAATTTGGAAAACATATTTCAGGATATCATCCATGAGAACTTCCCCAACCTAGATAGAGAGGCCAACACTCAAATTTGGGAAATGCAGAGAACCCCAGTAAGATACGTCATTAAGAAGATCACCTCCAAGACACAGAATCATCAAATTATCCAAGGTCAAAATGAAAGAAAAAATATTAAAGGCAACTAGAGAGAAAGGTCAGGTCACTTACAAAGGAAAGCCCATCAGACTAACAGCAGACTTCTCAGCAGAAACTCTACAACCCAGAAGAGACTGGAGGCCAATATTCAACATTCTTATAGAAAATAAATTCCAACCCAGAATTTCATTTCTAGCCAAATTAAACTTCATAAGTAAAGGAAAAATAAGCAAATGGTGAGGAAATTCATTACCACCAGACCTGTAGTGCAAGACCTCCTGAAGAAAGCACTAAATATGGAAAGGAAAGACCATTACCAGCTTCTACAAACACACATTGAAGTACACAGACCAGTGTCACTATAAAGCAACCACATAAATAAGTCAGCAAAATAACCATCTAACATCATGATGACAGGATCAAATCTACACATAGAAATACTAACCTTGAATATAAATAGGCCAAATGTCCCAAGACACAGCGTGGCAAGTTGGATAAAGAACCAAGATCCACTGGTATGCTGTCTTCAAGAGACCCGTCTCACAAGCAATGACACACATAGGCAAAATAACAGGTTGGAGAAAAATCTACCAAGCAAATGGAAAACAAAAAAGCAGGGGTTGCAATCTTATTAGTTTTAGATGAAACAGGCTTTAAACCAACAAAGACCAAAAAAGACAAAGAAGGGCATTACACATATTGGTAAAGGGTTCAATTGAACAAGAAGATCTAACTATCCTAAATATTTATGCACCAAACACAGAAACATCCAGATTCATAAAGCAAGCTCTCAGACACCTTCAAAGAGACTTAGTCTGACACTCAATAATAGCAGGAGACTTTACCACCCCACTGGCAATATTAGATCATTGACATAGAAAATCAATGAAGATATTCAGGACCTGAACTTAGCACTGGATCAAATGGGCCTGATGTACATACACAGATTTCTCAAAATGAAAACAACAGAAAATACATTTTTCTCATTGCCACATAGTGCATACTCTAAAATCAATCATATTTGGAAGTAAAACAGTCCTTAGCAAATGCAAAATAACTGAAACCTTGACACTCAAATTGGAAATTAAGACTAAGAAATGAACTCAAAACTGTGTAACAACATGGAAATTGAATAACTTGATCCAGAATGACTTTTGGGCAAATAAACCAATTAAGGCAGAAATCAACAAGTTCTTTGAAACTAATGTGAACAAAGATACAACATACCAGAATCTCTGGGACACAGGTAAGATAGTGTTAAGAGGGAAATTTATAACACTAAATGCCCTAACAGATATTCCTAATTAAAAAGTTAGAAATATCTCATGTTAACAACCTACCATGACAACTAAAACAACTAGAGAACTAAGAGCGAACAAATCCCAAAGCTAGCAGAAGACAAGAAATAACCAAAATCAGAGCTGAACTGAAGGAGACTGAGACACAAAAACCCATTCCAAAGATCAATAAATTCTAAAGCTGGTTTCTTGAAAAAATTAATAAAATAGGTAGACCACTAGTTAGACTAAAAAAAATGGAAAGACAGAAAATGCAAATAGACACAATCAGAAACAAGGGGGATATCACCACTGACCCCACAGAAATACAAACAACCATCAGAGAATACTATGAACACCTCTCTGCCCATAAACCAGAAAATTGAGAAGAAATGAATAAATTTCTGGACACATACACCATCCAAAGGCTGAACCAGGAAAAAATTGAATCCCTGAACAAACCAATAATGAGCTCTGAAATTGAGTCAGTAATAAATAGCCTATCAACTAACAAAAGCCCAGGATCAGCTGGATTCACAGCTGAATTCTACCAGATGTACAAAGAAGAAGTGGGACTATTCCTGCTAAAACTATTCCAAAATATCAAGGAAGAGGGACTCCTTCCTAACTCATTCTATGAGACCAGCATCGTCCTGATTCAAAAACCTGGCAGAGACACAACAAAAAAGAGAAAACTTCAGGCCAATATTCTTGATTAACACTGATGCAAAAATCCTCAACAAAATACTGGCAAACCAAATCTAGCAGCACATCAAAAAGCTTATCCATCACAGTGAAGTAGGCTTTATCTCTGGGATGCAAGGTTGGTTCAACACATGCAAATAGGTAAATGTGATTCATCACATAAACAGAACTAAGAACAAAAACCATGTGATTATCTCAATAGATGCAGAAGAGGCTTTTGATAAAATTCAACACCTCTTCATGTTAAAAACTCTCAATAAACTAGGTACTAAAGGAACATACTTCAAAGTAATAAGAGCCATCTATGACAGACCCATGGCCAACATCATACGTACGGGCAAAAGCAGGAAGCACTCCCCATGAAAACCAGCACAAGACAAGGATGCCCTCTCCCACCACTCCTATTCAACATAGCATTAGAAGTCCTGGCCATGGCAATCAGGCAAGAGAGAAAATAAAGGGCATCTATATAGGAAGAAAAAAAGTCAAACTACCTCTGTTTATAGACAGCATGATCCTGTATCTAGAAAAAACCACAGTCTTGGCCCAAAAGCTCCTGAAGCTAATTAACAACTTCAGCAATGTCTCAGGATATAAAATCAACATACAAAAGTCACTAGCATTCTTATACACCAACAACAGTCAAACCAAGAGCCAAATCAGAAATACAATCCCATTTATAATTGCCACCAAAAGAAAATACCTAGGAATAAAGCTAACCAGGGAAGTGAAAGATCTCCACAAGAAGAACTACAAAACACAGCTCAAAGAAATCAGAGATGACACAAACAAATGAAAAACATTCTGTGCTCATGGACAGGAAGAATCAATATTGTTAAAATGGCCATACTGCCTAAAGTAATATATAGATTCAATGCAATTCCTATTAAATTACCATTGACATTCTTCACAGAACTAGAAAAAACTATTTTAAAATTCATATGGAACCAAAAAGAAGCCTGAATAGCCAAGGCAATCCTAGGCAAAAAGAACAAAGCTGGAGGCATCACGTTACCCGACTTCAAACTATACTTACAGGGCGACAGTAACCAAAACAGCATGGTACTGGTATAAAAAGAGACACATAGACCAATGGAACAGAATAAAGAACCCAGAAATAAAACCGCATACCTAAAACTATCTGATCTTCAATAAACCTGATAAAAACAAGCAATGGGGAAAGGATTCCCTATTTAATAAATGATGCTGGGATAACTGGCTAGTCATATGCAGAAGATTGAAACTGGACCCCTTCCTTATGCAATATACAAACATTAACTCAAGATGGAATAAAGACTTAAATATAAAATCCAAAACTATAAAAACCCTGGAAGATAACCTAGGTAATACCATTCTACACACAGGAACGAGCAAAGATTTCATGACAAAGACACCAAAAGCAATCTCAACCAAAGCAAAAACTGACAAATGGGATCTAATTAAAGAGCTTCTGCACCGCAAATGAAATTATCAACAGAGTGAACAGACAACCTATAGAATGGGAGAAAGTTTTTGCAAACTATGCATCTGACAAGGGTCTAATATCCAGCATCTATAAAGAATTTAAACAAATGTACAAGAGAAAAATAAACTACCCCACTAAAAAGTGGGCAAAGGACATGAAGAGATACTTTTCAAAAGAAGACATACAGATGGCCAACAAGCACATGAAAAAAAGTTCAGTATCACTGATATCATTAGTGAAATGCAAATCAAAACCATAAGATACCATCTCACACCAGTCAGAATGGCAATTATTAAAAAGTCAAAAAATAACAGATGCTGGCAAGGCTGCAGAGAAAAAGGTACACTTATACACTGTTGGTGGGAGCATCAAGTAGTTCAACCATTGTGGAAGACAGTGTGGCTATTCCTCAAAGACCTAAAACAGAGATACCATTTGACCCAGCAATCCCATTAATGGGTATATACCCAAAGGAATAGAAATATTTTTATTATAAAGACACATGCACATATATGTTCACTGCAGCACTATTTACAATAGCAAAGACATGGAATCAACCTCAATGCCCATCAATGATAGACTGGATAAAGAAAATGTGGTACATATACACCATGGAATACCATTAAGTCATAAAAAAGAATGAGATTATGTCCTTAGCAGGAACATGGGTGGAGCTAGAGGCTATTATCCCTTGCAAATTAATGCAGGAACAGAAAACTAAGTACTACATGTTCTTCCCTGTAAGTGGGAGCTAAAAGATGAGAACACGTGGACACACATAGGGGAACAATACACACTGGGGCCTGCCAGAAGGTGGAGGGTGGGAGGAAGGGGGAGAGGATGAGGAAAAATAAATAATTGGTACTAGGCTTAATACCTGGGTAACGAAATAATCTGTACAACAAACTCCCATGACACAAGTTTACTTATATAAGAAACCTGCACATGTACTCCTGAACTTAAAAGTTAAATAATAAATAAATAAATAAATAAATAAATAAATAAATAAATAATTTTTAAAAATTAACAAAGAAAATCCTTCAAATCTCCCCAGGGCGAATGAGACTTGATCTGGGGGGCTCTTTAAGGCCAGCAGCGCATAAAATCCGAGGTTACAGAAGGGAGAAGCCACTGGTGCCATCCAGCACTCACAGAAACAGAATTTCTGGAAAAGCCAGATAACTAAGCAGCAGCTAATGCCCCCGAAGAGGATAAAGACCAATTATGAATAGAAAAGCTAACATACCAGGAGGCTCAAGCAGCCATCCCCAAATTCCTCACAGGCCGCCATGTGTCTTCGGGTGGCAGGCTCAGCACTGAGGTTTCCCATGATGGCAATGCACTGGCACAGAGCTGAGGAGCTGCTTACCTTGGGATCTGTCTTCTAAATGAGAATCGAAAGAAGGCAGAGCCTCAGAGAGCAGGCAAAGGATGCCGCATGATCTCTTGGTGAATTCCCCACTCACCGAAAGGCCCACGAACCAACCAGATAGCTTCATGTCACACAGGGGCATCCCTGGGGTCACACTGGCAACAGGATGGAGGCACATAGAGGGGTAGACCCAAAAGGGTCTTGGCCTAAGGCTTAATCCCAGCTCCTCCATCAACCAGCTGGGAGGACCTGGGCAAATCCCTTCCCTTCTTAGAGGCTCATTTCCACAGCTGTGGCATGCTGGGGTGTGGTTATGCTCTCTAAGGGCCCCTGAAACTTCTAAGGTTCAATAGGGACAGGCTTCAGTTGCAACACACTCTCCAAGGAGAAGCCCTGCCCCCGACACTATTCACTGCCTTATCAGCTCAAATTGCTATAACTAGTCTTCCTGACAGGATGACTTCCATTTGGGAACAGCGTTGCACATCGAACTTATTGTCAGCAGGGGACTGATGGAGACTGATGAACTCTATCCACCTTCACTTAAGATGCCACCCATATCCAGCTTTTCCTCCCCTGTAACCAGCGCCATCCATATGCCACCTCCACCTGTCCCTACTGTAGCTGTTTCAATAACTGACAATTGTGTAAATTCCAGCTGTGAATAAATGATTACTCAACCGAGAGACAATAGTTGTTCTGGATTGTAAACTGTGTTTAAACAGCCCCATTCACGCTGCTGAGAGTGTCTGTCACAGAGGGTGAAAATGAGGGTTTGCTCACCAGAATGCCTGTGAGTGCAGGGAGAACACCTGGAAGGTTGGCCTGGAACCAGACTTGGAATCTGTCGAGAAACCATCAGCCAGGATTTATTTTTACATTGCATAAACTGTAACATAAATACAGTGTCTCAGATAATTAATGTTGCAAACTCTAGGTCCATATGATTTAGACTGTGCATGGAGAATTCAGAAACAAAAACAGAAAAAAACATGTCACTATGTATGTAATGTGGCTTTAATTTTTCTGAGTCTGGAGAATTGCCTTTGATGTTAAACAACAGATCTCAGATGGTGGCTCCCTTAAGCAGGGGTTGCTGGAATCTCTAGGCTTCTGCCAAGCTGACTTACCCCCAACCCCTGCTCTGAGTCTACAGCATGTGTGTGCTGTGCGGAAGGCAAATACCGTGCAAGCATGTTTACCCATCGGAGCCACTGGGAGGGCCTGGATGCATGTGCATCTCCACACGCTACAGCCACTGTTCCATACCCCGGCCCGTGCCAGCTGGCTGGCCTGCCTGTGAGCACAAGCAGCTCTCTCATCCCATTACCATCTTTAAGCAAGGTGTCCTAAAATTTGTAAGGAAATTTAAAACACAAGATGCACTTTAAAAAAAAGCTCTTGAAAAATTATGAAAACTAAGACCCTTACTATCATCCCCAGCAGCCAGGCAAAACAAGACAAAACAACACAAAGCCATGGGGCAGAAGGAGGTCGTTACTCATGATGTCACTGGCAACCCCAGAGGCGGCTGCATTTGACTGTTCATTCTTGCTTGCTGGCTCACTGGCTCACTCAGGTTCATTCAACGCGAATTTGCTGGGCAACTCCTACGTACCAGGCACTGATTAGAAGGAAGGAAGGTTCCCGACACTTTGGAGGCTTGCCTACTGTGAGAGGCACTGCTTTAAGTATGCTGCTGCTTCCAAACCCATGGAGGCCCAGGTCAGCCTCTAGGCAGAGTGACTAGAATGGGAGTGGGTGGCCGCAGCCCCCTGGGAGGCATCAGCCCTCCTTCTCAGTGAATCTTGCAATACTCACTTGGAGACTTGGCCTAGCCTCTCTGAATACGGCACATTTTTAAAGATCAGACAGTTCAACAAAGACTGAAGAAGAAATGTCAATTTCTATAAATAAAAAAAATTACCTTTCTTCCAGAGCCAAGTCTGTGAACAGTCCCATAGCAGTGTTGGCCTCCTTATCCGAGAAATCAAGAAATGACACCAGGGCTTCCAATAATCTGCAAAAAACCATAATAACCTCAGAGGTAGCTGTCCTCCAACTAACAACATCCCAACAGGGTAACCTTGCAAGGAAACCAAAAAGCAGTCAGCATCCGGGTGAAATAAGCAGAAAGGGTGCCTTCCCATGCCCTCCTAGGAAGCCTAGCTCCTTGCCCACCCGGAAACAGACACTCTTAAGTGGTTGGCTCCACCACTTAATGTGAATCCCCAGAATGCTGAATACTTTTAACCAAAGTTTATTGATTATCGGACGCCAGCTCAGAAGGAGTTTCTGGGACTCTGCCATGTGACTCTGGCTCAGTCAAGTTCATTAACTTAGATGACATCTAAATGGCATGCTTACTAATCTGCTGATGACTAAAGTGGGAGGGCCCCCTAATAAGGTGGGTGATGGAATAAAGATTTAACAAGATTGTGACAGGCTGCTGAATATATTAGATTAAATTTAATAGGGTTAAGCTCAAAGTCTTCCACTTAGAGCTGGAAATTCTGCATAAGTAACAGAATTGTGAGACCTGGTTTGTAACTGGTTCATATGAGAAATATTTAAGGATTTTTAGCCACTTACAAACACAAAATGAGCAAACAGTCTAACACAGATGCCAAAAACACCTGATACAATCTCAGGCTACCCAAATGGACTTACTGGCACCACGACAATGGAAGTAAGAGGAATTTGTTCATCCAGCAAACTTGCATTAAGCATCTACAAGGTGCTAAGTATACTGTGCTCAGTACTGAGCTCCTGGTCTCCTACAGTGATACATATGTAAATAAATAAGATAAACTGTCTTAGGTGATATGTTAGAAACAGACACATGTTGAGGGGACCAGAGTCTTGCTGGTGGGAGGTGTGGGGATGGAAGTGAAGAAGCCTTCAATAGATGACACTTCAGTGTCTCTTGAAGTATAGTGTTAGCTATTCATTCGTTTATCCATTTGACCAATCACAATGAACAAGCACTGACTGCGTGCCAGGCAATGTGGTCGGTTCTGGGGTCCTAACAATGGAACAAGAAAATGTCCTGGTTCCAGGCAGCTTGCAGGCCAGTGTCGGGCCCACGGGGACGGGTACAGAGGCATGTCAGGCAAAGCCACCTGCAGTCACAGACTACGTGGGCATAGAATTGCAGGAGCACATTTGGGGACTGCTGGCATGCAGTTAATACTTAGGATGTGAGGGGAAAACAGGGGACGGTAGAGAGCTGGACAGAGCCCAGATCCTGGGGGCCTTCTAGGGCCTGCTGGAAAGTCTGTACTTTGCCCTGTAGGCCCCTGTTCTCCAATGTGTGGTTGGTGGTGGGGGTCTCCGGGACAGATTCCTCAGTCAGTCTGAGTGGGAGGAGGCTCCAGGAGGCTGCTTTTTCATGAAGTCCTCATGTGATTCCTAGCCATTATATTTCTCAGTAATTGGAGAACCAGCCTTACAAGGAAGTTATTTCAGTGTGTTAAGTAGGAAAATAGCAGAACAAATGTGCATTTTAGAAAAATCCCTTCAGTGTACGGTGGAAGCTGGATTGGAGCAGGTAGTACAGGAGGCAGGAATTCAACCAGGGGAGAACTGTGATTGTCCAGACAATAAAGGCTAAGGGACCAGACTGAGGTAGCAGCAGAGTAAGAAGCACTGTAAAAACACAAAGAGACGCTCACGAAGACCTGGAAGAAATGACTGGAGAGAGTAGATAAGAACTAGAAGAAAATGAATTCAGGAGATGCTAAGGAGAAAGAGCTGGCAGCATACTATCTTATGGATGTGGTGAGGGAGAGCCAGGTCACTTCCAGGACATTGGCTTAGGCAACTGGATAGGCGGAGATACCCTCTATGAAGACAGGAAATTCAGGTAGATGAACTGGTGTGAGACCACGTTTTGATTTATTAAGTCAATGATACTTGTGGATGTTGTGATAGAGATGTCCAGTAGCAGAAGGGTATTTTCATCTCACACTCAGCAGAGTGAGACTTACACCCTTTGCTTCTTGATGAAAGCCATGGACGGGAAGAGGGACAAGGGTAGGATCCCAGGGTCCCTGACTTGGAAGGGTGATAGCATAGGGGGGCTTGCAAAGGAAACCACAAAGGAATAGCCAGGAGGTAGGAGGTGGGCCAGGAAGGATGGTGTCCTGACAATCACTGTGATGGAGTTTCAAGAACAGTAGTGATCAATAGGACCAAATGCCACAGGACAGAGAAGGGTGAAGACTTTGACCTTGACATCTTTAAGAAAGACAGATGACAGGCTATCAGACTGGGCTTTTGGGAATATGAACTCCAGTCACCCATATCTATGGTGCTGGATCTATTTAGCCACTTATTCTCGGAGTGGTCTGGAGGCCAAATCATCAAAGGAATGATGGAGGTAACAAGGATGCTTAACCTGAAATATATCAGTATTTTCAGATACCTAAAGTACTGGAAAGCTGGAAGGAGTCTGGGCCTGGGCCTCAATGTATGGAGGCAGAATCAACCCCAGAACAGTATGGGGCAGGCAACTTACGCACAGTATAAGGAGATAATTTATATCAATCAGAACTGTCCTGAAATGGACAGTTGGCTACCTTGGGAGGTGAGACCCACAACCTCTCACTAACTGGGGACAGACTTCCTCCACCCAGTCTATTAGCTGCATTAGTGCCCATCCCGAATCAAATGGAGATAAAAATAATGAAAACTGCTGGCATCTCCCCTGGAGGGCATGATGCACAGGCTGTATGGGGGTATGCAGAGGACATCTATGCTGAGTGGGGCTTGACTGGATGGTTTCTGAGGGCCCAGGTGACACCGAGCTTCTGCAAATCCCTAACATCTTCAGAAATGGATTCCAGTGTTCCTGCTGTCAAAAACAATTTATTTGTTTTACAGTCAGTTCAGATTCTTCCTTCACCAATTTAAACCTATTTTCTTCGGTCTTGAAAATAAATGCTAATGAACCTGAATAGCACAGATGAGACAATAGCCTAAGACCATCTTGGCTTTGTCCTGAGAGACATAAACAGCTAGCCCCCCTCTCTATGTGACAATGCACACATCCTAACTGGACTCAGCACCTATAGAGGACGGTGTATCCCTTTCTATTTCCTCACATACCCTCTTTTATGGTGGCAGATTTTCTGCTCTGCTGATAAGCAACTGTCTCTGTGAGTGAACCACAGGTCAGAAAAAGCTTTCATGTAACCAATAAATGCATGGTTACTTCAGTTTAGGACCCTGAACAATATTCCCTAAGAGAAAATGATTATAAAAATATTGAGCCCCTATCATACCATGTGTCAGGCTTGCTTGATGTTAGTTGTTGTTGTTGTTGTTTTTTCTATAGCAGATGCTGTTTGCTGGCTAACTCCACAGATATTCTCCATTCCCTTCTATTCTTCCTAACTCTACTACAGAAGAAGCTGGGATCATTTTTTTTTTCCACTAGGGGTAGCATGTGACAAAATTCTGTACAAAGAGAAATAGGCAGTAGCTTTTCTTGATAAAAGGGACAGATCCAGCTGGTGCTGACCTGTCTTAAAGAAGGATGTGAAGCTTGGAGTTGCAGCAAGAGGGAAGGTATGACCATGTGAGGAAGGTCAAGAGAAGGGCACAGACTTTGACCTCAACATCTTTAAGCCCCTGCACCAACAGCTGCTATCTTTAGTCTCATTTTATTAGGTGAAAAAACAAGACAGGCTTTATTTTGCTTAAGCTCCTTTCGCTCCAGTATTCTGCATAATGCAGCAGAAAAAATTCAACTGCATCACCCCCTGTAAGTGTCATCGTAAGTGAGTGATGCAGATGAGATGCCAGGGCCCGTCAGTGCCTGGGTCACACAAGCAGAGACATGCAGGGAATTGAAGCTCAGTACTGCTTAAGACTAAAACCCAGCACTTCTGACAAAATGACACTGGTCTTTGGCCAGCACACATTCATCCTTTCAACCTCTTCTCTGAGGATAAGCATTGTGGGAGGAATGTGATAAGTGTGCTGCCGTGACAGTCATGGGGCTATGCGCAGCCCTGTCTTGCTTCAAACTGCCTCATTTCATCACAGAGAACCCATTCTGTCTGGTTCAACTGGAGATGCACGTTAAGGAGGCTAGTGGGCATAAAAGTAAAAAGCTGAGGTTTCTTTGACTGTCTAAAGAGAGTAGGCAGGACCACACGAGGTGATCGTGAACGCTACTCTGCGAGACACTGGAAAAATGCACATTGAAACTCAAGCAATTCAAAGATAGCTTGAGGGGAAAAGCCCATGATAGCTATAGCTACATTTACTCAAAGAGACAAAAACAATATTAAAAAAATGCGATGAAGGTATTGAGGAAATGACTGCAGTCATTTGAAATGCGAAATGTGCTTTTGGGGAATTTAAGTCCACTAACAATCTGTATCTGCCGCGCAGCCTCAGCTTCAGTGGCTTGCCAAAGCCTTTCCCGGGAGCCACTGCGGCTGCGACTGGGCCTGGAAGGGGAGCCGTAGGCAAGGCTTAATAACCACCCTGTCACGGCACACATGGACCTCCACACCAAATTGGACCGTGTGGGAGGGCTCGGCAGGGTCCTAAAAAGATCTGGAAGGAACAGCAGCCAGCTGCAGCAGGTCTGGCTCCTTTTCCTACTGAGAACAGAGTGGAGCTGGGTCCTCAGAACAGTACCTGGGGGCTAGGCTAGTTGGGTGAGATTCCCGTGGTTCCTTGCTATAGTTCTTCTTGCCCCATGAGTGACATGAGGTAATAAACCTTACCTTGCCTACCTCGCAGCATGAGGGGAGATAAAACAAAATAGCAGTGAACAAAAAAACTCAGAAGGGTAATCTCCTGTTTTTAGACTGTGTGAGAAACATTTATAAAGCAAGTTACAATAATCGTCACTGTTTCTGTTAGATTGAACCACATGAAATGGCGGGCATGCAACCTTTTAGATCTAATAAGTGACAATTTCATATGTTCAAACTAATCATGTAAAGATAAACTGAAAACTTAATAAAAGTAAATAAATGAATAAGTAAAACAAGTAAGCAAAATAACAAATAAATAAATAATTTAAAAATGAAGTAATAAATTATAAAGAACTGGGCGGAATCACTGTGGTTCAGTAATCTTTCTAGAAAGTCTACTTAGGGGACACACATTCTATGCTCATAGTCTTACACTTTGGAAAGACCTCCATTTAACAGTATTTGAAATGTTTTATTTATTCATAGTGCATCTTGTTCCAGAAAGGGTTTAAGGACACATAGAATAAGATAGGATTACCTCAAATAAGAATGAAAGAAGAAAAGGAAGGGTAGGAACAAGGTAGAGATAGGACCGAGGCCAAAGGCACAGAAGCAAGTAACCTATTTTAAGGTGGGGCTCCTGATCTGGCTATGGAAGGGCTGCCATTTGCACCATTTATGGGATGGGGACAAGCCAGTTGCTCAGGAGAAGTGAAACTGTCCATGGTACCAAGTTCAGACAGGAGTCCGTCTCAGAGGTCCTCATGACAGAGCACTCTTGTCAAAGGCTCTTTCTGTTACTGCTCCTTCAAGTCACACATCAGAGATATAAGGGGGAGACAGGCACGCCTGAACTTGTCAAGTGATGACACGAGATGTCCCAGGAAGATCCTGCCAGCAGAGGCTTACCTGGTCAGGTCAAGGTGGCTGATGATCAGGCTCCGTCCGCTCTCAGTCTGGGCGAGCTGTAGCAGCAGGGCAAGGCTCTGCTGCCTGATGGCCAGGACCTTGGAGGACAAGAGGGTGGCCAACAGCCTGGCCCTGCCAGGGTGCATCACTAGCACACGCTGATTTTCCTCTGCAAAACACAGGCATTGTGTGTCTTGTGCGTGCCATCACGGCAATTAAACTAGCTCTGTCACCCTCTCTCCTAACGGGAAACTCAACTGGTGCCCACTCATTTGAAGGCAGGATAATGAAGTGTAAGAGTGTGGATTCTAGAACCAGACTGCTGGGTCTGAATGCCCAGGGGAGTGACCTTACTAGTGCTCCTTGGTCTCCTCATCAGTAAAACGAGGATTACGTTCCTACCTACAGGGACGTCATGAGGATTAAATGAATCAGTACGTGACTGTGCCAGACAGGGACTGGCAACCAGAAATCAACTATGTCATTATTATTGTCAAGCCTCCTTGGTGTGTGGTATCTGGAAACACTAGCAAAGGGAAATAAATCAGTTTAATTGTGGAATGTCTTTAGACCATCAATATTCACACAATGGCTAGAGTGGTCATTTGAGGAAATGTTATCCAGGAAACTAAAATAACACATGAGAGCATTAAAGAATAAAGTGTGCCCTCCTTCCTAGAACATAAGCTCTTCCACGGTGGTGGCAGTAGATTTATCCCCTTTCATCTGCTTCATTTTCTGACCAGGTACATGAATTTGTTTGAAACTGCAGGGTACAGACTGCAGTATGAGGCAAAGCTGTGAAACAGAGCAAACTGGCTCTCAAAGGGGTGGGTCCCATCACATGGACCTCATTACCCTAGGCTCTCTCCCCTCCTGTGCTAATTGCCCATTTACACACAGCACACAGCATCCAGGAGAAGACACACACCAGGTTTCTGCTTGCCCTGAAAGAGCCGGAGTAACAGGACTGCAGGATCCTATGTGTAGCCCACATATCAAACCATGTTTTCGTTGCAAACATTACATCTCAGTCCCACACTTCACCTATAATTACTCTTGTCCATGTAAGATAGGATCTACTGATTTCTGAAATGAAAAGGTCCTTGTTGATTATATATTTTTTTCTTATACTAGAAAAGTAGCTTGATATAAATAATTCAAACAACACAGAGTTAGTTGATACCCCTCCAGGTAAGCCCATTCCCCAAAGGAGGTATTATTCACCTCTCATATAAATAATGTGTAAAATATACATCCTACCCTGTAATTGGCTTCTCTTCCCCACTCCACAATAGATCACTGACATATTTTCACTTCCTTACTTTTAAGCATTCCCTTGCCCTTTTGAAAAACTGCTTTGCATTTATTGAGTTAGATATATCAAGATTTTATTGACCTGAGACACAGCATTTACATCACAGGTATCTGAAAATATTTTTCAGATGATAAAAAAATGTAACTGTAAGGTTCACAGAAACAATAAATAGGTTCACAGAAATAGAGTAAATAGATTGTTATGTCAGGTTCACACTGAGTAGACATACCATCGCCAAGTCCTGCCTTCCTCACCCTCCTGTAGGGGAGTTTGCAAAAACACTGCCCTAAGCTGGTGCAGGGTCTTACACAGAGTAGCAAGGCACCTTGATGATGATAGTAGTCTGGGCATAATTCCCCTTAAACCTTGTCAGGAAATAGGCCCCCCAATTGTCTAGATTTTCAAGAGTTTAATTTCTTAAGTTCTTGATTCCTCTACTCTACTAAAAAAGAAAAAAAAAAGGCATTATCTCCTACTTAACATCTCAGAGTATACAAACTGCATTCACAAGCTCTATCGCTGGCTCCCCACAGTCGCCCTGTGAAAAGGAGACATAGCTATTATTATCCCCCTTTTCAGTGTTTCTGTCCAGCGTCAAACTTTTTCCTATGAAACACACTTCTTAAAAATGACAGAAGTAACTAAAATTTGTATTTACATTGAAGTTACAAAAGAGATTAAGAAAGATTATACAAAAACGTAATGAACCCTGGAAGATGCAAATATGCAAAAAGCCTAAGTGTTAGCCCAGTAAATAAAATGCCCGTGGCATTCTACTATCTCAATACTAGACGCTAATTAGTGTCTGAAGATACCGGTGGGGATGACTATAAATCTCAGGATGCTGGAAAGGTACTGTGGTTAGCAAAAAGGAACAATATTTTAGGCTGACAAGAAAAGAAAAACTCCATCTACCTCATTGCCAGTGCACGAACAGAAGTCATGAGTCTGCAAAGAGCAGGAGGAGAGGAGAGAGGAGACCACTCATTATGCTGACAACCTCCTCCCTTCATTGACCTCACCCCTCATCTGTCTACCTTGCTTTTGATCCATAAGCTTTCCTGGAGGGAGCGAGTGTGTGGGGAAGTCTAGACATCAACTCTCCAGGGCCTGGCCTTTGGGGAAGACAGTCAGCCCAACAGCGGACTCCCTTGCACGCAGCGCATTAATGGTGATCAGTGGTGATTACCCAGGCTTACCGTTCCCGCAGCACACTGCTTGCCAGAGCTTGAGAACAGACACACAGACCGTCTCTTCAATTGCATCTTTTCCTGCTGTGGAAAAACACCTAGAATGGACAAAGGAGGGCTATCTTAAAAGTCTGAAAATCAGCCTTGATTTTCTCTTCCATTTGGTTTTATTTCATCCTGAGATTCGCCAAATGCAGGTTTCAGAAAGTATAGTTTTATAATCCAGAGCCATGGGTCACCAGGATCAATCATGGAATCATGAGTCCCAGGCCAAGGACGCAGACTGAGGAAGCCTGGGCTGTACAGAGGCTAGGCAGTGAGCCAGTGCCATGGGTGATGGCTGCACTGGGACCAATGAACTGTGGCTGAGAACACAAGACATGTACTGGTGACTCCAACCCACACCGGTATCCTAAGCCTTAGGAAGCACACCAGAACGACTGAAATTAAAATACAGTCACTTTAGCAAACTGCCTCCTACCATACAGGTCTTTCTTCAGATGAAATTGTAAATGGGATTGGGCCATTTACATTTATATCACTCTTGATATGATCAGCAAATTCCAAAAGAAGAAATAAACAAATGACAACCTTGCAAAAACTGGTGGGAAAGCAGCAAGAATGATAATTTCTCTGACTTTGAAGAGCTTAGAGGAGCCCTGGGAAGTGCTGCTGTTCCTCTCTCTTAAATTGTTTTTTTTTTGAGACTGAATCTGGTTGTATCACCCAGGCTGGAGTGTAGTAGCGTGATCTCGGCTCACTACAACCTCCACCCCTCAGATACAAGTGATCTTGTGCCTCAGCCTTCCGAGCAGCTGGGATTACAGGTGCCCGTCACCATGCCCAGCTAATTTTTGTATTTTCAGTGGAGACGGGGTTTCACCATGTTGGCCAGGCTGGTCTCAAACTCCTGACCTCAAGTGATCCGCCCGCCTTGACCTCCCAAAGTGCTGGGATTACTGGCATGAGCCACCGTGCCCAGCCTCAATTGTTAACTGCAGTGTAACTCCAGCGACTTTAAGGCCAGTACTCAAAGATGTTCGTGTAGTAGCTTTGCACTCCTGGAGATCCCCCTACTACTGACTGAAGGGTGGTAATGTTCAGAAATGTGACTGTCTATATGCCTCGTGTCTGATTTCATAAGAAGTGGTTATCTTCCCTTGCTTTGATGCTGGGCTGTCTTTATGAACATCCCTACCTTCTTATGACCTCGTTGTCACCGATGATACTAAATCCATCGTGCATTCTGAATAAAGTTTGTTCTGTGCCTGAAACAGATACAGAGAAAACCACTTTAGACTCCCAAACTGGCTGGCTGGTGTCTAGCTGCGACACAGCCACCTGCTAATGAGAAACCTAATATGGAATGTCACGGTGCCCACATGAATGGTTTGGCAGAAACAAATCAACTTTACATTTTGAAAAATACAATTGTCAGCAACCTCTCAGTGTCAGAGGCCTCAGTGCCTCTCAGGTAGAGGGACTGTTTAGAGAAGGAGAACAGAGCTGGGGTACCCACAAGGGCTATCTGCACAGCTCATCATTCTGTAATCTTTAGAGAGCTTCCCAGAGCTGCTTAACCTATGGGAAGTACCAGCATATCCATTTGTTCTTAAATATTTATTTCAAAGCTATTTCCAGGCTCTAGAGAGGAATTTATAATCTCCAAGAAACTGCTAAAGGGGGTATTTGTATGCCCTCCATTGTACACTAAAGAGAAGTCAGACACTCCATCTATTTGTACAAACAACATGCTGTCACTGAGTATAGAGATTATTTAAGCCTTGGTAACAATGTTTACAAGAGCTAGTAAAAGAAAACAGTATGACCCTCATTAGTAGGAGAGCTGATGTTTGCTCTGAAACCATTTTCACATCCTAAGCAGCCATCAGTGTAACTGGGTGAACCTTACAGTTTAACCTATAAAATTCTGTCTTCCATTCCTCCACAGTGGAGGGAAAGTGTGCGAGGTGGTATGGGATGCTTGAGGTGTCTGTGGGGGTATATGTGGAGTACATGCAGGATGTGCATGGGGTGTGTGGAGAAAATGTGAGGGTGGAGTGTGCGCAAGATATGTGGACTGACGTGAGTACTTATGGTGTGAGTGTGCTGTGTGCGGTATGTGGTGTGTGCGTAATATAAGGATATATTCAAGTGAGTGAAAGCTGAGCGCATGTATGGCGTATGTAAGTATATATGGAGCGTGTGCCATGTGTATGTGTTGTGTTGTGTATGTTTCTTACATGTGTGCTGAGTGTACGCACGCTCTGTAAAGAGGACGGAGCAGAGGCGGGAGGACATTCTTGTGCACCCCTTTTAGCAGCTACATTACGAGTACATCCTCAATCAATATTTGCGGAAGAAAGGGAGGGATTCTTGAGGGCAGACCTCTGAACATGTCCCTTCACACTGACAGCACTCGTGAGATCACACACATCTCTGGCTTACACTCCTTTATCATTTCAGTCAGGATCTCAATCCCCCCTGCATAGAACAAGGGGATCTGGTCAGGCTTGGAAAGGGTCTCCAGGAGGTTCTTGGTGTTCACAGCTGTGTTCTTTCCTGAATCCAGCAGTTCATGGGCTTCCTTTTCTTGAAGGTCTGCTTTTTCCTGAAGATCTACTTGATTCAGGTAATCTAGAAAAACAAGAAAGGAAAAGCAAAACAAAACCCTAACAATCAACAATACCACACAAGAAGCAACCTTTTTTTTTTTTACTTTCTTTTGAGGATGGGAGTTTGAGAAGCATAAAGCATTAAAATAATTAAAACTCTTCTTTAGCAAGGAAAATTTTAGAAAGTCTAAATCTCCAACCAGAATCTTAAACCTTGTTGGAGATTCAAGGGAGTCTAAAAGTGTCTAAGGGAGGATGGTGTGGAAAATGAAGAAGGCAAATATTAATATTTGCAAGGGATTACAGCAAGCAGAGGAGCAGAGTGGGCCAGTTAACACAGAAGACTGAACTGTGCAGGAAAGAGGATCCGCTGCTGCCTTGTGGCCAAGAGCAGTGAAAGCACGGAAGGCATTCTAAGGCAGGAGGCAGAGGGAGGTGGAGTTCAGACAAGGGGTCTCAGCAGGAACATACTCACCTTTCACCTGGGTTTGCAGCTTGGGGTTTATTTCTAAGATCTTCTTATAACACTCTCTAGACTAGAAAAAAGAAACAAGACCTTGAAGAGTGGTTGGGGTAAACGTGATTATGAGAAAGACAATGGGTGTCATTGGGCTTGGCTGCTTCATTATTTTCTCCACGCCTCCTCCTGCTCCCAGTGCAGGAGGCAGGCACAGGAACACAGTGTGCATTTGACATTTTGTTCAGGCTTCTCCAGTTCTAGGGGGCAACAGGTATTATTTCAAAATTCGTTTTAAAGAAACAGTGTTGTTAGATGCTCATGATGAAAAATATCCAGTCTTAAATTCTTGTGGATCATGTCTGTCTGGGATAGAAATAATCATAAAGTAAATGCAAAACTTAGATATGATATTTGCACTGAGAGAGCACAGAAGGCTGTCAGATATGTCCATAGGGAGTTAGGAAATAAATGAAACTAGAGGAAATGTTGACAGAGACTCGGGAATAGGAAAAGAGAACTGCCTAGTTAAATGTACAGGCTGTGAAGAGAACCAGTAAAGGATCCATTTATTGGCCACATAAGAGTCAGCTGGAAAACTCAAGAGTGAGAGCTTCTCATTGAGGAAATTGCTAGATAGAAAGTTACCGGAAAAATGAAGATTCTAGTTCATGGGATTCCTGGGCTTAGTGCTGTATTTCTCACAGGAATATAAGAACTGCCCAGAGTATAATCTAACCAGTCACCTAGAGAAAAAGCTCAGAAAAAAAAAAAAACACCCCAAAAGAAAGAAACAAACAAACAAACAGTTCTGAGATAATCTTGAAGGTTCAAAGTTCGTCTAGAAGACTAGAGTTAAGAAACAAACTGAAGGAAAAAATAGCACATTAAAGTAGAGAACGGTGTCGCAGGAACAGAAGTCTATACATCAGAGTGACCCTGTATCCAACTTCTCTTCAACCCTAGATCTAACCTAGCAACAATTTTTGTTGGCTTCACTGTCAGTAAATATCCAAAATCCCATCACTTCTTACCACCTCCGTCACTACCAACCTGGTCCCCATCATCACCTCTTGCTTGGATATTTATTGCAATAGCCTTATCACTCGTTCTCTGTTCTTATCTTACCATGCCGAAACACATGCTCGATCTAGCAGTCAGAGTAATCCTTTAAAATATAAGTCAGATCATTTAATTCCTTTACTCAAAATCCTCCAATAAAGCTTGAAGATCACTCAAAGTAAAAGCCAAAGTCCTTTGAAAAGCCTGTAAGGCCCTACAGGATCAGCCCCTTCCCCACCATTATCACCTGTTTGACCTCATCTCCTGTTGCTCTCCTCTTGCTGGCTGCATTCTAGCTATCCCTCCACCAGGAATTTATTCCCTTATATATCCACATGGTTTGCTCACTTCACTCCCTCCATTCCTTTAGAAAGCCTTTTCTTACCACTCTATATAAAACCAGTCTCATCTTTACTGCTTCCTGATTTATTTTTCTCAGTCCTACATACCACTATCTAACATAGTGCATGTAACGTACTACACATCTATTTGATTGTTTTTTGTCTCCTGGTCACCCTTACCCCAAGAATATGAGTTCCATGAAGCCAAGGACTTTGTCTAGTTTCACTGATGTATTCTTTATTGCCTGTATTAACAGTGTCTGACACATAGAAAGCATGCAATAAATATCTGCTGAATGAATAAATTGAATGAGTAAATAAAAATTGGTGGACAGGGAAAGATTAACATTTCCTTTATTCATATTTCTTTTATTTAGCTTCATTACAATAAGCCTGCATTACATTTACAATTAAAATCCAACAAACTTTTAAAAAATGTATAATATGAAGCAATTTATTTTAAAGACATATCTTATAAATGGAAAGACATCCTATGTTCATGGATAGGAAGACTTAATATTGTTTAGATAGCAGTACTTGCCAAATTGACTTATGAATTCATGTAATACCCATCAAAATTCCATCCGGTTTCTTTGCAAAAATCGACACAATAATCTTGAAGTTCATACAGAAATTCAAGAGCACCAGAATAGCTAAAACAATCTTGAAAAAGTAGAGGAACCAAGCTGAAGGACTCTCACTTCTCAACTTAATACAAAGCTACAAAAATGAAGACACTGTGGTACTGACAAAAGGACAGACATGTAGATCTATGGAATAAAACTGGAAGACCAAAAATAAACCCATATATTTATGGTCAACTGATTTTTGACAAGGGTGCAAAAATCACTCAATGGGGGAAAGAATGGTCTCTTTAACAAATGGTTCTGGGACAAGTAGACATCTACATGAAAAACAGTGAAGTTGAACCCCAACCTCACATCATACAAAAAATGAACTCAAAATGGATTAGAGATAGCTAAATTTAAGAGCTAAGCCATAAAACTTTTAGAAGAAAATATAGGTATACATCTTCCTGACCTTGGATTAGATGATCATTTCTTAGATATAACACCAAAATCACAAGCAACCAAAGAAAAAATAGGTAATTGAGGCTTTATCAAACTTAAACATTTTTGTGCTGCAAAGAACATCATCAAGAAAATGAAAAGGTAATACAAGGAGTGGAAGAAAATATTTGGAAATCATGTATCTGATAAGAAACTTGTATTCAGAATATATAAATGACATTTACATCTCATTATAAAAAAAAAAGAAGTTTCACCAAAGAAAATATATAAATGGCCAATAAGCACATGAAAAGATCATCAACATCATTAGTCACCAAAAAAATGCAGATCAATACCACAATGACATATCACTTCACACCCACTAGAATAGCTACAACAAAAAAATAGACAACAGGTATTGAAGAGGATGTGGAAAAACTGGAGCCCTCATACACTCCTGGTAGGAATGTAAAATGCTGCAGTCATTTTCAAAAACAGTTCGGTAGTTCCTCAAAAGATTAAACACAGAGTTACCATACGGCCTTGCTATTCCACTTCTAGATATACACCCAAGAGGACAGTAAACATAAAAAAGAAAACCCTGCACATGAATGTTCATGGCAGTGTTATTCATAGCAGGCAAAAAGTGGAAACAACCCAAATGTCTATTAACTGATGAATAAATAAAACATGGTATCAAACAATGGAATATTATTCAGCAATAAAAAGGAACGAAGAACTGATACACACTACAACATAAATGTACCAGGCAAACATTATACTAAGTGAATGACCTCAGTTACAAAAGACCACAGATCGTATGACTCTATATGGAATCTACAGAACAGGCAAATGTATAGAGACAGAAAGACTGGTGGTTGCCTAAGGTTGAGATGGGGCTGGGGGAAGGGGACTGACTGCTAATGGGTACAGGGTTTGTCCAGGAAGGGATGAAAATTTTTAAAAATTGATTGTGGTGATGGCTGCCTGACTCTGTGAATATACTAAAAGCTACTGAATCATATAGTTTTTATACATTCTACAGATGAATTGTGTGGTATGTGAATTATATCTCAATAAAGTTACTTTTAGTGATATAAAATATCTTAGTATGGATAGATGGACAGATAGAGAGACAGGTTGACTGATCTGCATGGTTACTTTTGGGTGATGAGGTTACAGCAAATTTTCTTTTCTCTTTTTGCTTATGTATTTTCTCTCCAGAGACTGAACAGACACTGGTAGAGGATGTTGCAGAAGAGAGTCCTACAACTGGTGGAGCTGAATTGACAACCAAAATTCTTCCCAACTTTACGATCTTGAGCTTTACCTTGGAAAATACTGAAGGATGGATTGATACCTAATCAGCTTGGAGAATCATGGTTCTCCTCTAGCACAACTGGGAGCATCAGTCTGTGATCAAACATGTCAATTACATTCCTCTAAGAACTTACCACACTGTAGTTCTTCAGGGCCAGGTTGGCTTTTCCCATGTGAAAATATGCTTTTGTGCATTTTTCATCACACTGCATAAAAGAGAATGACTGATCAGAAGTTTTAGAAGATGTGAAGTCATTTGCCACTCCCCTCACTACACAGCTAAAAGAGTTAAGGCGAAGCTTTGATTCTCAGGGCAACTACCAGAATTGACAAAACTTTTTTGTGCATTTGTGACCAAACTAATTGATGTCTGCAAGGAGCCTGGGTGCAGCAGCAAGCTCTTCACCAAATTAATTAATGATACCTGCCACTTTTCATTTCCATTTAATGAGACGCAATCAGGAAGCAAACCCTCAGTTTAGAAGAGCTCTTAACACTGGCAGAACATTAGAATCATCTAGGATGCTTGTAAAAATCCTGCCGGCCCTGCACCCCACATCAATTACATTATACTCTGGGATAAGACCCAGGCGTCAATAAGTTTTTAAGCTCTCTAGTTGAGGTAAACATGCAGCTAAGTTTGAGAGTCACTGGTTTACTAGAAGAGAACTTACTCTAAGAAAATAGCTGAGGTTACCATTACATCTTAGTGGGCCTGGGAAGTCCCTCCTCCCAAATAAACCACAACATATGTACTGGGACCTTCTGTTCATATTACTTAAGATCAGTAGGGATGCCCCCTTCAAAAGGCAGGATTGAAACTTATGGCTGAAACTAGACCATTTACACAGGGGGCCCTGCACCTGCCTGACCCTAGTCATTATAACTCCACAGGGAATGATTTGACAGAGACATACACTAAAATCTAAGACATTCAGTTAGTGAACATTTATTGAACTTCTTTTATATGCAAGACATTGTGCCAAATCAGATGCCCTTCAAAGGTTTAGATATGAAGAGGTTAAGAGTTCAAGCTCAGGAGTCTAAAATGTCCTGGGTGGATCCTTGTTCTGCTACTCAGCAAAAGTGGCATGTTGTTGGCCAGGTCGCCTAACTTTTCTGACACTCATTTTCCTCACCTGGAAAATGAAGACAATAATAGTATTTCTCTCAGGTTGTTGTGAGAAAGAAATTATGTAAAACACTTGGTGTGGCTCTGGGTAACAGAGTATTAGCTGCTATTGCTGCAGTTATATCAGCAGCAATTCATTTCAGAGCAAAAGAGAAAATCTAAATTTAATAAAAGAGCAGTAATAATAAGAGAGAAGAATAACAACAATAATAAAAGAGAGAACAATAATTGTTGGAGAAGCTTTTAGAGATACATTCTTGTGTATATCATTTCCCAATTCACTGCTAAGTGAATGGAAGTCATAATAAAAATAAATGTGCATGATTGTTCAGCCCAAACCATGTGCCAGGCACTAAGCTTTATGGTTCATATGGATGATCTCACAGAAGCTTTAAACAACTCTACGAAGCAGATACAGTTATTATCCCTATTTTACAGATGTGAAAACTAGGGGTTGGAGAGGCCCAAGGTCACACAGATAACAAGTCGAAGAGCTGGAATTTGAAATTTGGCCATTAAACTCTCAAGGGTTTAAAAATGACACCAAATCTCCTTCAGAAAGGTGCTACAGAAAAGAGCATATAAATGCTATAGAAAATGCTACTGAAAAAAATCAGTGGAAGAAAATATGCTTGAAAATGCAGTCTTTAAAAGGGCATGCAAAGGTGGAGGGATATGGGCTGAGTCTTAGTGACACGTAGAGGTGAAGAGAGGAGGATGGAGGGAGAGTGGGCTGGGCAAGAACTTGAGAGTACAAGGGGCTTTGGGGACAGTCCAGCTGGGATCGAGGGGCAGGTACTGGGTGGAGAGAAGATCCCATCTTGAGCCACACTGGAGGAGGGTGAGTCACCAATGGCAGTGTGGAGGTAAGCTGGTAGGAAGGTGGCATGCAGATGTGATCAGAGGAGGGAAAGGCTGAACAAGAGGTATGGTGGGCTGAACAATGAGAGATGAGTAAGGAGAGCAGAACAATCACTTAGAACAAGCGCTAATGTCTGAAGTCCTGGTGACAGTGGAAGGGAAAGGAAGTGCAGATGCCAGAGCTATGTCAAAGAAAGATCTGACCAGCATCAACTAACTATCAGTGATAAGGGTGATGGAGGATGTGAAGTCAAAACCAGGGGCCTAGATACCTGAAAGACGTGGTGTGTCATTAACAGAAAGAGGTCAGCTAGGGCAGGGAGTGAGAAAGGCTGAGTGAGAAGATGAAGAGTTGGCTTCTAGACATACCGAGTTTCAGATGACATCAAGACTATCAAAAGGCACCTGCAGGAGGCAGCTGACATGCAGCCCTGGAGCTGGGGAAGGGGAGACTGGGGAAGTAGGTCTGAGAGCCATTTGCAGAGATAAGAGTTGAGCCCATGAGAGAAGAGAGCTGTAAAGGAGTAACTGTACAGAGACGAAAGACAGGGAGCAGAGGGGTGATCCCTCATGAATTCACAAAGGATAAAATTGAGGAAGCAGGAAAGGGATGGTCAAAGAGAAAAGAGGAAACTCTAGCACTTCAGCTCATGAAAGCCAAATATTCACAGTACATTCACTGGCAGAGCACCGGGGTTACGGCAGGTGGGGGAAACCGAGCCCCAAGCATTAAAGCCTTGTCCCCGACCTATCGTGTGTCACCGTGAAGTGCGGATAGCTGTGAATTTGCCTTCCTAAGACAATGACGCAAAAGGCTGCTAATGGATTTTTCTCCCTAATAGGCCCATTCTCCTTTGACCATGTATCAACCCTCACGAGAATGTTCTTGGGTGAACCCCAGCTTCCCCTTAAAGGAATCCTGCCTTCAGAGGAAGATGTATTTCATTGTGCAAGAAGTGTTCTGCTGAGAAAGAAATTATTCTGGTCCTAATTGAAACCAGCTTTGCTGCCTTATCTTCCTTGACATGAAACATCAGTCTTGAAATATCATCACATAAGCTTGTCTCTACCAATTTAAAAGTGTCAAAAAAGATTAAGTTGGCATGAAAGTACTAATACTATTAGTAACGGAGTGCCAGTGACGTTCGCTATTGATACATTAATTTTAAAGAGAGCAAAAGTTTTAAATTCACAGCTGTAACATAAAACAAATCATTATTAGTTTTTAGAACTCTTTGTACATTTGTTTTTTCTCATTTCTCCAAGTGTTTACCCAAACCTCTTCAACTGGGAGCCTCGCTGGGCATTTAACAAGATTGGCTGCTGAGTGTCAGCGTTTTTTAATGTCAGCTCCATTGGGCCTGCTTGGCCTCGGTTTCACTGTTAATTACATTGTACTTCAATTAACATTTGGGAACAGGCCAGTGTGTTATCCTGAATCAGCATGATGGTATGTCTGCCCCTTTGGCCTTTTTTAGATCAGAAAAGATACTCTTGGTGAACCTGTGAGGAGATCATGTTTCTTCCACAGATGGGAAAGACATCCACACCCAGGGATTATGGGGTTCAAAGTTGCAGTGGAGAGGCCCTTTATAGAGGTTAAGAGCATGGGCTTAGAGTTAGACAGACACTAGCTTCATGATCCTGCACAAAGTACTTAATTAATCACTGAGGCTTGATTTCCTCGTCAGAAAAATAGAGAAAATAGTGACACTGAACAGAACAGAATAGAATTTTGTGAGCATGCAGCAAATGATGTTGTTTGCTGTTATTACTGGAAAAACCAAGGAAAACATCCTTGCCTCTCTCTTCTCCTGCAGAATAATGATAGAAAAAGAAATCATTATCAGGCAAGGCAACAAAGCAGGTTAGTGGACCTATGATGGAGCTGTGAAGAGCTTGACGTCATCAGCTTCGGCCCCAACCTTATAACTTAAAGACTATACTCATGCAATGGAACAAAATTTGCCACACATTGTATCTTCTAAGGGATAAAGAAATTGGACACTCCAGATGTCAGTGTTAAGAGGATCCCTAGTGTTTTATGAATGATTATAAGCAGAGGTGACTTTCTCATTCATCCCGGTTTCCTTTGCTTACCCTCTCAACAAGAAATAAAGCAGATATGGCCAGTATGCTGCTAGGAAAGTGTCCTCTTGTTTTCGGACATACTCATTAGGCTAGGGTAGCTGCACTGTACCCAAGAATTGAAGCCACAGGATAAACTTGGCACACTCTCCTGGCACTTCAATTTTACTTGATTCTAAGTTACTGAAAATAATGCTGTTATATCAAAACAAACAGATAACTTTCATGAAGTGCTGTGCAAAATTAACAAGGTTTTTAAGATAAAACACACATCTTAAAAGAAATTTCATGCTTTCTGCTTCTAGTCCCTCTCGAGGGGCTCATGTCCATTCTCCTCTGCTGTTAGCAGCAAGTGCAGAAGTCTGAGAAGCACTAGTTTTGGTTACTTAGTTAAAACCCCTGTGACAGAGTAATTCAGGGGAATGTAGATTAAGGGTTACTTAAATATTTGGTCATGTCCCTAAAAAGTGATTGTGTTATTTCTCTTTTAGTAACTCTTAACATTTCCATCAACAGTCTTTACGTCTATGCATCTTTCACCATCTATTTTGGCAGATTTCAGAGGAAATGCCATGCGTAGAATTATTTTATCTGCCCAAGGCCTGACTAAAGTTGAAAAATAGGAATTCTTTCTTCTGATTATTCCTCTACAAATAGAGGATGCTATATTTTCAAATTATTAGGGCTGGAGGGAAAAAACACAAACTGACAAGGAAGAACAGCATTGCAGCATTGCAGAAATCAGCTCCAACGGCTGGCCCCGGAAGAGAGAAGGAGGCATTTCCACTAACACATATAACAAAGTGTCTGATAACACAAGAGTAAAGAAGGAGCTGTAGTAATATAAGACACTGAAAATTCAATAGCAGCAGCTCCCTGGATTGCTTTCTAGGAACCAGGCACTTTCTGTGCATTGTCATGACCCTCCTAACAATTCTATTCTATCCCATTCTACAGATGAGGAAACTGAAGCTCTGGCTACAGAGGTTATACCCTTTCCTATCTTGATACACTGGCAGCTGCCTTCTATCTACTTCAGCCCAATACCATCATGGGGGAAAAGAAATACTCTCTTACCTTGAGAGCCCATTCACAATCCACCAGGGCCTTCTCATAGTTCTTAAGTTTCATATAAGCCTGTAATGAAACCAACAGCTGATATTCACACACAACTCTGCATCAGGCAGTTTTCAGTTCACGCAGAAAGAACATTCGAACAGTAGAATGTCAGCGAGAACTATCCCCTACCTAGATCAGTCATGGTCCTGCCAGGAAACAGATGGCACACTTACACTGGGCAACTGACAGTTGAATCCAGGGACCTCTTCCACGGTGAAGGCAGGGCTTAGGGAACCTGACAAGGGATGCTACAGAATCTCAGAGCTAGCAACAGTGGACAGCCATTACCACTGCTGTAATAGAAGGGGCAGAAGGAGGGAGCAATGAACACAATGGGAGAGGATAGCTCTGCGAAAAGAACTGCCTGATATGAGCTGAGGCCTTCACTAGAGCCAAAGGCCAGGAGAATAATACCCAATCTCACTTTTCCTCCTTCCTTCTTACTTTATTGGCTGAATGCAAATGGAGGCTAGAAGGCTGGGAAGCCAAGGAGCCACTCCACACAGGTCAGCCCTCCAGGGCACAGTGCAGGGAAGGATCTGGAGGGACACAGAAAATACCCAGCTCACTAGCTACATCCAAGAAGGAAGAGCTGAATTCTGTAGTCTACCCTGCTGTGAATGTTCCAGAAAAACACCAAATGATAAAGGGAATAAAAAAGACAGATAATTAGAGCCCTCATACACTGCTGGTGGGAATTAAAATGGCACAGCCCCTCTGGAAGATAGTCCGGAAGTTCTTCAGAAGGTTATGTTACCATATGACCCAGTAATTTTACTCCTAGGTATATCCCAAGAAGAATATAAACATACATCCATACAAATGCTTATACATGAATGTTCATAGCAGAATTATTCATGATAGTCAAAAGGCAACAATCCAAATGTCCATCAGTGATGAAGGGATACATAAAATATGGTACATCCATACAATGGAAAATTATTCAGCAATAAAAAGAAATGAAGAGTTGATACATACCATAACATGGATGAATCTTAAAAACATTATGATAAACGAAGGAAGCCAGTCACAGAAGGACATATGTATGATTTCATTTATATAAAATGTCCAGAACGGACAAAGGTATAGAGACAAAAAGTAGATTGGTGATTATCTTGGGCTGAGAGTAGCAATGGGAGGATTGGGGAGTTGACAGGTAAAGATGAAGTTTTTTGGGGGATGATGATGAAATGTTCAAAAATTGTGATGGTCACACAACTCTGTGATTATACTAAAATCCCATTAAATTGTGTACTATAAAAGGGTGAACTGTATGGTATGTGAATTACATCTCAATAACGCTGTTATCAAAATATAATAAAAAAGCTCTGCTTCTGTCCTCCCGAGCACAGCAGAAAAAAAATGAAAGAAGTAGAGTGACATATGAGAGTCAAGAGCATCACCATGAACCCTTAGTATCAAATGCCTGGGGCACTCTTTTAGAATCCCTTAGAATTGGGGAAAATCTTGAAAATCAAGAATTGACTCAGAATTCCGTGATCCATTCAAACTTAACTGATTAAGAACTTAGATTGAGAACTAGAGGAATATAAACAAATGAACGACTATTTAGAAACAAGCACAATGGCTACTATAACCTCTCTATTAATTACTGGACATAGTAAGTGGTCAATAAAGTCTTATCAAATTGCACTAAGTAGCCTTGAAGCACTCTTCTTCTGGAAAGCTCCCTAAGAGGCAGCACCGATCATCCCATTTGTACAAAAGGATAGCCAAGCACCAGGGGCAGTGGCTTTTCCAGGGTTCCATCAGTCACCAATAATAAAGCCAGTACTACACGTAGGATTGTCCATGATCAAAACTGTACCAGGGTACTGCAACACTCTTAACAACAAACCTGATGAGATATTTGCATGGACAAGCCAATTGTGGGGTTAATGTTGCAACTCACAGGTAATCCAAGTATCCAACCCAAGTGAGAAGAGAGCAGGCAACAGCCAGCAAATGCATTGAAATCATGCCGCTCTTGGCTCCCATAGCAAGGAAGCTGCAAGTGGTGCTTTCATTAACTCACATTCTGTAGTAATTAGAGAAGATGACTCTTTGAGCTATCTGTTCTGTAAAGCATCATCCTTTTCTCCAGGGTCTCAGGTTTCATTTGAAAATTAGGGGATGTGAGAAGGAAGCTGGCATCATTCTAGACAGCTGTGGCCATGATTTCATGGCACTATTATTCAGGAATCGTGCAGACTCTGAAGAAGTCTTCATGGGTTGCAACAATTTCTCTACATGGCCTTTTACTTTTTTTTTTTCTTTCTCTCTTAAGGCTTGGATTAAACACCCTATAACTTCCTCAATCTCTTTCGCTTTTGCACATTTTAAAAAAGAACTACTTTTTCCAAATAGCAATTAAACTCCAGATTTATCTAAATTATACCGGCAATCTATTGATCATAACATTAACTCCAGGGGAAAAACAAAGCAATGAAAGGTTAGGTTTTCTCTCTAGCAAGAGAAAATTTACAGGGTCCTTATTAAGTGCTTTCTAACACTGCATGCATACAGGGGAAGCATTTTAAAAATAGTTCAGTGGTTCAAACGGTTTGTAACACCAGGGAGTACATTTTCCATTTTTTTGTCTCTGTGTAAGTTTTCTCCTTGGGAAAGCTGGGAGGAATCACTCCCTCAAACCTTTTCATTACATTTCCTTATATTTATCCACATTCATTCTTAATGTGATTCTTCAGAACTAATCAAAGTGCTGCTTAAAAATGAGTGCAGTGAAAATACAACTAATTCAGATGAATCAGAGTATAGACAGTCTGAATTAGATATGTCTGAATTACATAACTTTTTTAAAGCAATTCAATTTTATTGCTTTCAAATAACTTCAGAGTAACACAACTGAACAAGCATCAGTAGGCAGATGTTTTTAGAGACCAAATTTGGTAATAAATAAGAAGGAACTATAATTATTCTATTAATTGCTTGCATTTAAGCGATGCTTCTGAATTATCAACAGAAACTTAACTCCCTTAATTGGACTTATTGTGCTTCCAATGTTATGTAACTAAAAAAGGATTTATTGAACATCTGCTATAAATAAAGCATTAAGGGAAAAAGTATATGGTAGTTTTTGCCCTCAAAAAGTTTATAATCTTGTTCGGGTAATGCAATGTACTGTTAAATCAACCTCTGGCCATCTTTTTTACCGATTCACTTCCTTATAACTAGTTTTCTCCAAAATTGGGATAGTTTAAGTGACACTTCAATTCTAGTCTAACTTATCCAAATTGCTAAACTAGTGAGATTATACTGCTTGGATTTATTTATCATTAAGTCACTATCACTCCCCAGACATTCTGGCCTCTGAATGTCCTGTTTCTTGCTTCTAATCCTCTTTCTCAACATCCCAGAGCCAGACATTCTTAATCTCGAGTTAGGGAAATTGGAGCTGATGAGGACTCTGCTGCAGCCTCTCCCTCTTGCAAATGACAAGGCATCGCCAAGTCCACCTCACACAGGTCCTGCTGACATATTCTGACCATGGGGTAATTACGTCCACGAATCTGCCAAATTTTCAGGCCTGTCTGGCAGAGAACTCTACCACACAGAAACTAAACTACTTTTCAAACACAAGGTCACAGGTGATGGTTTTGTTTCAGTTGAGAGCTATCAGCCCATCCCTTCATTAAGTGGTAAATAAACATCTGGGTGGTTTTTACCTGGTGTTCCAAGAAACTGAGCTCATTTGTGACACATACTAAGGCATAAAAACTTTAAGAAACCCAAAATTTCCAAGAAATTGGTTCTAGGACCACTTGTTATCCACTTTACCCCCGTCGCAGAATCTTAAAGAGAGACTGATACAACGAATGAGAAACTAATAGGAGCGCATCCCCTAGGAGTTAAGACTAGTACCAAAAAAGGAGGCTGAAGAAATCTGTTGGTAGCAGAATTCTAAGGTCCTATAGGTCATTTCATTCCACTAGTTTTCTCCTTTATCCACAGGGACAAGTGCATGGTCACCATCAGTGATATGATAGAACTGACTTATACTATGGAGACAGCTGATAATGGGCAGTTCTTCCCAAGTCCTCCTGCAGTGATTTCAAATTAGATCATGGTGAGAATATTTGCATCATGGAAACTGGTAAATGCTACGTATAAGTCAGCTCCTCCCACACCCAAAACAAGAGCCAGTTCTTATAAACATTTCCCAGTCCAACATCTAGTCTCATCTTTGTTTTCCCAGGTTTAGTGGTAACTATTCCCTGAGAAAGCCCCATAGACACATGCTTGCCTCACTGACCTGGGCTCGGTTGGTGTACAGCACTTTCACGTCCTTTAGCTTCTCCAAACCCTCACTATAGTGCAGGATAGCTGTTTCATAATTGCCTTCAGCAAATGCTTCATTCCCTTTTTCTTTTAGGGCTATGGGAATATAAGTCACACAGGTGAGCTCTCACCACACATCAGAAAATCTCTCAGACTTTATTCCCCCGATTTTCCAATTCTACTTTGAAGGTCTTCACTTCTATTGATCCTAAATTTGTTTTTCTCTGCAGATATTTCAGGACCAGCTTCTTCAAGTACATTTTTTTTCTCCAAATCCACCCATGTCTTCTAAGTAGATTCTCAGAAAAAGTAAACGTTTCTGCACCAAGGCTCAGAACCATACTAAGTTTGCCACAGAGACCAAATCTGTGCATTCGGTGTCTCATAAAGAGGGTCAAATAATTAATTTTCCCAACAAAGATGGAATCATTCAGATCTGCAGCACACACAGCCCTGGGTGGTATAAAATAAATTGAAAACATTCTTCTATCGTATATATCTCCCCACAACATACACAATCCCATCCCTTCCTTTTCCTTGATTTCTCCTCTCTTTTCTCACAGCTGTTTTATTCTTCTTTTCCACTTCTTCATCTATGCCTTAGTCTAGCCAGTGGCAGCTCACTCTCACCCCCCACTACTTCCTGAGCACTGTTTAGTACGATTCACTTTGCTCTGCTAAGTGCACAGGGATGCTTTAGAAAGAGGTTTCACTGGAGGTAGGTATATCCTACCCCCTGCTTGTTGCAGCAGGAATAAAGAAGAGACCACCAATGATTTCCTTCTGGCCAAGTCCCATTGCCTCGAGCCCATCACAAACCTCACCACTGGGAATCTAGATGTCCTCAAATGTCAGCATTCAGGCTTTCGTGTGCTCTTTCTAGCACAAATCATCCCACCATTGAAACGTAAGGACTGACAATTACCATCTGCTAAGACTTTGTTTTCCCTTCTTCTCTTGGCTCGTTCCTTTGCATCCTTCTCCACAGATGCCAAGAAGGCCTCTGACAGCAGGGTAATTTCAGATATTAAAAAGAAAAATCCAAATACTATAATCAGTTATTTAGCTCAAATTCAGAAGAGTTACTTTAGAGTCACACGTATGCATATGCACACAGGCGCACACACACGCACACACACAATTCTGAGGCAACTAAAATGACATTTTCTTAATTTGACATTAAATGGTAATCTGTGTGCTTTATTATTATACATGATGGCTATGACTGTGCTTCAAATTTGAATTATGTCTTTTAAAAGAGTTTTTCTTTGAAGACAGATTTTTTTGTTCTGTTTAGCATAATGAGCTTCTGAGCTGAGCAACAGAGAAACTATCTGGATCCCTTGAACAGGGTAAATTGGATGATACAGAATAAATGAATTGAGTTTACAAAAGGTTGACCAACAGAAAATAGAGAAAAACCTCTCAGGGACGTTCCTGCTGACCACTAGTAACAGAATGGGATGATCAGCAGGTTTTTGTTCACAGGTTGTTTGTAAGCCCAGAGGCAATAATTTAAAGGTCTGGGAGCTACACTCAATCAAAACTGGTCCTATATAAAGAATAAAAATTGGGAAGAAAGATGCTATCCTTACCTGAGTTTACTTCTTCGGCACTCTGTAGATGTAGGTTATCATAAAAACAAAGAAACAAATTTCAAAAACCACTCTCTAATTTATATGCATATAAACCAAGAAGGCAAATCAATTACAAACAAGAGGTCACTTCCTTTAACCATCAAAACTGAAGAGATCAGAATTCAGGGGGCTTGCTTTAAATCAGGAGATCTGATTATGGGCAAAATTGCTATGGGACCGAGTCTGCAAAACAAGGCTGCCCAGGTCAAGAGACCTCAGCTGTGGCTTATGAGTTGGAAATGAGTTAGAATACATTACCTTAAAAGTACAGCTTAAATATATCACACAAGCTCAGGGGGTGGAGAGGCGAAGTTTTCATTAAAATAGATTCAAAGGGTTGTTCAAAGATAACCCAGAAAGATCAAAGGAAAAAAATTGAATTTTATACTTTCTTATAAAAAATAAATCTAATGAATCTAAGAAACAAAAGACCATTTCAGCCTCGCCGGACAGTTTGAGATGAAACTACTGCCTTGGTGTAGGTCTTCTCACTGTCTGTACTTATATAACTTCTCAATAGAAAAAGAAACCTTCACAGCAGTTTGTGGAGGACTGATCACAGTCTTATTCAAGGTGGTCCTGCATTCATCCTCCTCCTGGTCTTCCTCCATAAGCAGCAGTCTCTTTTCTGTCTCCAGGACAGCATTCTGTTGCACAACTGGGTCATCAGAATTCATCTCCTGAATTAAATTGGCTAGAGAAGAAATCAGATGTGACTTAATCAAACAAGATATTCAAAAGACTCTATTCACTAGAAAGGATGGTGCATAAAATGTATGGGAAAGATCTTAAAGAAAAAAAATAGCGCAATCAAAAGCAAAATAGAACAAGCAGAACCAATGAGAAAAAATTAACATATATATATATATATATATATATATTTTTTTTTTTTTGCCTAGAAAAAAGTTGCAGGTGAGTGTAGCTATTAGCTTTAAGGAACAGAGTTTTAAGCCATTATTCAATTCAACAATAATTTATGGAGAACTCATTATTAGATATTATGTTGATGTTATAGATAACAATGATGAATAAAAAAAGATCCATTTTTGAAGAGTTTATGAACTTGTGTGGGAGACAAACATGTAAGTATAGGCAGCTCCAAAATCACAAAACAACAGCCCTTAATCCTATCCTCACCTGTCTTCACTGTACTGCCTATCCAGCTTAGATTCCATGGTCAACCACTTGGCAGTCATCCTGCCCACATACTCAACTCCCTTGCCCCACTATCCCACCTAACAGACAAAATTCCAGCTCTACATGATTCCAATTACCCAGTTCTCTCAGTCTGTATTAGGAATGCTAAGTACTGAAGGAGACAGATAGATGCCTGGGGGACTGGTCCAAACTCAACTGGACCTTCAGTGATGCCTAGCAATCCTTGTTATCCTAGGCAAGATATCCTATCATTCCCCCAATGACTTTTAACAGTTTGTAATCTGAACCTGACCATCTCAAAAAGATGACCTTACTTATCAATTCAGAGAGGAGAGAGATGCCATCAACTTCCTGCCACTAAAACTACGAAACTGCCTATACCTACATCCATCCTTCCTTCCTACCAGGAAAAAGTGCCCATTCTTCAGTGAGATTAGTCCCTCATCCTGGGCCCAGGAGTCCATCGTCATGTTTTGCATAATCAGGAACCCTGCATCACCAATTAATAATCCTATTGCACAATATTTTCAACCCATTCCATTCGACCAGCTTATTCCTAAATGTATTTATGTACTTTAAATCTCTCCTAATGCTCTGTCTCCTCCCCTTCACAATGAAACTTCTTAAAGACATTTTCTTGTTCCAATTTCTTCATTTCCCACTGACTCTTCAAGGAAGTTTGAAATTTTTTAATTGTACAATATTTCAAGCATACAGAAAGTAATATAACATTTTTGTTTCTATGCCATTTATAAGTTAATGGTATCTTTTCTCCAGCATGTTTTAATGCTTAGTATTTGTATCATTTAGATTTTGCTGCATCACACACCACGTCAAAACTTAGTGGTTTGAAACAAACCACCATTTTTGTGGCTTAGTTTACAATTCTCTAAGTCAACAATCTGAGCTGGATTCAGCTGGCCAGTTCTTCCAGTTTCAGCTGGACTCACACATATATCCATGGTCAACTGTCAGTCATCTAAGTGGCTCTGCTTTAGAAAGTCTGCTGGCTGTTGGCTTGAGAAATGCGAGCAATGAGGGGAAGTGTGTCTTACCTTCTCATGAGCGGCATGAGTGCAAGCCCCAATTCACATGCACTTTTCAAGCCTGTGTGTGTCATGTTTGCAAACATCCTTTTGGCCAAAGTGAGGCACATGGCCAACCAACCCAGATTCAAGGGGTAGAGAAATAGGCTCCACCCTTGATAGGAAGAAAGGAATTTGTAACCATTCTTGCAATCTATCAGAATATTTGTGTATGCAATATTTAAACAATTTTTAAAAATAGTTGTATAAAATGTGCATTCGTTTGCAACTTACTTTTTTCTCTTAAGATGCTTTAGACATTTGTTCTTCATACATATGGTTCAGTTGATTCATTTAAACCATTATATATACCATAGTTAATCCATTCTCTTATTGACCGCCAGGTGGTTTTTAATTTTAGTTTTTTCTAAAGTAAATAAATGCTGAATTGAATATCTTTATTTACATATTTCCCTGTGCACATATGTTACAAATCCTTCAGGATGTGGCTGTACCAATTTTTACTCCTACAAAAGTGTACAAGGGGGAGTTCCCATTCTTCTACATTCTTGTCATCACTTGCTAGGTTAAACTTTTTAATTGCTGTCAATGTAATGAATGGGAATGGTATTTCATTAATGTTTTAATATGTATTTTGCTGAATGTGATTGGAATTGAGCATCCTCTTACTGATTTGCACCCATTTGGATTTCTATGAAGAGCCTACTCCTATCCTTGGCCAATTTTCTATTGGGTCATTGTCTCTTCCTTATTAGTTAACGTAATTTCTTTTCAAAAAAAATTTTTTTTTTTAAGAGACAGTCTGGCTACGTTGTCCAGGCCGGATTTGAACTCCTGGGCTCAAGTGATACTCCTGCTTCAGCTTCCTGAGTAGCTAAGACTACAGGTACACACCACCTTGCCTGGTTGATTTGATTGTGAAACAGGGGAGTTCTCTGATCCCCCTCGCAGGACATGCGACAGAGGTGTGGCTTGCCTGTTCAGTCACCACTACTCAAACCCCTGAGGGGAGGGGGAGACAAGTGCAGGAGCCCAACTGGGAGCATGTTACAGTGTGTCCTTTTAGCCCTGCCATCTGTGGACGACTTGAATGTTAACCAGCTCGATGGATCCTCTGCCTTTTCACAACGCTTTTTGTATCCTGAGCTCTTGCCCAGCGTCCCCGGAAGAACCGGGTCACACACAGGCTTGAAGGATGAATGTGGGGTTTTATTGAGTGGTGGAGGTGGCTTTCAGTGGGATGGATGGGGAACTGGAAGGGGGGATGGAATGGAAAGATGATCTTCCCCTGGAGCTTGGCCATCCAGGCGCCAAACTGCCCTCTGACTGCTCCCAGCCAAACTCCTCTCAGCGTTCAGACATTCCTCCTCTTTGCTCTGCTGTGTCATTCTGCCATTTGTCTGCTTGTGTCCTCATCTCCTCACCTGCTTGCCTGCTTCTGGAGCCTGCAGTTCAGGGTTTATATGGGCACAGGATAGGGGAGCACGGCGGGCCAAAAGGCAACTTTTTGGGCACAAAAACAGAAATGCCTATTCCCACTTAGGGCTGCAGAACTCCAGGCTTGAAGGTGGGGTCTTTGCCAGGGAACCACCCTCTCCTACCCACTATTCCCGTCTCCTATCCTTATCAGTTGTATATTCTGGACTGGTTACATGTATTTCCAAGCATCTTCCCCTCGGGTATGCTTTGTCTTTTCATTTGTTTTTATGGAATATTTTGTTGAAGAGATTTTCTTTTTAATCTTAATGTGTTAAATATACCAATCGTTTCCTTTACAATTTAGGCCTTTTGTGTCAGTAAGGTTATAAATATACTATTTTATGGTATTTTATAAAAGTTTTAAAGTTTTTTTCTCATTAAGTTATGTAATTCACCTGGAGTTGACTTTCATGTAGGGCAGGAGCATTATTTGTTGAGAAGTCCCTGCCAGCAATGTGTCTCATCAGCCCTGTAATATGTGCGAGTCTGCTCCAGGCTCTGCATTCCTTTCCCCTGATTGTCTTTTCCAGCACCAAAACCTCCATGCGTCGATTACTATGGTTTTATAATAAATCTTCAATGTCAGGTAGGGAGAGTTGTCCTGCCTTTTTTTTTTTTTTTTTTTTTTCTTCCTGCAGTTTTCTTGGCTCTTGCTGGTCCTTTGCTCTTCCATGTAAACTTTGGAATCAGCTTGCTGAATTTTAGTACATACTACTTTGGGGGTTTTGATTTAAGTTGCATTTACTGTATAGAATATTTTAAAAATCGACATCTTTAACAAATAAGTCTTCCTATGATTAAATATGTCTCCATTTATTTAGCTCTTCTTTCATGTCTTTTAATTAACTTTTTTTATTGACTCAACTCCACACGTTATTCTAATTTCATTGTTTTTCTCCCTAATGTCCTTTTTCTATTCCAGGATCCCCTCCAGAACACTATATGACATTTAGTCATGTCTCCTTAGGCTTCTCTAGGCTGTGACCATTTCTCACCCTTTCCTTACTTTGATGACCATGATAGTTTTGAGTAGTACTGATCAGGTATTTCACAGAATACGTTGCAATTTGGGTTTATCTGGTATTTTTCTCATGGTTAGACTGGGTTACAGGATTTGGGGAAAAAGACCATGGCACATTATGGCATATCAAGGATGCATGCAATCAGCGTGATTTATCAGGAGGTTAACCTTGATCATCTGTCTGAAATTGTGTTTGTCAACCTTTTCCACTGTAAAGTTACTTTCTTCCCTCTCTTTCCATACTGTACTCTTCGGAAGCAAGTCACTAAATGTATCTCACATTTAAGGGGTAGAGATGCTCCATCTCCTTGAGGGAAGAGTCACTACATAAATTAGTTGGAATGGATTTCCTGCTTTCAGGGTAAACACAAATTCCTTACCATGGTTTCCAAGGTCTTTCCTAATATGGCCCCTCCATATTCAGATCGGACTCTTCTCTCCTTGATCTCTTCTTTCCAGCTATATGGGGCTTTTTATTCTTTCACTTCCTCAAAAGCACCACATTCTTTCTTCACTCTTAGCTTTCCTGCCTCCTTACTTCCCACCCAGAATAGTCCCCTGTCATCTCCTCAGTGACCAACTCCTACTCACTCTTCACATTTTGCCTAAATCTCACTTCTTCAGGAAAACTTAATTCGATTTCTGTTATAGACTAAATTGCATCCCCCTGCCAAATTCACATATTGAAGCTATAACTCCTGGTATGACTGTATTTGTAGACAGGGCCTTTAAAGAAGTAATTAATTATTGCCCTAATCCAATATGACTAGTGTCCTTATAAGAAGAGAAACACCAAATACATCCATGCACAGAGAGATGACTATGTGAGGGCGCAGCGGGAAGGTGCCCATCTGCAAGCCAAGGAGAGAGGCCTCAGAAGAAACCAAACCTGCTCACACCCTGGTCTTAGATTTCTAAACTCCAGAACTCTAAGAAAATAAAGTTTTGTCATTTAAGCCAGCCAACCTATTTTGTTACAGCAGCCCTAGCAGACTAATACAACCTCCCAAAGCTGGGTTAGATCCCTATACTTTATAATTCTCTCTGTGTCTCATATTGCACACTTGAAATTACTGTTTAATATCTGTTTTCTTCACCAGACTATTGAAACCATGAAAAGAGGTAATTCTTCGACTGTATTCTCTAGGGCCTACCAACACTCAACACATAGCAAGAGCCCAAGAAGTAAATGTACAGAATCTATATATATGTGGCTACATAAATTTAAATTAATTGAAACAAGCCACATTTCAAACCTGGGCTGCAGCCATAAACACACAGAATCCTAACCACACAGAGTGGAGCTATAAGCCACATTTCAAATACTCAATAATCATGTGGCTAGTGGCTACCATAGTGGACAGTGAGGATTATGGCAAATTTTCATCATCACAGAAAGCTCTATTGGACAGCACTAGTATAAATGATACCTGAATGAACTGTGAGTATCCATAAAAGTTAGCCAGGTTAAAAAAAAAAAGATGAAGAGGCAGTGGGAATGGCAAAGACCCAGTGCAGAGTGTGAAACACAGAGTATGTGTGGGGGAAACTATCAGCAGTTTATTGCTGCTCAAGCGTGAGGTAGGGAGATATGAGAGAGGTAAGGACAAGGTCATGGGAGGACTTAAGTCCTGATGAGAGCTTGGGATTTATTGTGACTGCAAAAGGAATCCAAGCAGAGAAGTGTCTGGGTCAGATTTGCATTTTAGATACATTACTCTGTGGGGAGTATAAACCTGGAGATAGGAAAAACAATCAGGGGGTTGTTGAAATAGTCTGGGTGAGAGGAACCAGAACAAAGGGAGGGCTAGAGAGGATGGCTCTCCAACCAAACTAGATGGCTAATTGGATGCAGGGTTATGAGGTGGGAGGAGTCCCAGATACTTGTAAATTTCTAGATGGTGCTGTCACCAACTGAGACCAGGATGAAGGGGAGGGTACGAGAAGCAGGTTTTATTTGGGAGGGGGAGGGCAAAGGGGAGGGAAAGAGATGATGCCTCCATTTTGGACACATTTGAGTTATTTGTGGGATACAGTAGGTACGACAGTGATCATAGAGGCAGCGGCTCAGAAAAGAAGGCTAAGTAGCCACGTAGATGTGGGGGTCATGAGCATACTGATGGCAGGTAAAGCTACATGTTTAGACCAGCTGAAGAGAAAGGCAGCAGTGGGCCAAGGCCAGAGCTCCATGGAACAGCACTCAGGGATGAGCAGGCCCATGAGGCACACAAGGCATTATACATGTATCATTTATGATGCCACCCAAACTAGCTTTAAAACCAGTTGATTCTATAAACCCAGGCAATCTGCTAGAGGCAGCAATTTCAACATATTTCTTGTATTTACTACGGAAGGTCTGTTTGCCTGTTGGTTGGTTTGTTTCTATATTCAAACGAGCTCCCTGAACAGGGACTGACAGGTTTGGAAATTCCTGAAAGTGACCTGTGGGATCACAGTACATATTCTTTGAGATCCAACCTGTCTGAGCTTGGGAAAGGACTTTCTCATCTAGAGGAAGAGAAGGGAATGACGATCATAAGCCATCCATGTAATGTGATGGATTCTAAAGGAAAGCCATTTGATTTTGCCTCTGCAGCTCTAAAACAGAAATGGCTCTACTCTAAAACGGGAGGAATCTCACACTGATCAATGAGGCTCTAGACCCTTGAAGGGAACAGCTAGGTTCACTGTCAGTGAGGAAACAGCAGCTCGTTTTGACCGGATTCCACAAAGAAGGATACAAAATATGGAGGAAAACCATCAGCCTGAATTCCTATCAGAATGTTAACAGTTTCTCTGATACCAATTAACAGCCAGAAAATACGGCCCCGAGGCTATAACTTGCCTCTCAATACCCTTCTGTTTAATTTCAATTACATTCTTTCCCTGAGAGTTACAAACCTGTCAAGCCACCCAGGAACTTAAGAGTAATCATTTCCCTTTATCTACTCCACCTCTCTAAAGCAAAAATTAATTTATGATTTACTAGTACTTACTGATTTCATCCACATTTTTAAGAAATTTCTGCAGATCTTTCTCTTGATCAGCATCCATTGTGAACCGGAATCCCTAAGGGATGCAGCATAAATGATGAAATTAATAATAATAAAGCACTAAACAGAATGGTCAGGCTTATTAGCATTCTAAAACTAAGAGCCAAGTGATTATTTTTATGACAGTTTTGTTTATAAATGTCAATGAATAACAGTAGGGTGATCCGTTTCATTCCAACTGCTATTTAAGGCCAAGAGGCACTCATTTATGTGCGGCAATGCTTCCACAAAGCTTCCAGCCTTCCTTTCAGTGCAGAAAACGCTCTGCAAATAGTTCTTCCAAAGCTAACATCAATCCCGGCGATTTAGGGACCTGGCATGGAGATGAGGAGAGAGCAGATGACAGGTTGCCAAGGATAGAGAAATACACTAACTCCTGACTTTGATCATGACAAGCCGGTCTAGTCAGAAACTTAAATGTGGATGTGTGACAGGTAACAAACTTGGGGCAATTTGCATCCAAATGTCCATACTTGTTTAAAATACGCCTTTGGCTTGTTTCTGAAGAGTGAAGAAAGGGTACAAATTGGCTGAAGGGATTAGAACATGATGTTACCATGCTCACCAGCGTCTCTTCTGCTCTAGGTACCTTAGACATTATTTTACAGTTGTTTTTGTGTGAGAAGGCTCCGTGGTGTACCCAGCGGTACTCAGTGCTTCATCCACAGATCATAAAAATCATCAGAAAGCTTGTTAAATATACAGCTTCCTCAGCCGTAGCCCGAGATTTCGAGTCAGTAAACCCGGGACAGTGCCCACCCACGAATGTAGATTTTAAACACGTTCCAGGTGATTCTGATTTACAGCCAGGTTTCATAGTAGTGTAACATGATTCTAACACGTAATCTGCCACGAACAAACTGCGAGTGATTTAATCTGAGTCTGGGTGTCCTTATCTCCACCAGTTACAAGCTGTGTGATTCTGGCTAAAGTCACAACCTCTCCGAGCCTCAGAGTCCTCACCCATACTATGGGAAGGTTAGAGAGAAACCACGAGGACTACTCTGGGGACTGATGTAAAGCACCAGGCACGCGACGAGCGCTCACTGTGAAGCACCCTTACCTATATAAAACGGGGTGGGGTTGCAGCTTAACTGAATGATCGGTAGGGTTTCTTCCAGGTCAAATCTTTTCAACTCCCACGGAACAGAGGCCCAGTCCAGTGAATTAACCTGCCCAACGGTATGAGGGTTAGAAGGCAGGCACGCGGGTGCAGGGACAGGAGACAACCCCTGTCTCCCAGGGCATGGATCTCAGGGTCCTCACTGCCTGGCCAGTGTCACCCCCACGCTAGAGTGAGAGGGCCAGAGCCAGGTGACGGCGAAGCGACGCCGCCCTCGGTGTTTCACTGGGTAGGGCTGCGGCAGCGGGGGCCTGTGCCCGAGCCCCGCGCCTAGCCCGCCCCAGACGCGCGCTGCCCGCCAGGCGCAAAGAGGCCAGGCCGCCCGCACTGTTGCCCGGCAACCGCTCCCCAGCGTCCACAGGCCCGGGGCCCTCCAAGCAGGTCCCAGACCGCAGCCGAGACCTTCCCATGCTCTGGGGCCCAAAGCAGCGTCCTCTGCTCGGCTCTGAAGGCCAGTCCAGGACCAGCTCCCACGGGGTATTCCGGGATACCCCGCAGCACCAACCTGACTCGCTCAGCTTTGGACAGGAAATGGCGCAGCTACTGGCCTAGGCTGGGGCGGGGCCAGGAGCCAGGGGCCCCGGGGCGGGACCAGGGGCGGGGTCAAAGGCCGGGGGGCGGGACCGGGGGCGGAACCGGGGGCGGGCGTGGACCCGCGATCACCACCCTAGAGCTCTAGCTCCGGAGCGCGCCAAGTTCAAGGCCAAAGTCGAGGTTGGAATGCCCGATGCCTGGCGCGGGGAGACGGAGGAAGCAAAGTGCTGGTCTCTAAAGCAGCGCCTGCTGCTCGCCTTTTTTCTCCTGAAGAGGGGGTGTCTCACTCCCATTAGCTTAATATCCTTGCCCAAAATGTAAAGTCTCCAGTGTAGTTGTGAATCCGGTTTTGTTTATTGATAAATGTGTGAGTTAGAAGATTTACACATTTATCCTTAGGAGAATTATTTGAGTAACCTTTTTAATCCTCAGTTTTCTCATCTATGAAATGGAGAAATGGCACTTTCTCATACGGTTCATGGTTAAAGTTCTGTAATGGCCCAACAGATTCACCTTGCTCACTGCCTAAACAGAGTTGATTTATCAAGACAGGGGAATTGCAATAAAGAAAGAGTAATTCACACACAGCTGGCTGTGAGGGATACTGGAGTCTTATTACTCAAATCAGTCTCTCTAGCTTTCAGGGATCAGAGTTTTAAAGGATAATTTGGTGGGTAGGGGTCAGTGAGTCAGGAGTGCTGACTGGTAGGATAGGAGATGAAATCACAGGGAGTCAAAGCTGTCCTCTTGTGCTGAATCAGTTCCTAGGTGGGGGCCATAAGACCAGATGAGCCATTTTATCCATCTGGGTGGTGCCAGCTGATCCATCGAGTGCAGTGTCTGTCAAATATCTTAAGCAATGATCTTAGGTTTTACAATAGTTTATGTTATCCCCAGGAGCAATTTGAGGAGGTTTAGAATCTAGCAGCCTCTAGCTGCATAACTCCTAAACCATAATTTATAATTTTGTGGCTCATTTGTTAGTCCCGAAAAGGCAGTCTAATCCCCAGGCAAGAAGCGGATTTGCTTGGGAAAGAGCTGGTATTGTCTTTGTTTCAAAGCTAAACTGTAAACTAAGTTTCTCCCAAAGTTAGTTTGGCCTATGCCTGGGAATGAACAAAGACAGCTTGGAGATGAGAAGCAAGATGGAGTCAGTTAGGTCAGATCCCTTTCACTATCTCAGTTATAATTTTGCAATGGCGGTTTCAGTGCCTGGTACCTAGTCAGTAGGAATGGGTGGCAGACAACATCCGGAGAATCGTAGTAGGGTTTAGAGCAGAATGAGCTAATGGGCACATTCATTCACGCCCCAAATACGTGCACACAGCCCTAAAGAAATTTCAGTCTGTTTTTCTAAACAAAATCTCAGAGTATTATGTGCAGGGTTACCAATGGAAAAAAAGCAGGTTTTGGGGAAACTTGAGCTTAAGTTCATGGTCAGAAACACCTGGAACTTCCTGGCAAATGAGTGCTTTATGGAAACCTGTTTGGTAGGGAACAAGGGGCCCCTAGACATGGAATTCGTCAGAGGGGAGAGGGATCCAGGCATGGCCAGCTAGCTCTAATGTTGATTCCAAGTACAGCATGTTGACTCTCTTGTGGCCTAGGCCCCATAGGATGCATGCTTGTGTCCTGTAGAGAACAGAAGAGCTGTTTGACTGAAGTCTCTATGATGTATTGGTCCACATGCCATCCTGCTTGGGTACCCCCCTAATGCAGCATAACACAAAGGGGCCAGGGATGTTCTGCTCCTCTTGGCAGCTGAACAGGTACAGCATCAGCAGAGTGAGCCTTTTCGCTCATCAGCTGCAACAGGAGACCTGGGGGTCCCAGCAGGACATGATCACAGTGACTGTCCCAAGGGACTGAGGTGCCTCAGGAGAAGTAGCAGAGAGTGTAGGTGCCTGGCAGGAGCAAGGACGTTGACGAGCACAGGCCAGGCACACCATAGGGATCCTCAGAAAGATATGGGGTATTTTACAGTGACCTTCCAGCCTATGGGAATTGATGGAGACAAGAACCAGTGATGTTTTGGTTATCACCATTAATATCGTCCCATTTTCCTCTTAGGCCTGTGAGGCCTTGAACACATGAAGGCTATATGCCTATGGTCCCCAAACTCAGGATGTTTCTTATCGCTTTGAGGCCAATTGTTCCAAATCACTTACTTCCTATCCTACTACTCTTTTCACTAAACTCCTTTCCTATGTTCCAGAGGTATCTGCCCACAACTGACTGTACCACATAACCATTCACTCACATATTCGTTCAGCAAATGTGAGTGGTCTATGGTGTGCTAGATGCAGTGGAAGGCCCCTGGGGTGCACTTGACATATATTCATCACACGCTAAGTGGTTAAGAGCTGGGGCTCTGGAGCCATTTTGCTGGGTTCAAATCTCACATCTCCACCTATTAGCATTCATTAAAATGTCTTTAAGCACCTACCATGCACCTTCTACTGTGCTAGGTACTGGGGATCATATTCCTCCTCTTTTATTGCTAACACTACTGAAACCATCCTTACAAACTTTATAAAATTAATCAGTGAAGCAGGGAAGGGGAGAAATAAAATAAGCCCAGCTTGCAGCACATTCAGCATGAACCACGAGGTCAGCTTGTTCTCTGGCCTGCTTCTTCACAATTGTTTGGTGTCTGTTATCTCAGCATCACATAGACCTGTTACAAGATTGTAGTTCCCCTTAACTGCTCTATAGATAACAACTTGAACATAAAACATTACGTTTTCCACTTGGAATATTCTTTCAGGTCCCACAAACCAGTGAAATTACTAATGTCAGCTGTTCTGAAGGACCCATTGACACCAGCTGGTCTGAGAGCCCCACTGTGACCCTGTCCTGCTGGCCCCCGTCCAGGTCTCCTACTGTAGCTGATCAGAAGCTGACTCACCAAAGAATGCAGTTTCCAAATTCTGATACTTTCATCCCCCGTATCCCACCAATGGACAACCCCAGTTTTCTAGCCCCTCGCCCTCCATGATCTCCTTAAAAACCCCAGCCCATCACTCCACCGGGAGATAGATCTGAGGGGCTCCTCCTCACTCCAGCTCTCCGCCCCCTCACTTGGTGCCCTGTGACCTGATTCTTTCTGTGCTGCACATCCTGTTGTCTCAATGTAACTGGTCTGTTATACACAGTGGGCGTACAATATGCATCTGCTACTGCTACTGTTAGATGTGTGACCTTAAGCAAGTTACTTAATCCCTGTGGGCCTTAGTTTCCTCATCTGTAAAACAGAGTTGTTAAATGATGCTCTATCCCATAGGGTTTCTGTGAGAGGTACATAAGTTAATACAGGCAATGTGCTTAGAACAATGCCTGGAGCATTATCAATAACTAGTAAGTATGATTAACTATTACTACAACTATGATTAGTATATGTTAGACCAGCTCCTCCGAACCTTGATTGTATGTAGAAATTGCCTGCGGATCTTGTTTAAACAGGCATAGGGGCTGAGGTCTGCAGTGACACCCCTCTGTGGACTGTGGCCACACTGAGTAGCAAAGTGCAGACACTTCATTAAATGCTGGGATGCAGCAGAGCACCAGTGGTACCTGGTCACCAGACTCAAGGAGCTTGCTTATCACCCAGGGGCAATAAGGGTCAATAAACAAAATCATCATGTAAATTCTCATTGTGAAAAATGCTATAAAAAGTGAAAAGCAAAGGTAGCACAGGGTGCCGTGAAAGTCTAGTCTCAAACACTGGAAGTCTTCCCTGATGATGTGGTGTTCAAGAGAAGAGACTTGGGGGAGTCAGTGGGCATTGGACAGTTAAAGAGGGAGGTGGAGAAACAGCAAATGGCATGGGCAGTCAGGAAGGAGCCTGGTATGGAGGAGGAACCAGCAGAACGCCAAGTTTGTCTGCTGCATGGAGAGCAAAAGGTAAGCAGTACAAGATGAAGCAAGGGCCAGATCACATTAGGCCTTTGAAAGCCATGTAAAGGTTTTTGGTCTTTTTCCTAAGCACCATAGGCAGCCTTCCAGGGGTTTTAGCAGAAGAGTGGCATGCTCAGATTTTTATATTTTCTTAGAAAGTTATTCTGGCTGCAATGCAGAGAATGATCTGAAAAGAGGTGAGAGGGACACTGGGAGCCAAGTTAGGAGGTTGATAGTGGGTATTGGCAGTAGGAATAGAGATGAATTTGAGATGTATTTTGGAGGAAGGATTGACAGCAGGAAAGTATCAATAATGACGTTAGGTTTCCAGCTTGAACCAGATTAAGGTTCTCCATTGGCTGAGCCAGAGAATATTAGAGAATCACATTTGGAGAAAAGATGAGTTCAGATTTGTGATATCCAGTCCAAAATGCCCATGAGTTATCCAAGTGTAGATGTGGAGTAAATTGATGATTGTCCCTTAATATTTATTCTCCTGTTCTTCAGATGTACCAATTTTTAGCAAGGCCCAAGACACATAAAATAGACTGAGTTTCCCAGCTTTCCTTGTGTAATACACGACCAAGTTCTAACTAATTACATATAAGCAGAGGTGGTGGTGCTGCTTCTGGGAAGTGTCCCCAGAAGGATGTTCTTTTCCTTGCCTTTCCTTTTCCTTGCTGATTGGAATGGGGACCCAATGGCTGGAGCTGGGTCAGCCATTTTGGACCATGGTATAGAAGCATTGTGTTGAGGATCTAGAAGGAGACTGGGTCCTGAGATCATGGAGCTGCCTCACAGGCTTTGGACTGCCCAACTTCTTATTTCTATGTGAGCGAGACATTGAACACCAACAAGAGATACTTCAGTTGCTGGAAATATAAAGACTTTTATTGAAGATTCTGCTATCTTGGGTTTTCTGTCACTCCCAGTCAAACCTAATGTTAACTGATATGGAAAGCACTCTTCATTCATTCATTCATTCATTCATTCAACTAACACTCTCTTAATGTTTATATCTAATTTTTTCATCATAAGTCCAAATAATATTGTTATACTAGCATAATAGAAATGTTGCTATTTTAAAATGAAACACATGTTAATTTTTAAATGCATCTCATCCAATAAACTTTAAACATTGGAGCAATTTGTTACTGAGATTATGAAATTAAGAAGGTTATGTTATTATTTTTTCTCCTTGAAGTCATTTTTCCATTTTTTATCTCCCCATACACACTTGGAATACTATCCTACTATGGAATTTTTTTTTTTTTTTTTAGATGGTGTCTAATTCTGTCACCTAGGCTGAAGTGCAGTGGCATGGTCTTGGCTCACTGCAACCTCCACCTCCTGGGTTCAAGCAATTCTCCTGCCTCAGCCTCCTGAGTAGCTGGGATTACAGACATCTGCCACTATGTCCAGCTAATTTTTGCATTTTTAGTAGAGGTAGGGTTTCACCATTTGGTCATGGTTGGCCAGGCTGGTCTTGGACTCCTGACCTCAGGTGATCTGCCTGCCTCAGCCTCCCAGAGTGCTGGGATTACAGATGTTAACCACCGTGCCCAACCTTATGGGATATATTTTCATGCTTGCATCTCTTTTACTGTTAATCTCATCATACTTCTCTACCACAGAAATATCAACAAAAGTTGTTGGAGTGTTTGCTGTGACCAAATATCACACTACGAGCCAGGGGCACAGCCTCTGTCCTCAGGAATCCCATAGTCCAATGAGGAAGACAGATGCGTCAACAGATTATTATATTAATAGAACAGTATGATAAGGGCAGTGAAGGTCTAGTGCCTAAGGAAGAGTGAGGGAGGAGGAAATGCTGTCAGGCAAGTCCCGACAAAAATAGGGATTTCCCTGGTTAATGTGCAGGCTGGGAGTGTGTTGATGACTCCAGGCAGAGGGCACAGGACTGGTAAAAGTTTAGAGGCAAGGAACATTGTGAAAGGCAAGAGTGGTGCAAGATGAGCCCAGAGATGTGGGTAGGGGCAGCTATATCCAGGAGGGAAGCCATAGGAAGGGTGTGGAACAGCGACACAGCAAGGCAAGAGACCAGGGATGGAATGATGAGAGTTCCTTAGGCAGGAGGGATACAAAAGATGGGGGCAGCGTGTTTGCTCCTGGTTGAGCTGGAAGCCACAGACATTTGTGGCTTCTTCAGAAGTCACTTCCATCTTGATGATTCTCACATACATCTCTGTGAACCCAAACTTTACTCCAAGTCTCAACACTCTAAATCCAACAGGGTAACTAGACAATGCCTTTCCTGGGAGTAGGGATTTTGCTTTATTGTATCTTTGTATCCCCAGTCCCTGGTGTTTAGTTGGAGCTAAATAAAGATTTGCTGAATAAGTGAGTTAATCTCTTGCTCTGCTTAGAGGAAGGTTCAAATATGTTATTCTAGATGGAAAAGGAATAAAGGTGTTTATAGTTTCTCTGCCTCAGCCTTCCCAGAGAGGTCCATCCTGGAGGACAAGCACTGTTACAGTCACAAAATACTTTTCAGGATAAATCTAGCACTTGACAGACTGCTCACTTTAACATATCAGAAGTCCTAGTAAACTCTGCATAGCCACGTGGCTGCCCACGAAGATTCCAATTTCCCCCCTTCCAGGTGCACCATAGGATCTCACTTCTCTATGGCCTGGTGATTTGCTTTGGTCAGTGCAGTGCTGGGAGAAGTCAAATGGGCAGAAGGCTTTAACAGCCAGTTTGACTCCCCATACATGTCCTTTTCCCCGACCCAGCAACCAGATAGTGTCCCTGAGTGAGGACATGGAGGACAGATATCTGTCTACCTTTGACGGGTATGTAGAATGAGTGAGCAATAAATCTTTCTTGTTATAATCCATAAAACTTTGGGGCTTGTTTGTTAATGCAGCATAACATAGCCCATCATGTCTAATACAGCCACTCAGACCACTTGTTCTTCACTTGTTACAATGACAAAGTCTAGGGACCCCGCATATGAGTATGTGTAAATAACAATGGCTGTGATTTACATTTTAAGTGTCAATGTCTATGCATTTTCATATATATTCAAACACACAGAGAGAAACAGACTTTTAAATTGTTGCTGACTTGCATTTCAAATATATTTCTCCTAGAGAACATTTATGAATCATATTTCACAATGACTACTTCCACCTGATCTAAATCCCTTGTGTGGTACTTCAGTTTTACTTTTGCTTTATGTCCTCAGTAAAAATGGGAGAACATTTGCTCACGGTGAGTCTGAGACTTGGAGGTTGTACAGTAAATCTGAGACTTGGAGATTGTATAAGCTGTCTCCCCTCTCTTTTACTCTGCTCTCTCTTTAGTGTAAACAATTGTCTTTGTCTCTCTTTGTCTTTTCTCATCAACCATACTTTAAAAACTTAGGTGTGCGGGAGGCTGAGGCAGGAGAATGGCGGGAACCCGGGAGGCGGAGCTTGCAGTGAGCTGAGATCCGGCCACAGCACTCCAGCCAGGCGACAGAGCAGACTCCGTCTCAAAAAAAAAAAAAAAAAAAAAAAAAAAAAAAAAAACTTAGGTGTGGCCGGGTGCTGTGGCTCACGCCTGTAATCCCAGCGCTTTGGGAGACCGAGGCGGGTGCACTGCCTGAGCTCAGGAGTTCGAGACCGGCCTGGGTAACACAGTGAAACCCTAATGTCTCTACTCAAATACAGAAAATTGGCCAGGCGTGGCAGCGTCCACCTGTAGTCCCAGCTACTTGGGAGGCTGAGACAGGAGAATTGCTTGAACCCAGGAGGTGGAGGTTGCAGTGAGCCGAGATTGCACCACTGCATTCCAGGCAACAAACAAAGACTCCATCTCAAAAAAAAAAAAAAGTTTAGGAAAGATAATATTTTTTTCTTCTGAGGACATGAGGAATAAAGAGATCTCACCTTTGCCTGCTGAGAGTGGTTGGTGTAGACAAAGTCCCTGAATCCAGGATCCAAACTACAAACATGGCCCATTAGACAAAGACCCCTCACCATGGATGCTGGAGCTGCAATTGATTTGATAACTTTGGCTTCAAGATTTGAGAAGGGGCCCGGTGGTGGCTCGCGCCTGTGAGAAATCCCAGCAGGGAGGCCCAGTGAGGCCGGATCCACAAGGTCAGTCGAGACCATGAGCCCGTCTCTACTAAAAATATACAAAAATGAGCCCGGTGCAGTGGCCGAGGCAGCCTGTAGTTCAGCCTGGGAGGCTGAGGCAGGAGAATGGCGTGAACCCAGGAGGCAGAGCTTGCAGTGAGCCAGGATGCAGCCACTGCACTCCAACTTGAGGCGACAAATAGGGCTGCGTCTCAAAAAAAAAAAAAAAAAAAAAAAGATTTAAAGAAGGGGAGGAAGCCGAAGGAATTTGACACTGTCTCTTTCCTCCCTAAAGAGAATTCAAAAGTCACATTTGATTTTTTTTTCCAAACCTATGTCCTTTTGAAAAACAAAAACAAAAACGAACAAACAAAAAACCAGCATTCTACCATAGACGTAGAAATCATTTCAGGATCCAGCTAGACTTAGTCCGTGTGACCACAGGGGCCAAGAGTCTTCCTTGAGATTTCTATACTTAATGAATGACACTACAATTATAAACAACAACAACAGTAATGATAGTAACTAGCCCTCAATGAGATGCTATGTTCCAGGCATTGTGCTCAGTCCTTCATATGCATTATTTATTTTAAAGCTCTTGATAGCTGTGCAAGGTCTTATTCCTATTTCAAAGACCAGAAAATGCAGTGAGAGAGGTGAAGTGACTTGTCAGGGGCTGAGCCAAGATATGAGGTCTGGTCTGTGTCCCACCGGAGCTCAGGCTACCCCACCGCACCACACTGCCTCAGATGTACTTTCTTGAGAGAGCCCTGTTTTAGACTCCTGACATCAGTGACCACTGCAGGAGCCTCTGGGCCTCGCTGGGCCTCGTGAATGTAGAAGCCTCCTTACAGACTGCTCCCTCCACTTCACAGGCTGGCCCACCCCTGCAAAGGTGAAGGATGCATCTTAACGACAGCCAGAGGGGCGTGCCCCCCACTCCATTAAGAAAGGCAGTGTGTCTCCACCAATGTCGTCCTTGGATCCTTTCTGGGGATCGTAGGACTTCTCTGCCTGAAAAGGAAAAGCATTGAGCATTTAGTGCCAGGGGGAACCAGTGCCACGAACCCTGCCTAGTGTGGAACTGCACTGCCACCGTGTGGCACACTGGCTGTTCCTGGACAACCATCGTGGCAGAGAAAGGCTGGGACCCATGAGCAGTCAGCCGTTCATGCATTTATTTAATGTTTGCTGAGCACCTACTATGTGTCCCGTACTTGGCTAGCCGCCTCTGACTGCTACTGCTGCTGTGATCGCTTCTCTGGATAGTGAATTAAATGATGTCAACAATTTAGGCTCCAGAGAATGTTTAACACTTATTCATCATTTATTTAGGGTTCTTGGTCATTCATTTAGGGGTGATTCGTACCACTCAGAAATTATAAAGACAGAGCCAGGCGCAGTGGATCATGCCTGTAATCCCAGAATTTTGGGAGGCGGAGGCAGGAGGATCGCTTGAAGCCAGGAGGTCAAGACCAGCCTGGGCAACATAGCAAGATTCCATCTCTGAAAGAGTAAAAAAAGAAAAAAAAAATAGCCAGGCATGGTGACATGTGCCTGTAGTTTCAGCTAATCAAGAGGATCACTTGTGCCCAGGAGTTTGAGGCTTCAGTGAGCCAAGATCATGTTACTGCACTTCTGCCTGGACGACAGATTGAGACCCCATCTCAGAAGGAAGGAAGGAAGGAAAGGAGGGAGGGAGGGAGGGAAGGAGGGAGGGAAGGAGGAAAAAGGGGAAGGAAAGGAAAGGAAAGGAAAGCAAAGGAAAGGAAAGGAAAGGAAAGCACTAGTCCTCACTGCCTGCACACCCCCATCCTTTTTCTCTGCCTCCCTGCCTCAGAGCATCGATGTAGCCTCGGATTGTGCAATTCCTTGTTGAGACAGCTCCACAGACTATACACACATGTCCTTTACTCAGCTCTCGCTTGCTGACTTCTTAGTGTTGTGGCCAGTGCTCAGCCACCAGGCCTTTGCCTATGGGCAAGGAAGTGTGTACAATTGCAAAGCACAGATGGGAGGTGCTGAGAGACGAAGTCAGCAGCTACAGGGTTGGAGAGGAGGAGATGAATACAAGAGATGTTCAGTAGAGAATATCAATAGAAAACATTGACAAATTGGAAACGGGGAGAGAGAAAGGAAGGATTCTGATGATGATGCTGGCTATTCAGCTTACTGAAGCAAGTGGATGGCTCTGCCCTTCTTTATGATAGACAACAGAGGAAGAGGAGGGGGAGGAGTTGGAGGAGGAGGAGGGATGAAGAAAGGGATAATGAGGAGCTTTGGTGGGTTGAATTCACTGTGCTGGGGAAAGCTGTCTATCCAGACTTTGAAAGAACCATTTAGGATGAGGATAAAGATGTGAGATTATCAGCATATTTCTAGAATCCTGTGACAATAAGATACACATATGTATCTGTACACATATGTGTATCTTCCTCTTAAGCCAGTTTTCACTGAGAAAAATAAAGAGTTCTGGGTATAGAGTAAGATAAGTCTGGATTCAAGTTCTAGTTCTGCCATGTCCCATTTGTGTCAGGGCTCTCCAGAGAAAATCAATAGAATAGAATCTATCTATCTATCTATCTATCTATCTATCTATCTATCTATCTATCATCTATCTATCATCTCTCTCTCTCTCTCTCTCCCCCTCTATCTCTCTTTCTCTCTCTATCTATCTATGTGATATGGTATGGCTGTGTCCCCACCCAAACCTCATCTTGAATTGTAGCTCCCATAATTCCCATGTGTTGTGGGAGGGCCCTGGTGGGAGATAATTGAATCAGGGTGTGGTTTCCATCATGCTGTTCTCATGGTAGTGAATAAGTCTCACAAGAGCTCATGGTTTTATCAGGAGTTTCCCCTTTCACTTGGTTCTCATTCTCTCTTGCCTGCCGCCATGTAAGACATGCCTTTTGCCTTTTGCCATGATTGTGAGGCCTCCCCAGCCACGTGGAACTGTGAGTCCATTAAACCTCTTTTTCTTTATAAATTACCCAGTCTTTGTCAGCAATATAAAAACAGACTAGTAATACACCATGTATCTATCTATCTATAAAAGGTGTGTTTTATGGAACTAGCTCACACAGTTGTGGGTGCTGGCAAGTCCAAAATCCACAGGGCAGGTCAGCAGGCTGGAAACTCAGGTAGAGGTTGAGGCAGTCTTTAGGCTGAATTTTTTTCTTCTTCAGGAAACCTTAGTTTTTGTTCTTAATGCCTTTCAACTGATTGGATGAGGGTAATCTCCTTTACCTACAGCCAATTGGTAACAGATGTTAACCCTATCTACAAAATACCTTCACAGAAACGCCTAGGTTACTGTTTGATTAAATAACTGGATACTAGAGCCTAGCCAAATTGACCCATAAAACTAACCATCGCAACATTCATGTGATGTTAGGCAAGTCACTCAACCTCTTTGAGTCTTAGTTTCCTCATCCGTAAAATGGTGAAAATTTGCTCACAAAGGAATTAGTATTAGATCTCCTTTAATGAAAGTAACAGATCCATTGCAAACTCACTTAAACCTAAAAAAGGAATTAGCTGGGCATGGTGACACACACCTGTAATCCCAGCTACTTGGGAGGCTGAAGCAGGAGGATTGCTTGAGCCCAGGAGTTGGAGTCCAGCCTAGGGAACATAGCAATACCTTATCTCTCAAAAAAACAGACAAGAAAGGAACTTATTGGCTTGTTGATGAAATGAAAATCCTGGAATTATATCTGGCTTTGGTTGTGGTCAGATTCTTGGTGTTGAACGGTGTCATCAGGGCTGAGCTTATGCCACCACTGCTGAGCCCTGCTATTGTCTGCTGACTTCATTCTCATGGATGTTCTTTCTATGCAACAAAGTTCCAGATATTCAGATGCCCTGTCACACTCTCTGGAATGCCAGCCCTTGTCACTTCTGCTCCTTGCCCTCTTCTGAGAAAGGCACTGGAGGACTTCTCCCTCCTGGGGTCTGTGCCCCGCATTAGCAGCTCATTTCCTATTGGTATGGGTGGGGCAACCATGGCACTGGAGTAAGGGAATCTACACTGGCCTAGGGCTTCAGCAATCACAAGCCATTTTTATTTTTATTTTTTAGACTTGAAGTTTCTCTAGTAAAACAGCTTTCTTAAAACTTCAGAATGACTTTTACCCATCACCTCTCTTCCTGAATAATTCAGTGCTAAAGCCATTAGAGGTAGGCAGACTGCTGCAGCCAAAGCAGGGTGTCTGAGGCCAAATAGGGTGAGAAGGCATTCCCAGAGAGAGGCAGCTGGGAAGAGTGAATCAGTGCCCCAGGGAGGAAAGTGTGGGTGGAGGATGGGGGTGAGATGGAGGAGGAAAACCTGTCCATAGAAATCGCAGCCCAAGTGGCATGCAAGAGCACCCATTCAAGGCGTGGGGTGGCCTGGCACAGAGTGCCAGGGCAGAAGGAGGCTGAAGAGTACCCATGCAGCATGGGGTTGGGGGAAGGGTTGGTGTGGGCCACCAGAGCCTAAGTGAGGCGAAAGATATCTAGGCAGAAAGATGGCCCTGTGCAGGATATCAGAGCTTCTGCAGAGTGACGAGGGTATGGCAGGAAGTAGCCCCACTTCGGGAGAAGGGTGTTCCCATAGAGGAGTGGCCTGGCCTGGCATGGGGCATTAAACTCCAAGCAGGGTGAGGAGGGTGTCCATATGGCGAGGTGGACTGGAAAGGAGAGTTGGCAATGGAGAAAAGAGAGGAAGAGGAAGGTACATGCATGTTCTTGTGCATGCACCAAAGCAAATGTGTGTGTGTGTCCACGGAGGAGTCCTGGGAGCAATGAGTACACTACACCAGCGCCTCTTGAAACTTAGGTTTCACGAGGAAATGGCTGCTTCCAGGGCTGAAGTAGAGAAAGAACAAGATGAGAATGTAACATCCTGTTGTGTCAGGAAGAATGAAGAGCTCAAAGAATGATAAGGTCATGTAAAAAAGATACAGAAACCAGATTGAATGGGCTTCCGCTGAGTGACCGGATCAGGGACAATCTGAACATCAAAATAAATAATGAAGCTAACGGAATTCACTGAAAACTAGTAAACCACTAGTCTAGTCTATACTGATACAGATAAACAATCGATTGAAAGTTTGATGGGGCACAGGATATCTACAAAGTTTTAAAGTCCCTCCACACGTAGCGTGCCCTCAATTAATGTTAATACTACAACAATGAATACATGCTTTTTAACTACAAAGAGGAGAAAAGAGTGACTTCACAGCAAAAAAGCCTGGCAGACACCACCTTAATCAAATGATCCAAGAGGGCCTCGTCAGACACAGCAGGATGGAAATCACGTGCCACCTTGTAAGATGCGGCCAGAGTAAGAGTACCAGCTCCATGGCATTCCTGTGAAAGAGCAGCATCTGAATTTCATTGTGAGAAAATTTCGGACAAGCTAAAATTGAGGGTCATTCTACAAAACAAATGGCTTGCACTCGTCGAAAATGTCAAGATCATGACAAAGAAAACAGAACTCATCTTCCAGATCGATGGAGACTAGAGAGGCAAGAAACTTAAAAAAAAAAAAAAGGTGTGTTCCTGGGGTGAATGTTGAACACACAAAGATTATTTTTGTTTTGCTTTAAGGATCATCAGAGGAACAACTGGAGAAATTTGAATAAGGGCTACAGGTTAAATAATAGTATTGTATCCATGTTAATTATTATTTTTTTTTTGAGATGGAGTCTTGCTCTGTGGCCCAGGCTGGAGTCCAGTGGCGCAATCTCAGCTCACTGCAAGCTCCACCTTCTGGGTTCACGCCATTCTCCTGCCTCAGCCTTCCAAGTAGCTGGGACTACAGGCGCCCACCACCATGCCTGGCTACTTTTTTGTATTTTTAGTAGAGATAGGGTTTCACCATTAGCCAGGATGGTCTCGATCTCCTGACCTCATGATTGGCCCGCCTCGGCCTCCCAAAGTGCTGGGATTACAGGCATGAGCCACCGCACCTGGCCCCATGTTAATTGCTTGACATTGATTTTGATCTTGATTATGTAGGGGAGAGAAGGTCCTTGCTTATAAGAAGTAGTACAATATTCACAGGTGCTGGAGCATCTGGTCAGAAATTTACTTTCAAATGTTCAGGAAAAAGAAACATCTTTGCATTGCATTTGCATTTTTTATGTAAGTTTATTATTATGATTGGAAGTTGCTGAAGACATTTGTGTATGTGTGTGTGTGACCAGTTTTTCCCCAATCTACCACAATATGGTCTTTTTTTTCAACCTACCACAATGGCCAAAGAAGAACTCTTGTTTCCAATCCTAGATAGGCTCCTTCTTATCTCAATAAATGGCCTCAAACATTCACTTTCTTGCTTAAGACAAAGCCTAGGAGACATCCTGACTCTCTTTTAAGCCACGTCTTCCATCCAACCTACCAGCAAGTCCTGCCAAACCTACTTCCAACACAGATCTTGAACTTGTTCTCTTTCCACGGCTGCTGCTTCCTCCCTCACATGAGCCACCCCATGTGTGTGTGAAGGGGAATTTCATGAAGAGGTCCACAGGAGGCTGTGATCTCTGTGTGTTCCGTGGCCACATGTCTGGCAGTGGACCTAGGTTGAGCTTGGTCAGAAGGACACTGACGGTCAGCTGAACTTGAGTGGAGGAGAGCAAAGGTGTGCAGGACTCATGAGAACCTCCACATTTCTCTGTCATTGCAGGAGACTATGGTAAGTCCTTAAGAGCATGATGGACACCACATCCTTCTGCCTTCAAATCACCCATGAGTCCTTTCTTTGTCTAATTCTAACTGGAATCATACAAACAAGGGCGTCTAGGAAACGTGACTGACAGCAAACATGTCGACGAGCACATTCCTATTGCATCAACCTCTGCCCATGCAACCTCAAGAAGCCATGTGGCCTCACTCCATCCCATCACTCTGCTCAGTACTCTGCAGAGCTGCTGCGTTCTCAGTGGTTTATGGTGGCATTCTCCATCAGGAAGGTGGCTTGGGAGCATGGATCACATCCATTTTGGTGCCCACTGAATCTCTAGCACTAGAGCAGTGCCTTAGTCCATTCAGCCTAAAATCCATAGACTGGATGGCTTATAAACAACAGAAATGTATTTCTTACAGTTGGGAAGGCTGGAAGTCCAAGATCAAGGCACTAGTGAATGGTGTCTGGTGAGGGCCCACTTCCTGGGTCATAAACCTTCCTCTCACTGTGTCCTCACATGGTGGAATGGGCGAGGGAGCTCTCTGGGGTCTCTTTCATAAGGGCATTAAACAAGGGCTCCACCCTCACGACCTAATCACCTCCCAAAGTCCCTTAGGGGTTAGGATTGGCGATTAGGAGTTCGACAAATGAATTGTAAATAACAACATTCAGTTATAGAAAACAGGGAGTGGCACATGGTAATGAATAAATGCCCCCGACCTTGACATACAGTTCTCTATTTTTGGATCTACTACTTACAACAGCTTACTTCCACATGCTAATTTTTAAAAATACGTAGCAATTAATAGTATTTTTTTATTTTAAGTTAAAAAAAAATCAAAAGCAAATTGACTTCAGTAAAGGGAAATACATTGGTTCAGGGAATTGAAAAGTCCAGGCATTTTTCCAGTCACGGCTGGTCCATGGGACTCCAATGCCGCTGAGATCTGTTCTGCTTCCTGTGTGTTGGTTTCAGTCTCAGGCAGCCTTTCCCTCGGGGTGGCACCTGGAAGCACTTATCTTCCTATGAGTTTCAACAGAGCTTCTTTCTTGCTAGTCATTTCCACAAAAGTCCTAGGAGTGGAAGGAACATTCCCGAAGAAAAATCAAAGTGCTGTTAAGAGAAGGAAGGAAAATGGATGTCCGCTGGATACGTGCATTTGTTTGCTACAGATTTGTTGTAAGGATTAAGAGATGATGTTTTAAAGTTTCTGGCATGTAGCAAGCCCACAATTAATGCAAGTTGCTGCAACAATACTTAATATTATCATGTAATTATTCTTACCCTATGAAGCATTTTATAAGCTGTAGGACAGCAAATCAATGCTAGATTTCATTATCTCCTTTGGAGTTCAGCAGATGTGGACACCTCAATTCAGGAGCAGAGAGGAGGAGCAGCCTTCATTTTCAGGCCCCAGGGGCAGGCAGCGGCTTTCTGTTTGGGTGGCCAGGTTGGGGGAAAAACCTGGTTTCTTGCGGTTCTCAGCACGGCCACTTGGTGGCAGCCTTAGCCCACTGTGCCCTTCCCAGCCAGGCCCAGCCGCTCATCTGGGTTTCCCCTGAGAGCCTCAGGGACCCTAGCCCTCTGCCCACCTCAGTTTTGTCCTTTATGTTGGGGACGGGGGCACTCACGTGTGGGTAGATGCGTATAAAGGATTTCAGTGCTGTGCCAGGGTCACAAGGAGGAGGAAGGGAAGCTTTTGGCCAGTCTAGGCATCTCCTCCAAGAGTTTGCAGGACTGGCAAGAGGTTGGGTGTGTATTTGGTGAGCAGACGAAGCCAGGGACTCCAGTAAACATTTGTCATGTTGCCTAGCACTTGTCCAACATCGTTGCTGTACTGGAGGATGTTCTGGCTTTTGGGTTCCCACCTCCCCATAGTTGACGCTGAGACCTCCATTCCCCAGGCTTCTTTACATCACCGGCATCGGTGAGACCCAGGCTCTGCAGCAGACTTAACGATGTGAGTCTTCGTCTGGAGGTGAGACCGAAGGAGGAGAGAAGCTCTTTCCTGTACCCATTTTGCTGGCAAAGATGGTTGCGGAGGCGTGTGGCTTTCTCTAGTGGGGTAGGGGTGGGGAGGGGAAATGGGTTGTAGCAGTTGGAAGGTCAAACTCTCGATCCAGAGGTGGTATTGAAGGGGGCCATGGATGGCAGTGGTGTTCCAATAAGACTGATTGCTCAGCACTGTAACGGACATGACTTTTGAAAGCTTGGTCTGAACGCTTGTTCTCCCGGCCTCCCACAACAGTGTGAATCACTCAATATCCTTTCAATTTACTCCGTGTTTTGTTTAATCAGCCAGAATCGCTTGGGATGCTTGCAGCTAAGAAACCCGGGCTAACATGAATACTAATGCCGATGTTTCACATGCCAAGGACAGGGCCTCTTTAAAATTCAAACACTTCTGTGAGGTAGGAATTCTCGTTTCGGAGCTGAAGTAAGCATACTCAGAAAGTTTAAGCACTTTGCCCATGGTCACACAACTTGGAAGCACCAGAGCTTAGATTCCAATGCAAGATATGTTGCTTTTTGGAGCCTATGATCTTTCCAATGTGCTGGACCTTGAGTTCCATCAGGACAAGGACATTGTCTATCGTATTCATCACTGCACCCCCGTTACTCAACACATATGTGCTGACATAGTAGGTGCTCAGTAAACATTTCACCTTAATAGATACTGAACTAATGAGTAATTGAAATGTCACATTCTCTTATCTTGGAGTGTGTTTGGACTTGGGTCTTCCCTGGGGGCAAAATGGGGGTAAAGGGCAGGTAGACTTTGCCACTGGAAAGTCCCCTTTCCCTCTTTAGGCCCCGACTGCTCCTCGGCACACCATGTCCTGCATGCTCCAGTCCCTCTGTGCATTCTGACCTTTGCCAACTCAGCTCACTGCCTGTGCTTGCAAGGTGACCTGGAACAACGGCTGTGATTGTGTTGACCGTTTGCTTCCTCTGCCTTCAGTGCTCCAGGCCTTGGTGGGAGATCAGGGCTGTTGCTATCAAAGGCATCTGGAATCTGAACAGGGTCGTCTGTGCATCCATGCGTCAGTCTCCTCTCCCCAGGCCTGAAGAGTGGCTGCCTGGTCTCTGCTTAAGGGCACTGACTGTCCACTTTTAGGGTCACTCCAAGAGACAGAATGGTCTGTTTTTCTTGTGTATAAAACAGACTTCCCTACAATGTTTGTTCTACTTGAGCTCTCAGGAGTATTAAATATTAAGTCCACCCTCTTTTCTAAACAACAGCTTCTCCATACGTGAAGACAGCTGTTTGAAGTATACGTTTTTCCTCCCACCCTCCCACCTGCTTTCACGGTTTCTTCCCCAAGCTCAACATACTCAACTCCTCTACATGCTCCTCGTCAGACATGGCTGTGAGTTCCTTCAGCCTCCAGTGCTTCTGCCCTGGATGGGACCCCTGGCCAGCACTTCTCCTTGGGTATAGCATGGGACCGGGAGACTACACCACAGCAGGGCAGAGTGCTGGCTTACACATTGTTTCCTATGGGACTTCATGACTGGGTTCAAATCCTGTCTCTGCTTCTTCCTAGCTGTGTGACTCTCAGCAAATGATCAAACATTGCCACGGTTTCTTTATCTATAAGATGGGGTTAATAATAGTACCTACCTCAGAATTGTCCTAAGTGCTAAATGAATAAATATTTGTAGAGTGCTCACAGCATGGCCAGATATAGTGTTATAGAAGCGTTAAACATAAATAAATCAAACTGTCAGTTTCAATATCACAAGTATTTTTGACCATCTGCAATGCATCATCTCTCATATTGAGTTTATAGTCCAGTTAGACCCCAGAGCCTTTTATTTTTCTATTTCAAATATTCTCTGCTGCTGAGCCCCATTGCTGTCAGCGTGCACTTTCGTGGTTGGATTTTTTTGAGAGCGTGCAAGAGTTTCCATCTGTCTCTGTGGCATTACATCATCTCAGCTGCTGTTTCCCCACACAGCTCAGCTGAGCTCCTTTGGGGTGCTAACTGCCGTCCAGCCTGTGTGTGGTGAAGTGTACTGAGTTTTGGGAAGTGTCTTGCCGACATCCAGACACACGGCTGTGTCTCCAGCATTTCCTGTCTGTCTACATGGAACGAAAGTCTCCGGAAAGACTTTCCCCAGCCTTAGTTGGATGGTGCTAGGACCTCCGGCCAGGCGTTTCATGGTGGAGACGTTCCCCAGCCGTACACCTGCCAGTGTTTCTCCATGTGCGGTCTAAGGACCACGTGCAATGGAATCTTCCTGTCCCAGACCCAAGTCATCACACTTGTGGTATGGCTTCCAGATCCCATGCCATAGCCAAGGTGTGGATCTCTGGGGCTGGAGTCCATGAATGTGCAGTTTAAACAGTGCCTGGGGAGACTCAGAAGGGTGATGTAGGGGATGATGGAGGAGCTTGGCCAAGTGTGGTGGGGAGGAGAGCTGCTGCTGTGTCCCAGCCTGGGCCTGCCCATGACAGACCCTCTCCACGTGTCAGAGGTTGGGCTTTCTTTCCTCCTTCAGCATCAGGACATGGACGACAGCATGGCTTCTGGGCTAGATTCCTACACTCCAAACTGAGGCTCCCTGGGGAAGATTCATCACCTGTTGTTGGGAGCGATCTTCCAAGCCTGGTTCCTCATGCTCACAGCCAGCTTTCCAACAGCCTGTGGATGACCATCCCCATGAGAAGCACTCTAAACAGACCCCTGTGGGTTATCATGTTCTCAGCTGGGGTTGGAAGCTCAGTTTCAGGAAGGAGAAACAGCACAGTGCTCTCCCTGGTCACCGGCACCTAGACCTGGGGATGAGTAGATCCTTCCCAGATCACACTTGGCCTCCTCTTTGCTCTTTCTCGGTCTCTCAACCCAGAGGTTTGCCCCCTTAGAGAGGAGACTCCAAGCAAGCAGGCTCCAAGTCTTTGCATGGTCAGCCTTGGGGCTCAGATTACCACAGCTTTGCAACAGACACAGGTAGACCCAATAGTAATGCTCCTGCTTTTCAGGGTCCTCTAACTCAAGTCTTTCCAGCTCTTCCCCATCATGAAGGTGCTGCTCACTGACTGGACATTGCCACCTGCCTGGAGGAAGGAGGAGGTGGTGACCCATGGCCAGGGCCTGGACAGGCAGAGCAGAGAACCTCTCTAGGCACATGTGAGCCTTGTGGGTGGAGGTGTGGACTTCCTCCAGGGTACTGGGCAGTGGGCACTGCTGTGTGGCTGTCAAAGGCATCTTCTTGGCCAGCTGTAGGTGCTATTTGCACACACACAGATGAACATGGGCAGGTAACCATGGCTGGTATGCATGTGTAATCATTTCACTCATGTACTCATTCACTCTGTCATTCATAAGACTGACAAATATCAAGTCCTGGCTTTGTGGTAGGTGCTGGATGTGGTGTCGGGATAAAGTAGTAATGAAGACAGACACGGAACTTGCCCTGGAGGAGTTCAGAGATCAGTGAGAAAGAGAAACAAATCAGAGATTAAACAAAGCATGAGGTCTTAGGATATGTTAAAAATATTTACAGACTGTATTCTGTGAACACCAGCCATAGTGTTGGAGCAAAGCCCTGGAGATCCTCTCTGGGCCAGGTAGAGCCAACTAGAAATTCTTTCGTGAGGGGCTGGGGTGACAGCAGCTACTTATAACAGCAAAGAAGCATTTCAATATTTTAATAACCTGATACGACCAAACCGGCACAGGCCAGCTGTATATTGGCCCTCAACAGAGCATAAAACAGCAGAATGCAAGCTGGATCAGGTGTCAGGAGAGGCTTACCTGAGCCTTTGAACTCAGATACCTGAACTAAGACCTAACGATGGAGTCAAGGATTGGTGCAGGCATTGGCGGGTGCTGGAGAGACTTCCAGAGAAAACAAGAAGTGTTTGCACCTGTGTAAACACAGAGATGAGAAAGTGCATGGCATAACCCAGGAAATACCATCATTTCACTATTTATGGCATGTAGAGTGTGAAGGGAGAATTGTGTGAGATGGGCTTGGAGAGGTCATTAAGGTATCTTATCTGCAACATTAAGAGGGTTGAGGATGAGACAGACCCTAATTTGATGGAGATTAAATTTCTACCACTGCATAGAATGGCAGATTGAAGGAGAAGTTAAGTTCAATAGTAGAAAAAGCATGCACTTCATATTCATTGAGAGTCTTACCTACTGCACATGTTTGAAGGAGCCAGCAGAGAAGATCTCTAAGAACACTTGGAACACAAGCTCCCTCCTGATTTTAGGCCTTTGCTTAAATGCCACCTCCTCAGAGAAGTCTTCCCTAATTGTTCCATGTAAAATGGCAGCTCCTCCTCATGAGTTACTTCTTTGCCTCACACGTGTCTGTCTCTTTGCAGCACTTGTCATAATTGGCTTATTGTATACAGTTATTTAGAACGTAGGCTTTGTTTCCTCAGCACCTAGAACAGCTCCTGGTCTTGGCAGGTGCTCAATAAACCTTGGAAAGGATATTGAATGGATGAGAAAGACCCCACTGAAGTAGAACACAAAGGCCAGGGCCGAGGGAAAGGGATTGGCTTTAGAAAGGGGGAGATGCTGCTTCTGTTATAACAGGGGCAGAGGAGGAAGGGGCGACTGGAATGCAGGTAGGTGTGTAGATTCGGTGTCGCGAATGGAGGTCGTTTCTTTCTGATGGCTTCTCTTTCCTTTTACAGGAAGGAAGCAAGACTGGTAGCTGAGGTGAAAGAGGTGGCTGAGGGACAAACTGGTTTGGGAAAGTGAAGACATTTTTGTAGAGGAGAACTGAATGGGTTGCTGACAAATGTCAATAGAACTGCCAGGCAGTGCTGAGGACCTTGTTGAGAGTGACCTTCAATATTGCTACTAAGGAGCCTGGTCATGTGCTTTTTCTCAAATAGCACCCAGCTGTCCAGGTGTAAGTAAAGAGGTGGCAGCCAGGAGATTTGCCAGGGCTAGAGTTCTACAAGACAGATACAACATGAGAGCATCGAGGCAAGGAAGTTTCTGATATCATTGACTGTGTGGCTGCTGTGCTAAACCAGAGAATTGAGGCTGAATAAGGACGGAGGTGAAGGGAGGATGTGGCAAATAGAGGAAAACCTAGGAGTCAATAACTAGGAGTCTGAGCAAGGACAAAGAACTGATGTATGAGACTAGTTGGGTGAGTCAGCTAGATGGATCCAAGGGAGTGTGGGAGAGTGGGGACTCTGGACTCTGACTCAGGTGAATGGCATGATCACCCCAGAGTTTGGCCAAGAGAAAAAGTGGCTTAAGTGGAATGAAGAGGAAGGTCATTGGAGATGAGGAGATCAAACTGAGGGGCCTGTGTATTGGAGGAATTGCCCATATAATGTATTGAAGTCACTGAGGATGATGGTGGACCTTCAGGAGAGAGGAAGATCATGAGTTAAAGATTAAAATCTTCACAAGTAACTGCATGTTCAGGATTCTGCACTTGAGAGTGGCAGCCTGGAGGACTCAGTGGCCTGAGCCTTGGTGGAACATCAGCCTGAAAACAAAGTGAGGGAATGATAGTCTGGAGGTCACGATAAGGGGCGAGTAAGACACAGCCCCTGTGCTCAGATCCTGGGGCACTCAGGGTGCAGAATAAGTAGCAGCGTCCAGGAATCAGTGTTTGGAGAAGAGGAGAAACAAGTAAGGAAAGGTGATGCAAACACATTGACAGGGAAGGTGAAAGCATAGGGAAGTTTGTTGATCGTCTTATGGGAATCCCAGAACCTGGCAGAATAATTTAGGAGGGAGGAGAGGAATGGAACTGAGTTTTCTCTGCTTGGATGTACCTCTACCAGTTTTCCATCCTTCAGAATATTTTATTACATGACCACATCTAATAGGGAAAGCAGCCATGTTATCACCCTACCTTTCTTTCCTTAGCATTATTTGAGAACAAGTCAGATAGGCAGGGAAATGGCAAAAATAAACAAACCCTAATACTTAGTTCTGCATACAAGCTACTCCACGGTGATTGCCCTAGCACAGAAGTGCATGTTGCCACACTCCACGGAGCTTCTACAAGCTTCCAGGAATATTCAGTGAATCAAGAGCATCATGCAAAGTACTGGACACGTGTTGCCCTGCCTGGGAGAATATTTTCCTGAATAGCCAAGCTCTAGCCTGGTCTCCCTAAGAATCTCTGCTGCCACCACTACTGGTCCCACATCCACGACCATCATCCTGCTCCTCTCAAGACCAAGTGACCCCATTCCCAAGAGTTCCAGTGCTCAGCCAGCAACTCCTGACTTACCCTCTGAGATGACAGCACATCTAGCTCCACAGAAATGGGTCAGGAACATGAGAGGCCCCATCCCTCCCTGGGTCTCTGGTCAGAGGAAATGCCTGTGTTTCCTTTACCGCAATCTAGCCTGGACCCAGGCAACCAAGCTCTGCTTAGGAAATGCCATTAAAGCTACCGTAAATGGTGTTCATCTTTAAAATACAGTCAAACGTGTTTAACAATTCCAGGCATTGAAGCAAAATGAAACATAATTTGTGTAAGCTCAGGGGGGTGGGAGAGAATGTGGATCATTTTAGGACCCACAAGTAGTTCAGCAGGGCTGGAGCATAGGTACTAGTTTTAGGAGTGCTAGAACTGGGGCTGGAGCAGTAAGCAAGACCTGACCAAGATGGGTTGTGTTAGTCTTGTTAAAAAGCTTGCATTCTCTCCTGAGGGTCGTTAGGAGCCATTGAAGATCTTGTTGGGGGCAGCCAGAGATGGGATGAGATGCCCATTCTGCACAAGTCATTCTGTCCAGAGTGAGGGCAGTGGATTGGAGGCCACCAGGTGCAATCTAATGCAGCCTCCCTTCGTCTAATTCTACCATCCAAGCTCAGCTTATATGAGACCTTCACCTGGAGGGACGCATAGGTGCCTTGCTTTCACTGGTAATGTTAGGGTGACTCTCCACCCCAACACTCAGAGGCCCTACTCTGCCTGCCCCAGTAGCATCAGGGTTAAATCAGGTGAAGGGGGTATGAGGGTCTGGAAAGCAATGGGGGACACTAGCCAGTGTTGCGGTGATCATGGAAACACCCAGGGCAACAAGGATCCCAGGAAATCTTTTTCTAGCTACAAGATAAATTTATTTTCTAAACTCCAGAGTATACCCATGCTTTCCAGGCAACAGGACAGGTAGATGCAAGTTCTCTTAAGGGACTGGGAAGAGTGGGCCACCTGGAAAGGAGACACCGAGTCACTGCCTCTCCTGACCTTGTCCTCCAAGGTGAGGCTGCGAGTGGTGTAGTAGGAATTTCTGACAATTCTCCTTGAGATGGAGCTGCCTGTGCATTTTACTTCCTGGGCCTCCTGCTTAGTTCTTTTCTCTCTTTAATCTATATACTTGGGGGTATCCCATGGTGATCACGCCAAGTCCCAGAGTTTGAAGTACAAGCACTATGTGGACAGCTCCTTCGTGAATCTCCAGTCTGGACCTCTCAAACTTTAGCCTACTCAAAATCTCTGCTCAGGTGTTCACAGATATCCCAGGCTTCAAGTGTCCTGAGACAAACGTTCCATCGTCCAAATAATCTGCTTCTCCTGCGCTCCTTTTAGAAAGCAAATGGCAACTCTATCCTTTCAAATGTGTAGACTCAAAATCTGAAAGTCAGCAGTGATTCCTCTATCAAACCACACATCCAATCTATTATCCAATCTTGCTGGCTTTACCTTTAGTACATGTCCAGAACTGGCCACTGCTCACCCTTCCACCAGCTGTAGCTTGCTGCAAGCACATCATCCTGTCCCCTCTGGATCATCGCCTCCTCATTGGTATCCTTACATCTGCTCTTGCCCTCCTGTGATCTGTTATCCACCCAGCTGCCAGAGTGCTCATTTTAATACTCAAGTCATGTCAGTCTTCTGGCAAAAACATCCCTTGGCTTTCCATCCCACTTGAAGAAAAGGCAAAATTCTAACAATAGTCTACAGATCCTGTGCAGTCTAGCTCATAGATACTTCTGAGTCATCTCCTATCTCTTTATTCTCTGCTCCACCCCATCTTTTGCTTTCTGTTCCAGCCACACTGGCCTCTTGCTCTTCCTCAAAGACACTAGCCAAGTCCCTACCTCAGGACCTTTGCACGTGCTGTTCTCTCTGCCTGAAATATCTTCCTTCAGATATTTGCACAGTTCAGTTCCTTGCTTCTTTCACGTCACTGCTCAAATGTCACCTTTTCAGAGAGTACTACACTGATTGCCCTATATAAAATAATACTCCATAACCCCTTTACCTAGATGCACTGTTCTCCTCTGCACTTACCATTCCCTGAGTTAGCCATGATAGGCTAAATAATGGTAAGGTTACAAATCCCAAATTTAAGTGGTTTATAATATAAAGGGTTTTCCAGTGATATGCTGGAGCCAGCTTGTACTGGCTCCAGAGAGCCAACTGCTAACTTTTCAGGAAATTTGTGAGCCAGTTGTTACACAAACATATATAATTTATAAAAAGTTAAATTATATAAAGTTATAATTAAGTAAATTATATTAAAACCAAAGGCAATACTCAAAATGCATCGCTTCTTAATTATATTACTACTTACTTTACTACTATTATTGATATGTTAAAAATTTTATTATTACTACATACTACTATTACCTATGCACTTGACGTTATTTCTCTTGTATCTGCATGGTGGAAATACAGTATTATATAATGACATGCTACTATGCATCTCTACCTAACTCCTTGTCTGGTGATGCCATATTGAAATCAGTCATACTGAGAGTATTTACACACTGCTGAAGTCAGTAAATGCTACAAATCAAGGTTTGATTTATTTTTTTTTTAGTGCTTGTCTAGACTTATGGAAGTAATGGGGAAATATTTTATGATTCAGATTAAACTCACAAGTGTGCCATGTCTGCAGCTGTTACACTGTGAACGAACGGCACAAAAAATTGAGGCAGTATTTCTCTAGTATTCAAAAACTTACCCCGATTCAACAAAGAAGTCACTCACATCATAGATGGATGAGTGAAGTTCTAACATATGTCTTTATTGTTTCATCTTATTTGTTAACATAAATGAATGCATCAGCCAACATGCAGGTTGGAACTACAGTCCTTTGTGAATGGGAACCACAAACTGATTATGGATACAAGACTTCAGCAAAAAATGAACCAAAGCATTCTGTGGGTATCAGTTGGATAGATGCAATTTCAATGTAGAATACTGTATATTTTATTATTTGTCAATGGCATCCTTTATAAGTTAAACACATACATGTGTGCACACACACACGTTGCCCTTCTCCCTTGGAGAGTTGGCCATTAAACATTTACCAACAACCACTGGCTCATCCCTCTCACACACTCCATGTCCATCATGGAGCACCTGTTCACATCCTTCACTCTGAGCCCAGGTGATGGCACTTCCATCGCCTGAAGCATTGCTGATTGCTATAGGGGGTGTGGGGGAAACGGGCATGACAAAGGCTCTGCCTGGAGGTGGCACAAGCTACTTCTGTTCATATTCCATTTACTGAAGCAAGTCATCTGGCCATGCCTACCTTTAAGTGAGGGGAATCCCACTATGTGTCTAGAATGAAGAAAGGGAGAACCACCACAGCACATTGGATGTTTACGTGTCTACTGTCTGCCCCACTCCCAGGCTTGAATGTAACCTACATGAGAAAGAGTTGCCTTGCTCACTGCCACATCCCAGTAACCCAAACACCTTGGAGATGCTCTATGAATACTGAATGAATCTGAGAGGAAACTAGCCCGAAGGGGAAAGGCTCTGGAAGCAAGCCCCCATGGACGAACGGAGAGTGTCATCATTTCATGTTTTCTCCAAATCTTGTAAACAATTTGTTTTAGTCTTAGCCTGTCATATGCAGCTGAAATCTGGAGCAAAGAAAATCACATAGATGCCTATGGCTCTGTGTCATTATTACAGGCAAGCGAGGCAAAATTGAAGGATGCAAAATTGAAGGACGTATCACTCTCAGATTCATGTAACTGCAGGGTTGGCCTCGAGAGTGAGCACCTCCTTACATTTTGTGCCCTTGGATTCTCCCTTGCTTTACCTTAGCCTTGGTTCTATAGCAGGTCTCATCCAGGAACTCCCAATTCCACAGCCTAATGGACAATTCCAACTCTAGCAGCTGCTTCTTTCAGACACAGCCAGGAGCATATACAAGAGAATGCTTAGCTGAGGCAATGTTATATTCACTCTTTGTCTAGCTTAGAGACATAATAAACTCCAGGGGCTGAATGATGGCTCTAAACACTAAGAGACAGGCCAAAGCAGTAAGAGGGAGGCATTACTTATTTTAGAATAAGCTCCATGCCATTACCTTATTGCTGAAATCTTGAAGTTCAGGTGTTGACTGTTACTACGATTAGGTCTGATGGTATCGCACACCCGGGATGCCAACAGCACCAAATCTCACTGATCGAGTTCCCACTGTGTGCCAAGAAAGCAGACACTAGGCCTTCATGTACATGGTTTCATTCATCAACCAGCACCCTAACTCTCTTTTCTTGGTATTTCCTGTGTGTCAGAAAAGGAAACTGAATCTTCGGGAGATTAAGCAACTCTTTGAAGGTCAAACAGGGAGCAGCAGAACCAGGGTTTGAAGGAAACCTTTCTGAATCTGATGTCTGCCCCTTCTAAATTAGGGCTCTCATCTATCAACCTGCGAGAAAAAATACAGAAAGTATCATTCAGGCAACACATGAACTCAAGACACTGAGACTTCACTAACCTTCCTCGCACGCAAGGTCCTAAAGGAACTACCACACGCATGTCCACATCTGATGCACAGAACAGACTCTCACCGCATCGAAATAAACCCCAGTATGATCATAACAACTTTTTTTCTTTCAATTTTTATTGAACACAAGTATTCTGACAGAATGCAAAGTCAAAATTCTCAGTTAGTACTCAGTATTTACACCAGTGAGAATGGAAACAAAGGTGGTATCGATGTTTCACTTGGTAAAAAGTTTTATAACAAGAGAGAAAGGCCCCCGAAGTACAGAATGCTGGGTAGGGATGTTAATGGAGGTCTGAAAACCGCCGTCCAGACAGACGCCTCGAGTGAAAACCTGGGACTCGGAAGGCTCCATAGAAAAGTGTGAAAATAGAGTTCCACCTCCAAAGCTGCACTATGTACACCACAGCCCTGCAGGGTCCAGTGGCCCTGCTCATCACACTTGAGTGCTCCTCCAGCAGAACTTGGCCATGCCGGTCTTCATGTGAATACATATGTATGGCACATACACACATAGACACATAGACATTGGAAACTGGTGGAGTTGATCCCTCCTTCAAAAATTAAAAAAAAAGAAAATTATAAGCTTTGATCTCTTAACATAAAAGATAAAACATCTTGGAATAAAATGACTCCCTCTTTGATTTTAGAGAAAGCATTGCTTATTTACTTTTTTTTTAAAAAAGGAAAACTCTTGCATGCTAAGACAAACCTACATGTAATGGGAGAGAACAGACCAAAATGTGGGCAGAGTCTTAGGTCCTAGCTAATGGCAGAGCCAGGGTTCTAGGGGGTCAGCTGCCCCGGGCCAGGTGATCTGAGAGCTGACCTGTTTCTTTCTAACCATCAGAACCAAAATCAGTTGACCTAACCATAACCACTTTGACAGTCTTGACAAGGCATGGCATGGGCTTGGCCTGGTGTGGCAAAGTCATCGACACTACAAGATGAGGAACTGAGTCCGCTGAACAGCCTGGTGACTGGAAGAGCCTGCCCCTCACTGCTGGGCCCTCCCGGTCTCAGATACCCAGGCTCTCATATTCTACTGTGTGTTCCAAGATCTCTCTTCATGTTCCTCTATCCTGAGGGCCTGTGCATTTGAACCAGAGATCTGTGCTGGCCCTAGAATCAAAGGGGCCAGGGCTGTGTGTTCTGGGATCCTCCATTTCCATCCCCAGGAGCTGAGAAAATGCAACATAACCCCACACTGAGCAAATGACAAGACCATTATTCTTCACAGTTTGAAAGTATAATCTAGCATCGCCACTGATGGGACTGCAGAAGTGTCAGAACATTGGGGAGACTGGCCCACAGAATCGACCCAGAGGCAGCCTTGCCACCCTAACCTCTTGCTGCTTTGTACCTTAGGAGAGGAGCGCATGCGGAGTACTGATTTCTGTTTACTTAGCGTCATCTTCATCATCATCATCATCATTTGTATTTCATTTTCTTTGTTTAAAGGCTTCGATTCCTTTTAAGAGTGATTTTTGTTTCCTGAATATTTTTTTCTGAACTATCTGCTATACCTTCCACAACCAAACTATGTTGAAGTTTTATTTCAATACTATGACAAAAACACGTTTCACACTAAAATATTCACGCATCCACAGTGCACAAGCTTGCAGTTCTAAAGTAGAATGAGGAAAAAAAAAAAAAGCAAAATTTCTATACAAAGGGCTGGCTTTTCCCTTCTCCCCGCCCTCCCATCCCCCTTAAAGTTTCTGTATTTTTCCCCCACTTGGTTTCCAATCCAGGAAAGTTGTGTTATGACTCCAGACAGTAGGTTGTTTCTTTTCTCTTTTGTTTCTATAAATGCTGCCTAAGTGAACAGAAGGCCGATGTTACTTTACTTCAACAGATTTCCAAAAAAAGACACTAATTCCCTGAAGCACACATGCTCTTCCGCTCAAATCTAGATTCTGGGCTCAAAAGGAAATGGTATGTATATATTTTATTTGGCTTTCTACACAAAGGGGATGTGTGGGGTAATAATGTGTGTTCACCAAGACCAGCCCCAACTATACAATCTTCTCTGCTTCATTCAACAAAGCCTAAGGAGTCCTTCAAAAGAAGGGTGAGAACGCCTGGGAGCAGATCCCTTTTCACAGATGCAGGCAGGTGGCGGCTAATCAGAAAGTGGTCTAACCCCCAAAGAAACACAAAAATAACCAAAAATTGAAAAAGCAAAACCATTCCAGAATGAGATGGATTTTCACCTGAGTGGGACCCAGGCAAAAACTGCAGATCAGAAAAGAGGGGAAGAGCAGCTGTAAACAATCATGTTTTGTGAAGTCGTCCTGTGCTAAAGCAAGCGTGGGATGATCCTACCTACCTCTAGGTGGTATTTGTTACCTTAAAAAATAAAAGGCAGCTATTTCACATGGACATTTAAACACAACCAAAGTCGAACATTTGTCACCTTGTAAACACTGGAAAACAAAGTTGGCAGAAAGAAAAAAAAAAAGAATGTAAAAGAAAGAAAAATAAGTCTGAATACTGCAAATTGAGATCTACCCCCAGAAGCTGCAATTTGGCATTCTTCCTACAAAATAAGAGTCTACGTGGGAATTGAATTCAGCTAGAAAGGGTGACACACTTTGCATACTGAACAAATACAAAGTGAACAGAAATTATAACTTATTTATGAGGTTTTACAGAGTTCAAACTTGACTGAAAGTATAAAAATAAACTGTGGACTTTGTTCATTCGATTAGTCTTAGTGCCTGAAAGTTATTTCTCTGAAACTGGTCTGTGCCAATCGGGTAACACCAAGTGTGGTCTTCCTGAACCTAGATTTTGTTTCTGAGCTTCCTAGATTCTTAATTTGGGGTCCTTTTGTCTGATTTTTAAATGGTTTCAGGGAACGGAGTGTCCTAGTTTGGCTGTGGGTTTAACCTTTTTGTCTCATTTTCTTACAAGTGAGTGCTAACAAAGGGACCCTTTCTATAAGATTCCCATGTTTTATCTGTTTAGTTTTTTTTTTAAAGGCAAAAGACACTAGAGAAATGAGATGTGTGTGTGTGTGCGTGTGTGTGTGCGTGTGTGTGTGTGTGTGTCTGTGGTGTTGGAAATGCTCTGGTGAAGCTGCTGTGTCACTTTTTATTTTGATCTTTGCTCGGTTCTCGTCACCCATCATGCTTTGCTCTCGTTCTCCTTTGTCTGTGTGGCGTCATTGGGGACCGTCTTGACTTCGGCTGGCGCTGGCTTCGTTTCTGTCTCCTGGCACTCTGGCTTTGCTTCTACAGGGCCCTTCCTGCAGAGAATCAGGAAAAGAGCACCACTGAGACCACGGTCTGCAAACATCTCGCCCCTGTATCCAGGCCCTGGGGACAGCGGGGAGGAGGGGGTTCTCCAGTGTCAGCACCCAGCTCCAACCGCTGCCCATCAGAATCACCTGGGAGCACTAAAAATCACCCATGCCTGGGCCTTGTTCCCGGAAATCCTGATTTAATTGGTCCGGACACGGTGACTTTTAGAAGCACCCAAGTGACTCTAATGTGCAGCCATAGTTGAGAAGCACTGAGTCAGAAGAACGAGTCCTCTCCTCTTCCAGCCCTAAGGTGATGCCAGAGGCTGTGTTTTTACCTGGGGTGGTGGAAGCGGGCAGCAGAGGCAGCTCCTCCTCACCCTGACCAGCTGCAGTGGCAACAGCGCAGCTGGATGTAAATGCAGCCTGCGGGGCTGGGCTGGGCTCCCAGCACTGATTTCAGGGGCCCCTTGGCAACCCACTCTTGCCTGTCCCTTCCCCACCCCACCCTGTGCTATTGCAGGATGATGCCTTTAGGGCCTGCCCGGGTAGGGTGAGAAAACACTGATGGAGGCAGCTTTTCATGGCAGCTTGGTGGAGGACTGGAGTGGACCTGGTGGCTATGTGGGAGTTGAGGGCAGCTGAGTGGGCAGTGCTATCAGAGTCCTTTTCCCTGCTGATGCTGAGATTCAGGGCTCCTGGCGAGAGCCCCTTGCAGCCCATGGTGGCAGCATGTCAGCCTATCTGGGAAGCAGCCACAGGAGCCTCTATAAAAATCTAGGTCTGACTCTGACTCCATCAGTTCCAGCAAAGGGAATCGGGTCTGAGGATGCATGGGGACAGGTACAGACCCCAGCCTCAGCTGGTGCCACTGAATTTTGGCAAGACACTTACAAACCTGAAAGGTTAAGGACTTTCTCCGGAACTTAGAGACCCAGCAGCCATTTGATGCTGGGAGCCCCGAGTCTTCCCAGCCACTCTAAGAGCAGGAGAAGCAAGAGTGGGCTGAGGGCCGGGATTGGAAGGGGAGGGTGGGCATCCGAGCCAGAGTGCGAGGGGGCCTCTGGACTGCACCCTCCCCTGCCACGGGCCTGGGGCCTACCTCTTTTCTTCCTGCACATCAGTGTCTTTCTGGTGGGGCCTCAGCCTGGCACTGAATAACACACCGACTGGGGGCCCCAGGGTGGCTGATAAGGGCACCTTGGCCTTCTTAGCCTGCTTCCCAAGCTATTCTCATCAGTGGCCCGACTGCAAGGGCTCCCCCAGGGAAAACAGAAGCCGCTGCTAGGATGATAAGGATAAAACATAATTAACATGGCCTAATTAGCCAGCAGGCGGCTGCTCCTGGGGCCCAGCTGCCTGTCCTGCTCTCTCTGCCTTGTCCCAGCCCCTTGGTTGACGGTCGCCTCAGAGAAGCCCTGGATGAGGCTGAAGACACATCTAAGAAGGAGGACACAGCACAAATGCACACCACCACAGGACACAACCCGATGACAGCAGACAAAGAGAGGCCGTACTCGGTCTTTGCTGGCGCAGGCGAAACAGAGCTGTCTGCAGTGGAAGGAGCAAGCTCAGGGGCTTGTCCACTGGCCCCAGCGGCGGGAGCAGGAGAGCCCAGGGCTGCAAAAACATCCTTTGCAAGGTCAATATCTGGGGTCTTGAAGTTCCCTTCGTCCATTTTAAAGTCCTCGCCCTGGGAAGGGTTTGTGGTGCTGACGGAGGCAGCCTCGCTCTTCGGGCTAGCAAGGGCTGTGGCTGCCTCGGCCGGGCTCTTCGAGGCTCCGGGCTGGGTGGGCTCCGGGTCCGGGCCTTTGGTGCTGGGAGCCTCCTGCTTGGCCTGAGGGGCTTCTGTGGCAGGGGCAGCCGCTGCTGCTAGAGGACTGGCTGCCCCAGTCGGGGTGGGGACTGGTGCAGGGGTGGGCTTGCTGGCCGGAGGAGCCTTAGAGGCCTCCCCAACACTAGCAGGGGCGCTTGGGCTGAGGACAGCCCCTTGGTTAGCCAGGACACTAGAAGACAAATTGCTAGCGGCAGGGGTTGAGGTCGGGGTGTCGCTCAGGTCAACAAGGGGGGCGACCTTAGGGGCTGAAGCTGGGGCTGGGGAGGAGGCAGAGGCACTGGGCCCCTTGGAAGGGGTGGCCTGGCCAGCCGGTACAGAGTTTGAGTCAGGCGTGGCCGTGGCCGGCGGGGCAATACTGGAGGTCAGGGTGGTGGTCTCACTGGTGGGGCTGTTCTGAGCAGTGGCAAAGGTTTCGGTGATAGTGTCAGAGTTAGTGGTGACGGTGGTGACAGAAGGCAGCATGTCCTCGACAGTGGCCGTAGTGTCGGCAGGCAGCCTGTGGAAGGACAGGAAGTAGAAGAGAATAGACAATGAAGCTGAGACGTGACAGAGAAGCGAGGAGGAGGGCTGAAGCCCAGGACAGGGACCATGGGGGTGGGGGCATGCAGTTAGGCACAGGCATGGACACAGGCCCACACAGAGAGAAGGATGCTGAGAGGAAGCACACGCCCAGGTGGGCAGAAGAGGACACAGGAGACGACAGAGAACGTGGCGGTCTCAAAAGGGACCTGCTAGCCCTTCCCCGCTGATGTCCCTCCAGCTCTCTGCACAGAGCTCCCTTTCCCTGAAGTCCCTGCAGACCTGCCTAGGGCTTCCTGATCCCTGCCCTGGATCTCGACTCAAGGAGGGGCAGGCTTCTGTTCAGCATCCACCTGCCCTAGGCTTCCTAGGTCCCAGAGGAACTGGGCCCAGCTGCCCTGCAGGGCTCCCCAGGGCACTGATGGGAAAAGTCACGAGTAAGGCAGATTATGAGTACTCAGAATGGCTCCTGGGAGCTGTGGGTTCTTCCAGCCACAGATTTTGTGGTTCCTTGAAACTCCATTCCCTTTAAGCCCATAGGATCCTTGACCGTTAGGCAGGCATTACAACCACAACTGGTCAGGGGCTCTGTGGGTCCCCGAGGTTTCTGAACAGAGGAGGGGCCAGGAACTTTACCAGGTCCCTGGCTTCCCTTATCCTTTCAGGAGGAAAACACAAAACCCTAGAATTTCAAGAAATCCTAAGCAGACTCTGCTAAGCCTCATTGAGATTTTGCCACCTTAAGTCATTTCCAGAATATGTGTACAACTTGAGAACAGGGGCTAGGGATCCAGGGATCCCCGCTTATACAGGAGCCTTCTAAGGGTACCCACAGCCACCGAAATAGCACCAAAATGCCTTCTCTCTGAGGACAGAGTGAGGTCAGGCATTTCTTAGCCAAGCAGGTCTTGTGGCCAAGGGTTTGGAATCCTGGCCAGAACTGTTTGGCCGGGAGCTGTGGGTAGGGGCACGGGAGGTGGGGATAGGGTGGGGAGGTGGGTGTGGGGGTCTCTATGGAGCGGGTGCCAGCCCCTCCCGGCCCACGTACTCGGGCTCCGTCAGTGGCGTGGTCTCGTTGGGCTCTGTGTGTTTCCCTCCGTCATGGTTTGGGGTCCGCTCCTCCTCCGTTCGGACCTCCACGATGGGCTCCTTGGACTCGTCTTTCCTGTGGAGACAGCACTGCTGGTTAGACCCTAGGGCAGCTGCAGGGAGAGGCTCCCCTAGAAGAGCAGCTATGACTCAATCCAAGGCTGGCACTGTGGCCATAGAGAGCCAACAGATTCAAATGTATGAGTCTCAGCCCAACTCTTGCTAGCTGTGTGACCTTGCGCTTCGGATTTAATCACCCTGCCTCAGTTCCTTCATCTGTAAAATGAGGCAAAAACAGTGTTACCTTGCCTAGTTATTATGAGAAGTCAATGAGAGGATGCATGGGAAGTGCTAAACACAGTGCCTGACACAGGTCATTGCTCAAATACATACATCTATCTCTGCACACAGGTATACACACATTTCTTTTTCTTTTCTTTCCTTTCTTTTCTTTTCTTTTCTTTTTTTTTTTTGAGACAGCGTCTCGCTATGTCACCCAGGCTAGAGTGCAGTGGCGTGATCTTGGTTCATTGTAACCTCCGCCTCCTGGGTTCAAGCGATTCTCCAGCCACAGCCTCCCTAATAGCTGGGATTACAGAAGCATGCCACCACGCCCGGCTAATTTTTGTATTTTTAGTAGATGCAGGGCTTTGCCATGTTAGCCAGGCTGGTCTCAGACTCCTGACCTCAAATGATCCATCCATCTCAGCCTCCCAAAGTGCTGGGATTATAAGCGTGAGTCACCCCTACATATACATTTCTAAGTATGCGCACATACATGTATATGCATATACAGTGCCTGGCATGTGGTGGTGCTAAACAACTTATTTCCTTGCTCGGTCCCTTTCTGGCTTGCTCCAGCTCTGCTCCACCCAGTGACAGTCTTCGAAGGCTCCTGCTAACTGGCTTAGGATCTGATTCTCCAAGATGCTGTTGGAGGGACAGTATCTGGATCATCGGCTCCATAAGGACAGGAATTTCTTTTTGTTTTGTTCCCTGCTGTACCTATGTGCCTGGGAACAGTGCCTTGCCTGCAGCAGCTGCTTGCTAAATATTTGTTGAGTGATGGATGAATGAATGAATGAATGAATAAATGATGTGTGAAAGCAAGGCGAGTGTGTCCCTCTAATGCTGCCCCACCCCAGGGCAGCTCCTCTCCAGGTTTAGTTCCGACAGTTTCCCTCATTTTGACATATACAGGGATTTTCACACTCTGGGGAGATTCTAATACAAGAGATCTGGGATTGGGCTCCAGAGTCTACGTTTCAAACAGGTAACCCCCAAAGACCATGCTTTGAGACGCTTTTCTCTAATGTTTTTCCCCCCTCAGGGTTCCAAATGGAGAACATGCAATGTAAGGAAAGGTCACGACAGGCACCAGCTGATGGCTCGGGGTGGTGCAGCTGCTGGGTCCCTGGGCTGGAGCAGAGCCCAAACCTCAGCAGGGTGGACAGGTCTGCACTCACGAGAAGGCGGCCTTGCCCTCCTCCATGTCCTTGCCCTTGGCCCCGGGCCCGGCTTTTCCACACAGGTTGACCGCAATGCACATGAACAGGCCACATTTGTTCAGGAAGTAGCAGGTGATGTCCACGACCACCAGGAGCAGGACGAAGATGACGATGAGGATGCCCACGATGGCCCCGGTGCTCAGGCCTGAGGTGGGGCTGCCGTTGGCTTGAGAGGGAGAGAGATGGCTGATGGTTAATAGACTGAGATGCGAGACCTCCGGACCCTGCCAGCAAAAGCCCCTGGGGGTGGGGAGGTCCCAGAGGACTGAGTCATGGCATTCATGCCCAGAGTGACACCTTCCTGGGGCCTTTCTATGGCCCAGAGTTGAGAAAACAGGGTCTCTCTATACCTTCCAGAGGGAAGGATGACAATGTCACCTCACAGATTGGGGGATGAGGGTGAGCCTGGTCAGCTGGCCTTCCGTGAGTCCTGGGAGCAGACTGAGCCCCGCCTGTCTGAGAACACTGGCTAATGAGGCAGTTGGAGGGCACCGCTGTGTTTCCCCTGGACCAGGGCAAGAGGCTCTGCAGCACAGGCAGGCAGTGACCACTGATTTCAGGCGGGGCTGTGGCTTCTGGAGTACTCAGGGACAGGGGCCCAAAATGGGGTGGTGGAGGGTTTCTGGGGCTTTCTTGGGGCTTGTTGGGCTGTCCGTCACAATAGCATCCCCATTATACTTCTCCACTTCCTCTTTCCCTCTTTAGGAATGACCCCAAAGGAACCCTGCATTAGAGCACCCCGGGTTCATGGTTTACCCTCCTCACTGCACCCCAGAAAGACGAGTGAAGCCCGGGTGACTCCAGAGACATGGAGGCCTCCCCAAGCCCACTGGGCAAGGTGAAAGGTCTGGGAATACTCACCATCTAGGAGCTCAGGCCTGCTTGGACCAGACCTCAGGAAAACCTGAAGTGAGTGCAGACTCACTCAGAGGTGCACACACGCACATTCAGGCACACTCACACTCAGGATAAATGCCCCCGCAGACAGGCATGCACTCTCACATTCTAGCACCTGGCACCCTGGTTCTGGCTGGACACACTCTGAAAGACTCAGCCTGTGTCTTACTTCCCTGGTGCCCATCAATCCCCCCAGGGTCTTCGGCTATTGATGGTTTCACAGAGAGACCTGGACTCAGCTCTCTGGGGCCCCTGGGAGATCAACCCATGGTTATGATTGACACTAGTTGCCTGGGATGGACCAATCGACCTCTTGGTGGTTCCCAGCAGTGTCTGGGAGACAGTGGTCATGATGCAGGAAGCAAGGACCCGTGTGGAGCTCTGCCATTAAGTCAATGTGGGAACAATGACCCTAGACTGAAATATGGGCACTTCTAATTCATCTTTCCTCCACAACGACCTGCTTCCATAACTGGCAGCCCTGCCCTACCAGTAGACTTTGTCTAAAGCTTCCTGTGCTCTCAGGGCCAACTGAAGCCACCCAGGACTGCAGACTGAAGATGGGAACTACAGCCAACACTACCTGGGGCTCACCCCACCAGCCACCCCACTCCCAACCCAGCTCACTAGGCTTTGCCAAGCACCAGGCCAGGCCCAGCAGCCTGCGAGCCATGTATCATGCCAGATAGATAGTGGAGGAAACATGTAACCAAGTAACCAGCACCAGAGCTGGGCCACACATTCTTCATGTTTCATGCAGCCTGTGTTTGCGGGAGGGTGGTGGTAGTGATGGCTCTTTGTGCCCCAGGGGTCTCTGTCCAGGCACTGTAGTGCTTCTCTGGTGGCTGTCCCTCTCCATTGATCCATATTTCAAACTTCAGTTTGGGGAATGGGCCATCAGCCTAGCATGCCAGAGAGGATCCCTCGCAAACGACTCCTGACACCCTTGGGTGCAGCTTGCACACGTTTTCAGTCCCTTTGGGACCTTGGCTTGCCTCTTAGCCCTTCCTCCTCAGGCTCCCTGGTTGGTCCCTGCCGACCTCGCACTGAAGATCCTAGTGCATTCCCCCAGGAAGGCTTTTGAGATGGCGAAGAACTCTGCTTGGAGAACCCAGCTCTGGCCAACTGTCTCTGGGCTTTGGCAGCAGGAAGCTGGCCACTGGCCTCAGCTGTCAGCTAGAATGGGTCATTTTCTTAGTAGCCATGAATGCAGAGGAACAAAACCATCCATTTCCCCAGAATCCTCACACATTCCACCCAAAAAGCAAAGGAGACACAGGTCTTCTTGGTCTTCAGGATCCCAAAGCTGTTTCCCCGAACAGGGAAGAAACTTTAGCCTTGGGTTTTCTCTCCATTCCATGACACAGGGTTCCAGGCCACTGCAGCCTCCGGACATCAGGACCCGACAGGTGGGAAGTGCCTACTCCCTGAAGAAAGAGCTGGAAGTATTTTTTTTTGATGACAGTGGGGAATGTGTCTGGATTTTTGGACTCAATGGCACTAATTATATCTTCTGAGGTTTATGTGTAAATATGATTTTGTGAAACTAATCATATCTCTAAAGAGGAAAAATAAACTCCTGCAAAGCTGCTCTATGTGCTTGAGAGGACAGCAGCTGAGACAACTGCTCTATGCTCGTCAGACCCAGCTGGAGGGCGGCGCTGGCACTGCGCACATCCAGGGGAGGGCCAGGAAGGGAAAAGTCTTCTGAACTGTGGCATAAACAAGTAGGGCAGCAGCCTCCCCTTTCATTTGAATATAAAATTCAAAGTCTTTCTCCCGGCCTAAAAGGCTCTGCCCACCCCTCTGTTGGGCCTCATGGCATGAACCAGCAGCCTCCCTTCTGCCTGCTGAACACACCCAGCTCGTCCCGCTTTAGAGCCTTGATGATTCTGTGCGTGGAACTCTCCCTCCGGGGTGGCTCTCTGTTGTCCTGCAGGCCTCAGTCCTGGTGTCACCTTCTCAGAGAAGCCTTATCTGATCTCTTATCTAGTGTGGCACCTCCAGCCAATATCTACCATGCTGCTAGCCTGTTTTATTCTCTTCTTACTACTATCTGCCACTTTCTGTTCATTTACATGCTTATGATCTAGCCATCCCCTCTAGGACATCCCAGCAGGTACCCTGCCTGTCTCTCTTGTATCTCCCCAGCATCTAGGACAGTCCTGATTCACAGAAAATGTCCAAAGAATATTTGTTGCACAAATGCATGAGTGTTTAGTCTGGAGATGAGAACGCTATTTCCCAATATTTAAAGGTGTTATAACGAGAAGGAAGAAGTAATCTTACTGTATATGGCACCAACGTGTGGAAATTACGGTGGTGGCAGATTTTAGCTCCATCTGAGAAAGGACTAATAAACAGGGCTAATCCAACATAGTGTGGGCTGCTCTGAGAGGTGAGCTCCTTGATGCTGAAGGCATTCGAGCAGAGGCCAGAACACGCCTTGGCAGGGATGCTGTAAGGCTGTGGATGAGGCTCCTACACTGGGCAGGAGCGTGGGTGGAGACTGTCTCTTCAACCACAAGAGCCTGTCATTCCAAGTCATACATTCTACACTGCCTGGCACATGGCACCGGTTCCCTAATGCCAGTATCCTCCAGAGTGTGGACTGAGAAAGACTTTTTCCTGGAAGACTAACAAGCTCGGTAGGTCCCATCTTTAATCATTGATCCTTGTGATTTTATTTTTGGCATGAAAAATACCTTTAAACTCAATGTATCTCCACCTGTAGCAGAATTCCTGGGGCATTTGTTAAAAATTCAGCATCTGGGGCTCCCCAGCTCTATGGGATCTGAATCACTGGGCGTGAGGCTCAGGAATTAGGAGCTGAACAAGCAGCCCAGTTGATTCTCATGAGGACCACACTCCTAGGTCTTCCCTCCCCTGCATCACAAAGAGGAACAGGTGCACAACTCATGGGATTTGCCACCCCAGGGTGCACTGCACTGTCTCACCCAGTGACCCTGAAAACAAACTTGACCTAATGTATTGAATATAAAATGAAGAGTATCCCCCAAAGGAAAAGGGACCACACTGTTCACCACCACTGAGTCTAAACTCCTCAAGCACGTGAGATGCTCCTTAAGCTAGGAAGAGAATGTTTGTGGCTTTTACAAAAAAGAGGCTATGAAGAAGGGACAGGCTGTGAAATGGGCAGCAGGGTATTCAAAGCAAAAGCCAACACCCATTCCCTCTCAGTGAGTATCACAGAATTGTTTAGTCCAAGATAACTAGAAGAACAAAGGCCATCTCCTGCCTCTTGTGTAATATTTCACAAAAGGAAAACTATAAACCTCCAGCGGTCTGTCTTTGCTATGGTCTTCCCTCGGCCCTCCCTTGACTAACTCACCCGTGCACCTTGGATGCAAAGAAGGCTTCTGGGGAAGAGCTTCCCCATAACCTCGAGGTCAGAGCTGCCCAGGACAGGGAGATGACGAAGCTGGAGCTGTCCATCTTCTGTGATTCCTGGCTTGGGAGGGGTTGGCACTAAAGAAGGAACTGGCTTGCTCCAAGAATGAGACCCACAGATGCCTACTTTTGTATGCTTTAATATAGGAACACGGGTCTCAAATTTTACGAATGTCCAGATGGGCCTGAGTCCTTGTGCCATGAGACCCTGGTGCAGCAGCAGTGCCCTCTTCACCCCCAAGACTCCCAGAAGATGGTCAGACTCTTGGAACTGCCGAGCTGGGGTTCTGGTTCACTCATAAGCCCCTGACATGTCTGCTTGCTCCTTTGAATCAGCTAAACAGATGGCTGGTCTCAGGGGCTTGCAGGATGTGTCTGAGTTAAGTGTGATTATCAATAGAATACAATTTGCAAAGAGAATCTTCTCTCGGATTCCCTCTCCACAAGCTCACTCTGTGCAGCCTCTGTTAGGGAGACTATAAAGGCTGCTGTGTCATCAGGTGGCCTTGCCACAGAGTTGTGCATCTGGTGGCTCAGAGTGTGGCCCCATCCTCACCCATAGTGACCACCTCCCCTGTTCTGCAAAGGCATTTTCCCCTCCCACTGCCTGCTGGGGACTCCAAGGCAGCAATGCCTCTTAACAGCTCTTAGGATCCCTGGGAAAAAGAGATTGCTCCCCGTTAGGAAGAAGAAGTATTTCCTTCGGTTAGAACTCCATTCACCAGGCTACTATTTTTCTAGGTAATCGTTTATCCAGGTACATGTGAGGTGGAGGGAAAGGGTCTTTGACGCTTTGTCAGACACAACTATTGAATAAAATCAAGCCACGCTGGTGAGTTCACATGAACTGTTATTTCCTTTAATAATGCAAAGGTGTAAACTTCATAAAGGCCTCACTGATTATCTACACAACAATGTTAGCATTCTTGTTAGTAGAAAAACATGATCCAAACCTGCCGTATAAATAGTCCAAAAATGAGCAGAGGAGCCCCATGGTGTGTGGAGCATGGGCAGCACAACTACAGGGCACAGGGGAGTGGGGTGCAGCTGAGCAAGGTGGGGTGCACTCACTCCTGCAGGGTCTCTGAGGGCTGCTGTCTTCAGGACTCCTGGCGGGGCTGGAGGCTGCAGCCATCACTGGGAACTCAGTGTCCAGTGGGAGTGGGTGTGAGCTAATGCTGCCTCCTGAGAGGCGCACTGGTACAAGCCATGGGTCTGTCTAAATGGGACCCTTGAGAACCCTGACATTGTTTCAGCTGAGACCTGCCTGACCCTGGGATGCGTTGAGGGGACAGGGCTACGTCAGTCCTCTCCACACTTAGGACGAGATCTCCAAAGGGTCCCTTCAGAAAGATGGACACTGCCCTTCTCCTGTGGGTGGTCCTGGGATCAGGGGGAGGCAGACTCCCAAACTGGGCCCTACTAGGGTGAAGCCATGTGACTTCTGCCCAAGGCGATCCTAAGAGCCAGTAGCTCTCCCACACTGACCTGTGATCCTTATGCTCTGCCCTGTGCCCAAGAACCATGCCTGCCTCCACTGCCCTGGTGTGAAGTGCCATCTGGGACTCCAGCGGGGGAGAGTTCTGTGGTTGGTGTGAGAGGCACTACCCTGCCTGAGCTACTGCACAGCATGGAGCCTCTGATGTCCGCACGTGAGCCTCTAAACTGAGCGCTAGGGATTAATGGCGAGCGCCAACATAGGTGGCTTTGCCCCTCAGACCACAGCATGGGGTCATTTGGAATCCCAAAGGGAAAGGCTAGTCTTTGAACATTAAAAATAATAACAACAGAAAAAAAATACATAAAGAAACCAAAAAGAACAAAAATCAAGCTTCCGTAGAGATGCTCAAAGATGAGATATGTAGAATGATATGTGACCACAATGGGGGGAGGGAGGGAGTTTTTATTCAGTAGAAGGTCCATCCCCAAGCACACACACTGATATTACCAAGCAGGATTCATCCCTGAGTCTCCACGAGGGACCTTAACAAAACACACCCACTTTCTCTCCCGGGTGAACTCCCAAGCAGCAGGGAGGAGCAGCTGGATTTTCAGGAGAGTTTAGAAAATGTCACTGAACCAACCCACCAATACAGAGGCTGGGGCATTCAGGAAGTACTGCCAGGATGGCTCGGCCCCAATTTATTAACCCTCCTGGGCTGAGCAGTCTGGGAGTGGCCTGTCCCTCCCTTCTTCTCTACTGAACACACACAGGCCAGGTAGGGCACTAATGCCTGGTTCACAGTGGATGCTTCCAACCTGTCCTGTAGACTGATGCTCAAAGCCATTCTGTGGGTCATTGCTGAACCACAGGCCCACTCTGTGCTGATCTGTGACATGCTGCCAGGCAGCAGGGGAGTCACCCCGATTGGGAGGCAAAGACCTTTCGAAGCTGACACTTGTTGGCACATCACGGCTTGGCCCTGTTCACAGAGACAGTGTGAGGTGCTGGCCGTAATACGAGGACTGAAAGCACATCCCAGAACGTTTATCAGCCCCAGAAAATATCCAACAAATTCAACTTTTTTTCCAGTGCATGGGCAACAGGGGTGACTTAAGTTGCCCATCATGTCAGCAAAATGCTCATGTGAGTCAGTGCGGTCTGGCTCTCTTAACATGGGCACCTAAATGCTTAATTGCAAGCAAAGCCAATTACTTATTGAAGGGAGGACAAGGAGCACAGAGTTAGAATGAGGGGAATGCATGGTGATTTTAACAATCTAACACAAGCTTTAGAAGGTACTTAGAATTCTTCCTCTGCTACATCATATTTAGGTTTGAACACAAAATGCAACAAGTAGCAGATATGCAGAAACTTCTCTGTAAACCTAGCATGATGGTTTTTAAAAAATAGCATTTAAAGAAAGAGCTCTCAAATTCTTTTTACTGCCATTAAAAAGGGGGCAAACTCCTTATGAAGTAGCACAAAAGTATCTGTGAGTGGTAACATGTCTGGAGGTAAAGCTTTTTTCCAATCGCAAAACCTTCTCTTCCACACAGAATGGTCGCTCAGCAGCTGTGGCCATGGTGGTCCTGCCAGGTTCTTCCAAAGGGGGCACTGATCTTTTTCAAAGGAACTGGGCTTTTAAGCAAATTTAATTTTTGTGTTCAAGTTCCTAACAGAGCAAAAGCAGAGTCACTGCAGAGAAAAGCAATGAGACAAAGGTGTAGGATGCAGAACTGCCTCCCAAGGTTGCTGCAGGTGTCAGGCAATGGGTCCCCAGAGAGAATGTGGTTGTTTAAAAACAAATGTGGCAGTGGGGATGTCCCAGTGACGTCCAAGGTGACAAGTGTGACGACAGACACAGGAAGGGGAGGGGGAGAGAAGGAAAGGGAAGGTAGAGACAGAAACAGAGAAAAAAAAATAGATAAAAAGAAAAAAAATTAGGTCAACGCTAGAAAACACAGAATCACAGGTTAATTCAACTTAGTAAATTAAATTGACAAAGGTTAGAGAGGGTTCAGTGCGGTATCAATACCATAAGGCCAGTTCAGAAGCTCAGCAATGCCAGAAGCAGCACAGCAGGGTTAATCTGGGGGTTAGGGATCAGCGAGCAAATGAAATTAAAGTGAGAGAACAGAAGCCTCCACAGTAAAATACAAGAGTTTGATTAGGAGAGTGTTACCTTTCACTAAGGTGAAGCCTCTTAGACACAGCCAGCAAGTGTATCGTCTTCTAGTGTCTAGCGTGTTTTACCCATAGTGGTGGAGATGCATTCAATCGCTGCACTATGAGTCAGCACACTGTGCATAGGGATTGGGGATTGCCTTGTCAGAGATGAAGCAGGCTTTTCCTCCTATGCCACAAGTCCCCTACGCCAGTGCTGTTAAAGGAAGTCTCGTTCTGCTCCCCTCTTCACCTTCTACCCTGTTTGCTGACCACAGAATTCAACCACAGATGTCCAACTTGTCATTCAGAGAGCTTTTATTCTCGGATCCCAATTCAACGGCCAGGAAAGTCTAACCAAGAACACAGCCAACCACCTTCTCAGACCTGTGCAGGAGAGCCACAGAGCCATCACTGGTGAGGTAAGCAATCCCCCAGCCCTCTCTGGCTTAAGCGGGCACCTGGGCGATTCACAAGAAGGACTCTGACGTCTCCAGCAGGCACAACTCTGGAGGACAAGGTCTACCCGGAATTTTGGTCTCTGACACAAAAACCACAGAAGCCAGTACCGCTAGGAGTACCCAGCATGTGAACACAGCAGGTCCAAACAGCTTACCCAGTGAGTCTCACCCCAGGAAGCAATTGCCATAAGGAATCTGTCTTGCTGCAAAGGGCTTACTCAAGCCTCACCTGATCTCACCTCCTAAGTGTCCCATGAAGGCCGGACAGATCTGGACATTCACCCCGGACTGTCGTTTGCAAGGGAACGGACCAAAGAATGGAGAGAAAGAAGGGGCAGAGGAAAAACAAGGAGAACCTCCATTTGAACATCCTATTAAGGTATAATGAGGACATTTCCTGCGGCCTCACCCACGTGCCTTGCCTTCTGCACCGACCATCTGACCAGCAACTGTGGAGAAACACCCACCCCAGCAAGCACTGGGGAGCCTTCCTGACAGTGCAGGGGGCACCAATTGATGCTTCTGATCTACAGTTTAAAACTCACCTGCCAACTCACTGGAGGTCCAGCACACGTCTCCCAGACACACACATCCATGTACAAACAACCACTGGGAACCACACACTGATCTTGTTTGGTTGCTGCTGTCCTAGCCCACTTTTGCACATACATCCCTGAATCATAGGCAGCCCACAGCCCTCTGGCCTGTCTCCCCCTGGGAGGAGCAATCATGACCACAGAGCCAAGAGCTGGGCAAGCACTGAAGACAGGGTAGGCGTGAGGGGGGCTGCCTAAGGCCATCTTCCCACCACACTTGAACATGGCAGAGTATATGGGGCCCCCAAAAGGCTGCAGCTGTATGTTGTATGCCCACCTCTCCTGCCTATGGTTGGCCTTTGGATGGTCTGGAAAAGCAGAGTGATCAGTTGAAGAGCTCCTTCTTCTCTGAGGGATTTGGCCAATAAGGAGACTGGCCATCAGTGGCAAGGTTAGGTCTTGGATCCCTGGAGACAGATCTGCATCTACTAGGAGAATTGCTGCCATCACAGTCTCTAGCAGACTGAATTGCTTTCACTGATGGTGCTTTCCAGCATCTATTTTCTCCACTTGTTCTATTACAAGTGGTTCAATTTAATGTATGTTTCCATTGAGAGGCCTTTGGTAGATAGGGTTTGTAACTAACTGGGCATCATCTCTTCCTTCTCTTGGGGTCATCACAGAGAAGAGATTTGGACCATGGCTGTGCTGATAAAGCAAGCATCAGATAGAAAGTGCTTAGAAACAGTTATGTGGTCCAAGTATGATGTGGCAGATGGCAGATAAGGTCTCAAAAAAGGACGCTTACTCAACCAACTTCCAAGGCTAGGCTGGAGCTGGAGCACTTCCCATCTGAGGGGTCCAATGGACTGATTGGCATCAGTCCTTCAAGGCCAAATGGGATAGGACCTTTTCTCCAGGATGCTTGGCCAAGCCTTCCTGGGGGTCCAGTACATCTCACCCCACTGCACAGATAGGTACAAGGCAAAACTAAGCTTTGCATGGGCAACCAATCATGAGGATGGCTGTAAGCAAGCAAGTTGTCAGGGTTCTTCAGGCGCATTAGGAGGTGCAGCACTTGTGCATTAATTCAAAGCGGGAAACAAACAGAAAGCAGAGGCAGCCATACCTGGGATGGCTGTGGGCTGGGCCGAGGTCCTGAACACAAAATGAGCTGCCTTGGATTTTCCTTGCTGGTTCTCAGCCACCACGTAGACCTCATACTCAGCGTTCCAGTCCAGGGACTTCAGCATGACGTGGTCACTGCCAGACGGGAGCCTGATCTCTGGTTTCCACTCGGAGGAGAGCTTCGGAGGATACAAGAGACCAAAAGAAGGATACAAGAGACCAAAAAAGCTTTAGACAGAAGTACTGGTAAGACCAGATAATAGGCAGAACTTACGGGACTCAATAACTTTTGGTGCGAAATCATGGAAATAAGAAGCAATGATGGGGGTTGGGCGCAGTGGCTCATGCCTATAATCCCAGTCACCTTGGGAGGCCAAGACGGGTGGATCACTTGAGGTCAGGCGTTCGAGACCAGCCTGGCCACCATAGTGAAATCCCATTTCTACCCAAAATACAAAAATTAGCTGGGCATGGTGCCACACACCTGTAGTCCTAGCTACTCTGGAGGCTGAGGCAAGAGAATGGCTTGAACCCAGGAGGTGGAGGTTGCAGGGAGCCAAGATCATGCCACTGCACTCCAGCCTGGCTGACAGAGCAAGACTCTGTCTCAAAAAAAAAAAAAAAAAAAAAAAAACGAAGAAGAAGAAGAAAAAAAGCAGTGATGGGACATGGTCTTTATTCTTTACCAGCCTGAAAAATTGCACAGGTCAGGAGGTCAACCTTGCATGCTGGCAAACACAAGCAGCAGCAGATGCCAGTGTGGCACTGAGCCAACCCTGTCAAGGTCCCATCACCTTCAGGGCATGCAGAGACTCAAGCACCATCCCTGTCTCCCAGGCTATACTCTGGTGCTGGGGACATATGCACAAAGATGTCTTAGAAGAGTAATAAAACAAGTATGTTTCTTGTCATATTTCAGGATGCTGCTTAAGTTAAGGTGTGTGACTCACCTTCCTGATGTGTGAATACTGTGTAGATTCCAGTTTCGTTAAAAATAAAAACTATTTTTGTTGCACCCTTACTAAGCGCTAGGCACTACAAGAAGCTTTACACACATTTTCTCGTTGTATTCCTACAACATGCCTGTGGGGTTTCGTCAGGCTCTTACTAAACCCGATGATGGGGAAGTGAGAGAGAAGTAAGGTGACTAACGTAAAATCACACCTGTAGTCAAGGTTGGAGCTAAGTTCGTTTGGGCCCAAAACTATGATCTTTCCTTTTTTTTTTCTTAATTGTGTTCTTGAAAATAACAGTTTTAATTGATACAAAATAGCTATACATATTTTCAGGGTACATGTGATAACTTAATACATTCACTTAATTTGTAAAGATCAAGCCAGTGTAATTGAAATATCCATCACCTTAAATATTTGTCTTTCTTCAGGCTAGAAACATTTGAATTATTTTCTTCTAGCTAGTTGGAAATATACAATACGTAATTGTGAACTACTGTCACACTACTGATCTATCAAACGCTTGGCTGTATTTCTTCTATCAAACTGCATTTGTTCCCATCAATCAATCTCTCTTTATCTTCTCCTCCTCTCATGATATTTCCTTTCTTTAGTAGGGAGCTCAACAAACGTCTGTTGGACTGAATAAGGTTTTTCTATTCCATGCAGTGTGGCCTGGTCTCTGTAACTGCAACAAATAGATGGCGGTACCTCAGGACTAAGTTCTGCTGTCAAGTCCAACAGTGGGCTGCTCAAAGGGTCCACAGAGAACGATAATTAGGTAACCACCTCCCTCACCAAACAGTTGTGGAAGAAGACGTGGGAGGCCTGAGAAGTCTTCAGATGGTTTCACAATTGCACAACCCACCTTTTTGCAATCTTTGGTCTTTTCACAAGGCAGATGCCCTGGGGTATCTGCTAGGCACACAAGAAGGCTTGATAGATGTTTATTGCACGACAGGCTGCTCCTTAGAAGGGCAGAACACAATAGCACTGTCACCTGGACAGTGGTCTAGTAGCTGTTGTAGGCCCATGGCTAAGGCTGGATGAGGAGCTATCTTACAGCAAAGCAGTCCTCCCAGGCAAAAGGGTTTGCACCAGCCAAAGAGATGGCTTTAGGAATGTGACAGTGCTCATGCCGTATGGGCAAATGCTAGTAGTGCTGGAAGGGGAATTCTAGTTTCCTTAGAGTCTAACCAGAAAGTCTGGCTATGCTGTAAGCTAGGATGTATATATATATCACTATGTGGCTCCATTTTCATTTAAAACAAAGCAGTTCAGGTATCTTTCCTCTTCATTTCTCTGTCTTCCTTGGCAAACATCATTATACAAGAGACAACCAGAATCTAGAGAAAATGTATGTTATATTATACTTATCCATAATATAAAATGATAATATTTAGCAAACATGAATGAGGTTTTGAAGTGAGAGGGTGGTTAAGGTTGTTAAAACCTAACACCTTTCAGTGTTGTGCCCAGTTGTGTCTTTCTAATGCAGAGCTGCCTGCTGCAGCCACAGTGGTTCCTCAGACATCCGACGTGATCTCACACGGGAGATGGTTCCAGCCTGAGCCTGCCTCTTAGCAGCAACCGTAGTGACCATTTATAAAGGTTTCCAAGTGTCAGGCACATTTCAGGCTCTTTGCATATATTATAACGCATCTTTATAACAACTCAATAAGCTATTTTATCCCCATTTGACAGATGGAGACATTGAAGTTCTGAAAGATTAGGTGACCTATTCTTCCAGAATAAGTAGTAAACCTAGAACTGGAAGCCATGTCTGTTTGGCTCTAAAACCTGTGTTCTGTCCACGGGGCCACATCAGGAAAACCATTGGAAAGGCATCCCAGCCTACCACACCTCCGCTTCCAGGGGGATATTGGGGACCACCTGCCCAATCCTTGTGCCCTACTTGGCAGTGAGGAAGCCATGAGGACCTCTCAGTCACTGGGATCTCTGGACTGGGCCTTAGGGCAGTGACAGGCCTTTCCTACTATTTCAGCTCATACCTGCTTACAAATTAAGTGGGAACAAGGCCTCCCCAGCTGAGAAGTGTGCCTGCAGGGCTCTGTGCTGAACCGGCTCTCCAGAAGGCTAGCCAGTGAAAGACCTATCACTTCCACGGGGGACTGATCACAAGGCAGAGAGGAAGTAACTCAGCTTCCTAGAAAAAGTCTTCCTTGGGGCTATGTGAAGAAAGGAGATTGCTCCCTTGTTCATTCTTTTCTCTACTACAAAACCCTAGCAAGAGGTTATTCTCTGTGTTCAGATGTGGCCTCTAAATCTCTCAGCCATTGGTTGTAGTTGAAGATGACCAAGTGTCATTCTAAAACCAAATGGAAAGGGTGATTTTCAGTGTGGGATTCGGATCAAAGTGGAATGAGGGAAATCTTAAGTGGCTGGTGAGCAAACCAGGAGAAGATGGCTTAGAGCCAACTTGCTGTTAGCAGGATTAGGACAGCTCAGGTGGCCAGGTGAAGGGCTGGTGAGGGAACAAGGATTGTTTGAGGACCTTAGGCAGCCTCGGGCAGTGGGGAGAGCCCAGTCTCTCAGTCAGGCTTGGATTCAAACTGCCTCACCCAGCTGTGTGAGATCCGGCACTTACTGACTGCTGTGCACCCACTTACTTCATCTGTAAAGAGGGGATAATGGTCAGACCTACCGCACAGGGTTCTCGTGCAGAGAAAATGCAAGTGGTCATAGTGACAGTGCAGGTGCCCGGCCTACCATACACATTTTATCCAAGGTAGTGATTCTTATATATTAGTATGGCATTTAAGAGAAGTACTAGATAATGGCAAAATAACTTTGTAGAAAAGTTCAAGACACAGAAAAATCAACCATGGTATGAGTTTGTCACCACCACAGTCATCTAAGAGGCTTTCAAATGGACCCAGTGTGAACATGACCTAACAGCTGTAGGGCCATCTTGGGATTTTAAGCCATGGCCAGGGCCCATGGGCCACCTGCCAGACACAGAGTAAGACCCCATCCCACCCCTGCCCCACCTGGGCTGCCCCTGTTGTTTCCCTAGCAAGCTGGGTGTCAGGGTCGCAGGGTTCTGGTGAAGTCTGAGAAGGAGGCCACTCACCGCTCGGTACCTGACCAGATAGTGTCTGATGGGGGAGCCGCCGTCATCCTGCTTGATCAGGTTCACTTTAATAGAGTTTCCGTCCTCTCCCATCTGCCCTTCGAGCTTAGGTGCACTGGGTTCCCCTGAAACAGCCAGTTAATTCACATGAAATTCGCATCCACAGAAGGAAAATCCAACCCATTGGAATGGGATGGAGTGACAGGGTGGGGCTGGACACTTTTCTTGCTTTCTCAGAAATTCAAATGGTTAAAAAGCAATAAAAATAAAACTGAATTCCAGGTAGATGCCTCAGACTGAGCCCAAACTGAGAGTGCCTCTTGGGAATGTTCTGGTAAATAGCCTTCCTGTGAGCAGGGTCATTTCAGCGTTTTAAGAATAGGCTTTTTTTTTCTGTCTCTCTCACTGGTACTTATGTTTCCTTTTAGTTGCTCTTATAACTGAAGATTTAATTTTTATAAACCTGACACATCTTGAGGAACAGCCTGAAATAGGAGAAAATACAAGTGTTTGAGTAGGAAACTCCCATCCATAAAATTATTTTGCAAAACAGCCCAGTTTCTTGCCGGGACACGTTACTCACCCCTGGGGCTAGGAGGCCTGATCTCTAGTGGGAGTAAATAATGCTGCATTCTTGGGACTGGCTTTTCATGAATGACATTTTATTACTCAGACTCATTAAAAAAATAAGAAGTTTCCGGTTGTGATTAAATAAAGCACGACTTGCCCTAGGCAAGTTTTTTGTAAGTATCCTTATGCCTCTTACGCAAGTTTCCTGTAAGTATCCACTTATGGTTCAAATGAGTGAGTGCTAATCCTCACACTTTAATGTGTTAAAGTGACAATCAGTGCAGTCTTTTTCTTTGTGAGAGGAGAGACAAAAAAACGTCTTTAGCATTTCTCAACAGAAAAAAAGTTGTTTCTTGATTTGCAATATACACTCAGCTTGTAGCACTGTGAATCCAAGGTTGAGAAGGAAGATGAACTTGCATGGGACAAACTGCTAGGGCTAGGATGGTTCTCCAGTGAGTAAGGCACTAATTTACTTTAAAAGAAACAATTGCATTAATATATGCTGAAAGTAATAAAGTGAGAGGACATCTCACATACAAAGTTAAAATGAAGATTTAACACAGCGGGGAATCCTGCACTTCTGCGAGGAGCTATCTCTGCATCTATTTCATAACCTCAGAGAGAAAACTTGGAGACGCTACAAAACAGTTACCTTCTGGGTGGGTCACTCTGGCTTGCTCTCTGGAAAACAGAATCACAGACATGTGACAGAAGAGCCACAAAACGGCTTGTCACCAGGGCTTGGATCTAAGCACCTAAAACTGCACCACTGGCCATTTACGAGACGGCTACAGGCACAGTTAGTGTCACGCCTCACTTCTCATTCAGCTACTCTGGGAACCACCTTCCTTCGATACAAGGAGGAACCAGGGAGAAGGCTAAGGAAGAGCCCACTGCTCATCATCGCAGGGCTAGCAGCAGGCGGATCACCTGGGCACTTGTCAGAAAGGTAACCAGATCCTTCCAGTGATCTGTGTGCACGTTTAGGTTTGAGAAGTAGCAGTAACAGGAATAGATTAAAAGCTACAACAGGGAGGATGCATAATGTCGGGAGGATATTTAGGAAAAGTTGTGCTTATTATTTGTTTTCTTAGATCAATAATTAAGGAAAAATAAAAATAGGAATAAAAAGATGAATGGATTTCAGGCAAAGACCTGTCTTGTTTTAAAGCCGCTATCTAGCCCTGGGCCACAGCTATTCAGTGGAAAATAGGTAGAAATTTGGTTTAGACATGTCAAGGTATTTAGGCTTTCCAAATTCCTTTGGACTGTCCCAAGTCCTAGACAATACATCAGTTATGTCTATGTCATTATAGATACCTAGCGCTGAAAAGCGACTCAAAGTGGCATAGATTTTAGATCAGGGCAGGAGCTCTGTGTAGATTCAGAAATGCTGAACAAATAGAGGGTGACACAGGAGAACTTTACAAATTGTATTCTCTGATTAAATTGGGGTGACCAACTCATCCCGATTATCCTGGAACATTCCAGGTTTTAGCACTGCAAGTTCAACATCCTGGGAAACCCTTCAGTCCCAGGCAAACTGGAATGGTTGATGACCCTAGACCTACTGCAAATGAACGTAATTATTCTAACTTTATCCACTCAGAATCACAACACTGGCTCTGTGCTGAATGGTCTACCTGCCCTAGCATGGAGGGGATTTTTACAGGCAGCATCAGCGGCCCTTCCAACATGCCCACTAGGCAAGGACTGCGTCCTTCTCCCAAGGCCTCCTTTTAGGGATCAGTCCACTGGGGCTTCTCTGGCTGCACGTTCCTAATGAGTTCCTCTTGAAATTGAGCAGTGTGTTTTCAAGGCTGAATCAATCCTGCAAAATGCTGTCTCCGAACTCTGCATCATGGGGGGTCTGGTCTGTTGCCTCGATCAAGTTTCATTCCACATTTGCAAAATATGGGCCCTGAACTGGATGCTCTTTAGGGCTCCTTCCAGCTCTGCCGTCATGTGAAACAGTGACAGCCACTGCACTAGCACGGACTGCCAACTATACCTGGGCTGTTTCTCATGACATTGTGGGAAACAGAACGCAAAATACAAGACTTTCAGCCAATTTTAGGGAGATGCACTCCAAGGTCAACAATTCCACATCTCTAAGGCAGAAAGTTGTCAACTTTTTGCTTTAAAATGTTGAAAAAATTATCTCAAAAGTTTTATCTTTGAAAAGAGAGCCCCAAGTCTCTTCAAAGACCTAAAATAAAAGTCTCTCTGGGGAATCCTGCAGAAACCAACTTCCCTGATGAAAGTACTCTCTTATCTTTAGATTTGTTTCAGAAAAAAATTTAACTTGAATCAGAGAAAAACCATCAAAATCTATACCATAGATAGAACACAGTTCCAACATTTGACATAGTTAGAACACAGTTCCAACATTTGACATAGTTAGAACACTGTAATTTGCTATCATTGTATCTGAGTGACTATCAGTACTCTGATATGTATGTATTATTTTCTTGGAGCATTTTATATTATATAATAATATTGACTGGGCACAGTGGCTCATGCCTGTAATCCTAGGACTTTGGGAGGCTGAGGCAGGTGGATCACTTGAGGTTAGGAGTTTGTGACCAGCCTGGCCAACATAGTGAAACTCAGTCTCTACCAAAAAAAAAAAAAAAAAAAAGCTGGGTGTGGTGGTGGCATGTGCCTGTAATCCCCACTACAGCTACTCGAGAGGCTGAGGCAGAAGAATCACTTGAACCCAGGAGGCAGAGGTTGCAGTGAGCCAAGATCGTTTCACTGCACTCCAGCCTGGGTGACAGAGTGAGATCTTGTCTCAAAAATAAAATAAAATAAAATTTAGGTTTATTATTTAGAGTGCTCTACCTATGATTTATTCAACAGACGTGTACTGAGTATCTACTAGGTCCCAGGTAGTCTATTAGGCACTGAAGTCTCAAAGGTAAATAAGACACAATTTTGTTTGCCAGATGAAAAAACTAAGTTATGATTAATTCTTTTAAAAGATGATGGGGCCCTTGGACAGATACATAATGCTTCCTATGACCTTTTTTTTTCTTTTTGAGACAGGGTCTTGCTCTGTCACTCAAGTTGAAGTGCAGTGGCACAGTCATAGCTCACTGCAGTCTCAATCTCCATGACTCAAGTGATTCACTCACCACAGCCTCTGGAGTAGCTAGGACCACAGGCACATGCCACCACACTTGGCTAATTTGGCTAATTTTTAAAGTTTTTGTAGAGATGGGGTCTCACTATGTTACTGAGGCTGGTCTTGAACTTCTAGGCTCAAGTTATCCTCCTACGTTGGCCTCCCAAAGTACTGGGATTATAGGTGTGAGCCCCTGCACCCAGCCTATGACAGTATTTCTACACGAAGATCATATTCAACTAATATCACAGAGATTTGGACCCATTTGGTGGCTTTGTAACTTGCTGTGAGTACATGAAAATATGGAAAGAGCAATTGTTTAATCAAGTGTCTTATCTTCCAGTGTTCACTGTCAGTGAATTCTCTTAAAGATTACAAATGGGGTTAGAGACACTTTCTTAGGCTTTCTGCACAAAGCCATGCCTGATGAGGGAGGGGCTGTGGCGGGAGAAAAGGACCTTTCTGTTCAGGAGGCTGACTGCTATATCGAGCACATTAGCAGAAGAAATGCCTGAGAGAGTCCTGATGTGCACTGTGTTCTGAGATGGTGGCTCTGATTGAAATCATTATGAGTAATTTCAGTAAAACCAATATTGTAATTATTTGTAAATGTTGGTTTGCGATTCAGCAGCAATCGGCAGGTTGCTCCCAGAAGACCCCTGGGGTTAATTACACCCTTGGAGTTTAGCTTTAGCCATGAGTCAAATGTTCCCCCCAAAATGCATTATGTAAAGACTACACCAACGGAACATTAAAAAGAAACTTTGCCAATAACAAATAAAAAGTATTGTGCAGTTCTGTTATTTTCTAGCAGGATGTGAATCATGAACCCAAGAAAGAAAGAACGTACCATAGAGGCCACGTACAGTCAGATATATCACAGGCAGGTCCTATGAAATTCTCTCTTAGAAACCATAATTGAAATGTATATTTCTGGCTATGCCGATTGCAGGTTCTCTGTTTGTAATTACTGTGCTACTGTACTCTTAAATCTGAATCGGCTTTATGCCCTTCCTCTCATCAGCAGAAGCCCCAGGAATTAGAAAACTCCGGCTGGATATCTGAATTCCACAACAAAAATAGTAGCAAATCCAGGGTACTTGGACAGCATTGGTGAATTTTAGCAGGAAACAACATTCTATTTCTCTCTCAAAGGAGCCCAAACACCAAGAGTTAGCTGTGTCTTCTGAATGAAAGGCTGGGGTGCCAAACAGGCATCCTCAGGGAAGCCTCTATCTGGGGCTGGGCACAGTGGCTCATGCCTGTAATCCCAGCACTTTGGGAGGCCAAGGCGGGTGGATCACCTGAGGTCAGGAGTTCAAGACCAGCCTGGCCAACATGGTGAAACCCTGTCTCTACTAAAAAAAATAAAAAAATTAACTGGGCATGGTGGTGCCTGTAATCCCAGCTACGCAGGAGGCTGAGGCAGGAGAATTGCTTGAGCACGGGAGGTGGAGGTTGCAGTGAGCAGAAATTGCACCACTGCACTCCAGCCTGGGTGACAGTGAGACTCAGCCTCAAAAAAACAAAACCAAACCAAACAAAAAGCCCTCCATCTGTGTTCTCTATTCATCCACTTTGTTTTCTCTCTCATAGAGATCTGCACAAAGTTTCAGGTGTCTGAGCATAAACCCGTGATAAATGTGGGGCTTGCATTACAATCTTTTACTTTTCCTATCAAATGAGACTGTCTAGTTTTAAAAATACTGTTCATTTTGTTTATCCTAACTCCTGCCTCATTTGGGTGATTATTTCTTCCAAGCAATTTGAAACTTGTGTTATATATACCTTTTTACTCTTAGTTTTTGAAAAGTCCAAAATGTATGACTTTGCTATTAAAATATGAAGCCTATTTACTTTTTCCAAGTCAGAAACATTACAATTACATCCAGAGGTTAGAAACGTGGTTGGTCTTTAGGGCATCAGCAAATTATCTGAGGGAATCAGGATTTAGCGTTATTAGACCACTAACTCTCTTTCCTGAAACTAAAGAAACAAAGCTCTTAGCCCTTGATACCAAACAAAAGAATCGGGTGTGATCTATGTCGCATACATTCTTGGATCCTCATGACTCTCCCTGGCGCCTCTTTTGGTAACCTACCTGGCTATTCTAGGGATGCCGAGTGGCTTTTGGACAATCCCGAAGAACAGCCTGGCAGTGTAAGGGTGGGTATTAATGTCTTTGGCATTGTTCCTGCTAGATGAAGCTTTTGGAGTAAAGTTTTTTTTTTTTTTTTTTTTTTTTTTTTTTTTCCCCCTGGACCCTTTTGTCTTCAGCATTAGGGCTTTGCTTGTGCCTGAGTGACCAGAATCTTTGCCATCCTAGTCCCTGGCTCCAGGGAGCCTCGGGATACACAATGAGTGAGTGTGGGTATGGCCAGTTCCCAGCTTGCAGAGCAAGGATGCTGAGCCCCCCGCGGCCACACTCACTAAGGCATCTGGTCTGTAAATCCTTTCCAGCACCAGTTTCCTGAGGAATTATGAATGTGAGAGTGCGTGTTGGGGTGGGGCGGTAAATGGCAGCATGAAGTACAAATTAAACAGCAACCAATGAGCTCTGACAGACCGAACCACAAAAATACCAGTTCCCTTCTCGCGGGTGTCATGAAAACACCAACAGATTAATTGATCAATTATCTTTGTTTCATCATCCTAAAAAGAAAATATGACCAGGAAGGTATGGCTTGTGGTTATGGGGCTGATCCAGGCTGAGGAAGTTATGACAGAAATAACTGCTATCACCAACAGTTAACTCGGCTCCTGCCTCCAAGGCCACAAGGGGGGCTCGTGTCCGTCTTCAGCTCTATTTCATGGACATTAGATTGGTTATGAAGAAGAATGTGGCTCCTGGGGAATTTCAGCCCTCATACTGGTGACCCTAAGGGAACTGTCAGTTTCCAAGGCCAGCGGCAGCCCACAGTCCCTGCCCACAGGATTCGGGCTGACACACCTCACTGCCTTTTCCTTCAGCCCCTTCCCACTGACTCTCTATCCTGGGAACCTCCAGTGCAGGGAATCCTTAGAGGTAAAGGCAATTAGAGCAGAAACCCTGGTGAAAAGTCTGTGTCGACCTGCCAGAGATCGTGGCAATCCAGACACACAGCTGTAAAAAAATAAAGGAGGGAGTGGAAGGGGTGGTTAGTGATGTTTTCAATCTAAGAAGGAAGAGTGGGTGTTAAAGAGCTTAGCTCATCAGAATCAGCATTTCCTAGTACGAGTCAGTGTCAGTAGCTAAAGAAAAAAAATATCATTATGAATGGCTGGGGAGGGAGTCATGCTCAGACATGCAGCACACAGACAGAGGGGTGCAGGGGGCTTCTCATCTCACGCATGCTGCTGGTGGGGAGTCCCATTTACACAGAGTCCTCAGTAGCTGGTGGACAAAGCCACGGCTCCGTGGAGTCATTGGAGGAAGCCCTGCAGTGACATGATGCCATGACCTTAGAAATCAAAGTTTGCATCCTCACTTCTTTTCTGGGACAGGTGTCTAAGCTTATCTGTCACAGTCCTCTACAGGCCAAGCCCCGTAGGCTCAGGGGCCAAGTAACCATAAAGGATGGCACTCAATCCCTGTTATAACCTCCCTTCTCCTTCTGAGTCGCCACACTTCATGCAGTGCTGCTGGATTCTGTAAACACTGCCCCACTGAACTCAGGTAGATGGAGCATCCAGCTTATGTTACGCATATCCCAGGCAGTTTTCTTTTTTTGAGGGGGTGCAAGGTGGACAGAGAACATCAGATGTCACCAATTGTTGGGTGTCAACCCACTGACAGCAGGAAGTCCCCCCTCACTCCTCCGCTTACTTTCACCTTTCTCATTTAGGCCCAATTCAGCTTAAATCTTTGCTAATACCCAGGGAGAGGAGGTGATAACTGTCCTTAACTAAGCTTTATTGCTCTCCTCCATGAATTTTATTGGCCCTGACCTCTCCATTCCCTTAAATTTTTATTGTTAAAGGCCAGTTCCTGCTGCTTACGGGGCTCACCTGAATAAGTCCTCAGTTTGCCCCCTTGCAGATGGCAGGAGAGGGTCCGTCATGGATGAGGACACAGTTCCAGGAGGGGGTAATCATAGCTTTGGAATTCTCTAAGGCCCTCAGTGATTTTTTTTTTTTTTTTTTAAGTACTGTCCACATTTTTTATCAACAGCCAAGAAGACTGCTAAGGAATGTTTCTATGGCAACTTCAGAAAACATCTTTAAACACTTCTTGCCCTGGCTTAAAATGTCTGGAGGAGATCTCTCTTTAGAGGAGTGAATTAGTGTCTACCTTATTAACATTGTGCTTTGTTTCGCTCCAAATTATAGCATTGCACAGAAATGACCAAACTTGTTTTTTAAAAAGAAATGAATAGGTTTCAAATTCAACATCCAGTAACTGCTCACATTTAAGATTTCATGGGGAAGGCCCAGATCTTTTTCCAGAACATCAACTACCGAACAGTCATCACAAGTCTGAAAAATGTCTAGTCTTGCTGATGGTCAACCTTTGGGAAATCATGAAAATATAATATTTTGGGTAGGACTTGTAGTTTAGAAAATCTTAAGCTCTCTATATTCTCTGTCCTAATACTTGCAAATCCAGATGATTTTTAAAGGTAAGCCCAATTTATTGGCATGGACTACATCAGATTATCAGATGTTCTGCTTCTGGGACAATCCCACCTTATTTCGTACAATGTCAACATCCAGTATCTCCTTTTTGGAAATGAGGATGGCTCATAGGCAAGTTCAGGAGTCTGGCTGTAAATGGGACTACACTGGGGCCAAGCTGACATCCCTATAAAGCTGAGGTGCTCAGAGATGGGAAATGTGGAGGGTGAACGAGAGGGAAGGTACACAGGGCTGAACACACAGGAGGAGAACGAAACACAAGAACAGACCAGGAACAAAGGACATGCGAGACCAGCTGTTGACGGTTTTGTCTGTGTGGATGTCGCCCAATCAGTTCTCAGAGAAGTGAGGTCAAACAGGGACCCCTTGCATGCACGGGCACACCGGGGGTTACTGGTGTTAGTTTTGCTTTCGTGATCCATGTAGCCCATGTCTCAGGGTGTGATTTGAAGTAAAACATTTCAGTTAGGAGAAAACTGAATGCATATGACTCAAAGGGCAGGTTCTGAATAGGTGTTTGATTTTAGTGAGGGAAGCTGTGAGCAGAGGCTTCCTTCTCTCTTTCTGGTAAGCGAGAAATGTTTTAATGAGGTTGTGACAGTCACAATATTAACTAATTATTTTGTCATTGCTATGCACTTAATTAGGCTATAATTTTATTTCCTTTGCTGCAAGGGTCAATCATGTGTTTCTTGATTATACGGAGATCTCCAGTCATGGTAATTATCAAGTGACTTTTGCTTTGATTTTCTCCCCCTCCCTGGGGGAGGGCCACTCTTAAAAAGTGACACCTCGGTAATCACAGCCAAACTGCTCTAATCCGAATTGTTAAATCTCTTATTTCAGAAAGTCCTCAATGTGCATGAATTTTATGAAGCACTCTCATTGGGTTTTGAACAAATACAACCTTTGCAATTGATATATTTCACTCTGTAGCATTTCAAGGTTGTAAACATTTTCACAGGAATGTGACTCATTTTAGAACAACTATGGTCTTTAGAACTACCGGATAAAGTTAAACAACAATGCTATAAAGCTAATTTGCCAAACACCTTTCTGGGAAATAATTTTTATGAACCATCGGGTAAAAATTCAGTTTGCAAACTGTGCTGTGGCTAATGTGGGTTGACTGTAGAGAACAGTTTGTGTGACCAAATTTCTTGAAGCAAAATACCAAACCAAAGGTTGTCGTGATATCAAATTGTCATGTCAAGTTTGCAAGGAATGATGAATTCTGGATGTGAATTGAGAACAAGAGGGAATCTCTCAAATGGCTTTGCTTGGGAAATCTGAGACAGGAAGAAATGGGTGTGCCCTACGTGCCAGGCTGTGGTCCCAGATTTATTTCACTAATCAGAACAAAGAGTTTTACCTTCTGTTCACCAGCGTGGACGACATCATCAGCACCATGCAAGCCACATGACAAAGTCACATGATACGCACGCACATGATTGGTTGAAAGGAAAGTGGAGGAGGTCACATGGAAAATACAAAAAAATTAAAAACTGATGTAAACAATGGGCAGGGAGAAAAATCAACAACAAAATCACAGACTAAATAAAAGGAGAAATTAAATTAAATTAGCAGCATATATAGGAAACATTGGGAGGGCAGCAAAACTGCCCAGAAATAGGATAATAAATCATAAAGAGCATTTGGTTAACAACACCAATAAGCATTAGCTACGGCTGCAACACTACATATTAATACCACATCAGGAGCATGTAAACTTGTTTTGAAATGGGGAGGTGTTGCTGTCAGGAACCAGATGTCAAAGTCAATCCAGGAGACTGTTAAAGGAAAAGAAAAAAGCAAGTTATTATCCACAGATTCCAGAAATGTCTCAGCATCCTTGGGAAACAAGGGCAATGAAACAGAATATGGGTCATCAAGGAAAAGTCCTGAGAATCTTAAGGTGAAGACTGTGTGCCCTAGAAGAACAAAAGATTGTATTAAATCAAAAAGCGTCATTTCATGTTTCCTGTGGCATAAGGAAGAGGGGAGCATGGGCTGAATGAGGCTGGGTGGATGCATGCCAGAGATGGTGGCTTTGATGATCTTATCTCACTTCTTTCTCCACAAACCCGTATTATTCCTGAGACCTCAGTGAGCCTCCCTAAAGTCAAGACCCATATAAAGGAAGAGGCCAGCGCAGACTAGGGAATAGGTTTCCTTCTGATGGTTGAGACAATGGCTGTGCTGACACTAAACAGCAGAAACTGTACCTTTGGCCTAATGCGCTGAGAGTTTGACATTAAGCAAATGTTTGGCCATTTGTGGTTAAAGTTTTTTGTTTGTTTTGAAACAGGGTCTCGTTTCATCACCCAGGCTGCAGTGCAGTGGCATGAAGATAGCTCACTCCAGTCTCGACCTCTCAGGCTCAAGCAATCTTTCTGCCTCAGCCTCCTGAATAGCTGGGACCACGGGCGTGTGCCACTACGCACAGCTAATTTTTCTATTTTTTGTAGAGATGGGGGTTTCGCCATGTTGGCCAGGCTGGGCTCAAGGGATCCTTCTACCTCAGCCTTCCAAAGTGCTGGGATTACAGGCTTGAGCCACGGCACCCAACCTGTTGTGGTTAAAGTTGTATCTTTAGACTTGTGGTTGCACTAAGACATAAATTTGAGATTTACAATGAAAAAAAAAAAACTTTTCTTGTGTGGATGTAAAAGCATTCCTTTTGGTCCTATGTTGTGACTGAGTGATCTTGACTTGTTAAAAGGCATTTTGGGTTTCTGACCTTAAATTTAAGAGGCCAGGGAATGTTTTGGCCATTGCCAATTGAGGCTGAGGGAGAAGGGCAAAGAAGGCAGATGAAGACACCTTTCTGTGTAAAGAACACTGCTGGTTAAAAATAACCCGAGAGAAATGCTTTAACCAGGCTACCTCTTCCCTTGCCACTGTGAGCTGATAGAATGTATGCTTCTTTCTTATTGTCTGGCATTACACAGATTCCGGTACCTTCCTGCCAAAGGGGACTTTCAGGGACTATATACAACTAAGCAACTGCTCCTTTGGTTTTATTTAGAATATCTTTATTCCCTCAGAATTATAAATGGGTACACACACACACACACACACAGGCAAAACTGGGAGATATTTATTTTCAACCCCATTGATGGATTGATGATCGATGGATATTCACATGCTGATAGCTACTCTGCTATTAGTTCCACTGCAATTCACATGTGCTACATTTCACTTACTGGTGAGAAATATGTTCATGCTAAACTCAGGCTGCTGCCCAATTGTGAACATCTTCCCTTTATCTCAGTATCCACTGGGACCTACAATTTGGGTCAGTAGTCAAGTGGTTCAAAATAAAATGACTCAAACTTTCTTCCCTTTGGATGTCACAACTAAGCATTTTATCTGTGGGCAGAAATGTCTGATGTTTAAAAATTAAAGACATGTCAGGGGAGAGACACCTAATTCCTTCTTCAGGCAAAATCTGGAGCCAAGATTGTGTTTCACTAACAGAGAGGACCAACCTACAGTGAGTCACCTTAAATGCGACACAGTTGTGCAAATACGTTATGTAGCTTTCTCGTACTGTGCCTGGACACACATTGCACCAGGCTGAAAAAGGACAGGAGTGACACTGTAGAATAAGAAAGGAGGCTGTTAGCTGCATTCCTTTTCCAAATGTAAAAAAAAAAAAAAACTCATATTCTGAATTAAACCCATGCGAGCACAGCCTATTGTCATCGGCTCTGCTCTGCTGACAAAATGAAACCTTAAAAGCATCAGGAATTAAAATTCATCACAGCACACACACGGAAGGAACACCAAGAAAGCAGACCCTGAGCTGTGTTCTGCAGTAGAAAAAAAAGAACCATTTCATGCAACACACAGAACCAGGAAACTCTTTTCTTCTCTGTTCAATTATGTATTGGAAAGCTTGGCCCTGGGAGCTGGAGTTATACTTTGCATACCTGCTTTCTGCCTTCTCGTTCTGCTTGATGGGATGTATGCCATTTTTTTTCTGTGCAACCAGAAATATTATAAAATCTAAAACTCCCACACAGCTTCGATGCTTGAACACTACAAACATGCACACATACTCATATGGATTCTTCAGGGGATTCAAGTCCTCCACACACATCTTACTTCATTAGAGCATTATAAAGACTAGTTTGGAACATGCTACAGCAGTGATTCTGTGCAATGTTTTCTACGTTGAAAAAAAGAGGATACAGTCTGGCTCTTGACTTTATTGTCAAGAGATAAATTCCAGCACTTTCATCTGGACTCTCAACCCAGGGGGAGCCTGGATTAGGCTTTTTCTGCCCATCATTTTTCTAGCACTGAGGCAGGAGCCTGAAAGGAGACAGCAGGAAGGAGCTCTCTCCTTTCCCTGTGCTCTGCATACAGGGAGACAAAGCCAGGCATGCTGTCAGGAAGCAGCGGCTCCTTCCTTCTCGGCATCACCCTCTCCCTTTCCCCAAGCAGCCATTTTCTCCTATTCCTTCCCCGGTTCTCAGTCTTTTTTCTACTGCTAAATTAACACGCACATGAGCGTGTGTATTTCAGAAGGAGGGACAGTAAAGCGAAAGCCAGGAAGGAGATGCTGTTCTTTTGTGTCCTCAGCGTTTCCCTAATTCTTGTCTATTTTTAACTAGAGAGTCGATTTGGAAAGGCCTCCTCATGCACGGAGTATTCTTCCAATAATCACCCCCGTTCTTTTGCTGATGCTTGGTTTGCTCTCTTGGCCAAGCAGACAGCATGCTTAGGAAACCACACCAGGCTAGGAGCCTTCATGCATTCACAACTGTTGCTTTTAATAAAAGGGAAAACAACAGGCAGCGCTGTAACCTAGAAGTCGGCTCTACAACAAGCGATCAGAGGTCTGGCTGGAGCAGCTCAGCCCTGTACTCACTAGCTGGTTCTGTGGTTGCAAGGGCAGGAAGAGGCCAGGTTGCTATGGAAACATGACAGACAGAAAAGGCACAGAAAGGTGAAGGAGAGAATGGAGATAAATTAAACTCATAGCTATATATGTATATATACATGGGTGTGTATATATTATATATATGTAGGCATCATTATAAAGATGGTGAAGGAGGTATTCTCTCACTCTCTTCTCTGAGTTATCAATATTAATATACATATTTATTTATCTATTTATTATTTTGAGATGGAGTCTTGCTCTGCCACCCAGGTTGGAGTGCAATGGTGTGATCTCATCTCACTACAACCTCCATCTCCCAGGTTCAAGTGATTCTCCTGCCTCAGCCTCCCAAGTAACTGGGATTACAGGTGCATGCCACCATGCCAGGCTAATTTTTATATTTTTAGTAGAGTCAAGGTTTCACCATGTTGCCCAGACTGGTCTTGAACTCCTGGCCTCAAGCAATCCAGCCCCTGGCCCTCTCAAAGTGCTGGGATTACAGGCCTGAGACGCCATGCTGGGCCTTAATATACATATTGAAAATACCTTAATATACTTATTTAAAAGAGATGATCAGAAATTTTGCTGACAAATGGCTCTCGCGCAGCAAGAGATAACATAACTCTCATTTATTCTGACTATTAATTCCAGTTGCTAAATTCCGAGCAGTATGTTTTGTGTTCTTCACTCTTAATCTTTAATTTTCACAAACACTTAAAAGGTAAGTGGAATCCATTCTTCACCTTAGAGGTAAGAAATCTGAGACTTGGGGAGGTTTAGTGACTTATCCTATGTCATGGAGCTTCAGGCGGAAGTAGTGGAGCTGTGATTTGAACCCAGGTCTGTCTACTTCCAAAGCCTGAACTCCGTCTGCTACAGGACAGTGCCTGGAAAAGCACTGCATGGGGCGGTGGGCATGCCTCTGAGTCAACAGATAGTGACAGAGGGCTTCTGAGCTTGAGGCTTGAGTCACCTCCTGAGTCTGAGTCCAAACTGCAGGGGCTTCTGATATATCAAGGAGAATAAAGCCGGCCAGGTGGCACCACCCTGCCTGCCCATTTGCTGCTGTCTGCCACTCTGGGCAGATGCTGGCTTTGCATCCTGTGTCTTACTGAGCTGTGGTCTTACTTTGCTATTCCTCCCTGGAAAGCTAGGTTCAAAACTCCAAACAGTGGCAGGCCTGGAGCCCCTTCTACTCCTGCGCATTCAGAAGAACAAAAGGACAGGATAGCAACATTCATTAGATCGGAAATGAGCAAGGCTTAGCCAGGATGACGAAACCTGAGAGCGACCCGTTGACATTACTGCTGGCTCGGTGGTAATGATCCCAGGTGGGTAAAGCAGAGCTTGATAAACATTAAAATGTTTGCGATTTTCTTTAGGGCGGCAGGACGTGGGTGACTATGCATCCTATTTTACAGAGGAGATAAACAAGGCTCACTTGTGAAGGGTTAAACGATTTGCCTGAGCGCCTACTGCCAGGCACATCTGCCAGACACTGTTTATTTTCCCACAAATATTTACAAGAAAAGTATGCATTTATGGATAAAGCGAAAGCTACAGGCCTCCCTATCTAATTTCAATGTCTGTATCCAACTGTGCCAATTAAAATGAAGGGTAAAAACAAAACACTCCAACACATTTTCTATGACCCTGCAGAGGAGACATTTTTCTTGGTCAATTCCTTTGGCTTCTCCAAATACGAGTTTTGATCCAGCCCACTCAGAATCCTGAGGACAGGGGTGACCCCAGGGAAGCTGCCTTGGGGATCCTGCCTGCAGGGGTTTCTATCCAGAGCAATGCTTTTCCCTCGCCTCTCCTTCAGGGAAAGCTGCCCCTCATGGATCTGAGAAGCCCTATGCCTGTTTCTCTTCTCATCTGCTTCTCTAAAACCCGACGCTGCTTTCCGCCAACTGAGTTGAATTATCACCTGGTGAAGGAGATAACATTAGGCAGAACAAACTGTGGCTGCTGGAAAGCGACCTGCAGAGAGATGGATGAAGAAAATGATACTCACTATCTGGTGGAGACAATGGAACAGGGGTAGACGAGCTAGCAGATGCCGCTGAAGAAAGAAAAATGAAGGTGGGGAAAAAAGATCATTGAGGTACACAGATACTGAATGAAAAAAACGGAAGCAACAACCCTGGGGCGTCAGTATGAGGAGCTGAAGCAAGTTACAGTGGGAAGAACAACACTGCGTTTGAACAGGTGGCCAGGGCACCAGCGAGGAGCAGGGCTCTCTCTAACTTCAAACCTTGAGGCTGTGCACCTGCCAAACCCTGCAGTTCAGGTAAAGTCTGGCCCAGGAACAGCTGCACAAGCCTCAAACCTTGACTGAAAACAAATATCCAGTTCAGCAGGACCAGCTGTCTCCATAGGACCAGAGGTATAGGAGGAAAGGGAATTTGGACCTCAGTTTAAGGTGAACCAGTGAAGGAGAAAATAGACATTGGCTTTTCATGTTACACATCTATATATGTGTTTCTATATAGGTATATATTTCCATATATGAGTTTATTTATAGCAAAACCTATATGCCTCACTCATTTCAACATCTGATTGAATGAAACAGAAATGGCTGTCCTACCTAATGTGTACTACTGGGTGAAGTTCATGATCCTTTATCATACAGATGATGCTGCAACCACTGCTGCCTTCCAAAAACTCCCCTATAGAATGTGGTTATTTGAAGGCTGCTACAGAAGAGCCATGCAAATAATATTCAGGATTATTCTCACTCCTCCAGAGAACAGAAATGTTGAAGAGACTGGGACTGAAATTCTAGCCAATCTTCTGTGTAGAGGATGGTTGTTTGTGTATCTGAGATACTGGGACACTGAATGGATCTTTGGTTTTTCATTGGCAAATATTTGGAAGTAGTCCCATCAACAGTCACAAAACAAGTCCCCTTCGAGAGCTAGATGAAAATTTGGAAAAACCTCAGCGCATCTCCGACACTGCCTTAATATCTAATACTCATGGTTTTGTCTTCCTTGACCTTCCATATGAGGGCATCTCATTAAACCATGAGTACAGTGTCACTGGAATCAAAGCAACAAAGAATCGTAACTCATCATTATTAGATGGTCTCCTTCCCTCTCCTTTCTTTGTTTGGCTTGAATTGTTTGCATAGTTGTCCATATTATTCTGGCAAAGAGATGGAATTTTACGTGCTTTAACCACATATATGACAATCCGTTTAACTTATACTTGCAGTGCGCCACCTGGGGGACAACACATGAAAACAAAAATCTCAAGATGCCTCTTTCAAAAAGTAGAGACTCATTCATAATCTCTATATTCTAAAAGAAATTGTCTATTTCGCTTCATGGTACAGAAGCAAATTAAGATGCATTGTTTGGGCAATGAAATTATAAAGGTGGGTAGCTCAGTCATGGAGGGGAGGATTCACAGCGAGTTGTAAGGAGTCTCACAGAAGCAGCCCCTCGCAAGGCAAACAGAGGTTGTGAGCTTTCCTCCTGAGTGTCTTGATGGCATGCAGACATTTGGCTTAAAAAATAACATGAAATAGGCACATTCTCCCAGGTTAGAGTTTTATTTGTTTGTTTGGAGTCACAGTTTCCTCATGACCTTCATGCACATTCATGAACTACAAACAAAGGAACCTCCAAACAGGTAAGCCATGCTTACTAACTGGCAGCTTGAAAGCACAAGAATTTGTGGCTTTTACTAGCTCCCCCGCTCATCCCTGCTTTGACGTATCCATGTCTCTAAACACGGAGAGGTCTATTAAAGAACCAAGAAAGTAATCCCATTATTGAGACATCTCAACAAACTTCAAGTGATGAGACCGGTGCCAAATGCGCTGGTCTCACCTGACACCTGGCAGTCCAGGAGTCCAGCAGCAACACCTCCCTGTGCAGCACACTGGCCTCTGCTGACTCTGTGCCTTCTCTTCCCTAGGGCTTGGGGTGTAACCAGGGCACAACTCCAGTGGCATGGGATCCTGCTGTGCATCTGCATCCCAACAGTATTACAGGACAGGGGTGCAGTGTCAGCGGTGCTGTGAGCTGGCATCAGAAACCAATACCACTGGTTCTTGGGCTCAGTGCAAGCACACAGCTAACTGGTGGTTGACTCTGTTTACCTAAATTCAGACAACCTTTGTGTCTTCCAAGAAATGGGAGTAAGAATTCAGAGAAGGTCCTTCCTAAGTCTCGTTCCTCAGTTCCTAGCAGCAAAAGGGTGGGTTTGTCATAACAGTGGTAACTGCTGGCAGCATCCTCCCAATGATATCTGTTTTCAGGATGGGTCTAGGGGTAGCAGGATACTCTGTGGGCTAAGTCCTCACTTCAGTAACTCTGGGAAGGTTATCAGGGCACAAAGAAAGACCATAATAAGTCATCTTTGGTGATAATGTGATGTTCCCATATGTTCACTGCCTCATCCTGCTAAAGTTCTTGCAAAAGGCATGCTCAATTCTAAGAATATGCCATGGTTCTACTTATCTAAAAGAAGTTTGCCTTTTGATTCTTCAGACCTTAACTTTATTATATGATTGACAAAAACTGACTTTTTGTACCACTAACAATGCCTGCTGTTGTAGCATTCACGATCTACTTGGAATGCAGAGATGACACCACCCTTTTCCAAAGGGCTTCTCTGAGTCGTGGTTACTTATCCATTTTGATACTATCAGACAATAAACAACAAGGTCCGGAGACCTCTTTTTTGTAGTTAAAAATTTTAATTTAAAGTTAAAATTTCACTAAGAATTTCATTTTTAACATTGGCTTTAAAATATAGCTTCTGCTATATATATATTTATACATATATAAAATCTCACCTTTGCAAGAACTGAGCTGGCAATGCATGAAAACCACTGTGGCCTTTGAAGTCCAAGACCCAGTTACTCTGATTCAGTACTCAAACTCCAGTTACTGGTTAGAAACTCAGAGGGGAGCCTCATCCCAGCCTTTCTCTCTTTAATGTAACTAAGCCAGCATTCATTTACTGATCAAGTCCAGACCAGAGGAAACCTGGAGACTCAGTTGAACCATGAGTTAAAGATCAGAGGAAGATCCAGAAGGAAGGTTCTCTCATGCCCAGAGTGACTCCTCCCAAACTTGCTTAGGGCACAGCAGCTGCACGCCCAGAGCAGGTACTTGTCAGTCCGGCCTGACGGCTCCATCCCTCAACTCTGATGCCTTCGAGAGCTGGTTCATCCCGGCACCAACTCTGCTGAGGGTGGATTTGGCACTTGCTCAAAATCTCAGAACGCCTACATGTAGCTACTTAGTTTTTGCTGTTGCTGTGATATTTCTGAATAATGTTAGAAAGATAAGCTTCCTTGGGTACCTTTCAGGTGCAGGGAGCCTTTTTCTGAAAAGACTGTACAGCTTCCTGAATACTTTTTCTTCGGTGTCTGTGTGGGTAACACCTCCCTCCGCTATTCTGGTTCAGCCTAGGAAGAGCCAAATCTCAGGAGAAGGGAAGTTTAGGGGCATCTCTGCAGGCTGACGGGGTCAAACCACACTTCATCTCTCTGTTACCCTTGTTCCCTGTGTCCTCTATGTACAGCTTCCATGATTAGGGTGTCCTTCCAGTGAGGAATCTCCCCTTCCCTACCATGCATGGCAGAAGAGCTCCTACATTAGCTGGTTAGTCTTCCCCAAACAAGGAGATGCACACTGCAAGTAACTACACGCTAAAGAACAGAGCTGACCGGAACTAGAGACTTAACTCTGCAACAGATGCCTGCGGGACATGCCCATGGCTCAGAACCAAAGTTCATGCTATGTTTTGACTATGGCAGCTGCTGTAGGAGCCTCCCTGACCATCCTCCTATTCCCCTCCAGCTACCAAGCTGACAGACAAAAAGCAAGGAAGCAACTGAGCTCAATTCCTTTATCTCCTAAAAGCAAATATGAAAATCCTTTCAGGTTTTTTTTCCTTCAAGGTATTTTGAATAGTGACCTGGTGGGGCTGTGGTCACTTTCCCGGCATCCTGGCTGCAGGTGAGGCGGGGCTATAGCGTGTTATTCGGGGCTCATCTGCAGACTTCCACCATGCTTGGCTCAGCAAACATCATCTTTGCCGTGGGGTAATCATCACACACAAAAATTAATAAATAAGCACAATTTCCAAAGACACAGAAGTTGCATGCTCTAAAACAGGAAGAGTGTTAGCCTCTTGGAGTAACCTACAGACGTTAACAACAGCACAACTAGACTAAGGTCAGTGTGGTTAGGGCCCAGACAATATCATCTACTTCAGCCTCTAGGGGACAAAAAAGGGACCAGAACTAAATTAAGAACTAGAACTAGCAGATGTTAACGCTATGGAAACAGGTAATGAGGTATGAAGAGGCACTTACGTGGAGGAGGGCTATCTGCATTTCCCATGGATGGAACACAGACGAAAAGAAAAGACAAGAGACAGACCCAAGAAAAAAAAAAAAAAAGATGTAAAAGATAATGAATAGAATCCGCAGAGCACACGGAGCTGGAAACTCAAATTATCAAATTACTTCAAATCCAGAGAAAGAAGCCATTCCTGTAGACGGAAGATGAGACAGGCTTTCCGATTTCTGGGAAGAGGTAAGGGTAGTGGGTCCCTTTGCAGGCCCCTGGCTTCAAAGAGAAGGAAGCAAAGGATTCTCCCAGGTGCATTTTAAATCCAGGGGTCAGAGAGCCCAGGGAACTCTGTGAACACTCAGGAATTTAGCTCTACGGTATCTTCTTTAGCTGGGTGGACTCAGGAGCTTCCCAGGGCAGAATCTCTGTCTGCAGAGGGGTATGACGGGAGCAGGGCTTGCCCGGAGCCTGGCTGCTGGTGGGAAGGGAGGGCACAGTGGGACAGGCGTAGTTTAAAGAAAGAGGGAATGGCAGAGGAAAACCTAGAGATCCATCCCTGAGTGGAATGAGGGGGAAGCAATTCTCTTGAAAGAGGCCATGGGGAATGCTCTTGCTATGGGAGGGAGAGGAGCAGAAAAGGCCAAGGCCAGGGCTACCTCTTCCCCTTGGCTTTGCTGGGTTTCTGCGACTGCTCACATATTCTCTAGCAGTTTCCATTTGTCTCTGACTGAATACCTCTGCTGCATCAACAATCTCACAATGCATTATGTGAACTGTCACCATCTATACCCGTGTCCTGCAAGTCAACGGGTGCTTAGGGCTTTTGTGGCCTGTCAAAAAGCAACTCTCCCAGATCCTTTGACGACCCACTCCTGGTTTTCTCCCCACTTCCTTTAATAACGTGTTGGTGCCCTCCCCGCGGCTATTTCTAACGAGCTGGACCGGCTACTATGACAGTGTCCCCAACCCCTTGGAGAAAGAGAGAATGAAGGGACTGTGTGTTAGCTGTCATGGAGAACCAGAGAACTAGGAGGTGAGGCCTCCAGGAGCAGAGGGATCTGAAAGACAAAAAGCTGTGGTCTGAACAATGACATGGGCCAGCTCAGGGTCCCCCGCTGCCCCCAGGGAGAAGAGGGTGGGCTGGGAAAAGGTGGGCAGCTGGCTTTACTTACGGACTGGCTGCGTCTTGAACTCGGAGGCCGCGCTGATCTCACCCAGCCCTTTGCCATTGAGTGCCGCCAGCCTTACGGCGTACGTTGTTTCGGGCTTCAGGCCCACAATGGTGACGATGCCCTCCATGCTGGCTGTTATGAGAATATGGGAAGGATGACAGAAGAGTGAAAGTCTGCTGTTAAAATAGTGCAGCCACTCTGGAAAACAGTAGCGAGGGTCCTCAAAAAATTAACTATAGATTTATCATTTGGTCCAGCAATTTTATTTCTGGGCATATGCATAGAATTGAAAGTCGGGACCAAACAGATACCGATAACTGGCTATCCATGTTCACAGCAGCATCATTCACAATAGCCAAAAGGCAGACACAACCCCAATGATCATTGACTGATGAATGGATACACGAAATGTGGCATATACATACAATGGAATGTTATTCCACCTTAAACAGGAAGGAAATTCTGACACATGCTACAACATGGATGAACCTTGAAAATATTTTGCTAAGTGAAATAAAATAAGCTAGCCATAAAAGGACAAATGCCATATGAGTCCACTTATATGAGGTACTTAGAATAGCCAGCTACATAGAGACAGAAAGAATGGTGGTTGCCAGGGGCTAGGGGGAGGTAGCGAATGAAGAATTAGTGTTTAATGGGTACAGAGTTTCAGTTTGGGATGATAAAAAGTTGTGGAGATGGATGGTGGTGATGGTTACGACTTAATGCCACTGAATTGTACACTTAAAAATGATGGAATGTAAAATGTATGTTATATTTTATATTAATAAAAATAACTAGAATTGATCTTTAAAAAAAAAAATCTGGTGGACAGATAGTGACATGAGATCAACCTGCCACAAAATTGGTATGAGATTTCAGAGGGAAGTTAGGAAGGTAAAGTGATTGCTTTCTTCTGGCTCCAATCCTGATTACCCAACAGCTCCTCTTGGCCCCCTGGCTCCCCCCAGAAGCTGAAGGAGTGATGGAAGCTTTCTGGCAGAACTAATTCTGAATAAAACTGCATTGGACTATATCTCTGAATGGCCGTGATACTGGTATCCTAGCCCACTCCCAATTCCACTCCAATTACCACATATGAGACCAGGATTAAAAATTTGTACAGAAACAAAACATACTTCACTGAGTTATTCCAATTAAACCCAAAAGGAGGAGTCCAACATAAGCACACACCATCCTCAGACGACCTAGGCTCAGAATTTTCACAAGAATCTTCAGTCTTTTAATCCTTAGCTTGGAAAGCTAGCACAGGACTGATTTAAGGGCAGACTTGTCCTGCTGGCTGTGCTTATTTGGTTACTATCACAATTACAAGACGGTCAGTCCCTGAGTACAGGTATCCAAGCAGGACTGGCCGGGTGTCGGCAGAGAACCTGCAGCACGGGTGACTCAAACGTGCAAAGTAGGGTGGATTGGACTCAACTGGCCACGTTCAGAACCTATGCACTGGACTCATCTGGCTGTGCTCAGAACCTATGCAAGGCTCCTGCCTGGAATGTGGTAGAGATGCCTTCATCTATCCTGGAAGGGTCGTGAGAACCAGGCTCTGAAGCACAGAGTGTGGGTTGAGGTGGCAATAGGGGCAACAACTCTACAGGCAGATGTGACTTTGACCTAATTCTGGAGGTGCAGTTCCTAATTCTGTAGGAACATGTACAGGATGGCAGGTGGGGACATCTGAGTACCAAGGCACTCGTGATCCCAATGGAAACACCGACTCCCCCAACTCACCTTCCTTGGCATCATACCACTTGGAATGCCATACTTCTTCACCCACTGCTCTCCACTCAGCTTTGTATTTGAGGATGGGCACCCCACCTGTGGCCTCTGGTTCATCAAACTGCACCTGGGCTGTGCTGGAGTATGGCTCCACCTGGTCGATGGATGGTGAAGAGGGAGTGTCTGTGGGGAGGACACATATGGAGACCCAGGTGAGCCCAGTTTGGCCCAAGACCATTAACTCCCAGTCACAAGGCACATCTCTTTCATTTCTGCTCACTCTTGGGAATCCTGTCACTGTATCCTGTCGTCCTGGCCCATGTCACCAGATGCTTCTCCCCCAACATGTCCTATGCGCAGATCCAATGACTCCCAGCTTCCCAACCCTCTGGGTTTGCTGACCCTGGCCCTTTCTTCTTCCCAATATCCTGGAATCACTCAAGTACACAAATTGGACTGGCAGGAGTAGGTGGGGGGTTGTGGCAGCTGCCGTAAGGGACACTCACCTGCTTGAACAAGGATGAATTCCAAGGACTCCTGCCCAATGCGGTTCACTGCAGTACAGTTGTAGTTTCCAAAATCATTTTCAGAGTCCGGGGTCACCTTTAGAAGAAGAAGCTCTTGGGTTACAAGTGTTCCATGGGATGGTCACAGACTCAGATCTTTATTTACTGGATTAAGTGAGTAAAAAACAGAACTAGTAAAGTACAAATCATTAGCTCCAGCCCAGCCTTAAACAAGAGAAAAGAATAGCAGAGGGGCTCATGGGAGAGGCACATTCAGGGAGGGGACTGGTAGAGTGGGCGAAGGGGAGCTGAAAAGAGGCCCAGTGTCTTCTCTAGCCCATGTCAGAGAAGTAGGAGAGAGGACTTGAGCTGCATTTTAGAGCCCATCTAGAGTCAAACTGTGCTTTCTCTGCTCTGCCCCACCCCCATCCTGACTCACCTCCAGATAGCTGGCAGAGGGGGTGTTGTAGATCTTGATATTGCTGTAGTTGGAGCTTGGCAGCAGCTGCCCATCCCGAAACCATGAGATCGTGGCACTGGGATAGGCAAATACCTCGCAGGTGATGTTCACCTGGTTCCCCTCCCAAGTGTACACAGCCACAGGACCCTGTAGCTTCGGGGCATCTGCAATAAATAACAGTGACTCTCAGGATCACTGCCACGATCATGAAGCCCCCATATCCTGTCTCCTGGCACTGGGAAGGCAGGTGTGCCCTAAAGCAGAGCTAGTGCCTGGTATAGTAGAGGTCAGGGCCGTTTTAGAATTCCTGTGTACAGCATGGGAAGACTCAAGGGCACAGCAGGATTGTAAGAAGCCTGGAGATGGTGTGTGGGGGGTGGCTTGGGAACAGAGCTCTGAATGGCCCAGAGCCAGCTGCAGGGAACGTGAGCAGAACTCATAGGGTGCAGGTAGGTCCTTGCTGCTGTTTTCCTCTCTCATCCTGATCCTACCTTGCCCCTCCCCTCCCACATCCTTCCCCATTTATTCCTCACATTGCACTTCAAGGTACATGGACTGGGAGTCCTGGCCGATGGTGTTGCTGGCGGTGCAGATGTACTCTCCGGCGTCAGTGTACTGGATGCTCTTCAGGGTCAGCGACGACACACGGGCATGGCTGCGCACCACCATGTGCCCATCCAGAGTCTGCCGGGGGGAAAGGGAGCATGTCAGAGCCCGAGGCAGAGCGGAGGGCAAGAGTGCTATAGCAGGATGGGGTCTAGGAGACTAGGCCATTGCTTGTCTGTGACCCGTCTCTCTTCCTCTCTCCTCTCTGTGTCAATGGCTTTCTTACTTTAGGTACCATCTAATGGGGGAGGCTCTGGGAAGCAGCATGAGAACTTGGGAGTATCCGAAACAGAAAATGAGACTCAGTTATGTCAGGCAGCCTGATCTAAGTGCCAAGATTGGTTTGGGGCTAGGTTCCCCAAGATGACTTTGTTTGGGATGTCTAAAATGGAAGCAAAGCCTCCAGCCAGCAGATACTGCAGCAGCAGCAGCAGCCCTACCTCATGAGATGCTGGGAAAACTGCATTGCCACCCTGTCCTTTCTGTCTGTCCACTTGCCAGTTCCACGGTGCATGTACCCGTAGCAGGACATTCCAAGTGCCCAACATAAGAAATTATTAAAGAAATCCTTATTTCTGCAGATGCCTCTTTCCTGGATGCTTAAAAGTGAAATAATCCCATGTAAAAACAAGCCAAACAACTCAAAGATCAGGAGCCACCGCACTGGAAGGGAGAGTAACTGGGTTCTCTCTCCAGGGACAGTGGTACAGAGAGTCCTAGGCAGGTCTGGGATCCTTGACACCTCGGCCACCACCATTTTATAGTCCTTGATACAGCAATGGGCTTCCTAAAGCTCTGGAATTATAATGATTGGTCAAAAAGAGAATCAGTACATGGTCCTTAGGCAATGGGTACTGGAGTATTTCCAAGCGGATTTTCCCCTTGACATTCTAAGTAAAATGGTTGCTGGCCCAGGAAGAGTCTACGCATGTGGCCTAACTTCAGATTCTCAGGAAAGTTAGTGATCTGGAGAAAAGGTCTTGTTCTGTGCGGGCTGGGCCCTCTTGTCTCCAGTATATGATGTTCTGTGGGGATGGACAGGAGGTTATATTCTGCACCTGGCATCTGCCATCCCATGCATTGGGTCTTTAAAGAATGACAGAACCATTGGCTTCGGGTTCTTTGGATACGCCGATGTGGGGCTCTGAAGCCCAGAACTGCAATGTCATACAGCAGCCAGAGTAGGAAGCTCACAAGAAAGGCATCACTGGCCTTGTTCAGCAGTCTCAGCAGATTTACCACGAGAAGTCCCTTGGACCATCACTGACAGATCTAGTCTATTCTGGTCATCTCAGCCCCTCGCATTTCATGTCTGGAAGCTGAAAAACAACTCTAGCAAGAAGACAGAAGAGCCAAGCAAAGTCATGACTGCCTACTGCTGCGCGTGCCTCCTCCCTGGGATGAGTTCTCTGTTGCTCTGCTTTGATCTACAAATCTGGGATACTGGTTGGTTGAAAGATGCATCCCAGGAGATGCCACACATTAATGAGAGATGACAACAAACAGGTGTGGAGCACTTCGCTAGAAAGCCTCGTGACACCCAGTTTGTTGGGGATACTGGAGTTTTGAGGGGTGACAATGCTGATACATTCCAGGGCTATTTTCATACGTCATACACACAAGTCTTTACCTGTGAGTCTAGAATAGTGGCCTTGAGAGCATGAGGCCATCTCTGCAGGTATCTCTAAAGGGCTGTGCTGACCTGCTTGTCTCTCCTACTTGTCCAAACAAAGCAGGACTGAAGGCAGAGGGAGCTTAAGGACAACCCCTGGCCTTTCTGGTGATCTCTGTGATATCAACCAGCAACTGAACTAAAATTCTTTGTGACACAGACCAGACTTGTCCTGGGGCTGCCACACACAAACTTGGAAATTGAACCATACTCTTCCGGAAGTCAAGAGAACATTTCCATAAGGAAGAGATGTTGTAACAAAAGAGGCAGAGAAACTAATGTAGGCAAGAATAGGACCTTAACGACAACAAAGCAGGGGATATTCCGAGTCTTTACTTGGAATAATCTAGAAAATGGTTGAAGAGAAGCTTAGAAAACAGTTGCATGGAGAGCCATGCTTTTTTTTTTTTTTTTTTTTTTTTTTTGATCTCTATCTAGTTTCTTTCAGCAAATTTCTCCATGTGGAAATTTCTCTTGTTTAATGATGTCCACAGACCAGCCTTCTAAAGAGAATTCTTATTTTGCAGTAGGCTCACTACAGATTTGGTGATGGAATTATCTGCCAGAAGCCCAGTTCTCCCTTTGAGGATACAAAGATAGACTCCAGTGTCATTAGACTATCTTCCCCTGAAATGCTTTTACTCTGGCTCCTACACAGCTTCAGGGAGTGCCACCTACCAGCCATCCAGACAAAAAGTATGCTGACCGCCCAGGCTGCAGCAGAAGGAGCAGATGAGCTCTGGGTAAGTATGAAAGATATTGATGGCAAGAAAACTCCTTTTTTCCCCAAAAGTATGAAGAGTAATGATAATTATTCTTCTCATCAAAACGTTTTTGTCTCCCTCCTTCCAGGTAAAAGTGCTAACGCTTTTAGAACTTACAAAATGAAATTGGCCATAACCCGAGCCTTCTTTTGCACTCATCTGGACTTATGGTCTTCATCTCCGAATGAGACAAACAGGAGAGAATGGAACTTCTGAGCCCTAGGGGCAGCATCCACTTGAAAGTCAATTATGTCCAAAGTAAGACACTCACGATAAGGACACTTCTGAAAAACGGAGTGAGGTGTCTGCTTTCCTGGGAGTAAACCTATTACTTCCACTTACAATAATAATTCTCTTAACATCTCCTTAATACTCCCTGATAAGTCTCACCTCCTCCTCAACCAGGTCTAAATGAGAATGACAAGGAAAGTTGTATGAGGCCAAGCAGAATGAGATCTGTAGCTGCTTAAGAGTGGTTGATAATTAACCCTTCTTCTCTCTCTTCCCCAGTCCCAGTGGGTCCATGACTTTTGGACAATAAAGCACCCAACCTGTGACAGCACTAAGTGATTCCTGTGCCACAGGCGGGAAGCATCTCAGTGAGGATGTGCACTTAACAGTCATCCCAGTGACAGGGAGGAGGAAGGTCTTATACACAAGAAGTTTAGAATGAACCGAATTTGACAATGGCAGCCTGTTCATGTGCAGAAACTAAGATCAGTGCCTGGGGACAGGCAGTCAACTTTTAAATATTAAACAGCATATCAATATGGATGGCCTTGACCTGAACACATGAGTTATATGTTATGGATAATTATCATTTCTGAAAGATTAAGAGGATAGATTTACCAAATTAAAATCCAGAATCTATAGGATCATCATGTTCTGCATTTATAGCATTACACGATCAAAGCCCCATCTGGATAAAAGGCAAAGGCTACTTTAAAAAAGTCCTTAGAGATTAGATCCTTGAATCTCATCTGAAGTCTACTGGTTTTATTTTCACTGTATGTCACTTCATATAAATCAGGTAAAAAATTATAGGCATGATCATAAGTAGGGTCTTGAGATGTGGCAGTCAAGGTCTAAAGATTAATATTTAGCTTCAGTTTTCAAACTAAGTCTCACATTATCCAAACTGAAGCAATGAGTCAGAGAAATTTCAAAGGCTAAATACTACTGACTTTAAAAAACATAAAATCATTTGTACTACATCATTCTAATCTCATACATTTAATGGTCTATGAAAGTAATGGAGATATGTTTAGCAATTTGGGAAAACCAACGAGAGATGTCATTTGCATTGCTTTTGAGATGAAACTTGACATGATAATTTACCAAGACTGATTATTATATAATAAGTGAGCAACAAGATGAGTTGAGCTGGAAAGGAAAGGGAGGAGTGGGTTTTTAGATCACTAACTCTGCGACTTTATGGTCCAGAGCCACATCAACCATGTGAGTCAAAAAACTTTCATCATTTCAAAATGCCTGGCCTGGGAATTGGGGGCAATTTATTTCTATCGGTATAATTACCTGGATGTGATTTTACCAGCACCAGCAAGAGAATAAGATCCAGTTTTAGGAAATAATATGGATTTGTTCATCCACTCCCAACACAGCTTGCTTGCTCATCCTAAAATGATACTATTGCTAAGTAATGTCTACCACTATCGACCTAATCTTTAATCTAGCTAAATGACTAATTAGTTTAGCATGTCTGGTTATTAAACTGCAATGGTGAGTTAAACTGTAATGCTTTCAAAACTAAAGACTGGCTAGTGGTCAGGCAAGCTATACCTCTTGCTTCTCTGGTCGAGTCCACGAAGCCTGGAGAGAACAAGATATAAAACACAACAAGAAAGCAGTAAAATTTTACAACATGTTGCTTTAGAGAATGTATCACACTGCATTCCGTGCACATGCAGCTTTTCTTTAATTCAGAACTTTTTCCAAGGCCCACTTTCAATGGTGTGTTTATTACACAATTTAATTTAGGATTTAGCTTATGTCCAGCTTTTTTTCCCCCTTAGGCACTTTAAAATGTATAATTCAAAAGGTTCAGGCTTTCCTAATCTTTGGTATACCTAGATATGAATACCAGTAGGACCAGACTGCTCTTGTTCCAAAATACCTTAAATATTGTTCACAGTATTTCATGATATGACTAGTTCTAACCACATTATCTAGAGATACTTAGAGAATAGGTCTCCTCCAGCCAGGCGTGGTAGCTCACGCCTGTAATCCCAGCACCTTGGGAGGCCGAGGCGGGCGGATCACGAGGTCAGGAGATCGAGACCATCCTGGCTAACACGGTGAAATCCCATCTCTACTAAAAATACAAAAACAAAAAAATTAGCCGGGCGTGGTGGCGGGCACCCGTAGTCCCAGCTACTCAGGAGGCTGAGGCAAGAGAATGGCGTGAACCCGGGAGGCAGAGCTTGCAGTGAGCGAGATAGTGCAACTGCACTCCAGCCTGGGCAATGGAGCGAGACTCTGTCTCAAAAAAAAAAAAAAAAAGAATAGGTCTCCTCCTTCAGATTTTATAAGGCAGCTTATCATAAATATACTAATGCCATTTAATGCTCATGCATTTTATAACTCTTTGCATGCATTCTGTGAAAATCAAATTTTTATTGCCAAAAAGGAACAAAGCAAGGAGCAGAGAGGTACACTAGGAATGAGAAGTATGAAGTCCTTGAGACCAGGAGTCAGGAAGCTTTGAGGATACCAAATGGAAGTGGTTGTGGGAGGGCTCCGGTCCTTAACAGCAGAGAATGCCCAGATGGTATGCGGGCTCCGGCATGTACCATCTTCATCAAACATGGCATTCCATTCACAAGTTGGCATTCGCAAGCCAACCCAGGGACACAGGGGTTAGGGAATTTTCCACCCACATCTAGATTTTTTTATTTCTCCAGCACTTGGAAATCTATTCTCCTTACAGTTTATCTGTTTTTCATACTAGGATTCAAAGATATGACAGCTGCATTGTTCTTTTTATTACATGGCAAGACTGCCTGATTGTCTCTGATGTTCAGATGGAAAAAGGATAGAAAAGACGCCAGAATCATAGCAACGCAATCCAGGGAATGCAAATAAGTTAGCAAACATTTAGTAAGAGTCCACTAAATGCAAGGAACTTCTGTGAGAAATGAGATGGAAATATCGAGTTATGTCACATGATGTGGGAATGAAGAAGAAGGTGAGAACAGAGGAACGTGCAGAGACCAAAGGAACGGTGGGCCAACATGTCAAATGTGCTTGCCAATTCCACATCACTTAGAAGCTTGTCGGTTACATGCCAGGGCTGCAGGAATCAAGATCTTTCTTTTGAGAGACTCTATCACATTGAGTTGTATGTTTTTTCAAATCTGATTATTCTTGTGTCTCTCCCAAATCACTATGGTTCTGTGGCTTTTAGAATAAGTAGTTGCTAGTAACACAAAGCTTCCAGTGACACAACCTCTTACTTTTGTGCCTGGTGGATTGATAGGAAATATCTTGGCCCTAACCATTTGGTGAACGTGTGACCCACATTAAGACAACCTGATATGCAAATGTACACACTTATGAAATAAATCAGGGTATGATTAGTAATCCTCCCAAAATTGTTCTAGGTTGTTTTGATATTCATATTTTATTGTCTTACACACAAGTCTGTAGGAATATGTATATAAAACAAAGTGAAGCATTTCTATAATTTTCTTATGTATTCTATTATTCATGTGCCCACATACTGGTTAAACCTGACTCTGATTGCTCAATGCAGTTGTCTTTTCCAGTGTTTAAAAGCAGGCCCTGAGTTTGCACTGAATGAGGAGTTTTTTCTGGTGAAAAGGAAATTCCAGCTTCCAAAGAATCCAGAACTTCAAAAGTTCTCTTACTTGTGGGATATTCTGTTAGCCTAAGATTCAAGATTCACGGAATGCTTTTCATTTTTCCTATCTCTTCTGATCTCAATTCTTCACTGCTCTTCTTTCCTTAATAAGGCTTTATAGGCCTTTCTTTGTCAGCCATTTCAAAGGCATAGAGATGTTCAAAGAGGCATATGATGGATTTTTTTCTGCCAGGGATAGAGTATGTAAATCATCATCTGTGGGTCTCAGGCAGTACGTAAATGACACCTGGAATGTAGCAGCACTCACTCAAACACCTGGCAATATTTAAAAGGAATCTGGGCAGGATGAGTACTGACATAACACAGATGCAGAAGCTTTCTGAGGCATCACAATGACTTTCATACAGATGATCAAACTGACCCATCATGACGGTCAACTTTTTTGGTCAACGTAATAGTAACTACTAAGTAATGCATCAACTTTTGGACAGCTGATCTATCTTAATGATCTCGATGACCCAAACAATTAGGTACCCTAGCTATTATCAGTTGTTGAGCTAACCCAACTCAACGAGCTGAAGCTTAACTGATTGGTAATGGTCATTCTCAGATGAGTGATTAGACTCAATACAGAGACATGATCAAAGGTAGAGTGTGACCTGAATTCAGGCTCATTGTACTTGTTTTTGCTTATCTCCCCCCTTCTTTTATAATGAACAAGAACCATTGGTGTTCCATTAGAAAGTCAATAACCATATGTCTGTGGTTGAATGCCCTCTTTTCCACCTCTTCCCTTAAGAAGACTAATACTAGACTACACTCAGCAGTGAAGCAAAACACAAAGCTGCTTTAACTCACTTACATTGTAACTAACTTTATTAAAGGAATCATTGAACCTTCCACTAAAGTAATACAAACCATGAGAGAGCACTGTGGCACCGTGGCATCAGGTGGCCTACCTTCTCAGCCACCGAGCCAGAAGGAAGCCATTGTGGCAGTCCAAGGGCTCTGTACTTGACCTTGTTTTAGTCAACATTTCTATCCGTGACTTGGACAAAGATATTGCAAATAAGTGTTCAAACAAGGTTGGAAGCAACAGCTAATACAAATGTTAGATGACGACTGCATTGGAAGACTATTGAACTGCCTGCTCTTTGCTCTTGGGCTCTGTGCTTAGGCTGGGATCCCCACTGACTGCTCTACTTCTTTACTTTTAATATACACATGGGTTGAAGTGCCCCGGACACACAGATTTCTAGGGTGAATTTCTAATGACAGTCAGTCCTGACTGGTTACAAAGATGGACTCAAACAGTCATTCTCAAGCCAGGAGGTGTTTGTATGTGTCATAGTTTTAGTAAAAATTAGAGGTGGTTACTGGCATTTAACAGGAAGGGGACTAGAAATGCTAAGTTTCTTGCAATGCATAGTACAGTCCCAGTGAAGGACGCCTCTTCCCAAATTGCCACCATGACCCTGTTGAGAAGCACTGGGTTGCAACACACAAAATGCAATTTTTAACATAAATAAATATAAAATTCTGCAATATTGGTTAACCAATCAATTGCATAAGAACAGGATAGGTGATATGTGGCTTAAATGGGGTTCATGTAAAAAAAGACCTGAGCATTTTAGTTGACCACAAGCTCAATACGAGGCAACAGAATAAGAAGACTGTTAAGAGCTAATGCTCCTTTACCTGCATGATGGCATCCACATCAAAGAGGCAACGGCTCTCCTGAAGTCTGCATTAATTACGCTGAGCACAGCAAAATTTTAGGGGAGCGCTAGTGAACTGAAACTATGCAGCATAAGACAACCAGAAAGATAAAAGGTATGGAAACTATGACATATGAGAAATAGTGAAAATAACTGGTGTGTTCAAGGTAAGAGGAGTGGACTGGAGGAAAGTCGAAGAATTTTTAATGGCTCTCATGCAAAGGACTGAGTGGCAGAGGCTGGGAGGACTAAGCAAAGGAAGGGGCAGGGTAGCAGCTCATTCTGCTCTTCAGCATTGGCCAACTCCCCTGCAGAGGACTGATACCATCACGTTTCAGACAGGGACCGACTGGCTTCCTGGCAAGAATGCTAGGCCACGGTGCCAGGCGAGACTGAATGACCTCAAAAGGTGCCTCCCGAACATCTATGATTTTAGCATTTTACGTGATCTAAATCTCAGGAGGCTTCTTTACCTGACCAATTAGATACAATCATCTATTCTCGTTTGCTTAGCATATCACCCTGATTTTAAAAAGAAAATGGTTGTTTTCCACTCCTACAATTACAGCGACGCTAGTAATCTTGATTCCTAATTATATAGAATGCAACTTCGGATGGAGGAGAACATGAGGAGAGGCTGCCAAAGTAAAAATGAAATGTATTTTCTGTACTCCAACCAGTCATGAACAGCCCATATTTGTTTTCTTAATTATTAGCTATCCACAGTGTAAGATGGACAATATGCCTCTTTGATGTCAATATATAATTAACAGAAATGGCAAATTTTCTTATATAGAGTTTCACTCAGGCAAATATGTCAGTCCGGTGTCACATCACTAGCTGATTTGGAGGACTTGTTTTAACACTGATTTACTCATGTTCCAATAAAGTGAACTTGAAGGCAAGTAAAAGAAATACAATACAACCAATGTGGCTGGACTGAAATAACGATCTAAGATTAAGACAAATGATCTATAGCGATAGCAGAATTACATAAAAAGTAGTCACTACTAGGCTTGAGACAGTCTCTGCTGGACACCTGTCTCCATATTTAGCAAGTATGAATGTGTATTAGTTCCTGGCTATTATTCTCATTCTAGAAAAATGAAATCATAGCTACAAGCCAGAAGTGCCAACCTATTAAAGAACCTCAGTAGGCACAAATCTTAATAACCTTTCTGGTCTAGATTGGCTGTTGAGCTATTCCTAGAAAAGATATAGAATTCAAAAGCATCATTCATCTGAGGCAGATATTATTTCTGTCCTTCACTGTAGGTCAAAGATATACACTGGGTCACTCTGGACAAAAATCTACTTTTAAGCTAATGTAGAAAGATCTGCCAAGCAGCAGCCTTGTGGTTTAAGCCCTGAAATGTACATTCAATCCGCATAACACACATGAGTGGGGCTGAAATCTTAGCTGAGGGTTTAATTCTAATGTTGATAAAGAAAGTATCCAAGTAAACACCACATCTCTTAATCTAGCTGGTTTTCACAGTATCAAACAGCATATGTGAGTTTCAAAAATATTTAGCAGTTCCTCAGTAGACTTTTTGTTAAGTTGAATTTAACTCTGGAGGTAAAGGTTGCAAAAAATAATAGGTTATTTGGAAGAGCAATTTCTGTTCCATTTGATGCAGTTTTGTTTTCTATTAGTGGGAAAGAAATCAGCTCCTCAAATGCAAATCCCAAATTTAGCTCTGGTATTTCACACTATCCCTTTCTGGCTTTATTTGAGTTTACTCTCTCTAGAGATTTCCTTTGGGCAGGCAGAAGAGTGAAGATCTATCATTTTTGACATTCTGATCAGTAAGCAGTCCATTATAAATGTTCTGTAAGGCAAGGCCATTACTACTGAATAGGTGACAAAACCTGGGATAATGAAAACAGAGCCCATTACTACAGGATATACGAGATGAGATTGGAGAAGTACCATAAGAGGGTTTAAGTTGCATTAAAACCAAGCTTTTTCCTCCAACTTTTGGCCCACTCAATAATCAAGGGCTGTATGATGTGGGGTCACCTCAGTTTTTATATATTGTCAACAATGAAGTATCTTTCTGGTGGCCTATAAATCCATGGACTTTAAAGCTCAATCTTTCCCACCATTTTGATTTGCCAGGAAGGTTGCTACAATGTTCTTAAACCCTCCATAAATATATTGAAAAACCAGGATGTAATCATCACTTAGAAACTGCTAAATATTTTTGCCTTTAGAACAAAATGATATCCAAATGTGACCAAGAACACAGGCAGACACAATGGCAACCAAGCATTTGTGCATAAGTGCATATATAGCATGAGTATACAAACACAAGAAAAAGAATTAATAGGTTCATTTTGAGCCTGATTATTTCTGGGAGATCTCTCCTAGGGTGCTCTTGAGATGATGACAATGTCACCTGGTGCACCTAGGACATTGCTTTCTCTTTGTTCCCTCACAGCTCCATAACTCGGGGATTGAAAATCACCATTGCCTCCTCCCCAGAACATCTAACTTGAGCATGGCCATACATCACGCCCCCGCCAACCTGTCCAAGGAATTGTGCCTATTCCATTGCAAGGGGATGCTGAGCAGGCCATGTCCTGCAGGCTCGGGGAGGGAGGCCCCGGGATCTGGCTGTGGCCTCTGGTGACCATAACCCATCTCCCAGCTCACCAAAGAGAACTGGGCACGAGCAGACTCAATCTGCTTTGAGTCTGCATTCCAAGGCCCTGAAACTCCTGGGCAGCATGATACCTTTTCTTCGCTGCTGATGTTCCGGGTAGAAGTCCTCCAGGTGATGGAGGGAATGGGGTCTCCAGAGGCTTCACAGGTAAGAGTGACCTGCTCCTCCAATTCCATGGCAGTCTGGTTCTCTACGTATGTGATTTTGGGTTTTGCTGAAAAGACAAAACATTTCTCTGAGTTTATCTAATTACTGAGCTTTCTGGGTTTCAACGATGACACGCACCTATCCAACAAAGGTTATCTATCTGCTAAGTACAAGACCCTAGTCTAGGTGTTTTAGGAGATACAGACCTGACTCCCCAAGGTTTACAATGATGTAGGCATGTGACAACACAGAAACCATAATAAATAAGAAATATCCTATCGACTAAGAGTGATAAGGGCAAGGAATGCAGGAGGCACGACGCAGCAGAAGAGTGCCTTCCTGGATGGAGCCTTCAAGAGGAGATGGCTTTGGAGCTGGGCCATGAGATTTTCAGCAGGTGGAACTCTAGGGTGGAGATGGAGTCATTTGAAGTGTAGGAAACTGATTGAATAAAAGCAAAGAAGCAAGAACATATGAAGAGATGGCTGGGAAGAGAACAGTGTGGCATGAGGCACAGGAAGCAGAGGCTGGATGGCTGGAATTTTACCTGGTGCCTGGTGGAGGCCCACAGACAGCATTTAATCAGCGACACAAAAGCTTTTGTATTTCAAGAAGGTTAACCTAGGGACATTTCAGGAAGCGTTGGACTAGAGAAAACTTTGAGGTGGGAAAACCAGTTTGGAAGCCCTGGCAATGACCCAGATGTGCGGTAACGCTGGATTCTGAACGAGGTCGTTCGAGAGGAAAGAGCAAAGAGCAGCTTTCAGACAGATGCTGGAGTGGAGGAAGGTTCAGTAAGTGGCAACTGAAGAGAGGGCAAGGAGGGGTGAGAAGAACCAAAAGGAGCAATAAGAAGGAGTCCAAGTGACTCGGAGTCTTAACGACTGGGAGAATGGTATCAGCATTAACTCAAATGAAGAAATCAGGCAAGGAACTGGATGGGGGCTCTGGGGTGGGCTCAGGATGGGAAGGAGATGAGTTGAGATGAGTTCATTTTCCAAATGTTTTGGGTAATGCAAGAAAACACAAGCATTCCAAAGCTAAGTTAAATGTTAAAACATTAGAGAAAATTGAATTTTCCCAATTTAAAACAATTATGCTCTGAAATCGCTGAACTTTGTGTGGAAGAGAAAAGATAACACTGCACAAATGTAACTTATTTTGTGAATAAAGGAAAAGGCCAGGCTATGGAAACAAACAAATGAACCAAAAAACCCCAAGAGAATGATAGCTAGTTTTTGAAAAGACTACATTTGCTTTATATTCAAATTCATACAGTAACCCTAAGTAGGCGAATAAATGACTGCCTATATATATTCTCCATGTTGAGGTCTTTGATGCTGATTTAATAAACAGAAAACAATAACAGAACTATACACTTTTTGTTACAAATGCCTGCTTCTACATGAAATCACCTACATAGTTCAAATATTTGCCTAAAGGTAATGCATACTAACAGCCTGTTTAGCAAATCCTTTTTTGATGGATAGCACATAGGCACATCTCAATCCAATTTGGCCAAATGTTCATAGATTTCAGTTGATGGAGTCCACATGAATGAGGTTAAACCTCGTAGGTCTCCCTATTGTGTCTTCCTCGATAGATATGATTTTCGAGAATATTACAACTTGTATTGGAAGGAATATGTGCTAAGTGCCATTGACAGGGAAATTTTAGAGGGCAAAGTAAAATAAAGGTAAAATAAAAGAAACATGAAAAACAAAAAAGGCTAATAAAATAAAATAAAATAAAGGTAAAATAAGAGCTGAATCTCTATATTGTAAAAGTCACAGAATAAAAAAATTAAAAAAAAAAATTCAGCCATATAACTGAATCCGCTAAACTCAACAGTTGTTTTGAGGTCCGGAGACAATCTCAGGAAGGTTGAATTTGGGGCCTCTTAAAATCTTGTCAGACTCTGAGATCTGGACAGTGTTTTGCTGACCTTCTCCTGACCTGCGGTACTTTGTCACGGCAGCCGAAGGTTAACAGAAGACAGGCAAGGGTCAGTTGCCATCTATTAGTATTTGGCCTTGGTGGCTCCATTTCCCAGATGGCTACAGAAGGTGCATTGTATGACTCCTTAGAAAAAAGGCAAACCATATTCTTATTAAAACATGATCATGGCTAATTTTGTAGAGTCTACAGAGTGCTGTGGGAAGGAAGGCAAGCTTCCCACTGATAACTTAATTCTCTATTACTCTAGAAGCAGTGCTACTGTCAGAACTAATTCAGAAAGCTCAGAATGCCACCTTAGAAGAAGACAGTGATATACATAATTTATTGTCTAAATTGGGACTCTCTTGAGAGTGACATGAAAGGCTCTAAATAATTGCACCAGGACAAAGGGCATTAGTAGGCCAACAGGGACAAATGCTGGGTCACCCTACTGAAAAGATTTCCTCCCTCTGCATTCCAGCATCTAGAAGAATCTCTCCGGGTGTCATCTTCCTATACCCCCTGCCCTCTATTAATTAACCTCTCTTATGAGTTCTTGACTTTTGGATCCCTGTTCTATTCTCCACCTGCCTCCATGGGCCTTAGTGCCTCAGACTGTTCTACTGCACCTTTCCCCATATTTCCTCCTGTGAGTTTTCCAAGAATGCTTTCCACTAAGAGGCAGCCTTGTCTAGTCCCACTCCAGTTCATGCTCCTACAACCCGAAGAAGAGCCCTGAGGCCCCTGCGTCCTTGAACAAAGAGGTTGGACACTATGCTATGGGGCATGACCAGGTGCACCTTCTTTCAGGCTGCTGCTTGTCCTTTGCTGTAACCCTCAGGGGCTGCTTGAGACACAGGGCTCCTAGCCACTGGTGAACTTGCCTCAGTCACAGAAGCATGAGACCTCAAGAGCATTTACATGAGCATCAAAGGAATCAATACAGACAAAACTTCTTCAGAGGCATGCATGTGGACAGCAGTAATGAGAATTCACTGCCAAATTTAAAGGACGAAAGGATGCACCTACTTAGTAAAAGGAGCATCTAGCTAATAACTAAGGCAACATGTGCTAGAACATGTCTTTTTCTTAGGAAAGAATGATGCCACTTAGATACAAATGATGTCATAAAGTCCCTAATTGAGATATGTCCCGTACATACTGATGGACATCCCTTCTTGAAGCCACAGGACTTCTGGGCTTTTCTTTACTATCTAAGCTACAGGCTTCCTCCCTTTTCTACCTCATTGCTGTAGACTCTACTCCCACTTAGGGAACCTGCCCCATTTCTCCCCTAGCAATGGTCCACGATGGCAAGTTGGAAGGGGATGGAGAAGGAATAAAAGGGTGGAAGAAGATGGAGCCCTAACCAGCTGGTCCCCCCTAGGTGGCTCCCTAGCCCTGTATTAGTCTCTTCAACCAATGGGGAGGCCAGTGGAGGAGGAGAGAAAGGAGGATGAGAACGGGAGGTGGATGGGAAAAGGTGGTGGAGAGGAGGCACCAGGTTCCTTCAGGGAGGCTGTATGAACGCAACTCAGACTATGACAGGGGAGGATTCCCGTTCTGAGTGGACTCAGTGTCTACAAGTCTATGATTCCTGCCCTGTCTCTTTGGGAGCCCGGCCATCTCTTCTCTGTTTGTCCCACTATGCTCCCTATTCTTCCAGCTGCAGTTTTGGGAAAGAAATTGTGAAATGTGTATGTGTGTGTGTGTGTGAGATGAAGAGGGGTGTATGTGTCCAAGGTGGGGGGTGGGAAGACAAATCTTGTCTTAGCAGTTTCCCCCCCCCCCCACTCTCCCTGCCTCATGACCTCCTTCCGTCGACCTGGCCCACTCTCTTCCCTCTACCATGGTCCCACATGGCCCTGCAGTCACTGCTCTGGGGCAGCCATCACCACCAGAGAGGCCTGGAAGAGAAGCTGAGATCTGTTCATGCCCAGCCAAGTTGGGACTGGGTTGCTTTTGCAGAGAAACCATGAGCTACCTGGTGGTGCAGGCAGAGTGCACTAATTCTAGTTTTGCCAGACACTCCCTATATAATTCAGATACAATATGTGTTCTGTTGGGTTTTGTGGAGTTAACAACCATCACTGTTAGATTAGAGAAGGGACTTAGGAGCCACCTGCCTCGGTCTGAATCCAGAGGCACCTCATCCCTCTGGGATCAGGTTCCTCCTTTGTAAAACGGGGATAATAATAAAACCTACATCATAGGGGAGTGATGAGGATTAAAAGAGTTAACTTACAGATAGCACTTCACAGAGTGCTTGGCACATTATAGATGTTCTGTTTGTGTTTGATATTATTATTATTATTACTTTATGGAGTTAAAGTCTAAAATAATATCCAAAAAACAGGTGATGATCGTGTCTCCAGGCTTATCTCCCTGCCACATATGTATGTTTGCTTCATCACATAGAACTAATGACAGTTCCTCCATTTATTCAATCTAGTGCCTACTGTATGCGGGCTACTGTTTCAGGTGCTGGGGATGTATCTGTGAGTAAAACATACACAGCCTCTGTCCACAAGAAGCTCCCATTCAACACAGCCTGTGCTTTTCTTGCCTCTGTGCCTGTGCCCAGGCTGCCTAAAATTCTCATCCACTCCTTCAGCTGGGTAATTCCTACTTATGAAATAGTACCTTTTAATGACTTCTGTAACTTGCATCACACAGGACCAGAGAACTTGCTTCCTACAAAACACTGTGCGTATTGCTATTATGAAGTCATAACAACGTATTGTCGTTTCAAATTTCAGCATTGACTATCTACATTAGCCTGTGAACCTACTGATGAGAACAGAGTCCACGTTATTCATCTTCTAAACTTGGCAATGACTGAGTCCATAGCAGTCACTCAAATGTTGCTGACTGACACTGACTATTGTAACGTTTATGCTTATCCATTTATCTCCCTCTTTGTGCTTCCCAGGGTCAAGGAATGATATCCTACTCATCTCTGTAGCCCCTCTGTCCAGCAACAATGGTGATCAATACACATTTATTAAATGAAGAGATGAACAAATGCATCTATCTTTTTCTATAATATAGAAAAACTTACTAAAACCATAGTGATTGGGGAAGATCAGTCTGAATTCAAGAAAAGACTTTCAAGAATATTTTTCATGAAGTTTAGCTTTCACTCTCAAATACATACAGTTAACTTGAACCAAACTGATAGCCTGTTTCTAAACCCAGCTGTTTACTACTGAATAACTAGCAGACCATTTGCATATAAAGTCTTGATTTTCAAGGGTCTGTGTTTATGAACAGTTCTCCTGATCAGGCTGAATAAGCAGGTCCTAACCCTGATTCCCGGGTGCACATTTTAACGACCTGGGGGCTCCATGCACCAGAGCTGCCCCTCAGACTGGCACCTCCTCAGCAGCGCTGTCTACAGTACACCAGTTTATCTGTGTGCTTTGTTTTTTTTTTTGAGACGGAGTCTCGTTCTGTTGCCCAGGCTGGAGCACGGTGGCACGATCTGGGCTGACTGCAAGCTCCGCCTCCTGGGTTCACGCCATTCTCCTGCCTCAGCCTCCCAAGTAGCTGGGACTACAGGCGCCAGCCACCACACCCGGCTAAGTTGTTTGTATTTTTTAGTAGAGATGGGGTTTCACCGTGTTAGCCAGGATGGTCTCGATCTCCTGACCTCGCGATCCGCCTGCCTTGGCCTCCCAGAGTGCTGGGATTACAGGCTTGAGCCACCGCGCCCGGCCCTTATCTGTGTTTTCTAAACAGACGTGCGGAGAGACTCGAGGGCCATTAGGTTAAACGTTTCTCTGCAACCAATTCTTTTTTCAAGATCAGGTCAAAATGCCTTTCAGTTCTGAAATGAATGGAAGTTTCCTGAGTTTATGAAGATGAAGTGAGCAGGGATGCAAGGGCTCTTCTATGACACTGTTTCACACAGGCCAGGGAAGGAAGCAAACATGGCAAAGCAGCCAGCCTGTCGGCCACTAAAGTTACCAAGGGCCTATGCCAAGTCTGGCACTGTTTGGAGTCACAGGGATAATGCCGTGTATGACAGCCAGGGTTCTGCTATCTTGAAGTTTACACACTAGTAGAGGTAGGAGACAGACAATCCCCAAAACAAATATGCAAATGACATGTGTTCAGGTACTGTTAGGTACAGAGAAGAAGATCCAGTAAGAGTCACGAGAGAGAGATGAGTGGAGGTGGGTGGGGGTGGTCGCAGTGCAGGGGGAGCTGAATTAGCCAGGGCAGTGGAGGAAGGAGCCATTGAGAAGGTGAGTTTGAGTTAAGATCTGAATGGTGGATCAGAAGAAGGCAGTTCAGAGTGGGTCAGAGGGAAAGACAGTCCAAGCAGAAGGGATACCAAGGGCAAGGACCCTGAGATGAGGAACAAGCTTGGTATGTCTGAGCGACATGAAGAAGGCCTGTGTGGTCGGAGAACTTTACATGTGCAGCAAAGTGAAAGAGATGAGGCTGGAGAAGAAGGTAGGGGCTAGTTCATGTCTGGTCTCGTAGGCCATTGCAGGGAGTCTGGCTTTTATTCTGGTTGCCATAGGGAGCCACTGGAGGCTTTCAAACCGATGAGTGGCATTTTGGTCATTCTGGCTACTGTGAGAGAAGGGAATGAAGTGGACCAATAGGGAGAGTCAGGGAGGCCAGGTATGAGACCGTCCCACTGCCCAGGTGAGGATGATGGTGGCTTGGACTAGGGCTTAGGTGGTGGAACTGGCAAGAAATGGGTGCACTGTGTTATGTTCTGAGGGAGAGTGACCAGGGTCTTACTGATGGACTGAATGTGCAGAGGAAGAGGAATTGTGGCAGAGCAGTGACCTGGGCCCCCATTGCCCTTACCGAAGACTTTGAGGTGGATGGTCGCATCCTGCTCGCCAGCCTTGTTCTCAGCAATGCAGATGTACTCAGCCTCGTCGTTCTTATCCACCTTTTTGATGGTCAGCTGGGAACTATCGTCGCTGAAAATGTACTTCTCGTCATCTTCCTCTTGCTCTATCTGTTCCCCATCCCTAGAGTGTGTAGAAAGACAAAGTAGCATGATTTCGACCACAGAAGTAAGACGTTTATTTTTAATTAGGTTCCATAGAATGCAGACTGAGTCAATGGGAAAGACTCCTCAGTCTTCACAAAAAGTTAAGGCACCAAGCTGAACGTCCACAATCACCCTTTATTCCTCTATTCCATCCTCTGACTATCCAAGAGCTGCAACTGTACCCACAAAGGTTTAAAAGTGGGCTCCCAAGACCACACCCTCTGGCTCTGACTCTGCCCCTACAAGGCTGAAATTGAAGGAATAATCAATGCACAAGCAAGAGAATCTTAAAGAAAAGAGTCCATTCTTCTCCTGGGGTTGATATTCCTAAGAAGCCCACATCCATTTCACTGAGACACTAACATGGAGCAGACTTCATGATGCCCCATCTCCTCTAGTCCATGATAAAAGGCATGAGCCAGTGTCTTACTTTGTCCAGCTCATGGTGGGTTCCGGGAAGCCTTCGGCATCACACACCAGGGTGACAGACTGGCCGAGGTTGGCGGTGGCATTCACAATGTTCTGCCTGGCCTGGATGGTGGGTGGCACTGAAGGAAAAAAGGGTGTCATGGGGTGGTTGTGAAAATTTGGAAGAACCCAATGGCCTGGAGAAGAGACACCACTCCAGGTCAAGAGTTCTCAGCCTGTGGGACAAACGTCCTGTGCAGCTACAGAGTTAGTGTCAGGAATCAAAATTCGTGTATATACTAAATAACTTCTGCAAACTGAATAGACAGTTCTCCTACAAACATGCATTTTTTTTGTTTTTCATTAGTTGAGAAGCTATAATAATACATTTTATTCATGTTAAGATGGTATTTAATTTATAGTTGCTATTTTTCATTATATATTTTCTCAGTCAATGTATACTAAACTTAATAACTACTAGAGTCAGAGGAACTCGATGTTAAAAAGGGGCTCTTCATACTGGAAAAAGTTGGACATTACTGCTCCCAGTGGTTAAATGGTTAACACCAATTCGAATGCATCAGCTACAAAAAAGAGTGCCATTTGTCTAGGACTGTGATAAACAACCTTGCACAAAACTGTTTTTTACCAAAGGAATGAGAGGGGGAGAGTTTGGCCAAAAAAAAAAAAAGAAGAAGAAAAAAAAAGAAAAATGTGTCAATAGTCAAAACCACTCAACCCTGATTTACTTATTTTCTTAGTACTGACATTATAATTTCCTGTAAACGTCTTGTAAATGTCAGATCGATTCCATGGGTGTGTTTATTTGACACTGCAGATTAAGAGTAATAAGCCTATGGACCACAATTCTGACTATTCTGAGGCCTGAGTTGACTGTAATATTTTCTTTGAACATTTAAGCAGAGGACTAACTTCACAATTATGGTAACATCAAGGACAATGAGGATTAATAGGTAAGCAGTGGGAAAGTTTTTAGTGCTGCAGAACAGTGAAGGACATTCAATTGCTGCACTAACATCCCCCATAGTTGAGGGAAGATCCAACAGGCAAGTATATTTAAAAAAAAAAAAAAAAAGAAATCTAGATGTTAAGGTGGGGAGGGTATTTAGCTGAGAGGGATGATTGAGTCAGGACAGGATTTAGTTTACAGACCAAAGAGGAAGTTAAGAGAATGATTTTGGAGAACCAAGGTTGTAGCAATGCAGATATCAGGAAGAACGGGATCTCCTCACCATTCACAACGACCTGAATGTCCTTGAAGTTGATCTCCCCCCGTGCCAGGATTCTGCCCTCACAGCGATAAGTGCCCTCATCTGTTTTCTTGATGCCCCGGATCTGCAGGTAGTTGTTGGACAGGACTATGAATCGGACTAGAAGACATAAGAGGCAGGTTCATCCAAGAATCAGTCAGAAAGCTCTGGTATCTGCAGAGAGAGGGCTGAGTCTCTTTCCTGTTTCCTAACTTCAGTCTTAGAAGGTGGGGTTTTAAGCCCAAATAAGAAAATGTGTCCCTGGCTTTGAAATACAGCCAAGAGTAAATGTCTATTAGAAATTTGTCTTTTGTACTGGAGAGAAAATCAAGTACCTAAGTATACCAACTTCAGATATACATCTATTCAGGACCCAGAAACTGCATGAGGGCTCGGGCGCACATGAATCTGAGTTTGGACTGGAATGCCTCAAGGGGTTGGTACAGGTGAAAAAGCTAGGGAACTTGGTGCCCTGGGGAAAAGGCAGCTTCCAGGAAATTCAGGTCTCACCATCTTTTTTCAGGATGACATCTCGGCCTTTGTGTTTCCAGATGATGGTCGGCGGGAGGGAGCTGACCACGTCACACACAATCACGGCATCTTCCCCCTCCCGGAACTCCTGTGGGGTTGGCGCATTCTTGAACATGAGTTTCTCTGGAAAATGAGCAGAAGAGTGAGGGAAAACAGCTGCTTCTCCCACAAAGATCCCCTTTCACTAGAGCCATGCTACCTGGACTTGATTCCTGGGCAAGTCTCGATCCTGATGTACAGCTGTATAAGAGGGGCACCCTCATAGACGTCAGGCAGAGCAGCTGGCCCAAGCATAGGTTGCAACCAATATCTGCTCACTGAGTGCTAAATTTATCACATTTTGTGCAGAAAAGGGCCTACAGAACAAAAGGAATATCTTCACCAAGGGTTCCTTGTCATGCAGGATAATGCCAGTGAAGCACAGGTTATAGGTAGAATGAACTGGTGGAACATCCATTCCCCAACGAATAGTAAGAGTCATCAGTCCTTTTCTTGTCTCCTATTCAAACTCCCAGCCCCACCCCAACTTTCTACAGCAGAGAGAATGCTGATGAAAAGAATAGAAAAAAACCGTATTTAATGGCAATAAATACCGTACTATCAATACTGTTCCATTAGCTGTCACCCACCATTACTCCAACCACCAGGATGGATGTGTGATATTAATAACAAGGTAACAAGATGTCACCCTCAGATGGGGTTTCAGAGGCAATAGGAACTGCCTGCCCTGAGTGGCGAGAGTGTTCAGATAATGATCCCCCACCCCACTGAGCCCTGGGCTCCATTACCAGCAGGGGAGAGGGAAATAAGAAGGGAGAAGAGCCCAAACTGTAGAACAGTCAGCCAACATTTGGTGAAGGGATGGAGAAACCCGTACCTGCCCTCTGGGAACTGTGTAATTTGAATTTTGAGAATGAATGCTTATGGGGGAGTAGCTGTGACCAGTGTGAACCACGGTTGTGAGTTCTGGGTTGGCCAAGGTCAGAAAAGACTTAGGGAGAGAGAACGGGACTGGTCAGGCCCTCAGCTGGTCCCTCTATCATCATTTCCACCTTTCTACTACCCACGTGTCTCCTTGGCAAGGAGAGGCCAGAGAATGCAGAAGAAGAAGGAGGCTCTTACGAAATATCTTCACGTTGACAGTGGCCTCTGACTCACTGCCATCCTCGCCCGTAACCACACACTTGTAAATGCCGGCGTCGTCGATGTTGGCGTTATAGATGGTGAGGGTGGAGGAGGAATCATCATTCCACACCACTGAGATCCGCTGCTGGTTTGGGGTGAGCTTTTCTCCATTGGGGGAGAACCAGGAGATGTCTTTATCTTTGGCATCTCCTGCCACTAAAGAGGAAGAGATTATTTTTAAGCTACTGAAGTTGAAAAGACTAAGTCCCCTCCAGACTGACAGTGGCTGATCAGTACGAGTTACTGAACAACGGATCAGTCAAGTCTTGAACATCAGGGAGGGGCGAGTATGGCTGCTAGAATGACGTGCAGCCCTTCTTCGGCTTCTGCATTTAACTATTATATACTTAACACCTCTTACAATATTTGGAAAGAACTCAACAACCACTTGTGCTAGTTGTTATCATGATCCTATCCCTAATGATGGAAGAGAAGAGATATTTGTTGAGAACTACTGTGTGCTGGGCACTAAGCTAGGAACACACATGCCTCACAGAACGGGTAACCAAGGGAATTCGTGTATTTAGGATTTGGGCTCCAGAGCCTAACTGGTCTGAGTCGACTGATCAGCTTGTTTTCGAAGCCTTGGATAATGGGTCTCCTGAGCTGCAGGTGAGAAATACTGGCTAGTATAGGGGTGCAGATTCCAACCACTTTTTATTTTTTATATTTTTTTCCCGCCACGTTTATTCTAGCATCTGCCTGCACAAACTGGCATGACTGTCATTTCAGCACCCCCTGCTCAGACAAATTCATTTCCTTGCATGCTTCAAAGAAGGTGGCCAGAACCACCCCTTCCTTTCCCCAGGCACCAATGAGGAGGAACAGACTGCGGTGGCTGAGCTGCCCCGGCACTGAGCTAGAACAGGGCTCTGACACTGACACTGCCCAGGACACTGAGCTGGAAGGGCGCTCAGATCCGGCAGACATGGCTGCGCCCCCTGCCTCTTTGCATGGGGCCCTGCCTCTTCACATGGCACCCTTCTCAGCCCGCACCACCCAGCCCTGCACAGATGCTTAGTATGGAAATGAAGCAGTCTTCCTTTCAGGGCCCATCATGTTTTCAATAAATATCGCTATTTGCAAGATGTGCTGTGGGCTCCACGGCTGCGTCTCCAGATCATTGAAATTGCTATAATGAAGGCAAAGCTGGAGTGAACACATCTGACGGCCACAAGCCACCTCATCCGCGCAAATCATGACAGCATTTAAAGGCCCCTCCCTGCCAAAAGCTGCTCGCTAAATGTCACCGTTTATACCTAGCTCAGCTCTTTCCTGGTTCTTCCATGTTCTGAATCCCAGTCATGTCACATACGAGAATCTGAGGCTTAACTTGAAGCCTTTTCCTCCACAGGATATTTTCTGATAATTATCTGGGCTGTGGAAATGGGGCATGTTTTCTAAATGTAAAACAAGGTCACCAGGTCTGGCATATCTCAGAGCTCTGGTGGGGACCATGGCACAGAATATTGATATTCACAATAGACCTGGTAAACCCAGGATATATGTCCTCACAAGAAAAGCCATACCAGTATTCTATTTACCTACAGGCAAGTTTTAGACTTAGATTTTCAAGCTCTGGGGAATTCTAAGAAATAAGCCTTAAACAGATCCACCAAAGTATTATTTCTGAGCCAGTGCTGTTCTCCATTGTCATTTACAGAACTCTGAATGTATACAGAACAGGAGATGTGGGATGATTCACTATTCTGGAAGTTGTGTTGATTTTCTTAAGAAAACTCCTAGACTTCCTCTGTAGTCAAGGTGAAGTCTAAGTGATGGATTTGTTATGTTGAGGCAGCCTTTTGCAAAAGGAAGGAAGAGGCCCTGGCTCTTAAATGGCCACACTATTGACCCTGTAATAGCACGATGCCAAGAATTCTAGGTGTGGCGTGACCAGCCAGCTCACATGGCCTGGGGGCTCCTGCTCTACCCGGTGAGTTTCTGAAGCAAGTTCTAAAATGCAGCTGCGCACTGGGCACTTGCCTTGGCATAAGAAGAATTTGGACTCTCCAACGCTGATCTCCCCCTGGCTGGGAACAATATCCACCTGCAGAGAAGCTGAAAAAACAAAACAAAACAAAACAAAAACAAAGTCCAGTTCAAACATAATTCCACTTTTCAAGAATGAAACCCAGATCTTCCATTCAAAAACAGGCTTCCCAACTGACTTTAAGAAAGAGTGAAGGGAGGAGGTTGTGTGGGGTTTGAGAACTTGTGCCACCAACAGCCAGGGCCATGTGCTGCCAGGCAGAGACACGGCCCAGACCATTCTCCTATGGAATGGCTATTTTCCATCAGAGAGTGCAAGGTGCCCTGGGAGATTCTGGGTGATCTCTACCCTAAATGTTTCCAACCCCTTGAGAAGACTTATGATCTTGCTCCAAAACAGCAGCATCCTGGGATTCACAGAAATGGTGACCCAACCAATTCCTTCTGGATGTCATCTGAAGTGTCTCCACAGCTGTGTCAAGTGCAGGAAGCCTGCACTCCAGAATCAACCTCAGGGGTCTCCTGCCAGTTCCCCACGCCGTCCAGACACAATCACTAGGAGGGCTCACACTGATTTTGAAGTGGGGATGGTCAAGGTTAAATGCTCACCTTCCCTCATGACTACAGGACCAACACGCCACTTTCCATAATATCACCACCCCAATTACTCAGACACCCTTCGGAAATTCTGTAGCCCGTGCCCTGCGGAATTCCCTGGGTCCCTTGGCTACTTTCCTTGAAGTTTTATTTGAACATCCGTACGCTCTGTCATTCCACTGCACCGATAAGACAAAATACACTGCGCCAGATCTCACAGATCCCTGTGTTCATCTGCTCCTCGTTTATCTGCTGGGAGCAGATAACCATTCCTCATGAAAATAGAGTTTTGGGGTGGAAAAATGCTTTATTTCTTTGAATTCAACTTCTTTCTGCCTCTCCTCCTCTTAAGTAAGCCCCAAATCTAAAGGTAAACAGGTATTTGGTTCAGTGCCTGAGGCTTCTTCAGTCCAGTAGGAGGGAGGGGCTTGAACAAAACAGGCCGGGGAATGGAGATTCAGTGAGCCCTTCCTTCCAACAGCCATTTTCTTTTCACAGTAGAATGGAGGCAATGCTCGTTGCCATGGTGACCGGCTCGCAGGCAGAGCTGCCGCAGGTCTTGGTCTATGCTTATTTGATGGAGAGACTACAGTTGTCCTCAGCCGACTGCAGGGATTAGAGGGCCTGCTTGGGGCTGGGAAGCGGGTGAGGCCTTCCTAACCATGCCAGCAACAGACAAGGAGGTCATGGAGAAACCCAGCAGAGCCTTTAGAAAGAAAGCGGTGATGTGGTGGAGACAGGGATGGAAAACGGAAAGAGGAGGGCGTAAGGGGAGAAATGGGGCCCTGGGCAGAGGCAGGGGGAAGATGCTGAGCTGTCCTCTGTGAAAATCAGAGGAGAAAACCCAGACTTCCAAAAACTGGTTTGGAAGAAATAGAGTAATGCAGGGCAGCTAGTTTCTCCCCCGCTCAGACCACCACTACCAGCTCCCTGAGGCTCAGGACTGAATTCTTGCCTGAGAGCAATAAAAGGTCTTCCCCTACCGCTCCACACAGAGCTGTGCTGGAATTCTACGCCGCAGGGTCACTGCGCGCAGGTGCAAGTGTGATTAGCTGTGGCTGCTTTCTCCTGTCATTCTCCTCAGGATGGAGTTCAGGTGCCACTTGATTCTACACTGTGAGAGCCCAAAGGGGTCTCAGACATCACCGCGTCCTGCCTCCTCATGTTCCAGATGAGGAAAAGGTGAAGTGACTTCCCTCTGGTCACTTCTAGCTAGCGCTAGCATGGCCCCAGAGTCCAGGCCTCCTGGCTCCAGGTAGGTGTTCTTTCCACGATGCAATGCTGCCCCTGCACAGAGGGCAAAACGTTTCCATTAACTAGAATACACCATCTGGGGACCCCAAGTAACCCTTGGATTCACTATCCCTTAACAGAACACAGACAACCCATGAATTGATAAGGGCCCATCGTATCTTGGGAAGCATGGAACTTTACAAGAGAGCTGCAGGCCAGTGTTATCCATGCTGGGGCCAGCCAGGACCTTCCCTGTACTTCCTGCGGCTTTCATTCTCTGGGGGATACAGGCTTATGAAGCCCAGAAGCTGTGTCTACACCATGGTCACCTAAGTCCTGATCTTTTCTGGAGTTCACTGGGGCATTCCTGAAAGAATGAGAAGCTGAGTCCCCCCGAGAAAGTTTGCTGGACCATATGCTGAGTATTAGCAGCCAGCTTCAACATACGGATCCTGTTACCCTCGTTCAGCCCTTACTGCTTTGAGAAGGATATTCTTATCCCAAGTGAAAAAACAGCCTTCATTTGTTCAGCTCTTTTCAAACAGAACACGACTCTCAAGGGGCAGGAGAACACAGCAAGGCTGAGGAGTTTTCATATACAAATGCAGCCAGGATCTATCTCTGGGCCATGAAGAGAAAAGGGAAACAAGGCTTTCAAAGGAATTCCCTGCTTAACAGGATCCCACGCACACATTTATCATCACAGAAGTTTTTAAAGGAAGAGATATCCATTTAGACGCCTGGCCTTTTGCACACATGGAAAAGCTAGTGATTCCTCCCTCAAAACACCAGAGACAAAGCTGGCCCAGAGGAACCCCAGACTCTCTGGAAATCAACGCTTGGATGTTTTCCACTGCAGCACAATGGCTGATCATTCTTCCCCAAACACTAAGCGTTGAAATACTAGGTTTAATGATAGTAAGTGGAAATCCTGCTTTGATCTCAAAACTCCTTCCCTCCATTGCTTGCTGCCCGGTCCTTTCCTATTCTGTTACTACTTTCATTGTTCCCAATAAAAATTCCTACCTCAACTTTCACCTTTTATTTTCAGTTGCATATGTAAGTGAAATTTCATCACTAGGCATAACTCCACCTTAAAAGGCACTTATGTAAACATTTCTCACAGACAAAGTATCTCATCTCTTGCTTTCCATAAACACTCCTTGCGTACATACTGCATCATCTTAGCTGGATTCAAAGACACGTGCTTATGAACCTAGGTGTTGGGCTGGGCAGGACCCAGGGGCAGGGACGAGAGGTGCTTCCAACAGCGCTTCCCATGCCTCCGAGAAGCACTCATCCCCCAAGGTCTCTTTTGTAGACAATTCACACTTTCCAGTTTACAAAACACACTTCATTATTTCATCAGACTGTTCTGAGGGATAAAAAGGCCAATATTATTGTCTCCACTGTATGAACGTGGAAATTGGGGCTCAGAGAAATAAAATAACTTGCTCAGGGTCCCTTAGCTAATGAGCCCTAAAACCAAGATTAAAAATCATCTAATTCTAAGGCTTGAGCTCTTCCCCTAAACCCCTCAACTACTGTAACCTTCTGCCCATCTCCAAATAGGTTTATTATAACCTATTAGTTACCATTTACACTCTTTCCAAATCATGGGCTAGAAAGAGCACAGTCTTTGTACAAAGATCTAATATCAGTCGGGCGCAGTGGCTCACGCCTATAATCCTAGCACTTTGGGAGGCCGAGGCAGGCGGATTACAAGGTCAGGAGATCGAGACCATCCTGGCTAACATGGTGAAAACCCATCTCTACTAAAAATACAAAAAATGAGCTGGGTGTGGTGGCACGCACCTGCAGTCCCAGCTACTCGGGAGGCTGAGGCAGGAGAATCACTTGAACCCGGGAGGCAGAGGTTGCAGTGAGCCGAGATCATGCCACTGCACTCCAGCCTGGGCGACAGAGCGAGACTCCATCTCAAAAAAAAAAAAAAAAATCTAATATCAAGTTGCTGCCATCATTTCTCTCCTGGTTTAACTATAACTGGCTTCTTTGCTCATAGATAATCACAGCATTATAGCCCCTATTTTACATATGGGTAAGGGATGCTTAGAGCCATAAGTGATTATAACGATAGGGTCAAGATTCAAGCCTGGGTTGGAGTCCCAAGTCCAGCCATTTCTCCCACACTATTCTATCCCTTGTTCACAGACAGAAAAAAAGGTTCTATCTTTTGAGAACCGAACAATCTCCCTCTCCCCACCTCAGCTGAGTAAAATAGCCCCATGGGAGACTGATGTATTTTGAAATGTGTTTTCTGTTTAAATGTCTTTTTTTATTTTAAATTGATGCTATGTTCTGAAAGGAATGCCAACTCTTTTAGCAAAAGGCTTCAGGTGTAAATAGATGTTTTGTAACTCCCAACTCCCTAGCAGAAGTAGGCTATAAAGTCTCAGCTGCTGAAGAAAAGTGAATTAAAATTTAAGTTCCTAAAAGATGCTCAGGTGCTTATCAGAAGAGGTGGGCAAAGCAACAGAGAATAATTTGTTTTGATTTCAAAAAAGAGTTCACATGAATCAGCAACTTCTTGCAGTAGTTTTATTTTATCGGTTTTCTTTTCAGATTCCAATGGGCTTGAGGAGGGAAGAGCTGACAGCAGACAGGGAACCAAGGTCTCTCCCGTGGTTAATTGAAAATACTTTCTTGTCAAGATGTTACAAAGACACTGGAGGCTGAGGAAGACATTACAGATGTTTAGGGCCCAGGGTCAATGTAGACACACCTGAGCAAGATGCTCTGATCACCAATTTAAAGGACAGGTGAAACACAGAGGATGAATCTCATCAGTGACTATGATGAGATAAGGGAGTTTTCTATAATCTATTTAATAATGGCCATGGACTTTTGAAAAAGGCATTAAATTACAGCTATATGTTTGTCTTGTTGGCTATCATTCTAGAAATGAGACTTAAGTATTGCTAAACATAACCACTATAATGGAGATTTGGTTTTGTATTTTTCAAAGTATAACTGAATTCTAAGGTCTCTTTCATTTGGCTACACCTGTGGGAAATCCAGATGCCCAGACCAGGAGCATAAGAATGGAGGGAGTGCCACTTGCCTGGGATGGCAAGATAGTTTGGCTCTGTGTCCCCACCCAAATCTCATCACGAATTGTAATTCCCATAATCGCCACGTGTCAAGGGCGGGACCTGGTGGGAGGTGATTGGATCATGGGGGCGGTTTCCCCCATGCTGTTCTCACGATAGTGAGCGAGTTCTCAGAGATCTGATGGTTTTATAAGGGGCTCTTCCTGCTTTGCTCATTCACCCTTCTCTTTCCTGCTGCCATGTGAAGAAGGTCTGTGCTGCTTTCCCTTCCACCATGATTGTAAGTTTCCTGAGGCTTCCCCAGTCATGCAGAACTGTGAGTCAATTAAACCTCTTCCCTTTATAAATTATCCAGTCTCAGGCATTTCTTTACAGCATTGTAAAGTCTGTATTACAGACTAATACAGATGGCTTGCTCTCATTATTAGCAAACTACTGGAGGGAAAATAAAGGGTCTTTTCTCCACTAAACCTACAAACTCAATGAAAGTGAAGTGGAAACGAATGTGGTCACACTACAGAGTGGTTAAGGCCAAGGACACCAGGCCAGCCTACCTGAGTTTGAATCTCAGCTCTGCCACCTATTAGCTTTATGATCTTGGCCAAGTTATTTTAATCTCTCAGTGTCTCATTGGCAAAACAGGGAAAAAACAGAACCATCCTCATGGGGCTTTGAAAAGATGAAATGAACTGACATATGTAAAGCAGATAATAAGCATTTAATACCTGTTGTGTATTATTAATCTTAATTAACCTCTAGTAACAACCCTTCCCAAAGAAATTATTTCGGTTACTATTTCTGAGGGGAGCAATGTTTTCCCTTTATGGTTTAAGATAAATCAACCTTCCAGAATAATCTAGTTTGTGGTCAGGTGGCCCAGTTCTACTCTCTACATTAAAACAAGGCATTTTATTTGCTGGTCAGAACATTACAGATATAAAAGACTGAATTTAACCACAGCCAAAAAATCATAACATGGGGGGCTCCAGACAAGTAATTCCAACGTGGTCTCAGTTTTCTTGTCTGTAAGATAGGGATAATAAAACTGAACGAAAGCGATTGGATTGTCACAAGAATTAAATAGGCAGGAGATGGTTGTGATTAAGAACTCAGGATCTGGAGTCAGGGAGGTCCGGGTCCAAATTCCATCTCTGACAGTTAGTAAACTAAGTTCTCAGGTGAATCTTGGAGCCTGTATTTCTCATCTGCAAGTGAATATAATGATCCTATTCATCTCAAAGGGATACTGAAATTATTTAGAAAGGTAATGTACATAAAGTACCAAACACAAGGTCAAGCTGTGTGTATGTTTTTAAATGACAGTACATATGACAGTACTTTGAACTTACACACACACGTGCACACACACACACACACACCTTGCAAACAAACACAATTCCCAATGACACATGTAATAAGAATGAGATAGCAGGGGCCTCTTATATACTATTGAATTCAACCTGTCTAAAAATCTACTAAGGGATGTGTGCTTGTGTGGTGTGTATTTACATTTTTGTGTATGTGTGGATACATCCATTGAGAGTTGATAAAAAATATGTGTGTGTATTAATAGAATAATGGAACTTGTCAGGTTGATATTGTTGCAAGAAATAGCTGGACATAAGTAAATGTATCTCATTTTGGCAGAGAGAAGAACCAATACATTATTAGGGATGACACAGCAGTCTTGTCTATACTTGACATGTGATTCTTACAATTCCAGCTTAAGCTACTGTTGATAGTAACTGGGTGGAAGAAGAAAATGACGTAGACTGTTTAACTTTCAAATATTAATCCAAAAGCTAGAGGCCATTTTAAAGAGACTATAAAATATGTGTTTGTACAGATTTTGGCTTCTGTTTCAGTATAATGGCAGACCATACATTAATTGCCACTGGAAGTATCCTTATGGCTTAAAGCTAACTCACAACAGCAACTGAAATCACCTAGAAGTCATGCTTAGCACTGCCAGTCCTTCCGTCAGGGCAGTTGGGGTCCTCTTCTATAAATCCCAAGAATTCTATCTAATTCCTATTTAAACATAAACATCTAGAAGTGATCCAGCTAGGTTTCCAAGTCAACTGAGATAAGTTTATAACCAACTTATCTTGGGAGATGCTCTGTGTGAAGTCCCCACAGGCCCCTGGGCCCCTGGGTTTCCCCTGAGGCGTAAAGCAGCCTGGAGAATGAAGGAAACCCCTCTTGGAAGCTGCAGTCTTTTCTGGCTAGGAATATTAGTGCATAGCAGATGTGTGAAAGCAGAATTTGAGACAAAAGGTGGAGGGAAAGATGACTCTTGGTAGGTTCATTTTTTATGCCACCGGATAAAGAGAATGGAGCTTCCTGGTATAAAGACGAGCCACACAGACAACTTTCAGATACTATATAGACATCTCTAAACCAAATGCACTTGAAAGAGACACTTGGGCTCGTTACACTCATACAGCAAGCTGGTTTCCACAATCTATCATTTTTAATAAAGTTACCTGGACTGGGTATTGAGTCATACACAAAAACCATGCAGCAAGCAGTCCTGGTAAAAATTCTGCTTAACCCCTGCCCCCAAATCCTATGACTCTTCCAAACAGAGTGAAGGTGGAAAGGATAGAGAAGGTGAATATGGCTTCAGAATCCTTCAGCATTCTGTCTAATATGACATCATAATTGATACTCTAATATTACAATAAGGAAAGATATTGAATACCCCTGCACAAGTGAGCCCTGGATGATTATCCGATATTTTATTACCATACTCTATCCTATGCAACACTAGTAACCAAACAACAGAAACCAACTAGCCAGAAGCAGGAGGCTCTATTTCTTAGCGTAATAAATTATATGAGCTGCTGGGAATCAGGCATAATTGGGGACTGGCTCTGTTCCATGGGGGCTGGCTTCAGATCAGAACACAGAGCCAAGCCAGATAACGGCTTCAGTTCTCTTGGCCTCCTAAGTTCCCTGGGTCAAATTAGCATTTCATTACGTCCGATTTAGTTTTATAGAAAGAAGTGAGTGGTTTCGAACCATGGTTGCTGCCCCTACAAACCACCTAGCTGCTGGAAATTGTGGCGAATTTCACATAACAGCGTCCTGTGCTTCTGGTTATAGGGCAAGATAATCTACACGTTGGTTGATCTCCTCAGAAGTGATAGAATTATGTGGTTCCCAGGCTCTCATTCCCACCATCAATTCCCAGCCCCCAAAAGGCACCCAGTTCTTTTTTCTTTTCTTTCTTTTTTTTTTTTTTTTTTGAGATGGAGTTTTGCTCTTGTTGCCCAGGCTGCAGGGCAATGGCATGATCTCACCTCACTGCAACCTCTGCCTCCCAGGTTCAAGTGATTCTCCCACCTCATCCTCCCAAGTAGCTCAATTACAGGCCCACACCACCAATTAGCATGCCTGGCTAATTTCTGTATTATTTGTAGAGATGGGGTTTCACCATGTTGACCAGGCTGGTCTCCAACTCCTGACCTCAGGTGATCCAACCGCCTAGGCCTCTCAAAGTGCTGGGATTACTGGCGTAAGCCACCGCTCGTCACCCAGTTCTTACTAGGAGCCCGCTGGAGCATCTTAATGGGCAGTCAGAAGAAATGACTCAAAGGGAGCATAAGCAAGAGCAGGAGACAGACATGTCCTAGACCAAAGCTGTGGATCAAGCACATAGCCAGAGACTCCCGCCTGACTTGATGATACACGCCTGCTTGTTTGTTTTCTAGTTTTAACAGTCTCATAAAAGAAGAGAATGCTCTCCAGATGTTATTGCTTCCTACCAAAGTAGCAAAAACAATCAGAAGTATCTCCATAGAGCTCCACAAGGGCCACATTCCAGGCCAGGAGTGAAATCCTTTTCAAGTGGACATTAGCCCAGTCTTATATAGAACACAACAGGTGAAGGCAGGAATGTCTCGCAGCCTCATGCACTGAGAAGCAGACAGCCAAGGGCGAGGGGGTCTGCCAAGAAGAGGTGAACCTGGCCTAATGATAAGTACAATTTTTCCATCTTCTACTACATTGGAGTCACGGCCAGGACTGCAGAGCCATTTACTAACAAAGGAGGTTAGAGCTGGAAAGGACCTGATGCTTATCTCCAACCTGTTTATTTTATAGGTAGGGAGACACCAGGAGCAGAAATCTGGGATGCCTGCAGAGAAGTCTGAAAGCCATGGGGTTGGCCGTTGTACTGACACTTGACCCAGGGCTTTTTATTGCTTCTGTGTCTCATTTTCTTTTTGTGTCCTCAGTAGTTATTTCTTCAACTGTTTCCTCTTTGCCTGCTCTGTCCTGGTCTCACCTCCATCCTAATAGAGCCCTTCTCTCATTAAATGGAGAGAATAGCTCTATTAAGCACAGCTAAATAAGCTGGACAAATGGTGTGCGCTCTGCTAGTCCTGTGGCAAGCTGATTAATCCATCCAGTGCCTCCCCCGACCCCAGGGGCACTTTTTCACAGAAGCTCAGGTTTCTTGCTCCCTTTTCAGGCCACCTTTCCTGTTCTTTCCCTTGTCTAAGCAGTCCCTGATTGTGGGCCAGCACTTCACATGAAGCTGAATTACTAAAATGTAGAGCAAGGATGCAAATTGATGTTCGGAACTCAGCTAAGCTTCTCCAGATAAACAAAGCACAATCCATCAATCTGCCCTGATAAGCCAGGCCTTCTCAGTAAATGACTGCACACTATCTGATTGCTTCCAGGAGGCTCCAGACAATGTTTTCTTTGGTCTGCTCTCCTGAAACCTTGACAAAATAACTTGTCGATGTTCTTTTCTTCCAGCTATAAAAAGGTACTGATACAAGGCGAAGCATTTCCCTCTCTCCCAACTGCTTTTGCCAACATGGCAAGAAGTTGGAATTATATCTTTCAATATTTGTCCAGCTGTTGTTTGCAGATGTTGTATTCTTTACATTCAGAAAATAGAAATTCAGAGAATGCTAGCATGCAACTTCATCCTGAGAATTTTAGATCCTGCCCATGCCTTTCAATAATGTCCTTATGTGTTCATTGCTTTAAGCACATCTGGGCTATTGAAGATACAAAGGCTTACAATCTCTCCAACAACCAGTGCAAAGAATTGTTAAATTTGGTTTATATCAAGTGGAAAATTCCACATTCATATATATATACACATATGTGTGTGTGTATATCTATGTATGTATATGTCTGTCTGTCTGTCTGTCTATCTATCTATCTATCTATCTACCTACCTATCTATCTCTATCTTCTGTGCCACTGTACCAACCACTTCATTTACTCCACACAACAATCCTATGAGATAGGTATTGTTATCATCCTATTTGACACACAAAGAAATTGAGGAATGGAAAGGTTAAGTAACCCGCCCAAGGCCACAAGGTTGGTGAGTGGTAAAGCCAAGATGTGAACCCAGGGAGATCCAGCTCCACAGCCCTTGCTCTTAAGTATGTATTTCTATAAAGTCAATCTCAAAATTACCTCTGATGAAAAAGAAGTTGATTTTCTACTGGGTGAACTGGCAGGCAGGCACGTAAGAAAACAAAAATACCATCTCCTAGGAGCTATACTGATTCAGCCCCACGGATATACTGAGTCTCAACAGGGAATGGAAACAGGTTGCTGGAATTCCTGAGCCCACCTGGCTACACGCATCTCCCTGCAGTAGACCCGCCTTCCTCTCTGACTGAATTCCCTCCAACCCCACTCCTCACCACCAGTGGGTCCAGCCTCGATGTCCACGTATGGCTCAGTTCTCAGCATTGGTGGTGGACGTCAACGGGGATGGGGTCAGGGGCTGCTAGTTGGATTTTCATTTTCCCATCTATGGATTACTCTTGATCCCCGAATTTGGGCTCTGGATAAGCCATACATTCCCTTATTAAAATGTTGATAATAAAATTATCCTTTGATGATCCATAAATTGTGACTGGATCTGCCCCCACTCCCTGCAGACCGTGCATTTGAAACAGATTATTCATACAGCCACTCAACTTGTGCTGTCTCCAAGCAGCCATTCTCCTTAAGAGATCATCTGTAGAGTGTCCGTGTTAAAGGGATTCCTGTTGGAGGTCACACTCTTCTACTGGATGGAGAGTCCATTCCCCACCCCCACAACCACTGTCACACCAGATCAGATGGTGCCTGACCTGCTAGATAATACATAAACTAAGTTATACAAAATTTTGAAGGAGGTAGAGCAGAAGAAAATCCAGCCCTTTGAATAATAACTTGCCAGATAGACTACCCTGGGCCATCGTTGTTTTGCTTTCTTGAGTTAGGGAACAAATGAGCTGTCCCTGGAACCCGCAGCTTTTCACCACTAATCAGGGTAGGAAATGCCACGTCATCACGACCATGGCTTATCAGGAACTCAGAACCCAGAGTAGCCCAACCTAGGGCTGGGTGTGGAGAGGGGAGAGGAGAAGGGGCAGCAGCAGATGGTGGCTGTGGGGCGGTGCTGGCACATCCAAACTACATTCTTCCTCTGTGAGTCTGCAGTATTACATCTGGCAACATCATGATGCATCCATCCATAGAATTACCCATAGCATTACTTTCTCTTTCTCAGTTAACAGTCCTTGGGCTATGTGGATGGCCTCCTCCTGTCTTCACACGCTGTAATTTCAGAGACCCAGAAAAGTCCCACAATCCCTCCCCAATCCCCAGGCTGGTTACTGACATTCTGTCTTCATTCTTGACACTTCTACCTTGTGATTTATATGTCTAAGAACAGCAAGGGCCTCTGGCTGCTCTCAAGGTTGCCATCCATTTTTTTCCTGACTTATAATAAATCAAAGATTTAGATGGAGTCAGTTGGGAGGGCTGGGGAAATGGTTCACTGGTAGGAGTAGGGAGGTTGGGGGAACATGACCAAACACACAAACTTGGTCACCGGGATCTCCCCCATGTGCTAATTATGCTCCTGTCTTCCTGCCCAGAATAATGCTACAACCGAAAAGAACTGCTAATAAGTCATACAAACTGAATATGGAATAAGATCCTTCTATCCAGCATAGTTTTTTGTTTGTTTGTTTGGGTTTTGTTTTCTTTTTTTTTTTTGAGACAGAGTCTCGCTTTGTCGCCCAGGCTGGAGTGCAGTGTCTCGATCTCAGCTCACTGCAAGCTCCGCCTCCCAGGTTCACGCCATTTTCCTGCCTCAGCCTCCCGAGTAGCTGGGACTACAGGCGCCCCCGCCACCACTCCCAGCTAATTTTTTTTGTATTTTTAGTAGAGACGGGGTTTCACCATGGTCTCGATCTCCTGACCTTGTGATCCACCCGCCTCGGCCTCCCAAAGTGCTGGGATTACAGGTGTGAGCCACCGCACCCGGCAGGGTTTTGTTTTCATGGTAGCATTTTTATTTTTTATTTAGGCAACCAGTACATTCATGATTTTCTTAGACTTTCCTCCTCCCTCAATCCAAACCCAACTGTCCTTGACAAACTCACTTTGCTTCATCCAATAGGCAAGAGAGGCTTTGAATCCCAGTCTGTGAAATCAAAGACAAACATTAAAGACAGCCCCCCACCCGCAAGGCACAATGTCATAATATGCTTTGATGTTCAAGGACTAAAATTGGAATGGAGTCCCAACGAACCAATTCAAAGGTCAGGGACAAGTAATGAGGCTCACCCATGAGAAACAAACACAAACCAAGTTAATCAGATGGCAGCTGAGTCTCCTTTTAGGAAGAATTTCACAGAGTCTATGCTTCTTTTTTATTTTTTTAGACAGAATCCCGCTCTGTTACCCAGGCCAGACTGCAGTGGCATGATCTTGGCTCACTGCAACCTCTGCCTCCTGGGTTCAAGCGATTCTCTGGCCTCAGCCTCCTGAGTAGCTGGGACTACAGGCACATGCCACCATGCCTGGCTAATTTTTGCATTTTTAGTACAGACGGGGTTTCACCATATTGGCCAGGCTGGTCTCAAATTCCTGACCTTGTGATCTGCCTGCCTCTGCCTCCCAAAGTGCTGGGATTACAGGTGTGAGCCACCATGCCCGGCCAGGCTATGTTTCTTAACTTCTCCACCAAGGTGACAAATTCTAGTTATTTGCAACTTTAAACCAAGTAACTAAGCTTCCTTATTCCTGGATCACTTGTATTGCTGTCTAAATGAAAGGGAAAAGCCTACAAAGAGGACAACTCTTTTCAGGGCAGGCCTGCGGAAAACTTCCTCCCATCTTCAGGAGAACAAATGCCTTTTCTGGAGGTGGACGTTTACAGTGGCCACAGTGACTCTGCTTGGCATCCCAGCACCAACTCTAAATAAGGCAAGTGAGTGGGACAATGGGAAGAAACCACATACGTACACACAGGGAGACACACACACACACTCTCACACTCACACATACACACATCACCTTCCTCATCGTGTCTCCCTGGACAGTGAATTTCCCCCTGGGAATGTTAGTGACCAAAAGTCACTGGATTGTGAGTTATGTGCTTGCTTCCTAGATGACGAGAGGTGGTGATAAGACCCGTTTCCCCCCAAAACTTGTAGGTAAATTATGATGCTGAAAAACTCAAACAAAAAAACCTCAAGACGAACAAACAAAAAAATTGACCACCACATCATAGGCTTCTTACCCTCTGTGTCCTGTACTTTTTCTCTAAACCCCTGGGGCAAGGCTCTCAAAGGCCTGACAGCTTTGAACTTTCAAAGTGGTGTCAAGTCACAGTGACCAGGCAAAACTGGGTTCCTTAAAAAGAACCCAGGTCACCAGTCACTGAATTTTTCTTCCTTAAAAATAGAATCAACCTCAACAGTAGCTAAATATGGGGTGCAATAACTAGTTTCTATTCCAAATTGGACTGACAGCTCTAAAACCAAGAAGCCCTCAGACTAGTATCAATCTGAACAGATTTAAATTAGGAGTTCATGACGGATGTTTTGAAATGTAATGCTGAGAGGTTCAAGTTTCAGTTCTCTTCTATCCCTATAAGAAACTTCCCCAAACTCCATGCTGAATGGCTCTAATGATTCAGACAGCCAAGGCTGTAATTTCTGCTGCTGTAGAAACAGTAACACATCTGTCTGCTCTTAGATAGATATGGAGTCCTAGGGGTGACTGAGGAGCCCCTTTGAGGTTCTCAGGCTCTCATCATAGAGGATGAGGTGTGGCTTTTAGGCTCTCATCACAGATGATGGTGATAAAATGGGCTGCTGGTTTCACAAGGGCTGGGATCTCTCCGACGTGTCTGTCTTTTGTCTAATGGCATCCTTACCTTCATTCCCCTTTGGCTCTCTCTCTCCTCACACCCTCAAATTCCCAGGGTGAGCTTTCTGAATATGTCACAGGACTGGCAGACAAGACAGAAGTCCTTCACACCCAACAGCAGCAACAGCAGCAACAAACTTTGGTCAAAAAGAAAAGGCACTGATCTATATGAATACGTACTCCTGCTCATGCAATGTACCTTATTTTATAACAAGGCAAGCTGCCTTTATTTCTATAAAGTCATAGCTGTCAGCAACACTATTTGGCCTTTAAAGATGCCAGTATCTTATAGAAAGCTATTAAATGGTAACAACCTGACAACCATGTCTGCTAAAGGGCCAGAGTTGCCAGAATAAATGGCCTGAGAAAAAAGAGCACACAGTGCCAGTAGCGGTCCTCAAACTCCCTCTGGTACAACGAATCTGTCGCTGAGTTTCTTTCTGCCTCTGGAGGTATAAGTGACTACAGTCTACTCCTCTTTTTCAGTGTGGGGTCTACACATAGCTTCACATTTCATGGAACATTTCTCACTGAGTCCATGTAAGCAAGTTTGACACATTTTGCATAGCTTATGCAGATCTTAATACCAACACACACACACACACACAGAGAGAGAGAGAGAGAGAGAGAGAGAGATCCCCAATCTATACAATATCAGACTCTAAACTCAAATTTTTCTCCAAAACTGCTAGGTAAGTTACAAGGCTAAAAAATCAAACAAAAATAACCACCACATCAAAGACTTCTTGCCCTCTGTGTCCTGTACCTTCCCTGAACCCTTGGGGAAAGGCCATCAAACGCCCAAAATGAGTTCAAGTCTAGGGTTGGCCCTTGTCTTGGACCAAGATCCTTTTGTAATGTCACGAGGAAGACTGACCCAGAGACCAAAGGCTGAAGTCAAGAGGGTCGGGTCCAGTTTCCTCACAGAGCAAAATCTGCTGCAGTCAAACATGAATTTGGCTTATTTTTGCATCTTAGCAAAAAGCCTTGCTATTCAGCTCAGAGATGAGGCTTCTTCTTACCTGGGGTACCAGTTGCCCCAGGTAAGAAGATACCTTAGATACCAGTTGCAAGAGGCAAACCTACAAAGGTGAGAATTAGTCAAGAAAGGGAGCTAAGCACTTCAGTTGAGAAGGAAAATACCACCGTGGCAACAAAAAGAGATGGAACTAACCGGAGGACACATTAGTGAGTGTCACTCATGGCCCCTAAGGAGCCTGAGTAAGAAGCCACCCTCTATACTAATTCTGTTGATTCTCACAGCCTTCCAGAAACACCAGCTGGGACACTGGCTTCGCACCTCTGCTGTGTGTGAACATCCTGTTGCATGCTCTGAACTCAGAGGCTATTGCTAGGACCTTCCATGAGACCCTGACCAGCTGTCAGAGGGCTGGGACACACTAGATTGGAAAGAATAGAGGGCGGCCCTTTGTAGGCTTCAAAATGTGACACTTCTGGATTCTTTCTCCCATGAAAAACCAAACCAGATCACCAGAGTGCCGATGCGGGCCCATCTCCTGATCTTAACTGTCAAAATCTGACCAACGATTCTCCAAGACCATGGAATGAAGGTAAACACATATGAAGGTCAATTCTTCCTTTGTGTCCCTATAGTAATTAGCTTGTGCCTTGATCAAAGCTCTCACTGTGTTATAATGTAATGCATTATCATCTGTCTAAATCAGCAGTCCCCAAGTTTTTGGCACCAGGGACAAGTTTCATGGAAGACAATTTTTCCATGGACCGGCAGAGGGTTGGGAGGTGTTTTTGGGATAAACTGTTCCAACTGTGATCATCAGGCATTAGATTCTCATAAGCAGCGTACAACCTAGATCCCTCGCATGCGCTCCTATGAGAATCTAATGCTGCTGCTGAACTGACAGGAGGCAGAGCTCAGGCAGTAATGCTCACTGGCCCGCTGCTCACCTGCCATGCAGCCCAGTTTCTAACAGGCCATGGCCTAGTACCAGTCTGCAGCCCAGGGCTGGGGACCCCTGGTCTAAATGACTGAACTTTGTAAGGACTGAGTGTTTGCATTCCCAACGCCCAGCATAGTGCCTGGCCATGCCTTAAAGTACAGTTGTTGAAGTAACCTGAAAATCATATTGTGACCATCGTTTTCTGAGATTCACACCAGTCTAATGGTTCCCAAATGCAGGGGTGCAGGCCCTGGACCAATGTCAGGTTATCTGGTTAAGAATTACCTCCAGAACTTGTTAAAGATAGATTTCCTTGCTGCAGCCTGAAAATTTTGAATCGGTACCTCCGTGGTAGGCCACTGTGGTTCTAGTTTTAAAGTGCTCCTCAAGTGACTTGTATATACAGCCAGGTGAGGGGTCACTGGCTTAGTCAATAACCTACCTGGGAGGAGAACTGATGAATTGCAAATACCATTAAACTCAGTTAAATTCTTCGAGCTCCTTCCTGGAATTGTTTATTTTTACAATTATTCTAATGTTGTGCTGCCTACTTGACCATGTATTACATTAAGCAATGTGACATGGCTCTGTAGAAACTCTCATTTCATGCATTTGTTTTTAAGTTTGTCCCATAACACTTTAGAAAGTACAATGCGACACTAAAACTGACTGTGATGGTTAATTTTATGCATCAATTTGCCTGAGCCATAAAGTGCCCAGATATTTGGTCAAACATTGTTCTGATTGTGTCTGTGAGGGTGTTTCTGAATGAGATTAACATTGACATTGGGTAGACTGAGTAAAGCAGACTGACTTCCTCAATGTGGGTGTGCCTTATCCAATCAGTTGAAGGTCTCAATAAAATAAAAGGCTGATTAATAAATAATTCTTTCTTTCTGTTTGACTATCTTTGGGCTGGGACATTGGTTTTCTTCTGCCTTCAGACTTGGACTTGGACTGAATCTTACACCATCCGCTCTCTTGGTTCTTGGACTCAGATTGAAACTACACCATAAGCTCTCTTGGGTCTACAGCTTGCTAACTGCAGATCTTGGATATCTCAGCCTCCATAACTGTGTGAGCCAATTCCTTATAATAAATCTCTCTCTCTCTCTCTCTATACACACACACACACACACACACACATATATATAATATATATATACACACACTTATATGCATGTGTGTATGTATCTCCTATTGGTTCTCTTTCTCTGGAGAACCCAGACTAGTACATCAATATACATGAAAATGTCATATTTTTCTAAAAGTAGATATGACTTGCAATCAAAATGGATATAATATAAAAGACAGGAAGTTACAACTGGACACCACTGCCCTTAGCACACAGTTTGGCATCCTTGGTCCATAGCCCAGGATGACAACTCACACACTCCAAGTGGAAGGTCTCCATAAGTGTCAGCTGATCAGTTGGGCAATCTTTCTGTTGATTTGCTAAGCAGGTCGGTCTGACATATTCCCTGTGTGAGTCATGTCCAGAGCTCCCACAGATGAATGTGCTGGTCACCAGGTGGATATAGTGTGAGAAGTATTCAGAAGCTCAGAGCAGATTCTTGTTAAGCATAACAAAAAGAAAGGTGTGGGTATGCATGAGGCATCAGACACTGCCTTCCTAAAATGAGACTTTGGGGTTCTGAAATAAAAAGTCTTTAGAAATTCTGAATTAGCTATAAATCATAAAACAAGATGAATTACTGCTATTGTAGCTTCAAAATGGTAGTTAAAAGGATACCTGGCACTAAATGGCAGACTTTGAGCATAGAAAGCTTTCTGTTCCATGGTATAAGGATCTACCTGCCTCTTACCTTTATTCTGTCTTACTGATGAATTTTAAACCTCTACAGGTGCATTAACTAGGATTCTCAATCCCCTGCTGAATCCAACAAAAGAAAAATTTCAATTGTTTCCCTCAGTTCCTAGCTGAATTCATCTTGCCTTCAAAGCTGTGGAGTCCCAAGGACAGATGCTCTTTTTATATGTAAAAGATTATTATTTATTCCTGGTATCTCTATGCTTGTTGATTGATTTTTTTCCCTCCTCTACAACACTTGCCTCGCTTTAAAGAAAAAGCCATTCAGTGATTTGTTAGCTCTTCTCTGAATTTGGGAATTCATAGCCACTGCACAAGTGCAGATACCCTTTCCATTGGAATGATAGATCTTTCTGAGCATTCCATACGGATCTCTACAGCTTACAGACTCCCTAGACATTGCCTACATGTAGAAAATACACAAGAAAATGTATAAAGGCATTTTCCTATAGAATCTTTTTGTTTCCCTATTTTAAACTATCAAGAGAAAGTCAAATGACACAGAAGTGTCATTCCCCAGCTCACTCTCCTGAGGACCTGACCCACAGGATTCAAAGCAGCCTCCTGGTCCCCAGGTGAGGATGTCATTTGCTTTCCAAGGGTTGGTATTCATGAACACGAAGAAGCCCCTGGACGCGAGTTCTAGCTGGTTAAATAATTTGCTGCTGAAAGTTTCTTGGTCTTCAAATTAGAAATTGATAACAATATCTATGAGATGACGCAAGTAGTTAATTGGAGAAAAAGAGGGGATAAAAAAAATCACACCAAGAAGTCAGACGATAAGCTACCCAGAGTGAGGTCAGGTCGTGTCTGTAATTTCGAAGTGTCTTTTACTTGGTTTTATACTCAGCAGGTTCCAATAAATGCTCTCCACTGCCTGACAGCAAATCCTCTTTCATTTGCGTGTTATCTCCTAAGGTGTATATTGTTTCTTAAATTACTTGGTAAAAAACGCATTTTGAAATTGTTTTCAATGGCAATGCCTGGTCAATCGGAGGAGCGAGACAGAGAGGTCCCACAGAAAGAGTCCTGCTGTGCACACGAGGCAGGGCATCCGGATTCTGGTTTCTAACGTCCTCATGGGTTCTGTGGCACTGGTGCCCCAGCTGTAGAATTAGGATAAAAGAGACAGAGGGTGGCAAAATGGGAAAAGCAGTTGAAAAGGAACCAGAAAACTAGGGGTTTTGTTCTGGTCTTGCCCCTACAACACTCACAGGATTTGAGGCAAGTGACTGTGTCTTGCCAGGAAGGTTGCTCAGCTCACTCATCTAGAAAGGAAGGGGCTGGACTAACTGATTTTTTAACACTCATCTGACCTCTATAGTCATACAACTGGGGCCCAACTGACAATTTATCAAGGAGTTTCCCAATTTTCCCATCTTTCTTCCAGGGCTGGCTCACCCCAGTCCTGCCAGGTGGGGCTCCAATCTGTGGCCCAGGCCCACCTAGTTCTGAGCCAATCTTCACTGATGCTGGCAGCACATCAGAGGTCCCAAGTCACCTGGGCAAAGCGAGGGCTGCCACTGTAAGCCTGAGGTCCTGGAATATCTGGGAGGTGCTGACCTCTTGCAGCCCCTCTCCCCAGTGGTGGGGGCTCTGCTCCCTGGACTCTCCGCTGCTGGCTGAAGTTCTAGTTCAAATCAGACAGTCCACCCAGAACACAGCGCTGCCCCTAACTCAGGGGATTCTGCTGCCACTCTGAGCTCCTGCTGCTGCTGCTGCTCTGGAGGAACCAGCTACTCCCAGCTTTTCTTCTTTGGTGAAATAGAGATGACAGCACTATCGGCATCACAGAGAGGCAGTGAAGAGCCAGCAAAATGACACATGGAGTGCCTAGTATGTAGGAGGCACTCTGCAAATGGCATTATAACCATCATACAAGACACAAAAAGGGACACTCTGGACAGCTGTTAATTACATTGCATTGAGGGCCCAGAGGAGAAGCATCCGGGCCAGGTTGACAGAGGACAATGAAGGAAGGAACAGATCCACTCTCCACACCTCCTGCCTCACCGGCAGGAAGAACTCTACAGGCTGGGCCCGGTGTGCTTCTGTAATGCATTCCCAGTCGTCTCTGGACATATTGCTACCTGGTAGGAGAGTGAGTTTGGAGAAATAGAGAATGAGACAGACTATTCTTCTATCAAGGCTTTTACTTCCCTTGGGGTACAGTCAAAAAGCTTGATGTTTCTTCAAGTGTGAAGCAATTCCTATGGACTGACGGGAAGAGAGATGAATACCTCTGAGGACAGTAAGTTGTCTTTTACCAAATAACATCATTCCAACCAGGGCTATAATAAAACGAAGGAGCTAGAGAAAAAAATCACTGTCTTGATTTGTCTTTTTCTTCTTTCCTTTGGCTATAGGCAGCAGTAAGCTACTTAGACATGTGTATTCTGAATGTACCCCTGGAGCTAATTTCAAAAAATACTTTTTGAAGCTAAAGTGGCTAAGTGGTCTCATTCAAAGAAATTTTAAACTCTGGAGGCTTGTATGTCAAAAATAGAGGGCATTCCCTCAATCTAATCCTGAGTGGCTGTCCATCAAAGAGATGGGACCAGGACCCCTGGTTGCTTCTGAGGTCCAGACCTGTTTCAGAAGAGGGGAGAGAAGACCATCTGGATTACTACCACATAGTAACCAACCCCTCTTTTTTTCTTTAGTATTTTAAGTTCCAGGGTACATGTGCAGGACGTGCAGGTTTGTTGCATAGGTAAACGTGTGCCATGGTGGTTTGCTGCACAGATCAATCCATCACCTAGGTATTAAGCCCAGCATCCATGAGCTATTCTTCCTGATGCTCTCTGTCTCCCAATCCTCCGCCCCGACAGGCCCCAGTGTGTGTTGTTCGGCACCCCATGTGTCCATGTGTTCTCACTGTTCAGCTCCCACTTATAAGTGAGAACATGTGGAGTTTGGTAAACCCCTTTCTTAAGAAAAGTCTGGCCATCACTTATTAGCCTACTCACACTCAAAGCAGGTACTTACACCTCAGAACCTGCACCTGCCAAGGCCAAACAGCCTGCATCCTACCAAATAAAGCTCAGGATGCCAAGCTGACTTGGGCAGCTGGAGAGTGGGCAGCTTGGAACCACAGGGCTGGCGGGGCCCGAGAGGCTGCCCAGGGCTCTCCCACACCACAGCTGCAGACCAGATCTCAGAGGCCTCTTAAAATCAGTAGCAAATTACTCTAAGTGGATTCTCCCAGCCTAGGCTGTAGGAACTCATCTTTACAGTTTAGTGAAACCGAGAACATGATAAAGAAGCCCCAGCAGTAGAGTCAGCATTGCTATTTCAGATCAGGGATATTTTTATTCTTGCTTGATACTGTACCAAAAACTGCAATATGAATGAGGTCCTCATCCCAGACGCAAGACTCCCATCAACACCCAAGCGTTTAACTGTGGGCCACATGCTTTACAAACATCATCTCTGGGATGCAGCATGGTCTCTGCATACTCATTGACTGAGTGGTTGAACCTCACATCCACCCACCCATTATACAGATGAAGAGCCGGAGGCTTAGGGAGGTTAAGTAAATTGCTCAGTATTATACAGCTAGTAGCTGGGGAGCTGGATTTATTCCGCTCCAAAGTCCACTTCCTTTCTTTTGTACTGTGCCATCCCCACTAATGCAGTGAGGCCTCAGAGGAGAGATTTCTTCTACTTTTTCTACTCTGTACCAGTCCTTGCTGTTTTCGCTTCCGAGTAGAGTGGAAGAAAAACTTAGTGCTACAGGAAGACGGCCTCCTACACATCTCACAGAGATCCAGGGTTTCCCTTATGTGTGCTCTGGCCAGGGATAGGGGCTCCTACGTCAGGCTTTATGAAGGATCATTCCAGAGAATGCCTTATAATTCTTTTAGTATCAAGTGTCATGCTAAGAAAAACTTCACCTTATAGTTTTTACCTCTAAAAGTTTGTCTTCATCCTGCAGCTAATGCTTCCCAAGAAGGAATCTTGGAGCTTCCTATAAGCCCAACCAAATGTACTTTCTCCTGCCTTTCAATACCCCTGTAGCACTACTCAACTCACTCTTTTTTGGGGTAGTCCACATCCAATAAGAAGGATAAGACTGTAACCCTCTTCCAGTCAGGCGCTATATCTCACTGTTCTCTGCATCCTCCGAGTGCTCAGTCATACCTGTGCCCAGCAGCTGTTCAATGCCTATGAGAAGAAGCAAGAAGCCAGGAGAATGCTCAGCACAGAGCCTGCCAGTCAGTGGTCCACAAATCGTGGGAGTGAGAAAAGAAGGAGCAGCAGCTGCAGCGGTGGCGGCAGATGTTGCTGCTGTCCTGGGTTGCCCAGGAATCTGGGGTCTTGTTCTGTGTGCCCAACTTATGAAAGTCATATAACCCCAGCGTCCCCAGTTTCTACACTAATAAAATCATTGAGATTGAGTGTGAACATTCTTTGACTCTAGAATATTAATGAGTTGAATCCTTCCCCATCCACTGTCTCTTATTAACCAAGATGCCTCTTAAAGACACTGTCACAAAAGCCAAGTGTCTCCATAGTTTAAGACATGCAATCTAAAAGCAAAAGAAATCTTGGCATTTCATGTTAGCAATTTCCATGTGGTTTGCTGGAAATGCTTTCCAAAATCTTTTGGTGATTGTCTATACTTTATCATGCCTTCGGGGGATGAGAGAGAAGAAATGACCCAAGTGTTGATAGAAAAGGCACACAAAGACAGTCTGGCAGTGTTCACTTATTAAGCAGAGCAGACAGAGCAAGAGATGGCTAAGTCACATACCTGCCTCTCCCTCACCACTGTGCTGCCACAAAATAGGCCTCTGGAAGCAGCCAGCTTGTCAGCAGAATTCCCTGCACAGTGGGTGAGCTGAGGCAAAGATAATTTTCCAGGCTGTTTGGCTATCAACAGACACCAAATTGCTTAGCTGAGCAGACATGATTTCCTTCAACTTGTTGCAAAATTCTTAAACAAACCCTGAAAATGGAAATGTGCTTTCATTTTGCTCCATAGCAAAAGGAGAGCAAATTCTTCACTTAGGAATCAACAAGTTGGGGTACGCACATAATCATACACTCTCACAGAAAACAAGGCTAGGCTTCAAAATAGTTAAAATGTATAATTAAAATATATGTGACACAGTTTTCTTCATCTCTCTCTCCTGCGTGGTGGCATGCTGGTAAATATTTACCAAAAGGCTCTTGGTGGTGGGGGAGTCCTGACTTGTAGCATTCACCCATATCTGTGGTGTAAATCCTCCCACTGTGAAATTTCAAGCTACCAACATGGTATTAGCAAATGCAGAGCTGAGAAGAGATGCGTATGGTTGATTCTCACAAACCAGTGGAGTGGCTCTGGCATAATACTGTCTTGCCTGACATTCAAGTCCTAGTCCTGGACTCTGAAACAAAAATGGGTCACCAAGAGCCTGCTTCTTCCAGCCTGGCATTAGCAGCAGGTGAGTGAGCTGACGCAAATTAGACTAAAGCACCTGGGCTCTTCAAAGGTTGGCCTTCGAACGCTGTAATCTGCCATGTGTCATCACTCTGTGAACTCTAGTCCCAGGTTCTTCACTCTTCAGAAACCCAGCAAACATTTTCTGTCCTGACATCAACCAGGCAGCTCACGTGCCATTTACTCGGGGAGAAATTCATTTTCTTTCTTTTTGCACTGAGCTCCTCCTCCTGACCCCAGCAAGCAGGCTTGCTTTGGTTACCCTGCATCTGCCAGAAACCAGGCTGTCTGTCAGAAACTTGCAAAAAAGCAGAGCATTCAACAGTTTGCTAATTGGCCTCCCGGATGAAGGAGCTTCATCAGAGTCCACGGATATGAGGCGAGACCAGCCTGGATGCGCTGTCACACTTCCAGACGGTTGGCATGTGCCACCACATTTCATCAATCTGTTAATGAAATACACATCAGAACTCCAAATCATCTCTCAGGGCAGAAAGGCAGGCCTTGTGTAGGGAGATGAGCCCCTGCAGCCTTTTTTAAGTCAACACATTAATGCATCAGGGATGTGGTGTAACGTGAGAGTGTCCCCGTCCTAAGTTATTTTACTCTTCTCCGATGTCTTTCTCTCCCATTTGGCCCCCATTTTTCTGTCTCCCTGCCTCTCTTCTGCTCTCAGGTTCACTTTTTGTCTCTCCTTCTTCATTTTTCTCTTCTAAAATGGAGGCACCCGGAGAATGGGGCAAAGAAGAAGGAAATATGTAATGTCGGGACCATATTTGCATTTATTTCATCTGTATGGTCTATCTCATGTTCGTTTCTTGGATGTTAAATCCCACACAGTCTTTAAGGAAGTTTTTTTTAGAGCTTGACTATCCATTTATTTAGTTACTTTTCTAAAATAGCATTTCTCCCACCCACTCTCCTCTAGTGAATCTCTCGTTCACTGCTGCTGTAGGCATTCCTTTTGAGGGAGTGAAGGGAGAGGCCATGGGAAAATGTGACGGTAACAAGCAAGAGAGACAAAGAGAAAAGAGAGAAAGCAGAAAGGAAGTGCTGAGAGGGACAGTCCCACCTCAGCTGCTCCAGGCTCTATTGAAATCTGAGCCTGCCTATGACAGGCGAGTGTTCAGCTACAAACTGTAGGAAAGACATGATGCTCTCAGCCAGGCGTGGTGGCTCACGCCTGTAATCCCAACACTTTGGGTGCCTGAGGCGGGGGGGTGGGGGTGATCACCTGAGGTCGGGAACTTAAGATAAGTCTGACCAACTTGATGAAACCCCGTCCCTACTAAAAATACAAAAATTAGCTGGGTATAGTGGTGCACGCCTGTAGTCCCAGCTACTCAGGAGGCTGAGGCAGGGGAATTGTTTGAACCCAGGAGGCAGACGTTGCAGTGAGCTGAGATTGCGCCATTGCACTCCAGTCTGATGACAGAGTGAGACTCCGACCAAAAAAAAAAAAAAAAGAAAAAAAGACATAATACATAAGGCTGTCTTTCCTAGGTGACTTTTAACAGTGGTTTTCTGGGGGAAAACATATCCCGTCTTACTTTCTGGTGGAATTTCAGCCTACATAAGGTAGGATGGCAGCAGCAGCATCCTAGCATGATCGGGGAAGATAGAGGCTGGAAAAGCCGATGTCCTTCAAGCCACTCATGTGGTCAGCAGCTTACACCAGGGTCTACTCTGTGCATAAGTGTGATCAACACCAGCATTGCAAACATTCTAACCAGGGGTATGTTAAAATATGTAATCTGTGACTCATAAGCAGCCAGAAAAACATATCCCAGGATATGCCTGAGATAACATTTTGTGATCTTGCCAAGGACCCCTGCGCCGCATTGTCAGGCAAGAAAGTCTATTGAGGAGTTTCGAGAAGATGAAGCAGGTTATAAATTGCAACCTTGCAAAGCCAAGTTTATCATTCCTGGTAAACCCAGTGTAGCATATAACTCTCATATGCCCTTCTGTATGTTAATTTTTCATCAAGGATGCAGTCCTCATAAGAGGTTGATGGGCCAGCTTTTCTCAACAGGCTGGGAAATAAACGGTGTATTTTTTACGGTACAGTGGAAACATTTGGAAAGCATTTCTTGTATTTGCCTTTAGGAATTTGTTAGGCTAAATTTGGCCCCATCCCATAGCCATAGAGAAAGAAAAAACACATAAATGAAACACACAAAAAACAAATAATGAGAGGTTTTACAGATGTCTCATATCTTAGGATGTAACTAAGAAAGAAAATTAATCTTTGCAAAAACCCATAACACCTCCTTTGAAAACCATGGAGTGTTTTGTGTTTATTCTTCCCAGACTAGTGGGTGTTCTCTGAGGTGGGGATGTGACCTCAGAGTAGACCAGACGATTTTTCAAAATGCCTAAAAACTGGATGGTAGTAAAATGGGCCTTCACCTAATGTCTTATAGAATACAACAATTCAATCAACTGCAGATGACACCATTTTCATGGGCTCTAGAATACCTAGCATCTCTTCTGACCTTGGGACCACTTCCTTATACTAACGCTTCACCACAATCAAAGCAGAATCTAATTTAGAGTAACATAAACCATCTTTACCATATACCTTTGCTTTGAAAAGGCGACAGAGAACTCTTCCTAAATCTATTAACCTCAAAGAGGCTATGCTTGTCCTTGTTCTGTGCATCCCTAGGACCAGCCCCATTCCTGGCATAGATCGGGGGGTTCACGCAGTTGATGAAGGGACCTGAACGAACACACTCTAATCTCTGGATTCCCAGCTTGGTGTTCTCAACATAGTCTCTGATGATTATACCCTGTTTCCCTAAGACACATTATATCGTATCAAAACACCAGCATCTGGTAGTTGTTTGACCAACTACCCACATTCTTTTTTTACACTATTTATTTATTATTGATATATAATATGTATACATATTTTGGGAGCACATGTGATGATTTCATACAGTCACATAATCAAATCAGGGTAACTGCCACCCACATTCTTATCGTGATTTCTTCTTCTACCCTCTCATCAACTTCTGTATTGCTTCCATTTAATTTAAGTAGTATTCCCATTTTCATTATTTTTGCTTTTTTCTCCTCTCTCTCTCATATTTTTACATATGCATAATTATACACATGCATAAATATGTTGGGATTATAAATGTAGGGGCACAGTATTAAATATGTTCAGATATGTGGGGAGTATGATTGATGTTTTTCCACAATGGTGAATGATACGAAAAACAGGAAAACGAAGACGTCTTACTATTTCTTCATGTGAAGAAAAGAAGCAAAGGTTAAAGATTCATCTTTCTCGCTATCATAAC